>NC_058059.1:4686541-7129041 GCF_020085105.1 Siniperca chuatsi
CCCGTTTTCAACTCTCCCCAGCATTACTCAGCTCAATGACACACGGCAAATTGCATTTAATAAATTAGCTTAATGGATTCGACGATCGGTTAGCGGGCACAGTGTTTCCTCTGGTTAAGCAAAACATTTATATCCCACAATCTCTCTCTCTCTCTCTCTCTCTCTCTCTCTCTCACACACAGTTAAATCTCTCTCTCTCTCACTCTCACACACACACACACACACACACACACATATATCTGCAGGAATATGAACGTGTGCGTAAAGGGGGCCACCGAGCCATGCGCCGCGCATCATTTTGTTCTCGCTGATTCTGAAATCACCCAAATTCATTCATAAGTTCAGATGCACAATTCTGTCTCACTTGGCTCGCGCTCATTTCCGATCTTGTCTGGCAGTAAAGGTGTCAGTCTCGCGCTCCTAAACAGTTTCCTTTAACCTCTGCGTCATTTAAACCCGTGCGTAAAGGTGATTCCAAAAAACATTTGAGGCCATAAATCACCATCTTCACCACCGTCATCACGAGCATCATCATCGTCTCTTGCAGGCGGTTATGGGGAGCCACGCTGACTGCACGCGGTTAAATGTCATGACACCCCCCCGCCACAACAATCCTTTATGGCCTCTGCATGTTTGGTTGCGCAAAACAATCTCATCGGACATTATTGATGTTACAGATGTTATAGTAATCAAATTATCGGCCTGTGAAGGGCCCCTCTGTCACCGCGCCGTGTGATGAATTATAGTAAAGGTCACAGCCTGCCGGTGCTTTATGGAGGGTTTGTACGGTAACGCTCAGGTGAGCGCCTCCAGGGCCGGCCGGGCGGTGCCTCGCACACACACGTATGCATGCACACATATTATTCGTTCAGGTTAAGGTGTTCCTCCACCTCTTGGGAGGAGGATGGAGGTGGTGGGGGGTCACCTTTTTTCACAACACAACTTTACCTTTTGCATTTACAGGTAATGAGTTTAACTTCCCATGAGCCTTTGGAACTGAGAGAAAAGTTAAAGTGAGAAAAGAGGAACTCCAACAATACATGAATCCTGAACAAGTACTGTGTGAGTATCCCAAGCCTGAGGTATCTTCTTCCTCTGAGCCACAGAGCTCCATTGTTGTCCAAAAACACATCAATGAGCCACACTGTGACCACACACACTGTAGTTTATTTTTGACCTGTTTTTAAAGATGTGCGCCTTCTGTATGAATCAATGGGAACGCATAATGTTGGTTTTGGTCTTTTCGTGGAATTTGTTGACAAATTTTTTTTTTTTAGAATAAAGCCAGCCTAATCCTTTAATGCAAAAAAAGAAAGAAAGGAAACATGTTTCTGTGTTACTACAAGCCTGATTATATCAGACTAACTATTCTTATCTTCTCTGCCCACCCCCATGATGCTGTTATGTATATACCCTTTCTACATTGCATTGTCTTTGTATTAGCTAATTTGCATCTGCATTCTGTTTACTTTGCTATATTTACTTTGCAGCTGTTTTCACTGGAAACTTGTACTTATTTGTATGAGGAAAAGCTGTGTTTGGTTCAAACCTGCAGCCTAATGTGAAACAATATAACCCTGAGCATCACCATTACCTACAAGTTTATCGTTGTGTTACGACAAAAATGGGCCTTCCCTTTTTACAGGCTGCACTGCATAACTTTTCATAATGCCAAAACGATTAGAAGATTAGGTGAAAATTAATCACCAACGAGTCTGATAGAGTTATCGTTTAAGTCATTTACCAAGCAAAAATGCTTTTGCTCAATCAAGCTTCTCAAACGTGAGGATTTGCTTCTGTTCTCTGTTTTGTATCACTTTAAACTGAATGTATTTGGGAAAACAAGTGATTAGAAGACGCCACCTGGGGTTCTGGGAAACTGTGATGGGCATTTTCACTATTGTTTTGATATTTCATTGTCTAAACAATACGTTGATTAATAAAAAAAAAAGTAATCAACTCACTGAATTAAAGTAATCAGTTGCCATTGTGAGAATATATTCATCCCTTTACTATCTACTGTTGCTCATTTGCAATCATCTCGTATCATCTTGTCATCAAGGTCTTTTTCTGGCACTGCAACACACTTTTCTGCTACTCAATCCCACTCCACCCAAACTTCATCATCAAACAGGTTTATTTGATGCGGATTATAAACTCCATCTTTACAGCCGCAGTCCAGACTCCTATAGGACATGTGGGGGATATTAGTCTTCCATCAACATTTTATATACAGTTAACAAATGACAAATTATTTTTTACAACAAGTGATTGAAGGAATGATCAGACAATGTAGAGAGGAGGTGATGATGATAATGAACTACACACACTCATTTATTCTACTAGAGCTACAGACCGTAGTTATTCAACAAAGAGTGTACCCAGTCAGCTTCTACTGTATATGTTGTGTCTACATTTTGCACTTATTTCCTGTTTCTTCTTCAGTACTTTTACATCACAAGTATTATCAAACTGGATGGCAATGCATGAGGATGAGGGTCTCTGAAGGGAAATTGTACATTTACTCAAGTACTGTACTTAAGTACAATTTTGAGGTACATGAGTATTTATATTTCCATTTGGTAGTTTGAATAGTACTTCTATTCCTGTGTGCACTGACGTGATTGAGCAGCTGTAACAAAAGAGTTTCCCTTCGGGGATCAATAAAGTATTTCTGATTCTGATTTCATGCTACTTTATACTTACTCTGCTACATCTCAGAGGGAAGTATATAGCAGAATATAAAGGAATGAGCTCCACCTTTACCAACTGTAACATTTAAGTGATGAACCCATTAGTGCATCAGTAATTATAATCCTACAAGATAATATACATTATTTTGAAATGGGCCATTCTGCATTATGAGTACCTTTACTTTTGGTACTTTAAGTATATTTTGATGCTAATACTTCTGTACTTTTACTTGAATCAAATTTTGAATGCTTGTAACAGAGTATTTATACACTGTGGTTTTGCTACTTTTACTTAAGTAAAAGATCTGAGTACTTCTTCCGCCACTGATACAGTATACACAGTGTCTCCTAGAAAAGCTCAAGTCCTGATATTCCCAGGTCAACTTGTGCACGCTGCATATTGTGCAGTATTAGAAACCATCAGTGGCTTCAGTGAAACTACACGGGTGAAGATTTTCAGGCTTCTGACCCAAATGATTTGAGCTGCTTTACAGTTTCTAAGAGAAATGTTGGGGGAACTGACTCCTGAACTGGTTTGATCAAATGCAGACGACGAGTTTCCCCACAGGGATGTAAACACAGAAATGATCATCAAAGTTTCCTTCTTAGGAAACTCTTTTTCAGTTAGTTCAGCTATTCTTAGTCGTTTTTATCAATCTTTCATTGAGTCTTTTGATCTCTTTCTTTATGTCAGAGTTCTTTTTGTGACCAACAAATCATCAGGAAATCAGTGATAATGAACCTACCTAACCACATTTTAGCAAGTGGATTCTCATTGCTGCCTTCAGGATGTTGCTATGATATACATAACTCATTATAATGATTACTAATGATTAATTAATTAATATACATTATATATTATTAAAAGGATTTAAAGCACACTAACTCCATTCTGAGTAATTTTTTATGCTTTAACACGTTTTTTTAGATATTATTAGATATTTACATTTATTTCTTAATGTTTTTATCACCTATTTTTTTTAAGCTTAGCTTTGTTATTAGTTTTGTGATAAACAGTGCATTTTATTTCTTCTCTGGCTGCTTTGGAGGGAAGCTTTGCTGTCAGTCCAGGCCACATTAATCCAGACGCAATTAGGTGTCAGAGCTGCTGTTCTCAGTTTGATGATAGCCTTGGGCTGAGCGCGGCGGAGAGAGCCCTAATCAGGAGAGTAAACTCCGCTATATTTCAATTTGGGAGGGCGCTCTTCCGCTCCGGGGGGCTGTGGCACCAGTGATAAATAAAACGCCCATTTACTCCCCCGTTCGCCTACCACAGACATCCAAACTGCACTCGCCACCAGGCCCATAATCATAGCCCCCGTTTGGACGGTGAACATAAATCACACAATTGGAAACGCCATGATTAGAGATGCCAAACTCAAACAAATGCAGCGTGTAACCTTGTCAGCCTGCAAGCTGATATGAAATCATCTTCAATAAGAAATGAAACAAAATGGAACAATTGACACTCATCCAGACATTCAATCCTCTATGAACTTTACAGAAACAAAAACTCAAACAATCCACATGATCACACCCAGATCACAGTTGTAATCTTAACCTAACAAGATTACAACCTCCTCTCATGTAATCCCTCAGTATTATGACACATCTGTTATTAACAAAAGGTGACAAAGGTGGCTGCACAAGTGGGCCAGGCTTTAAAATCCTTTCAAATGTTAACCAGCATGTTCCTGAAGCCGGTTAAAGTGTTAATTGGCTGATTGAGTCCATTTATCTAATCCCTCAGTTTCACCGCTGCCCTCAAACCGCCAGTGGATTTGGGTGAAGTGCTGCAACACGATCTCTATTCAAATATTTCCATATGACAACTGCTCACAGACCACTCCAATTAAAGGCCAGTCACTTTCTATTTAAGGTGCCTCAAAAGATCACCGCCATGTGCGTGGTGCAAACAAAAGGATCTTTCCAAAGCATTTAACTCCCCAAAAGTGACTCGGGCTGACCCGGGATCCGCCCCCTCAAAGGCCATCTCAGGGGATTAGATGCTGGATTTGGGAGGAGAATTGGGGTTGCAACATTGCCTACCCCCCTCCCTATTTCTTTTCTCTCTCTCTCTCTCTCCGCTAAAGATGGGGCTGCATGTGCGTGTTCAGCACCGTGGAAATGAGATGCGCATTTAAATCTGAGAGCAGGGTCCACCGCCTGTGGCCATGCGCTGCCAGGAAACCTGCCCGCCCGCCCCGCCGGCCGGCCTGGGGTTAATTAAGCAGCCTTCAGAGCTGCGGGAGAAGGGGAGGCCAGGTTTGATGCTCTCTACAGCTGTGATTTCTAGCAAATTCATCCAGTCCCCCTCCTCCTGTGCGCAAGGGAGGATTTTTAAATAGCAAATTAGCATTCAGATGAGACCAGTGCGTTACGGCGCTGCGCTGCAGAGCGGGACAGTTAAAGATTATACAGTTGTAACATTTTTAAGCTTAGGGAAGGTGATTGTGCTTGTGACACAATCTGCACTTAATGGGACAAAACCTGAGTCTCACTGTGCCAAAGGCGCTTCATTCACTGACTGGTGTGTTTTGGTCTGAAGTCAAAACGGACAGAAACTCTCTGTTCCTCTCTCAAGTTGTCCCTCAACAAACTGTCAAATCAGGATAGAGAAATATTAAAGTATGTGGAACAATAAAGTACTGTAACTGTGTAGACACAAGTGTGCATTTCTCTGTCAGTACAAATTGGTTTTCAAAGCACCCTTAATAAGACATTAAGTCTTAAAGTCTTAGGGCTTCAACTTTAATTATTGATTCATCTGTGGGTTATTTTTCATTGATAATGTCAGAAAAATAGGGGAAAGTACCCGTCACAAAATCCCAGAGTCCAAGGTTATGTCTTAAAATTGTTTGTTTTTCCAAACCATCGCTCCATCAGATATTCAGTGGTGGAATGTAACTAAGTATATTTACTCAAGTACAATTCTACATGAGTATTTCCATTTTGTACTACTTTATAATTCGACTCTATTATAGGTTCACAAAAATAGACGTTTCTGCATTTGTTGACATTATATAAAGCATTGTCAATGTGTCCACCTCCAGGATTTTTCTCAAGCCTTAAAAATAAGGCAGATAACCTGCCAGTGAGGTGAGATAATGGCACTTTTTAAAAACGCAATTCAACCTTTAGCATCTTTCAACTTGAAAACAAGTGTCAAGTCATTTCTTAATATCTTAGGGCTGCAACTAATGATTATTATCATTGTCGATTAATCTGTTGATTACTTTTGTGATTAGTCATTTAAAGAAAGTCAGAAAACAGTGGCACATACCCAAAGCGCAAGACGGGGTCTTCAGATTGCTTGTTTTGTCCAACCAACAGTCGAAAACCCCAAAATATTCCATTTACAATTATATAAAACAGAGAAAATTCTAACATTTGAGAAGCTGGAACCAGAAGATTTTAGGCATTTTAGCTTGATAAATAACTTACACGATGAATTCATTATCACAACCGAAGTGGTCCGCAATGTTTTCCCTGGTGTGATAATATTGTAACTTTCTTTAAAATCATTGAAATAACTGATACTGCATTGGAAATATTAAATTATTTTACCCCCACTGGTAGATTTATTCACTTGCATCGTAAGAAAATAAGATATTTATTGTCAACAATTCTAATATACTATATGGTATCAACCTCTTAGACCCCACTGACTTGCCGGTGGGTCAGTCTTTGTCATGCAGCCAAATGTTGTTCAAAATCACAGAACTTTATATTAAATTGTAGTGGAGACCCCAAGTTCCCCAAAGACACCAAATACATGTCCGGATGAATTTTGGTGAAATGTGTATAAAAGTATGTTTGTGCATATTTTGAACATTTCTAGTTGGAGTGGTTGGGTTTAAAAATTTCACCCAGTGTAAACATCATATGAAGAGTTGGAACAAGTTGATGTACAATATGTATAATACTGTTAGACGGTGTTGAAAAAGTGAATTTTTCCAACCTTAAAGCTGCATAAGGAGAAATAAAAAGGGGAAACTGTATGTTAATGGGTGATGGTTTTTACAAGGGCTGCAACTAACGATTATTTTCCTTGATTTTGTCAGAAAATAGTGACAAATCGCAATAGAAATTAGAGTCCAACGCAACATCTTCAAATGTCTCATTTCGTCCGACCAACAGTCCAAAACTCAAAGATATTCAGTTTACTGTCACATAAGATAAAGAAAAGCAGCATTTCCTCACACTTGAAAAGCCGAAACCAAGGTGTTTTCTTCTGCTTGACAAATGACAGACGCGATTAATCGATTATCAGAATATTTGCCTATTAACAAACAAAACGCTGAAAAAATTTAAACTCCGTCCAACTTGAAGTCAAAATGCAAACTTTCCAACTTCCGTCTCGAATTTATCATCTGCATCGGATCTGTGGTACTTCAAATATGTGTTGATGAATGAATGAAGGCTCAACCAGAGATGAGAGAGAGATGGAACCATAAGTATCCATCATCATTATTATCACCATCATTATTATTATTATTATTATTATTATTATTATTATTATAGTATATATAGTGTCTATTTTCATTATCACTGAATCTGCACATTATTTTATTAATTAATCGATTAATAATTTGGGGAAAAATCATAATCTCACAATTAAAATTTCCTAGAGCCCAACGTGACGTCTCCCAAATGTCTTGTTCTGTCCGACCAACAGTCCAAAAGTCCAATTTACTATCATGTAAGCCAAAGAGCAGCCGCAAATCTTCACATTTGAGAAGCTGGAACCATCAAAGGTTTTGGCATTTTTGCTTGAAAAATGACTGAATAGATTAGTCAGTCGACTAGTCAATTAATCGACTACGCATTGCAGGTCTAATTATTATTAATCATTCCAGAAATATAATGAGTAATTTGTTCCAAAGGGAAATAAACTCTGAAAACATAATGTGCTATGTAACAGGAAGCAAAGCAGCAGATACGACAGTGGCGAGTATGCAAATCATGAAAAAAAAAAAAAAAAGGCAGATTCAATTTTCTAAATGCAAATAAATTCCTTGAATGAACAATACATTCATTCAAAACAAACACACAGAGGCACTTCTCTGATTTCCAGACTCCACTCTGGCTTTTATAATCATTGAGAGGACGGAGAGGCTGATGCAGATGCAAAGTGTTGCAGGCGAAGAGGCCTGGCACTCTGCTCGCTTTATTGTGTGCTCGCTGTCACATACAGGTCTTCATTAGGGGCGTCTAGAGACTTGGTGAGGGGCTTTTGTGTGCGTGAATCACTGTGGTTTATGTGTCTTTTGCACCACTAATATGCCACTATGTCAGATGGAGTCTGTTTTAGTGCAAGCCTTTATGGGGGGAAATTGGTGCCGAATAGCACAACGGAGCACTTTAACAGCACTCACCTTCTCCTCACCCCTTTTAACTTATTAACTTATATTAACTCATTTTAACCTGTCAACAGCTTTGCATCTGGATCACAAATAAATCACAGTAGTGGGTGAAAAAGAGTGTGTAGCTGGGTGCAAAATGCATTTACATCTGTGTGAATCCATAAGATTTTTACCTCCTAGTCACTATTAATGAAGCCAATCTCCATTTTGACTGTGTGATCACTTTTTAATGCACTTGAGTGTTTTTTAAAGTGCAATCAAATGCTAATTAAAGGCCGGTGGGGGTTTTTCTTACCAGCTGACCGTAAATGCGCTTTCTCCGTGTTCTCTTTTGTGCATGCTTTCACTATAGGAGAAACACAAGCATGAGTCAATTGTTAAATGCACCTGCACCGCAGTGCACTGTGTCTCTTTTAAAAAGAACACAAAAATGGACTGTAAACAATGTAATGAAAGCACAGCCTTTCTAAGCATTTGCAATGATTAGTTTTTGAGTTTTTGAGTGACAGCGCGAAGTAGATCAGCGCATAAAGCCGAGAAGCTACAGTGAACTGTCAACATTTTTCTGCAACGTTACATTTAAAGCTATAAAAAGCAAATTTTTGCAAAACATCACATATCATATCTAAGGAAAATATGAATATTCACAACGAGAATCATAATATTCTTGTATCACTGAGGAAATATTTATTGAGTGCTTTGTTACTTTAACCTATATGAGTCAGAGCATAAAATAGAGCTGTGTTTCAGTGTGCACCCAGTAACCGGACAGAAACCTCTCCCTCCTCATCTCCTCTGGACTGTAGATTGATAAATGTGGGACACCAAAAAGGAAAGTGAAAAATCAAATCAGCAGAGCTGAATGTGTCTGTCCACCTAATGAGCTGCTGATTGAACATTTCAGTGGGGAAACATGTAGTCATTAGTCTCCATGTTCCAAAGAAGCATTTAAAAGAAACTTCAGTTGAGGAAAAAAGAAATCTAATTACAATACAGGAGACACAGGAATAGCTGTGAAGCATCAATTTAAGCATAATCATTACAATTACTGTTCCCACGGGTCTGCTGGAGTTACACTGTGATTGTTTTGGGGGAGAAATTGTATTTGAGTGGCTATGACACCTTTTCTTCAGATGTCATGCGCCTTCCCATCATCAAGCAGGTCTTGGTTTTAGGGAAGTTGTGTTTAGCTCATCAAGGGAACATAATTGTGTGTTGCCAGAGGATTAACTGTCTTGGCGACTTGTGAAATGATCAGTTACAGAGCCTGTAATCTATTTATTTAGCCTTTAACAATCAGTTTTAGAAAGAAATCAGTCTGCATGCATGCATAATGATGGATTATAATTTATTTATTTATTTTCTTTGTTTAAAGGGCTACTTCACCCAAATTACACAAATGCACATTTTTCCAGTAGTATCTAGCCTTGCAGACAAAATTTGGTTTAATTTCCCAGGTTTTTAGAAATCGAGAGCTGAAACTGAAACCAGAATTTCAAGGTTCTGTTCCAGAGGTAGAAAACCCCAATTCAAAAATCACAGTGACATTTGTAATGACGCTAATTACTAAAAATCTATCCCTACAACATGACCTCGGTCAACATCATGTCACACAGTCGACAGTCTTCTTGTGCTTGTTGGAACTACAGTGTTTTTAGCAACATCACCACGAGAGATGCACTGATCCGATGTACCGGATTGTTATCAGCACCGATACCAACTTTACTACGCTGATGGGGAACCTGACTGATCCACTTTAAATACAGTTTGACACTCAGTGTCATTATAAAATGTTGTGTTTCTGCTATGAGTTACATTTATTCATTCACGGTGGGCTACTGACTCCGTTTTTAGTGCCACAGCAAACCCTAATCCCATGTTACGTTAACATAAAATCATCCAAATGAGTTCCACACAGAGGTATACGGATTTTAAATTTGGAAAAAGAGAGCACTGGTGGCCTAGCGTTTAAGACACATACCATATAACCGCAATGTCCTGAGCTCTATTGTGGCTGGGGACCTTTGTTGCATTGTAACTTTCTTTAAAATCATCGAAATAATTGAGAGGGCTCTCTGCTGTCACTGTCAAATAATGGCAGACATGACAACAACAACAAAAATCTTTTCATTTTAAAGAGAGAGCACTGGTACAGACTGGTACTTGGTATCTGAGTTGAGGCATCGGAATCTGTGTCGGTAAAGGAAAAGTTGGATCTCTAGTTGCTAAATTGCCAAGAGCTCAGCAATTACTCTTTTGAGTACAATGTTATCATAACAGAACCGATGGCCAGAGCAACGAAAATAAAAAGACTTTGTTAAAATAGACACACAGTTCAAAATCTAATAGCAAGTGCTATAGTAGATACTCATTAATCTTACAGTATGGATATTAACCCCGAGGAACACAGTTCACTTTTTCAGAAGGACAGATGAAAGAAAACCTCGATGGCAGACTGCAGTTAGTTACAAAAGCTAGAGGAACAGTGGAGAGACTTTGGCTCTCTATGAAGGTGAATTGAAAAATGACATTTTGAAAACCTCAGTAACTCGTTATTGTAGAATCACTGGCGTGATTACTCTCAATTAGATGCACACTTTGCTGTCAACTGTTTAGATTGGAAATAGTTTCTACCGAAGAAATAGTCCCTAAACTATCTGCATGACTGGACAGCACTAGGAGGTAAGTGAGAAAATAAGTTTTGGTTTTATGTGTTATTTGGGTGAACGGACCAGTTAACGCAAATTTGCTGAGGATGAAAACAGACCTCACTTTTTGTGTGTTTGTTGATAGTTATTGAAATATTGATCTGGTTGGTTAGTGTGAGATCATGTGATTTAAAAAAAAAAAAAAGAGCTGTTTGAATAACGTGCCCTCAGTTTCTCCATCATGCAGAGTCACTAACACCGTTTCATTCGGCCCTTTCTTAGTCTGATCATGCCGGTGCAAACAGTCCAAGCAAAGAGAAGCTGACATGATTAAACATGTATCATAAATACATAGTAACTAATATTATTGTTATGACAGAAACTACAATTCTTACAATAAAGGATGATATCTATAACTTGCTGTCTTTGATTGTGTGTGTTGTATCTTTGCCTGCATGTCTGTGGCTCCCCGTCAGATGAACAAGGGGCTGATCAGAGACATGCTGGCTAATGAGAAGTTGCTCTCAGTGGTAAGGTCAGACAGGCGTTTCCTCAGCTGGGATCCTCTGCTTTACCCCCCCCCCCCAAACCCATCTCTCCCTCAGCGTTCCCTCCATCTCTACTCTCTTCAAAACACAGACCGTGAGAAGACCAACTGAACAGGCCCATCATGTCACTGTGCTGCAGCCCAGAGAGGGAAAGAAATCAAGCTGTCACTGCACAGCAATGTTGAGGGAGAGGTGAAGGGGAAGAGAGGCAGCCCCCTGTTCTCTCATTCGCTCCCCAGAGCCCATTATAGCAGATGCCAACACCGGGAGATGGATCACACACACACACACTTTTGTGCATCCATCAGTATGAGGACACCCTATGAAAAACTCAAGTTCATTTGAACTCTTTCCCTAATTTATACTTTTCAGAGCCCCTGATGTCCCAAAAGGTAATATCTTGTGCAGTGCACAAAATATCCCAGATGCGGCGTTGGTTGTTGTCCACTATGATACGCTACATGGGATAAAATGAGCACCAGCATGCTAACATGCTCACAATGACAATGTTAACATGCTGATGTTTAGCAGGAATAATGTTTACCGTTTTTATCATCTTAGTTTAGCATGTTAGCATGCTAACATTAGCTAATTAGCACTAAACTCAAAGTACAGCTGAGGCTGATGGGAATGCCGTTAGTTTTGTAGGTATTTTGTCATAAATCAAAGTACTGGACAAATAGTAATTTTTCACAGCAGATATTTTGACTGGAATTCTGTCGATTACACCTGTGCTTTTCCTGCTATGACAAGCCAAAATGTCTGCTGTGAAAAAGGTCTATTACATTTTTGAATTGATAATGGCGCTAGAGGAAAAGTGAGGGAATCACCAATGTGATTACAATTCATCCTGAGGGGAACCTGACTGTCTGCACCAGATTTCATGACAATCCATCCAGTAATTGTTGAGACATTTCACTCAAAACCACAAATGTCTACCTCACGGTGGCGCTAGATGAAAAATCATTAAGAATCATTGTCTGGAAACCATGCACGCCTGTACCAAATATTGTGCCCATCCATTTTGTAGATGTTGTGATATTTCACAGGATAAGTGAAAATTCGGTGTTGGTCCCAGGGACCATAAATGTCTTTACAAAATTTAATCATAATCCTCCAATCCGGGATGTTTTGTGATTGTGATGTGACTGGTGATCCTACAGTTACTTTTCTTTTTTTCCCCTAATCACTATTTTCTGGTCAGTTGGGTCTAGATTATGAGGCCTTCTCATGATATTTTGACATAAATTAAAATACTTTTTATATATTTTGGTGTGTAGCTGTTTAGACTTGACACTTGACTATGATACCTTTGTCCTTTGTTGGCCATTTGCCTGGAAAGGACCCTTATATTTCTTTTTTCAGTCCCATAAAGTTTTGGAAGCTTTAACTTTCCATTTTTCGCTCATTGGATCTGTTATCCTGCACCTGGCCTAAAGTTAGGATGGTATGTGCATGTAACTACCTTTCTGCATTGCTCTGGGGGAACACGCAGCACACTACCACAGAATTCACTTCTACAAGCCGGTTTTACTAATATTGTTGGTATGCTGAGGTTTCCAAGGTGATAGTGATTGCAGCTGTAAAAAAAGAGAATAAAAAGGAGCCAGCTAAGCTTCTGTTAATAGCATTTACATTACGGTGATTGAAGTCAGACAAACAACAGCTATTATCTGTTCAAATGTAAGTTATTATACATCTATTTGTCTCTAAGTTGTTAAATGAGTTGTTTCTGCAACAGGAAAAAACAAGAAAACTGAACGAATAAACGAAAGGTGAATGACTCGCTTTGTAAGAGATCACAAACAGATGTAAAGTTCTGTTGTTTATTGAAACATTTCCACCACTTGCTGCTCCTTTTCTCCTTTTATGCTTTATTAAAATCATGAAAATGTGGGACATTATACAGTGTTTTCAGATTCAGCGTGGGAGTAATGCCAGCCAGTACAATGGGCTGTGGGGCTTCTGATGGTGGACAGCTTAACAGGCATGTATTTGGGACTTGTTTTAGTTTTATACAGTATGTCATTATATTTCTATAGTGAAAATTAATTGGAGGATTCCACTTTAAAATTCCTATGGTCTTATTACAGTCTTGAACACAGAGTGTGTGAAAATCCTGTTGAGATGGACTACAACTCTCACCTGTCATCAGGACATGCTTCATATAAGCTCCAATCAGATTTAGATTTTATGATCGGCAAATTGATGCTAAAGAAGGAAACTGAGGCTAGAGGATGTAAGTATTTGGTGGACATTTGGTGGGATACCTCTGGTGCTGATTTTAAACCTGCAATAACAGATTTCTTTCTGCTACTTGGGGGCAGCAGAAACAAGCTGTGAACACAACACATCATCACCTTTTAAGTTGATATGGCGAACTTGTAAGCAAACAGTTTCTTATTGGCGCATCCAGCAGTTACGGAGCAACATTATAATTCATTTGTCGTGTTTGTGTCACCTGATGAATGTAAGTCCAATATTCGCTCTCTTTTAGCTCTGTATCAACTCCTGAGGGAAACATCTGGCTCTTTAGCTGCTTAATGCTTAACTTTGTTCACCAGCTAGTCTCTAACCGTGTCTGTCTGCTGTTTGCTGCTGAGCAGGTAGTGTACAGTGAGTTTTTAGAGCTTTTTCTCTGAAAGCTGCATGCTGCGGCTGAACACAACGCTATGAGAGCAGCGAGAGTGAACCAAAACAGTAAAGTTGTGGGCCGGACATATAAACAATGAGCTGAAACTCACTATAAATATATAATATATATACTATATAATGTCTAATTCTTTGGTTTATAACCAAATATTTGAAAACTAACAACATTCCCATCAGCCTCTGCTATACTTTGTGTTTAGCAAATGTTAGCATGCTAACACGCTAAACTCAGCATCAGCATGTTAGCATTGCCATTGAGAGCACATTAGCATGCTGATGTTAGCATTTAGCCCTTACTCTTGTTTTAAATCAAACAACAAAACAGTTAAAGGAAAGAAGTGTAACATAAAAGTGTAAACTCTTTCTTAGTGGCTTATTCTAGTGTAGTCTAGAGTTGTTTCCTTTTCTTTTTGTGAAGTAACTTGTAAAATGTGTTTGAAAATCTTCTATGTGGCTGTGGATCTGTATGTTTTGTGTGTGTGTGTGTGTGTGTGTGTGTGTGTGTGTGTGTGTCTGGCAGGCCTGACACAGCTCGTATGTGTGTGTGTGTGTGTGTGTGTGTGTCTGTGTGTATAATGGGAACAGCTGGCTGAGGGAATGAGTACAGAGGGAGAGGTGATGGATGCGAGTGGAGCTCCTGTGACAGATGAGCTAACAGGTGTTCACCACAGCCCTCAGAGAGACGCTATTTATGAGCTGGAAAAGACAGCCAGACGCAAAGCACACTACACCACCGGCCTACTCAATGCTAAAACACAGCACGTACATCTGCACAACTTAACTCAACACAGCAGAACTGCGGATAGGCTTTAGTTTGCTAAAAGCATCTTTACTCATCATATTCCCTGCACAAAGTCCTCATACATCTTCTACTACAGAATATTAACATAAATAAACGTACTATCACTTTGTTGTGCTGTTACTACTCTTAATACTACTTCTGCAGCCACTGTTTTCACACGTTGTTATGATTGAGTCTCTTTTAAACATTAATGCCGTTGGTTTATAGCAGGGGTCAGCAGTTGGAGGGCCAACGCGGAGTGAAAACGCAAACCTTTGTGTTTTTATTATGTTCTGTTTATCTCTAATTCATTTAAGAATAAAACAGATTAGAAAATTGTTTGTTTTAGGAGTGCATCTGAGGGCAAATATCATTTTTCCCTTTAGTAAGTGAGGGCTAACAGTAACAGCGGCTTTAGCCAGTTTGTGCCTCTCATGTACTGTATTACCTTAAATTCAAGTCACAGAGCTAAGCATCCATTTCTTTGAAAAATATATATGTGGCGATGTTTGAAAAATATAGGTCGTCTAACAAAACTTACAGCTGTTCTGAAGGTATTTCCAAAATCCTTAAAGATGTTCTGTCCGCTTTATGGAAAAAAGATTTTTACCCCTGAAGTTGTGACGGTAGTTCCTAATCCAGGTAGACAGCAATGACATATGTCCTTGTTCTTTTTGTACAACACAAGATTTAACACATTATTTATAATACAAACTAACATCAATACTACTGTATAACTGATAATACAATTTAAACATTTTGGTTCATGTTCGAATCAAGCAAATATATACATCATCTACTTTCTGGCTACCATCTTTGTTTGAATTAGGAAACAGTCGCAACTTGAGGAACAGATTAAAAATCTCTTTTTGTTTCGTGCAGTGGACAGAATATTTTTCATCCAGTTGGTTAGAAGAGTCTTTGAGGATTCTGGAAATCCCTTCAGAATAGCAGGAAGTTTTGTTAAATAACCTTCTGGGTTTTTCAAATATCGCCAGGTATTTATTTAGCTGCTTAGCTGTGTGACTCAAATGCAAAGGTAACACATGAGAGGCAGAAACTGGGACTGCTGCAGCTTATGTTAATACTCATTTGGCGGGAAAAAAATAAAAAATAAAAAGACAACGGCAGTCGCCATTTCTGTTCCACTGCCACCAGTTTGTGTTTGTGTGAGACATAAATTTGTTCTGGTCAAACAGGCTAAAGCCATGGAATTACTGGAAGTGGCAGTTTTAGATGTTGCAAGGTACATATTTATTGGGATTTACATTAGCTTTGTATTTACATTGTTATCTACAGTATATTTGTGAAAAATTGTAAAAGGTTTGATGTAAACTATGTAAGTGAAAACTTATATATAAATATTTTTGCTGGGGGCCAAGATTTCGACCAGTCGATGGTGGATGGAAACATGTGAGAAGAGGGGGAAGAGCATATGTGAGCAGGTTGACTGACAGATTCTTCAAAATCGTGATGTCATGAGTGCATGATATGTGCTTTGGCCTGCCAATTAGCAGAGCTCATCATTAACGATTTTGTGCTTCAGCCACGTTCAGCTAAATGACCATAAATCACAGCAGAGAGATGGTTGGAGAGACACAGTCGGGTAATAAGCCCATATTAGTGTTATTACTAGCGAGACACAAACAAATAAAATGTTTACCGTTTTAATAAATTCACTTTTTATTGTTCAGCAAAAGCGATACAGATAAAAAGACCTTGTTGATTTAAGTCTAATGTATATGTTTGGCTTTCTAAATAACATTATTCTCACATAGAAGGCACTTTAACAAATGTGATTTGGGGCA
This sequence comes from Siniperca chuatsi, assembly GCF_020085105.1. Classification (NCBI taxonomy): domain Eukaryota; kingdom Metazoa; phylum Chordata; class Actinopteri; order Centrarchiformes; family Sinipercidae; genus Siniperca; species Siniperca chuatsi. Next base: position 4,703,038 of record NC_058059.1, read on the forward strand.
GTGTAAAGGTTGGAATGTAAAACTCCATCAGGGACAGAGACTAGTTTGGTGTTGCAACAGCTTCCAAAAGGTTTATAATGTAATGAGTTGTGTTTAGATCGGTCTAAATGGCGTGGAGAAATCCTCCTTTTCTCTTTTTTTTGGCACTAAAGAACAAAGTCCATCAATGCAAACACAGGGTCGCTTGGATCTGCCACAAATGCCAGTGAAATACAGTCAGACATCAGTGCTGTAGTGGAGTATCTCAATTTGTATAAACATTGAAGAGGGACAGACAAATTGGCCTGTAGCACTGTGAGTAGGGCAGTGATGTACTCTTTCTCCCACAATTAATGTACACAGCTGTTTGTATATAATAATGCTTGGTCAAAACCACAAATGGCATGAAATTGAAATAGTCACCACTGAGGTAAATGCCCAGATGAACCAGTAGTGTCATGTTTAGGTGTGCGACTTCTAAAGGAGAAGGTAAGAGTCACATTTTAAAATGTATTATCACGTCTATGATGCCTTCTGTGTGTTTCCAAGGGGATCATCACTTTATTCAAGACTTTCACAAAGTTATTCCTGCGATTCAGGACAATCCTGTCCAAAACTACAGACCATAAAAATAAGAAACGCTGCACAAATGCTCTTCCATTGTTTCCAGTTCATTCTCTATGAGCGCACAAGTTCAAGCTCTAGTTCTTCGGTTTCTGTATTTTGGATAAAAGTGCCATGTTTTCAAGAACTGCCTGAATTGTCCTAAACCACAGAAATAAAATACATGAAATCTTTAATCAAGTGCTGTTCCCCTTTACCTTTACTAAAGGAAGTAGGGAGGGGGGGATCTACGCTTGGGTGAGGGCTTGTTTCAGGTCTCGGAGCAACATGGAAGCCATGACGCTCTTCTCTGTGTTGATGGTAAGCAGGGCAGTGGAGGACTCCTTCAGCTCCAGCGACACCAAGACCAGGGCTCCGCTGCTGACTGTCTGCCCAGCAAACCTGCAGGTGAGTCAGAGAACATGGGTCAGCTTCACCAAACCACTAAGACAGACTGACACTGAGGTGCACTGCAGAAAGCACGGCTTTAAAAGGAGAGTTTACCCAACAGTTTTCCATGGAACTACTTTCTTCCAAAGAAATAGTCCCGATAAAAACTACTGAAAGCATGCAGTTCTGTGGTTTATCTAGACTAACAGGGTCAGTGTGTCTGAAAAGAGATGTTATGGTTCAATTCATTAAGTATAGTTTTTTTAGTGCTGTGAGCACCACAAACAAAATTCCATTCAGCTCCATCCATCGTGTAGGGGTGGGGGCAGATATCTAAAAACCTAGACAAAGAAAATCAAAACTATCTGCATGGTTAGATACAACTAGCGGTAAGTGAGACAATATGTTTTTTTGTAATTTGGGTGAAGCAAAGATGACAAAAAGAAAAACAACAGTCTACGCACTGATCACAATTTCTAAATCGCTACTGAATGTTTCCTTCCACCTGTCAAACAAATCTTAAGTGAATTTAAAAAGTATCTGCAAAAATAAAAATATGACAAAGGTGTATTTCCATCACTCTGGCTGAAGTAAGCAAACATGTTTTATAAAAAATGATTAATATATTTCAACAATTGATCATTACTGGGCAGGATGATGGTGTCAGGTATTTCATGCTATTTGAAAATAAAAACAAAGATGTGTACTTTTTTCTAGCAGGAATAAAATGACATCTCTAACTGTTGTAGAATGAACTGATTTGTACACTGAACCAAGCCTACGTCATTATTTCTATTAGACATTTCTTTTATTATATTTATATTCTTGTTATACAGTATATGAAATGTGAAGTGTTTAATTGAAAGTCAGTGCAGTGCCTAATCTCTTTATCAATGAAAGACTTTTCCCATTTAAAGAAAGTGTAAACGATTGTCATTTTACTGAAATTTTCTTTTTCAATAAAGCATAATTCAGATAAAACACCTGGCCTACAGACTTAACTCACATTTCTCCCCCAAACCCATAAATCCTCACGTTAGAAAACTCTCCAACACCTTGTAATTACTCTAAATTAGTGAGTGAGACAAAGAAGGAAAATGATGTGACAGGAAATATAGAGAGCAGAGCAACAGACAGTCTATTATCCCAGCTGACTAAAGAGCCATTAGAGGTGAGACACGCTCTTCATGCCAGTCAAACTGAATTTAACCTGTTTTTATGGACTGTGGGTGTCTATGAGTGTGTGGGAGCCTTGGGACTGGTATGGGGGTATGCCCCATCCCACCCGCTCCCTCTGGGCCTCTGTTTCCTTGGATACCGTCCCTGCAGACTGGGGCCAAATCTGGGCACACATGGTCCCCATTGAGAGTGCTAACAAGAGGCAGACAGGGGCTATGACCCAGTGTGACCCTCTTTGAGGGGCGACAGAGCCGAGCTGAGCCGCCTCTCCCGCTCCCCTCTGGTCCTCTGCATCTCTGGGCCTCACGTGGCTAACTCCCAGCCATCTGCCTCCATTTAGCACTACATCCCTGCAACAAAGACCCCCCGTGGCAGCCCGCTTAGGCCTGACAAACAGCCCACAAAGAGCCCCACTTAGGCCTGACTAAAGTCTGTGAAGAGCCCCCGCAGGACGACCTGTGGACAGGCACTGTCACAGAGCCCCTCAACGCAGTGCTGTGCAGCAGGAACGACTAGCACGTCCACCAATTAGCACGCACACGTTAAAGACGAGGGGGGGCACTGACGGGACATGCATACAGAATGAAACGGTGCTGGCTCACAAACCCAGTGTGTCTGGGTGCCTCTCTGGGGAGCTGCTAAATTACCATCAACAGAGGAGAGGGAGTTTATCAGGGAGCTCTCTGGGAGGAGAGACAGAGTCCTCCTCAGGCTTAATTAAAATATTAGCCACTTCAGCAGGAAACACAAGCTTTTCAAGAAGAGGATTAATTTCTCTCAAAAATACCAACCTCTTTGCTCTGCTCTCACTTCCTTAAAAATTCAGGGAATGTATATTAACTAATATACAATTAATTAAAAAGGATGTGCTCTCTGTAATACTTTGCTCCAACCATTAAAAAAACACAACAAAACTAATCCTAGCTATCCAAAAAAATGTCTTTTTGTCATTTTCCAATTAACACAGTCATGAAAACATGTAAACATACATGCTTGTACAGTTCCCTCAGCCCTTCTCTTGCCCCCACTGTCAGCAGCCTAAGGTGTCTATGTGGTCCCTGTGGCTTTGCTAATGGATTTAGGATATAAATCTATCATTTACTCAGCCAGTTAACACTACCCTGAGGCTGCTTTCATTTCGTCTCACGAGACGCTGCTGTGGGCCTTTGTTCATGTGTGGTAATAAGAACGAGTGAAAGAAACAAGAGCGTGTTTTGATTGTGTTTGTTTTCCAAGCCTACTTGCTTTGAATATTCTCACTTTGCTGTTTGTGGTAGTGTGCATGTTCACGTGCAAAGAGAAGATCTACATCACATCTCGATCTAAACACAACATCAGTGCATTTTTAGGTACTAGAAGGGAACGATTAAGGACAAGCGGGGCTTAAATGGGTCATTGGTATTCTCCTGCACTCACTTCACATTTTGGACTAAACACTGGATTAATTGCAGTGTATGGAAAGAAAAGAAAAGCATAACCCCTGGACTTAGAGCAGGCGGATTGGCATCGATCGGCAGGGCTGCGGCTAAGCATCACTCTCCAATTATCTGTGATTCTCCTCAGTGCAGAGAGCCTGTGTGTGCCATCTGCCTCCCCTCCACCCTGCCACTGCAAACACAAAGCAGGCTTCACCTTTACATTCACCCACACGCAGAGAAGACACAGGCCACAGAGGATTCTGCAACCAAGAATGGAGGACTTAACCCACAGCGAGTACACAAGCCCCTTTGCATCTTAAGTAAACATTCGACCAGCTTTGACTCCAAAAAGGTAAAAAAAAAAAATTATGTTTTCACCAAAATCAGAAACTCAGAAAAGCTGAGGCCAAATGTGTGGTGGCTACTGCTGGATATTATTGTTCCATCCTGGTTCTTGGCCAGGTGGACGAGTGGAGGAGCGTCCTTCAACTGAGTGGTCAGTGAGGCCAGACAAGAGCCAAACACATGCGAGCAGACCAGGCAGATGGCCAGAACTATTAGCCCCAATTAGAACCAGGAACCCTCCACGCATCTCCAGAGCTCGGCCATACGGACAAACTGCAGCGCTGCACTCGAAGGGCAGAGGGGCAGACGGACTTGAAGGGAAGGAGAGGACAAACAGACTACAGAGGCTGAAGAAGAAGAAAAGGGACAAGATGGGAAGAGGAGACGAGAATTCAACTCAACGAGGATTCAAGGACACCTACAACGGAGTTAAACATGTCACTGCATGTTGAATCTTCATTGTCCTCTATTAACAACCCACATTACAACAGTTAAATTGCACTCTTCGCATCATCTGAAGAAAGATCATAAGCCACAGTGTCTGCAGAAGCAATCTATAATGGAGAGACCAGATGTTTAATTAGTCACGTTATAAATGATAGTCAATTAAATTTTAAATAGGAACAAGAATTCAACTTCACTGAAAAAAGGAAAATTCACAGTGTTTAGAGAGACATAATTTAATTATATCAAAGTGTTAAGTAAAGAGAAAGCATAGCTTATAAATCATAGGGTTCAGTTTTTTCTTCTTTAAAAAAAATTAGGCTCTAACCAGAGGGATTGGCAATGCATGCTAAATTCGATCAAATTTGCTTTCAAACGGACTGAAAAATAGAGCACATTTATTCTATTCCGCCTGTTTAGACATAAACAAGAACAGCGTTTTCTACATTTGCTTTCCTGCTTGATTTATTGCCATCCTCCTTTCCAGCAATCAATTTCTGTGTTTCAGTGGCATCCCCCTCCACTCGGCCTCAACGCCTGTTTGGGAAAAGCAGTGCTGCACCCTGCTGATTAACAAGGGGAGTGCAGGGATGCAGAGGCGCAGAGGGGAAGGCCGGCTGTTGCTTTGTTAAACAGAACCTGTGTTAACTCCTATCTATAACACAAAGTGCCTGAGGTCAGTCTAAAGCACAGGCAATATGTGTTGTGAACTGTATCATTCCTAGGCTTCATACTGAAATCCCATCCATTATTTCTACATTAAACCCAAACTCCTCCGAGGGCAGATACTTTGTGTGATCTTACCCAGATTAGAGAACCCTTTATCTGCAGAGATCAGAGGAGAAAAAGAGGGGTCCTGGATGGAGGTCACCTCGCACATCACATTTAATGCCAAGTGACCTCCACAATAAGCTCTCAGTGGGTGCATCCGATCAGATCGATCACTCGGCTCTGTGTGTGTGTGTTATTCAAAGTATGTACAGCAGCAATACACACAAAAACACCATGACTAAAATTATCTGTGCTAAAATGATTAGTCAATTTGCAGAAATTTAATCAGAGACCATTTTGAAATCAAGTGATCGTTTCAGTCATTTATCAAGCAAAAGGGCCAAACAGTCTTTGTTTTGTTGCTTTTCTCCGTTTTGTATGATTGTAAACTGATTTGGGTTTTGGGGTTTTGGACTGTTGTTCGGACATTTGAAGACGTCATCTTTGAGTCTGGGAACTTGAGATGGGCATTTTTCACTGTTTTCTGATATTAATTGTAAAAATAAACAACAGATTAATAAATAATGAAAATAACTCTTGTTTTCCAAGATTCGGTTAGGATCAAAGTTGGGATGTGGGAAGGGGAAAATGTGGTGTACAGCCGATGAATGGTAAATTTTCTTTAATTTAGCTGCAAAAGTTGAAAATGGAAAAGGAAGCTGTTTCCAAACAAAACAAAATATCTTTGGGTTTAAAGATATTAAGTTTAACATAATAGAAAAGTAAGAAAACCAGAAAATATACACATTTGAAAATGACTTGAATGATTCATTGATTAGTATTACATTGTTGCAGATCAACTTTATGTCGATCGACTAATCAGATAACCGTTGCAGCTCTAATCATAACAAAACAATAATTCAATCAGTTAATTGTTTGAACATATCAAATGAAATATCCAGAAACTGTGAGTCACTGGCACCAAATCAAAACCATAAATGAACAGATTTAGAGAAACTTGGAAAACTATCTGGAAAAATGAAACACAAAAGCACCCAATCCTGCTTTCTTTGCGACAACTTCTCAAAGACAAGGCTGTTTGAGGAGACAAGGACTGAGGATTTTGTCAGTGAGGAACTCCATCATCTCCAATAAACGGACCTCAGCATGGAAGAGGACATCATCATAAGGACACCAGCGGACAATATGGAAGAGTGTCTTTGTTATTATAAGACAATGGGGGGAACTTTGGGAGACTGCCTTCCTCTTTAGCCGTCACAGAAGCAGGAGAGAGATTGATAGCATGGAGTCATTTGAGCTATTGGTTATTCTGAATGAAGTATGGGCTTATTGGATGCAGGCCTCTCCCACTGGCTAACATTGATTTCCACTCACTCTCTCAGCGCCCTTGTGCTACTGTCTCCCTCTTATTTTTTTCACTCTGACTTCCTCACTGTCCCTTACTTATCCACTGTCTCCTACATCTTTCCTCTATTCACAGCCAAAATCTACAAAGAAATTATCACCAACACAAGAACATTCAAAGATGAAGTGACAAGAGACACAGAGAGTTGTCTGCACAGAGCGAGGTAACAAAAGACGGACAGAAAGAGTCGAGCAGGAGGAGGACAGAGCATGGCGCAGAGGGATGGAGTGAAAGACAAAGATGAAGTGAAAGAGAGACAGCAGTGTGGAAGGAGAGACAGATGGGGGTGCAGAGATGAAGTGAAAGAGAGACAGAGCAGGAAACAGAGGGAGAGAGGGAGGTGTAATTATCTATCAGGTGTTCGGGTGTGCGTGACAGAGGAGGAAGCTCATTAGCACACTCTGTGTACACCAATTACACAGCCAAGCTTCTCAGGGCATTCCCTTGGCATGTCTGTGTGAGGCTGGTGGGGACACAGACACTTTCACTCTATGATACCCGCATACACACTGTTTTACTAATCTCCACGTAAAACACAATTATAAACGAGCACATGTACGCAGGCACATTCATTTTCTCACTCTCAGACGGAACAAACAAACTCAATTCGTATGTGACTCGCAAAATAATGTCAACAAAAGATTTTGGGATCTACTAGCCTTACTGATATGAAAATGAGAAGAAGATAATCCACAGACCTTGTGACCTTAATTTATCTTACCTGTATTATAGTGTATTATATTTTGATTTGCTTCTTGATTCTGCTTCTATTCCTGTGTGCATTGACATGATAGTGAGCGGCTGTAACGAAAGAGTTTCCCCTCGGGGATCAATAAAGTATTTCTGATTCTGATTCTGGGTTGTGAGCAGTTTCATGTAGGAACTATCGGTAGAAAGAAAATAGTTCCTACATGAAACTGCTCACAACAAATCTGTGGATTATCTTGAGTAACTGGGTCATGATTTCTGGAAAGAGAAATTGCTGTTGAGTTTTTCCAAATGTATTTTTGGCGCCATTTAGTTTCATTATATTCAAAAAAGTCAGACATCTCTACGGCCGATATCTCCAAAACTCGGCAACTCACCCCAAAACAATCTAGATTGAGAAACAGCTCTATAGGTAAGAGGTAAAATATGTATTTTGGATTTTGGGGTGAATTTTCCCTTTAAGATTATTACAAACGTGTGAATCAAGCTGCATGAATACTGACAAAGCTGCATTTCAGTTAACAATAACCTTTAGATACATAAACTGAATCTATTAACACCTTATCAAACTGAGGGACAATTTAGACAAAACAGTTCATTTATGCATCAAACATTTGACCATTCAGGAAATTAAAAGGTCCAAACAAATTTAATGCAATTTAAGTGGATTTGGTATTGATTTAAAGTGACTGGATGACTCTGCAGGTCCTCGTCTGTTTCTCGTTTTCACATGATAACAGAACCGTGCGTGATTGAAACCTGCATTATAAATCCTTGTGAATTTGTCATTAATTGTGAATTCATCTCTCATTTCCTTATTGCCTTGTGAGTTTCCCTTCCAACAGCTGACAAGAAACTGTAAGCATATGTCATTTAGTGTGAAATGCTCTGTCAAAAGTCTCTGGCTGGTTTAGGATTAAACATGAAAGATCGCCACTGTAACGATTACCGTTAGATAAATATAAGGGTTTTTTTTCCCCATCTTCTTTAGAGACAATTCTACTATATCTATGTAACATCAAGTATTGGTAAATTCCATAAATCATCTGGATAAATTATCTGTATATGCAGGCATAAAAGACATTGTACAAACATAATTTTCTTGAAATCACAACAGTAAAAACTAAGAAGAACATCACAGAGCTTATATAAGACATTTTGTTAACACATGTGTCTGTATTCTGGACATTTCACCTGTGGAAGTCGTTTTGGCTGGATGAAACCACTCCTACATTGGCCACAGACAGGACCTGCTTGCTGATGGCCTGGCTGGAGGTGTTTGCTGTTGCCATGGTGATAGTTGCTGAGGTCTCATTCATGCCCAGGAGCTTACCTGAGAGGATGCAAAATGTTTAGCCATCAAACAAGGACCTACACAATCTAAAAGAAGCTAAATCCTGTTACTACAATAGATTCAACTGATTATTTGTACAGTTTAAACAGACTAAATACATAGCATGTTTGTACTAGTAAGGGCATAATTACATTTCATATAGCACTTGATAAGTGCTCTATAAATAAAAATAAATAAAATAAATAAAGTTTTATTATTTCCACAGTCGTATAAAACGTCCATTACCTTTATGTATACAGAGTATTTGGGACCTGGTTTCAGGACTGAAGGAACAAGGTAAAATATATTTTGATAATTACTAAAATGGGGGGAGCTAAACAATAAAAGAGTGCCTTCTGCAATAATGCAAATAGAGTTGAAAAAAAAGATTGCCAATTGAAGGCAAAGGGCCAGTTCATGTGCACTTAGTAATGAGCAAGGATTTGAAAGAAGGATGGAGATAAATATGCACAAGTTAGGTAGAAATAAAAGAGGTCTTAAAGGCAAATATAATGAAAACCTGTTAACTGAAAGAATGAATCAACTTCACTCAATTGGCATAAAGCAGCAATTTGTTGGAGAGAAAAAGGTCCAGCAAAGCAAGTTGTTCTCCTCTGTTCAATCCCCTTTTTTGTCTGAGTGCAAGGTGTCTTCAGTAGAGCTCAAAACACAGTGAATGAAGATTAATTAAGGCAGAAGCAGCATTTAGCAGGCACTTAAGGGCACACTGATGGCTTAGATATGAGTATGCTCTCAGCTCTCAATAGCTGCCACAGTGTGTAGCTCTACGTGTGTGTGTGTGTGTGTGTTTACACATGTATGTTTGTGCAGGAAACATCATTAGGTGCTTCATAAGAGGCAAGCATTGTGCCTTAATGACAAAGGTGAGGAAATGTTCATTAGAGGCAGGCTGCTAGGATAGTATTTCGTTTTATAAATATCATTTATGAATACTGCATGCAACAGAAGAGAAAAACTTAAATCCCTATGTTTGTCACTAAGACCTACAATGCAACTGTTATTAGGTCTGAAAATGTATTTTAGATGGTTGCAACTTCATCCGTAACAATTAAATGACCTTTAAAGAATACGTTTGGTGATATTATATGTTTTCCTTATTGTCAACAAATCTCATAAGATCAAGACGATCCTTCTAACAAGTAAAGTCAGTGTATCAACAGCGTGATTACGTTATGTTTTTATGTTACAAAAATTACTAATGGCCGATTTGTTGTTGTTTTAAAGATTTTGGGGGGGGGGGGCTTTTTGCCTTTATTTGATAGGGACAGCTGAATCAATCTTTTATTTGAGACCCAGCAGTCTTGAAACATTTACAGAAATTGTATTTACAGACAACAGAAAAGCAAAGGAATTAGTTCTTCCACTGTCAATGATTTTATTTAACACTAAATAAAAAGTAACAACATACTTAACTTTTAACAATAACAAACACTGCAGCAACTCTGCAGTTAATACCTTGATATTTCTGTCATTTTTCAGCAATATTTCCAGTCCATGGCCATGTACATATATGGTAAAAGCAGTCATTCAGAACAGTTCATTTATATCAAAGACTTTGAATTAGTAAAATAATAATAAGAGTTTGTATTTAGTGCTAATGACAGTGATCTTCAATGTACTTTAAGCTTATAACAAGAGTATTTTTTATTTTGCAAACACTGATGCAAATCTAACTCACCTTGCTCCTTGCAGAAGTTCTGTTCTGTCATGCTACTGGGCATTAATAGCTCTCCCACAGCAGGCTGGATGGACACGCTGAACTGGTCCTCCTTGGTGCTGAGGGAGGATAACAACAGTAAAAGAACAGCATACAACAACATTTTTACTGGATATATATCATAAAGAGTTAAGCAGGAATCTTGTAAATTAGGACTTGTTGCAAGACAATGTTTCAGCTCAAAATACAAACAACAATCTGAATGAACGGATGATGAAGTGTGGTATAGTGTGTGTGTTTTGTGCACTTGTGTGTATTTATGCTTTGTTTGTGTATTAAATGTTTCTCTTCTGATTGCCTTGCAAACCGCGCTCTGTGAATGGCATTTTGGGCCAGATTGATTCCCCCATCCTGAACAGATTTTCTGATAAGGTTATTGATCGGCTGAGCAGCAGTGCCAATGGCATTCAGCAGGTTGATTTGGGCTGGGGCTGATTACTGGAGGAATAATTGTTATCCCAGTGAACCTGGATCAATTGTGGCTGATGTCTCACCTGGGAGTGCTGGCACAGAGCGGGTAGGAAAAGGAGAATTAACAAAGAACAAATGAAAGAGGCAAAAGGTAAGAGAAGATGCAAATGAATGTAAGACAAAGAGACACGTAAGGGAGATGTGATGATGAATCTGGAGACAAAGATTGAAAGCAGAACAGAATGAGAGCAGTAGCAGAAAAAGGTAGTGAAAGAGATGTACAACTGAAGGTCTGAGAGAGAAAAAATAAGCATGACTTGATATAAGTGGATGTCAGGTTGTCTTACCACAACTGGAAGTTGGCTGCTTGTGTCGAGTCGCTGAAGTCAATACCCATGGAAACAGTCACAGAGGCCTCTGGCTCCAGCCGCTCTGAGAACGGGAAAGAGGGGAGGAAAGACGAGAGAGAGGAGGAAGAGTGAGTGACAAGGGCACAGTGTGCAGCGTGGGGAAGGATGAAGCAAAGGGAGAGGGGGGGGCAGCAGCAGAGTGGAACAGACAGGCATCCACACCACTTGTGTTTTCTACTTCACAAAGCAAGGCCACCGAGTGTGAGAAATCTATCCTTCAATCTCTTTCCCCACACCTCTAGCCTCGGGGAAAAGAAGAAGAAAAAAATTAAAAAAAACACATGAAGGACTAGCATATTTCCAAAACAACAGGCTTGTCAAAGAGAGCATCAGCATCAAGAGAGACGGGGTGAGAGAGATAGACAGAGCGGGCGAAATGCGAGCTAGACAGAGAGTTAAGTAAAGCCAAAAAATGCTGAACAGAGAGTCTGGAGACCTGAATGGGAGAGGAGGAGGAGGAGGAGGGAGGTTAAGGATGAGAAGAACACAGACAGACAGAAACATCCTCCACGCTTCCTCAGTCGGCTGTGTTTCTCTCTGCGTGGAGCAGGGCTATTTTACTGTATAACTCTTTCCACAGACAGAGAAGAGAAGAGGCTCCAGAGGAAACTCTCTGAAAACAGAGCCATCATGGACTCACTTCCAATCCAACCTTCACAGCTTCTCTAACAGGCATTTTCTGGTTTTACCTTTGTTTTTGTTTTTTTGGTTTTTTTTTGTTTTTTGGTAACACTTCACTTGGATAGTCCGCCTACAGATTATAGAGTATTTGTAACATTTCAACTGTCTCGCTGTTGTCTGTAGATGTTTAACAGATTATCAATAAAGTATGTGTAACAATTCATGAACATACCCTAACCAAGATGTTTTCTGTGCCTAAACCGCTGAATTGTTGAATCTCAACTAAGAAGCTGTTGAAATGTTACAAATACTCTATAAACTATCTGTAGGCGGACTATCCAAGTAAAGTCATTTTTACAGTCGAGGTATCCGCCTCCCTAGTCTTCTGTGTTAATATAAACCACAAGATAAATAATTTAGAATACCATCTGAAGTTGCTTATTCTATGAATAAATAATAATATCTATCAAGGTGTGAAGATTCAACGAGGGGCCTAAGGAGGTCGATTCAAACTGGAAAGTAACATATATCCTTTTTAAAAAGGGCCAAATTGCAGGTAGTAAGTTAGTGGTAATATGTGTAAGAACATGTTGTCTTCAAAAGGAAATATGCAATTTGAAATCACCAAAATCAGCAACTTAACTTAAAACACTACCTACCCACTTTGTGATACATGCAGTCGACACAAAATCTATATGGTCTTCTGCACTACTGTAGTTCATTCATAAAGGTTTTTCTAAAACCTCTACTCTAAAAGGAATAATTCAACCTTTTGGGAAATACGCCCATTAGCACCTCTAAAGCTCATTAATTAATGCATTACATCCTCTGTATACAAACCAAAGAGTAAAAATGGCAAGTTGTGGTTTTACACGGGGGTTATGTGTTGGACTAAGTATGTCAACCAGCAGAGACACTGGCCAAGTTCATATCTCCCCAGAAACTCCCCAGTTGTCATTTTTACAGTCTGTTTTTGTATGGATCAAACTACAAAGACATAACATGTTAATTATCTTAGGAGGTGCTGGCAGGCGCATTATGTTTCTTTTGGACAGAGCCATGCTAGTTGTTTCCACCTGCTTCCAGTCTTTGTGCTAAGCTAAGCTAAATGACTGCTGGCTGTACCTTCACATTTATTGTACAGATACGAGAGCGGCATTAATCTTCTCATTTAACTCTCTGCAAGAAACAAAATATGCAGATTTCCCAAAATGTCAAACTGTTCTTTCAAAGGATGATTCAACAACTTTGGTGTTACAACTTTGGAGCTTAGCTCCTTCCTACGTCGTTGACATACACACCGAACAGATCCCTTAGATCAAGTAAAGTTCTCCTCACTATACCCAGAATAAATTCTAAATCAGCTTATGGTGCCTTCAGTCATTATGGTCCTACTCTCTGGATTTCTCTGCCACATGAACTAAGGTCTGCTACAACAGTGTCTTTTTTTAAAAGTAGACTAAAAACATATATTTATTCGCAAACTTTAAGTTAGGTTTAATGTGTGGTTAATGGGTAAAATTTTATCGTAGAATCAGTATTATTATAATTATTAATTCCTTTTAAATAATAATGATAACACCTTCTTATCTTATTCCCTTTTTATTGTAATACCTTTTAATCTTATATGTTGTTATCTTGTATGTTTTTGTCATGTATGATCTTTGCTTATTTTTTTCTTGCTTGCTTGCTTTTTACTTTGAAAGACATTGAGTCCACGCCTGTGGTATGAAATGTGCTATATAAATAAACTTGACTTGACTCTCATAGCTTTGACCATCATTTCCATTGGTTATCATAACCTTGTACTTAACAAAGTAGTTGCTGAGATTTGGGAACACAGCAACAACAATGTCCCATAGGACAAGAGACACGAGTGGTAAGACAATCAAACCCTTTGAAAACAAGCCATCAGTTTATCTAGATTATCTAAACCACTTTATTTCGAGGTAAAACTACAAATAAGTGCACCTAAATTGTCAGTAATAATCATTGCACAGCAAAACTGTGTGCGCACAACGACAGTAAGTATGGTAGGTCCAAGTTGAAGCAGGAAGTCAGTGTGTCAACTGTGACAGATGTTTACAACAGATAATTTAACTTTTTACCGTTTTTACCGTTTCTCGTCCGAATAAGTTTGGCTAACCTGAAGGTTTGTTTACAACCTGTATGATCATCTGACTGCTCACGTTTCTTACTCTACTGGATTTCTTACAATGTCACTGTGTTCCCAGATCTCCTCAATTACTTTGGTGAGTATGATGTTATTATTACAGATAGGAATGATGGCCAACACAACGAAATAAAACCTGTGCTGTAATAAACCGGAATTGTCCTTTAAACTATATAAAACTCACAAAGCTACTTGATTACTACTTGTTTTATTTTTTTATTTTGGCGTATGAAGTATTAAAGGCGGAGGAGATGCCAGTAACTAGTGGATATTAATTAGTTAACAAGTTAAGATGTTACTTGATTTCGGGACATGTCGGTGAACATAAATAGTGAGCAAATCACAAATACTATTTCATTTTAAATTACAACAACTGATGAGCAGCAATGGAAAGTAATGCACCTTGTAGAGGCAACGTGCAATATTTCATATTAAATACAAACCCTGTCACGTATTATCTCTTAACAAGACACACACAAAACAGCAGCACATACAGCTTTGTCTGTATTCATCCTCTGCAACTTATCCAAACCAACTCCAGCCACCCGCTCACAGTAGCCAGGCTCAATCGATCCAAATTACCCACTGTTTGGCTGCTTGAGTTCCTTCAATGCCCAATCAATCCCCTGCAATTGACAGTTTTAACGTGCTCCATCGCACACCAGTTCTGTGTGTGCGCATGTATATATATGTTTGTGTGTGCATGAAAAAGAAAACCTTGAGGGAGCACTGTTCTCAGTCTTATATTATACCGAGTGTAGCGATCACACAATAGTGTGACAAGAAATATGGAGATAGTGCATGTTTGTTTGTCCTGATCGATACTAATGAACAGGGATTAGCTGAAGTAATATTGGCTGTTTTCAGGGTGGGAGAATGGGACAGGGTTATTTGCTGAGCTGACAGCAATCATAGTATATAGAATAATGTATATACTAGTATATAGGTAGAGCTGCAGAAATTCCAGAAAGCCATCGTGAATGACTAGGAGTGACAACAAATATTGCACAGATTGTAATAAATGTGGTTGTTTACATTACAGAGGGGAAACAACTATCTCTTTAAAGGATAAGGTTGGCAATATTCCATACTTTTGTTAATGTCAACAAATCCCATTAAAAGAGCGTTTGTAGCCCGTCTCTTAATACTTCCCAATCCTGACTGTGGCTCTCAAGCCCCAAGCCTACTGGTTTCTATGTAAAAACAAGTCATAAACATATACTTTCATTCTTTAAAAAGGTTAAATCATTTCCTAAAACAGCTGAGTTTTTAAACAAACTTTACTCAACAGGAGTAAATGGTGCATTTGTTGGGGACTATTTTCAGTGGTGGATTAATACACATGGCACACAGGAATAAGATAGATCCGGTTCTGGATTTACAGACAATACTTGTTAGTAGATCGATTAATTGTGATTTGTTGACAACAAGACAAATATAGAATATCACCAGCCTTATCTTTTAATATCACATTTGCTGGCAATGTTACAAATCAATGAGCAATATTGGATTTACCTAGTTATTTTATCTATCTAAAGGGTTTTTAGTAATTTTAGTAAATTAGTAACTACTTCTAGTTTTTACTAAATATATATCCATTCTGTCCACTTCTAGTGTCAACGATTCACCAGAGACACATAGTGACCATATTCTCAACATTAACTTGTTACATGACCAGCAGGTGAATTTGCTAAGAACATATTCTTAAGTACTTATTGGCTTTTTGATGAGTCCGCAGTGGAGTATTTTACACGTGTGGCACAAATACTCACCAATGGTGTTAAAGCAGTGGATGTTAAGGCTCGCTGGGCTTCGGTCACCTATGTGGATCTCCTCCAGGCTGTGGTCTGAGCAGTTGGTCAGTATGACCTGTACAGACACCATACTGGGCTGGTACAAACAGGGCTGCCTGGGGAAATGATACTTGGCTGACAGACCTTTCCCTGTCATATGGTGAAGCAGCTCATAGGTTTTCACAGGCCCGAAAGATGGAGTGGTGACCTAGAAGGACATATGAAAGACAGGGATAAACCTCAACAACCACTGATTTTAAGTCAATTTTTATAGTAGCTTTGTGCAAACAGACAATCCTGACATATAAATCAAACTTCTTGATTATCAGAAAAATAAACTGCCGTGAGGACTGGACTGATCTATGAACAACTGTGCACTGCTGGAAACAACAGCCTGACAGAAGAATCAGAGAAGGAAGATGAGAAAAACAGTGCATGGAGAACATTGCCCAGAAGCATAAAGCTGTCCACATCAACACAATATCCAGGGACGCCTTGTACATTACAGTGCAAATGCATCCACACAAGAGGACAGATTAATACAAGAATCTCCGGTCTTTCAATCACCCATATTCATGCAATTCACCATGTCCAATCAGCAGGCAGAACACAGCACTTCTAAATGGAGTGGGACCAAGGGTTGGCTGATAACTCCCCACCAACCCTCCCTTCATTAACTCTGTAGGGTACAGAGGAGCCCATTTAAAAAATGTCCTCAATCAGCCCAGTTAGATGGAAATGGGCTGGATGCTCAAGTCAAACCAGGCTGAATAAAAACAACCTCTAATGAATAGAAACAAGTGCCTGTATGGGGCAAACCTGCCGTTCGCAGGCCTTTTTAAAAGGGCTTTTACCTTTTCAGAGGCAGGAAATTGCATTACCTTTGAGAGACAGGGAAAAGAAAGGAGGTGGATGTGGTGGTGGTGTATTTTTTCTCCTAAAAATTAACATCTTGTTACTTGAATGAACATTGTTCACATTTTGTGGCTTTCAGTTTTTCCACTTGATGGTGACAACTGTCAGCTCTCATTAGAAAGGTAAGGTGGGTCGGCCCACACAATGCAACACAGCGCACTGAACAAACTACACTGTCAAACATAATATTCACATAACGTGCATAAACTATAGACACACCTCTGCTTTATCTATATCAACAATACAAAGTAATAAAAACCACCACAAAAGTATGAAAACTTTGAGTAGTTTCGTCCATCTTCAAAGGTCTTGAGTGACAGCACTAATCAGTTCAAAACATCCAGATGGATAAAGCCTTTTCACACCCTCTAAAACACTTAGCACCTGAATGTATTTGTACGCTGACACAGAGGCAACACTTAGATGTATGTCATCCTGGTGTCTGGTCATCCAATTCAGAGACTGAAAAATTGCTACTTACCAAAATAAATTAACAAATCTGAATGACAAAGAGAAGGGCAAAAACAGTGAGAAAACAAAATCATGTAGCATTGTATGAAAAAAACAACAACCAGCGGTAGAAAAACTGATCCATTAAACAAGAGACTTAAATGATTAAGCAAGGTGTGTGAAATAATTAAGCTAATTGAATATGAATAATAATATGATATGAAGAAACACAGTGGAAGCATGCAGGCATGATGGTACCGCACACAGTGTTGAGTGGTGTCAGTGTACATTGTTTTATTGAAGCTGGACGTACTGGCAGTGTGTTCTGACTTGGGTGAGAAATGTACGAGGCGTCCTCCGACTTGTCATGTGGTGTGTGAGGATGAAGAATCGGTTTGACATACAACAAGAGCTGTGGAGATGAGTTTCAATGTGTTCACTTTAGAGGGTGAGAACACTCACTATCATTGTATTGTAGCAGCAAGACAAGAAAAAAGCAACAGGTTTGATAGTTAAATTATCTAAAAGATTAGATATACTTATTTAGGAAATTACCTACAAATAAGGCATTAGTTTTAGCTAGGTGTAGCTAATAAACTGGCAACCAAGTGTATTTGTCCCAGCTGAGATACATTTTATTGTATATAATTTTGTAAGCATGTACTGTTCGGCATCCTACATAACCCAACTGTAGATTACTAATCTTTTAATTTTAGTGGCTAAATTTCATATTCATAAATGCAAATTTACAGGTAAAAAGCCAAACTTCTTGGTTTTCACAAAGGAGCTCAAACAGTACATTGACTTGCAGCCTAATACATCCAAAGGCTATTAAAACTATTAATAACTGTTTTTATGTTTAAGATCTTTATTTTAATTGTATCCCCCCCTTAGCTCTTTGTAAACAGTATACTATGTACTCTGTTCATGGCCATTTTATGACACAAGAAAATTATGTCTGTTCCTTTATGTCAATAAAGAAGGTAGGAAAAACAAATTGAGTTTATTTGTGACCTCTTTTCAAATATGTCTTCGGTAGGGGCTAATAGGCTTGGAGCTGAGTGTCGCAGTTTGAGTATCATATTGGCACCAGTATAAAACATTTTAAAACAATAGCCTGCCCAAGTCACATTAGATACAGAATAAACTCTCCCAGCCACAACACTATCTCCCAGTCCCCTTGACAGAGTAGCAGCGTCTCTTGTGCCTAGACCGCCCAAGAGCCTGTAAAAGGAGGTCAAACAAACATTTGTCGCTGTGCTATAACGCTGCTGCGCCCTCACAAGTGCCCGTCACGCCACCGCCAGCCTGCAAATTTATCGGGCCACTTTTGGATGTGTCAGAGCAGTCTGTGTCGATAAAGCTGGCCATAATGTTTGCCACCCCATCACAACAGAGATTTACCTTCCTGACAGACACATCCTGCTTCAAGGTCCTGTCTGCCGCCTCGCCACGAGCCGGCGGCAGTGTCAGGAGGGAGGAATGGGGACAGGACAGGGCTTCAAACTGCTTATTATCACCAATTTGACACAGTGGACAGTTAAAGCCTGACACAAGTGCCCACACAAGCCCCTTCACTCTTCTATCCATTGTTGTCCTGTTACCCAGCACAAGCCCATAACACCTCAAGTGTAAATAAGAGAAGAAGGGGGATGTAACCTTGACTTCTCCGTCAGTCTCCCTTTCAGGGTTTTTTTTTTTTTTGGCTATGGCTCCCATTCTCCACCCTGGACAGGAAAGAGGGAGGTGACAATGAGGGAGGAAATTGATTGAGAGGCTCTATTATGAATCAACTTAAAGGAAGCTCCTGTGATGGATGACACAGACACCAGTCACCTTCAGAGCCCGGACGCCGTGCTCCCAGCATCCTCTCTGGCAAATGACCTGAAAATCCCGCTGACATATTCAAAAGGGCTAACCGGAGCCGGGTAGCCTTGTGCCGTGTGCATAAGATGGCCAATTTAAAAGAAAGTGGTGTGGGGAGTGAAGAGATGTATGGGCATATATTGAAAATCCATTTCTGTTTTTCAGACATTGTCTGCCTTCAATAGCAGGGACAAGATTTCATTATGCTCTACAGGAGTTGTGAGGATTAAGGTAAGGGACATGTGTTTGACTTTAGGGCCTAATTGTTCCCCTCAGTCAGGAGATGACAATTAATTGAGGGGTGTCACAAAGACCTTGACTGCAAATTGAATTAAATAAATGTTACTAAAACTACTTTAATGTAACAAGAAATCTCTCCAGTGCATGTAGACAGAGGTTAGTTCATTTATGCCAATTTGTCAGTAAATTAGGTATTCTAAAATGATTAATTTTGAAATTTTCCATTAAAGAACATTAGCAATAATAGAGGACTGTTATTTAATAACAGTATTGTCCTTCATCTAGCTTTGCAAGTATTGTTAACAAACTGCCAACAGTTTCTTTGTGTTAGCATGATATTTTATGCAACTTATGATTTTTTTCATTATTTGTTCATCTGCTGATTATTTTCTTGATTAATCAATTAATCATTTGGTCTATAAAGAAATTCTGAAAATATTCACATTTAAGGAACCGGTAAATTTTTAGCAAAAAATTGCATTCAATTGTGTAATCGATTAAGCGACAATTTAGCTCGAAATAGAATCAAATGCAGGCAGGACTTGAAACATGCAATTTAGATACTCAACACATTCCAAAAGTGTATCTTACTTACTTTTACTTCTTACTTGTGTTTTTTTGCATATGAATCACAAGAGCTCCACCTGGACCAGCTAACATGCTTACATGTTAATGCATCAGCAATATTAATGCAATAATATATCATATGATATTAAAACACTCTGAAAGACGACATTCTGCATAAGGAGTACATTTTCTTTTGATACTTTAAGTACATTTTGCTGATAATATATCTGTTTATTACTTATGTAAAACTTTGAGGGCAGGTCTTTACTTGTAATGGAGTATTTTTAATACTATGGTATTGTTACTTTTACTAGTGTAAAAGATCTGAATACTCCACCATAACAGTTTGTTCATGTAGGCATCATACTTATGTTTATAGATTTCAAAATAAAGGGTTAAGACCCTGATTCATTTGCTTACAGTAATTAAATAGCTAAATGGTTTGTTGAGACAAGTGGAAGTCTCAGTTGTTGCGGCAGACAATGAAAACATACATATGATAATCAAAATTCAAGGGCCCAGTGTGATGAAAAGATAAAATGCCTTTATGCAAACATACACGCACAGAGACAAAAACCTGTCCTCACATAGTTAGCAAAACAAACTAATAAGAAAAGAAATGCTGTAACAGCTGCATTAAAAACATAAACATTTCCCAAACTACCCACTTGCTGCGTAGGCCACTGCACTGACTGGCTATTTCTGTGTGGGCATTTATTCCTATTTAAGAGGCAATCTCCGCTGTTTGAGTGGCAGCAGGAGGTTTGGAGGGCAGGGGCTGCTATATTCGTGGTGCTCGGGGTCCTTCTGCTGATTCATAATTAGACGTGAACCCAGAGCGCCCACTACGGGGAGGTCAGAGGGGTGAGGAGGGAGACGAGGGAGGAGTAGGGGATGAGCTGGCGCCCGCCTGATGGACACCAAATGAACAAATTATGATGGCCCCCTCTGGGCGTGATGGGGTCAAACACCCTGCGCCCCGCTGCTGACAGTTCAATTTCCCCCCAACGCAGCCCCATTCGCTGACTGCTAATTATGAATGAAAAGTTATCAGCCTCAGCCACCCCGCCGCACACACGGACAGCGGTCGGAAGAGGTTTGGGTGGGGTGGGAGGGTGGGGGATTTAAGAGGCATTTGTGAGAGATCCTAATGTCAAAATGTTATTAGAGAGAACGGTAGCATGCAGAAACTGAGGAGAGGAGGAGGAGACAGAAGAGGAGGTGGGTCAAAGACAGTGACCAGGGTTAATCTAAATGCCTTTGATAACCATGCAGTAATTCTCTAAAAGGGCCCGAGCGCTCAGCTGAGACAGACTCGCTGCCTCTGTGGGCAGATTGCTGAGAAATAGAAATGACACAGGGGCCAGTGTGTGTTTGAGTGTGTGTGTGTGAGTGTTTGAGAGAGCTGTGTAAGCGTGTGCATGCATGGGGAGGGGCGTGTGTGAATAAAGGTGAGGTTATTTATTTCCTTGTCTATGAATCCCGATGCCCATCATGTATTTATGCATAGAATTGACTCTAAATCAGATGTTGATGTGCAAAAAGTTCCCTGTTCTAATCTGCATATCTATTCTCTATTACTCCATGGCCTTCACCTGAGGAGGAGAGAGTGACGAACAAGACTAGCGCTGCATAAACGCTGGCCTGAGAGCAGCTGTCAATCACACTGACTGACAGGCGGGCAGGATTGACGGGCAGACTCAGAATATAGAGTAACTCACCACAAAGCTTACACCAGAGCTGGGACAGTCTAGAGGCCACTGGTGAAAAGACATTCAGTTGCGGCGGGTACACATTCGTCACATGCAGGCAAACAAATTGTTTACCATAAAAAGTCAGTACAGACTTCACTTTTAAAGCATCTTTAATATGAACTCACCTACCAGTATTTACCCCATTTTAGACTGTAAATGAATCTAAAATAAGCGGTGCTGCTTTCTTTTTTATCAAGTCTTTACTCCTTCATTCTTTTACGCTTTGCCTGAAACTCTAACTTTAGAGGTGCTTGTAGACAGATTTTGACAGAGTCAGGCTAGCTGTTTCCCCCTTCTTCCAGTCTTAATGTTAAGCTAAGCTAATTAACTGTAGCCTTATATATTTGAGAGTCTCATCTAACTCTTGGCAAGAAAGCAAACAAGCATATTTCCCAAAATGTCAAATTATTGTTCTAATATTGTAACTCTACTCCTGCCACTTCTGTCTGCCCTGTAGATATGGCACCTATTGCCTGTGCGTCCTGGAAGAGGGATCCCTCCTCTATTGCGCTTCCTGAGGTTTCTCCCTTTTCCACAGTTACAGAGGGTGTCATATATTGTTCAGACTGAAAAAGCCCTCTGAGACAAATTTATAATTGACAATCTAAAAAGACAAATAACTTCAACTGTACAACTCTCTTTTGAATTAAGTTTCCTTTGAGACTGAAGAAGCATTTAGCACTTCGCAGAATATCAAGTCCAGTAATAATCCAAACAGTAAGTGGTACAAACTTAACTTGAAACTTATAAAACATGTATGTCAGAAGGAAGACACTATGTGGTCAAGTTCAGACCTAAAGAATAAAACCAATTGCACTCTCATTGGAACTTTTTCTCTTTCTGAGCTGAAACTATTAGTGATTATGCTGAACATATTAAAAACAACGAATCACACCATCAATATTCTGGTTAAAAATCTTAACCCCTTCTGATTTAAAATCTTCAAACAGCAGAGTTACCACAGACCTGGCTATGAGACACAAAATAGACACAGCAACAGCAGAGACAATGCTCTGGACATTTTCCTCCCCGGGGGAAGACAAGATACAAAATACTCAGACGTGCAGAGCCGCTCACATATTGAGGAGAGAAAGGAGCCGTCACACTAGGAAAGGTCAACCATCAGATATACACAACAGCGAGACACGAGGGACACAACATCTGACAGAGAGAGATGGAAGGTGACAGAGAGGAGGAGAGAAACAGAGCGGGTGGACTTATAGATGAGACACAGAAATAGAGTTCAAGGGTGTGGAAGAACAAAAGACAGCGAGGGTGAGAAAGACAGACTATAAGAGATACAGGAAACAGGGAGAGCAGTTGTACTGTACTGACTGGCTATAAATATAAGAAGGCAGAAAAGGTCAATAGTTGGCGTCTGAGGCAGAAATGTTCCACAAGGGAGAGAGGCTCATTTCACCATCTCATATGTTGCTCTGCTGTTCTGTGTCTGTCAGTGACAGAAAGTAACAATTGACTCTCAACACACGTTGATAGAGGAAATGTCATCCTGCATGTGTCTATTGCAGGTACACACACACGTATACTAACCTGCACGGAGGAGGAGATGTTGGAGAGAGACAGGCCCTCGAGGTCGGACAGCAGGCTCGAAGAGAGGACCAAAGACTTTGGTGCGTTTGTGGGAGCAGGAGAAACTAAAGGATGCAAAGAAAACAGAGAACAGAACTGAGAACAGGCACTTTAAAGCTTGTTAAGGCCAATATGGAGTAGTGGCATGCATTGCTGTCTATCCCAGTGTCTTTTTTAATACTGCCACTAGGGGGCGCCAAAACCAGAATTTTTAAATTCTACATGCCGTGGCTTTAAAGCTATAATAATTGCTTTTCTGGCCACTTGGGGGCTGTGAGAAAAGCTGAAAACACATCAACTGACATATCATCCCCTTATAACACGTGTCGCCAATTGGGTTCAATCATGGGCCATTTTTTCTCTCGCACTGTTCAATTTGGGGGGGGTGGGGGGTGGCAGCATAGTTTTACAGGGGTGGAAGACGCAGGCTTTTCAATATTTTTGTTTGTTTCAGTATTATTTTAATTAATTTAAGAATAAAAGGGAATTCTAAAATTGGGCAGATTATACATGAGAGTTAACAGAGTTACAGCAGCTTATGTTACTGAGAAACTAATTTGGTAAAACGTGTTCTGTGTTGCACTTTGAGACAGGAGATTTAATTGATGGCCTGGTTGAACTAAAGTACTGTTGTTCTTATTATTGTTGCCTTAGAAAAAATGTTATCAGCACATCAATGTGTTCTGGTATAACAGGCTAAAACTGTGGACGTTAAAACTGTGTTTGAAATCATGAGGTTCTTCTTTCATTTAAATGAAGTGTTTTATATTATTTATCTGTGTTATTTATCGGGAAAGTTTATTAGACTTCATTCCAGCACTGAATTATTGGAATAGCCTGGCACAGTAACCACGGTTTGCATGTCTCTCTTCATGTGGGAGCATTGATTATTATTAAATTATACAAGGTCATGCTTATTAGGATTTACATGAGCCTTGTATTTCTATAGTTATCTACAGCAGATTTAAGAAAAATCCCATTAAAGTTTTAATGCAGAACATAAAGGGGAATTTTTTACCTTTTGTCAAGGTCCCAAACATTTTTGATGGAGGGCCGGATTTGTCCCACAGGTTGCTATTTTCCTACCACTGCCTTATAAAGTTGTTGTGGAGAATGTGTTATAGTTACGCGTCCAGCAGATACGGAGCAACACTGGCGTTCATTTGGATCCGTGTTTCTGGCCACCTGACAATTGTAAGCCCAATATTCACTCTCCTATTAGCTCTCTTTAGGGGGGCTCCTTCAGCTCCAGAGAATAATATCTGGGTCATTAGACGATAGATGGTTGACTTTCCTCTCTATTGGAAAGAATTTGCTAACTTGCCATTTGGTGTTGGGCAGGTACAATACATTTGGTTTATCACAGCTTTTTTTGGAGACTCCTGCTGTTGAAAACTGGGTTTATGCGAGCAGAATTTGCGGACCATAAAACCACAACAACGACCTAAAGCAGACCAAAAGAGCAGAGGGGAACTGCAAAGTTGGGTGATAAATGTTGTACAGTGAGTGATTTACAGTGGCAAAGTGCAGATAAACTCACAGTCATCTAGATCCAGCAAGGAGACTTCCTTCTTGGACTTCACTTCCACCTGAAAAAACAAACACAGCAACATGACGATGAGCGGCACAGAAGGACCAGGCAGAAAAATGACAACTCAAAACAAAAGTAGTGAAATTGTGTGTTGTGCAATTCAATGGGTGAAATGTTTCAATTTTGCTGACAGTGTCTCTCACGATGTGACACATTCATCCCAAAAACAGAGACTCTGCATTTATATGTAACACATCTGGAATTTCCAATGACCAGTCATGCACAGTGTCGTGTCACAACCGATACACGCCACTTCGTGCGACTGCGGCATGCTTGTCAGGTGTTGACTTGTGGGAATTACAACACACGCCTCTGGCTCGCACCACAACAGGCACAATAAAAACGCATTTAAACATACGAGCGCTTTTATCACCCTTTCTCCACGCCCTCCCAACAAACCAAGGCTCCATTCACGTCACATAAAGAACCATAAAATGAATCTCTGCATACTCCAGGCTGAGCAGACAGGAAGAAAAAAACCCCAAACAATAGGACAGAGGAGGGAGTGAGGAATGAGAGTGAAAACAAACAAAGTTAGAGGCCGTATCTTATCAGATCTTCTCTGACTGAAGCTTGGTGGTGGTAATAGAGACGGAAACCTTGTTAGAAAACAGAGGTCTGGAAGAGCCAGAGAGAGAGAGAAAGAGAGTGAGAGAGATGCATAATTCATAGGCCATGTCCAAATGACAAACTGTATGAAATGAGAATTTCATAGTGCAGAAAAGGAAAGGGAGTGTGAAATAATGTGATGAGCATAACTGGTAAGAAAAAGATGGTGAGGGCTGAAAAGGGAATGAATGAAAGATTTGAAAAAAAAAAATAAAGGTGATTACAGAGAAGCAAAATTATCTCCCAAAATATAATTTGTGACACTCTCGCCACACGTGAACCTGGGGAACAAACAACTCCCTGGGAGAACATGGTGTTTTTACTCCATGATCCTGTTTACAATAATATCATATTCTACACCGGTTTAAACAGGAGATAATGTACATATTATAGAATATCTCAGATCATGGATGACTATTTGCTTCTGATTGAAACTGAGCTGAAACAGCATGACAAATGCATGTTTTTCCCTGTTGAATCTTTAGGTAAGTACTATTAAATGTTTGATAACAGCTCTGAATAAACATCTGTTGTATTTAGTACCAGATAATGAACTAGAATTGCTTGCAGTGTGTTGCCATGGCTACAAAGATTTATATAAGCTGTCAGTTGTCTATTTTTAATGTCTAGCTTTTTATATAGAAGTTGAAATTCGCCCCAACATTTCTTACAGTGTAATCGCTCCTCAAAGGTATCGCTTCAAGGCCATTTTGGAGACCAATAACTCTTTCAACATACATATGGCATCGGAGTGTTGTATTAAGATATACTTATCATTTAAGTTTTGAGCCTATAGTGTATTTTGCATACATACGTGTATTTTTTTTAGCATAGTTGTTTACATTCTATTTGGATAATGTTGGACATCCAGATGACCGAGAAGCATAAAATAAAAACTATCATGCTATCGTGAAGAGGGAACGTTATTGCAAAAACCCCAGTTTATGGAAGAATATCATATATATCAGCTTTTCTTTTTTAAGGATTATTTTTGGGCTTTTTGCCTTTATTTGATAGGGACAGCTGAAGACAGACAGGAAATGTGGGAGAGAGAGAGTGGGGGGGTGACATGCAGCAAAGGGCCACGGGTCGGACTCGAACCTGGGCCGCTGCGGTAAGGACTCAGCCTTGTACATGGGGCGCCCCAGCATATCAGCTTTTCTAAAGTTCTCCTGCCTCCTATTCAATGTATAGGAATATACTTGTCTAACAATTATGATTATAAAGTGTATTTTAGCATTAGTATGCTCCACTCTCTTGGGGCTGTCTAATCAAGCCAGCCATTAAAACAAACTAACAAAAACACACTCAGAGTGGGCCTTAGTGTAGAGGTATACCTACACCGCCTCTAAATGTTTATTTGTTATAATAGAAAATGTTCAAATTTGAGATAGAATCTGGATAAATCAAAATGCACATAATGATGGATAATCATGTGATACATCTGCTAGAAATTGTTCTGCTATTCAGTTAAATCATTTGTTCATCCTAGATCCAAATAACCCTACTAAGTATGATAATGTCACCTTGGGTTTAGACTTCACATCACTCTTCTTCTTCTGAGCTGTGAGGGAGTCTGAATCAGAGTCTTCCTCAGAGTCTGTCTCTGAGTCGGAGGAGCTTTCAGCTGACGAGCTGCTAGCTTGGGCTACAGGTCCATTGCCGTTTTCATCGGAGTCACTGAAACACACAAGAACGGCAAAAATTGCCTCAGATATGGTATCAATACAAGTAATAGAATGCATATAACAGTACCGCCCATTTACTTTGCTCAGCTTGCTTTTACCGCAACATTTACACAAAACACGTAACCATGTATATCATTTAAACAAACAGTCTCAAAACCAAAGCAAACTTGGCAATATGTTTTGTTTTTCTTTTCCATCCAAACTGAAATCTTAAGCTTGGCCCAGTCAGAACTTCAGCAATCAATCTGTTTTTGTTTGTGAAGTTAATTCAATGTTGCATTCACTCAAAAAGATTTTTTCCATCTTTCTCCTCTCTCTTTCACTTCCTCTGTCCCTCTTCAATTTGTCCCGATAATGAGTGTTTACTCTGCCTGCCTGGGATTTTCAGCCGTTAAATTAATGAGGGGAATTGTGACGGTAACTGGCTTTTTAACTTGGGCGATGATGAAAAGCCAGTATTAATTTGGCCTACAGATTTCATTTGCTGCGAACAGGAAAAAGTGATATAAATCACTGTGGGCCTGATTAGGCCCTGCCTGAAATGACTGGGCCATAATGAGGGCATTATGTTGTGTTTGTTGTGGAAGCACTGGGGTGAGCTGCTCTAATTACTGTGTGTATGTGTGTGTGTGCATGTTTGTGTGTGTTTGAGCACTGGGGTGAGTTGCTCTAATTATAATCTCTAATGGAGAGAACAGGGTCAGCCGGCGGCCTGTCACACGGCGAAATCAGGTACATTCTGTGTGAGTTTGTGTGTCTGTGAGCAAATGAAACAGAGTGCATAAGAAACTAAATTTGCCAGTGTGTAAGAGAGTGTACGTGAGCATATTCAGTAGTAACGACTCAGATCTCATTCATTGGTAACACCAGGCTGCTAAATGACCAATCAAAAGTCATTATCCATTAGCCATGTAAATGTGGGTTACGCTACTGGAGGAAAATTCTCCTTGATTAGCTTGTTAATGGAACCCACACTAACGATATTCTAGCAGCTCTGCCAGCCTGATGTGTGTGTGTGTGTGTGTGTGTGTGTGTGTGTGTGTGAGAGAGAGAGTGAGAGAGAGAGAGAGATACAGAGAGAAGGGAAAGAGAAGGTGTATGCACAGTACAATGTGTGTGTATGGCTCACAGACTACACTGATACCTCCTTCAAGAAAGCTGGTATGAGGTCATTTTTTTTGTCTCCTATCTGAAAACATGAATTTGGATTAAATTTAATTAACAGAGAGCATTTGGCCCCAGAAACCTGTTGACTGAACTTCTAAAGTACTCATAACACTGTTATCTGGTCCTGTTGTTCAAAACATCATTAAGTCCAGGGACTAAATGTAGATTTTAAACCCTTTATTAGGGTTGTGTAGAAAGCATCTATTTTCAAAAGATATTAATTCTGATATTGATACTAATTTGTGATGCACTATTGGTTTTATCTTGAGACAGGCTAGGATGTGTGCACTTACCCAGTTGGCTGCAACCACACCTATGGGCAGTGGTAGAAGACGTACTCAGACCTTTTACTTAAGTAAAAGTAGAAAAAACTCCATTACAAGTAAAAGTCCTGAATTCAAAATGTAACTTGCGTATTATTAAGTGTGCATCTAGTTCTTTTTCACCCAAGTTTTTATAACTGTTTCTGATGGCTCACATCTTGTTTTGGGGTGTGTTTCATCTTGTCCAATGTATCACATGTGACTCAAAAACGTCTTTGTCCTTACTGTCGGTGCAAAGATATAAAAATCCAGCAAGTATAAGAATCAAAATTCTCTCCAATTTCAGATTTTTTCCTGGCAAATATATTGGATGAAGTGCAAACGTTTGTGGGTTTAGGGAAGAAAAGATCAAACTGAACAGAAGGAAGTATCATGCCAGCAGGTGGGTTGTCATATAGATGATAAAAATGGCTGAAGTTGTGAACAGATGGGGGTTTAAGCTTATTGATGCAGCAAAGCACTGATCACATTTGTTGTTGACTACGACTCTGGTGCCTCTCACAAACACACACCTGTCTAATTAGCTAAGCGAGAAATAGAAGAAGAGAAAGAAACAGGTAACATCTGGACGCACCAAATTCACAGGGAAGAAAAATTATGCTTTCAGAGTCTCACAGACGGGAGGGATTTCACTTTACCTGTCAGCAGCTGTTGGCTTGCTTTTCTTCTGCGGTGCCTTCTTGGTCTTTTTCTTCTTTTTTTGTTCTGATTCAGATTCAACGGAGCTCTTTTCAGATCCACTGGAACTCTTTCCAGAATCACTGGAGGTGTTTTCTGACTCTTCACTGCTTTCCTCCTCACTCTCACTGCCCGACTCTGTACAGACATACATACATACATACATACATACATACAACATGCATATCAAACACAAGCCTGGTGAATTAAAGTTATAATCTTTATACTTTCATGAAATAAAACCCTGTTTTTGATTACTGGCATTTTTTTTCAGCACAGGAATGAGGCATACATTTAATCCAGCATTACTGTTTGTAATTTTATCTCATTGATATCAGCGTTACTGTTTACTCTACAGTCGAATCAGAGCGTTAAGTTACTGCTAATGCAAAACCAACACTTTGTACTGCTGCTTCTTCACATTAAAAGCATTCCACTGGCGAAACATGGGGTGGCTTTTATTGTGATGCAGTCGCAGGAAACGCAATGTTTTAGTCCCCAATGTTAGCACCGGCAACGATCGTTCATCAAAAATGTGTCTACAAAACCAGACATGGTCATTTTTCATCAGTTTTAAATATTGCACAGAGTAATGAAACAACATAGATCAGCTACAATGAGCGGTTAGATGAAGATCTGCAGAAGACAGGCTGCCGACCTCCAACTCCTCAGCAAGGTAACTACTATGTGCTTTGCTCTTGTGTGGAAAACTACTAGCGCCGTGTGCAGCATAAAATCAGATCAGGTTGCAAATGGCATGAGAGAGAAAGGCAAATTATTGACTGACTTCTTTATTAAAACAATATAAGTTTGTTTGGCTGTGTTGTAAACAGATACAGCAGCTGCTCTTCTGTTGTACTTCTGATAAAAAGTAGCTGCTCAACGAGTCTTTGCGTCCCCCATAATTCATGGACCTGTAGTATTAAACCACACTTGCCGTTACCACCACTAATCACAGATGTCACCAAATCAACCTGGACTGAAATCTTAAGGATTATAACTTTAATACACAATCCCAAGAGGACAACAGTGCAACATTGTGTCACCATCTAAAGGATAAAAACTATTAGATAAAAACAAACACACAGACAGAAACAAACCTTCACCACTGCTGCTGCTGCTGCTGCTGCTGCTGCTGTCTTCGCTGCCACTTCTCTCAGATCCTTCCTCTTCTTTCTCCTCT
The DNA here is from genome assembly GCF_020085105.1 of Siniperca chuatsi. Taxonomy (NCBI): domain Eukaryota; kingdom Metazoa; phylum Chordata; class Actinopteri; order Centrarchiformes; family Sinipercidae; genus Siniperca; species Siniperca chuatsi. Next base: position 4,733,341 of record NC_058059.1, read on the forward strand.
TCATCGTCAGAGTAGAACTTATCAGATTTGGGTTTCTTAGCCTTCCCAACTAACGGTGCCCACTCTTTCACCTAAACAGATATGGTGGAGGGAAGTGAGGTAAATTAAATTTGAGATGCATAATTTAGGGTTGAGCGTACTGCCACATTTTGAATTATTCTAACACCTTATTCAGAGGCACTATCAAATAGTATTTGCTTTGTAGGTACTTAATGGGAAGAAAAATCATTCCACAACTGTATTGTCATCAGAAATATACTTACAGACCCAACTATTCACACAAAGTAAAGAGCATCTAGCCATTAGCAGGCTGAAGATCTGGATATAGTGGATATGCACACTGTATAGCTCTCAATCGTTTTAATAAGATGCAATGGAATTAGTCAATCAACCAAAACCATAATTAATTCACACAATGTTCTCTCCCAATTCTCACCCAATGTCAGCTGGGATTGGCTCCAGCCCCCCACGACCTTCTATAGGATAAGCAGGTATAGCTAATGGATGGATGGATAATTAATTCAATCAGTTTTTGCTAACATTTATTTTGTTCAGGACAACACAGATTTCTAGTTACCAGATATATTTTCTGTTAAATCTACTACTATTTAAAACTAGGAATAAATTTTGTTGAAATTACCGCTTGTGTTCTGCTTTATTGTTGTTTGTTTTATTAGGATCCCCATGAGCTGCCACAAAGTAACAATGATAAAGCTTGAGCTGGTGCTCAGAGAAAAACTGAATCAATAACATCCCTCACGGAAAACCAAAGCCCTTTAATTTTTGTTATTTCTGTTCTTATAAGGAGGCACAAAACGTTCTTGTCTGTGAGCTGAATGGAACAGAGGAATGCATGTTAATTTCTCCAACACAAACTGATACATCCCACAAGACAAGGTCGGACAATGATAATGTTGCAGGCCAGTAAATGTCTTTTTTAAAACACCAAATAAGTGTGCAGTGGGAGATCACACTTCATTGAACATAATAAAATAGTGCAAATAGGCATGTCACGATAACTACTTTTCTTGGACGATAATGTTGTCCCAGAAAAAAATTGCAATAAACGATATTATTGTAATTTTAAGACCATTTTATGCCACTGATATAATGATAATATAATAGCATAATAATGCAAGTACACCCTTTCAAAGAGGAATTAACTTTAAAGCTGCCTGAGCCCAAGCTGAGTGCCCAAGTCTTATAATGTAGGGAAAACCCTGCCGTTTATTCTGGCATCATGTTGGTTAAAATGTTGGTGACATTCTTATCCAAATAAATGTGCATGTAAACACAGCAGGAAATATCGTACGATAAATGGACATAACCTCGATAATTTCTGCTCACCTTGATAAGTCAATAAAGTAATTATCGAGACAGGCTACTGCTGACCGATAAATCGTATTTTCATTGTGTCCGTGATATGAACATGCGTGATAAACACATCGCAAAAGACTGCCTGAAATGCGATGAATAAGAAAAAACATTTAATTTAGGGATGGGTACGGAAACCCGGTATTAAACGGGCCCCGGGGCTAAAGACCGTAGTATTTATTATCATGCTGCAGCCTCTGCCCTGCTCTCTGTGTCGGAGCTGAGATCCTCCACATACACACAGTGAAGATAACTCGAAGATTACTCGAGCTGAGGACAACTACGCTGGTTACTGTAAGTGCAATAAAACCTTCGCGAGTAAAAAGCCAATACACCTGTTCAACAAGGATAAACATGTAAACGTGTAGAAAGCGTGTTAGCTTGGCTAATAGCAAATTGTTAAAATCAAGCTAAAACGAATATCTATGTAGTCTAACTGTTCATTTTCGAGGCTTAAAACATTTCTGATCTGCCCTGTTTCTTATTATTAGGGTTATCCATTCATATCTCACACTCTACTGTTCTCGTTATATTTTCTTTTTATTCTTCTTTATTCCATTTTAGCTTCTTTTTCTCTTATTTCCTTTTTAAAATCCAATTTATATGTATGTTTTCACATTGCCTTGTGTTAGTTTTATAACTTGTCTAAAGGATCAGGCCGGTGTTGTTCTATATTTTTTCTTACTGTGAACAAATCCCATGAAAAGACAAGAAACCAACAATATGTTATTCCGTCTCTCAATACTTTCTGACTTCCCCGTCTGTGGCTCTCAGCCCCAAGGCCACTGGTGCCTACTGAAGAGGTAAATCTGTTAAAAAATGGGTCACAAATATATAGTTTCATTTTTAAAAAGGCTCAGTAATTTCCTAAAACAGCCGGGCACTGAAGTTTTTAGCAAACATTACTCAAAAGCCTGTAGGAGCTGTAGGCCACACTGGAATAAGATATATCAAGCTTTGCATACACAGAAAATACTTGTTAGTAGAATCAATTGATTGTTGGTTTTGGTCTGCTCACAATAAGAAAAATATTGCCAGCCTTCTCCTTTAATGCCTTTTTTATGGCTTATGTAAAGCACTTTGAATTGCCTTCTTATTGAAAGGTGCGATACAAATAAACTTGCCTTTCACATCAGAAGTGTTTTAACTATTGAGTTGTTTAGGCAATTTCTTTTGGCCATTCCACATTTTTCTGCAGAAATTGTAAATTGGGTTCAATATACTAACAGCCATGTGTCTCCTCTCTGAGCTTTTCAATCGCTGGTCTGTCTTTAGAGAAGACTCATCATGGATAAAGTCAATGTCCTAGATAAAAGACAATGGAAATACTGCTCATCACTGTTATGTCCAACTCCAATTCAACCTGGTACTTCATTTAGTTAGTGAGTACTTGTGAGTGGTGATGGTCATGACCCCTAATGTTACGTTGATACACAATTATTAATGATGCTCACTTCCTAATATTTTATTTTCAACATCTAGCACTTTCAACTTTAAATCATTAAATATCTGCTAATCTCTCAGTGAAGTTATTCTCTGTAATGTAAACAACATCTAAAAGAAATAGCAGCCTAATGAGAGGTTCCTGGTGGGAGCAATGACATCAGCACTTTAACATGATTTATAAACCAACCAAAGATTATTTTCATTATCGATTAGTCTACTGATCAATTTCTCTATTGATCGATTAATTGTCTGGTCTATAAAAATGTCAGCAAATTATAAGAAAACTAGGAAATGTTTGAGAACCAGTGAACTTGCCATTTTTGCTACCAAAAAAAATTAACTTAAACGACTGATTATCAAAATAGTTGCTGGTACATTTTCTAGCAATCAACTAATCAACTATTTGTTGCAGCTCTATAAACCATGACAGTGAATGATGATGATGAAACACGAATGACAAATTTCTCATTATGTCTGACAAGAGACACTGAAAGTGAAGAGACGTTAAACTAACAGTCTTAAGATAGAATTATGCACGTATGAACTATAACTATGATAAGGAGTGTGTCAGGAAGGTGTATTCCTTACTGGCTCAATGACCTCCACGTTCCTCACAGATTGGTCAGGAGCAACATCTGGCCAGTCTGACAGCTCCTGGTATCCAGTAGCTTTAGTATTGAGGCTGTGGGAGAGAGTGCCCAGTTGGTAACGGTCTCGATCTAAAAGCAGAGAAAAGAGAAATTTTAAAAATGAAAACAAATGAAACAAAAAAAAAAAAGCACTGGGTTGAAAAGATGAGCCAGTGGCTAAACGTCACTGTCTACATATAGAGACTTAATATAAGATCTAGGCACACACTTTTAATATCAGCTCTCTGTTTTTGTGTGCACACATGCACACATTCACTATTCTCTCTCACACAGGAAGAAAATCAATGTCTGTGCCTTGGGAGGTATGCTCTAAAAACTGTGCTTTGCAAACAAAAAAAAAAGGAGGGGGGGGAAAGACTTCAGTTGTGAATATTAAGAATGACAGGGGTGGTTAACGCTTTCCATAAACATCCAGTAGGTGCAAACCGCTTCTGAATTTTAATGTTGTAGGAGGCAGTTTCTGTCCCTTTTGTCAAGAAGGGAGAGAGAGAGAGGAGACATCTAAATGAGGGAGATTTTTTTTCATCTGAGTGTCTGAAAAAGGTTAGCATTAGCTCAATTATTTACCCATCTCATTAGTCCAAGGTAAAGGGGTCTGACCTACCTGCCCTTCAGAGACAGACACACCAGAATAATAAAACCACTGCCTGAATCAACTTTGCATAACACTTGAAATAGAGCCACCGGATGAGAAATAGATGAATTACCAGAGAGGAATGGTATTTAATCTTAAACTTTCAACCTATTTAGAGGATTTAATATGTTTCAAAATAAGAATAAGGGGTTGATATTAGAAATGTATGAAGTACCTTTGAAGGCAGACTCAAGCACTGGGGCTGGTTTGGGAGCCAGTAGGATGCGTCGAGCGTACTTGTTGAGGGCACCGCTCTTCTCGTTGGGCACTATTAGCTGTCTTATGAAGCGTGTTCGGTCTCTGATATCATAGTTCTGGTCGTATTTGCCGAGGTTCAGAATATACTGGGTCAGCAGCTTGGTCTGGGGCCAGAGAGGACGTAGAGGGGTGAAGAGATTGGAAGAAAAAAGTACGATGATATGTAAGACAGCAGACAAGGATTTGTGAGTAAAGATTGGTGCTGTAAATGATGTTTATGAAACTGATTCAGCAGAGCAGAAGGAAAAACCCATTAAATGGAATAGATGGACAATTTATGAAAAACACGTATTTGTTTTCTTGCTGAGAGAAGATCATTACAACTCTCATGTCTGTACACCAAGTATAGAGCTGGAATCTTGAGATTCCAGGAGGTCAATAAGCCGGCCTGTTTCTATCTGTTTCCAGTCTTCATGCTAAGCTAAGCTAAGCTAACTGCCCCCTGGCTCCAGCTCTGTACTCAGGGCACATACGAGAGTGATCTTCTCATCTAAATATTGGCAAGAAAGAGAATGAGTGTATTTCCCAAAATTTTTAACTTCTCCTTTAAAAATAGATAAAAACTGAAATATAGCCATAAACTTCATGTGCAACCAATTGAACCGAGCAAGGACTGCCATTAACGACAGCCCCTTAATGGCGAATCAGCAGACATCTCCTTCACCACCTTTCATCTCTTCGTCATTTCCATATTTTCTTTCTTTAAAAAACAGGCTTGGTTCTTATTTCAACCTGGATAAGTAAAAAAAAAAACCTAAATCTGGCCCAAAACTGGGAGCAACAGCACTTGCACTGGCATATATTATTTAGGCAGGCTTAAAAACAACAATTACTGCTGCCATGAAGGCAGCATTACAACCCAAATCCTTTTCTGCATTGTCTTTGTCTCTCCCTCTCTCCTTCTCTATCCTCCCCGACACATTACAAGGCGCAAGAGGTGTAATGATGTGCTCGTTTGGAGGGGCTGCGTCTGGGCTCATAAACCCAGCTCAGGGGCCAAAATCACCCCATCTAACTGAATAGGCCTGTAGACACCAAGCTGCGCTAGGAGATGCTCCATTACGTTTAAGCTGTCTCATTCACAGCTCTCTATTTAAACTGAGCATTTAGCTCTGAGTTGCAGAAGTGTTCAATTACTGCAAGGCAAAGCTGTGTCTTGTGAAATAAAAAAACTTCATGGGCCCACATTTAGAGAACAGGATTCTGATTTATCTCTTGTTTTAATACTTACCATGTACATGCTAATTTCAGAAATCAGTAGTAATCCAGCACCATATTTGCTCCATGTTCAGGTCAACACAATAAATGTCTCTTGGCACCGGCCTTGGTATTTTATTTTGTACCTGCTTGGAGTTGGTCAGGTAGAGTTTGGCTGCTAGGTTGACTATCTGCAGCTTCACAATGTCCTCCTCTGCTGTGAAAGTCTTTGCCATCTTACGGAGTACATCAGGTGCAATTTTTGGCACCCTCTCACAGTACTCTCCCATCAGCCACAGGATGCTGGCTCGGGCCATGGGGACCTGCAAGTTTGGGTGACAAATCAAAGAGAAAAAGCAGTCTTTACTCAGAGTACTAACATAAATGTAAATGGATCAACAGTAGGAATAATTGTGAATCATACAGTGATGTTGTCAAAGAGCTTAGCCATGTGTTTGATGATCTCACTGTGCTGGGTGGGCTGAGTCTGAAGCAACTTCTTGATCACCACCACACTCTCAGCCACCACCGTCTCTGCAAAGACAATACAGCAAGTCCTCACAAAAAACACAAACCCAGACAGTCACAGCACTTTAATACACTGAGGAAGGTAAACACTGTGTGTAAACACTGCAGATATCTGTAATCAATGAAGGAATTGTACCGTCTCTGTTGGAAAGTAGCAGCACCAGACCGTTGAGACAAGTGTCTGTCACCTCGGAGATGTTGGTGGCACACCTGCCGATGGCCTGAATGGTGGCCGCCGCAAACGCCTTGTCCTGGCTCTTCACATATGTCTGAAAAACAAGATCAAGGAGAAGGACGGGTTTAAAGTCACCAGGATGGGTAATACCCAAAACAACCATTGACTGTTGATGTTAATTACTGGTCATGATACTAGTAATCATTAAGAAACAAAACACAAACCTGAAATTCCCTCAGAATAGTGGAGATGTTGGCTTCATTGGCCAGGTTGGTCAGGATTTCCAACTACAAAAATCATAATGGAGAGGTTGGTTGACGTATGGGCTCAAGTAAGGGTCAATAAGATTTTGAGCTTGTGAAAGAAATAATTTTAAAGCCTTTGGTTGTGCAGTTAATCGCCCATTGACAGTGACAAAACAGTGGGAGAAATTCAAGTTTGTAAATGTGTAGAAAACATTTGTAGTTGTAGAAAAGAACATGAGAATATGTGAATAAAATGTGTCCTTTTCGAAGCAGAAAACTGTATTTGTCCTTGCTTTCACAGTGAAAAGCAGGACCAAAATTCATACTTTTCACTTAAATATGCGTATGCATGTGTAATTTCAGTGTCTTGCACAGTGTGAGGAATTTGGGTGCTGAGTTTCATGCAGTCTTCTACTTTGAATTTGTAATGAGAGAGCAGTCCTTTTTTTCTCTGAGTCTTTGTGTTCCCCCACCGTTGATATAATTTGTGCATTTTATTCTAGCACAACCAATCTTTTCTACACATTCACAAACTTGAATTTTTCACAGGTTTAAAAAAGGATAATACACAACCACAGTGTGTGTTCAATTCACAAGCTCAAAATCTTACTGACCCTTATTTGAGCCCATGTTGTGGTACAGTACATAATGCACAAAATAAACTGGTAGTTACCTTCAGTGTTTTGATATGTGTGGCATCTGTAGATCTCACATAGAAACTCTTCATGAAGGGCTCAAACATCCCCTGTTTCAAGATCATTCATGTTATTAAGACAGCTTACGTCAATGCAAGACACCGTTATTGTTCGGCTGTCCACAAAGCAGACTTACCTTCCTCTGAATGGACATCGTGGCTATATTCTGAAGCACAATGTACTGCACCTCTCTGTGCAAAATAAAGAAAGAAAATAACATATTCAGACATTAACAACATGGACGCAGAGATACAGTGAACTTAGTGGTGAAGGGAGATGGTAAGTCTGGCTCAGGGGGGAGGCAAACAGGGATGGGCAGCATTTTAGTTACATTTTTTGCATTACCTGTGGCTTCTTAGTAGTCGAACCAGTGACTTAGTGACAATGCTGACTTCATGCTTAGGGGCCAAATGCCAATAGAGCTGAGCGACAGACATCACCACCTGAAACACACCAACGCAGTCAGAAATTAAATGGATTTAATTATCTGTGCATTTTAATCCTTCTTAAAACATTTTATAGACTGGCTTCTTGTTGATTTTTTAAATTGTTATTCTTGTTGTTGTTTGTTTTAATTTTCAAATAATGTTATTATCATTAATATTACTACACCACATACAGTATTTTACCATCTGTCTACCCAAGCTAAAATAAAATTCCCTCCACATGCATTTCTTAGGGCTCTACAAAGGCACTCATGACGCGACTCTATAAAGGTAATTTTTCAGCTGTGCTTTAAATGGCAGGCAGACGTGTGTCCATCGTTGCAGGCAGAATGAAAGGGTTCAGGCGTCTATGAAGATGGAGGATGTCACTGTGTTGTCGCGAGTAAAGACACACCATGTCACATTTTAATCAACACTTTCATTTGGGAGCATTTTTCCTTCCGCTGCTACACAGCGACAGAGACCTTGAGACTCCTGGGTGATGGAGATCTGCACTCACTATGTTTTTTATCTTTTTTTTTTTCTTGCACTATGGCAGGTATGTGTGTGTGTATTCTCGTGTCTTTGTGTTGTGTGTCCAGGTGTGCATGTTGTATTTGTGGAAGAGGAGGTATTTTGAAATGCATTACTGCTGGGGAGTTTATCTGAAAGTGTGTGAACGTCCATACAGGGCTAAGACTGTGGTGAGATACGAGCAGAGGTTGCACTCAGAAACCTTGATCAATGTTTATCTCGCTCAACAGGTTAAAAAGCAGCACACACATTTGCACACCCTTCACTTTCCACAATTAATTTTAATCATCTTCCTTTGAGATGTTGATTCTGCTCCTTGACTATAGCTGTACATGTCTGTGTTTAAGAGTGCAGCTAACTCACAGCAGTGTTCCTGCTCTGCAGAAGGGGTTTGGTGTTCCTGAGCAGGAGTCTGTGATCTGGATCCATGATGTAGGGCTTTGCCTCCGTCTGGTCTTTTTTCTCCTCTGAGTCAGAGTCATAGAACGTTTTCTCATTATTCTCATCAAACATGGCACCCTGAAATACAAGTAACACAAAAACATCATACTACTGCATTAAACAATCTCCCTCAAACATCCACCTGACAGGAGCCCATATCCCACAATGATTTTCACTGGATTATTGTGAACTAAAATTGATTACTGGCCCCTCGTGGGTTGAGCAAATTGACTGGTACACTGTCTTGTTAAATATTTTATATTGGCAGTATTTTAATTATAGAAACAATTATTTTAATGCCTTAAGAAGCAATTACTCTCTTAACTTCTCTTGTATAGAGGAGCCATTACACATTACCCCAGAAACAAATTTTGTGCAGAAATCCAATATTGTGAAATGGCTACAATGTCTAATATGAGTAATTTAAAAACACAAGACAAGACTGCTAATCTAAAAACAGGAGTTTAATTCAAATGTTATAATCTAAATACAAAAATTATGAATATAAAGACTTTTTGTCTTCTCATTTCACTTTTCAATTTCTAGAATTATACTTTTAAAAGGACAAAGCTGGTGTTATTAAACATTTTTCTTATTGTCAACAAATCCCATGAAAAGACCAAAACTAATAATGCTATATAGTCAGACTCTTAATATTACTTCCCCAGCCTGTTGATTTTCAACCCCAAGCCCACTGGTACCTGCTGAGGATATACATTTCAAAAATGGGTCAGGAACATATAGTTTCATTTTTAAATAAGGCTGAATAATTTCCTAAAACAGTTGGTCACTGTAGTTTTTAATCAAACATGAGTAAATAGTGCATTCGTCAAGGACTATTTTCAGCAGTGGATAGTGAGTATTTCCAGCAGCAGGACAGTGTATGTGGGATTGAGTCAAAATAAACTACATTGTGTGCTCATAGTAATGAAGGAACACGTCACCCAGTGCAACAGTGTGGCTCACTGATGTGTTTTTAATAGTTATTGGACAACAATGGAGCTCTATGGCACAGAGGAAGAAGATATATCAGGCTTTGATACACACACGGTACTTGTTAGTAGGATCAATTCATTGTTGGTTTTGGTCTTTTAATGGGATTTGTTGACAAAAAGAAAATTCAAAAGTAACACTAGACTTCCTTAAAGATCAGATAGTTGCACTCTTAAAACAAGATTCATATAGAGAGAGCATGTTCCTGATTCTGACCCAGAAGATAAGTGTTTTACTGTGGACGGCTTTTACATTTGATGTGTTGGGTAGGGCTCTTCCTCTGCCGCACATTAGCACAGGACATGATCTCTCTTGCGATTCTAGCGACTAAATGAGTAGTTACCATGACCAGGAATTGCTACCATGGACAGCCTGCTTACTACCAAAGATGCTTACAAAAGGGAAAATAAGTAAGTATATGGTGAATTGCCACTTTATGGATCTGGATGCCCTCACCTCCTTCCAGGGACTGGTGAACTGCGTCCTGGCATAGCGGGTCAGCATGGAGATGATGACCACCTGGCCCCACTCCTCCACATCCACCAACAGGTTACACAGCTTTCTGTAGTTCTTGTGGATCAGGTCAATGCGATCTGGACACACTTCCTCAAAAGCCATCACCACACTGCCGGCCACCAGCTACAGAAAAGAAGAAAGGGAAATAGAAGAACAGAGAGAAACCAACTCATGCTGATGTTTTTATATTTATTTCTCTATTCGAGTTAATGAAAGTTTTGTTTGACAAATTGTAGAAGTACTTAATCTCTTAGAAGAGCCGTAATATATAAAGACCCTAGAGAAATAAAAGACTGGTTAACAGATATGACCCTGGTAAAAAATAAAAGTACTATTATTGCACTTAAAAAAAAAAAAAAACAATGCCAATTTAACTTTGATTACAATACACACAGTTCAGCCTCTAAGTAGTTAGTTGATAATTAGAAGGAAAAATGTTTGCGCTTAAAGTTTTAACTGACTAATTTTATACAACCCTGTGAAAGAAATCCATCAATGAGAGTGTTTCTCATATTTTTCCCGTAAATTATATATTTTTTCTCAGGCACAAAACTCATTTTATGTTCAATTCACGGAGAAAAGAGGACAAGGAGAAGGCAGCAGCTGAGAGAGCCAATAATCAACTGTGTTTTATTGGTAGGAGGAAAAAACCCATTTGGCTGTTGCATGCCCCCCCCCCACCGTCACCCAACTGCCTGCTGGCTCGCTGACTGACTGCGAGACTGAGTGAGTGACTGACATGGTGGTGTATTAATATGCAAACAGCATTATCATGGGCAGGCGAGGGTGAAGAAGAGAAAGGGAGCAGAATCTGGTCTTCCCAATTAAAGCCTTCTGGCCCCTGGTGGCCCTGTGGGAACCCAGTGCATTTACCCATCAGCATTGTCATGAGCCTGCATTGATTGTGTGCGCGTGTGAACGTGTGTGTGTATGAAATGTGTGTGTGCACGGCTGCTGGCTGTAGATTCTGAGAAATCTGGACCTTAAATCCGAGTGACAATTAGCCTTTCTGACATTCACACACTAGCACTGATGAACGGATTACTAGAGGGATGAAAAAAATACATTTTATGGTATCACACTGATGTATGAAGTGATATTTATTGAATGACCCACAGAAATTCAATGTACATTCAGGCAATGACACTTGCAGGTAGGTCCAGCTAGGGTAATTACATGATAAAACTAGCTCAATGTAAACTAATGCAGTCTAATACAACAGTTGTGTAATAAATCCTCCCATCATGAAGGCTATAATGTTCAGATTTTGTTTAAACTGTCTTAGAGAGGTGTTGATTCAACTGTATGATCATTTTGGAGGCTGCAGTTTGTGGTGCTGTTGAATTGTATTGCGTCAGGTGTTTCTATTATTTTGTCTACCCCATTTATATCAATAAGGGTAACTAAACAGAAACACCTCTGTATAATGCAAAAATACAAAAACTGAACATTATAACTTTCATGAATGGAGGATTTATTGCAGGGCTGTTGTATTAGACTACACTAGTTTTAGCTAGGTGTACATAATCAGCTGGCAACTGAGTGTACATCAATTGACACCCAAGACATATTCACAGCTATTAAAATAAAATACGTATTTATATTTGGTTTTCGCAATTTATATCACCTGAATGGAGATTTGAGACTATGTACACTGACATGTCTCTGCATACATCTGTAGCATGACATATATACAGTATATATCATGATGACAAACAAACATCACACTATTCTAATGAGCCTTCTTTTTATTTTATTTATCTTCTATTTGATTTAGCTGTAGAGGGAGAAATAATGTTTTCGGAAAAAAAACAGTGCAATCTATCTTTGGAAAATAAACTGAATACAGTTTCTATAAATATGTGGATTACTCTTAGAGAAATTAACTCAACCACAAAAACTTTCTTTGTGCTATTAGAAATTCCACAGGTAATTAAAATCATAATATGGACTTAAAAAAAGTGAATTTTTCTTACATTTATAATTGTATGTGATCAATTTACTGAGCAGGTTTACCTCATTTGAGTTAGAGACGCTGTACCCAATATTGTTTTCAATTGCTATGAGTAAAAACGCTAACATAAGTTCAGCCAAATTGCACCAAAAAAGGCAACTCTCACCTCTATAGAGCTTTTTCACAGCAGACAATTTGACCTTACTGATGGCACATTCCATTTAAGTGTGACAGTTTCATTGACCTGACGTTGTGCATACTAGCCATTTAGGTGGTTTTGGTTTTATTTGCCCAGATTTTAAGACATCTGTCTCTGAGATTTGTGCCACCAACCCAATGCAAAGGAGAAAAATGAGGAGAAAGAAGGAGAAAACAGCAGCTTCTCTTTCCAGAAACCCTTCCTCTGGATAATCCATAAAACATCATGTAAACTGTTTTTATAGGGACTTATAGGAAGTAGTTCCAAGGAAAAGTGCTCACACTGACTGATGTACAGTAGAAACAAAATCATGAAATCTGAGTAATACAGGCTTGTAAATTTCTGTTAAAGTAGCTTCATAGCAGCTTGAAGCACAGCAGGGCTTTTCAGATAATATCGCTGCCAACATATTCTAGTGTACATAAACCTACTCAAAGCAGTCAATTAGAATATATACTTTCAGCATGAATTGGTGTGTATTTTTGCATCAGTCTCCCCTGGCGTTCTCCCATGGCCTCTCCTGTCTCTAAGGCTATTACAGGCAGTCCTGTTTCTAAGCATGTGGATCCTGCTGCAAGGCTTTGTGCATTCACTACCAACTTCCCCCATTAGACACAGCTCCAAGGTAAACTACATGCACCATCAACAAAACTGACACCCCAATCTATGGAGTTCATACACCTCCTCCCCTCCTCCTCCACCTCGACCATATTATCTACCCTGCGTGACAAGCCGGTAATGGAAAAATCACACTAAGCAAATGGTTCTTCTAATAACAATAAATTTCCTATAAAATTATGAAGGGCCCAAACCGTTTCCTTGCATCTATTTTGCTATGAATTCTAATTAGAGTGCCAGAGAGGCAGAGAGTGCTGGGTCATCATGCCAGAGACAACGTGCGCCTTTTTGATTGATGGCCCGGTGTGGGGTCGGCCTATCCTCCCTTCGCTCGCTCCTCTCCTGCTCTCTTCCTCCTCCCTCCTTTTTCTCTTAAATTAATAGGCATTTCACCTAGCCCCTAATCATAGTACCTCCCCGCCCCCTGCCCCTCCTTTCTGTTCTCATTTCAATTTTGCAGAAGGTGCACGGGGGGATCGATCATTTATCTTGTAATGGCTGGATAATAGATCCATCACGGTAAAACAGCTGCACAAACTCCTATGTTGTCTCTGTCATCAGGCCTTCCCATTTTCTCTTTAAACCATCTTGCCTATAAACAGGCCCCCATGTGTCACAGCCATTTAACCAAACAGGCACATCTGTAAAGGTAAATGTCAGGAGGCCTGGACAATGCCAATGACTGGAACAATAACCAAATGTTTCCTTCTTCTACAGGCAGCATAGTGACATCAGCTAAATAGCTTTTACCTAAATTCATTCACTTATTTGCAGTTAAATTGATTCATTAACATCAGATATGGCAAAACTGTGTTACAAACCTAAAGATGTCTGGAAAGCTGGCTGAGCTAAGTATAGTAGTATAGTATAGCTAAGTATCCACTATGTTTGGGTTTTTCACCATTCATCACCGACTGATAGTGCTTGTGTGTGTGTGTGATGATAGTACCCTCGCTCTCTGTCCCCAGCCCCACAATGTGGGCTCCAACGGGGGAAAGTCATCTGTCTTCGTTAGCGTCTGGGGCTAAATATGCTATGCATCTGGTACTGGGCTTTCCATCCCCCCTTGGCCTAAGCTGCTTTGTTTGCATAACGATAGGTATACGCTATGAATACATAATTACAACAAACTGTGCATGACTTGCACGTACAAACACAACATACTCTGCATTCTGTAGCCAACACCTACATATTTGAAATTGGCATTTAAACACCCTTAGTATTCACTGTGACCTCCTCAAATTAATGTGCTGCCTACTGACTTCTAATGGGCTGCCTGCATTGTGTCTGTGACTGGCTTAAACACAGAATTTGAGAATCCAACTCATTTACAGTCCATTTTGGAAAAAAAGAGAAGAAGTTGGCCTTTGAGAAAATTAAGCTGACACTAGCATCAGTGCGAAAATTCCTTCCAAATGGACACTTAACAAGGAGCATCTGAAGATGTGTGGGTTTAAGTGGGTGTTAACAAACCATGGCATTGTGAATGAGCTGTGGGATGGAGAGCTACGAGGGAGACTCGCTTGACTGGGGCACCCTCCAGTGGTCTGCATTCTCCAACATGTGTACTGTATAGAAGTCACTGCTCAGTCTGTACTTACTGTGCTTTTGTCTTTCAATAGTTTCTCTATCACTTCGATCAGCTGCTCTTTCTGGTCTGGATCCAGGCTGAAGACAATAGAGAGAGAGGCAAATTGTCAACTAAGGAATGGCAATTATTCAGATAACATAAAAACTTGATAGACTTACAAATCAAATTACGTCCCCTCTGTGTGCTCTGAATACGTAGGTGCGTGTGTGCTTGCAGTGGCTCAGGTCAACCGTCTATGAGCATGTTTTATTTTCTGATCTAGACTGTGACCAAAATCAGTGATATTCACTGCCCCCTATTTAATATACACTCAGTAGTTTACTCTATAGTGAGCAGTAAGTTGAGATTTTGGACACTTGTGGCTCAACATCATGTTGCGTTATCACTGACAGGTTTAGTGTTGCATGATCTGTAAAATGTGATGCATTGAATTGTGGGAGTATTACCGGAAAGGAGTGTACATGACATGGACTAGAGCTGCAACAAGTTGATTAATTGATTAGTCGATCGGCAGAAAACTATTTTGATAAATTATTAATCTAAAATTCAAAACATTTGCTGGTTAACACTTCTCAAATGTGATGATTTGCTGCTTTTCTTTGTCATATCTGATTGTGAACTGAATATTTTGGGGATTTGGCTGAATAAAACAAACAATTTGAATACATCATCTTGGGATTTGGGAAATTATAGTAGACACCTTTCACTATTTTCTGACATTTTATAGACAAAACAATTCATTCATTATCGATTAATCGCTAATGAAAATAATCGTTAGTTGCAGCCCTACCATGGACACTGCTTTTTTCCTTCCATTGTGGGAAATTTCAAATAAAATGGTGCAAAATAAATATAGTGCACTGTGTAGTAAATAGGTGAGATTTCAGAAAAAGCCCTAGTCTGGTAAAGAACTATCACCTGATATCAAACCATTTAATCAAATTTGCAAGTTGTGGTAGAAAAATGTAATTCAGGTTCAGTTTTACTGCTCTGCTCATATCTTAAGCACTCATTCATTCTTTGATTCATGCCAGTCTTAGACTCGGCTGATAAGAGAAAGATAACTGTAGGGCAAAACCCCTTGTATCAATATTACCCAACATTTACTGTATTAGCTGCTCAGTTCATTGCTCAGGAATGAGGTGGTAAGGAGAGCCAGAGTGCAGCTACTAGCTACTGGCTTTACCCAGTGGTATCTGCAGCTCATGTTGCAGACCAGGTATTTGCCAAAACCAGAAACAACATCAGATGCACAGAACTGTACCTGTAGAGCTTCTGGATAGCATGGGCCGATGTCTTCCTGACATATGGGGACAGGTCAGCTGCCGCCTCCTTGATGGCCAGCATCATGATGGGGACAATTATGGGGACCCGGATACTGGACAAAACCCTCAGCGCACTGGCCCGGATGAACTGGTTTGGGTCCTGCCGCAGAGATACAAAAAAAAATAAAAATTCTTGTGTCTGCATGTGAAAGAATGTTTTCTACTAATAATGATTACTGTATCTGAAGCATTTTAGAGATTATATGCAAGTTTCCCAGTGGAGGTTATGTACCACAACAACACTAATGTCATTATAACAAACAGAACGCGGTTAACATCTCAGCAATAAGGAGAAAAGGCAAGAAAAGACAGCAGTCTCTAGAAAGGTGCATAAGACACTCACACACTGAAAAATATAGACAACATTTTCTCATTAATATTCGTATTGTCCAATCACCAAGTTTCTTGGTGACTCGACTGTAAGCATGTATCCGTGGTAAAACATTACAGCTTCTTACCATGTTAGTAATAATGAAGAGAGAAAGACATAGACGAGGAATGGAAATGTTACCTTGAGGGCTCGCTGGAAGGTGCTGATGGAGAGCAAAGCCAGGTCCTGCTGCTCTTCCGCGTACCTCACCAGGTACACATATACAAGCTTCTTAAGCTGCAAAGGACAATTAAATCAAACAGCAATAAATTGAAACAGCTGTAAAGGGAAATTAACGCAGCGCATGGGAAAAACAATCTAGGAAACCAGCTGTGTTCTAAAACTTTTATGTGAGAGGACATGCAGCATGTTTTGATATCTAATAAAATATTAAAGACTGCAACTTTAAAAGGAATAAAATTAACAATAATGAATGAAACAACTTAGCTCAGTTTTCCTGCAGGAAATTTGAGTTTATTATTTAAAGGGGTGGGTATAGAATAGTATCAAATGTTTTCCTGTCTTGATATCACTAGCTGTACACTGGCTCCAGTGTTGTTTCAGGCAGAGAACAAGGTTATGTATTTTTGTTCCTTTCAGAAATTGCCATTATATTATTTGCCCCCAGTCTTGTGTTTTGGCTTCCACTTCCACTTCTTTTCTCGCAGGAAAGCCTGAGATAATATTTGTCCTGCTTTCAGACAAGTTTAACTGGAGGCCAAAGGTTGCTCCTCTGCTGATTTACATCAGCTATTCAGAAAAAAAGAGGAATTAACAGAGCTGATTTCTGCCTGTGAGGCTGTAGATTCATAAATAATGGAACTGGAATAAAAGTGGTTATGAAAAATTACGATTTACTTTAGGAACTATTTATAATTTCATTTAAGGTCGAGGTCAGACGTAAGGTTACATTTTAGGTACAATCGCCAAGAGCTTAATTAGTAATCAGCACCATGCTTTCTAATGCAGTATCGACCTGCAGCAGTGCACCACAGTTCTCAATCATCGTTCTGGTCATTACAGCTGGAATTAATGGCATTACTCACTATAAAAGGAGACACAACCCATCTGCCCTCAAGGATCTGGTTTCTATGACCACAAAGCACACGACTGGTTTTATTTTGAACCGCCAAGTAGGCGATTAAGCTCTACAACTTGCTCAGCATCAAATAAGATTCTTGTTTTGTTATAATTTCTCTTCATGTCACTTGAACATGTACTCAAAAGCATACACAAGTACACCAAAACATGCAAATGAAGTGCAGCAATGATTAAAGAAAATAAAGTGCACTGATATGAAATCACGCAACACTGCATGCTGTTTTCTAATTAGTGGAGATCAATGGCAGCTCACAGTGACGAGGAGAGAAGGGATGAGGGTGGGAACAAGAGAAGAGGTCATTTTTAGTGAGATATACTGTAGTTGAGTGTGGAAGAGCTAAGAGAAGAAACCGAGAGAGAGAGAGAAGCTCACACTACCTTAGCAGCTGGTGTATATGAGAGGAGACGTGACTGTGGGCTCTCTACTGCCAATTACATCCACCCACCTGCTCCCCTACCCTGCCATGAGCTGCTTCGGCTGCATGCCTTGCACACAGCGCCCGGCTTCAGGCCCCCCGCTCACATGCTGCCCCTCACGCTACCTGATTATTCTGCTGCTGCTAATCAATATTCACAGGCTCTGGGCATGGGAGCCCCTCTCGAGCTGTTGCTTAGTGTTTGGTCATTCACTGGAATAGCCTGTGCACAAGTCTGTCATGGCTTACACATTACATGATTTAGTAGTAGTATTTACACAGGCCCACAGTATCTTTATGCTGCTGCAGCACCAATTTATGATTTGCAGCAATAAAACTAGTTGTGCTACTACTGATTGATAAGGGAATAAGGGAACAGTTAGGTGGATCTGTAGATCCGACATTTTCACAAGTGGAGTTATTGCTCATGAAAAGGATAGCTGTAAAACATAGGCAACAAATGCAAAGACTAATGCTGCTCTAGCTAGAGAAAAATGGGACAGAAAGCCAAATGGTTACAGATCATGCCACACAACTGCAACGTCTCTGGATCGCTTCCAGTCGGGCACCATTGTTGCATGTCAAACCCCTTTCTCCCCTTGTTTCCTGTCTGCTTCTTCACTTTCGAGTGTCCAATAAAAGGAAAAAATGGCCCAAAAAAAAATGTTTAAAAAGAAAAATGGAAGACAGATCGGGGATTTCAAATGGAACATTGGTCTGACCTACTTGTTATGAATACAAAATTTACGTTGTGTAATTTTAAAGTCCTCCACAGAATTTATTACACACCTGAGAGGATTAGTCGTTTGAACAGTAATGCTTCGCCAAACTGTAAACAGAAGCAAAACTGAGATTGGAAACTTCCTACATATGACATGGTTGTGTTCAAACTTCAAATCACCGGGGATACACTTAAGAAAGTGCTGAATATTCACAATGGGTAAACGAACTCAACTGCATGTATAGCATTAGTAAAAACATTACATACAACCTAAGAGGTACTCCTGAGATATTTCTACAGATGTGGCAAACTTGGATCAACTTTTTAAGAACAGTAGACGGGTAGACCGTACCAGACTTCCACTAATACTCTTATATAAAATATTTGTATATACTGTATGTTCTGTGTGTGAAGCGTGAACTTTAATTTCATTGTGCAGTCCTATGTTGTAGAATGACAAATAAATGTTCTTAGAACCTTGGATCTTGATATATTTAGTAATTTTTGTTTTGTTTTATTATGACCCCTTTTTCCCTCTTTTCTCTTTTTGTATTATTTCTGATGAAATAATTCAGCCATGGGTAAAACCCATCTTAAAGTTAAAAAAACAAAACAAACTAATAAGTACAAACTAAACTAAGGAAAAGCTTTCAAATGAAGTCAATCCACATGAGCCTATTGGTCTGTATGAGGAAGTTCCCTCTGTAATGTCATGAGTACTCACATGCTGTGTCACAGGAGAGTTAAATGAATCATAACAACCAACTAATGACTGTAAAGATGACAACAGTAATGATGATGTTTTTCTGTGATATATTTTTTAATAATGTCATACCTCGATGTTCTTACTGGCAACGTTCTTCACAACAGCAGGAAACAGCTCAGATGAATTTTTCCCTTTGGCAATCAGCTGAAAACAAATCAAACAATAAAACAGTTTTATCCAACCAACCTTATCACTAATATTAAACTCAACTCTTTTAAAAACAATGTACCGGTATATGAATTCCCATAATGCACTCACCCCAACAATCCTTTTCATGGCTTCCAGTTTAAGCGACTCCTTGTTGCTCTCCAACATCTCTTTAAGGTCTTCATTCCTGAGGACAGAAAATACTTATTATGGTCAACATTAGGGAAGGCATTGTATGCACTGCGGAGGTGACTCGACTAATCAGTTTCAAGAGTTAGAGCTTGACCAAAGGTACTGTGAAAGGACCATGCATACGACATCTGTGTTAGCTTCACAGATTACAGGGCACAAATGCAAAGGTCACATTGGCTCTTATAGGACAAACGGTATAGGAGCCAAAGTGAAACAGCACACTGACAATGCACCCAACCAAACAGCAAGAATGTTATCTTTACCAATGCAACAGCAGCATCACACAAATTTCTGCTAAAATTGCCCTTCACTCACAATGGTATGACAATGCTCATTCCTTGGCTAATGCTTACACACATTGTCATTGTACAACTACACAGGTTGTTTGTTCCACACAGAGGCTAAACATTGACAGAGGCAATGTCCAGATGGAAAAAACAATGTGGGAAAGAAATGCAAATGCAACCAATGCAACTTATTTTAGCCATGCTAGCTGTGAGGCTCTAGAGAAGGTAATGTCGGTCTGTTGACCACTTCGTTCCAGACTGAAATATCTTAACTACTAACTATTGGATGAACTGCCGTAAATTTCAGACATTCATGGTCTTCAGAGGATAAATCCTAATAACTTTGGTGATCCCCTGACTTTTCATCTAGCGCCATCATCACATCAAAATTTTGATTTGTCCAACACTTTTGTTCATGACCAAATACCTGCACTAATGACATTTCTGTCAGCCTCAGATGTACTTTGTATTTAGTGCTAATTAGCAAATGCTAGCATGCTAGCATGCTTAACTAAGATGGTGACAATGGTAAACAGCAGATCTGCTTAATATCAGAATGTTAACATTGTCATTGTGAGCATGTTAGCATGCTGACATTAGCATTTTTCTCAAAACACTGCAGTGCTAAAGTACAGCTTCACAGAAAGGCTAACATGGCTGTAGACTCTTATTTCATCACTGGTCTAAGTGACTAAATTGTCTTTCAATATTATATGATTTCCTATTAATCTTGCAGCATTAAAGTTAAAAGGCTACACCATAAGCTATCATTTTAAATAATAAATATTGTATTGTATTTTTCCTGGATTGCATTAAACATTTTGAAATATAATAATCTTAATTCAAGTAAAATTATTTGTATTTAGTATCCATTCCTTTCCTAGGCTAAACAAACGGCAGTATACCAAACCTTAGAAGAAAAAAAAGTGTGTTATATCTAAATGTATCCATATTTTAAACAATAGTCACTGAGGAGAAATGGTTTTCTTTTGAAAGACATTGCAAACTTGAGTATCCAGCTAACCAACATTATGAGAACACAATAACCTGAACTAAAACTTACATCAAAGAAGTAAAAAACAAAGTTTACGGTAAGTCTCCATCAGAGTGCTGTGGGTGATCTTACTACAGTACCCGGCTTTGTGTGTCTCCTTGGGGCTACTTTTGGTGTGTGTGAGGGCCTGTTCTTCCTGACTGAGCTCAGTCTTCAGAGTGAGCTGTAAGTTCTCAGCAGACACCAGCGCTGTCCTCAAGGCTCCCACTGCCTCCGAACGCAAAGAAGATAAACCAACATCCATAGCGGCTTTCGCCCACAGCAGTCCAAAAACACTTGAGTCTGTGTGTGTGTGCGTGTGTGTGTGTGTGGTAGCCGTCTAAAGAATAGAGTCCACAAACCCAACTGACTGTATTTCAAGTAACTCAAGAGTGAAACAGAGCTGTGGTAATTACTTTCCTTCAGGCTGTGTGCCGTGTTCTCTTGGCTTTATTTACAGTTGTCTTCTTGTCTCGTTCTTGTTCATAACTGTCAAAGCTGGGAAAAGTGGAAAAACAGCACAGGCTCCACTGGCTTGGTGCCATCATTCATTCACTACTCCCTTCCTCTTCTCTTGGGCAAAAAAAGTCACAAGATGCCCCGTCAGCTTGCTAATAGAAAGTCATACTTATGCTTGAGGGTAGTGCCGGCTTACTCGGGTAAGACTTCTCTCCTGCTGTAGTCCACATTCCTTCTGAAACTACCTGCCAGTCAGCTGTGGTCGACTCTTGTTAAGTTGTGACTCCGGTCTTCTTATACATGTAGATTTTCCTCTGGAAACTTGGCTTTCTCACCTGCCCTGTGGCTGTGTATGTGACTCTGTCTCTGTGTGACTGTGGTCACTTCCCTCTAGGGGAAAAAGGAGGGCCTTATCTACACTGGTGGGTAAACACTGCGCTACTTTTCATCACCTCCACTGCACAATAATCCACTTTAGCTTGACACCACTGAGAGCACATACCCTGCCAAGTTAGGCTGACAGGACCAACAAGACTGGCCCACATCAAAACTAACAGTACCAAGATGAATGTCAGGAAATACCCTTTAAGACGAGAATGTTATTTTTGGAGGGTGTAAAATTGGCTTCCTACCCTTTCTTTTGGGAGAAAATGTCAGATATAACCAACGACTGCAGTCACTTTCACAAGCTAATAAATATATCACACAGTCAATATCTTAATGTTTCTACAATGTTGGAAAATGTAGGTTTCTACAACACAGTACATAATAATCCTCTATTATTGCTGCTATTTTTAACAGCTCGGTCCATTTACTTCCGTAAATGTTTTTTTGGCTCTTGAATAACTATTAACTATTATTTGTGACTTAATCACAGCCCTCAAACCTCAAATTATTTTGTAATTAACCAAAATTGTAATAAACCTTTAATAAAGCAGATTTGGACTGGTCCCATAATTTCTTTTCATGTATGCAGCCTAATGACAAAAGCAGACAGTTCAATATTATTGTTTAAACCTGCACAAACTGACTGTTTGGCCACTTGGAGGCAGCAGAAACAAACTAACACAGCAGTGACATATTAGCATTTAAGTTGATATGGCGAACTTGTTAGCAAACAGTTGCCTATTTACACATCCAGCAGTGACAAAGCAACATTAGCAATCATTTGAAGATACATTTTTAGCCATCTCTGACAACTGTAAGTCCAATATACACTCTCCTTTTATCCTTTAGCTGCTAAACGCTCCTCTATGTTCACTAACTAGTCGCTAACTTGTTGTGTCTGTCTGCTGTTTGGTGCTGAGTAGGTAGCGTACAGTGGGTTTTTAGCAGAAAACAGCTGCCTACAGAGGCCGAAAACAATGCTATGAGTAGTGAAAGAGAACCAAAACAGTGCAAAACAGCGTGAAAAGAGGCACCAAGTTAGCCATATCAAACACAACTGCATCACTCTTAATCTCTTCAGTCTCAAAAAGCAAAATGTCTGCATCACTTCTGGCTGATTATGAGCTTCTCAAATCTTTTTTTCCCCCATCCCTGCTGAGAGTTATTATAATATCATTTACCCATGGCAGTTTCCTAATGAATATTTATCACAAATGTGCCACGTGTATCTGTCTCATTTAATGCCATGTTGTTATATGTGAAGACAAAACAAATTTGATTTGATGATCATTATTTCAGCTCTGTATTTCAACGCAATGAGTGCAATCTTATGAGGGGACATCAGAGGTTTTGAAGATCTTACAAGAATTACAGCTATATTTTGTTTATGCACCCAAATTTGTCCATTAACACAGAGTTAGTGTCAATGGAAAACATACACAACTCTTTAATTCAAGTGAGGTATGAAGGACAGATGGTCTGCAGAGATCAGTGCTGGCTAATGTAGCTGTCAGCTATATTAGCCAGCAGCTACTTTGGATCTTATCATCTAGTTGTAACAGACTCACAATACAGCCAGAGGCAGGAGACGGCTTTCAGAGCTGGATTTTATGAAGTTGATAAACAAGGTCCCTCTCCAGAACTGTATTCCTTTTAGACTTTAGTAAAACAAAAGTATGTAAAAATGTTGAATTTGCTCAGGATTCATTTAACTAATTCAAGCCCCACTGTTCAAATTCATGTGGTCCGACATTTCATAACTTGGAGAGTTGCCTGTACACCAGAATAACTCGACAAAACCCTGGTTAATATGGTTAACTAACTTTCTAATGTAACATTTTATAGCCCAGATTTTGAGCTACGCCTCTCTAGCACAACACAAGAACTTCATAGAGGGCACAGAAAACTGATGTGGTCTGAACATTTGACTGTATTCCTCCATTCATTCAGAAATTAATGAATGAATGAATTCAGTCACATTTTTCCTAAAGTAATTTAAAGAAAAAACAGAGCCGTATGACCCATTTTAGATCAATATATCATGCTGAAATAAAAATAAATACCCACCTCCCAATTTGGTCAGCTTTCCAAAGTTACTCTCTGTAATTGACAAAACAATCTCAACACAAGGAACATTAAGTAGCTGTTCTGGAGCTTTTGATTGTACTTTAAAGGACTACTCATCCATGTTAGATTAAAAGCTGTGATTGAACCTTCATTCTTGACCTTGGAAACATTAGTTGACAAAACAAACAGACTCTTTGCGACTTTTGATTAATCAACACTAGCAGCTACAGCGTCTGAGAAAAGACAAAAGGGGGTCAATAGTAGAATACGTTTACAATTAAATGAAATCAGGCCTTTATAAAGGGTAGACACCAAAATGAAAAAGTGAAATCAAAACATTGTGGCAAACACTATGTTTGTTTATGTCAGAAAAGGAATAACTCACACAGATCTCATAAATTATCTTAAATAACAGGGGGAAATAAATGTAGCTGTGGTTTGATCTAGCATGCCAAGAAGACTGGGAAAATATGCAAGTTCTTGGTGAAATATTTGGATCCACCTCTCCTGCAGTTTGCCAAAGGGAAGGTTTGAGAGCAGCACAAAAGGTCTGCAGTAATGGTGAGCAGTGAGAAAAAGGATTTTAAATAAGATAAAGTACATATAGAAATAGGCTTTTCATCTTTTCGACTGTGATATTGCAAAAAGATTTTAGCGAATTACACTATAACAAACGGCAAATCGCCTGAAATCAACATAAAAAACAAACAAACATAAAGGCAGCGAGGGAATAATGATGTTCTATCAAGTCAATCTGCAGAGTTTCAATCAATGTTTTTCCACATCAAACACGCCACACGCACCTGATTCCACTTCTTGGTGAGCCTGTAATCAAGAGCGCAAACCTTTCCAGTGTTTGAGACATTGAAAACAGCATATTAGTATAATTTCCTTGTCATTCAGTCTTTTGCTGTGCATATTGGTTGAAGTATGACTGCTTTCTACGTGGAGATGTGCCCTGGACAGGATATTATTAACAAATAGGCCAACATAAACCTAGGCAATAACTCTCTTCTGAAAATAAAGTCAAATATCAAAATCCTAACTTTAATGTAGCTCAAATAAAACTGTTCATACAACAAATCCAAACAACCAAACCACTCAGCTACAGTGAAACATCTCTTTAGTCACAGATAATAAATTAGTCACATGTCTGCATAAGACTACAGAACAATGCAGGGATGTTGCTGTGCCCTTCGCATGTGACAAACATTCAGCACTTTCAAATAACAAAAACACAACTTGATTTAACTTTAGCAGGACAGGCTCTCCATACGTCTGAAACAAGCTGGGGCTAACTTTAATTAACAAATATGTAACACACACATGCTTAGGAGGACAAAGGTTGTGTGCTACACTAATATGAGACTCAGATACTGGCACAGCTTGGGATGCACAGGCTTGGGCATTGTGAAGTGTGTCAGACAGACATGAGCAAACAGAAGCATCGTTCATGCTCGTGTTTTCTTTCTGGTGTTTTCTTGGCCTCGAGGTATGCAAACATATGACCTTGCCTTACCTAACTGGTTAGATGGTCATGTGAGAGAGCTTAGAGGTTCACTTTAGCATACTAAGCAACATTTAACACACAAAAGAAAGTCATCAAAATGACATTCATGATAGGCAAAATCCTGCTGAAGAGAATACTCAAAACAAAATGAGAAGCTGCAGTGTAACCTCATGCAAACTTTTGCCAGATTTCAGGAAATTTAGTAACAGCATTTCTTGTTGGAATGAAAACATAACAGCCTATATTGACTGTGGTGTGTAGCTTCTCACCCACTCAGACAGCATTAAACCAGAGAAGCTAAGCTGCATTCGCTGTAATTTTATAAGATATTACAAAATGCAAAGGATGGTTGCACTGATGATTCGCTGCCCTCTAGTGGCAGGTTTCTGAGATGAAATTCAAAACATGACCAAAAATATGCTGACAATCCAGTTTCAGTTTTATACAAGTGAAAGGTTGATTTAACGTGGTTTTTACGAGCTAGTGTAGAAGCAAACCAGGATGTGCTGTTAGTAAATGGTATCACAGGTAGAGAGACTTTCTCCTCTTTGACAGTTTCACCCGGAAAATACAGACTGCCTCGGACACCCACGTGGCCGTATCACAAACTAATTTGGTGTGTTAGGTCCAAAAGGTCTCATGTCTTGACAAATTCTAGTAGCTCAAACTCTGAATATGTAAATTTACGTACAGACCATTCTTTTCTTACCTATTCACACCCGTGCGTGATAATAAAGCACAGAGAATCATATGGCCAAGCATATAAAAGCAGGTGGTTTGCAGATTAATTCAAACAGGCCACACATATCAAGTTCATATGAGTTCAATGTCACATTGCTCTTCTATATAAAAGCCTATAACACAAATCTCTAGGACAAAACAAACACACATAAATAAGCCACTGGTCACAAGCAGAAACCTGGTTGTAGCTGTTTGCAGGAGATCCACAGGGTCATAAAACAGGGTTATAGCACTTCAGTGTCATTTAGTAGTAGTCAACAGTATTAATAATTGTATGCTGAAGATTTAACATATACTTAAGTTACTCCTTCAAGAGTAACTTGTTTACAAGGTAAAGATGTGTATTAAGCACAAACTGAAAGTGAGGTAAACACATCTTGTCCAAAGGTCTTTGCTTACAGGGTAGAAGCTAAATAAAGACAACTCTAAACAACAAGTTGCATTTCTCTCATTTTTATCTTAAATATTTGACTACAGTATGATAAGGCATGTACTGGGCAGTCCAATCCACCTGCAGGCTAAGCCTGAGATGTATATTATCATTTCCATATGGTACGTGCATGTTGGCTGACTCTATGCTGGTTTAATATATATCATAGTGATACATGAAATAAGGTGGAGAAGGGTTTTGGTAATAGGCTGTTTTCAATATGTTTGGGGTCCAAAGGACCTCTGAAAATTTAAAAGGAAGACTATGCTAGACCTTCTTCAAAAAAAGTAAGAAGCGCACTCATTGATAAAAGCCCACTTTGCTGTGTTGGCCTGCGCAACTCCTTCATTCTCCAAAACAGAGACCCTTTCTGTCTGCTTATACTGTATAGAAATGTGGAGGCCATTCAGTCTGAAGCCTAGGTGTCATTTCTGCTAACTCTCTGCAGAAAAGCACGACTGTACACATTTTATGAAGCGCTCTGTGCAATGATTAGAGACTCAATGAACTGGTTAAAGACTTGTTTACTGAAGCTGATCTATTAGACTGATCAGTCGTTGTTGTTAAGATTAGTTAAAGACCTATCCCAATGCTATGTCTTACTAGCTATGTAAAGTCTACTCATTGCTGCAAATTCTATATGAATGTATGAAGGCACCAAGTTTTTATTATTGTGTCATGTATGCAACTGTGGCCAGCCCACATGGGTTTACAAGACACCATGAATTCATATAAGCCAGCTCCAAAGTGCAGCATACACATTTTCAAACATTTCTATGAAAAAAAAATCAACTTGGACAACTTTCACAATCAAATCTTGAGACCTTCATTGCCTCCAATAAAATTCATAAATCGCTGTCAAAAATATAATACTGGAGAAATCAGCGTAAATACTAATTAAATAGTCCATCTCGCCTTCTTTTCCAGGCTTTAGAGATAAAGTTAGCACATTTAAACACATCAAAATTAAACAAAT
Source organism: Siniperca chuatsi (assembly GCF_020085105.1). Classification (NCBI taxonomy): domain Eukaryota; kingdom Metazoa; phylum Chordata; class Actinopteri; order Centrarchiformes; family Sinipercidae; genus Siniperca; species Siniperca chuatsi. The sequence goes on from NC_058059.1 coordinate 4,760,742, forward strand.
ATTCCAGTTTTTGATCATCTGCACATCAGCCATTTCTTGGAGAATTGACTCTCTTAAACCACCACAGTTTGTACAGCAAAAAATAACATTTTTACCCAAATCACACAGCGCATACATTATGTTTTCCTCCCGAATATTTTTTAACCTGCCAACCTAAATGGAGGAAGCATACCAGTTTTCAACTGTGCAACTTAAGACCTTTGGCGTCAGGATAACACGATAAAACATGAATATTTCTGTCTGCAACTTTATACTGTATGCTGCAGCTGTCTAAACCTGCTCTCCCTTGTGAATAGCGGCTTTATCTCAACGGGCAAACACTGATACACAATGGTTAAATAAAACTAAAGAATAGGTATCGATAACACTCCAAAAAGTCATCTAAACACGGGCTAACTTGTAGTTAACAGTGCCATGGCAGACGGCTAACAGTCAGTCGCCATCACTACCTAGCTTGTTGATGATGCAGAGTCTTTTCAAGTCAGCTGCACTGGAAGTTAGCCGCATAAAGTTCAACATAACCGTTTAACTTTACCACAAAAGAACAGCGTTGATAGCAGACGGAACACATGCTAAGCTAGCTTACTTTTTAAAGTCAGAGCTGAAAAGTCCAAAGGCAGCTCCGGAGCTGGAGGAGGTCGGGGTGCTCTCCTGACCCGCTTCCACGGCAGCCTCCGCTCCTCCTTGGTCATTGTACAAGACGGCTGTCGACATCGCTGAGCGTTTAAACAAGTGCCCGATAGGTAAACGTCTATTCTGCTCCTCTTCCCGACTTGTAAACTGCTCATAAACTTAAGGATATGTTAGTGTAACGTAGCGTATAAAGTTCCTGCAAAGCCGAACTTCTCCGAGATTTCGCCCAACTTTTTTATACGCAGTTGCGGAAGTGTGAGCTGGACAAGTCGGTGTCACACATGGGGTGTCACATGACAGGGCTTCAGCTGCACACGGCACATAGATCTAGAATAACTAGAAAAGAACTGTGCGCTAATTTCTACAGTGCCCGTGACTGTCCCAACTGACGTCACATTCAGAATGTCTAGACCTATGGTCGAAACGCCCCGAGCCTTTGTGTTGCCATGGTAACAACGGCACCATAGTTCTTATCAAAGAGGAAGAGGAAAGTGAGCAAAAATTGCGTTTTGTTTGGGGTTTTTTTACGCAAAATAAAATTAATTAATTAATTAAATTAAATAATTTGTTAAATTAAAAGACCAAATGTCCCACTAATATCGATGACAAACAACTTAAAACATTTTTTTTTCTGGCATAAAATAAAAGTATTCTAACTGTGTCTCACGAGTTTACTAAATGTCAGTGGTGGAAGAAGTACTCAGATCTTTTACAAAAGTAAAATTAGCAATACCACAGTGTAGACCCCCTCTGCTGTATGTGTAAAACCATGTGCAGTAATCTATTTTTTCTCCAATATGTTGAAATGTATTGAAGTGGAAACTCTTCCCTTTGCCACAAACTGGGCTTGTAAATTTGATGAATACAGAAATGACCAGAAAGTGTTGTTATTACACTTAATACATAAGGTGATAATACAATGTTAAGTGTGTTTTTTGAGCTGTTGAAGAGGCCCCAGGGTCTCCAGGACCCCAAGAAGAACAATAGAGTTAAGCACACCTTGCTACTTTTACTTAAAATGGAGGACTTCTAACAGATTATTTTTTAGACTGTGGCAGTGGTGGACAAAGTATTCAGATCCTTTAAAGAACTAACACCACACTGTACAAATACTCTTTTACAAGTAAAAGTCCTGCATTGAAATGTTACTTAAAGGTCCAGTGTGTAACATTTAGGAGGAGCTAATGGCAGAAATATTATCTAATATTTAGAAGTATGTTTTCATTGGTGTATAATCACCTAGAAATAAGAATAGTTGTGTTTTAATTACCTTAGAATAAGTCGTTTTTATCTACATAGCGAGCGGGTCCCCTTCCGCCATGTTGAACCGCCATGTTTCTACAGTAGCCCAGAACGGACAAAACAAACACTGGCTCTAGATAGGGCCTTTTGCGTTTTTCGAGAGTGTCGCTGCCACCATAGTTTCTCTGTCACGCTTGGAGAGGCTAATTCACAAAGGGGAGGGTGAGGCGAGCGGTATTCAAATGGTTGCAAACTGCAATTTCACCACTAGATGCCACTAAATCCTACACACTAGACCTTTAAGTAAAAGTATGCAAGTATAATCAGGAAAATGTACTTAAAGTATTAAAAGTACTCAATGCAGAAAAATGTCCCCTGTGACTGTTATACTATATATATATTATATCATTAGATTATTATTACTCATTTATTAAGATAAAAGCAGGATTTTACTGTTTTAGTTGGTTGAGGTGGAGCTCTATTTTGTATAGGACTGCAACTAATGATTATTTTTATTATGGATTAATCTGCTGATTATTTTTTGATTCATCGATTGATTGTTTAGTTTGTAAAAAATGTGAAAATAGTGAGAAATGCCCATCACAATTACCCAGAGTCCAAAGTGACACCTTCACAATGTTTTGTTTGTTTTGTCCAACCAACAGTCCAAACCTCAAAATTATTTAAAAAATAGATTTAAATTATTAAAAGAATAAGAAGGGAAAGCAGCAAATCCTCACATTTGAGAAGCTGGAACCATTAATGATTATTGGAGTAGGTGCCACTTAATTTTCTGCCAATTGACTAACGGATCGTTTCACCTGTACTTGTAAATACTTCTTGGTAGTTTAATTTTATTTTTTTATGCACAAATCTTAATTTGTAAAGTAACTAGTAACTAAAGCTGTCAAAGTAATGTAGTGGAGTAAAAAGTACAACATTTCCCTTTGAAATGTAGTGGAGTAGAAGTAGAAAGTAGCATGAAAAGAAAGTAAAGTAAAAGTAATTTGTACTTAAGTACAACACTTGAGTAAATGTACTTAGTTAAACTCCACCACTGGATTGTGGTACTGAAAGAACAACATAACTTTGACACTTGTCACTCGCTTTCTTATTAAATGCATGTCGTCACTTTTCTTCTTCTTCCCCACACCTAGGAAGTGACGTTTCTTTACTTCCGCCTTGCGTCTCGTTGTATCGCAAGTGATCCGCTGCCGGTTACCAATCCTCCTTCTCGATAGTGTCTCTGGACACAGAGTCAACAATTGTCTTCACCTCGGACTGTGTCATCTCCTGCGTCTACCTCTAAGCGAGTCGTGTTTTTTTCGAAGTGGCTAGCCTCTAACTTTGGTTATAATTACTAGTTTTGTGAGACATATTTAACGGAAACTCTTAGGATAATGTCAGATTTCGACAGCAACCCCTTCGCGGACCCGGAGCTCAACAACCCATTCCAGGTAACGTTAGCTAGCTGCGTTAGCCACGTTAGCGTTAGCTTCTGCATTATTCCACATTAATAACAGGTTGACTTTACTCAAACACTGGCGGTTCCGCGTTAAGCAGCTGTGATAAAGCTACCCGAGTTTAATAATAGTAATAGCAGCTGGTAAAATACGTTAATTCACTTGTTGGTAGGCTTTAGTTAGAGTCTGTCACTAAATACTGGTGCACTTTGCCTAACTGGTGTGTCATGACGTGTAAAGGTACCAAGGCAGTGTTGTGTTAGCTAGCTTGATGCCTTCTGTTAGCCTTCCTGGTGATACAGCAGGTGTTATCTCTGATTCAGACTGCAGCAGGCTAGGTGTGTGGTGTTTTTATTGAAACCCTGTCGTTACCTATTATTTAAACCTTTCAGTTTTAACTTCTCACCTGCCTGACACCCTTCTTCTCTTTATAGACCTGCAAAGGGAACATGCACATCTTTGTTTGTTTTTTAAGTAGATGAACTAAATTGCTGATGTTATAATGTTGTTCCTGTTTTCATGTTTCATGTTTGATTTCCCTGCCTGACTAAGTGCTGTAATAGATTGGACATTAAATGGATTTGAGGCTGAAATGAGATTAGATCCCCATAATGGACTTTCTATACCAAACCACAGATTATAATAACTCAACCTGAGGTCCAGGATTTGAGGGGATGATTCCTGGATACATACATTTTAAATAGGTTATTAAAACAGTGAGTGACTCCTAAGAACTGAAGAGCTTACACATACAGTGTAATTGTGGTTGTATATTTTGTCACTGTCATGCCTTCATTATGCTGTTGGCCTTGTGTTAACAGTGTCTTGTCATGGTGAAAGCATGCATTTGATCATGTGCTCTTCAGCCCTTCAGTGCCTGCCTCCCTCAGCAAGCCTGCAATGGCGTTTCCCTCTCTGTCTCATCATATCAGGTGTACTAAACATGGGAACTAGGGCAGCAACTAATTAGCATTTTCATTAGCGCTGAAACGAGTAGGCGATTGGTTGATTAGTCAAGCGACAGTAAATTAATCTGCAAGTATTTTGATAACTTTAATTGTTAAAATAATAAAGTTCCTGCTTCCAGCTACTCGAATGTGAATGTTTGCTGGTTTACTTAGTCTTCTATGATATTTAAATGAATGTCTTTGAGTTTTGGACAGTTTGTCGAACAAAATTTGGGAAATTGTGCCATTTTCCACTAGAGTGCATCCGATAAATCAGCCAGGCCGATATTAGCTCAGTGCAGATATATTACTGTAGTATCAGTGTGTACGTCAGCCGATAAATGACAAGTGCCAAAGAAATGTTTTGTCAATAGTTTGTTATAGTTTCTAGAAAGTAGTGACACGTTTATTTTTCAACTGTAAAATGTCCTGCCCAGTACATTTCTCAGTCAACAATAATAATAATGGAACCGTACCACATATTTGTATTTATGTTATGGATTGTGTAAAGAAAAATTAATGATGGCCGATATACAGGGCTCCAGACTAATATTTTTCACCACCTTCCCGAAAAACAATTTCAACCGTCCCGAAATCAAAATGTTGTTTCTTTGCTTTGTTAGTATCATCTATAGTTGTTAGTTGTTAGTGGCAAAGTAAAAACAACATTAAAATGTTGAGGAAATACATAATTATATTTATTGTGCTCCATTCAAAGAAATAGGTTTTAAACAGAATTAAAAAAATTAAATAGGACACAGTTTAGTAACAGCAGCGTCGTTTACGTCACCACAACCACATGGCCCGTACAAACACAAACAAGCCAAGGGAGATTCAGGCTTACACATCATATTGTGAACATTACTGGCCATGCTGGCAATTATTTGTCAACTAGCAAAGCTACCATGGCTTTTAACCTGTAGGCCGACATTGTTGTTTGTTTTGTCAGCCGACAGTTACGTGGTTGCTGCCGCTGGCTGACAGACTACACTCCATTTAAACAGTTTTCCCGGCCCTCGCCGTTAAGCGGTGCACCGGTGCGCTGAAATGGAGCGGATCCAGTGTTTAGCTCCGTTAGCTGCAAACACACCGCAGGACTCTGCTGCCCACTAGCTGCTAACAGCTAACTAGCTCTCCTCCAGCTGATTTCAACACGGATTTGTTGTTCACAGTGTAGCATTATCAGGGAAAAAATAATATACTCACACATAGCCAAGGTAGCGCCTGGCTAAAGTTAGCTAGCTAGTAGCAAGCAGCTGACTAGACTGTTTACTAACAGCATGAGAAGACGCGCTCCGATGTAGTTAGCACTGGGTGCAGTTTGTCATTTGCTAAGTGCTAGTTATACGTAGTTAACTGCTACATACACATACACACATACAAAAATCCCTTTCGTCCCAGAGGCGTCCCGGGAAAGATCTCTGTTCGGCCAGTAATCTCGAGCCCTGCCAATATATCATTATCTGATTTTATTTTATTTTTTTAACTCCTAAATATCATTATTGGTATCGGCCTCATAAATCCTATATCATTCGGACTATATCTTTCACTCTTCTGACATTTAGGACGTTTTTCGGCCAAAGATTAATCGATAATGTTAATAATTGTGAGTTGCAGCCCAAATTTTCATTGTGGCTTAACATATTGATTATATTTCAGAAAAATCACATGGTCTGTAACATGTCAAAAATAATAGTACAGCTGCAACCATTAGTCAATGAATCAATTAGTCATTCAAAAGAAAGAAATTGACAACTATTTTCATAATTTACTAGTAATTTAAGTCGTTTTTTTAAAGTAAAAATACCAAACATTTGATGGTTCTACGTTCTCAAATGTGAGAATTCGTTACTTTTCTTGGTCTTACATGATAGTAAATTGAATATGTTTGGGGTTTGGGACTGTTGGCCAGATAAAACATGACACTGAATGACGCCACCTTGTGCTCCAGGATATTGTGATGGGCATTTTTCACTTAAAAAAAAAAAAAAAAAAAAAAGTTTTATAGACCAAATGATTCATCGAGAAAATGATCTGCAGATTAATCAATGATGAAAATAATAATTAGTTGCAGCCCTAATTTTTTTTAGATCAACCACTTGGTCTGTAACATTTCACATATAATGGTAGTGCCCATCATAAGTTAGATTTCCACTGATTTCCAAAGATTGTCTATTCATTTTCTAAACCTTCACATTTGTAAAGCTGTTATCAACACATCTGGCATTTTTAATATATAAATTAATAAAATGAAGAGTCAGGTAATCAACCAGTTAATTTTCTTTTGATTTAAGAAGAATATAATGCCGTCAGTAGCTAAAACATTATGGCACAGATATTCCTGTGCATGGCTACAATAAATTATTTCTCCCATTTTAGAGGCTGTAATGCATCGCAGAAACTTAAAAAATCATCCACCATCTTGCTCACTCATTGTGTGACGGTGAAAGATGCTGACGGCACAGTTTGACCGTACAGATGCATGAAAAGTGAATTATTCATTAACATACTGACATGACTAGTGGACCCCTGCTGTCCTGTCATTTGTCGGCTCATACTTCTTTGCCTGGGGGAGAAATGGAGCTTTGTTCTCTTCGCTGAGCTATCTTCAATAGTTCATGAAATCATATGGTGCTGTCATGGCGACATGTGGTGCTTGGATCCCCTCTGGCGTCTTTCCTGCTAAATTTCATCACTCCCAGTCATGCATCAGATTGTTCATTCTGTTTTGCCCTATTTCTCTGGATGTAGGCTAATTACATAAATTAGTTAGTTAATAAAAAACCCTATAAGGAAGCATATATATCACATTGTATCATCTTAGTAGCTTAATCAAATGTGAAAAGTTTCTAGAGACCGTACAGGGCATGGACTCCAACTGGTTTTCATTCTGCTGACACAGCAGTGTGTTACATATTGCAGCTTTGCCCTCAGATACAGTACAGTAGGCAAAGTGTTGAAGTCTTGCATGAAGTGTCACCAGCTAGTGAGACTTCTGCACCTTCTCATGCAGCACAATGTCTGTTTTATTTTCAGGACCACGGCAGGTATAAGTTTGCTAAGTTTGTGCCTTGTTAGGTGACAGGAAATCCATGAAATTAGTTTTCACACAGGCAGACATGCAGCAGGTGGACCATGCATGGTGATCATTTGATTTTTTTACCTCTTTGTAACTATAGATTTCAAAATGAAAACTTAACACTTGCAACAGGGCAACATTAAACTTTAAACACCACATACCCTGAAATATTTATGACCGTGGTCTGGTGACAAGTTGCAGCGTGTGTGTGTGTGTGTGTGTGTGTGTGTGTGTGTGTGTGTGTGTGTGGCAGCGAAAGAGATGCTCCCAGAAATTTAAGAGTCAGAGAGACAGCGAGAGGAATACACTGAGACTGGATCAGGATAGCACTGCAGGAATATAACAGATGGGATTTTAATCTTGAGCAGCAATTTGAATGAAACTAGTGCGTGACTGACAGCAGCTGATGGTAAGCTTATTATAAAAAGAAACGTGTGATAATATAGCTTAACTGATGTCTGCAGGAACAGGAATACCAAATGCAAATAGAGGCAGAAGATACTAAACTATGTACTTTTAAACTTTGTGGTAGCCATAGTTGAATACACGCCGTAAGTAAACAGTTGTTGCACTTGAAGTATAGTACAGAAAGGCTTAACAATGTAGGGCTTTTTCTGAATGTTTTAGCTTCATTCTTTATTTGACTTTGTGTGTTTACATAGTAGAACTGTCATTCACAAGCCTTTGTGAACAATGTGTGTTGTTTAAATTTGCTTGACTTGCAAATCAGGAATGTGCTTAAAAGGATCAGAATGTGCTTTAGCAGTTTTTGTGCTAGCGCAGCACACTAGAAAAACACAAAGTCGCCCTTTTTTATTTCTGTCTTTAGCAGCCAGAAGCATTCGCCCCCCTTCTGAAACTCATTGACTTGCCTATTTATAGATGTCTTCCCATGAAAATTATTGGAATCATCCCGTCTTTGCCAGTATTGAATTATAGGCCTGTTGCATTTTGAATAAAGAGGGTTGTTTGGCTTTGATCTGACAGAATAATGGAGGCTTTTACACTAACATGAGCCATTTTACTCTTACTGTAGAGATTTCCACTGCTGTCCTTGGTAAAAACACAAGGATAGACACATCAAGACTGTGGTATTCTCATACCAAAACTATTCATAACACCTTTTTATTAAGCTTTTCTTCTACAGTGTATGTTTAGCTTATTGAAAGTGTTCTCATGTGAGATATTTTTTTCATCTGTTTTCTCAGGATCCATCAGTGACACAAGTAAGACAGACTGCTCCTCCGGGGTTAGAGGAGTACAATCCCTTCACAGATGCCAAACCAGTGAGTACTTTTACAGTTAATCTAGTGGCAAAGAGTTCATACTGTATATCAAATAGATCTGAACAACATTAACAGCATTCAGAGGATGGATTTAGTTTTAAAGCGATCCATGTCATTTATGACTTGAGAATATAATCGTCACATTTAATTAAAGATCGTGTGAAATGGGAAATAAGACAAGTCCCTGAGCATTTAATTACATTGAAATTAAATATCAAAGAACTAAATAAAAACAAAACTTCTAATTTTTGCGTTTTATTTAAATTCAGATTCACTGATCACACAATTATTAAGACTATATGATTCAAATTGTATATTCTAACCTCTCAGATCTCACCACGTGAAAGCATGCAGTTCCATAAGATTAAACTGTAACGTAACACCATTGATTAGAGGAGTGGGCCGTGAGATAATTAATGGAACAGGAAAGAATTAAAATATTGTTCTGCTACTCTGGTTTAGATATTTTTCTGACTTTTCTTCAATCTTAGTTTTGTTTTGTTTTGTTTTTTTTTGTAAAATATTGGATAGTTTTACCTCTTCAGGCCTTTTTAAAGATATTTTAAATTAATTGATCTGAGAGGTTTATCAGAGAAAACAGTATGTGTAACAAAATTATTTAAGCTCAACGGTCCACTTACTAGCTTTTCAGAACTTTAAACAAGTGGTTCATTTGCTGAAAAAGACCATGAGATGTGGTTGAGAGCTCTGAAAAGCTAGCAAGTGAACCTTTGATCCTAGATTACTTTGTTACCCAGCGCTGTTAAAACCTTTTTCTGTAGGTTATATAGGCTATTCTCTCTCCATGCATTAATGAATATTTTTGTGTGGTATTTAGTCACCATAACAGGCTTTTTGACATTTTCTCAGTTCCATACACATTGATTTAAAGATACTATTGTTCGTATATAAAAACACTCCAACAACATTTATGTGGCTTTCCTTTTTCATACCATGCAGCTTTGATCAAGTGCTTTCATGCTGGGACTTGAATTAAATCCTCAACTAACATTAACTGTTTGATTTTAATGTGAGAAGAAAAAGTCATGTCTCATATTTTTTAGCTTCCACGTTAACTTCAGTACAGCACTGCAGATTCTGATTAACGGTGCTTATACTGTTGCCAGTTACAACTGTGTTTTTCTATATTTTTATTGTTACTGTTTAAGAGGCCAGTATTACAAGAGACACTCAGCATTTTGAGAAAAGTAACTTCCTCATTTTGTAGCATTTCTGACATTATACCAGACTGTTTGTGAACTGTAATGATAAACAGGGTTTGGCTGTAAATGCATACATGTTTCCTCCGTAGATGCCTGCGGGTATGGCACCCAAGACTGGGGCACCCACCATCAACACACAACCCGCCATCATGAAACCCACAGAGGAGCCTCCGGCCTACTCGCAGCCTCAGGCACAGGTATTACTGACCACAACTGGACCTCATACAGCCAAAAACAGTGTCTTATTTTCTTTAGCTTTGTGCTCTTTGGTCCAAGGAGAAATGGCAGGTTTAGTATCTTTACATCGTCACCATGCTGATATTATTGTGTGTAGGTGTATGTAGCAGAGATTCTGATAGCGTACTGAAGGCAGAAAATACATTAACATGATAGCTGGTTTCATGCTGAGTTTGTGGACAGAAACGCAGCGCTGCAGGAGGCTGTTTCTGTCTGTGACTGGGCTTTCTAGCTGAGGGAGACACAGAGTCAGAGAGAAATCCAGGCAGCCAGAGGAAATAACTTGTGATGGTGCATCTCATTTGTAGTCAGGCTCCTGGGAACATGTTGTGATGTCTCTCCTCCTGCTGGTGCTGCCCCTGTAGAGAATTGGATTTATTCCAAAAGTAGAAACAGAGAATTCCTATTGAGCTGAAAAAAATACTCAGTCTGACACGCTCCTGTACTTTTACCAGCGTGTTGATATCTGTTTTATATATATGTGTGTGTTTGTGTAGGAGCAGTCGCGAGGAGCTGCTGAGCTGTTGAGGAGGCAGGAGGAGCTGGAAAGGAAGGCTGCAGAGCTGGACCGCCGGGAGAGAGAAATGCAGTCACTCAGTGCTTCAGGAGGTCAGACACCAACATACAGCGTCAGATCAGTACTGTCACAACTGAAAAATTATGCTGTTTCTCCATCCAGTCAAGCTCAAAATGACCTTTTCCAACAGCTGGTCCAGTGCTGCTTTTTCTGCTGTTGGGACCATTTTTGTTTTCTTCTGCCAAGCATTTAATGACTACATATGCACTTGACGCACATGGACATATTATTTTGATTTAAAGGACTGTTGCCGAGAGTTTGATGAGGAGATCAACACCACTCTCATGTCTGTACGCTAAATATGAAGCAGGAAGCAAGGGGCAATTAGCTTAGCTTAGCATAAAGACTGGAAGCAGGAGGAAACCGCTAGCCTGGCTCTGTACCAGCACGTCTAACTGTTACTAATTAACACAAATCTCGTTTGTTTAATACGTACACTGTAAAAATGACAAGTTGTGGTTTTACAGGGAGTTACCTGCTGTAACCATTTCTTAGCCAGGTGCAGTGACTTCCACAAGTCTTTTCATCGCCATGAGGCTGCCAGGCAACCAGCGGACACTCCATGAAGTCGCTGCACCCGGCAGAGAAACGGCATTAATAGTAATAGTGACGTGTTAATTAGTCAAATTTAGAGGTCTACTTTTGGACAGAGCCAGCCTAGCTGTTTACCCCTACTTCCTGTCTTTATGCTAAGCTAATTGCCTATAGGCTCTAGCTTTATTTTAGGCATACAGACATGAGTCGAACCTCTCATGAAAGCAAATAAAAGAAATCTCACTGCCAACCATACGATGGGTTTGTTGAAAATAAAGGCGTTAAAGGTGCTTTTTCAGTGACTACGTTAACATAATATTTGAGTAACATGAACTCACATTTCTTTAAAAACAGTAACTCACAAGCTTTTCTTGTTTTGTCCCGTTTCAGGCAGGAAAAACAACTGGCCGCCCCTCCCAGAGAAGCTCCCTGTGGGCCCCTGTTTCTACCATGACATTACAGTGGACATCCCTGTAGAGTTTCAGAAGACAGTCAAGATCATGTATTACCTCTGGATGTGTGAGTAGCTTTTTTATTCCTTATTTTAATTATGTTGACCACTAATGTTTGGGATGTCTGCTGCATTGTAATGAAGTGGGCAGTGAATTAACCCACAGATGAAGTGAGTGAAGAGTCAAACAGAACAAAGATTTACCCAAAATAATCTGCGTACAGCCATCTAGAGCTGAAACATTTAGGTGATTAATCGATTAGTCGATCAACAGAAAAATAATCGGCAGCTGTTTTGATAATTGATTAAACTGTTTAAGTCATGTTCAAGCTAAAATGCCAAACTTTCAAGCTTGTTCCAGCTTCTCAATTGTGAGGATTTGCTGCTTTTCTCTGTGATAGCAAACTGAATATCTTTGGGTTTTGGACTGTTGGTCGGACAAAACAATCAATTTGAAAACGTTGCCTCTGGCTTTAGGAAATCATGATTTTCACAATTTTCATACATTTTACAGACCAAACGATTACAATTTTTGGTCTATAAAATCAATTAACAGTTACTTGCAGCCCTACAGTCATCAAATGAGTCACCACTGAATCTCCTGGAAGCTTTGCAGTCCTAATTCATCCACATATAAAGGATGAGAAGGACACTTAATACCCTCTAACTTTTCAACTAGACGACTGGCGTAAAGCAGTGAAGCCTGATGTCCTCTATACTCACCATTTGTAGGTGAGCTTGTTTTGATGTCCTGATTTGGTTTCTATGTGAATGTTCACACTGCAATTATTGCAAAAAGGATTATGATGTCAAATCTTGCATATTTGTAAAACATACTGGAGGATTTCTTAATCACATGTTGCTGTCATAAAATTGGAAGAAAAAGAAATGTGGTTTATTTGATTTGTGAAAGAATTTGTAAAATTCTTACTCTTATCCTTGAAATTGCTTTTATATTACTGCTTAATTAGGAGAAAATACTACTTTTTGAATGTAAAGTAACAATATATTGATGTTATTTTGCTTGTCCCATTTAAATCAACTAAACCAGAGTGAGAGAAACCACCTAAAAGTTTCTGCTGTTTACTCAGCCTGGGTCTTATCCCTCGAGGTTGTTGGGAACTGATGCCAAACTCTGCACTCTGTGTTACAACTCCAAGGCGAACTTGTTTTTAATGACTGGTTGTTTATATAATTGATAATTCTGAGTAATTTTCTTGGGTGTACACACTAACAAGTCAGCAAATTCATACGCACTGCATTTGTAGGCCTTTGCTGCCAAAATAAAACAGTTCCAACTCCATAGAAGAAGGGGAATAAAAAGATTAATCTTTGTAACAGTCTTTAATTTGATTTAATGCAATAAATGGTTCAAGTTGATCTACAGAAGTGTAGAAATAAAGCTGTTCATGGTCTAAAGACACAATATCTTGATTTTCAATAAAGAATCTTAAACAAGACTAGTTAATAAAACACACACCTATTATATAAATTGGTACCAAACCGATAACCCAATGAACCCCCTGATCCCTCCTGACCCCCCCTGAATAAGAGCATCTGCTCTTCCTCCCTCTACAACCTTTACAGCTCAGTCCTAATGGTGGTAAAAATCAGGGAATGAATGGCTTCAAGTAGCATTCAGTAGCCACATGACGAGGGCACGTGGTGCAGGCATGTGGCCTGATGAAGTGGTCAGATGATTGCTTAAAAGCTGGTTTAGATACGGACTTCAGGGAACAGTAGACGCTTTCCTCCCTTCCATTTTAGTTTTTCCACAGATTAATTTCTAATGCAAGCAAAGAATTTCATACTTTCTGTTAAAAAATACCCCAACAAACTGTTTCTCCCCCCCAAGCTCAAGCAGAAAGGATCTTGAGCACACATCAGCACCACCCCCGCTCAGTTCTGGTATGTCAACCAGCAGGCTAATGTCATATTTCACACTGGGATGTAAAATCCCCTCAGCTGTCACTGTTAGGACCCCAAGAACAAATGGTAATAATGAATTATTAAATGTGCGAGTCTGTGTGTTCTGTTCTCGGTCCTACACTGTGTTACATGTTGAAATATTAAGCATCAGTGTGCAGCAGTGTCAGGACACAGTCATCTTCCAGCCTACTTTGCAGGCTCCGACATAGACAGTGACACACCAAGGCTGCCACACTGTCCCACTTTCACTAAAAGCTCCATCCAGATGCTTAATGGAAATGTGTTCCCTCTTTCTACTCCTACTTCAGTTCATACTGGGACGCTGCTTGCTAACATGGTGGGCTGCCTGGCCTGGTTCTGTGTGGACGCATCACGTGGGGTGGACTTTGGCTTGTCCATCGTCTGGTTCATGCTCTTCACGCCGTGTTCTTTCGTCTGCTGGTACAGACCACTTTACGGAGCATTCAGGTAAACAACACAAATGTATTTACCTTGGATGTGCAAATAAAACACCTCTGAACCTCTGTGTTGTTTATATCCTTGTTTTTTTTCTCTTTCTGCAGGAGTGACAGCTCATTCAGGTTCTTTGTTTTCTTCTTTGTGTACATCTGTCAGTTTGGTGTCTACGTTCTACAGTGTATTGGCATCAGTGGTTGGGGCGCCAGGTGAGAAAACAGGGCAAGAAGAGACACAGAAAACAAACATTTCAGCCACAGCGATGCGTATTTACATTTTTAGTGCTACTACCTACTAGGGAAGAACTCCATATCATGGATTATAACATGATTTCTAATGTGTGTTTAAGAGCAGCAACAATTAGTCAATTAATCATTTAGTTGTTCAACAGAAAATTTAATTAAGCAAATGTTTTGATAACTGGTCGTTTGAGTTAGTTCTCAAGCAAACTGCCAAACATTTGATGGCTCCAGCTTCTTAAATGTGAATATCTGCTGCTTTTCCTTGTCTTGGCATTATAGTTAATTCAATATCTTTGGGTTTTGGACTGTTGGTTGGACAAAACAAGACATGTGAAGACGTCATCTTGGGCTGTAAGAAATGGTGATGAGCATTTTTCACTGTTTTATAGACCAAACGATTAAATCAAAAAAGAAATTGACAGATTAATTGATTATGAAAATAATTAGTAGTTGCAGCCCTGGTGTGTGTTTACGACAAAAAATGTAGACTTCAAAAAATGTATGTGAGCAACACAAACATTTTCATAAGTGAATATTCAGTCAAACTGAACTTGTACTGTGGTTGACTCCATCTTGGTTTGGAGCAGATGTTAAAGAGACACATAGCAGGAGTTACTCAGACAACATTTTAACTGCTTTTTTTTTTTTCGTTTCTGTTCAGATCATTGTTAAAATACTGATATCGAAATGTGTAACCAGTGCATATTGATTTGAACCTTGAACTTGAAATGTATTGTTGATCCTGTTGTAATCAGCTTGTGTGGCTGGCAATATTCCTTATTTTTGTTATTGTCAACAAATCCAACCAAAACCAACAATCTTAGTTAGTCTGTCTATGAGTATTTTCTGACTTTCCTACCCTGAAAACAGTTTGTGTGTGTGTATACTTTTTAAAAAGGGGCTCAGTAATTTCCTAAAACAGCGGGGCACTGTAGTTTTTAGCAAACGTTACTCAAACAGGAGTTAATTGTGCATTTGTAAGGGACTGTTCTCAGCTATGGATTAATAAACATTTAATGCACTATTTAGTATTTATGACAGCAGGACAGTGTATGTGGAACTGAGTCAAAATATACTATGGAGCCCATGTTCATTGTTGAAAAGAAAAATATAGAATATCACCAGCCTTATTCTTTAATGACTTTCTCGTCCTCGTCCTCAGCGGGTGGATCTCAGCTTTGACTGGCCTGAATCGGAGCATCCCAGTGGGCATTATAATGATCCTCATCGCTGCTCTCTTTACCTCTCTGGCTGTCATGTCCCTCATCATGTTCAAAAAGGTAGACGCACAACAAATCTAGAAGAAGTTTAAGTAGCCTCTATCAATGTCTGTTTAGTTGTACTTCATCTCTTTTTGCCCTCTTCTCCCCTTTCGTCCTCATTAGGTCCATGCGATGTACCGTACCACCGGTGCCAGCTTTGAGAGGGCCCAGCAGGAGTTTGCCACAGGCGTCATGTCCAACAAGACAGTCCAGACGGCCGCTGCTACTGCCGCCTCCAGGGCTGCACAGGGAACCTTCAAAGAGCAGATCTAACTGGCCTAGAGAGCTCGCTCATCTCTCCGTCCAACGCTTACCCACCCCCCCTCCTCTGCTCACAAGTGCAACACCCATCTTCCACTTGAGCCAACTGCCCTGTTTGAACACATTGAGAGTCCCCCCCAGCCTTCTGACAATATCGAAGTGGGTTATGTGAGGGGCACTACGGTCGGCCATCCCAGTCAGCCATGATCTGTAATCTCAGTCCGAGTGGGAACATTCACAGGATTCAAACAGGGCCACGGCTCGCTACTGTCCTACTCTACCTGCCCCGGCAATATTGTGCACTCTCATCACAGACTCTGAGACCCCTCACCTACGCTGCACTCCTACCACTCAACCAGCGTGCTCAACTTTATTTTCTGTGTGTGTGTGTGTGTGTGTGTGTGTGTGTGTGTGTGGCCGGCCAGCTAAATGAATGTTTGTGTGCCTCTTTAAACGGCCTGTCTGTCCTCTGTAGACATATTCTAATGTAGCTGAACCAAGTCCGACTTTCTAAAGGTACCTAGGCATTTCCCACCATCAACCACCCCAGCGTCATTGGCTTCCCGTGCTCCTGGGCCTTTCTTTGATTTATCTATCACTATTTCCTATTTTAAATTTATTTATTACTGGACAAATGGAAGTCATCTAGTACTCTCTAGTTGTTGGTTATAATGCACACGCAGCAGTATTCTCTGATTTGTTCAGCTGTTTTCCATGACTCTACACTGCTGCCCCCCGGTGGATTGACTGTGTTTTGTTGAAGATGAATGCTGTGCATTCCAGCTCACTGCCTTGCCTTCTACTTCCTGTTTTCCTCAGAATTTGGTTTTAGAAAGTGTGAAGTCCTACTTCCTTTTTAAGTGATGCGTCACCCAAAACCTTATTTGTTAAGTATCAAAACCCTCATCCCTGTATACTGTAGGATTAATGATGATTTTCATTATCCAATAATAAGGAAGGAAACATAGTCAAATAGCTACTTTTTTTCCAACCAACAGTCCAAAACCCAAAGATCTACTATTAACAATGACGCAAAGCCAACAAATATTTGCCATTTTAGCCACACTAGTATCACAGCTGTGGGGATGGCGAGGTCTGTCTCAACAAATGTCGGATTGATTGCCATGACATTTTGTACAAACATTCACGGTCCCCAGAGGATGAATCCTAATGACTTTGGTGATTGACGTGTGGTTTTTAGTGAAATATCCCCAAAACCTTTAGGTGGATTGCCGTGAAGTTTGGTACAGACATTCGTTGTAATCAGTTTGATCCCTTAACTCTTCATCTAGCACCATCACCAGGTCTAAACTTGAATTTGTCCGACACCAAATACCTGCAAAACTAATGACATTCCCATCATCCTCAGCTGTACTTTGTGTTTAGTGTTAATTAGCAAATGTTAGCGTGCTAACACTAAACTAAAATGGTGAACATGGCAAACATTATACCTGCTTAGCAATAGCATGTTAGCATTGTCGTTGTGATGTTAGCATTTCGCTCAAAGCACTGCAGTTCCTTAGTACAGCCTCACAGAGGCTAGCATGGCTGTGGAGACTTGGTGTAGTCTTCGTCGATCGACTAATCGATTAATCGTTTAAGCTGTAGTACTCTATACTGTTGTCCTCCTTGACGCTATGCCAGAGGTGGTGCTTTTAGTCGTATTTTGGCAACATAGTGACACATGGATAGAGGAGAAGTAGATTATGCTGCAAAAAGCCAATTTTCTTTTGATTCTTCCATTGTAAAAACATATTACTGTTTTAACTAAATTCAAGCCGATCAGAGCCGTTGTTGTCTGTGAACTACAAGACTCTTAACAGCCACCTCTCGCACCTACAAGCCCTGTTTGACACCCAAAAGATTTAGATTTTATTTGATTTTGGGTGAACTGTCACTTTAAAGTTTGCTTTCAGGTATTTATTTGCCTGAAATCTTTTGCCTATAATGATCTACATATCCATGAAATTATGCCAAGTTGCACTTTAAATCTCCTCATTAGATTATTTGTCTGCACACTGAAATCGGTGCAAATGGAAGAATATTTATAATAATGGCCTCACGCCTTCCTGCCCATACTTAATTCATACATGTTACATACACCAGCTGAGTTCAGCATAGTTTTCACATGAAGCCTACCTTGTTATGTCATTTCCTCAGAAAGAAATGCATTAATGACACTGTCAACAAACAGTAAGAGGTCCGCTATTCTGTATATACAGCTGCATGTTTATACAGTTGATCATTTTTGAAGAGGAAAGTGTACCTCGTCTCCAGCTTTTCTTGTGTACTGGAGATTTACCTCAGTTTTACTCAGGATGTACTCTTCACTTGCATGACGAGGTCAAAAATTATGAGATTGTATGAAATTAGACACAGACTGGCCCCTTGTTTTTAAATAAATGTGCTGTAAATCAATATATTGCAATTAAAATGACTTAAAAAGATGACAAAAATGGCCAGTAATGTTGATGTAATGTTCTGATAATTGCTTGCATATTCATAATTTGACAATTGTGGATTGACTATCACTGAATTCCAGCAAGAACCACAATCAAATGCATCAAATCCGAACCTGCTTCTTCGAATGTGTCTTTTTTTCCTAAATACTGTATGACCTTGTGTTGTTTCTGTGGGAGCTGCAAAGAGGTTTCCACTGTTTTGAATGTGTCTGATCTCTCTTGTCTGTTGTGTCTCATGTTTAAGCCAGTTAAGCCTTTGTATGTGTGTGTTGCGTAGGAGTGTAAATAGAGGGAATTGGGCCTTTAAGTCGTAATCTGCAGAGTCTGGCTGTGGGTCCTTCTAGAGTTCCTGGAGACTTTTATTCTGTTGAAGCTTCCTGCAACATGCCTTGTTTTGCTCTCTGCTTCTTCTTTATTTCACACTGGCTTAATTTGGACCAGTGCATGTGTATTTCTGAGTACATGTATGTACAAAGTAACATGAGAATATTCCTTAAAAATAATCAGACTGAGTGGCACCTACAGTTTTTTTTTTTGCTCTTTGACTTGCTTCAAAACATGATAAATGTGAGAAAGGCGTTAGACTGCAATGCAACGTGAACTGTGTGATGTACTGTAGGTGGACTGTGGCTTTAAGCTGTGCTTCAAAATCAACAATGGTTTGTGGTAGAAACACTGAGAATGAAATTAATATATCCATAAGCAACTCTAACAATAACATTTTAATGAAATGATTGAAAGAAAAGTAGTAAGAGATGTTTGTATATTTTGTACGATTTACAGATGGTCGGTTACATTTCGCTGTAATTTTAAGATGCACTCTGGTTTCACCTTCAGTCGCATGTTCAGTAGTTTGAGTTTTGTATATTTATTGTATTAACACTGAATAAAATTCTTCTTCTGTATGTCTTTCATGGTTTCTGCTTATATTTGTACTATATGTGGTGTAAACAAGACAAGGCTTTATGTTTAAAACAGCAATCCGTGTTAAAGGGCAAACGCAGAATGTTTAAGTGGGCTTGCACCAGCAGCCGAAAACCAGATGAGGTCAGTAGTTATCAAACAACATGAGATTAAGTTTACTTCAGTGCAAATGTGTTGCAGATTAATGACAGTTTAGGTGAATTGTCAGTTCTCATATTTAGAATCAACAGCAGAATTATTCCAAAATAAATGCAAACATTTTAATTGTGCAGTTGTCCAGATTGCAAAGGAGAATGTCACCATGCACAGACAGCGTGTAACTGTTCTTGCATCCCTGGACTGTTAAAAAGAGAATCACTGGAGGGTTGGTATCAGATGTAAAATGATGAGACAAGCAAGAGAGAGCATGAGGGTTTCAGCTCCATCACTCACATGAACATGAGTCGTGTATGGGCTAAAAACAATTCCTGTATATTACAGCGTAACTCACATTGTGCAGTGTCATGTCATAATATCCTTCCATTATCACACGCAAGTCTAAGTAGACTGTGTATATATATATACTGTATATTACGTATATTTGTATGTGTTACACATGCTGAATGAGGACAACTTCCATTCAGGTGATTTTAACAGAAACTGCAAATACAGAACAATCTTAGATGAATACAGGCTTCGTTGCTGGCTGCTCTCATCACTGGGCTCGCACATAAACCATGAAAACTCACATTGTTTGGTAGTAGCAGTCAAAGCAGTAACAGTAGTAGTGGTATTGCTACTTTTACTACTTTATTAAAATAATATTAAAAATATCTTCTAGGAATTTTCTAGCATTAAGTGTAATTTTTTTAATTGCTAGTATTCTGTCTTGTTTAAAAATGTTTGAAACAAGTTGATGTTGTATTGGGAACTGGTTGAAATCATCTTAGCCAATACATAACTTACTAATCTTCACCCTGATAACTTACTAATATATAACTAATTAATAACTTTTCATTTTTTTCTTCCAATCTTTACTTGACTTGTCTTCTACGTCTTGTTCACCTCCTGCGTGGACAACGTACACTTGCCTTTTCTGTTTAATGGATCGTGTTTAATATAAAGTTAAGAAAGCAAAAGTCAAATCATCTTACCGCACTGGCAGATCTTTTCACTTTTCATTTTAAGACTTTTATGACTCAATAACAGACAAAATGACTTGTCAAGGTTTAGATTTTTTTTTTTGCAGTACTATTCGTAGTAGCAGAGGCAATAACGGACCTGTTAAAGAAGCAGTATAAAATATATACAACCACATGCACTTTAAGGCAATTGCAGACCAAGTGCTGAGTCCTTTGGTCTCTGCTCAAACAAATCTGTGTGAAATAAAGCTGGAAAAAGAGGAAGCTGGAAGAAGACCAAATTCACTGCCAACATGAAGGGTAATAACAGACTCAAAGGCTTGTTTAATGCCTTTTCATACATTTCAGGAGTGTGTGAAAACAGCACCAGCCTGCTGTTAGCTGTCTTTCCAGGCTTCCTGTGGTTGTCAGCTGCTCTGCTCACAGCTGTCACTGGATAAATTCAGTTGAGATACTGAACTACATTTGATGTATATGATTTCTTGTCTGCAGTGAGTGTAAACTTAGCTTGGCTATTACAGGAAATGAGGCTGGGTGGAGGGAAGTGTATGATTGTGACTGATTGTCAAGTGGCCCATATATAAATATACATGATCAAACCAATAATGACTTGCATTACACTCTGATTTACAAATTCCAACTTCAACAGGACAGCTGACAGTTATATTTGTGTGTCTTAAAAGATGATGACCACCGGAGGTTTTGCGGTAGTCTACTAAATCGAACACATGGCTCAAACACAAGCTGACCTCTGAACACAAACAACTGATTCGAAAGGGACAGAAAGTACCTAATTGTAGACATTCTTTAGTTGTAGAAAGTTGGCTGATGCTTTGAATTTAAGCATCAGAACCAGACGTTAACTCTGAGATTCAAAGCTGATTGTTGCGATCTCAGGTTGAGATTGTTATACTGTGAGCTTTAGAGCAGCAATAATTGATTTTTTTGGCAAGTTGTGGCTAACGTGTTAGCAAACAGTTGTGTGTTTACACATCCAGCAGGCACGCAGCAACATTATCATTAATTTGGAGTTGTGTTTCTGGTTTCCTGATGAATGCAAGTCCAATATTCACTCTCCTTTCAGCTCTATTTTGGTTTCCACCAACTCCTGAGGGAAGTATCTGGCTCTTTAGCTGCTAAATGCTATGCTATGCTATGTTCACCAGCTGGTCTCTAACTTTGTCTGTTGTTTTGGTGGCAGGTAGCGTACAGTGGGTTTATCAGAGCTTTTTCTGCTGAAAACAGCTGCTTGTGTCAGAAAACTTGGTTGATGAGATTAGACAGAACCAAAATAGTAAAAAAGCGGGTTGTAAAACCAAAACAATGAGCTGAAAGTTGCTCAAATGCTCCGTAGAGCTGAGGGGAACTGCAGAGTCGGTGATAATAATTCATGGGCGACACCTTTCCCATTACACATAGTCATTTGATGCTTTGTTGGTATGAAAATATTGATTAGAGCAGATTTAAAATTTAATCTCAAATTTAACAATCAAACATACCGTCTGTATGACATTAAAAACTGACATCGTCCAGACTTTTAGATTTCTGTCTTATTTTTAGATAATAATGTGTCTGTCACTCTCTACCACGAGTTACTGTTAGTTTACAGTGGTGGAAGAAGTACTCAGATATTTTACTTAAGTAAAAGTAGCAAAATCACAAGGAAAAAATACTCTGTTACAAGTAAAAGTCCTGCATTGAAAATCTTAGTATTAGTTAGTATTAAAAGTATTAGCAGCAAATTGTACTTATAGCATCAAAAATAAAAGTAGTCATTATGCAAAAGGCCTCTGTCTCTACGAAAAGGAAAGGCAAAACTAAAAGCCTCTGGAACTGAAACAGGCCTGAATTTCTGCTGCACTCTTTGCAGATTGCACGATTTGTCATGTGCCTAATCTGGAAGTCATCAAGCGCTGTGTTTAGTTTGAGTGCGCTGGTGGAGGAAGGGAGCCACAGGGTTTTGTGCCAGAGGTTTCTCTGTAGTCCACATGGAGGGAGGAACATCTGGGGAGGGACTCAAACACAAACACACGCAGGTAGTGCACAAGTAACAGCATTTGGTAGCTTGGGAAAAAGTTATACTTAATATTTCTTTAATAATAATGTATCAAATAACAATGTGAGAGTGTGAAAGGGGTCGTAGTGATGAACCTACAGAGAATTTACACTTGAATCTGCAGCTCCCCTCGGCTTTACGGAGCTTTATAGTGAGTTTCAGCTTGTTGTTTATCTGTCCGGCACACAACGTTACTGTTTTGGTTCACTTTGTGAGCAGGCAGCTTTCAGTAAAAAAGTTCTTTAAAAAATCACTGTACACTATCTGACAGCAGAGCGACACAGTCAGAGACCAGCTGGTGAACATAGTGGAGCATTTAGCAGCTAAAGAGCCAGATACTTCCCTCAGGAGCTGGTGGAGACCAAAAACAGAGCTAAAATAATAGTGAATATTGGACTTACATTCATCAGGTGACACAAATACAACTCCAAATTAATGATGTTTCTCTACTAACTGTTGGATGTGTAAGTCAAATAAGCAACTGTTTGCTAACAAGTTTACCATATCAGCTTAATAGGAGATGATATGTCAATGTTTCTGCTGAAAACAATTGGCCAAAAATCTGTTATTGCAGGTTTAAAACAAGAGCAGTGGTGGAAGAAGTACTCAGATCCTTTGCTTAAGTACCAATATAACAATGTAGAAATACTCCACTACAAGTAAAAGTCCTGCATTCAAAATCCTAATTATGTAAAAGTACAGAAGTATTATAAGCAAAAGTATCAAAAGTAAAAGTACTCATTCTGCAGAAAAATGGCCCCTGAGACTGAGATGTGTTATTATATATGACATTATTAGATTGCTAGTACTGATACATCAATGCACTTTTTACTGTTGTAGCTGCTTGAGGTGGAGCTAGTTTTAACTACTTTATATGCAGTTAGCTAGTTTAGTCCAGTGGTTCCCAACCTAGAGGTCGAGCCCCTCCAAAGAGTCCCAAAATAAATCTGAGGGGTTGTGACATGATTGATGGAGCAGGAAAGAATAAAAAACAAAAGTTCTGTTACATACATTCGTACATGTGCTGCTATTGATCGCTGTCACTTTACCTCGTAATTTTGTCTTTAATTGCTCTTGTATCGTTTCTATTCGTAGTTTTACTTCTATTTTAGTTTGACCTCATTTATTTTTTACTTTCTCAATATATTTGTACTTTAGTTATTTCCTAGTGTTATCTTAATTTATTACATTTTCCCTAAACTTTGCTTTTATTGTCAAATATTGAACAACTTTACTTCATAAAAACATCTGACACATAACAAAAGGCCCCGACTAGACACTGTGGACACAAGCCAAACAGGTTGGGAACCACTGTTTTAATTTGCTGTATTTCATAAGCTTATTATATGGTTCTTAATTTGTAAAGTAACTATAGGTGTCAACTAAATGTAGTGGAGCAGAAGTACAAGTGTCTCAAAATTGTACTTAAGCACAGTTCTTGAGTAAATGTACTTAGTTAAATATGAGGCACACACACACATGCAGAGTTCAGTTCTGCATCAGTGGAAAAACTGATCACCCGCTGGCTGGAAAACGTACCTACCCCCACCTCAAGGGCCAAACCGAGGTCTCAGCACCAAACTGGCTGCTCCACTTGCTGCATCTCCTCCCTTCCTCCCTCCCTCCCTCCTCCCCTTCCCCGCAGTGAGGCTTCCACTGGATAAAAAACTAAAACCAAACCTTACTTTTTTTTCCCTTTTCTTTATTCGTTTGGCAGAAAGATAGGACACTATCTACGACTCGACAGCCTCCCTGAAACCAGACATTACTAACAACAGCAATACTTCATTTAAGTGTCCTCATCATTCAGTCCATGTCTTTGTGCACAGATTACAGGATGTCTGCTGAATGAGGACCAGACACAGACCCTTTGCAGGTCGTCTCTCAGCTTAGGCTAGGATTAAGCTCACTTCATGTCAGGATTTTGCTAAATGCACCACAGAGCTTCCTTTGCTTGTCCTTGTGCAGTCTGTGTGAATAATCATTTCCATCGATACATTTCAAGGGTCTGCAAACACATTAATCATTCAAATAACAGTACATTCTGTAAGCTTTAAAGGACATCCACTCTGATTCTGTGAGTAGTTTATTCTGACTGAGTAGTGGTTCCCTTGTTGAGTTAATACTCACACGTGGCAAACAGTTAACAGATCCAGGTTCGCTGGTCGTGGTCTGGTGACAAAAACACCAGTGTTTTAAGGCAAGAGTGACATCATCAGCCCAGCCCGGATCAAGCTGACCATCATTCTGCGATCATAACTATGTACAAAATATATATAATCACACTTATTTACAGAACATGTGGCGACAGACAAAGCCTCTCTGGGCGTCCACATGTTTTTTACATGAATACAGTAACAAACACAGCACCTCTAGTGGCAGAAAGACAGAGACACACACTGAGAAAAAACTTGGCACTCGTAGATTTCTCCCACATAAACACAAAACAGACAAAAAAAAGAGTCAGTTTTAGTGGTAAACAATGCAGGGGGGCCTCCGTTTCACAGACCAGCCTTTTGAGAAAAGGCAGAAGGGCAGGTGTTGATTGTTATTGGCCTGTCTCTCCCTTCTTCTTCTTCTTCTTCTCTTTTCCCCACAGGACTAAAGTATCTGGGCCTCAGAGGAGGCAGATGAGGCTTTTCCCCTCCTCGATCTCCTCCTGGACCTTGTCGCTGGAGGTGGCGATCTCGGCCTGCGCGGAGAAGACAGCGCAGATGAAGGTGAGCACGGTTCCGCCCATGGCCGTGTAGAAGGCCCAGCCCATGGAGCAGAGCCCGGCCCGGTACGGAGCCGCGTCGGGACCGCAGTACAGCTGGACCTTGTCTGAACCCCAGCCAGCAGGGTACAACATCAGACCCAGGATCAGAAACAGACCTGCGAGAGGGGAAACAGAGAAGAAACGTTAACTTAGTTTATTAAAATACAATATACATAGCAGCCCCTAGAGACTGTTGTAGTTATTACACCCCAAAATAGTTCATTCTTGACTTTGGAAATAGTCGTTTGACAAAGAAATGTTTACTCAATATATACTTACTGCCTTTCCCCCCCCCATTCATGGACCTTAAGTTAAGATTTTTTGTCAAACATATTGGTGATTTTAAAGGTACCATGGGGAGTTTTTGACCACTAGTTTGTAGGGCTGCCCTCTAAATGTTGATGATTTGAATCGTCAAAGCCCGAGTCGACTCTCATGTTGTCAGTCGAATCACTGCACTTTTTTTTTTTTTTTTAGCTGCACTGAATTGCTAAAAAGGTTGTAGGGAGAAGTAGACAAGCTGCCATTACTGCATGTAACACTGTAATGTATGTAAAGGATTTCCCCGCTTCAGCGCTTTTGCCAAGAAATCTGTCCAGCAGATCCCGTGGAACCGGTTCTGTGTTGAAAATATAGTCATCAAATGCCATTAAAATAAAGGTTATAATCTACTAAAATTCTCAATTCAAGGTATATTTATTTGTCATTCTACAACACAGGGCTGCACAATGGAAATTGCTTGTAAAAAAAAAAAAAAGTTGTAGCTCCCTTCACGCTACACACACAGAAATTAAGTCTAGTTTTAACTAAAGGCTCGACGTCTTTTGTGGGCTGTGCTGTTACAAGCAGCTCCAACAACAAACTGAGACTTTGGGGGAAAAAAACAGAAAGTAAAAGCCACAAGCCTCTGCTCCATGAAATCAATTTTACTTTCCTAAATCTCCATTATTATCGTTTCGATCGCCTTCTGAGAGGTTTGCTAACAAAGGCTCAGGGACCGCTAAAGGCCGAGCAATCTGGCTACACGGGGCCGGTGGTGAGCCGCCACACATCTCCTGCTAGCTTGGTTCTACGTTTCCTTTTCGAAATTCCATTTTTACAATATCACGTGTTTCCGATTTCTATTAAATGATGCATTTCTTCTGATTATAAGGAATCATAGAGTTGGATGGTTTAAATCGTAAGCTGAGTTTAGTTAGCTTCTCCACACAGCACGTTCACATCCAGACTGTGGAGGTCGGACAGAAGCCGTACATTAATGTTATTTTTTCCCAAAGCCTGTGTCATAACCGATTTCAGACTAGTGCTTTAAGGCTGAACAACCTCCACATTAACACAGACTACCTTGATCAGTTGGAGGGGGTGACTGCCGACAGCGATCAACCCAAACATCTGAACATATAAATCAGCCACCAGATTCGTCCATAAATGTCCATTTACCATTTATCAAATTCAGTGGGAACAATCCTCTGGAGACTGTTAATATTCATGCCACATTTTATTGCAATCTTGCCAGTAATTTAAGGGAGAACCAAAGTGTCTGAGTGAACCGACTAACATCCCCATCTTTAGGCAAAAAAACAAAACTCTGTTAATGATGACTGCAGCAAATTATCTTTGCGACCGCCACCATTCTCTGGTACGAAAACATTTCCTGCCAAAGTGCCATCATGGCATTCAAAGCATCCCATCAGGAATAAAAAAAATGTTGCACCAGGCAGAAATGATTTCCTGAGGACTGTCTGAAACGTGACTGAAGATAAACACAGCGAGACCTCCAGTATGGCAAACTGCCGAGGCAGGAAAGAGAAACCTAAACCTGAACCCTTGACACACATGCCTGTCAGGTCAATGCACAACAGAGAGTAGAAAACAACAGGAAAAGGTAGCCGAAGGGCTTTCCCGCCTGCCCCAGTCACTCGCTGACCCTCCGGCGTCCTGCGTCTCGGTGGAAGGATGGGGTCACTTCCTGTCTTATCGTGACCCACTTCTACTTCTACTGCCGTGCTGACTTCAACACCTTAACACTAATCCTGACACACTCTTCTTATAGATGCAGCTAATTGTACATCACCTAAAAAACGACCTTCGTAATTTGACGTCACAAGGTTTCCATCCTTTCCCCTGCTCTGCACTTCCTCCAGTGGTAGTGGATCAGTCAGCTGGCCAGACGAGGGGCCTGCCACCAATCAAAGCTCAGGAGGAAACATTTACAATAATGCAATTATAGATAATAAATGAACCACATGGGTAATGAGAATTTCAGTCTTAATGTTTTCACCCGACTAGCTCTCCTTCGACGAGCAGGTCTCGCTGCTTTGTTTCGTAAAAACAAGTGGAGGTGAAACTGTCTCGCTCTCCTTTCATTCTCTCCTAATCTCTGCTTCCTCTCTTTCTCCTCTCATTCTCTCGCTCTTAAAGCGCCCAATATCGTATTAAACAAGGAAATGAAAACTAGGTCATAAATTCTTTCCACATGTTGCTGCATTGCCCTGACGTCCAGACCGGCTCCAGTGATGGATTGAAGGTATGGTTTTAATTCTCAACCCCATCTCTCCCTAAGACCCCCCCTCCACACACACACACTCATTCCCAAATCTCCCCCCTACAAGCTGGACCTTCTAACCTAATATCCCACTGCACTCCACCCTTCCAGCCTCACTATTCCCTCAGCGCTGGCTCTTGTCTCCGTTAACGTCCAAACTGTCAATTCTCCACCATCAATCCCTCCTCGAACCCTCCCTCCTAACCTCTGCTCCCACAGCCTCCACCCTGTACTACAGCACAGCAGGTCTGCACTCTGCTCCAAGAAATCTGGCCACCCTTCTCCTTTCCAGGAAAAAAAGTGGAGCTGGGTTCCACATGAGGAGAAAATAAGGAGAAGTGACAGCGTGAGGGCAAAAGGAAATAATCTGTCAGTTATTTTCTCTGTTCATCGATTATCATTTGGTCTGTAAAACAGTCTTCAAATGTCTTGTTTTGTCCAACCAACGGTCCAAATTCCAAAGATATTTAATCAACTATAATGTTTAGACAAGGACAAGCAGCAAATATTCCCATTTAAGATGCTGGAGCCATCAAATGTTTGGCATTTTTGCATGAAAAATTACTTAATCAATTATCAAAATAGTCTTACTAGTAATTGATTAATCGACTAATCATTACAGTTCTATTTTTACTTACATTCTCTTCTTAATTTGACTTTAGCTCTGTTGCATCTGAAGAACAGCACCTTTGCAGGTACGGGGGTCTTACAATAGTTTGACTTGATGGCATATTGTATATTGTTTGCACAACACCACTGATTTTTACCAAAATAAAAACATGTTGAAAGCTGCACTGATACTTGTCAACTCTTTGATTTTATATAGAAAAATACACTGAGTTGTCAGTTTATTATCAGGTTCACCTAGCTAAAACTAGAGCAGTCTAATCTAACAGCCCTACAATAAATCCTACCTTCACAAAGGCTATAAAGTTCAGGTTTTGCTGAAACAGTTTAACTAGAGAGTTGTTGAGTCAACTTTATTGTCCTTACAGAGAATGTAATTTGTGGTGCTGTTGAATGGTACTGCATTATACTAGCAGGTGTTTCTAATATTGTGCTTACCCTACAAAATATTACAACCCCAGTATTAGCTAGGTGTACCTAATGAACTGGCAACTGAGAGCATGTCATGTTGAAATGTCGGTCTGTCATTGTGAGCCTGTTAGCATGGTTAGCATGTAGCTTCACAGTGTGGCTGTAGACTTTTGTTTGTCTTGTTGCACTGCATTTCTTCTTATATTTAATGTATTATTTGTTCTTAAAGCTGCATTGACTTTTCGGCCACCTGGGCGTTAGTGCAACAAGCTGCAAACACAGCACTGACATATCACCTTATGAAGTTGATGTGGCAAACATGTTAGCAAAGTTACCTATTTACACATCCAACAGATACAAAGCAACATTAGCATTTGTGTCCACGTGATGAATTTAAGTTACATATTCACCCAATTTTAGCTGTTTTGGTCTCCACCAACTCCTGAGGGAAATATCTGGCTCTTTAGCTGATAAATGCTCCACTACGTTCACCAGTTAGTCACTAACTTTGTCTGTCTGCTGTTTGGTGCTGATCGGGCAGAGTACAGTGGGTTTATCAGAGCTTATTGGTGTTTGATAAGAGCTACGGGAGTGAACCAGCACAGTAAAGTTGCAGACTGTAAGACGCTAAACTGCTCTGAGCTGAGGGAGAGACAGGTCGGGTGATACCTTTCACATTAAACATTTCATTCATTTGATTCATTGTTAATGTAAAAATATTGATTCTAGCAATTTTAATGCACAACATGTATAGGTTTATGTACAGGTCCCCAACAGTATGCCAACACCATATAAAGTAATACCGTATCTCTTTGTTACTTCATATTACTCAGCCACACCTCCAGTGTAAACACAGATATCCAGTAAAAGCTAAAATTAAATTCATGGGAATCCCATGTCTTACCAGTCAGAGCCAGCAGTTCTGCTTTACTTTTTTGCAATATCTAATATGTCAGATTAATCATCACACAGTAATGATGCTTAAATTCCTTTTAAGACATTGTTTTTGTTTCCCTCACTTCCAGCCTAGGGCTGAGTCATGGTCAGTGGTTAAACCTGTTATGAAGCCTGTGACTCACAGCTGGAGGTAAAGTTTATGGTAGGTAATAAAAGCATTCGACACCGAACGCACAAGAATTGGTGACAGTTTTACAGGCAAGTTTGTTTGCCGTCTTGTCTCTAATCCTTTTCAGCTAACGTTCGACATGAGTGATGATAAGCGTTTCAATAAATGTACAGAGAATTCACTTACAGGTAGTGTAACTGGTGTACAAGAAGTCTTCAGGGGCCCTCCAAATCTGCCCCTGCAGGATACAAAGTCTACCAGACTGACCCTCAACAGAAGACTGTCTGTTTTAGCCATTCGATTACGTAAAGTAAAGGGAATGGATTTACCTTCAGCTGAAATCTTAAAACCACCTGAGCTTAAACTAACCATCAGTTCAATGGCATCTGAGGCACTGTGGCCATAAGAAAGTGTATCATAGGGGACAAAAGAGTCTAAAGTAAAAAGCACAAGTGACATCAGTGTACGTGAAGATTAGGTTAATGGGCTTGGGAGTCCCTCCAGTGCAATGACGTGACCATCTCTGGCAACAGCATCACAATCTTCCCATCTGAGGTCAATCACTTCCCCAAACATCTGCCGTCTGGCTCCAGTTTTCTCATTACCGGAGGGTCGGCACAAATAGTGGAAATAGTGATTAGTAGAGTCAAGTCGGTGTGGTAGTGCTGGTGCTGGATATCAGGGAGAGTGATATCATTCACAGGCCTCATGAAAAGACAACAGTCAAGTTGAAGACTCTCATGCACGCTGACTAATTGATCGGAAAAAAGGACAAAGAAACATCTGCAGTGACACTGTTAGATGTCAGACAGGCGGTCTTATCTCTTCCTGCGGTTAAAATGAATAAAAGGTTATCGGCCTTAATCTCCGCGGGCACGATGGAAACCCTCCCGCCTTCTCAGCTGTTTGAAGCTCCTCTCGCCCCCTTTCCTCTTCCACATCCTCATCCTCTCCACAATGAGGAGACTCAGCGGTGCATTTCCCCACTTTCATTACCTTAGCCATGTGTCCCAGACTCCCAGTCCTTTATATAGATAGTAAATTGAGGGCTTTCAGGGTATATAACACTATCTCTGGTAGCCGTGTTGGTGTGGCTATGAGCCGATTCCTAAAAACCTTCTCCCAACAGTGATTCTCCAATCATAGCTTAGCAACCATAACTCAGCCCGGCAGGTGTGTCAAGCTTGGGATTTCTTTTCAGTAAGAACTACACTCGGTATATAAAGACTTTAGAGGGTTGTGTCATTTTTTTAAATTCATATTTCTGAAACTTAAAATACAAGAACAAAAGTATAAGGTATGGATTATACAGTGTGTTTGTCTGCTCTAATATGAGCAAACGTTATCTTGCCCAGCTAACTAGCTTTACAACCTACAGTAGTAAATTAGCTTTATTTCCAAGGCCAACGAGCAAATCATTATCCAACTACATTATTATAGGTTATTTTACAAAAAGGCCTGGTCAGGACTGGGACATCCACTGTGTGGGAGCGAAGATGCTACTATATGAGAGTTTAAGCTAACGTTAGCGACTGCTTGGATTCACACAGTTATGATAGATCCCAAAAGCAACCCAGAGTCACAGCAAAATGTCAAAACCCATCAAAAACCATAGAAACCTCTCAAACCACTCCTGCAGTATAAATCACTTCTCGGCTGTTCAATATCTTCAGAGCACTCATAGTTTCTCCATGACTAGCTAAATACAATACTTTTGTATAATTGTTTGTTGCATTGAAACAGTTGAAGACAGCTGCAACCCTACATCTACTCATGTAGTCAGATATCTGAGGAAAATGTAACAGAATATAAGCAATGACATCTATTGTGTCCTAAATAAACATTTACATTAAGCTATTGAGCAGTGAGCCATTCAAGATTTACTATGGATTTAAGCACTTTCTCAGGTCAGTAGGCCTGCACAGAGCTGCCAGTCCTTCACCACACGATCACCTTTTTCTGTTTGGGTCTGCACCAAATAAACAACTGTGGGGGAAGACAGCCATAATCACCCGAGAGCTGAGAGCTACAGCATGAAAATAGAGGAGGTGCAGCGATCGTGATCTCATGGCCTCCTCCCTTCCATAATTCACCACACTGAGTCCCGAGATTTGGCGTCAAACACACAACCATAGACACACAGGATACACACCCTTCACACACAAACAGAGATACGCATGTGTGTTCAACGGGTCTTTATAGGCCAATCAAGTGTCAGTCCAGCTGACTGGGTACAAAGTAGATATTTAGGTGTCAGTTGCTCCGAGTGACAGCTCTGAGGGTGGAAACAAGCCGCCATGTTTTTTTAAACTTCTAACTGCTTGGGTAAAAGTTCACAGAAGGTTCCATGAGAATCAAACACATAATACTAGCAGTGGAAGTTGTGGTGCTCGTAATGAATGTGTTCAGCTGTAACGTTTAATTTACCTTGATGAACGGTGGACGCCACAGGAATGGAGAGAAACAATAAAGGTTAGATGGACTGAGTTAGCTTTAAGATTCCTCTGTTCTCTTTAGCTCAGTACAGTGTACAAAGGGAAATATATAAGGGGATCATAAACTTTTACTAATGAAACAAAATAGAAATTTTATAGGGAGCACTTTTGCATGTCTTTGGCAGGCAGTAATCATGCTTTAGATTGGTGATATGTACCAAAAAATATAAGTATATATCTCACCTGCGATCCCTTGCAGCAGTCCACACACGTTGAAGATGCTCTTCTTCATTATGCTTTGGAAGCACATGGTGAAGACCGAGATGAACGCTACGGCACACAGCAGCAGGATCCCTGCTGCCAGGAAGATAGAAGTAGCCTGCCAGAACCCGCTGGCAATCTCCCCAAAGTGTATGGCGTACGGTCCGCACAGTATTCCACGTTGCAGGTGGGGCAGTTTTATACAGCGGCCGTAGATGCCTAAAGTGGGCCTGTAGGCCTCTCCGGCTGTGGTGGCCCCATGGGGGCCGAAGACGGCATCCGGGGTGCGGGGGAATCCCACGAGCCAGTCAGTGCTCATGAAGGCGATGAGCTCTCCGAATGCGGCCACAATACTCAGCAGAGTCCACAGCATGGAGCGGCAGGTGACAATGACATGGCACATGCTGACGGTGGCTGAGTTACCCTCTGTTCAGATTTCAACACTGCTGAGAGGTGCAAAGGCGGAGTGTGGGTCACAGGCCCTCAAAAGACAGAGAGCTGAGGTTGTGATCCTTCTCCGGCAGAGATGTGAGAGCGAGTGAACACTTCACAGGAAGGAGTAGGTGACACTGCTGTACACAAAAGGTTCACGTCAATGATTCACAGTCTGCTGCTTCCCTCTTTTTCTCTCTGCTTCTTTCACTTCTTATCTTCTGCTGGTGTTGTTTCGGCACAGCTGTTGTTGTTCCTCCTTGGACTCACCCTCCTTCTGTCGGCTCGGTCTTCAGACTCTTATTCTGTCTGGTTTTTGGTGTCTACATTGTATTGAAGTTGTGTTCCCTGAGCCAGCCCGCTGGCGTCACATCAGACACACCTAAGACATAAAACAGAGAGACAGAACAACAGTGTGAGTGCTTAATTGCATGTATAAAAGACGCACTAAGATGATCAGTTAGATTGTTTTATTTGACAAAGTGCAGCTCTCCTGTTTCTCCTCTGTCATATTTGGAAAAGTGTGGAGAATGAGGAAAGTGTGGAGGAGGAGCAGACAGAGGGGGAAGGGAGGCTTCTGGTGTAGATCTTCAGGAGAGGGTTTAATGAGTTTGGGGATGCGTTCATTTGAAGTGGGCCTCTTCTGTTTTCAGTGTGTTTATGTTTAAGGATTTCAGGGCACTCCTCGTGTTCTCTACTCCCAGTGGATCTTCATGACTGACGTTGTAGAAAGATGAACGCTAGAAAAATATTATGCATGTCTGTCTTGGTGTGTTTGTGTGCTATGAAGGTGGAGATGGGAGGGTTAAAATAGACGTGAAAACAGCGGAATGAGAAGCGGATGCAGACAGAGAGAAAAACAAGCCTGAGGCCGCTCATCAAGCAGCCCACACAGCTAACCCGGGGTCAGCCAACGGTTGATAACACAACGGCCGTCCGGCTGTCACATGACCGCTGATAACCTCGGTAACATCAACCCTGCTACACTGCTGAGTCAGTGACACAATAAGGACGCTGCAAATGGTGTCAGTTCATAAAAGAGCCACATCACACAGGTTAGCCCCCTCTATGAGCAGAGCCTTTCCCACCAAATCAAACTGTGGTCTAGTCCTTGACGTGTCTCTGACTGAATTATAAACTGGCCTATTTCACTAATACAAAAGTTACATCAGAATTATGGGCCTCATTTTCACACCTTGTAGGAGGTTTTTCTTCCATCAAGTGACTCTAGTAGCATAACTGCATTATAAAAGACACTTTTTCTGATGACAAAAACCACAAACTTCAGTAAACAGACAACACAATAAGAGAATAAAGACCTTTTTCATCATGGCGTCCCGATCTATAGCCCTTAGGATCCCCAGAAGATCTCGAGAGATTAAAAAGCTAATTCTATTTAAATTATGAAAAGTTTTGATCTATGAGAGACATTAACAAATTTGAGCGGAACATACATTAAAACAGAGACGTTGGAATGCCAGAGAAGATTAAAAGATGCTTATGCCGTACAGGCCTTTGTGCTCATGTTATAAATACAACTCTGGGCCAAAGCTGACAGTTGTTTCTTTTCTTTGAGTCTTTTTTTTCCTGCCCTGGTTTCCCTGCTGCCTCTTGGGAGTCTGTTAGTCATTCTCCAACCAGCGTTTGGCAGGGCAGCAGAGGGAGCCGGGGGCCGCTGTTGACACGTGTGCCGCTCGCACTGCGAGGTTTCCATCACTCGGCCCCTGTGGTGCCCTTACAGGGAGGGTCGAGGGAGCCACGGCCGTCTCTTGTGGTCACATCCCAGCGAGTGTGTGAGTGAGTAAGAGCATTACACAAACTTTGATCTTTGTCATCCTGTAGAGATATCAACAACGGTTTCTCCCTTCTTCTTTTCCAGCGGAGAAAATGACCCAGATCTGTGGTCTCTTACAGGGTGTGTGTGTGTGTGTGTGTGTGTGCGCACGCTAACGTAGAGTATGTTTGGACTGTGTAAAACAGATGACATCATAAGAACAGGCACAGACAGCCGCCTCTGTGGATTTGGACCAAATTTTATTTTATGAATCACAAGTGTTCTCATTGCCTCACCATGGACAGATGCAGGAACAGATGCAGACACACATTCACTAACTGAAAACCGTTCCCACCCCCTCACAAAAAGGCCGTTGACGTCAAAGTCCCAGAGGTCCTTTGACGAGGCTGATGTTTGACGTTAGGATTTAAGACAAACGGGCAGTCCGAAGTTTTAGGGTCAAACATTTGCCGGCCAGTTGCAAAGACAAATGCCTCACTGACAGGAATATTGTTGGAAAAAACTTTGGAGCTGAAACAATTCGAACCAGCTGGGGAGATCCAGAGCTTTGAAGACCTGCACACTTAACCTTTGACCTTGCTTGGCTGCAGTATGTTTGCATCACGTGCCTTTTGGTTATACAGCACCTACAAGTGGGTCTCAATTTGTCTAAGGCTGTCTTGAATGTGGGTTAGTGAATATAAAACAAGTCTGGGCAAGTCTGGTTCTATTAATGTACCTGGTATTTGTCACAACATATGCCCAGACGTCAGCTCACTGTTCCCAAACAGACAGATCTGAGCAGTTATCAGGAACAGAAGTTTCCCAAGATAGAGTGAAGCGTGGTAGTCTGTATATGTGAGGCTCGAGGTGGATTTATGATGTCCTTTATAATCCCTGAGTAACCAGGGGGGAGACCCAGGATTATTTGAGGCTCAGTTTATATACACAGAAAAGTTTACAGCCCTCAGACTGCATCCCACCACCCCTTGACCCAACACTAATCCCCATGAGCGCACACACTTACAAGACTCCCTGCCACCTAACACATGCCCCCCCAAAGTGTGAGCTAGTAGCCAATGGATTGAAAAGAAGGGAACTTCTCCACAGTTGGACCTCAGTTTCCCTGTAGCCTTTACTAATGAAAAGGCTCAAAATTAAATTCAGGATTAACTAATGATCAATGGCCTGTTAAAGATGCCTGATTGGTCACAGAGGAAAACCATTAAATGTTACATTCATTTACAAATTCGAGTCTACAGCCATGTTAGGTACAGCACAGTGGTGCTTTGAGCCAAATTCAATTCAATTTTATTTATATAGCGCCAATTCATAACAGGAGTTATCTCATTGCACTTTTCCTATAGAGCAGGTCTAGACCTTACTCTTTATAATATTATTTACAGAGACCCAACAAATAAATTAATTAATTAAATGCTTAAATGCTAATGACAGCATGCTACCATTCTCACAATGCCAATGCTTATGTTTAGCAGGGAATGTTTACCATGTTCACCATCTTAGTTTGTGTGTTAGCATGCTAACATTTGCTAATTAGCACTAAACACAAAGTACAGCTGAGGCTGATGGTCATTAGTTTATAAGAAATAAACTAAAGTATTAAAAATTTGAAAGTTTGGTCTGATGATGGTGCTAGATGAAAACTGAACGGATCACCAAAGTTGATCTGATGGCGACATGAATGTTTGTACCAAATTTCATGGCTATCGATCCAACAGTTGTGGACACCTTTTCACACAAAACATCATGGTGGTGCTGGAGGAAAAGTCAGGGGATCACCAAAGTCATTAGTCTTCAACCTCTGGGAACCATGAATATCTGCACCAAATTTCATGGCAATCCATCAAACAGTTCTTAAGATATTTCAGTCTGGACCAAAGTGGTGGGCCAACGCACCAATCGACCAACATTGCCATCCCTACAGCTATGAAACTACTATGGCTAAAAAGCTTAAATCCACAACTCCTGTTCAAAGTGTCCATTCAGCCTTCCTCTTATCACAGCAACAAAACAGCAGGAAACGCCTTTCCACACTGCCACTGACAGGAAACAATCTAAATATCTATGGACATGCCACGACTAGAGTAACACATCACCATGGAGAGTGTTTGTTTAGAGCTGGATGAGGGGTTTAGGGAGAGTTTATGGAGGGTCTCCATGCTGAGAGGAGAGAGCGCTAAAAACACCCGATAAGCTTCTACAACCTGTTAAGAAGCTCTCGGGAACTATGAAGCATCTACAACTCAGCGGCATCATTCTGTTAAATATTATCCAACTCAGAAACATGCAGCTTCTTTTCTTGGAATCCCTCCATTTCCAGCCCACACCTCTCTTGCCTTACGTGACCCAACGGCAAAGCAATTTTAAAACAAAGGGAGTGCTTATAATCTGTGAGGCTCTGTTTGAATGAAAAGCCCCTGCAGCTACTGAAAGGGAATGCAGGAGATGATTGGTCACGGAGGACCTCAAATAATAGTCCAGTCGCACTTCCTTGTCTAATAATGGCTCTGTTTAAGATAAACCACATGGTCAAAATCTCAGAGCCGTTACAATCACCAGGTCTGTGCTGTAAATCAATCAAATACAGCAAGAGACTAGTAGTTTTTCTTACTCTGGGCATCCATCTGATTTTGTATTATTTCATAGCTGTTAGCCATTAGAGGACAGAATAAGTCTTGGCCTTGTCATTATTTAATGACAATTGCAGACTCTAATAGTAATAATAGCAGTCAATAACAAAAGGAGTCCATAGTCAGGTTTTCCACAGCAAAAGAGCCAGTCTTTCCCAGCACTCTGCTCAGCATCCTGGAGCTCTGTGACACTACAGCGAGCTTGGGATTCAGACCTAAAACATAATATTTATATCCTATTACATCAGCCAGGAGCCCAGCTGAGAGTTTGTATGAGTAAGTGTTCACCCTGGGAGTCACCTCAGTAGGTTAAATGCAGAAATGAATGCAGGACAATTAAGAAAAATAAGACAATAGTCCAACCTGTCTCCATTGGTCTGTGGATAGTCCAGCTCTCCTGGAGATGTGGCTTCTCTGCCCTGACTCTCCTCTCCTCTGCTCCCACACTTTAATGCCTCTCTGTCAGACTGTGACTCCCGGACCCTCCCCACGTCCCTCCTCCCTGGACCGCCACGTCTCCTCTGATTGGCTAGGCCGACACTGGAGCCACACTTCTTGAGAGAGTCCACATGGTGGCCATATTTCAGTGCTCAATCTGGGTTAAAATAACAAGAGCTGGAGCTGCAGAGGGTCTCTCCTCTTTCTCTCTCTCTCGGTCTCAGTTTCTCTCACCTTCTCACTCTGCTTTCATTGCTCTCTGCACCCTTTCAATCAGCCAAGGCTAACATCGTATTATCAATGAGAATTGCATTTTCACTTCCCTTACAAAGAACAAGTGAACCTCAAGTATACACTATTAAGTATACTTCTGTGAAGTGTACTTGTGTTAATATACTGTTAGATATACTGTTTATATAAGTGTACTTCAAAGTATAAGTGTATTTCATGCTATAGAACTACTTTACCATTATGTGTCATTTTTGTCTTAAATTATACTTAAAGCGACCTTGCAAAACAGTAAAAGTGTACTATTGTTGTAAACTTAAAATTAATTTAAAGTATACAACTAGAGTGATTGTTAAGTGCTTAAGTTTGTGTTGAAAACAGTGGTAGAAGGTAATTTAAGAAAGTACTAAAGTACTGTACTTGAGTACAATTTTGAGGTACTTGTACTTCAGTATTTCCATTTTATGCTACTTTCTACTTCTACTCCACTACATTTCAGAAGCAAATATTGTACTTTTTACTCGACTACATTCATTTTATAACTTTTTTACTTTGCAGATTCAGATTAATGATCAACAAATTAATTATGATGTATTATTATAGATTAAGATAAAACTCTGTTGATCCATTGGTGAAATTTCACAAGCTGCCTGGCAGTATATAAAGTAAAAAATAAGCTCCACCTTTACCAGCTGCAACATTAAAGTGATGAACACATTAATGAATCAATGATTATAAGTCAATAATATAAATTATTCTGAAATAGGCCATTCTGCATAATGAGTACTTTTACTTTTGGTACTTTAAGTATATTTTGATGCTAATACTTTTGTACTTTTACTTAAATAAAATTTTGAATGCAGGACTTTTACTTGTAACAGAGTATTTCTACACTGAGGGATTGCTACTTTAACTTAACTAGACTTTTGTACGTTTATTAAGTGTGCTTAAAAAAAAACACACAAAAGTACATGGCTAGTGTGCATCTAATGCATCTAGTGCTAGTACTAGTGTACTTCTACTGTGTAGTCTGAACTGACAGTCAGTACACTACAAGTTACTGTTATTTAGTTTGTATGTAAAGTTTACTTAACGTTAGTGCGATAAAACTCGCACACAGACACAAAGCTCTATCTTAGATCTAGTTGCTCCCACTAATAACCAATACATGAACCACATCGCACAGATCCTTTTACATCCTTCCTCAGTCAACAACAAATATCTGATTGCCAGATTAGATAGCTGCGTGGATGCCCAGTTAACTGACTGATAGAGCAGATGGTTCAGTGTCTGACTAATGGATTACTTTCTGGCTGATGGGAGCAAAGTGTCCCAGAATTGCTTACAGCAGCACTGGGTGCATTCAGCCAACACTGCAGTCAGCTACAGCGTTCGTCTGACTTTCGTGTTCACTCACATAGGAGAGACAAATGAGTTCCATATGAAGGCGGAAAAAGGGGCCGACTCACACAGGAAGAGAAGCCGATAGGCCAGGCACTTGAAGGCAGCGTGGAAAGCCTGAGGAGGAGGCCTTTCTTATCAGTTTGAATGGATGTTAGGCCATAACAGTTCAAAAATAGTTCCTGTCGACCCAGATGCATATATCCTGAATGTAATTAAACCTCTCCTTTGACCCATTTCCAATAAATCCTGGTGACTCACCCTCACCCTGTGGTTGTGAATTGGATGGGAAGAGGTTAATGGGCTGTAAAGTCTCCAGAAAATGTCTGGAATATCACAAAAATGCCTTTTCTCAGCAAAACAACAACTGACCGTTCACTAAACCCCAACCACCCTAAGATACTGTTGTTACGCCTGTCAAGCTTTTCTTTCTCGCACAGCACATATACAGTTTAGAACTCGACATTCACAGTAATATTTTAAACAGCGGCTCCTTATTTCAGACAGAGGTAGACAAAAGTAGACTTCGCATTTCTACCCAGCAAACGTCGATTTTGCCGGCTGAAATGACAACTGTCACTGGCAGATTTTATCAGCTGAAGCTAGCTAGCTAGCTAATGGAGCTAACGTTAGTTGGGGGAAAAACAATATGAAACAGTATGTTTTCACCTTTAACGTTATAAGAGAAAACTCTTTCAGGATGAGGACTAAACAATGTGTTTGGCAAACATAACACTATCTCGGGTAACGTTGCTGGTGTCGCTGGAGGGTAAACTTCCCCTAATCCAATAAAGAGAAGGACAGAGCTGCTAACATTAACTTAAACTCTCATAGCAGCTTTCAGGACTATGAACAGTGTAGCCGTACAAACTAATGTAACCTAGTTAGTTAATGACGTGCTTGTCAGCCCTTTGGAGTAATGCTCAGTTACAACTGTAAATACTAAGCTAGTTAGCCGGGCATGCGTATGTTTGCTGCTTACGTTAGAGCAGATAAACACACTAATAATTAAACCATTCCTTAGACTTTTGCTCTTTTTGTTTTGGAAAAGCGATCAAAAAGACACAACCCCCCAGGTCCGTACACGCATGCGCCTCAACATGTGGAGAAATCCAAAGCTGGACAATTAGACAATCGCTTTTCGAGGGAGGGGTTTAGCGAACAGTAAATTGCTCCTAAAATACCTCAGTGAAATACACTTCCTGTTTATATTCTCAGCCATCAATCAGTAGCCAACCTGACTGTGAGCAGACCCAATTCTCACATATCATGTTTTGGATTCGGAGATACAGATCAGACAGCGACTGACTACATATTGTCTTACTGACTAATGGAAAGCCGGCGGTGCTGCACGAAGATGCTCTGGGTGATTTCTCTTGGCAGCCTCGGGAGCTCGGACACAGCGCAGACCCTCACATCAAAGACACAGCAGAGAAAGATCCTCAGCAGTCACAACTGTAGCAGCACATCCCCCCACATGTACGACACATGCCAGGCTAAATCATCATTCATACACATTCGACAGAGCACTCGGGAGAGTCTGGCTGTGGGCTTCCTGGTAATTCATCTTTCCTTGTCAGACTGATCAATAGTATCTTGTAGATCTAAAGAAAGCGGATGAGTGTGAAGCAAAGCAGAGTGAAAACTGATAACGGTCAGATAAAAAGGTTGAGCAAAAGAAATCCACTTGACAACTTAGCTAAAATGTGGATGAAGGTATTTTATGGAGTGGACATGAAAATCTTGTTGTTTTCTTACTTTGGTGTCAAACTCCTCATTTCAATAACATACAATAATAGATATTTTCAATTAAAAAGGCCCTGAAAACATATTTTCTTACTAATCCTCTTACTATAAGCGATGGCGTCCTACATGAAGACACTCTTATTAGTTTACTTCACATTAAGGCTGCAACTTACAATCATTTTCATTATCAATTAATCTGCTGATTATTTTCTCGATTAATCATTTAATCTATGAACTGTCAAAAAGTAGTAAAAAAAAAATCTAATTCACAATTATATAAAAGAGAAAAGCAGCAAATCCTCACATTTGATAAGCTGGAACCAACGTATTTTTTGCCTTTTTCCTTGAAAAATGACTGAAATGATTAGCAAAATAGTTGCCAATTAATTTTCTTTCGATCGACTAATCTATTAATTGACTAATCATTGCAGCTCTACTTCACGAGAGATTTCTGTATCTAAGTTTTGTCAGCACTCTTCTCACTTATTTAAAGTGGAAAACGGTATATTATATTGTAATTCATTGTAAATATGTAGATAGTTCGTTTGATCTTGTAAATATTTAAATTGTTCTCCTTCCTCCCTCCCTTTGTAGATTTATTTATTTATTTACTTTAAATACACAATGTCCCCGTAGTGAGTTTGCGATTATTTGGCCAAAGATTTCTCTATCTACGTTTTATATGTCTTAAATTAAGGTGATCTCTCCCTCACTGCACTAAGCTTTATGCAAATGAATGCGTGATGACATCACCAACATGCAAATGAGCGTATGATGTCATCTGGCGACTTTCAGTGACTTTTGGAGCTAGTGCTAGCTACTTTCATTGGAAAAGACTTGGCAATACTGACTAGCTGGTAAACATAGTGTTGAATTTAGCAGCTAAAGAGCCAGATATTTCCTTCAGGAGTTGGTGGAGACCAAAACAGAGCTAACTGTTCTGTTTGCCAACACGTTCGCCA
Organism: Siniperca chuatsi; assembly: GCF_020085105.1. Classification (NCBI taxonomy): domain Eukaryota; kingdom Metazoa; phylum Chordata; class Actinopteri; order Centrarchiformes; family Sinipercidae; genus Siniperca; species Siniperca chuatsi. The sequence goes on from NC_058059.1 coordinate 4,802,862, forward strand.
AAACAACTGTATAACGTGATAATATGTCAGTGTTGTGTTTACAGCAAGTGGCCAAAAAAAATAATCAATTAATGCTGCTCTAATGTTAAAAAGCAATGTTCAGATTTAAAGTTTCCAGGTGCTTTAAGATATTTTCCATTTTGTCTCTGTATTGCATATCATATTATCTCTACCACAGATGTACAGAGCCAAGCAGCCTACACCAAAAATCATTTAAATTATCACCATTTACAGATTACATATTGTAAAATTAAACTGGAGAGAGGACATACAGTATGTGTAAAGTTTCTATGAAGATGACAACACCAGAAACAGTAAAGTTTCTGTGTCTATACACCTGTGACCTGGATATTCAAGTGTGCCAAGGCCCTCTTTTGATAAAGCAGTCTGAGTCAGGAAGGAACTGATTTCATACTACAGAAACCAAATGCTTGATTTTGGCTCGTGTCGTGATTCCCCGGATGTTCCTCAGATATCTCAATGGAGGTTTTTATCTCCACGTGTTTTCAATCGGAGCTGCATGCGTTACGTCACTCCACCGTTCAGCCACCCTGAAGAGGCTAAGCAGGGTTCACTTTTAAACGCTGCTGTGGAAAGAGATGCAAGCGCTGGACGGACAGATGGAATATTTGGCTCTGACGAGAGTTTATGGAGTTTCCAGTTGAGGCAAATAATGTCAGCTCACTATGTGGTGAAATCAGACGCAGATTACTAGGCAAACTCTCTAGAGTGCAAAACAAATGTCTTGACAAGGAGAGGATCTGACAACCTACCTGATGGTAGCATATGGATGTAAACAGTATACCCTTCCCGTTTTAACTTTCAAATACGTCAGGCATTTCTCATCACCCAACAAGAGAGCTCAGCATCAGTGCAGTCTGAAAGCAGATCTGGAGTGACACATGGATGTTGGGGAGTCTTCACTGCTATACATTTGCTTCTCCGTGCAATCAGAGAAGCCTGAGCTCAGTTTGAATGCCACAGAGGGAGCAGCCACGACCATCTGGCCACTTCAAGGCCACGGCTGCATAGAGGCCCATCAACAGGCACATGGAGACAGATGTTTAACATGCACACACAGGGGAAAGGCCCGCATCTACTGAGCACCATATATATTCTAAGTTACAGAAATGTCTTGATACCTGAGTTTCTGCACCAAAATATTACTTTTTCCAAAACCTTACTTTCAGAAATATTACTTACTACAAAGTTCTCTTATGTGTATTATGGTTGGATACCCAGCCCTTGTTATACCCTGTACCATCTCCTTTCATGATTTTAACATAAACGGTGAAGGTGGTAAAAGAAACTTGCTGAAAGAACACATTTCATTTTTAAGCTGCATAAAATGTTTTCTGCTGTAGTGCATCTTCACTGACAAACCTCAACATTTTATTCATATATTTGACACTGATCCATTTATGTAATACGACAGCTGAAGTCAAGAGACAGATACATTTCCCCAGCGAGGTCACGCCACATCATTTTTATCCATTATGCTCTTGTCAACGGTGGTTGTAGTTGCAGCATATCTTAGTGTGGGAGAGTTATCTCTGAGGCATATTTGCTAATTTATGAACTTACTAGGGAGTACCGCTGGAGCATAAACACACGGATGTGTTGAAGGTGAGGAAATCCCGACACTGAGCTCCGGGGGAAGCATGACGGGAGCGTGGGAAAGAGAGAAGGAGGGAAAGGGAATAATGGTGCAGAGACCTGAATGTTGAACAGATCCCACAGCTCGTGGTCAGTAGGGAGTACACCTGAGAGAGGTGTGGGGCTAACATGTCGGCCGCAGAGGCACCGAGGACTTAAAACACCTCCGACTCTGAGGAAAAGAAAACAATTTCACCTATCCCGAGAGTCTTTTTTAGTCTAAATACATACATAGAACATAATAAAAACACAGCATAGCAGTGCACACATGAACACATGTGGATTTGGGAACACAAAACCTGCACACCTCTATTTGATGTCAGTGTGAGTGGTCAACTGTTTCCCCCTGGAAACATCTGTTTATACAAACTGAGTGACTGTGTGTCAGTCTGGTTTGAGTGGTGAGGTGGAGCCGGAGTCACTCCAGTAGGAGGGACGGGGTAATTCTTCAGCTGTGGCCCTGAGGAGGAAGGCAGAGGTCAACAATCCCTCATCTTCTCATATTGACCATAACAGCCCTCGCATGGCGAGCTCACGCCATGTGGGTTAAGAGGGTGATGGAAAACAAAGACCATCTGACATATCACAGTCTGGCCTCAAGGTGGGTGGCCAACTGGACCGCCACAGATAGGGAGGGTTTCACTGGATAGGCATCTTGTGAAAAGATTGTTATGTGCTGTTGGCCACAAAAGAGAGGGTTTTTTTTTGTCCCTGGTCTGACTCCATGTGTACGGCATCTCTGAGCAGTTAAATATCAACTCATGCTGTTTGAGCTGAAGATTAAAGAGTCTGAGGAGCAGCAACAAACCAGTGATAACATCCATCAACGGCACAGTGCTCTCAAGGAGCCCTTAACAGGGCAACAATCACTACTGTTTGTTGTGTGAAAACAAACAGAAAAAGGCTGCTGCGTGACTACAAACAGTACTCCTGGAGTATAACATGCATATTTAACGAAAGTAGTGCATTTTATTGTTATATAAGCATAGTACAAAAAATGTGGTATATTGCATTTTTAGTCCAGATTGAAATATCTCGCCAACTACTAGATGGATCACCATGCAATTTGGTACAGACATTCATGTTCCCCTCAGGATGAATTGTAATACATTTGATGATCCCTTAACTTTTCATGTAGCTGTTAAACATCAGCATGTTAGCATTGTCATTGTGAACATGTTAGCATGCTGATGTTAGCATTTAGCTCAAAGCATTGTGCCTAAGTACAGTCTCAAAGAGCTGCTAGCATGGTTGTAGACTCTTATGGTGTGTTAACCAGTGACAAAGCAACAGGCTACAAGTAATTTTCAGTGGAAGCCGGTGACATGAAGCTACAAACTGATGCCTGACACTTGTCGCTGCGAGACGGGTGTGACGCGCTACAAATCAATGTTGAGCGTCAACCAATCATATGTTTTTGTTTCACCATTTCTGGTTCCTTTCTCTCTCCCCATAATTCCTGTTCCGTTCCATCTAAAAAATGGAAGAAAAACGTATTCTTGCTGTTAGCCAGTTCCCAGTGCTATTAAACCCTAACCCTTTTTTTTTTTAACCGCAACACTAACAAAACAAAATGCAGCTTGGCAGAGGGTGGCAGCTATTACGGGAGTACCAGATATGTAACGTACCTTTTTAAACGCACAATGGCTAGTTGTGGTACCATGTTATTTAGCTAAGTTGGCTGACACTATGCTAGCTTTTTGTGTATTGCGGTGTAAACCCAACTGACCGATTCATGTCCATAGACGCACACAAGCAAGCGACGACATAACTACGTCAACAAGCAATTGAGCAACACTTCAAAGGCGACTCTGCGACAATGTAGCTGGTTTTGTAGCTTTGTCGCTCGTAGTGTGAACATAACATGTAATGTTGTTAAGAAACATATTTACCTGTTTAAGCAGCCCACTAACTATAAATCTCATATTACTGTTGATAATTCTTTAAACATCCTTACACGTAGCACTTGATTTACATTAATTTTAGTATGAATATCAACTTCCAGATATTTCAAATTTGCTGGAGGTTATCACTTTACGAAATTAGGGGCTTCATTCTTCACACCTATTTCTTCTGACTGCTGATGGACTGAGGAGCCACAGCAATTCTCCTCAGTTTCCTCAGAGCTGCAGAGTTTGGGGCCCTCAGGCCTAACACTGTCTCCATTATGCTTAACCATTTCCAGCCCCACCTTAGCCCTGCAAACAGCCCCAGGGACCATAAACACAGGGGGCCACAGGAGAAAAGTCTTTCTACTCCTACAAATCCCCATGCTTCTGTTTTCCAGGCCAGATTTAGGAAATCAGTCACTGCTGAGCTGGGTGGATGGTATTTGGCTCTCTTCTCTGGGGGGTTAAAGGCATTGTTCTCACTGTGTTGTGTGCTTGGGATGAGTGCAGTTTAATCCTAACTTCCCTGTGGTTCTGATACAAACTCCCCTGCAAACTGAGACCTCGCTGGCTGCTTTATCCAAACGCCCTTGGGGGCAGAGCCATAGCTGTTGTGGGCACTCCAAGCTACAACCTGATACCCTGCTCAAAACCAAAAGTAAGCACAGCTGAGGAACGCTGGCACCGGACCATCTCGAGTTTCGGATAATAAAAGTATCAAGTGATATCATCCCCTGCTCGCAGGCTCTTGGCAAATCACGTTAACGGCATGTGTAGGAGGCGAGGAGACGAGGGATGGAGACAAACGAGGGGAGAAGCCGAGTGAAAAGGAGACAGTGAGGACAAAACAAAGAGGTGGGAAGCTGAGAAATGAAGAAGCGTGTTGCTATTGTCAGCTATTGTGGTTTCGGGGGAGTAAGGTGAGATGTGTAAGTGCTTTCACTTGAGGACAAAGAGATGAGTGTTGAAGAGTCACACAACCGGTCCATGTCAGATTATACCAAAACACTGGACACCACCGCAGTATCCTGCAGACACAATAGGAGAAATCTGTCTGAATTAGAGCTGACATGGCAGGATATATAAAAACTGTCATGTTTCATATTTCCAGAATAAATAAGCCAAGATTTCCTCGGTTAAAAGCTGAGAGTATTTAGATAGAAACAAAAACATATATGAGGGGTTTTTTTTAATCAAACTTCCTGATAGGAAATAAGAGTGTGTTTGAACTTTATTGATTTAATTCAAAGATTAACCCTCAGTGACACCTTGTTCCCATCGATGTGTCCAGTATAGAGCATAAAGACAAAGGAGGTCCAGTCAAAAACAAGTATGAGATAACAGGAAGTGGACCGCTGACATGAAGTCTCCCTATTTTAGGACCAAAGTGACAAACGATTATTCTGTTTATTATCTTACAGGGGGCTTTCCATTTTGAAATGACCTTCACAGGTGGTCCCTGCTCATTATCTCTCACGCCGTTGTTTTCCTCCATATTGGAAAAACAATCCCCCCGGCAAACACCCCCAACTTCCTACTTCAGATAAAAACACCGGACAGATTTCAATAGGCAGCGTGGCAGACAATGAAAATACTGCATGAACTTGGAGCTGTTGAAGATGCCGTTTCTCCTTCAGTTAACTTTGTGCTACAGAGCGCTGACACAGTGGCGGCAGTACAGATAATTTAAAGAAGGGTTCAAAAAATGATTCACAGGGTAGTAAAGCAGAACATATACACTCAGTTGCCAGTTTATTAGAAACACCTCTCAGTATAACACAAAACAATTCAACAGCACTTGAACCAAAACCACTCTAAAACAGGTTAAATAACAAGATTTATTACAGGGACTGTTGTATTAGACTGCATTAGTTTTAGCTAGGTGTACCTAATAAACTGGCAAATGAGTGTATATTGCAATAGAAAATGTATTTTATTTTTTGCTCTAAACTATGCTTTTTTGTGAACTACTGGATAATTTTACCTCTGATAATTAATCTGACAAGGAAAAATGACTCTTTGGCTAACTGTTCACAACTTATGCGACATATGCAGTGTGTGGCGAGAGGCTGCAAACTCACATTACTTTGTTTTAAAGGTATCGGAAGCCAAAGCGGTTGCGAACCACTGATTTAAAGGCCCCTGAAAACCTGGTTTCAAAACTTCAGTATTTCTCTTTAACGTTAAATATTTACAACTAAATAAGGAACAGTCAGAGTTACACTTCAGAAAAAACATCATTAGCTATTATTCATGAACTAATCATCTCTGATCATCAGGACTGTGTGGATGTGGATTGGTCATATTTGGTTGACAGTGGTCTGGTGAAATAACCAAAACTTTTCTAACTTTCACAGAGGAGTTTGTGTTCACGTAGGAAGAAATTGCTCACAGTAAGAAGCTGACTGAGGAAAAAAGTTTCCACGGTGATGTTAGATAACACCTGCCCGGAACAATAGGGGCCATGGGAACAGCTTGTATTTCCACTAGTAACAGACAGGTGCCAGGAACCCCAATAATATCATAACAAGAGAAGCAGGAAAGCATGTTTCTGTTTGTTTTGTTAGTCTACACAACTCCAAAGGGTTTCACATCTCCTGAGGAAAAGCAGGAGTCACATGTCAGCGGACTAAAGAGCATAGATGAAATTAAAGGACAAATACATGCAGACCTCAAAAACACCAACCTCTGGTGTGGAATCTCGTGGCAGACGCAGAGACGAATCTTCAGTTAAAGCCAAATGATGTAAAAGTCCTCTCTCAACTCTTCACAACCTGCAGACACAGCAGGAACAATGCAACGATGAGTCCAAATCACAAAACCATACCTTCTCCAGAGAGCAACAGTTCAGTCATAGTTGGCTCCACAACTAAATGAGCATCTTTCTCTCTTTTCGCTCGTTGGTATTTTCCATCTAAACCCGAGACAGACGAGCAACTGCACCTGGAGAAAACTTTTAAACTGTTTCACATGTTCGAGACGCTGATGTCTGAATCCCTCAGTTGACATCAAGTGGGGGCCTTGGGGCAAAGTTGCATAATGTTTAGCACAACAAAGCACATTGTATCTGTATTAAATAATCCAACCAAGTCACTAAGCGGGATAAATCATAATCCCTGTGTAAAAGTGTTCCCACATCCTAATTTTAACTCTGAAATCAACACAGACATACTGATAATAAAGCTGGTTGACATTACCACAAAGTGAAAATACAATGTGATTAGGGCTGCACAATAAATCACAATATTGTCGAAATCACAATATGGCCAAGTGCAATATCCAAATCACAGAAGCTGGAATTCTTTTGATAAAAGATTAAATGTTTCACAAAACAGCATTATAATGAAGTGCTGTAGTGCTGCAGAGATGCCCTGGCCTACAAATCTTGTTCTCCAGATGTAAGAAAACATTGGTGGTTTGTTTGGGACAGACCCCAACAAATGTCACATCATCATGATTTTAATTTTTTTTTTCTGTGAAAATGAAAATTGTGATAGAAAAATGATCATTCCCACTAATCATGAATCATATCGCAATCATAATATCTGTCAAAATAATTTTTTTTACCATATACCATATCGTGCAGCCCTAAATGTGATTGATCAGTCACCGTCATCTCCTGAGTCTGATCGCATCTCATCTCATGATCAAATTTATTTACTAGATGATGGTCTAAACCAGGCCTATTCAATCAGCGGCCCGCGGGCCACATCCGGTCCAGAAGCAACCTCCGAGTGGCCCAGCATACATAAATTTAAACTAGCCAGATATTTTTCTCAGGAGTCGGAGGAGACCAAAACAGAGCTAAAAGGAGAGTGAATATTGGTAAATACTAGACACTCGTTGGACAGGTCATCAGAAACAGGACTCCAAATGAATGATACTGTTGTTGCGTATCAGCTGGATGTTTTAATAGGCAACTTTTTGCTAACTAGTTTGCCACAACAACTTCATAAGGTGATAATATGCCAATGTTTTGTTTTTTGCCCCAAATGGCCAAAAAAAATCAATCATAGTTGCTTTAATCTTGCATTTCATAAAAGTTTAATTTCTTCTGCCGTTAATGGAGGCGATTTTTTCAGGCGAGGTAGCCATCCGCCGCTATAAGCCCTGTAATAACAGTTAGAGTAAGTAGGAGCACTACTACAAATACTATTACTAAATCATGACGGTATCAATATATCCATGATGCAAGAAAGCCATCCTTACTTTAGAACTAACCAAGGAAAACTCAATAGGACCACTGAAACTCATCAAACATATTCCTGGTGTCAGCAGCAGACATACGTCAGGCTGTAGATAATTAACTAATGGCCAACTCTCTTCCCTTTTACTCAGCATTGTTGAGGCTTTTTAATGGATACTGTCCAGAGAGAGCAGCACTCAGCTCAGTTAACAGTCAGGTCAATAGTCTGACTTCAACAGTCACAACATTAACAAGATTGCAGAGTTTTTCACTAACTAAGTTTGCACAAAATCGCTACCGTGGGATAAATGGAAGCAGATTAGATGATGATAACTGGTGGCTATTCATCAAACATAGATAAGTATATCTTGAAAGGAAGCTAAAGGTGGAGTTTTGTGCTGATAGATGAAAGACAGTGAAGGACAGTTTCTGTGGCAACATTTGACTGACAATGCACTTAATCTATCAGTGGACTCCTTATACATACATACTGTATATACATATATATATTTGTTAAATTCCGTAGCCAACAAATCCCTTATTGAATATTTTCTTCACGATAGATTGCCTCTTTCTGACAATACAGGAATCTGCCAAAAACAAAACTGGTGATGTATATGAACACATGCTAACTCAGCGACACAGACTGACTGACCACCTTAAACGTTCCAACGTGTAGATACACTTCACCAAAATCAACGAAACAACTGCGAAATGCTTGTGGGAGGGTCCTCACGACAAAGGGGCTGACGACAAGTCCATTCCCTACAGCAGCAGGTGTGGACACATAACCTAGAGGTTTGTCGAAACACCAACTGTTTGCTTTGTTTTTATGTAAAGTGAAACGCTGATAAGGAAATAATAAACAATCAAATAAGGTATAATCAACATTGGCATCAGGTTTATGAACAGTGGAAAAACAAGCAGTATTCTGCAATAAAAACTCGGGAATAAGCTTGAAATAATACACAATTCCCACAGAAGCTTCACTGGGATCACTACACTAATAAACAGCATACCAACCACACAGCAGGCCTCTAAATCAGTGCTCTTTCATTGAATAAAATGTTCATACTTTTGTATTTTTGATTTTCATTCAGCTGGGAAGCTAAAGAAATCTATAAGGCAGTACACTTGCTGTGATTTGGTCTGATAAACAATCAAAGTCATTTTTTCTATGATTTTCAAATGAGGGTGAAAGAGTTACAAGACACCACCAGCTGACACACCTGACTAACCCCTTTTTCTCACACTGATCTGATGACGTAAGGTGGACGAAAACAGGAACCTCAGTTTTACAGGTAAGTTCCATGAAATTCGTAATAACAGAAATAAGGGCAGGAACAACATAGCTCTAACTTGTGAATGTCCTAAGGAAAACCTCAGCAGTGTAAGTTCTTGTTTGGCATTTTCCAATTACAGAAGTAGATACACAAATTGAAGGGATTTTCTATAAGTGTTACAATCCAGCTACTACTCTGGCTCTTTAAAGTTATGCCAAAAATGCCCCTACATGCATTAAACTTGGGAATACCTCTTAGTTAAGGCAGTGTTAGATGCTGGTGTTAGGCTTGAGCTATTGAAACCTTCCACAGCTGGGCGCAGGCTATTATGTGGGAACTGGGGGGGGATGTCTGTAGGTATGCTCACTGCAGCCAGGCCCACCACAAAAGGGTCTTTCTTATAGTATTTTAGGGCTTTGGGAACAGGGGAGCTGGATGTAAGGGAATGTATGTGGGTTGTCAATCATTAAAAGGACTGGTTTAACATTTGGGAACTGCGCTTTATGCAGAGAGTTGGATGAGAAGATACCACTAAAATCTATCTTTTAAATATGAAGCTAGAGCTTGCAGGTGGTTAGCTTAGCTTAGCATAAAGACTTGAAGCAGGGGGAAACAGCTAGCGTGGCTCTGTCCACCAGCACCTCTAAAGCTCACTATTTATTATTAATTAGACAATTATTGCATGGCAGATTAATTGATGATTACAGTAATTGTTTTTAATAGTTGCAGCCCTACTTGTGCCAGAGCAAGCTGTTTTCCCCTGTTTCCAGTCTTTATGCTAAGCTAAGCTAAGCTAACCCCCTGCTTTGCTGTAGCTTCATATTTAAACAGACAGATATGAGGGTGGTATTGGGCGTCTAATATAACTCTCAGCTAGAAACTAATTTAAACTACTTTCCCAAAATGTTGAGTGTGTTAAGTGTTTTGGTAACTGCACATGCAGGGGCCAAGATTGTGGATGGTATCTAATCTAAATCAAAGGCTGTGACACATCAAGTACTACTATTGTATCTGGCGGCGAGGAAAGAGAAGCAGAAGACGAATCAGACGCATCCTCCATTGCCGTTTGCATCTGTCTAACATTCATTCTTCTGGGCAGTAATGAGAGGCATGTGAGGCTGAGCAGAGAGCATTCTCATTAAAATAAGCAGCTCAGGAGCCCCCATCCCTCAGGCTAACAAACACAGGTGTTAGGAAGCAGCCAGTACCCAGCTCCATTCACTCTGAAACACTAATCAGTGTAATGCGCTGCTTCTGCAAAGTGTTCAACAAGCCATTTGGAGCGATCGCTGAAGGAGCAAATATTGAAAGATTACTCTAAAGCCGTGCAAATACAGATAGATATCAGGCACAAAAAACAGATTGGTGCACCTCACCTGGCTGATCTGAAATGTCAAACACAACATGTTTATCTAAACTGTGTGTTAACAGTAAAAACTGGATTTACAGTTGTGGGAACATCTGTTTCAGGAGTTTACAGAAACACAATACATATTGCAAGTGTAAACTGGGTTATATAAGCCCCCTGTCTTAAGACTGGAACTCAATGGGCATTACAGCTGCTGTCTATTCATACAATACAAAACAGACTTGACCAACAATTACCTCATCATTGTGCTCAGCAGCCAGAGTGTGTGTTTTATCTGTGTCACTGGAACATTTTTATAGGACTAGAAAACTGTTGCTGCATCAGCACCACAGAAACCGCTCAGTGGCAGCACAGTGGATCCAGTATCATACATGTGGGACAGTATTTTTCAGCACTGTTAAATTAAAAACAAGTGGCAATTGATAATGATACTTGACTTTGTCATGTAAAATGTATGGAATGTACAAAATGGCGAGACATAAAAAGTATAAATAAAAGCAATTATTGTTCTTGAGAATAATAAGCATTGTCTGTTCCCACTCAGCTGGGCAGCTGTGTTACATTTACCACACATTATTTTAGGAGCCAGCTCTGAGACAGAGGGGCTTTGAAAGCCTTGCCAGGAGCTCTTCAAAGAGAAGAGGGAAAACCGTCGGGTTTCTGGTGCCTGTGCAGCTTCCGCTTTGGGTTTGGGTGCAACCTTGGCCTGTTGACGGCGACTAGGGGACAGAAATAATGCTGTTTCACAGCCATGATGAGTTTCATTAAGATAGTTTATGTCCAATAGAGTTGCAAAGTCCGACGGATCTCTGGTTTAAATTTTTTCTTTAAATGACATCCTCAAGGTTACTAAACATAGAAACACAGGACTCCCCCAGATGATGTAACGATCCTCTAGGTTTATGTTATGGACACCAGTTTTAATTATTTCAGCTTCGTTTTGGTCCGTAATTTTGGCATGGCGAACGGGTCTAAATACTACAATACCCATGAGCTTCGATTGGCCGTTTGCTTGGAGAAGAGGCCAAGCAGAGGTGCGAATCAGAGCAGTAGCATATTCAAAGCGCTAAGTAGTTGCTGAATTCATCCACAATTGATGCACAATTTAAAAGTGAATTGATTTAAGCTGCAGATTGTGTTTTCAGTTTTCTCAACACCATAATCTTTAGCTTCCACCTGCCATTAGCAGCACGCGTAGGGTTGCCAACTTCCTGAAATGGAAATAACAAGGGTTTCCTTCTATCTCATACAAACCGCCTACTTAATGATATGCTCCTTCACCTTGTAAGTAATGCTCGGTTGCTACTGTAGGTAGCAAGCTAGTTAGCAGGACATGCTAGTCTTGTGTTTTCTTTGTTCAGATGTGGTGAAGTCATCATTGAGGTCTCTCTATGTGATAAAAGACAGGCCTTGTAAGTAATGCTTGGTTACTACTATAGGTAGTAAGCTAGTTAGCTGGACATGCTAACGGTAACAGTGTTTGGCCAATTAATGTGCATGCTGAACACCAGACTGTCAATTTACATTTCAGCAGTAAATTCAAAAACACGGAGATACAAAGATTTTACTTCTGATGTGTGTGATTATCTGTGCATGAAAATCGATCCTCAGTGACATTATGCCCCTTTTCGATGACACCACACCACTAATGTCCAGCTCTAGCTGCTCAGTTAGCCCCTAATTCCCTTTGACATAAACACACACCCCTTTCCACCTCCACAAAAAAAAAGCGTTTAACACGGCAACACAAGCCATTACAAAAGGACTCGGGCTGTAAAGTAAAAACACAAGGTGAGTTTTACTCCCTCAGGCGCACGCTGATTGCACACTCTGCACTAATGCAATGATTATCTACACTCTATCCAATTTCCTCTTGTGTGTGTGTGTGCCTACATGCACACATATATGTGTGTGTATGTGTGTCCTGCCTGTAAACCACAGACCCCACACAGATGACATCACCTTGCAGTGATTAGTCTGTTAGCTCAACGTTAAACATAACAGATGGCTGCAGCTGCATCATTCAGCGAGGCTGGTTTATAATTCTTATTAAAAAATAAAGTGCTTTTAAGACCAGATATGGAATCAAAGAGGAAGAAGCGATTAAAAAATAATGACTTTTAAGTGACTTTTAGTCTTCTTTATTGAGATGTGGTGAAGTCATCATTGAGGTCTCTCTATATGATAAAAGACAGGTGTATTAAGTGCTCTTTAATGTGGATAGGAGGGTAATTTCTCTGGATTGGATGCGAGCCAAGTTTCTCCCAGACATGATGACAGACATAATGGGCAAAGGGGTTTCACGTGAGTTCACATTCACCCCTCCTTTCAGGACTGTGTATGTGCTGCAGCCGCGCTAATGTTCGCCAAATTGTGTTATCGTGCCTAAAAGACAACGAGGCATCATCTTTCCTGTCCAGCCTCTGAACCTGTGAACCTACAGTGATAAAGATTCCCACTCAGTGTCACGGGCTATTGGCCCTCGGGAATCTAATGGCTGTGCAGTAACAAGGCCATAACGGCTTCTTTAATGTGCCTAACCATCCTGAGAAGAGGATAAGATCATGTAAGTGTTTGCATGACTGCCTGCCATTAAACTGCCTGAATTGAGCTATGTCGACACTAAAGTAGATACACTTAAAATGCTGTTTAGGTGTTGAAAGTTTTCGGTCCACACATCACATTTTTTAAAAGGTCAGTTCACCCGAAATACAAACTTGTGGTATCCATCCCTTTGATTTCTGCCTCCACCCCGATACAACAGAGGTGAAATTAATATATTTTATGCCGCTGACAGCATTGAAAAGTGACATTTAAAAACATTCAACAGCTCTTTCTAGAAAGTGTTTCTCTGGATAGTCCACAGAGCACATCGTCAATAGTTTTCATAGGGACTATTTCTTCGATGAAAAGCAGTTCCAGTGAAACCACTGACAGGGAGGCCCGTGGCTAGATTCCACTGGAGGTAAGTGAGAAAAAATGTGTTTTGTTTTTTGTGTCTCATTTGGGTGAACCACATCTTTAAAGCCAGCTGTCCTCAAAAGAACACATAAATGTTAAATTATATTCTTTCTGCTCTTAGCTTAATAATGGTTTGGCTAACAAATCTGACCTGCTGGATTGGTATCGAGCGCTGATACCGACCTAATTAAGTGGATTGGGAATCGGCCAGACATGAACAATTCATGTTAACTACGGTTTTCTTTGTCAGCGTCAATTAATTCAGTCACGGTGGGCATGTTACCTCATGTTACCTTACATAAACATATTCCAATAAATTCCAAGCTGTGACGTATACACATTTTTAAATTTGGGAAAAATAGAGTACTGGTATCTGACTTGAGGTATTAAAATTGGTATCGGGAGAGAAAACGTTGGACCGGTGCATCCTTAGTTAACACCTGTATTGTGTGAATAAGACACAGTCACACACATAAAGTCACGGGCAGTTGTTTCAACATCACTGGTGAACGAAAGGATGTCGGCCATGTTTGTAAAAGGTTTCTCATATGTCTATCATACATGTGCATTTTGGAAAAGCTTTTTTTTGCTACACTACACTAATATGCGAGACAAGGTGCACAAAAATGTCAGCTTAGTGCGGAAAGAAGGGCATATTAGAGGAAAAAAACTGTGCTTTATTAGTGTGGATTTGATGTCATGTTGACTGAACCTCTCCAGTGTAAATTTTGGACAGATGGACAGAATAATGGATGGAGGTCAGAGGCAGCTATTAAAAAAAAGTGGTTCCCCTCAGAGTGAATGATCTCTGGGGCAGTGGGCTTGTCAAAGAGAAGTCACGGCGCTGGTGCAGGGGGGGGTGGAAGAAGAAGAAGAAGAAGGGGGAGAAAGAGGCAAAGAGGGTACAAAGGCAGTTCCAGACGCCTGCCTCTGGGAGATGGATCACAGATGTCTGACCCAGGGCCACTCCAGTTAATTGTAAAACAAAAGCCTTACCTTCTCAGTCTCTCTTCCTTTTAAGCTCTCCTTTCACTTTTCCTCTCTGAAACTTGTTTTCCTTTATGCCTGCTCTCTGTCTCCCTACACTATTATTACTTCCCCTCTATGATTCACTTTTCTTGTGCCTGTGTTTGCTCTCCCTCTCCATGCAGTGAGGGACGGCGTAATCTCTGCTGTCTTCAGATGGCAAATACCACTTAGCTGTTGAGGGCTGCCCCAAATGACAACAGCAAACAATGAAATGCCTCATTCCCTGCATTTTTTTCTTCTTCTTCCAAAGCAACTATGCATGTTTTATAAAGGCTTTGGATGAGCGAAAGCAAAGGTCAATCAAATAGAGACAGTTGGAAAAAAATATGAAACAGCGGCACTCACTTTTGCTTGTAAATATAAAAACTATGGATTGTGACAGACTGCAGTGAACTAAGATGCTTTTCTGGCAAAATAAATTTTATTTAGACAGTGAAGAGGTGAGTTGACTCTGAGCTAAACCTGAAACTGTGTCGGTGTTTATTTAACCGGAGCCATGACAGTGCTGATCATACCTGAGATTGAATCAAACAGGATGCATCTGTTGACAAGCCTGTGGCTGCGAAAACTGGCCTGGCAAATTCCAGTTAAATTAATTTAAGCCTGTTTATATCAGCTTGGTATAATGGCTGGAGCTTTGGGGTGTATTGTTTGATCATAGCTGAGAATCAAGCCGGACTGTCTTTCTTGTGGTATAAAATCCTTTTAATTTACCCATGAAACAGGCTAATTTTTGTACCGAAGATTGTGTGTGTGTGGTCCCACAGGTGCTGTAACATTATACCATCCCAGTCTAGTGGAGTAGTCACCTTCACCTGGAGAGCCCTCACACTAAAAATCAATTCATAGCTGCACAGACCATTAGGCAGACCTCTGCTCAGTGACCAGGACCTCTCAGTCACAAAATTGTACACAAACGTTTTACACTAAAACCTCCAAAAGTTTTCCGCTAAACCCCTTCCCCAAACAGCAACTTTTTAAGCTTTTCAAAAAACACAAACGCAAAAGGTGTAAGGATTAAACAGCATGTGTTTGTCTGCTTCAACATAAGCTACAAACGTTAGCATGTCTGGCTAACTTGCTTACTGCCTACAGGAGTAACTGAGCTTTACTTCCAAGACCAAGGGGCATTTCGTTAACTAACTAACCTACATTAGTTTGTGGGGTTACAGGTTCGTAACTAGCACATTTACTGTTTAGTATTTCCTCACTGTGTGGAAGACAGACCTGGATGCTATCAGAGTTTAAGCTAATGCCTGACGCTCTGTCTTGTTCTTTATTTGTTTTGGGAGAGTCTACATTCCAGCAACCCCAGCCAAACTAATTACCTGAGTTACGTTTGCCAAACACATTTGTTAGTCCTCTTCTTAAAAGGCTTTTCTCTTATAACATTAAAAATTAAAACCTATTGTTTGAAATACAAACCATGTAAGCTAAGCAGACAAACAGGTTTATGCTAACGAAATAAGTCTGATCTTACATTTTTCTTTATAATTCTTTATAATACTAGGACGAACTAGCTCTACACTGCAATACAAGAGCAATGCTGTTTCTTTATTTAACCTATGTCTTCTACATGGATCGTCAACTGGTGAGGATGCTAACTCTTTGTCTGGGGCATGTAGCTTTAGCTCAGTCTTTTAGCACAATATCATATGTAGCAACAAAGTGCATATTTTAAAGACACATTTGATTCTCATTTTAAAATGATTTAGCTGGAAATATTAAAAAGTCTTCAACCAACTCATGGAGTTAACATTAGCTTAAAGAGTTAGTTAGCTACAGCTGATAAGATCTGCCGCCAATAGTTGTCATTTCATCCGGCAGAATCGATGGTTGCTGGGTACAATTGAGAAACCTGCTTTCGTGTACCTCTCTCTGAAATCAAGGATCCATTTACTCAAAAATTATGAAGAAATTCATTAAGTAAATCAACATTATCATTGTAAAATACATAGGCCTACTGTGGGAGAAGGGGAAGCCTGACAGGCATAGAAACAGTTACTAACGGGGGCAAACGGTCAACTACTGTGAATACAGTTAGTAATGTGAGCAGGATTAGGTCAAACCAGTGACCTGCCTTATATATTTAGCATGAGTCACCTCTATTAAAACTAGGTCTGCCAAGGCAGGATGCTGAGACAGAGAGAGCGTTATAACCGTTGGTCCTGCTGCTGTGCTCTGGCTACCAGGGTACAGTGGTGATAATGACCGGTGACAGCCTGCCAGTCCAAACCAAAATAGGGTTTCCATGGTGCTGGTGAAACCAGGACCCAAACACCAAGCAACATGGGCTCAGACGGGCTGGAAGATTTATCAGTAAAAGTGAGCGAAAGTGAAAGGATTTTTTTTGAGGGAGCTGTACTCAAAATGAAACTACAATGACCTAATCGAAATTTCCCACTGAATGACAATGGAGTTCAGTTGATTAATTTCAGACCTGCAGACACTAGAAGGAAGAAATATAGACACTTATTGGTTATTGCAATACAGAGTGGAACCTAATACATTACAGAAATTATAAAAAAAAAAAATAGACTGAGCTCTCTGTATGTTAACTGCCGGCTCCAGCTTTCAGAATCATTTAGTCGATTAATCAATTTTCGATAATCAACTAATCATTTAAGTCATTTATCAAACAAAAACGCTGCTTCCAGCTTATTAAATGTGAGGATTCGCTGTTTTGTAATCACTGTAAATTGAAAAGCATTTGGTTTTGGACTGTTTGTTGGAAAAAACAAGCAGTCCAAACACGTCACATGGGCTCTGGGAACATTTTTCACTAAATTCTGGCTTTTTATTAAAGAAATAGTTATATATTTTGGGGAATAAGCTTATTTGCTTTCTTGCCAAGAGTGAGATGACAAAATTAAAGTAGTATCAATCTAGTCTTTTGGTAAGAAAGTGAATAAGTCAATCCCAAAATGTCAAATTATTTAATTAACCAAAAAAACAACAACAATTTGATAACGAAAATAATAATCAATTGCAACCCTTGTTTGAATAGGTAATAAATTCATAGACTCCATCTCTTTGTAGCCATTGTTTTCTTTCGCTAATATAAACTGGAAACCAACTCGAACATGAAAGCCAATTATGACTTTCAGCGGTGACACAAACACAATGTACAATATAGTATAATCTCGTTTATATAGCTTAAAGCCTTTTCCATGACCTAAGCCAAAATACTGCCTTATCGCACATTACACACAAACTGCCTATTGTGGCAGGTCATAACCTTTCATCATTAGCATAAAGCTGTGAGGCTGAGTCCCTGGGTGACTCCAGATCCATGCCTGATATGGTAAAAAAGACTGGATAGATGGCATGGAGGAAAACAGGAGCCGCAACTCTGACTAAGAGACATAAAGTGAAGTGAATGTTGAACACAACCGGCAGAGTTTAATGAGCCTGCAGTTGCTCAGAGACTAGATGAAGTGCTGGAGGCCATGCAGCTGCAAAACCCACCGTCCGTCTGCCGTGCATTCCCCTGAGACTGACCCCCAGCTCGCACAAAGGAACAAATCCCACTGCAGATTCTTTCTCCTCATTTTACCCGACAGGAGGGTCCTGACCCACCCCCTCCCCTCCGCCCTCCACAAGTCATTCACATCTTTGGATGTCTCTTTCTTTCTAGCAGAGAGTAAGCTCCAAACAAGCCTATAGTCAGCCTGATAGAGTGGACAAGTGTAGGGTGAGGGCTTTGTTATTGTGAGGACCCCACCCTGCTGGTTTCCCAGTAAACAGCGGGCTGTTAGAGCTGCTGGAGGCAGATGTACCCCCAGGAGAGGCTCATCCCTGGGAGCCACAGGGGGGCCCTGAGGACGGAGAAAAAAAAAAAAGAGTGACCAGGGGTGCAAAGAATAGCAGGGGAGAGGAGAGAGAAGGGTGGTTATCTCCAGCACTGCCTAATCTAATCAGTGTGCATGACTGCCCCACAGCGTAGCAGGGAGGGGGAGACACGCAGAGAGTTTCGCCAAGTATCATTCAGAGGAGGCCACATGGGAAAAGTCATCACTTGGAGGCTGCTGGACACCGTCACATTTCACATGGACGTGGCATGGTTTGAGCTCTTGTTTTGCTCTCTGACAGATTGTAAAACAACAGTAACTCACTAAAAGTCAAAAAAGTTGATCCAACAATGCAGATGCACCCAAATGAAGAGGAGAGGCAGACTAGCTACAGCTTAGGGCTGGGCAGTTACTCGAAAAGTTACCTAAACAGACATTATGACTCCCTAACTGACCTAACTTCAATCACGTGGGTATGTTCGATAAATTCATTCCTTCATACAGTCTGCCACCTACCCCTCGGGAGTACAATAACAAATATAACTGTATGGATAACTAGTCAGAGTTCGCTGTGTGGGATCACTTCATATACTTCATAACAGAAGCTCTAAATGTACCAGTATTATTCAAATCTAACTATAATATGGCTTATTTTGATAGTCGCAACAGATGAGAAATAAAGCCTATTTTAGGTTGATTTTCTTGTTTTATCAAACAAATATCTAAAAGTGTGTTAAATATTAATCAGAGTCATGATCCATGATTTTCTGTTTATTGTTAAATACAAAAAAATAATAAGCCATCCACTGTGAGAACGGAGAATCTTGTGCACAGGTGTATTTAAATAGATACTGTTTAATTAATCGTAACACAGGTAAATGTGGCAATATTGATTTCGGGTGATATCGCTCAGCCGTACTAGGGCTTTAATTTGATATTTGATCTGTATGAATTCAAAATGAACAATGCATAAGCGCAACAAACTGCCTTGTTCTCCAGTGAATGAAGTGTTTCCCTATCAGCTAACTATACAATTATTGTTTTCTTTGCTAACGGAAAGTTGAGAAAACTAATGAGAGCTGTGCCAAACGGTTAATCATAGCACCAAAACATCTGAGAAGTAATGTGTGGAAGCATTTTGAATTTTTTATTTTATTTATTTATTTATTTATTTTTAAACGTGGATAAAGGTAAGGTTGTTTGCTGACTTTGTAAAACAAAACCAAACCTGCCTTAGCATAACATTAATGTTAGCTTGCCGCTCAAGTGAGGCAGCGGAAGAACTGCAAATAAACAAAACAACATGAATTCTACAATGTAGTTTAGGTTATGGCTGGCTTCATAAGTTACGTTAAAAAAAATTAAAGTGACTTATGTTAATTCGAATTAGTTCAAACTTGATTTATTTATTTTTTTAAAGTGACATCCCTAAGAGAGACAACAGTGGAAAATGTCTGAGAACAAAGCCTCTCAGATGCCTTTCTCCTCCTCTGTATGTGCAGACTGTGACACAGACTTTTCCAGTACCGGTGAAACAGCCCATCTTTGAAGCGGCTCTATAAAAAAAAAAAGAAACAAACTCGGATACACGGCTGCTTTTAATTCACTCAGAAATACTCCTTTTAGAAGCTTGGGATGGAAAACCTTATAACGTAATGTGACCCAGTTAAGATTTGTCTGAATTTTAAGACTGTCTTCCTTGAATTACGTCAATTTTATAGCCAAATAAACAATCTTTGTCTAGCATGACGTGAAAAAACCCCTTGTGATGTGTTGGTTTCGTTAGAACACTTCCTGGATGCTCCTGTTGAAAGTTTTATTGACCGCACTCATTGAGAATCAAAAGAATACTGTGGGGTGAAATAATGACCCAAAAATTGATTGTCAAAAACAGATGTTGCTGGGAAAGTGAATATTCAAACTGCATCCGCAAGTGCAACAGTACAGTAGTACAGTAGTCTGACGAAATACGATGCAAATAAACCAGCCTTGTTATCAGGGCCATCTACACTGAAAGATATCCACAGCAAAGCTTTGCCATAACAAACTGTATACCAGATGTTAGTCCTAGCCAGCCAGAGTCATCTGGTTTAACCTCTGACACACGAGCAGCCGTTCAATTAGTGGATTTCACATTTTGGTCACGGTGACACTACGGTCCTGGCTTTGGTTTCAAGCACACACTGATAGTGCCCAGGTCTGATTTTCCATCATTCAATGATATTTACACTCATACACGCATAAAAGTAAGTGTTTATTTAGGATCCAAATGCGTGGAGAAAAATCCAATTCCTCCACTGAAAATAGTCCTCATTCCAGGAGAAATATACTGACCAATCCCATAAACTGCAGCCAGCATCCTGGATTAATGACAAAAGCACTGCCATCAAAGCTGAAGAAAGAAAGCACGAAAGGCAGATGATGTGGTCTGCACGAATGGGTTAGCAGTTAAACTTTTGTTTTATTTTTTGTAACGTGCATCAAAAGCATCCCTCTGCACCGGGCAAAAAGGAGGCTGGTGATATTTTTTTCCATGCTTTGAAAGTTTACCATTCTGTTTAGGAAAGGAGAGGAGAGAAAAAAAACAACATAAAATAACTTTTCCAAAAGCATCTGCGCTGCCAGGCTGCCAAAGAGAGAGAAGCGCATGTATTTTTGCTTTTCTTGTGGCCTTAACGGGGGAAAGGAGCGTTCTGCAGGGTCGTAATGAATGAACCCTGCAGGCTTTTTTAATGGGCCAAACACAGAGCCCTGAGGGACCACGTGCGCTGGCACATAAGCTCAAACCACAGGCAATCCCAGACCAATCCAACCAACCGCCACCTTTAATGCTAGTCACTCATTCAGTGATGACCTAAGCATCATTAAACATCTGAAGCTCAGTTGCCTTTTTAAAAAAAAAAAAAGAGAAATTACAAAGAAATGGCTAAAGCTAATTACAGAATATAGACCGAGACCACACAGTGGCTGCACTGCTGCAGCTTCACAGCTGGTAATAAAGTGACAACAATACATTCAACTACAACAATTTAGCACATTCAATTTACGATAAAAAAGCTATAGTGACATTTATAGTGTTAATCTATTAGCAGAGAGAGTGAAGTCCACGTGGAATAAGACAGTTCATATGGTTCTGATCTTTCCTACCACAATGAATCAGTGACTGAGGTTTGGAAGAAAAATACTACATCTCTCATGAACACTGTGTCTATTAAAACATTGCAATAAAAGAGCATCACATGTTGGAAAAGACAGGGAGAAAAAGACAAGTAGGGCTTTCCCTCATGCAAAATACACGACACTGTTCCTGACTTTGGTTACATTGTGGTCCAAAGACTTCAAATATAAAAAGGTCGCTGCCCGCAGAAGCCCTTTCTCTTTCACATACAAACACTGGTTTACAGGTGGGACCTGTTCTAGTAAACAAGACAAGAATCTGTGTCGCACTTTGTTGAGACCTCTGACTTTCTCTTGAAGTAACAATAGCAGAGCAACTTTAGACCCTCAATATGTCCACTGACACACAGTGAAAGGATCAGGTGTTTGGGAGTTAATGATGCTTTTGAAAGTCATTTCACAAGAAAAAATACAAAACAATACTTATTTCCAGCATCTCAGTTGAGAGGCTTTGTTGCTTTTCTTTGTCTTATTTGATAGTAAACTAAATATATTTGGGTTTTGGACTCTTGGTCAGACAAAACAAGACTTCTGAAAACATTATCTTGAGCTTTGGAGAAATTCTGATGGAGATGTTTCACCATTTTCTAACCCAATGAGAGTTTTAATGTTTCACACATGTGGCTTTTCCATCTTTCATAAAACTTTTACTGGGTAACAATGCACATGGTGTTACAAAATAGATGAATAAAAGAAAGGAAATAGGGTTTTTAAGTTGGTTTGCACACAACTGGTGCAAGTAATTTATTAACATTAATTAATTGGATGATTGACAGATAATTAATCAGCAACTATTTTGATAGATAGATAGATAGATAGATAGATAGATAGATAGATAGATAGATAGATAGATAGATAGATAAAGTAATTTAAGTTAAAAATCCAAACATTGTCTTGTTTAAGCTTCTCAAATGTGAAATTGCTGTTTTTGCTTGTCTTAACATCATAGTAAATTGAATATTTTTGGATTTCTGAAAACTCTTGATGACATGAGTCCAACTTAAAAACCCATTTCCGTTCTTAAATTAATCCATTTTGTTATGTGCATTGTCACTGTCACCCAGTTAAACGTTTTAGCAAAGATGGAAGAGACACATATATATTAATTAAAACTGTAATAATGGACGAATTAAATGGCAGTCAAACTCACTGATGAGTGACATATTAGGGTCATAATGTGCTGCTGCATTGCCTGGCAAAGCATCAGTCTGCTCGGCTTCCCTGCCACGAGTTTCCCCCTCACAGCTCCGAGAGAAAATACCACAACTAGAAATGTGGGGAAAACTTGGATGAAAGTCACAATATGTGTGGCTGAGATTCTCCAACCAAGACTTGTTTAATAGACAAACAATCTCTCTAATGTTGTTGTAGAAAAGAAGTTTTAAGACAGAGGATTTTCGCAGCTACTTACGTGTAACTGCTGGCTGTGCGGATTTTGAAGCGACGCCTCTGAAATCCTGCAAGTTGACGGATCTTCTTGTGTCTTCTCTGAGGTTTGTGCAGTTTCAGGTTGTCGGATTTGATCCTGCACTTAATTTTTTTTCTCCTCAGTGTCTCTTCTTCATCCTCCACGTTTTCTCCAGGACCACAGAATGAAGAATGAATGGCTCCGTCACTCCTCCGCCCAGACAGACTACTGTTGGGATGGGAGTGACTCCCCCCATCCACCAATCACTGCTGCTCATACTGGACTCCTGAGAATAAATTATTTATTTAAATGTGATCAAATACTACGTGAATGACCACTGCTGTATTGTTGGAGGCTGTGAAATGTGGGAAATCAAACTCTGCATAAAACAAGTATTTCTCAAATTAAAGTGTGGGAATGGTTTCCCATGATGCTTACATGGGAACCCACTGTACATCCTGTATCTGCTTTAACGCGATTAATAAAACCATATTACTCTTTCAGTCACTTGACATTGCTTTGACACTAAAACTACTCAATAGCTGGTAATTCATTGTTAAGAGATTTTTTTGGGCCACTTGGGGGCAGTGTAACAAGCTGTAAACACAACACTGACATATTATCACCTTAAAAAGTTGATAGGGAACATGTTAGCACTGAGGAGCCCGGGAAGATCTGGGAAAATCCATAGACAGGAAAAATAGTTATATTGAGGCCACGAAATGCTATTGCGTGCGCACGAGATACAATTCGTTCACACGTTTAATTAACTCGTGGCCACAAGATAAGTGTATATAAAAAGAGCCAGGACAACGGACCAGCATTTCTCCCCAAAGCAAACAGTTGCCTTCATTTGTAGTCGTGTTTCTGTCCACCTGATGACTGTAAGTGCAATACTCACACTCTTTTTATTTCGCTTTTGGTCTCCACCAACTCCTGAGGGAAATATCTGGCTCTTTAACTGCTAAATGCTCCACTGTGTTCCCCAGCTAGTTGCTAACTTTGTCTGTCTGCTGTTTGGTGCCGAGCAGGTCGTGTACAGTGGCTTTCTAGAGCTTTTTTGCTGAAAGCAACGCTGATGAGAGCGGTGAGAGTGGACGACAACAGTAAAGTTGTGGGCCAGAAAACCCAAACAACGAGCTGAAAGAGGCTAAAAAGCTCAATAAAGCTGAGAGGAGCTGCAGAGTCAGGTGAGAATTCTCTGTGGGTTCATCACTACGAGCGACCCCATTCACATTGATCCAATATAAAAATATTGAATATTGCAGCTTTAAGTAAATTGCAAACTACTTCTTCAAAAGACGGTGTAGTCCCTCATTCGTCCAGGAGTGTTCTATCATAGAAAAGGTTTCAGTCGTAGTCATCTGGACACTGTTTTCAGAATCAAGACGTTTCCGCTCCCATCCGGAAGTCATTCTCAATTGTGAAAATGGTCCGATGACTCAGAAATTTAAGCTACTCTGTGTTGCTTAGGCCCTGCCCTCAGGGAGGAGTGTCTGCTGTTTGCTCTGCCTAGTTTCACCTAAAACGGACCTTCTTTTGTTTCCATGATGGCCCAGTAATCAGGCCTATTGTTTTCTGGCTGCACCTCCCTCATCACTGTTAAGTACCTGATTAGCATACGATTGGCTTGACCATGGTGTTAATACACTGTGGTAAACGGTTGGCAAGTTGAATCTCAGACCACCATTTCTGTTTAAAGAGGGGTTTTCTTTTTTCAAAAAATGGCTTCTTTGACTCCTCTTTCAAACCAACTCTTCTCTCTACTTAGAATCTTCACCTCGCTGTCTTCAAATGTGCGGTTTGCAGCTTTTAGATGCAAATGCACGGCGCTCTGCAATCCCGAGTTAGCGTGTCTAACTTCTTCAAAAGTTTACTGGATTCAGTATGAAATCACATTCTCTGTTTCATAATACTTGTGAAATTTTAGATTTCACAAGTATTATTTAATAGCAGCCAGGACTGGACACTCTTTAGGTTTACAGCTCATGAGTTCTGGCTGAGAAACTTTAACTGAAATCGACAAGAAAAGAATCTGCAACTATTTTGATAATCAATTAATTATATCAGTAATTTTAACAAAAATGTCAAACCTTCTCTGGTTCCAGCTTCTCAGATATGAGGATTTCCTCCTTCTCTTTGTCTTCTATGATATAGTAAACTATCTTTGGATTTTTGACAGTTGGTTGAAGACATCACCTTCGACTTTAGGAAATTATGATGAGCATTTTTCACTTTTCCTGACATTTTAAAAACCAAATGATAAATCAGTTAATCAAGAAAGTAATCGGCAGATTAATCGATAATGAAAATAATCGTTAGTTGCAACCTTGCCGGCTGGCAAACTCGAATTTGCAAACAGCATTATTGATTCCCACATTACTTTCTTCCACAACAAATACAGTCAAAATCGAATTTCCTCTTTAAATGTATTAAGTAATTCAATGATTATAATTGAACATTTTGTCATCTATGTAAAGCTGTTGTTGTCTTAGCATCTCTGATTACCTCTCTGTAAAGACAAGCTATTCACACAGTATTACACGAACATCTGGGTAGTCTACATGTCACATTCTCTCTAAATCCATGTCTTAACCTTTACTGGGAGGCTAACAGCTGAGCCAAAGACTCGCATCTAACACCAGTCGATGCAGTCTGCTCACATTCTGAAGGCTCCATATATTCGGGTCCAACACGTTAGTCTATATGCTGCACAGCAGAAAGCCACACTTAGCATTATTCCCAGACATGTGTCTATGCATGAACGCCCATTCCCAGTCTCCAGTCTTCTATTGTTGCCAAATTCAGTAGAAATATATGGCGCCTGTTAATAGAAGACAGTGTGAGGACAAGTAGAACAAGAATGGTGCGAAACAACAACTTTTGTATATCCATGTATGCTTTGCACGACAGTGAACGAGTGTGAATGGACTATTTTGAGACTGTTGTGACTAGGAAGGGAACAACTGGTGCCAGGACCTCGGTGCCTTCTTATTTGTGCTTCTCGGTCAGTCAAATGAGACTTGAATGGAGTGAAAAACACAAGGGAAGTCTCATGACTTGGTCTGGGAGTTTCTGGTTAAACAACTCTGCAGTTATTGTCAATAATAACAGCCCTGATGTTATCCATGCAGTTCCTGGGATCGTTGTTACTCTGACTGACCTTCAGTGTGACAGTCAGAATGAAAGCACAATAATCTGCAATAGAAATACTCCTATAATACATGATTCTTCCAATAAATGCAGTTTGAGCTACAAGGCAGGTAGGTACAATAAAATACTTACTGGGTACTTATACGGGGACAAATATGCAGTGTAAGTAGAAGGGAAGAAGATGACATGTTAGGGAATTAAAGGCAGAATAAGTAGGATTTTCCTAAAAAAAAAAAAAACAATGTATAGACTTATACAAAAATAATCCCTTTCAATCATCACTTATGATCCACTAGACGTGTGTGGCGGTGTCTGTATCTGCAGAGACGCTGCAGTTTCTTAGTTTCTTATTAGCTTGCTGTGTTTGAGACGTTTCTGGGCGTCAACCTTTGGCCAGTGGTGTGTAGCCAATAACATCGTGCAGGCTGTGAGTCTTGTGTTTATAAACAGCAACCAACAAATTCTACTTATTCTGCCTTTAAGGGGTTAAATAAATATAAATTACACCGTAAATATTTTTACTTACTTATTTAATAACACACAATACAGTAATATTGTTACTGCGTAAGAAAACAGGAAAAACACAGAGCACTTATTATTACTAATATGGTGTAGGCCTACATTATAGGTTTACATCATAACTAAGCCTGGGCAGAAGGATGTACCTTTATGGCTGCAGCTATTAAACAGTTATGTTTTTAAAATGATGATAAAATACTGGAGAACAGTAATGTAACTTTGGGGTCCAACATAAAATCCATTTGACGGCGAAAACTGATGTTATAGAAGAACCTAGACCATCTATTATGTCCTGTTATATCATTAGATCATTATCAGTTAAGGAGCTGAGTACATTACGCAACACACAACAGAAAACATACAGTATAAAGAAAAGTGTGGCGAGCTATTCCTCCTCTCAGGCGAGGGAATAACAAAAGTCAATATATCATATTTTACATTAAAGTTTAGGATAAAATTGTTTTCAGCCACGCGATCATCGATCAGTTCGTCCACAAACTGGTCCAGACTGAAATATCTCAACTATTACTATCAACTACTACTGAGATTAAACTTTGTACAGATATCCATGGTCCCCAGAGGATGAACCCTACTGACTTTGGTGATCCCCTGACTTTTCCTCTGGCGCCACCATGAGGTTGACATTTGTAGTTTTGAGTGAAATGTCTCAACTACTGGGTGAAAGTTTGGTACAGACATTCATGTCCCCCCTCAGGATGAATTGCAATCACTTTGTGATTTGTGACTTTTCCTCTAGCGCCATCATCACGTCAAACTTTTAATTTGTCCAATACTTTGGTTTATGACCAAATACCTACAAAGCTAATGACATTCCCATCATCCTCAGCCACTGTTTGTTTAGTGCTAATTAGCAAATGTCTGCATGCTAACACGCTTTGCTTAGATGCGTTAGCATTTAGCTCAAAGCACCACTGTGCCCAAGTACAGCCTCACAAAGCCTCCAGCGTGGCTGTTCAGGCTTCATCTTGGGTTTTTTACAGAGAGCAAGTGTCACATGTCTCATTGGCTCATTTTCATGAAATAGCTATTGTGAAAGGACATAAAGGCTAAGCCTATTGGCTCCCTGTCTGTACCCTGTAATTATTCAATATGTATTGGAACATTTTAAAAAGTATTTACAGTATAATTCCCTGTACTTCTTCCCTTCTACCTACCAGTTAAGTATTTAAATGGTATTCCATATCTACAACAAATTTACACTGTAATTTGTCTGATTTAATCTAAAGGGTTACTGTTTTTCAGTTCCTATTTGAGAATAAGATAAGGGAAGTATACTGAGACCATGCTCTGCCAAAGACCTTTTATCATAACTATAAACCAAGGAGGAATTGAGTTCTTATTTTCTAAAGCTTTTCTGTCTGTAGTTACTCTTAAAAGTGATGATATGCTTTAGGAACAAGTGCGATAAGTTGCACCTTCTTCTGTATGAGAGAGTGAAACAGAAACAAAAGACGACAAGCATCATTATTTGGTTAATAACACAACAAATTAAGGGTCCAGTCTAATGATGCCTCCTTGAACGTTCCTGCTCTGTGGTGGTCTGCCGACACTGTGAGGGGATTTTATTTGTTTTTTGTTGGGTGTGATGAGCTGTCGGATTCACCCCCTTCGAGGCTCAAGGTTCAACACATTCCTGGCTGCTCTAGTCAGTATGATTTTAATCTGTTTTCACAGGCAGGCAGCACAGACAGACACAATCTTGTTTGGAATCCCAGTCCCACTTCACTGTGAGACCTTCAGTGTCTCCTTGTGGACATACCAGAGGGGCATCAAGGGTGGCAGCCGTCTTTGCTTTGTGTCCCACATGTGCTCACCATCAAAACATATGTGCCTCACGCCGGCGATCACATTTTTACGCTGTCATATCTTTCAGGGGCATCACATTGGAAGGAACTCTGATGGCACACATAGCTTTGTCACAGCTGAAAAAACAAAACGTAAAAGGGTCGGGGCGACGTCAGAGCCGGCGAATCACAGTGTTGATTCAGTAGAGGCTAATCAGAGCCGGAGTGTGTTTGTCACTCTGTGAGGCAAACTTCACAGGGCCGAGTTAAAGTGCAGGATTAAGTGTGAAAGACACACCAAAACCACTGAAAAGTATGAGGAGACGAGTTGTGACACCACCAAGGTTGACTGCTCATAATGACAAGGGGGGAATAACTTGTCAGGAGGGGTAATTCACCACAAATGGGGTATGAGAAGTGCAAAAGCGGTCTGAGAAACTCACAGGCTTCGGTTTTAGATGAATAGCAAGCACGGGCAACATCTAATTAAATGAACTATCCCATCATCCTGAAATGCAGAGTTTTGATTGTAGAGCAAACTAACAGAACAAGCGAGTGACAAATTTCTAGCCTCAGCAATATAAGAAGTGCTTCTGATTTCTCAGAAACATAAAATAATCATGTGGTATTCTGGTAGTCGTCCATTACCAAAATCCCAGTTTAAATTCCATTTAATAGCCACTTTGGTAGAAAATGGTCATTCTGTTTTTGAAGCGCATATACATTTGAGTTCATATAGTCTCTTTCTCAAAATTAGAAACCAGCAATTGTTAAAAAGCAAGAAAATATACAAATAATTAACACAAAAAAAGAGTAGTTTTTAAAATTTAAGCATGTGAGTGGCAACACAGAGTTGCCTTGGGCAGGCCATATGGGCTGAATGTTACTAAATAAATAATTCAGTGAAATACAAAATCTCAAAAGCCACTCATTAATTAAGCATCAAAGGTCATTCTGGGCCTCGGAAACAGTAGTTTGACAAAAAAGCCCAACTCAAGTTTCACTTACTCGCTTTTTGGATGGAGTTTGTTCGGTGGCTGTCAACACTTTTAGGATGAGAAGTCCTAAAAGTGTTATAGATGAAGTCATTAACAGCTACTGAGCTCTCATGTCAAAACATCCATCTCCAAAACAACTGAGCAAACTCAAATGTGTTGATGAAGACCATGTGATACAGTTGAAAGCTCTAGTAAAAGCTAGGAAGTGGACTTGGGTTGAGATTGATTTGGTTTGTCCACTCATTAATGCTTTGCCATTATAAGTAAATTGTTAAATTTGGGAGTTTTAACATAGTCTCCAAACATCTTTAAAGGAATAATTCGACATTTTTGGAAAAACAATTATTAGCTTCTTGAGACAAGTTAGATAAGAAGACATCCCTGTCTGTTTGTTAAATATGAAGTTAAGTTAGCTTAGCTTAGCATACAGACTGGAAATAGGGGGAAACAGCTAGCCTGGCTCTGTCTAAAGGTAACAAAAATCCACCTACCAGCACCTCTAAAGCTCACTAATTACCATGTTATATAATTTTTGTTTAAATCTGTACAAATCTGTGTAAAAATGACAAATTATGGTTTAACGGGGATAATTTGTCAGACTATTTCTTGGCCGGATGCATTGACTGTTTTTTAATGCACATAACGTCCGTAAAACACTTTTTTGTACAGATTAAACAAACAAGATACATGTTAATTAGTGAGCATTAGAGGTGCTTGGAGGCATTTTTTGTTAGCTTTAGACAGAGCCAGGCTAGTTGTTTCCCCCCCGTTTGCATTCTTTATGCTAAGCTAAGCTAATTGTCTCCTGGCTGTAGCTTCATATTTTAGCGTACAGACATGACAGTGCTATCAATCTACTCATCTATATCTCGGCAAGAAAGCTAATTTTCCAAAATGTCCAGCTATTCCTATACTCATAGACTCATATCTAGCTTTGTAGACTCATATCTAGCTCAGTTAAAGCTAATTCTTTCATATACAAGTACAAAGAGCTGCCAAACAGCTGAGACCAAACAACAACATGAAAATCAACAACACAGCTTTGGCTTTTAAGGTGATGGGTCTAACAACTGTTCCAAAAACGCACATTTATAAAGGAAACAAGAGTCAGTGACATAACTAACCTGCTAATGTCAAATGGCTCTACAGTTTTCCACAGTAAGCAGCATTGTTGTTTGCCATGCTCAGCCGGCAATCAATTCACATGGCAGGTTAAGGGTCACAGCCCACAATAGGACAGGGCCGCCCACTCTCTGCAAGGAGCATTTCCTGTGGTAGTCTGCATGCTGCTGCCAGCGGGAGGTCAATCACCAAGGGGCCAAAGGTCAAAGAGGGTGTATGTATTAAGGAAATTAGTTTCTCCCGCTTAGATTCCAAATATGCAAATGATCCCTTTGGAAGTATCAGATTTTTACTCTTTAGTATGTTTGTTTTCTATCATGTGGTGACTTTAACTGGTCAAATACTCGGGACAAAATAATTTCCCACAGCAACCCAGAAGATATATCACCATAACTCTGAATCTAAATCACCTCCGTGAGAACTGCACATTCATGAATGAGTGGCATGTGAGAGTTATTGCTGAAGCCATAACATAGCGGATACCTGAAGTGCACAAGAAATTCCTCACATTTTCAACCTCTAAACAGAAATACACTGCTAACCCATTTAGCACCTACTCGTTAACTTTAAGGCAACAAGTAACTTAAACTTAAAAAAGCTACTTGTAATTAGCTGAATATCAGACAAACTGCATTCAGAATCACAAATGTTCAGTCTGTTTTACAGCACTTTAGCCTCTTTATTATTTATTTATTTTGTTCTCCAGAACAAAATGCATACATTGGTTAATACATCTTAAGCTTTGACCAGTAGGCACTTACAAATAGTGGTGTGCACAATTAATACAAAATTATAGCGCACGCATCATTTAAAGCACGTCATTTTAAAAACATATATTAAACCTGCAATAATTAATTCTTTGGCCATTTAGGGACAATGCAACAAACTGTAAACACAACACTGACATATTATCGCCTTATAAAGATATGGTTAGCAAACCTATTTACACATCCAGCAGATACGGAGAAACATTATCATTCATTTGGAGTCGTGTTTCTGGCAACCTGACGAATGCAAGTCAAATATTTGCTTTTCTTTTAGCTCTGTTTTGGTCTCCACCAACTTCATCTGTGACCTCAGCACTTTGTACATTACTCTGTGATTCGGTCACATATAGTTCCCTAAAGAAATCTTAGGGGAAAAATCTAAATGTTATTTTTTCACCTGTTATCCAGCAGCTGGTTACATTATTCAAAGGTATTTTTGTGATCTAATGGATGTCCAAATCTAATATTTCCACAGACTGAGCAGTAGACCTGAGTTGTATTCGTTCCAGAGAAGAAGAAGAGCAGAGCTGAGTGGCACAGTCAATAGGAATTTAAACATTTTAAACATCAGGTAGAAAGCAAACATCTATGAAATTAAGAAAATATCTTTGAACTCGCTGCTGGATAACAGGTAAAAGAAATAACGCTTTGATTTTCCCTCTAAGGTTTGCGATATGTGACCAAATCAATGAGTAACGTACAGAGTGCTGAGGTCACAAATGGGGCTACAGGTCTCCACCAGCCCCTGACGGAAATATCTGGCTCTTTAGCTGCTAATTGTTCCACTATGTTCACCAACTGTGTCTATCTGCTGTTTGGTGCTGGGCAGGTAGCGTTCAGTGGGTTTATAAGAGCTTTTTCGTTGAAAACAGGTTCCTGCTGCTGATGGAAACAACGCTGATAAGAGCGAGAATGAATCAAAACAGTAAGGTTGCCGTAAAACCAAAACAAGTAACTCCTTTCACATTATATGTAGTCATTTTAACCACTATCAATATAAAAGTATTTATTAGTGCAGCTTTTTGCATCTACTCTCTCTCTCTTGGACACATCTAACATGTTGCTCTCTCCTGTACAATCCTTAAAAAGCTCAGAAAATCTTCAAAAAAGTTTCTTTCAGGTTTAAAGCAGCCTGTTTTTTCCCTGGCTTTGTGTTTGGCACATACAACAGTATATAAATGAAGTGCAAATACCTGAAGCGGAACCTGAATTAATGATTGAGTTTCTTTATTGTTTGCTGAAAAAGTAAAAAATCTATGTGGTCTCGTGTTAAAATATGAAAAATCAGCATGATCGAATTTAGACTGTTTGAAATTATTGTGTGATGGATTGAGCTGTCTTTGAGTTGATATATATTCAATTCTAATCAGAGTTAAAAAATATCTAAAACTTCTTCTCTTCTTCACAGAAGAGAGTCCTGCTGTAATTCACAGTAAACACCGTAAACAAAGTTTCATCATTGTCATTGCCATCTAAGCCCAGGGTCCCCAGGCTCCAGCGGGGCCTGGGTCACATCTGGGGTCATCAGCGGGGAAGTTTATCGGCAAAGCACTTTTCTGGTGTTGGTGGAGCCTACTGAGGAGATACTCCACTACTGTGGGGAACTGAGTGGATACTTCATTCCTCTCCTCTGGATCTTTTTCTATGTCAAACAGCATTACGGACTTCAGTGGATCCACCTTGGAGGGGCTCGACTCAGAGCTGTTGTGGCCGGGCCGCGGAAACCAAATGTAACAGCCTGGAGGAAATAAGATGAAGGGCATTAGCAGCAGTGGTGGAAAGTAACTAAGTACATTTACTCAAGTACTGTACTTAAGTACAATTTTGAGGTACTAGTACTTATTTCTATTTCATGCTACTTTATACTTCTACTCTACTACATTTCTGAGGGAAATATTGTACTTTACTGCACTACATTTATCTGACAGCTGTAGTTCCTTTTCAGATTAACATTTGACATAAAAAAAAAACAATAATCTAAAATAAAAGGCCTTGTTAAAGATTAAATCAGTGGCTCCCAACATTTTTGGCTTGTGACCTCTTACAAAGAAATCAGTGTCTAGTTGGGGCTCCTTGTCATGTTTCAGATGTCCATACGTTGTTAGCAGTTCTACCAAAGAGAGATTTTTCTCTAAACTTCTTACATGGTTTGATTTAAATAACTGTTCTAGGAACAAAACTCACAAAAAAGCAAAGTTTAGAGAAAAGTCCAAAAAAATAATACAGATTTGTGTTTTAGTTTTTTCTTCTTTCCTCTCCCATTAATCTTCTAACGACCCCTCAGATTTATCTTATGATCCTTTGGAGGGGTCCGACCCCTAGGTTGGAAACCACTGGACTAAACAAGCTAACTGTATATAAAGTAGTTAACACTAGCTAACTGTATATAAAGTAGTTAAAACTAGCTAACAGTATATAAAGTAGTAAAAACTAGCTAACTCTATATAAAGCAGTTAAAACTAGTTAACAGTATATAAAGCAGTTAAAACTAGTTAACTGTTTATAAAGTAGTTAAAACTAGTTAACTGTATATAACTTTGTTAAAACTAGTTAACTGTATATAAAGTAGTTAAAACTAGCTAACAGTATATAAAGTAGTAAAAACTAGCTAACTCTATATAAAGCAGTTAAAACTAGTTAACAGTATATAAAGCAGTTAAAACTAGTTAACAGTATATAAAGCAGTTAAAACTAGTTAACTGTATATAACTTTGTTAAAACAAGCTAACTGTACATAAAGTAGTTAAAACTAGCTAACTGTATATAAAGTAGTTAAAACTAGTTAACTGTTTATAAAGTAGTTAAAACTAGTTAACTGTATATAACTTTGTTAAAACTAGTTAACTGTATATAACTTTGTTAAAACTAGTTAACAGTATATAAAGCAGTTAAAACTAGTTAACTGTATATAACTTTGTTAAAACTAGCTAACTGTATATAAAGTAGTTAAAACTAGCTGTTTATAAAGTAGTTAAAACTAGCTAACTGTTTATAAAGTAGTTAAAACTAGCTGTTTATAAAGTAGTTAAAACTAGCTAACTGTTTATAAAGTAGTTAAAACTAGCTAACTGTTTATAAAGTAGTTAAAACTAGCTAACTGTATATAAAGTAGTTAAAACTAGCTGTTTATAAAGTAGTTAAAACTAGCTAACTGTTTATAAAGTAGTTAAAACTAGCTGTTTATAAAGTAGTTAAAACTAGCTAACTGTTTATAAAGTAGTTAAAACTAGCTAACTGTATATAAAGTAGTTAAAACTAGCTGTTTATAAAGTAGTTAAAACTAGCTAACTGTATATAAAGTAGTTAAAACTAGCTAACTGTTTATAAAGTAGTTAAAACTAGCTAACTGTATATAAAGTAGTTAAAACTAGCTGTTTATAAAGTAGTTAAAACTAGCGCCACCTTGAGCAGCTACAACAGTAAAATGCTGCTCTAACATAGATTATTAATACTGATACATCAAACAATGTCAGATATAATAATATATCAGTCACAGGGGACATTTTACTGCAGAACATGTACTTTATGTACTTTAAATACATTTTGCTAATAATACTTCTGTACCTTTTACTTAAGTAGGATTTTGAAAGCACCTTTTTACATTAATGTATTGATACTTTTACTTTAGTATAATGATCTGAATACTTCTTCCACCACTGATTAGCAGAGATAAGAAGTGAATGTGTGTCTTGCGCAAGTGTGCTTGATTTTCAGCTTCCCACTTAGACTAAACATGTCATTACGGGTGTCAGAAGATACTGACCTGGGTAGCCAGTCAGCAGCTTCCAGTTTGAGGATCGAATGGCCGCGTGAATGGACACATTGAAGCCAAACTTGGCCCAGGAGCCTCCGCTGACCACCTGAGCCAAAGTTAACTGACGCTCCATGCCAGGACCTGCAGAGAGCAGAGGACAGAGCTGATCATGGAGGTCATCCATTTTTTTTTTAAACTAGAAACTGCTGATTTAGATGATATTAGACTACCACTGGATACAAAACGCCCTCTGTGGATGTCTATGTAAACCATACCAGTAGGTAGACAGGCACCAAATTCGGTGCATACCTGAAAATCAGTCGGTATGAAGTGAAGGTGTGAAAATAAATATACCAATAAGAGAGACCTCTTATTGTGCTGTAAAATCAACAGTGACACAGCAGGAATTGAGTGGTTCAAAAATTGCTTAAAAACAACCCTTTAAGAACAGAAATTGTATGTATGAATTTCCTCAAACACATGGAACTTTTCAGGCTGGAGGAATTTGACAAATATAGTGGTAATGTGGTCAACTCAGCACCGCTCTTCCATTTCTGCCAAGCACAATGAATAAATTGCCATTACTGAAGTTGGGCAGATTTGAAAACGGTAAGCAAATGAGGAACAAGGGTCACGGTTATGAACTGGCATCATTTTACCAGTTTCATAAGGCAAAAGTAAATAATTTATCCTTGTTCTGAGGGTGTCCAGAAATTTCTGCAGCCTCCTGCCATGAGCTATTTCAGTTCTTACGGAAAATGTCTCCCAGAAGTGAGCACACTTAAAAAAAAAAAAAAAAAAAAGATCTGGCCTTGAGAGTATTCTCAGGTTCATGTCTTGGTTGACCCCGACAATATGGTCCTGATTAGACAGATTTGCAAGTAATTTCGTTGTCCTAACGCTGTCAAAAACAAGTATTTCCTCATATTCTTTGCATATAGACAAATCCCCACCCACACAAATCCCATGCTCCCATCGGAGCTCGTTTTTATAGAGTTGATTCAACCACAGCGACATGACTGGAGAATTAAAACATTTCCGATCTCAGCGCTTTTGCAACCACATGATAAAAGCTTTGACATTGAATTCTTCACTGATCATTGGGCAAATGACATGTGGGCATCTTAATTGTTCTCACATGCATTAAGCTGGGAAGCTCACTGCGGAGCGATCCCTGAACCAAACTTATCACAGAGTTTTGTAAACAAGAGACTTGCAGAGCTCATATCCGAACGGTAAACTGCGCCATTGACTTCATGCCAGATTCAGGTGTTAATACTGTTATGTAAGCAGGTGGGATGATAAATGATTTGCGAACATCAGGGTTAGATTTATTTTGGGGTGCTCTAGCTCTTCTTCCACACTTGCTTCTTTAAGAAAAAAGGGGCCCAAACCCCAACACACACATTGCCCATTTCTTACGTTCATTCTTTGCATGAACACAGGACAAGAAAGCAGGCCTTGCTCATCTGGATCCACAGCAGGAGAATCCACAAATGGGCTCAAGAAAAGGGAGGAAGGGGAGGGGGAGGAACAGTGAGGAGAAACCCTGATAGAGCAGAGTAGTATGGAGGGGAAATTTGGGGGTGATTTAAGGCTTGGGCCAGGTCCAGGGTCTCTCTCTCTCTCTCTCGACAAGCGAGAAGTTCAGGGACCCCTCTGTGACCCATTTAGTCGGGATCCCTCTTCTCATACAGTGAAAGCAAAGAAGAGGGATTTTGAAAAAGCAGCTTGAAAGGACAAAGTATGTAAAAAGGGACAAGTCCTTTTCACGAGCTAAATAGAGAAAACCGAAAGAAGCATGAAGAGAGACGAAGAGAAAGAGCAGGGTCTCAAAGAGAGGCTGGGTTAATAAGAAGAAAGTAGAAAAGAAAGAGGAATCTCAGCCTGGAATGCATCAGGAGGAGCTGGTTGTCACTGTGGTGGCGGACAATCAAGATTCAAACATAAAAGCTTGTAAAGCAGCAGTGTTGTTTTTAACTTGGTTCTCTTATCATCCAAATGATTTAGATGGTAATGACCAACAGTAAACTTTAAGGATAATTTTAACTGTCATGTCTCTAAATCAGTGATTAGACTAAACATTTCATTTAAACAGAGGCTATTTGGGTGTTTTCCCAGTGGTCACTTTGTTTACTTTTTTAGATGAAAGAGTAGGTGAAATTTTCCTAATGTCATTGTGTTGTGTGTAATGTATGTAATGTCAAAGGGGTTTCTTGCAGCAACAAACCCACAGAGAATTATCACCCAACTCTGCAGTTCTTCTCAGCTCTGCGGAGTGTTTTAGCGTCATTCAGCTCAATGTTTTGTTTTTACGGCCCACAATTTTAATGTTTTGGTCTCACCTTGTTTCCACCTGCAGGAGGCAGCTGTTTTCAGTTTTTAAAAAAGCTCTAAAACAACCTGACCATACGCTACCTGTGCAGCACCAAACGGCAGACAGAAAAAGTTAGCGACTAGCTAAAGAACATAGTGGAGCATTTAGAAGCTAAAGAGCCTGATATTTTTCTCAGGAGTTGGAGACCAAAACAGAGCTAAAAGGAGGGTAAATATTGGATTTATATTCACCGGGTGGCCAGAAGGAGTCCAAATGATTACTAACGTTACTCTGTATCCGCTGGATGTGTATTTAGGAAACTGTTGGCTATACATGGTATGCCATATCAACTTTATAAGGAGATAATATGTCAGTGTTTTGTTTACAGCTTGTTCCGCTGCACCCAAGAGGCCAAAAAACTAAATAAATAAATTAAATCGATTAACGCTGCTTTAAACTTTAAAAAAGGTTGAGCAGAATTGACCCTTCTGTTGTAAGACAAGCTTGTCGCTGTGTCAGGACCCTACACAGGTACAACACACAACAGTTTCTTACAAATATTTTTGTAACTGTGCAGTTTGTACCTTTAAAAGTTAAATTGTGTTTCCCAAGTAACCAAAATTGTAACATGTAACATTATGCTCCATTTTCCCCCCTTTCTGTCAATGACGAATGACCAATTCCCCATCCTCCGTAGTCTTTCTTCCCGCTAGGGGTCGGGTTATGCTCGATCAGTATTAGTTTGTTCGACGTGTTGTTCGGCCACATCGGAAATCAAAAGAGTTTATAGTTGTACCGAATGGTCACACTCGAGGAGGAATGAAAAACCATGACAGCGCACATTTTCAGACACTCTCTCCTGGAAGACATTCATAGTGTTGCACTTGGTTGTTCACATGAAAAGTGACAGAATTAGTTGTGTCAAGAATGAAAAAAAGAGCCGAGAGAGAAGTTCAAACCTTTCTCACCTCCGCACAGCTGACCAGTCATGGTGTGAAGTGGGTGTGAATGTTGGATTGTCTGCAATAGCCCTCCCTAATCCCACGTCGGAAAAGGTGTGTGTGTGTGTGTGTGTGTGTGTGTCCAGGGGGGTTTCCGAAGCTATTCAACCATCCGACAAGCAGTTCTGAAGAAGCATACTGGCTGCTTGACTCCCACTGTGGCTCAAAAGGACAAAAGGACTCACCTGCAAGCGACTCACCCTAACCCTGCAATTTAGTTGCAGACTATATTGTGCATTACATGTTATTAAAGCAGGGCTGGCCACCACCGTTACACACTGACTCAGGAGGAAGTGTGATCTGAACAAACTTTTTAAAAGGTAGGTGTTTCAGGTGATAGACACCAGCGAACCCCCAATAATAGTTTATAGCTTTAGAAAACCTCCTTTCAATTATAACACAGTGCCACGTATGGTACAGTAATAATTAGTCTTACCTTCTACATGCTAGAAGAGAAGAAAACTACTGTACTTTTAGGAGACGAATGTTACACCTTTATGGTAGATCAAATGGTGCGCATCTATTCTCATGATGACCCATTATGGTACATCTGTGAAACATTTCAGTACAAAAATGTACTCCTCCTATACCTCTACTATTTTTGAGTGTGTAAATAAGATACAGAATCCTCCACGAAGACAGAAATAGCGGCCTCAGACCAGGACCAAGACCACCTAATATTAAGTGGTTTAGACAAGAATGAGACCTCTCCACTGTGTCTGACAGCAGAAAAAAAAGGCAGTCACAAGACCTATTTCCTGGAAACCTCCCTACAATCACAGAGTTTAAAATGTAAGCACACACACCCTGCCCTCAAACGTCAACTATCTCATATTTCAACACAGTTGACTGATTACAGTTTCAACTTTGTGTTTTATCTCAGATGAAAACAGAACAATACCATTTTATGAGGTACAGTAATCACAAAATCATAGCTAAAATGTGAGGAAAAATAAAGCTAATTAATAAAAATATTGTCTTTAACAATCTTTCACTTTTTTTATACACATTACACAAGTAGAAGAATGTTTATTTTAATTAGAAACAGCCAATACTTACAAAAAGCGGCTTATGATCATCACAAATATATATGTGTGTATACATTTCATAAATGGACCTGTCAAGCCAAAACCAAAATTAAGGACGTCCACTGATAATAATCCAGGCACCATGTGAGATCAGCCACAAACAGACTCACCTCCAGCCAGATTCCTCATAAACTCTTGATCCACTCAAACAAATTTCAAACACTCATAATAAACATAACGTGGTTTTCTGATACGCTAATGTGAGTTTAGTCAAATGTTATGTAACAATGCTATTCTTAGGCCCCAGTCTGCTTTTACTTGAGTTAATTGGATTCACGATGTCTGGTATTTGTGAATACCGGCTGAAACAATGAGCCCTTGATACTTGTGGCCATGTTGGGAAGAGAGAGAAAACAGTAGAATTACAACATTAGAAACGAAGGAACACAAACATGATAGGCATCACGCACACAGGAGCGGAGGAGAGGTAACATGAGGTTTCCATCACCTCAACGTGCTTCAACAAACTGTTGTCACTGGCACATGAATAATGGTTAAAATGGTTTAAAGTGGCCAAGAGTTCACATGTTCTCCATGTGTCTGTACGGGTTTCCTACCACAGTCCAAAGGCATGCATGTTGGATTAACTGGTGACTCTAAATTGCCTGAATTGTTCTATATTTGTCATCTGCCTGTGACAGACTGGCGACCCGTCCCGTGTGAGCTCCACCTCCACGCGACCCTGCACAAGATTTATAGATAAAGGATCGATGGATGAGTTTTAACCAGTGGTTCCCGACCTGGTGAGAGGGCACCAGATGATGAAGAGTCCATAGCCATACTAGCTGCTCTATGAGGCTTTACTTAAGTATATTGCATCAGAACTGCTTGTCGGATGGTCGAATAGCTTCACAACCCCCATCCCCCATCCTCCTTTCCAATTTCGGATTGGGAGGGGAGGGGCTGTGTCCGACCATTTCTGTGACTTTCCGAAACCGACAATCCAACATTCACACCCACTTCACGCTGTGACTGGCCAGCTGTGCGGAGGGGAGTTTATGTATTATATAGTATATACACTCAAAAATGTTCCATAATCTCATATTAACCTTAAAATCTGAGTTTTCTTTAAGCACGCGACACTGAGTGGCGGATGACTGGGATGATTTTCCATGGACGAGATATGTAGCTGCAGTGGTATAAAATAAACTGGATGCAAACTAAGTTTCTAGATTTACATAAAGAAGTGAAATGATCTCAGCCCGTTGGCAGGATCTGCTGCTATAAATATTTTTTTGCAGTGAAGTGATGGGATCTCTGCAGCTTGTATCAGCCAATGTTTGTGTTTCACAAGATTGTATTTCAAAATTCACGTCAACATCCTGTCTTTACCAGGTCTGCATGGCAGCATACGTACATATACAGTACACACACACTTACACAGTGTGGGAACCCGGCTTCAACTTTGTCCAAATCCACAAATGAAACCCTGGAGGTATTAGGTCTTCTGTGTCCTGATGACAGTATAGACGAACTGGGAAAAGCCTCACATATGTACAGTGAAACGTGTGAACTTACATGGAGCAATGTCGTTATACAGAGGGTCAATGTTGTGCAGCAGCTCCAGTCTGGGTGAGGCAAACCCTTTGCTGTAAGATAAAAAGCAGTGCAACTCTTAAACATATGGATACACAACCAACACACAAACCACGATGTCTGACTCATGCACTGTAAAATCCATTGGGATCTGTAAATCTAAACCAGCTGGCTGTTGTTCACCAGGCAGTCATATGCTCTGACCGCACTCCACCACAGAGAAAACACACTGCTCTCACCGACCACAGTGTCTGATAACACAACTAAAATAACTCACTCTCTCCTGCCTGCCTACTGTTCTGGGCCTTCATTTGGTTTTAATTTCACCGGTCGAGCTGTTGGGCTGCTGTTTTCTGTAACAGGCGAGCCAATTAAAAAGAAAATGAAACTGTAAGGCAGCGAAAACAAACAGCAGTTTGTGCCCTGCGTTGTTGTGTTGCTCACATGGCGACGCCAGCGGTCAGCTGACGTGCGTCAGCCAATCGAGTCAAGTGGAGGCTGTGAGTAGTAGTTTGCGGTCCAGGCTAAGCCTTGATTTTCTGCTCGGGCTCTGTTGTAGCCCTCAATTTCACCTTCTTCACTGTGTCCACATTTAGTTTACAAATATAATGTGTCAGTCAAACAGGACTCAGTGACGGCCTGTGTGATGACCTGCACACAAACTATCATGGAAAGTGCATCTGTGGTGTGCCAACAGTTGCATATGACTTTCACTAACAGTTTCTTTGAAATGTTCTTCAAAACATACATTTTCAACCACATAATTAAATATGTTACGTATAAAAGAATTACAACATCTCAGGTATGTTGCCACATAAAAGGATTTGCAGCTAAACTAATTAGCTTATCCAATAGCAGGCTTTCATAGTTCTTGAGAGGCAGAGGTGGGGATGGAGAGAGGATAAGGGAAAAAAGAAAGGGATGGGGAAGGACTACAGATTTGTGTGAGAATGACTGATGGAATTTCCTTCTCTTTGAGCTCCCATGGCCACAGTAACAAAGGGCTTATTGAAGGAGCAGGGGCTTCTACAAGAAAAAGACGCTGGGTCAGGGAGACAGGCAGAGGGAGTTGGAGCGATAGCGCATGGAGGAAGGATCGGAAAGAGGCACAAAGAGAGGGCAGGCTGTCAAACTCAAGAGCTGGTATCGCTTACGCTGTAAACACAGGCTGACCTGCCACCCGAGAAACATTCTCAGCTAGGAATTTAAGTCTCAGATCTGTGAAAACAGCGCAACAGCCCAGCTCACCTGATTGTGTTCCACACGTTGAATCCGTCCAGTGGCTTTGCACCGCCCGTGCTCCCTCCTGCCAGGCCAACAAGTGTTGGCAGCCAATCGGAGATGTGGATTAGTTCGTGGCTGATGGTCCCGGGTTGCTTCAGTAGCGGGCTGGCGACAAATCCGACTCCCCGGATCCCTCCTTCCCACAGTGACCACTTCCTCCCTCGCAGTGGCCAGTTGCTGCCACCATACAGCGTCTGACCGCCGTTATCTGTCCAACGACCAGAGGGGCAAAATGTAATGACACAAGCAGAAAAAAAACATAGATAGATAAAGGGTTTCAAATCAGTAAATATAAAGACATAAGGATGAGATCTGGGGAGGTGTCAGTGTACTGAATGTTGAACAAGACTAAGAATCTACAGCCATACTAGCCCCACATAACAACCAAACACTTTAATGTAACATTTCCAGATTTATATTGTTTTTAAACTTTGGTTTTGCCCCTGGGCAAACATTTTATCTTTGCAGGAAGAAAGTAGACATCTGTGAGATCAAGAAAATGTATTTGAATACGCAACCCGCTGCTGGATAACAGGTAAAATATATAGTTTCCACTAAGATTTTTGATGGTAACGCAAGGCGACCGAATCACGGGGTAACGTACTGAATGCTGAGGTCATAAATGGGGCTACAGCCATGCTAGCAGCTGTGTGAGGTTGTACTTAGGCAAAGCTAACACAATGACTATGCTAACATGCTGATGTTTAGCAGGTATAACATTTACCATGTTCACCATCTTAGTTTAGTATGTTAGCATGTTAACATTTGCTAACTAGCACTAAGCACACAGTACAGCTAAGGATGATGGGAATGCCATTAGTTTTGCAGGTATTAGGTAAACCAAAGTGTTGGACAAGTTATCATTTCTACCTGATGATGTCTCCAACTGGAAAGTCAGAGGATAACCAAAGTTATTACAATTCATCCTGAGGGGAACATGAATGTGTGTATTTCATGGCAATCCATCCAATAGTTGTTGAGACATTTCACTTAAAACTACAAATGTAAACCTCATGGTGGCGCTAGAGTAAAAGTCAAAGGATCACCAAAGTCATTAAGATTCATCCTCTGGGCACTGTGAGTGTCTGCACAAAATTTCTGGACCAAAGTGGTGGACCGCCCAACATTGCCACCCACAGAGCCATAACACGAGCATGGCTAAAAACAAGTCATCTAAGACATTAACACAATATAACAATGCTCATCCATTTGTCTCCCCTGTTAGCCAAATACTCCTGCATAATATCCAACCATTACACAAGTGCACACACAGGCAGTTAAGACCGACTGTCATCATCCCAATAAGTCTGTCCAGTATAAACACACCTGACCAATCACATCCAGGCAGGGCTCCCCTTTCAGCAGAGTGTCATGCAAGTCCAGGAAGTAGTCTGTGCCGATTCCCGAACTGTTCTGGAAAAAAACCGTCTGCTCCTTAATGCCTTTTCAAGCTGCTCTGGCTCTCTTCAGGCCAATTCTCTCTTTTCCCAGCTCCCCTAACGCTCTCTCGCTCATTTGCTTACAGTAAAAATCCCGGTGAGGCAGTCAGTTTGCCGAAAATTTCATCATAAAGGAATTTCAAGGCTAAGGGTCATTTATTTCCTGTTACACATGTGGGTCAATGATAACAGCTTGAACATGAGAAAACTTTAAAGCCAGAGATGTGACTAATAAAGCCATTGATAGACCTTACTCAGACTATTTTCAGTAAGTAATGTTTATGCGTTTATAAACTATATCCTGGTCGCATCACAGGGAGCCAAAGTCAGATATTACATAACACCAGTGCATCACATTGACACAGACGCAGGAAGTATTTGGAGTTTTCCCCCCCTCCGCTTCAGATCAGCAGAGTCAGTGTCTGCCCGGCATATGGCTGGCTGAATCCTTCGAGTCAGAGCCAAAACCAAATGTGTGGAAGAACAATGAAACAGGCCACCTACCGCAGCCCACCACGGGCATAAAAAAACCTCGCACTTTACTTTCACAGCATTGTTCCTGTCTTCTAA
Source organism: Siniperca chuatsi (assembly GCF_020085105.1). Taxonomy (NCBI): domain Eukaryota; kingdom Metazoa; phylum Chordata; class Actinopteri; order Centrarchiformes; family Sinipercidae; genus Siniperca; species Siniperca chuatsi. Next base: position 4,846,964 of record NC_058059.1, read on the forward strand.
TTACCCTTTTAAAACCCCCTAAAAATAACCCTCAAAGCAGTTACCTACTTCAGATGCAATTCATTAGAAATTCCACATGTGGAAACCCAAAAGCAGGCACATGTTTAGAAGATGCTGCACGCCCTCATCAAAAGGCCTATATGATGGACTCTAGTGGCGTGTATGAAGAGATGAGCCAACTTAAGTTTTCCTTCAGTGTGATTTCTATATCCTGCCAATAATCCTGACAAAAAAACCTTTTAGAACAAATACAACAAAGCACTACCCTCTAGTGGACATCCAGAGTATTACACTATTACTATTTTCAGTGTAATCCGCCCTGGATTGGTGGAGAATGACAGAAAAATCCTAACTGAGAGATGCTGCAAACACTAAGCAAGGGTATCTGTTTCATGTGCCTCCCTCTTGACCTTGTTGTGTAATAAAATGTGTTATCTAACCCTCTGATGCTTTAATTCAATAAACCCATCACCAGGCTGTCACCTGAACTTCTCTCAACCCTGGAAAACTGGCTTTGATGCGCAAAGAAAATGTGGTTTTGAGTCTGAGGACGTAAAATGTAATTGCGCTTTACTTAGCACTCACTGATTTGGTTTCCATTCTGGCACACAATAAAAGAGTCAGACGGAGAGAAAGAAAGAAAAGCTGTGGAAAATACATTAGCATTCCCAGAGGCGTTCACCTGATCATCCTATCTGTGTGTGTAACAGTAGACTTTAACTCCAGTGAAGTAAGATGATCCAGTGCTTCACCAACGTGCAGCGTTTGCTTACATCTTAAAGCTTGCCACAAGATTCTACAGAAGTTGGTAAATTGTTGATTACTGCATCATTAAAGTGGTACAACGTTAATATCGAACATGTGTTAACCTACTGACCTGTAACTACAGCTCTGTGAGCTCAGTTAAACCTAACATGTTCATTCCTAATTAAGTGCACAACGATTTATGTTCATTTAGGTTTTATGTATATGAAGTAAGCAAACAAAATATCAAGACAATGAGGTTGAGCTTGTCTGTTTTGGGTGTTTGGTGAACGGGTTTTTTGCTGCTGTTTTGTTTTTGTTTTTTTATCTTGTGAGTTTCATGTGGTGGTCACTGTTCAAGATTGTGTGTGGAGTTTGAAAAGAAAATTGTACAAAACAAAAAATGAAATGAAACTTTGAAGAGTTATTCCGGAGTAGCGGCACATCACCCATCTATTTAGAAATTATTTGTGTGATAACTGACACCCGTGTGTTCCCTGAGGATGATGTCTAATCATTTTAATTATTATAGTTTATAGTTTGGTATGCAGACAGCAACAGTTTGATTTCAGTGAACTCTGATGTGAAAAATAGTAGTTAGAGGATCGACATTAATCAATTATTAATCATGACCTTTCCTCTAGTGCCACCCTGTGGTCAGAATGTCCTCTTTGCTTTGTACACAAGACATCTCACACTACACATCATGTCATTACATTTGTTAAACAAAACCAATATTTCCGCATTCACACTTATTTTCTACTCTAAAATTCAGATATTTTGTTGTTTGTTTGAGGAAGATTATAATGTCTGAGAAAGTTCACATTACTACTTACCTCATTACTTGCTTTACTTCAGCCGGGACTCAGTACAAACACATACCTGTTGAGAAGACTAGGATCGTGTTGTTCCAAAGTCCTCCCTGCTGCAAAGCCAGAGTGATGTTACCCACTGCCTCGTCCATGGCCGACACCATGCCAGCGTACAGCCTGCGCTGGGGGTCTTTGATGAAACTGTAGGGGGCCACGTAGCGCTCTGGCACCTGCAGGGGTGAATGGACTGCTTGCAATGCCACATAGAGGAAGAGCGGCTGAAAGATAAAGAGAACAACATGTGAAGACTCACGTCTGTGACTTTGTAAACTGCAGTTCACAGTACAAACGCAACAATCAAAAAGTAGTCAATTTCAAGTAAGAGTACTCTTCAAAATCCCACTTAAGTAAAAAAGTACATAAGTATTATCAGTAAAATGTACTTAAATAATCAAAAGTAAAAGTATTTATTTTGCAGAACAAATTCTCCTGTGACTGATATATTATAATATTAGATTGTAGATTTGAACTACTTTATGTACATTTTGGTGGTTTAAACGGTACCATCCTAGAGGACGGGCCCCTCCAAAGGGTCACCAGATAAATCTGAGGAAAGAAGAAAAAGTCCTGCTTCACAAATGTGTATTAATACTTTGGACTCTTTTCTTTTTTGTGAAATATTGGATCATTTTTACCTCTTTGGACCTCAAACAGTTATTTAAATGAAATCATCTGAGAAGTTTAGAGGGGAAATATGTGTTTGATGGAATAAAAACAGCCTTTAAAACAGCTCATAGACATGTGAAACATGACATGGAGCCCCAACTAGATACTACTTTTTTTGTAAGAGGTCACAAGACAAGATTGAAGAAGACTGGGTCCACTGGTTTAATATAGATCTATATATATAGATTTATTCTTTATGTCTTAATTATCACTTCAGCTTGTCAGAAAAATGTGCATTATAGGGCAATATCTACCTAACGTTTGCTAACATTAGCCACCATAAGCTACTAGTTAGGTTTATTAATGAATTCAACATTTGGAAGAGGAATGTGCTATTTCGTCTTTAAATCTGCATTAAAGGGGGTTATATAAATAAAATTGACTTGACTAACTGATTTTTTTGACCACATGGGGGCAGCAGAAACAAGTTGTGAACACAACACATTATCACCTTTTAAGTTGATATGGTGAACTTGTTAGCAAACAGTGGCTTATTTACACATCCAGCAGTTACGGAGCAACCTTTTACATTAATTTGGAGTCGTGTTTGTGTCACCTGATGAATGTAAGTCCATTTTCTCTCTGTTAGCTCTGTTTTTGGTCTCCACCAGCTCCTGAGGGAAATATCTGGCTCTTTAGCTGCTAAATGCTCCACTATGCTCAGCAGCTGCTCTCTAACTGTGTCTGTCTGCTGTTTGCTGCTGAGCAGGTCGTGTTCAGAGCTTTTTCATTACTTACTAAAGTTCTTTAGATGATTCAAATGGTTTACTGCTCTACATTGTGAAACTGTGCGCATGTGTGTGAGTGTGTGTCACCTTGTTCGAGTTGTGTTTTTCAATGATGCTGATGGCCCTCTGGCTGAGCAGCTCAGTGGAATAGACTCCTTTATATCCGGTGGCGACCTCTTCTCCTTCCCGCAGGTCCAACGCACAGCGAGTCAGGTTCAGAGCAGCGATGGGACTACAGCGGACATGAGTGTAGTAATCCTCGCTGCCTGTCAGGTAGCCTGGAGCACACAGTGGGGGCAGGAGGTTAGGAATTAATCCAGATATAAATTTGTAATGCTAGGAATAAAACTGCATCCTGGATCCTGCATCAAAAGGGTTTATTCTAAATGAAATATACCAAAGTACGTGTCAAAGCCCCGGCGTGTGGGCAGGCAGTCCTTCTTGTACATGCCCAGGTGCCACTTGCCCACCATGTGCGTGCCATAGCCCGCCTCCTTCATCAGCTGGGGCAGCAGTTTCTCATCCAGAGGCACACAGTACGGCTGACAGGGCCAGATGATCTGGTGCTGCATGCCTGTGTGGATCTAAGGGCAAGGTTAAAAAAACAAACACATACTGTTAGGAAATAAATACGCGTTGTGTTGAAAATGGCACAAAGCAGAAAGATGTAAGAATAGCAAAAAGGGGGAACCAACAGCCTCTCTGGTGACAGTGACGCAAACAAACGGTTCAAAATAAACGTCCTGAAATGAGTCCACTTCGTCCTCTGGTTCTACTTTCCACCAGTGTTCAAATTAGAGACCAAAAAAAGAAAAGAAAGGTTAGACTTGTACTTTGCTTAGTGATCAATAAGTCACAACCTAAAAAAATACCAAGGCACACTGCTTTGCAAAAATTAAGAATCCTTAAATAAATGGGCTAAGCGCCATTTGATTTTACGCGCCCTGAAGACGACTGAGAGTTGAAACGCGTAGGCGCTTAGCCCATTTATTAAAGGCTTTTTAATTTGTGCCTTGGTATTCTTTAGGAAAACCTTATATCTGTTTTGGTGTGGCAGGAAGTAACTTCAAGTTCAAGTTCTTTACTGTCGTATGCGCAACACTTACAGTGAAGCAGTCGTTGGCAATGAACTTCTTAAATCTCAGGCTCTTTCCAACAATATGAATAAAAACAAAATCACACAAGTAAAAGAGAATCTAAGACATAAAATAGTGCATTAGTTAAAATATAGGAATATAATTCTATTTAGAATAAAATCAAATATAATACTGTGGAAGACAGGTACAGACAGAACCTGACCTCAGTGTTTACCTGTATCCACCAATCCCAAACCATCACTCACCTTTGCTGTGAACAGCGTTGGAAGAAGTACTCAGATCTTTGACTTGAGTAAAAGTAGCAACACCACAGTGTAGAAATACTCTGCATTCAAAATCTTACTTAAGTAAAAGTCCAAAGGTATTGGCATTAAAATATACTTAAAGTCCCAAAAGTAAAAGCACTCAGTATGCAGAAGGCCATTTCAGAATAATGTATATTATTTTATTAAATTGTAATTATTGATGCATTAATATGCACATTATTTAATATGTATATATGTTTATAATATGTACATCTGGCTGTAGATGTTTTGAATGTTGAAGATTGTTTTTTATATCTTGTAATTCTGTAATTTGTTCTTTGTTTTATGTGCTGCTGCCTGTCTTGGCCAGGACACTCTTGAAAAAGAGATTTTTAATCACTCAATGAGTCTTTTACTCCTGGTTAAATAAAAGGCAACATAAAAAAAAATTTAATTACATTTTAATGTTACAGCTGGAATAGGTAAGGCTTATTTTTATTTATTTATTTACTTTATATACTGCCAGGTAGCTTGTGAATTTCTCCAAGGGATCAATAAAGTCTTATCTTTATCGATAATAACACATCCTCATTTATTTATTCATCTGAATCTGCAAAGTAACTGAAGTCATCAAATAAATGTAGTGGATTAAAAGGAACAATATGTGCATTTGAATTGTTGTGGAGTAGAAGTAGCGGGAAATGGAAATACTCCAGTAAAGTACAAGCAGGCTACCTCAAGAAAGTAAATGTACTTTCCACCACTGCCCTGAAACACAGCCAGGATCAGGCAGCAAGATGCGGATCTCACCTGATACCTTCCGGTCATGAGCTGGTTCCTGGAGGGGGTACACAGAGGCTGAACATAGTAGTTCTCCAGGCGGACTCCTCTGGCTGACAGTTTGTCCAGGTTCGGTGTGCTGATCTCTGAGCTGTGGTAGCCGACATCATACCAACCAAAGTCATCTGCCAGGACGAACACGATGTGAGGCTGCTGGGCCGCTAAAACCACAGGAAAGCTTACGAGGAACGCAGCTGTGATAAGCGAATAGACCGACTGCATTTTATCCATCGTCAGTTTCTTCGTTATGAAGTCGGCAGAGCCCCATTAGTGGAAGTTCAGTTTGTCACGAAGTAAACAAGGAAGTCCGGCAGATTGTGTTTTCGCGGTTGAAGAAAGACAAACATGTCTGATTGGAGGCTTTAGCTAATCGGCTGTCTACATGTCTTCATCGTAATAATATTAAAAAATACATCATTTAATAATAAAAGTTACGCCTGCGTGCGTTATTTTTTTCCCCCGGCAGCACTCCCTCTGATTGGCTAGTACTCGTTGCTTCCGTTGGTTAAGCTTAGGGAAAGCCAATCAGAGGCAGTGTAAGGGCGGGACTTGGCGGAAAGCTGGTGGGGGAAAAAAACCACCAACTTGCGTCTAGCTGTCACTTCCGTGTTCCGCAGCTTGAAAATACTGCCTCGACTGAAGCAGCCAATCAGATGACTGCAAAAATAGCCAATCACGTGAAATATACGTTATGGCAGTTCGTTGTTTCGTTTGAAACCAAAAACGGAAAACAGCCGTTTTTGTTGTCAGAATCAAAAAACGAGAAAGCACAAAAGTCATATGTTTTATCCAAAAAGTGTATTAATAGCTATATTATTAATTATTTGTATTGTTCTGTCTTGAGAATTCTTGTGTTGTTGCTGTTTTTATGGCGTCTTGTTGTCTTCGTTCTGTACATTTTTATCATTTTATAAGTTTCAAAACAAAGGACTGCAGTTGAAAATTAGCCAGCTGGCTAACACTGGTACCTTTACAGAAATGTTGATTTGTCCTTATAAATGTTTCCTATTTATCTTTATTTTTTCTCGTACTATGTTCATTATTAATATTCTTCTTCTTATTAATATGTAGCAAGTTTATTACTTTTTCTGTATGTAGAAGAAATTATATTGCTTAAAGTCTGGAGAAAAAACAGTACTGACTAAGGTAACGTTAGTCTCATACACACTCCTGCTAGGTTAGCATTTGTGTAACTTTATTTGTAAAATAACATGTAAGTAATTGCAGTAATTGTTTTTTAAAATAGTTTAATAGAAAACTCTTGTCTGTCCTTAGTAGAGACAGAAAGTCAAATAGTGACATGCTGTGATAGTTTTTGTGCAGCTGTAAATATTCACAACATTGTTGTTTCCTGTGAATCAATGAATCTCCATCTGAAGCAGAGATAAGGTAAAAATAATGGATGGAATAATGCATATATACAGCAGCACTCCTGGTATTGATCTGATATTGATAATCAAATCGACCTGAACAGACTGGAGTTGTAAAGGACAATCAGACATGATTAAACTTCTAATGGATTAATAAATGAAAGCTGGTTGGACACTTGATTTTGAGATTAAAATCGCATTCATCTAAACTGGGTAGCTGGTGTCAGAGTAGAAGAAGTCAACAACTAGATCAATCAGATCAGTTCTCATAGAAACACCAGTAACTCAGTCAGCTTTACTGAGCTTTTAAGTTCACAGTAGCTATTTTATATTATTGAAAAATGGTTTACCTTTCATATTTTTCCCCTGTTTGAATTCCAAAAATAAATAAACAGACAGACAAAGAGATGGATGGATGGACGCACAGGACCAACTTTGTCTTGGTAATTTATGTTGAAACAATGATTCTTTGATTTCAGACACTAGAAGCCAAAAGCAGGCGTCTCATTTTCCTGCCGCTGCATATTTCTATGCAGAGTTGTTTTGCAAACTCCGTCTGACTTTAATGTTTCCGGCTGACTCGCGTGAAAACGGTAAAAGTGCCCCTGGTGCCTAGCAGCGGTTGCTAAGATACAGTCGCTGGTTTGTGGGCGGGGCTTGGCGAACAATCCATTCCTTTGATCTCTGACGTCAGGTTCGAGAATGCCTTTGATGCGTTATATGACGTATAAATAGGGCATAAATTCATCTGTTATTTTTCATTTCTGCTAGTGTTAAACTGACAGACCAGAAGGTGCAAAGGAAGCCAAGAAGTTTACAAAACGCAAAGCATAGAAGATGAGCGATCATAATACAGTCACCATGGATGCAGCAGGAACATCACAGACAGACGAGACACCTGCGTTTACAGTAGATGCTAATGTTCGCCCACTGATTGAATCCTTTTTTAAAAGGGTGACAGAAGAACAGTGGGGGTTGTTGAAAGTAGGATCCCCTGATGATGCCACAAAAGATATGTTGTCAGACCTGCTTTTGCACATAACAACATCCATGTCAAAAGCCTTGTTGACGGCTCTTGAGGGCGTAAATGTAGCCGTGTCTGAGGAGCGTGTTCGGTCCAGTCCGGGCGACACACTGCCTCAGAGTTCTGCTGAGGTTGTGGACGTTAAGGACCAAGTACAGTGTGTCAGCTCACAACGCTTGACGGGCTCGGTTGTTAAAGAGGTTGCAGAAAGTGCGAACTCCGCCCTCTGTGATAAATCAAGCTTTAATGCTATGGTTGGCCACGCCTGCAAAATGTTAAAGGCATTCAAGGCCAAGATTTTGTGCACACCTCGACCACAGAAGAAGGAAGAAATAAAGCTGGAAGATCAGTCAGCTGATATTGACGATGGCTGTCCACCAGTCACAACAGTGGAAGCAGAGACCCAGGAGAAGATCTCATCAGAGGACAGCTTTGTGACAGAAACAAAAAAAGCTGTCCAGGTCACCGCAGTCGAGGAGAGTGGACCTTTGGCATGTGAGAAGACACGCGCTGAGCCTGTGCAGGATGCAACAAAACAGGCAGAAGAAAACAAAATGTCTGTCGGGATACTCATAGAGAAGCTGGTCTCACGGGTCTTCAGGAAAGCAAATGTGAGCTGGACCACGGCAGACCCAGAGGACATCATCAAGCGTCTGTCTGAAAAAACATGGGCCGAAGTCGAGGGCGAAGTTTTATATATCACCCCAAAAATTTTCAAAAACCTCGACAAGGCCATTTTCAAAGACCTGCATAAGAAGTGTGGCAATGAAGAGGTGATGCTGGCTTCAATGAATTTAGAGGAACCAGCATTTGAAAAATTGATCGCCTCCTCCGTCAAACATCACCTGATGAAACCACCAAAAAAGCCTAGCGCCATCGGCAGGTTCATGTCCTCTGTGGGCAACGTCATTTTCAGAAGAAGAAACAGGGTTGGCGTTGTGTAGGTGAAATGGAGTATTCATCTTGAAGGAAAAACTTGTCTGGGGTTTCTCTTTTTCCTTCAAAATGAACGCAATAAAGGGCTCAAGTCCTGCCTCACGTCCGGGTTACTTTCTCCTCCAGTGGCCTCTGTCCTTCATCATCGAGGGACAGAGACCAGTGGAGCAGGAGGTTACAGATGTGGGGCAGGACTTGAGCTCTCAGGGCCACCTCAGCACTTCACAGCTAGAAGGCGAGGGTTCGAGTCCCGGTCCTGAGCCCTTCTTGTTTGTGTTGTCTACTGTTGTGGCGTGGGTTTACTCCGGGTGCTCCGGTTACCTCCCACATTTCTCAAAACAATGCAGCAATTGCTAAATTGGTTTCGTGATTATAAATATGTAATAAGCGATTCAATAAAAATGTTAAAATTTTAATTTCTGCTTTGAAACATTTCTTTTCTGATCTCTTTCTAAAGTTGAAATTTGACAGTTTTCATTGAGTATTTATACATTCTTATTCACTAGCAACATTTACCTGTTTGGATCAGAGCTGAAACGAGCAGATTAATCGATTTGTCGATGGACGAAATATTAATCCGCAATCAGAGTAATCTCAGTCAGCGGATTCCCAATAAGAGCTTTTTAGGTTAGTATGCCTGTGCAAAATCATGAATGTGGTTGTACCTCAATACTGAAATCTAGTAATATAACATAATTTGGCATTTTTGGTTAACATTATACAAGGTTGCCAACGCGCTCTGTCTGAACAAATCTCACGCCAAATAAGAGGAAGCCTCAAAGCCGCTCCCTCATGAGAAAAATATAATTATATATGTTAAATAGGCTTTCTCTGCCCACAGGACAAAGTCTGCACATCAGTCCAAAGCGCACAGTTTGTGTGGCTTTAGTTGAAAAAACACCTTTCATGTTTGTAGAGTTTTGCCTCACTTTGCTCCTCAATTTTACATCTATGACAAACTGAAATGTTCATTAAAAATACAACATTTAATGCGATTAAGACAGGTTAGATTAATTAAGCTCCCCAATAGTGTGACCCTAGAACCGCCGCTGGAGGTGAGTAGGCCTGCTGCAGAAATCAGATCATCATCATGCATTGGTATTTATCCTAGCTCTTATTTACTAGACAGTCATTGGTTAATAGCTTAATTCAGCTGCCAACTGCCTTTGTAGTCTTATCATTATCAACATAATCAATAAGAAAAATTTGATGAATCCAAACAAAATAGTTCAGCTAGGAACTCATTCCCTCTCTTCTCTCTAGTGTGTTTTTAAACTACATGTGTTTTTCTCCTTCATTTACTTTTCATGCAATGTTTGTAGGCGTAGAATAAAGTGAGAGATTTGTTAAGTAACTTATCCATCTCTAGTGTGTGTGATTTCGTGGTTGCACTGGGAGCGTTTTGGGGGCCACAAACAAAATCTTGTTTAGGGGCCATGCACCAAAATCCCTGTTACAGCTTCTCAAATGCGATGATTTGCTGCTTTTATCAGTTTTTCCATCATTAAATTGATTATCTTTGGGTTTCTGGACTGTTGATAAGTCAAAACGAGGAGTTTAAATGTGTCACTTTGGCCTCTGGGAAGTTGCGGTGCTCAGTTTTCACTTTTTTCTGACCTTTTTATGGACAAAGCGATTAATTGATTAATCGAGGAAACAATACGCAGATTTTAATCGATAATTAAAATAATCGTTAGTTGCAGCCCTAATTTGGATGTAATGATGTAACAACATATCTAACACTATTTTATTTTGCATTGCATTATATTACTTATACCACTATATAATATTTCTATTATATGTATCTACTTCATAGTATTGTATTATTACTTTATATTCTGTATAGTACACAAGATGGGTGTTTCACGTCGTCCTGTGACCGCACGGCGGCGCTGTTGTATGGATGTCGCTTTGTACAAGTTATTCTCTTTTGAAAAAGGGCATTTTAAAATAGAAATATCTATTATGAAATGAAAACTAAAGTCATAAAACTCTAGAATAAGAATGAAGTAACATTTCATAATGAGTTTCTTAAATTATTGTTTTATTTGTTAAATTCATTCATGTGATCATTTATTTCACAGTTATTTATTGAACATACATTGTGGCCATGATGGATTTTATTCATGATTTCATTCATCCATCATCATCATCTTCATGTAATGTTTTTCAAACTGCGGTGTAACATTTGGTCCCTGAGGCTTAAACGAGTTAAAGTGAAAATGAAGACTGTGGCTCCGAGGAAGAGGAGTTCTGAGTGAGGAGTTAAGACACCTTATACAAGACAGTGAGTGCATTGCTTTAATTGCCAAGGTATTAATGTGCATCGATTAAATTACATTTTAGTAAAATAAAAATAAAGCAGATTTATAAAACAATCTTTGTACAAGTTTGCAAGCATTTCTGGTTCTTTTGGTTATTGTTTATGTACTTTGTTAAACTTATCACAGCCCCAAAGTGCTCTTATGACTGTGAAAAATGCAGCTGCAGAATTTTTTAAATTTCAAATAAACGCAAAACAGGCATTTCCCATTTGTCCCTTTCTGTTGAAATTTCAAGAATCAAGCGCTGAGAATCTGCCGAGCTCGCGTTTCATTTGCTTTCCCACATAATCTTTGCCCAAAAAAAAAAAAAAGGTTGAACTGTTGACCCATAAAACATTAACATCCATTCATGGAATTACAAAACGTCAATTACACTGTGGTGCAAGAACATCAACTGTTGTTTCCCTGTTGCTCAAAAACACATTCATAAGAGGCACTAAGCACGTGATGGATCTGTTTTCAACTTCCTCAGGAGAGCAAGAGGAGGAAGTGAACATGGCTCTTTTTTCCCTGAACTCGCCACTTAATTTTGGACACAAACAGTTCAGGACCACACGTGTTTTTTTTCCCCATATAAGACTCTCCTTCATATATCACAGTAAAATCGTTCTTCATTCGCTGGTGAGAAACTGACCCGAGGGCAGTCTGTGCTTACGCTTTGCCCTTTGCCTTCTTCTGCAGCCGGGTCCGTGTGGGCTCGGTGAGGACTAAGGGCTCCTGGATGACCATGGCGGGGTACTTCCTCCCCAGCAGCTCTACCTCTACCTTCTGGCCCACAGAGCACAGCTCCAGAGGCAGGTAGGCGAACGCCAGGCTCTGCTGGGTGCTGTAGCTGTAGGCTCCGGACGTCGTGTTGCCGACCACCTGATGAGTGAGAATAACCACAAAATAACCAAATAAAACTGGATATGATGACTGGACAACGCTAGTGAGGCTTTTGCTAACCTCGCCATTGTGCCAGATGGTCTCATTGCCTTCGGGGTCGATATCATCCGTATCCAGGGTGATGTAGGAAAGCTTCCTCTTCAGGCCCTTAGCTTTGATCTCCTGAAGCGCTGCTTTGCCAATAAAGTCAGCAGGCTGAACAAACACAGAAGCAAACAGCGTTCATTCAGAACTTATTCATAGCTATAGAGGGAATAAATCCTGGAAATGGATGGTTACCTTGTTCAGTTTGATGAAATAATCCAATCCAGCCTCCAGAGGGTTGGTGTCACAGTTCATCTGTAAAGATCAGCAAAAAAGTCATAACATGTGCTACTTAAAAAGGAAGAGTTCAACATTATTTTCTTTCTTGCCAAGAGTTAGATCAGAATATCGATACCACTCTCATGTCTGTACAGCAAATATGAAGCTACAAGCACAAAAGCCGGTTAGCTTAGCTTAGCATAAAGACTGGAAACAGGGTGAAACAGCTAGCCTGGCTCTGTCCAAAGGTAACGAAATCCGCCTTCCTACCAGCACCTCTAAAGCTCACTAATTAACATGTTATATCTTGTTTGTTTAATTCAAGCAAAAACCAAAAAGGCTTTTTGAGGTTGGCAGCAACAACTTGTCGTTTTTACAGATTAAACAAAAGAAACATAATGTGTTAGTTAAACTTACTTCTTTTTTGTTCTTTTTGTTCAAAGATGGCATTTTTGGCATTTTGCCTTCTTTTGACAGCGTAGACAAACAGCCAACCACCTCAGAGATTCATGTGTTTGTGTCTATATATCGCTTGTTCTGCTTTGTGATGGTGATCTGACAATGCCTGACGAAGATCTCTGTCAGATCGAAACATCGCTCTATTAAATTTAATTTGCTGGGGAGCTATTATATTAGCCTTATATTTAACAGACAGTAAAGAGAGTGGTATCGATCTTCTCATCTAACTTTCGGCAAGAAAGTGTGTGTGTGTGTGTGTGTGTGTGTGTGTGTGTGTGTATGTGTGTGTACCTCAGCTCCCCAGCCTCTAAAGCCCTTTTCCAGTCTGAGGGAGGACATGGCGTAGGTGCCGAAATTGTCGATGCCTTCGTCTTTTCCTGCTTTCATCATGGCCTGGTACACAGCTGCCATGTTCTTCTGGTCGATGTACAGCTCCCAACCGAGCTCACCTAAACACACATGCATATATTTTATATATATATATATATATATAGTATCACCAGATACACTCAACATGTCTGATGTGGATAATAACTAAATATCAAGAAGAGCAATCATAAACTGTAAACACTGTATGAGAACATCACTGCACTTAGCAGTCTGGGTTGACGGCATAATGTCAGAATAATGACTTTTCCATTTTCAGACATAGTGGATCGCTGTTTCTATTGGCTGACCATGAAAATTCACACAATCAAAGGTGATTTATGTACTTATTATGTTTAGATAGCGTCATTTTGCATCACTGATGGAGAGGAAGGAGATTATTGGAGACTGATACAGGATTTTGTGGAGTCAAATGAGTGAAACTGCCTGCAGCTCAATGCAAACAAGACCAAGGAAGCTGTATCATGTTGATATACACACTGTAGGGACACTTTACCTTATTCTCAGTCAACATCTTTTATTCAGTGTTAGCAACTGAATATGCTGCTTTATACACTTTATCCCATCAATTCCAATTGTCATTTGTTTAATAAGACCAAGCAAACAGGTTGTAACTTCACAAAGTGTGCAGTACCTGTGTAGGAGATCCTGATGGCCCGGACAGGAACGCCGGCCAACTGGATGGACTTGCAGTGGAGAAATTTGAATCCGGCATCACTCATATCCTCATCTGTCAGTTTCTGAAGAACTTTGCGAGAGTTCGGTCCTGCAATGCCCAACACGCCTAAATCTTCTGTTACGTTTCTGATGTCCACGTCATATCCACCATCTGCAGCTTCTGCCTCTATCCACCTGAGTTCAGATCCACAGAGAAAACTTTCAGCAGACAAAAAGGGAGATTCTGATATCGTATCATTATGGCATCTCTGGTGGCGGTAATTCGCCAAGATATACAGAAATGTGCCAGCAGGGAAGAAGAAGACTGCAAGCTAGTAAACATGGATGTAAACAATACAGGATTTAAAATACTTAAAAAAATGTTTTTGCAAATGTTTTATAAGGAAGGAAACGCACTGGACACGTTTGTTAGACCTCAAGGATGCACACAATGAGTTTTGGTGAGTAACACTGAATGTAAACATAACTTTAATTTGACACTAAATATTTCACATATTGCCACATCTCAGCCACGTGTGATGAGTTTCACAGGCTGATGTGACCTCCTCGAGCTCTTCATCTGTAGTCTGGTCCCGTCGCCACTTGAGGTCGCTACGTAGCATGAAATTGTCCTTGCCTCCCTCAGGCTGTGGCAGAGAGTTGGTTACAGTGATGGATTTAATGTGCTGCATTCCAATTGGAGCAAATGGTGGGGCGTTGAGTTAAGAGCTGCTGAAAGATTTTAGTTTTCTGCCGTATAAAACAGAATGTGAGAGAGTTTTATTCAGCACAGCCTGAGGCTCAACTCTGGCCTGGGTGTGTCTGACTAAGAACTGAGGAGTGTTTTGCTTCTCTGTTAACACCATGTACTCTGCAAAATGAATACGAAAAAGTTTTGTGCATGTGGCCCTGCTTAATTGTGCCGTTCTGCTAAAATGCATGAAAATGCTGCATCAAAACTGATATTTATTAGAAGGTAGTTTTTCAGAAAGCATGACACAATGCTTCGGAGTACTAAAACTACAATGACCACAATTCATAGAGTTGCAAACTGAGCTTTTAAAAAAAACTTTAAATGACTGTTATCAGTTTTTTTTAATTACTGTTTTACGAATTACTGTTTTCTGACAGTTGGAGTACTTTGGACATGAAACTCTCCCGGTTGAATCCTCAGTACAGAAGATGAAAAACTGTGTTAGAAAATATCTGGTTTCTTGTTAAAAAGTCAAAGGTACAAGCCTGTGTGCATAAACACATCATCTAAGACAGTAACTACGACTCCCAAGGTGCATTTCGGCAAGAAACATCCAATCACAGAATTTAAAATTCAGTTACATGCGCCACTAATGGCGGGCATAAACTTAACGTTATGCTGTTAAGAAAACTGAAAACACATCTGCAGCTGAAATATATTTACTTTTGGATTCTGGGTCGATTTTGAATGAATACAGAACGAACGGCGTCTCTGACTGGCTTCGTCTCCATGGCTGAGGAGACGGTGGCTGAGGCTCATGGGTATTGTAGTATTTAGCCATCCGCCATGCCAAAATGACAAAAGGTGATTTCTCAGAAAGGAAATTCAAAGAAACACAAACTTATAGGATTGTTACAGCATCCAGAGTGTGTTTCTGCGTTAAGCAACATTGAGGATATCATTTAAAGAAAAAATTTAAATGGGAATCCAGAGTGGGGAAGAAATACTTCCAGGACTGGTGGCTCCTCCACTACACAACTGCACAAAAAAATACAGTTTCAGAAGAACTTGCATTACCTGACTTTTTTTTGGCCTTGGGGGCAAAAGAAACAAGTTGTGAATGTAACATTGACGAAACATCTTTTAAATGGATATGGTGAACTTGTTAGCAAACAGTTGCTTATTTACACATCCAGCAGTTACGGAGCAACCCTTTACATTAATTTGGAGTCGTGTTTGTGTCACCTGATGAATGTAAGTCCATTCTCTCTCTTTTAGCTCTATTTTTGGTCTCCACCAGCTCCTGAGGGAAATATCTGGCTCTTTAGCTGCTAAATGCTCCACTGTGTTCACCAGCTGGTCTGTAACTGTGTCTGTCTTCTGTTTGCTGCTGAGCAGGTAGTGTGCAGTGGCTTTTTAGAGCTTTTTCTCTGAAAGCTGCCTGCTGTGGCTGAAAACGAGACTATGAGAGCGGTGAGAGTGAACCAAAACAGTAACGTTGCGGGTCGGACAGATAAACAACGAGCTGAAACTCACTATAAAGCTCCGTAAAGCCGAGGGGAGCTGCAGATTCAGGTGATAATTCTCTGTAGGTTCATCACTACGACCCCTTTCACACTGCCACATTGTTTTCACATTGTTATTTGATACATTATTATTAAAGAAATATCGATTATAACCACTATAAATGTTTTACTACTAAGTTAGCTCCTGCCAGTCTGATTTACTTGAGTGAGATCAAGCCTGTGTAAACAGTTTCACCTGAGGTCATGTCCCTCTGACCCCGAGCCTGTGATGAGCAAGAACTCTCCTGGTGCCAGCTGGGTAATGGTGACCTCAGCAAAGACTCTCCCGGTGGGCGTCAACATATGGCTGATATTGGTCAGGCCCACCTGAAAGCACACAGAGTTGGAGAAAGGGCATGTAGTCATTTCAAAGCCTTGAACTACTAAGAGGAACTGTTAGATGATGTGTGGTGAGAGTATGACCTCTTGTGTATAATTTGTTATCATACATGCCAAATCTACTAACTTGTCACTCCACATTTACAGCTACAGCAGGCAAACAACTCACACTGATGTTAATGAAGTACATGTGCTCTACCTTGGGCATGGTGTTAGCAAACAGGCGGTCCAGCAGCTTGTGCGAGTCCTTCCCCTTCACTATGAACTTGCCAAAAGGCGTCAGGTCGATCACTCCCACCTTCTCCATCACCAGCTTGCACTCTCTGCCAACTGGTTTAAACCAGTTGGTGCGTCGGAAACTGGGCCTGAGCACAGCACAGAAATCAATGATCGCTTTATATCTGTTGTTTTAATGAATACCAACTTTTATACTCCAACTTTGTTTTACTGGCCCTTTTTATTGGCTTCATTGCATAATGCACAACTGATGTGAAAGTATAACAAATGAACATTGTTCTAACAGAAGGACAGAATTACATTACTGACTCAAGCATATTAGCAAGACTTAAAGTCTATGATAGTAAGGCATGGCTACCTCTGTAAGGCTGTACTTAAGCAAGAGCTAAATGCTACTGCTAACATGCTCACAATGACAACGCTGCCATGCTGATGTTTAGCAGGTTTGCCATGTTCACCATCTTAGTTTAGCATGTTAGCATGCTAACATTTTATAATTAGCATTAAACACAAAGTACAACTGAGGCTGATGGGAATGCCATTAGTTTTGCAGGTATTTAGTCATAAACGAAATATTGGACAAATTGAAATTTTGACCTGTTGATGGCGCTAGATTAAAAGTCAGGGGATCACCAAAGTCAGTTGGATTCATCCTCTGAAAACCATGAATGTCTGTACAAAATATCATAGTAATGCATCTAATAGTTGTTGAGATATATAAGTCTGGAGCAAAGTAGAGCCATGCCAATAGTGTGCCTGAAAATACAATATAGCAACAAGTTGGGGAAATAAAGTTGCATAACAAGATTACACCGCAGCTTTTATATTTGTACAATGAGAAACCTCCATGTCACAGATATGAGTCAAGTATGCAGCGCTTGAGAAGGCCAACTGGATTCAACACTTGCGGTTTTGGCAAGACTTCATACACTCGCCGGCTCATCGCAAGAAATCTGTGACTGTGTGGTTTTTAAAATATATCATGGTGCATATTTAGAGATCGTCAGTTATCTGAATGTGCTGTCGAACGTTAGCAGCTGTCCTGATCTATCAGCGTGGTATCTAAATATCTAAATGGTTCTCTTGTGCTGCTGCTTAGAGTTAGAGGAACTGTTAAATGATGTGTAGCGAGCTCGTCTCTGCACTCACTGAAAGGGTTGGCAGGGAGCTCTGTAAGAGAACGTGTTTGTGCTCTACTGCATACCTCCCATCTTCACCCGAGAACATTGTGTCCTCAAACTTTTATTCTGACAAGCATGCATCTCCACCAGAAACTATCAGAGCGTCTTTCTTTATGCATGGGTATGTACTAGCTGAATACTCAAGAGCCATTACTATATTCTCCTTCTTTCTCCGAAGTGATGAGAGGGTATTGCAAAATAGGAAAGTGGATGTGGTGTGGCTAATTAGAGGACTGCAACAGCATTTAGCAATTACATTAAAAGCAGTTACGAAACAAAAGCTAAAACAACAGTTAGGGAACATTTTGTTCAAATGTTTAATTCTTCAATAGTTCAATAGTTAATTGTTCAGATCTAAGATAGTTATGCAAGACATCCTGCCAATAAAACAACAAAGACATTATTAGAGATTTATAAAGAATGTATATCCAGCTCTGCTAACTGGATGCCTTACTTGTATCCACTGTCATCTCCAGGTTTGTAGAACCAGTGAGGTTGTTCCCAGCCAGCGTGAAAGCCCATGGATGCTTTGTCCTTCAGCAGCTCGTAAACGCCACTTGTCCGGCTGGTTGGTCGACCAGCGAAACGCTCCTCCTTGGGGTAACCAACTGGAGAGAGAGCGACGGCGTGAGGAGGAGACAGCAAAGAGTTTAGTGACAGTAAAAAACAGAAGGCTTTGTCAAGTGAATGTGCGATCGTCTTGTATTGTTCTTACCCACATTGTTGAAACCATAGGATTCCCGAGCTTTGGCACACATGAAAGGCACGTCCGTCCATTTGCCGTAGCGGTTGGGGTCGCATTCAATCAGGTCGTAAGGAGGTTCTCCATTCCTGATCCAGTCACTCAGGAACTTACCGATGCCACCAGCATGGATGACTCCATACCTGAACAGTCCAAGCTTTGAACATTATGACTCAGCCCCCAAATGTAGAAACTATCTGCTAAGGTGCTAACCAATCTACACCCCACACACATACCCAAAGCCAATGGCAGTCCAGTAGTTACGAACTCCTTGGTGTGGTCCGACCATGGGCAGCAGGTCAGGGGTGTATGTGATTGGTCCAGACACGACGTTGATGATGTCAGCTTTCTTTAGCACAGGGATCATCTCCATGGCCATCTCAACATGCTCCATTATCCTGTCAAGGTCCGACTCAAACAGTTCCTTACCGAAACCTGCAGCAGCCGGACAGAGAGCAAGATGGACAGAAACACGATGTGTAACTTACAAGAAGAGCGAAACCATGCAGAAAACTGCCACGTCAAAGATAAATTAGTTAAAAGAAATAAAGTTTTTAGTGGATCGACAAATCTTTATCGATGGTAGACAGACCTGGAGGAACTCCATCTCTGACCCAGGAGTCCTGTAGCACCATCTTCTCCATCTTTTCATACGGGCCAAACAGCAGGCCATCTCTTTCCTGACGCAGGTAGTAAGAGCCCTCCAGGTCCCTGATGACAGCCAGCTCCTTCTTCAGGGCCTTCACCTCTGGTACCGTTGCTGTCACCACGTACTGGTGATGCACTGGGATGGTGGGGTGTTCGAGCCCAATCATCTTGCCCACCTCCCGGGCCCAGAAACCTGAAAAACAACAGAGATGGTATTAAATCAACTAACAAAA
The DNA here is from genome assembly GCF_020085105.1 of Siniperca chuatsi. Taxonomy (NCBI): domain Eukaryota; kingdom Metazoa; phylum Chordata; class Actinopteri; order Centrarchiformes; family Sinipercidae; genus Siniperca; species Siniperca chuatsi. The sequence continues at coordinate 4,866,140 of NC_058059.1, forward strand.
TAAAGTCGGCACTCTCAGTAGTGTGTATACACCACTGATGGATTTCAACTAAATGTCGACCTTCCGTCAACCAGCAGCTTTAAATCTCACTAATTAACCCTCATTCACTTCAACACTTCTCATTCCTTTCTCATTTTTTAATCCGTACAAACACTGAAGAGTAAAAAGTCCCAAAATGTCAAACTACACCTTAAGGCTGTCCCGCTTCACTGTACCAGTCTTTCAGCATATTGGCAGTGCTGTGACAGTATGTTCTCCATGTTTTATTAGGCCTATAATATAGAGTTTATGTGTCCTGGTGGACACACAAAGTTTGATGAATGAATCTGTTTGTAAGTAAGAAGTTACGCCCCTCTTTCACCATTTGGTAGGAAAAGTGAATCATTTTTTCCTTGTAAACAGAATGCACTGTAATGTGGTGTTTTTCAATGATTAATGACAGACATAATTAATGGCGGACTCACTGTACCACCTGAGCCACAGCCGCTACCTATCAGATCATGATCAGACTTTCAAACTGGTTTTTAATTACTTTCATTGTCTTTTCATATTCTGCTAACAAACAAACAGACGAAAAACACAGGAAATTTAATTACATTAATAATTAATTTGATTTGTGATACATGGGAAAAGAAAAAACTCCTTCACGCTGTCTATAATAAAGAGTAATAAGAGTAACATAAAGTGAGTACAGGTGATCGGCAGTGTGCAGGAAGTACTTTGCAGTAATTGTTACTTATTTGGGATACATGCATTCCTAGACACCAAAGCTTACTTGTCCAAGAATAGCATGTGATTTATTATCTGGTGATTTAAGTTTTATGCTGGTTGCGATTTAAACTATATCATTTACTGTTAAGTAATTAAAGCGTCAGTTCACCAAAATTACAGAAAAGCAAAACAAACAAAAAGCAATTGTTCCGTGCTGTGAGCACCACAAACAAAATCCAGTTCACCTCCATTGTACTGAGTTAAAGGCAGACATTTCAGAGACTGATAACTCAATACCTGGACAAATTAAACCAAAACTATCTGCAGGGCTAGACACCACCAGGGGTAAATGAGAAAATATGTTCTTTTTGTAATTTGGGTGAACAGACCCTTTAATGAGATTAAAAAATATATACAGGACAAGGCACATGTACCATCCTGTGTTTTTATGGTTGAGATTTTAAAACGTAATCTCCCAGATTAAACCCATGCAAACATTCGGAAATAAGCCCAAACAGAACCAGCTACAAAAACAGACACCCAGACAGATGGACAAACACACACATAAAAAATGTGGACAAGAAGAAGAAGAAGAACTTTTTGTAATCACCACAAGGATCTCCTGTTTTAACGTCCTGACATTTATAAAATAGAACAAAAAAGAAAACAGGAGCCTATAAAACAACAGATAAATTGGTATGGTAAAATGAAAGGTTAAATGAGTGCATGTACAGCGCATATACCTGATCCTTGGCAAACTATATTTTCCAAAAGACACCTGACATGTCTGAGAACACCGGATATTATTTCATTTCATAGCAGCAGTTAGCCTCCGGGTTTTACATTCATGTACATTAAGGAACAGCTGCAATTTTTCCACTGCATGGCTCCTTCGAATTCCTCTCTCATGCTGTTGCAGTGTGCAATCTGTGTGACATACATCAAAGATCTAGATATCAGACTGTCAGATGGCTGAAATATGGATCCGCAACCCTGAGACAGCATTCTTTTACAGCTTGTGAAAGTGTGTTGTTTGCCCAATATGAAGCCTGGGGACCACCAGGGGTCCTTCAGAGGACTCCAAGGGGTCTTCAGCAAAATAAGGATTTGTTTAATTCATTTTACTATTATTTCACCCACTTCACTTGAATTTTGGGCACTTGGGGACAGAGGAAAAACACACCACGCAACATTAGCATTAATTTGAAGATGTGTTTCTGGTGACCCGACAAATGTAAGTTTCACTCTCCTTTTAGGTCTCCTTCCTGTTATTGGTCTCCACTAACTCCAGAGAGAGATATCTGGCTCTTTAGCTGCTATATCCTCCACTATGCTCACCAGCTAGTCTCTAACTGTATCTGTGCACTGTTTGGTGCTAGGCAGGTAGCACACAGTGGGGTTTTGCACTAAATACAGTGGCCTGCTGTGGACGAAAACAACACTAGAGTGTGAGGCTAGAGACTGCTGGGGCACTGAGACCTGGTGATCTCTGATGCTATCTTCAGCTATGTGTTGCAAGAGTAACTCTTATAAACACTGTTCTACAAATTCAACTTAAATTTAAATATTATATATTTCAAATGGTGTACATTTGTTTAACTGCATGCAAGACTGCAGCCTATTAATATTGCAACATCTATTTATATTCTGTACGTGCACCATAAGGGAACTTTATCCCATGGTGAGGGATGGGGTGGGGGTGCATACACACAACATCCAGAAAAGGTCCCAGGCAGTTTAGGCATGAGGCTGGGCTGCAGAGGAGCATGTTTATCAGATGCCTGCACAAAGGGCCGATTCATAGGGTTACTCAGGAATAGTGATGAATGGAGTAAACAAGCTCACCGAAATAAAACAAGCTATGAAACAATCCTGCTTTGTCCATCAGCTGCCCACACTCCTAAACTCTATTTGTTTCTCTATTTATGAATCTAAAGTTAGAAGAATCAGGCCAAAATTTGTTCAAAAGGTCACAGGCTAAAGCAGTGATTCCCAACGAGGGGTACTTATACCCGAGGGGGTACTTCTGTAGTTAATTGCCAGGGGATACGTGGAAAGATTGTGAAGAAGCTGAATTCATTTGATAAAACAGAAATTATGATTTGCTTTTAAAAAAAAAAAAAAACACATATTGAGTCTGCTATAACTCCTGAACACCATGTGTTGCATTTAAGAGTGAGAAAACTAGTTAGCAAACAAGCAGAGAAGTTGAAACCGTTAGCTAAAAGTAATGGATAAATAGTTCACATAGTTAAAAGTGTAGTTTACTGTTCACACAATGGTCAAAACATTGCCTTCCTCCTTCGGGTCAAAAGGTTGATATGTTGAAACTGATCACATTGGGTGACTGTCCAGGGAACATGACCTGTGACCTTAACTTAGGCTCTCATTGGTCAGGGGGGTTAAGTTTATTGGGAAGAGGGGGTACAGCCTGCGTTCCAGACGGCGCCATAGTTTGAGTTTCAACAATGAACAGAATTTGTGAAAATAAGACGTTGGGGAGGGAGATGTTGGTTGGAAAAAAAGAAGTGGTTATGGTTCTGTACAAGGCTCTGTGGGGGCGGCAGTAGAGACGGGAGAGATAAAGTATGTGAAGAAAAAAATAAAGGCTTACAAAGAAAAGAGAGTTTAGCTAACAAAACAACAATGTGAGCACAATACATTTAAAAAAGACTGAGGTTGCTGTTGTTTTCTAGGGAGTTGTTTTCTTCCTTGCTATGTGGGATTTTCAAGGATGAGATTTCAAACCAGTTGCTTTCCCATGGGGGTTATGTCTGCAGCTGGCAAAGTCAATCTTTAAATCACAAAAACTCCACATACAAAAGGGCAGTGACCATGAGTCTGAACAAGTTTGTGGCTGTACCTACAAAAGCCTATATCTGACCAGAAAATGTTAACTTAGCTTACTGTGGGACAGCAATTCATGCAAACAAACACACGGGCGTGATATCTGTCGGTTTGACACTTCAGTCCCAGGATACAAAAAGCAGCAAAATGCTAAAAACAAAAAAACCCTGTATGTCAGGAGGTGTGCATGTGCTGCCGCTTCAAGATTGGATGAAATCTGAACCACTGGTCTGTTTGGATTGGCTGTCGGATACAGTGAAGGCAAAAGGCCAACAGGGCCACAACATAACTGGCTTCAACCAGAGTACAGAATGTGCACATTCAGGGAGAAAATACTGTTTGGCGCAAGAAGATGTGAATGAGCTGTAGAAAATTTGCTCTGCAAAGTCTTTACGATGCTATTTACAATTTAATGTAAATATAGTTTACTAGAACATTTTAAGGGACAAAGTTTTTGTATTGCAGCGACTGTCAAAGCACTATTTTAAACATGCATACATATCAGCACTCGGATCCATTAATTTTACACTATTGTTTAGGGTTGTACTGCAGTTGCTATGTCATTTACCATTTGTTTTAGTTCATTTTAACATGACTGTTACTGCAGAGAAAAGGTGACTAAGGAAAAATAATGCATGACCTATATATTGCTATATGTTACACAATATCCTCTACAGAAGAGGGCAGACTACAGCAAATTCCTGAACCTTGTCAGATAAACAAGCAACAGCAGCAGGGATGAAAGGAGTCTTTGCCAACAAAAATCCCCCAGAACTGGTATGACCCAGTTCAAGCCAAAAGCTCATTTCCCTGGACTCTGCAAGCAGAGTGACTAAAAATACCACCTGAAAGGACATCCAAGTAAAGTACTAAGTGATTTTCAGTTGTGTTGTAAAACTGAGTGTCACATGGTGATAGGAAAGTGTATCCTGACTTTTAAATGCCTTGAAAAAAACCACCAAGCCCAAAACAAAGAATATGGATTACAGTGTGTTTGAGTTCTTTAACACACCCTCTTACAGTAGTTGTTGCAAACATATTGTTACTAAAGCAGACGTTGGTGCAAAAACTGAACTCTTAAACCATGTTCACATCTGAAAATTGCACCAAAGATCAAACAAAAACATTTTCCATGTCTCTGAAGGACACATGAGACCCTTCCAGTTATCTCTATGTGCATTTGGAATATGGACGTTCAAGTACAAACCTGTTGCATTGACAATGCGATTCGCGCGGATGGTTCCATGAGGAGTCTGGACATCCCACTTGCCATCGGCGGTCGGGTTGAGGGCGGTGACCGGGGCTGGGTTGTAGATTTGGGCACCGTACATACGAGCACCAGCAGCCAGAGCCATGGTCAGAGAGTAAGGGTCGATGTGGCCATCTCCTGGGGTGTACAGACCTGCCAACACCTGAAATACAGAGAAACCTTCATATAACAGCACGTCCATCATTATTAATAATGAGCTAGTGATTCTTGACCTATCTCCAATTTTACTATTTTCAGCTGATTACATTCAAGTACAGAAGACAACTGATGTTGTTACTCAGTCCAAATATCTTAAATTTGCTTAAATTCTACATAATAGTCATAATACTAAAGTGGGTGGTACCGATAACATAGACACATTTCCTATTCTTGGGGTCATTTAACCAAAGGGCATGAGCATTAATGTGCAAAGCAGATTTTAATGTCAATCTGCCTTTGATGATTTTAAGGGGTTTTTTTGTGTGGAAAGTTGACATTTTGGCCTGAGGGTGATGCAGCAGGAAAACTGGAAGGTCCAAAATGGAAATGGCTCTTCCTCTGAGGACCATGAGTGTGCTATTAAATTTCATGGAAATATTCCTATTAGATTTTGACAATTCTTGTGCACAAAGGGTGATTTCGGCCTTGTGGTGGTGCAAGACAAAAAGGACAGGGAATAATCTTCTGGGGATCATGAATAGTCATAGTAAAATTCATGACAATCTGCGTAATATTTGATGATTTTAAGAGCTTTGTGTGTGTGAAAATGAAAATGTTTGGCCTGAGGGTGATGAAGGGGAAAACTGGAAGGTCTAAAACGGAAAGGGCTCTTCCTCTGAGGAGCATGAATGCCTGAGAATGTGCTATGAAATTTCATTGAAATCTTCCCGTTACATTTGGACAATTTCTGTGCGCAGAGGGTGATTTCAGCCTTGTGGTGGTGCTAGACAAAAGGACAGGGGCTCACTAAAATCAGAGGGAATAATCTTCTGGGGATCATGAATATTCTTTGCAAAATTCATGGCAACCTGGCCTGTAGTTGTTGAGATATCTTGCTCTGGACCAAACGGGTTGACCAATCGGCCAACACACTAATAGACTTTCCCATCCTTGAATTGAACTGATGAACTGATTGATCTGCTTTGAGATGAAGAAGATGATGAGTGCTCAGAAGGAACAAGAGAATAAGAGTGGGAACAGACAAAGATAAAGGAAACACTATCTCAGAAACCTACCTATCCACCACTGTGATGGATGATCATTATTGGCTTTTCAATCATGGACTTTTTACCACCAATCAATCCACCAGAAGCACATTCTCTATAAGAATAAAAGCCCTGCAGTGATTTTGTATGTTGCTATGGTTCGTACAGACCTTGTCTATATTGAGCAATGGGAAAAGTTCATGGACTTTCTCTGGTCCGATGAAGTACTGTGGCGTCACATGCCAGTGTGTGCGGGTCATCTGGTACTTCATCTCATCCACCCGAGCCGCTGTTGAAGCAATACGGACACTGCCGGGCTGATGAAAGCCCACTGCCTACAGAGAAAGACAATATGGATGACATATAAACCACACAAACCCACCTCCACACATCAAAGATGAGCGAGGCACCTCACCTGTCCAGTCTCAGCCTCCAGGCTCTCGTATAATTTAATGCTGTCGTAGTGGACTTTCTTGAGGTTGATGCCTGGATGGTAATATGTTGTCAAACCAGCCTGAAATACAAAACAAACAATTAACCATGATGGGTGCTACGAAAAAACATTCACAGACTCCAACTTAAAGCTGCTTTAACAGATTTTTCGGGGGGCAGCGGAAAAAACACAACACTGATATATTACACCTTTTAAGTTGATATGGTTGATGTGTTAGAAAACAGTTGCTTATTTACACATCCAGCAGACGCAGAGCAACATTATCATTCATTTGGAGTCATGATCGTGTCCACCTGATGAATGTAAGTCCAATATTCACTCTCCTTTTATTTCTCCACAGATAAATATCTGGCTCTTTAGCTGCCAAATGCTCCACTACGTTCACCAGCTGGTCTGTAGCTTTGTCTTTCTGCCGTTTGTTGATCAGCAAGTCAGTTTTAAGACCTTTTTCGCTGAAAAAAAGCCACTTGTTGCGTCGGTGAGAATGAACCAAAGAGTTGTGGGCTGTAAAACCAAAACAATGAGCTGAAAGATGCTAAAACGCTCCAAAGAGCTGCAGAGTCAGGCGATAATTCTATGAGCGACCCCTTTCACATTACACACAGTCATTTGATCCATTGTTAATATAAAAATATTGATTATAGCAGCTTTAATACCCTGTCAAAGCATTTTAATGCAATTCTAAACTAATCTATAACAAACTACTGTAAAGTTCATCACAACCTTTCCCCTTTAAACTGACTTTAACTCATAAAGAGGTCAAAAGATACATAGTGGCATCTCTAATTCTTATTTATGTCCTATACTACAAAGATGAAAATGGCTGTGTGGAGTTTGCATGTTCTCCCCTTATCTGTGGGTTTCCACCAGGTGCTACCTCCCACAGCCGAAAAACATGCATCTACAATTTCCAATAGCTGTGAATTTCCCAACCTGGCAACCTGTCCAGAGTGAAGGGAGTAACTGAATAAGTTCCCCCTCTGACATGTCAAACGTGTATAAATAGCAGTGAAGTGCTTGTGAGTGAATGAGTGAAGGGCAAGTGGGTCAAGACTTCAAATGCCTTGAACACTTCTAAAAGTTCCCCTCGATGGATACAATGCTACTACCAAATGACACAAACACAAATGGCTGTAAACACCTTCACTAAAGGAGGCTGTCGAGGAAGAACCTCTCCGTACACGTGCTTTAAATTTACGAGTAGCATTTAGTGGTCAGTTGGTCAGTTTCTTTGACAGTAATAAATATATGATCGACATACTAATTTTGTTTTGAATTATCAAGAAAATGCCACGTTGAGACATCGTGAATCCATGTTTCACAGCTGTCGAGCAAACAAAGATGATTAGGAAAAAGTACAAAATGAAAGGAAATAGCGCTGAAACAATTGGTAAATTAACTGATTTTGGTTAGTCGTTTTTCAAGCAAAAATACCAAAAATTGCCGATATTGCTCCAGCCTCTAAACTGTGAGGATTTTCTTTGTCTTCTGTACAGCTGCAACGATTAGTCAATTAATCGATTTGTCAAACAACAGGAATTTAATGAGCAACTATGTGAGGATTTGCTGCTTTTCTTTGTTATAAATAATTATAAATTAATTACCTTTTTGCTTTTGGGCTCTTGGTCGGACAAAACAAGCAATTTAACAGCTTCTTTTTTTTATTATAATTTTTGAACATTTTATGGACAAAACGATTAATCGAGAAAGTAATAGGCAGATTAATTGAAAATGAAAATAACTTGAGTTAGCTGCAGCATTAGTCTTATGTGACAGCAAACTGAATATATTTGGGTTTTGGACTCTTGGGACAAAACAAGCAATTTGATGACATAACTTTGGGCTTCAAACAATTGTGACGGGCATTTTTTTTTTACTATTATCTGACATTTTATAGACCAAACGATTAATCCAGAAAATAAATGACAGCTTAATCGACCCAAATGGAAATGGAAATGTGTTAAATCGCCCCCCTTCACATTTACTGTATTCATGAACCTTGTTGGGACCCTTTGGACCAGCAGGATCCTTCTGCCAATAAATAACAGTAGACTTTGGTGGACCTACAGCGTGCCAGGTGGATCCAGCCGTCAGATCAGACTTCTCCAGCAGCACCACATCCTTCATGCCACCTTTGGCCAGGTGATAAGCCAAGCTGACCCCCACACATCCACCACCAATGACGACAGTTTCTGCGGTGTCCTTCCACCTCTTCCCCAAAACTGAGGATGCATCACTGAAGAAAGGAAAGGAACAGAAGGAATTACAGGTGAATAATAATCACAGCTCCAACATGCATCATGCACAAGTGCACCTCTACATTCTGTTGACAAAGTGCCACAACTTCAAAATGCTGTCGTACCTGCAACCAGAGACGACATATTGAAGTCACCACGTTGCCCATGTGTGATATGTTGCAGAACCACCATAACTACATTGACTTTATGTGTAACACTTTTGCACCAAGCCTGCATGTCACCTAAAAGTCTCGTTGCACGAATCAATCAGCTGTGCAGCTTTACGCGCAGTAGACTCACTGCACGTTAATTATGGCTATTTTATACCCTCATTTATAACAAACTGCCTGACCAAAGCGTGTTTAGTGACATGTCCAGCTAACGTGAGTGTTGCTTCTGAACACAAGTGAACTATCTCACCTCTGATCGGCTTGTTTTCTTGATGTGCAGCAGATGTTTCTTAAAGGAAGCCGAGCAAGCCCTCGACACGCGGCTAACTCTCTCCGCAACTGAATGTTGATTAGGTTTAATATCCGCGACATAACTGAGGTAATATTTAAAAACTATAAACTAACCAGGACATATGCAGCTCAAAGCATAACCAGCCCCCCTCTGCAGGACCCCTGCACTGCCGCGTGTTGTTACAAATATCCCACTTTTGCACTGACAGGCGCATTGGCACGCCCACAGGTCGAGGACCGGGACGAAACTTAACCCAGATCAACCCCCAGCCAAGTTAACACTTTGTGTGCCATAACCCCAAATAGAGGTAAAAACCCCCATCTGTGGATGGTTTCAGTGTATTTAGTTATTTAATTGATCTATTATGAGTAATATGAAAAATCCACATTATCAAGACTAAGAGTCTACTGCCATGCTAGCGGCTTTTTGAGGCACAGCTAAATGCTAACATTAGCATGCTAACATGCTCACATTGACAATGCTAACAGGTGTAATGTTCATAATGTTTCTTTCTGCTACGCAGGTATAATGTTTATCACATTTACCATTGTAGTTTAGTGTGTTAGCATGCTAACATTTGCTAATTAGCACTTTACACAACGTACAGATGAGGCAGATGGGAATATAGTTTGGCAGATATTTAGTCATAAACCAAAGTATTAGACACATTTAAATGTTGATAATATGAAGTTAATAATCATGTTAATATGAAAAACCTACAAGACTAAGAGTCTACAGCCATGCTAGCAGATCTGTGAGGCACAGCGGAGCGGTGAGCTAAATGCTAACATTAGCATGCTAACATGCTCACAATGACAATGCTAGCATGTGTAATGTTCATAATGCTTCTTTCTGCTACGCAGGTATAATGTTTATCACATTCACCATTGTAGTTTAGTGTGTTAACATGCTAACATTTGCTAATCACCACAATACACGTACAGCTGAGGCTGATGGGAATGCCATTAGTTTTGCAGGTATTTAGTCATAAACCGTTTGTCGCACACATTTAAATTTTGACCTGATGATAGCGCTAGATGAAAAGGGATAACCAAAGCTATTATAATTCATCCTGAGGGGAACATAAATGTGTGAACCAAATGTCATAGCAGTCCATACAATAGTTGTGGAGACATTTCACTCAAAACCACAAGTGTCAACCTCATGGGGGCGCTACAGGAAAAGTCAGGGGATAACCAAAGTCAGTAGGGTTCATCCTCTGGGCACCGCGAATGTCTGTACCGAATTTCATGGCAATAGATCCAATAGCTGTTGAGATATTTCAGTCCGACATTGCTCTTTGTTGAGTTATGGCTCAACAAATTAATGCACCAGTGCAGATTAATAGCAACACTGATGCACAACTCCCATGTTTTCTCTGAGAATACACTCAGTAAAGGTTTGCACAAGTTATTTGTGTCTCGATCATGTAACATGTGTAAAATGTAAACAAAAGAATTGACCTGTTAGATCCAGTCTGAGCAAAACATACAGAAACATTTATCTCTGATGGTCCTTGAGCCTTTTATGCAACACAGCCTCTAACCCATCTGGAACAGCTCTGAACTGGACGTTTATCTTGATAGCTGGTTAATATAAACACCGAAATGCAGAAACAAATGTATTTCTAAATGCATTTCAAATGTGTGCATGAAACAAGAGTCCGCGTAGGAGTGCGTGGAGCGGATTTCACAGATCTTTTGACTAAATTCTATTGATCAATCTGACGATCAACTCAAGAGCAGGCAGGACATTGAGATTAGATGTTCATCTGCAAAACTAATTTGACAAAGTGATTCAATCACTTCAGATATAAGTGTGTGTGTGAGAGAGAAATTGATTGTGGTGACCGTGGATGCACTGTCTGAATATCTTTATTTTAACTTGGGAGTTAATAAGTTAGTAAAGTGTTTCAGCAAACATGGTGCACTAGACTAAACTATATAAAGTTACACAACAACATGTGGAGTATATAGGCTGCCACTATCTCTGGTGGGACTGCAACATGCTGTCCCGAGGCAAGAAAAGCCTCTTCTTTCATGCCTGGCTCCAGTACTTAAACTGGGAGAGTTCAGAACAAATTACTGCATGTTTTAATTTTCAGGTTACACTTATTGTAGCGTTTTTAGCTAGCTAGCGGCATGACTCTAGGGATGGTTGGTCAGTTTTTTGGTTGGTCCACCACTTAGGTCCAGGCGGAAATATCTCATCAACTATTGGAGGGATCGCCATGAAATTTTATACAGATATTCATGACCCCCAGAGGATGAATCCTAATGACGTTAGGGATCCCCTGACTTTTCCTCTAGCGCCACCAACAGGTCAAACATTTCACAAATGCAGTGAAATATCTTTACATCTACTGAATGGATTGCTCAGACATTCATGTTCCCCTCAGGATGAATTGTACTGACTTCGGTGGTTCCCACACTTTTCCCCTAGTGCCACCACGAGGTTCACGTTTTTGTTTTTTATTGAAATTGCCATTAAATGTGGTAAAATCATTCATGTTCTCCAGAGGATGAATTGTAATAGCTTTGATCCCCTGGCCTTTATCTAGCACCACCATCAGGTCAAAATTTAAATTTGTCCGATACTTTAATTTGGAAAACTAGTGACATTTGTGTTTTGTGCTAATTAACAAATGTATTTGGTTGTGTTTTCTTCATTTGCTTGTGATTTGTCTATTTGCATGTGCGTTGATCTCTCAGGACCACCGTACAAATGAGCACTGGTGGAAGAAGTATTCAGATCATTTACTTCAGTAAAAGTACCAATACCACAGTGTGAAAATATTCAATTACAAGTAAAAGTCCTGCATTCAAAACCTTACATAAGTTACTAAAGCATTATCAGCAAGTTGACTTAAAGTATCAAAGTAAAAGTAATCATAGTGCAGTAAAATGCTCCCTGTCAGTGTTTTATTATATCTGATGTTTCTGGATTAATATTGCTGCTGCATTAATGTGTATGTTGCATTTTACTGCTGCAGATGTTTAAGGTTGAGCTCATTTTAACTACTTTATATACTGTTGGGTAGTTTAATCTACAGCAATGCATCATGGTCTATAAGATCATCATGTGTTTGTAGCGTCGCTGTCCTGTGAGAACCACGTATCTCTAAGAAGTCAACTTTCATGACGATGCGTTTTCCAGCTGATCCGAGGGAGGGTTAAAGAGTTTATTTAGCTTCAGAAGTTTCCATAAAGGAAACACTTCATCCTTCAGTTAATTCACATTCAAAATCACCAAATTTGGAGATACATGGTTTCCACTGGACAGGAAGGGTATGAAAGGTTATAATCTGAAAAGTAACTAAAGCTGTGAGACAAATGCAGTGGAGTAAAAAGTACAATATTTGCCTCTGAGATGTCGTGGAGTAGAAGTATAACGTAGCATAAAATAGCAATACTCAAGTAAAATACAAGTAACTCAAATTTGTACTAAAGCACAATACTTAAATGTAAATGCACTGCAAATGAGCTGGATGAGAATTAACAGAGGGATTTTTCCCTTTTAACAGCATGCTAGTCTGGATCAGTTAAGTTACCTGGGACACATAAACTAGAACATCCACAACAAATGTGGCATCTGTACAATATGTACCGTCACAGAATATCATGTTATATTGCTAAACATGGCTTTCTTTCTAAGGTATAGAGGGTATGGAGGAACTTCTGGAGTGTCCCAGAGTTTAACAAAGATCGAAGACATATAATCATTTGTTTTATCAATATAATCAATCTGAACAGTTTACCATGAATATTATATAAGTGTGTGCTTATTCATGCAGTCCCACAGTGTTTCTCTCCTGACTAAGTTTTGTGTTTGACTTGACAGCCTCCTCTGCTCACAACAAATCTGTGGATCATCTTGAGTAACCGGGTCATGATTTCTGGAAAGAGACGTTGCTGTTGAGTTTTTAAAATGTATTTTTTTGGCGCTTTGAACACCACATCCCCGAGTGCCATATAGTCCCCTTATATTCAAAAGAAAGGCAGACATCTCTACGGCTCGGTATCTCCAAAACTCTGCAACTCACACCAAAACAATCTAGATGGATAAATAGCACTACAGGTGAGAGGAAAAACATGTATTTTTGATTTTGGGGTGAGTTCTGGGAAGGAAAAAAATCCCTCTTTGGTAGAACAGGCGTCGGGGTCACAAGCAGACGTACTGTAGCTTTATTTTCAGGGGTCACAAAACATTGCTCGGGTGGAAAACCCTACATTGTGTTATCTGTTTGCAAAGACCGCTTAGAGAAATAACTTCCAGAGTGTTGACAGACCTCCCTCCTCCCATTGTTCTTGTTTTGGAGCAGGAATGATCGCCTCGCTCCAGTTTAGTACATGCAAACATATAAAGTACGAATACAGCTAAAAGCTCCTCCAGCAGCAGCCTGTCTGCAGCTCTACAGTTGCCTCGGGGCAATAAGGGATATCTATCATCGTGAAATAGCAATTCTAGAGCTGAAATGATTAGTCTACAAACATTACCTGGATCCAGCTTCTCACTTGTTGCTTTTTCTCGTCTGATGTGACAGGAAATTGATAATTTTTTGGGTTTTGGACTGTTGGTCGGAAGAAACAAGCTATTTGAAGACGCCACCTTTGGCTTTAGGAAATAGTTTGAGGCATTTCCCCCTGTTTTCTGACATTTAATACACCAAACGATCAGACAATTAATCAAGAAAATAATCGGTAGATTAATAGATAATTGTTAGCTATAGCCCTAAGCAATTCCTTTGATTCCTTTTTCACACTTTGTTGCATCTACAGGCAAACTGAACACACTTCCCTCTAAATTAAATATGTATAAATAAGATTAATTCATGTGAAAACGTTTAGTTAAATGACAAATGGCAGAAAAGATAGCCAGAGGAAGGAGAATTTAAACTGGTGAGAATGAATACGTGAACAAATTGAAAGTTTCAGATAATTTCAATGGGCTCATTTCTTCCTCCATTAACTCTTGATGGTGTTTTTTTTGTGTGTAGCAGGCCAGAATGGGCACGTTGCGTTCAGGGTGGCATGGTACCATAGAGGGTTAAAGATCCCCTCCAGACATGTTTTAGGACATAAAAAAGATTTTCTTTGTGTCTGACACAAAAAAAAGTTCAATTAGCTCGTTTTAAAATTCTTAAAATAACATCTCCTCCTTCTCCTTCACTGAAAAATCCAGTCTGTGTTTATGCACTTCAGACACACTTGTGTAAGTTGCATACTGGACCTTGACTGGATCCAAACTGGTTGTAATGTGACAAAGTCCTGCTCGTACAGTGCGTGCACATCTTAAATCCAGATTTTATGGTGAGCAGAAACTTCTTCTCCCTTCAGCAGATGACAGTGAGGCTCAAACATCCAAGTGAGGTTAACAATAAGCAAAACACATTTTTGAGAGGAGGTGGACTTTAACTTAAAGGATGGAAATCACGCCAAACCAATCAGACTGTAGTCCTCTAACTTTAGCACATCACTCCTACAGTATGTGGCTGCCAACAGGAGCAGGGCTTGTAAAACTCTCATTCACCACATGTTTCTGCTTTCTGCGTTTGGGATCTTTCCAAAAGAGAAAAATGCTGATTTTTTTTTATCCACACAATTTTCATAGTGGCTCACAGCATTATGGCTGCTACATTTTCCACACCTTCATAAGGGATTATATATTTTAAGCATTTCTACAGCTTCTGTGTTTTGCATTAATTTATGGCACACGCAAAAAAAAAGAAAAAGGCAGTTAAACCTGATCATACTTGGTCTGCATGACTCAAATTCTCTTTACTTTTTAACTGATAATGATCCTGTTCTCACCTACTAAAAAACACTCAATCGACGTATTGATTTATTCAATCTACAAAAAAAAAAAAATATCAAGAGGGGTCTTGTATTTCTGCGGTACCTTGAACAATATGTTGCAAACTTGCCAATCAGAAAAAAAGAAAAAGAAAGATGAGCGGCGTGAGGCAGGCGGTTCTTAGAGTGACATCAGGAGCACCGCACCCCTCTTGGATTATAAATGCCGCACGAACGCGTGCACAAAACCCCTTTCCAAACTCAGAGGCACGCTGTAGCTGAGTGGGCCGGTCACTGCTGCAATAATCATCATGGCGCCAGCTGGACAGAAGAAGGTTAGTACACGAAGTCTTAACCACATGAATATTTTTTTAATCCCACTTGTTGCGTGGTTCGAGTTTTGAAGCCACGGCATTGAAGTGTCTGTTGCATGTGCGCATTTCCGTGCAAAAGGAAGAGGTTTTGCAAACTACCAGCTAGTGGACTGTAAGAAACTTGCTTCTTCTTGCACGTTTGACTTTTCACGCAGGGTATTTTGGAGCGTCTGGATGCAGGAGAGATCGTGGTCGGGGACGGAGGCTACGTCTTCGCCCTTGAGAAGAGAGGTTATGTCAAAGCGGGACCGTGGACGCCTGAGGCGGCTGCCGAGCACCCAGAAGCGGGTACTGCCACTGTGTTTCTCTCTTAACCGAGTGTTTCGCAGCGGTTCAAATGCTGAATGATCCACCTTCTTGTTTCAGTGCGGCAGCTGCACAGGGAGTTCCTGAGAGCTGGCTCCAATGTCATGCAGACATTCACTTTCTACGCAAGCGATGATAAACTGGAGAACAGAGGCCACACTCAGCGCTTCACCGTGAGTGTGTTTTTAATCTGTGTGGCTGCAGCTTCTCATGAAGAGGTGAAGGCACCGAACCACCTGCCTGCAGCAAAGCAGGAAACGGGGACATGGTGTTCTCTTGACGTGAACTTGCACTTAGTGTTTTCTTTTCTTTTTGAACTTCAGGGGCAGCAAATAAACGAAGCAGCTTGTGACCTGGCCAGGGCGGTGGCCGACGAGGGCGACGCTCTGGTGGCAGGAGGAGTCTCTCAGACCCCCGCTTACCTGAGCTGCAAGAGCCAGGATGATGTCAAGGCCATCTTCAAGAAACAGACTGATGTCTTTGTCAATAAAAATGTGGACTTCTTGATTGCAGAGGTATGTAGTGACTGCTGTTGGTAAGTTAGGCATGGTACCATAGAGGGTTAAAGATCCCCTCCAGACATGTTTTAAAAATACTTTGCTTGGAATAATATTTTGTGTCTTGACAACAAAAAAAGTTAAATTACCTCGTTTTAAAATTCTTAAAATAACATCTCCTCCTTCTCCTTCACTGAAAAATCCAGTCTGTGTTTATGCACTTGTAAGTTGCATACTGGACCAACTTGTTATAATGTCACAAAAACCTGCTCCTACAGTAGGCATGAGAAATATCTGAAAAATAAAGGGGCTAAAAAAAAAAGCGCTGGGGGACGTTTGTTTTTTAAAGGACAAAATTGCTGAGATCTTTAAGTCCTTAGTATAGGTCAAAAACACTGGACCGTACATTTCCCATAATGCGACCAATAACACTTTTTTTATTTTTTTTATTTTCATGGTAAATACTTCAGTTTGTAATTCAGGCTTTCTATTACAGATTTCTCCATCAGGGTTATTTTCTCAGACTTTAGAAAGCTCCCTCCAGAGCCACTGAAGAGATTTCACTGGCTGTGTCCTGCTCCTTCTCCTCATTTGTTTGAAAATGGGTGGAGTGTCCCATTTGGATTTTTTAAAATCCAAAGAATGACACTAGCTCACTGGTAACTGAGGTACAATAAAGTGTTTTTAAATGTTTGTTCCTATTTGGTGGGAACAAACGTGCAGTCCTGCAAAATCCAGCACATTTTAATCTTCATTTTCAGTGTCCTCTGATCCCAAACTGCATTAATTCACTGCCTTAATGCCAACTGGGACCAACATGTTGGAACAGGGTGTATCAGTTACAGCATTTTTAAAACTCTTTGCTACACATGTGTGTTTGGGGCTGAACCGTTTCCAGCACCTGCTCCTTATGTTGGAATTTATTTAAACCTGCAGTTTGGCCACTTGGGGGCAGCAGAAACAAGCTGTGAACACAACATTAACATATATTCACCCTTTAGGTGATATGGTGAACTTGTTTGCAAACGGTTTATTATAACTTTTTGTAGCTCTTGTTTGCTCTCCAGTAACTCCTGAGGGAAAGTCTTATTTGTTCACCTGATAGTTGCTAACTTAGTCTGTCTGTTTGCTGCTGAGCAGGTAGTGTAAAGTTGGGTTTTAGAGCTCGTTCACTGAAAACAGCTGCCTGCTGTGGCAGAAAATGACTTGAGTCGTGAGAGCGCACCAAAACTGTAAAACCAACCCTCTTTCACATTACACACAGTCATTTGACCCATTATAAAGATTTTTATTTTAGCAGCTTCAAAATGGCAATATCAGGAAATAGGGCTGCAGTCTGAAACATCTTGTCTTTGGCCACCAATAGTGATCTATTTTTTTTTTTTCTTCTCAATTATAGTGACTAAGCAGCATAAGAGATTAATAATTAATTTTTCTTGGTGTTGTTGTTGTTGCTTGCAGTACTTTGAGCATGTGGAGGAGGCCGAGTGGGCAGTCCAGGTTTTGAAGACCACCGGGAAGCCTGTTGCTGCAACTCTGTGTATTGGACCTGAAGGAGACCTGAACGGCGTCAGCCCTGGGGACTGTGCTGTCAGACTCGTCAAAGCTGGTATGACAATATCTCAAACGCTCCTGTATTTTATGATGTCCCACAATGGGTGCACAGCCTCTCACCCAACTATAGCATTTTGATGCTGTTGAATTGTATTGCTTTATCTTATCGGGGCGGCTTACAGGTAGAGCGGGTTGTCCACTAATCGGAAGGGCGGCGGTTCGATCCTGGCTTCACCCAGCCTGCATTTAAATGTGCTTGAGCAAGATACTGAACCCCAAATCCATTTATTTTGTCCACCCCATTTTAAATCAGAAGGCAGGCTCTATATAATGCAATAAAGTTCAACAACACCACAAACTACATCCTCCAAACTGACCGTACAGTTGAATCAACACCTCAAACAGTTTCAACAAAAACATTATAACCTTCATGAAGGGAGGATTTATTGTTTGTCCAAATCAGCAGCAATTCAGTTTTCATACACGGACAATGTGGAAAAATTGTTTGCACTTAAAGAGGTGCTCCATTTCTGTGAGGCTGTGGGAATCGCAAGAAACGGGTTTTAAAGTTGTTACACTCAAAACAGATGAGGCTGAGAGATCCTGACTTTTTTTTTTTAATTCCCTATTATGGATAAAACTTCAAAAATATTGAATCCTACGTTTTCCGTAATGTAGCATCTTTTCATGTTACTCTGCCTGGTGAGCCCAAATCTTTAACTCCATGCACCTGGTTTGTAGTGCACACTTTCTGTAGTAAACTTGTAGAGCCCAAGCTGACGTGGGGAAGGTAGCATTGGTTCCCCTTTTATTTTGTTTATTTTATTTTAATTTTTTTTTTTTTTGAGGTCAGTAAGTGAAGGATTTGAAAATATGACTTTGGCGCCATCCGGTGGATGTATGAAAAGAGACTGCAGCAGAAAATAATACATACACACACACACACACACACACACACTCTCTGTGGGTGACCTGGGAACCCAGCATGAACACAAACTGCACCAGTTTCCACCTGGATTGTCATTTTTCCACAAACTTATGCCATTAGGATAATTTTAAAATATGTTGTAATCACATTAAAAAAAAATCTCCACACTTTATGTTGCCTGTTTAAGCTCT
Source organism: Siniperca chuatsi (assembly GCF_020085105.1). Classification (NCBI taxonomy): domain Eukaryota; kingdom Metazoa; phylum Chordata; class Actinopteri; order Centrarchiformes; family Sinipercidae; genus Siniperca; species Siniperca chuatsi. The sequence goes on from NC_058059.1 coordinate 4,884,947, forward strand.
GATTTTAAAAGTTTGCACGTTTCCTCTTCATAGGAGCTCAGATTGTGGGCATTAACTGCCACTTTGACCCGGAGACCTGTGTGAAGACCGTGAAGTTGATGAAGGAGGGAGTGGAGAAAGCCGGGCTGAAGGCTCACTACATGAGCCAGCCGCTGGCTTACCACACTCCTGACTGCAACTGCCAGGGCTTCATTGATCTGCCAGAGTTCCCCTTCAGTATGTATACACACTCAAAAAAAAAACCCATTTCATTTCTCAATTGCCACATGTTGACATGGAGGCCAATAATACACATGTACAACCGTGTGACAGGTCTGGAGCCGAGGATCCTGACCAGATGGGACATGCAGAAATACGCCCGGGAAGCGTACAACGCTGGCATCCGTTACATCGGAGGCTGCTGTGGATTTGAACCCTATCACATCCGCGCCCTGGCTGAGGAGCTGGCACCTGAGAGGGGTTTCCTGCCTGCTGGCTCGGAGAAGCATGGCAACTGGGGCAGTGGCCTGGAGATGCACACCAAGCCTTGGGTCAGAGCCAGGTAGAGATTTCTTTCTTTTTCCTCGTCTTTTCTCTCAAAATAGCTGCAGTTTAGTTAAAAAGCGTCCTCTCTGTAGGGCCCGTCGTGACTACTGGGAGAAGCTGAAGCCTGCGTCTGGCCGTCCCTTCTGCCCCTCGATGGCCACCCCCGATGGCTGGGGTGTCACCAAAGGCCATGCTGACCTGATGCAGCAGAAGGAGGCCACCTCCCAGGAGCAGCTGAAGGCTCTCTTTGACAAGGCCAACAAAAGCCACTGAGCTCCCCATCTGTTTTTGTATGAGGCATCTGTTTGTAGAAGCCAAGGGATACTCAGACAGTCCCGTAAGTTTGCATACCAAAAAGATCAAAATGCTGAAGTTCTTTCTGTATTTTTACGACAATTTTTACTGTGTGGAAGACTGGTATCAAATGCCGATAATTCAAATTAGCTTTGCAGCCTGAACTAACAATGAGTGCCTGTTTTATAAGTAAGATTATCACAACCATGAACCTTGTGAAATTACTGTGAATACAAAACTTAAAAGAACAGCTGTGAATGCACACAAGTAATGCCTTTAACACAACAAAAAGTGCCCAATGTTGTCTTGGAAAAAAGTTGAATGATGTGTTGCAATAAACTTCTAATTGAACACAATCAGCTTGTGTGAGTGGGCTCTGTCCTTTTTTTGAGAGGGGCTGGGAAGTTGATGGAGTGTAAAATTCATAACTAAATGCTACTTATCACTTGTACCCTTTTTTTTTTTTTTTTTTTTTTTTTTTAAAGTTTTGGTTTATAGATGCAAGTAGGTGCTGTAACATGTAGGTCCTGGAGACCTGACACAAGTCAAAGTGGTCTTCATAAATTCTATCAAATGTCTGAAATTGAGGTTTTTCAAAAAACAATGGCAGCGTTAATCTTTCTCTGGATAGAAATGCTGCTGCTGTCATCTAGTGGATGAAAACAGTACATAAATAATCTTAGGAGATACTATGATGTTTTTTTTGTTGTTTTTTTTTTAATCAAGAGTTTGTAGGTTTATCATATGGCTTACAATCAACAAATTATATCTAGACATTGTTAGTGCTCTTTATTTTAGTACCAGAGAACAATTATTACAGCTATGATTAACTTGTGTGTTTTATACTGGATGTCCAAAGGGAATTGTGACTTCCTGTGTTTATTCAGTTGAGGTATTGTCTACACAATGATGAAGAAATATTAGGATGTGGTGTTACCCCACTGGCAGACTTCTTTAATAGATATAATGCATGACCTTCACCCTGTGAACCAAATTTAAAATCTTTCCAAGTCACCTTTCAACATGCTGTCTGACTCAGAGACCTACCACCAGAAGTCCCAATACAAAGGCAGGAAACATGTTTATAATAAAAAAAAAAAAAAATTTTAAATAAATTTGTTGCAAATATCAAGACTAATTGAGCGTTTCTCTGTTTCAGAAGTTCTGGGATCCAAAATTAAAATACAACCAAACTCATGGAAGCATTTAACGGGCATAATATCTACTCTAGCCTACTATCAGGTAGATAGTAGACAGACAAACATTAATGAAATTATTTATATTTCTAACTTCAGTAAATCTTGAACTAACATTACCTGTATTGACTGATGGGTGTGTTAACAAACTACAAGAAAAACATACACTGCTCTGCAGGCGTTATAATACCGCTGGAGAAAACAGCAGTTCATTTACTCTTCCACTGTGAACACACTGTCTTTAGAAGTTTTCTGACTTGTCCTGCTTTGGGGAAAAAATCTGGAAAAAGGTCACAAATATACAATAATATATAATATCCTGGTGTGAGGAAGAGCCACTAGAAACATTTTAAATGAAATGAAAAACAAACAAACAAAATATGAATAATTATAGACATACCTATCAGGATATCATGTTGGGGGTTGGGACCCACCAATAATGGATCTGATCCATTTTGTGTCAGCATCAGTCATTTTAATGAAACACTGCTTTATTTATTTTGTTTGTCTCCAACCTAAACAACAAATATGTGCTTTCACATGTCATAAAACCTTTAATTGAAAATGATAACTTCCTATGTGAACCACATTCCTTAATGCTACCTTTTAATTTTGAATTTTGCCTCCTCAACAAATTCAAGTTCCCTTTTTTGGTACATTTCTTTCAACACTGTTGAACCGGGCAGCATGTCTGTTGGCTCTGGTAATTTTAAAACGTCCTAAATTGCAAAACTATGTAATATACTATACTAATAATAGAAATATGTCAGTGGTTAAAAGGAAAATATAACACCAAGGAAGAAAAACAATGAACTGAACACTTCTCTTATACAACTACATATATTAAAGGTTTTTGGGGTTGGTAGAGTGCTGAATGGTTTAAATGTACCGTTGCATTTGATTTATAAACATTTTACATAAAGGTTTTATGTTACCAAATGTACTTTAGCGGATGTCGATATAAAAAGATTTATAAAATACTAATATTTTTGTTTTGAACCGCAGACATCATAAAAAACAAACAGCAATAACCTACAGTGAAAAACGAACAGAAATGTTTCAACGAATATATCTGGAGGAATAAAAACAAAGAATAAGTGTAGTGTTTCACCGTCAAGTCCACATTAAGAGGAATTTATATAAATATATTTCTTATTTTTTGCAAATATTTTCTGTTTTATATCATCGATTAGTTTGAAACGAACATCGCTTGATTTGTTTGTAAACAAATGCCTTTTGTCCCAGTCGGCTTGCCGTACAGCCCTCTGCCGTCAGCACGTTCTGTGCGCGCTTGCGTCATGGATTTTCCCACGTGCAGATGTTTATGCTCCTCGTGCACGTCTGCCAGAGACAGACAGAGAGAGCGGTTTATAGAAAGCAAAGGGAGAATGGAGGACAATCGACAAATATTTTAATTAAAACCTTTAAATTAGTTAATTAGAAAACTAATTAATGCGGATTTATTTTCTGTCTTTGCCTGTCGTTTGGTTTAATAAACTCTTCTAATATTATGCTGCTTTCAGGTCACATGGGAAAAGAAGTGCAAATGCTTCATGTTTCGAAGGTGGTCGTAGTGATTGTTAATAGCCTGAAACATGTTGTCTACCTTACAAAAATACCTGTGTAGGACTAATAATTTTATAAAAGTGACTGACAGACTGGGGCGCAGATTCAGAGAACACATTTAGGAAATGAGTAAAAATGGGTCAAGACTCAAATTCAAAGCCAAGATTCTTGGCAATAATAAACTGTAAATTATTAATATTACATTGTTTATTCAGTGTAATAAATGAATGCCAAATAAACAACTTTAAATATTCTTTATAGTTAATGGAAAGATTATCAAACAATGGGCCCCTGGTCACAGGTATGTATGTTTTACATCTCTATGTGATCGTTTTGCATCTCTTTTTAGTCATTTGCGTCTGTTTGTGGTGGTTTTTCAACACTTTACTTTGTGGTGGTTTTGCGTCACTTTGTCATCATTTTGTGGTAATTTTGCAACTCTTTGTGATGGTTTTGCGTCTCTTTGTGGTGGTTTTGCATCACTTTGTGGTTGTTTTGCATCACTTTGTGGTCATTTTGCATCTCTTTGTGGTTGTTTTGCATCACTTTGTGTTCATTTTGCATCTCTTTGTGATTGTTTTGCATCACTTTCTGGTTGTTTAGACCACTTTGTGGTCGTTTTGCGTTAGTTTGTCATCATTTAATGGTAATTTTGCAACCCTTTGTGGTGGTTTTACGTCTTTTTGTGGTGGTTTTGCATCACTTTGTGGTCATTTTGTGGTTGTTTTGTATCAGGTGTGGATAATCAGATTCTGCGCCACCCCTCTGTCCCTGGTAATTACACCCCTTTCAATATTAACTCCATCCGTGGACATTTTGCCATTTCTTTTATGACCGGTAAAAAAAAAGCTACAGTAAACGACATTTAATGAGCCTCGTATTTACTACTCTCACCGTGGAACCTGAACGCCGCACTGTGGGGGGGAGGGTGAACCAGTTAAATCCCTCCCCGGACAACACGCACGCACCTTGACTGCTTGTAAACAGAAGCTCACACGTGACACCGAGAGCCGAGCCGCGCGACCGCATTGTCTGTGAACGGACAAAGAGCGACACAGTCAGCGCGAGCATCGGGCAGGTGTCATGACAACCGACGTTATCTGCCCCACGATGAGGCCGACTTTCCCCCTTCGTTTACACCGCTGTGTCCGCTGAACTTCTTCATGTCTGAATCCCAAATCCGACCGTTAGGAGGGATAAAGACGTTAGCTGCGTTTTCACCAGCTCGCGCGCAGCTGGCAGCGAGTAAACAAAGCTGGAAAGCCTTTGTTTCACCTTTTAATTTAGCTAGTCGGTTCGTTCGCTTCAGCTACGCCAAATCTTACTTTTCTAGCTGGCGTCTAACGTTAGCTACCCTTAGCTAGCAGTAGCCTTTAGCCTCGACATTAGAAGAGATTTTTTTCCCTCTCTGACTAACGTTAATCTACTTGTCTTTTTTCACTGGCTGGATGAGATGTCATTCACGATGGAGGATAACTTGGAGTCCGGATGGGTCTCCGTCCGACCCAGAGTCTTCGACGAAAAAGAAAAGCATAAATTCGTCTTCATCGTGGCCTGGAACGACATCGAGGGAAAGTTCGCCATAACCTGCCACAACAGAACCGTACAGAGACGGACCACTTTTCTGGACCCGTTCCTCGACGGCACCCCAGCCGGTTTTTTTGCTGCCCCCGGTGCCTCCGTGGCAGAAAAACGCACAAAAAGTCCTGTCACGACGAAGAAAGATGAAGTCTGCCAAGCGGGTAAAGTTAGACCACACTCTGTCCCCAAGGGGAAACCCACCACGAAGACTGTTGTTGGAGACAAGAAGGCTTTAAAAGCCGGTAGTTCAAAAACATCCGAGTGTATCAGTCACACATTAGGGTCCTGGGATATTGTGACACCGAAGGTAATCGATATCGAGATCCTGGACCTCGTGGATGCCCCGCTCTCTCCGGATGATGCAGACCCGGAGGACAGTGAGAGCAGCGGGCGTGAGGACTTCAGCTGGGCCGGACTGTTCTCCTTCCAGGACCTGAGGGCAGCCCACCTCCAGCTCTGCGCCGTCAACTCGGACCTAGAGCCGTGTTTACCCTCGTTCCCTGAGGAGCAGTCCGGCGTGTGGACGGTGCTTTTCGGCGCCTCCGGGGTGTCGCAGCGGGAGACGGACGCCCTGTGCTACCAGCTGCAGGTGTACCTGGGTCATGCCCTGGACACCTGCGGCTGGAAGATCCTCTCACAGGTGCTTTTCTCCGAGGACGACGACACGGAGGAGTACTACGAGAGCCTGAGTGAGCTGAGGCAGAAGGGCTATGAAGATGCTCTGGAGAGGTCCAAAAGACGCATGCAAGAGGTGAATTAATTTATCTTTGCTTTTCGTGTAGTTTGACTGATGTTTTGTAAATGCACGTGGAATACGACTCTTTTGGTACTTGATGTTGTGAGTTCATAACAGGGATCTTTAAAGTCAGTCCTATATTACATGGAAAGGCATTTTTTTTAAGGAGGGACAGGACAACGCAGACTGGTGAGATGCCAAAAGAGTATGTAGATTTCGGACCATAAGTGTGCCTCATGGTCTGCTTATTCTCCCCCTCTTCCTTTGTCTCCCCCCCCCCCTCCTCATCTACCATCTGTTGCTGCACGTTCACAGGCCTGAAATATGATCTGGTCTGGCCAGACATCACACTCTAGTTGGCTGAACAGTTTAAAGGGAGTTACATAGAAACACAGGAGAACAATTAGAGGTGGAGTTACACCACAGCTGTCGGGATTGTTTCAGTGCTCAGTCCAGACAGCTGAAGACACTTATTTAGCTCAACAAGCATGTAAGAAGCTATATTTTCATTCATGCCTGTAGGAAATGTGCCAAATATTACCTAGCTGTTAGAGAAGACACGAGTGACAAATCCAACTACAGCAGATGCTACTGTTAAGTCTAAACGTGTGTTTGAGAGAGACAAAGCCCCAGGCAAAAGTCTTTAAAAAAGTCCTCTGTGTTTTCTGTTCAGAACAGGAAGCATACAAACAGCTGGGTAAGAACTTGGCCCAACCAGGAAGAAATGATTTAATGACAGCATGTCTCACTTGTTTTTAGATATGGTCTGATCTAGTGTATAAAATCTGCTGTTTATTTTCTCAATTATTCATTTTATCTATAAGATGTCAGTAAATAGTGAAACATGGCTGCAATAATCTCACACAGGCCAAGGTGATATTCTCAGATGTCTTCCTTTTTTTTTTTTGTCCAAAACCCAAAGTTTCCTATCATGTACGACAAAGGAAAGCAATCTCATCCTCACATTTGAGAAGCTGGAACCAGTGAATTTTGGTCAGTGAACTAAAAAAGATTATTCAGTTACCAAAATAGCGGCCAATTTATTTTCTGTTGATCGGTTAATCGACTAATTGTTGTAGCTTGTTATGTCATTGATTCTCTGTTGCAAGTGAGGGATGGCTTGTTCTCTGTGTTGCTGGTAAAATCTGTCAAAACAAGGATGATACGGGAGGTCAAGTAACGTGTCTGTCATGTGCACAAGTATCCTGGTTCTGATCAGGTTTTTGGAGGTTATGTGTTGTGCATATAAACATCGTATCCTGGTTTCAGAAACCTGCATAAGTCCTTATCCCGGTTTTGAGAAACCTGGATATGCTACCTGGAGTACTCAGATAGAAACCAGGATACTGTGGCATGTAAATGCACTCTATATTAATTGTTGAAGTCATTTTTAAAGCAAAAATGCCAAATATTCTCTGTTTCCAGATTCTCAAATGTGGAGATTTTCTATTTTATGTCATTGTCAGTTTAATATCTTTTAGTTTTGGACTATTGGTCGGACCAAACAAGCAACTTGAAGGTGTCACCTTGGGCTCTGTGAAATGGTGATGGGACAATTTCCACTATTTTCTGACATTTTTTTGGACTAAAAGATAAGTCGAATAATTGAGAAAACAATCTGTAGATTAAACGATAATAAAACGACCCTTAGAAAACGACAGAGACAAAATCGTCTTCATATCTTGTGACATTGCAGTTGTTTGTGAAATGTTTTTAAGATTTTGTCCAGAGCCACACCAGAAACTGCAGCCTCAAAATTCATCACTCTTGAGAAACGTGTCAGCAACAACGGAGGTTGTATTTATTACAGGACAGTTTTATTGGATTGCATGTGTTTCCATTTTCCTGGCCACGAAGTCCATTCTTGATAAACCTCGACTGTAGGTAATATATTAAGCAGAGTGCTGACCTGGTCCCAGCACTTAAGAGGCGGTAGTCTAGATTTAATGGCATGTTGAGAGAGGAAGAAAAATAGGACACATTTTTACTTCTGTTTAAGAAAAATGAGTTTTTTTTACCTACAGTAATATAATATCTTACTTTGTAATGTACCGTAGAGCTGCAACGATTAGTCGATTAATAAATCTACAGGCAATTCATCGCCAACTTTTTTGATAATTAATGAATCGTTTTAGTAATTTTTCAAGCAAAACTGTCCAGAACTTCCTGGTTACAGCTTCTCAAATGTGAGCATTTGCTGCTTTCTTTTCTTTGTCATATATGAGAGTTAACTGAATATCTTTGGGTTTTGGACTATTAATCGAATTTAAAAAGCTGTTTAAATACATTACGTTAGGCTGTGAGAAATTAATTTAATTAATTTTCTAACATTTTATAGACAGAACGATTAATCGAGAAAGTAATCAGCACATTAATTGATAATGAAAGCGCCTACTTTACTACCTCGTGCAGCTCTTCCATAATACTTGCTACTATGAAGAAGAGACTACAGACTGGGATTAAAATATTATGGGATTAGAAGAAAGTATAAGGAGAGAGCATTACGTGAAGACGCACACTGGCTCTGTGAGTAGTGCCCATTAGCAATAACACAGCCCGGAGCTCCGTCTAGCACTCGTCCCTCCTACTGGTGATGGTGTTTTTGGGACCCCTGGCCTGGTTGTTTGGTGTGTATGGAGCAGCTGGAGAATCACTAGTGTGCCCTCATCAATCTGTCACAAGATGCAGCACCAATCTCAACTGGGCCAAATATGTAAAAAGATTGATTAGTGGAAAACACTCCACAGATGTAGGGGAATGCATCTGTCAATCATTGACCAGAGACTTACAGTTTTTCCTTATCTGTGGCCTGTTGTGAAACAGAATTAGGCTAACAGCTTGCCTACAGTAAGCCTGACACGTTGCAAGCTAATAGTTACATTTTAATGGCTTTGCTGGGCTGTTTTGTAGTTATTCATGGGTGATGATAATGTAAAGCATGTGAAAACTGATGAAACATTAACAAAATTTGTAATGAGGGGTGGATAAAGTTTAACAGCACGACTAAAGCAGGCTTGATGCTGTAAACCTGGCATTTAAAAGCTGCTAATGCACATTAAGGCTGCCACAATTATTTATTGTCTTTATTACTCGGTCTATAAAATGTTAGGGAAAAAAGTTCCCAGACCTTTTTAAGTTGACATGTTTTAAATGTCTTGTTTTGAGCAACCAACTGTTCAAAACCTAAAGATATTAAGCTTACTGTCATAAAAGACAAAGAAAGCCAGCACATATTCACATTTGAAAAAACTGGAAGCAGAGAAAATGACTTCAATGATTAAGTTATTATCAAATTTGTTGGCTAATCGATGAAACGTTTCAGCTCTAACGCACATGCAAATATTTCAGACTAGTTTCCTCACTCTCGGTACATTTGTACTTAGTCACAAAAAGGGATACTGGGCAGGTAATTTATGACAGTTGGAAAGCAGAGATGGAGACACAGGAGGATTTCTTTTGTCCCAAAAAAAGGTGTCTTTATGTTCCTCCGTAGTGAGCGCTGGATTGGCGACTGTGTGTATGAGACGCGGTGTCAATTTTAATTTCAAAGCCCCAAAACACAGATCACAAATTTGCCTCCAAGGCTTTACAATCTGTGCAACATACAACACCCTGTATCCTTAGACCCTCAGCAGGGGTAAGGAAAAACTCCCAAAACACTTTTTTAAAGAGGATGGACAGTAATAATGTATGTTGTATTTCCAAAGAAGACTGAAACAACAAAAGTAAAATTACACTATATGGAGAAAGAGAATGACAATATTAGGTAGATAGAGTGCACGTCCAGCAACTTCTAGGTGCTAGCAAACTCTGGTAGGACCAGAGCCACATAGGTATCATCAGTAGAGCTGCAACTAACAATTATTTTCACAATAGATTAATCGTTTTGTCTATAAAATGTCAGAAAAGGTGACGTCTTCAAATCCAAAACCCAAAGATATTCAATTTACAGTGATTTATAAAACAGAGAAAAGCAGAAAATACACAGACTTAAGAAGCTGGTACCAGCAAATATGTTTGCTTGATAAGTGACTCAAACAATTAATCGATTATCAAAATAGTTGCAGATTAATCTGTGTCATCTGGAATATCAGTCCTGTTTCTCGTGTAATGGCATAGTCATTACATGAGAAATACACAGTGGTTGCATTGTAAAACACCAGCTTTACACCATATTACTACATGATTATTTTTATTTATCGTGTCCCTTTTCCCTGATGGAGAAAATTTGGACAGGAATTTCAGTATCTAAGTACATGGTTTTAATCCTCAGTTAGCAGTGTAGGTGTTTCTGCCAAGTGTTGTGTCTCAGGAAAAGTGCAAAGATTTGAGTCACAGATAATGGCGAGTCTGGCGTTAATATGAAAAATTAATTACTGGATGACTTTTTAGCCTCCCCGCTTTGTTATGTGTCCATTTTGGCATGCCTACTGTACGTTTTCTGTTTGTGTGTGTGTATATGCCCACAGTTTGTGTTTGTCATGGTGAGTGTGCATGTTAGCCACCGATGCCGCTGTAGGATTAGTCTGTCATGCTTTAGCTTTGTGGGACAACATTTTAGCTTAGTTTGTTTACATTACATGAGTCACGTTGGGGCATGCAGGTCGTTTTTTATCTTGAGTTGTTGCCCACTAACACATTTATTTGCACTACAACTACTGTGCATGTTGCCAACCGGTGAAGCTGAAAGCAGTAATAGTGTGTGTGTGTGTGTGTGTGTGCAAGGTGCATGTTACCAATTGAGACGGCTTCTACTGGCTGCAGGCACCGTTAATCCTCTTGTGCATTCCCTACATTAAATATTTGCAAAAAAACATTGTACAGAATTAACCCACATTGCTCAAAGGATTTCTAACGGTATGTCCGAGTTCATTTGATTCATAGGTTGTGGCAATAACCTTGCCATTTAGTGCTATTCATGGGAAAGATAACTGGTATACTAAATAGCGTTCAGTCCATTCAAAGAGCTATTAAAGTGTTAGATCACAATCAAGGCGTGTTCCTCTTGTGAGATATTTCCGTTAAAAGGCAGAGAGAAAAGTACTCCAGCAAGACGAAGCAGCTTCAGCTGTGACAAACTGGAAGAGTTAGTCCTGATGATAGGGCTGGATCTATACTATAGCTCATATCACTCAGAACGTCCTGTAATTGTGTACTCATGGCACACTGGAGTGCTTTCTGTAGACTTAACAGCTAAATTTAGCACATGATCATTTATGTTTTTAATGACATCTTTCCGTTTGGTTGGGAAAGTGAAAAATAAGTACATTTAATGTTACAGTCACCCCTGTAGTTCAGCCATTTTTCTCATGTTTAGTCAGTAGTTTTGTTTGGAAAAACTGCTGGTTTTACTAAATGAAACACTAATGAAAGCCATTGCCAGGAAGTCACCAGACAGCAATGACAAACAGTTACAAAAACGATACAAGAAAACGTAAAGGGCTTTAAACAAATTATACAAAAGCTATGTGAAAAGATAACTGTGTCTACGGGCCTGGATGGTGCCTGTGACTCCAGACCAGAAGTTGGTTGGCTATATGAGCTCTACCAAGCTAAACGGGGGTAATGTATCCTCCAGTAGTATCTCGACAACATTGAATAATTACAGTTTGCTTGGAAACATTTATTTTGCAAAAACGATAACATGACTTTCACCGAAAGTTGATAAATAATCTTTTTAAATGATCACCTTTGTTTCCACCACACTGACCCTGCAAACACTCAACATCACATGAGGCAATATCAACCAAAAGTTAAAACCAGGGCTGCAACTAACGATTATTTTCATTATCGATTTGTTCTGGGGGGGAAAAAATTAAAATCACAATTCCCTAAAGCCCAAAGGGACTTCTTGAAATTGCTTTACAACAACGAAAAGCAGCAAATCCTCACAATTAGGAAGCTGGGATTAGGAAATGTTTGGCATTTTTGGTTGAAAAATGACTTAAATAATACAAAATAGCTGCAGATTAATTTTCTGTCAATAGACGAATTAATGAATCAACTAATTGTTTGGGCTCTAATTTAGACAGGTAATCCTGCCGCCTTTTGAAGTGCATGTTCATAAGCTCACACACCAAGCAGTCACAGGCCCTCTGACTTCTTGCATTTCACCATCAATAAATAGATTTGACTATATAAATACAATTACAGCAGGAAATGAGAACGTGGCAGTATAAAGAAACAGCTCTGTCTTCAAAGGAAGTAGTAAATGTAAATCCAGTGATTTATTTATTCCAGCACTTTTGTTTGAATCTGAGTTCGGCATTTATAAGTGCCGGAGCTCTGGTGCCCAGGCAGGAGTCGCCTCATTTAGCCCAGGGGTTTTCCTGGCTAGCAGCGGACTGCAGGGGCAGGGAGTCGGTGTACGGTTGGCCAGTGGTTACCAGGGAGACACCGACCCAAGGTAAACAGTAGGAGCAGTGTTCGAGCTGAATCGTGCAGTGTCTACCCCCGTCCCCAACGTGGAGGGCTTTGGAAAAGCAGCCTGGAGTTAATATAAGAGTCTCTATTCATATCTATAGCTCCTTGCAGAGAGAAGAGCACTTTATTCGCCGCTTTGGACGAAGATTGGGTGGTGGTACATTTCAATATTATCTGGGACAGAAGTGAAGGAGAAGTATTGTACTGTATGAATTGGAGCTACTGGTTTCTGAGAGCTGGGAGATGAATTGTATTTGTGTGTACAATAGCTGTTTTGATAGCGTTTATCTCACCAACAATGAACAGTCTGTGGATAGCAGCACATATGGTATGAATCAGCAACAGTTGGGGCCAATTTTTTCTCATTGTATTACAGTCAAACAATATATTTTAGGGTATCATTCCTGACCACACACACCGGTGCGCCTGCACACATACGAGCATACGGAGACTCTCGCACTCTTTACTCTTGCCTTTATATATTAGGATTTTTTCCATGAGCTTTGAACGAGCTTTTTGTTTAGGACTCATTGTAATCATGAATTAGTCAGAATTAGACTCACTACACAGTAAAATCCAGTTTTTCCATTGAATTTAGCAAAGCAAGCATCACTTCCTTGGTCTTTTTTTTTTAAATAACTAATGCTATTCTTGTTTCTGGTAATATATCAAAAGTGTGACATTTTATCATGTCCATTTATCATTTCCTACTCAGTTCTGGTGATATTCTTTATTTTTCATATTGTCAACAAATCCCATGAAAAGACCACAACCAACAATAAATTAACCTACTAACAAGTATTGTCTGTGTAGCCATGTGCCATTGACCTCCATCGTCTCTGAAACTGTGAAAAACACACCAGTGAACTATTAAAATGAACTATTTACTCCTGTTTGAGTTATGTTTGTTAGTTGCAACAAGGGCTGCAACTAACAATAATTTCATTATTTATTAAAGTGTCGATTACTCTCTCGATTAATCGTTTGATTTATACATTTTAAAAACTACCTGTTTATAATCTCCTTTTATCCATCACAGTATATATATTTATATGCATACCTGTCTACAACCTGTTTTCATTATGTATACATTTACTACATTACTGCATAACCTGTTTACATTACAGTTTATACATTCCACTATTACTCACCTGGCTACCACAGTCTTATATTTGATATTCTTATATTTTAGCTGCTGCACTATTTTATGTCTTAGATTCTACTTAGATTTTGTTCCACTTACGTGATTTAGCTTTATATGTATTTTTTATATACTGTATATCTCTAAGAGCACTGTTGGAGGGAGCCTGAGATCTAAGAATTTCACTGCCAACGACTGCTTCACTGTAATTGATGATAAAAAACTTAAACTTAAAGCCCGAGTTGATGTTTTCAAATGTCAAGTTTTGTCTGACCAACAGCAAAAACCCAAAAATATTCAGTTTTCTATCATAAAAGACTCAGAAAACCTGCAAATAGTCACATTTGAGAACCTGGAGCCAGTGAAACTTTGCCGTTTTTTCTTTAAAAAAGACTTAAATGATTAATCAATTTTCAAAACTGTTGGTGATTAATTTTGTGTTGATCGATTGTTTCAGATCTACTAAAAACTAGTCTACAGTGCCCAGCTGTTTAAGGAAATTATTCAGTCAGAAAGAATTAAGAGATGGTTTTGGTCTTTTCATGAGATTTATTGACAATAAGAAAAATAAAAAATAACACCAGCCTTGTCTTTTAACGTTGTAGTGGAATATGTTGCACCCTGTGGATCTCTGACTGCACCAGTTTCCCAGCTACATCTTTTCTGTTCATGTTTTGTCCCAGGTGTTGGACAGACACAAAGCCATGGACAGCATGGTGGAGCTGCTGCAGGTGTACCCCGAGGAGGACGAAGCGTATGGAGAGCTGCTGGAGGCAACAACTCAGCTCTACCACTACCTGCTTCAGCCTTTCAGGGACATGAGGGAATTGGCAATGTTGCGCCGACAGCAGATTAAGGTAATAAACACAGACACACAGATACAAATACCATCTGTTTAAGGGCTTGATTTAAGTAGGTTTAGACCTCACTGTAGCCGACTAACTGATCTGTCCTGGAACAAACTTTGACTTGTATTAGACTGCCTCTCTACTACAGTGTACTTGACCAGTTACAAAGCTATTTTTGTGGTTTGGCGGTTTTAAAAGCCAAGGTTAGTGCTGGGAAACGAGCCCTGAACCACTGCATGGTAATGTCCTCCATTGAGCCTAGCCTCCTAAGCCCACTGTAATGACATTAGCATTAGTTGCTGAGGGTACGTGTGATGATGATGATGATGATGGTGTAGTAGCCGGCCTGTACCCTGTAGCTTTGCATCTGGGGGCTGTGGAGGGCAGAGGATCAGCCAGCGAGGCTTTTTCCCCCGCCCAGAGCGGCTTAACAACCAGCATAAGTATTATTACAGCAGCCACTAAACCACTCAGTAATTCTGCAGCCTCAGCACACTCTTCTGTTTTCCACACTCGTTTTCCACTCCATCTTTGTTGTTTTTCTTCATTAGAGGCTTGAAAAGGGAAGTAAATTTGCAGGCTAATCTCTACTGTCTCATGGCCTTCATAGAGTCTTAACACATATTTGGTGGGGGTCAGTTGGCTCAGTAGGTCAGAGTTGTTCACATTTGTTCAGTGCATTTGTCAATATTGAAATATGGATGAATAATAATAATTAGAATTTTTAAATACAAATTCAAACAACAACAATACAGCAACTTGGCAACCATTTATCAATATCACCACGTTACCCAGACCTGATGAAGGACCGTCAGCTGCTGTCTTTGCTGACCTACAGCTTTACTGCTGCCAGGATTAGTTGTGGGCGTTTAATGTAGGCTTTCTGTTATTGTAGGTGTTTTTTAAAAAAGACTGCTCAAATGACATCACTTGGAAATTGCTGATAAAATGTCACAATATGATCCAGTTAACGTGAAAAGAGACTTGCTTCCACTATGAAAGAAACTGTATTTTACTCTTTGGCTGTGTCCGAAATCACTCCCATGTTCCCCTCATTCACTACTCCAAATGTAATAGACACTTGATAGTTTACTCTATAGCAGGAGTTTTCAAAGTCTGACACTGTGGGCAAAATCAAGGCAACTAGCCCTGTAAACAGGAAGTATAATTACACTACACTAAAACTACAATTTAATCCCCGTTATTTTATTTTTTATGTCTACATTTTGGCAAATCAGCACCAAAGGTTTTGCTGAATTAGCTATTAGCAGTTCCTATTTGCAATGCACTCATGAATGTACAGACAACTGTCACTGGATTACTTTGATACTGAAGAAAACTTAAAAAACGTGATGATTCACAGGCAAGTTCTGGCGTTATCTTCTTTTTCTATAATTTCGAAGCGGATTTATGGAAGTTTAATTGCAATGCACATGGGAGATAATGATACCCTCGAGTGTAAGTCACACTGACTGAATCTAAAAATATGTGTTTCATGTCTGTGTGTTCAGATTTGACTGAATTAGAAGAAGGAGTGTTATTATTGATGCAAATTGTGACAATTTTTTTTATTTTGCCTCCATGAGCTGCTCCAACCCCTGACCGTGTCGTTAAGCGGGCCAAATCAGCGTGCCAAGCTAGAATAACTAACTTCCCGTAGTTTTTCAGGACACCAGGATGCACCTGTCCCTCAATATCTTTACCTCACGTCTCCCTCATCGTGTTCCTCATGGTTTGAAAACCTGTGCTCTCTAGTGTGCAGTAAATTGAGATTTCAGACGCTTATGAACCATCATCATTTTACGTCATCACTGAAAGGTGTAGCATTACACGACTGCAACTATATAAAATGCTTTCCTTTGTGGGATTGTTAGCAGAAAGTAGTGTACATGCCGTAGACACTGTATAGAACATACATTTTACACTCAGAAGTAAAGGTAATGCACTGTAATAGTTAATAGGCGGTGATTTCAGACACAGCCTTTGTACTTCAAGAAACTACTGCGTACAGGTGTGTCCATTCCACATAACGTCAGTGGGTCAACGGAGGAGAAAGTGTGCGAGTGGTGGAGAGAGTGGCAAAAATAACTTATCCAACAGTGAGAAATATAACCATGAGTAGAACTCGAAGTCTGAGTGGTCAGCAAATCCTTTGTGTTAGACTGGATTGTGCAACCTGTGGCGGCTTTGATATTATGCTACACAGTACTGAGTGCTGAACTGGACTCATGCTGTCCCCTACTCTGTATCTGCCTTTCCTTCTCCCTCATAGACACTCAGTCATTCACCCTCTGTTGTATTGTGAATACTTTCCCGTCTCTAAACTACATTCCTTACACAGCATGCTTTTCCAGCATCGTGTCACTAACTAACACAAGGGACTGTGTGGGTGTGTTTATTACTGTATGATGGTATTTAGCTTCTTAGGTGGGTGCTGATCTAAATTAAGACATTTCACTGAATCACCAAAATGAATGCAGCACTTTTTCTTAAAGGATCAGTCTGGTGATATTTTTGTTATTGTCAACAAATCCCTTGAAAAGACAAAAACCAACAATTAATTGATCCTAGTAACAGGTATTATAATGCGTATACAAAGGCTAATATAAAGTAGCTTATTCCTCTGTGCCATAGAGCTCCATTGTTGTCCAAAAACTAGTAAAACACATCAGTGAGCCACACTGTGGCACTGGATGACATGTTCCTTCATTACCATGACTCAGTCCCACATACACCGTCCTGCTGCCCCAAATACTCACTAGAGCACCAAATGTGGATAAATCCGCCGCTGAAAATAGTCCCCAACAAATGCACTATTTCCTCCTGTTAGAGTAACGTTTGCTAAAAACTACAGTGACGAGCTGTGTTAAAGAAATGTTTTTGTCTTTTTTAAGAATGAAACTGTATATTCGTAAATATTTACCATTAGGAATGAATGACTTTAGGAGTTATGGGGCATAGAAAGGTTAAGGGAGTAAAAAAAGTATTGAGAGACAGACTAACACATTGTTGGTGTTGGTCTTTTTAATGGGATTTGCTGACAAGTGTCAGAAAATAGTGAAAAAATGTCCCTTGCAACTTCCCAAAGCCCAAGTTGACACATTCAAATTACAATTTACTTTCGTAGAAGACTAAAAAAAGTAAAATAATCTGACTTAAAAAGCAACAACCTGTGGTTGAAAAATTGTATTAATAGAATATAAAAATAGTTACAGATTCGATCGACTTCAATTAGATGATCGACTAATCCTTTCAGCTCTATCGCCGGCCCTATCTTGTAAGTTTAACAGTCTTGCTGAAATTGTAGAAAAGATGTATTAGAAATCTATACGTGATAATTTGTGGAAAATGTAAAACCTTCCCAGAACTCTGCCTTCTTTCTGTGCAGTCATCAGGGTTGTCTCGGCTTCGGCCTGAGACTTAACATTTTTAAAGAAAGCACACATTACAAACTGGAGGTGCGGGGTTTGAAGGCAGAGGGGATATAATGAAAGATACTTTTGAGTTGCATTATGGGAATTGTGGTATCCAGCGTTTTAGAGCTTGGCCCATACTAGTAGCTAAAAGTCAGGATATCTAGGCCTCCTGCTGCTTCAACTTTTATCTGAGTCTTGTGAGTCCCCTATCTTTATAGAACTGCATTACTAAATAGCTGGAAACAGGTTGTTCAATGTTTGATAATGTCTGTGTGACATAAGTGCGGCAAAATATGAAACTTTACGTCAAATGTAGTGTTTAAAAGAAGAAATGTTTGAATGGTTCGAGTCACTTTTACCTGAAGACTTGTTCAACACTCTGCTCATTTGTGACATTTATTTATGGAGCTTCTGAATTCTGTATGATGCCAAAGTTTTTGGCTCTACCACCTGCTACCCTCGGGGCGATCCAACGGCTGAAAACAAAGCTGTATGCAAATGAATCCTTGATGCCTTCAGAGGCGGTTGGTTTCTCACAAACTGATGAGTCAGGGGATCATGTAGATGCTGTCCTTTTGTGAAGAAAGGGAAGTCGGGAATTAGGACATAGGATACTGTTAATTTACATACAGTTTGCATCTTGATGTCGCAAAGGTGAGGTGAAAAAGACCAGAGCAGTCTAGTATCAGCTGCTTGCTAGAATTGCAGGCTTCATCTGCAAGTGTGAATACACATGACACGTGTGAGGTTGTTGTAAAGCCACCGCAGTGCTTCAAGCTAAAAGCCAGACTGTTATAATGAACTGGAATTAAGATTCAAACTTGTCGACCAGAGGCGTCAAAATGTAGAAGGAATGTTGATCTAGATGATTTGTGGAGTCAGGAGGAGTTAATATAGTGGGGTTTTTTTTAGCTGTGATATTTCACAGTTGTTGTATTCAGAGGCTACAGTTTTTTGAAGTAAATTAGGGCAGTAACTAACGATTGATCTGATTATTTTCTCCATTAATCGTTTGGTCTATAAAATGTCAATTACAGTTTCCCAAGGCCCATGATGATGTCTTCAAATTGCTTGATTTGTCCAGCAAAAAAAACAAAGATATTCAGTTTACTATCACATGAAATAGAGAAAAGCAGCAAGTCCTCACAAATGAGAAGCTGAAGCTTGAGTGTTTTCTTGCTTTAAAAATTACCTAAACGATAAATCGATTATCAAAATATTTGCAAAATGATTTTTCTCGCCATCGATTAATCGCTGTGTCTTCATGCAAATGTTATCTTTTTAACTCTTTCTACTCATCACATCTAGGCTTAACTGAATCAGTGAATGAATGATCAAGAAATGAATGACAACAAAGGATGTCAGGTATTTTGGTGAATGGTGCATTGTTGGATGGCCCTATTGCATGTTGTAGCAGTGCAGTGTCGGTGTCCTGTTGCCTGGAAGGTCAGAGGGCAGCCATGAATTAAAAATGTGGTTTCTGAGATACTTTTGTACCACAGTGAGCTCCAGTTACTGTTTCACATTGGCTGCAGTATTACATGGCAACAGCTGTCATGGGGGTCCCTTAAACACCTGCTCTGTTTACCTCCAACTGTCAAGCAAATTTTACACAAATTTTGAAATATCACATAGCATAATATGCAACTTAAGTAGTTCAAAGACCTGTATTGAAGTAAATAGTCTACCTGAGTGTTGATTTGCATCAGGGTACATTATTATTATGATGTCAAATAGGCATGACTTAGGCAGCTTTTCTAATTAAATCCACCATGACTCACAAAAATACTTTTACACATTTATAGATATTGACTAATCAAGTAATTAATCTAGGGCTGCAACTAACGATTAATCTAATTATTTTCTCTCGAGCAATCAGTTAATCAGTTTTCCAAAGCCCAAGATGACGACTTAAAAAATAATTACTAATCAATTAATTGTTTCAGCTTTAAATTAACCAAATAAATTGTTCACACTGCTGACCAAGAAGTCAGTGGCAAGACAAATCTGAATTCAGTGTGTATTTTAATGTAAAATGAACATTTACGGCAGATAAATCAGACTCCACGCAGACATTTATAGATGTGAATGCAAATACAAAGGGGCTTCAGGTTTCATGAATGAGAGGCAGAGGAAAGACAGATCCAGATGTTTACCATGATTCCCTGCAGATAACTTTTATTTAGTCCTGTACAAATGTGAGAGAGGTCTTGTAGATCTTGAAGGATAAGGCTGGTGTTTTTCTATATTTTTCTTTTTGTTAACAAATCCCATGAAAACACTAAATCAAAATGTCAGTACTTTCCACCTTCCCTACCCCTGTCTGTGGCTCTCATCCCCAATCCACTTAGTTCCTATGAAGACATACATCTTTAAAAACACCTCTCAAAAATATTGTTTAATTTCTTAAAAAGATTCAGAAACAAACAGAAATATATAGTGCATTTCTTGGGGACTATTTTCAGCGGCAGATTAATCCACATTTGGTGCCCTAGTGAGTATTTGAGGCAGCAGGACGGTGTGTGTGGGACTGAGTCAGAATAAACTACAGTGTGTGTTCATGGTAATGAAGGAACATGTCACCCAGTGCAACAGTATGGCTGACTGGTGTGTTTTAAACAATGGAGCTATAAGATACAGTATAGCAGGCTTTAGATACACAGACAATACTTGTTAGAAGGATAAATTAATTGTTGGTTGTGGACTTGTCATTGGATTAGTTGACAATAAGAAAAATGGAGAATATATAAAAATCTGCTGGCCATCCTCCACAGCTGCCTGATAACGACTGTCTGGTATCTATCAGTGTGTCACCCACAAACAGGAGTTTCACTTGCTATTTTAACCAAATGAGATAAGGACCACCATGACGGTATCCATGCTGTAATCCCATCACTTTACCACGGGAACTGACGTCACTTCTGTTGTCTGTGACTCTGACACGCCTGTGTTTTGTCACCAACAGCTGTTGACCAGAGGTGTTAAGAGAAGTCATTCACAGTTACATCTCCCCCGCTGCTTTCTGCTTGTTTTTAGTTGTATACAAGAAGAGTAGTTGGTAGCTGACTTTAAAAAACACAAAGAAAAGAAAAAAGAAGATATTTAATGATGTGGTTTGTTTACTGGTATTTACAGACATCCTAACATTAACAAAGCATTAGGATCTTAGGTTAACACACTCAGATGTGCCTCACAGCTACCATGCGACTAAAATATAAAATAAGTGTGAGTATATTTGACTCAAAATCAACGTTTAGGTGTATAGGAGTGTTCTCAGTGACCTTATCTCTCATCAGTCTCTGTCTCACACTGTGTGATTATAAGTGGTGATGAATGAATGGTGCTTACATTGTCTGCAGCAGGAGTTATTCATGAGGCAGGGATTAGGTCAGGAATGGAGTGACACCAGTAGGCGACAGTTGAGAGGGACAGCGTTTATTGGTAGCGAGCTGATACAGGTAGAGATGATTCTCTGTGATATTCCATCATATCATCCTGTCTTTATTATTCAGTCTGACGGGATATTTTTACTTTACCCAGCTGAATGTACTGTACATTTTTCATACACATATGTCACCTTACCTGTTTTGCAGAGCAGCTTTACAGGTTTAATAAAAATAAACACAATAAAAACAAACACACAAAAGAGACACACACTGCCAACAAAAAGTAGAAAACAACACAAAACAGCTTTTCTACAGACTAGAAAGTCGTAGGCTGAAGTTACAGCTTATTGCGCCTGCACTTTTTACAACACATCAGAAAGTTACGTCAGACAAAATTTTACACTATCCCTACCATACTGATGCCAACATGTCATTCTGATCATACGTTTTTATAATACATTTGTTTTAAACTTTTTTTTTTAAACTTTAAAAGTGTGCTACACATTTTTATTTCCTCACTAAAAACTCCCTTTAATGTAAATACAATGATTTTTCATAAGAGTTGTGACCCTTTTGTTCCTTAAAGGGGAAATTCCACCGATTTTACACATCAAAGTCTGTTTGGGGAGTACTACTGCATGTGTGGAAAAGTTGCATTAAGCCTTTTGTGGCTCCAGAGGGAGCTGTGTGAAGTCTGATAAATTGCCTCAAGTGATGTCACTGGAGTCAGCGTCGGTTGGGTCTGAAGTTTGAAAATGGAAAACATGTGGGGGTGTGGCGTTAGAAACAAGTGAGTTGACCAGACCTCTGTAGCCCGCACCTCATCTCTGCTTGATGCTAGCAGCTCGAGGCTACATTAGCCGCTACTAGGATAACGCACCCTAATCTCCGGCCGAACTGTTGGCGGTCGAGTTGCATTGTGGGTAATGTAGGCGCCATGTTTAGACAAGGAAGAAGAATGTGTGGAATAAAAAAAAGACGATATCTCTGGTTCTGCTGCATCGATGGGTCCAATGTTATATCGCTGGAGTGCTCTTTTAAACATGCATACTCCTCTTAATAAAGTCACATTGTCCACCTCTCATTTTAAACAACTTTAGGATACCATCAGGTAATACTTTTTTGTTTTTGATACACGATTCGTACGATTTTTAGACCAAGTCTCTGAATTTTAGTGCCTTTTTAATTTAATAAACAGTGGGTTTGTTGGTTCTTAAAGTAGTTTTGTTTACAACTCTTGTGTCTCTTTTGAAGTCTAAAGATTGTATTTGTTTTATATGTGTTTCCCTGTACTTCCACACAGTATGTAATGTCTGGAAGTATAAAGCCCTGTTCAGACAGAGGGACTTTAGTTCTTATTTGCTTACATGCTGAATGCAAAGTTTTACTGGACATTCATTTAATCAGCCACGCAGTTGGCATGAATGAACACTGGAAATACATGGAGAAACTCTTTCATCCCGGTCACACCGCAAGGGGAAAATAGTTTTTATAGACTGATCTGATGTGAGAAGATCTATCTCAACACTTCAAAAGTGTCTCTTTCACAGTGTTTCCTACTTTCTTATGTGCAAAATCAGTTTAATAGACGATTATTAAGATAATAAATGTATTAACTGTGATCTTGGAAGTAGGTACAAAGCGTGCATTTAATCTCTCTCTACACTCTCTGCATGTATCACCTTGTGCTGCCGCAGCCTTTATGCAAAACTGACTGCATTCAGTGTTGAAATGGTACCAGGTCCGACATAGTAAGATTGGCGTCGTGACTTTTACTTAAAAACGACCAGGGTGCTTATTCAGACATGAGACTAAATTATGGTCAGATTAACGTAAAGGGGTGCACAATATAAAGTTTGAGAAATCCTTAATTCTAATATCGGCCATGTTATGTTTCAATAAGGCAGCTGAACATTCACTGGAATAACAAGAACAAACAGAAATGGATGTTTTCTGCTTTGCTTTAGTTCGACATGTCACAGAGGTCAGCGGGGACTAAGTTAACAACAACAACATGCAAAGAAGTTAAACAACATATGCTTTTAAATGTCACATGTGTCAGTGTGACATGTCACCAGGTCTGACTGATCTCCTGTGGGCAAATCTCTCTGCCATTTGTTGCTCTGGGTGTTCAGTTTTAGACCTTCCTCTTGTCTTCAGATGCGTTCACATGTATGCTTTGGTACTGTATCCTTTCTGTTAAAGGATACCGAAACAATGAGATCACGGCTTAAAGTGATCTGAGCTAATATTTTCTTTCTCTCTTTCCTGAAGCGACTGAGACTTTTTCTCTCTGGTCTCTGACGTAATCTCTCCTCCCCCACTCGCTCCCGGTTTCACCCCAAAACCACTCCCTGTTCTTGTGCCTCACGTGCAGACACACACACACACACACACACACAAAGCACTGTATGTACTTTGAGGTTTGTTTGTGATTTACTATGGTCCTGTTTATTTTTGAGCACCTACACGCATCTGTTTTACATTGAGATATTAATATATGACTGTATGTGCATGAGGCCCTCACAGGGAGTTAATGTGTCTGTGTACATTTTGTTCCATGTGGTCTCTTCTTGGAGGGGGGGTTGATTCAGTTCTCAGGACAGGACTCCACGTGGCACTGTTTTCCCCCTGTTTCTCACTTGTTTTTCCACATGGCTCGACACGAGCTGGTGAACTGTGAAAAATTGAACTCTGGTTGACATGTGATGTTGTGCCACGTAATATAAACTCCTTCCTGAGTGAATTCAACTTTTTGTTTTCTAGCCTTTTTATTTATTGATCCTCCAGCCCAGTAGGACACTGGGTTAGTATCACTCTAAACATAAACAGGCACAGGCATGCCTTTAGTCACCACTCACTATTACCACCATCTGCTGTAGCTTGCTGGTATTACAGAGCACTGTAGTGAATGGTCTGTACCACGGGCTTTCAAACTGTGAGTGAGAGTTGAAGGGGGTTGAGGAGGCTAGACAGGTGAGGCAAAGATAAATGAGGTGAAAGGGACAGGTGCATGCAGGTGTTCTGAAAACAACAGGAAGTTGGTTATTGTAGTTTGTCCCGCTGTGACACACAAGCACATGGAGGCAATTAAGGTACTGCAATTTGCAGTTTTCAGTCAAATCTGAACACACATACATATGATGCACATACTTTTTAGATTCAATGTGACTTACACTTCCCGGGGATGTAATTATATCCAATATCCACCGTGTATAAACGTCCAAAAATCTGCTTAGAATTTACCGAAAGTGTTTTAAGTTTTCTTCAGTATCAAAGTAATCCAGTGATAGTTGTCTGTGCATCCATGGACACACTGCAAACAGGACATTTTAATGGTGCTAGTTTGCCAAAATGTAAACAAATATGGGCTAAAAATAACAGCACTCAAGTTGGAGCCTGCAGCAACTCACTGACTCCATGGCAACATTACACTTCCTGTTTACATCCCCCAAAACTTAGGCTATGGTTATCTACAAAATAAAAGTAAGACAAAATAGGAGTGACAAAAATGATTTATACAAACATGTTGCATTATACTGATATGATATGTGGTAATGTGGTGGGGGGCAAAGTGTCAGAGTTTGAAAACTGACTGAACTTTATCTGTGGTGATGAAAATATTGTGTGTGTTACATGTTTTAACGACCGGCTTTGACCCCCATCAGATCTCACTAGAGACGGAGCGCCTGGGTCCTCGTCGTGTGGAGGGCCTGAGGAAAGAGGATGAGGAGTGGCAGAAGAAGGCTCACGCTGCTGTTCTCTCCATACAGGACCTGACTGTCAAGTTCTTTGAAACCACGACTCGGGCACAGAAAGGTAAACACACAAAGGAGGCATTTCCTCTCTTTATAAACAGGAGCTCTGTTTTTTTCTGTGACCTTTGAACCTTTTGTGTTGTATATTTACTCAGTAACAAAGTGCAGATAACACTCCACGTAGGGATGATTTAAAACCAACATTCCTTGTCTCAGATCCTCATCTCCAACCTCTCGCGTACCAAAGTGATTTCTATAAGTCGACTCTTCCTCTAAAAGTATTTTAATCCTCAAAACATCTCAGCTGTGAACTGCTACGAAACATGCCAACAGATTTCTGTTTAAGCATGGAATAGGCTTCACTTACCTGGGTCAAAGCACTCATGCACTATTCTAAAACACTGCTTTAGTGTCCATTTCATGGCTGAAACTTATCGATTCATATGTTGATTATTTTCTTGATAAGTCAACTAATCTTCCTGTCGATAAAACATCAGAAAATAGTAAAAACAAATGTCCATCACAGTTTTCCCCAAGAGTCCAAGATGGCGTCTTCAGATTTCTTGTTTTGTCTGACCGACCATCCAAAACTCAGTTATTCAGTTTAAGTGGAAAATCCTCACATTAGAGAAGCTGACACCAGGGAACTTTGGCATTTTTTCTTTAAAAATTAGTCAAAATGATTAATCAAATATCAAAATAGTTATTTAATTTCTATTAATTAACTAATTGATTAATCGCCTAATCATTCAGCTCTAGTCCCATTTCTGACAATCACATACTGTATATATATATGTATATATGTGTGTTGCAGCTTTGTATGAGCGGATGCGTGCTGACCAGAGGAAGTTTGGCAAGTCAGCGTGGGCAGCAGCAGTTGAACGTATGGAGCGGCTGCAGTACGCCTTTTCCAAAGAAACTCTGCAGCTGATGAGGGCCAAGGAAATCTGCCTGGAACAGAGGAAACATGGCTTGAAGGAGGAGGTAAAGTACACCATGACACACGCGAATGCTACTCACAAGAAACTTTACCACTGATGTAGACCAAGGTGTGTTTGTGTGTGTGTATCAATGTCTTAAAAAGCTTGTGACACTTAGTGAGTTTGTCAGAAGCCACAATGACAAGAGTGAGAGACATAAACACTTGGATATAGTCAACTTGAGAGTGAAAGGGGGGAGCAAGATAATGACCATGTTAGAAAAATGAGCTGTTGGCTCAGGCATCCTGCAATGGAGTGAATAACATCCTGGTCTACAACAGTGGAAATGACTCATTGGGAATGACTGTTGGGGTCAAATACTCGCTTAACACGTGTACATACATAAAAACTGCAAAGTGCCTAGTCTGTGCTGGAGTGTTGTAGCTCAGCAGGAGAACAGGAACTCTGCCTCAGGTTCAGTTTCAAATGGGTCCACTTAACACCCAGCCTGTGGCATATGCCCTTTGGTCTGCGGTAGAGTAATGCAATTGTGTGGCTGTGGCTCTAGATGCAGTGTCTGCAAGGTGGGGAGGATGCCATGCTGCGTCTGAACCAGCTGGAGGAGCTGTACTACGAGCTGCAGCTGCAGCTGTATGATATTCAGGCAGAGGTGCTGCGCTGTGAGGAGCTGCTGCTCACTGCCCAGCTGCAAAGTCTACGGAGACAAATGACGGGTGAGCATCTGTTTTATTCTTTGTATATGTGACAGACTGTAGTGTTAATAGTATCTGTCTGCATAAGAAAAATGTAGAGCCTGATCGATATTATCAGCCGATATGTGCTTGCTACAGAGATATCTATCAGCATATATATATGGGCTGATAACAAGAAATTGCAGTACAAAAAACTGGGTACATGGCTAAACCACAATTCTTTAAAAAACAAATTTAAGGGATCCTTATCAAAACTGTTTGTGTCAATGTTAAAAATGATTATTGGCCAATATATAGTATATGTTTCCAAAATCTAGTTGTGATTGCGCTCTACAAAACTGTAAATGAAATTAACAAGATCACTGAATCTTTTTTTTGTTTTTATAAATTAGTCTCAAGAGGCCTAAAATCACTGCAAAGTGCTGCTGCATCAAATAGTTTATTAATTTTTTATAAAAACACAGATCCCAGTCTGATTCTTTTTAGTTTATTATATTTATTTATTTATCAGGTACCTTGTACAAAAAACGTTAATCTCATCCAAAGAGAAGACATGTATTAGACCACATTTAGCTACCAGCTAAAACCAGCTCCGTGTGATGTGAGTGTAACTACGCTTGTTCTAATAAAAAGACGGTAACAAACATTTTATTAAAACCAAAAGAAGATAAAACTCAAATAGTAACTTTAACAGTTACAAGTGTTGATCTTCAGGTAACGGGTAAATGAACTATTGTTTGGTCACATGTCATACCTTTTCAGGTGATTTATTCCAGCTATATAAACTTAAGGACCTGTACAAGCAGCATTTTGATGAATCTGTTCTGATGTTGTACCAGAGCGTCAGGATGAGGTGGTGTACTACGATGCCTTTGAGAGCCCTGATGCCATGAAGGGTGAGGAAGATCCTGCAACCCCTCCGTCCCCGCTCAGAGATGAAGAACTCAGCGTCCTACAGCAGAGGACACGGCAGCTTGAGGCCCGCAGGGGGCGCATCACTGCCAAGAAAGTCTACCTCAAAAACAAGAAGGTAAGCATTGATGACTAAAGAGGCAGTTAGGTGTTGTTGAGGTTGCTGGCCCTTTAAGACATCTCTGGAAAGTCTTTTACTACAGCTGCACAGGTTAGTTTAGTCCATCATTTATGTGCTTTTTGTCTTGAATAGGAAATCTGTATTGTCAATCACAACCAGAAGATACAACAGCGACAAGGTAGCCATGCTGACAGCAGTTCCCTGCAGACACTGCAACAGGTAAGACTCAAATACTTATCAGAGTCTGTGGCTGCATCTGATAGGATGTACGCACAATAAATAGGCATTTGCTTATGTACTGTAGTGTTGCTCAGTACCACTTTTATGAGTTTTTGGTGTAGTAAATGGAAACTAGCCATAGGAATAACCATATATTTCAGTCTGGATCTAGGTCTTATAAACATCTTGGCTTTGTTTTTAATGAAAATAAGTGCTTCACACAGGGTTTGAAAGTCAGCGGGAAGTGTCTTAGGCTCTTTGAACTTAAAAACGTTACGATTCCATATCAGTTTTATTTAATGCTGTAGGAGTGTGGAGGTTTTAAGGATACCCGGGACCATAACTCTGTCCAAAGTCAAGCCATGAGTTGCTTTCTTGTGGTGCATTTACATTTACAGCATTAAAGGGGACATGGGATGAGAGCCATGCGTGGTTAAGCTGAAATGTGAGATTATGGAAGCGCCTTGTCCAACCAACTGCCAGAGGGAAAGTTGTCCAAAAATATCTTCAAGTGGAAAAGAGCACACCGTTATCTATGGAGCGAGAAATGTCACTACAAAATTATCTCTTTCTGACTTTATTTTCAGAAACAATTTGCACTGTAATATAATTGTCAAAAATATTATTAAAGGTTTATAAAGGACAATGTAAGAATGATATTTGGAATAAGACAAAGCTTAGAAATGAGATCCAAATCAATATACAGAGAAGGAAGAGGTCGTTAAGACCCGGTACTCTACCACTGGAAGTTGAGGGAGGCAGATTTAAAGGCAATCCTAAAGAGAAGAAAGTGTTTGTGTTTTTTGTGATCTTGAGGATAACTTTTCATTTTCTTTCGTAACTTTTTGTTTTGGTTATTGATAACATCTTGAGTTGTCTTTTTAATTAGGACATTATCGTTGTGGCACGATTTATAGAAAATGCAGGACAGAGGACACTGTATCCTTCATAACAGGACTCTGCGTCCTTTGAGATGTTCTCTTTCTGAATTAGTGGAACTGTATGTTATGATTTGCCAAATGATCATCTCGGTTGTTGTTGCTGTCTATTGTCTTGTAAGCCCAGAGGACACTTAGGTCACTTTCACACTTGTAGTTCGGTTCATTTGGTCCAGACCAACATAGTTTAGCCTTCTGGTGCTGGTGCGTTTTGAGTTCATATTGGCTTTTTACAAACAAACCAAGAGCTGTGAGCATGAAGTCAAATTAACTGACAGGTAACTAACTGATTGGACAGTTACATGATACTTACATACCTGTTTTTTCTTTCCGATTAATCAGGGAAAATCCTTGCATTCGCATGCTGATAAGTGTTACCATGGTTACCAAATTATTTGCATAAACGTATAGATCATTTTGCTTTCATACCACAAACAAACCTCACACCTCTTGGAAGCAGACTGAGATCCTCCTTTTCAAGAGGTCAGGGTCCGGTTGTTTAGTCCACACTAGTGTTGTTCATTTGGCAGCTTTCACAACGGCCCAAATGACGATTGATTGGTTGATTCAAACCTGTTTGTTTCGGTGCAAACAAACTCTTCAATCAGTCAACTACTTTAAGAGTTAATATCCCCTCTAGACCCTACAAACAATCACACAACATCAGATCTACTCTGTTGTTTCCTGTAAAGGGAGGAGACGCTGAGGAAGATGAAGCCAAGAGCAATGCCAGAGTGAGTCAGGAGAGGCAGAGGACTCTGGACAGACTTCGCAGCCTCAAACAGGTGAGAACTCATCCACCGTCTAATAATAATTAGCTCCACCAGCTTCTTCTGACCTTTAACTGATCCCTGTGTCTGACCTCCTTTTGTTGACTCCCCATCCAGCGTTATCCAGGCCAGGTGACTGTGAAGTCCAGCCGGCTGCGTCTGAGTCAGACTCACATCCGGAGGAGAGGAGGACAGCAGCCCAACACTCAGGCGGCCGGCGTTCAGACCGACTACATCTCAGATCTCCCAGAACTCTCTGCTCCTCCTCCACCTGACGCCTGCGGCTGCGACAGTGTGTCTTTACCCACAGTTGAACTCGAAAGTCTCGACTCTTCACCTCCCTTCCTCTCACTGCCTCCCCTCTCAGCCTCCCCATCTGTTCTTTCACTGGGTCCTCCTCCCCCTCCTCCCCCACCTCCCCCGCCTCCTCCACCACCTCCTCCCTCAGAGGACCAGCAGCAGGGCGAGGGGAGGGGGATGAATCCCTCAGACAGCCCAGTGAGGCACCATACATGTGAGTCTGAATCTCCCTCTCTACCCCTGGCTCCATTTTCCCCTCGATTCTTTGACAGCAGTGAGCTGCTGACAGCGAGGACGAAGCTGAGGAAGACGGCCTCGCTGGACTCGTCGCAGTGGAGGCGAGGTGAGGAGGAAACGCACTTTCTTTTTACATTTATCACAACAAATATAAAAGTCTGGTTAAAATTATAATCCTTAAGATTTAAGTCATTTTTAGGAGTTATTTGGCAACACCCGTGGTCACAGGTAGTAACAGCATGAGTGGGTTAATTGGTTCTAATTTGGTTTCATGAAAATCTAATAATCTAACACAAAACATTTAAACAGATAGATTAAAAGGTGGCAAACAAATCATTAAATTACAATAAACCAGGGTAGAATAATAAGAACTAAATTTAGAATAAGACTAATAAAACTTTCAGTAAGAAATAAAAGCCAGGATACAGACTACTCAAAAGCAAGATTAAAGAGGTGAGTCTGCCTCTCTGCACTTC
Source organism: Siniperca chuatsi (assembly GCF_020085105.1). Lineage (NCBI taxonomy): Eukaryota > Metazoa > Chordata > Actinopteri > Centrarchiformes > Sinipercidae > Siniperca > Siniperca chuatsi. The sequence continues at coordinate 4,915,423 of NC_058059.1, forward strand.
TTTCTATAGACGAGAGACAGTCGGACTAAGTATGGCGGTGCCGAACCATTTAGAGCCTTGCAAAATAATTGTCTCTTACATTTAATTTACAAAAGTCTTAAATAAAGGCCGAAATGTTAGTAATATGTTTTTGTATGTGATTGCGGGCTGTCTGGAGACGTTATACATCTAAACTAAAAGTGGGATTGTTGTGACGTTGGACTGAGCTGCAGGTGTTGATTTTAGTCAAAGCTTAAATTAATGAATTAATCATTTTTCATCGTTTAATCGGGTTCTAAATTATATCATTAGGAATTATTGTTAAATATTGCTTGGAAGAACTGAAAAACACTGGTTTTCCATCATACCTCGATACTTTGGCCGATATGATCGTTAAATTGCCTTCTATGTGGTTTTAAAAAGTTCTTAAAAAGTCTTAAATTGAACCCAGAAACTCTGTACGTGAGGCTAACTGTCGGTGTTGGTCTGCAGCGAGCTCCCCCATGGACGAGGTGCTGGCCTCCCTCAAACGGGGCAGTTTCCACCTGAGGAAGGCCGAGCTGCGAGTCCTGGCCCCCGACCCGGACGACGACAGCAACAACATCCTGGCTCAGATCAGGCAGGGCGTCAGGCTGAAGAAGGTACGGACCCGGCCGGAGCAGCAGCGCCATGCCAAGAGCTTCCCCCACTCTGCCGACGCTCTGACCCGCAGCATCCACGAGGCTCTGAGGAGAATCAAAGAGGCTTCGCCGGAGTCGGAGTCCGAGGACGAAGGCCTTCCATGCACTGACTGGGAGAACTAGTTCGGCTTATTGGACGAATATTTTTTTAACTTCATCTTTTATGGATATGTAGAGCCACAACGAAGAGAAAACAATGGCTCAAATCAAGCAGACACGCCTTGATTATTTTTTTTTTATATATATATCAGAAAACCGCCCAGAAGTATGTTTGCTTTTTTTTCATACTTCTGTATGTTGTTTGTAAAGATGGACCACTAATCTTTTTTTTTTTTTTTATGTTGTTGTTGCTGTGGCATTCTTGGCGAGGATACAACCTCTAACCTCTCATTATGTCAGTCTACATGTCAGAGTCGTACTGTAGCTGTGATGGGTTTGTTTCAGGAAGTGAGTGTTTTTTATTTGTACGTTTCTCTCACTTACAGCGACACAGACTCGGCTCTTCACTGAATACGTGTGCTGTACACTTGTGACAACCATTCGTACTGTATATTTCATGTATGCAGCATATTCCCACTTCCTTAAAGGAATAGTTTGACATTTTGGGAAATACAGCTGCTGGCTGCAGCTTTGTTTTTAGCATACAAAAATGAGAATGGTATTGATCTTCTCATCTAACTCTCTCTGCAAAAAGGCAAATATCGTAACGTATTTCCCAAAATGTCAAACTATTACTTTAATTTGCTAATATGGGTCATTTTCATCATCCTGGTGGGAAGAATGCCTAAACTGGCATTGATTTGTGTGTTTAGCAAATCAACCATACCTGTTTTTAGCATCTTCACTTTAAAAATAGTAAATATATATGTATAGAAATGGATACATATAGAGTAAAATATGATATAACAAGAGGAAGGGATTTTGGAGGAAGGATATCCAATTTAATTTCAATCTCCATCATCTAGTTCAGAGGTTTTCAGACTGTGAGGTGAAAGAGACCGGTGCCTGCTGGTGTTCTGAAAACAACGGGAAGTTAGTTATTATTATTATTATTAGTAGTTAGGCTTATCAAAACGTTCAACAGTTGGAGCTGCAGCAGTGGCTGTGACACAAAAATCGCACTCCTTCTCTGTCATGACAGTCATAACTCAGTCAAATCCGAACAGACACGATAAACATATTTTTATCGGTGTGACTTACATTTCACAAGGATATCATCAATATCCACTGCGAATCAACGTCCATAAATGCGCTTAGAAATCATAGAGGAAAGACGCTCCTTATAACTGCAGAACTTGCCTGAGAATCATCACGTTTTTAAAGTTTTCTTAATTATCAAAGTAATCCAGTGATAGTTGTCTGAACATCCGTGGGTACACTGCAAACAGGAACTGCTAATAGCTAATTCGGCATACATTTTATGGTGCCAAAATGTAAAAAAATATGGGCTAAAAACACGGAGCTCAAGTTGTAGCCCACTGCTAACTCACTGACTCCATGACATTCTTCCTGTTTACATCACCCAAAGCATTATGTAATTACAAAACCTAGAAAATCCATTAATATTTACTGTATTCGTGTTACACTATCAACTTTGAAAACCGCTGATCTAGTTTAACACGCAGTAGCTGATAGACCTGCAGTATATAAGCCAGAGAGTTCACGTTAGCATGTAATAATAATAATAAATAAACTGTTTACCTGCAGCGCACACAGGATGAGACTTTGAGAGGTAAAAGTAAACATATATTCTGTATTTGCTCATTCACAGCTATTTACTCTCTCAGAAGGCATCCCTGTGAGCTTTTTAAAGATGTAAAGGAGGCTCGTAGCTTTTGCTGCATCCACACAGCTCATGTAATGTAACATTAACTATGCTACCGCTAACAGAACTGGTATTTAGTGTTATGAACCAACACTGGAAATATTAGCACACACACAGCTGTAGTTTTTCAGATCATTATTCATAACAAACATCTGCTGACTTGTGCATGCTCTACTTTTCCTCCTCCAAAGCTGCCATTTTGACCAGGTCAGTATTAGAACTACATATATATATAATTTATATATATACAGCATTTATATTTCAGCACCAAATGAAATATAAATGATTACTTGAATCTAGCTTTGGCAGTTTTCTGTGATCGGCTGATTGTGCTGTCGCTCTCTGAGATGGAAAAAGGATGGATGGATATAATATTTTAATATATTGTGGAGAGGATTCCCCCTGATGAATAATGACCTCTGTTACGATACATTACTGTTAAATTACTCTTCAAGACCCAATAAAATATGACCAAAAAGGAAACTAAAACAAGCTGACAGTGATAGTATTTCAGACAGATGGTGAAAATCTGTTTTTATGGAGCTTTATTCTTAAGATATTGCAATAAGAGCTGGAACGATTCAGCAGAAAAACTATTTTAATAGTCGATTAATTGTTTAAGTCTTTATTATTATTATTATTTGGTTGTAGCTTCTCCAATGTGTGACGATTTTGCTGCTTTTCTCTGTTTTATGTCACTGTAAACTGAATATCTTTGGGTTTTGGACTGTTGGTCGGACAAAACAAGACATTTGAAGATGTCACTTTTAGGCATTTTTTACAGTTTTATAGACTAAATGATTAATTGAGAAAATAACCTGCAGATTAATTGATAGTAAAAATTGTTAGTTTCAAGTTGTTCCATGGGGTCTTTAAAAAAAAAATAGAGGAAATGTTTAAGATGACTTCACCCTTTTTAAATGCTTTAAACACACATGTATAACAAACATTTGGATCATATGTGATGTTTATATTTATTTTGTTGTTTTTATTGTCATTTATTAACCTGAGAGACTCTTCTCTCGTTCCACTGCCTTGTTTTTTCAAAGATTTGTTTTCCAAGCTTATTTACTTACTGGAGTTGTTGTTGTTGTTGTTGTTTGAGTTTGGTGTGTGTGTGTGGGATTTTATACCGGTCTCTTATTATGTGTTAACTGTGTCAAACCTGTCTTTAACTTTAAAAACTAACCTCACACTTACTTCCCTGTATTTAACAAGTCATGCACCGAGTACCATGGCTAAAGTTAAAGGAATAGTTGGACATTTTGGGAAATACATTTATTCACTTAGAAGAGAGAGTTACAGAGCAGATTGATATGAAGCTGTAGACGGTTAGCTTAGCTTAGCGTTAAGACTGAAAACGGGGAAACCGCTAGCCTGGCACTGTCCAAATCAAATCCACCTACCAGCTCCTCTAAATCTCACTAAATAACACTTTTTATCTCGTTGCTGGACTATTTCTTAGCAGGTCTTGTGTCGAAGTCTGTTTTTCCTTCATGTAGCGTTCCCCATACTGTGGTTTGGGTCAAGGCTGAAGCTGTAATCAATTTTATTAGCTGCACTAGCCGTCTTGTCATAGTTTAGCTTTTCGGCCTGCAGCGTTACGGTTTTGGTTCACTCTCACCGCTCTCATAGCGTCTTTTTCAAGAGCAAAAAAATCCCCCAGTTACTCTTCATCCTCGAAGTCTTTGATTTTGTAAAGCAGAAAAATACTGTTCTGGTAAAGCTAAACTCACGTTTTTTGTGCCGCTTGTCATAGTTTGTTTGCGAGTGGGCTCATCGTTGCCTCTTGTGGCCGTTGGAGGAAAAACACCCACTGTCTTCTGCCCTACGGCCACAGGGGGCAGTAATGAGTGCGCCACAGTGAAGCGCAAGAAAATTTGGACAAGCGACACAAAGGAGAGTTTTCAAACAGTATATTTCGGTTTTACAAGAGAAAATTCTTTGATTTTTTTCAGCCTGAGCCAGATATTTCCCTCAGGAGTTGGTGGAGATATTAGTGGACAGAAACACGACTCCAATGGATGCTAGTGTTCCTCTGTGTCTGCAGGATGGGTAAGTAGCTAACTGTTTGCTAACGTTGAATTGTGTTCACAGTTATCGCAGGTTTAAGCATCGTATAAAACGACTGCTAGGGGTTTAGGGAAACAGACTTTGACACATAGTCCCCATTAAAACCACCAAATTGTAGTTTTCACGCTTCCGTTGTTGTACTGATTAAACAAACAAGATATAATGTGTTACCTTTGGACAGACCCCGGCTAGAACTCCTAGTCTTTATGCTAAGTTAAGCTAGCTAGCTATAGCTTCGTGTTTACCACACAGGTAGGAGAGTGCTATCATTTAACTCTCAGCAAGAAAGCAAATTTAACCAAAAATGTCTGCCTGAAAACGTGGAGTTACAGCTGCCACTCAAACAGACTGTTGCTAAAGTGTTTAAAAAATCGTGACTCTGAACAGACTAATTTCTCTTTCATCCACAAGATCTTTAATGATATTGAACGTGTTTTAGATCATGTTTAAGTGTAAATCTTGGCAGCAGATGTTTGCTCAGCGACAAAACCTCCCTCTCACTGCTGTCAGTCCCGTTTTTGTATTTGGGCTCATGATACCATCGTGCTTTCTTTTTCACCTTCTTGTTAAACGTGTAGAATCCCAAATTGTGTAGATTTTCTTCCCACCCCGAACATGACACGAGTTTGACCTTTAACCTTTACGACCTTATGCATGTTACTGGTTTGACGACGAACCCATCACAACGTAAGTGCAATAATTGAAATGAAAAAAAGTCATTTTATGAATTAATACTGTAATAAAATGTAAATCATGAAAAAAAATATATCCGCATGCCTAAATGTATTGAAGTATTTATTGAAACTTCATATTTTAAATGATTTTTAAAGCATACAAATGTAAATGTACTTTATATGGTTTACTTTTTTGTTGCTTTTTCGTTTCCTATCGTGACATTCCTCCCTGCTTTCTATATCCCAATTATATATATATATTTTTTTTCCTTTCAAAATAAAATCAAGCACCAACACGTGGTCTTTGAATGCTCCTTCAAAGTACTTTTGAGGTACTTCACTAGATTTCCGTTGTACGATACTTTATACTTCTAATCCACAACATTTTAGAGAGAAACACTGTACTTTTTACTGCACTACATTTGTTTGACAGCTTTAGTTACTTTGCAGAATCAAATTTTACATTTAAAAAAACAAAAACAAATGAGAAGCTTAAAAAAAAATCAAATGCATTGTTAAAGATTCAGCGTTTCCAACCTTTTTTTTTTCGCTTGTGAAAAATCATCAGTGTCTAGTTGTGGCTCCTTGTCACGTTGTGCGAGTTGTTAACAGTTCTACCAAAGAGACATTTCCCGTCTAAACGTCTCACATGGTTTCATGTAAATGATTGTTTTTAGCCCTAAGAGGTCAAATTATCCAATATTTCACAAAAAAGCATCTAGTAATGTCATATAATCATATCAGTCACAGGAGACATTTTACTGCATGAGTACTTTTACTCGATACGTATATTTTACAGCTAATACTTGTGTACTTAAGTAGGATTTTGAGTGCAGGACTTTCACTCTAAACAGTATTTTTATATTGTTGTATTTATACTTTTATGTAAAATATCTGAATACTTCGTTCCACCCATTTGCAGTACACTTTACTTTAACCTGCATATATATATAAGCAGTATATAAACGTAATAAATGGTTTGTAACACTATAATGCAGTTCTAAGCAGAAATAAGGACATTTTAAAGTGTTTTATTGATGAATTTGTCAACAACTACAACTCCTGTGGGCACACAGAGGCTGCTGTATAAACATAGTAAATAAATATAGTAAAGTGTATGTATATCTTAAAACTACATTAGTGTTTTATAAACCATTTATTAAATGTTAATATGCTGTAAAATACAAAATGTAACGTGATGAAACCAGATTGTGAAAGAACGACACGACTGCATGATTTTCATTTGGTTTTGTTTTACTATAAACTCAAAATTACAATTTGTGTCGTTAAGCATGTGGTATAATCAACATTTAAAAGTCTTATTCAAATGTTTTTTTTTTTTCCCTTTCAAGCTGTAATATTAATCATTTTCAACGTGATAAAGTCATTCAAGTCTCCCAAATGTACCCAAACCAACAACAAGCCCTTAAAGTAGTGTTCTTCAGGTGTACGTACTGTACTCCTCTTAACGTCGCTGAATTTTTGGCAATAGTAAATCCCACAAAAAGAAAAAGTACCGCTTGTTAGCTACCGTTGATGCATCTCTGTACCAAAGGCAACGTTAGCAAAAATTCAAATCTGTACAGGAAAAATGTTATTTGGCAAAAGAAAAAGATTCTCTGGATTCTCTAGATTTTCATTTCCTTTGATAAATAGTTCAAAAAATATTGCCAGTTTTTCCAAAAACAAAAAACTACCTTGACACCCACGTACCAGACAATAAAAAACAAAAACAAGATTAATTAAGTGAAAACAAGATAGTAAATAAAGATCTTTGCTTTTGTACAACTTTCATCATAATCATCATCTTCAGTAACAGTTACTTTAGTAATAAATTAACAAAAAGGATTCAATCATTGCACTTCAAGTCGCAACAGAAACAAAAGGGAAAGAAAACATCTGATACACTCATACACACAAACTCCATTTTTACAAGTGCACTATGAATTTGTTTGAGTTGTATTCTTTAAAAAAAGTGTGTAGAAAGAAAGACTGTTGAATAAAATCCCGCCTCGCTTCTGGTCTAAACATATCGCAGAGTAAAATTACCTGAAAGTGAGAGTGGAAAGTGTTTTACGCTCTGCTGCTCCCTTTTTGTATTGCTCGTATATTGTAGAAGAATATAAGACGTAGTCGCCACCGGCCGTTTGTTTGGCAGTCCCTCGCTGGATTACAGTCACAGGAGGAACATTTGTAGTTTTCTCTTCATGACATTCGACCCCTTGTCACCCGTCAAAGTTCAAATAACAAAATTAAATTGATCTCGGAGTGTAGGAAAAGTCAGAGTGAGTCCTCCTCGTCTGACTCCCCAGTGTTCATTTGGCTGACGATGACGTGAGGAAGAATCACCGACTCCGGGTGACTCACAAAATTGCACCAAAGCGACGCTAATTAAATTCTTTATGATTGAAAGAGCAAAAAACAAACAAACAAACAAAACATCCCCTCAAACGGAAGGACATTCAAGAGACAAAAACAATCAAAACAGATTCATTCAGAGTTTTAAAACGTGTTGTCAGAGACTCAAGAATATTCCAGCGTGGAGCGGAGGGAAGGCATGGTCCAAGCAAAGCCTCTTTAACTTGGCTTGATTGTAAACGTGTACCGTAGCAAAAATGTGTGTGTCGTTAATGCATAAAGTCGTGTGTAAACATACTCTTTTACACGTATCGTATACATGTGGCGGAAACAAAAGAAGAGAATTCAAGTTGTTTGACGTGTCGGTGACGATGTGAGCGCCAACGTGCGGGTGGTTTCTTCTCCGAGCGCTGGCTGCAGCGGCGGCGTTTGTGTTGGTCTCTCTAGCTGGCCTCGATGAGCTTTGCCAGCGTGTCCCGTAGTTCGGTCAGCTCGAAGATCTTGCTGTCCAGCAGCTCCAGCAGGGAGCGCAGGCTCTTGCGAAAGGCTTCCTTCTCCTGCTGGCTGCTCTCCAGACGCTGCTCCAGATCGCTCAGCTGGGCCTCCAACGTCTGGTTCTTCGACTCCGTGTCCTGAAACAAACGACAAAAATCACTTTGCCTGTCAGAATGTGGTGCGTCAAACTAGTTTTAAACTGCGGTTCTCAAACTCTTGAACCATCTTAAAATGAAGTAAAACAGGCCAAAGGCAGGTCACTTAAAAGACTTCACCTCTTTTTAGAAGTTTAAAAAGTTTGTTTTAAAAAAAAAAAGATCAAAATCGATGCAGAAGAATCAGAGATGTCTTTTTTCCTCAACACATTCATCTGTGTCAAAACCAGGCGCCTACATTACCCACAATGCAACTCGACAGCTGACAGTTCGGTCAGAGATTCGGGTGTGTTATGCTAGTGGCAGCTAATGTAGCCTGGAGCTGCTAGCCTCAAGCAGAGACGGGGAGCCGGCCACAGAGGTCTGGTGAGCTCACGTCTTTCTAACTCCACGCGTCCAGATTTATTTCATTTAGCATTTCTGTACTGAAGTTTCTTGTCGCTTATTGGGTGACACACATGCTAATATGTGTAATAAGCGAATATCAGCCGACATATCTGTGAAATCATTTTGTTGTTGCCCCTTCTGGTAGCCCTGTAATCACACTAGCTAAAAAGGGATGTGTAGCCTAAATCAAGTCATTTTAACAAGTTTAACCAGATACAACAAACTGCTCGGGATACACCGCTCCTTTTTTAAATAGCTGTATTATAGTATTATATACAGTATTATATACTGTAGTATAATATTTATTATATTATATATTTATTTGAACTTAACTGCTGGAAATGGTGGCTTTGAAGCCAATTTTGCACCGGTTTGTGGAAACATCTGAGTTCTTTTCACAAACTGGGAGATATTTAAGGAATTCACCATATATGGAGTCTGAGTTTTTCCCCCTCAGCATATTTATATTTACAGTCTGTAGGATCCAGTGGTGGAACGTAACTAAGCACATTTACTTAAGTACAATCCTGAGGTACTTTACTTGCGTCGTTTCACCTTCTACTCCACTACATTTATCTGACAGCTTTAGTAACTTTACAAATTAAGATTTTTGCACACAAAACATATGAAGAGCTTATAAAATGTTTTTTTTTAATAGATTAAACTACCCAACAGTTTATACAAGTAGAGCTGAAACGATTAGTCAATTAGCAACTATTTTGATAATCCTTTTTAAAAATCATACCTGCCAACAATACAGAGTTTCTCCCGGCGCCCTCCTGTTTTGTTGTTTCTCCCGGGAAACTCCCGCGGTTAATTCAAACTTTATTATCAATACGCGGATCCAAGTTTTGGATGTTTGTCTGACGTCCACACACACTACCGTTACCGCAACCTGGCAACCCACGCCCTGATCCAAGGGGTGTGTGCGCACCAGCTAAGTTAGCTGTTGTCAAAATGTCAGGGCACGACAGCGTCCGTAAGTTTGGGGTTTGGACTGTTTGTTTTCAGGACTTTTACAAACCAAATAATCGATTAGTGGAGAAAATAATCAGCAGATTAATCCATAATGAATCATTAGTTGAAGTCTGATACAAAATAGTTAAAAATGAGCTCCACCTCAACCAACTACAACAGTAAAATCCTGCTTTTACATTAATGCACGAGTAATAATAATAATAATAATAATAATAATAATAATAATCTAATGATAATATATAATAGTGTAACAGTCGCAGGGGACATTTTTCAGCTTTTAATACTTTAAGTACATTTTCCTGATTATACTTACAAACATTTAAAATGTTACTTAAAAGTATGTAACAGAGTATTTTTACAGTGTGGTATTAGTACTTTTACTTAAGTAAAGGATGTGAATACTTCCTCCACCACTGGAGGAATATGAGGTGAATGCAGCATGTACCTAATCAGCTGCAGGTGTACAGTAACAGGACTCACCTGTAGTTTCAGTGCAAGGGAGTCTTTTTGAGACTGGAACTCATTGGCACTCTCCACCTCTGCTTTAAGTCTCTCTAACTCCTAGAAGTAATTACAGAAAGAGTAAATATTAAGATCAAATGAGACGCGTACGTGTGATACACAAACATGTCCAACGTAACTCCTCGTACCTCCTCCTTGGCCTTCAAAGCCGACTCCAGCTCTTCTATCGTTTGGTTGAGTTCCGTCTTTTGGGATTTGATCACCGTTGTTTGGCCGCTCACACACTCCAGCTCCGTCACCTGGAACACAAATACCACATACCTTCACGTCTGTACACACGGAAACTTCATCACAACGTGGTTAAAAAAAATAAATAAAATAAAATAAACTTCCAACAAAATCAGATCATTTTATTTGCGCGTTGGTACCCGTTTGTGTAGCCTCTCCGCTTCCTCCTGATAGGCCGCCAGCTGTTGTTTCCACTGTTTGACGTTGGCCGTGGACTCGAGCAGAGCTGCCGTCAGCTTGGCGTTGTTCCCCTTAAGTGCCGCCAGCTCCGCCTCCCAGTGCTTATTGATGCTGGTTGAACTGGGATGTGAGGAGGAGACGGTGGTGGAACAAGTAATCAGATACTTTTACTTAAGTAAAAGCAGAAATACCATGGTCTAAAGAGACTCCATTACAAGTAAACGTGCTATATTCAAAATGTACTTAAAGTATCAAAAGTAAAAATACAGTATAGTAAAAGTATAGTATTATGCAGAATGGCTCCTTTCACAGTGTTAGATTATATAATATAATCTGTTTTATCACTAATGAATACATGTAAGAGCATTTTAATGTTGTTTTTCAATGTGGAGCCAATTTTAGATACTTTATATACTACTGGACACATTAGTACTGCATCAAATCATATAAGCATATCATATGTAGTAACTACAGCTGTTTTGGCATACTTGTACAGTACTTAGTAAATGTAAATTGTCAGAATAATACTCAAAATACTGTATTCCCCCTTTGCTGTGGTTGTTAAGGCCAGAATATGTGCTGTAAAGGATGGAGGGGTTTTCTTTATGTATAATGAAGATTTACTGGTAAATAGAATATATGTACACGTGTTTAGGCGTATAAGTGTGTATTTGTGCATGTGTATAGATGTGTGTGAAATTGTTTCCCCTTTTGTTTTTTTTAAACAAAAACTATAATTTTATTATTTATTATGATATGACCCCTTTTATCCCTTCTTGGTTAATTTATTAGTCACGGTTCAGACGGTAAACTATCACTAAGAATTGCTAAAAGTTCTGTTGGGGGGAAAAAGTGGATTAAAAAAAATAGGTATTTTAAAAAAAGTCCGTTCTCACTTAAAGTTTCTGTAGTGGAAAAGTTTTTGGTCTGAACCACGATCCTTCATCTATTGTGGCTTAACCTCAGCTGTACTTACAACACATGTAAATACAAGTTGACCAACAATAAGTGAACCAGCAAAAACCAGTTTTAGTAAACCGTCATCATGTGAGGCTGAAAAACAATTCCAGTTCCTGTAACTGTAGCTCTACTTCACGGTGCGTGAGGCTTTCCGAGTAAAAGGAGCCGCTGCCTCTCAGGTGTCAGATCTGTCGTCGTCTACCCATAATCCCCTGAGGCAGTTCACTGTAATGAATACTTGCTCTCACACCAAACACACTGACCGTGGTGGAAGACGGATTCACATCATTAACTTTAAAAGTCCTGCATTCAAAACAAATGTAAAACTACAAAAGTATCAGCAACAAAGTGCACTTAAAGTATTAAAAGTTAAAGTACTCATTAAGCAGAAAGGCCCATGTTAGTGTTTTATGATTAAGTAAGCGGTACTTTAATGTTGTAGTTTGGTCGAGGTGGAGCAAAGCAACTAGTCAACTAATCAATTAAAATAAATCTAGTGCAGTAAAAAGTACAATATTTTCCACTGAAATGTAGTGAAGAAGTCAAATTAATTTATAAGCACGTTTAAAAAAAATACAGATTTTGACCAAAGTGCTAAAATATATTTAAAACACAAAAATAAATAGTGAACCAGCAAAAACCAGTTTTAGTAAACCGTCATCACGTGAGGCTGAAAAACAATTCCTGTTCCTGTAACTGTAGCTGATCGCAGCTCTACTTCACGGTGCGTGAGGCTTTCCGAGTGAAATGTGACAGTTACATTAAAACAAGCTCACTACAGTTTATAAATGGATCTGACAGCAGCCATGTTGGGAAATTGGACCGTAGAACTACTCAAACTGCAAGACAGCCGACCAAAAATTTCCACGAGGGCAGATCGTTCAGGTGATAAATCAATAAATTCAGCCTGAATCTAAATTTATTCGGGGGCCAATTCAGGGCTTAAATCAGGCTTAATCTGTACAGTGTCTGCCCGGCTGCAATTATCATTTATTTCAATTATCAACTCATCTGATGATTATTTTTGTGATTAATCGTTTAGTCTATAACTGACATCTTCAAATGTCTTCATTTGTCCAATAAAACCCAAAGATATTGAATTTACAATGATATCTATATATATAAAAAAAGAAACCACTCATGTTTGCTTGATAAATTACGTAACAAGTAATAGATTATCAAAATTGTTAATTTTCCTCTTAGTCCCTTAACATTTGATGTGAAACTTGACATTTATGGTTATTTGTTAAATAGGTTTTGTGAAAAGCCTTTCAGAAAACTTTCATTTATTCATGGTTATAACTTTTTTTTAAATAAGCCCTAAAGGGGGAGTGTGATCAGACTATGTGATGCACAAAACTATCTCCACTCTTTTAGTGCTTTATAATTAATAGGAAGCATGCGTAGTGTTTTAATGTAATGCTTTAATGCTGTCCAGCGGCCGGGGGGGACCAGATTAATAATGAATGAATGAACCGACATGAGCTACAGCGCTCTGTGCCGATTTCGTTTTAAATCAGCACTCCCGAGAGTCGCTAACGGACAAGTAGCTCTCGTCAAAAGTGTCAAATAACAACATTTGACACTTTTCTTCTCTGTTTCTGTGTTATAAGATATTCGAGTATGTCGCCGCTCTGACCTCAGGTTTACCTGGCTCTGGTTTACCTGTGTGAGAAGGCCAGTGCATTCTGGGAAGGCTCTGCTCTGGCTTCGGTGTGCTGAGGTGTGTCTGGTGTGACTCTCTCATCGTCTGTACCGTTGATGCTCTCTGAGGTCAAAGGTGACTGCAGATCACCTGGGGCTGACTCCTGCTCGGACACGTCGGTGAAACAGAAAAAAAAAAATGTTTTTTGTTAAAAAAGAACAACATTTTTGGGAAAAAAACGTTTATTCACTTTCATGCCGAGAGTTAGATGAGAAGATTGATACCACTCATGTTTGTACGCTAAATATGAAGCTAGAGCCAGGACAGGGTTAGCTTAGCTTAGCATAAAGAGTGGAAACAGGGGGAAACAGCTGGGCTGGCTCTCTCCAAAAGGTAACAAAATCCACCTACCAGCATCTCTACAATTCACTAATTAACATCGTATGTGTTTGTTATATAAAGGTCACTAATTAATACGTGTTAATTATTGAGCTTTAGAGGTGCTGGTAGTTAGGCTAGCTGTTTCCCTGTTTTCAGTCTTTATGCTAAGCTAAGCGGCTGTAGCTTCATATTTAACGTACAGATAGAGTGGTATCAATCTTCTCATCTTACTCCCAGCAAGAAGGTGAACAAGCACATTTCCTAAAAGGCTGAACTATTCCTTTAAATTCAGATTATGAGACAAAACAAATCAATAAGGTGCGATAAGGTGTTGATGATTTCAATGCTCTCAAAAAGTAAATGTAGTTCGGGATGCTCTGAATTATGAGCTTTTTGATCATTACTCTGAACTAAATTAACTTCAAATGACAGGATGTTTTCTCAGTCAATATATTCATTTCTTTAAAGACTGTTTTTGTGCCCGAGCTGCAGGGTAAACTTTACAGTGCATCTTTAAAGAAACACTTTATTTTTGCCCACTGCAGGATTTCAGAACCGTGACTCCATTTTTCTGAAGACGCCGTGTCCCCTTTTTAATTTATCTCCGTATGATCGTTGTCATTTGTGACTGGCAGCTGCTCAAACATCCCTAATTACAGCTGACTGTCACTTTTTGAGAGCATGAAAGGAGAACTGGAGGGTCGTCTGTGGGAGGTTTATGTGGGAAACACACAGAGACGGGGTTCCTCTGGTTGTTACTCTGACATTACGATGATAGACAGGGTTCTCCCGAAAAACAAAGACTTGCGCATCATACCAAAACAAACAATGACAACAATGTCTGGGCTTTATTGATTTGCAAAAATCTGTCAAATACATCATTGTGCTCACACTGTTTTTTACAAGAATGCCGAGGGGAGAGGACTTTGTATCATTAACTGGGGTAAGACTGGGAAAAAGGGCCATCGGAGTCATGAATGTGATTCTTTCCGTTTCTTTTTACCTTCTTTTTAACAGGTGTGTTGACTGACAAAACATTCCTTTTTACAGCGCCACCCTGAGGAGGAATCATTAGGGAGAGCAGAGGCGGTAAAACAAGCCACAAGGTGTTAGCTCAGTGTTTAATAATGCGAGCATAATGCTGAGTGAAACATAAAACAACTAATTACATCAAGGATTGTAACTTGGTGTCGTACATGATTACATACATTTCTCATCAATTTCTAATGAGCATTGATTCATACAGGTTGGCTTTGGTGTCGCATGGGGCTTCTTAATAACATATTAGCATTGAATTAAAACTGATTCTGAATGGAAAACATATTCCACTGCAAAACATATTAAACCAGAACTGACAGTATATGAGGAGATCAAGTTGAACAGGTTTTGTGCCTTAAACTGCACAGAAAGTAACGGGTGGAAAATCTCAAGAAGGAAACCACCCTGTTAGCTCAGAGTGCAGAATTAGCTATTAGCATCTAGCGATCTGGTCAGAGCCCTGGATTTTAATAACGCGGTCGATAGTTTTGCGCAGAAACTGGTGAGGAAGAAACAGGTAAGACAGCTTACAACGTGTCTCTTCGTGATCCTGTGTTGACATAGTTTCTGCATTAACATAAGACATCTGGTTCTACATCTCTATATCCAGTGTCTGGTATATTTTGATGGTAAACAGCAGTTCATACATACTGATGTTACTACTATAACATCCAGAATGGGCTTCGATGCTTTAATGCGTTACTTTTCTATGCTAATGTTAACATGTATGAGAGGAGGCTTCTATGCTTTTAACTCGTGCACCAGCCAAAGACAGCAGGAATTTCACATAGCAATGTTAAATTTTTTTGCTAACGTTACCTGTGTCTGTGCTTTTAACCTTACCTTTAAGGTAATTTCCACTCCCTGTAGAGCTAACGTTGTGTAGTCTCGGTTAGCATTATCACTTCTAGGTGCCATTTCTGACTAGAGTTACATTAGTCATGTTAGCTAGCTAGAGCCGACAGATGTCTATCATGGAAACTGGAAATGTGAGGATAAGTGCCACATACTAATTTACCCCTAAAAAGTAATTTTACTCGTTTCCAGCAAGTAGCTGTATTTCTAAATACTGAGAATGCCGATATATAATGGCTATAAGTTTTCCAGCCTCCGGAAACTCGTCTATGTGGTTACGCTCACTTAAGAGAGATCCAAGTGTACAATGCACGGATTGAAAGGTGGTGATAGTGTTCGTTACCTGAGAGGGCGTGCTGGTGAGCTCCATCTTCTCCTGAGACTTCTCTTTGGCTAACCGTGCCGCCTCCTTGAACTCCGCAAACTTATCTGCAAACTAAAAAAACAACAGGAGCAGGTAAATACATGGATGGAAACTACAACAACAACTTCATGTTTTTGAGAGAGACTACACACTTCTATCAAAATCAGTCTCTTGTGGGTCCGAGTGTGTTCTCACCTTGGCCAGGTTGCTCTCAGACGAGAAGCCGAGGCCGTAGACAGTGTTCGCTCGGCTGTCGGCCCACTGGCCAAACTTCTGTGATGTCTTGGTGAATGTCATGTTGGGGGTAATGGTGCTGTTGATAATGGCCTGTGGAGGACAAAACACACATTAATGGGCCACGCGACAACATTCAAAAGGTGAAAATATATAGTTTGTTAAATCCTCATTGATACAGGAAGCAGTTACAGCTGTAAGTGGGGACGGCAGCTGGAGAGAGCAGCCGGATGCCTGATATCTACTGGGACCCGGTGGATGTGAGTGTGTGCGCGAGTGTGTCTTATATAGACGTGGGTTTGTTTTCCCACTGTTTGGTAAACAGGAAGCAGTCAATGAGGAGTTCTGAAGTGAGTCCACCTGACTGTAATGTTATTGATCAGTGTGGGAGGACTCGCTGGGAGGGAGGCAGGCACAGATGGTTATGAGAAAAATGCCAAATTTACTGTTAAGATGCCCTTTAATATTCAGTTTATTTTTGACCTTGGAAACAGCATTTGATAAAAAATAAAAAATAAAATGATCTTATCTGAAGGTCCACTTCTGAAGCTTTTGACCGAACCACACAGTTCTCATCAGCAGATTTACTTTGCGTATTTGCCACGAAACTGTAGATGTTCAAGCTTCCCATGTTTCTGAGCACCTCTAGGACTTCTCATCCACTCTTGAGGAAACTCTTGCTTTTTTGTCTTGAAATGACTGAATACCTTTTACTTCTTTGGAAAAAAATATTCTAGTAAAACAAGGACAACAATCAGTCTTTGGCTGAACTGAACACAGCTTATATGCAACCGATGACGGGGATTCACATGCAGATTTTGTTTTGTTTTAAGGGGGCATTTTTATTTCAAAAACACATTTCAAAAAACATTTTTCTCACTTCTGGAATTTGGAAAGAAACACAACCAGACAGATTTGTCATTGTGCGACATCTGTCTCTGTTTTCTTTTTCTCCGACTTATAGTTTGGATAATAATGTCCTCCAGCACCAGCCCGCCCAATCTCTGCTATTTCCAGCAAAACTTGCTGGTTCAACAACAGCAAGCAGTCACCCAGAGAGGCTCTTACATAACCATGCTAACTCCACCCCTGCACCTCTCTCAAGACTAAAATAATCACTGCCACATAGATATGACAGGCCCGACCGCCCCTTCACTGCTTCAGCACAGAGAGGCCAGGCCGAGGCAAACAAGCTGAGAGCAGAGGTGAGATATTCTGACAAAATAAAATGTTTTTAATGATTTAGAGATAAAACTTTATTCATCCCCACAGGAGAAGTTAAAGGAAGTTATTATTTTGGGGGTTGATAATCCTAGTTTGACATTTTACAATCCTAAATTCACATTGGTTAAGATATGCCTCTGACTTTTGAAGAACTGACCACAAAAACGAATGTTTGTTCTGTCCCTGAAAAGTTAAGTTGGACTGAGACGTCCCTGGTGCTTCAGACCTGAACGCTCTATACAGCACACACACCTTAGATCCATCCAGACTGATGATTCGATATACATTCCTGGTATTGTCGAAGAAGTAGGAGACTGTGACAGCATGTTTACTGGTGGGAACCCAATTCTTCTTGGTGCTTGGGTCGATCTGGAAGACGTGGGCCCGTGTACTGAAGATGGGCTGCTCTCTGCGCAGAGAAAGAAAGAAAGAGATGGAACAATCAGTATCTGGTTAAAGGCCTCAACTCTGAGGCTAAGCTATAATATGCGGTGTGTAACTGAACATCGGCCTGTGAGGAGGAAAAACAGCCTCCTGTTACACCAAAATAGATAAAACAACATACAACTACAGTTTGTGTGTGTGTGTCAAACACTTTAGCTTTAGTCACCACTGCAGCCACATCAAGGAGACATAGATTGATACCAAAAAGACAAAAAAACAAGACTAAGAGTCTACAGCCATGCTAACATGCTAACTCTGAGTCTGTACTTAGGCAATGTTAACATGCTGATGTTTAGCAGGTATAATATTTACAATGTTCACTATCTTTGTTTAGCGTGTTAGCATGCTAACATTTGCTAGATAAAAAATTAGGGAATCACTAAAATTATTACAATTCATCCTCGGGGGGGAGACATGAATGTTTGTGCCAAATTTCCATCTAGTAGATGTTGAGATATTTCACTGAATACGTGAAAACTTTGACCTGCTACTGGCACTAGAGGAGCACAAAAGTCAGTAGGCTTCGTCCTCTGGGGACCATGAATGTCTGTATGCTCCAACAGTTGTCGAGACATTTCACTAAAACCACAAATGTGAACCTCATGCTGGCACTAGAGTAAAAGTCAGGGGATCACCAAAGTCATTACGGTTCATCCTCTGTGGATCATGCCATCCCTAGAGCCACGCCGCTAGCATGGCTAGAAATATTCAAGTGTATTGAAGTTGGATTGAAGTTCAAAGTTCATTAAGGTAAAGATCAATGAAGTGCAATCATATCAGTTGTAGCTTGTCTCTGTCATACAAAATAAGCTTATGAGCACTAAACACAAAGTACAGCTGACGGTGATGGGAATGTTACTAGTTTTGAAGGTAAAACAAAGTACAAAATTTTAAACCTGATGACGGCGTTAAACTAGAATTCATCCTGAGTGGGACATGAATGTCTGTACCAGATTTCATGGCAATCTATCCAATAGTTGTTGAGACTTTTCACTAAAAACAAAAAATGTCAACCTCACGGTGATGTCAGGGAATCAACAAAGTCATTAGGATTCATCGTCTGGGAACCATGAATGTCTGCACAAGCTTAACACATAAATCAGTAGGATTCATCCTGAGGGGAATACGAACGTCTGTACAAAATTGTGTTGTGGGGACCAAAGTGGTGGACCAGCCGACATTGCCATTTCTAAAGCCACGCTGCTAGCATGGCTAAGGGATACAAAAGCAGATGTGTGAATAAGGCTCCACATCAAATATCTAACACTGTCCTGCCAAGGAAAGGAAGTGGAAGCACTGAGGAACGTGATGAATCAGTGGAAGGTGAGAGAAACAGCTTCCCAGATCCCAGCACATCCATAATTAAACAGCAGTGTTGCTGCACTACAAGTGACTGGATAAGGAAAACAACAACAACAAAAAAACACCCACAAGGTACTTTGTGTACAAATGTACACATACAAGTGCACACAGTCTCCATCTTCACATGCAGTGTTGTAAAGTGGCACACAAGGGCAGAAGATAAACATTAAATTCTCTTTGTATCTGCAAAAAAAAAAAATATATAAAGATTTGGTTGGGTAAATAAAATATTGAAATAAAGACTCCCTGTTGCAAAATCAAATAACTGCGTGAATATTAAAATTTGCTTCATAATGTAGACTTTCTGCAATGTTCCAAAACACAAATAAACCATAATGCCATGATCACTTCATTACTTGGAGTTAATGAACCTTTGCAGTCAGCGGGTGATGAAGGCAGAGTCATTAAAAAATGATTTATGTTCAAAATAACGCCTAATGGAAGCTTGACGAAATAATAGGCGGCCTAAATGATATTTACTCTGCTAGAACACTTCTCATGTATTTTGGGAGTGTAAGAAACTCAGTATCAGAATCAGGTTTATTGCTAAGTAGGTTTTCGCCTTGGTATTGTGGTGCATAACAGTTAATCTAATAAGAGAAAACTACTGCAAAAGTCAAGAATCATTACATTTAAAATAGAAAAAGAAATCTGTAAAATATGTTTTAAAATGTAAAGATGCAAATGTACTGGGATGACGTATGGGTAGAGTTGAAAGTGATATTGGTGATAGGGTTGTTAGAATTAATGAAGACATGTTTGGTACGTTTAGTTAACTTGACACAGGAAAATATACAACGTGAGGTTGATAAGTGCTGTTAGCGGCGACCAAGAAGGCAATCACAAGGTGCATAGAGGACCGCGCCTACTCTAAGGCAGTGGCTCGACATTACTGAAGAGATATACGATATAGAAAGACTCTCTCATGTTCCAAGGATTCAAAAATCTGAGTTTAATGGGAAAAGTGGTCTACTTTAAAACCCCTCACAAAGACACAACTAAAACCTTTGTATAAAGAGATATTTCAGGTTGTATCAGTATGTTGAATACGTTACCGACACAAATTTTTGTGTTTCTTCTGTAATAACAAAATTAGTGATGGGCGGATGAAGCCTCATGTGCCGGAAAAAGCTTTGACGCTTCGGGATTTCAAACTCAGCTTGGACAGTGACATCTCGTGATTTGTGGAACTTTTGGTAGCCCTACAACACTTTGCTGACTTATAGTTTTAGTCTCGTGTGTGCAAGAAAAAAGTCCAAGAAGCCTCCATGTTATTCTTAAATCTGTAATACTTTTTGTTCAGAAGGGCTGCATTAAATATAGCTGTTATTGTGCAACATGTAATCATAAAGTAATCAATAAAAGCATTGTCCAAAAAGCCTAGACATAAAATATAAAATATTGTTAACACAAAATTTTAATGTACCTTAGTAGTTTAGTCCCAGTGTCCACTGTGGGCTCGTGCGTTTTAACTTAATGTTTAATATTAATGTAACATTTCATATGAGTCACAATGTGATGCGATTGTAGAATGATATTCATTAAATTTGCCTTTTACGTTTATGGACATTATTAATTGATATCAGGTGGAAATGTTCTCTTAATATTGTCTTTCTATAGCGTACATGTCTTTTTAATCCCACTTACGTACGTATCGCAGTTTAACTGCAAAATCTTCAGAACTGCCAAACTGAAAGAAGCTCGTTCTGAAGCACCAGCGACGTTTGAAGCTTCAGACGTCATCAGTCACGTGGTATTCTTCATTTAACACAAGCTCCAGCACAATGTATTGAAACAGTGAGCTTCACGGGAGTGAAACAAGCTTCGGTATCATCCGCACATCACTAAACAAAATGAAACGCAATAAAAATGTGTGTTAAAAAAAAGAAAGGAACACTGCTGCATCTAATACATACCAGGAAGTAACACTGGTAATGGGGAAAACAGAAAAGAACAGTAAAGGGAAATAAATACTGAATAAGAAATGCAGAATATAATCTGGATGCAGGAGAGGAATGAAACCCAGAGAGCGTCTTTCTTGAAACCTAATGCCTCGTGTGTGTGTGTGTGTGTGTGTGTGTGTGTGTGTGTGTGGGCGGTGAAGATAAAAATCAAGCAGGAAAAGGAAAGGGCAAATATGCTAATTTGCTTCTACTTTTAAAATACCAGAGCTGAACAATGCAGCAGAGCCCACGCAGACATGGACAACCATCATCGCCCTATGAGCACAGCAACTGCACTGTTTCAGAGATGATGATAGACAGACCCGGTATGTCGGAGGCAGAGGTGTAAAAAGGTTGACACAAGTTAAAGCGAAGGCTCTACATGCCTCTCTTCAATGCTGGTGCAGAGCAACTCGCATGACAAAGCAGAGGTTAGAGTCATTAAAAAAAAAAAAAAAAAAGGTCGATTGACAAGATCATGTGGGTTCAGATCGGTACTGTGCTCAAAGTGACATGCTCAAATGATTTGGCTAAAAAAAAAAAAAAAGCGATTTCTATTTATATTTAAGGCCTCGCATGTGTGAGTGTGTGAAGGCCAGAGCTGAGCAGCAGGGCGAACACTGACGTAGAGGCAACGATGCCAAAAGGTGACCTGGAAGCACCTGTGCCAACATACAGAGATCAGCGGGCTCTGGACGGCTTCCAGACATTGCTATGGATTTAAAGCTCCCAGAGTCTTGGATTAAAAGCAAAACAAGCTATAACTGGTCTGAGCGCTCATGGGAACCCACAAGAAACTAAAAGCAGACTGTTTGACTGGAGATGTACAGACTCTGTTTGGAAATGTCCCAATATGTAATTTTCCTTTTAAAATATCAAAGCATGGGACTGATGACGAGAAAAGTCATCTTCATGCTCAAAAGAAGGACAGATTGTAAAAAGTGTAAAGGAAGATATGGAATTTTTGGTATAATTATCAAGTTTACAATGAAAATGCACAATGTTTTACTACCTTAAAAACGAGAATATACACAGACTATGCTGCAACTTTCTCATAAAAAGCTGAACTTTGAAAGCTGAAAACCCCCCAAAACAGAACACATTTTTTCAGTGTCTTAATTTAAAAGTGTTGAACATTTCAATATTTAAATGAGCAGGAAAATCCTGTATGAATATCAATTTTAAAATTAATTGGAAACAAAGAACAAAACCTAACTGCACTAACCAGTAACAAAGATCATGCACATGTAAACACACATTAAAAGCTAAATGGAATTCAGCCATCATGAATTTTATTAATTACACCTGTGCTTTTCCTTCTGTGACATGTCAAAATGTCTTTTGTGAAAAGGCCTAAAAAAAAAAAAAAAAAAAAAAAAAAAAAAGGAAAAAGTGGGTATAATGTTTACCATGTTCAACATCTTAGTTTAGCATGTTAGCATTATAATTAGAGAGGCACCGATTGTGAAATTCTGGGCCGATGTTAAAAATAACAATTTGGCCTATTGCCGATACAGATGTTTTGGTTTTTTGTTGCTGTTTATTTTGTTTTTGTTATTTATTCCCCCTTTTGTGCCAGGGAAACAAAGAAATCTTCATTATAAAAAAAAATAACTGAACTGTTTTAAAAAGTCATTAAGCCCTTCATTACACTATCTTTGAATGAGCATAAATTCAAATCATACAAATTTATGAAACAACCTTTAATATAACTTTCTTTCACATGAAAAAAATTATTTTTTTGAAAAATAACTGCTTCAAAAGCCTTTTTAGCTGCTATACAACAAATACAAAATTTAGCCAGAGCAAAATTGACGCGACACAACAGACAAACATCGGCCATCGTGAATGTCGTCCTATTTGCCGATAGCAGTCAACAAGGAGAATAACAATTTCGGTGCTAATATCTGCCATGCTAACATAAGCTAATTAGCACTAAACACAAAGTACAGCTAAGGCTGATGGGAGTGACATTAGTTTTGAAGGTATTTGGTCATAAACCAAAGTATTGGACAAATTTAAATTTGACCTGATGATGCCACGAGGATCACCAAAGTTATTATTTATACTTCATCCTGAATGTCATGACACGCCATCCAATAGTTGTCAAGACATTTCACTCAAAGCCACAAATGTCAAACTCATGGTGGCGCTAGAGGAAAAGTCAGAGGATCACCAAAGGCAGTATGAGTCATCCTCTGTGGACCATGTAATGCCATGAAATTTCATGCAAACCCAACCAATGAATGTTGAGATACTTCAGTCTGGACCAAAGTGGTGCCATCCCTACAGCCACGCAGAAAGTGACGTCTATAAATGTTTTGGTTACCATATCTGAAACCGGTACCAAAATGTAAAATGGGTATCCAAAATACAAAGCAAAATCACATTTCTGCTGCATTGCATCATGGATAATTGTCACTCTGGACAACCGGACAAAAACAAGAGGGCCGATGCTCTTGATCCTTAAATCGGGAGCTTCAGTCATGCTACATTTACATCTATAAGCCACTAAAGTAAGACAAAAATATTTTATTTTGGCTCTTAAATCTCTGTGTAGCTAGTCATGTAATCTTCTGGTTGTATTTGGTTGAATAAAAAAAAAAAAAACAGAAGGCCTTTCTCATCGACATTAGTAGCAACAGGCTCTTTATCTTGACACTGGGCTCATTTAATGTAAGATGTCTGCCAGTCTTCCAGGGAAAGTAGACTGGCTGGGAGCTGAGTGTCCCAGGTCTCCTCTGGGACACAGCGATTGTTCCTCTCTCGTCACGTCTCAGTGTGTTAATTAAGTCAGCAGAGTGGCGACTCGGCAGATGTTACTTAAAGATAGACACAGTTAATCAGAGAGATGGTGTTAATCTCATATGAGGGTGTGTACACGGGATTCACACCAGCTCAAACAGGCTGGCAGCTCAACAGTGGAGGTGGCGAGAATATACTGCATGTGTATATGTATGTTAAATATGCAGTGTACTTATGTATACAGTACAGTGGTGAGTAAACTGATACCAAGAAAGGAGATGAGGTGTCTGGCACACTTCGGACACTAGCACTACTCTCCGTTGGACTGATTTGCATATATTGTATATTATTATATATGAAACTATATATTATATTTTATATTCTGTGCTATATTGCTATATACACTATATATTATGTTATACTATATTATTACATTTCAACCTTATATTATAGCCCATACTATATTATACTGTACTATATTACTTTTACTGTTTCATTACATAATGTACTACATCATATTTCTATATTAAGACAAGACACTAAGTATAACTGTCACGTTACTGCACTATTAGTTTAAGTGGTTACTGTGTGTATGTGTACTGCTAAGTGTAATTGTTCTATTTTTATTTCTACTCTTATTTTTTTATTTTATATACTTCAAAATTTTGACTTTTCTCTATTTAATCTGTACTTATTTCCGTCCCTGCAGTGCACTAACTACATTTGTCTTTGGTGTGGAGGTTTCGTGTGAGTCACTGATCATCATGAAGACATTTGACTTCCTCTGACATGATTTGCTTACAGCAACTCTTCCCTATTATCTATCAGGACATGTTCGCGACAAGCTGTTATGTAAAACCAGCAGGGTTTGGGAGGTTGGCTCCTAAATTGACCATTCGCTAAGCCCCGCCCCCTTAATTACTGTTGCTATGCCTGTCAAGCTTACAATGATAACAGTGGCAGATCTACTATAGAAATTCAGAGTAATTTGCATCTCATTTCTAGTCTGTGACTGCCTTTGCAGGCTATAATGAAAACCACTATCAGATTTTATCAGCTGTAGCTAGCTAGCTAATTAAGCTAACTAATTAAGCTAACATTAGCGCCATGAGTTGGTTTTAAACGCGGTCTCTGGCTGCCTTTTTAATGTTTCCAGTTGACTCATTTTAAAACAAAGCTCTTAAATATTCACTTGATGGCTACAAACACTGAGGTTAAAGCTGCATGTCCCAGGCAAAAAGTCAGCATCCTCACCAGCTGAGCCATGTAGAAGACAGAGAAATAAAGAAACAGCATTGTTCTTGTATTGCAGTGTAGAGCTAGTTAGTCTTAGTATTATAGTAGTAAATTATGATAAGGAAAACTCTAAGATACATAACCCTCTTTGGCTGCTTATCTTACACACTTGGACAACAAAGACAGAGGTTAGATTTGTACTAATTGTTTTAGTTTTCAGTTTTAACGTTACAAGGGAAAAGGCTTTTCTCTCACCGGTGTGTTTGGCAAATGCAACGCTGTCTTTGATAACGAGTTTGGCTCAGGTTGCTGGAATGTAAACTTCCCCAAATCCAATAAAGAGCAGCACAGAGCTGCTTACGTTACCCTAAACTCTGACCGCTTCCAGGACCAGCTCCCACACAGCGAGGAAATACTACACAGTGGATGTGCTTTCACGAACCCCACAAAATGTAGTTAGCTAATGATGTGCTCCTTGGCCTTTTTAAGTAATGCTGGGTTAGGTTGCTACTGTAGGTAGTAAACTAGTTAGCTGACATGCTTATGTTACAGCAGATAAACGCAATGTTTAATTTATTCTTTACACTTTTGCTGTTGTGTTATTTGGTTTTGGAAAGGATAACACTGTTTGGATAGCAAGTATCACTTTTACTACATGTGCACCGCTCATGGGAGAAACAAAGATTGACAGCTGTGCCTAGTTACGGTTGCTAAGCTATGATTGGACAATTGCTGTTCAGGGGAGGAGTTTAGCGAACAGCATTGGAAAATAAAAATAAAAATATCCAGAAACTGGTTCATAACTACTGCATTTATCGGACACATTTTAGCTGAGTTAAAGATTAAAGAGTTTTTTTAATCATTAGGTGATGAAGTAGCTTATGTTTCATATTCATTTAAAGACTTAAGTATCCGGCTGTCTTCCAGGAAACAGGAAGCGTAAAAACGCAAAATATCTCATTTTGGTGCCCAGCTGTTTGCAGAGCGGCACATACAGGCTTTTTTTTTTTTGTTTTCTATTGCCCTTTTTACTGGGAACTGCACAACACTTTATTTAGTAAGATAAAAACATAATATTGATTTTGTAAATATGGATGATGCACAAAGATCAAGATGGCTGTTCACATATGAAACATTTAGATTAGCTAGTAACTTGGAGAAAAAATAGCTCTTTATCTGGATAAACTGTAGGTATGTAGCAGTTCTTTGTTATTTCAAATATGTTATTTGAAATAAGAATATAGAAGTACTTTATAATGCGGTAAACTTTTCTTTCTTTTGCTCTTTTTTTCTATATGTATTCCCGGAAGATGTATGTTTTGTAAAATAGTTTTATAATCCCATGTGGGATGGGCCAGATGTTTGGCAAGACAGAAATAAAAACTCAACTATTGGCTCCTGTCAGATTGAAATCTATTCAAAAAACAAATAAATTATTTGACGAGCGAATGATATTTCACATGTCTGTAGAAAACAGTTTTATCAGCTAATGGCTTAGTTGATTGGTAAGTTTGGTGGGTTAATACAACTTTAATTCAAACCAAGTATTTGCATATATTTGTGAACTGATTTTACGAGGAACAAAAAAGACCGGTGTTAAAACTAAAAAGGGAGAAATAAGAAAGTGAATTCAGCCAAGTGAAAATGAACTTGTGAACTAAACAATCTAATTTGGAAATAGATTGTATTCTTTCATGCTTTAGTAAAGACAAAATGCTGCTTTAGTATCGTTTCAAATGGAGAAAACGAATCGGGTTCAGAGGCTTGACTAGATTAAGTTACTACTTTAATTTGACTGTTGGAAACATACTTCACATCTGCTCAACACAGTGTCAAAGTCTCAACTACCCATCGTTTTTAAGGGGGTTGAAGTGACCACATTTTAGCGAGTCATTCTATATTTCAGGGTGTCATTAGTCTGACAGCGTGGCCTAGATCAAAATCTGGCCCTGTGGTGTGTGTGTCTCTATGAGAGTGTGTGGCGATTGTTAGCCTATAATCCCTTTTCACAATGAAACGTACTGTGGCATTCAAGTCTCAATGACAAGTGCTTTGACAGAGGAATCTGACCGCAGATGTTATCAAATCAGCAGTTCTCCACTTACAGACAGCAGAAGACACACACCAGTGTTTGCATACTGGAAAAACAAAGACATGCACTGTCTGTGTTCAGATTATCTTCTAACTACGTACAGTGTGTTTGTTATCAGGACATGCTGCTGTTGCAGAGCAGTCACGCAGAACATTGGGTCTTGTTGATGCATGCCACATTTATCCTCAGACCAACTTGGATTCAGGGGTTTGGAAATCATTACTTGCCACAGTCATATTATCCTAATTTATGATGCAGTTTGCCCTCTGCCTTAAAAAGGTCCAGTGTGTAACATTTAGGAGGAGCTATTGGCATGTAAATATAATATTTATAAGTATATGATATAATATAATATTTATAAGTATGTTTTCATTGGTGTATAATCACCTAAAAATAAGAATCGTTGTGTTTTCGTTACCTTAGAATGAGCCGTTTTTATCTACGGGGAGATGGAGTGGGTCACCTTCCACAGAGGCCGCCATGTTGCACTGCCATGTTGCACTGCCATGTTTCTACAGTAGCCCGGAACGGACAAACCAAACACTAGCTCTAGAGAGGGCCGCTCGTGTTTTTTGCGAGTTTCTTGGCCACCGTAGTTTCTCCGACCCGCTTGGAAGGGGAGGGTGAGGCGAGCGGTATTCAAATGGTTGCAAGCTGCAATTTCACCACTAGATGCCACTAAATCCTACACACTGGACCCTTAAGTTTTCCTTTTCATTATTTTCCTGTTTTATCGATAAAAATCGTTTGGTCTATTAAACATCAGAAAATAAAAAAGTGAAAAATGCCCACTGCAATTTCCCAGAGCTCAAGGTGACATCTTCAAATGTCCAACACCCAAAGATATTCAATTTATAATGATATAAAACAGAGAAAAGCAGTAAATCCTCACATTTGAGAAGATGTTTTAGTCCTAATTCTAAAGCATCTTTTGCCACTGAGCAAAATGTCACCTTGGAATTATGAAGCTCTGAAAATTAGGGCTGCAACTAACGATTATTTTCATTATCGATTCGTCTTTATTTTTTCAATTAACTGATTAATCGTTTGGTCCTTATGTCAGAAAAAGTAAAAATGCCCATCACAGTTTCCAAATTGACATATTGAAATAGTTTTTATCTGTGCAAGAGTCCAACAATATTTAGTTTAATACCATAGCAAATATTCACATTCAAATTTTGCTTTAAAAATTACTTAAATCGTTATAGATTAATCTTCTGTCAGTCGACTAATGGATTAATTGATTCATCGGATCAGCTCTAATCATACTGTGGTCAAAGTGTGAAGTGTAATTTTAAAGCAATAACATATAGTATCTTGGAATTGAATATATTAATTTATTTTTGAATATTTATTTAGATATGTGATCAGAGGTAAATTATTTAAAAGGAACCTTTTTGCAAAACTGTTTTGGGCATTTGAGAAACCTTTCCACTATAATAAAGCGCAAACAGACAGTTTAGTGGCTCTACCCTGCTGTTAATAAACTAAAATGACAGTTTTATTATAAAATGTAAATTCTCTAGACTGGAATTGACTGTGATTTTAGTATAAAGGCTCCTAGTGTGCGATGTAATGTCAAACAATTTATCATCATCTTTTATAACCCCGAATTGTTGTTGTTCTAACCTTAATTCGAAGTTGTTCCTGTTAACAAATATTCTATTTTTTTCCTTCCAGTACATATTGCAATTTATGATTATTTTTGTTATAGATTAATCTCAGTTGGTCTATAAAAGATTAGAAAACTTTTGTCCAAACAACAGTCCAAAACCAAATAATATTCAATTTATTATAATGTAAGACCAAGAAAAGCAGCAAATTCTCACATTTGAGAACCAGGAACTATCCAATTTTTGGCAGTTATGCTTGAAAATAGACTCAAAACGATTAGTCGATTATCAAAACAGTGGCTAATTACTTGTCGACTAACTGATTAATGGACTGATCGTTGCAGCTCTAATACATATTTAATTTTATTCTCAATTCAGTGCCTTCCTATAAAGTACTCTTCACACAATTAAAAGCCATATTAATTCATTACCATCAGTCATCACTTATACTGTACATGAAGGAATATACCAGGAAAAAAAAAAAAAAAAAATCTGACTAAAACAAGAGAAAACTGCACTGTGTCACAGCACGTACGGTTGCAGTCTGTGCTCGCTTGACAGGAAAAATAACCCTGCATTACTAACTTAGCTGCTGCATCGTCATGGCAACAGCCACGTGACTCAGGGCTGGTCATGAGCTGTGAACATCCTCCAAACTCTAACTAACCCTCTCCTTCCCACATGCTCCCTCGCCCAATCCGATCCCAGCGTGCCCGTCGGTTAACCCACTCGCAGAGGGAGGCAGCAGGGGCTTGGCAAGGCACAACCTCCAGTTAAAAAAAAAACAAAAAAAAACACCCATATGCCATTCACCGGGCTCAGCGCTTTCAGCAGCAGATAGAAAAGAGTGTGTGTGTGTGTGTGTTTAGGTTCAAGATTTTCTGTCGTTTTTCTTACAGTTTCTCAAGATACAGTGATGCACTGACAGCTGAAGCCCTGCGTCTTTTTCACTGCCTTTACATTGGGTGTAATAATAAAGTAAAAAAAAATAAAAATAAAATAAAAAAGGTGACAGTATGTCCTTTCCCTTTTCTAATCACTTCTCCTTGACCTCCATGGAAAATATAATACGACCAATAAGGGAAGCGAAAGAGAAACGATAAGAAGTTAGGAAAAGACAAACATGGAGCTGCGAATCTCAACTGAGTTGGCACAACGCTACAAAATCATGCAACGTCGGCTGAGAACGTGTGAACTGTGTGTCACGTTTGAAATCACGATTATTTCATTATCGATTAGTCTACATTTTATTTCCTCTGTTAATCTATTAGTCATTTGATCGATAGAATGTCAGCAAAGTAAATTATCCAGAGCTAAAATTAATTGGTAGAAAGGATCTGTCGCCTTATGTGGTCTTGTCATAACAGGTGTCAATATAAGACTTGTCAAAAAGGGATGTGTTATCTTACTATTGCATGTAATGCGCTCACTAATATCTCCTACTTTGTCATACCTAAAATCATGTGACATAAGTCAGTCGCCGTGCTACCAAAATATGTGTCTGTTTCCAGAGAAAACATGCTGGTGGCAACTTTGACCAACAGGCCTGACCAGTAAAGTAGAAAATATT
This sequence comes from Siniperca chuatsi, assembly GCF_020085105.1. Classification (NCBI taxonomy): domain Eukaryota; kingdom Metazoa; phylum Chordata; class Actinopteri; order Centrarchiformes; family Sinipercidae; genus Siniperca; species Siniperca chuatsi. The sequence continues at coordinate 4,945,663 of NC_058059.1, forward strand.
GCCTGGACACTGTTTTATTCAGAAGTGCCAAGTTTCAGGAGGACAGCTCGTTTACAACCATATATTATACAAGAACAGAAGCTCCAGTGCTTGTTACAGCTAAGTCTGACTTGCTAATTAAGAGGTAAGTGCACACACAGGACACGCTCTCTTTCTGTGTCTGAGGAATTGGATTGTTGACTGGACTATAAATCATTGGCCTTGAGAATTACAGAGGATGTGCTTTGCAAGAGGTAGTAAGCGGTTCACCCGCCCCACCCCACCCCCCAACCACAATATGACAACAAACCAATCCCATGCTACATCATCTGCTTTCATCTGGAGTAAGAACTAGGTCGCTCTTGATCAGGAGAATCACCATACATCTGCAGGTTCAGATACATGCTTTACATGAGCCAAGTGCAGGAGAGATCATTATTGCCTGGTGGGGATTTAAGTAGGTTTGCTTTCCATTTTGCAGCACAAAATTAATTATTATTTTCTTATGGAACGGACAGGAAAAAAACAAAAACAATAATGAGCATATCTTACTCCCCAAACATCCTTTTTAAAAAAAATCACATTATACCAAAATATGCAGCTGTGTGAGCTCTGATACTTGACCTGCACAGTAGCCTTCTTCGTTACAGCCTAATCTTTTGGCTTCAGTAATCTAAAATGTCAGTGTATGGAGGCTGTGAGTGGATATAATGATGGACAGCTACTTCTATCAGCAGTATATGATTTAGTGTTGTATCTCTGGGGCAGTTTGCTAGGGCCAAGCGTTTGCTTTAGTATTTGACAAGGTGACAAGAGATGACTTCAGGAGTATACTTCATGCAGTTAGCCATGGGTGGCTAGCTAGCAGTGTTTGCCAGACTGGCAGCTGAGACTTTGGTACCCTGCTGAAATCTGCTGAAGGGGCTCCTCAAATCCACAAATAAAAAGTCAGTCATACCCTGGACATGCAGAGGGAGAACTGTAGCTTGTCATTTGGCAACATCTACTGCAAGTTAGCTAGTTACATACCCCATTTTTGCTGGATTTGGTGGCTTGAGTTGAGTCGAAAATGATCCTCCTCTCTGTGGTCTCTTGAGGGCGGTGTGAACAGGCTTGGAGGCTAGCTTCAGCTTTTGAGCCGCTCTCTCTCTCCCCAACTAAAGCCGCTCTGGTTGTTGTGACTTCACGGCCGGCGGAGCCACGGTGCTGTTTTCAGTCCGACATGGCTTCGCGGTGGTGGTGTTGTTGTTGTTGTAATGCCCTTGGGTTCATTTTGGTGGGGTGTTGGTTTCATCCAAGCAAACGTGTCGGTGCATGCATGATGAACGAGAACTGACAGCAGCACTGACGCTAGTTAGTTGCTACCGTTAGCTAGCTTAAATAAAAATAAAAAACAGTTAAAAACACAAACGAGGATTATCGCGCTGAACTCGGGGCGAGACTGACAGGAAAGGCAGTGCGATTTCTAACCTAATTAAGCTTGTGAAGTTGCCTTTTTAAATACAAAGTGAAAAATGTCGAAAGAGACAAACAAAAATGTTGTCTAACCGGTAAAATAACGTCTCTAAATAAGCTAGCTTTATCCATCCGTTGCTAGCTTGCTGTGATTACTCCGCTGCTGCTGGTGTGTGTGAAATATGACCAACGGTAGACAAACTGCCACCTGTACAGATATTTATCCTCAGCCGAAAATTACCTTAAAATTCAAACCCTCAATCTCAATAAACCGACTGTTCATAAATCCCAGTTTGAGTCGCTGGCTCTTTCTCGCCGTCCGCTGTGCCATTAAACTCCTTCAACCAAGTGTTTTACTGCCGCAAGTTAAGACCTTCAACGCCGCTTGGTGATGGTGGACATCTTCTTTCAAGAGAGAGCTTCATCTCCGCTGTTTTTGGAGAAAAGACAGAAAACACTTGGTGCACGCTCCAGGCTTCAACATCCTCCTCCTCCTCCAAGACTACAGCAGCTTTGTTAAACCACAATATTTATATAGGCTAATAACGTATGTGCAGTCACTGCTAAACTTTGATTTCCTGTCTCACTTGTAATTTAGCCTGAGCGTTTAACCGGGATTCAAATCATGTCAAAATATGATGCTCCGTCGGCCGGTTCATCCTCTCTGTCATTCAGCCCGCGTCTCATTCATTTGCTCGGCTCCATCCTCCGCCGCTGCTGCTCTGCGGGGAGCAGCATTAAGCTAGCGACGTCATCGCGTCATCACGTCACCTCTGAAATCTGACGTAACTGGCAGTAAAGTGTTTCCTCACATCCGGTGTGGCTATAATAAAAAGGTGTATATTTTGCAGTATAAAACACACACAAAAAAAACTATAGGTAAAGACAGGAGTAGTGGTGGAAGAAGTAGCAATACCACAGTGTAGAAATACTCTGTTACAAGTAAAATTGTACTAAAGTGAAAGTACAGAAGTCTTATCAGCAAAATATAATTAGAATATCTAAAGCAAAAGTACTCATTAAGCTGGAAAAAATGACCATTCTGAGTGTTGTAATATTTTACAATGCTTTAATGTGCAAGTAGCATTTTAATGTTGTTTAGGTGGTCGAGGTGGAGCTAATTTTGACTATATCTGAATCAGAATCAGAAATACTTTATTGATCCCCGAAGGGAAACTCTTTGTTACAGCAGCTCGCCTTTACGTCAGTGCACACAGGAGAAAGTACTAGCAAAAAATATAATACAATACACTATAAAAACTATAAAAACAGGTCAGAAAATAAATTAAGTACCAGGTGGGTATAAGTATAAAATAAAATAAGTGTGAAGTACCAAGTGGGTTTACCGATGATAATACATGATAATACATTGATGATGATAATACAGTATATTAATACAATGTAATAAAATAAGTAATAAGTAGTGGTGCATGTGCTGTTGAGTTAATATGACATACTTTATTTAATCTATAACAATGCACAATATCTTGTGTTTAAGTTGAAATTAAGTTGATCTGTGTATTTAAAATATTAGTATAGAAAACTTGTAATTAAAGCTGTTAAATAAATGTAGTGGAGTATAAAGTACAGTATTTCTCTTTGAGATGTAGTGGAGTAGAAGTATAACTAGCAAAATTTATTTTACTTAAGTAAAAATACAGAAGTATAAGTAGTCATTATTCAGAATGCAGATTATATTTATTGATGCATTAATGTGTTCATCACTCTAATATTGCAGCTGGTTAAGGTGGTGCTTATTTTAATTACTTCATATGATGCTGTGTAGCTTAATCAATAATAATGTATCATATTTTATTTGTTGATTATATTTTGTGTAAATCTGCAAAGTAACTAAATTTATCAGACAAATGTAGTGGAGTAAAAAGTACAATATTTTCTTCTGAAATGTAGAGGACTAGAAGTATAAAGTAGCAGAAAATGCTCAAGTACATGTACCTCAAAATTTAATCTGGTCATTAAAGTAGGAAGTGACGACCTGCAGTTGCCTTCGCACAGGAATTTACTTTTGTTTCTACTTTAGTGCTTAACTCTAATGTAGAACCATAAGTTGTATTGATGATTGATTGTTTACCGCTAGTTTAGTTTAATGTGATATGTAGTAAATGAGCTAAATATGCAAAAACATTGGTCCATTAAGAAGAAAGTGCATATTTAATACCAGTACATTTTTATTTGTCATGTCCATTGGGTAAGTTTATGATTTACAGAAGGTACGCCGGACTAGTTCACACACGAGGGCAACGTTTGCCCAGACACAACCTGTTGACTATAAGCAAAACCCTCCCCAACTCCTCCAGTCTTTTATTTCCCATGTAGTATCTCTGTTACACTACAAGACAGACATAAACAGGTGCGAGGTTGACATTTTCGTAGAAGTCCAGTCAAGAAGAGCTGATTTCTAAATACAATATGCTGAATTTTTGAAGATTAAATTAGCATATTAGCCCATAAATACGTGTTATTATTATTATTATTTGTTTTGTTTTCCTCACCAGTTCACTGTCAACTGTTAAAGCTGAATATGGGATTTGTTTTATCCCTTATCAGCTGTGCACAACTAAAAACCAAACTAAACCCTTTCAAAGTACTTTTCTGCCTGTGACAGACTCATGACATCGGATATAGGCTGCCAACAAAACATTATATTTAGACCTGGCAAGAAAAATAAAGCAGATGCATTTACTCCATGCTGCTGCATTTTTTTACAGTTTAAATTCATCACAGGCTACAACTAATCAACCCCGATTAACTTATTTATTGTATATGCCAAATGCAAGGGTTCAGCCCGTGTGAACAGATGACAAATTAATTTCCCTACATGTTGCAAATGCTTCACATGAAACACTGGAGGACCAGTTTTCTATTTCAAGATTACGCTGAGCATGAAAACTCAACTCAAGCACGCTTGCTTTGAATGTGATCAACAGAGCACAGCGCTGAGTTGTGGTGAGAGGCTAAAGCAAATTCATCAAGATATTGCAACAATGGATACGTTGACAGAAGATCTCGCACGGTCAGATGTGGACAGTGAGATGACAGCGTTGACATCTGAAGATATTGCTGAACAAAACCTCGATGCCAGCGATGACGTGGAGAACCTTCGAAACAGGTAAAAATCAGCAACTGTAATTCTTAATATTGTATTCTGGATATATCACTGCAGCTCAAAGTCAAAGTTTTCTGTGTGATGAGGTTTGCTTTATAGTTTTCTTAATCAAGTTGTTGAGCAAAATCTATTTTTTTCCATTTTCAACAAATCCCAAGTAGCTGTTTATTTTACAGTAATGAATTGGATCCATTCCCATAAACTATATTCCAATATGTGGTCATTTTGTAGGCTGCAGTTTGTGGTGTATTGAACTGTATTGTGTTAATAGTATTTTGTCCACATGTCCATCTTGACAGTATATCAGTGAGGGTAGACTAAATAATAGAAACACCTCTCAGTATAACCCAATGTAGTTCAACAGCACCACAAACGGCCTTCAAAATGACCATACATTTGAATCAACACCTCAACACAAACTGAACATTATAACCTTCTTGAGGGGAGGATTTACTGTAGGACTGTTGTATGAACCTGCATTAGTTTTAGCAACATGTACCTAATAAACTGGCAACTGAGTGTATGGGCGTTGAGTGTGAGAGGAGGACAGGGTGTGGAGAAGAAAAAATTCAAGTCAAAATAAATGTAATCAGCTAAATACCATTAAAATATCAGTGATTTTTTTTTTTACATTTTGTTTTGCATGGAAAATACACCACTACATGATAATTTTACAAAAGTCTTCACAAAATTATCAAAATAATTCATTTCTAATGTCCAGATATTTTCTGATCTAGTTAATTTATCTTAAAATCTAATTTAAGCCCTTTAAAACTGTTATCCGATTCTACTCCTCTATGGCTGACTTGATTAGCTTAGCTTGACCAGATTGTTACTCCTCATTGTTCTCAAACATATTTTTATGAGCAGTTTGCTTCATACACAGAGAAAGTGATTCAGTTTGTTGCTGATTTTACCAGCTATAATGCCAAAGAATGTGTACAAGTATCCGCTTGACATTCAATCAGTTAGTGGAAAACATGGGAGTATTAGCAACAAAATAAACTGAGGAAGAAAAAAATGAAAAAATAAAAAGGGAGACAAAGGCAACAAAAAGCCTAGATAATCACCCTTAACCACCCACATTTCCTGTATAGCTTTCACTTATATTTGTATGATATTGTGAAATATTACTAAGGTGTGAAATGTAGATTTCAAGCTACAAGGTGCTTAATAAGAGTTTACCACATTCTGTCAAAGTTAGAGGGGTTTTTTTGCGACAGTAGTTTAGTTGAGCGCCTCCTATTTAAGCCTTGTACTGCTTTGCTTTAGTGAGACAGACGATTTTTAGCATCTAACTTCATATTTAACCATTACTTCTCTGTGATGACACGTCGTTGGCAGCTTATTCATATTTTCTAATTGTTTTGGGTCCCTTAACACCACTACCGACACTGCTACGTTTGTTATGTTTTCGCCTGCTCATTTCCGACAGCAGGGACTTGAAAGTCTGCAGTGTGAAATTCCCTTTATTTTACACGTGGGTAACATTTTTGTGAGTAAAACTTACCCACAAATGGCAGGCAGCCTTATGTAGGAATTTGGGGGCATCGATTATGCTAATGATCAAATCTCACCTACTCATGAACAGGTGATATTCATCAGGCCGAAACAAGCGATTTAGGACAGGTTTGTGCAGTTAAAAAGAGGGTTTGGTGAATCTGACTTGGAACACTCGTATGAGCAAACCTCAGCGAAAAAAAGACAGGGTAGAGGAAAAGAATACAAAAATGTTCGTGCATGAAGCCAAATGTCAAAAATGCTGAGCCAAATGGGTTGAATTTTAGAGCACATGAAAAAACTATGGCTTAAATTTGCTTCTGAGGACTGGCATCTAGATAGATTCTGTGTAGTTTTATCTCACTGCCATATTGTTTCTCTGTTACTGTGCCTTCAGTTTACGTGAGGCCGTCCACGATGACAACGTCCGGCCTAAGATGCAGTGCCTGATGATGGACTCTTCCTTCTCCATGGTAACTATGCAAGGCGAGGACAGCGGGATCGCATGGGAGACTACCCCTAGTCGCTGCACCACGCCATGGGCATCCGAAGCTGGAAACCCCACTGTGGATCTCAGCTCTCTGGTTGCAGTACGGCCTGCAACAACTGGGTCAGTTCCAGCAGGAAAGATTATATTTGTCATGGATGAGGAGCTGATTTCAAGACGGAAGAAGGAAAGGGTAAGCAGTCAGAAGAGCAAGGCAGACAGACAACGAGAAGTCCTTGTAGAAAGTTCTGAAAACATCTCAGGAAGGCCGGAGTTAGTAGGAGTCTCACAGCCAAATGTGAAAACCGAAGGAGAAGGAGACGAAGAGGAACCAAATGATCCAATGGTAGATAAAGAGCAACGGCTGTTCAGCTTAGTGTCTGAGGGCTCTGAAATCCTCAACATTGTTGTTCCTCCAAAACTGGCTACTGTGGATGAAGAGGAGAGCAAAGAAATGGTGGACAACCTTTCTTATCTGGAGGAGAGTCCTGTTCCTAAAGCCAGTGAAGACACCCATGATTACGAGCTGGTGATCTCAACAACAGGATCAGGTGCAGCAGGAGGTGACCAGGTCATGCCCTCACCTTCCATAGGTCCAAATGTAATGGATCCACCAGGGGCTCCAGTGGCCAGACCTCCGGGCAGAGGAGCTGCTGGCAATGTGGACTACTTTGAGGCGTTCACCCTGATCGATGCTCAGGCTCCAGGAGGTCCGGCTGTGACCGCACAGGGACAGGGGGAACAAGAGGCAGAAGTTGCCACTGAGAGCCAGGACACAGAGAAATCTGTGCAGTCTAAAGACGACGCCACCACCACAACAACTGTGGATAATGACATGTCAGACACAATCAGTCTAGAGGAAATCACCAGTGAGCTCCTAGATGAAGTCTTCTACGGTGGTACAGACAACTACATTAAAGGTCTAGACAGAGAGGACGGAGTGGCTGAAGGTGCGCCCTCTAGACTCCCTTCAAAACAGAGTGGTTCGACTTTGTTTGGAAGCCAAGAGGACATCCTGACTCCAATCTTTCTACCAGAAGGACCTCCCAAAATTATTGACCCCATTTTGTTGGAGGAGCCCAAAGCCATGGCTTTCCTTTACACTGACCTGTATGAGGAAGCAATCGGCAGTTGGAAAAAAGAAGAGGATACAGAAAGTATGACCTCTGAGAAGTCTTTCCACAGCAGGCATTCAGACCGGGAGGCCAGGGGATATTTAGAGAAATATGTCCTTATAGATGAGACTCCTGCGGTGGAAGTGGAACTAACTGATAAAGGAAAATGCCCAGAGGAAGGTCCTCAGGTATTGTCACAAGAAATTTATGATTTTGGCGATTTGCTGTCCGAGCCTGAAAAAGGTGAGATGCCAAATTCAGAGGAGGAAATCACAGACTTCTTCAGGTCCAGTGCCAATTCTTCTCCATGTGATATTGAGCCTTTCGCTCGATCATTCGAAGAGGATGAAACCCCAACAACTACGAAGAGTAAAGACAAAACAAACAAAAATGTCTCGATCAAGGTAGAAAAAGTCGCTGTAGATCCACTTAGCATCTCGAGCTTCGAGTTTCCCTCAGAGGAAACTGACTGGGGAAGTACAGATGATCATCCTACAGCTCTGGACGAGAAAGATGTCAGTGTGCATACAGATCAGGAATTGTGGAAGCAAGATTCGGAAATGCAAAAGCCAGTTGCCCCTCCCAGGAGAAAGGAAACATCCGCTCCTAAGACATGTTTGGACCTAACACCCCTGACTCCAGTTGACGTTATTATACAGGAAAAAGAAGAGGCTTGTGGAAAGGAACAGAGGGAGGAGGAGAAAGAGACGGCATCACCAGCAGAGACTGCCGACGAGGAAGATGGAGACGGAGAGGAAACGATGCAGCCCTCCTGCAATGTTGCTCTATCTGAAAATGTGTTGGCTGCAGTGGACTCCCCTCAAACTGAAAGTGTAAAAGATAACAACAAAATAACTGTTAGAAACACAAAACCAGTTGCAGCTGAGGAGAAAGACACTAAAACAGTAGACGAAGAGGAAATAAGTGAGACTGAAGCAGCTACAAAACAAACAGAACCAGAAGAGGTAGATATTAAGTCATCAGAATTGGCTAAAACAGAGGTTTATCCAGAGAAACAAGGAGATAGTTCAACTGCTGTACCAACTGAACCAGCTAAAGACAAAGGGCAGTGTATAATACTTTAACTGAGCTATTTTCAACAAGTTTAATGTCAAGTGCCTTGCTGTTGTGTCCTTACTCAAGGTCTTAAAATCACAGTAGAATTAGCCTAAAACCAACTGAGATAAATTCTTAAAACTTTGTATATAAAGAGTGCAAAATATTGTATATCTCAGTCTAGTTTTTATAATTTGTACCCATTTATACCTGGCTGTACTCATACTGCATGAATTCAAAAATCTAAATCTTGTCTGAAACAGTTACTATCATGTTGATCAAATATCCAGAGGAGGAGATTTTCCTTTGTTTCTACAGGTTAACCCAGTTTCTCTGGTGCAGACGGGTGGCAATAGTGCATGAATCATAGCCTGTTTGAAGGGAGAGGTTTGGGTCACGAGTCTGAATAAAACGGGTTAGAGTGAGAGTGCCTGTGTCGGTGTTTGTGTGACGTTAGGGTGGATCTTCAGCTATAAATAAGCCTCTCTGGCTGTTAACCTGACACCTAATCTCGACTAGGAGTCTGTGTACCTTCTTGTAAACAGTCAAAGAAACTGTGTAATACGTGCAATGTACATGTGCATATTATTCACACATTCATTTTTGACGATTACCTATACCTTATAATTCTTTGTTTAGTTCTAATGTTTTCCCAAAACCAACATAACTACAATCAATGCTAAATTAAAACATTTTAACTGTGTGCATGTGTTCTTACATTATCCACACCAAATATCAGGCTGGATCATGACCTTGGATAGATGCTTTTTAACTGTTTTTTTAGACAGACTGGACAGTGCAGTTTTTACCCTATACGTGATCATTAAAGCAGGTTTATGTCAAGCATTATTTTGTAGATACTGCTGACTTTAATGGTCCCATCTGGAGCTCAGCAGTGGTCCCGTGCCTGCTGACCTCGAAGATATTCACACTCCCAGACAGTCATACATATGCACAAATGTGGTATAAATAATATATAAAGAGAAGTAAAGGTGTAGTGCAAGATTGGTGTTTTGTTTTTGCAGAGTAATGGTTGTGTTTAAAGACCTGTTATCATCAGGTTAAATGGGCTTTGGCGACACGCAGTGTTACAAATGAGCATTTTCCTATTTTCTAACTTTTTTAAAATCACCTTTTTTCCCCTCCACATCGACAGGTGGCAGCTGTGAGTTGATAGCTTACTAATATTAACTTACCAAAACAAGTCTCAAGGTCATAGAAGCACAGTAGATAGAGTGGATATGCCAAAATAGCTAATAAATATTTCCCCCAAAAATTAAGTGCTGCGATGTAAAGAATTATTAAAATTAAGATGCTAACAAAATATGTTATCAACTGAACAGAACTTGGCAAAATAAGATTACTCCAAGCTTTGGTTTCCCTGATGTGTGTGTCTGATTTTAAAGCTAAGTGACACTTAGCTAGCTAGTTTATCTCCGTAGCCGTTAATGTAGCATTCTGCTAGTTTAGCTAACAATAATTAGCTGGGGGTGATTAGAGCTATAAGATACAAAGAGAGTGAAATAAAACAAACGCCGGAAATAAAATAACTCAAAAATAATTAGCTACCTACCCTGGGCTGAGTAAACCCGGGTCTCAGTCTTTCTAGTCGGTCTATTTCTATATCAGAGGTCCCTCGTCGGCGCTGTGTTTGATTACTTGGAGAAGTTAGCTTTTTGCTAACTCCGCGATGGACAATGTCCCCGGTTTTTGCTCGTCGGTGACTTCTGAAGAAAACGGACCAGAAACCTCCGACAGCTCCTCGGTGGAAGATGGATTAGTCGACGCTTTTGGCGACTTGGCTGCCCTTCCGGTCGAGGTTGGCGAGAGAAGACCGACGTGTTTACGTTGCCGGTGAGCTGAATTAAAGTGAAGCTAATGCTAGCTAGCCAAGTTAGAGTGGTTGGACCAGGCAGGAAAGAAACCCTTCCACTCCCCTTCTTCTCCTCAAGTAACTGGCATGCTTTAATGAGGGAACAGATTTATGTCGTTACAGAAAAGCTGAAGACCAGCTGAAACAGAGAGATGGGGGCTATGGTTGGGAAGTAACTGGGCAATCACAGCTTCACGTCTTCAACTTTCCTCCCATGTAGTCGCCCTCAGAAGGTGTGTCTCTGTCCTTTTCTTCCACCACAACCCCTGGAGGTCTCCACATGTCTGTATGTAGTGCAGCATCCTGCAGAGGTGAGTTACTTAATATAACATATGTGACTGCACGTTCAGCTCAGCACAGAGGCTGTGTCACATTATTGATGTCTACTTTTAAGGATAGGTCTTAAAACATTGTAAGTGCTCATACTGGCCATTCAGAGATCCCTTCCTTATGTACTTCCAATGTAAGTGATGAGGGACAAAATCCACAGTCAAAATTAAACTCCAAAGTAGACCTGAAGCTAATATGAGGTTTCAGCAGTCTGAATTAGACAAATCAAGTGGATATCTTCCAAAGTTACGTTCTTTTTAGTGCAAAATCTCCTCTTTTTGTTACAGTTTTTGCAAAGAAACATTGGAAGCATGTTTTCAGAAGGGATCTTGTAATGTCCAGTATGAACAGGAGTAATGATTACACCAAGCAAAAACCTGTGTCAGTACTGTACTGACTGTAGTTTTCAGAGGTTTTGTCCCCTCCAACTGCTAAAATCCAGATAAGAGAAGAGAGGAGCTGATAAAATATGAGGACACACAAATATTAATCTTCATGATGAGGAGTGTGTTTGCCCCGGACTTCACCTCTCAGGCTACATACAGGTTGCCCTAAACCTACAGACACTACTCAGGACTCTAAAAACTACTCACCCTCCTTTACCTGTATTTTTTTGGGGGGGGGCATTACATTTATAATTGGATTAAAAGGTGACGTATGTGATATTATTAGTACATAATAAAGACGCTACAGTTGAATATAAGTCAATGCTAAGTCAGCAGAGGACAGTGTTTCTGAGCCAAAAAATTATTTTGCTGACTAAAATTATTTGTCTGAAAAGTCTTTGCATGTGATATTCATTTTATTAACTTTTTTTATTTTTGTGATTTACAGATGTAAATAAAGCCTTATTTCAGTCTCACATCACTGTGAAACATTTAGGCCCCATTTCCTATTCTTATGTTACACTTATAGAAGGCACAAAGACCAATTTTATTATGATGTATTATTTGCAACTTTTATTTATAAACTATAAATAGTAATTAAATATAAATTGCATTCATATTGTTGTTGGTTTTTTTTTTTCAGGTTGAAGAATGGCAAACAATTTGCACATCTTTTATAAGAGGCTCGTGGTTGTGATCAACTATACTAACCTCTCGTGTACTTTCAGGAGAGCAGAGTACTTCGCACAGTGCCTCTACTTGCTGCTTGTTTGCCACAAAGAAAATGCAATGTCATAGTTGGAAGGAGATTCAATGAGGAAAAGTAAGCAGTATTTCTTGTTAGCACACTGATTTCACAACACCGTTGTCACTGAATTCTCAAATATATTTGGTTTTTGTCTCCGTCTTTTTTCCTCTCAGGCACCCAGAGCTGGCTGCGGTATGTCGGGACAGCACAACGCTGATCCTGTACCCGGGCCCCAACTCCCAGAACCTGGAGGAGTTAGTGCAATACCAGGAAGTAGGCACCGTGAAACATAATGTGATCATCATAGATGGCACCTGGAGCCAGGCCAAAAACATGTTCCTCAAAAACAGCCTGTTCCACCTGCCTAAACAGGTGTGTATAACTGTTTTTAAAGGGGATGAGGTTACGTGCGAAGAGATAAGGAAGTTAATTTTTTCAATAGCTGAAAAGAAATAACAAATCTTTTGCCCTCCATTGCGTCACGAAGGCCAATTAAAGATATCATAGGCAAGATTTATTTGTTAAAATGGTCTTCGTTTATCAGCCTAAATCACCTGTCCACCTGAGACAGTGTAAATCCTCACATTAAACCCTCACATGGAATTACTAATTGTAACTCAAAGCAAAATAAAGAAAATGTCTCTTAAATGTGGGCGCATGAACACTTTGGACTTATCAGCATTTCTCCTCTTCCCTCTCGTTTCCTTAGTAACGTTTGGTGTTTTGGCTAAATGCATTCAGAGACCAGATTGGTTTGGAAGAACGAGTATTTTGGAAAAGATCCTCTCTCTCGCGCTGATTTATTGGCAGCTGCCAGTGCAGATTTCTCTTCAGTGGCTTTAATGTTTCTATCGTTCAACTATTTTCATTATATTAAAATTTTTATCTAAAGTTGTAATCCTTAAAATTTCAGTCCTGGTAACAAGTGGAGATTAATTCTACAGGTCCCAGAATATAGCAAACACTCGCTGAGCACCGAAGAACAACCGGTGTATCTGTTTACAGTGCAGTCAAACAAACTCGCATTGTTTTCGTAAAGAAATTCGTTAATAATAATCACAATCACGATCTGATTTCATTCTGTTCGGGGTAGTTTTCCACACAACATCAGGGCACTGTAAAAGGAGTTGGTTACCTTGCTGAGAAGTTGTAGGTGTGCAGATCTTAATCTAACTGTGGCTGCTCCTTGTTCCATTACTCCCTGCAATATTTAAAGTGATCACAGTCAGCACTAACCTTTGTGACAAAAACATTGCGTTTCCTGTGTTTGCTTCACAATAAAAGCCACCCCATGTTTTGCCAGTTGAACACTTTTAATGTGAAGCAGCAGCAGTAACTTAATACAGCTCTGATAAAGCTGTATTACATGCATGCCTCGTTTCTTGTGAATCCCTTGTGCATGTGAAGGCAATTTGAATCCAGCCCAGGAATGGTGGTCTCCACCCGCCACTAACAATGAAAACTACTATATGGAGAGGTAATTACTGAATGTAAATAAATTAAATGACTATTGTTGAATAAAATTCAAACTATAAATAGTATTCAAAAACAGGGTTTGATTTCATGAAAATCGTAAGGATTATAACTTTAATCCATTTATATGTCAACAGAGAGAGAATGCCACACTTGCACTATTGATCAACTCTGCTTTGGTTTACCAGGTCCAGCTCAATAGGACTCTGTCCAGTCAGTATGTGATCCGCACACAACCCTCCAACATCTGTCTGTCCACGCTGGAATGTGCCGCTGTCGCCCTGTCCATCCTGGAGCAGAATGACAACATCCAAGAGGTGACGTGGTGAAATAGTTATGGTTATTGTATATGAGTATCCCATTTTCTGATCTTTTTTGTTCCACAGAAGTGAACATTAAAGGCACAGTTCACTCAAAAATCAAAAATACATATATTTCCTCTTACCTGTAGTGCTATTTATCCATCTAGATTGTTTTGGTGTGAGTTGCCGAGTTTTGGAGGTATCGGCCGTAGAGATGTCTGCCTTTTTTTAATATAATGGGACTGTATGGCACTCGGCTTGTGGTGCTCAAAGCGCCAAAAACTATCAAATAGTTCCTACATGAAACTGCACACAAAAAAATCTGTGGATTATCTTGAGTAACTGGGTCATGATTTCTGGAAAGAGACATTGATTGATTGAGTTTTTCAAATGTATTTTTTTGGCGCTTTGAGAACCACAAGCCGAGTGCCATACAGTCCCATTATATTAAAAAAATGAAGACATCTCTACGGCCGATATCTCCAAAACTCTGCAACTCACACCAAAACAATCTAGATGGACTAATAGCACTACAGGTAAGAGGTAAAAAGTGTGTTTTTGATTTTGGGGTGAATTGTCCCTTCAACCTTTTAAGTTCATATGACAAACAATTTACACATCCAGCAGTTATGGAGCAACATTATCATTCATTTGGAGTCATATTTCTAGTCACCTGATGAATTTAAGTCCAATATTCACTCCCCGTTTAGCTCTGTTTTTGGTCTCTACTCCTGAGGGAAATATCTGGCTCTTTAGCTGCTAAATGCTCCACAATGTCCACTAGCTAGTCGCTAACCTTGTCTGTCTGCTGTTTGCTGCTGGACAGGTAGCGTACAGTGGGGTTGTCAGAGCTTTTTTTTGCTGTAAACAGCTGCCTGTGTTTGGAAACGGGGCTGATGAGAGCCGTTAGACTGAACCAAAACAGTAAAGTCGCGGGCCGAAAAAACAAAACAATCAGCCGAAAGACCCTGAAATGCACACTAGAGCTGAGAAGAACTGCACAGTTCGGTGATAAATTTCTTGTAGGTTCATTACCACGAACGACCCCTTTCACTTACATGTAGTAATTTGATTAATTGTTAATTATAGCAGCTTTAAAATTACAAACAGACGCGAAGTGTGAAATCACTAAAGCCATATTATAAAAATACAAACAGTGCATAGATGTTTTTTCCAGTGGACCAAACAGAGGTTGCAATGGAAAGTAAATAAATGTATTTTTCATCACTCTTCCCTTCTTCATCTGTTTGTCCAGGTTCTGCTGAGGCCCCTGAAAGCCCTGTGCTCCTTCCAGCTGCAGCACGGCGCTCAGATTCATCACAGCAAGGAGCATCTACTGAAGAATGGCATGTATGACAAGCCCATGCCCAAGAACAAACGCAAGATAAAGAGGATGGAGAAACTCGTCACTGACCACAACATCTGTCCAAGATGAGGGAGTGACCTGGCAGAGAAACAGGGCTCGACTCATCTCTGCATGCACAGCTGTCTACGCTGCACAGGACTGTATCATCAGGGCAGCAAGTAGCAGCATCAGGGTACAGACATGGAAACCACTGGACTTATTGGGAGTTTTGTTTTTGTTTTTGTTTTTTTAGATAATTGCTGGTAAATGTAATTTATGTATTCGTCATTAATTTTAAATAAATTAATGACAAGTTAAAGTAGTAGTTTAAGTGTCATGGTGTGACAATAAATCAGGTTTCATTGTTTTAAAAACAGTTTAAATTGTTCCTCTTTGCACTTTATAAACACTGTGGTGCTTCTGTTGTGATTGACTGCTAATGGAAGGGCTGATTCCACTGATGTTTTTCAATAAACTAAATCTTCATTGGGATACGTTACAAAATAAAAATACCTCTAAAACTCATGTGATATTCCATGAAACTACCCGACACACACAGGAAAAAAGTGACACTGCAATTGAGAATTGTATTGTACTGTTTTTTGAGCTCAGCGTTATTGATGATGTGAGCTCTCCAATATACAGTAAGGTACAATTTAGCTGTAAGGTTTGTTTTTTGTCATAATTGTAGCTGCAGGCCTACAAGGAATGTTTATTAGATATTACACGAAGCAAATTAAGTAAATCTGATTGCATAAGGTCCTCTATGCCATAAATAACATCTCATTAAAATATACATGGATAATAAATCTTATTTTGATTTTAGGTCTCTAGTAAGTATCAAATTTGCCATTTCATATGCTGAGAACTGAATGAAATGGTTTATATCTTCAAAAAATGCAATAATGTGATAATTCAAACTTATTAATTGTAAACCATGCAGGTGAAGTGGTTTTTAAGTGTAGACATGATGGATTAATGGGGTCTACCCAGCTGTTTAGTGCCACTTTCAACTTTGTCATGTGTTTAAGGATCAAATTACAGATTGAATTAATAAGATGTACACAAGTTACCTCCTATAAAGAATAATTAAAAACTTCTTTCAGCCTCTCAGCCTACTAAGCTGTTTTGAAGTTCCTCCAAAGTAAGATTTTTCCTCTATATAATATTTTCAGAAATGTTGAAATAAGAGCAAGGATTGTTTTTCAGTGTGTAGAAAACGTGTGCACCTGTATGAAGCAGTATGGCCCTCAAAGGGAGTCAGATTTTACGGTTTGTGCATATAATAATAAATATAGATACTTTTATCTAAAGTACAGATACCAGTTACAACTGGAAAAAATGCATGTAAAAGAAGGGGTAAAAGAAATTCACAGTTCTTAGGACTGTTAAGCAAGGCTGAGAACAGTCTTACACATATAAGACCATATATGTTTTCATTTTTCGTCTTCAATATAATTCTTAATCGAACTGAAATGATGTACCATCCTGAGAACAAAATGCAATAAACAAGTACACAAAATGAATAAATAAAACAACAGGAGATAATTAAATAAAGGCATAGAAATGTCTTTAATTTAATGGTCTGCAAGTACTCTCACATTCTCTATGGGTTTTTTACTGGCGAATTTACTTTAATGTAAATTAAAGTTTCTGTTGACAGTATTTTGTAATGTGCCTTGAAGTTGCCTTGGCTGAACTACTGCGCATGCGAGTTTCGCGTCGGCCCCGGTCGCTCCGCCATCTTTGTCGGCTATCCCATTGTTCACTCTGGAGCTAACAGCGGTGGTAAATCAGTTCATACTGCGCAAAAAAATAACTTAACGGTGTCACAGGCAGCTGCCCGCGACAGTCGTGGATTTGCTCTCAGGGTTGCGACTTGTTCTCGGCCAGCAAGTTAAACAGAATGGACGATGACCTGCCCAAAACCCTGTAAGTGTGTGTCTGCGTTACCGTTAGCTAACCACTTGTATTCGTCACGTAGCTAACAGTAAGTGGTAGCGTATTATTCAGGGCGCACTTAGTCCTAAAACGTCCCTTTCTCTGGCATGGAGCGATTGGACCTTAGACTTATTTAGAAATACAACAATTATATGTTGTTTAGCGCGGGCTTTCGATAAACACAATCTAGCACGACTTAATAAAAACTAAAAAACATCGTAATGATGTAACCTCTGGTAAATTCGTTAATGCTAGCTAGCTAATTCCAGAAAAATCTTTTAAATTAACGCGTCGGTTCACACTGTTTAGTGTGTCTTGTGTGTGCCGAATGAAACGGTGACTTGCTGATAATAGCCTAATGTATCAGAGACTGCTCTACACTGCAAGTAAGTCTGACGATGTGCAAAAGAACATTGAACTGCCAGTTTTTTCTATGGAGTTTGGTGTGCTATCACCTCCTTAACGTTACACGGGCGATAGAATCATTATTGCATAGGCCTAGGATCATATTTGTATGGATAGTTTTGTTACCACTAACCTCGCAAAATGTTAACATAGGCTAATGCTGATGTTAATTTGGGTTGCTTTTGTTACCAGGGTAAGATTAACTTAATTCTATTTAAAGCCAGCAGCGATGTTAGGACAAGGTCAGTAGCTGAGATTTCAGTAATGTTAGTTGTCCCTAGCTGCACTCTATATTTGGCTGAAGAGCTGATTATTAAATGCAGACTACAGAATCATTTGCCACGAACGGCCTTGAGATGTCATTATCTTGAGATATTTGCATTTACTTGAAATCTGCATATTGCTGGGTGCTGGTATCTGTTATTTTTACTATAACACCACCAAGTTATATTATAGGGAGACTAAAGACAAAGAAAGGGCGAATTGTCACAAAAGGTTCGTAAATATGGATTTTAAAATACTTTTGTAGGTGAATGTTAAACACTAAACCCCAAAACACTACAGGAAAGGGATGCAATATAACACCATTGTAATCAGGCAGGTAAAGCCATTTATTGTTAAGATGCTAACACAATTAAGAAGAATTAGGCGAGTTACTCTACTCTTACCTTTTTTACAAATAAAACACAAGGGAGGCAACCATCCCTATACCTTGTGATCTAGACAGGTATACTGCACAGGCATGTGTGTAAATGAAAACCATCTAAAAACCCTGCTCGGTCCCAGAGCTGCTGATCGAGTGCCTCAGGAACAAGTAAACAAGTCACAGACTATGAATGATGTTTATCTCCCAGGCTGGATTTTCATATAGTAACCATAGCAATAGTTGGAGGAAAAGCTTGCCCCCACTTCAGGACCCGACACAAGATGTCAAATCACCATCACCAATTACATCACAAAACATTAATTAGTGATGTCTGTGTCTTCTGTCCGTTGTTTCTTTGTGTGTTTGTATCCAGGTATGTGGGAAATCTGTCCAGGGACGTGACAGAGGCCCTCATCTTGGAGTTGTTTAGCCAGATTGGACCCTGCAAGAGCTGTAAAATGATAGTAGATGTGAGTTCATTTGTCATCTTTTTTTACTCTGTTGCTGTTTTCCCCTCTTCCCCGAGAAAAAACTTTGGTTACAACATGCCCCTTTGGCAGTAAAATCCAAGGACAACTGTCGTACAACAGTGTTTCTTTTGAGAAATTCTTACATAAACGTTGCTTCCTGACCTTGTGATCTGATTTGGTCACTTGCTCCTCTGATATTCATCCCGTTGACCCACTGCCATATTTCCAGTGTCCAGTAGTATTGCAATTTTAATGCTAAATGATGTCATTATATCTACTAAGACTTGTATAATCGTGACAGCGACTTAAAGACAAACTGAAATTACATTGCCTGTTTGTCCACTACAGCTGCAGCTCTATTGGCTCTGTAAATCACTTGTCCTGTGTTCTCCTTTGAGAAAAATTCAGAAACCAAGCATTTTTGCATGAATTTGACGGAATAACATCTACATAGATGGAGATCTTATTTCGATACCACCAAAAAAATCTTACATAAAGCAGTAATGCAGCTTTCTTTCATGAGCGGACAGTCACACTGAGCCAGACGACACAGCTAGTTAGATAGCTAATTAGCTGCAGCACATTAAACAGCATGTAAACGTACCTGCAAATGTTACTTCAGGCCGGTTAGATGCGGCTATGGTCCTTATTCTTCAGCACCACTAACATCACACTGTGCCCATAACATGTAGGCTACAGCATGCAAGTTTGTTTACTTTGCCTCTTGTTCCCTCCGGTGTAACACCGGCGCTCTGGCAGCCTGCCAGCTGCTGTCAACCAAACACAGACAGGGACACGCCCCTCCAGCCGGCTGAGACGAAAAGGAGCATTTCTGATATTTCCCCAAATACCTTCTTCTTTTTTTTCTTCCTTTTTACTAATAAAAAAAACAATTTGACATTATGTTTAACTACGAAAAGGGATGACTAAATGTGATTTCAGTTGGACTTTAATATTTGTGTTTCCTGTCCAATGCAGACAGCAGGTCACGATCCGTACTGCTTTGTGGAGTTCTATGAGCATAGACATGCCACTGCCACAATTGCAGCCATGAATGGTCGGAAAATACTGGGTAAGGTAAGCTATCATATCTCCTGGGTGAGTCAACTAAGGCAAGGCTGGGTGGGAATGGTTGAAATGAAGCGGCTGGAAAAAACTTCTTCTTATCTTGTTGAACCTTATCTTACTGCCCTGTTCCTGCTCCACTTCACTTAATTTGTTTTATTCCCATGTGCACATTATTCTTCTGTGCACAGTCTGAAATGACCGGGGTGGGAACACCAGACATTGATCTCTGTAACCTTACTGCTGTGAAGTGTCAGAATCCTGAAAACATAATGTCTAAATACTCGACAATGTGAGCTTTGTTTGTAATTGTTTCCTGGTTTCTTGCTTTCTCCTGGTATTAACTCAAATCTGTAGATCCATCAAGTTAATTGCCATGGATTCAAAACATGAAAGATGAATACAAAGTAATCAGAGTCAATAAATTACTAGATTGTTATAGTGTATTTTGCCTTTTTATGTGTTTTTGTCCCTCACAGTGGAAGGTTTAGGAGGCTAAAAAGTTGTGAAAAAGTGTTTTTGCCTTTTCATTCCTCTACGAAGGGAAAAAAAAGAGGATTCAGTGTAGGACAACATTCAGACTGATGCGGTTTATTAAATATTGACACCATTTATGATTTTAATTTAGACCCATGCTTATGTTTTGTACAGGCGCTATGAATATTTCAGTAATATTTATTTTAGCAGTATCGGATCTGTGCAACAAGATAAGTTTGTGCACGCACCAAAAGCTGAAGTCTTCTGTTTTTGCATTATAGGGCCTTTTTAAAATTATTTTAAAAAATCAGCTCAAGACATCATTCATTGGGCTACAACTATTGATTGTTTTCATTACCAATTAATCTGTCGATTATTTTCATAATGAATCTAATGTTTGGTCTAAAAAATGTCAAATGTCGAATATTTAGTTTATTATTAAAATATATTTTATATAAAACCAGCAAATATCTACATTGGATAAGCTGGAATGGCATTTTTACTTAAAAAATGACCTGAAATAATGAATACATGCCAAGTAATCTAACTCGTTTTTAGAGTTTAATTTGACCAATTAAGCTATGAAAGCATTTTAAAAAGCCTCAATTAATTGACTTTTCATATGTTGTGTAGGGTCAGTTGTCACCACACTAACATACAGTATATAGTTTTTATAACCAATTTTTTGGTTTCCACAGTTCACACAGTTACAACGAATACTGAACATTATAAGCTTTAAAGGCAGGATTGTTGCATTGGATTACATTAAGGCATACCTAATAAACTGATAACTTACACTGTGTATTACTCAGGCTTAAACAAAGTGCTGTTGGAGTTTTTTTATTGTCACTTCATGCACCATGCTCTGTTTTTATTAAGGTGTTCCTTTAGTGAGTTGCCATCTGTGTATGAATTGATTTAACATGGCCCTGCTGTGTAATCATGCTTAATTGATGCTCTTCTGTGCCCCTAAGTCTTTCCTGCTATGTGTTCTTTTTGCAAAGTTATTTCCACGTAGAATCCACATAAGAGCAACTTCAAGAGAAATACATTCAGTTGAAAATATTTTATCCTCAACAGGTATTGAAGGACCATTTGAGGAGTATAACAAGTTCGTAAAAATCACTTGTTTGTAAGTCCCTTGTTATTTGGACCTTACTTCCTACAGTTTTGCTCCAAATTTTTTACTAGACTGAGACTGAAATGTTCCTGATTATGACGGTGAAATCTTAATATCCCTTTATATTCTCCACTGTATTTTACTGTTTTATTAATCAATGCAAAGGTATGTAAAATTAGATAATAACAATGGGTAAATTAATTTGTAGTGATGGTTTAAGAAACCCAAGTGTGGCATACAGAGGTCACGTTATTTAAAAAAAAAAAAAAAAAGTTCTCAATCACAAAATATAACCTAAGTAAAACTGGTGTGTGACAAAACCTCTAATCAAAGACAAAAGCATCTTCCTCTCTTCTGCAAACATACTTCCCTTCTCACCTTTTTTTTTTCTCGCTCTCGACATCTGTCTCTCTTGCAGGAGGTCAAGGTCAACTGGGCCACGACGCCAACCAGCCAAAAGAAAGACACAAGCAGTAAGTAGTAAGAAAAGCGATCTCAAGGTTTCGTCTTGGAAAATGGTTTCGTCTTCAAGGTTCAAGGAAGAAGTTACTGTAATTCTCTCCAAATACAATACTCAGTATACATGGGGATGAAATTGCATTCCCTCAGGTGGGTTTCCATTCACCTGTTGTCAAAATATAGCGAACAAATGATAACGCTTGGGTGGAAAAGTTGGTGTATCGCTGTGCACTGGAGACTGATTCAGCGAATGAACCATGTGACTTAAACGTCCACTGGAGAGACTGAAACATCAGATCTGTGTGGAGCGATGAGGAGGAGGAGACTGTAACCTTCCTCACATTAATTCATGAAACAAACAGAAAAGCCATATTTCATATCATGTTTTCTACATTTTTCTCCACCATTTGAGCTTTGACTGGAGCTTTTTTTTAATTACGTCATCATGTTTCTTCTTCTGCAGTGGTTTAAGGGCACCTGACTGGAGCATTAGCGCCACCTACTGTTTATCTCGATGAACCAACTCCTAAAATTCGTATAAAAGCATTTTCTGTTGTAGACTTTCTGAAAAGTTGATTCAAACTTGCGCTACATTTGGATGGAAACCTGGCTAGTGTTGCAGTACACAAAATAAGAACAGATACAACATGTAAGGGTGTGCCTCATTTCATTAAAAACAGTAAAATGTTCTAATGGTTAAAAATGTACGTAAAAATAATACATGCAACGCTAAAATAGACATAAAAATGGCAACAGGAATTCTTCAAAGTAAGTTCTTGGAGTCAGACTAAAAATGATAGGGAATGTTTTTATAATTGAATTGTAAATAACACAAACCCGTATATCATACTATCTCTGTTTTTACTGTGTTAATTATTTGTTTGTTTGTTTTAGGTCACTTCCATGTCTTTGTTGGAGATCTAAGTCCTGAAATTACCACAGATGACATAAAAGCAGCTTTTGCTCCATTTGGGAAAATATCGTAAGTGTATTCTCGTGATCATTATTAGTCTGTGTAATTCTATATTTTTCTTAATGTCAACAAAACCCATGAAAAGACCCCAAACAAGCAATGTGTTAGTTTGTCTCCCAGGCTTTCCGACTTCACCAGCCTGTCTGTGGCTCTTGGAACCAAGCCCACTACTGAAAACATAAATGTTTAAAAAAAACAAAAAAAAACAGGTTACAAATATATATAGTTTAATTAGTTTTAAAGGCTCAGTAATTTCTCATTCCAGTTCTGTTTTATAAAGCTAACACTTTTAGCAAGCACTACTCAAATAATAGAAAATAGTTTAAATTTGTTGGGGACTACTTTCAGCGGTGGATTAATCCACATGTGGTGCTCTAGTGAGTATTTGGGGCAGCAGGATGGTGTGTGTGGGACTGAGTCAGAATAAACTACATTGTGTGTGTTCATGGTGATGAAGGAACACGTCACCCAGTGCAACAGAGTGGCTCACTGATGTGTTTTTAATAGGTTTTGGACAACAATGGAGCTATATGGCTCAGAAGAAGAAGATATATCAGGCTCTGAATACAATACTGTACTATTGTTGACGATAAGAAATATAGGATATCACAAGACTTATCCTTTAAGGTCTTTAAAGTCTGATCCCTGCATTTAGTTTCATTAAAACATAGTGTAGTATATGATAACAAATGCTACTGTACAGTACCTTAATCTCTCATTACTGTTTTCACACAAAACCTTCCATATATAAAACTTTAAATCTCCCCAGTTAAACGATAGATTATACAGGTACTTGGTTAATAATATCAGGAATTTCATAATATCATAAAATGAATTTTCTAACTTAACTGTGTGTTTGTCCACAGGGATTGTCGAGTGGTGAAAGACATGGCCACAGGTAAATCTAAAGGCTATGGCTTTGTCTCCTTCTTCAACAAATGGGTAAGTGTGCCAATAATGCCCATGTGCTAGAGGACTGAGAAAACATTAGTAGGTTCTGATTGTTGACTTATTTTTGAAGCCAGGGTTTATACAGTAAGATGTTTTGTATTTGGTGTCGGTGACTCAGGAGTTTGAATGTTTCCTGTGTATAATCAGGATGCAGAGAATGCCATACAGCAGATGGGAGGACAGTGGTTGGGAGGCAGGCAGATCAGGACCAACTGGGCCACAAGGAAGCCTGCTCCTAAAACTACAAATGAAAGTAAGTTCACATAATTAAATTAAAGTTGAATCGATGGACTGTATCTTAGCCCTCCTAAGGTGGTGCACTGTAGGCACGCACACCTCTAGGGATGGCAGTGTCTGTTGGTTGGATTGCCATGAGGTTTTGTTCCATCATATTCCACTCAGGATGAACTGTAAAAACTTTGATGATCCTCTGACTTTCCATCTAGCGCCATCAGCAGGTCAGGATTTTAATTTGTGCAATACTTTGGTTTTTGACCAAATACCTGCAAAACTAATGAAATCGGCCTCAGCTGTACTTTTTGTTTAGTGCTAATTAGCCAGTGTTAGCATGTTCACATGTTAATCTAAGATGGTGAACATGGTAAACATTATACCTGCTAAACATCAGCATGCTAACATGGTTATTGTAAGAATGTAAGATGTTAGCATTTAGCACAAAGCTGTGCCTAAGTACAGCTTCACAGACCCGCTAGCATGGCAAATCCAACTTATGCATATTCTATACAGTATATATTACATACTAATTCTGTACAGTATATACGACATACTAAATATATACAGTATACTACACACTAATTGTCATGGCAAACTGTTTTAGCAGTTAGTATACAAAGAACAACATACTTAACCGTTTTATGCTAACAGGAAATGATGCAATAACGTCCGACATCAATCAAACTGCGACTTTGGAACATCACTGCTTCACAAAGAGACATCAAAATGTTTCCTTAAAATATAATACTTATTTATCTGTTTTCCTAGATCTTTCTGGAGCTGTTTCACCACCATCCACAATTTATTTTATTTTTTTCCAGCTGTGAGCCGCTCCTCCATTTTGTACATTGCACTATGGGAGAACAGTGTCCATCAGCCTACCATATTTAATATACACGTTGTCTGGTTTGAGTATACTTCATTTTGGGGCATGGCGTTAGTCTTTTGTCATCAGTAGGATGTGCATTTCTTTAAGTTTTCTTTATTTTGACAGTAGGAAAATCACAGGTGTAAATGATAAAATTGACAATGGCTGAATTCAATTTAGCTGCTTCAGTTTCAGGGTCCTGGTATTGTGCAGGCTGACTCACTCACACAGTCATGGCTTACACTTGAATAGAACAAAGCCATCGTTAATGTTATTAGTTACACCTGTGCTGTAAGTCAAAATGTCTGCTGCGGAAAAAGGTCCCTGAGATAATTAGATTATCTAAAATGCCAGCCCACCTCAGATTTGTTAGGTATATGGCTCAAAGGGTTTATTTATTTTTGTTTGCCTTCCTCCAGAAGCAGTGCAGCAGACTGGCAATAGTGCAAAAGTCACTTATTGGTTCGTCTGAACGTGGCAACAATTTACAGGCTGCTAAAATAACACCCATGTAAAATCTCTAGTTTTGTTTAACCAGGTTCAGGTTTGGCTTTCTGAAGTATTATCAACAGTGAAAAGATGGCCCACATCACATTAACTGCTCATGCTAGTGTGCAGGCATTTTACAGTTGCTGCCCTCCGTAATTACTTTTCATTACAAACCAAGGTACACATTAGATAGGATGGCCACTGTTCAGAGTTTTAACACCTGAGGTAAATCAACATACCTTGCTTTGCAAAGGTTTTGAATCAACACTTAAAAGTCCAAAGCATAAAATCTATATATTTGATTTTTAAATCATTACTAGGCTACTTTTGTTTTCTTTTTTGTCAGTTCATTGCAGCACATACAGTAGATGCAGACAGTATAAGAGATTAAGAGAAAAAAATTTAAGAAAAACTGTTCTAACTTTTTTTCTTTTAGCAACCAATACCAAGCAGCTATCTTTCGATGAGGTGGTTAACCAGTCTAGCCCCAGCAACTGCACCGTCTACTGCGGGGGAGTCACAACAGGTCTCACAGGTGAGTCAGAGTTTGCCTTTACGATTTAAGCTGCAGATTTAAAAGCACTACTTGCACATGGACTATAATAAAAGTTTTATTTTGTTTGTAGAGCAAACTATGAGACAGACCTTCTCACCTTTCGGGCAAATAATGGAAATCCGAGTTTTCCCAGACAAAGGCTACTCGTTTGTGAGGTAAGCTGACTTTCTGATTGACCTGGCAGCCATTTACTTGGTGCGATGAAGTCTTAACTGTCACACATAAGCCTCACTTATGTGCAGGATGACTTGATATTTAACAGTCTGAGCTCTTTTCTGCGTGCAGGTTCAACTCCCATGAAGCAGCAGCTCATGCCATTGTTTCTGTCAATGGCACATCCATAGAGGGCTATGTTGTTAAGTGTTACTGGGGCAAAGAAACAACAGACATGGTTAGCCCCATTCAGCAGGTACAGATGCCACAGGTATGCACCAGGATTATTCCCACTACAAAATATAGTTTGTGTATAACCATCACCCTGGACTACTTAAATCCCTGGTGGTGGACTGCTGCCATACTTATATATCGACTGTATGATGTTGGTGCAATGTGATACTCTGCCTCCTAAAATATTCTTCTGTATGTCAGCAGAACACGGTGAGCTTCGCAGCGCAGCCCTACAGTCAGTGGGGTCAGTGGTACAGCAACACACAGCAGATTGGTCAGTATGTGCCCAATGGATGGCAGGTGCCAAGCTATGGAGTCTATGGACAGACCTGGGATCAGCAGGGCTACAAGTGAGTACCAGAGATGACCCAGGATCACAGGAACACCTAGAGTGTGAATGTGACAAAATGTTTTTCTGTTTCCTTATCGGACATGCAAAACACTTAAATTGCAAATCTTGTTTTCATGCAACCCTCTTGCTTCCTTCCCCTTCTTAAACCTGTTTATCTCTTGCCAGTTGCTATCACCACGGCAACACAAAATGGGTGTATCAAATGTGATCGTATCACGCTTTAATTATATTCCCCATAGTAGCCATGTTTGCATTGTTTCACTCACTTTGCGGTACGAGCAACAGTGGGAAGATCCGTCTTGTTTCATTGCTGAATAAGGGACTATTTTGTGCGGTAGTCATGTTTACAGTTTCATGCACTTTGATAGGGAAGGTTTGCAGTGGCTTTGCTAGATGTATGTTAGTGAAAAGGAGACAATAATTGCACCTTTTTTTTCAACATGTTTCTCTACCGGCATCAGAAACTTGTAGGACAAAACACCTGCACATGTATTTACAGCTATTTACACTTTAATTTATGCTTAGCTACATATGTGTCTCCGTTGGCCAGATCTGACTGCAATCCGTCTTGGTTTTTCCGGGCTACATGCAAATCAGCGTGTAAACCCCAATCCAGTCCAGAGGGTTGTGGTAATGTACCTGAAGCTGTTTGCCAAAAACGCCAGAAGAAGAAGAATAACTTTAATAGCACTTTAGCAGTTTAGGTAGCTAGCTAAAAAACCATCCACACAAACATGGATGAATCGTATTTATAAACTACGAGTGAGACAAAAGTTTTAATTGCCTTCGCTCGCTCTCCCTTACGCTACTCTCTCAGCCACACGTATCATTAAATGGTTCAACTTATCAGGGCTTAGATGAATGCAACTTCTTCTGCAATGGTTTAATGGCCCCCGATTGGAAATTTTCACCACCTGTTGTTTATCTCGAAAAACAAACTCCTGATATTTGCATAATGGTAGTGGATGGAAAGGCGCACTCATTTACATTTTCTTTTGCCGATCTTCTCAAAATTTGGTTAAAATGTGTGCTACATTTAGATGGAGACCTAGCTTGTGTCCACTCTGCTTCGTCTCTTAATCTGACTCCATTATCTAACTATTGTTTCTGTCTGCTGTTACAGTCATTTACATGCTGGTGCCGGGTGGACTGGTGTGGGCGCTGTGAGCAACGGGGGCATGGTGGAGCCCGGGCAGGGAGTCAACGGGACGGTGCTAACCAACCAGGCTGGCATGAGCACTGCTGGCTACCACACCCACTGATCACAGTAGCCCTCTTCTAAGCCTCTGAGGCCACAAGGATGATACTCTGCTGGGGAAAGGAGTGCATTAGATGTGCTCTATCTGTTACCACACAAATTTATTCTGTTAGTGAGGCTGGTACACCATTGTATCAACCTTACCAGCCCACAACCTCACCCACTGCCCAAATCTGCAAGTGTAACGAAGACAACCCACTCCAGAACACTTTTAAAAACAGCTACTGCTAATGCACCTTGCATTCTAGGGCCCATTTTATTGTTTGGCGTATTTTTGTAATGCCTGCAGATAACTGGCCAAATGTAAATTATACGACCATGTCAAGATATTTCTAGCACAGCCACATTTTAGTTTAAAAGGAGGAATTGTTCAGCTAATTAAATCTGTAGTAAAACACCATGTTCTGTTTGTTTTCAGCCCCTCAGAGCCAAAGAGCAAGGGCAGGATTTTATACCAATGTTTAACAATCATACAGGGAGAAGAGGCGGCCAACTTTGCCACAGAAAGCACTCAATAGTCCATAGTAATGCAATGTATTGAGTCAGGGGTATGTTTTTTTTTTTTTTTTTTAGTTTTTAATTTTTTCTCAATTGGAACCTCTTGCTCTCACTGTTCTGGTCTGTCCACCTGTTACTGAAGTGAAATAAGTCTAAGCAAGTTCTCAGGGTGTTGTCAAGTCATTCTGTGAAACGTAGGAAATCACTGAGTAGAAGTAGGCAGGTTTAGGGAAAGTGGACACCACAAAACAAATAAATTTCACCGCTCCTTCACTTTGTCTCCCAGAACGGACTGAACAGACCGAGAATCCAGTCTGCGGATAAGAAACGCGCGTGTGTGTATGTGTGTGTGCGCGCGCTTGCGTGTGTGCATGAACTGATGCTTTTACACACAAGACAACGTCCAGTTCATCTTCCCCTGAAACAGAAAGGACTGCGCCATCTTTTTTTTTTTTTTGCGGCCATTTTCTTTCTTTCTTTTTTGTTTTGAGCGACTTTAAAATGTTGACATTGTATAAAGAGCTTTCTGCCTTTTTTGTGTTTCATTTCGGGACTGTCTTATAAAGAAATGTTGCAGTGACACCATCGAATCATGTGGCACGTGAGACCTTTTTTATGTTTGTTTATAAAACATTAAGTGGCTGTCAACTGTCAACTTTATTTTTTTTCAATTAGATTTTCAATATCTCAAATAAATCAATTGCAGGGATTACTGCCACTCTTATCTTACTTATAGGCAGACAAATATTGCACAAATACTTAAGGTTACCTTTTCACAAAATTTGAAATAATAGGGTTTTTTTTATGTTTTTTTGCATTCCACTTTCTTTTGTAATTTCCTTTGGAGGTTTTATGTAACAGTCTGTTCAATTGTACTGATTCTGTATAAAGAAAACATGTTAATTAAGGAAGCCTGCTAGCTTCTGGTTGGGGTAATGGCTTCCAGAAACAGCTGTTTGACAGTAGCATCCCTGTCCAGTGCTGGTCCGTGTACAGTAGAGACAGTGCAACATTTGATTCTTCCAGAGGCTTGGAGGACAAGCAGCATTGCTATGCAATGCAGAAGCCTTTCAATTGACAAGTAATACATCATTTAAGTTATTCCGTTGTACACCTAAATAACGATTGTTTTTATAGATTAAGAAACCTTATAAGGATCAGATTTTTGCACTGTGGCCACCATCGTTTTTAATAGTTAAAAAAAATCCATTGTGTTGCCTTATTATCAGTGAGTTACTTTTAATTTAACCAAAAATCATCCAAGAGTAGGCGGTGCCTAAGAATGTTTTCAACCTATGTTTTGGCAAGAGAAGTTCTGTTGATGCTTCAGTAACATGGTTTGAGTTTTTGCTTTGTCCCATTAAAATGCTGATGCTTAAAACAGCTTCCATTTCCCCTGTTTGAATCACATCTTTAAAACCAGGTGGAACGTGTAGCGCTGAGGGTTTGACAAAACGCCACTTATTGTGGTTGACTTTTATTTACAGCACACAACTGTAGAGGCACAAGTGTCTCAAGCATGTAATGTTTCACTTTCCTCTAAAAGTCACCTAGTGGTAACATCTCATTTCCAGTATTGTGGATAGGGCTACAACTAATCGATTAATCTGCTGATTAATTTCTGGTTTAATCTATCAATTTAGTCTATTAAATGTCAAAAAAATAGTCAAAAGAAAGCTTTTCACAATTTAGCGAAGCCCGAGGTGACGTCTTCAAATGTTTTATTTTGTCCGAAAGTCCAGAACCCAAAGATATTCAGTTTACTGTCCTGTTTATGACAAAGAAAAGCAGCAAATCTTCACTTTGAGAAGCTGCAACCAGAGAGCGTTTAGTTCTTTTGCCTGAAAAATGACTGAAACTATTAATACATTATAAAAATATTTGCAGACTAGTTTTCTGCCAGTCGACTCATAGATTAATCAACTAATCATTTCACCCCTAAAATAGAACAATAGAACACCGTTGTTTGCTATTTGCTTATACAGGAAAACACAATATTCAGTTAAACGATTCATAGGCTGATTCCAGTATGTTTATACTCATTTAAATTTGACAATAAAAAAATATTGAGGATTCACTACTTCACTTGAATTGTATTCCTGGCAGCATTTAGACCTTCGCGTTGGGGAAAGGCTTTATTTTATAGATCTATAATTTCCTAATTATTAGCTAGGAAGTATAATCTGGTGCTTACTGTAGGGAAAATGGAGACAAAAGTTATGAGACAGTTATTTTAGTTGGACTTAGTTGCAGAGCTGAAATGATCTGCAGAAAATTATTTGGCAACTATTTTGATAATAGATTAATAGTTTTTATTAAGCAAAAATGCCAAAAGTTACTGGTTACATCATCTGAAATGTGAGGATGTGCTGCTTTTCTCTGTTTTATCACTGTAAAATGAATATCTTTAGTTTTTGAACTGTTGGTCGGACATCAGACGTTACCTTGGGCTAGGGGAGACTGTGAACACTGTTTTCTGACATTGTATAAGCGCAACAATTAATCAATTAATCAAAAAAGTCACTATATTAACCGACTATGAAAATAATTTAGTTGCAGACCTAGTTAGCAAGGCTGGATTACCAACAGGCCAAAAGGCTCCAGGTTCACCATGTCTCAATTAGTTTGTTAAAGCTGTACGTAGCTCTAAAGTACAGAATTAAATGACATTATAGGGGCTTTAAGATGACACCTGCTTTATTTGCTAATCTTGAAACCCCCTCTAATAGAAGGGCCCTGAGTCAAAAATAGTTTTAAGGCTTTTATTTAAATACATTTGTGCTTAATCAAGTTACATACAGACAATGTAACCTCTAACTGCTTAAATAAAAGGCCACAGCCATGCTAGCGGCTCTGTGAGGCTGTGCTTTGGGATAGTGGTGCTTTAAGCTAAATGCTATGCTCACAATAACAATGCTAACATGCTAATGTAGCATATGCAGGTATAATGTTTACCCTGTTCACCATCTCAATTTAGCATGTTAGCTTGCTAACATTTGCCACTAACACAAAGTACAGCCTTTTCTCTTTTTTAAACTTTATTTAACCCTATGATACAAAATCCAAGAAGGAACAATTACAGTGCATTCATAGAGGAAAACAAGGGCAGCAAGGGTACAACAATCATAAACAAAAATAAACAAGGAAATAAACAGAAATGGGCAAATATAATCAAATAAAATAAGTTTACACTTCAAGAGTCGAGAGATCAAGTTTCGACTTAAAGTGAAATAAATAACAAAAATAAATCATTGTATCATAAATCATTTATAAATTGAGACCCAATCAACAAAACAGACAGACGAGTGATGGTGAGGCAAAAAATAATTTAATAAATAAATAAAACACGAAATCTTGTTCAAAACACAAGAAATTGAGACACAGCTTGACATTTTTTTGTTTTGTGTATCAGCTAGTATCCGTAAAGAAGAAAAATAATTCTTAAATCTACAAACAAAGCTAAGGAGGGTATCTGCTTTTTCTATTTACATGAATGAATGTGATATTAACCCATAATGATAATAATATTAACCATGTCAGATATTTCTTTTGAGAGATTATCTGAATAAACTAGGATTTGGTGCAAGTCAAGGGGACATTTTTAATTTTGAGACCCTCCAAAAAAAAAAGGTTCAGCCAAAACTGTGATGTGATTGAACATGAATAGAAAAGATGTTTCAGGCTCTTGAAGACAGAAACAACAGGTCGACCTCAAACCGAAATCTTCTTTTTAAAAGTTTATGCAGCTGGATAGTATCTATTAATGATTTTAAATTGTACTTATTTAGCCTTGGGAGAAATCAGCTATTTTAAATAATTTATGTAATTATCCGAGATTGTTAAACCGTTGTCACTTTTTCTTTCATAATCCTGAAACTCAAAAGTCAGCTGAGGTTGATGGGAACCTGAACGACACCATGTTGGGGAGACTTTGACTCATGACTTCATTATTTCTAAAAAGCTGACTACAGAGGTGGAAGAAGTATTCAGATCTGTTACTTAAAGTTTTAACACCACAGTGTAGAAATACTCTGTTACAAGTAAAAGTCATGCATTCAAAATCTTACTTAAGTAAAAGAACATACGTATTGGTATTAAAATATGAAAGTAAAAGTACTCATTATGCACAATGGCCCATTTCAGAATAATATATTTTATCACTGGATTATAGTTGTGTACATCGCTAATGTTGGTAAAGGTGGAGCTAATTTCAACTACTTGATTTATATTTTGTATTAATCAGAATCTGCAGGGTATGTTGGCAAATAAATGTAGTCGAGTAAAAAGTACTATGTAGTGGATTAGAAGTATAAAGTAGCATAAAATGGAGATACTCAAGTACAAATACTTAAGTAAAGGTATTTAGTTGCATTGCACCACTGCTACAGGCTTGATTAAACGTCATCTAACACAAAATCCCTTATAATACTTAAAATACAGTGGAAGTTGACGCATTATTATAACGTCTTCTTAGTTTCTTGCTTTTAAAAAGGCCAAAATCGACAAGAAAACGAAGCATCCGCCCTCCGAGCTACATGAACTACATTTCCCATGATTCAGCGCTCCGAGAGAGGTCGCCCCTCCCCTTCCCCCCTTTTTTTTAACCCATGTGATCGCTTCCGACCAATGGGGAGTGTCGTTACAGGCGCAATGCGGTTGTCGGGATGTAAGGAGGAATGGCGACGGTCGAGGCGGTTTTGGATGCCAGAGTAGAGCTGAACGTGACCAAACAGAAGCGGATCACAGGTAGTTTAAACATTTGCTTTAAGAAACACACACACAGTTATATCATGTGTGATCCAGGTGGTGTCGTTTACTGCGAGGTGGTGCCGCTTTTAAACACATAACATTTGAAGCAGGATGCAGTTACAAAGCGTTTTAACTGGTACAGTGTTGTCAAATTGTTAGCAGAACTTAAGAAGACAATAAATAAAGCTTAATGTTGTAATTTTATTTTTTTAAGAAATAAATTAAAAAAATTTTTTATTCATGATATGTAGTTACATTTTTATAGTTTTAAATGTCTTGTATTATGAGTCTCTGTGTTGCATGTTTTTAAATAGTACCTGACTATGTAGTATAATGCTGTCCTGTATGATGTTTTTTACTAACATTAATATTATTTTTATTATTGTTCTGCATGCTTATAAATGATCTCAATAACTTTGTAATTTTAATCTTATATTTTGTTTTTAGAGTGACTTTGTAACAACTGTCCAGGGACTACAGATGAAAAATAGCCTCTTGGCTAACTCTGGCGGGGCTCATCCCCATATGTTCCCAGGGTACGTTCTTGATATAAACTAACATTGTAAGAGATTAGTAAAGTCAGGTCGAATTGCAAAAGAACGAATGGAGATGGACGTTTCAAATGCGGTTTGAATGGTAAAAATCCTTTCAGCCACTGTGGAGTCTTGCCCACAAATTTGAGGGCGTAGGTTTCAAAGAGTATAACATCAGTAGGCTATAAGCTGTAGTTGGGTGTTTTCAACATATTGACCCAGGAAAACATACACTGAACATTTGACCTACATAAAACTCTTTGAAAAGGTTTCCTTAATGTGTGATATTAAGAGGATACGTTCCCCTCTGGCGCATTTACAGCAATGTTTATTAATGTGCACTGTCCCTGTTAAATAATCCAATAAATAAATTAAAAAAGCACAGCTCACTTTCTTTTTCCCTCCTCGTCAAGGTTTGAATCCCCTCGCCCCCAGCTAAACTCTTAGTGATACACAGTCCCAAAATGGAAACTGAAGTAACGGTGTCCTCCTCATTGAGCATGGTGTCATCCGCAGCCCCGCAGCCTTCGACCGCCCAGGCCAACCTGGCAGCAAAACAGAGAGACAGCAGAAAGACCGCATCCACAACTCCCGCCTTCCTCTCCAACCTGGGCAGGGCCACCTTACGGGGCATTCGCAAGTGTCCGCAGTGCGGCGTCTACAACGGCACCCGCGGGCTCAGCTGCAAGAACAAGGCCTGTGGGATTTCCCTCAGAAATGCGTCGGCGGCGGGCAGGAACAGCAAGAAGTGTGCAGTGGAGGTGGTGAAAGTGATAATAGACAGTGAGGAGAGAGGGGGGAAAGAGCGGGAGGGAGGCGGAGGAGTTCTGGTCGGTGGCTCAGGTGGAGGAGTGCAGGTGTTTTCAGTGTGTCATAGAGGAAGAGGAGCCACGGCTACGCAGCTGGGCTTTGTTGAACTCGTTCCCACTGATACTGCTATAGCGACAGGCGACGGAGCCACCCTGCTCACCAGAATCAACCTGGGCCGCTGCTTTTTGCCTTCTTGCAGGCAGGGTCAAAGGTCAAATCAGGGCGAGTCAGAATCAGCGGTTGCCAGTTCAAAACAGTCCTCAGACAGCCTCTGCATCCACATCAAGCAAGCCATAGAGTGTCGGAGCCGCGCCACCCCGCTGACCTTAAAGAGCTCCGTCTTGGAGGGTTTGCAGGCCTCCATTCAAGCCAGGGAGGAGCTGTGGAGGCTGGCCACAGAGTCTCCAGGGCCCCTGGTGCAGCGCGTTGCTAAAGACACCCTGGTGGTGAAGTGCCACACAGATTCCCAGCATCCTCTGGGCCTGCTGCATCTCACTGTAGGTGCAGGCGGACTGTCTGAGGTCGTAAAGAGCGAGAGAAGAAGCAGAGAGCAGCAGCATGCCGTTTTCTACTGTGCCTGTCAGGTTAGCAGCAGCAGAAGAAGTAAACCTGGTGTCGATGGAGCAGGTGGATCCACCAACTCTCATGCTCCTCCCAGCTCGCTCACATCACAGCCCTGCCTTCACTTCTACGCCTGTGTGTCCGCCTTTGCAAGCGATGAGAAACTGGCTTCAGAGTTTGCTGCTTTCATCAACTACACTCCCAGCGGTACAGTAACCGAGCCTGGTTTTTTTCACATCAGTTTCAACCTATTTTAAAAGGAATAGTTTGGCATTATTACGCTTATTTGCTTTTTTGCTGAGAGTTAGATGAGTCTCCACTGGTTGCCTGACAACCTCACAGTGATGACAGGAAGTGCCTGTTCTCAACTAAGAAATTATCCAGCATATAACCGCCAGTGAAACCTGCAACTTGCAGTTTTTTACACTTTAGGGTTCAACCTGCGAATGCTAATTTGCATAATGTGAAAAACAGTAAAATGAATAGAACTTTTTGAATTTGAACTCTATCGACACCAAATTTTTTATACAGCATTGCGGGACTGAGATACACGTTTCTACGTTTATAAATGAGCAAGATTGGTCAAAGGGAGGGGCTTAGCACGAAATAGGTCATAATTCATTAACGATTTGTCCAATCACCATAAATCTTGGGAGATATCTTCAGGCCGTGTTTGGGAATAGGCGTGCCAAATCATTTTGAGCTCGACCCACAGGGGGCAAGTGTTAACCAAAATCTGAAGTTTCATATCGTTTGGTCTAAGTGGGCGTGGTCTATCACATGTTTGTCCATAACTCAAGATGCCTTTGAGCAATCCTGATTAAACTCACCGTAGACATCCCGCGCTATCTCCTGAACATACACACAGAGTTTTGTTCAAATTCGACGAAGGGGGGCCGAATGGCGAATTTCTGCCTGCGACTTTAATTTTTGGCCGATTGAGCTGCTTCCTTCCGTCGAGCGAAAAAAGATTTGAACTCGCCCATTGCTGCCTGCGGCTATATTTACAATATATCTTTATTGAAAAAAATGTTCTTTTACACTTTTCTCTCTGATTGTTTTCCCCTCAAAAGAGACCACTTTCAGACAAAACATAAAACTGGCACATACATTTAGTTACCAGTTTATTAGGTACACCTAGCAGTCCCGCAATATATCCTCCATTCATGAAGGTTATAATGTGCAGTTGTTGTTTAAATTGTTTTAGGGAGAGGTGTTTCTGTTATTCAGCCTAACCTCATTGATATAAATGGGGTGGAATACCTCTCAGTATAACTTAATACAATTCACCAGCACCACAAAGTGCAGCCTCCAAAAATGATCATACAGTTGAATCAACACCTCTCTATTTCTACATTCTAACCTCCATGCAGGCAGGTTTTATTGCAGGCTGCTAATAAACTGGCTGGATGTATTTAAACCTAAATCACCCTCGAAGAATCCCCGTCCTGATCTTAAAATTAAGGTCCCAAATATGAATTAACAAACCAGGGCAAAGATTAATAACATCGGTGACCTGAGATAATCCACAGACTCCAGATGGAGGTAAAAAGAGCTAGTGCTAAAACAATTCATTGATTTGCTGTTCGTCTGTTAATCATCTGTTTGTTCTTGGGCTGATTTTGCCTTTGGACACAGCCAGGCTTTCCCCCTGTTTCCAGTCTTTATGCTAAGCTAAGCTAAGCTAATTGTCGCGTGGCTCTACTCTTAGCAAGAAAGCAAATAAGCATATTTCCCAAAACCATTCCTTTTAATGTATTATTTGATTCAATACAACCCATTGCTTAACATGTCTTTCTCCATGTTTTTCCATTCAGGTGTGCAGCAAAACGCTACCGTTCGAGTAATTAGTCCCAGTGAGAAGCTTCTGCAACAGACCGAACCAGTCAACTCTCATCATAAAACAAAGAAACTTCGCCTGGATGAATCTCTCTCTGGTGCTTCCATCATAATACTTCCTGACAGATTTATTACAAGCATTTATCACTCATTAATGCAGGATGATTCTCTAAAGCATGTTTGTCTGAATCTTCCATTGTCCTCCCTTCTCTTTCCATCTTTATCTTTCCCAACCTGTCGTTCTTTAATTTCCTGCCTCCGTGTAGCCCCCTCAGTGACCTCTCCCTCTGGGGTGGGGAAAGAGGGAGTGTCAGCCTCCGGCCTGAGGAAAGCTGGTCAGAGGAAAGCCCCTGGTGGTGGTGGGCTGAAGGCTCCAGGTGCTGCCTCCCTCCCTGCCTGCCTGCCTGCCTTTTCATCCTTTTGCTGCCTAAATCTGTCTGTTAAAGAGCCTTACGTCGTCTTAGACATCTGTCTCTATCTTTATCATCCCTCTGTCTAATCCTGCAGCACTAATCCTGATCCACTATTGAAAAGAACAGGGTCGCACTGTAGTGGAGCATATTTTAGCATTTAATTTGTGACCGACAAAACATTTCCAGGCTTTTTAATTAAATTTGACAGGCCAAAGCTTACAGACTTAAAGACTAAATGTCTGGTTGGTGGGTGGTCCACCTAGAAACAAAGCAGATAATGAATGAGTGTTTGTTGTTTTACTTGATCTTCTAATCTGTGTGTGCATGTCTCAGGGAGTACCCAGGTTGTGGATGAGCGTACAGTGACGATGGGCTTCCACCAGTGGCTGGCCAGTGTCACAGAGAGGATCCACCAGACAATGCACTACCAGTTTGATGGTAAAGATGAAGAGCTTGTTTAGTACACTGCACTACATTTCACCATATATATATGGTATATATATATATATATATATATATATATATATATATATATATATACGTCTTATTCAGAGTTAAAGAAATAGTTGGACATTTTGGGAAATACGCTTATTCGCTTTCTTGTGGAGAGAAGATCGATACCACTCTCATATTGTGCGCTAAATATGAAGCCACAACCAGGCCAGCAGCTGGTTAGCTTAGCATAAAGACTGGAAACAGGGGGAAACTGCTAGCCTGGCTCTATCCAAAGGTAAAAAAATCCACCTACCAGCACCTCTAAAGCTCACTTATCAACATGTTATATCTCATCTATTTAATACGTACAAAAAGTATAAAAATGACAAGTTGGAGTTTTACGAGAGATTATGTGCCAACAATTTCTTGGCCGGGTGCAGTTACCCCCCGGCGGAGCTAAGCTAACATGCTGCTAGCTGTAGCCTTATATTGCACAGATAAATACGAGAGTGGTATCGATCTTCTCATCTAACTCTAAGCAAGAAAGCTAATTAAAATGTCGAACTATTCCTTTAATAAATGGGCTTTGGATACATTTCACAATCTGGCAACCCATAAGTCTTATTAATCGCTCAATACTGATCTAGAAAGCATTATTCAATGATTTATTTGCCACTAATAAAGCCATTACTTACGCCTTATAAACCTGTTTGTTCTTACAGAGCAGAGGGTTGATCTCAAACGTGTTGATCTCTGCAGGATGACTGGCTTTGGTTGCTTGTTGCACACAGTTAAAAAGTTGTATTTCCATCAGGGAAACCACAACCTCTGGTGTACCACATTCCCCAGGAGTTCTTCAGCGCTCTGCAGCATCGTCTGTCGCTGGGCTCCAAGAAGAAGAGACTGCCTAACTACACAACAGGTGGAACAACATCATTCTTATCGCACTTGTGTACCTGAAAAACTAGAGCTACATGTGTTTGTTTTGCATCACACCCAGATATCTTGGCTAAACACAGTGGTCGAAAATAACTAAGTGCATTTATTATAGTTTATAATAGTATTTCCATTTTATACTACTTACACTTCCACTACAATTCAGAGGGAAATATTTTACTTTTTACTCCAGTATATTTATCTGACAACAGATTTTCATCATAGAAAATTGTTTTTTCTTCTTTCATCTCCCATTAATCATCTCACGACCCCTCAGATTTATCTGGTGACCCTCTGGAGGGGCCCGACAGCCCTTACATAAAGTAGTTAAAACTAGCTCCACCTCAACCAGCTACAACAGTAAAATACTACTTAATGCATTGATGCATCAGTATAAACAATCTAATTAGGTCTTTTATAATAATATATCAGTCACAGGGAAGATTTTACTGCCCAACCAGTACTTTTACTTTTCATACTTTAAGTACATTTGGTTGAGTTAAGTAGGTTTTTGAATGCAGGACTTTGACTTGTGATGGAGTATCGTTATATTAGTACTTTTACTTTTTTTATAAAGGATCTGAATACTTCCACCACTGGCTAAACAAACCACAAATATGTGAACAATTATAGACTCTCTCTCTCTCTCTCTCTTTGTGTGGATGTCAGCGTTTGTGAAAAATGATGGAGTTCCTCTCGGCTCTTTCTCCAAGTACACTTGGCACATCACCAATCTCATGCAGGTCAAACGCATCTTTGACACCCCAGAGGTAAACACTCCCTCCCTGTCTCTCATGCAAAGGGTGTAACCTCCACTGGGGATGGTAGTTACACCCTTGCATTTACACTCTTACAGAATTAATATAAATGTTGATACATTCATCCAAGTCACCTCCAATTATTACTGTGTGCTTAGAGCAAAAAGCTTAATGAGAAATAGTCACTGGTGGCCTTTTTTAGCCCTGGGTTTTGCTTCTCAGGCTACACAAAGGCTGCTCTACCTTAGCCTCAGAGTAGCCTCTTCCTAGCCTCAGAGTAACAGCCAATGTACACAGCATCTGTCTCCAGCTGCTGGAGACGATCCGCTGCCATTCTAGCTGTTGTTTTTTTGTCCACCGCGTCCGTAAATGCAGCCGAATTCACAATATAGTTGTTCTTATTCATGCAATGAATTTGATAGCAGCTCATAAATACAAAATGTTGACCAGCAGTCGTCACCAAGCTGCTGAGCTGCAGATAAAATCATTATTTAACGACCACGATATTGTAACATAAACACGGGGTAATGACAGCAGCTGTGAGATCGGCTCCTCTATTGACATTTAAAATGAGTGATGACAGAGAAGGTTTGAATAAAAGGATGTTATGGTCAATAGAGCCAAAAAGCATCTGTTACCACATATAACTGAGCTGCAAACATGTATTTATACATGCTTGTAAAACACAGAAAATGTCGGCAAAACAACTCTTAACTATATTATAAATGTGGCTGCTGAAGAACAGACGCTCTATTTCTGAAACTTTTCCAGTGCACACTGAAAACACGTTCGACCTGGAGCGCAGCCGGATGCTGTGTACAGAGCTGATAAAAGCCCGTTTTTCGGGTAAAAAAAAATCCCAGTAATTGAATTTATTTTTTATTCACTGTTCTGAAAACACACTGGAACTGAACATCAATCAAAGATAAAGCAGTAAAGGTCAGTGTTCTTTGTAGTAAAGATGCAAATAAAACATTAGCTAATATCAGGTCTCTATCAAGGAAACATGATTCTAAGTAGAGTTCATGCATTAATCATACAGACATTTACATAGCATTTCTAATTTGTATCTTTTTATTTGCTCTAGTACCATTACTATGGAAAGTATAATTAACCAGTCTCATAATTTGTTACGATAAGTTGAATATAAATATATTTCAGAAAGCCTCATTTGAGAAATTTAGGGGGAGCTCTAAAATATCGTAATTTTTGGTGCCACTGGTTTTTGTCTGTATAAATTTATATACTAATAGTAAAGCAATTTCCAATAATTTGTGTCTAATAAACACAACAGTACAGTACCCTCCTACACCCCACCCCCGAAAAATAGGGCTCCCCAGAAAGCCACGCTGTAATTCGAACAGTGATTATTTTATACTATATATATATATATATATATATATAGAAAGATAGATAGATAGATAAATATAAACCTATGCCCAAACTTACACTCTTAATCTCTCTCCACCTGACGGTCTGTCCACCAGTTGCCTCTGGAGCTCTCTCAGAGTTTCGTTAAGAACGTTGATGGCTCTTATTCACGTTTTCGCTGCCCCGAGCCTCCGCCTGAACCAGAGTTACCAGAGGGATACAGGACAGATCGGCCGCAGGCTATACGACCGATGGAGCTCCGCACTTTCCTCAAAGCCGGTGAGTTTTTTTTTCTGCCGCGACAGCATCAAGAAGTCGGTCTGCACAGCTATATTTACACTGTCGTGCATCTCTGCAGGACCAGGCTCAGCAGATCAGAAGGAGGCCACTCCGTTTGTGATCGAGTGGATCCCGGACGTCCTCCCTCGCTGTCAGATGGGAGAGCTCAGGATTAGCTTTGAATTTGGCCACCAGCAGAGCGGTCAGCCGGAGCACTGTGAGAAAATTAGTGCGGCAGAGAAAGGAGGTCGTAACAAGTCGGACTCTAGCCAATCCAAACAGACAAAGCCTGTTGAAATCCTTCAGGTGGTCGTCTAATGGCCCTCCAGTCTCCTCCTTATTATACAGTAACACAGTGTTAACACCTGCAATAATCGCCTCTCTGACAGTTTGTCATGACACGTATCTGATATGGATTAATACGACTCACTGACAGTATGTGACTTACCCATATAGCCATGTTATAGTATGCAAGGTATGGATAATCAGTTTGTCATATGAATTACACAGTATAACGTTGATCAACAGCATTTTTAGACAATCTAGTCTGTAGTGGTCTGTAGTGGCCTTTTCCTTAATGCTAAATGTTCATAATATCAGACTCACAAAGAAAATAAAAACAACACAGGATGTTTATTTTTGGAAAAATATCTATTTTTAAAACATGTGACCTAAACATTTTTATTCAAGACAGATGATACAATCAGTAAGAATCATAATAAAAAAAACAAAACAAAATAAGAACTTTTTATCAGTTTGATAAAACTTTCTTAAAATCGGTCAGTAAATGTGCCGGTTCTATGGGAATTTTTCTTTATAATATTTCCTAACTTTTCCTAAAGGTGTAAAAACCTGTTTGTGTGTTAAAACTTTCAAAGACAGATCGTTGTCCTGTTTGTTTTGCTATGCAAGCATAAAGAAAATAAAACACATTTAATGGATAAAATGTGTTTTTATTGACAAAGATAAAAAAACCCTCTCACTAAAACATTAATAAATGTCTTGGATGGATTTTCTTCTACATTTTTAGCCACGGCAGTGCAGACTGAAATATCTCAACAATTATCGGGAATGGATGGTTTGCCATGTAATTTGGTGCAGACGTTCATGTCCCCCTCAGGATGAATTGTTGTTACTTTGGTGATATCTTAATCTTCCCTCTAGCGCCATCATCAGGTCATTTTTTTTTTTGTTTGATACTTTGGTTTCTGATCAAATACCTTTGAAATTAATGACAGTCCCATTAGCCTCAGCTGTACTTTGTTGGTAGTGCTAATTAGCAAATATCAGCATGCTAACACGCTAAACTAAGATGGTGAACACAGTAAACATTATGCTAAACATCAGCATGTTAGCATTGTCATTGTGAGCATGCTGTCGTTAGCATTTAGCTCAGAGCAATGTGCCTCACTGAGCTGCTGTAGACTCTTAGTCTTGTTTATCATTAGAAACAATAGACATAAAATGCCAAACAATGATTTTGATATTATGTACTTAAAACAAAAGGTATAAATGACATAAAATGACTGTATAAGAAGTCAAATTCAGCTGTTTGGACCCTGCGTCACAGGAAGAGATGTGTGTTATTGTTAGTGCTGAATGTCGGTGGCACTCTGTGTAGCACAATATGCCTCCTGTGCTTCACTTTTTGTGGAAAGAAGTTGTCCTGTATTGCTTCCCCAAATATAATGAGTCAATGGATGTACAAATTGTCACCAGCAGATGGAGGCATAAGCCTGCTCTTTTACCAACAAGAGACTGGTTTAAAGCTTTTCACGCAAACACAAGTAGAGATGGTGGAATATATGAAAGGACTATTGAAGCTGCTTTACTTTGAGAAAATCAGTGTAGAAAATGAACTGATAGAGAAGAAAATTCTGTGTTTAACTGCATTTCATAATTTGGCTAGATCTGTATTCCTCCCTTCTGGGCATCACAAAGCAGGAATTACACACTTGCTGTGAGATATATTGCTGGAAACATCACACATGCTTCCGAAATGTGTCCAAATGTTCATGAATTAATTAAGATTACAAGTTAATACCATGAGAACATCACGCCAAATTATATGCACTCCTCAGAATAGCAGCTTGCACACTGTGTATCTACATCAGGGGTGTAGGCGTTCAAGAACAGTGCCAGCCCCTGGCCTTGTTCCTCCCTCACAGGCCCCCAGGACATCAGTGTGAGTACAGCCTCTGCCTGCACAGGGGGCCCGGCTGCCAGACAGCTCTGAGCCACGCATTTAGCTGTTTATGTAGTCTGTCAGTCACAGAGACGGGAGATGCATCAATCCTCTCCTGGAAGGAATAGTAAGCACATTGTGACAGAGAGGCTTCCTCCGTCGCTTGAAAGATGTGTTACAGACAGAGACAGAAAAGGGCCTGAGAGGGGAGGGGGGCTGAGAGTAAGAGAGAAGGAAAAAATGTTGTTCAGAAAGCAGAAAAGTTGGATATGTACTTAAAAGTAAAAAGGCCTAAAGGCCTGGTCACACCAGAAAGTGGTACAGTGAAATTAATCTACATGTTTTCGCAAAATATTTGGTTCTAGCAGCTCGGTGGTGTTGGTAAACTGCTGTAGCTGGTGAGCTAACTGCTAACACGCTAGCCAGCTGGGCTAGTGCTAGTCAGTCACAATAGCTTCCCGAGCTTCTCTCTATTTTCTCTCTACTGTTTTGTTGCATTTTGTTCACCATTGTACACCATTTCGTTCAATAAAAAGCTCTCCAAGCTAGATAGGTTGCTAACAGTCAGTTAGCAAACGTGTTTGCTTGTTAGCTTACCTCAGTTGCTAATGGGACAATAAGTTCACACAGTTTATTTTTACCGTCGACTCCTGTGTCAGAAGTGTCTGCAAACCATTGCTCTTTTGTGTTTTAGTTTTTACTCCAACAGAGGAGATTACAGCTAATAAGCTAATAAGTCCCCTCAAAGATCGGGGCCAAAGATGGCTTGGTGTTGGTAAATGGCACAAATTTGCAGGTCAAAGTTTACCAAAGTTAAATGTGAAAAATTCAAACAGATTTACTTCACCCCCGCAAGTGAATCCACTAATTGCGGGAAATTAATTGAATTGAAT
Organism: Siniperca chuatsi; assembly: GCF_020085105.1. NCBI lineage: Eukaryota > Metazoa > Chordata > Actinopteri > Centrarchiformes > Sinipercidae > Siniperca > Siniperca chuatsi. Next base: position 4,989,750 of record NC_058059.1, read on the forward strand.
TTGCCCCAAAATTTCAGCATTTTAAATGCTAGTCTGACCAGGGTCTACAGCCATGCTAGCGGCTCTGTGAGGCTGTACTTAGGCACAGCGGTGCTTTGAGCTAAATGCTAACATTACATGGTAAACATTATACCAACACAAAGTACAGTTGAGGCTGATGGGAATAATATCTTTAGTTTTGGAGGTGAAATATTGGACAAATTATAGTTTTGACCTGATGATAGTGCTAGATGAAAGTTCAAACTAAAGTTGTTACTATTCATCCTGAGAGGGGCATGAGTGTCTGTACCAAATTTCATGGCAATCCATTGTTTCACAAAAAACAAAAATGTCAACCTTACGGTGGTGCTAGAGGAAAAGGCAGAGGATCACTAAAGTCACTGGGCTTCATCATCTGGGGACCATGAATGTTTGTACAAAATTTCATGGAAATCCATCCAATAGTTGTTGAGATATTTTAGTCTGAACCAAAGTGGTGGAACATGCCGCTAGCATGGTTAAAAAGAGTTTGGTAAAGAAAGGCAGAAAGAGAAAATTTAGGTTTAAGCAATCCTCACAACCACATGTCAAGTGGAATGTGAAGTTCATGGCCAAGTCAACTCGGTCTGTCTCTCTTATTATATGATTGAGTGAGTGGAAGCAGCCAAGATACAGCCGACTATGACTGCATGTCTGTCAACACCCGGCAGCAGACACGCACTGAGCAGACAGCTCTCTTCTAGCTCTGTCATTCCACATTATCTACACACAAAACATTCTCCAAGATCATGCAAAGTTGCATTTACTGAAACACAGGTTGTGATCTAACTGTACCTTTTGCAGTCTTTCATAATAGCATATTTTGGGGTTGAGAGCAGGTTACGTAATTTGGAAACGATCCGTCACAGATGTTTTATGTCAGTTATGACACACTTCCTCCTAGGATCACCTCACATTAATCAGAACTAGCCTATGTTCATTAATCTACGGTACGCTTACATTGCCCATTGCTTTCATCATCCTCTAATGTCATATTGGTTTTAGGATAATGCACATTACAGTAAATACTTGAAGTAGGCTAATGTGTATTTCTATGAACAGGCAGGTTGGTCAGTGAGTAAATTATTATTTTTAGCTCATTGTTTTGGTTTTATGGCCCACAGCTTTACTGTTTTGGTTCACTACCCTTCTCATAGTGTTGTTTACAGATGCAGCAGACAGCTGTTTTCAGTGGAAAAGATCTAAAAACCCACTGTACACTATCTGCTTAGCATCAAACAGCAGGCAGACTCAGTTAGCAACCAGATGGTGAAAATAGTGGAGCATTTAGCAGCTAAAGAGCCAGATATTTTCTCAGGAGTTGGTGGAGACCAAAAACAGTGCTAAAAGGAGAGTGAATATTGGACTAATATCACCCTATATGAATGCTAATGTTCATGTCTGCTGATTGTTTGCTGAATGTGTAAATAGGCAACTGTTTACTAACAAGATGATGATATATCAGTGTTCACTACTACTCCCAAGTGGCCAAATAATCAGTTTTTGCAGGTTTGATATTGGACAGCCATGCTAGCGGCTCTATGAGCCTGTACTTAGACACAGTGGTGCTCTCAACTAAATGCTAATGTCAGCGTGCTATCATCCTAACAATAACACTGTTAACATGCTGATGTTTAAGATCTCTAATGTTTACCATGTTCACCATCTTAGTTTAGCGTGTTAGCATGCTAATATTTGCTAATTAACACAAAAACAGCTGAGGCTGATGGGTATGTCATTAGTTTTGCTGGTATTTGGACATAAAGCGATGACTAGACGCTAGATTAAAAGTCAAAGGATCTCCAAAGTCATTACAAATCATCCTCAGGGGAACATGAATGTCTGTACCAAATTTCATGACAATCCATCCAATAGTTGTGGAGACATTGTCAACCTCATGGTGGCATTAGAGTAAAAGTCAGGGGATCATCAAAGTCATTAGGATACATCCTCTGGGGATCATGCAATCCTTAGAGCATGGCTAAAAACATTCAGGTGTATTGAATTTGGATTGAAGGCCACAGTACATTAAGGTAAAGTAGTAATCAATAAAGTGCAAACATATCTGTTGTAGCGTGTCTCTCTGTGATACAAAATAAGCTTAGGTCATAGTCTCTTCCTTGAAACACATCTGTGTTACAAATGAATACTTCATCATGCAAAACAACAATACCCTGAAATGTTTTCCATAAACAAATAAACTCAATGAGGACATTCTGGCTGTGCACATGCATACCATCATCATTTTCCCTCATGTAACTGCACTAAATACTAAAATCAAAAACGGCTTCAGGACATTTTACATTGAATAAACACAACTTTTTTTTTTTTTACTGTTTCAGTGCTCTGAAACAAGGTAGCTCAGAATGAAAGTGCAAAATATCCTCTGTATGTGTCCGCACAGTGGATTCCTCCATTGAGGGATCTCTCATACATCTTAATTTAGTAATTTTCATCCCATTTGGACAGCTATGGCATCTTGCATCAGTGTCGTACTATAAATGTAGATAGTACTCTTAAATCCTAGAAGGTACAAAACCATTCTTACTTTCACTTTGGCAGTTTGTTGTTGCAGCGTCCTTGGACATAGAGTTACTGTAAATGTCTGAGTCCCTCATCACCAGTCAACTGTGTAATAATGAGGTCAGAAAGGTTACTACAATCTGCACGCAATGAATAGATACTGTGCTTCGTGTCATTGTATCTGAGCAAAAACTAAAACATTAAAAGGGGAAAAACCTCGAGGAAACACCGATCATCAGTTACAGAGGTCAGCGTTTCCGAGCCAAATGAACAAGGCAAAACACATTATCTAAGCCTGCCTGGCAGAGTCACACATATTAGATATGCATACTCAGTGCACCTGCACTCAACAACACGCACTAAACTAACATGGTGCCCTTCGGTGTAAGACAAGGGGGAAATAGACCTGCCAACAAGTAGTCTACCTGCCAACTGGAAGAGGTAGAGGCAGACTGACAGGACTTGTCAACACATTCATGATGACTGACGACAAACCATGACATCCAACATTTCTACAGCCTTGATACAAACTCCACTCAGCCTGCCTCAACAAAAAGTCATAAACTCATAGCCAGGCTGAGGCAGGACCAGACAGAGAAAGTGATCAGGAGAGGAGGCCGGCGTCACATCCGAGACAAGGAGCCAATAGACCACTTATCCAACGACCTCTGAGCCCTGCCTGTCAATCGTCAAGTCAGCCAACCAAACCCAGCGTTAATCCCCTGACAATCCATATCTTAATTCCCAAACTGTTTCTTGGGATTGCCACTGACTGCACAACAACCCATATTGACTCATATTAGGAGGGTTAAATTACCCCTGAATGATGGATGAATTTGTGGAGTGAGTCAATATTGCCTCGCATTGTGTCAGTGCCTTATGTATCAGACCCAAGTAGAGGTGTTTAGTACATGTAAGAAGGGACCTTTAAAGCCGAATCTTCAAACTGAACTTACTATACTGAATCACCAAAGTCATTGACAGAATCAGTAGATTTTAGCACAGTCAGCTCAGCCTTGATAACTTCCTGATTAAAAGCTTACTGAAAGACTGCGAAAGCCACAGAAACAATCATGATGTGATAACAGTTGCAAATAATTGGCTGCTGATCCATTAACCTTATATAACTGTGTGCTGCGTAGGCCTAGTTTTGTACTGGATCGAATGTAACAGCTTGAACCAGCAACCGACTGAACTTACTACTGATCAGAATCAGTGCCGAACATCGCGGCGGTATGAACGGTGATGTGTTTTCTTGCTGAAGTGCATTTGAACGGTGATGCAATTGCTTAGTTTAGAAAAGAAAGTGAACAAACGACATCGTCAATTAGTGCGTTTCCATCCACCTCTTTTTATGCATGTTTAAATTGCGCATAAAAAAACATTCCTTCGTTTGAGGTGCGACTGGCGCACTTTTAATTACGTCATCTTGTTTAATGAACTGTTTATCTTGATGCACCCAATAAAAAACCTAATTGTCAAGTCAATTTTATTTATACAGCCCAGTAGTAGACAGTAGTAGATGGAAATGTGCATTAATTTGCTTTTTTTCTTCTTCTGGTTTTCTGGAAATTCGGTTAAAATTTCAGGCCTGGAATTAAGTCATTTTCAGGGCAACATGAGTTTATTTGCTGCGTCGCGTGTAGTTTTAAATGAGGAAATCCACAACGGCCAATTCAAAGCAGGGCATGCCAAAGTGACCGTGTGGGTAGTTAATTTCAGAAGAGGCATTAAGGCCACACTCCTTGGCATCCACAGCACTGGCCGTTTGGTCGTGGTATAATTCCTGCCTTGAAATTTGCGCTACATTTGAATATTAACTTGACTACTGACTACTAATCTTTGAACTTAACTGAAAAGACACTTTGAATCAATAAAGTAATTTGTAATTTCCACCTCTACAACCAAGTTCCATCGGTATTTGCATGGATCCCATTTTGTGCAACTCAGCCACTACATAACACTTACTCTAGCTTGCCTTAGAAACCATTTTGCATGATGTAAACACGGCCCTTCTGCTCATGCATGCACATGCAAACTTTCTCTCTTCTCTCATCCTCCCTTCCTTCTGACTGCTTCCTGATTGTTGGGCTGTGCGTAGTCATCATCAGATCCATCAGTGTAGAGTCATTGCCTGAGGAAACACAGGCCAATTATGGCCATAAATAATAATGGGAGAGCGCATCTGGCATGATGACTGATGGGCCTCTCTCACAGCTCATTTACATGGCTTTTGTGTGGCCATCAGCAGCTTCGCTCTAATGTAATGCTCAGCAAATGAGCCTTTCACCGAATATTGTACGATCAAGGGTGGAACAGCGACACCAGGGCGGCACTTATCGCCAGAAACATGGATTTTAAACTGTGAAAAAGAGGTATAGAAATCAGATGAATTTGCAAGAAGACTGAGGTTTATTGTCCCTCTACATGTTGCCATACATGCACAGACTTCCTGCACACGTTAATGTGCAGGCTTGTGCCTTGTCTGTGCATGTGTGTTGGAGAAAGAGAAGTCCATCCATCAGCATCAATTACCGTGACATGGAGGGAGATTGATTGTGTCTGTGTGGTCAGATAACAAACCAACCACCTCCCACACATGAATACACACTCTACAGATACTTTACATGTACCCGTCAGACACCTGCCCACTTACCCCATCTCCTTAATGCCTTCCATATCATTTTATAATGAGCTAACTGAAAAATGATAGAGTTACTTTAAAACAGAGATTGGTGGTCAGTTTTTAATTTATCAAGGTAGGTGTCAACAGCGTTCAGGGAATCCTTAATCTGACCTTTAGGTCGGTGGCAGCCTCGAGCCAGAGAACAAAAGGCTGAAGCATGCTGACGTGTGTCCCAGGAGCTGATAAGGCTTGTTGTTAATGGTGTTAGGGTAGATTTCATTACCCCCTCCAGACTGCTCTCATTAAATAAACATCCTCCTGTCACATCCCTCACCCTGCGAGCAGAGGAGTAGCCGAGGCAGGAGGGGTGAAGGGAGAGGAGGTAGGATAGACAATAAAGTGGAATGTTAACGAAAAACTTGTCAATCAAAGTCAAATCAATTGCAAAGTTTGCTGTTTGCTGTTTTTCTGACGCTAGCAGCATTCGCTCTAGGGATGGCAATGTCGGTCTTTTGGTCAGCCTGTTGGATGGTCCACCACTTTGGTCCAGACTGAAATCTCTCAACAACTATTTGATGGATTGCCATGAAATTTGGTTCAGACATTCATGATCCCCAGAGGGTGAATCCTAATGACTTTCCGGTAGTGCCACTATCAAGCTGACATTTGTGGTTCAGAGTTAAATACTACTGGATGGATTGCCATGAAATTTGCTACAGATATTCAAGGTCCCTAGAGGATAAATTCCAATTACTTTGACACATTCTCTTACTTTTCCTCTAGTGCCACCAGCAGGTCAAACGTTTCACCTGCTCAGTGAATATCTCAACATCTACAAGCTGGATTGGCACAAAATGTGGTACTGATATTCATGCCTCCCAGATGATGTGTCTTAATGACATGAAGTTGACATTTGTGTCTTCTATTGACATAACTCAACAACTATTGAATGGATTGCTGTGAAATTTGGTACAGATATTCATGGTCCCCTCAGGGTGAACTTTAATCACTTTGGTGATTCCTTAAAGGGGAACTCCACTGATTTTACACATCAGAGTTTGTTTAAAGGTCTTGGGGAGTACTACAGCATATGTGAAAAAGTTGTAAAAAGCCTTTAGTGTCTCCAGAGGGAGCTGCACGAAATCTGATAAATTGCCTCAAGTGATGTCACTTGAGTCAGCATTGGATGGGACAGTTTGAAAATCTGTGGGTGTGGAGTTAGAAAGAAGTGAGCTTACCAGACCTCTGTAGCCTGCTCCTCATCTCCGCTTGAGGCTAGCAGTTCAAAGCTACATTAGCTGCTACTAGCATAACACACCTGAATCTCTGACCGAACTGTTGGCGGTCGAGTTGCATTGTGGGTAATGTAGGCGGCAAAATTTGAAAGGAATAAAAAATAGAATATCTCTGGTTCTGCTGCATTAATTTTGATTTTTTTTAAGCTGTCCATTGTGAGTAATGCTAAATCAATGGAATATTCTTTTCATAATAACTTTTCATTCAGCGCCATCATCAGGTCAAAATGTATTTTTGTCCAGTTCTTTAGTTCATAACCAAATAACTGCAAAACTAATGACATTCCCATTAGCCTCAGCTGTACTTTGTGTTTAGTGCTAATTAGCAAATACTAGCATGTTAGCATGGTCATTGTGAGCATGTTTGCATGCTGATGTTAGCATTTAGCTCAAAGCACAGCTGCATATACAGCCTCTCAGAGCCTCTAGCAGCTGTAGACTCTTAGTCTTGTTTTATTACACAGGTCAGTGGTTGTTAAGCCCGTCTGCAACCACTCCAAGGTGATCTGAAAGAGCAAGATTTTAATTTCTAATCTCTTGAGGGATAGTGCAGATATACACAGGTGTTACTGTATCATCTAGTCATATGTCCACAAGCAAACCTGTTCAGTTTTTGTTCTGCTGTATCGCTCCCTAACCCTGACTCAGTTACCCATTTTCCACTCCATCACCTCTTCAATCAGCCTTTTCTCTGGTTCTGCTCTCCGTCTCTTTCCCCTTCTGCCATTAGCTTTCGCTACAGTTTGCTTGCGACCCTTCCTTATCCTCAGACCTTGCATGACCTTGTGTGGACCTTTATTTCCCCTCTCCTGTCCTCTACCCCTCCCTCTCTCCTCTCCTAAGCTCTGTGCTGATTAATCTATGCCATCATCCTCTCTTCATCTATCAGGGTGCTCTCATTGTTTTGACGTCTAGTTAATTCTCGGCTCATGATTTATCAAATTCTTATTACCGCTTGCTGAAAGCCTCATTCATTGTCCTGATGTATGGTAATGATAGTCCCGGTGTGGCTGCCTGAATCGCAACAAACCCACTCATTTATTTTCGTCTTCTTCTTCCTCTCTCCTCCCTCCTTCCCTTCATCACTGCCTTCCCTTTGCAAACTGTTATCTTTTTACTTTGTCCTTGAAGTTGTCTTAGCTCATCTCCCAATAATACAAGCAGGCATTTGCATCTTTGCACATACACAAACACATAAAACTGTCTCTCTGGAAAATGACAGGACTGCAACCTATAATAAAATTGACAAACCCTTTGAAACAGTCATGTTTACTACATGGCAAGTTGTCAGTAAAGTTAGGTAAATTAGAGCTTCTTTGGTGTGTTTGTTAATTGTTGACAAGCAGTCGTTATTTTAAAAAAGACGTACTACAGGCTTACAAAATTATTTGTTAGGGAAAGCTTTATTGTTGGTCAAGCTCAGTGTATTTAAACTTATATGGGGAATCATCAGTGGCATCTTGTATGGCACAAGTGTAAGCTGCAAACTTATGATGACGCATTTCCAAACATATCCACACTTCTCTCTTCTGACAGGAAGAGAATACAATTTTGTTTAATTACTTGCAGAATTTCTGATGACAGTGTTATTTTGTCAGTCATTCATTAATTGTTTACAGATGCTTCACGGGAGGAATTATATTATAACCATTACTGACAAAATACATTACTAAACACAAAAATGTTCTTATATCTGCTTACAACTATAATATAGTGTATAATATGTGTTTATACTGCTTATAAATGCTAAATTGTAGGGGTTAAAGTGAAGTGGGCTTTGTTTGCTAAGCTACACTGTTGTTATAGTACTTAATTTAACTTACATTTAGATATTCAGAAATTGGATGTTGCTCACAGCAGCTGCCTACTTCATGCTGCCAACCTGCTCCGCTTTTCTCTTAGCCAACCACAGTGGCACTGTGCCTGGTACATCTCTTCACACATTTTTTTAGGCGGTAGTTTAGGTATACCTTACAATATAATGCAACCCGGCACATTAACTCCACAGAGTATGGCCTCAGAGTTCGTGATGCCTTCTCAACAAAAACCGCACATTATAAGTTTGCAAAGGTGATATTTGTTTGTATTGTATTGTTTATCTTGTTGAGCTTGTTGCCACTGTTTTTAGCTGTATTTATGTTATATTCTGTGTATGTGCATTGTATGTGTGCACATACCTGGCCAATGAAGCCGATTGTGATTACATTTTCAAAAACAAAAGACTTTTGAAAAAAGAGCATTAAAAAATAAAAAAATGTATATTAAAAATAATATCTAATAACACTCTATTGTGAAAATGATGATGATTAAAAAAGATTTAACAGAAAGATAAGCACAGTGATTGGATGTTTCCTGCTGAAATACACCTTGGGTTACATAGTTGAGTTTTCATTTATTTCACAATTTATTGTATGATTTATATATTTCACACAATTTATTCATGTGATTATTTATTAAATAATTGTGTATATTCTTTATTTAATATTTAACATTTCAGTTTGCTACCTTGCAGCGTTTTCAGACAGATTGTTGTCGTGAGAACATCCAAGTTGGTCGAATCTGTGTGCATCTAGTCACATAGAAATGATGGTGCCACTGTGATAAAGCACCCTTTATGGCGGGTTTATAATCTGTAATTTATGGCTTTATATGTGTTTTCATACAAATAAAAGATAAGTCATTTACTAAACAGATTTTGGAAAATCCAACAAGCCCTACTTATTTAAACAACAAAATACGTTGTTTGTCTATGCCCTCTATAATGAAACATAGAAGAGTTTTCTGATCTTTTTCTATGACATCCTACCGAGACAAAAATGTTTGCCCTGTTCTTCTGATACCTCAAAATCCTGCGAGGAGCTCTCACCTGCATGGAGTACGGTTGCTGCTGCTGACCCTCCAACAGTGCCATATGATTTCAAGTACGGGGACAATACAGGTAAGGTATCTAAGGTGTTAGTTACATGGTACATGCCAAATTATGTCAGCTAAATCACATGGCACTGTTGGAGGGTCAGGCTGATTAGCAGCAGCAACCGTACTCCATGCAGGTGAGAGCTTCTCGCAGCATTTTGAAGTATCTCGTTAATTCACAAAAACAAGACCAGATTATTTTTTCCATGAAAACCTTTCTCAGAATTCAGAAATAATAATCTCGTTAATTCAGAAAAACAGGGCAAACATGTTTTTCTCAAGTTAATGCATTACACTGCCGTAACTTCCAAACCTGTTGACAAATAAATCTGTTTTATGACGTGACAACGCTCTGGTTAAAGTTTGTTTAGGCACAAAAATGACTTGGTTAGGTTTAGTGAAAGTTCATAGTTTGGGTTAAAATTATACTTTGAGGTTAGGGGGTGTTTGTCATCATGGTTACAATAATAAACAGGTGGTTAAGGTTGAGGGACGATTGCGGTCATGCTTAACAAACAACAATGTTGACTATCGGTTGGAAACAGAAAACGAAAACTATGTTTTGTTTTGTTCTATAATAACGTCACCTGACTTCCTCTTTTACTCCCGTCATAATAACTACGGCCACTAGCGGGCGCCGTCACTTCCAGCATGACACTGCTACAGAAATTATCAATAAAACGTACAGAAACGTGGGACAGGATATGATGTAGTCCAGATTTAAGCTGCGTACACTGTCACACCAACAAATCCCTGAAAACTGAGCTTTCACCGTCTGAACAATGTGCTGATGTAGTGCCACCAAAGTCTGTTATTCCGCCCCATAAAAAATCTAATTTCTCCTCCCACTTTTTTCATCACTCTATCCTCTCCCTCCTTCGTTCTTTCTTTCTTTCTCCCCTCTTCTTCAGTCGAGATGAAGGACAGGAACTGGGGTAGAGGAGGTCAAGCATTAGCACAACTATCTAATCACTACCTCTCCTCTTTTTTCTCCTCCCTTCCCCTGACAAGTCATCTGTCAACAGGCTGGCGGCTCTGGCCTCTCCATTAGGGCATTGGCACCTGAGTATTTTTCAGTCCTCACACACACATACACACACTTTTCCATGCATCTCCCTGCGCAGACAACCCCTCCCCTTGTGAAGGGGGGGGGGATCAATGCCGCCAGCTCCATGCATCATTTGTCACACCGCTGCCCTCTCTTTAATGAGCTTGTCTGGCTTCAGCTCCTCCTTCTTTTTCCTCCTCACTACTCATCCCTTGTTCAGCTGACTATTTCCATCTTTTAACTCGACTGGCCTGCATGTAGAAACACTTTTTCTCCCACTTGTCCCACCATCAGCCCCCTCTGACTTCTTCTCTATTTACAAGTAGCGTGCTGTACTTAAGTACACTTTTGAGGTACTTGAGTATTTCCATTTTATGTTACTTTATACTTGTACTCCACTACATCTCAGAGGGACATATTGTACTTTTTAATCCACTTAATGAATTTAGTTGCTAATTAGTTTACAGATTTAGATTATAATACAAAATATTATCAACAAATGAAATTAAGCTACCCAGCAGTAGATAAAGTAATCAAAATTAGCCCCACCTTTGCCAGCTGCAATATTAAAGTGATACGTATCTATCAATGATTCTAATCCAAGAATATAATACATAATATTCTGAAATGGGCCGTTCTGCATAATGAGTACTTTCACTTTTGGTACTTTAAATACATTTTGTACTGTAGCTCACCTGGTAGAGTCCTTACAGGAGCTGCTTGGGTTCGAATCCAGCCCTTTGCTGCATGTCATCCCCTCTCTCTCGCCCATGTTTCCTGTCTCTCTTCAGCTATTCCTATCAAATAAAGGCAAAAAGCACAAAAAATAATCCTTAAAAAAAGTAGAATGAAAAAGCAGCAATTCCTCACATTTGAGATGTGTTGAAATGTTTGCATGACAATGTCAAACGATTATGAAAATAGTTGCCAAATATATTTTCTGTCAATTGACTGATTGATTAATCAATATGTTTTGTATGTAAAATCTTAATTTGTAAAGTTACTAGTTACTATAGCTGTCAAATAATTGTAAAAAGTACAATATTTCCCTCTAAAATGAGAAGAATGTGTAGAAGTATACATTAGCATGAGAACATAATTCTCAAGTAAAGTACAAGTACCTCTAATTTGTACTTGAGTACAGTACCTAAGTGGACTTCCACCTCTGCCTGTGGGAAAATAGTCTTAGTTAGTCTGGAGTGGTACCGCTGGGTCGATACATTTGTAAAGGCAGTAAAACTTGTTCAAGGATGTTGATTTCTGAGGCCATAACTACAGAGACACTGTATTTTATGAGGACAGTCTTTAATGTAACCCTACAATTGTTCAAAGAAACGCAAATCCAATAATATTTCTACTTAACCAGATGGTAGATGTGTAGTTGCCGTGGAGCCTGAGCAGCTAATCTGTCTTAACACCAGATGAATGAGCTGTGCGCCGGTTTGTGTGTTAGAGAGAGAGTAATAAAAGAGGGAGGGAGGAGCTGTGAGTGACTCTATTAAGAGATATATGTGGTGCCACTTCTTGTTGGGCTGCCAGGAGTCACCTTACTTGTCCCACAAAAGGTGATGCATGTGCCCCAGGATCCCAAACACAACACCTCATCAGCTAGTATGGCTCTGCACATAAGTGGATGTGTGTGCATGTGCTGGTACTTTTGTTGCTTGGGATGTTGATTTCTGAGGCCATAACTGCAGAGACACTGTGTTTTATGAGGACAGTCTTTTATGTAACCCTACAATTGTTCTTCATACAGAAAAACGCAAATCCAATAATATTTCTACTTAACCAGGTTTACTATAAACGTGCATTAATTAACTTTCTTGAACACTTGGGGGAGCAGAAACAAGCTGTAAACACAATGTTGACATATTATCACATTTTAAAGGTTCTCTGTGGCGCTATGGAGCAGTGTGTTACATATATACACATTCTTGCCAATGGTTTCACACTATTCCACTGACCTACAGGTGGTGCTAATGTGCCAGGAATCGCAGCAATGCGCCAAGAAAAGCAATGGAAGAAGAAGACCTCATCAGGTTTTTAAACATGGATGTAAACACTGCAGGTTTCATAATCCATTTTGGTGAGTAACATGAACATACTTTTTCATAAAAAAACTGTTTACAAGAAAACTCCACAGAGCACCTTTAAGTTGACACAGAGCGACATTAGCATTCATTTGGGGTTGTGTCTTTGGCCACCTGATGAATAATCCAATATTCACTCTCCACCAACTCATGAGGGAAATATCTGGCTCCTTAGCTGCTAAATGTTCCACTGTGTTCACCAGCTGGTCTCTAACTGTGTCTGTCTGCTGTTTGCTGCTGAGCAGGTCGTGTACGGTGGGTTTTTAGAGCTTTTTGCTGAAAACAGCTTCCTGCTGCAGCCGAAAATGACACTGATGAGAGTGAACCAAAACAATGAGCTGAAATACACTGAAATGCTCTGTAGAGTTAAGGGTAACATCAGAGTCGGGTGATAATTCTCTGTGGGTTCATCACTACAAGCAACCCCTCAGTCATTTGATCCATTGTTAAAAGATTTAACTGCACTGCACAATGTGAAAGGCTGCCTAGATATGGACTCTGCTGCTCTGGTGAGGACGCTGCAGTCACATTTGTCGTCTCTACCTCTCACCTGACCGGTCGTGTTTGCACTCTGCAGCTGTGTAAATATGGAGTTAACCTGGAGAACAATGGCGTCACCACAAAGACAAACCAGACACACAAACTGGTCAGTTCACATTTTGCAGTGGAAAAGTGTCGAGTGATGCTGACAGTACTCTGAGATAGCAGGACTGCGATATGAAGCTTTAAACACCCTCACCGCTGCAGCACTCCAGTGTTCTTCATGGAAAGTTGGGCTACTGGCGAGTCAAACTAACTGAGGATTTGTCCATGTTGACTGCTTTTAAAACTGTGCTGGGTAGACGCAGCTTGTTGTATTTATGCTTTGGTGTCATTCCAGCCCAAAATGAGTTCCAAACACCGATTTATGAGACATATGAGGGAATCAAAGGCTGGAAATCACAGCTATAATGGATGATGTCCTGTGGATACAGATACATAAAGACCGGCAGAGCTGGATGCCAAATTCTCTTGCTGCAGAGGAGTGAGGCTTAAGGGGAACATTTATCCTAAGACACTATTTAAAACACTCTTTAAAAACGACTATTTGTGATATCACTTGTTTTTCTTGGAGCCATTTTGATATTTATTGGTGTATTTATCTTCGCTAAAGTGATGTCTCATTGAGATATTTCAAGCACAGTTTGGTAACATTTTCCAGCTACCAAATCCATCAACAGTTGTCAGTTCTTTGGAATCAAACGGCTTCTTTTTAGACTCACATTTTGCACCGATATGAGCAATCAGAAAAGTAGATGCCATTTTCTCCACTTATAGCAGCCTTCATTGACTATACGGCAATGCAGAGTAAGAGGCATGACCGTGATCCAAGTATTTAATTTTATTTGACTATAAGAAAATTCCAATGGATGTTATATTTACCATAAAATAAAATTATTTACAATGTAAAGTAACAGTTAAGGAAGCAGTGTGCGCAGAATATCAGGTAGGCATTGCACATTAAAGAAACTGGTTTCTTTCCGGCAAACAAGTTTTCCAGATGCAAATAATGACAGTAACGGAAAGATTTGTCAATGAAATGTGGCAATACTGCCAAAAAATACAGGAGACAACCTGTATTTTGGCTGTTGGCTGCAATCAATATTTATTTATTAAAGGAATACTCCACCGATTTAGCATTACTCTAACATGGTCAGACTCATGATGGACAGTTTAAAAAAAAAAGGATCAAAATTGATGCAGCAGAACCAGAGATATCATCTTTTTTATTCTGTGCATTCTTCTTCCTGGTCAAAACCGGGCACCTACATTACCCACAATGCAACACAATTGCAGACGGTTTGGTTGGAGATTCGGGTGTGTTGTGCTAGTAGCCTCAAGCAGAGATGAAGAGCGGGCTACAGAGGTCTGGTAAACACTTCTTTCTAACTCCACACCCCCAGATTATTTATTTTCAAACTTGTAGTCTTCAGACAGTCCTCAAGTGACATCACTTGAAGCAGTTTACCAGACTTTGTGCAGCCGCTAAAGGCTTTATATAACTTTCCTCACACATGCAGTAGTACTCTCCAGAATCTGAAAACAGACTTTGAAATGTAAAATCGACCCACTTCCCCTTTAACAACAGATCTACTGACTATGTGTAATATGAAGTGTTGCTCATGATGATGAATCCACAGAGAACTATCATCAACTCTGCAGTTCATCTCAGCTTTACAGAGCTTTTTAGCATCTTTTGGCTCAATGTTTTGTTTTTGCAGCCCACACAGTTACTGTTTTGGTTCACTCTCGCTGCTCTCGTTACGTTTCCAGCAGCACCAGGCAGCTGTTTTCAGCAAAAAACAAAACAAAACTCTGATGAACACACTACCTGCCCAGGTCCAAACGGCACACAGAAATCCTCCCATATCAGGTCATACTCATACATTGCAGACAAGTTCAGAGAATAACTTTTAATGCTCCCCATAGTTCCTTAATTCTGAGTGGCCGCGATCTCTTGCTGAATGCAAAGACATCCTTTGGTGGTGTACCGTTCCATCTCTCTTTTAATAAATCACCAGTAAAAAACCTTTCTTTTGCCAAACTAAGCATTCTTCTGTTGCCAGTATGGGTCACATCTCATTGGAGGTGATTCAGGACTGTCTGTCGGTACTTGGCAATGTGAGGACAAGCTGTCATCTTTCACTGATTCTTCTTCAAGAGTGAGGCCATTTTTCAAGTGGAGCTCGATGCAGGAATTTAGTTATTGCTGCATTTGCTGCTCTCGTAATTTTTGGTTACAGATGGATGGATCCTCACTCCTCACAGTTCAGTTTCTGTTCCTTGCATGCACACAGTCATAGCTGAAGCTGTCTGGGCTGCACGATTACACCATTAGAGGCAGTGACTAACCCTAACCCTCCAAGATGACATTCTTTTGGTTTTCAACAACACATTTCTGGATGCCAAGGGAATCGATAATCTTGCCAAGCTTATACTTTGATTTTAATGTCATCCCATCCCCAACAGTGCTGAAACTTTGTCTATTTAATGATGCAAGTCATTGTTTTCGTATAGATGAAGTGAAGTGCACAACTTAAAGCAGGTAGTTTCTCACAAACGTGTACCTCTTCATTTGTTTTGCAAAGAAATATTAGAAAATGTTTGGCAGGTATGTGCCTGCAGACGTCACTGAGCCTGCAGTCTTTCCCATTCTGACATTCAGATAACCACGCAGACAAATGGCAACGTTGAGTTGTTGCATGTCTGACAAGCTTTGATAATCCAATTAAATATGAGTCCAGAGTTTTCATGACTATGTAAATGACTAATGTGAAAGGGTTCGCTTGTAGTGACAAATCCACAGAGAATTTTCACCCCTCTACTGTTCCCTTCAGCTCTAGTAACTTTTACCTCATTGTTTTGGTTTTACGGCCCACAACTTTAGTGTTTTGGCTGGTTGTTTTCAGCCTCTATAGGCAGCTATTGTTCACTAAAAACCCACTGTACACTACCTGCTCAGCACCAAACAGCAGACAGACACAGTTAGAGACCAGCTGGTGAACATAGTGGAGTATTTATGTGCTGAAGAGATAGATATTTTTCTCAGAAGTTGGTGGAGACCAAAAGCAGAGCTTAAAGGAGAGTGAATATTGGACTTAATCAGGTGGATACAAACACGACTCCAAACGAATGCTAATGTTGCTCCGTATCTGCTGGATGTGTAAATAGGCAACTGTTAGCGAACATGTTAGCCATATCAACATGTCAGTGTTGTGTTTACAGCTTGTTCCGCTGCCTCCAATTGGCCAAAAAATGAATTAATGCTTCTTTAACACATATTTTTTGTCAATCAGTTGTCATAATTTTAGCCAAGCTAGCAGTATGGCTCCAGGGATGGCAATGTGGGTCGGTCTACCACTTTGGTCTAGATTGAAATAGCTCAACAAATATTGAATGCCATGAAATTTTGTACAGACATTCATGGCACCCAGACGATGTATCCTAATGACTTTGCTAATCTCCTGACTCCAGCGCCACCATGAGGTTGAAAGTTTTGGTTTTGAGTGAAATGTCTCAACAACTATTGTAGCCTATGGATTGCCATGAAATTTGGTGCAAACGTTCATGTTCCCCTCAGCATGAATTTAAATAACTTTGATGATCCCTTCACTCTTCATCTAGCGCCCTCATCAGGTCAAATTTTTAAAAAAGACTTGTCCTTTGTCCAATACTTTGGTTCATGACAAAATGCCTGCAAAACTAAGGACATTCCCATCAGCCTCAGCTGTACTTTGTGTTTAGTGCTAACTAGCAAATTTAAGCATGCTAACACGGAACCAGTTATGTGTCTCAATTTGCGCCCTTCTGTACACTTGCTATTTTGAGTGCATAAGTGCGTTCACACTGACAATTATGGCAAAATGCAGTACACTGTGAGTACCCGGATGGTGTCCTCATAACGGTCAAAAAGTTGAGTGTGAAACGCTTCTCACCCTCAGTGGTCGCCATCTTGACTACGTAGCAGAAGGGATGGGGTTAATTTAGCAGTCTGTAATGATTTGGTACCGCAAACGATAATGCAAATGCTAGCCAGCTAACAAGCAAGTAGAAGTAAAATCACGTTAATTTTTATTAAGTTTTAATACTGTCAAGTAATCAAACAAGCCAGCAGATATTTTGGTGGCCGACAATCGTGGCCAAATGTTGGTGGTAATGCTCTGTCCGGTTGCAATTCGCCATTAAAAGAAGAAGAAGAAGCGGTCAAATGTTGCGATCGTCATTTCCGGGAAGTCCACAACGACCGTGTTCGATTTGAGACAACACTACCCTGTTGGAATTCACACACTATGCAAGTAAGTACGTAGTGTACACAGTGTACTACATGTGCTCTAACAGAAGTATCCGAATTGAGACACAGCTATGGTAAACATTATACCTGCTAATCATCAGCATGTTTGTCATTGTGAGCATGTTAGCATTGCTGACGTTAGCATCCAGCTAGTACAGCCTCACAGAGCTGCTAGCATGGCTGTAGACTCTGGTCATAGTATGAATGGAATAAGACACAGAAATGGTGCCAAATTCTGGTGTCAGCTGATCATTTATTATTTCTCGCTGCTCTTGATTGGTTATAATTTGGTTTTTACGGCACTATTAGCATATTATCAGGGTTAATCAGGGTTAAGAGTAGCAAATGAAAATAACTTGCTTCATGTATTTCTCAGTGTGTGAGTCTCACTGCTGCCCCATCCTGGTTTCACTGGCTGCTTCCTATAAATGTTCCTTCCCTCCTTTCTTCCCTCCTCCTCCTCCTCCCCTCAGTCCACCAGCTGGCCCATTCCTCAGTGTTATTATTGGATTTCAGAAAGCCGGGAGGGGGCATATATCACATCTCCCTTCGTCACCCCTCCCCTCCTTCACACTCATTCTTTCATTCATCTTTCTCCTTTTTAATAACTCCCTCTCTGCTCTTTGGCCATTAATAAAGATGAACTCACTCTGCTGTCGCCTCCTGCCCTCATCTCTCTGTCTCTCAGTCATCTTCTTTCCCTTTGCACTTATTGACCCTCTTCCTAAAATCTCACCCCCCCAAATCTTACTTATTCCTCCTTACATTTACCTTGATGTCCTTTATCTCCTCCTCTTCCTCCCAGTCTGCACTCTGTAAAAAGCTCTTGTCTCCCCTCACCTCTCTTTTCTCCTTTAATTTCTCTCCGTCTGACACAACAGTCCATCATGTGCTGGGCTCTGGACACCGGCCTCCCTCAGACGCTCTCATTCATCAGGACTTTGAAAAGCAGAAATCACTCTCTCCTCTCTTCCGCTGGCCGCTGCCACTTATTGCGCTATCCATCACACCTGGCGGATGATCAATACGAGCCCTTCCCCTTTGCCGCTCCCTCACCCTCTGCTCCTTTCTCTCAACACATCTCCCCCTTCCTCCTCTCCCTTTACTCTACACTGTATTTCTTTCACGTCTGGCTCTCTGCAGCCCAGGTTTATGTGAGAAAACTGAGCTTGTCAGCCCTTTTAGGTCGTGCAGCTGCACCTGAATCATGGAAGAATGATATGTCGATAGCAATAGATTATCTTCTTTGAGCAAAATGTACTTAAAGAATCAAAAGTAAAAGTACTCACTATGCAAAATGGCCCCTTTCAGAGTGTTAAATTATTGAGCCTTCAAGGTCCCGAAAGATGATATATATTTCTTATTTTATATACATAAGATAATAATTTGTACACACGTTTTCATTGTGTGCAACAAGATAAAAACTGCAGTTGAGGGGATAGACGTACTGCGAGTTGGGCGGTGCTTGGCTCATCTGTTTTCAAGCAGGAAAAAAATGACGGCCTGGTCACAAACTTTTCTGTATTACAGCTAAACGATACACTAAAATGTTTCTGAAAACATTTGAGGTGAGAAATAGGCAACGCAG
Organism: Siniperca chuatsi; assembly: GCF_020085105.1. Classification (NCBI taxonomy): domain Eukaryota; kingdom Metazoa; phylum Chordata; class Actinopteri; order Centrarchiformes; family Sinipercidae; genus Siniperca; species Siniperca chuatsi. Next base: position 5,008,682 of record NC_058059.1, read on the forward strand.
TAACAGAGTCTTGATTCATATTTGATCAGCACTGCCTAGTTTGACAGTTTGATCTGAGTTAGGAGAGCCTGGTGAAGTAGAGGTCTAGTCGTGTTTATGCAAATGCAGATACGGTGACCGGTCCATCAATTCGCTGCGGCGTATCCATCATGCACCATGCGGCTGGATCTCCTGCTCATAGAAAATGAATAGAATCCGTCAACTTGACATACGTCATCGCATCCAGTCATCTTTCTGTAAATATGAGCAAAAAAAATTAAGCCAGAAGAGCCATTTTTCATTGCAGGGGAACTTTTCCCAGGGACCAACTTGTTAGGCAGCGGTCTGAATTGATGGTGTTATTCCACCGATCCCTCTTCTGGTAGGACCCAGTTAATGGGGGCAGGCAATAAGAGTGGCTAACAGTGGCTGTAATTCTGCTGAGAGCAGCTTTGCTTAGTAAAACTGATTTGTTCAGGACAGAGGAGTCGTTAAGTACCGCGGCCGAGCCTCCCAGATCCTAATGCCTTTCTAATCTCCTTTGGTATCGCTAATTCTTTTCGTTCTATACCGCCATTAAACTTTTTCACAGGTTCTTGGCAATGAATTAAATTACACTGGATGGATTGAGCAAACTAACCATAAATTGGCCTTTGCTGCCCTCGCTGGTGTAGGTGGAAAGCTGAGAACACACTGGTTAACTGGCTGCAGTTGTGCTGCAGGTGCACAGCAAATGTAAATGGTGCAGAAAATGAAAATAACTACTAATACACAGACTCCTGCACGTTTCTAGTTGCAGTTTGTGCCTATCGTGTATTATCATCACATGTGATCACAGAGCTAAACATCAGTTTTCCCAGAAAAAAACCCAGAAGGTCATTTATCAACACTTATCACTGTGGTGTTTCCAAAATCTTCTAACCATCGGGAAAAATTATATTTTGTCAGCTGCACAATAAGATTTTTAACTGGTGTCCAGTGTCCGAACTTTTAAAAATCTTGGTTGATGTCATACAAATTGAGCAGAAATGTGTTTTTTGTTGCTTTGTTTGAATTAGGAAATAGAACTTTTTTCATGACATATATGCGCAATTTGTACAACATGAATCAACATTTAACAAGATTTTCAGTTATTTGTCTATATTGATGTTAATTTTATATTTTCACACAAAATTACACGTTACGCAAGTACATATGTCATTTCCAGCTACCTGGACAAGAAACAGAGTCGCAACTTAGAAAACGTGTTAAAAATCAATTTTATTGTGCAGCAGACAGAATATTATTATATTATCCTGACTGTTAGAAGAGTCTTTGGCCCTGTTTACACCTGGCATTAACATGCGTCTTGGGTGATTCGATCACATCAAAGTGTACAGCTCTAAGTACAGGTGTGAATGCACCCAAGACGCATTGAGGACGCATTGAGATCTGATCGCTCAGACCACATTCGGAGGTGCAGCGAGCGGTCCTATTAACGCTAGATGACTCCGCCCGCACTGGGAACTCGGAGCACCAGGGGAGTGTTGCTGTTTGCACTGCTAGCACAGGGGCTTTGGACCGCCGGGAGGAGGAGGAGGAGGTGTGATTTAATAAAGCTAATAAAGCTTTATTTAAGCTTAAAAGCTAATAGGACTGCTAGCTACATGGTGGCGGCTAAGTCACAAATTAGCAGCAGTTAGTGATTACTTTAGCAACAAGTAAAGCTATCTGTCCATCAGGAACTTACGTAAATCATCAAGAGTTGAGGCAGAGCAGCCGGAGGACATCAGAGGGAAAACCAGAAAAAATTTCTACATAAAATATGATCTAGTTTCATTAAAATCTGTGAATAAAGTTATAAAGTTGTGTTTTTGTACAGTAATCAGTGAGGGCTGTCCCCAGAAACACTCTGCTCCTGTGGCGTTTATTGTTTTTCCAACTTAAATCTTGTCTAATTTTTGGTCTGATAAACAGTAAATTCATCAAATTCAAGTTAAAAATAACAACTCAAACGGAAATGATGTACGTGTTTATTTGCATACAGAGCGGGGAAGTGAGATCCGATCACAAGTGGTCACTCGAGACGCATGTGGAGACGCATTCTAATGCCAGGTCTGAACTGACGTACTTAGAGCGGTCCACTTGTCATCGGTCAAAGGTGTAAACAGCCTCAAAGAGGAGTCTGGAAATACCTTCAAAACTGTGATAAGTGAGAAAAGATCCTCAGTTTTTCAATGTATTTTTCAAACAAATGCTCAGCTCTATGACTTGAATGTAATGGTAATACATGAGAGCTAACTTTACCCTACTGACACACATTCATCAGCATTGCTTATTGTGAGGCTTTGCAGACTGACATGACCCCAGAGTCCCAGGGATTTGATTGGGGGGGACTCAGATCTTGACATAAAACCAGGCAAGCGAACCTGCCAGCAGCTCAATTATCTGTCATTAGCAGGCAGCGCAGCACAGGCGCAGGGTAATTTGACAAGCTAAACTGGTGCTCTTTCATACTGGACTGCTTCATTGGACCTGAGTAAATATATTCTCAAGGCTAATGCATATAAATAGAAGAGCTATGTTTGAACAGCTGAGAGAAAGTGAAGGACCAGGAAGAGTGGGTGGTAGACAGAAATAAGGGTTTGGGTTTGATATAAAGCCTAAATAGTTTTGTGAAAAAGGTTTGTGATTGGCACCAAACCCGATGATACTATCTCAGTAGACATACCAGCGTGACCAGGGGTTAATCTCCTCTGAACCCCTTTTCTCACAAAACTGCTTGTTCACACTGATTGGGAGCTTTTAAACTGAAATAATCCCGAGGTCACAGTCCACGTCTGTTTCAGCTGTCTTATCTCGCTGCTTCCTCAATGATTTATTCATGATTTGTCTGTGTGTACGTTGGACAACAGGCAGGTGCTGACATTAGCACCCGGTCTTAACCCTTTTACTCTGCTGTCTCCTCTCTTATCTATCTGTCAAGGAAGAAGAAAATGACACAGGAGCCAGAGTCAGAGCTGACTTAAAGAGGAACACCACACTAAACTAATTTCTTTATTCTTTTTGGCATATGATGTTAATACAGATGATTTTTTTCCAACAAAAAATGCTTTTTCTGCTCAAAACTAACGTGTATGTCTCTGCACTATAATTGCTATATAAGCTATATTGTACAGTATTTGTCAACAATTAAAACATCTCCTATAAAGACATATTTTATATTACTGCAGCTGTGTTTTACCATATTGTCGTTCATTACTTGTTTATACACCAGCCTTCACAGGAGTTATGTGTTTAAAAAATACATTATTAAATACTTTGTACAACTACATTATAGTGTGTTATAAACCATTTATTAAACATTTATATACTGCTCATAAATGCTAAAATAGGGGGAGTTAAAGTACTGTAAAGTGTTGCCTGTGAGAGGTGTATTCCTCTTCTGACATTAAACAAATGACCCAGCTGATAACTGTGCTGCGATCAGAGCTTAACAAGATATTCAGGGCGTGACGAAAAGTAAAGTTAACCAGGATAAACAGCAGCCTCTGTTGCTCGTCCTGAAGTTTCTTCCATTTTTTTCTCCTGTTGAAGGTTTTTTTTTTGGGGGGGGGGTTTCCTTATCTGAATCGAGGATCTAAGGGTAGAGGGTCTTGTATGCTGTACAGGTTGTAAGGTTCAAGGTTCAGCTTTATTGCCATTATAAAATACAGGATTGCACAATAAAATGCCAGATCGTCCTCCAGGAGACCTTTGTTCGTGTGAAACCAAAAGTCAGCGTTGACTTATTTTAAGTTACGTACGTAAGTTACATACGTATCAGGGCCCAGGAGAAAGTACTAATGTAACTTACTTATTTTAACCCAAACCATGATCTTTTCCCAAACCTAACCAAGCAGTTTCACAATGTTAACCACGTGTTTATTGTTACCATGATGACGAAGGTTCGGTACGCCTGTCGCTGGTGCTCTCCAAAAGTCATATTTGTCGTTTTGTCATTGGCAATTGACCTATTCTGTCGTTTAGGTATGAGGTGTTTCAAAATGCAGTTGTAGCCCCCACCACGCTACACACACAGAGAATGTATAAACAAATATTCAAATATTTAAATTAGAATAGAATAAAACAATAAAATAGACAATAAAATAGAAAAAAGTATATAAAAGTAGCACTAAAGGAAGGAAAAAACATAAAATTACAGTTACAAGAAAGATATACATTTACATATATACATATATACCTATACACGTGTTCACACAGAAGAGTAAACCCCTTGAGGCAAATTTGTGGTATTGGGCTATGTAAATAAAACTGACATTACTAAAATCCTGAAGAGACAAACTACCTCAGTCTGCCGTCTGCTTACTGTTGTCAATCCTCTCTCTTTACACCCTAATCGTTTGTTGCATTTTTTAAATATACTGGAAGGGAGGATTCTGGCATTTGAGGGTGTATTTACTCTTTAAAAGAAAGAAAGGAAAGACAGAATGGAGATAAACAGAGCTGTGTCACTGTGAGCCATCCTCGCTGTCTGTCACCTGTCAGGACGCTGACTGAGGAGGGACTCCTCCGTCTGACACGGGGATCAGGTGGAGGTAGAGACACATCAGGTGAAATAAAGAAATGGAGTGACAGAGAAACAGGAAGTGACACGGGAGGGTGTGAGATGTTTCTCTGCCTCTCGTCACCTGCACATCCTGTGAGAAAACCTCTTGTTTGAGAGTTAACAGGTTTAGACACTGAGGGTGGGAACAGTCCAGTTGTAAATGTTAATTAATCAAAATGTTAGATAAATAAATAGTGTTTGGTCTCTGTACTGTACCGTTTACTCCCCCTTGGCATTTGTTCTTGGGATTTATTCAAAAGGCATATTTGTACCAGCAACTCCTGTTTCATAACTGTCTGCAAACCACTTTTTTGTGGAGCAGTTTATACTCTTAGTAATACTTAGTTTTGTGGCCATTTTTCTGTTGCTAGTTTTCATGGAGGTATACGTAGCTTGCAAGCTGTGCAGGAAGATGACTTCGACAAGACTTTGACTGGTTGACTGTTTCTCCAACTGATGGAAACAGCATCAACATGCACAACACCAAAGTTGTATGAATCATTTTGTAATAATCCTCAATTATCCTAGATATAAAGCTAAATAAAACACCAAGCAAGTTATGCTGGAAGAGGATAAACAAACAAAGGGACTTTTCACAACCTGGCAACCCAAAAATTATTCTTATTAGCGGCTTAGTACGGATCTAAAAACCGGAATTACATGATTTAATAACCGTCAATTAAAACAGTCAGGTAGAAGTTAAAAACCCCTAATTAAAAAGTGGTACCACAAGTTCTTATGCCCTGCTCAGTTCTCCTGAACACCCACTGATTGTTACAGTTCCTACATGAGTAAATATAAACTACTGAAAAGCAAATTCAAGCTGAGAGACATATTTCTTTTTTGGTACAAGTTGTATACTACTACTGATTCGAATCAGCAAAGTGACTTGTGATTTCCACCTCTACTGTATACTGCATATAGGCTCAAAATGAATAATATGTGTGTTTAATGTTTTCTACTTGTTTTGCACTGTCGAATGATTGGCATGTCATTCCCCAATGAGGTCTTCTCTCCTTTGCTTTCCCTCCCGATGGCCTGATACTGTTTGACATAGAGTATTAGGAGTGATGCAGTGCTCAGGCTGACCTGCTGATCTTTATATACAGTCAATGATCTTCACACAGTCTTAACACAGCTCAGGAGCATTCCTCTAGTTGTTCTGGCACTGACACTGCAAGGTATAAACACTTATTTATATGTCTGGAAATATGACCTTTCTTTCTCCATGTTGACCAATATCAGGGTTTTTCCATCTTTTTTCCCCCACTGAGAACATGTGGCATCAATCGTTATTTATTTTTTTTTTTTTGGCTAGATTCTCCCACTTTAATCCTTCTTCTTGTGAGACAGAGTGCAAAGAGGAGAAAAAGAAAGATGGGAGTGTCAGCAAGGAAGCACATGGCAGCTGAGGGTCATTAATCACTGTCATGGCGGAGAGAGAGACGGAGGATGAAAGACATGAGAGATGCAGCAGACATGGCAGGAATCTCTCTCCAGAGATGAGATGAATCAGCCTTTTCAGCGGCCTCCGCTTTGTTGTTGATGTGAGGCTGTGACATCGCATCCTCCTCAAGACTGAGTACTGAAGGGCTCAGAGTCGGTGAAGCAGGAGTGTCCTGGTCAAAAGAGAGGGGAAGTGAATGTATCACACGCTGACCAACAAATGCATATGGATTGTGCATTGAATTACTGCCAGTCTAGCAGCTCCCAGAGGCCCCCGAATATCTCATGAAGACAACTGAGTTATGGATCATGAAAATGTTTAGACTCCAGTAGGAAAGTCAGCTTATCAAACCCACCGTTGACATGTACCGATGGTGGAAGAAATACTCATATCGTTAACTTAAGTAAAAGTAGCAATACCACTCTATAAGTACAAGTAAAAGTCATGCATTCAAGATTTTACTTTTAACAGCAAATTGTACTTAAAGTATAAAAGTAAAAGCACTTGTTGGGCAGAATGGTCCCTTTCAAAGAGTTATATTATTATATAAATCATATTATTGGAGTATTATTACTGATGCTGGTGGAGGTGGAGCACATTCCAACTACTTTATATATTGTTGTTATATTGTAAAATCTGGAACCTTGAAATGTTTTTGCACGAAAATGACTTAAAGGTCCAGTGTGTTGGATTTAGTGGCATCTAGTGGTGAAATTGCAGTTTGCAACCATTTGAATACCGCTTGCCTCACCCTCCCCTTCCAAGCGTGTAGGAGAAACTACGGTCGCAAAAAACACGAACAGCCCTATCTAGAGCCAGTGTTTGGTTTGTCCGTTCTGGGCTACTGTAGAAACATGGCGGTGCAACATGGCGACCTCCGTGGAAGGGGCCCCGCTCCCTCTGTAGATATAAATTGTAAGGTAATGAAAACACGATTCTTATTTTCAGGTGATTATACACTAATGAAAACATGCTTATAAATGTTATATTCCATTTCTTTTGCAAATAGTGCCCCCTAAATCTTACACACTGAACCTTTAAACAATTATAAAGGTAGTTGCTGCTTAATTTTCTGTCATTGATTAATCGACTAATTGTTTCAGCTGTATTTGTACATTTTCATATATTTTGTGTGCAGAAATTTTTATCTGTTAAGTAATTAGTAACTAAATCTGTTAGCTGTCAGATAAATGTAGTGGAGTAAAAAGTACAATAATTTCCCTCTGAAATGTAGTAGTAGTATAAAGTAGCATGAAACTGAAATAGTCAAGGAAAGTAAAAGCACCTCAGAATACTCAGTACTTGAGTAAATGTACGTAGTTACTTTTCACCACTGACATGTACAGATACAAAATCACAAATCAGAAAGGTTAAAGGGCAATTTAAAGGTGGGGTATGTGATTCTGGAGAAATCCAATACCATGACAAATACCATGATATAGAGCGAACAACGACACAGCAAGTAATATAACTAACGTTAGCTAGGTTGTGGGTTAGCTTAAGTAGGTTATGAGTTAGCGAACTGTCCCTACAGTTGCTGCTGCGAAGCTAACAGGCAAAGAGAATGAGATGGTTTCCCAGAGCCAGCAAACCAGCTCCAGACAGCGATACTCAGAACTCTTCTAGAAAGTAAGCTGAATGTCCGTGAGCAAGTCATTTAACGGTACCTGACACACAAATCATGGCTGGAATAGTGTTGTGTGGCTCGGTCCAAGCCTCTTTGTTTATTACCCATTTACAGAGCCAGGGCTGTGTACAAACACCAGAGTTTTTTTCCGCACACACACAGAACGGACAGCTAGCGGACCGTGAGGAGATATTTGCTGAATTTCACAAAAGGACGTGCATTGGATTAGAATCGCATACCCCACCTTTAAAACCCTGTTTCAGCTTGAACATGCCGCATTCACGTATTAAAAAAACGCACCTCCCTCACAGCTGTCAGATTGTTACTACAGTGTTCCTCTTTCTCCACGTATGCCTAAACTGACACGTTTAAGCAGTTTCAGCCGTTTTAATGCCAAGATATTACATCTGACGATCAGCCAGAATTCATAAAACCATAGTTACATTATGTAACTTTTGTTTTAACAACTATAGACGAATCCAGGCTGTAGGTGGAAGTAGACAAACCACCACTACTGTGGTGGCACCTTACTTGAAAACCCGCTTATAACACTGTAATGCGGTGGTGGAAAGTAACTAAGTACATTTACTCAAGTAATGTACTTAAGTCCAATTTTGAGGTACTTGTACTTTACTTGAGTATTTCCATTTTCTGTTGCTTGATACTTCTACTCCACTAAATTTATCTGGCAATTTAAATTTAATTCAGATTAATAATACAGAATATAAATCAACAAATATATTCTGATGTAATATTATAGGTTAAAGGTGCAATGTGTAAGATATGGCCAGAATTTTAGTTTAAAACATAAAAAAATGAACAAAGTTTACTTCACGTGACGTAAACTTACCTGCGTACGTAACTTAACTTACGTGACTTACGTGACTTACTAACTTACGTAACTAACGTACTTATTTTAACACAAACCATGATCTTTTCCTAAACCTAACCAAGTAGTTTTGGTGCCTAAACCTAACCAAACCGCGACTGTTTCACAACGTTAACCATGTGTTTATTATTGTCACCATGAAGACGAAGGTTTGGTACGCCTGCCGCTGGTACTCTCCAACGGTCATATACGTATGTCGTTTTGGGAGTCATTGGCAATTGACCTATTCTGTCATTTAGGTATGAGGACGTGTTGACTGAATGTCTTGTTGTATGTATGTATGGAAATAAGATATCCATCTATGTAGACGAATAACTAATGCAAAGACAAATTAATGCAAAAATAGGGGGCACCATTATGAAACCAAATGTAAGATATAAATTTCTCCCTTTTGGTTTCTGTTTTTTCACACAGGGAAAGTGATTTACAAAGCAGATATGTATTCTGTAGTGAGTTCAGAAAGTGGGAGGAAAGGGATTGCAGAGGAATGAGTGAGATGGTAAATCCTTTCTCTTGCCCACATTTCATACCACGACTCTGGCCTGCTGCGCTGCGGTCGACTCCTCAATATGAACCAGATACTTGAAATCAAAATACTTTATTATTCTGGCCAGCCTGCAAATCTATAACGTCCCTTCGCTTCAGAAGTGGAACGTGCAGATTGCATGTTCTGAATATATGTTTTTTTCTTGCCTCAGGCCTGAGCTGTTGGGGTGGAAAAAAAAAGAAGTTAAGAGTATGATGAATGTGTTCTGGCCAGAGGAGAGTGGGTGGTCTGTATCTGTCAGCGCTGCTATTACAGCAGACAGGGAGTTACAGGCCAATAAGCTGCGCTATCATCACCGTCATCAGCAGCAGATCCCCTTACAACAGCTCTCAGCTGTCCATATCACAACCCTGACAGCCGAAACATGTACTTACCCAGAGAGCTCTGCAGTGTCTCGCATTAAAAAACATGTGGCTGTTTCACTGTATGCTCTTAAAGGGTTGGGTCACCCAAATGACAAAATAAAAAAGATTTTAGGCCTACTGTTTGTGGCAGTCTTGGAATAAGTATCCAAAGCATTTACTCAAGTAAAAGTAGTGGAAAATAGAAAATATAGAAAATGTTGATGTTGATGATTTGCCCAGGTTTTGAGATATGTGTCTTTAGATTTCTGCCTCCACCCGAGAACAGTGGAAGTGAATGAATATTGCCTGTGGTGCTCAAAGCACTGAAAAATCAACAAGAACATCTCTTTCCAGAAAGTGACCCCAATGTAATCAACTGCTCATTGAAAAACTCAACACCAAAGGTTAGTAGTTCATTACTCGTTATTTCATCAAAGGTGCCTTTAAACACTAAACACTACTTTACTGTATTTAACATGTACAGAAATAGAAAATGAGACATTGTGGTTTAACATGCCGCCAGCCTACAGTTTGGAGGCATCCACTGACCATAAATAACTAGCTTAACGTTAGCCCTCACAGTGTAGCTTTGGGTTTCACACACCCTCCAACTCTCAACAAAACTCAGGTGACATTTACAACATGTAAATAAAATGGCTCTGGAGTTACCGGAAGGCTTATTTTGCCTATTTTAGCAGAAACCAGCTATATCTCTCGACCTCCAGCCCCTGCAAGCTAACGCATACCAGATATCAACCCTCTATCTAACTCTCAAAGAAGATCCCCAAAATGTCGAAGTAATTTACTTTTACTGGGATTAGTAACGGTAATGTAAAATAAAAATCAACACCTGACTCATATTAATCTCGGGTGACTTCAACCATGTCAGTGTTTCAACAACACTGACAGGACAGCGAGGAGATGGTCGGAAGAGGCCTATGAGACACTTCAGGGATGTTTTGAGGTGACAAACTAGTAGGCACTCTGTGAGCCTCATGGAGAGGACATTGACGGGCTCACTGAGTGCATCACTGGCTACATTAACTTCTGTGTGGACTGCAATGTCCCAACTAAGATGGTCTTTTGTTATCACTGGCTTCAGACCGACTGGCAGCAGAGGAGTTGAAGGCAGCTTGGACAGGCCCAACGAACTGAATCTGTTCTTTAAAAGATTCGACACACCGGCTCCTGCTCATCCCCCCTATAATTTAGCTGCTGTCTGCCCTCAGAGTCCTCTGAGTCCACTGCTCCACCCTCCTCCATCTTCCTGGGAAAATGATAATAAAGTTGAATCTAATCTAATCATATGTATGAGAAGTGACATAGAGTATGTGTGTTCAATATCAAATCTAAAGTGTATTTGGTTCATTCGAAATGTTCAATGATAGTGCACGTACTGTAAGAAAAGGACACTTTTTTTATGGTAGCATGAAAACATTGTCCGGGAAATTACTGTAATAATCCTCATGCTCTTTCACAGCATCTTCTCCCTGTTTTCCCTCCTTTTTGTTTAACCTGTGTTTTTCCTGGAGCTGTGACTGTCATTCGCTGGAATTTTTATGAGCGATTTACTTGAGCAATACGAGCCCGAGCGCTATAATTACTGAGCTAAACAGGAGAGCTGGTATGAAAACAGTGTGACGTTGGTTCGTAGCGCTGATTCATGACTGTGAAAACGTGAGACACACACACACACACACACACACGTGAATAGAGGGCAAATGCAGGCAACACTTTGTTATCAGTGAGATTGGGTAGGAGGATAATGAGGTCAGCTACGAGCCAACTCCACTGTGTTACATTAATGAGGTTGCTGTCTGCAACTGTGGCCAGCTACAAGGACACACACACACTAGATCACCTAGCATTATCTGTCCTCTGTCACTTGGCCAGACCCAAGGAGAGGGTGTAGCAGAGCTTGGATCAGACTGTACCACTGCTCTGTTTCCTTCTCCAGCTCATGTTAGACCCCCTGACAACACAGCATTGATTTATGACTCCTGCAAACAGACACAGCCAGCAGACATCACTGCACAGATCGAGCGTGCACGCGTTTCGTGTGTGTTTTATACTCACGTGATTGATTATCCTGTCTGTCTTGTCTGTGGCATTTTTGAAATGTAATCTCTCTGAACAGCATGAAAGGTGTGAGACCCACGAGAAAACAACAACTCCCCCTTCCCCAGCCCACATCTAGTCTGTGCAGGCTCTGTGTATCCTCGCCTGCATTGTATTAGCATACCTTTGCTCAGGCATGCTAGGAAACTGAATTCCCCCTCTTCCTGTAAAACCTTCCCCTGGATTAAACCGTCACCGTGTGATTTACTGTAACCTTGCTATAAACAGCGTCATCCCTCCATGCAGCGCTGATTGATGTGCCCAGCATGAGTTTTGTGTTGCCACATTGTCACGCCATCATACATTTCAATTTGCTTACTGAACAATGACAACAGCACTGAATACAATGCAGGATTGTTTGCTTGGCAGTGGTGAGAGACACATAAAACTTTTCAAGGATTGAAGTGAGGCAAGAAAAGATGACTGAATGAAGCCACAATGTCTCATTTACATGAACAGTGATTGTCGAATCATAGCTTAGCAACTAGGCACGGCGGGCCTGTCAAGCTAAGTGCAAGCAAGCGTTAGCATGTACTAGCTTACTACCTGCTACAGTGCAGTAGTAACCTAGCGTTGCTTCCAAAGCCAAGGAGCATATCATTAGCTAACAACATTATTTTGTGGGACAGGTTAGGTTAGAAAAATCCCTGTTGAGGACTGAAACTTTACATGCTAATTTAGTTTACTACTTGCTACTTTGTTTAGGATAACTTTAGCAGCTCTGTCCTGCTCTTTATTTGGTTTGGGGAAGTTAAACTCCAGCAACCCCTAACTCGTTTACCTAACATTTGCCAAACTCATCGGTTAGTCCTCATCCTAAAAGCCTTTTCTCTTGTAAAATTAACAATTAAGCGTAAAGCTAACCTCTGCATTGCTTTCCACATATGTTTTTTCTATAGTTAGCATCCGATAACATTTTAATTAGATTTTTATTTATAATACTGTGCTGTAATATCAGCTTCACTCTGCAATACAAAAACAACGTTGCTCCTTATTTCCATGTCTTCTACATGGATCATCAGCTGGTCTCTTTTTGCTTGGGACATGTTAGCTTTAGCCTCAGTCTGTTAGCATGATATCATGCATGTAGCCATCAAGTGCATATTTAAGACCTGCAGGTCTGAATGAGTCTGCAGGAAGCATTAAAAAGTCAGCTGGAAACTGAGTTTTCAACTAACTCACAAAGTTAGCCTTAGCTAGCTAGCTAGCTAGCTACAGCTGATAAAATCTCCTAGCAACAGTTGTCATTTCAGCCGACAAAATCACCAACTAGACCGCTAGAAATGAAAAGCATGCTTGTGTTTACTGTGTGAAATCAAAGACATTTTTTAAAATGAGTAATAATTTCGAGTAGTAAATCTGCCAGTATTATCATTGTAAACTTTATTATGTGTCGAAAAGTTTGACAGGCATAGCAACAGTAACTAGGGGGGATGGGGCTTAGTGAATTCTGGCTTATTACAACTTGGGTTTTATTGCTGTAATTTTGCCCTGGGTTTTGTCCCTCAGGCAATGTAGCGGTCGTTCTATCTTACTTATGGAGGTTGTTGTTGTCGGCTAAAAAAAATCTATTTACATATGTGTTTATTCACAGTTCATTTTCTCCTACAAAGACACTAGAAGATGTAAAATACAACATTAGTTATCAATCATCATAATATGTTATTTGCTAGATTGTTATAAGTGTATACAAATTCAGTATAATGAGGTATAATTTCCAACATTTTTGGTGCACTGCCTTTTGGTTTTAACTTAAAATAAAGTGGTTTAGAAAACGCGACTAAACTTCTGGCTTCTTTTTGTCTTGTGTTTCTTGCACCATCAAACTTTGTTGTAGCAAAGTTGCCATGTTTCCGGATTGTTTGGTTAGTACGATGTTATCATTACCGATAGCAGTGACAGACAAACGTCATAATAAATTGAAATTATCCTTTAAAGCTTCCGCACTGACACAATCCCAACAGCGACTACTCTGGCACTGTTCCTCATTTTTCCTCCCTGCGTTTATGTGTGTGTATGCCTCTGTGCAACTGATGATAAATGAGCGCAGCAGATCCTGAGAGAGCTTGCGGAGGAAAGAATAATGGGTATTTAAGCACACTTGTAAATTACCAACACATTTGTCTTACACTGTCCCCTTAGGGATGTCTGACAGCACAGCACACAAAGTATATAAAGCTCACATACATCTGTTCCACATAGTCTTATTGGATCTGCTGACATCACTTAAATACAAACTGTCACTGCATGTACCATAATTCATACTTTGACAAAGCTCATAAAGGTGTCTTTGCACCTGCATGTGTGTGTATGATAGAGCTTGTCTCAGCAGGTGTGTGCCAGGTCACACAGAGTGCACGGCGATGTTTATCTCTAAGTACCGCAGACAAGCATGCTGGACCGCCTGGTGGGAAAGTGGGATTACAGCTATCTGTTCCTCTGCGGCGTGCCGAGCGCCAAGCCTGTGATTTTGCAGTTACATGTTTCCATCAGCCGCACACATGCTGTCTGCCGCTTTGTTATGCAAAGGCGTTTGACCTAGCAAAACAGCTGGTCATGTGACGGCACAAAAAAGATGATGATGATGAAATGTTTGGCACTTTCAGTTGAGTGTTTTTCAATATTTAGTGAGAGGAGAGATTGTGAGATTAGTGAGATTGAGATTTATGAGTTATTAATTATGGATTGGAATATAAATCAGATAACTGCTCAGTTCTGAACTTGATGACTTTGCTTTGACTTTTCGTTGGACTGCATCTTGCTAAGCACATTGTTTTTTTTGAGTTGCCTGCCAAAGTTCGGATCATAACACAGCTTTGTGTTTCTCCAGCCGCAACCTGCTGAACGGCCTCCAGAATTGCCAGAGCGCTCCAATTCATCATCCTCATTCATAAACAGTCATTAATGTTTATGGCAGGTGTCGTGACATGTTTACGACAGCATTATGTCTGCTATACGAGGCCACTGTCAAGTCAGGTTTTACGACCACGGCACTCCGGAGGCAGCGAGGGGACCACTGGCAGCGCGTCCAAGAGGTTCTGGGATGTTTAATCAGTTACTCGAACACCCTGGCAAATAAAAAGAGAGAACAGCGGTTGGCAGGGAAGTCGGTCTGTTTGACGGGGATAGCCATCAAACCTTCTCATTAAACTCTCTGGATCCAGGCTCCCCTGTTCTTGAGGGCTTTTATAGGAAAATCACTATTCTCAATTTGCTAGCTGTTGTAAAAGTTGTGTTCCAGGTAGTGGTTGTGGGTTCTGGTTGGGGTTAAGCAACGCCACAGAATCCCCCACCTTCCTGCTTTATGGCACGCTGTAAAGCTGTTGGCAGGCCGACAGCGGCAGTATCTTTTTATCCGGCTGCTAATTTAAGGAAGGAGATTAAGGTTGTGAATTACATTCATGGCACAGGCTTTTTTGTATTTCTTGATTGTGACAAAGGGTTTGGTTTGAGGCGTGTGCTGCCTACAGATCCGCTCTTCCTTTTTTCAGTATTCTTGTTGTACAAATAACATTTTATCTGAGGTTAAATAACCATGCATATCACTCAAATGTACTTTTATATATGTATTTGATTATTTGGTACCACTTTGTAATAGGACACCCACTATAGAGGCTTGTAACCAATGACTATGAATAGTTAATAAGCCATTTACTAATGCTTTATAAATCTGTTATAAGACATTAATAACATTTTGGGTTGCCAAGTTGTGAAAAGGTTGTACAAATCTTTTTGAGTACCCTCTGTACTAAAACCAATTTATTTAACAACTTTTTAAGCATTTTGTTAAATGATTCCCACCATTATTACCAAGTTGAAAGGATAAACTCCAAAAAGCCATTAGTTAGGACTATATACCCTGTGAAATCTTTTATTATTTTTGTGCCATTTCCAAATGAATGAAAGTGTTGCTCTGTAACTGCTGGATGTGTAAACAAGTAACTGTTGGCTAACAAGTTCACAAATTAACTTAAATGGTGATGATATGTCAATGTTCACAACTTGTTTTCCGCTGCCTTTCCGCGGCCAAAAAAAGTCAACCATTGCAGGTTTAATCAAGTAGTTTTTGTGCCTAAACTCAACCAAACCTTAACCATAGAGGTTTCAGATTAGAAAACATTCAGTTGAGTTGATTTTGTAATGGGAATATGAGTAGTTTTTGAGGGCACTATACAACAACGTCTTCCTGCCTGTAGGTTCACCAGATCAGTAATGACAAATGACCTTTTGAGTCATTTAGGTATTACCAAACCAACCGAGTCACCATGATGCCCTACTTTTAAATTTTTTTTTACCATTTTTATGTCTTTACAAATAGAAAAAAGATGCATCTGTTGAGTGATTCACCTCCGTAGCCAGTATAAGCATTCAGAGAATATGGTAAGGAATATCTCTCTTTAAATAGCAAATCTTTGAGTTGAAATAGTAGTAGTGTGTGTGTCACTGGGGCTTGGACATGCACTGCTCTTCCCTGTGGCCTGGCAAGCACTTTACAAACAAACGTAAGCAGTTTTATTGATAGGGTAATCCTAGACTGATTAATGGCCCAATAATCAGCCGTAACCTGCAATAAATCAGTCGCTGATCAATACAGCCCATGCTTTGAAGCCGTGGCCAGATCATTTCCATGTCACTGTATATCTACCATTAGCACAGGAAGGCTGAGTACTGAAGGGAGGGAGAGGAGTGGAAGAAAAAGTGCTTCCTTTCTAATGTGTTGGAAATGGGATTGATAGAGAGGTCTTTTCTTTTTTTCATTTCATTTGTCTGCCCGCCCGCCTTTCTCCCTCCCTCTTCTACCAGTCTGATTAATGACCGGACAGCAAAGGCAGTGATAAAGATGGAGAGGGGTGAGCAGGATGTTAAATTATGATAATGACAGCACAATTAATGACATCGCGAGACATTATTCTTCAGCCTTTCGGCATATCACAGCTGCTAGAAGATGTGCAGTGTGCTGATGCTGTTAAAGGTACACTCTTGTAGATAGCAACCTGCCTCGGGAGGTCACAACTATATATGAACAAAAATTGGTTATTAGGCTAAAATGGTTAAGAATTAGAAATAAAAATACCAAGGCCTCTTGGCCATTTGCTGCCATTCTATACTGGTATATTTCAATTTATGTGGCTATTGTGTTGCAGTCAGATACAAAATTGTTAAACATTAGCTCCACCTCAACCAACTACAACAGTGAAATCCTGCTTTTACATTAATGCATGAGTAATAATAATCTAATGAAATAATATATAATAGTATAACAGTCACAGGGGACATTTTTACTTTTAATACATTTTACATTTTAGTACATTTTTCTGATTATACTTACATACTTTTACTTAAGTAACATTTTAAATGCAGGACTTTTACTTGTAATTAAGTATTTTTACAGTTTGGTATTAGTACTTTTACTTAAGTAAAAGATCTGAAAACTTCCTCCACCAATTAAGAAGAATCCTCCTTCATGAGTCAGGTTTCACTTTGCTCTCAGCTCTGTCAGCTTAAAGCAAACTCAACATCCAGCCAGTGAAACATCAGACGGTATATGAAAAGGTGATATGGACACAGACTTGCTGAAATGGATCCACTGCATTCGAATGAAGTGTCCCTGAAATCAGAGATCAGATTAGAGGTCAGGATTTGGTCAAAGCACATACCAGATCCACATAGGAGATCGCTCTTTGCTGTGACAGATGGAGAGGTGGGGTCCCGAAAGAAGGGAAATAAGGATCAAATCAAGTAAGTGAGCAGAGGAGAGGATGGGCCGGGGTAAAAGGAAGTGAGGATGACAAGGTGCATGCAGAGGAAGGGCATGTGGGGAGATAAGATAGCGCAGACGTGAAGAGAGGGGAGGACGGAGAAGAAGAAAGGTAATTTGAGAGAGCGACCAGTAGAAGAGGTTGAGGCAGGGCTGACAGTGGGCCATTCATCCTCCATGCTAGAAGAGACAAACTGCTGGCAGAGGAAGACAGGCCCCATAAATCACTACGCAGCACAGACACACATATACCCACACACACGTGCATACAATCACACAGTAAAACACAACCATGGCCACATGCATATGCACAGAAATCCACATGTGAACAGAAAACACACATCTCCTACAGCTTATTTTAAACAGGTCAGTCTTTTTTTCCCCCATTCTGGTCATTTGGGTTTTTTTTTGGTGCAATGGTGGAAAGTAGGTGCATTTACTCGAGTATAATACTAATATATAATTCTGAGGTACTAACAGATGTAGCCT
The DNA here is from genome assembly GCF_020085105.1 of Siniperca chuatsi. Classification (NCBI taxonomy): domain Eukaryota; kingdom Metazoa; phylum Chordata; class Actinopteri; order Centrarchiformes; family Sinipercidae; genus Siniperca; species Siniperca chuatsi. The sequence continues at coordinate 5,026,468 of NC_058059.1, forward strand.
AAAACAAAATTAGGAAACGACGACTGTGACCTTTCCTCTGTTTCACCTCGCAGCACCAACAACATCTTTGCTCTTTCGCTGCTTCTATTGGTCGACGTCACAGAACACGTCATGGAATTTGTCGTGGAAGGCAAAAAAAATATTCTGACACCCTCGTCTTTTTGTCGGGACGTCTTGAGGCGCCGTCGGTTGTCATCCACTATGATACACTACATGGCTGACGCCTGTTTTCGTTCCCAACGCCCTACGTCTGTCGGGTCGGGCTATTATCAGGCTGATATCGTGTTGTCTGAACCCAGCATTAGGGTCCCTTATCACGTTTCAGATACCTATGACTTATCAGCAGATTTCCCCTATAAATTTCCCCAATGATTTTATTCAGATAATTGTTTAAGGCTTAAAGAGGTAAAATTATCCAATATTTCACACAAAGGAAACATTGGAGAAAAGCATGTGTAGCAAAACTTTTTTCTTCTTTATACCCCATTAATTATCTGACAACCCCTCAACTGACTGTGTATAAGTCAGTTAAAACTAACTTCACCTCGGCCAGCTACAACAGTAAAATACTGCTTATGCATTGTTGCATCAGTTTTAATAACCAAACAATGTAATATATAATAATAAATCAGTCACAGGGGCATTTTTCACCTGAACCAGTATTTTTACTTATACTTTAAAGTTACTTTACTTTAAAGAAAAACCGCAGTAAGCTGTTAGATGAAGCGCTTCAGGCGACAGGCTTCACACCTTCAACTTTTCAACAAGGTAACCAACTCTTTCCGAGTCCTGCTGTTATCTGGAAAACTACTTGCGCCGTGTGCAGCAGGAAATCAGATTGCAGTTGTTAGTATTATTGACTGACTTCTTTATTAAAACCCTGTGAGTTTGTTTGGCTGCACTGTAAACAGATACATCAGCTGCTCTTCTGTTGTATTTCTGACAAAATAGCTGCTCAATGAGTGTTTGCTATTAAACTGCTGTTACCACCAGAAACCACAGGTGTCGCCAAATCAACCAGGACTGAAATCTTAATGTCATGACCTGCTCTGCTCCCTAGTTTATGTTTTCCTTTGTTTCATGTTTTTCTTTTGATGTTTCCTGTTTTATTTTGTATTTCTCCTCTCCTGGTGTGTCTGTAACTTCACTTCCTGTCATTGTGTGTTTCCCTCCAGTTTTGATTGTTTGCCCCGCCTTAATTAGTCCCACCTGTGTCTTGTTATCTCCCCTCACCTGAGTATTTAGTCTGTGTGGTTTCACTCCCTCCCTGTCAGTTTGTCTTGGTTTGTGTGCCTGTGTTTCAACCATTTCCCCCTGTGTTTGTTACATGTGTTTTGGACTGTGTTCTTGGATCTTGCCTGTTTAATGGACTTTGGATTTTCTGCCTGCTCCCAAACGGATTTGTTTGCCTGAGTTTGGACTGACTTTCCTGGTTTTGATCTCTGCCTGCCTGACCATCCATGTAAGCCTTAACTCCTCATTAAATCATTGAACTTCACCAGCTCTGCCTCTGTGTCTGCAATTGGGTCCAATCCCTCATTTTCCCAGTTGCCCTGTTTGGCACCAGCTGTGATACTTAAAGAGCAACTAAACCCCAAAGTGCCTCTACCCAGCGTGTTTCGACCTGTAGAGGGTGGTCACTATGCATATTTATAACACAATATGTAGAATTTAAATACTTTGCCCTAAAATGTCAAGATTTGGACCTGAATCCATGACCAACACTACTAAATAACCATATCTATAGTGGTTTTCAGCTGAAAACTAATTTTTGGGGTTTAGTGCACTTTAAGGATTACAACTTTAAGTACGTTTTACTGATACTTCTGCTCTTAAGTAGGATTTTGAATTAAGGGCTTTTACATGTAATGGAGTATTTATACACTGTTGTATAAGTACTTTTACTTAAGTAAAGGATCTTAATACTTCTTCCTCCACTGCTTTGGTCACTCTATTTCTGGGAAAATATGGACCAAATATTCCTGTAACCTCTGGATTTTCCGCTCACAGTCCAGCAATACTTAGCTGGCGGTGGGTTGTTCTTCCCCTCTGTCTCTCTGCGGCCAAGGCCGGCTGCTCTGCAACTGATCGACACGCTCTCTGTGGACTCTGTCAGTCACAAACCTCCCACTTTCCTCCCCCACCCAGAGAGGGTGAGGAGTGCCAGTTCCTCTTCGCCCGGCCCTGACCCCTGTGCCGATATGCACGGCGTGTTTTGACAGCGGGCCACGCGCTGACCATGGCTGCTGGGCAGGTCGGGGAGCGGTTGCCCTCGTGTTTTCCCTGGAGGATGTTCTTTTTATTGTTATTTCAGTGATTATTAAGGTCAGACATTTCTGAAACAATTAATTAAAACAGGGTGAGGATGTGATTCACTCAACAAGCTTGCTTCTGTGGCACAAAAGATACCTGCCCTGTCTCGCCTTAAGAGCTGCTAATCCACCTTAAATTACTTCAGTGTCATGGATATTAATGGAGACATTTATTGCTGGTTCAGGCTTTTCAACCCTGCTAACAATTAAATTGTTGGAGAAATACTGAATCCTGTGAGACATGGGCAAATGTAACCTCACCAAATAGAGGCACAAAATACTGTATGAGCTATTTCTATTTTCCTATAAAGATGTATGCTCGCCAAACTGTCCAGAAAGGGAAAAGGCTACATTATTTGAAGGTTTTTCAAGTGATACACAAACAACCATTAGAAGGCAGATAAAGCATTGTCTGAGGATTGGAGCAGCTGCCTGTGAAGATGCCTGCCTGCCTCTAACACAAAGTTCAAAAACACATCAGTCATTCTCCTTACTGTTTCTTTATTAAGTTGAATATTACCCAGAATCCACTCCAAAGTATTAAGCATACTTTGTTGTTTTTAACTCCTGCAAATATATATATATATATATATATAATTACAAACATCTAAATATTAACAAAGGATCATCTAAACACCTATAATATTGTATATTAATATTGTAATTGTATATTATATTCTGTACTCTTGAGACAGTTTGTGTCTGAAATTTCCTGAAAGTGTTCATATTCTTGCTCTCCTCCTAAATTTTCAGCCAGAATTAAAAAGCTTCATCTTCAATCTTTTTTCTTTTCAAGGATTAGTCCTTCTGTAAGGCTTGTTGCATGGCAAACACAACACCTGCTTCTTCAGAGATCCTCATGCTATTGATGATACATTTAACAAAAGTGACAACTATCATAACAAAAATGATTGCAAAAAACACATTTGAAAAACTTAGTGTCATCCCTCTTCAGAGACAATAACAAAGTATTTGTGATTGTTGAAAGTGATGGCTATTTTTTACCCAGCTATAAGGTACAAAATGCCGTACTCGTGGACAAGGTGTGCGCTTGTGATAACACTGGCTAACCTGGGGGTGTATTTACTATCTGTATGATGGTCTGACTGTTAGTGTTTCTTGCCCCAACAGATTTTCTTAGCACTGCGTTCCCAGATCTCAGCATATAACTTGTTGAGTAGTCAGTAGTCAGTGTTATTTCATATAGGAATGATGGCCAAAACTACAAAAACTAAAACCAGGTTGTATGAAACTGGAATTTCTTCTTACACGGATGTAACAAACAAAACAGGGAATGTACAGAAAGTAATGTAAGTTCTCGGATGTGCTTTGGTTATAGTTGTTAACAAGCACTATTGTATTTGTTAAACCTGCAATAGTTGATATATATATATATATATTTTTTTTTGGCTACTTGGTGACAGCAAAAACAAGCTGTAAACTCAACAATGACATATTATCTCCGTCTGAAGTTGGATTCATGTTTCTGGACACCTGATGAATGTACTGTAAGTCCAGTATTCACTCTCCTTTCAGCTCTGTTTTGGTCTCGACCGACTCTTGAGGTGAAATATTTTGCTCTTTAGCTGCTAAATGCTCCACTATGTTCACCAGCTAAGCGCTAACTGTGACTGTCTGCCGTTTGTTGTACGGTAAGTTTCAGAGATTTTTTTTGTTGTTGCTGAAAACGACATTGATGAGAGCAGTGAACCAAAACAGTAATGTATCTGCCAGGAAAAAAACAAAACAATGAGATGAAAGACGCTAAAACGCTCCGTAGAGCTGAGAGGAACTGTAAAGTCAGGTGACAATGATCTGTTAGTTTTTCACTACAAGCAACATCTTTCACATATATTCTTTATTTGGATCCCCATTAGCTTCCACAAAGTGGTCGCTAGTCTTCCTGGTGTCCACACAAAAACTATAAAACAAACAATTTAAAATCAAACTATCAAGAAAATAAGAAAAAGCAAAGCAAACAAAATATAAAGATAGAAAATAAGTGAAATTGCTCTACACAGGCAAGAGAAGCCTACAATGGAAACAAAAACAAAATTGTCCAAATACACAGCAACAAAAAGAAAATATAAACAATCAAAAAGGTACCGAAACAGCAATAACCACCATAACATCTATGTGAGATTAATCAATTATTGTTTCAGTGACTTCTTGAAAGAAAATCTACTTTTGGTCTCACTGGCTACTTTACATTAATGGACTTACATGTGTGTCTTGCTAGTGTGTCTGTGAGTGTATATGGACACTCTGTGAATAGTTCTATTATGTGTAATGAATGTAAACCACACTGTAACAGCTGGTGTTTTAATGGTGGCAGGATATAAATCATTAGTGTGACTCAGGTCATATATAACCTTAACACAACAACAACTCTATAGGCAGCAGCAAGGAGAGCGAATGTGACTCACATTAGCAATGCGGCAAACAGTTGAGCGCATTGTACTGTATGTGTCACATGTATATGCGTGATGGCAATAAAGACAAAAACGGAGAACTAGAAGTTAGAAAAGCTGTATAACTACGATATATTTCCCTATAATTAAAAATAAACAAACAATATCTCCAGAGACCAAAGAACAAAATGTATAAATCCCATTAAGGCCTCAGGGTCTTAAGATAGAGCCTCATAAATTGTGCAGCATGTGATCTATCTTTTCTCTTCAACTACGTTTGTGCATGAGGGGAGTATTTTTAAATGCACTCTGGAAATATGAGTACCATTATGTGGAGATGCATCCAGTGCATAAAAAGCTTTAAAATGAGGACAAATTAAATAACTTTGAACCAGACATCATGTTACGGTCATTTTCAGCTTTTCAGTTTCCCCTTTTCTTGTTTCTCTGTCTCTCTTTTTTATCTCCTTCCTCCTTTGTCTGTCTTTTAACATGGGTCAGTGATTACCTTCTTGACCTCTTTTCCATTGCCTTCAGCCATATGTGAACCAGTGGGGTCAGGTCAGGGGCGGTGAGGTCAAATATCATTAGAGTCGAGTTTTCCAACTTCACCTTCCCTGTCCTCCTCCTCCTCTTTGCCATAAGGACGAAGGCAAAGACAGATGCTGTGATCTCTTGTCTCTGTCATCAGTCTAAGCCTGGATGATCAAACACATGGAGAAAAGGAGAAAGAGGGGAGTAAAATGGGAAGAAGGTAGGGGAGGACATTAAGCCCAAGTTGAGCAGCGAAGCTCAACCATGATTTATTTGGCAGAAATCTGAATAAATATGTTTATAAACTCAACTGACTGCTCACTAAAACCAACCGCCCATTTACCATCGAAACTGTCCTTGATTTCCGACAGTCAGGTTGAAAAGCAGATCTTGTTACTAGCACATTATACTAGCTGGAGCTAGCTGGCTAATTTATCTAATGTTAGCTCCATGAGTTGGTTGAAAATTACTTCTACTATCACTGCAAATGGTCAATTAAATGTGCAACAAATGGTCTTTGACTGATTGGTTGTTTGTCATCAAATGTCGCTGTTGGTGAATACAGTTAAATTAAACTTTTGGTTGATTAGTTTCCTAACACCTTGCTAACAAATGGCAGGCAGGAAAGGCTTTGTGATTGTTTGCCAGTGCAGTCGCAGCCAATTACAGGACTCAAAAGGAGAGGCATTAATCAAATCTTTAGTACGGTGGCAGACATCAGATTGCAGGAGCCTGCAAAACAAATATGTCACTGTCAGCGAGGCCGTACAGCAGGCATTTAGGGGATTGCATTAAGTCGATGGCTCAGCTGCAAGCTAAGCTAATGTGGAATAGGGGCCTCTGGGAACTATTTGCCATGGTGGGAGGCGGAGGGGGAGAGTGTGGAGGAGTGAAGCTGCCTTTATTCTTCATTTTCTATCTCTTCTTAATTCTTTCTGTCTATTTTTCCACCTTTTGTCTGTTTTATTTAAGCCGACAGGCTGAACTGGAGGGCGTGGGATGGCCAGTGGGGGAATAAGGATGAGAGAACAGTGTTAGAAGGCAGGAGACAGATGAAATGCGATAAAGACAAGCAGCAGGGTGAGCTGCAATGAAAGAAACGAGAATGTAGAAAGGCTGGTAAAGGAGAGAAAACAAAGCGTCATATAGTATTAAGTAAAAAAACAAAGGTATGGAGTTCCCTTTAGTGAATTAGTATCTATTTGTGTTTCTGGAGAGATGAAGAGGTGGCTTTTGTTATCTTGGGAGTGCTTATTTTCTCATGCATACTGAATTTTATGGTTAGATTGTTGAATTGTAGTGGAACAAGTGAGAATATGACAGGTAATTTAAATTTAGACTATTGAAAACCCATCATAGCCTCCATCTGCCTGCATCTCACTGCCTCCCTGATCTCTCTCCTCTGTGAAGAACTGTCTTTTACTTTTGTTTTTGTTTTTAGTCTCAAACTAAATAAAATGGCGCACACTTTCGGACAGACTCCACTCGAAGGCAATTATGGTGTTGCATTTGTTTGTACACATAAAAACTCATGAATTAATTTGGGAGAACTTGAGAAGAGAGAGCTTGGCACACCTGGCCAACCGCAAAGTGGACACTCCACTCCAAGAGTACTATTTAGCATTGCACTCCTATACCATTATTGGACTCACGATAGGCAGTATTTAAAAAAGGATCAAAATCACTGCAGCAGAACCAGAGACATTTTTTACTTGACGCATTCTTCTTCCTTGTCAAAACCTGGTGCCTACATTACCCACAATGCAACTCGTCCGCTGACAGTTCAATCACTTCAGAGGTCTGGTAATCTCGCTTGTGTCTAACTGCACACCCCCAGATTTTTTTTCATTTTGAGACTTGTAGTGTTCAGACCCAACTGATGCTGACTCAAGTGATTTATCAGATTTTGCGCAGCTCCTCTGGAGCCACAAGAGTCAAGAGTTCCCCTTTAAGGTGCTCATACGGGTATTTGGAAATTTTAAAAAAAGCATCCAAATACAAAAGCATTGATAGAAAGTGCTTTCTCCAAGTCCTTTAAAAACTAACTTGAACTCACCAAGAGTAATAACCTCAGACTATATCAGGTCCTGCTGTACACTGTTCCAGGTGGAAGCTTTGAAAGCTTTTTGGGTGGATGGAGCTGATTACCAGTGAGCTGGTTACCACATGGATTGGTAACAGGGATGTCAAACTAGCATGCATTTTTAACCTGCCCTTTGCATATAGAGCTCATTGAACTTATCAGTGATGAAATGTAACTGTAAGTCTTTAATGAAGCCTGTATCAGTGATATCACCTTGTTGACATACAGTAGGGACGGCATGGGGTGAGTCAAAGCGGGAGTTTATGGATCAATAGCTGTCACAGCTCAGGAGTCCTACGATCTGTAAAGCTCCCTGCTTAAAAAGATTATGACTGCACCGTGGGTGTTGGGCTACTGTGGTTATACACTGTGAGTGTGTGTGTGTGTGCATGAAAAACAATAAATTACAGGGTAATGATATTAAAAGCACAAAGTCGTTAAGATGCCAAGTTAAGACACAATAAATCCAGTCATGGCTTCTACAGCCTGTCCCCACACTAGGTAATTAAATTAGATTTATAAGCCATATTACATCAGTGCTAGATACTTCATCCACCCTCAGCTCCTGCACCGTTCCTCCATTTTGCCCCGCTTTATTAGACGACCTGACAGCCGGTGAAAAATATGGTGGAATGTTTCAGGTCCCAGGCTGCGAGAGCTCTGCACTGGGCACTCTGTCTTTGGTGGTGTCAGTCGTGTCCACTGATAATATATTAAGCGCTCCACTTCTCTGCAGGGCGGAGTAGTAGCAGGGCTGCCTGTGACACAGTCAAACAGCTTCATCATCATCCACAGTCACTGTTACTGCTGCTTCCACCACATTCTTCACCCTTCTTCACCTTTGAGTAGGTGTTTTGGAGTTGTTGAGTACAACGAGACAGCAGGTAAAACAGCACAGTATCCAGAGGAATTACGTCTGTATTGCACGATTCCTCACATCCTGATTTACATTCAATGCCAACGTTCGCTGCCAGTGCATGATGTAATACGACCTTTATGTAGCTAGGTGTAAAGTAAGGGTGTGGAAGTTGGGGTGGTGCAGACATTCATGTGGGAGACCAGAGTTTGCGTCCAGTAGTGGTGGAATGTAACTAAGTACTGTACTTAAGTACAAATTTGAGATACTTGTACTTTTCTTTTCATGCTACTTTCTACTCCACTACATTTCAGAGGGAAATATTGTATTTTTTACTTCACTACAATTATTTGACAGCTTTAGTTAGTAGTTACTTTACAAATTAAGATTTTTGCACACAAAAGATGTACAAGTACAGCTGAAACGATTAGTCGATTAATCGATTGACAGAATCGTTTCAGTCATTTGTCATGTAACAACATTTCATGGTTCCAGCTTCTCAAATGTGAAGATTTGCCGCTTTTCCTATTAATTATTTTAGGTTTGTACTGTTGGTTGGACAAAACAAGCATTGTGAAGGTGTCGCAGGGGAATTGTGACGGCATTTATCACTATTTTCAGAATTTTTACAAACAATCAGTTGATTAATGGAGAAAATAATCAGCAGATTAATCCATAATGAAAATAATCATTAGTTGCAGTTTCATACAAAATAGTTTAAAATGAGCTCCACCTCAACCAGCTACTACTGCTTTTATCTTAATAAATGAGTAATAACAATCTAATGATATAATATGTAATAGTACAACAGTCAAAAGGTGACATTTTACTGCACCGAGTACTTTTACTTTTAATACTCATTTTCCTGATTATACTTACATACATTTACGTAAGTAAGAACACGCTGTAAACTGTTTTCAAAGAGACCATTTCTTATTACAAGTAAGTCCAGCATTCAAATTTAACATAAAGCTGCACTAATCAATAGTTTTATATTAACGATGGATCAAGTCACTATGTGTAATGTGAAAAGAGTTACTCGCAGTTCCCCTCAGCTCTACAGAGCATTTTAGCATCTTTTAGCTCATTGTTTTGGTTTGCCGACCCACAACTTTACTGTTTTGGTTCACTCTCATCGCTCTTATCAACGTGCCTTCCACCCAAATTACAAAGAAAAAGAAAAATTCTCACTTACATCTAGTTGTATGGAGCCATTTCTGCCATCACTCCAATACAATGGAGGTGAATGGAATTTCGTTTGTGGTGCTCACAGCTTTAAAAAACTTTGAGGTGTCTTTCCCAGTCCCAGTTACACTAGATAATTGCAGAACATTGTAAACAACAAAAGGACCATTTCTTCTGTAGAAAGTAGTTCCAATGAAAACTCTCCAATGTATCGGGCTGGGGGCAGAAATCTCAGGTATCTCCAAATCAGGGCAAATAAAACCAAAATGTGCATGGCTAGATACCACTAAAAGGCAAGTAAGAAAATTATGCTTTGAGAGAACCAAACCTTCAAAGCAGAGAGCAGGGAATGTCAATCATAAAAAAACAACAACATTTAATGAGATAAAAGGATGAATATGCCAATCAGTGGAATGATTGTGGGCAGCAAATAGCAAACACATTATTATTATTATTATGGATGAAGGAGTGTGTGTGGGAGGACACTTATCTGCCACCATCAGAGTGAATTAGTAAAGACAATAACAAGGATAATAGCAAGTGCAGGATTAATATTATTACATGTGATGTTTCAGATGTCAGCTTGAAAACTTTTAAACAAGAGATTTTTAAACAAGTTAAATGTTATACACAAAACAAAAACACTAAGGCATATAGGAGGACAGGGCAGATAAAGTGAAAGCAGTAGAGAGGGTAAAAGGGACTGGAGTTCAGCCTCATGTGGTTGATTATAATGAGCAGTGGCACTTTTATTATCATTATTAATTAGCAGTTTTCAACCAGAGGGGTGTGATCAATAAGGTGGTGTGACGCAAATTTCAATGGGCCATTGGAATCAATCAGAAAGAGTTTTTATCTACAAAACTGCCACTAAGCCTCGCTCGTTAGGGCTAAAATTAGGAAATGAGAGATTTGCAGCATTTTTAATTGGAACGACATAACTGAGCCGCCATTTTTCCTCTTCTTCTGCTCACTTCTAATCTCTGCAATTTTTCGCTTTCTCTTTGTTTCCTCATGTATTAGTAATTTTTTTTCTTTTGCACCAGCAGTCTTCCTAATAGGCACATATGTGGTGTATTTTTACATGAGGATGCGTGCACGCATGCAACACACCACACATGTACGCTCACACCCTAATCTTTCTCACCTCTTAATCAGACAACCATTAAAATGGGATTAGAGTCTATCTGCTGAAATTCCACATTTTCCAAGCGGGAGATGTTGTCCTTGTTTACTAAGCTGTGATTTTCCTCTTTGGAAAGCGACACAATCGTTTACACGCGACATGATGAGCTTTAGACCATTGAGACCGCATACAGGACTCCAGTGTTTTACCACTGAACTGTGCGTCTAAATCTGGAGATTGTAGGTACCGTAACTGCTGAAGCTTTCTATTATCCAAACACAATCAGTGTCTCTTGTTGAGTTATTAGCTTAATATTTCTTAAAGCGGAACTGAAATTTGAATTCTCCTCACTTTTTGTGTTAGGAAATATACACTACAATGATACTGTGGCTATTGTGCATATTTTTTCCATTTTTCAAAAGAGGATAAATTTGTTTTTGACATATTTGTGGAAAAAATGTCTAAGATTTAAGCCTCTGGGTGGATGTTGCCACCACTTTGGTCCACACTGAAATATCTCAACAACTACTGGATGGATAGCCATGACATTTGGTTAAGACATTCATCTTGCTCTCAGGATGAATTGTATGTTAGCATGCTGACATTAGCTTTTTGCTGAAAGCACCGCTGTGCCAAAGCCTCATACAGCCACTAGCGTGGCTGCAGACTCTTGTCTTGTTTCCAAATTTTCAACAATTGTTTACGTGCCATTAGGGAATTAAGACTTTCTGTCCCTTTACAACATTCAACATTTGGGAGGACCCATCGTACTGTTAAGTATCCCAATCGAGAAGTGGAATCTAGCAAGCTTGCCAGCGTTGGCACTGATGCCCACTAGATGTTACTTGCTCCTACACAGTCAGTTGTGTTCGCCCAGATTATCAACAATGGGGGGGGGGGGCTAGCCAGCATTAGCGGTCTAGCTTTCATGGATCCAGTTGTGGTGAATTGACGAGACTGTCAAAACTCACAGCAACGAGTAGTACTGGAAGCAAGTTGAACTCTGTACATTACCCAGTGACTCCAATCAGGACACAGAGTAACTAGAGAGTTCAAATCACAGATGCTCAGCTATTTGCAGACCGTTTTTGTTGACGCAGTCTGCGCCCCTGGAACGGTGCAGCAGAGCTCTTTATTTGGGCAAAACTGCCGAAACAGCATGGAGGAAAGCCAAGAACAGTTATCTTGACCGAAATGCAGTTTGGTTTGCGTAGCTTGGCTCTCAGGATTAGTGAAACGGTCCAACAGTGGTGAATGTCAGGTATTTATGTGATCGTGAGCGCCAAAGCCCCTGATAATGATACATTTTAGAGGGAATGGGTTTAAAAAAGATGGCATGTTACATTATAATCATGAACATCACAATTAGAAACCATAATTACACAAAACTGACTTTCTTTTGTCTAAATATAAATATTTTCTACTTCCACGTAGTACTTCTGGCTGGACTGATGGTCCGGTTTCAACGCAGAGTTTGAAAAAATCCAACGTGTCAGTGATCTGATAACCAGGGGATCTAATGACCACAAGGGGGCACTATAATGCATTGCTGTCTGTCACTCACCCTCCATTGGAATTAATGATTTTCCGCTGTCCGGTGTCAATGATAATGCATGAAGTTGTGCACGTGGCGTAAGCAACGGGTAACAGAGATGGCCCCCAGCTGGTGGCCGTTGTAATTGATAATTGATGTAAGTGATATTACGAATTATTTCTAATGCTCGCCCACGCAGATTACAAATTGGGGGCCCTATCGCTGCAGAAAATTAAATAACACTTACATTTCTTCTTTTTAGTAATTAACATTTTGACCAAACAAGTACACAAATCAAAACAAGGATATTTATACTGATTTATTGGCAAAAATATCAGTTTTACTCTAAACAAAATAATGTGATCACCTCACTCCCCTCTTGCACCTCTCTTCCTTTCTTCTTCCTCCTCTGCTCTCATGGCAGTCAGCAGTGGAGGGCTACTTAGCACACAACAGTTAATACCTGTCTAATTTATTAGCTCCTGCCCCAGCCCTGAAGGGCCATTAGCAACACACACTGACACAGCACACCAGCCTGTGTCGTAATTTATTGTCTTATTACAGTGCTGCAGCGGCATCAATTAATTATCCATTAAAGCGCTGCTGTCCCAGGATTTATGGAGGGGACTGTGGGGGCTGTGGGAGATACAGAAGGAGAGGAATGAGAGAGAGAGTGGGTAGATATGAGGAAGAGGAGGAGGAGGAAGAGGAGATATATGGGAGAGGATGAAAGATGGATTGTTGTTTTGGGGTGCGCTTTGATTTGGAAGTTGGGATAAAAATAAAGTTAGCTGAAAAGGTTTTAAATAAAAGCAATAGCCACAGAGTCTGTAAATCAAATGTTGTTCTTCTTGTAAACAAATATTGTTTAATTGTGGGATTATAAATCATGTTGAAAGCTGAAATATAATTTTTGCTAACACTTTTAATTTCCAAGCATCATTTACTGTACATACCCAGGCTCGTCTCCACCCTCACGGCTCTAATACAGAATGATGTGATGTTTTTTGAAAAGAGCTTTTGAGGAAGATACTGGCTGCTGTGGGCATTAACATCATTACAGTTATTGCTTGAACTAAATGAATATGCTCACAGATATCAATAACAGCCATTATACACAGTCTGTCTGCAGTTTAACTCGGAGTTAAATCAAGAAAAGTACAGAAGTGCTATTAGCAAAATGTACTCAAAGCTGCTCTCAATCAATAATTTTATATCAATGGATCAAATGACTGTGTAATGTGAATGGCGGCGCTCCTAGTGACGAACTCACAGAGAATTATCACCAGACTCTGCAGTTCATTTCAGCATTTTAGCGTCTTTCAGCTCATTTTTTGGTTTTTATGGTCCACAACTTTACTCTTTTTGTTAACTCACACAAGTGTGTAAATGCTACGGGGTACGGGGGTCACACCACCCCCAATATATGAAATATGGAAATTTGGAGGGAGCTTTCAAAAGTAAAAAAAAAAAAAATCAAACCCTAATGATGTCCTCAGGGTTATGGAAATTGTAGGATCCAGTGTTTTTGGAGCTTGACTCAGGGACTAAAAGTGAGGATATCTCGGCGTCTGCTGCTCTGATTTTGACCATATAAAAATTCAGTTTCTTGATCGTGTTTCCACAACTTTATGGACATGCAATACTAAATTGCTGGAGCTCCTCTTTAAGTATCCAATGTAAAACGACTCATTATGCAATAACTCCCCTTATTTTATTATATATGTTATATTACTGGATTATTATCACAGATGTATTAATATGTAAGACGCATCAAGTACATCAAAACTGTACATAAATACATTTTCTCCAAATAAGTCACACTGTAAGATTCATGTTCACATAAGTACGGTACAGTATATAGAGCAGACTTACTGTATTGTGCATACTGTGCATCCTCTGTGCACAAAAATAGAAACACTCCTGTCCTCAAAACCTGCATATATGAGACATACTCATGGCAAAATCTCCTGCTCCCCCTCCCACCACCTCCACCACAACCAGCATCTTCAACACAATTTGTACAGAAAACAAAGTGTTTTCCAGCGCTGACAGGGAGAATGGATTACTTCCATTACGCTCTACAAGAAACACATTCTGTTGAGAGGAAAGGGTTGTAGATTATTGCAGAAGGTGCTGCTGCTAACAAGTCTGGTGATCCGGGGCTAATGGGGTTCACATTGACTTAATGCATCCCGGCAATGTGACAAATCAAACACACCCAAATGAGCATCCTCATCACTGTGGTCACAAGCTCTACTACAGTAATCCTTTCTAGCCTGAAATTAAAACATAATTGAATTAAACAAAAATAATACCACTTGTGCACTTTAGTGGCGCAAAATTAACATATGCTTTCTTTTTTTATGTTATTCTTCTGAGTTATTTTTCTTACCTTCCTTTGACCTTCTGAGGAAGAAGAGATGAATGATCGACAGGACAAATCACTGTGGGCCTTTGGGTGACAGGTGAACTTGGTAGCACGTCGACAGCGTCGCACCACCACACATGTCAGGATGTGTCAGCTGACTTGCCATGGCAACTGCCGAGTGACAGACAGAGCAGGTGAGACTGAGCGGCAGTAACCAGGCCAGCTCCTCCACCACTCTCACACACTCACATATGCGTATACGTACAATTTATCAAAATTGTTGAGCAAGTCGCCGCCAGAAAAATAACAACCCACCTGGACCCAAACAACCTCTGGATTCTGCCTTAAACACAGCACCAATTTAGCACTTATCAAACTATTGATCTACTACTATTACCATCCTCATCCTTCTCAACCTCAAATGAGCTGAGCAGCTAGCGTACAGTTTTCGCTACGACCTAAAACAACGCTTTGAGAGCGCTGAGAGTGAAAAACCATTGAGCTGAAACTCACTATAAAGCTCTGTAAAGGCGAGGGGAGCTGCAGATTCAGGTGATAATTCTCTGTAGGTTCATCACTATAAACTCCCCCTTTCACATTTTCATACTGTCATTTGATACCTTGTTATATAAATATTGATTATAGCCGCTTTAAATAGTCAGCATGCACAATATATATATATACATATATATATATATATGTATATACTGTAAGTGCACATACAAAAACAAGTACACACCCTGATGATAAGAGGGGTGTATATAGTTTAGAAAGTCCCTTTGTCTTCCTTTGTTTAACTTTCAACCAAACCAACCCTGACACCAACAAACCCATCATCAGTGTTTCCACGACAACAGCTTTATCATGGTCAGAGTTCACATTCATACAAATGTGAATCCTGTGCCATTGTAATCTCTTTTCATCAGCTCGGAGAAAGAGTCGTGAGCACAATCACAATGGATTCACACGTCCTTGGGAGAAAGAATATAACCAAACATGAAGAAAAAAATGTGATTTTCCTTCACACCTCAGTTGTGCCGTCATCCCCAGGGTGACGCAGACAGGAAATGGGAATGACTGCTTCCTGGCCTGAGCTGGCTTTGAAGGCAGGCTACGAGGGATGGTGTCATGGCGGAGCAATGTTCCTGTGCTTTCACCAGGCTCTTTGTAATGTGTGATTTACAGCTTCCCCCCTGCTGTTTCATCTGTGATTTAGTGTTTCCCGGTCAAGTGGCTGTCGGCTGCCTTACATGCCCGCTCTGTTCCTGCAGGACAGTATGCGGTGGAAAAAAAGTGACACAGGAGAGCTTTAGGCCACGATCAGGACTTTGCTTTACATCATTTCAAGTAGACGCGTATCAAAACACTGATCTATTTCCTTCTGATAACGGAAAATATCCCAAATTCAAATATTCAGATCCTTTACTTAAACTTAAACAATGCAAAAATGCTCCGTTACAAGCAAAAATCCTGCATTCAAAATCCTACTTTAGTAAAAGAGCAGAAATATTATCAGCAAACGTATAAAGTATTAAAAGTAAAAGTACTCGTTCTGCAGAAAAATGAGACTGATATATTTTTTATCTGACATTGTTAGATTATTAATACTGATGCATCTATGTTACAGCAGCATTTTACTGTTGTAGCTGCTCGAGGTGGAGCTAGTTTTAACTGCTTTATATACAGTTAGCTAATGTAGTCCAGTGATTCCCAACCTTGGGACCAGATCAATCTAAGGGTTCGTGAGATGATTAACAGGAGAGGAAAGAAGAAAAGCACAAATCTCTATTCATTTCTTTTCCTTTTCTGTAATCTTTGCTTTTTGTGAAATATTGGATAATTTGACCTCTTTTGGCTTCAGACAATTATTAAAATTAAATCATCTGAGAAGTTTAGAGGGGAAATGTCTCTAAACTGGAACTGATGACAACTCAGATGTCTGAAACATGTGACAAGGGGCCCCAACTAAACTGATCACAAGCCAAAAAGGTTTGAAACAACTGGTTTAATCTTAAACAATGCTTTGTATTAATATTTGTATTTTATAAGCTTTTCATATGTTTTTTATGTAACATCTTGATCTAAAAGTAACTAGTAACTAAAGCTGTCAAATAAATGTAGTGGAGTAAAAAGTACAATATTGAAAGTATCTAGTAGTAGAAGTATAAAGTAGCTGAAAATGTAAATACTCAAATAACAACCTCGCAATTGTACTTAAGCACAGTGCTTTATTAAATGTACTTTGTTTCACCACTGGTGATCTAATTGTAATGAGTTACATCTTTGTATTATGAACAACTCTTTTTCAAAGCTAAACCAGACAATAAAGGATCTAAATGCAGTAAAAGGCCTCGATTATGTGATTTGGAAGATGTCTTTGTTCTCTAAGATTATTTGAATCATCAGATTTGAATCATGAGACACGCTGATCGATTTCAGTGACCAAAAAGTTTCCTACTCACTGTCACATCCAGTTAAGTGCATCAGGATGATAAAAAAGTGTTACTTCTCTTGTTTCTCACTCAGAAATATAAACTAATCTGTAAAGAATCATAGGAATGGCATTATGTAACATATGGTTTAAGGCTTATTTTGCCTTTAAATATTGAAACAAATGAATGGAGATTGGTGTGTGATACTTTTGCTTTACAAAAGTAGAAATATCCATTGAAAATGTTATATGTTTTTGTATTCTTTTCTCTCTTTCAATGTCTGCTTTTCTTGTTTGTCCCTTGTAGGTTTGTTCACTCAACTCAAATCTTGACTTTTCCTGCTTTAATTTTTTGTTCAAACCACTTTTTCTGTTTGTTTCCATTACAACATATTTGTCAGTATTTTAATACTTTTTGCAGAGCTTATCATCGTTTCACTGCCTCCTGATCCCCCTCTCAAACACACAATCCCCTGACACACACATACGTTCCTGTTCATACTCAGCACTTTCCCCGCCTTAACCTCTGACCTTGCCCCTCTCCTAACCTTCACCCTTACCCTAACCCCAGCCTCATCGTAAATTCTCTAAACCTATAAATCCTGAACCTTAAATTAAAGGTTAAGGTGATTTAGTTCAGCCCATCATATGTCATCTAGTGTCCATTTTTGCCTAATCATTTTGTAGTACACTTTTAATCAAATTAAAACTGCATTAAGCATTTTTTTAATAGTTGATAGCTTGTTTTTGTCTTTAAATTAACTTGACAGCTAAAAAAGCCTTAATTAGGATGTAAAGTAATTGACAGTAACATCTGTAAGGCAACATGCTGTTGAGCCATAATTTCCTGGAGGAGACAGACTCCTGTTTCCTTGTGTCTGTCAGCTGAATGACAGTAAGCAGAGTGTAAACACTGAACTCAAGCTCAACGAAGAAATGATAAATAATAAAAAATAAAAAGTCCATGAAAGCTGTTTTTCTCACAAAAAGTACTGACTTTTAACCTTACCTAAGTTAAAGTATTATCAGCAAATTGACTTAAAGTATCAAAGTAAAAGTAGTCATAGTGCAGTAAAATGCTCCCTGTCAGTGTTTTCCTTTTATATCTGATGTTTCTGGATTAATATTTCTGCTGCATCAATGTGTATGTTGCAAGGTTGAGCTAATTTAAACTACTTTATATACTGTTCGGTAGTTTAATCTACAGCAATGCATCATGGTCTGTAAGATCATCATGTGTTTGTAGCGTCGCTGTCCTGTGAGAACCACGTATCTCTAAAAAGTCAACTTTTCATGAGCTCAGAAAAACAGCCCTGTTTTCAGCTTTGTGACGATGCGTTTTCCAGGTGATCCGAGGGGGGGTTTAAAGAGTTTATTTAGCTTCAGAAGTTTCCATAAAGGAAACACTTCATCCTTCAGTTTATCAGAAAAATTCACATTCAAAATCACCAAATTTAGAGATACATGGCTGTCAGACAAATGCAGTGGAGTAAAAAGTACAATATTTGCCTCTGAGATGTCGTGGAGTAGAAGTATAACATAGCATAAAATAGCAATACTCAAGTAAAGTACAAGTAACTCAGATTTGTACTTAAGCACAGTACTTAGTAAATGTACTTATACTGCCTATTTGTAAGTATGGAGATGCACACGCCTTGCACTGAGGCTAGGGTGGACAGCTCTTAATGAAGCCCTGTCAGAAGCAGAGGAGACCAAAGTGTGCCCTCAGGCTACCAAAGACTGTTAGAGTGGCTTTTCTTCTCACTCCAAATCCTCTTCCCTTTACTCATTTTTACCACCCCTCTCTTTTCTCCCCCCTTTCACTCTTTCTTTTTTTCTCGCACATGTCCTTGTTGTCATTCTCTCAGCTCCTTGTCCTTCCTTCTTGTCACTCCTCCCCTCCCACTCCTTCCTCCGCTGAGTGAGATACTGTAGGGATACAGAGCAGATGGTGTGGTCGCCATACGTTTATGAGGTGTCCGCTGCTGAGTTTGTTTTACTGTGCAAACATTCAACAGCTCCTCTAACTAATGATGGTGTCAGTGGAGGAGAAATCCCACTAAAGAATAGCTGTGAGAGGAGTGTATTGTATTTCTTAATATTTCTGTAAAAAGAAGTTATAGGCAGATCTGTGTGTCTTAAAGTATTGGTTCGCTTTATTTGTCTGATGTACGCTGACAGCCCTGTCAGATTAACTCTAGTACGCCTTTATCGACAACACCCGTCATGTTCCAAATGTGTTTGAATAGACTTTAAACTGGTTGTTATTTAACACAAATAATTAAATAAAAGTTGATATTGATGCAGTTATTTTTTCTTACAATTGAACTGTCAATGTTTAAATTGGTTGGTCAAGTTATTGTACTGCTACAGTAGCTGGGCGTTTCAACCATATCCATTACTTTTAACTACCTATTTCAACTGTTTATCCATTACTCTTAGCTAAGTATTAATAGTTAGTTAATGGATAAATGTTATAACCAATTATTTTTTGCCCTTTCAACCATTTATCCAATACTTTTAGCTAACCATTTCAGCTGTTTTTCAGCTATCTACTTACATTTATCCAATATTTTTCATAGCAAAAATATTATTTACCTTTACATAACTATTTCAACCATTTATCCATTACTTTTAGCTAAATATTCCAACCGTTACTTCATCCATTACTTTAAGCCAACTATTTCAACAGTTTATCGTTACTTTTCTGTTTCAATTTCTCTGCCCGCTTGCTAACTAGTTTTCGCAGCTGCAACAGGTGGTGTTCAGGTGTAATATGTGGATACTTTTTTGAAAATCAAATCGTTATTTCTATTTTTCCAAATTAATTGAGCTACTCCACAATCTCTTTCATGTACCTCCTGGCAACTGCAGAAGTACAGTACGGGTACGAGTTCCCCTGGTTGAGAATTAGTGCAGTAAAGTGTGTGTGTGTGTGTACATATATATATATATATATATATATATATATATATATATATATATATATATATATATATATATATATATATATATATATATATATTTATAATCTGTGTGTGCATGAAAGTGTGCTTTTGTGTGAGAAAGTCGAGGGCCAGCCTCGTCCTGATCCCTCCCTCTCATCACGGCAGTGCCTGTTTTTAATCTGGGCCAGTGATTTATGAAGGAGCTCCGACTGTGTATATCTCCTCACTTCCTTTCATTTCTCAAATGGTTTGTGCACTGCGGGATGATAGATTTATCTACACACAACCCCTGCATGACTAATTAACTCTGAAATATCAGCGCCAGATGTGGAACTGAAAGACGGACCCCAGAGTGCTTTCTCTCCCTCTCGTTCTTGCTCTTTCCTTTTTCTAACTGTTGCTTGTGATTTTTCTTCTTCTTCTCTTTGTCCCTTCTCAACATTCAGCTATAATTCTGCTGATAATATGACAGGGTGTTTTTAGGTGAATATAAATGTTATACTGACTGAAATAGCTAATCGACACAACAGTTGGTAGTTTTCATTTAGTTGCTAAAATCCCCAGTTTCACTTCAATACATTATTGTAACCACTTCTTTTGTGGTTAAGAGTGCAAATGAAGGCAAACAAAAAACCTTAACTGTTCATGCAAACATCCATCAACTTCCATACTTATTGTAGTAGCCCGTCAGACTGAACTGCTATTTTCGTTTCACTTCATTTGAAGAAATATCGAAGAAGTATGCCAATTAAGGGGTTAATCTTTCTGTAAGTTGACTTAAAACAACCTGTACAGCTGCCTCCGATACCCTGGTTTATGTCCAAATACCTGCAAAACTAATGACATTCCCATCAGCCTCAGCTGTACTTTGTGTTCAGTGCTTATTAGCAAATGTTAGCATGCTAACACTCTAAACTAACATGGTCATCATTATACTTGCTAAACATCGGCATGTTAGCACTGTCATTTTTCATGGAAAAATTTTGACTTTCACAGCAGGAAAAACACAGCTGTAAATAATAAAACGAACAATCGGTATTGGTGCACGCTGACTCACTGTCATGGCTTACTGGGACGCTTGAATAAAATGGAGCCATCGTTAATGCTGTCAAGTCAAAATATCTGCTGTGAAAAGGGCTTATTGTAAAAAAGTTACCACGCTAATGCGCAGCTGGCATATGTTGGCATGCTGACACGCTAAACTAAGATGGTGAACATGGTAAACATTATACCTGCTAAACATCAGCATGTTAGCATTGTCACTGTGAGCATGCTGACGTTAGCATTTAGCTCAAAGCACAGCTGTTCCTAAGTATAGTCTATAAGTTTTTAATAAATGAAAACACAAAATAAGTGTTTTGGAGTATGGGCATTTCTATATTGAATCCTGTGTCCACTGATGTGGAATCTGGCTAGCACGCCTCATGGAGTCTGTCTGCATGAGATGAGTCAATACAGTCTCAACAAGGTCCTCACATCACACACCCATAAATCCCCTTTATGACAGATTAGAGAGAGCAATGGCTTTTCCACTCGTTTACCCATAAATACAGCAATACGCTCAGCTAGTTTATGCCTCTCTCTTGAGACAATGGGTGAGCTGATGTTTATAGCTGTCACGGACCAGCAGTGAATATGTCTCTTACTGGCTGTAGTCCAGCCGAACTTCAAAGCAATAAGAAAACAGAGCCGCTCTGTAATGGAAAAGCAAAACAGCTGTGTGCGATATGATTTAGCTTTGTTCCTTCCAGGGTGTGTTTTGTTGTGAGAAAGAACAAACAAGAAAAAGTAGAGAATATTTCCTGCTGCATGTCGGAGAGATAATATTTCCCACGCCAGTTTTTAAAAGTTCACGTCACATATTTTGGATTAAAAATAAAAGAGAGGAAATAAGGTGGGGGGGGAGGGGAGATTGTAGAAAGGCAGAGAGGAAAGGCGAGTGGCTGTGTGAGACAGAGAACAGGTTGGAAGAAGGAGCCAGGCGAGCCGTCAGATCTGTTGTAGGCGTTTTTTCCTGACAGCTGTAATTCTCCAGCCTACAGAATTTCATCAACGGCAGTTGCATTTAAGCTGCGCCGTGGGGCAGCGGCCCTTTCAAGTCTCTTTCCTCTGACAGGTAGATTTATTAGTCCTGAAATTTGTACAGATCACACGTCACTCATGGCAAGCTGTCAGCGTGTCAGAGGGGCCTTCTGGCTTTCTTGAGGTGGATCTGCCCGGAAGAGGTTTTCCCTTCCTCTCTCCTCACCCATAACTTACTCAGTTCAAACCCACCCATTTTAAAACAGGAGAGTAAAAAGAGACGAACACCAAAAAAGGCAGGGAGGGAACTGAAAATGCAGTTTTTCTTTTTCAAAATGAAGACTAACTTCAGAGATCAGTAATGCTGACAGGAGACAGTTTGATAAGTGAGAAAAATGCAGAATTTGAAAAAAAGGGTAATTTGAAGAAGATAGGGTTGGACGTTGCTTTTTAGTTTATTTTGAAATGGTAAATATCTAACAGTGATTCATAATTGTTATTAAAGAGGAAAATAATCGTGTCATGGGGCAAATAAAAGAGCTGTTACCCCGCTTTCACCCCTCTGTCGCTCTGCCGCCCATCTCAGTGACCTCTGGCTCCTGGTTAAACTCCCAGCATGCCCTGGGGCTTGAGGTTCACGCCTGGTACTAGATCAACAAACAGTCAAAGGTCACCCTTTCTTTGCTCTTGTCTTAAGGTCTGTGTGTGCAGAGAGTCTTGTTTTCACCTTTTCAACTCCCCAAACACCCCGCTGGGACCAAAAGAAAATGAAAACTCCTGCGTCCACCTGGATCTAATTTTCTACTTTGTGTGTGAACATGTGCGCTCTACAGTCCTGTATGTGCATGTGTGGTTGTGTATAAGAGTGTGCAGTTGCTTGGGTCTTTGTGTTGTGAACGGTCCTACAAACTGGCTTGCAAACAGAGTGTAAATGCGAAGAAGCTGCAACTTCATGGAAATAGCTATAATGTATATTTTAAAGGAAAAATCTGATATTTGTCAATTTGGGTCTTATTCTCATATTTATGTGCATTATTACTATTTGTTATGATAAATTTGTTCTTAATGTGTTTACCTTCAGTCGGACTCAATGACAAGTGTTCGAGATTATTTCTGTTAAACCTGAATTTTTTGGAGTTCACGTTTTCTAGATCTTCACAACAGAGGCAGTGCATCAAATTTTACGATGACACTAAAAGTGTCCTTTTAAGGCCCAGTTTCATCAGGAAGAGGCACAGCAAAATTAATCTGTGCGTCTTGCAGGGCTAGTTTGTATACTGCTGTAGCTGGCAGGCTAACAGCTAACACGCTAGCCACACACTAAGGCTACTCAGTTGCAGTAGCTCTTCGAGCATCTTTCTGTTCCCTATACTGGGATGTTTATTCCCCCATGGCATGGCATTGTTCTCATGGATTGTACATCATTTAATTGAATAAAGAGTTGCTGAAGGGGGAACAAAAGCTCCCTGAGCTAGCTGATTGCTAACTGTCCATTAGCAAGTTCGCTAGCTTGGGAAAATAAGTTTACACAATTTATTCAAGAGATGTATTTGTACCAACAACTCCTGTCTCGTAACTGTCTAAAATAACATGTCTCAATTGTGAAATAGTTTATACTCTGACAGAGGAGGTTAAATAAAAGTGGATGCTGCAACATAGCTAATAAGCTACAATAGCTTCCTCCATTTTGGATTTTCCAGCTGTCTGTTTCCTCAAAGGTCAACACTGTCAAGACGGTTTGCTGTTGGTCAACGGCGCAAATTTGCCTGTCAAAGTTCACCAAACTCAATGTGAAAAATTTGCACAGATTTACATCCCCTCTGCAAGCGAATCCACTGATTAAGCAAATTCATCTGAAATTAACTAAATGCTGGTGTTTAATGCTGCCTTTAATGCCAAGATGTGGCAACATGGTAACAGTTGCAGGATCTCAGCCAGTGTTACCCATGAACTCTATAGGAATTCAGCACACACACACGAGGAGGGTGCCGGGGGGCTGAGCGGTGCATAAAGGGAGCAAATTGTGAAATCTTGGGATTTCCATCTCAGACGCACATAGAGAAACTTTTTTCTGGTTCAATTTCCTCACTAACCATAAGTAATTCTAGAGTTACAAATGCAAAATTGTGGACACGGCCGCACTCTGAGTGTAGCAGATGAGAGACACATTGAAACCATGTGTTTCCACTCTACACTGTGACCTGGGGAAGTCTCCAAAATCCCCAGCACAAGCCCCAAGCGCCTGCCACCAAGCATAGAGTCACCGGCCTGCTCAACACCTCGCCTCAAACCAGATTTTCTACTTCCCGTGCCAAGCTCCTGCCATATCCCATTTCTCATCAGACCTTGATGGACCTAATGTGGGAATCCATTATCACACCCGTACTCTTTTTGCGGCTTCACTCTCTTCTTTCTTTTCCCCATCGACTGTCATGGATCCACAGCGTATGCCCCTGGGGGCCCCAGCACCCTGGCCGGTCTGTGCTGCCCCAGCCCTGGGTCATCCTCTGCTTTAGTCCTGTTCACTGTTGTCAAAAGACATTCTCTTAGTGTCAGTACACAGAATAAGAGACAGTAGGTTCAATGTAATAGGTTGGGATCAAAATAAAAGAAGTTTTGTTGGATAGCCACACTTAATTTTTCAAGGCTTTGAATAGATGTGCTTGTGCTACAGTTACTTGACCTCTCTGTGCCCAAGTCTGGGAACAATCGCTCCTGTGTTTTGCAAATTGTCAAACTCAGATGCTTCTTTTGCTATAATTAAAGACTTGTACCACTATACATAAATGTTCCCGATATATATAGTAAATCTAACTACTGCTGTATGTTCCCTTATCTTTGTCTCTTTCACACACAGTGTTTGTTTTTCTCAGTGAACTCTTTACCCCAGCTGCCAACAGAAGGCTGTCATGCTAAATTATACCTACAGTATGTTGCTTTGCACCCCATCTCTTCGATTAACGGACAGGCGGTAAGATCAGAGAGATAAAGATTAACTCGGCGTTGTAACTCTTGAAAGTTTTATTTCCACACTTTGCAATTAGATTACAGCCGATCAGAAACCCCAGAAGAATAGAAAAACCCTTAAACGTCTTCCTTTAGTTTGATGGCTGTTGACAACAAACAAAATATGGCAAAGCCACCATCATCTGGTGAGGAGTGTGGTTGAATGGAAAGACAAATATGGCTGGTTACTCCTCTGTGAATCTCGCCATACAACCCCGTCTCCTAGAAATTATGTTTTTATACTACTTATATATAGTGTGTATATGCTACAACAGCAAATGCGTAATGCCACCTAGATTACACTTTTTATCAAGATAATTTAAAAAAAAATGTTAACGTATCTGCCAAGTTGCAAAATGTTGGTATTGAACGTATCAGTAAAATGTTCACTGACAACGTATTTAATTTGTTTTCCCTACAACATCCGCTCTTAGCAACTAAAACATAACTTCTTTGTGGTTTTGTTCAGCACAGTGCTTGATTAAAGCGGCTAAATGATATTTTTTATAATAAAAATGTCTCAAATGACAATGTGAAATTGGTTGCTTGTAGTGATGAATTATCAGCTGAATCTGCAGCTCCCCTCAGCTTTACAGAGCTACATAGTGAGTTTCAGCTCATTACAGCAGACAGACACAGTTAGAGACCAGCTGGTGAACATAGTGGAGCATTTAGCAGCTAAAGAGCCAGATATTTCCCTCAGGAGCTGGTAGAGACCAAAAACAGAGCTAAAAGAGAGAAAATACTGGACTTCATCAGAGGGACAATAACACGACTCAAAATGAATGATAATGTTGCTCCGTAACTGCTGGATGTGTAAATATGCAGGTGGCACAAACTGATGTTGGTGCTGCTGTGTGTGTGGAAGGTCACCAAGCTGATAATCATCTGTAAGAGTACAAACATCTGTTATTCCCCTAAATTACAAAACAAGAACTTTCTACTATCTACTCTAAAGGGTATTGTCGAATTTTTGTATTATTTTTGGTGGTCAAAACACTGCCTTAGTAGACCAATTGAAGCATTTTCAAATGTATCTGTATTAGTGTGGACATGGTGAAAGATAAAGGTCCCACATCTACTTCATTTGCACAAAGGCAACACCTGCTGCCTCGCTGTGGTCTGTTGGATTTCGTCCCACCTTTGACCAAATCAAAGAACCATAGTAAACTGTGTTAACTGCTCCTTTGTCAAAGCATCCGTTGCGCTAGTGAGTGATTTACAACACACAGCTTTTATAAACTGAATTTATTGCGATCTGCTTGAAAAGCATAAGCTAATTAAAGTAGAGCAGCACAATGGCTCTACTGCTCGATCTAGATCAATGCGTCGTTTGATTTTGATGCCAAGGCAGACCCGAATAAGAAGGCCAACAGAATTTTGAAAACTTCATTATTCAGGAATTACTTAATGTGATACTGCTCACTCCTTTGAACATGTGCTCACCTGTTACTATCAAGGGGAAAGTTATGTGTTTTGCTGTTTTGATTGACCTTTTTGAGGAAAGATAAGACAAAAGGAGACTGAGGGCGTTTTCAGACCTGTGTTCAGGATTAATCTGTTTGTGTCCCCCCCCCCATGGCACGTTTGAGCAGATGTGAACACATCAGTCGTACTCGAGTACGAACCACAGCTACCTCACCGAGACCCTCTGGACGTAGTGGTCACAAACAAATTCTGGAGTGGTTGGTTTGTGGTGGGAACGTGATCCTCCAAGGCTCTGCAAGTTTGAGCTAAATGGCTTGTGTAGCTACAGCATGTGTTTTCGCTTTAAGGTGTTCAGACAGAAAGTGATGCAAATTTTCATGTTACTTGCACAAATTTGACTGCTGGACAGTTTGTGCCATCTGTGTTTTTTCGCCCCAAACAGCCAATGTACAGACTGGACAGTTAGCTGTAAGTTAGCTAGAAACAGACGCCGTGTGCGTAGAGAGCATGACGTCAGCTGTAGATGCGCATTACATACTGGGATGCGGATGAGCAAAATCAACAGTTGCAGCAGCTAGCCTGAGAATTAATCGAGGTCTGACCTGGACTAGCAATGAAGTACATCGCCTTCTTGATATTTGGGTAGAGGGTTACATCTGGGGTTACAAACAACACATAAACACTGAAGTGTTCAAATGTTCAGTCAGTGGCTGAAGGAGAGGGGATTTGACCGGTCTGCTGAACATGTGCTGTGTTAAAGTAAAAAAAAAAAAAACAGAGCCAACAGTTCATAAAGGTGCGAGATGCTCCCAAACCCAAAACACGGGACCATCTCCCTGTGTTTACCGTCTCGCTCCCACCCTGGACACATCTAACCAATGAGTGGAGTAAACGTTCTCGCGTGGCTTTTAGTGATGCGTTTGAAAAGAAACTGAACCAAGGGGAAAACGCGAAAAGTTAATAACTCATTCACTGATTAGGTTTGAAATGACCCTGAATGTCTGTACAAAACTGAATGATAATCCATCCAGTAGTTAATATTTCAGTCTGGACCAAAGAGGTGGACTGACCAGCTGCAACGACATTGCCATCCATAGAGCCACGTCACAATCTAATAGTTAATAAAAATTAAGGGAAATCATGCAAATATTAGTGGTGGCAGATGGGGCGTCTTCTTGTTCCAGTCCCATTTTGATATCTAGACTAATAAGATAGGTGTTTTGGTACAGAAAGATCTTGCAGTGTTAATGTGTTTTAACATTACAGTAGGATATAGTCTATCTATGTGCTTGTGTTGGCTCATTCTTCTTTGACATTTTTCTCTCCCATCACCCCCCTCCTGCTTCTAAGGTGTGAGAGAACCTTGGCTCATCATGTGAAGCCTCTCTGGAGTTGAGAGACGGGCCACAGTCTTCAAATTGCCCCCTCACCCTCAGGGCATGTTCATGCGAGGAGACAGTTTAGGGTGTGACAATGAGGATCATCTGGCTCAAATCAGCCAAACAATCATGGTTCAGTGCCCTCAGACAGACAGATAGACAAGTTGGCCCAGACGTGCCACAGAGAGACGCTGACAATGCCATCAAGGGCTGTCCCTGTCTGCGTTATCCTTCTTTATATTCAAGCAGATAAGAAGACTCTGAATTAATTACGCTACAGTAGTCTTTAAAATGCTGGATAGCTTAATGCCTTTCACATCAGGGCGGTGCTGACAGAGAGATGTTCCTCCTTGTTGTCCTCACCACGGAGCTCCTCTTCAAAGGTTATCAACCGAAATTCCAAGACAGGAATCAGAGAGACGAGCAGGGTGAAATAGATTCGAAGAGCTTTCATGTGAGAGGCTTGCAATGAAAGAAGCTTTCAAAGCACAAAAGGCTTCTCCTCTCCTGTTCTCTTGCTTTCTGTCGCTGCTGTCACTCTCCAAGATTTGCTGCCAGTGTCATACTTTGGCTTTGAGCTATGAACCCAAACTGGTGTTGTAGCAGATTTCATGTACAATACTGCATGCTTGTCTCTTTCTATCTTGCTGTCTTAACCACTTTTCTTGTCTGCCACTGCCGCTGTGTGCAGACTGTGGACCAACACCAGCTCCAGCAGCAGATACCCCATCAGCCTTTTAATATCGAGAGATGTGAGAAATGATGAAAGGAGAAAGAAAATAAGTAAGATGTCATCTTTAATGTCAAACACCAAATGTGAGCTTTCATTACCCCCTTGTCTGGCTCCTTGCTGTAACATTAGCTGAGTTGCTTGGAGCGACACCCTGTCAGGTAGAGTTTAGAGACTCTGACACAGTATCCAGTAACCCCTCGCCAGAGTGAGTGTGAGCCAGAGAAAAACAGCAAGAGAGACAGACAGCGGCGGTGAGAAAGACAAGTTGAAAGAAGAGAGGCGATTGATCGTGACAATCTGGAGCTGCATTTGTCTCATCTAACCGGCTGCTGCCAAGGCGGCCAGATTTGAAATGTTTGAAAGTTATTCCATCGATGTTTTCACAACACAGTAATCAGGGTCTGGGTTAGACGTTATCCTCTATAACACTGCTTTTAAACATTTTGTAGTTGGCCTAATCGTTTCTTACATCATTTTAAATTTCAATAATTTCTCTGCCTCTAAAGGTTCAGACTGCATGTGCATGCAAAGTCAATGGAAAGGCATGACCACGCATGAGGGTTAGTTCACAAATTCACAAATTGCGGCGATGATGTATAGCCACAGAAACAAAGGTGAAATAATAAAAACTAGTGGCCATAACATAAACCTAGATGATCGTTACATCATCCGGTTTTCATTTAGGGTTTACAGCTCTATAGCAGAATACAAGAGGAGATGTGAAGGGGGCAAAAGGAATTTGTAGCTGGGACATAGAAGAAAAGATGTCAGGTAATAACTATATTTTGACAGAGTTTGTGGAATTATTTGAGTTTATGGACAGATACATTACGTCCAGTGAGTATGAGACAAAAGCAGCTCCAAAGGCGAGTTCAGTCAGAAAGTGAAGCAAATTTCAAATTTGTCCTGACTCCAAGTCCGGGGTACGTTTATAATCTCCAGCATAAGCATGAAGTTTTCACTGTAGTTGAAACATTTTTGATTGCGTCTTCGCCTCGGTTTGGAGACTAGTACACGTTGCGGAAAACTACTGTCTGTTTTGGTTGGTTGTTGCATTAATGAATGGAAATTAACTTTAGCAAAGACGAAAATGGGGTAGCTGCATAAAAGTCAAAATGCCGTAAGGAAAATACTTCTCCCTGACACATTTCTAAACATGTTGAATTGAAATCACTCTTAATTTCTTAACAGTGGACACCTCAGGCTGTTCGCTCTGACTGAATTCATCCATCTACACCCATGACGTCCTGGCTCTATGTCCTCTTCTTATCTGTGAATACTAACGATACACGATACACTTTTTTTTGTTTCCTCTATCTCAGCCTAGATATTACCCGTCTGTTCTTTGCTGGAGTCTGAAATGAGTTTTCCCTCCCTCTCTCTCTCTCTCTCTCTCTCTCTTTGTTTTCTGTTCATTTTGCTGCCTGTGCACAAACATGTCTGCTGTCTGCCTGCCTGGCAGCCAGCAGGTTTGAGGCCTATATTTAATCACCACAAGGCTTAACTCCCTCCGTCAGTGACGGCTCATTTGACGTGGCGGCCCTGGGCTCTCTCTTCCAGATTCTGTGCCAAATACAATAACTCCTCTCTTTCGTTACCCTGCTGTATGTTATAATTTCGCTATTTTTCAATGTCAGGGCCGGGCCTTTTGAAGAGTTTTTATTGAATTTCCTGCTGGACCCTGCTGCGGGGGCCATATTTTTTCCAGCCTTCACTGTTGTCACCAGGCTTTCTCTGTGAAACCCTCCTCTCTTTGCGTTTTCTCTTGTTCTTTCGTTGTATTTGTCCTTTTCGTCTATTTAAAGACAGTAAAATAGAAAATTAGAGCATCATTTCATCATGCATTAAGAACAGCGTTTCATTGTTACCACCATGTATGTAATCTACTGAAGACCAGTGCCCAGCATGCAGAAAAAATCCCCTGCGTATTTACTATTAAAGGTTCTTGTTACCCATCTATCTCCTCTGGGTAATATTATCTAACCCTCCTGAGTTACATGTGTTCACAATTCTTGAGCATTATAAATCTTCTGCGGAGCTGTCATGAGTGTCTTGAAAGCATTAAAATGCCTGTTGTTTGACCAAATGGAAAGAGAGCAGATTCAAACAATACTTCACTCTTCCTGTCTCCGAGTTCACAGAAGTTAATGCATTTGGCAGTAGCAGATGCCGTTCTCCCTTCTGAGTTGTGTGAAAGAATGTCACCCAAGTCTAATCAAATTATGGCTGTTATAGCAGATGTCAAACCTTCACTTTAAATTTCAGCCCCTTGCCGCTGACGGTTCATGCACTTTCTTGCTCCCTTTTTGTTGTGATAAACCAGAGATAAGATCTCAATGAGAGCATGTATAGGGAGGGTGTGCTCTTTGATAATGTGGCTGTGGATCATATGGTTAAAATCAGTGTGTGTGTTTGTAAAGAAAGGCCTACGGTTTGTCTGCATGTGTGTGTGTGTGTGTGTGTGTGTGTGTGTGTGCGCGTCATCTCTTGTGACCTCTTAATATCGCATCACATGTCTGATCTTATTCTTGTCTGCCATCTGAACTCCTGTCATGTGCTCCTTTTGCCAATCTGTCACACTTAATCTGAGCGGAAAGAAAGACTTAAGAGGAGAGCCTCCAGTGCCCCGGGAACGCTTGGGGTTGGGGGAAAAAAAGAGAGCGGAGAAACAAAGGAGAAGAAGGAGAAGAAAATCACAACGGCGTAGCATTTCAGGGGCATGAATGGCATCAATGATTCGCTGAGGGGGATAAATGGAGTGAGAGAAAAGAGGGAGAAAGATGAGAGAACAATGTGTCTGTTGTTCTTTAATCTGAACTAAATCATCTGTCTCTCTCTCTGTCAGGTGTTGAGCTCTGCTCTCATCACACAATGCTTCAAGGGTTTGCCCGGTACAGTGCTGTCCTAATGATTTAGTCAGGTCTCTCCCTTCTTCTCATCTTCCTTTTCAGTCTCTGCTTTGGTTGATTTCACGAGATCTGAAGCTAAAGATTTCTCCTTCTGTACAGTTAGTCAGTGCAACAGTTACACGCTTGTTAAGCTGATGATTACGGTCATTTTTCAGCCCTGATATTTTGAAGTCTAATCATATTCAACATCTCCTGGGAAGAAAAACATTCCTGTTCTCAACAGTTAGTAGAAATTATTTCTTAACTTCCAGATTTCTCACTGGTTTAAATTTATGTCCTTGGAAGATCATGAGAGTGGCGAAGGTTACATGTTCAGATTTAAGTCGTTTCAGTAACGCGAACCATGAGCTCGTTTTGTGTTCGTCTGCCAGATGGGACAGCTGCTCAGGGTGCAGCTGAGCTTCACTTCGCTTCTCTCTGGGTGAAAAGTTCATTTCCAAAGTGCCAAAAATCCATGTGGGAAAGCAGCGTTACCTGAAGTTCATTATACACATTACATGTAGGTGTTTTATTAACAATGAACCCATTTTTTTCTGAATTACACGTTTAGATTCGTTGAAACAGTATTTGTGCAAGTGAATGTGAAATCAGAGCACCAACGTCCTAATCTGTTATGTTGTAAGAAGGCAGAATCTTTGCAGACAGTTAGTTGGAATCAAAATTTATGAGCTCAGAAAATTTTCTTTACTCTCAAAGTCAAATTAAGTTTGGATGTAATCCCAGATGAGTCTGGTTAATGACTGTACAAATAGTTATGAACCAGAACACATAGTCATATTCTCTGGGTACTATATCTGCATCCAGTATCACCAAATAAGCAGCTTAGATTTTAAGGAAATTAAAGGAATAATTCAACAATTTGGGAAATACATTTATTTGCTTTCTTGCCAAGAGTTAGATGAGAAGACTGATACCACTCTCTTGTCTGTACAGTAAATATGAAGCTACTGCCAGCAGCCAGTTAACTTAGCTTAGCATAAAGACTGAAAACAAGGGGAAACAGCTAGCCTAGCTCTGCCTAAAAATAGCAAAATCCACTACCAGCACTTCTAAAGTTCACAAATTTAGAGTTTAGAGGTTTAGTTTGTTTAATTTGTACAAAAGCTGAGGCTCAAGACACATAACCCTGTGTCATTTTTATGTTTCATTTTTTGCACAGATTAAAAAAAGAAGATTTTGTTACCCTTGGACAGAGCCAGGCTAGCTGTTGAACAAACAGATATGAGAGTGGTATCAAGTGGTATATCCCAAAATGTCAAACTACTCCTTTATCCTATATTCACAGCTGCACATGAAAAGGCATCTTAGCATTTACAACATTCATCTGCATCTGAAAAGTCATATCTGTGTAGATTAAAGTATTTTTTCCTTAAAACCAGGAAATGTGGATGGGCCAGACATTTTCAGCAGCCTATTTAAAACCTTCTTTTTAGTTTTTGGTAATGACAGATTTTAAACAAATGCAAATGAATGTAATAAAAAATAGCAGGCGTTTGGAGATGGCGGTAAAATAAACAAATACTTGCCAGTCCAGGCAGGGTTAAACTGACAGTTTTCATTGTCAAATTTACGCTTCAGTGTTGACAGAGACATATTTTCAGTAGAGCACTTCCCTACTTGTGACTGTCGATAGCCAGATGTTTTAAAAAGCTACCAAGCGTGGTCGGAGCTCACATGAGAAAACGTTGATTTGTGAAAGATATGATCGGTGGTGTCGCTAAACATCCTGCCCGATCGGTACTGCGCATGTGCAGCTCTCAGCAGAGATGAGAGGGAAGCGAGATGGCTCACTTGTTAGCTACTTCCATACACTGTATATGTAGTTTACTTATTTTGTCATATATCAGGTTTATGTATATTGGGCCCCTCGGAGGTTGCTTCTGGGCCGCCAGTTCAATAGGCCTGCCTTAAACGATGTCATTCACAACTTTACACGGAGATAAAAAAAACACTGGATGGTGCTCTCATTTTGAAAACACCCTCATGTGTTGCTCCATTCAAAGCCCAATTAAATGTTTTATGAGAGGAGTTGAAGTTATGGACTTCTACAGAAACTGAGAACACATGGTGGGATGTGGAGCTGCTCTGTGTTTGACCTGAGCTGTTGGCATCAGCAGCACGCATTAACATGTCAAATTAAACCAACAGTGCTGCTGACAGAACAGTACTGACCTCTGTCAGGGGAAGTATTCCTCTCTACCCTCCTTCTTCTCCCTCGTGTCACACACAACTGAGGGCATTCCACAAATTGGCCATTTTCAACTGCATCTTATGACGTAATTTTCCTTCCTGACAATTTTCTTTCACTTGGCTTTGAAAATGTCCATAATTTCAACATCTCATGACCAGATAATGGGGGGTTCATGAGGAGAAGTCAGTCAGCTAAGACAGCAATTGAAGTCTTGTCTGTAGCACTTAATGTCATCAGCATTTTGTCACTGAGGACAATTATTGTGCACTGCACTTTGTCTAATGGTTGCTGCAGCTCAGTCTGTCATGTATCATTCATCACATGGATAGATACTTTGTAAGGTTGTGTCTTTTATTTTAAAAACACACAAACTCCTGTGCCTGCACTGTATCAACTCTTGAAGCCACTAGCTATGAGGAAAATATACTCACCGGTATTACAGTACAAGTTAGTGCATGATGGCGGTGTTTTGTTTCTACACTTTGTTTGCTAATTATCTGCTTACAAAGCTGTTTGGTTGCCATTTTCATGTCTGTCCATAATACCAGTTACACTGAATGGCGAGCTTAGCTTTGCCTGACTCACTGTAGCAGCCAGTGGTGGAAGAAGTATTCAGATCCTTTACTTAAGTAAAAGTACTAATACCACACTGTGAAAATACTCCACTACAAGTAAAAGTCCTGCATTTTTAAGTAAAAGTATATAAATATTATCAGCTAAATTTACTATTAAAAGTAAAAGTCGTCATAGTGCAGTAAAATGCTCCCTGTCAGTGTTTATTATATCTGATGTTTCTGGATTAATATTCCTGCTGCATTAATGTGTATGTTGCATTGTACTGCTGTAGATGTTTAAAGTTCAGCTAATTTTAACTATTTTATATACTGTTGGGTAGTTTAATCTACAGCAATGCATCATGGTCTATAAGATCATCATATGTTTGTAGCGCTGCTGTCCTGTGAGAACCACGTATCTCTAAGAAGTCAGCTTTTCATGAGCTCAGCTTTATGATGATGCATTTTCCAGCTGATCCAAGGGGCGTTTAAAGAGTTTATTCAGCTTCAGAAGGAGGAGAGTTTTCTCAGCACATAAAGGAAACACTTCATCCTTCAGTTTATCACAAACATTCGCATTCAAAATCACCAAATTTGGAGATACAGGAAGGGTATGAAAGGTTATAATCTGAAAAGTAACTAAAGCTGTGAGACAAATGCAGTGGAGTAAAAAGTACAATATTTGCCTCTGAGATGTCGTGGAGTAGAAGTACAACATAGCATAAAATAGCAATACTCAAGTAAAGTACAAGTAACTCAGATTTGTACTTAAGTACAATACTTGAGTAAAAGTACTTAGTTACATTCCACCACTAGAAGCAGCTCCGTTCAAAAGTAAAAATACTTGTTTTACCTTTACCTATAAAAGTTGCCACTTTCAATGTTGAGAGGAAATTATATCACAAATGTGTTAATGCCAGGTAGCTAATCAAGCTAGGAACAATAGCGAGACCACAGGTGGATCCCAACAGGTTGTAATGCAATGTCATGTGGTAACGCACTGTGTTGGCCACTCAAATTAGCATTTACGCGCTGAAATTTCACAGTGAACCAATTCATTGTTATGGAATCGGCACGATCAGTGGATTCGCTCGTGGGGGCGAAGTAAATCTGTGCAAATTTTTCGCATCTGGTTCATCTCTGGGGAACTTTGACATGCAAATTTGTGCCGTTGACCAATAGCAAGCTGTCTTGACAGTGCATGCCTCTGAGGGAACGAAAAGTCCAAAATGGAGGAAGCTATTGCAGCTTCTTAGCTGTGTTATTGCACTATTCATTTTTTTTTTTAACCCTGCTGTGCTGGAGTATAAACTGCTCCACAAAAGAGGCAAGGATGGCTGAGAGTTGCATCTTTTGAATAAACTGTGTAAACTTATTGTCCTGTAAGCCACTGAGCTAAAGACTGGGGCGGCTGTGGCTCAGGAGGTAGAGTCATCAACTGATCACAGGGTTGGCGGCTGATCCTCACCTCCAATTGTCGAAGTGTCCTAGGGCAAGACACTGATCCCCAAGTTGCTCCTGATGGTTGGCCAGCACCCTGCGTGGTAGCTCGCCGCCATTGGCGTGTGAGTGTGTGCGTGAATGAGTAGCAAAAACCGCTTTGGTCGAAAGCGTAGCCATTTACCATTTAAAGAGCTGTCTAGCTTGGAGAGCTATCGTGACCATGATTTTGACTGACTAGCTCTAGCGATTCCTGGCTGTTTAGCTTGTTAGCAGTTAGCTTGCTAGATACAGTAGTTTACCATCTAGGCCTGCAAGAAGTCCCTACGTCACCAACTTCTAGCACCAACTATTTAGCGAGGACATACGGATGAACTTCACTGTGCCACTTTTTAGGCCTTAATTCATCTGTTCCTTTACAGCTGTTGAAGAACATTGTTCACTGTAGCAAGAAGACAAATATGTGGAGAAGAAACTGGCTAAGCAGGTGTGCAATGAAATGTGTGTGGCTAGTTTAGGACTGTGCAGCGTGTGTGTTCGTCTATCCTCCTCTCCTGTGTGGGTGTTGATATGTCGGCCTCCTGTCACTGAAGCACACTTCACAGAACTCCATCAAAGAGAAAACAGAAGAGCAGAGAGGGAGAACCAAGTGGGGGAGGCATCAAAGGCCGATTCTCTACACTGTTTCCACATGCTGCAACATCCCAGTGGTAACAGCTGACAAGCCCATCTATAAACAGCCTGCTCAGATCCTGCCAGCAGGATGCACCCATTCAAAAGCATTTTGCTCCCTGGGCTTTGTTTACTGAAGTGCTGCCTGGACAGCAGGGCAGCATGAAGGGGGAAAGAGCAGGGTAGAGTCAAAATAGAGAGCACATACTTAAAGAAAGTAAGAAAAATTAGGTTGATAAAATCTTCTCATCTGACATACTGTTCCTTTAATCGCTATATTTTTATAATAATGTATGAAATGACAATGTGAAAAAACAATGTGACAATGTAGTGATGACCCTACAGACAATTATCACCTGAATCTGCAGCTCTCTGAGGCTTTATGGAGCTTCACATTGCTGTGTTTATGGAGTTGTCGGGGCTGTAACTTTACTGTTTTGGTTCACTCTCACCGCTCTCACAGCGTTGTTTTCAGCCGCAGCAGGCAGCTGTTTCCAGAGAAAAAGCTCTTTTAAAAACCCACTGTACACTACCTGCTCAGCAGCAAACAGAGGACAGACACAGTTACAGACCAGCTGGTGAACATAGTGGAGCATTTAGCAGCTAAACAGCCAGATATTTCCCTCAGGAGCTGGTGGAGACCAAAAACAGAGTTAAAAGAGAGAGAATATTGGACTTATATTCATCAGGTGGCCAGAAACACAACACTACAAAAGACTTATAATATTGCTCCGTAACTGCTGGATGTGTAAATAAGCAACTGTTTGCTAACAAGTTCACCATATCAACTTAAAAGGTGATACTATGTCAATGTTGTGTTCACAACTTGTTTCCGCTGCCCCCAAGTGGCCAAAGAAAAAGGCATTTTACATTTGTACAATTTCTTGTGCTTCCTCATCCCTCCCCACCGTTTGTGTCCTCAGCTAACAAACACACTGACAACTTGTGAGTCTTTTCTGTCTTCACCTCGTCTTGTCACACTGTCGGATGTTGCCTATTTGCAAGTAACACAGCTGAAAGACCGGAGAGATTTTGAGGTAAATATTTGCTGTCAGCCTACCAATGATCTCCAGCGAGACAGACAATGTTTTCTTGTAAAAAAAAAAAAAAGACCAAAGAGAGTTGGAGATGTCTTTTCCAGATGTCTCTCCGATGAGTCTAAACAGCATGAAAAGCCTGTGCTTCATTTCACTCCTGTGACTTAACTTACACTTCTTCCCCTCCTCTCCACATCAAAGGTGTTATTCAAAAATGTGCTTTCCAGTTTTAAGCAATACCTCCACTCGGTGTGTCAACAGGTTCTGCTCTCAGGTTTATTTTCATTTCTTAACCTCCTCCTCTACTCTTGTGTATCCTCCTTTTGTCGGGGCTTGCTTCATGTCTTTGTTTTGGCTTAGGATGGGTGGTTGAGCAAGAGGAAAGAGTATGAGCAGCTCATGAACAAGAAAGAAAATGTGAGTAGCAGAAAAACAAACAAACGGGCGTGTTCTTACAAATTCCACTTCTTATTACAACTTCCACTTTCCCTCAAAAGATCCCAAAATTGAGCCTTTAACCAGTCGTCCGGCTCTGCTTGATGCTACTGTGTCTG
Source organism: Siniperca chuatsi (assembly GCF_020085105.1). Lineage (NCBI taxonomy): Eukaryota > Metazoa > Chordata > Actinopteri > Centrarchiformes > Sinipercidae > Siniperca > Siniperca chuatsi. Next base: position 5,064,184 of record NC_058059.1, read on the forward strand.
TGTGTCCCTGTCGCACTTCAAAGATCAAAACGGCGAGACATGACAGAATGTGAGTTGCATTCCTCTCAGGTGATGACAGCGATAATCCACAGGCAGTCTTGGATTCACCCGAGCATAGATGACAAGGGTGGAGTGACACACTGACACAACACTGACACACATTAGCTGAAACCCTCCCATTCGCCTCAGGCCCTGTGTTGAAAAAAAATGTGGGTCATGGGTGAAGACTACAAAGTCTGTCTTGCCGCACACACACACATACACAAATCTCTGCGTCTACAGCTCTAATCCTCCCTGTCAGAATTTGTGACAGTATGATGGACATATAGAGGGAGGGGGGAAGTGGTGTTCAGTGGTAAGTGGCAGGGTGACAGCAAAATGACAACACACACACACACATAGCTGTGGCAAAACAATAATCATACAATCCCTTCACACCTATTACTGGTAGCATCTCAGCAGTGTAGACTGACACATCGACATGTGGGAAAAAAAAATCTACATAAATTAAAAATAAATAAATGAATGAACCGTTTTTGTGTGTGTGTGTGTGTGTGTGTGGAATAGTTACATCTAGAAGCTCATTTCCACCAGAAAAAGAAAAGATGAAAAGTTATGCTGATATGAAAATAAATGTACTCATGGTGAATCAAAATTATGAGATACAAAATCAAGATTATGAGATATTAAGTTGAAAATGATGTTATGGTCAAAATGTTGAGATAGTAAGTCATAATTATGAGATACAAAGTCAAAATGAAGCTTTTGACATCTTTAGTATCTCATAATTCAGATTTAGTGAGGTGATATTTTCACTTAGCATTTGATCAAAATAAGTTTGTGATCTCATAATTGTAACTTAGTGAGTCAAAATTTGACTTTGTTTCTCATAATTATGACTTAATAAATCAGAATATTGACTTAGTATCTCATAATCGTGACTAAGTAAGTCAATATTTTGAATTAGTGTCTCATAATTTTGACATAGTATCTCATCTCTTTAATTTATTAAGTGAAAATATCGACTTACCCATTTTTTTTATATCATGTGTAACTTTTCATCTTTTTCCTTTACTGGCAGAAATGGGCTCCCATATACACCTCAAAATTCTTCAAACAACTTATTTTGCAGATCAATGTTGTCCTCACCTGACTGCGAGTCATTTCCTGGAACCGGTAGCCAACTGGGAATTATAAAACCGTTAACGATTCCAGTAAAGCACCAGTGCTGGGAGTCACAGCTCCCTAATACCTTGTGTACTCTCCACATGAGCTGATGTGCCAGAGGAAACACCCTCATGTGTCAGAAAGATGGCTGTGGCGCTGGTGGCGATATAAAAAAAGGCTAGATCCCTGGATGGAGCAGTCTGGAACAAATGGTGCCTCTGTTTGAGGGACGGACACAGAAATGGCATTGATTTATCACAGCTCATGAGATTGGCAGAATTTAAATTCACAAGATCAAAGGTCAAAACAAGGATACATGGTTGGTAGTTACAGTTTGTGAGGTCAACAGTAAAATGAAGTGGAATGTGAGTTTCCTACCCGCTTACAATAGGCCGTTTGTCTCTTTTCCCTTCAATTACGCGTATGGAACAAAAGAAGAAGTGGCATCATGTAGTTCTACTTTATGTTGACTGCTTACTGTTTCTGCGAATGTGATTTTTCAATAATGAGATTATTGTCAGGACAGAAAAAAATCAGGAAAGGAACAATTTGAATAGTCAAATAGGAGACACACACACACACACAGCACAACCCTCTCTTGTTGTATCTTGCCTACCCCCCCTCCCCTCCCATCATCGCTTCTCTTCCTGCCAAATCATTTCCACCAAATCCATTTTGATACGACATCACAGCGCCCCACAAAGTGAAGATAATCCTTGACATTTTTATCATTCACCCCCCTTTTATTTAGTCTGCGCTCTCTGTTGCCTGTCTTGTTTGCTGATAAAATCTGCCAGCCGATGCAAGCCTTGGCGGATCACACATCAAAAAGGTCCGTTTCCCCCCGGAGGGTGACGGAGTGTCAAAATAATATTCCTCTGTGTGCTCTGGGTGGCAGCTTAATTTAAAAACTTCATTTGATGATTGCAGCTATTTACATGTTGTTCTAGGCTGACTGTAATGTGTGGATACCCTCCTATTCTGATTCACTACATGATGAAAAATTATAATAAAAGAATATTTAGAAAGATAATAAACAATAAAAGACAAAAGTCTGTTTCACAGTGAGTATAAGAACAGTCCAAAAGGTTGGGGGTCATTAAATAACTATGGAAGCCCATTCCTGCCAAGACAATGAAAAAATAAGGAAAAGAAAATACATTTTGAGGATCACAAGTGTCATGTAAATGGTTATAAAGCAGTCTATTGATTGATATCTAATTGGCCAATAAAAGCAGGAATTGGTAAACGATTTTACAAATAATGACATTAATTCATCATTATTAAAATAATTTATAAACGTATATATTAATCTATCAATAAATAGGTTAAAATACAAATGGGTTTATAAACAACAAAACTGTCAATAACTACAATTAAAAATAGATTAAAATAATGGAATTTCACAATTAGCTTGAAGATTCTTTCTTAAAACAGAAATAAAAAAAAACTGACTACACAAATTAAATTAACAGTGTCAGGTTTTGATCAGGAAATTGGAAGAGTAGTTCTTTTTTTCATTTGGTTTTCTATTTTCCCACATGCTTTTCCTTTTTGTTTTGCTTTTGCTTAAAAACATGGTAAAACAAAGCAAATTGTGAATGTAATCAGCTCTCTGATTGGCTATAGAAGTTCAAACTTTGACTTACTATCTCATAATTTTGATTTACCATGTGTATTTTTATTTTTAGCATACATTTTTAGCTTTTTTCCCCCCTCCTTCCTGGCGGACAGGGGCTTCCCTACATAACATCTGAGAGATATTATGAAGTGGAAATGGTTGGACTCTGATGAAACATTCCTTTCTTTCCTCCATGCTGTCCATGTAATGTTGTTGGACACATGGGAGTGCGTGAAGAACTGTGAACTGTGTGACTTATGTCGCACTACTGTGATTCTGTGAAATATCTGTGATTTACACAACAGTTATTCTCCTTGGCTCAAGCTTCAATAAAATATATGTGAGTGTCCGGATAGATTATAACAGACTGTGACATAAGGCTTACAGTGAGAGACGACATAAAGAAGACAGTGAAAAGCTGGGGGGTAAAAAGCCAAAGATATGTGGCCAAAAATCCACTCAGAACCTCAGTTATGACATTCTGACATGATGATTCATCTCATTTGTCCATGTTAATACAGAAAAAGCCCCTTTATCTAAGAAAATGGTATAGTTTTTGCCTGTTAGGCCACTGTTTTCCAGCATTCGGGGCTTTCCTGTTTCCAATGAGGCAGAATTTTTTTCCCAACTGGTTCAGTGGAATGAACAACCCTGGCCAGGCCACGGTTTTGATTTTAACAGCAGCGAGCACAAACACTATAAATTTACAGTCACAAGAGAGAGTTTTTTAATAGGAACTCAACTTTGCAAAGGCAATAACTCTCCCAGTCTTACTTTCCCTCTCTGAAATGATCCCACTGTTTGCTGAGGCAGCTGGCAGTGCTCAGTACTCGGCCTGACAAGGTGATTTGAAATACCAATCACTGAGTTTATACAACAGGGAAGGCTTGTAAATGTGTCGAGTGGGGAAATATACAATGCCATACTTCCATTTCTTCTGGTAAAGAAAGAGAGTTATGGTTTCAGCAGTGGGTACACCTTACAGGTGATATAATATATGCTCAGTCTTGTTCTGAAACCCATTTATCATGGACGACAGCGGAGGAAAGTGCTTTTAGTTCTGTTATCCTTGTGACAATCTGCTGTAACCTCTCGCCAACACCACCCACATATATACACAAATGTACATGGATACGTGGATGAGAAACTGAAAACCCGCACAGGCTGCATGTGGCCATGCTCTGAGTAATTTACAACACCATTTGGCAGGAAGAGAGGAGAAAACTTGCACTTTTACCCACAAAATAACACCTTAAAGTTAAGTGTTTTTACCACATGTCAGGCTTCTCATTTCTAGCTAGCAACCGTAGTTTTTTTTTCTGCTAAAATGTCACTAGGTTCAGCATTAGCTAGCTAATTTACATTAGCTCCGTGAGATGGTTGATAACGCTGTCTGTGATTGACTCTTTTTAAAACGAGAACCTCATGAAAGAGTCTTTAATATGCACCTCATGGCTACATGATATGTAGATTATGTGGATTTTTCTGACTAAAATGACAACTGCAGCCGATTCAGCTGTAGCTAGCTAGCTAATTAACGTTACCTCTGTGAGTTGGTTGATAACATTTCTGGATGACTTGTTTTAAAATGAAAACCCCATAAAAGAGTCTTAAAAAAGCACTTGAGGGCTACATACATGATATAATGTTAAAAGACTGGAGCTAAAGCTACAAGTCCTAGTGAAGACATTAGCTTCCTGTTTGGATGCTTACTGTAGAAAAACATACTTTGACAACAGCTCAGAGGTTAGATTTATGCTTTATTGTTCACTTTTAATGGCTTTGAGGATGATGACTAATGAGTCTGGCAAACGTAAGGCTATCTTGGGTAAGGAGTTTACCTGGGGTTGCCAACTTAACTTCCCCTAATTCAATACAGAGCAGTACAGAGATGCTAACATTCCTCTAAACTCTGATATAGCATCTTGGCTCCTACACAGTGGGGGAATACTACACAGTGAGAGTGCCAGTGTTTCTAACGTAACCTGTGACCTCACAAAATAATGTCATGTAAAGCTAGTTATGCACCTAACACTGGGTCTCTACTAAGCTAGTTAGCCAGTCATGCTAACGTTTGCAGCTCATGTTACAGTCACACAATGTTGGCAGAATGGGAAGAACAAGAAAACCTCACGTTATTCCGACTTGGAAGTGTTTACATATTTCCAAAATGATTACCCTTGTTGTTAGTCTTGTAGTTACATAATTTAAATTGCCTAAATTAGCTCTATTTTGCAAGATTATTTGCAGTGTTATGTATTTGGAAAGGTGGAACTAGAAACAAATAAACTGTGAACTGCTCCTTTTAAATAAGCTGAATCGATTGTAGTTTTAATATTGGATTTTATTTAGGTGTAGCTGCCAGGCGTTATTTACCCACTGAATAATACAGTGAAGTGTAATCTTTTTACCAGATGTGCCTCTGAGCAGAAGTTATCAATGCCAATAAGCAGAGTTACACACTAAGGAAGAAAATAACTGAATCAACATCCCGTACGGATATGACTAACAGAGAGCAAGTGGGAGTGAAAAAGCAGGAGGTGCAGTGGAAAAAGAGTAATCCACACTTCAAATATATCAGGAGTAATCTGTATATATGATTCTGTGGAAAATCATGACATTATCTCACCCTCTAAAGTTCGTTGTACATTTGGAGCTGGAGGGGAAACTGTCCTACTTCAGCAGAAATCTGAGGTCAGTGCAGAAAATATTTCACGCCGTGTCAGACCACTCTGCACATGGTGAATAATGCTCAACATGACACCGTAATGCTTGTTCAGGTGAAAAATGGTTCCCTCCGCAACTTTCTGGGGCAGCGGTAATAATATTCCATCCGAGGGTGGGGGTGTGTGTGAAATATGGCGCTACTTCACATTCATGTATTCATCCTGGAGCGATAAATTAGACCCCAGACGTTTCAATCTAACTTCCTAAATAGAGCACTTTGTCATCACAAACTAAAGGGGAGGTATGTTGGGTGATCAACAGAATAATTCATGACATTTTTACATTTTGAGCATCAGGAACAGGGTGACACACATGATCTTCAGAATTAGCAGTGCTGTAAATAATCACCATACACAACAGGAAGACAAAATACTGTTTTAACATGAAATAATTCCTCATCCTCTCCGACTCTCTAGTGCACACACTTGCGGCCGAGCAGTAACACGAACGGCATCCTTTATCTTGATCTCTGCAGTCAAATATCATGCATAAAATGAATTAGACTGGTGCAGCCGGGTGAAGATCATTTGTTTGAAGTGACATGGCTGATAGGCGTTGATTTACTTACACAATAATGGCCTTTTAATTGAGCTCTTCCGTCCTTTGTAACATCAAAGCCTGTCAAGTGGTTTGACAACAGTGCTTGAAAGCCTTTGACAGGCACAATATGGCCACCCTCATCCATCTCAGCTTCCTTTAGCTGTCATGACCACACACAAGATTGAAACCGGACACCTTTGCCTAAGGGATGTACTGTATGTCCAACAGAATTTGAAATTAAAGTGTTTATCCCTTCAGAAAACACAGTTACTGCAGGGCAGTTTGATTTTATTCAGCTCTACATCAGGGTAAATGTGCAACATGCATGCTCCTGGTTTGATTTATTTGCAAAGACAGAAATACAAATAAAGAAAGCAATCTCATTTACCACCTTCCAGTGTTGCCATAGTCTGTTAAACCACAAGTCAAGTGTTATGACAGACTTTGTCTGCTTTGCTGGCATGTCTAGGGAGAGCAGAGGAGGCGTGTGGTGTGTGCTGAGCGATGACAGATGTGGGACGAACGCTGAAATGCACCTCTCCTTCTGCAATGGTGTGTTTTGGGTTGAAATGGTTGCTGCTGACCGGCGATTATGCAGCTGTATGCACGCAGGAACACAGCCTATGTTTGGTATAGCTCACATTTGGGTTTCTAAATGGTGCGTGGATTCATTCCTGACATTTATGAATGAGGGTTGTGCTGAGGGTTAAGTAAATAAAGCCATCAAAGAGTCGCCTTCACTGCTTCCTCTCACGTTCTTTCATTTTCCCCTTCTGTTGCTCTGTTTAAATAACCCACAGGGTTTTCTATCAATGTAACTTATTGAACAGGGTGAATCAATGCGTGACATAGATCCTGGTCCAGCACCCTGTTACAGCTAACTGCTTCTTCTTTGATTTTATAGACAGCTTCAGGATTAATGGGGCTCCAGTATGAGAGCAATTGACTTCTGTCTTGCCCTCTTTCTCATTATTAACACAGGGAATCTGTACAAAATACAAAATGGCACTAAGAGGACACATTTAACACTCAACAGACATTCATTTCACAGACTGTGTGACATTACAGCTATTCCTTTATTAGTATGGCACCCTACAGTATTGTGAAAGAAGTTGAGTTGCATTTGTGATACATCGTGTGTGCTTTTGCAGCCTAACAGTAGACAGTATCTTTACACAAATTCATGCAGTTTTAAAGATTCTTCGGACTGAGCTTCCTCTTTCATTTTTGCAATTTGTCCATTGTCCTTTCTTGTAAGAATGCTTTGATACTCTTTTCCACATCCTAATGGCAGTGTAGTTCCCCTAATTATTGTTTTACCACTGAATTTCTGCTGTTATGGGCTTGTTGTTTTCCTCCTTTGTCTCAATAAACTCATTGTTATTATATCTGTATCATATGTAGAAATGCCCTTTGGGATTTACAAGCTGCTTTTAACTTCAGTCATACTTTTGCTTCATCTGTTCAGCAACACAACGGTAATGAAAAGCTCACTTCCCTTAATGGAACTGCAAAACTAAAACTAAACTGCAAAAACACTATTGGATCAATAACCAATTTTCCCAACATCAATTTCCCAACATATAAAACAACATATAAGATAATTTCCTCAAATTTAAGTCAATGCCATGGGTATCCAAATGAGAATATTAGCGAGTGAAATAATCCATAATATAGAAACCATATTGCCGTGCCTGTTAATATTTACCTTTAGATTTTATTTGATTGGTTTTATGTTCTCAATAAAGACTTGTTGCAATTTGTTATCATAACCCTTTCAACTCCTTTCTCCCAAACCATGTGAGCAAGATGGACATCAGCTTTAGATAAATCTGTGGCATAAGCCCTGACTAATGTGATGGATGGCCTCCTCTTTGCATCTGTTGAAGTGTTTCAAACTGAAGCGAAATCAATGGTAAATGATTGCCTAGCTACTGTGCGTGGAGTGAAGGCTACAGGGAGCAATGGAAAGGTTTGTTTAGCGCCTCCAGGGCTGTGCAGTCACAATCAATTTCCCTGCAGCAGTCAAAAAAAAGGTCCACTAGATCTCTCAAATACCCTGAAACGTAAAAAGTAGTTTCTGCAAGAGTGGATGCCAAGTCTCTACTTGTAAGGGAAGTATTTTAGTAATGTATGTTGAAAACACAGTGTCTGTGCTATTAAATCAAAAAGGGACATTGCTACGCTTGTCAGGCTTTCTATTCAAGCACGGCACATATACAGTTTACTGTGATAACAGTGGCAGATTTTTTGCTCAAAACTCTTTTTTAATTTTTTTTTTTTTTTTTAAATAATGGGTATTTGATTTCAGACAGAGGTAGAGCATGCTTCTCATTTCTAGCCAGCAACTGTAGATTTTTCTGGCTGAAAATCCAGTCGCTAGCCGCTTCCATCAGCTGTAGCTAGCAAGCTACCTAACGTTACCCCTGTGAGTTAGTTGATAATGTCTCTGGCTGACTTGTTTTAAATGAAAACCCCATAAAAAAGGTCTTAAAACCAGACTTGATGGCTACATACATCTCATTTATAGCCAGCAACCGTTGGCAGTTTCATTCGCTGGGAGTCTTTTTCAGCTGCAGCTAGCTAACTAGCTAGCTAATTAACATTAGCTCTGTGAGATGGTAACGCTGTCTCCGGTTGCCTTTTTTAAAACGGGAATCTCATGAAAGAGTTAAATATGCACTTGATGGCTACATATGGGATATAATGCTAAAACACTGGGGCTTAAGCTACAAGTCCTAGGCAAGACGTCAGCGTCGTGTTTTATGCTTACTGTAGAAAAACACACATGGACAAGCAACTCAGAGGTTAGATTTATGCTTTATTGTTAGTAATTTCAAATAGTAGGTTATGTTTCACTTTTACATAAGAAAAGGCTTTGAGGAGGACTAATAAGTGTAGCAAATGTAAGGCTATCTTGGGTAAAGAGTTTAGCAGGGTTGCTGGAGTGTTAACTTCCCCAAATCCAATACAGAGCAGTACAGAGATGCCAATGTTCCTCTAAACTCTGATATGGCATCTTGGCTCCTACACAGTGGGGGAATACTAAGTGCCAGTTTTTCTAACGTAATCTGTAACCCCAGGTAGTCGGGTATAGTCTAGCTTATGTTAGAGAAGACAAACTCAATCATTAAAATACGCTCTTGCTCTTGTATTTTTGACGCTAATATAAAAAAAAAGACACCTTCTCAGTCTTTAAATGTAAAGTATTACTCTTACTACAATCCATGCACATGCACACAAATGGTCCTAAATCCTGTCCTGGCAACCACACATGAGCCTTTCAAAAGAAGCTGAATATCTACAATATTAAGTAGGTAGAAATTTTTTTTTTAATAAAAAGCTGCATTAAAACAATGTATATTTCACCTTTAAAAGAAGTAAAAAGAAGAACCCTTTTTTTAGTGCTCCAACCTTTTTAGTACACGGTAGCCAGCAGGCAGCTCTGAGTTGTTGGAATAAGATCTTCTACAAAAAGCCAAATCTAGAGGGGTGTGAAAAAACATCTTTGATGTCAGATGAAATTTCACTGAACAGCACAGTACAATCTGATTGCAGGCTGGCGTCCTCTGACAGCCTGATCTCTCTGGATTGTTCCACCCACAGGACATGCAAAGTGCATCTGTGCTACTGAGAAAGTGTGTGTTTTTGTGTGTCTGTGCTCTACAAAAGAGCTGACGATTTAAATATTTGAGGGAAAGTTGATTAGACAGGTGGACAGACTTAATCACTGGACAAATTCTAGGCATTCAGCAAGTTGATGAGTGCAAGCATGTGCAAGATCATTAGATGTCTGCTTGTGTTTCCCACTATTATGAATTAGCTCTGACAATTTGTGTTACAGAATAGGTGAAATTGTGTTAATAATCCCTATTTTTCATTCGACAAACCCCAAACCTAGCATTGCTTCCAAAGCATATCATTACCTTGTTGGATTACAGGTTAAATTAGAAAAATCCCAGTAAGAAATTGTTACTTTTACCCAAACTCATCTGTTTGTCCTCATCCTCAAATCCTTTTCTCATGTAAAAGTAAAATATATCATTTGAAAACACTAACAATAAAGCCTGGAACCTCAGTGTTGCTTGTTCATGTATGTTTTTCTATGTACGCATCAAAACCATCCAAATGAATAACATTTTAATTACATTTTTACTTATAATTTTGTATCATATAGGGCTACTATGCTACTCCTCATTTACATGTCTTCTACATGGATCATGTATTGGTGAGGATGCTGCCTTTTTTCAGCTGGTGTTTTCAACCAACACAGAAAGTTAGCATTAATTAGCCAGCTAGCTACAGCTGATAAAATCTGCTAGCCACAGTTTCATTTCAGCCAACATCATAAATGGTTGTCAGCTACAAATGAAAAGTCTGCTTTTGTTTACTTTTGTGTGAAATCAAAGACCTTTTGTTTCAAATATTACTGCAAATTTTGAGTGGCAAACTGCGTTGTAAACAGCATACTAGAATGGAAAGCTCGACAGGCGTAGAAGGGGCGTGGCGTTTGGCGAAGTGTTTCGGAAACAAGTTTGAAAAACTTTTTGTCTCATTTTAGAATAAAAGACCAAAAGGTGCAGTAAGGACACATCCGGTGGTTAGAGTTCTATAGATGTCTAATCCATCTCCACAGGTTTATTAAATACCACATCAAAGATAAAAATAAATACAATATCAATCACTCTTTGCCTTTTAGCACAGTACAAACACAATTTATGGTGTGCTGTCGTAGAGGGAGTCTTTTGGTCTATTTCTCAAATTTGGTTCCATTGTTTTGCCATGTGTTACTGCTCTGATTATGTTTTTAAAGATAAGGGAACAAGAGGAAACCCGTCTCAAATTAAGTAACAACAGGAAACAGTAATCACTCACAGACACTGTGCCACTGCTTGTTAATGACCGACTTCAAGGCAAGTCACGAGAAGTTAAAGAGAAGAGCTCTATTGTTTATTGTGACTTCTTTCTCAGTATTTGACCTTCTTTGGCTTCTCTTCTGCTCTCCCTCCTTTTGTCTCAGTCTTTCCTCTCTTCTCCCACAGACCTTTCTCCTGTTGATATTCCTCATCCTAAAGATGTCCACACCTGCAGGTTGTGTCCCTTTGCATGGGAGTTTCCAAGAACCCAGGAAAAACCTGTGTTTGCAGTTAGTGTACATGGGTTAACACAGCTAATCCAACGCAGGATTTTTGTATGTATCCAACACTCGTCAACCTTGGAAAGTAATGAGTATATCATTACAAAAAGCAATCTTTAGAGGTGACTTCTAACCCTCTGAGGCACAACTTGTGTTCTCGAGCACAAAGATGTTTGATCATATATAGTTTTCATGACTGGATAAAGAAAATAAAGTAATAATATAAAAGACTGCGCTCACTGTCCACCATATTCAATCTCCAGAGTAACTGCAACACCGCAAACACAGCAACCCTGCTTGTGTGAATCTGTGGTTTAGTAGTGATGAAGAACCACTAGTCTGATGTAAACATGAATGTGTGTTCATCAGTCAACACCGTGATTGGTATGTAAAAGTGGTATAAGAACGGAAAAATATGATTTGACCTGCATATACACATAACACCACTAGACAGAGGAACGTAAGTAAGTTAAAGAAATTACTGTGAATTTAAAGCTTCTCTTATCAATATTTTTATATCAAAAATAGATCAAATAGCTGTGTAATGTGAAAGGCGTCTAACTACAGAGAATTATCACCCTACTCTGCAGTTCACCTCAGCTCTACAGAGCATTTTAGCATTTTTCAGCTCATTGTTTTGGTTTTTGGGATGCAGCTTTACTGTTTTGGTCCAGCAAAAAAGCTTTGATAAATCCACTGTATGCTCCCTGCCCGGCACCAAATGGCAGACAAAGTTAGCGACTAGCTGGTGAACATAGTGGAGCATTTAGCAGCTAAAGAGCCAGATATTTCCCTCAGGAATTAGTGCCGAACAAAACTGAGCTAAAAGTGTTTATTGTACTTCGTGAGGAGGCTATAAACACGACTCCAAATGAATGTCAATGTAACTCCTTGTCTGCTGGTTGTGTCCCCAAGAACACTGGTTAGCGTAAGATGATTTCTGGTTCTGCTGCATCGATTTTAATGCTTTTTTAAAAACTGTCCATCGTGGGTCCAAGAATGTTATTGGAGTGCAATACTATATCGGGGGAGGACTCTCTTAATGAGCCTAATATTATATTTCATAAAAATTTCTCTAACGTTAGCGGAGGCGCTTTTTATTTCAGGTGAGGTGAGATGCCTCTATTATAAAACGCTCCAACATTTGCTAACACGTTTGCCATATAACTTTATGAGGTGATAATATATCAGTGTTGTATTTACAGCTTGTTGCGCTGCCCCCCAGTGGCCAAAAAATCAATTACTGCAGGTTTGAAGATCTCCAGTTACTGGGAATTGCCATCAAGCCAGCATTAATGATTGGTATTTAGAATCTAGCCGTATGCTTTGCACACTGCATTTACCAGTGACAAATTACAGCACCTTGGCAAGATAATTTCAGTTGTATTGACTTTATTCATTCTGTTTTTATCTGGAGGAAACAAGCAACCTCATCAGCAACCTTTTTCTGTTTGTTACCTGATATTACAGAATAACTCTAGTGACTAGTGACTTTAGTTTTATTTTACACAAATACTAATTCTTTTAGATACAGATCTGCAGTTTCATGTAAGGAAAGAAAACGTGCTTTGACTTTACACATCTGCAAGAGAAGCACTTGTAAATACTGTACAGAGAAGTTACAGAGGCAGATGTGTTGATTGATTTTATGTATTTTTAAAATTGTTTAATGTGCTTTGTAGATCCGTGCGTGTATACTAACAAGGTCTGTACTGTGCCAACACTTGATAAGGCAACTACTCCTGCTGTTTCCCCCCAAAGCCACACAAGTGCTCCCTCCTCTACAGTGGTGCAGGCTGTGACCTTGTTTCCTGATGAGATGGCGCTCCCTCTCTCTGCTTCTTATCACCAATGGGACATTGATGGATGGCTGAGAGTAGCTGTTCTGCTGTTTAGGGCATGAGGTCAAGGCGACAGTTACTTTAGCCAAAAGTTTGTTTTTTTTAAAGAGTGACATAGTGCTGATTTCAGATCGTTAATGAGGCCTGTAAGGATTGTAAAAAAAAAAAGAGAGATTTTTCAAATTAACTGCTTGTTTTTAAAGACGTCATTGAAGAAACTGTGCTTTTACATAATTTATTACCCTTTCTCTATATTTACATGTGAACCATTGCTTTTGAAGATTAAGGAGGACCCTGCAAGATATGTACAAATATCCATCAGCTAATTCACATTATGCAGCCTTTTGCCCACAGGTTATGAGGGATTAGGAATGATTTCGCACTCAATTGAGGCTGCAAAGGATTCAGAGAATCAAAGCCCCTCAGACTGAGACTATTTTGGGCTGCTGCTGCTAATAGTTCTTGTCAGCCGTAATTTTTAAGTACTTTAACCAATTCATTGTATAATTAGGTTAACAAAATTAGCTCATTGCAAAGTCAGTCAGCAGGCGGTAATGCAATAAAGTTATTAACATTCCAGATTTATAGAACCATTAATATTGAGGCGATCTGTCTTTATCACATTTTTCTTCCCTGGTAAAAATGGCATGAATTAATAAAAGAAAATAGACTCTAGTGACATGTTCTGTACACTTTATTGATTTTTTTTGTTCTCAAATATGCTCAGAGCAAAAGCCAGAAGACAAATGATCTGTCACCCCACATGCCAAAATTAAAAGCACACCTGAATGTTTTAAGTAAAAGGCTAAAAGAAAATGGTTAATGAAGAGTGTATATGTCTTAAACCTTAATGTAATAATACAACAATATTTTCGAAACTGCATTTAGCATTTTTAAAAAGTGACAGCCAAATAGCTGCATGTGAATAGTTGCCAAAATGTTATGATTATGACTATTCAGCATGACACAATGTGGTGCACCTTGCAAACAAGTGTGTGAACTTTAGAGGGTTTAGAATTAAGGATTTAGGAAATATGTGACCTGTCCTGTTTGTGCATCTGTCAACTACATTTATGTCTTTTTCCATTTGTTCTGTGACTTACATTGTGTAAAATTATATAGTGTACAGTATATGCATGTAATGTGGCAATAGACTTAAGTGAAAAAGTATATGACATCTGTTCCAAATTTGCCAAATCTTCTGCTGCTTAACTCTACTCATTACTTAGCTGTACATCAGAAAAATATGGTTAGTTTGACTAACTGCTACCAAAATGTTGCTGATTCTTATTTGGAAATCCCCGCCTTATTTAAAGAGTAAATTAACACTAAACACATGTTGTGACATCAATGTTAAAGGAAGTGGAAACCTGTATTTCAACAAAAGATTTATAGAAAACACTGTAGAGACGTAGATATTAAAACATATTGTTTAATGACATTTCAATTACCTTAAAAAGCCCTTTTTCTTTTAAATTCATGAGCAGAAGCCTGAGTTCATTTGGTAGTTTTGATTTTGGACCATTATCAGGGTCGTACTAAATCTAACCAAAACAACTTAAGCTACTGGTTAGATAAATGTAAGTACGATATAAGTGCAATCATACTATATAAACTGCTCCAACATGCTAAAATTGACAAATGTTGACATAGAACGGCTCCATGGAACATTTTAATTTCTCTAGAACTGGGTTTTTAAAGTCGGACACTGTGGGAAACAAAATTGAGATAACGGAGACATTGATAGTGCAACATGACAAAAGTTAATATTAATGGATTGTCTTTGATTGTCTTTTTTGATGTAGGGGATAATTATGCTCAAGCTAAGTTTTAGAACTACAATAACTTTAATTTGGGGGCTTTGGGAAATGTAAACAGGAAATAATGTTGCCATGGAGTCAGTTAGTTAGCTGTAGGCTACGACTTGCGCCCCGTTTTTAGCCTATATTTGTTTACATTTTGCCAAATTGGCACCATTAAATATGCCGAATTAGCTATTAGCAGTTCCTGTTTGCAATGTACTCATGGATGCACAGACAACTATCACTGGATTACTTTGATACTGAAGAAAACTTGAAAACGTGATGTTTCTCAGGCAAGTTCTGAAGTTAAAACTAATGTCTTTTTTTGTATGATTTCTAAGCAGATTTATGGTCGTCTATTTGCGGATACTGGAGATAATGATATCCTACGGAAGTGTAAGAATCTAAAAATATGTGTCTCATGTCTGTGTGTTCAGATTTGATTTAGTTATATCTCAGAGAAGCACTACAAATTTTGAGCAAATTGCAGTTCACGCCTCACTTCTCTCTGTACCCGAACTGCACCCTAAGCCAAAACACAGCCACCATGACCCACTGCTATGAAAAACAAGCATCTGGACTAGTAAACTCCTTTTGGCATTTGCCCTGCTTGTACTCATCTGCTTGTTGACAACATAGTGATGATGACTCATGTGACCACATGACTTATTTCCACTGCTTACTGACTTTGTTCCCTGCATCATTACACTCACAAAAGTGCATTTTTAGTTTTAATAAGGGGTTTATGCACCACATCCCAGTACACTCATAGTATCCCTCTCTGTGAAGTTGTCAGTGGACTCTTCTTGGGGAAAGTTCCTGCTCATGCCTTAGATCTATGTTTCATGAGCTGGAAATTGACATTTTGAGCAAAGTTTAGTTTTCCACATATTCGTGATTGTGTGGTTTCATTTAGACTGACCTAAAAGTTTAAATACTGCATGGTCATATGTCAAACATTTGATGTTCAACTTCTTAAAACTGCCCTCTGATACTGAACCTTATGATTCAACACTTTGTCTATGATTAGTCTTTGTTACTGAAGCCCAAACCTCGTGTAAGATCAGAGCTCTTCTCTTAGACATGGTTGACAACATTTTGGGCAAAAACCCACCAATTTTATGCTTTTTATTTCTGCATCTCCTGATCAAGCAAACCATCAAGATGGCACAGTGTTGGCTTACAGATATACAGTATTTCAATAACTAATGATGGAAATAAAGGCCAAAAAACACATAAATAAAATGTAATACATCAAGTATCATATTATTTTCCTAATAACAAATGAGTTCATGACACAAAGCTATCCCCAAACACAGCATATAACCCGTTTAATGTTTAAATTAAATTGTTTACATTTTTTAACCACGCTGTTATGAGCTGACCTGATAAAACCCCCACAGTTAGGTGAGGTTGGACTTTTATATTTAACAGAATACAAACTCAGATGAGCTCTTGTTCTCAGAAATGTGAGGTACTTGTATTTATTTCCATTTTATGCTACTTTATACTTCTACTCCACTACATTTTGGAGGCAAATATTGTACTTTTTACTGTACTACATTTATTTGATAACTTACTAGTTACTAGTTAGCCTACTTTGTGGATTGAGATTAATAATACGAAATATAATCAAGAAATAAATTATGATGTATTATTATAGCTTAAGAAAATACATTTTATTAGCTACAAGCTACCCAGCAGGATATAAAGTAATTAAAATAGGCTCCACCTTTACCAACTGTAACATCAAAGTGATGAACACAGTAATGCATCAATAATTAGAATCCAATAATATCATATATATGAATCTGAAATGGGCATAATGAGTACTTTTGGTACTTTAAGTACATTTTGATGCTAATACTTGTACTTTTACTTACATAAGTAATAAGTAATACTGTTATGTACAGTTTGAATACATGACTTTTACTTGGAACAGAGTATTTCTACACTGTGGTATTGTTACTTTTACTTCTAGATCTGAGTACTTCTTCCACTGCTGGTATATACATGTGTTTTATTTCCAAAAATCTAGTTTCTACACAATTTTCCAGCATATTGAATCACCGGGGTCGCCAACCTGCAAGTTCCTCTTTAAGTAAGACTTTGAATGCAGGACTTTTACTTGTAACTGAGTATTTTTATACTGTAGTATTGCTACTTTTACTTAGAGGTGGAAGAAGTACTCAGATTTTGTACTTAAGTAAAGGTAGCAACACAACAGTGTAGAAATACTCTGTTACAAGTAAAAGTCATTCAGTCAAATGTTTACTTAAGTAAAAGTACAAAAGTATTGGCATCAAAATATACTTAAAGTACAAAAAGTAAAAGTACTCATTGTGCAGAATTGCCTATTTTAGAATAACATATATATTATATTATTGGATTATAATTATTTATGCATAAATGTGTTCATCACTCTAAAGTTGCAGCTGTTAAAAGTTTATTTTAATTACTTTATCTGCCGGGCAGCTTGTGAATTTCCCCCTGGGAATCAATAAAGTTTTATCTTAATCTATAATTTTACATCTGAATTTATTTGTTATTGATTATATTTTGTATTATTAATCTTAATCTGCAAAGTAACTAGTAACTACAGCTTCAAAATAAATGCAGAGGAGTAAAAACTACGACATTTGCCTCCGAGATGTAGTGGAGTGCAAGTATGAAGGAGCATAAAATGGGACTATTCAAGTAAAGTCCAAGTACTTCTCCCAGCACCGAGTAAACATGTCAGAGGAGTGGAGGGATTGTCACTTGGAGGCTGCCGTCGCTCCGCCCTCCGTCCCGCCCACCTCATCACTGATGCGGCCACCCAGCGGACACTTTGAAGTCCTGCCTGTTGAGATCAGTGCGCCGCTGAAGTCCGGACTGAAGACACGCAGTGGGAAGTTTCCTCTCATCGCTGGGAATCTATAAAGTGCACTCTGGTCTTTTATGCCTTTACAGAAGTGTCCATTTTGTCCGCTGCAGCTCTCACACGGTGGACTTTTGGTTTTTTTTTTTTTTTTTTTTGGTTTGGAAATCTGAAATTGGAGTAGGAGCCGTGTCGGAGATGAAGATGCTTCAAACGAACTGAGAGGCTTCTCCGTCCTTCGGGACATTTAAGGACGTCCAGCTGTGTATTGTTTTTTTATTTTTATTTTATTGTTTGGGGACATGACTGGTGTCTGCATGGATTACATTTAAACCTGTCAACACAATTTTTTGTTTTTGGGGACTATAAGTAACGCACATCTCCGAAGCGCAGCGCCCTCTCTCCAATGAAATATCTCTCCTCCGGATCAGCTGCGGATCGAGTAAGTAAGCGGATCGAGCTCAGTGAGACCAGCGACAGTAAAAAGTCTCGTCCCGGTGCTGTGGTCTCTTTGTTGACCCCCCTGGACCCACTTCGGCAGGCAAAGCGGCTTCCTATCCGAGTTATCAAGATGTTGACTGCGCACACTGGACACTTGCTGCACCCGGAATATTTACAGCCTTTGACGCCCGCACCAGTGAGCATAGAGGTATTTATTGTCTTTTAAAATATATCATAATTTAGAGAGGACTATTTTTGCTCTGCAGTGTGGTGAAAATCTAAAGATAGCTCTAAATGCACTGCACAGTCATCCGTCATGATAACAAAAACAATTTAATAAATTCCTCAGTAGAAGACAAATATGTCTCTGACCTTTATATTTAACTTTGACTTAAAGGCCCGAGTAATGAGTATGAGATACAAATTACATAATAGGTTACTGATCTTTAATCATATTAACCCACTCAAGTAATGACAACTTAATTATATGTTTAAATTACAGCTGGAGCGATTAGATTGATGGAATAGTCGATAGAAAATTAATTAACTTTTTTTTTGATAAACTGCATTGTTGACAAAACAAGTAGGGCTGCAACTAATTTTCATAATCGATTAACTACAGATTTTTTTTCTTTTCTATAAATCGTTTTGTCTATGAAATGTAAAAAAAAAAATACCCTTCACAGTTGCCCTGAGCCCAAGGGCATGTCTTCAAATGTCTTTTTTTGCACAACTAAAAGTCGAAAGCCCCACAGATACTCTGTTTAAAATGATATGTGACAAAGAAAAGCAGCACATTCTGTTATTTGAGAAGCTGGAAACAGAGAAGATTTAATGTTTTTGCTTGAGAAATGACTGAAACGATTAATTGATTATTAAAATAGTTGATGAAAGATTCATCAACTAATTGTTTGAGGTCTTAACAACAATTTGAAGACGCCCCCTTGGATTCTGGGAAATCATATTGGGCACTTTTCACTATGTTCTGTCATTTTATAGACAAAACATCAGGTTAATCGCTAATTCACATAATTGTAAATTGCATCCTCAGTGCAAATTAAGTAAATATCAACAGTTTACAGGCCTACAGACGACCACAGAGGACTAACTGTCGTTTGGTTCGAGTTGTCAGGGACTGTTCACATTTTTTTTTTGCATGAAAGCCAACATTTCTCTGGGCAGAATACAGTTACAAAAAAATCACAGAGCTAATCAGAATCTATACTTTGTTGTAGCTGGATGCCAAGAAGAGTCCGCTGGCCCTGCTGGCACAGACCTGCTCTCAGATTGGTAAACCAGACCCTCCGTCCTCCTCCAAGCTGGGCTCCTCCTGCAGCCAGGGGGACAAGGAACCCAGCAGTCGGTCATCCATCTCCAGCCTGAAGCTCGGGGAGCGCCGCCCCTCCCTGGAGGATAAATGCAGCTTCAAGCCCTACAACAAAGGCAGTGGAGACTGTCGCAGAGACGGAGTTACCAGCAGCAGCTCCAACAGCAGCAGCGATAAAGTCGGGTTCAGGGTGCCCAGCAATAATGCTACCACTAACGGAAATTCAAGCAATGGCCAGCAGTCCTATCCGCCCCACGCTGCTTCGCCCAGCACTAGAGCCAACAGCAGCACCCCACCAGGACACACTCAGCAGCAGCAGCAGCAGCAGCAGCCGCCTCACAAACAGAGCCAGTCTCCTGGTGGACAGCCCACGTCACACTCCCAGACTCCGAATGGAGAAACTGCACATGAGCGGGGCAGTCCCACCAGCACGAGCAGCAATAACAGTCATCCCAAAAAAGACGCTGATGTAAGCAAGACCAACTCGGACAGTCCACACGAGGCAAACTCCAGCCACATTCGAGCCAGCACAAACTGCAGTAACGGCAGCTCTGACGGTGGTTCCAACCATGAGGGAGGTAAAGCGGAATCTGCCCAGCCTAACCTCGGCCCTGGACGCATTACACCCATTTCTCCTTATAAGACAAGCCAACCACTCTTCCCCCTGCCCTCCTCTAATATGGGCTACCACGGATCTGTAGTGGGGGCTTACGCAGGGTACCCGTCTCAGTTTGTTCCTGGGCTGGATCCGACAAAGTCGAGCCTCAGCGTGGGAAGCATGGGAGTTCCAGGAAAGCACCCGAGCTCCAGCCCTCTCACAGGTGCCTCCCCTCCTTCCTTCATGCAGGGTTTATGCAGGGACCCCTACTGTCTAAGCTATCCAAGTGTATCCCATCTCGGCGGAAGCAACTGCAACTCCTGCATCCACGACCCTTCCTCCACCCTCAAATCAAACTTCCCATTGGTGTATCCCTCCCACCCACTCCACTCCCTCCATCAAAGCTCTCTGTCATCCAGCATGTCCTCCTCCCTCTCACATCCCCTCTACACGTACGGCTTCATGCTCCCCAACGACCCCCTGCCTCACGCCTGTAACTGGGTCTCAGCCGGGGGACCGTGCGACAAACGTTTCGCCACGTCAGATGAGCTCCTGGCTCACCTCCGCACACACACAGCCCTGCCTGTGGGAATGGACAGTAAGCTGCTCTCTGTTTCCTCCTCCGGACCTGCCCCCTGCCACCTTCACCTCCCCCACCAGAGCAGTCCAGGCTCCATGCCCAGCTCCCTCTCCCTCAGGGCTCCCCCCAGCCTGGGTTTAGCTCGCTATCACCCCTACAGTAAGGTCCATCTGCCCCCTGGACCCTCCTCCATCTCCCTGCACTCTCTGCCCAACACAGGCCCGTACTACCCTCATTACGCTCTCTACAGTCAAAGACTTGGATCTGCATCTGCTCTGGGCTACCAGTGATACAGCATCTACTTACATGTTTAAAGGAATGGTTTGACATTTTGGGAAATACGCTTATTCGCTTTATGGCAGAGAGTTAGATGCGAAGACTAATACCACACTCGTTTCTTTTTCTTAAATAGGAAACTACAGTCAGCAGCTGGTTAGCTTAGCTTAGCACAAACATTGGAAACAAGGGGGGAAAACTAGCCTGGCTCTGTAGAAAAGTAACAAAATCCACCTCTAAAGCTCAATAACGCGTTATATCTTGTTTGTTTAATATGTTTAAAAAAAGTGTGAAAAGGACAATTCTCCGTTTTACGGGGGACCAGTTTCCAGGCAACAAGATGGGACTCCAGGAATTTAAAGCTCCCAACCAAGAAACAGCCCAGCACATAACCCCTCGTAAAACAGTAAATTGACGTTTTTACACTTCCATTTTTGTAAGTATTAAACAAACGAGATATAACGTATTAATTAGTGAGCTTCAGAGGTGCTGGTAGGCTGATCTTATACCTTTGGACAGACCCAGGCTAGCTATTTCCCCTTGTTTTGTGCTAAGCTAAGCTAACCGTCTGCTGCCTGTAGCCTTATATTTAATGGACAGATACAAGAGTGGTATTATTCTTCTCATCTAACGCTCTATCAGAAAGCCAATAAGCATATTTTCTAATGTCAAACTATTACTTTAAGCTTGTACCTCTGACTAGGATGGGAGTGCAAGTTCTGGATTTTGACTTGAGTGCATCTTCACACTTTCTTTATACATTATATATGAAATTTGGTGTTTCTAATCAGGCTCCACTCCTAAACATCAGAGGACACATGTGGCGCTTGCATCTCCGCACATTGCTGGGATACTTTTGCAACAGAAATGACTGCCCTTAGGTGACTTTTGCTGCCCCATGGGCTTGGCAGATTGATGGTTGGACGCTGTGTAATAGCACTTGGATGTTCAGGGTTCTCACTGCAAATGATGATGATTTAGTGCAGAAAAATGTAGTGTGGGATGGCACTAAGCTGCAGCCGTGGACTGATGTAAGTCTGGCCACAGTCGCTTTCTCCCTGCAAGAGATGCATGTAAGCTTGACACAGCATACACAGTTAACTGTTTATTCAGCCCCATGGTTTGTGATGATTTGTTTTGGCTCCTTATGTTTTGTTTATTCCTACTGAAAAGTTGTATTTATTTTTTTCCGGGAATCTGGCTTTCATGTTTACCATATAAATCTATTCTCATTTTACAATCCTCTGTGCAGACTTGTTGGAAGCCAGATGACAGATGTTGAATATGTCGTGTCTTAACACTTCTTCAAGAATGAATGTTGAAATCACATCTCTGTCTGTCTCTCTCTCTCTCTCTGAACTCCTCAGCTTTTTGATTTTTTTTTTTTTAATTTTCACAGCAAATCAATAAAAATGAGATGTGATATTTTTTGTAAAATTGGTGGTACCCTGTGGTGGTATCCAGTCAAAGGGGAGGTCATATTTTGTTAAATAAATCACACTGAAGATGTATATTCTGTTGTCTTCATTTCTGTGGTTCTGGTCTGATATTGTCAATTTTTCATCAGGAAGGCAGGCTGAATCTAAATATTTCTTTATGCAGCATTTGAATTTAACAGCAACCAACAAAACAACAACAATTTTGAAGTTTTAATTGCTTTTATATTTACTTTGTAAATCTAATAACCATCAGATTTTGACGATGATCTCAGCTTCTTTGAGGTCAATCTGCAGTTTTTCATTTGACCTTTTCTCATTGAAACCAGTGTAGAGAGGACGTGGTGGTTCCCCTTTTGGGAATAATCTATACACAAACTGTCAACAATCTGATGCACTTACAAGGGATATTTCTTGATTTACAACTAAAACAAAACATGGTACAAACAATACATCTTATGTCAGGAACGTTTGAGCAGTATCTCTCTGAAAAAGAGAAGTATCTCCTAAATATGTTGGTGACCAGTTCTGCCATTTGACAGCACTCTTCCCTTTAGAGTTTGAAGTTCTCTCTCTCTAGCTGACACAAGTATTTCTGCCTCTTCTCACTTCTTACGCCTTTATCCCTGTATTTAAATGATTTCACTTCTCCCCCTTCTCTATGATGGCCGGCTTTTCACTCCACCTTCAAGTGTGGCCGTTTGAAACAACTATAAACACTTTTGATTTCCGTGGTCAAACAACACGACGTATGAATTCCCTATGGGGAAGAAGAAGAGGTGAAGTAGTGAAAGGAAGATGTAAACTTTTGTCAGTATACATGTCAGCCTGACTTTGATGCTGAGTGGATTTGTACCAGTGGATATTTTTCCTGTGAAAGAATCACATGATTGATGACTTTAGATGTACTTTCCTTCCTCTTATTTTTCACCGTGTCGACAGTGGCTTATAAGCAGACTACAGGGATACAGCTCACATTCCTCTGTTCTGCAGTAAATGCAGTGTCACCTTAAAGCAACAGCATCCTTATTTAATGCTCATGGATTATGTGTAATGGAGTGGTTTTAAAGAATCTGTAGACGCAGAGGCAGCATGGAAAAGTCAAACCTATCTGGATGTAATGTATACATACTGTAGGACCCTGATAAGCATCAGAGCCAAAGTGCCGCTTCCCGTATGTGTTCAAGATGAAGTCCTGACAGTCGCTCAAGTTACCACGGCTGCCACATGATTGGCAGCGGTAATATGCCATTTCCTAGCAACATGACACTGTGACACTCTTGGCGAAGTATAGATGACCCACGCTGGTCACTCACAACTCTGACAAGGGACCCACAGGGGTCAAAACAGCCAGTCCCGGCTGTAACAAGAGAAAGCGCTCCTGTTTCAGTGGTTCAAGATGCTGTGATGGGATGTCTGAGTTCGGCAGGAGGGCATGAGGTGTAGGCCCACTCTGGAGGTCTCACATTGCCAGATATGGCCCAGAAAACAGACCCACTTAAATTATTAAGTCTAAGAAACGAGTTGGGTGCTGAAACTGCAATCTAAGGGTTGTCACATACTCCTCACAGTCAGTCTTGGAGTTGATTTTAGAGAATATTTTGTGGGAGGATTTCAGTGCACTTTCTGTCAGCTGTATTGTGTGAAGTATAGTGTTGGATTGGGATGCCACCTATTGGTGATCAACAAAACCTGTTTTGTCATCCAAATGTAATCAAGAGGAAGCATCATCTGCTTATGGTTTGTCTTGTTTGTTTCTGTTAATGCATAACATGAACCTGCCCAGGTACTGCAAATGAAAATGAGCCTTTTGGCTAAATATGACACATTTACATCATATTGGTGTTATTTAATGAGTTTCATCCCTGATAAAGAAATGAATAGAGTAAAGTAAATAAAAGTAAGACTTAGGGATATAACTTATTGGGTGGGTTAGAAAATAGGAATGGTTATGTATTTTTTTCTTTTTGCTGAAGGGAGGGTATTATAATAATTTAACATAATTTTTGATTACACTTTACTTGGATAGTCCGCCCACAGATAGTTGATAGAGTATTTGTAACATTATGTATGTTCATCAGTATACTTTACTGATAATCTGTTAAACATCTACAGACAACAGCGAAACTGTTGAAATGTAACAAATACTCTACAAACTATCTGTTTTGTTCTTTTGTGGGGAGGAGCAGGGTAGTGTCTTTTGGCATTTTATCATCCCAGATGTATTGTTTCATTTAATTCTTTCCTTATGAAATGCATTTCATTAGCAGTTTCAAAAACAATTGTTTAATAGTAGTTTAATAATAATAATAATAATATTTTAATCTAAAAGATTCACGTGTACCATGGGTCACACAGGTGTGTGTTGTCATATACAGAAGACAACATACGTACTTTATGTTTAGTGCTACTCAGCAAATTTTAGCATGCTAACACGCTAAACTAAGATGGTGAACATGGTAAACATTACAATATACCTGCTAAACATCAGCATGTTAGCACTGTCATTGTTAGTGTTTAGCTCAAAGCACCACTACTGGCATGGCTGTTAAAAAGTGAAACAAAAGGTTCAGCCTCCCTCCCGATCCCAATAATTTTCATACAGTCCCTTAGTCATTACTCATGCAGCCAATATACAAGTATATGATTTTTTTCTTTTCAGGCCTCAATTATTCCCTTCTTTTGTTTCTCCCCCCAACCCTAATTTATACAAGAGTAAAGCTGACTCATCATTCATGCTGTTTTCCTTTAGTTATATTGGTTACACACCTCAGAGAGGCCGAGCAGAACCAATGAAGAAACTGGGGGCCAAATGTCCTGCTCAAAGGCGGCTTAAAGGAGTGGGTGGAGGTTACTTATTCACTATTCCCACCCACGTTTCCGCAGTCAACCAAAGGATTCATCCTTCACAGAACAACTCTGCTTCCCTAATCTCTGGGGTACCGCAGCCCTTTTTATTTAGCACTCTAAATTAAACCCAGAGTGACATATTATGCTGTAACGTATAAAAAGTATCTGGGTATTGTTCTTGGAGGTGAGGGCTGTCTCCGTGGCTGGTCTGAGTGAGTCCTGGGTGCAGCTTGACAGCCCCAGTGATTAATGATGACAGACTGTGGAGCTGCTCCTTCATCACATGACAAGGCTTTAACCTCTCTATCAGCCTAAATCAGTGCAAAAAGGCCAAAAGAAAAGACGGAGGAATCTCTTTCCCTTAGCCCTCAGAGATAGTGAAATTGTTTCTTGTATTAAAATCATTAAGTGAGAAATCAAGAACATCTGCCCTGATACTTCCCCCGAATTGTCTGTGAGTTACAGATAGCAGACTGCTTCCCAGAAATAGACCCCTCTGCTTTCATTTTGTCTTCTCTCCAACTTTATCACTTCATCCATCATCCTACTATGTGGGCTTTTCAAGTGGTCCAAAAATAAAGAGGACACAGATGTCAGCCATGCTATACTGATGTTTCTAAACCACCATAAACCCGTAACTTACATCCACCCTCTGAGACTGGGAGAAATGTTGAAAATACACTTTTCTCGCTTACAGAAAAAACACTCCACAAAACCACTTTCAAACTGAGCTGCACACAATATGCTGATCCACTACAGTGCTCGTATGTTAAATTACCCACATCCAAGAATTAATTAGTCTGCACTTGAGCAGGTATTTTTATTTCTAAAAAGGGCACTACTAAGATCTATCCCACCTCTTTTTCCAAGTAAAAAACAAAAAAAACATCAACAGAGGGAGTTTAGTGGTGTACAAGAGGGCAAACGCAATTATGGTTTCTTTGCTAATGTGCATGGCCCCAGCTGGTTTTGATCTGGCTGTGCTCTGAGGGCTGCTAGCTCAGTTGTCAGCTCTCATGCATCACAGACTCGGTGCCTAACGGAAAAACGTGCTTTGGCAGGGACCAGCAGAGGCCTGGAGGCCAGCGGGTGCTGTTGGGTTAGCCACATGAGGGGGGTGGGGGGGTGACACCATCCCATTGCCTTCCGCATCTGGATCCTCACGGTCACATTCTCTCATTCCTTATGGTTTTTCACCCTGTTCATGAATGTAACCGCTGTAATTGGCCGGCGTGACCCAGAGCAGACGCCACGCCACAGACTTGGGAGGTCAGAGAAAAGGCTCCAAAATACACACACATGGACAGCAACAGAAAGAAAGAAAGTACAAAGCAGAACGAGAAAGAGATGCTTGCATGGAAATAAGCAGACATGATTACTCAAATACAGTCATTAAGGAGGAAATGTTGTTTTTCAGGCTGTCAAGATGATTAATGAGGGACAGAAAATCCACTCAAATGCGTTGTTTAGTCTAACCAGCAGACCTGATCTCTGCCACTAACTTAGAACAGACAGGATGTGTGTGTGTGTGTGTGTGTGTGTGTGTGTCTTGAATCGCTAAAAAAACTGTTGAAAGCTAAAAAGGTAGAGGTAAGGTGCTATAAAACAGTAATGTAGTATGTGTGTGGCACAAAACTCTGAAAGCCTGAATTTCACTGTTTATCATTCAGGTAATAATTAATAATAATAGTATTTGACGAGACCAGGACATAATTACATTCAGAAACCACAACTGACCGTTCACTAAACCCTTTCCTCTGAACAGCTGTTGTCCAATCATAGCTTAGTACTCGTAACTAGCCACAACAAACCACGTTTGCTCCATATAACTCCACATTTCATTTGTGTATATGTGCCTTTAGTAAGAGTTATATTCAGCATTTAAAGAGTTTGGAGGGTCTTGTCTTTTCATTTAGCCTTTCCAAAACCAAAAACACAAGATTAAAAGTGTAACTAGTGTGTTAATTTGCTCTAACGTAAGCGCGCGGTTGTTAGCATGTCTGGCTAACTAGCTTACTGCCTACAGTATAACCAAGCGTTACTTTAAAGGCCAAGAAACATTTCATTAACTTACAATGCTTTGTGGGGTTACATGTTTGGTTGTAAAAACAAACTAACACACATTCACATCAGGCCTGGATGCTATCAGAGTTTAAGCTAACGTTAGCAGCTTTGTCCTACTCTTAGGTGGGGGACATCAGCCAAACTCATTACCCGAGACATCGTTCATTACATTTGCCGAACACATTTTTTAAGGCCCTTTCAGACACAACGCGATTTGCACATGCCGCTCTGCGCCCGAAGTTTAATCTAGCTGAACGAAAAGCCGTCATGGTGTGACGCAAGCCATTAGAAATAATGGGTTTCAGGGCGCAGTGGTGCCGTTGTTGTGTTGTGTCTGAAAGGGCCTTGAGTCTTCATCCTAAAAGCCTTTTCTCTTGTAACGTTAAAATGGAAACATACAGTCTGAAAATAAAAACAAAACAGCTTAAATCTATCCTTTGTCTTCTTTGTCCAAGTATGTAAGCTAAAGTTAAGCAGCTAAACAAGTTTATGTTAAAATTAAGGAAAAATGTAAGGCTACTTAAAATACAACTAAGTAGCTCTACACTGCAATACAAGAAAAATGTTTTTTCTTGATTTCCATGTCTTTTTTCATAGTAACTGGTGACAATGCTAACTTGTAGCTTTAGCCTCAGTCTTCTAGCACGATATCATATATGTAGTCATCAAGTGAATATTTAAGACCCTTTATGAGGTTCTTAATTTAAAACAAGGCTTGAAACATTAAAAAGTCATCCGGGACAGCAATTTCAACCGACTCATGGAGCTAATGTTAGCTTTATTAGCTAGCTAGCTACAGCTGATAAAATCTGCCAGTGACAGTTGCCTTCTAGAAATGGGAAGCCTGTTTTTGTCTCTGTCTGAAATCAAGGACTCATTGTTTCTAATATTCCTAAGAAGTTCGAGTGGTGAACCTATCACCATTATTATTGTGGACTGGAGTAGCAACAGGGGGTCAGGACATAGCAAGCGGTCAATATCAAAACTAATTTCATGTATATGTCCAATTTAGATTAATAATGAAAAATGTTTCCTGTAATTTTAAATATGTCAGTTTCTGATGAACAGCAATCTAAGACATCTTTTTCTGGTTTCCTTCAAGTGTGTCATATTAATTTAAAAATACATTTTATGCTGCAATTGATTACCTGGTCTACAGTCTCTGTCAACACATTCTAGAAAATTAGCCTTCTTTGTGAGTTTTCCAGCTTGTGCTGTGCCAAACTTTCCCAGAAAACTCCAGATGTTCCCCAAATCATGCTGGAAGGCTGATAAGGAATCAGCTTTCACCAGATGTCCAGATGTCTTGCCTGGACTCAGCGATTTAGTAGCTGTGAATGATAAAACAGTGTTTCAGTGTCTCACAGCCTGACTGGCTTTAATCATTATGCAAGCAGCTGCAGATATGGGTGATGTCATGTCAGCGTATGGGAACGAGAATGAGATGGTACATATGTTTTAAAATTTTTGTGTCTCTGGATATTTTATGTATTTGGACATGTTTGCTAAAGCAGGACATACAATCACTGGAATGTGGAAATGAAGCACAAAAGAAGTAGGGCTGCAGCTAACTATTATTATGAGGGTGCAAGTTCATTCTTGACCTTGGAAATA
Organism: Siniperca chuatsi; assembly: GCF_020085105.1. Classification (NCBI taxonomy): domain Eukaryota; kingdom Metazoa; phylum Chordata; class Actinopteri; order Centrarchiformes; family Sinipercidae; genus Siniperca; species Siniperca chuatsi. Next base: position 5,093,065 of record NC_058059.1, read on the forward strand.
ATCTTAACTCAAGGACCACTTACCATGTTTTTTGGACTGTGAGAGCCAGTAGACCTTGAGTTGTGATTATTTTGTAAAATTTTTATTTTTTTATTTATTAATATACCTTTTTTTTCCTCCAATCTTTCAATTAATTTACTTTGCTAGGTTTTTCAAGACCGTGAGATCCAGTTGAAAGCTCTGGGGAAAAACTAGTAATCAGAATCAGAATCAGAAATACTTCATTGATCCCCAGGGGGGAAACTCTTTTGCTACAGCAGCTCACTATCACGTCAGTGCACACAGGAATAGAAGTACTAGGCAAAAAAACAACAACTATACACTATAATACAGGTCAGAAAATAAATTAAGTACAAAGTGGGTTTAAGTAGACCTTGAGTTCGGATTATTTTGTAAAACTTTTGTTCTCATTATCTATTAATATAGGCTACCGATTATTATTTTCAATTAATTTAATTTGCTTGGTTTATCTGTGAGATCTAGTTAAAAGCTCAGAAAAAAAGCTAGTAGACTTTGAGCTAAATGCTAACATTAGCATGGAAACATGTTCACAATAAGCCCTTTTTTACAGCAGACATTTTGACTTGTCATAGTAGTAAAAGCACAGGTGTTACTAATAACATTAACGATGGCTCTGTTTTATTAAAGTGTCCCACTAAGCCAAGACAGTGTCACAGTGAGCCAGCATGCACAATATCAGGATGCATCTGTTGTTTTTCCAACCAACTTTAGATGAAACCACGGCCACTTCCAAAAGCCTCGACGGCTGCGTTCCCATGGAAATCGAGCTCACGTGGGTCCCGCGAAATATGACTACTACAGTAGCTTGGAAAATAGCGCTTTGTGGTAGTCATCTGTTCCTATATAAGGTACAAGATGGGTGGATAGTTTATGTGAATAGTTTAAACCCCCCAGCCAGTCTCTGTCAAAAACAATGACTTTGACAGCACTGGAAAAGCTAACATTAAGTTAACATTACTAAAGGCCTTTGAACTGACTGCATTCCAATAAGCTAAGAAAGTAGGCAACTTCCTGTCACTTTAACAGCTAGCTATATAGGCTAAAGTTATTATTGTCATGAATAAATGTCTCACCTGCCGGTTTTAACTTTCTTAATATAATCTAATAATACACATAATACAGCCTCTATGCTTGACTCAAACTGTTAACTCATAGTCCTTCAGAATTAACGTTTCTCATTACTCAACACCAGACACCCACTGAACATACAGTTAGGAAATAGCATGCTAGCTAGCTAATTCTTGTCTCATTTGTGGTCTGATAAACAGTAAATTCATCAGATTCAGTGATCCATATCGCTATTTTCCAAGCTACTGTAGCTGTCATATTTTGTGGGACCCACATGAGCGCTGTTTCCATGGGAACGCAGCTGTCGAGGCTTTTGTCATACGGAAGTGGCCGCGGTTTCATCTAAAGTTGGTTGGAAAAACGATAGATGCTACCAGGAACCTGAAACTGGAACAGCTAAATGGAATTCAGCCATTGTTTATTTTATTACACCTGTGTTTCTCCTACTGTGACAGTCAAAAAGGCCAGTGACAATGCTAATATGCTGATGTTTAGCAGGTATAATGTTGACCATGTTATCTTACGGTAGCGCGTTAGCATGCTAACACTTGCAAATTAGTGCTAAACACAAAGTACAGCTAAGGCTAATGGGAATGCCATTAGTTTTGCAGCCAAAGTATTGAAATCAAACCTGGTGATGGCGCTAGATAAAACATTAAAGATCACCAAAGCTATAACAATTCATCCTGAGGGGGGCATGAATGTCTGTACAAAATTTCATGGCAATCCATCCAATAGTTGTCGAGACATTTCACTCAAAACCACAAAGTCAACCTGCTGGTGGCGCTAGATGAAAAGTCAGGGAATCACCAAAAATCATTAGGATTAATCTTCTGTGGAACATGAATGCCTGTACCAAATTCCACGACAATGCATCCAATAGTTATCTGGACCAAAGTGGGGGAGCCATGCTGCTAGTGAGGCTAAAAATGTTATAAATATCAGACAAGTTGTAGTCACTGTCTAATCAGGGGCAAATGAAAGGAAAAACCTGTGAACGCACCGTTTCAGCGCTACGAGGAGTCAGCATGAAGAGTGTTGGTCAGGAGGAGGAGGAGGAAGAGGTGTCTGACAGCACAAATGACTGACACAAACAGTGAGGGAGTTGGACAGATGAGAGCCACGGCGCTGGGAGTAGGGGGCGTATGAGGGTCAACACATCGCCTGTGCATTGAGTGTGGCCCAGCAGCTGTATGCATAGGGGAGCCATGGCCTCCTGCTCTGCATGTCAGGGGCCATGATTAATGACCTGCATGCCTTGCTCTTTACCCCCCTCCGCCCCACAGAAGTCACTGTGCAGCCACTGCTCATTTAGCTAATGGACACAGGCATGGACAGACAGACAGGCACAGGCGATGAGGGGTTACATACAAGTGCACATACATGTGAAATGAAAGCAATTTCCCTCTTACAAAACACCGCTTTTCCAGGCTCTATGTAATTTCAGGGTGAGAGTGATGATTTCTTAGATTACTGTGTGCACGGCTGTGTGCCTGTGCAGTGTCGAGGCTGAGAGGGTGCCCGTGCCTGTGTACCGGTTCCCAGCTTGTCAGGCAGCTGTCGAGGAGTGATTTATGACCACTAGACTCCAACCTGTCTTCACTGCCAGCTCAGTATTGTTACAACTGACAGCTAATGAGGCCAGACATGCTTTCTAGCAGAGCACTTAACAGGACTTCAATCTTCCCCCGTCACAAGTACCATTTTTGCACTCTCTCACACAGCACCCTCCTTTCTCTATGCCTTCCTTGTTCTCTGTCTTTCTGTGGTGGAATATCTGACAGGCACTGAAAAGGCTTCTGCCTACCGAAGGAGATGTTTCTCAGAAGGCAACGGCAGCAGAAAGAGTCACACACACACACACACACACACACACACACACACACACACACACACACACACACATATTGGCAGTGGGCATCAGCTAATGTTTAATTTAATCTAATAATCAACCCTTTTCACCAGGCTTTAAAGGAATAACTATAGAAATTTGCCTGTACGCTTTCTTTGCCGAGACTTAGATGAGAAGAACGATACCAATCTGTACGTTAAATATGAAGCTACAGCCAGTAGAGGGTTAGCTTAGCTTAGCATAAAGACTGGAAGCAGGGGGAAGCAGCAAGCCTGGCTCTGTCCAAAGGTAACAAAATCCACCTCCCAGCACCTCTAAAGCTCTTCCAGTATTTCAAATGTATGATGCTACTTTATATTTTTACTCAACTACATTTATTTGACACCGATAGTTACAGATTAAAATGTTTGGTAACACTTTATTTTAAAGGTATGTAATTAACTAAATATTTCCTAAAAATGTTCTTGTAAAGAACTATGCAATTTGGTACTAAATATGAGGAAAACAGTAATTTTCCATTTAAACCCGAGTAATTATTCTATTTTTGGTTATTTTTCACTGGAGTATTTATTACTCCATATATGGACAAATTTCACATTTTTACAGCTGACAAAAAGAATCTAGATTTAGTTTCAACTGTACCACTTGGACACTGTCTCTATTTTTCCTATAATTAGTGCCAAATTAGTTTTTTCCAGGAAACATTTAACAAATAAATAATAGCGGTACCAACTTACAAAGTATGAAGCATTGTTACAGATGAAAATGCCCAACAATATATATATCTATATATACTCAATAATAATCCAATATATTGTATGATCATATAATCCTCTGCAAGGGGACATTATGCATAATGAGTACTTTTACTTTTGATACATTGCTAATGTATTGCTACTACTACTTGTGATGTAGTATTTTTAAATTGTGGTATTGCTACTTTTACTAAGTAAAGGATCTAAGTGTTTTTTTCACACAGCTTTTGTTCTGATTAAACAAATGAGATGTAACATGTTAGAATTAGTGAGCTTTAGGGTGCTGGTAGGTAGGCTAGTTGTTTCCCCTGTTTCCAGTCTTTATGCTAAGCTAAGCTAACCGTAAACTGGCTCTAGTGTCATATTTAGCGTACAAACATGAGAGTGGTATCGTGGTGGTATTTTGCTAGATAGTTAGTGGATAGATAGTTTCAAGCAAAACACTGTGGAGAATCGCATTATCGGAACATTGTTCATGTTGCATTTAAACTTGGATTTTGACATACAGTATATCAAGTAAAGGGCTACATTCATATTTTATTGAAAGTAATGGTAATGATATGTTTATTATGTCACTGTACATCAACCCTGATTTATTTGGCAGTGGTTGAAAGTAACTGAATACAATAACTTTAACTTTGTACTGTTCTTTACTTGAGTATTTCAATTTTATGCTACTTTATAATTCTACTCAACTGCATAGCAGAGGGAAATATTATACTTTGTCATCTACATGTATCTGACAGCTGGAGTCACTAGTTGCTTTACAGATAAAGATTTTACAGACAAAACATATCATCAATTTATAAAATATGATATTGTGCTACATCAAACTATATAAAGTAGTTAAAATGTGCTCCACCTCCCCCAGCATCAGTAATAATATTCAATTAATATGATATATGTAATAATGTAACTCTGAAAGGGACGACTCTGCCTAAGAAATACTTTTACTTTAATACTTTTGTGCTTTTACTTGAGTGAAATATTGATTGTAAGACTTTTATTTGTCAAAAAGCATTTTTACTAAGCGCTATCATGAAAAACGAATGTCTCCCAGCTCTCCTTTTCTGTGAATAAGCAGGCAGTGTAAAAACAGAGTCTCTGGCAGCTTTCCAACCTTTAACCCCTTGTTCCTTGTCAGCCATGATTAATGGCGGACTAACTGGCTGCTAGCTTGCATTGCCAGCAGTGCCATTGTCTCCTGGATACTTAATGAACTCTGACAAGTCTTTTGCCCCCTGCATTGATGTTTTGATGATGCTGCAACAGCGACTCCTGGAGGTGGATGAAAGGAAATAGAGACAACAACATCTATTATTATATCAGGTGTTTCATGACATTTATGAATAAACTGCATAGTCTAGTCTAGGCATATAACTCATGGACATATTCGTTTTAGTTATTTAAGGTGCAGGTATCTGGCCTCAATCTAACTATACAGGTGTACATGTTTTTACATTCAATACTTATTCTGTATTCAGTCAAACGTCCCTTCTTTTGGCTCTAAAAGTCATCTAGCTCCATGCTCAACATCTGCTGTAGATGTTATAGATATATAGATATGGACAATATGTGTAATAAAGAAATAGCTTAAGAAATGAACCTTTTTTTCCAAAATTTATTCATTGAGCTTTTCTTTTTTCATTTAACAAAAGAAAGACAGGAAAGGAAAACAACAATTTAAAACCTAACACTGCTCAGCTCAGCACAGACAATTAAGAAAAAGAGAAGAAAGAAGAAAAACACATAAGTCTCTACAGGCACATTTGTAAAACATTGCACATCATGACTTATTATTTATTCACTGATCTACTGTGCATATATATATATATATATATATATATATATATATATATATATATATATATATATATTGAGTAGCATAAAGGGAACAACAAAACAAAATCTCATTATACAACCCTGTGTTGTAAACCATCATAGTCGGGCCTTAGCATCTCATTTACTTCATATAAAAGCTCTAGTTAAAATGGCAGATACATTGACATTTACATATTCGAGAAAGGGTTTCCATTATGTTAAAGTTAGCGGTCTTGGAGTGTATTAGGACGAGGTCTAGAATTTCCAAAGTACATCAGCCTCAGAGGTGCGAAAATGCAACAATGAGCAGTTTGCAAAGAAAAAGATGGAAGTTTGATTTGCTTGATATGTTTCCATTTTATTTTGATTTGACAAAGAGTCAAACAGTTTTAACTAATGTTTGATTACTTTACGTGATACTTTTCAAAGATTCGTGATTGCCCTCTGAATATTCTTTGTTCTAAAAACAAATAAAGAGCAGCATTATTTCTTGCACAATAAAAGCCTTTGTTCAGTGTTTTCAATTATTTATTTTTCACAACAAGTGATGGCATTGTTCGAATGTATTTTAACACACTTAAAAATATATTTTGCAAGTGTATTTGTAATATAAAAAATAAGTAAACTTAATACTTTTCTGTAAATAAAGTACACTAATAGTTAAAACATGATTCAGCTTTACCCTTAAAATAGTCCCATTTTAGTACAGTCAAGTACACTAAACACACTTAAAGTTAAGCTTTTGTACTGCTTTTGTACAACTAAAGTATAATAAGTACAAATATAGTTGTTCCATTTTAACACTCTTTAAGTATACTAATTATTAGTCTGTCTGCTAGTACACTTTAGTGTGCATTTAGTAGCATACTAACATTTAGTAAACTTTAGACTACTTTTTTTCCCACTAGGGTAGCGGAATATGCTCCATTATTATCCAATACCAACCAGAGATCGTGGGAACCTTACAGGAAATCCACTGATTGATCCATTGTTAAACAGTTTTCTATGATGTACATTAGTGATGTGCATACTAGGAAGACCAAGGAGAAGGGATACTGGATCCAGTTTAAGCTCAGTTCCCAGCATGTTCTGCATTGAATACAGGACAGTTTCTCAGAATTTTTGTAATTTGGAATGGGACCAAAGACTTGTGATTACCTTCTGTAATCACCCAGTTCCCTCTTCCAGGCCCCAAAGGTCATAAGGACCCCAATCCTCCAAGAGGTCCCTGGAAGGAAGAAATACCCTTCGAGTCCCAATGTTTGATACCTGAATCTAAGACAGAAAATAAGGGTTATTAACCCGGATCTTCCTTCAATATGTTGTTCTGCTCTGAAATGAATCCTTTTAACGAGCAGATGACTTTGCCGATCGGCCAAGTCAAACCCAAGGAACTTTATTTTAAATTCTAGTGATCCAAAAGTCTCCAGAGATACCAAATATGTCAGGCTGACTTTCAGGGGAAATGTGTATAAAATGATGAGAATATTTCCAGGTGGTGGAAAAGTGCAGCCATAAAAACCATGGAGTCTTGGGTTTGAATATTTCACTGCACATGAACATGATATTGTTTTAATTTTACGCGGAAACAAAGAGGAAAAACTTCCATGTAGGCTCAGATGTAAACTGGGCAGTGCATGCACGTTGGCAGGCAGTGGTGGAATATAACTAAATTCATTTGCTCGTGTACTGTGCATAAGTACAATTTGGAGGTACTTTATTTGACTATTTCAATGTTCATTCTACTCTATTTTATTCTACATTATTAATGCTGCTATATAGCTCTATTCCACTGCATTTCAGAATCAAATAATATTGTACTTTTTACTACTACATACCAAACATATGATCAGTCTATAAAAATATGATTAATTGTTAAGATTAACTCCACCATGACCAGCTGCAACATTAAAATGCTGCTTATATATTTATGCATTAGTAATATTAATCCAATAATAAAATATGTAATAATAAATCCCTGATAGGCCATTCTGTTGCATAAGTACATTTTGCTAGTGGTGGAAGAAGTATTCAGATCCTTTATTTTTGAAGCAGGAGTACCAATACTTCAATGTAAAAGTACTCCATTACAAATAAAAATCCTGCATTCAAAATCCTACTTAAGTAAAAGTATGTAAGTATTACATAAAGTTAAAGTACTTGTTCTGCTAAAAAAAAATGGCCCATGAGACTGATATTATTACATATGACATTATTAGATTATTAATACTGATGTACCAATGTGTAAGTGGTTGTACTGTTGTAGCTTGTTGAGGTGGAGCTAGTTTTTACTATTTTATATACAGTTATGTAGTTTAGTCCAGTGTTTCTGAAAGAAATGATTAATGACAAACAATGTTCAGCTGCACAAATCTTTATTCATTCTTTGGACTTTTCTCTAATTTTTGCCTTTGAAATATCGGATAATTACTTGATCCTTTATCCTACTTAGTTACTTTCCATCACCGCTAACAACTTATAGACTTCTGAAACATGACAAGGGGCCCAAGTAGACACTCCTTTTTGGTAAAGGCCCACAAACCAAAAAGGTCGGCAACCACTGCTTTAATCTTCAAAACTGCATTGTATTTAATAATCTTATGAAATGTTTATGTAAAATCAAATTCTGAAAAGTAATTCGTAGTTAAAGTTAAAAGTCAAATAAATGTAGTGGAGTAAAGAGCACAATATTTCCTTCTGAACTGTAGTGGAGTAAAAGTATAAAGTAGCAGAAAATGGAAATACTCAAGTAAAGTAGAAGTACCTGTACGTAAGAACAGTACTTGAGTAAATGTAACTTTCCACCATTGCATTTTGCTCATAATACGTCTGTACTTTAAGTAAGATTTTGAATAAAGGCCTTTCACTTGTATTTTTACACGGTGGTGTTTCTACTTGCTACTAAAGGATCTGAATACTTCGTTCAGCTCTGTTGGCAGGGTCACCTGAGGGTGAAACACACCTGAAAGTACAGACATTGCATCACCTAGACTCTGCTGCCCCCTGCTGGACGTCTCTGTCAAATGCACGCAGTTGTAACACCAAAGTTTTCTGAGTCCAAAAAGTTTTCCACTTGCAGGAGGTTGACTAACAACAGTAAGAGTGTTAAGAGGCAGCTACTCAAAGCTCGTGGGACTTTTGGTGGTGGGAAGCTGCTGACGCAAAGGTTTTACGCAAAGTTCAACCTTGTGAGCGCTTTTTTTAAAAATAGTTGTGTGTGTTTGACAAGTTATATTTCCCAACTTTCCTTGTTTTAATATAGGGGAATAATGTATCTGCATGTTTTATCATACGATTCAAAAGTTGTCAGCCACAGCAGGAGCAGGCTTCTTCCCTGTTGTTCCTGATGTTTTTCCTGATGTTGTTCCCTGCTGCCCCCTCCCCTTTCCCGGCTCCTCCTCTGTCGGGCTTCTCGGTCCATCGAGCGATCTTCCCAAACTTTCCGTGCCAGGAGCTTTTGTATTATAAGCGGCGCAAGGGCGACACTTTGAACCGATGGGGGAGACGTGTAAGATATGAAATATAAAATATGGTACTGACGACCGAGCAGGCGGACAGACTTCTGACCCCGTTATCCACACCGGATCAAGTTTTCAGCAAGGACTCCCGAGGGAATCGGTCGACGTAAGTCTGGATAAGATGGAGAGGAAGGGCCCGGTTTGCTTTCCAGCATAAATGGAGGCGATTCGGGCGCATTGTGGTTATTTGTATGCACATCCTGCTTTTTGAATTAAACGGCTGTGCTGACTTTTAATGGATGCATGTGACGCGTACGTGGCACGGAATAGGAACAGATAGGCTTAATTTGCATTTTGAAATTCCAGATGACAAAACTTTTCATATTATGTTCTTCTTGCTATGAATGATAGCTGATGGCTGTGTTATACATTATCTTGCAGATATTGTGTGTTTTCCTGCACAATGAATATGTTATGACACGTTGGAGGTGTTGTGCAGGTGATTGATGTGCAGGAAAAGAGAGAATATTGTCTTGTGTAACATATGCAGGTCTGAAGTGGAGAATGGAGGTGAGAGGAGACAGAGGAGGCACGGAGGGTCACCTGCAGACCTCCAGGTGTGTCTGGACACAGAGTCAGAGCCCTCAGAGAGCAGGAAGAAACCAGCAGACATGAGGTGCAGAAGGTTATATTGTCCTCTGTGCGGCTGCTCATATAATACACCTAAGATAACCACTATAGCTGAAAGAAGCAGTCGATTAATCGATCGACAGACAGTTCAGTCATTTTTCAAGTAAAAACCCCCAAATGTTCCTGTTCCAGCTTCTCCAATGCAGAATTTGCTGCTTTTCTTTGTTTTATATCGCTGTAAACTGAATATTTTTGAGTTTTGGAGTGTTGGTCGGACAAAAAAAGACATTTGAAGACGTCTCTTTGGAAATGGAGAAACTGTGATGGACTTTTTCATTATTTTCAAATAATCAATCGATTAATCGAGAAAATAATTGGAAGATTTCAGTTCTTTTTTTAATTGAATCCTTTATTTAAACAGGTAGTCTCATTGAGAGCATGTGTACAAGAATAAACACAGACAGTTTACACATGGACAGACACAGAAAATACACACACACACACACACACACACACACACACATTACACATTAGTTTCACTTTAAGAAACACAATTACAAAAGTGGAATTGCAAAATTTTTATTGTAGGCTTTTAAAATTTAATCGATTAAAAGTCATTGGTAATGAAAATTAGCCCTAAAAACTACAAAATCAAAATATTTTGACGATTTTGAAGACAACTGGACTTAATGTAGATTCCTTGATTCTTACTAAATCTAAACTTTCAAGTGTTTGGATTGGAATCAACTAGCTCATTTCTCACATAAGAAATGTGTAAAAAAAAAAATGGTAATATATATTCTTCGTCAGTGGTATATTAAAAGAGTAAAACCCTGAAGAAATCCAAAGAATATATGAATTATTTTCTTGAATATTAAATCATATCATAGCCTAAACTGGATTCATTTCACTAAAGTTGTCAGTAGACATTAACTGTATTTCTTCACCTTACAACTACAACACTGTAATTCCACCTAACTACTGTATACCTGCATGACCAAAGCGCTGTTTACAGATTTTGATGTCGCTGTGTAAGCAGTGCTTACATAACCACAGCTGACACCGTGCAAAGCCAAATGAAGCATGTGTACTTTTGACTAATAATATATTCTGCGTGGATCAGTAGAAGTGAGCATATGAATCATGTTTTATCATGAGTTATAACTGTAGCTTTCCTGTATTAGCTGATATATCTTACCTGTCCTCTCCTCAGGTGTTATCAGAATCAGAAATACTTTATTGATCCCCGAGGGGAAACTCTTTTGTTGCAGCAGCTCACTGTCACGTCAGTGCACACAGGAATAGAAGTTCTAAGCAAATCAAATTACCTTGCTGTAAATATAAACCCAGACTTTTTTATATTTGTCAGATTGAAATCTGTGGAGCAGCTTTCACCAATGCTGAGTCCAAGTGACTGTGAAACGAAGTGTGAAAGGAAGAAACCTCAGCCCACCCACGTAAGGACTCCGACTGATTTAACAATTTTCACCAAACTATGTACAAATGTTACACGTTTTTGCAGTTTCTTAACAAAACAACAAAATGTCTATTCTCTTCTTTTCAGCTATCAAAGACAAATGCCCACTATCATAAGTTATTCAAGGAGGTCAGCAAAGATGAGTTACTCAAACAAAGTAAGTGTCAGATTCTCTTTTCACATGAACGCGAGAATCAACAAACTGATTGTTAATCTAAACGTGGAGTACTGCTCGTGCCAACAGGTTACACTTGTGCCCTGCAGAGAGACATTTTATATCAGGGCAAAATGTTTGTCTCTGATAACTGGATCTGTTTCCACTCCAAAGTCTTTGGCAGAGATACCAAGGTATGATGCTGTAACTGTAATGAAGAAATAATTTGAGTTCAGTGCCACTTCATGTTTTATGGCTGAATTCTCTGGTATTACATGGGAGTGTTTTCTCATCTCCAGATTTCAATCCCAGCGGTGTCTGTGACGTTTATCAAAAAAACTAAAACTGCATTATTAGTGCCAAACGCCCTTGTGATTGAAACTACAAGTTATCAGGTAAAAAGACTGCTGACACAATCAGTTTTTTCCCTTTTGACATAAACATGAAAGTGATTCTAAATGACTGTTTTCCAGCATGTGTTTGTGTCCTTCCTGTCTCGAAACACCACCTACAAACTTCTGAGGTCCATCTGTGTTCATTTGGAGGTAAGTAACATCTTCTGTAAAAGACTTATTTTTGTCCTAATTGAATTTAAGGGTTTCTATTTACATTTTTCCGAAACATTTTCATTATAGTGTGAACATCTGGTGAAAATGAGAGTAGGGCTGAAACAATTAGTCGATTAGTTAATCGGTAGAAAATTTATCAACAACTGTTTTGATGGTTGAATAATCATTTAAGCCCAAATATTAAACAGTTGTAGGTTCCAGCTTCCCAAATGTGAGGATTTGCAGCTATTCTCTGTTTGATTTCACAGTAAATTAAACACCTTTGTTGTTTTGGACTGTTGGCTGGACAAAAATGCAGTGTGAAGACGTCACCATGGAAATTGTGATGGGCTATTTTTTACAATTTTTTTTGACATTTTACAGTCTAAACAATAAGACCTTAGCCATAAAGATGAGAAGATTGATACAACTCTCATCTTTAGTCTGTATGCTAAATATGAAGCTACCTGCAGCAGCCAGTTATAGCTTGGCATGAAGACTGGAAACAGTGGGAAACAGCTAGCCTAGCTTTGTCCAAGGGCACATATACCCCCAGGAAAAGCTCTAAAAATCAACTGTACATCAAATATAGCAACTAGCTAGTGAACACAGTGGAGCATTTAGCTGCTAAAGGGTGAGATATTTCCCTCAGGAGGTGGTGGAGACCAAAACGATGCTAACAGGAGAGTGAATATTAGACTTACTGTCACCAAGTGGCCAGAATCATGACTCCAAATGAATGCTGATGTTGCTCGGTGTCTGCCAGGTCTCTAAATAGGCAACTGTTTGCTAACACGTTAACCATAAAAACTTCATAAGGTAATAATATTTCAGTGTTGTGTTTATAGCTTGTTGTGCTGCTGCAAAGTGGCAAAAAAAACCCCAAATATAACGGAATATTTTCTTCACACTCTGTCATTCCAGGTGGATAAGACTTGTAGCAGCCCCATTATTTCCTCCTGTGACAACAGCTTCAGAGTGAAATGCCCATCGTCGCTTCCTCTGGTCAGTCAGGGGTCTGTTTGATGTTTTTGTACGGGATGTATTTATTGTACATGAGGAGATTTATATATATATATATATATATATATATATTTATTTTTTATTCATTGTGATAAAAGATCTATAGGAACGCTTTGTTCTCGTGTTATACAATACCCACTCTGTATGTGGTATCCATTGTATATTGTCCTGTATATGCGTTGCAGGACTTTTCTGGAGACTTCTCTGACCTCGATGGGGTTGTGCAAAAAAGACGGCAGGAGATGATGGAGAGCAGCAGCTCCGGGTCTCAAACTCCAGATTATGACAAAATAACTGGTGTGTGCTCCATCCTCATCCCTCTATGTATACTTCTACCCTTTACAAAGCTACTATATACTTACTCTAATCTGCTGTACACTTTGTAGAGTTTTTTAATCTCTCCAAATGTGTTTAGCGTGTCAGGTGTCACTGTGGCTCTGACAGTCTTTAGTTTGCAAATAGCTGGAGGCAAGTGAAATTTGAGCCATTGAGGCTTTGTCTTTTGTTATAGCTAAGACAGTTGGCATGAAAACATTGATGATCCTATTGAATGATGAATGACATATTCAGCTTATTGTTTGTCTTTATGTTGTTTTTTCCACCTTACAAGCCCCCGTAGAGCAAATGTTGATCTGTAAGGATGTTTGTGATTCTATTAATAATATTTATCCGTAGGCAGCTGGAGTCACAGGTTCTTTCTGTTTATCTGAGCAGACTTCACCGGCCTCCCAGACACATTTCTAAGTGCAGTGAAGAGTGGAGAGGTTTCAGTCCACGCAGACATTCACCTCCAGACTCCAAGCCCAAAACACGGAGCTGCCCTTAAGAACGGTAGTTTTCTTTGAGCAAAGAGAAGCTTTGTTAATACTTCTGTAGTTTTGGGTTTCAGTGTTTCCCAGAAAAAATTCAGTCAGTGGAAATATTAGTTACAAACCAAGAGTAATCGATGTATATTTAAAGGAGTAGTTCGACATTTTGGCAAATTCTTGTTAGTCGCTTTCTTGTTGAGAAATACCACTCTCATGTCTGTGCAGGAAAAATGAAGCTACCACCAGCAACTGGTTAGCTTAGCTTAGCATAAACACTGGAAATAGGTGGCCAGTCAAAGGTATATAACCCCTGTGTAAAATCATGTGTTGCTTTTACACTTTTTTAATAGATTAAATAAATGAGATATAACATGTTAATTAGTGAGCTTTTGATGTGCTCAGGCAGATTTAGTTACCTTACCAGGCTAGCTGTTTCCAGTCTTAATGCTAAGCTAACCATCTCCTGGCTCCTGCTTACTTACAGACATGAAATACACCGTATTTCACAAAATGTCAAAATATTCCTTTAATGTTGCAGCTCATTTATTTGTTTCCAAAAAACTTTTAATTGTACTGCTACTAGCATCTACCAAATGAATATTTCTCTTTTTATTTTTACTTGTAGGTTCTACTAAACCAACCCGGGGAGTCACACTCAAAGACAAATCCTCACAGCCCATGTCGTTACACGCCATCCTCCTCATCTATTTGTTTTTGTGAGTAACCTCTCATTAAGTGGAATACGAGAAGCCAGAGCGCTCTGACAAGACAATAGTTGGATTTCTCTGACAAGTTCATTTGCATTATTTGAGCGTGTTAGAAATTGTTCTGTGTGGTTGTTATTTGAATGTTCACCTGTCACTGTGTTTGCGTGTCTACACAGAGTTAGTGTTCTTGTCCTGTCCTCCTGTTACATGGCTTTCAAGATTGTGGCTCTTGAGCATCGTTTGAACTCCTTGGTGTCCATGGGGGAACACATTCGTAATGAGTAAGACCTACAATCACATGTTATTAAAGAAGTTTAAATTTAGAGTGCTCTCTTCCTGATAATCATTTCGGTAGTGTCAGCGTTACCAAATGATAAACAAATGATCTCCAAATGCACTCCTGCTATTTCTTTTGGTAGTGCAACATCACACATTATTTGGTTAATGATTTAGTCAAATCTTGTTGCAGAAATGCTGTGAGCCACAGGTCCCAGGATGGACTGAATGCTGAGATCTATGGAGAACTGTCTACCAACTTGGTAAAGCTAGAAAAGGTTTGTTTTTTTATGTATTTTATGTTCAGTAGTTTCTTTCCCCTGCTGATAATTGATTGTCACTCTGTTTAGCCAATGAGGGTGTTGTCTCTGACTTAAGGGCAGCTATTAACTGAAGTATGAAAGAGATTATTAACTTCTGTTACAGTAAAGGAATAGTTCGACATTTTGGGAAATATGCTTATTTGCTTCTTGCCGATAGTTACTAGAAGTGTCCAAAAGTAAAAAAATCCACCTACCAGCACCTCTGAAGCTCACTAGTTAAATCTATTATATCTATTATATCTATTTTGTTTAAAACCACAACTTTGTTTTTTGTTTGAATTAATCCTTAAATGCATGGGTGTTTTTCCATTTTCATTTGCTCAAAACTGTTGATGTTTGAAGATTGGTCGCTACTCATTTTCGGAGCTCATGTCCTAATTGAGCTAGCATTGTCATTCTCATACTCCAGTTCTGCTTCTGAATTATCTTCTTTATCATTGGGCACAAAAACATATTTCATTTCCAGAGCAACTGTCATCAAAACCATCCAATATCAAAGAAAGTGCGTGCTCTGCACTATTCCTGATCCCCAGGTGCTGCAATATCATGTTACTGTGACTGCAAATATAAACAAAACCTCTTTATCACTGTGCATCTCTTTAGTCATAGTAACATGAGACAACAGTGCCATCAAGGCAAGGCAAGTTTATTTGTATAGCACCTCTCAACAACAAGGGAAAGTGCTTTACATAAGAAAGAAAGGCATTAAAAAAATATTTTAAAAAACATGACAATATAAAAAGACACCAAATAGGATTTTTAAAAGAGTAAAACACAATAAAATAGAAGATAAAAATAAGCTAAAATAAAATAAGACAACTGAAACAGTAGAATAAAAATTACAGTGCAGTGCAAGATAGGAATAAATAGTCCCAAGTTTAACTTAAAAAGTTTGTTGCAGTGGCAAACAAAAACGTTTTCAGCCTTGATTTAAAAGAACTGAGAGTTGTTCCAGATATGTGGTGCATAAAACTGAAGTTATGACTCTGGGGACAGAAAGCAGGCCTTTCCCAGACGACCTGAGTTCTGGGCGCTTCATAATGGAGCAGCAGATCAGACATGTATTTTGGCTCTAAACCATTCAGTGCTTTATAAACCAAGAGACATATTTAAAAGTCAAGTCAACAGGAAGCCAGTGTTAAGATCTGAGAACTGGACTAATGTGGTCTCTCCTGGTCTTAGTGAAGACTCAAGCAGCAGCGTTCTGAATCAGCTGCAGCTGTTTGTTAGACTTTTTAGAGACCTGTAAACACTGTTACAGTAGTCGAGCCTACTGAATATAAACGCATGGACAAGTTATTCTAAATCCTGCTGAGACACAAGTCCTTTAATTCTTGATATATTCTGAAGGCTAATTTTGTAATTGTGTTAATGTGGATATTAAAATTTAGTAGGTCTGAGTCAATGACTACACTAAGATTTCTGGCCTGATCTGAGGTTTTTAACGTAAGCGCCTGAATCTGAACAATGACTTTTAATCCTTCTTCTTTGGGCCCAAAGACAATTATTTCTGTAATATCTTTGTTTAACTGGGGGAATTTGGCACATCCAATCACTGAATGCACTTACTCAGTACTTGTATCGGACCATAGTCACCTGGTGAGATCTTTATATGAATCTGTGTGTCATCTGCGTAATTATGTTGTGATATTTTGTTGTTTTCCATAATCTGAGCCAGTGGGAGCATGAAGATGTTGAACAGAAGAGGCCCGAGAATGGAGCCTTGGGGGACTCCACATGTCATTTTTGTAGACTTAGATGTGTAATTACCGATCGACACAAAGTAGACCCTGTCCTTCAAATAGGATTCAAACCAGTTTAGCACTGTGAAAGTCCAGCCCATTTTCAGTTGGTGGCGGCCATTGTACGAGGCAGTAAGTCCACACCCAATAGGAGAAAGAAGAGGCATATTGGGGATAGTAGAAGTGGGGCAAGGAACCTGTCTGTCCGAGGCATCTTCTCTCCTGTCTGCTCTGATGCCAGGCAGATGTGCTTGGTGTTGATGAATGGCGGTGATTTGAGATGCAGCATTGCAGCTTAGTGGCATCCATTAAAACCACATCCAGTACCTTAATCTTTGATCTTGGTTTGTTAGAGATTCCCCAAAGAAGGGAGGTGGGGGGAGGCTGATGAGGCAAACTTTTGGTGACCTTGCTGGCCTTATCAGTCTCGTCAGCCCAGGCAGGAGAGAGAGCTGTTCTCTCTTTTTGTTGTCTTCGTTATCAGCAAGGTTGGTGTTACAGAATGTGCTTGGTTGGGGTAGAGGCAGACGACGTTGCAGTGAGCGGCTGGTGAATTTAATGCCAGCGTTAACCAGCGCTTCCATTTTATCAGTGAATCACAAAAGAGGTGAGGCAGGGGAGAGGGGAGAGTGAAGGGAGGAGGAATTAGGAGACTGATCCATGAGCTGGTGGTCAACACGTTGACATTGAGGCTATGATGTTTTGTCTTCGTGGCGCTGAGGCTGCTGTGTGTCAGGGTAAGATAGATAAGATAAGATATACTTTTAATGTCCTTGTAGGGAAATTTGTTCTGGACTCCGTCCTGCAGTTCCACAGAAGATAAAAACCTACATACTGCATAGTAAAAAAACATCTCAACAACACATAGCTTCCATGTAACAGCTTGCACATACACATCTTCTGACAATGGCGACATATTGCACAACCCCCATGGCCAACATCCTACATTACCTGTTCATGTTGAGAATCTTAATGGACATAGGTGCATCATCTTGGGCCTGGTCGATGGGGGTCGCAACCAAAAATGATTCATCAGTACTTAAACCCCAGATCTGCTTGGGTGGAGGCCACCTGCCTGGAAAAGATGCCTGCGTCCCCATTACAGATTGAAGCTATCAATATAATTGATCCCTTTCAGGCTACAGGTTTTGCTGAGCCTTGTATTCAGTGATAAGAGTCTGCTGAACCTGTTGATCCCTCTATTGACTGTACTGGTCCACCAGTAATCTGTTTATTGATCAGTTGCTTATGTTTCCAATAGTGGCGTCTCCCACAACCGGAGTTACAGGTTGAATCGTGTCTTTAGATGTTTTTTTCTTCCCCTTTGCTCCACATGAGACTTTTTTGTGCCTTTTTCTGTCGGCTGGCACTCTTCTTAACACTCCCATGTCCAAACCTATCAGTAGTCATCTCCACTTCTTTCTTTGTGATTTGTTAATGGTTCAAAACTGTTTTCCAGCTGGAATGTCGGGGTTGACTGTGATCTGTGTTTATGCTCAACTTTGGGGTCGAAGTTGGCTAAATTCTGCCCTCTGTGGGATTAAAGTATTGTACTTATCTTTAGGTTTAGTCTAACTCTCAGCAAGAAAGTATATTTCCCAAAATATCGAACTGTTCCTTTAAATGTATCTTCCCAGTTGTATAACATTTATGGCGATATCTACAGTAGTTTTTAGTGAATAGCAGTTTAATATGGTTTTACTGTGCATGTTTTCAGATGTCCTTCATTTTTTAAATCCTAGATTCAAAGAAACCTCCGGAAGCTACTTGAAGAGACTTAAAAGAAAACTGTTGTCTGTTGACTGGTCCGGATAGAAATGTTGGTTTATCACTAAAGGTCAGCAGTGATCAGCTTTGGTAATTGATTTGTTGCCAAAGCATGGACAGCTCATACAGCAAACTTTCTTAAAACTGTGTGAACTTTAACCTATTTTGTGCAATAATAGCTTCTTTCCCCTTTCCACTCAGGACTCTTTCTGAACAAAATGTTGTGCTGGAGGGTAAACTGAAGCAGCGTGTTAGTGTGCCAGTGTTAGTAAAGACAAAGTTTAAGCATATATGTAGTATTTATCTGAGAGCTTTATTTTGCATTTCACAATAGTGGGATTTTTAAGGTCCAAAGGTCCTATTTCAATGTTTTCAAAACATTTCTTAAAAGGTCAACTTGTGCTGTTCATTTGTTTTTTGTTAGAATTAAATTGCCAATGAATTATATTTATGTCATGTAAATAAATCACTCAGCTAGGGATGTTTGTACAATATATTTTAATTACATTTATGGGCAACTTATTCTTACAGTGTGTGTTATCTAAAGATAGAAATGGGGCTGTCAGGGTTACATGAGTAGAGGCTAGTTAAAGTTAAAACATGTGAGTTTAATAGGTATTTTATTGTAAATGTGGCCTAATAACCATATAAATTACAGGTTTATTCTCTTATAGAACAACGAGCAGCAGTAAATAAAATGTTTTATTTTATTTGTGTAACTAAGTAGGCCTACATTTACTCAAGTACTGTAATTAAGTACAATAATGAGGTATCTGTACTTTCCTTTAGTACTTAAAATGTTTTATTTCATTTACTGTTTCCTTGTATGTTGATCTGTTGCTTCTGACTTATAAACTGTGAGTTTTTGAGGCGTGTGTGGGGACTGGGTGAGCTCAAATGAATTCTTGGGATCACTAAAGTTGTCTGAATCTGAATCTGAATTGAGGAGCTTCTCAACTGATCATAATTTAAACATTTGTCCTGTTTTACTCGTGTTTTTACCTTAATCAGCATCAGAAAACATTTCCACTGTGGCCAGTCGATCATTTCAGGAGCGGTAGCAAGGAACCAGCTTGTGTTTTCAGCTATGGTGGTGGGGTGAACCCGTGTGTTTACATTTCGATCACAGAGTGTGCCATTAACTATTGTATGTTTCGCAGTCCTGAAATAAATGTCTCTCATACAGTGTCTACTGAATTTTACTTTGATAGTGTTTTTATTTGTTGGGAGCAGTGAGGCATTCACCAGCTCACACAGTCAGGTGACACACCTGCAGAGCATACACAAATGAACGCAAACAACTTTCAGAAAACTGTGATGTAATCAAATCACAATTACTAACATGATTAAGAAGTAGAGTCATAATAGGTTGAATGTCAATTGTCAGTGGTGGAAGTTTACTTAAGTAAAAGTAGCAATGCTACAGTGTAAAAATACTTTATTACAAGTAAAAGTTCTGCATTTAAAAGTACATATTATCAGAAAGTGCTAAAGTAGTAAAAGTACTCATTCAGTGTTATATATTATTGATTTGTTACTGATGCATGTTGTAGCTGGTCTGGATAGAGCTCTAACTTGTTATGATACTGTTTGGTTGTTTAATCCATACAACTGCAATCATACTCTATGAAGTACTCATACATAATGTATGTAAGCTCTTCGTGTCCATCCACACAGGTGTTTTGACTTATGATTCCTAAGTAGACCTCTTCTCAGAACAGTGTGTGGGCGCAGTCACTTTTCCTTATTGTACCTGTTAGTGCGGGATAACCTGTTATTAAAGACCTGTTGTTAGTACAGGTGACATCACATAATTCCCAGCATCAACTTACATCCCCGATTAGAGGTCTAGTCAGCCAGAGTGGTTGAAAACACCTGTGTGGGTGTCAGTGGTGGAATGTAACTTAAGTAGGCCTACATTCACTCAAGTACTGTAATTAAGTACAATAATGAGGTATCTGTACTTTCCTTTAGTACTTCCATTTCATGACACTTTATACTTCTACTCCACTACATTTATCTCACAGCTGCAGTTACTGGTTACTTTATAAATTCATATTTTACATACAAAACATATGAAGAACTTTTAAAACATGATGCAATTTGTCAATTATCAAAAAATCAGCGACTTAAACTGCAGCAAACTGAATCATTCTGAGGTTTCGACTGTTGGTCGGACAAAACCAGACATCTGAAGGTGTCACTTCGAGCTTGTGACTATAATATAGAATATATGTATTGAACAAGAAAATAACCAGCAGATTAACGTATAATGAAAACAATCATTAGTTGCAGCCCAATATAAGAAAATAAAAAATTAGCTCCACCTCAACCAACTACAAGAGAAAAATGCTGCTTAAAAATTAATGCATGAGTAATAATAATCTAGTAATATACTATATAATAGTACATATATATAGTATATCATTAGATATACTATATACACTCACGGGGGCCATTTCTCTGCATTTTTCTTAGTTTTGATACTTTTGTACATTTTGTTAATACTTATGTATTGTACTTTTACTTAAGTAACATTTTCAATGCAGAACTTTTACTTGTAATGGACTATTTTTACAGTGTGGTATTGGTACTTTTACTTAAGTAAAGAATCTCAATAATTCCTCCACCACTGGTGAGCGTGCAGAGCACTTCATTTGCAATTAATAAGTAGTAACTGTAGCTGTCAAATACTGTAAATGTAATGCAGTGAAAAGTAGAATATTTCCCAGTGGAGTAGAAGTATAAAGTCGCATATAATGAAAATACTCAAGTAAAGTACAAATACCTCAAGATTTTACTTCAGTTCTTGATTAAATGTACATTATCACTTCTCTTCTTCAGCTTCCAAACATAAACATGGTCTGTGGTTCGGCTGAGTCTTTCTTCTCTGTCTGGTCCGCTTGCCTCCCACTCTGTGGTGACTCATTTTCATTTTTTTCAGCTCCTGATTTATTCTTTTGGTGTCATTTTTGAAAATATTTGTGTGTCTTATGTGTGAAGACTTGTAGTGCATAAAACAATGAGCTCAACACACAGTTTGTCATGTAGTTTTCAATCAAGGGTTCAAGCCGTCAACTATCACAGGCTGGTAATATGTGAAATACAGTGAGTTACTTTAGTTGAGTATTCTCATTTTATGCTACTTTATACTTCTACTCCCCTGCAATTGAGAGGCAAATATTGTACTTTTTACTCCTGTACATTTATTTGATAGCTTTAGTTACTTTGCACATTTAGATTATTTACACAAAATATAATCAACAAATGAATCCTGATGTACTATTTATAGGTTAAGCTGCCCAGCAGTATATACAGAAATTAAAATTAGCCCCACCTTTACCAGCTGCAACATTAAAGTGATGCTTACACATGAATGCAACAATTATAATCCAATAATATTAGATATACTGTTTGCCAAATCTCTCTCTCTTCCCCCATGCCGATGCATTTCATTGCCATTTTCTTTCCAACCACCAGATGCCCTCAGACGTTTCTCCCTTCATTCCAGATCCTGCCACTCCCATCTCCCCGCCTGCACCTCAATCCCTCATCAGCCACTCACTTCACATAGCAGTCCTTCCATTGTTCCCTTGCCAGTTTGTCAAAGTTGCAATGTTGCCTTGTGCCTTTGCTTTCAAACCACCTGACACTGACTCAGCACCCTGCACCTATACTTGCACCTGCACCTGCCTCTGCCTACTTACCTGCATCTGCCTGTACGCCTGTATTAAATCATTGAAATCCTCCTGTCTGCCCCGACCGTCTGCAGTTGGGTCCTTCCCCTGTTGCCAGTCTCTCTCACCATTGTGACATTGTTTTATTCTGAAATGGGCCATTCTGCATAATGAGTACTTTTATGTTTGGTACTTTAAGTATGTTTTTATGCTAATACTTTTGTACTTTTACACAAGTAAAATTTGGAATGTTTTAAATGTTGACTTTTACTTGTAACAGAGTATTTAAACACTGCAGTGTTGCTACTTTTTTTTTTGCTACTTGAATACTTCTTCCACCACTGTAAAGGGAGCCTTATTGTACCCTGTGTATATATAAATATACATAAATAAATAAATATAATTATATCAGCGCAGTTAATACAAAAAGATGCAAAACGCACATACAAAGATAGATGCAAATAATAGAAACATTAAAAACAAATGCATTTATAAAACATGTTGTCTGGATGTTTATTGTGATTTCACCACAAAGCAGCCCGCCCACTCTTGAATTTTGAACCAATGACATGCACGCCTCCACATCTCGTCTGCCTATCAACCCGTGTTCAGCCCCCTGCATGACGTAACACCCAGTCTGAAAGTGCAATGGCGATATTGGACAATAACAGCCATCGTTTTTGGGGGACTACATCTATATTATGTGGCTAACGTTAAAGAAAACACCTTCAGTCGGCTGCAAAACCACATACAATATCGGCAAACTGCGCGAGCTGGACCAGCGACCAGGAAAGGTGATTTTACAGCCTCTGCACGCGATGACAGTTTAGACTAAAACGCTGGTAAGTACAAACTCTAGTGATTGCAACAGCATTTGCAAAAGCGTATCCAGTAAATGGTCTCTTGCAGCCTGGAAGCTTCAGATTTGAAAGGGGCGTGGCGGCGTGCTGGGTACCACTTCTGACTAAAGGATGCTGATAGCTTAGCAACAGCGACCAGCAAGGGAAAAGAAGCAGAGGAGAGACAATGGATGTGCGATTTGTCAGCATCGTTAATGGGTAGGCTGAGCTGAGCGTGTGTTGTTTGACACCAGCCGGCGATCATCATCAGTTTGTGGCAAGTCAACCACAAGGAGCAATGAATGCAGACTCGAAATGTAAACAAAGGGTGTGGGCCTTTCAGCTGGCCTGTGGTGCTCTGCCACAAAGAGGAACCATTACTGCTGTTGTTTAAAGGAGGATAACATTTTTTTACACACATGATACGGTCATGTTTGATGGCTGACAGTGTGTTTAAAGGCCAGGCCAGCTAAACAGGAAATATTCACCCCAGCTGATTTATCACTCTGCTCTTCTCCAACTGTTGCATCAAAATTAAGTAATTTCTTCTTCATGTGTCTTGACATATTTGCTTCTTTCCCAAGGTGTGACGTGTGAACAGACACCATGGCCACACAGGAACCATCCCCTCCTTCGTCCATGGAGAGCAATAAACCCGGCTTCCCCAAGAAGATCCTGGGCAACAAGCTGGAGGACAAGCACCTGTGCAACTGCTGTCACAATATACTCAGACGACCGTTTCAAGCCCAGTGTGGACATCGCTTCTGTTCCTACTGCTTCAACAGGACTGTGAGGTGAGGAACTAAATCACCAAGACCATGTGTATTTTGGGGGGTGCAGTGGTGGAAGAAGTATTCAGATATTTTACTTAAGGAAAGGTTGCAATACTCTGTTGCAAGTAAAAGTCCTGCATTCAGAAATGAAAAGTAAAAGTATTAGCATCAAAATATACTGAAAGTACAAAAAGTAAAAGTACTCGTCATGCTGAATGGCCCATTTCAGAATAATACAGTATATGTTATATTAATGGATTATAATTATCGATGCATTCATGTGTAAGCATCACTTTAATGTCGCAGCTGGTAAAGGTGGAGCTAGTTTGAACTACTTTATACACTGCCGGGTTGTTTAATCTATAATAATACATGATCATTTATTTGCTGACTATATTTTGTATTAATAATCTGAATCTGCAAAGTAACTAAAGCTGTCAAATAAATGTAGTCGAGTAAAAAGTACAATATTTGCTTCTGAAATGTAGTGGAGTAGAAGTATGAAGTAAATGGAAGTACTCCAAGTAAAGTACAAGTAACTCAAAATTGTACTTAAGTACATTACTTCAGTAAATGTACTTAGGTATTTTCCACCACTGGGTGGCTGATGTTTGCATATTTTGGATTTGCAGTATATCTGCATATAATGCTGTTTTATTGCAGTAATGGACCCCAGAAATGCAATGCCTGCATTAAAGAGGATATTTTTGAGGAGACTACATCGATTTTGAAACAAGGATGTGTGAGTATTAATGCATTTTTATCCAGTTTTTTTATTTTCTTGAATTGGAATTTTTGTTGAATTTAAAGTGAATTTCTTGTGCACATAATTAGTACCATGGCAGCTCCGGTAGTATTAAAACAAAGTTAAGAGTTAAGTTAAGAGTGCTTTGCAGTAAAACAAGGAATAAAAAAGTCTAATAAAATCCAATCCAAAATGTGAAAGATAAAACAAAACAATTCAAAAACAATTGCAACTAATTGAACATTTAGACATGAGTTTAAGTATTTACTATATATATATACATATGCTAGTACTCTTCAGGGTCTAAATACAGCTGTTTTGTCCAACAACATTCAACATGACTGCTGACCTTGTGATGCAACAATGAAGACAGTCTCAGTTTCATTTTGACCAGTTTTAACCAGTCCCAGTTTAACCAGTCTCTACACAGTATGACAGGCATAGACATGCTGCAAAAAGATTGGCTGTTTCATTATATAATAATTCCAGATGTTTGTCACTCCAGCGTGTCAGTCCCACTGGTGATGGGATTTTTCTCAGCAATAAAACTATTACTCGTAAAAGAAAACATAAAACATAAAACATCAGGTGTGTGAATGATGCTAAAACTTCTTTAACCTTCACTTCATATTTTAACACACAGTTCTGCTACACGAATCTCCCTTTGATTTGATTTCTTGCCATTGCTATGATTTTCTCAACAAACTGGACAGGAAATTTCTTTCATTCCTCGTAATAATGGATGAGAATGAACTTGTCTGTCCCACTCCAAACCTACATTTACGGCTCACTGACCTGCAGCCATAGTTTTGGCTTTGAGGGCTTGTTCAGACCAGAAGCAAAAAAGCTGCCTCATGCTTTATTTGTGAGCAGACATGCAGGAAAAATGTTGCTGTTCACGATTCTTGCTCTTCTAAGTGCACTCCTAAAAACACATGTAAACTTACAGTATGTGGTCATACACCCTGACAAGGAAAATAAAACGTATGCATACATATATGTAGATAGGGCACTGCTGAATATACAGCTTTCCTCAACAGAAATAATCCATATAATGAGACCGTGTGACAGCAAATCCTTTTGTTGTTTCTTGTTTTTTCAGGCTTTTCCTGACAACGCAGTTCGAAGGGAAGTTGAACACCTTTCAGCTGTTTGTATCAATGAAAGTTGCACTTGGAAAGGCACTATTAAAGAGTATGAGGTGAGGTGACCTTTGACCTACTCTCATGATTTATTTTTTGCTTTACATCCTTGTTTGATAGGTAGGTAATGTTTTGTTTTTATTGTTTTTAAATGTACCAAAAAATGTGCTGTTTTTTCCTGATGTCTATGAACTGATTTTTCTATATTTTGCCAGCTCAGCTCGCCTTGCTGTGTATGTATATAGACAGTGAAGGCTCCCAGCACACCACAGAGGCTGCTGTACTGTAAAGACTGCCACAACAACTTAAGCTCTTTTTTCACAGATGAACCACGAGGGGAAGTGTGAGTTCATGATCATCCCCTGCCCCTCTTGTAAAGAACGAATTCGCTTCAACGAGCAGGAGCGCCATAATGAGCGAGAGTGCCCGGAAAGAACTCTCAACTGCAAGTACTGCAAGGAGCCATTCCACTTCAAAAATATCAAGGTTGGACATGATTTATTTAGACTTGCTAAGATGCTCGGCTTGTCTGGGCTGGTGCAGCACATCACAGCAGCTCTTTGTGTGTCTTTAAAAGAAACATTGTCGTTTTATTTCAGGCACATGACGAGATCTGTCCCAAGTACCCGATGATCTGTGAAGGCTGTGCCAAGAAGAAAATACCCAGAGAAAAGGTAAATCTGTAAACAACATGCAGACAAGATGGAAACATTTTGTTGCAAAAAAAAAGAAGAAGGTCACAGTCCTATGTAGCTACTTATCCCTAGTTTGTGCCCCAAGTCACAGAGCTGAGCATTTGTTTTTCCAGGAAATCATATACTTGGAAATCTTTGAAAAACCCAGAAGGTTGTTTAAGAACACTTACCGCTGTTCTGAAGGTATTTCCAGACTCCTCAAAGACTTTGCTAACCATCTGGAAGAAAAAATATTCTGTCAAGATAGAAAGTTAAAGAAAAGTTTTTAACCCATTTCCCGAGATATTTCCTATCCAGGTAGCTGGAAATGACATATGTCCGTGTGATAAAGGTGGTATTTTTGTATGAAAAGATAAAATAACAGAAGGTAACCTCAATATAACTTCATTTTGGGCTACCATCTTTGTTTGGATTAGGAAAAAGACTCACAACTTGGAAAACGAGGTTAAAAATCTTTTTTTTATCGTGCAACAGACAGAATATTTTTTCATCCAGATGGTTAGAAGAGTCTTTTTGGATTATGTAAATATCTTCTAAACCCCTTCTGGGTTCTTCAAAGATCGCCAGGTATATATTTTTCAGAACAACTAATGCTTAGCGCTGTGAACTTGAATGTAATGACAATACATGAGGCACAAATTGCAGCTAGTAGATCCTATGCTTACTTTGCTCATAATACTTAATGGATTTTTTTTTTTTTAGTATGTGGACCATATTAAGTTCTGCAGCAAATTCAGAACTCCGTGTCGATTTCATGTCGTGGGATGTGATATGTCTGTAAGTAGCTGATTGTCTTCTCAATAATAACTTTTATATATTCACAAACACACATTCAAATTAGGGACTGTATGAAAATTATCAAGGGGAGGTCAGAGAAGAGGGAGGGTTATGTATTTTTTCTTTTTGCTGAAGGGAGGGTGGTCTGAATTTTTTGGGAGAGTTGGAGAGGGTCCTTTTCTCAGCCCAGATTAATTCTTCCCTTGTGAGATTTATTGTCAAAAACATTTAAAAAAAAAGATCAAATAGTTGCACCACAAAGATGGCTTTTGTTTTGATATCGATTTCACGCTGCGCTCTTTGGAAGCTGTCTGGAAGAAACGTCTCTAACACACCCACCCATGCAACATCTGATTTCACACGTATCAGGCTAAAGCATCATCTGAGCTGATGCTGCTCATGAAACTCATTCTGTGGCTGCAATAACCGTTTACTTAGCAGCTCTGGAATATCCACCATTTTGTTATGTTTGCCATAAATAGTAGGATCCAAAGAAACTATTAATGATGCTGGGGAGACTCTTGCTTTTTTATAAAATAAAATAATTTTCATACAGCCCCTTATACAGCTGATCAGAGTGCATGCATTTATTGCTTCTATTTCATTTCCTTCCTTTTTGTAGGTGGAAAAGGAAAAGATTCATGACCATGAGCGCGCCTATGCCTACGAGCACCTCAATCTGTTGCTGCACTACATTATGGGCATGAAAGTGAGCATGGAGGGCCTGCAGCCCCAGGGACTGGAACTAGCCGGACACAAACTGGTGGAACTCCAACAGTCCCTCAGGGAGCTCGAGGCCAGAGTCTCCCAGCTTAGCACCACCTCCTCTGGGCCTCCCGTGCAGGGAGCCGCCGCCGCCGCCGCCGCCTCCTCCTCATCCTCCAGCTCTGGTCCCTCTGGTCCACCCGCTTCAGCTCCTCTCCCTCCACCGCCCACTCTGCCTCCCACTCTGTCTGTGTCTACCTCCTTCACACCCCTGCCCAGCTCGGTGG
Organism: Siniperca chuatsi; assembly: GCF_020085105.1. Classification (NCBI taxonomy): domain Eukaryota; kingdom Metazoa; phylum Chordata; class Actinopteri; order Centrarchiformes; family Sinipercidae; genus Siniperca; species Siniperca chuatsi. Next base: position 5,121,136 of record NC_058059.1, read on the forward strand.
GTGCAGCGCTGGAGCTCCAGCTCCACAGCGAGAAGACCAAGGTGGTCGAGCTGGGTCGCAGGTGTACGGAACTTGAAGTTAAAGCCGGCACATTTGAAAATGTGGTGTGTGTCCTGAACAGAGAGGTGGAGAGGTTTGCCACCACCATGGAAGCCAGCAACCGTCAGCACAAACTGGACCAGGATAAGATCGAGGCTCTGAGTAATAAGGTAGGACTGGAATGAAACTGAACCATAACTGTGCCTGATTGCAGCAATTTGCATCAAAAATCACACTCCTTCTATGAGTCATAACAGAGTCAAATCTGAACACACAGACATGATACACATATTTTTAGATTCAGTGTGACTTACACTTCCCGGGTATATAATTATATCTGAGGCTAAGTTCTCGTCATATCAAAGTAATCCAGTGATAATTGTCTGTACATCCATGAGCACATTGCAAACAGGAACTGCTAATAGCTAATTCAGCATACTTTTAATGATGCCAATTTGCCAAAATGTGGGCTAAAAACACAGGTCTTAAGTTGTAGCCCACAGCTTATACTTCCTGTTTACATCCACCAAAGCATTATGGGAACGGTAGTTCCAAAACTTAGAGCATGATTATCCCCCAAATAGAAGTAAAACAAAGCCATACTAGCAAATCATATGAAAAAAGGGGTGAGTATTTGAATCTCAAAAGATACTTTTCTGGTGGCGTGTCACTTTAAATGCAGTTCAGTTTTTATGAGTGGATTCAATGAAGAATTTGTGATCTTGTTAAAGCACAGTGTGTGTTTATTTTTCAGGTGCGACAGCTGGAGAGGACAGTGGGGCTGAAGGACCTAACAGTTGCAGAGATGGAGGGCCGGCTGAGGGAAATGTCTGCCACTACTTTTGATGGTGTCTTTGTCTGGAGGATCTCTGATTTCGCCAAAAAGAGACAGGATGCCATCGCAGGTCGAGCCCCTGCCATGTTTTCACCAGGTAACATTGTCCATTATTACAGATTAGAGGTCTTCATAGGTCCAACATTTTGGACCCAATCTGACCTGTATAAATTCCTAAAAAAATATATATATATATATAAGATACCCATTCCAAAAGGGACCCATGGTCAGTCAGACCTGGACCAAAATGAACAGCAACGTGATGCACCATCAATTAAGAAGCAGTCGGGTTCAAAAAGTGCAGTGATTGTCATTTTCCCTCCACTTCACCATTCACACTCTAAAATACACATTTTTCTCCCGCAATGATTATGATGCACCACCTTTAAGAGCTGTTAGCAAGTACATTAGGATCCACACAGGTATTACACGTATCGACACACAAGCTTGAGACCTGCGGTCAGGTCCTGGTTACTAGAAACCAAGTTAACCTGTTTAGACCTCTATTACAGAGGCCTTATTATCTGCAAATGACTAAAGCTGAATTTCCCTTCTCTTTCCTTTCAGCCTTCTATACCAGTAAGTACGGCTATAAGATGTGTCTGCGGATCTATCTGAATGGAGATGGGACAGGGCGTGGCAGCCACTTGTCCTTGTTCTTTGTGGTGATGAGGGGACTGAGTGACGCTCTGCTCAAATGGCCTTTCAACCAGAAGGTAAACGACCTACGGACAAAGGGGGGTATTTACTAAGAGTTTGCACCTTTTAAGGTGCTAAACAGTCAAATTGTGTTTTCCTTTCCTTTACTAAAGGACCACACACGAGTTTTTGCGCCGGTAACTTAGAAGCAAAGATGCTGAAAATTGTGTGTTAGGTCTTATGCAGTATGTATTTTAAGGCGGCAAATTAAAGATGCATTATAAAGTTACTTTATAAAGCTCTCTGCTCACAATATAAAAGTGCAGCAATGCAGCAGCCTGTTATTTGTCATGATTTTACATAACATACACATATCCAGTGCAACGTTTTTCTCTTTTTGTTGAGCTGACAACATACACCTATTTAATATTTCCTCACATATATCCTTCCTCTTGTGGGATGAATGCATGCCAGCAGCAGAAATCACTTTTTCTTTTGCACTCCATTTCTCTCCAGACGTGCACAACATTTGTTAAAACAGTCCGGTTTTCGGATCTCATTAAGTGGCTAGTAAATCGCAGAAACGCACATTTTTGCACCCCTGACACTAATTTGAGACAGACTTAGCAGGCATTCAGACTGTGTTGTTTAAGGTCTCAGTGAGACATGAAATACAATCCAGGAAGTCCTAACAGATTAAGGTGTTTAAAAGTTTAACAGAGGTCAAAACACTGCACAACGGTTTACATACATACAACATACTCAGACAGGATTTTACAACGCTGGACTATCTTGTCTTTTGTCACTACGATCGCGAGGTAAACCATAGAAACACGTTCACATTACAAAGTAATGTGAATCAGGTTCGACTTTTTTGCCAGACGACCCTGCGTTTTTTTGCCGGAGCCCCCTGCATTGTCTAAATGCGGCCTCAATAAATATCCCCCACACGTTTCAACAAGAGACAAACGCTGATCGTGGCATTTAAACATAATCTCTCTCATCTGTCTCATCTGTACTTCTATTCCTGTGTGCACTGACGTGATAGTGAGCTGCTGTAGCAAAAAGTTTCCCCTCGGAGGATCAATAAAGTATTTCTGATTCTGATTCTGATTTCCAGGTGACTCTGATGCTGCTGGACCAGAGCAACAGGGAGCACATCATCGACGCCTTTCGACCTGATGTCACTTCCTCTTCCTTCCAGAGACCAGTGAGCGAGATGAACATCGCCAGCGGATGTCCGCTCTTCTGCCCGCTCTCCAAGCTCGATGCCAAGAACTCTTACATCCGCGACGACACCATCTTCATCAAGGCAATCGTGGACCTCACCGGCCTCTAGATGGCTCCACAGGGTGGTACAGTTTGGCAACCAGGCAGCTCTTTGACCATTAAAGCTTTATTTTGGCTCATTCGTGGTCCCTTTTAGGGCTCTGTTCAGGCATCTTACTGTCCCCTGCAGCTCTAGGGAGACAACTGTATGCTGCATATGGCTGCAGTTTGCTCTGTCCAGACGGCGCCGGCATCGTCATATCTGGTGGTCTCTATGCGAGAACCACCGTCATTGCTGTACATTTTGGGTGCAAAACTTTTTTCTTTTGACATCACAACACTGCTCCCATGGTGATAAGTTGTTGCACATTAGTTTTCAGTTAAAGGACACGGAAGCAAGCACCAGTGCAGCGTGGTCAGTGCAGTGTTGAGTAGAAGCAGAGATGTCACAGTGAACAGTTACGATGGAGTGAAAATGAACATGCAGACAGTTAGAACAGGATTGTAGATTACAGATAGTTGATCATTCTGATGTCACTGTAGAAAGCTGGCAGTAGGCCTGTAATAGAGTTAGAGCATGGCTTGATGCAGTTTTTGCTTTTTCTTGCAGATTGTGGATATTGTGAGCTTCTCAATTCCAGTGTCGAGTGAATTTGCATAGACAAACGTGGAGTTATGTTATGAATAAGATTACAGGCATTTTTTGCCTTTTTTTGCGCAAAGTGCATGCCGCTGGCGTTTTAAGTATAAAATTGCTCCTTATTTCGACTGAGCTTAATGAAGGTTCCTCGTTTGTTGTTAAAACTTGTTAGTGAATTAGCCATCCGTGATGGTGGACATTGCCTGCATGTCTTTGGAACCAGGCTGTTTACATGTAAAGTTAGTGTTGCGTATTTGTTCCTATTAGGGGTTGGTGGTTCTGATTGGTGGTTTGGTACATCTGTGGAAGATACAGTGGAGTTACCATGGAGTCAGGGCAGCTTGCCAGTCAAGCCTGAGGCATAAAACTTACATGTGTTTTTGTCTCTGACAAACATACATAGCTGGAGTTTTCCCCAGGATATGCTCACTAGCTCACATCTCAACACATAGTACTGTGCCCCACCACAGATTGAGGTTAACACAGATTCCACAAAATGAAGGAATTGTCTGTTCCTTGTTTTCTGTCCATACAGTATACAGTGCATATGTGTTTCTGCTGCTTCGAGATAGAATACTGATGTGAATCTAATATATATGTTGGTGCAAATATACATGAGGTAAATGTGAGTGGAGGTTGAGAGGCTGAAATGAGATGAAATGAAAATAAGAGACTGTTATTCTTCATTGTAGGTCACGAGCCGTTATTGACATTATTTATTGCAGATTGTGTGTTCAGTGCAGCCCCAGATAACTCTTTCAACTTTAGTGTTTTCATGTGCTATCACTGATTTCCAATAAGGCACCACAAATCTACATTATATCTGTTTAAAGCTGATGAGATGTAATTTTTCTGTTCGTCCACCAGAGATTGCTGTTCCACTTACTTAGCATGCATGCTGAGGTTTTAAGGTTAACGCTGGCCTGTTTGAAAACCAGTCTCGACCTGTATTGAAACCTCTCTGTGCATGGGAGGCTTCAATTCATATTCACTATGGAGTTTCACATTGGTTTACCCTGTGAGCCACGTGTGGAAGCATTTATTTGTATTTGTTTGGATGAAAATACGTAATCATAGAATAGTTATTATGTTATATCTGGCGCTGCATCTGTTCAACAGAAGCACCTGCCTATATTCATAGCAATTTATAAATATGTATCTTTCATATCATAATGTTGAAATAATCTATATATCAATGTTAATATACACGAGATGTTATAATAAACATAGTATTACTGAATACCTTATTAATTCTATATCTATATACCAACTTTTTGTTTGTCAAGATGGTTTGAACAGGCCAGGACAACCCCTTTGTGCAGTAAGGACTTATGATTCCTTCTAGAGTGCAATATATGATTATATCTGTTAGATTTTGATGACATCTTGGCTTTAAGGGTTTACAGAGGTCATACTCGACTTATTTGTTTACATTACTCATTATGGCGCTGAAGAACTGCAACCAATTTTGAACTTTCCAAGGAAAAATTGTGCTTTCCTTGTCATTAAGCATACGCTACTTGATATCACTAACATAGGGATCTCTAGTCAGTGGCTATTCATGAAGCTAACTGGCAAAGTGAGCTGAGGATTTATAGAAAGACCATTTTAATGTTGAGGAATTCATGCTATATACAGTGGGTTTCTATTCTTGACTTTTCAGAGAAGACTGAGCATGTAATAAGTAGGATAACATGAACTTTTTAAACCTTGAGTGTTCTTGTAATGTGCCAAAATCAAATATTACCTCTGTATACTAACAATGTTGTATTGCAAGTTGTATTTTATGTTCTATGCTAAAATATGGTGCCATATATAACTAAGTTTGTGCTGATTGTATGTATGTATATGCGTGTGTGTGTGTGTGTGTGTGCGTGCGTGCCAATTTAATATTATGCATTGGTCACTCCTTCTGTAAGCACCAGAGGAGATAATTAATACTGTCCCATGAAACTGTCCTCAGTTTACAGACCCTCCCAAGGTTTTTGAATGTCAGCTTTAATTCAGTTGGGTTTTTTTCTAAAAACACAACAGCAGTTCTGTAACGTGATGCAGTTGAGTTGAACCAACTTTGATTTGTGCACTTTGTATTGGTTGTTTGTCTGAACAGGGTATTTTATTGAGTCATTTATGTACCTTGAAATCAGAGCCATATATATTCTGATGTTGATAATTGATGTATCATGCTACAAAAGGACATGCAGTATGTAATAAAGTTTGCTGGTTTCAGCTTGTTGATGATTTTAAAAGATCCTTTACTTACCAACGTACCAGTACAACAAGTCCTGCATTCAATATCCTACTTAAGTGAAAGAACAGAAGTATTATCAGCAAAATGTACTTAAAGTATCAAAAGTAAAAGTACTTATTATGGCCCCTGATTATATATGACAACATGAGATCGTAACTACTGATGCATCACTGTCTAAGCCGCATTTTACTGCTGTAGCTGCTCGAGGTGGAGCTGGTTTGAACTACTATACAGTATATAAAGTTAGATAGTCAATGGTTCCCAGCCTAGGGGTCGGACCCCTCCTAATGGCCGTAAGATAAATCTGAGAGGTCGGGAGATGATTAATGAAGGTTGGAAAGAAGGGAAAAAAGTTCTGCTACACAAATTTATATACATTTCTGGGACTTTTCTCTAGTCTTTGCTGTTTTTCTGAAGTATTGGATAATTTTACCTTTTTGGGCCTCAAACTGTTATTTAATTAAACCTTCTGAGTAAAGTACAAGTACAAGAATATTGTACTAAAGTTAAGTTACTTCCCACCACTGCTCACCAGAGGGCACTATGGATCACTTAATGAATGGCCAAAGCTACTGCTCTGCATGTAGTTATACTGTATATAAAAAATATAAAAAAAGCAGGAAAACAGGGATCATCGTACTTTTATGGGCAGTGTAATTTAGAGGTTATCTGCACAAATCAAATATAGACTTTCCATTACTGGAAGTGAACTGCTGGGAAATCTTTAGAAAAAGAATAAAGAGGACACATGGGATAGTTTGACCCTAAAAACAACGCTGCGCATTGTACACAGCCGAGTGCTGTCCGGATGCTAATTTAAAAATAAGTATTAATTTGCTTCCTTCAACTGCTAAAATGCACAAAGACAGAGCTCTGTGTTGTATAATACATGAACAGAAATATGTAATACGGTACATTTTATTCCATGTGATCTATTTAACAGCTTTAATTACTATTTGCTTTGTAGATTCAGGTTTTATATACAAAACATGTGATCAGCTTATAAAATACAAGGGATTGTTGTAGATTAAACAGTGTATAAAACAGCTCTACGTCCTGCTACAACATTAAAATGCTGCTCAACCTGCTGAATACTATACACGCGTGTACATCAGGTGTGTGTACAGTACATGTAAGTATAAATGTACAGTATATTTGAATTTATGATCATATGTCCACTGTATGTATTGCATAGGGCAGTAAAGACTATTTATTTATCTATCTTACACATTAATGCAACATTATTAATATTTTTTCTGCAAAACAAGTACATGAAACCTTATAGTACATTTAACTGATGATACATTTACACTTTTACTTAAGTAGGATTTTGAATGCAGTTTCTACCTTGTAATGAAGAATTTTTATATTGGGATACTGTCACCTTTACTTAAGTAAAATATCTACTAGACTACTTCTTCCACCACTGGAAATGAAAAATAAAATAGGTACAGAAAATAATAAATTGTTACAGCAAACATCTAAGTAAATGTAATGGTAAAAATCAGTTTTAAGCCAAGATGATGCTATTAACTCACACTTTTATTATTACTGAATTCAATGAAAGACAATTAAAGTTTGTAAAATGGTCAGACAACTGGAACATGAATCGAACGCACCCTCTCTCAATGGCGCGGTTTACGTCAGCCTCGAGTCCCACCTGTTGCTGGCCGTTATACTCACCTGAAGAGTGTGTACCTGCCGCTACATTTCATGTATTATTTCACAAGACAGCTCAGCTAGCGGCCAACAGTTCAACATCCCTGAAGCACGAAGGCTGTGAAGGCGAAACAACCGCCATAGTCTCGGCGCTCTGTGACTCTAGAAGGTCGGCCATTAGCATAGTTAGCTTCCGTTAGCATTAGTTAAGCTAGCTGCGCCCGCAAACCGCCGCAAACGCGCACTTTAATGCGGATGGCAGAGTTTTCCTGCCCCTGTTGTGGCTCGGATCGTCTCCTCGAGGGTTTGTTCTTCGCGGAGAGACCACTGCTCCACTTCACCAAGCTAAATATTCTCTGCTTTTGCCAACATGGATGTTGTGAGTGGATTTTAAGCGCTTGTTATGCTAGCATTATATATATATATATATATATATATATGTATATGTATGTGTGTATATATATATGTATATGTATGTGTGTATATATATATGTATATGTATGTGTGTATATATATATGTATATGTATGTGTATATATATATGTATATATGTGTATATATATATGTATATATGTGTATATATATATGTATATATATGTGTATATATATATATGTATATATATATATATGTGTGCTAGCATGAGGCTGCTGGTTAGCGGTGGTATGTAACTAAAGTTAAGTACATTTACTCAAGTACTGTACTTAAAATTTGAGGTACTTGTACTTTACTTAAGTCTTTTCTTTCCATGCTACTTTCTACTTCAACTACTCTTCTACTATTATTTGACAGCTTTAGTTACTAGTAACTTTATGAATTTAGCGTTTTGGACGCAAAACATATGGAGAGCTTTTAAAATATGATGTTTTGTTATAAATTAAACTACCCAACACTTACTCACCTGTATATACAAATACAGGTGAATCAGTTAGTCTGTTAAGTCAATTACTCAATTGATAGAAATTTAACTGGCAGCTATTTCTATAATCATTTCAGTCATTTATCATGTCAATTATATCGTGGTTCCAGATTCTCAAATGTGAGGATTTGTTGCTTTTCCTTTTTAAATAATTTAAATAATTTCAATTTATTTTTTAATCATTTTGATGTTTGGACTGTTTTTGACAAACCAAACAATCAATCGATGCAATTGGAAAATAATCAGCAGATTAATCCATAATAAAAATAATCAGTAGTGTCAGCCCTTTACAAAATAGTTAACACTTAACTCCACCTCAACCAACTTCAACAGTAAAATCCTGCTTTTACATTAATGCACTAATAATAATAATAATAATCGCATGATATAATATATTATATGTGCCTTAACCATAGCAGTGTCCCAGAAAACACTGTCATCCTGGAGGGCATGGACAAGCAACATATTTAGTTGTTTAATTTGGAGGGCTTGTTGTGCTGAAATTAATGATGTCTGTGGGTTTTGACAGTGGAGCAGGCATGGGATAAACATTTGCATTCTCTTTCCAACACTAAAGTGGGCTACAGCTGAAAGGAATAGATGACACACTCCTGCACACGTCTATCTGTTTCAGCTCCTCTGTTGCTAAATGAATCTCCACAGAGATATTCCAGTGTTGTCCTCCCTGTTGGAGGAAGCTGACTGTTGTTTGGCTCAGTCGGTTGCTGCACAGCTCATTGTAGATAAATCACTTAGACATACTGTACTTTTTGGAGCATTTGGACCATACGTGTATTTCTCTTTTTTGGCTTAGTAGTACGGTAAAGTTGACACCTGCATTGATACACAAATGGTGGAAAGAAGAAGTAGATACGATGGGGTTATTGCACCTGTGGAGCTGGGACAAGTAACAAGAGCACAGACAATTCCTCCTCAGTACTCCTGTGAACCTGTGATATAAGTTGTCCTTGTGTGCTTCTTGGGGGGTGACTGCTCACAGGAGAACAGATGGAAAATTAATTAACTTTTGACTAAATAATTCCACTTGTCCTTCTGCTTTCCTTTCCTGTCAGGTGAAACTACAGAAACAGACAGTAACAGTACTGTATGTGCGCTCCAGTAATACACAAAAAAATGTTTGGACATGATGGAGACAAGACTCAAGTTGATGTCACAAGGGCTTCTTTAAAAATAATGACCTTTTTAAAAGATATGGTTTGAAAGGTTTCTTAAATTTGAGAGTAACTGAATTGGGTTAAAGGTGCCCTGTGGAGTTTTCTTGTAAACAAGCAAAGTTTCTGTTTACATTCAGTGTTTCTCACTAAAACACATTGTGTGTATCCTTGAGCTCCAGCAAATGCATTTCCTTCCTCATAAAACATTTCCAAGTTGATTTTTATTTATTTATTTTTTAAGTATATAAACTCCAGCATTGTTTATTATTGTTCATCGTGTTCACAAGCCAGCAGCCTTCTTCTTCCTACCTTTACTGGTGCATTGCATCTCTAGAACAAACAAAACAGGGACCCACAGGTAAGATTGCTCAATAACACTACTAAAACTCCACAGGTTACCTTTTTAAGTCTGTAATAATTAAATAAACATTAAAGAACACCTCTATGAACACAGACTTAATTAACAGTATTAAAGGTTCCCTGTTGAGTTTTAGACCTCTAGTAGCGCTATGGAGCTGTTTTTCTATGAGTGGACACATGCACACGCGTGCAAACCAGTGACGCGATACACAGTCAACCAATGGTGTCGCACTATTCCACCGATCAACAGGTGGGTGTAGCACGCCAAGAAACGCTGCAGTGTGCCTGCAGAGGCAGGGAAGAAGAAGATTGCTAGCTAGTAATAATAATAATAATAATAAAACTTTATTTATAGAGCACTTATCAAAACAAAGTACAAAGTGCTTCACAACAAGAAAAATAAAATAACACAGTGAATGACGAAATATAAAGAAATAAAACACATGAAATACAGAAAAGCAATAAAATAAACAGTAAAATAAACAGCCAGTTCACGTAAAATCAGGATATGCTTTCAGATAAAAATGTGTTTTGAGACGAGATTTAAACGAAGACACTGACTCAGACAACCTAATTTCATGGATGTAAACAATGCTGGATTTAAAATACTTTTCGAGGAAGGAAATGTTTGTGTTTGACCTCAAGGATACACACACTGCGTTTTGGTAAGTAACACTGATTGTAAACAAAACTTTGTTAAAACCTTTTAACTTGACATTTCATGGATTGTTAGGGATTCATTTGCATATGCCAAAAAGGTTTTCTAGCTTCTGGGTTTACTTTCAGCTTATGCAGCCCACTGAATATGCAAAGTATTCTTTCTCCTGCTGGCTCCACCCGCGAGTTCCCGCTCGGCCCATAGACTTTACATTGTGATGATGTCACAGATTTTTAAATCACTTTTTTCAGCCTGAGGAAAGTTTTACAAATATAAAACCTCCATGGATCAAAAAATCATAATTTAATATAATAAGTCATAATTGACCTTGTTTTGAGTTTGAGGTGTCCTGTCAACAGTTTTACAGACGTCTCTTGGTGGCCTCTGGGTAAAATGCTTTTGGGGCTGCAGGGGAATTTTTCATTGCAATGCCGCGATTGGCCACTGCAAAAATTTTGAAGCAAGGCTGAGCGCCGCCGGCGTATACAATTCTTATAATACATCCATGGATGAAACGCCACATTGTTTTTCTGTGTCTCCTCGTGTCTGAGTGAAACAAGCAGACTCTTGATTCAATCTGCGTTGTGGAATATCACACATCGGTCGTATGCTACTTTCATTCATCCACCGCTGTGGCCGGTAGGTTGATTTCCAACCCTGCTGCAAATATATAAATATTGCAATACTTTCCAGTGGGCAATAAGCTCAATCACTATTATGTTAACTCATTTGGTGATAGTGACTTAACAGACACTTATTCAAATGAAAATTTTTGAGATTGCCACTTTTAATAATTAAATTCACTAGTAGTGTAGTAACTACGTGAATACAATGTAAAATACGTGTTTTTGGGTTCACACCCTGGTCGCTGTTCACCGTGGTAGTTGTGCACCTGGATTTGTATGCTGATTTATGAGGGGGAGTCAGTGAAAACTGGTTTAATAACAATACTTAGCAGCAGTGACCTGACTTTGGCAGACAAGGACTGTTGCTTTTTCGGTAAAGAAAGCAGCCGTTTGATGTTCTTTAGACTCACAGTTGGTGTGAAATACCCATGGTCAGCTATATCTGGAAAATGGCTATTCCTACAATAGGTTGTCTGCATCTGACTGACATATAGAGCTGCAATGATTAGTCGATTAATCGATTAGTTGTCAGCTATCGAATTCACAGATAATCGATTACTCGTTTTGAGTCATTTTTAAGAAGAAATGTCCAAATTCTCTGATTTCAGCTTCTCAAATGTGAATATTTCCTGGTTTCTCTAGTCCTCTATGACAGGAAACCGAATATCTTTGGCTTGTGGACAAAACAAGACATTTGAGAGAATTACCTTCGGTTTTGGGTCAACATTTTTCACCATTTTCTGGACCGAACAACTAATCGATTAATCGAGAAAATGATCAACAGATTAATAGATAATGAAAATAATCGTTAGTTGCACCCCTACTGAAACATGACTGACTGAATTGACACAGAACAGTTGAGGTGGACGTCACCATGCTCTGTTTTGGATTTGGCAAGAATGAAACAAACTAAAAATGACAAAGCAGTAATAATATGTACATAAGCCAGACATTGAGAATGACGACGGCATATTAAAAAGCCTGAACACCTCACTGCTTTTGGATTGCTCCCTTTAAGTCAGACATTAAGCACTGATGCCAGCGGCATCCCTCAGACTAAACACCCAGAGTAATGAATGTGTTGTTTGGTTTCATGGAACATATTGCAGCTTTAACCCCATGTGGGGTTACAGGCATTTTGAGCATGATCCAGTCTGAGGTATTAAACTTTGTGTGTAGATATTTACTTACGTTTTGCATCTTTTTATCTCTGCAGAGGGTAAAGGTCAGCTGTTACTCATGAATAGGGCTTGTCCATAGATGTTACTGACTTGAACTGATCGAATAATTGTTCAGCATAAATCGGGTTCATTCGCAGCGATTTAAAATCTGATCATAATCCTCTCACATGCCATTGAATTTTACATTATTCCCAAATGGTACTAATGATTTAATGGTTTAATCTAATATCACAAAATATTAGTTAATCAAACACTGCTCAACAAAGACATCAAAATTACTTTGGGATAAACTGAAATGAATTCAAGAGTTGTAATTATGAATAACTATACTAATAAGTAGACACAGGGTATCCAAATGAGTGAATATAATTTTGCTTTTAAGGTAGGTTTTGATCTTGGTAAATTACTCATCACCTAGTACTCAGACATTAGTTATACCCACAATTAAAACTAAGCTCTACAGAGGGAGAGCTTTCATTTTTATTGGTCCGTTGAGGCATAGAAGGACGTTTGTGGAACATTAAATCTTACAACTCCTACTTTTCATCCACATAATACGATTTTTACTGAAATTATGGGTGAAATTGAAAACACTTTTTCCATTTAGTTTCATTTGGTGGCACAAAATTTATTTTGTATGCCAAGAAATCATTTCCCCAAAATACAGACACACTTTGTGAAATCAATTTCACAAAGTGTGTCATGAAAAGGTTCGGTTGCACTGTGGGATTTTAATTCCACGTGGCTCCGGGCACAGTTGCCATTCTGTGTCATTTCTTGTGGCTTCGGTGGCCAGAGCTTGTTGATTTTATGTGGAAGCACTCTTGACGTTTCCCTTTTATGATAAAAAGCAGGCAAGATTTGGGTCGCCAGTCTTTTCCTGTACTTTTTTTCACCCTCTTTGCCTTCCCAGAGATTCAGGTCTGACAGGAATGGAGTTACCCTACTCACAGTCATATATACAGCAGCAACAGCTGATGTCTGATGATGTCACCATTTTTAAAGACTTTAACCAGACAAGAAGCTGGAACACGCAGCTAATTTCCGGGATATGTGGCTGTTTGAAAGATTGTGGCTGGTAAAGTTAATGAAGTGCATTCATTTAAAATGAGGTAGTCTGCCGGAAGGAACAGTGCCAGGTTTTTTAGGTGAGGAACGTGGGTGATGAGTATGTTGTTAAAAGTGATTTACCAGAGACTGCCATGGCAGTGTCGGTTGGTTGGTTGGTCCACCACTTTGGTCCAGACTAAAATATCTCAACAAATATTCAATGGATTTCCATGAATTTTTGTACAGATATCAATGGTGCCTAGAGGAAGAATCCTAATGACTTTGGTGATCTGCTGACTTTTCCTCTGGCGCCACCAACAGGTCAAAGCTTTCACCTATCCAGTGAAATATCTCAACACCTACAAGATGGATTGGCAATAAATTTGGTACAGAAGTTCATGGTCCTAAGAGGATGACTCCTAATGACGTTTGTGATTCCTTGACATTTCCTCTAGCGCCACCATCAAGTTGACATTTGTGCTTTTGAGGGAAATGTCTCAACAACTATTGGATGGATTGCCATTAAATTTGGTACACACATTCATATTCCCCTCAGGATGAATTGTAAAAACTTTGGTGATCCCCTGACTTTTCTTCTAGTGCCTATCAGGTCAACATTTTAACGTGTCCAATACTTTGGTTTATATCTAAATACTTGCAAAACTAAAGACATCGCTCAGCTGTACTTTGTTTAGTACTAATTGGCAAATGCTAGCATGCTATCACGCCAAACTAAGACGGTGAACATTATACCTGCCTAACATCAGCATGTTAGCATTGTCATTGTGAGCATGGTAGCATGCTGATGTGAGCACTTAGCTCAAAGGACCGCTTTGCTTAAGTACAGGCTCACAGAGCAGATAGCATGGCTGTAGACTCTTAGTCTTGTTTTCTCAAACTACTAGTGGCAAGCACTGATGCACTTTAAAAAGCAGTCCTTTCCCGTTGACAGTATTAAGTATCCTCTGTAATCCAAACATTTACTTGTACTGTCATGGCTGATGTATGCTACCCATGTCCCTCTGAGATGAAGACGTATTCTCATAATGGCGATCGTGATGACATGCCTGGTCTACAATGTTTGTTGGCATTTAGTCAAAGGGGATTAGAAGGAACACCTGCGGTTCCTCTGTTTATTTAATCTTCATACTTTTCACAGTCACATTGGCTTTAAAGCACAGGACACTCTGTAGTTGCCAGGAAGCACTGCAGTCAACTGAAAACAGCCTGACATGATTGTGTAGCCCACTGGACATTAATGTGTCAAGAGAAATCAGACAACTACAGTACTAGATTCAGGTAGAGTCAACAAATACACAGCTTAGTCAAATGGTAATATGTTAGGAGTTCGGGGTAGGAGATCAAGCTGCAAACAATTCATGTGTACCAACATGGTGATCCCATGAATTTTACAGGAGCCACAGTTTCCATTTCCGTGTGCTGGATGCTGTTTTACTGCTTGGGTTTCAGCCAAATGAGTGGCTGTGGCTAGAGTTTTGTAGCATGATTTAAAACAATGAAAAAGCCTCGGCTGTTGTGCTATTTGTGTGTGTCTAAAAATCAATTAATATTCATGATTTGTTGATAACATAAATTGCAATACTGGTCCTCTTAACAATTATATGGTAAGAAAATTTGAGCTGAAACGATCAGTAAATTAATTATAAGTCAATAGACAGAAAATTAATCTATTTTCATAATTGGTTAGTCATTTTAAACTGAACATCTTTGGGTTTTGGAGTGGAAATTTAAAGACGTGAAAATGGATCTTTGGGAAACTGAATTGGACATTTTTAAATTTCATTTTACTGACTAAATGATTGATCGATTATTTGAGGAAAATAATTAATTGATAATGAAAATAATCGTCAGTTGCAGCCCTATAGAAAATAGACTTTTATTAATTGCAGTAACAGAGTCAAAGTGTTTTAAACCTTTTATACAACATATACGTTTGTCATGAAAATGCCAAAAGTGTCATTTTACTGGTCGATAAGGTAAAGCATCCACACACAAATGATTACAGTGCGGTTCTCCTCTGTGCTAACCATAAACCTGTAACTCTTAAGAGAAGACGCAAAGGAAGCGATCATGAACACTCAACCTGGCAATGAAAATTTCCCAAAAGTGGTAGTACTTTTCTGGTCCAAAGGTAGTTGGTATCAGATCTTAATGACCAAGCCGTCATGCCACCTCTCTTCAGCCCTTCCATAACTGCTTTGCACCCACAGACGTCCTCATCATCAACATCATAAGAACTTTTCATAAACCTACTACTATTTATTTCCATGCTATTTCATAGCACTCGAGTGATTTTCACGAGCCTACACATTTCAGAATGCTTACACAAGCTGTTGCACATTAGATCATTTTTATCCTCAGGAATGTTTACACTCTCTTAAAGAGTTTACTGAATCTAACCTGCTACTGCCCACCATTGTGGCCTCAAAAGAAGGCAGCTCACCCTGGCTTCCTCCTGCCAGCATCACCTCTCATTGTAGGAGATTATCAGTTTGTGTGAATTATACAACTCCTGAAGCTGATACCCAGTCGCTCTTTCCTCTGTACTGTACTTAAGTACAATTTTGTGGTACTTGTACTGTACATGAGTATTTCCAGTTTATGCTACTTAATACTTCTACTCTGCTTTTCAGAGGGAAATATACTTTTTACTCTACTACCTTTATTTGACAGCTTCACTTACTACTTTGCAGATTTATATTATTAAGACAAAATATAATCAACTAATAAATTATTATGTATTATTATAGAGAAAGATACCCAGCAGCATATAATAGGGCTGTGCGATATATATTGTGTGACGATAGAAAAATGTCTTATCGTTTCATATTATGCTCTATCATTTATTTCGTTGTGTGGCAAATCACATGCTTCCAGCAATATTTTTTGTTATTTCGACGATGCTTTGCGTTCTTACGCACAGTCGCGGGCAGGAAATTTGCATGAAGGCAACACAAATAAACATGGAGGAGAGTGAATGTGACACAGAACAGGGTAATTCCGAACAGGAGAAGGACTCCGACCAGCCAAGACAAAACGAGGAGCTCGTACCTAAAAGAGGGGCTACTTCTGTCGCATGGACGTGGTTTGGGCATGAAAAGTCTGACACAGACCAGAAAACCGTACTTTGCAAATTATGCTGCAGACCGGTTCCCACAACAGACTCAAACACCACTAACCTCTTTTACCACCTACAAAAGAATCATGTCAAACAGTACAGAGTGAGTCTACGGATGAGAGCCACAAAAGTACAGTCGAGTTTATTTGTAGAGTATATAATTCAAAATGTAATAAGAAATAGGCCTTTATATCATGATATGTATCTTTATCTGGATATGAAATTACCTATATCAGGATATGAGATTTTGGTCATATCGCACAGCCCTAATATAAAGTAGTGGAAATAAGCCCCACCTTTGCCAGCTCATCACAACTTGTACTTTTGGTACTTAACAGAGTATTTTTACACTGTGGTATTTCTACTTTTACTTAAGTAAAAGTATCTGAGTACTTCTTCCACCACTGTTCCTCTGTGTTCATCATCAAAGAAGATGGCTGTTCTTTGTGGAGTGGGCTACTAATGACTATCAGCAGAATATCAAGAACACTTGATGCTGATAAGCCACTCCAGTCTGAGAAAGGTTTATGTATTCTTTATGCAGTATTGTATCATGTTCTTGTTTATTACCATGTCCCACATTGGCTGAGTAAATGCTGGTTAGCAACGAAATTAGGTCACTCCCAGGGGTCTTGTCAATATATAATTAAAAAGACAGGATACAGACACACATCTCTTGCACTCTGCACAGAATGAACCACTATATCGTGCCAGGGGTCTGTGCTACAGTATAGGGTAGTTAATAATGTCTTATGTTGAAAACACTGAATTTATGTTTTTGTGTAAGAGGTGTAATTATGAACCTTGGTAAGACATATAACTATTCACATTTTTCTCCACAATATCCAAGACCTTCAGTTAATCAAATAACTATTACTCATCAAATGTAAAGTATAAAGGCTGAATAATGAGGGGCCTGCTGGTGTTTCACAGACAGTCTGATGTCAGTGGCTCCACCGTTGAGGCCGTGGCGTTTGCACGACCTGCGGGTAACTCATCTGCAACTGATTCATCCTCCACCTGGACAGCAGTGAGCTCATTCACTAAATACTCAATCTTTTTGTCTCGCTCTTGCTGTAAAATATAACCTTTAAAATGGATTTGCTTGTTAAACTTGACTTTGGATACTTAATACTGCATACAGTGCATCCGGAAAGTATTCACAGCGCTTCACTTTTTTCACATTTTGTTATGTTACAGTCTTATTCCAAAATGTATTAAATTCATTATTTTACTACAAATTCTACAAACAATACTCCATAAAGACAATGTGAAAGAAGTTGAAATCTCTGCAAATTTATTAAAAATAAAAAACGAAAAAAATCACATGTACATAAGGATTCACAGCCTTTGCCATGACACTCAAAACTGAGCTCAGGTGCATCCTATTTCCACTGATCATACTTGAGATGTTTCTACAACTTGATTGGAGTCCACCAGTGGTAAATTCAGTTGATTGGACATGATTTGGAAAGGCACACACCTGTCTATATAAGATCCCACAGTTAACAGTGCATGTCAGAGCACAAACAAAGCCATCGAGTCCAAGGAATTGTCTGTAGACTTCTGAAACAGGATTGTATCGAGGCACAGATCTGGGGAAGGGTACAGAAAAATTTCTGCAGCATTGAAGGTCCCAATGAGCACAGTGGCCTCCATCATCTGTAAATGGAAGAAGTTTGGAACCACCAGGACTCTTCCTAGAGATGGCTGCCCGGCCAAACTAAGCGATCAGGGGAGAAGGGCCTTAGTCAGGGAGGTGACCAAGAACCCGATGGTCACTCTGACAGAGCTCCAGCGTTTCTCTGTGGAGAGAGGAGAACCTTCCAGAAGAACAACCATCTCTGCAGAACTCCACCAATCAGGCCTGTATGGTAGAGTGGCCAGACGGAAGCCACTCCTCAGTAAAAGGCACATGACAGCTCGCCTGGAGTTTGCCAAAAGGCACCTGAAGGACTCTCAGACCATGAGAAACAAAATTCTCTGGTCTGATGAAACAAAGATGAAGAACTCTTTGGCCTGAATGGCAAGCGTCATGTCTGGAGGAAACCAGGCACCGCTCATCACCTGGCCAATACCATCCTCAGACTGGGGCGACAGTTCATCTTCCCACAGGACAACGACCCTAAGCACACAGCCAAGATAACGAAGGAGTGGCTACGGGACAACTCTGTGAATGTCCCTGAGTGGCCCAGCCAGAGCCCAGACTTGAACCCGATTGAACATCTCTGGAGAGATCTGAAGATGGCTGTGCACCGACACTCCCCATCCAACCTGATGGAGCTTGAGAGGTCCTGCAAAGAAGAATGTGAGAAACTGCCCAAAAACAGGTGTGCCAAGCTCGTAGCATCATACTCAAACAACATTGTCATTAATGAAGGCATAGCTCTGAATCTAAAGGTGTGGATAGTACAAACAATCTCTTTTGCTGTGCTAGTCTGATAATCAGTCTAAATTGCCATATGAGTTCATTCATTCAGCCTGACATTGTGTTCGTGTTAGCATATTTCTTGTTGGGGTATTTTGTTTTATTTTTGCCCCAACCAGCCTGTAGCGAGTGGCGAATCCATCCTGTTGTTGTCATTGACAGTTGACAAGTTAACTTAATTTTTTTTCACATTGATAAAATACATTTGTTATATCATGTATTTACAACAACTTCTACAGCAGTGTCGATCTCAGCCACACGTCTCAACATTTTTCTGTTGCTGTTTTTCGTGGGTTTAGCTAAAGAGCTAACCAGCTAGGTAGCTAACTAGCTATGTAGAAAGATGACGTCCCCGTTCTTAATTCTGGTCGTGATTGGTTGACTGTTTATCCAGCCAGCAGAAACTAAACAAATCGGAAATGTTGGTGGCGATTCAAAGGTCTGTAACCAAGCTAGCAGTATGCATAGGTTTGTTAAAACTTTTACATAGCGTTTTTTATTGGCCAGAGATTTACCATTGACTGGAACAGGTCAACAATTCCACATTACTGGTTGGGTTTTTTAAAGCGTGCCAGTGTAGTTTGATTCAGTCCTTGTGACTCATCTGCCCAAGCTCGAGTGAACCACACTATGTCCTTGTTTCCTCTTTCCGCTCTGTTAGCAGCCAACTAATGTGGTAACTGCTATGCTGAATCAAATGAGCCTCTGATCAATAGTGTTAGAATGTGCTGGAATCAAATAATGGAGGAATATAAATATAATTTACATTTTATTTAAGTGCACCAGTTGGATAGTAAGCGATTCACTGAATCATCCTGAATTAATTAATTCACATATTCCTCAATCCACTATATTGTTATCTCCAAAATAGCAGTCTTCCACTAAAATAAATGAGACTCTTGGGCCGGAGTGTGTTTTATTGGTGTTGTTGGATCAAGTAGCCTTGTTCAACAACTTCCTGACAGAATCTGAGCTCTTCCAGGGCCTCCTGGGGCCTTGTTCTTTTTGGAAAGACTCGTGGACAAAAGGGGAGAATGTTTATAGTTTGAGCTTTTATATCCATTACACAGTTAATGAGGTTGCCACAGGACATCCAGACACAGAGAGAGATATTGGTAGCCTGATAAATGTCCACACTGGGCTAGAAAGCCTTCTGTCCAGGTCTTGCGGTACAGTACAAAAACAGTACAAATTAGTACATATATACGATTTAATTTCTTCTGTAAGAGTCTGTTATAACCTCTGGCAGTGATGTTAAGATTTTAAACATTCCAGAAAGTGGAGATCATAATGTTGTACAAACAGCCGGTAAACATTAGTTACAAGCAGTCACCTACTGGAATATATCTACTAACTCTAGCACACTGTTTCGACTGCAGTGTATTTCTGAAGATGCTTATAATAAATTATTCAATCAGTTATATCCTGCGTATTTAGCTCCATCCACTTTCAAATAAGGCCTACAAATGGCCTTAATATCAATAAATGCTTTATAGATCAGTTTTCTGTCATTAATGAGGACAACTTTTTGATTGCCAGGTTGTGAAAAATCCCTTCGGCTGATGTTTATATTTCCCCCGCATGATATTTGCTTTGTTTGTTTAGCTCTTTAATTCATCAGGAAGATTTATTGACAGCTTTTTAACATTTATTACTGCAAACTCAATGGCTTCATTGGAAAGTGGAAAACACTTGAGTATTTAGTAATGGTTTACCAACATTTATAACAATGTTGAAGAAATTGTTATTAATTGACAGGATAAACACCAGTGAAAGGGAATTTTCACAACCTGGCTAAAAAGTTGTTCTAATTAATGCCTTATAACTGAGCTATAAAGCATTAATAATTTATTAACCATTAATAAGTCCATTAGTTACAACTTAAAAACCTTTTTATAAAGAGTAGTACCATCTTTTTTACTTTATGTACAAAGTCCTGAAATAAACAAACTATTCAGCAATCCATCAGAGTTGTCTGACGTTTGACCTAAACTGTTGTGTCTCAGCATCCTTTAGTGATGATCTAATCGCACAACTGCATGATTCATCAAATTGTTATTATCATGAGGCTGATTTTGGCCTTGGTTTCCTTTTTAAAACTTGTTGTTTTGCAGACTACTGGTGACAAAAAAACAGGCTACAAGTCATTTTCAATGGAAGCCGGTGACATGAAGCTACAAACCCTTGTCCCTGTGCGATGGGCGTGATGCGCTCCAAATCAGTAGCTGAGCTCATCTCAACTTTTTTCAGCACTTCAATGACGTGAAAAAGCATCAACCAAACATGTGTTTCACCCTTTCCTGGTCCCCTTCTCTCTCCCCACAATCCCTGTTCTGTTCAATCTAAAAAATGGAAGAAAAACTACGTCAACGAGCGCTTGAGTAACACTTCAATGGCGACTCTGCGACAATGTAGCTGGACACACTTTGCCGTTTTGTAGCTTTGTCGCTTTTAGTGTGAACATAACATTTAGCTTTGTTTGCTCTAGTTTATTGCCTCTGAAAGGAAAAAGTCTGGTGTTGCACCTAAAGTTATAAATTACAGTCGTTCATTTCCAAAATACACATCTGCAATACAATGCCAGTGACTGAGTCCTACATGTGGGATAAGAAATCTTTGAGAATAAACTCTGGTACTGATGGCTTCCAGCCATGGATGACTTATTTGAACAGCACAGAGAGCTCAGCATCATTTGGTACAATATTGTTAATCTCATTCAAAACATGCAGCACTATTATTGTTAGACTAAAAGATTACTGATTAGCCAAAAATGCAAAGTAGGGGGACTCTTGTCAGCTAGCTTTAAAAACATTTGTACTGGTGCTCTGTCAGAGGTTTCCCTGGAAACCAATTATTTAAAGAAAATGGAAACATCAGCCTTTGAGGAAAGGGGCATTGACAAAAGATAACAACGTCACGCAAATGATAACAGGCCCAACACAACCAGTAGTTTAGGCTTTTCCATGATTTCGCTCTGAAAGGGGGGAAACCTTGAAGCGCTTGGCAGCAACATTATATGCAGGTCTGTTTTCTTGGACTCACTGCTGAAGTTAGACAATACTAATGGATCAACATGCATGCTGTCTTTCCAATGTTAAAAAAAAAATAATGCATAATAGAGCTTAGTCTTAAAATAACATAAATTTACAACAATGTTAACAATTTACAATGTTAAACAGAGAAAAGCAGCAAATCCTGTCATTTGAGAAGCTGGAACCATCATAATATTGCCTTGATAAATGACTATGAGCACTAATATCCTCTGCATATTTACAGGGAAGTGATATTGGCTGTTAAAATATGACTAAACTCTGATCGCTGACTGAGCTGCTGAGCCATTCTAGGCCTCTCCAGTATTCGCTGCAGTGATAGAGAAATCATTGGGAAATATGGTGGGTATTATAGTGTAGACACATCAGCCTCATGACTAATGCATGGAAATAAGGTTGAAAATTGTCCAAGAGTTCCTTTTAGGAACATGAAGTCAACTGATGATACTCAGAGGTAACATTTAACATCCTCTGATTCCAAGAGAAAGAGGAAAACTGGTGAACAAGTCCTGATTTACTCGTCACCTCCTTGTCTCCAGATAACCCCTGAGGTGGAATAACATCCAACATTTACAGTGAAAGAGGGAAATTCTCATTTTGGTCCTGGAAATTACGTAAGTGTTGTGTGCACTGGAAAACAAGCATAGAGGATTTCCCAAAGCTTTTTGTTTGTCACCAACATAAATCAGTGGGCCAACGATTAGTTTTATAAGAATTCCTTCAGGACAACCTCCTAAGGAAACAGATCAAAGACCCCAACAGGGGATCCATGTCAACTTTACCTCTGATCTGCTAACAACTTGAACACAGAATATTTACGACAGAGTTGACAGGACTTCAGACGTATATTTCAACGTTGAATGTTATGCGGGTTGTAAGTTAACCCAAAGGTCATCTGGTGTTGTAAAAACATCTTTTCTTAGGAGGTCACCATTTTCTCTTCTTTTTTTTTTTAAACTAAAACCTTACTGGCTGACCTTTTAACTCTAGTCATTCAATGTCATTGCATATATATATTATTGTTTTCATTAGTGTTTAATCACCTGAAAATAAGAATCGTGTTTTCATTAACTTTTACAATAAGCCATTTTTATCTACAGAGGGAGCGGGTCCCCTTCCACGGAGGTCGCCAAGTTGCACCGCCATGTTTCTACAGTAGCCCAGATCGGACAAACCAAACACTGGCTCTAGAGAGGGCGTGGCCACCGTAGTTTCTCCTACGCACTTGGAAGGGGAGGGTGAGGCGAGCGGTATTCAAATCGTTGCAAACTGCAATTTCACCGCTAGATGCCACTAAATCCTACACACTGGGCCTTTTAAAAGAGGATACTGAGTTTGCCTGCCTGTGATTCCCAGGTAAGTCCTCGTTTTTATGTGAAGCATTTTAGACTTACTATAATACATTTTAAATGCTCTTCTGCATCAAATATCCCTATATGCAAAAGAATGAGCCATGAAACAGGGTGGGACTTAAGCTTTCGTGTGTGTACTTGACAAGTGCAAAAACCTATTTAAAAAAACAAAACAAATGAAATAAATCAGCTATCTTTTAAAAGTAATCTCAGTAAACTCATGGAGACAATGGAGTATACAGCACATACAATAAAAGTAGAGATGTTTGGTAGTTAAACGTTCCTCCAAGTTTAGGACGGCAGTGTTCAGACCGCTGTACCCAGACAAGCATGCCAGCTCTAATCCCTCGCTGTCTGGAAGCACTGACCTCTTTTGTTCACTTGATGGCTTATTACCGGTATTGATTTTGGCTCCTTTTATTTTACAGACTTTGTGCAGGGAAGCAGACGACCCATGCACATATCAGCTACTGTTGGCCACCGACAACACCAACAAACATTACAAATTTGTTCTGCTCAAGATAAATTCATTGTTTACTTTTATATCTTTTTGCTTTTAAAAGAACGAGTACTCCATTTATGGATAAAATGTCTCCTGTTGTGATACTAAATCATGTGTGATGCTCTTGGATTTAACTGTGTATGCTTTTGGCTTGTTGATGGAAGATTCTTCTTGTGGACTTAATTTCATCTGCTACAGTTGAATCTGAGTTAAAGTGGACAAACATCTTTTACTGTAAGTGTGACTTGTTTTACTCTGTTTTGTCTAAATGGACAAAATTATTATTTACCATTATCCTTTGTCTTACTCAGCAGACATATTAATGTCATTAATCTGTGAGAATACATTTGGTCACTGCTGTGTCAAAATAGCATAGAAGTATATTTACAAATTAAGTGTATAGATATCCCTGCTTTTTTCCCCCTGTCTACTGTATTTGTAGTATTTTAGTGAAGTATTCATTGCACACTACAGTTTGCCTCGGAGTGATTGGATTTTTTTCTGGTCTCTACTGCGATATTGATTCAGGACAACTGATATCCAGTTTTGATGAAAATACACGTCAGAGTATTTTAAAGTGCTGCCTTCAAAGTGGATTTTGAATATCTTGGCTCTGTAGTTGCAATGCTTATTATTTCATATACACTATACACTTTATGATCTAAGTCAGTTACCATGTTGTGAACAATGACCATGTTTGGAAAGAAAAACTAGCTAAACCACTAGTATCCATTATTATTATTATTATTATATGTCCAGCATAATGATTTAAAATATCCTTCATTTTTAGGGAGTAGGAAAACAAATATGGAATAGAAGGGAATCTTTTACAACACTTGATGTTTTATAGTTATCAGCATTAAAAGACAACAGGGGAAAGTAGCCCACAGCTGTAATGTAACCTTTTTTATTGTTTAGGAGTTGTTGAAAACAGCAGCCGGCTGAGCTGTTAGCACATCTGGTTTAGACCGACGACATCCACAGTTCAGGCTCTGCCTCACTGAGCTTTTCCCCCTATCGCTCTAACTGTTTGAGATGTTTGTGTTTTCCTCACCATGGTTTTAGAGACAGGAGTCGCCTGGAGATGGATGGCAGTTTGAGGCAAACAAAAATGTAAATACGACCCAGAAAGTATGTCAGAGTGCAAACTATAAGGGTCAAATCTCAAATATCCTCAGGGGACCAGCCTCATAAACATTTTTAATATTCAAATAAGCAAACAGCAGTTTGTCACAGAATGACAATTTGTAGAGTTGTAGACTTTTTTTAATGCAGTAGTAGAAACAATATTCTACCAGTGTACCTTTCTCTTAGTATGGGACGGAGTGTGGTTGCAATTGTACAAAAGAACTTGTCAATAGTGGGCTTTTTAAAAGAACAATAATGATTAGTGCTGCAACTAACAATTTATCTGCTGATTATTTTCTCAATTAATCATTGACCAATCAATGGTTTGGTCTATAAAATGTTTAAGAAACTGGGATGGAGTCCAAGGTCACATCTTCATATGTCTTGATTTGTCTGACCAAAACTTCAAAAACTTGTGTGATATTCAATGTACAATGATATAAAACAGAGAAGCAGGAAAATCTTCATATTTTAGAGGCTGAAACCAGCTATTTTATGGGCTGAAAAATGACTAATGATTAATCAACTATCAAAAAAGTTACATATTATTTTTCTATGTGAAATCAATTAAGTTGATTTTAGGTCTCCAAATAAAGATTATTTTCTTAATAATAAATTTGGTGATTTAAAAAAAAATTCTTGGGATTGCTCGGTTAGTCGATGTCTTTGACCCAGACTGAAATACTGAATAATAAACTATTTTATGGATTGCCATGAAGTTTTGTACAGACATTCATGTTCAACAGAGGATGAATCCTAATGAGATTGGTGACCCCTGTCTCTAGCGCCACCAGCAGGTTGACATTTGTGGTTCTGAGTGAAATGTCTCAACAACTATTGCCTCAGCCTTAGCTGTCTTTACGTTTGTTTGAATGCTAGCACGCTGAACTAAGATGGTGAACATGGTAAACATTATACCTGCTAAACATCAGCATGTTAGCATTGTCACTGTGAGCATGTTAGCATTCTGACGTTAGTATTTAGCTCAAAAGCGCTGCTGTAGACTTATTCTTGTTTATTAATTTATTTTTAACTAATAAGATGTTAGCAAAATAGGGAAACATGCCCATGACAATTGTTTAGAGCCCAAGGTGACATCCTCAGATTGCTTGTTTTGTCCGTCCAACAGTTCAGAACACCGAGATATTCAATTTACAAAGATGTAAAATGGTGAAAAGCAGCAAATCCTCATGTTGAGAGGCTGAATTTTCTTGTTGATCAGTTAATTATTTAACTTTATCTAATTAGTCACTACTTGTAAAGTTAAATATTGTGCAAAAAATACCAAAGAAGTCACTTTCACCATGATAGCAGCTGCAACTTCAGCAGCTTGTTGCTGATTGTCTATAAAACACAATAAGTTTACAGCAGAATCTCCCTAAAGTTCAAATTGTCTGCAGGATGACTGTGTCCGTAGAGTCTGTGCCATGTGAAAATGGTCTATGAGTAACCTCTACGGAAGTGTTCCACCTCCCACAGTCAGCCACATCAAAAGGCAACAGTACGGTTGTCATGGTAACAGCAGATTGTTTTGGTTGGTTTGGGCGGTTGAGGCTGGGGCTGATGATGAGGGGGGACATTTTTATGAGTGGCTCTTCTCCACTTTGTCATCAGAAATGTCTCTTCTAGAAGAAATAGGACCCCCTTACTGACCTGATGCACATGGAAAGTCTTCAATCATATTGAACAGCTATTGCCCCATTTGGACCATCCTCCTTTAGATTTAATTTTAAGAACTGTGTGTTCAAAGTACTTAAAACATTTATAAAAACAGAGTTTATTTATGCATCAAACATAAATATACTTAATTTGTTACATGTTTAATCATATTGTCCCGTCTCTAATGTAGTGAATTGCATCAAAATGACCAATTGATGGTAGAAAACAATACAGAGACAAAGAGAAGCAGGAAATCCTGCCATTTGAGAAGCTGGAACATGAGAATGTGTAGCACCATTTTTGCTTGAAATATTACACAAATGAATAATCGATAATAAACATAGTTGTTGATTGTTTTTCTTTAAATCAATTAATCAACTAATCGTTTAGCTCTAGTTTTATTCAACCATAAATTAGTTACTGTCACAGCATAGTGATTGCCCTGCTCTGTTTGCTCTCCTGTTTTAGCATTGTAAAGGGTCAGTGCATCCATTTTACAAAAAACATATTAAACCCTAACCTCTTATGGACTACTTCTTCAGTAGAAACTGTTCACAGTGAGGGCTGTGGATTATCCAGAGTAACTGGGACATTGTTTCTGTAAAGAGTTTTTCTAATCAAATTTTCCACTGCTTTCAGTACCACAAAAGAAATTCCATTAACCTCCATAATATTGGGTTGGAGACAGAAATCTCAGACGAATAGCTCAAAAGCTCAACACATATAACTGAAATGAACATATTTGCATGGCTTGATACCACTAGGGGTTAGTTTAAAACATTCTTTATGTAATATTCTTTGTGTCATTTGGATGAACTGACTCTTTAGGCAAGGCAAGTTTATTTGTATAGCACATTTCAACAACAAGGCAATTCAAAGTGCTTTATATAAAACACAAAAGCTACATAGAGCAATATAAAAAGACATCTAAAGAGTTAAATAGAAAAGAAAAACAAGATAAAACAGGAGAGTTAAAGTTAGTTTACAGTAAGAAATTCATCATTATTCGATTTAATAAAAAGCAGCGGCAAATAAAAGTCTTCAGGCTTGATTTAAAAGAACTGAGAGTTGCAGCAGACCTGCAGTTTTCTGGGAGTTTGATCCAGATATGTGGTGCATATAAACTGAACGCCTCTTCTCCGTGTTTAGTTTTGACTCTGGGGACAGAAGGCAGTCCAGTCCCAGACGACCTGAGAGGTCTGGATGGTTCATAACGTAGCAGAAGATCAAAAATGTACTTTGGCCCTAAAACCATTCAGTGCTTTATAGACCAACAGTAGTATTTTGAAATCAGTTCTTTGACAGACAGGAAGCCAGTGGAAAGACCTCAGAACTGGAGTGATGTGATCCACTTTCTTGGTCTTAGTGAGGACGCGAGCAGCAGCGTTGTGAATCAGCTGCAGCTGTCTGATTGATTTTATTTTTTAGAGAGAGAGACCTGTAAAGACACTGTTACAGTAGTCTACTGAAGGTAAATGCATGGACAAGTTTTTCCAAATCCTGCTGAGACATAAGTCCTTTAATTCTGGATATACTCTTAAGGTGGTAGTAGGCTGACTTTGTAATTGTTTTAATGTGGATGTTGAAATTCAGGTCTGAGTCCATGACTACACCAAGATGTCTGGCTCAGTTTGTGGTTTTTAACATTACTGATTGAAGCTGAGTGCTGACTTTTAATCGTTCCTCCTTGGCTCCAAAAACAATGACTTCAGTTTTATCTTTTGTTTAATTGAAGAAAATTCTGCACCCTCAAGAAAACGCATGAATGACCAGAGAGAGCGACATCAGCCACCACAACCCTAGAAATGTTCAGACCCTTGGAGATGATTAAGTCCAGAATGTGCCCCTTGTTGTGAGTGGGCTCCGTCACATGCTGAGTCAGTCCATAGTTATCAAGAACACAACACAGTTCTTTAGTCCCTCTGTCCTGGAGGTTGTCAACATGGATGTTAAAATCACCAATAATGACTTCACAGTCAAAGTCAATACAGATTATAGACAGCAGTTCAGTAAAGTCATCAAAAAAGTTTGCACAGTATTTAGGTGGCCTGTAGATATTTAGAAATATAGATCAAGTAGAGGAATTCAACTGAAGAGCCATATATTCAGAAGAAGCAAAATTTCCACAAGACATCTTGCATTGGAGGGAATCATTAAACAAAATGGCTAAACTCCACCTCCTTTCATATGCACGCTAGCTTCGTTCATAAAACTGAAGTTGTGAGGGGTAGACTACACAGCTGCACTGTTATCATGGTCTAACCAAGTTTCAGTTAAAAACATGAAATTGATTAAATTGATTAAAAACGTTTTTCCTGCCAAAGGCCTGTAGTTGAATAATGCTAAATTCAGTGTGTTAAAAGCATTATCTGCCACATTTTTTGCGACAGGCTGTGGCTGATGAGGAATGAATGCTAAATTTGATAAATTTGCAGAACCAGTTGAGTGCTTCCTGTTTCTTAGATGATCCTCCATTCTTTTTCTATTACCTATCAAGACAGGAACTGAGAAAGCTGCCAGCACACAGGGCCCCGGCTTGTCCGTGCGTCATGAGTGCCATTAGCCTTGTAGCCTGGACAGCAGATATCAGTAAGCCTGTTGCATTTTGTACACTAGCAACTGGATGTGCTGTACTTTTATCAGGCTGGGGAGACAGGATGATTCTGAGGCTGTCATGGGGGGCTGGGTGCTGTAACTGTGACAAATGTGTCAAAACTGGCGGAGGACTTAAAGCCAATGGTGGAAGTGGGTGCCGAGGAGGGTTTAGGGGAGAGAAAATGGGAGTAGAGCGAGGGAAGGGACAGGGGGTAAGTTTTGTTCCAGCAGTGACCAGCTCTTTCATCTGGTCAGTGAACTCCAAGAGGAGGGAGGAAGGAGAAAGGGTGAATCCTCACGGGTGGTTGTTGGTGAGGGGGGTGGAGACTCTTCCTCTCGGCTCCGATGATTAAAGCTCTCTTCAGGCGGGGGCTGGGGTAGCTCTCCTTCAAGGTTTCTGCCACCCTGTGTTATGTCCTCTTGTTTTGATTCCTCTTGTATCTTGTCCTTGGCAGAGGGAACAGATGGGTGACGCAGGAAGTAAAATAGGTTAGAGATGAACAGTTTTACTCCTGAGAGAGTACATCTGCCTTAAAAAGATGTCTGTAGTACCAGAAGAAGTTGAAATTGTCAATAAAATGCACTGAATGGATGGTGCATCCAGCTGAGAGCCATGTGTTCAGTGCCAACAATCTGCACAATCTCTCAACTCCTCTTCTGACTGGTGGTACAGGGCCACTGATAAACACCTCATCATTTAGAGAGCTGACTGTATTCAACAGATCAATAAAGTCCTGTCTAAGCACTTCAGACTGTTGTTTCACATTTCCACATTTGGGTGTGCAGCCACGATATGCAGGATTCTTTCTGTCAAGTCAGAGACCATATCCTTGGGCAAGAGTATTTTGGTGTTCTTACTGTACATGCTTCTTGCATCTTTTACAGCGAAATCACTCACAATCAGAGTTTGAAGCCCTAGTCGTTAGCTTTCCCTGTAGCCTTTTACTTTCTGAATTATTCTTAGTCCTTACCCTGCTGTGTGAAGATGAGAGGTTATCCAGGTCATCAGACAGAGATCCAGAGTCCTGCAACAGTGGAGCAAATTTGTTCTGCAGGTGCACACTTGGTTGTTGGGGAGGTTTGTTGCTAACTCTCCCTTTCGCAGCTGTCCACGGCTGTGTCGTGGCGTTCTGCCTGGATGATAATGCAAGCCAGCCAGTCGCATCACAAATCTCAGGGCACTGGGCTCTGCCTGTTACTCGTCCTCCCATTTCCCAGGGAAATGATTTACTCTTAGGCTTTGCACCAAGAGAGTTCCAGGGAGGACTACTACTTGTAGATTTATTACCCGTTACACAGCCCTCCTGTTTCTCGGTAGTCTTATTGGTGCTAATTAGCTGTGTGTTGCTCTTGTCCACTGCTTTGAGTCCATGGTAAAGTGGTGTCATTGCCACATAGTTCCAATGATTTATAAGTATCCAGGGGCCACTGCTCATAATTTCTAGCAGAAAAAACAAGAATATCAGCAAAAGAATGCAAGCAGAGGTGAGAGCAAGCAGCAAAGCCTCTGCACTGTAAGAAAGCAGGAAGCAGAAGCCCTTTAATCAAATACATGCTGCTAAAATCTGAACTAAAACTCAGACTGCATTAAAACTGTCTAGCATTTTCCTGGCAATACCCAGCAAGTAAAATAGTGGAATAATGGAAACAAAAGACTTGAAATGGACGTTGCTGAATAGTGGGCTCCTTTAGTGTATTACATGTTTGTTGGCTTCAGTTTGTTTTGGGTCGAGGGGTAAAACATGACTGAAGTAGACCAGAGAACAGTTTAACAAGAGGTTTGTCAAACAGAAAATTAACATCACCACACATGTTGGGCTTCTGGGTTGTGGTAAGCATGACATTTCATGATTCTGACAGTTTTGAAGAGGATTAAAATTTCTTGCATCTCCTGATGAATGTTAGGTTTCAGTGCAGTTCATCACTAGGTGGCCTCTAGTTGCTTTTTTTTCCCTGCACAGAGTTCTGAAGTGCAGAAGGACTTTAAACCACTAAATATCTGACTTCATATTTGGAAGAACTTCACTCGTGTGCAGCATGAAGACTGGGTGATTTGGTGTTTCCCACAATCTGGCATGTTCACTGTGCGTGGTTGACTGCATTTCTCTCCAAGCAACAAGGCTTGATTTCGGCCTGAGAAACGCATAAATTGGAACATCAAGGATTTTGATACTTTAAAGGATAGGTTCAAATTTTTTCAAGTCTTTTTAATGATACAAAATCACTTGCCCATATGTACATTGAAAGAGTTATTGGTTAACCCTTCCTCCTGTCAATACTGCTGTGAAGAGATTCCTTCCTAACGTGATTCCAATGTAAAAGATGGGGGATAAAGTCCACAGACCTTGTTCAGTGTAAAAAATTTGCCTTAGCAGTCTCAGTTAGACAAATTGTGTGGGTATCTTCCAAAATTACGTTCATTTTAGTGCGAAATTCCTTCTTTCTGTATCTCCGGACAGTGTTTCCTTGGTGAGCCACAGAGGAGGTACAGTTAAAGTAAATGAATGAATTTTGTGCTAACAAGACTGAAGTCTATAGCCATGCTAGCAGCTCTATTAATCTGTACTAAGGCACAGTGGTGTTAGAGCTAAATGCTAACATGCTCACAACGGCAATGCTAACATGCTGACTTTTAGCAGGTATAAAGTTAATCATTTTCAGGATCTATCTTTGTGAAGGTAAACCGTTTTGCAGGTATTTGGTCTTAAAGCAAAGTATTGGACAAAATCAAATGTTTACCTGTTGGTGGCGCTAGATGAAGAGGCTCACCAAAGTTATTACAATTCATCCTGAGGGGAACATGAATGTCTGAACCAAATTTCATGGCAATCCATCCAATAGTTGTTGAGATATTTCAGTCTGGACCAAAGTGACTGACCGATCGAGCCATCCCCAAGAATAAAAAAAAAAATCCCCAAATGCATTAATAAGAAAATAATCTTAATTAATAATAATTAAATCAACTTAATTAATTTCACATAATT
Organism: Siniperca chuatsi; assembly: GCF_020085105.1. Taxonomy (NCBI): domain Eukaryota; kingdom Metazoa; phylum Chordata; class Actinopteri; order Centrarchiformes; family Sinipercidae; genus Siniperca; species Siniperca chuatsi. Next base: position 5,153,271 of record NC_058059.1, read on the forward strand.
CTTTCATCATTATTAGAGCTATTAGAGAACTATTTTGATCACTGATTAATCATTTGTCATTTTTGAAGATTTCCTACTTTTCTCGGTTTTCTATCATTGTACATTGAATATCACACAAGTTTTGAAGTGTTGGTCCGAAAAATCAAGACTGAGAAACTAGGGTGGACTTTTTTCACAATTTCCTGACATTTTATAGACCAAACCTTCGCTTGGTTGATGATTATTTAAAAAAAAAAAAAAAATCAGCAGATTAATCACAAATGAAAATAATGGTTAGTTGCAGCCCTAATCATTATTGTTGAAAAGTTAAGGGGTCGCTAAAATGAATGTGTATAACAAATGTTACGGCAATCCATCCAATAGTTTTATTGAGATATTTCAGTCTGGACCAACCAACATTGCCATTTCTATTTCCAGGCTGCTAGCGTAGCTAAAAAGACTGTCACTTTGAAAGATACCCACATGATATTGACTGTGACTGCTGAAGCCTCATATTAGAGTTGGTTAAACTTTGGAATGAATTTTTGTGACTGATCTCTCACCCTGGAATAGTATTAGGGAAGGACTTCTTCACTGCCAGTATGGACAGCAGGAATAATTACAGCCTTCAATAACTCTTTTAATGTACATAGGGGCTTGTGTTGTTAGACTGAATGTGAACCTATCCTTTAAGCTCTTATCTTTCTAAATGACAGCAGAGTGATATTAGCTGTTTTTAAGTTTTGATTACATTCCATTTGCTTTCCAGCAATTAATCCGATTAATGGAAACTTGGCACAGTGATGTTTAACTTAACATAGACATGTTTATCCAGTAGTTTGAGCTGAACTAACTTTTCCAGTAGCTTGATAATCATGACATCACCTCCCCTCTTCCCGGCTGTATGCAGAAGTTGTTGTGTTTAAAGCACAAAGCAGCTGCTTCTTGATAAACTCTACTCTGTTTGAGCTGACCCGTCATTATCTCACTGAAACTAAAGCCATCTTCAGCTTCACTCATATTTCTCACTAATGGTTGATGGCAATCTGCTGGAAATTATTAGAGGTGTCTCAGTTTGGTATTTGGTGTTAAGTACATGAAACAGCTCCTCAAGAAAAAGATCTCCCCTGCAAACAGAACGATGTCAACAAACCGACATCTTAAAGCTGTTTGAAACAATAACATTGAAGTGTTGTCTTTTGTCTAGTTTTCCCCTTTTTAGAATTACTTAGAAGGGTAAAACTATTGTTTATGAATTCTGAGCTGAATATGTTTTTGGATTATGTTTTATTGCTCCTTTCTGTTGACCTCACCAGATTTATCTACAAATGAGTGAGCGATATTGAAGTGATAAACTTTTATCAAAATTATGACATGTGGGACTGTTTTTTTCAGCTTTCTGGTTGCAGTTGCATGGTGTTGTCAGGGACATATCCCTTTGCTGATTGGCACCTAGTTTTCTTTTTCTCCCTTTTCTAAATTCGTCTGCAACACTCACTAAATTACATGACCTCATGTGGTAAATATTTGGTTTACCTTGGATTCATTTGTTAATCTTTCCTACCACATTTTATACAAATAGAATCATGAGCAAAAAATGTTCATGACTTTTCACGCATCTCCTGTGCTGAAGTTTCCTCCTCTAGTGGCTTCAGCTCATTCATACTGCAGCCTCCTCTGTGATACCTTAGTCTACAAAGATCCTGTAAGAAGCTAATAAGCTAACACATTGATCTTATTCAGTCTTTGCTGCAGGAATGACATACTGTAGCGACATCTGGATGCTCTCTTTGACCAGTGTTTCAGAATAGATGAAGCTGAATGCGGGGGGAGGGATTTTATTCACATAAGAATTGAGATTTTTACCCTCTATGATTCTGAATCGATTCACAAAGGCCGAAAATTGATTTTTGTAAGTTGTTCATAAATTTACGTTGACGGAACGAAAAAAGCAGAACTCAGCCGCAAGAGCACAGTGCAGCGCCTGGACAATATACAGCTAGAGTTATCTTGTCTTCAAAAAAGGCAAGTGTTTGGGTGCATTTTGGATTCAATAACTTAATAATTGGCTTTGCATGACGAAAGTGAAGTTTTTTGTACCTCTTCACCCAGAGACCGGACTCCAGCACTATGAAATGAGGCCCGCTGAACAACTCAACATACTGCAACACTTTACAAAACTCCCAGCCAACTCTGGTCGAGTGAGGAAAATAACTGCACCCGTACAGCGTTTTAGATAGCAATGGCTTTTCCAGGGACTAAATTATATCACAGTGCTGAAGTCAGACATGCTTTAGTGTAGCTTTAGATACCCTGCGTTGTAGGTTTGGGCGATATGACAGTATATACTGTGTGACAGTAGAAATGTGTCGACCGGTAGAGATTTGGCAATACCGTTTCCACTGTTGGAGCTATCCCTTAGTGTCTCTGCTATATATTCGAGGCAGGCTATGTAGCAAATCAGGGCTGGATTCTCACGTGATCTCGCGATTCTCACATGAACTTGTGAATCCAGCTGCATCGCATGGTAACGTGATTTGGGCAGCAGGAGTGACGTGAGAGCGGCAGTTGGTGGCGGTAATGCATCTCTAAGCTGGTTTGCGCAGAAGAAGAGGGTCATGTCCAGATGGTAACCCTGGATTTGCGAAACTCGCGAGATTTGTATGCGTTTCTTCATTGTGCGTGTTTCCAAAGCTAACCAAGCAGTTTTGTTACCTAAACCTAAATCTCACCAGAGTTCCCGCAAATCCGAGGTTACCATCTAGTCAGTGAGAGTGAGAGTGACAAGAAAACGTGGAGGAGGAGAGGAAAATTGTAAATACAGAGCAGGACGAGTTATTTTTCTTTGTATGGAAGTTCCAAAAAAAAGAAAAAAAGAATCAAATGTGATGAAGTACGGTATGGTTATTTTATACCAATTAAATATATATTGTTTTTTGTCAAGGACTCAAGTGACTTTAGTATATGTATTTGTACAGTACTTTAGTAACTGTGTGTGTGTTTGAGGGATGTGGTGATGGTGGTGCAGATGATGTGTTAGATTGATGGCTTTTCTACAGATGGACGGCGACTCAATATATTGTTTGCCACATTGTACACAGGTTTAGTTTCTATTGTTAATTGCTGTCCTCAGTGTGGACCGGCAGCTAGTTTGAAATTTACTGTATCTACATGATTTATTTTAAGCTGTGTGTTCACTTTATGCCCTCCATGCAGCAGAGCCAGTGTTGACAGTTATTGATGGCCAGCCGGCTCATCTGCACATCAGAGAGCAACAGGCAGCTTTAGAGGAAATAATTTACCTCTGTTTGTTCCCAGTTGAATGTCGTGCAGTTGTTGTATATTAGTGCTACCATACTTTACTCCACCAAGCCATATTTACTGGTGTACCAAAGTATTTTAATAAATAGTACAGTTTGTCTGTGCTAATAAATTTACGCTTGAACAAGTTGGTGTCACATTAGCATTTATCTTTATTTCTCTACTGGTGTTATCTGCTAGATCTTAGAAATTAGCCTCAGATAAGGAAAGGGTTTCACTTCAACTTTTAAGCTTCATCATTTAACAGTTAACTTTCACAGAGATTTTATTAGACAATTTCTCTGGATTAAAAACTACGGACGTCACAGAGAAAGGCGTCACAGGAGTGAGAACGATCACTTCATGCTCCCACACATTTTCCATATGTCCCTGTCCAAGCTGAGACCGCAGAGTTCCTCCAGCTGTGTGCATAAAAGCGCTGAGTAGCTGCTAACTAAGGCCAGGCTGAGTAGCCTCTGTGAAGAGCAGCCATCTCTCACAGTGTGGAAATGTCAGCTGGATGGAATGAGGCAGGCCTGGAAACCAGGGAGACCCTGCTGAAAGCACAGCTCAGCAGAGAGTACCAGTGTTATAACTTATACCGGGACTGTTAAAGCCATAACTTATGCACAAAATAACATGTTTGGAGCCACAATATTAAGCTGGCAACACACTAGAATCAACAGTGCATGAATAAACTGGAGCATTTGAGAAGGATTTCTGTAGGCCAACAGAAAGATGTCCACCCTGTAACTGTGGTTATTCTTGTTTATAAGATAAAAAGGATAGTGTATTATTTTATAGCCCGTCAGATACTGGATTTTTGAGGTTGATACTGATATTGATATTTGGGCATTTTAAAAAATCTGGTAATGACACATCGGCTGCTTGGTAATTTAGTTTTTTAACATAAACACGACATAAACAATCAAGACAACAAGATACATACTAAAGCTGTCACTGCCCAATAAAGGCACAACGGCCCAAAAGAGAATCTTTAAAACAAAAAAACAAAAACAAAGAAGTTGAATTGTGTCATTAGAAATGTTCCAAGCAGAACATAGAGACCTAGCAGGATTGCAGTTGGCATGAATGTCATCAACACCCGAGAGAGGATTATAGTCTTATTCAGTCATGTAAACACCAATGGAGACCTTGTTCAACTTGATATCTGAGTTGACACATTCACAGCTTCATTCTGATGGATTTTTTTTTGTCTTTTGGGACTTTGCTGATGTATTTTGGGACAATGTGTATTGCTTCTTCTGAAAGCCTAAGAAGATTTGTTGAGTGTCTACTGTCCTCTTGAGTTGGCAAGCGACAGTGTGATTGTGACAATAGTATTGCACACATATTTGGAATAATCTAGAATTGTGATTGTCAGCAAAATACATCAAAGAGGAGCTATTTATAATTAAGTAATCATAGCAAATGCAGTCAAAAGTAATGGGTTTATTTTAAAATTCTGACAGTCAAATTATATCTACTGCTGAGTTTTGAAGGAGACTCTTTGTGTGGTTAATAACCCCTGAACATCTTCACTTTACAACACTGAGTTCACTGGGGCATGCAGCGCTGACAAAAGACTCTCTTATTGCAGTCAATGCGTGTCTTATATTTCTTTGTCTGTTTTAATTGACAATGATAATTTCTCTCCTAGCTCAATAAGACCATTAATTCACCAAAGGAAGGATTATTTGATTATTTTGGGGACATGTAGCCTAAATTGGATTGTGTCTACTACTATCTGAACAATTTTATGTGGAGTTCCTTATCTAATAGGAATTAGGATGCATTGTTGGTCGGTTGGTCTGTTAGTTGGTCCACCACTTTGGTACAGACTGAAATATCTCAACTGGATAGATTGCCATGAAATTGTGTACAAACATCCATAGTCCCCAGAGGATGAAGCCTACTGACTTTGGTGAGCACCTGATTTTTTTTTTCCCCCTCCAGCACCACCATGAGGTTGACATTGTTGTTTGTTGAGTGAAATGTCTCAAAAACTATTGGATGGATTGCCATGAATTTTGGTACACACATTCTAGCGCCATCATCAGGTCAATTTTCACACATGGTGAACACGGTTAATTAATACACCTGTTAATGCCATTCCTAAAGCCAGGACGGTAGCGTAGCACTGTCATTGCGAGCATGTTAGCATGCTGACATTAGCACTTAGCTTAAACAGTTGAGTCAAGCCCCACTAAATGCAGCTAACGGCTGGACTTAAATATATATGTTCCTGCTTTATGAAAGATGAAAGCAGCCCTGTAATCCTTCTCATCACTATGACATTAACTGCAGCGATGAATGACTGATCACTGATCTTATTAAGGATATAGGGCCCTGTGGTTGATTAAGCGCTAACTCAACCCAGCCAAACACAGCTATTAACAAAGGGTCACATTCAGTACAGATCATTCACCAGTGTCACTCTAATCCTTAAACTAATGCCTGGAAGTGCAGATCCTCTAATCTGTAAAGAGCACAAGCTCATTTGCGCTACCACACTGAGACAACAAAGGGAAGGGATCTCCACGCAGAGTTTGCCGTCTGTGGTTCTGGTTGAAGCCGCTCATAGAAGTAACTGCAATCAGAAGCTCTCAGCAGATGTGCTGGCGAGCCTCAGGAGCGACCTGAGAGGGATTTGTGATGCCTTCAGAGCCATATTAGTTCATGTTTGTGTGAGCTGGGACATTTTTGGTCTGCTCAGTGTCTGCACATGGCCTCTAGCTGCCTCAAGAGTTAGACTGATGAGGATGTAACACCACATATGAGGATGCATGGCTCTCCATCTTTCTGTCTCTTTTTGTCTCTACCACCGTTGTTTGATTGTCACAGTTGCCAATATTATCAACATGATTAGATGTTAAACAGTATTTTGAGGCTTTTTGACACACAACTCTGCCACAGCTCACCTGTCACTGCCACTATTTTGTCATTTGAGAGTATTTAATTTATTCTGCAGTTAAATCATGTACTTGTACAGTAGCTTGCTGTCATTATTTCACCTCACATAACCCTCCAGTCTAATCAAGTCTATAATTTTTGTGATATTTGCCAGCATTTTATGAGAAACAAATCACGAAACAAACTCTTGGCAGATGTAGTTTCTTACAAGTGTCTTGCAAGTGTCACGGGTTTACAAGAATTATAGTGGGTCATTAAAACTAATGAGGTCATCTAAGAGGTAGCCTCTCTGTGTTTATAAGTTACTGACAGTTTGTTTATAATAAATTTGGTGACCCTTCCGACGAACAAACTCCTAATAATCACATAACAGTAGTGGATGGAAACGTACATTAAATCGCATTTTCTTTTGCAGATTTTCTCAAAATTCTGTTAAAATTTGCTCTACTTCGAATGAAAATCTAGCTGTAGATAGTTAAATGAAAATCACCTGTGTGTAGTTATAGTTGACTGTAGTATAAATACACCTGTATCCAGACCTGTATACTCCAAGAAAAGGTGATTGAAAAGCACAAGTCAGGGGATGATACAAGAACTTTTCTGAGTCACTGAACATCAGTGAGAGTACAGTGAAATCAGTTATTAGGTAATGGAAAGAATTTGGCACAGCTGTAAATCTAAACCATGTTTAGAAGGAGGCCCTCAAGAACTTCTGGGGGGGTGATGAATACTTTTTTAATTATAGGAATAGGAACTGTATGTGCAATTCTATTGATTCATTTTTAGAGAAAACCTGAAACAAAAACTTTCCTTCACCACTAAACAAAACTAATGTGGTGCACGAGTATTCAATATTTTTAGCTATTTTTATAACACAAAACATTGACACAGCCACTTTATTTCAAGTCAGACTGTTCCCCATTCTATCTTCCCCTTAGTTTTGTACTCTTTAACTAGAAAAGATCAAACAGCACATATACCCCCTACTTTAAAGCCTCTTGCTAAAACACTCCGTAATTGTATTGCTACATAATTAAACATTATGTAAGTAACCATGTAAATATTTCAACGTAATCCATGTGTACATGAAAAACCCCCAAATGACTCAATGAGTCTTTCATTGTACAAGTCTTTTTTGCAATGTAATTAAATGTAAACTCTCTGCCAGTTGTATGCAATTAACAGTTTTAACATTTTCCAAGTTGTTGCATATAAACATAGTATTTTGTAGATATAAACTGATATACCTGTTTGACGACATAGCACATGTTTTCTCAGGTTTTGTGCATGTCCATAAATGAAAAAACTTAACAGTCAAGTCATTTTTTGTAATTTTCATTCATGTTTGAAAAGAATATAACTGCTACCTTTTATTGACCTCATGGTTCATTTTAGGTGAGCAGTTGAGCCTAAACTACCCATGACCCATTGAGTTCTATGATTACAACCCTGTCCAAAGGTCAGACTGGAGACTTTGCTTTTCTTTATGCCCGTTTCAGCCTGTTGAGATTATAGAGGACTGGACCAAGTAGCATGTCAGCCCAACTGTATGGATTGGATGAAGCAACCATAATTTCTAGGAAAGAATGCCACTATATAAACTACCAATAAATGTTTAGTCTTAGGCAAGTTCTGAAAGCAAGCCGTTAAGTGCACAGAAGACTAGAATTCATTTCAGTGCACAAAAGGACGAAACTTAATAGTTTCTTTTAATGTATTAAAAAGAGTCCCATGCAGTCTCTTGAGGAAGAGACTATTTCAAATGGAGTGTCTCAAAAACAATTCAGTGAATTGAACAACCTGTGAAGCATTGCTACAGATTATTATCAGTTAATCTGCTGATTATTTTCTCGATTTAATACATTTATTGGTCAATAAAAATGTTGGAAAATAGTAAAAAAGAAAGAAAAACACCCATCACAGTCCAACATAACATCTTCACATTTCATGTTTTGTTGGAAACCCAAAGAAAATCACTTTAATGTCACAAAAGATAAAGAAAAGTGCATAATCCTCTGAACTGAGAAGATGGGACGTGGGAATTATTTGACATTTTTGATTGAAAAATGATTAATTGATGATCAAAATAGTTGCACACTGTCCAGACACAGGCCCGATACTAAAGAATATTCTGCTTACTCTGGTATAAGACTTTAAAAAACCCCAGCAAATATTCACATCTGAGAAGATGGAACCAGTGAAGCTGTGGCATTTTGGCTTTTAAAAAAAACGATTAATTGATTATTGAAATTGTCCCCAATAAAATTTTCTGTCGATCAACTAATTGTTTCTGCTCAACTTCAGCCACAAAGTTAACAGCTTTTTACCATTTTATGGTGTTGGATTGCTTTCTTAACTTTGCGCTTCTCCCTGCTATGTTGAAACTAAAACTTGGTTCTTACTGTAGCTTACTTTATTATTTCACTGGATTCAAATTTTTCTGTATCTTGTTATGGCCACATGTTGAATCAAATAAGGAATTGGATCATTTTAAGTTGGGGAAGATCTATCTGTAACACCTACTTTAATCTCCAACACAAGCACACCTGTGTTGTTTTAAGAGAGGAGGGTTTGGTCTGGCCTGAGTCTCCTTACAGAGCCATCTGCTTGGCAGATTTACACATGAATGTGTTTGACTATGGTACTTTTTTACTACTACTGTCTGACCCTCTCTTCATTGTGGATGTCACTAAGTTTAAGTCAGAGGTGCTGATAGTGTTTGATGGATGCTAGATTTTTACATTTTTAGCTATGCTAGCGGTGTGGCTCTAGGGATGGCAATGTCCACGACTTTGGTCCAGACTGAAATATCTATTATCTTCTATTTGATGGGTTGAAATATTGTATACACATTGATGTTCCCCAGAGGAAGAATCCTACTGATGTTGATGATCCCCCGACTTTTCCTCCCCTTACCCCAGCAGGTTGACTGGTTTGTTTTCAAGCAAAATATCAACAGCTTTTGGATGTGTTGCATGTATGCATGGCTGTGAGCCTTAGCCGTAAGTGTTTTTGTTCCAGCGGTGGCAGACATCCTTCAGATTGTCTTGTTGTAATCATAACTGCCATTTTGTTTATAGTAGCAGTAGCAATAGCTTGCAAATGTTTATGGCTTGTGCTTAAGCCACCTGAGCTGTATTGCAGTGTGTAGTACATGTGAAACACATGTGGAGTCTTAAATTAAAGGGGTCCACGGTGTGACCTATTTACTTGGTTCCACACACCTTCTCACATTCTTTAGGGCCCTCCTTCAGACCAGATCCCTGGGGACTTCTGAAGCTTACGAGCAGATTTGATTTAATGAATAGTGACAGATTTTATGAGTTTACCCTCTTCTTGTGAGTGGACCCTCTTCAGCATGTACTTGAAGTCCATTTCAAACATGCATGTTTCCTGTTTTGCATTACAAGATATTGAAGTACAGACACTTGTTGTCTTTGTACTTTGCGGCTTCGTTTACCCAACCATCCTGCAATGAAAAGTGACAAATCTACTTAGCTCTGTTGTGCCGTTAGATTAGTCAGGATTTATTGTTTTAGTCCATTAATTTGACTGTTTGATGCTCCTCCTTCTTGTCAGTTTATAAAAACAAGTGTCTGACTGGAATTTATTTATTTATTTTTCTTTAAGATTGCAGAAGTACAGGTCAAATCTAGATCTGAAAATACATATTTAACATTTTGTTCACAAACCGAGGCCCCATATGGAGCCACAATAGTATTGCATTTGTAGCTTAAGAAAAGAAGGCCAAACAAATCAGTGGTCAAATATTATCAAACAATTATTTCCAATAGAGCTCGAACAATTAGGCAATTAATTAATTAATCTATTTTATAATCAATTAATTGTTTGTGAAGCAAAATGCCAAACATTGTGAGGATTTGCTGCTTTGTTGTGTGTAATAGTAAATTGAATATCTTTGGGATTTGGACTGTTGGTTGGGGAAAAAAGAATTTGAAAATTTGAAGAAGTCAAAGTGGGTTTTTCACTGTTTTCTGACATTTTAAAGACCAATTGATTAATCGAAATAATACAGAAGGTAACTGTCAGAATAATCGCAAATGAAGATAATCGTTAGTCATTCGTTGCCCTTCTTAAACTTATTTTCCCTGTATTTATTTAACAATGTGTATCTGTGTGTTTCCATGGCTGTTAGGTACACCATGTTGAAGGAAAAACATCTAACAGTCTTGTATGAAACTAAAAAGTGTAAATGTACAGTCACCAGGTAGCAGTGATCTGAATTAGAGCTTAAACAATTAAAGTCAATCGAGAGCAAATTAATCTGCAACTTTTTAAATAGGTGATTAATCATTTAAGTCATTTTTCAAGCACAAATGTCAAATAATTCCCCAGTCCCATCTTCTCAATTTTGAAGATTTCCTTCTGTGTCAATAAATTGATTATATTTGGTATGGGACTGTTGGTTGGACAAAACAAGCAATTTAAAAATGTCACCTTGGGCTTGAGGAAATTGTGTTGGGCTTCCTTTTTTTTTTTTTTTTACTAGTTTCTGACATTTTATAGAGCGAATGATTTATCGATTCATCGAGAAAACCATCAGCATATTAATCGACTATGAAAATAAGCGTTAGTTGCCTAATCTAAATGATCCTACTCAGTCTAAAGGTCTTTTACACTTTGTATTCACAACAAACAATAAACCAGCATGCCGCGAACATCTTAACCAGTCTCACAGACTCGCTTTAAAGATTTAAGCTCCTTTATCCTCTTCTAATCATATTAAGATTAAACTGTGGAGACTGCGTCCGTATGGTGACATGTTGCCTGCTTCAAGTAGTCTTACATGCAGTTTTACATTCAGGTTTGGAGCCGACTACAACTGATAACACATATTCCCTCGCAGCTTGCTTTCATTTTAATGGCTGGAAGCAACAGTTAAAAATGTGTCTGTTTCCTGCTTATAGCATCTGTTAAATGTGTGAGAACGTAACTTTGTTTGCAGAAGAAATAGGTGTGTCTGAGCAAGGAAACGTTTCCTCCAGGAATTGGAGATTGGCCTCACTTTATCTGTCTCTTTTTATTAATTTATCATCAGTTGGATAATTGCTGGAACTGTTCAATCAGGGAATGTACCACAGATTTATTCAATTAAGAGTGCTTGCATGTAAATGTGGTTGCTGTAGATATCCATCACTGTGACAGAGCTGGAGAAAGATTCACACAGTGAGTCTTTATGAGCTGAAGGATTAATGTGAAGTATGGGAATAAGGAGTAGTGGTGATGGATGATTTGAGGGGGGATTTCCTCAAATTTGACATAAAATTTGAGCAAATTGGACAAAGATTATGCTTTGTTTCTGCAGCCTTAGTCGTGCAGGAGACAATCATGAATCATTATTGCAAAGTAATATGGTTGAAGGGAAACGTCTGTCTGCTGTCTACATTCTGACTTCACTTTCCTCTCATTCCCGGCTTTCCCCTCTAATTTTCCTGCACAACCACAAGCACTGCTCGCTTTGTCATGACTCCCAGTAACACTGGCATCTCATTTAAAGGCAGCAGCCCAGCTCTGCATCCATTAGTTACAGTAGAGGGAGGGAAGAAGGGCTGTGGAGGGAGGGAGAATGACGGCTATTTAAGGGTTGGAGTTTAAGCAGTGGGGGTCTGACCTAAACACTCCTCACACTTTAAAAGACATTTACTCCCACTCTCTCTCTCTCTCGCTCTCCCTCTCCCTCTGCTTTTGACTCACTCTCTCTCTGTCAGTAAAGGAGCTGAACCTCAGCCTGAGCTGTGAACGGTGAGGAGAGATAAGGAGCTGGCTGAGGGAGGACTGACAGAGCTGCCACCTTGCTGGAGAGGCTGCAAGACAGAGCAGTGACACAACAGAGCAAAGCATAATTTTCTTGGCTTCAATGAATGTGTGAAGACTCGGAGGAGCGCCTCATCTCACCTGCACAGGCTTGTGACAAGTAGATTGCACTAGTACAGGTAAGAAGAAATATTTGTGCGTTCCCCGGATGGAAATTTCCTTGGATTTCATGTGACAAAAGTCAGTTTTCTTGACTTTCATTCATTTGTTAATGCTCTTTGAATTGAATTCCCTTCAAAATGAATTGATATTATCATCTTCAAAATAGAGATATATACAGTAGTAGTTACATACATCATTAGTTGTATTTTTAGCAGTAGATTTCTGTCTAGCGCAAGGTTACCACAACACCAGAAGTCATCGATTATAGTTTATTGGAAGTACATTCTTTCTGTATACTGCAACTTCTTCTTCAGTCAGACACACATAGCAGCCAATGCAGAGATCAGAGGTGATGACTGACTGACTGAGGGAGTGAACATGTGGAAGAGTTATCCACAGCTTTGATCGTCTTAGTAGGAGGGCCAGCAGCCAACGCGCTTCATGCCAGAAAACGTTCTCTCAAATTTTGTCAGGTTGTAGATCAATACTCCTAAAAAAAAAAAAAACTGCGCGTAATCTGTGCGTGTTTGTGCATGGGGGCCAAAAAAATTTGTGTTTGTGTACGTGTAAGTATTCCTCTGTCTGGTGAGGTTTTGCAGACTGATGATTCATCTCACTACCTTGGGTAAAGATTAAGTTTTCATTGTGTGTCATTTTTCCATCCCAGAGATTCAATTAAGGGAAAAGTAGGTGGCAGGATTTGCCAGTGTGGGCAAGGAGAAAAAATACTTCCATTCAGTCCATTAGCTCTGCTTAATTGAAATCTAATTCTGGCTTACGGTGGTTTTAACTTTTGTTCATAAATAAATATTTCAGATGAAGAAGATTATAATCATTCAGTCCCTCTGATGTACTGTAGAATCTCAAGATTATTCAAGCTTTTTGTTAACTTTCAACTCGTATCTTATGTATCTCAATGCACATCAGGTCCCATCTGCAGCTATTCAGGCAGGGATGTTTTACAGCCTCTCTGCAACGTGCTAGATGTCCTGGGATGTGTCTGTGCAGCAAAGTGAGAAAGGTGTCTCAGTGAACAAACGTCTGTCAGAGGGACAGCTGGTTTAGTAGCTGGACCTCCCCCAGGGCTCATCATACACTGTTTCCCTCTGCATGACCTCTACATAAAGAGCCACGCAACTCAGCATCGCACTCCTCTGTATTTTATGTAAAATGTGTTGTGTAAAATGTCTCATTTTCCAGGGTCAGCTGAGCAACAGAGGAGTAGCTTGTGTGGCCTGAGCATGGTGACACTGGGGGTTAGTGAGGGCTTTGTGCCGGGCTTACTTGTCGAATAATCCATGTCGCTCTTTCTCCTAAATCAGAGAAACTAAATTAGCTCATGGTTGACATAATTTTACAGTACAGAATACTCGAATAAATGTATGTATATGATTATATAACTGTGCAGGTTCTGTGTCAGCTGTGACTGTGACAGTGTTGGGCCTTTAACATTGTAAATCTGCCAGTGTGTCTAGAATCAGGTGTGTGGGTTATGAGGGGGACTGTGCACAGATGGCTGATTTGTAAATAGTTGAATTTCTAGCTATTTAAAATCTGCTCTCATTTTCTTGATCATTAACGAGTGGAGGAATATCTTCTGATATCCTGCACAGCATTAAAAGCACATGCTGATAGAGGACAAAGAAACTAGAGCTGCAAAATTTCAGTTTGTCCAATACTTTGGTTTATCTATAAAACAGTTTGGTTTTCTTTGCAATCAGCATTACAGCATCATTGTTTTCCTATGAGGGCGCCCCCGTTTTGTTTTTCTTGTGCACGAGGACATACATGCATGATGCATGCAGGTGACGCGATACACGGCCCTACCAATGGATTCACGCTATTCCACTGATCAACAGGTGGCAGTAACACGCCAAGATATGCTGCGAGTTGCCAGCAGAGGCAGGGAAGAAAACAAATGCTGGATTTAAAATACATAAGAAACACACTATTGTGTTTTGGTGAGTAACACGGAGTGTAAACATCGTTTTGTCAATAAAATGTGAGAAAATACTGAAAAATCCTCATCATAATTTCCCAGAGGCCAAGGTGACATATTCAGATTGCTTGATTTGTCTAACCAACAGTCCAGAACCTAAAGATATCTACTTTTTTTGAGAAGCTGGAACCAGATTAATTTTCAAAGGAAACGCAGGGGATCACTAAAGTCATTAGGATTCAAATTTCAACCCATCAAATAGTTGAGGCATCTTCTTCTTCAAAAGAAGAAGAAAAAATCCTCTTATTACAAATCTTTTCTCCTTGATTGAGGAGAGACCTCATAGTTGCAAATTGAAACTGAAATCTACATCCTGTTCAGGCTCACCTGGGGACACATAAAGCTCAGGTTTATTATTCTTAAAGGACTACTTCAGGATGTGGGCAAATATGTAATCTCTTAATGAGGCAATTTCTGTTATTGTTGTATCGGCTACAGTAACTAGTCCAGTTAACTTGAGATGATTTCCAGCTGTTCCAGTTGCTATGAGAATCAGACTTTCCAATTGCCGCTCATGGCAAAAACAAAAAAGCTAAAATATCACAGATGAACAAACAAGCAGACGCACCGGATTAATGTTCACCACTAACCAGAGTCCTGACACTCTGCTGTCAGCCACAAATGTTTTCCATAAGAAGTGTGTCCAGACATGCTGCACTTGTATTGTTCTCATGGATGTGAATGGTTTAAACACTGACACTGTTTCATCGCCAGAAGCTGCGGTGCAGATTGCACAGATATATATGATCAGAGGCAAGAAGTTAAACATTAAATAATGCATGTAGTGGCACTTTCAGTTTTAATAAAAGTAGAGCTAACTGAGCCATTGTGTGGACATAGGACAAGTACCTCAGTGTCTATTTTTTTTTTTCTTTGACTAGGCAAAACAGATGTCGTCAGACCAGGGCCAACATTCCCAGTTTCTCTTTTCCACGCAGAAAAGTTCCCTTCTCTCTGCCAGCATGGGGGAAGAATACTAAAGCTACAGCAATTCTGGATTATAGTTTAGTGAACAGGTTATATTTATTTCAATTTTCTCTTCAAATTGTCTTCCCATGTCCTGTAGTCAAATGAGATGTCCTTGGTCAACCCCTGATCTGCTTAGAATGCTGTGTTCTTGGCTTTTTACCGTAAGCACTATTAGACTTGTTTATTTTACCCGTGTAATGTCTGTGAATACAGATAAATTGCTACAATATCAGATCAGTTTTGAATAAAAATCATATTAGGGGTATTTTACACACATAGAATAGCTGCATTGAGCGCATTTTCTGCTGAAACACATGCAGTGAGAGCCGTGCTGAGGATTTTAAGGGATTCATTCTTTACCTCCAAGACTGCAAATTATCAGTCTTTGTGTCTTGTAAAGTTTTTTAGAAGGAGATGAGAGACATATTGCAAGACCTAGTTTTCAGATTTACAACACCATTCGTAACCTACCTTTATCCTACCACTTACCAGATGTGCGAGAACTTGTGAAACTCAAGCTCAGTTTTGTATCTGTGCTCTAACAGATTAGTTGAAGGGGTGCAAAAACGCTGGTAAGGGCCACATGAAGAAAGAGAGGTCAGGTCAGAGGTCAGGTCAAAGGTCAGGACAATAACTGAAAGAAAAGAGGATTGATGAGGGGGGTCTTCCTTCATACCTATACCTCGGCTCCAACAGCTTAAAGGCACTGTGGTGACAGGAATTGGAAAATACTTGTCATACCCCTCATACCCTTTTATCATCCAAATAGAACCAAATAAAAAACAAACATAAATGAACAGAAAGTGACGGACAACAGTTTCAAGATTCTGATATTCTAGAAGATATTCAGTGTATGTGGTGAGTTTTGCTCAGGTTCAGGTCATATGGGATGGATGGTAAAGATGAGAAAGATTCCTATCTAAACTTTGTTCACATCATCAAGAGGGTTGTGTGATTACTGAGAAATACTGTGGTTGACAATATAAAACTATATTAAATTTGGGTTCGGTTACATTGAACGACAATGTTTGGCTGATGTGATGTGTCCATATTTTTTTGGTTTTCAGGCACCTCTGTATTAAGTGTCAAATTGGCTATATCAGAGCTTTCAGAAAAATCTGTGTTTCCCAGTCGCAATTATAGCTTGGATGTTGACGTGGACGCTATTTACCAGTTCAGAAACTCATAATTATGATAACTCTGTGTCATGATCCGGCATTAATCCTGTGGTTTGGGGTGTGGTTTGAGAAAGCAGTGGGAGGCAAATCTGTGGGTATATTTTGACGATTTTTGGATCAGTTTTCTTTCATATTTGGAAAGTTTTTATTTGTAAAGATTTGTCTAAATCTGGACGGGATGCTGAATTGTTAAGCAGATTTTGTTCTGGGATAAAAAATAGTTTTTTCTCTCTTCATGTGACAACCTAATATTTTTTTTTCCTCCTCCATATTTTTGTCAGTTTGTAGATTGATTCCCATCCATTATTTATGTGCAGGTACCATGATCTGTTTTGAATTTGTATCTGGTGGATAAAATATGTCCTATTCATGAATAGATGAGTGTCAAGGGAAAAAAAGAGGAAAAAAGGTGAATGCGGTCATGATTACGTTGAGATGCAACACTCAGCTTTGTTGAACATCTACTTTCATTACCTAATAGCTGAGTATCAGCATTGTTTCAAATAGTTTCCAGAAGCCTTCATGAGAACCTAAATCCAGATGCACCACATGTCTTTTCGTAGCTATCGCTGCATGAACTATTCCCTTCTGGAAGTCATTCTTCATTGGTTTGCATGTGCAAGCTCTGTCAGCCGCTACTAATCAAAAAGTCTGGACAAAGTTCTCCAATCTCTGGCAGAGATACAACCCCTTTAAAAAGCTATAGTTTGCTGCCTCCCAGACGTAGCAGCAGACATGCATGTGAACGTGAGGGCATACGTCCTGTCTGGTCAACATTTGCTGCATGTATGAGGGTGAGACGTTTAACACAGCATACTGTAGGTGGTTGAAGGAATAGCTAATGAGAAATACACAGAAAACTTAAATTCATCTAAAGCCTGCAAAGTCTGCCATGTAGCTTTCTGTTTTTGGGCAATTCTGTATTGGCTTTTCATATATCATGAAAAAAACTCTTTAAGCAAAGATGTTTCCATAAGTGAGGAAGAGACCAGTGCACAGACACAGTATATGAGTTAGTCTGTGCAGTCATTGTGGACCTTTCTATTGATTTTCAGTACCCCGTGCTCACTCAGATCCTTTGGAAACCCAACACTGAGTAATCCACACTGAGTAATCCAAGGAGGCTTTCCCACGCTGAGGAAGAAGCTTGTCATCAGTTCTAGTTTGTCTCCCACAAATTACAGCGTTCTCAGTGTCCAGCTGATGAAGTCATCTGAGAGATTCGTGGGCGAGAAGGAGTCCTGTGTATGGGATATAAATTCTTCTAATTTTTTATGTAATATATACTATTTCATGCAAAACAGCTGAGACTTTTCAACTATGTGTACAATTGCTATAAAGAACTTGATGTGCCAGCATAACTGTGGATTCTTTGGTCCTTTTTTATACAGCAGTACTTTCAGAGTGTATGTCTACTTTCCCTGGTTAACTCTTAAAGAAGTAAGTGTAAATTAAATTTGCTGTGGGATGAATCTGGGCTGTGTTAAGACCTCTTTTACTTGCTTTTTGTTCTTTTTACAAGTTCTACAAATGTAAAGACAATTAGCAAAGCAGCGGTTTCTTTGTTTACTGTAGCCCTATCACAAAGAATAATATCACTACATAAACCTCTGTTGTGTAGACTCCTGTACCCACAGTGGCTTGCAGTATTCTTCAGTCACTAATGTGACACAAATGATAACTAATCAGACTGACTCACTAAAAAAAGACTTGTGTCGACCAACAGAGAAGCCTGAACTTAGTTTGAGTAGTGTGAAAGGATCCTGGAACCTCTGACTTTGTTGTTTGTTCCAATGAACACGTTTGAATGTGTTTGTGGTGATTGACCCGCAAGGGTTCACGTCCTTGTCAGCAGCATTGCAGTGAGTGGAGAATTGGGCATTCAAATTGAGAGAAAATGGGGTAAAATCTCAAAAGTGGGGGGAAAAAACTTCATAGCTTCAAGGTGAACTGCAGGTAAATCATTTTCAGACAAACATATAATTTTGTTTTCTTCTCACACCAAAAGACATGCATTTTCAGCCACTAGGATTAATTTTGCCATGCTCTTCACCAAACCAAAGGGCTTAAAACTGGACTTGGTCACTGGTCGTTATAATAGCTGCTGAGTTAGGATGAGTTAAATGCAGAGTTTTACCTTTTTTAATGTTCACCTGCAGCTGAAACAGCACATTTGTCTAAAACAGTGGTTCCCAACCTTTTTGGCTTGTGACCCATTAAAACAAAGCAACATCTATTCGCGACTCTTCAGCACTGCTTGCAGTTCAACCAAAGAGTGACTTTATTTTCCCGTCTTTGTTTTGTTTGAAAATGTAATATCTAACATTTTTAGAGGCCTGAAGCGGTAAGTAATTACAGAGGCCAGTAATTCACAAGGAAATGAAAAGGATTTTGTGCAGCAGATTTAAACTGCATTTGTGTGATACATTTTCTTTCTGTTTTCCAGAACCTTTACCATTTGTCAGGATTGGCCTTTAGTCAGAGGTTCAAACCGCTATTTATTTGACTAAATCCACGTCCCACATCTAGCATGGGTACAAGAGGCCTTCTGGGCTGCCTTCTCCTGACTGCTTTGCTCAGCTTATCAAACGCTGGGCTCGTGAAGAAAATCCTACGGCATCGGCGACAGACTCTGGCATCCCCCGAAGAACAAAACATCACCCTCCCCGGTGCAAACCAACCTGTGGTTTTCAACCACGTCTATAACATCAATGTTCCTGCCAGTTCCCTGTGCTCAGTGAACCTTGACGCTCCAGAGAGCATGCAGCTCCATCCCACAGATGCAGCAGTCTCTTCGGGCCATCACTCCACTGAGCACACAGTCGATGGGGAGAACCAGATCATCTTCACCCACCGCATCAACATACCTCGGCAGGCCTGCGGTTGTACCGACGACATGCCCGGCCTGAAAGACCTCATGAGCCGGTTGGAGATGCTTGAGGGAGAAGTTTCAGCATTGAGAGATCAGTGCAGCGGTGACGGGGCCTGCTGCAGTGCACAGGTCACAGGTAGGTGTGATTTGTCTGTCATATATGGAAATGTAGATTACAGGCAGTACGGTAAAATTATTATTTCTCTAAAATTGCATTGTAAAGTGCTGCACTGAGAATACTCCGCAAATCTTCTTCAGTATAAGACACATCTGTTCCATTCATCTGTCCAGTTCTTTGGAATTCAATGTGGGGGTGTAACACTCCCAACAACTCATCAGTTATTTTGAATGCAGCTTTGTTTGGCTCAAATGACATCCCGTGACATGCAGCTTCGGAATATAAATGAAAGCAAGAAATCTTCTCTAGTATTTGCTAAAAGAAGCCTCGGACCATTTCTGAATGATGCACTCTGAAAGGAATAGATTGACATTTTGGGAAATAAGCTTATTCGCGTTCTTGCCAAGAGTTAGATGAGAAGATAGAAGTTGTGGTTGTGTGTTCGACAGTTTCTTGGCCAGACCACTGACTAAAACCACAAATTGTTTATTTGTAATTTACACTTTGTTTTTTGTACTAAACAAACAAGATATAACGTTAATCAGTGAGTTTTAGAGGCGCTGGTAGCGGATTTTTGTCACCTTTGGACAGAGCAGGCTGCCTGTTTGTGCTAAACTAAGATAATCTTCTGCTGGCTGTACTGATCTTCTACTTCTACTGATCTAACTCTTATCAAGAAAGCGAATAAGCTGTTGCTTTAATGGCAAAATGACTGAATTGAATTGAACTGATTGTATTTTTAAAAAAAACTGACATTGATGTATTACAAAATAATTCAGTACAATACCACAGAGATGATTTAAAAAGAAAATGTTTGAACATTTCTTTACTTTCTAATCAAAGGTGAGGTGGGAACTAAACCTTACTGCAACGGTCATGGAAACTACAGCACTGAAACCTGCGGCTGCGTTTGTCAGCCTGGCTGGAAGGGACCCAACTGCACTGAACCCGAGTGTCCCACTAACTGTCAGGCCCGGGGCCGCTGCGTTAACGGAAAGTGTGAGTGCTTCCAGGGCTTCACCGGAGAAGACTGCGCACTCGAGGTCTGCCCTGTGGACTGCGGAGCGCACGGCCAGTGTGTGGGCGGTATTTGCATCTGCTCTGATGGTTTCTTTGGCGAAGACTGCTCTCAAACCAAGTGCCTCAACAACTGCCGCGGCCGCGGCCGCTGTGAAGACGGAGACTGCGCTTGTGACGAACCCTGGACTGGATTCGACTGCTCTGAACTCATCTGCCCCAAAGACTGCTACGACCGTGGACGCTGTGTGAATGGCACCTGCTACTGCGATGAGGGATACACCGGGGAGGACTGTGGAGATCGCACCTGTCCCAACAACTGCCATGGTAACGGCTTCTGTGTAGATGGCCAGTGCGTCTGCACCGCCGGCTACAGTGGAGAAGACTGCGCTCAGATCACCTGCCTCAACGACTGTAACGGCAGAGGCACGTGCTTCAACGGGATGTGTATCTGTGACACGGGCTACCAAGGCGAAGACTGCAGCCAGTTAGCATGTCTGAACAACTGTAACCACAGAGGCCAGTGCGTAAATGGACAGTGTGCCTGCGATGTCGGTTTCCAGGGAGACGATTGCGCAGAGCTTTCCTGTCCAAGCAACTGCCTGCACAGGGGCCGCTGTGTTAACGGCCAGTGTGTCTGCGAGGAAGGCTTCGCTGGTGAGGCCTGCAGCATCAGGACCTGCCCCTCTAACTGCTATGGACGCGGCGAGTGTATTGAGGGACGTTGCGTGTGTCATGCGGGTTTCACCGGCAAGGACTGCGGTGAACTGAGCTGCCCTAACAACTGTCAAAACCGTGGCCGGTGCATCGATGGGCAGTGTGTCTGTGACGAAGGCTTCTCTGGTGAAGACTGCAGTCAGAAAGCTTGCCCCAACGACTGCCTGACCCAGGGTTACTGTGACGATGGCAAGTGCATCTGTCAGGAAGGCTACTCGGGAGATGACTGCTCTGTGCTCGCCTGTCCACATAACTGCAACAACAGGGGGCGCTGCATCAATGGAAAGTGCACATGTGATAGTGGATATCAAGGAGAAAGCTGTGTGGAGCTGAGCTGTCTCAACAACTGCCAGGACAAAGGCCGCTGCGTGAATGGTCAGTGCGTCTGTGATGAGGGATACATTGGAAAAGACTGCTCAGAAGGTAAGAAGCTCTGTTCAGTTCAGGGCAGAAACACAAAAAAGCATTTGGCAGTTCACAAATCCTGAAAGTTTCCATGTGTTAACTAGATGCACTATAAAAACCAATCCAGAGTGATGTAATTTCCTTCTATTCTCAAAATTCACTCACCACTCATCTTAAACTATTTTAGTGAATATAAAAGAGGTTTTCGGTTTGTGTATTGCCGTTGTCTGCACTTTGTTCGCACTTTTTTGGCAGTTC
Source organism: Siniperca chuatsi (assembly GCF_020085105.1). Taxonomy (NCBI): domain Eukaryota; kingdom Metazoa; phylum Chordata; class Actinopteri; order Centrarchiformes; family Sinipercidae; genus Siniperca; species Siniperca chuatsi. Next base: position 5,174,933 of record NC_058059.1, read on the forward strand.
TTCACACCACAGCCAGATGTGGCTCTGGAGTTTGCATTAGCTCTGTATGATGGATACTCAGTGATTGAGGGCATGCGAAACTGTCCAAGGCAACACCCTCAGCAAAGTTCTTTTGCTTTCGTTTTTTCCAGTGTCTCCTCCAAAGGATCTTACCGTAGGCGAGGTCACCTCAGACACGGTGGACCTGTCCTGGAACAACGAGATGTTGGTGATGCAGTACCTGGTGACATATGTGCCCACCAGTCCTGGTGGTCTTCATCAGGAGTTCACTGTGCCTGGAGACAAAACTGCTGCCACTGTGAAAGAGCTTGAACCTGGCATTGAATACCAGATCAATGTCTACGCTGTTCTGAGCAACAAGAGGAGTGTCCCTGTCAGTGCGAGGGTGGCCACAGGTATATCAGCTGTCTCCATGCGTGTTTATTGCAAATACCCATAAAAAAAAAGTTCATGTGGCTTAGCTATCAGTGGTATCAGCTGTTTTTTTGATTATTTTTGTTTCCATCCCACCAGACCTTCCACAGCCAGAGGGTTTAAGATTCAAATCAGTGAGAGAGACCTCAGTGGAGGTAATGTGGGACCAGCTGGACATTCCCTTTGATGGCTGGGAGATCTATTTCCGCAACACGGTCAGTCTGCCCATCTCTTTTGAAGGCTTGCCCAGGATTGTATTAACCGACTGGGAAAAAGTGAGAGGTGATAAGCTATGCCAGCTTATTGAAAGTCTCAGCAAAACATGGATTTATTTCAGTGCTAACCATTAAAATTGCTTTGACATATGGAAAACCTCAGTGAGGGCTGGTCTGGATGTCATAGAACTGCGGGTAAATCTGCTCTTCAGAATCCGAGCCATAATTCGTTGCAAAGAAATTGCTGTGCCCGCTGATAAGTCAGAGGTCTTTTAAAGTTTTGCAGTTGCTGCAGAGTTTTTACCCATTTTTAAATACGTTGTCCTTTCCTGACCTTCATGTTAATTTTGATAATGGGCTGTGTGATGTAGTTGCACAGTTCTCTGTCAGGGTAGTATTGTTTTGGTTATCAGTCCTCTCACACATTTCCTGCGCTGTGTAAATTGACAGCTACTGTGCCATGCATACACAGATGTGGGATCAGTGCTCAATTTATTCCATGCAGCATTGTTCCATACTTTCTGTAGCCTGATTTCTGAAGTGTCACCAAAATCAGAAACACAGTTTTTGTTTTGTTGTATCAGGAGCATAACTTGTAATGTGGTCTCTTAAAGTTTAAGAGGATAAAAAATAATAATAATAACTTAATCCAAAATGCAACTGAACAAAACCGTATTAATCTTCCTGTTTTGAACTGAAATGTACTTCTAAAATTCAAACGCATGCATACACAGTGAGAAGATACAATCTTCTCTCCCATTGCTCAGCCTGTACTGTCACATCACAAAGTTTTTATACAACATATTAACTACTAATAATTATACATTTTGGGAAAAACATTTATTTGCTTTCTTGCCCAGAGTTAGATGAGAAGATCGATACCACTCTCGTGTCTCTACACTAAATTTGAAGTAGCAGCCACTTAGCTTATCTTAGCATAAAGACTGGAAACAGGTGGAAACAGCTAGCCTGGCTCTGTCTGAAGGTAACCGCACGATGACGACAAGACTCCAGGGAGTCACTGCACCCAGCCAATAAATAGTCTGGCACATAACCTTCCATAAAACAACAACTTCTGTTTTTACACTTCAGCTTTTGTACCGATTGAACAAACGACATATAATGTGTTGAGGAGTGAGCTTTAGAGGTGCTGTTAGGCTGATTTTATTTTACTTTGTACAGAGCCCGGGTAGCTGTTTCCCCGTTTTCAGTCTTTATGATAAACCAAAGCCGCAAACTCATCACCTTTTGGCGAAATTTGCGTATCCACGCTCTGCCTGGGCAAATTACAAACACCTGCACTTGATGCAGGATTGTGCTTGACCCCATGTTTGTGATGCAAACTGTTTTCGGTTGCTGTTACTTGAAATGTTGCTGTTTAACTGAGCTACAGATTATTAGCTTGTCCAAATCGAGCTAACTTTACCTTCGTTTGCCCCAGGGGCAAACAATAAAAGCAGTGCTTGACGAAGCCTAGTTGTAAGCCGTATTCATTTTCTATGGGACATGAGCGGTTTGCTTCTCAAGGCAGTGTAGCCGACAGCATATGATGCATATCAAAACACCCACGCCTGTTGTTTTCTGTCACCGTTTTCTACCCACTTGAGTTTGCAGCTACGTGCTAAGCTAACCATTTCCTGGCTCTAGCTTAATATGTACAGACAGATATGAGTGGTAATGATCTTCTCCGCTAACTCTCGGCAAGAAAGCAGGTAAGCGTTTATTCCCAAAATGTCGAACTATGTCTTTAAATCCAATCAAAATGTGCCGGGACTGGTTAAAAAGATCTGGCATGGGAGAAATCTAAAAACTGACCAGCTGGATGTAAACTGGACTTTGTAGAGTAATTAAGGCTACTGCAGTCAGTGCGTGTAAGTGTTTTCTAATTTCTTACCTTAACCTGATTTTCTCAAAGTAATCTGCACTCTTGTGTGCATGTCCTTAACAGGATATTTTACATTAGTTTATGCATCATGTGTCCTTGCAGAAAGAAGAAAATGGAAAAGTCGTGAGCACCCTTCCACCCTCTCAAAACCAGTTTTTCCAGTCAGGCCTTGGACCAGGACAGGAGTATGAAGTCTCCATCAACATCATCAAGAACAACACCAGAGGACCCCAAACATCTGAAAAAGTCACTACCAGTGAGTTTCAGACTTTAAACAAACATTTTCTTAGCACACAGATTATTTAGAGTCAAGTGGTGAGATCACAGTTGTTTAAAATCATCCAGTTTGTACCTAAGAAAGTATCCAATTCAGATGGTCTGTCATTTTCCTGTTCTGTCTGGCAGCTATTAGCAGTTTGGTAGGATACAAAAAACCTTCACTTCACTTGAGCACAGAGTGAAAAAATACATTAATGTCAAAGAGTGAAATTCAATAATGAATAGAAGAGTAACAACAGGAAATCCCTGCTGGCTCTCCACAGTCCCATCTAACAAATTTTTTGCTAAAGAGTAAATACTCAGACACATTGAATCTCAGCCTAGCATGACCATGTAATGGACGTGTTTGTTTTTTCACTTTCACTAAATTTTGCTCTTAGCTCGTCTCCTCCGCTCACTGAAACTTTTATTGCAGTGTTACTCCATACATTACGTTGTGAAATGCTTCCAGTTGCTTATGCGATCAATATGACACGCCAGGCCAAACAACTTTCATTGTGCATGGAAAAGCCATTTAGTTTACAAGTCTGTGTTGATGGACTCCTTGGGTATCACACCGTTTCATTTCTGATGTCATTTATCTGTGTAGGCTGAAACTAGACACAGCTCCCAGAAATAAATGATAGAAGTAAGGTTAAACCTTTCGTACCTTTTTACCCCCAGAGGTCCTTTCAGCGCGGCTCCAAAACATAGAGAAAAGATGTCTCCTCCACATGTGAACACAGGAGATTTGTCAGGTAGTAAACACAACGTCAGAGTGAAAGGGAATCACATTATGTTTCATGATAGCCTTTTCCCTTGTTGATCCAAGTTATTGCTTTGTCTTATGAGAGAGCCAAGTTGAGTCAACGGCTGTTTTATGTACAAACTCTTAAAAAAACATGGCAGGAGTGGTAATGTTTCGTCTTAATCTTGGTCTCACAGCAATGTAGACTCAGACTTGTCTTAGCCAGTATTGGATCTTTGCACGACTTTTTCTCAGTTCATTTATGAATTGTTTCTTTTCTTTTCTTTTAAGTGAAATAAAAATGTGTAATTGTATAAGTGTGTGCGTGTCTGGGTGTGTGTGTGTATATGTCCATTTATTACCATTGTCATCACCATTACCATCACTCACCCACCGTCACCATTGTTGCATTAGTTAAGTTTTTTTTTTTTTGTCCGATGTAATGATTACCATTGTCACACCACTCTCAATGAATCAATTAATTTTAGCTAGTGATATAATATAATATAATATAATATAATATAATATAATATAATTAATATAATATAAGAGAACTCTCCCCCCGCATCTTTTCGGTACCTGTTCTCCTATTCTTTTTTTTTGTATGTTATGTGTAGTGTCTAAGGTGCATTAAAAGAAGGGGGACATTGTGCAAGTGTGCCAACCTGGGACAGAGCTGCTGTCCCAGTGAACCACTTCTTGCCTGTCTCCCGTGCCTGAGTGTTTGTGAGGTTTTTCAATGTATGTATATATATTTTTTTCTCTTCTACGTTGTGGTGCATTAAAAACACATGAGAAGATTGAGGGGGGGGGGGGATTGGAAATAATCCAATGGTTTAAATATAGTGGTATTGACAACCAGGTTAGTTATTCCAAAATAGCAATAATAATAGTAATAATAATAATAATAATAATAATAATAATAATAATAATAATAATAATAATAATAATGATGATGATGATGCTGTTGATGATGACAATGATGATGACAATGGCAATGATAAGAGTGATAAGAGCAACAATAAATAAAACAATAATGACAATGATAGCAACAACAAACAATAATAGCAATCATAACATTAACATTAATGAAAGTATGAAAATAATGACAATGATGACAACAATAACAGCAATGTAGTAATATCTGTGGTTTGATTATAATCATTTATGAATTTAAAGGTTTTTAAATCCCTCCCTTCCCCCAGAGATTGACGGCCCCCGGCAGGTGGAGGTGAAGGATGTGACGGACTCCTCAGCTCTGGTCAGCTGGTCTCAGCCGGTGGCTCCTATGGGCAGAGTCACCATGTTTTACGGGCCCAGCTCCGACCCCTCAGATGAAACCAGTGTGGAGATCTTCCCTCCAGACAAGCAGTACAGCATTGACGGTCTGAGGCCAGACACTGAGTACAAGGTGTCGCTCATCTCCAGGAGTGGAGACATCACCAGTGACCCCGTCACCGCCACATTCATTACAGGTAGGCTTGTGATAGCAGTAACTGCAGATTTCTCTTTCTATTCTCATTTATTTGAAAGCTGCATGTACATGCATGGTTTACATGACAAACAAGGTCAAAATGTTGTGCTAAATACTAAATACTGAAGTTATGGTGATATTCTATGTTTTTCATTTTATCAACAATCCCATATAAAGACCAAAACCAGCTATGAATGTAGTAATAAGTATTGTGTGTGTATCCATAGTCTTGTAAATTCTTCTGTGCCATAGAGCTTCATTGTTGTCCAAAAGCTATTAAAAACACATCAATGAGTCACACTGTGTGACATGTTCCTTCATTACCATGAACACACACACTGTAGTGTTTGACTCAGTCCCACACACACCGTCCTGCTGCCCCAAATATTCACTAGAGCACCAAATGTGGATCAATCCGCCGCTGAAAATCCTCCTGTTTGAGTAACATTTGCTAAAAAACAACAGTGACCAGCTATTTTAGTAAATTACTGAGTTAAAAAAAGAAAAGAACTTACATATTTGTAATCCATTTTAAAGATTTAAATCTTCACTAGAAACCACTGGGTTTTGGGCTGAGTAAGTATTGAGAGACGAACTAACACATAGTTGGTTTTGGTATTTTCGTGGGACTTGTTGACAATACAAAAAAATACAGAATAACACCTGCTAGTGTGTAGATATATTTTACAGTATTTGTATTTATTTTGTGATGATTAGGGATGTGCATACATCTGTTTGCATACTGCAAATTGTATTGGCCCAATTTACAATAGGAGCCATAATAATAAATTCAATATCTGTGTACATATTTAAAGTTTGTGGGCGGAAAGTTGACTCTCCTAACATGATTATAAATGTATTCACCGTAGCCCTGGATGCCCCCACGGACCTTCAGGCTGTGTCCCAGACAGAGGACAGCATCACTCTGGAGTGGACTAACAGTCAAGCTGATGTTGGCAGCTATAGGGTGAAATACAGTCCCATCTCTGGAGCAACTCATGGTGAGGAACTGTTCCCACGAGGACCAGGAGACACCACAAAAGCTACTATCACTGGTAAGGGTCAAACATTTATTAAGTACGACCACACACAACTTGTATTAGTCATACGATGCGGTAATTTTCCTTCTATCCCTCTGTATGTCAGGGCTAAAGCCAGGGACAGAGTATGGGATTGGTGTGACTGCCGTGAAGAATGAGATGGAGAGCCTCCCTGCTACTACAAATGCAGCAACTGGTGAGAGACGCAGCCGAGCAGCTGTCCGAACACACCGCCCTTCATAAATACACGGACGGCCAAGTTTGTTGATACAAATTGGGTGACGAAATGAAACTAATGGGGGTAAAAGTGATTTATCATTTGTGTTGAGAATGCAACAGAAGTGAGAGAAAATTTACCGTCTCTTCTCTCCTGTCAGATATCGATCCTCCCAGAGACTTCGAAAAAGTCGAGTCCACAGAGACCTCCCTCACCTTGAGGTGGCAGAAACCTCGGGCCAAGGTTGGCGCCTACAGGCTGGTGTACGTCTCCAAAGATGGCCAGGTTGAGGAGGTGGAGATCCCAGCCACAGCGACTAGCTATGGCTTGTCCAACCTGACTCCTGGAATGAGCTACACCATCACTTTGACTGCAGAGAGGGGTCACAAGAGGAGCACACCTGTCACCCTTCCTGCATCTACAGGTGGGTAGGGAACAATTCTGCCGCAGTTCAGTCTTAGAATAAATGATAACAAATGCCTTCAAAGGAGGATAAAAAACGATTTGTCATGCCAAATGGGCTGTTATGTCCCTCCGAATTTCTTCAGGGCTTTAAAATAACAGATGAAAAGGACAGTTCCTTTTTCTGTTCAGTTGTTTAGATTTTGGAGTTTAGAGTTCAATAACTGTTTATATTCTTCATTGTAAGTCCATCAGTATTCACTTGGTATATTTTAGATGAATGCACACCAGAATTAAACTTTGGGATTTAGAATTACTCGTAGAGATTAGATGACTTTGGAAATAAATCTGCAGCCAACAAACACCAAGGAAATGAGATGCACTTACACCTAAATGATGCTTTCTTGATCTGTGCCCTTTTGTTTTTCTCGTAGCCTCTTTCACATTTTATTTAGCTGACTCAGACGACCGTGAGCTAACGACTCCTACAGGCTCGGAGGACAATGTCATTAGCTTTGTGTATTTAGACCCCTCTGAGTCCCAATTTTCTGGGACGGAGCCTGAGGATGAGCTTGGAACGCTGACTATCTCAGGCATCACGCCTGATGGATTTGACCTCTCGTGGAAACTAAAGGCTCACAGTGTCTATGATAGTTTCGCAGTAGAATATAATGACACTCTGCAATTATGGGATGTAAGAGAGGTCCGACTTCCTGGTGATGCCACTGGCTCTAGAATCCAAGGCCTGAAGGCATCGACAGAATATCAAATAAAACTTTATGGAATAACCAGTAGCCAGAGATCTGCGCTACTTGAAGCTGTTGCACTTACAGGTATAAGCTTCTTTTTTAGACTCAATGTTTATTAGAGACACTTTGTCCCTTTGTTTTTTGACAGAACATATTTCCACTGAAGGGAGAAGCTGTTTCATAGTCAAATAGTTGCGTAGATCAAAGTAGTGATGTGATTTGCATGCTGGTATTTTTTTTCATTGAGATTTCCTCGCAAAGAATATTTTTTTTATTGCAACCATCATCTGCATAACCTCTGGCATGACACAGTATGATGACAAACCCAACAGAGATGATTGTATCTTCACAAATAACTAATTTTCATCCCACCTGTCATCTGACAAGGCTTCAGTACAGTGGCAGAATGTTGCTTCTCGAAATTCAAATAAATGAAGAAATCTTCTGTGGAACTAAGTCCTCCCTGAGCCATTAATATCTTCGGATACAGGGGGTTATAGCACCCTGACTGTCCTGATTTCTTCCTGCATTTGAGCTTTTAAATGCAGCCATTTTGCTCTCTGAAAGCCTGCGCCATTAATTCCATCCGCATCATTCATCTTCAACCCCATTTACACAATTAAATGATTCTCTAGCAGTCGGAGAAAATTACACCATACATCACTCGCATGTTAAACAAGTGACTCAACAGTCTTTCTTTAGGACAGCAGCAACACAATGGCTGTGCATGGCTTCATCATCTATTTGAAGACAACTGTGTACTTCCACTCTGGTGGACTACTCAGAACCTTCAAAAATTAATGGCACTGACTCACGTGTCATTAATGCCTTAGCTGTTGCATGATGGTATAAACCGCAGTCCTGGAAAAACTGGGATAATAAGAGACAAGAGAAAATGATGAAATCATCACACGAATAAGGAACTTCATGCAGAATTATTTGATTTGAATTCTACAGTATCTTCTATTCTGATTTTAACCCAGTTTCTTCTTCACAGGTTCTTTTTCAGTCATCAGCAAAGCCGGTAACAAATTCATTCTTTAACCTGCTTTTATTCACTGTAGCACCCAAGCCTACCTCTCCAGATGTACTTGTGCTGAGCATCAAAGATGCCCCAACAACCCCACAGCCTGCTCTGGATATTGAAGCAGTTCAAAACCCACATCCCCTCCGTCCTCTGAACACTGAGGCTCCTTCCACTTCTGATACTGGTGTGATGAGCTCCAGGGCTGAGCCTGAAAGCTCAAGCCTGAACGTATTGGGGGACCTCACAGTCAATGTTACCTCCTCTAGTGTAAGCCTGGCTTGGTTGGCGCCTGACCAGGCGTTTGATAACTTTTTGGTGGAGCTCAGTGCTCCGTCAGGGGAGACACAAGCTCATGTGACCACACTACCAGGAAGTGTGAGAAAGGCTGAAATAGAGGGTTTGTCCCCGTCTACACACTATGATATTACGTTGCAAGGGCTGGTGGAAGGGAAGCGATCTTTACCTCTCAAAGGTTTTGCTACTACAGGTACATGGAGCAAATATTTCTTTTTATAGGCATTCATCACAACCCATCATCATCACATCCATTTGTTTTTTTTTATCCTTTAAATATTTCTGGGTGGCTGCATGGTACTTTTTTTTCCACAGATGATTGACGTTTTATTGTAAAAGACAATCCTCTTTCATCCCATATTTTCAATTGCTTAACCTCTGACTCTTATTTACGACGGAGTATCAGGGCCACAAAAAATCGAGTGAGAGATTTCAAGATTAAAGTCATAATATTTCGATAAAAATGTTGCAATTATACGAGAAAAGGGTTGTGAAAAGGTAATATTTTAAGATTAAGGTCATGTTATTATGAGAAAAAAGTCATAATATTTCAAGATTATTGTAATTATACCAGACAAGAGTTTTAATATTACAAGACTTTTTTTTAAGTCGTGATATATCAAAGTCATAATATTTTGAAAATGGAATACTTTTATGTTAAGTCGTAATATTTTGAGATTTAAGTCATTTTTAGAAGAAATAAAAAGTTGTTATATTTTGAGAAAAAAGATGCAATATTTCAAGATTAAAGTCATATTTTGAGATTAAAGTAATTTAAAGTAAAAAAAATCAAATCAACTTTTTTCTTGAAATATTCTGACTTTTTTTTCTTGTAATTTTTCAGCATTATTTTTGTAATAGTTTTAATCTAATAACTTTAATCCCCAAATCTAAGGTTATTTTTTCACCTGACCTGTGGCCCAAATACTCGGTCGTACTTATTACGATGATGAATAATGTGCCTTAAAAAAAAGTTATGCGTGAGTAATTTTTACAATCCATCTTGCCATTCAGTTGACCCCACTCTGATCTGTCTATCTACCAGAGGAGCTGAAGCCCATGGTGATGAACCTCACCATCTCTGACATTACATGGGACGGCTTCACTGCGTCCTGGAGCCCCACGGGTGGGGAATATGGCAGCTTTGTCATTGAGGTAACAAACTTGGAGAATTTCGCAGAGAGCCAGAACCTCACTCTCTCTGGAGACGCTTTCAGCCTGGGCATCTCCGGGCTTAATCCCAACACCAGCTACATGGTTGGCCTGTTTGGGATGTATCAGGGCTCCTTCCTTGAACCCGTGTACACTGAAGCCACCACAGGTACCTGCAACTTGCAGCGTTGCAGCGTTTTGTCCTCTAACTCTTTCTCTTTCTTTACTTTTGATTTTGATCTTTCTATGTCAGTCAGTATTTGTGAAGCATACACTGACACTAGAACCTCTGTTGTCCCACTCACAGTGGAGCGTCCACACCTCGCTGCATGAAATGAGAGCAACATAATAACCTAATTTCTGTTTTGTCATCACTGTCCAACACCCTGGCCACAGGGTACTCTACTGCTTCATCTTAACCAACATGCCATGAACCATTCTTGACCCTCCAGCCACTGTTTCTGTCTAGCTGAGAGAGGGCAGGGTGATGGGCACCCGTGCCGCATCACTGAGCCAAGCAAACGCCCCTCAAATGTTTACCCTTACCCTGAACTGCTCCCTCCATCCCAGTTACCAAAGTGCATGAAGCCCCCCTCCCTCTCTACCATCCCCTGCATCGTGGTGAGGTTTGACGCTGATGTGCTGCAATGATTGCAAAAGCAAACCAATAACTTTCACCCTCACGCGCCTGTCACACCATGACAGCGTGACCATCCCATTTCATCCCATCAACCCTCATTCAGTGTATAATTGATTAACCTTGAGGGATCATTTGCCCATGGATGTGTAAGGCTCACATGTGTGAGTTTTAGTGACATTTGAGTTCTGTTAGTTTGTGTGAATGACACAGATGACACAGATTGTCGATTCTGATCAAGTTTATTTTCACAGAACGTCAAAGTAAATATCCTCATTTCCTTTTGAACTACTAGGTGGCAAATGATTAAATCTTCTTGTCATTATCAAGGTAAAAAGCTAATAATATGATTTGAGGTTAACAGTAACGCCACCTTGTTTTACATCTGAATGATGCCTAAATTGTCTGCTGCATGTTTGCATGCAACTGACTATATTTCTCATTGCATGTAAAAATATGTTTTTATAAGTTAAACGTCCTCTGCAGCCGTCCTGTTCTGCTTTGAATTGCTGTGGTGCGACATTATGCAGAATCGATCCTGTCCTCAATGTTAACATGATGATGATGATGCTCAATATGCATGAAAGAGACTTTTAGTCCTTTTTATCTTATCTTTTTATTTTTTATCTTCCTTCGCCACATTTTCACATTTAAATCGACACTTCATTCATTTATTCTTCAGCTATTTACTATGAAGGCTTTTGTGTTTTCCCCTTGGCATTACATCTTCGTCCATCTAATTATATCATGTTTTTCATAAAAGGCGTATAATTGGTTTCAAATTCAAGCTGCTAAGTTAATTGTGCAATTTTTTATGCAAGAATATATGCATGTATTTAATCTTTTATTAAGCTACTCAGACTATCAGGAATTGCAAGTGGGTGGTGGTGAGTGTCCTGTAACACTATACACATTTTTATATGATAAATCAAACCAACCAGCTACTAATAATTGATTATGTATATCAGTATGTGTTCTGCAAAATGGTTTTGATGAAAATCTAATAATGATTTCTCTCTTTAGTGAATCAGCCAGTGGTTGGCAAACTATATATCTCAAACTTAACGTCAGAGAGCTTTTCAATCTTCTGGAATGGCACTGAAGGAGAATTTGATGGTTTTATCCTGGAGATAATTGATTCTGATTGGCTGATGGAGCCAAAGGAATATAACATGTCCAACAATGTAAAGTCCCATGACGTCACAGGGCTCAGGCCCAGCACTGACTATATAGCCTACCTCTATGGGACATACAAGGGATCCCGAACAAGTGCTGTCAGTATTGTTGCATCAACAGGTATTTTGATTTTGTGTATTTGTCATTAGTCTTAGAAAGAATAGGATTATCTATTATTAGCTTTTAAACATTCTTCAGTTATTTTCTGCACTGTAAAGTTGACTTGGGCCTGTATGCATACAATGGACTTTTAAAAAGAGACAAATACATGCTTTCTATTTCCATAAATGAATATATTTTATATTTTTCTCTCCCCTGTAGCTGAAGAGCCTGATTTGTCCAGGCTAGTTGTTTCTAACATTACCTCAGACAGATTTTCTCTGTCGTGGCGGACAGGAGAGAAGGCTTTTGATAACTTTATAGTAGAAGTCAGAGAGTCTGCTTTGCCCTCGCAGGCAATGGGGCGCGCTCTCCCGGGAGACGTGCGTTCCACAGTCATGGCGGGGCTCAAAGCGAGCACAAGCTACAACATAAAGCTGTACGCCAGCGCTGGTGGCCAGAACACACAGCCCTTATTTGATGTAACTACAACAGGTATCACATTACATGCATTTTTGACACTGCATGTACCAACCACATTGTGATTTATCAGTACAACATAACTGAAAAGCCATGTTCTTTTTCTGTTCAGAGGACGTCCCACAGTTGGGGCCCATAGCTGCTTCATCTGTGAGCCCACATAACCTCAGCTTGACCTGGAGCACTGTGTCAGGCCATTTTGATGGCTTTGTTATCCGGGTCAGTGACCCTGAGCAGCAGTCTGATACGCTGGAGTTCAGACTGCCCGGGGAAGCCCGTAACATTACGATCTCTAACCTGATGGATGCCACAGGCTATGATATTGAACTGTACGGCATCTCTCATGGGCGCCACACTCCCTCTGTGTTAGCCCACGCCATCACAGGTACTGCGTATTTTACTCATATCTTAAACCCTCATCACTTGTAGTTGTAAATGGAAACCATGTGTGTTTTTAAAAGTTTTCAGTTATATGCAGGTCTAAAGCCTGAAATGCATTAAGAGAAAATTTGACACGCATCATTAGCGCCTACTGTTTTCACAGTCTGGTAGCATTTTTAGTGCATGTACACATTTGATTTATTAACCCCAAAGAGGTCAGACATGGATGTTAACTAAGCATGCACTATTTTTTTCTTTTTATTTTTTGTTCTGTTAGAGAGCAAACATCTTTTGTTATAAGCTTTGACAGAATAAGCCTAAAATTTTAGTTTCCACATGGTGTAGATTTATTTTATCTCATGAATATTGGCTGGTGACAGTTGTCTAGCATTACAAGTATGATAAAGACAGTGGTGCAAGAAGTACTCAGATATTTTACTTGGAGTATTTCTACAGTGTGGTATGGCTATTGTCATAAGTCTACGGCTAAGTCATTCAAAGCATTCAAAAAAGTAAAAGTACAGAAGTATTAGCATCAAAATATACTGAAAGTACCAAAAGTAAAAAGTACTCATCATGCAGAATGGCCCATTTCAGAATAATACAGTATATATTATATTACTGGAGTATATTAATTGATGCATTCATGTGTAAGCATCACTTTAAAGATGAAGCTAGTAAAGATGGGGCTAATTTTAAGTACTTAATAAACTGCTGGGGAGCTTAATCCTTAATAATACATGATCAGTTATTTGTTGAATATATTGTGTGTCTGAAATGTAGTGGAGTAGAGGTATAAAGCAGCAAAAAGTGGAAATACTCAAGTAAAGTACAAGTACCTCAAGATTGTACTTAAGTACAGTATGTGAGTAAATGTACTTAGTTATGTTCCACCACTGGATAAAGAGCTGGCATTGATTATACTTTTCCTTTACAAACAAAGTTGACACTTCAATTGTGTGTGGAGTGCACCCATAGAAATGTCAGTAGAAGATAATTCGGGCTAAAAGCTAAAGCCGTTACAGAATTGTGTTAAGATGCAGTACCGCTAATGGACACTAGATGTCTGTATTGTAAGTGGTGGTTCGTCACATGGATTCGTGGCTCTAAAAACCTTTTGGGTGAGGAAAGAGAGGCTGCATCCATTTTATCTACAGTGTATTGTAGAAGTATATAAAGCACTATGATACATGCCAAATTTGCCCGTAATGTGTTTTGGAGATATTCAGATCACATGTTCCCATTTTAAATGTGGTGACAACTTCTTTTTGCCTCTTTTAAAACTGATCACCTCACAGGAAGAACAGATGTAATGATTTTGCTTTTGCAACCATTGCACACATTATCCTCCTAATGGAATCTTGATCCCTCTCCCACATGTGTTCCCTCTCACACACACACACACACAAAAAAAATCAAAACCCACTCCCCTCCAGCTCCTTTGCCTAAAGTGGAAAACTTGACAATTTCCAACATAACCCCCTACGGCTTCCGTGTGTCTTGGGAGGTGAAGCATCAGCTGCAACAGGAGGAATTAGCCCCCTCTAGTGGCGGCTTCAGCCATTTTCACATAGTGGTGACGGACTCTGGCTGGCTGCTGGAGCCTCAGGAGTTCACTGTGCCAGGAAACCAAAGTCACCTGGACATCTGGGGCCTCATCACAGGCATAGGCTATGAGGTCAGGCTGACCGGGGTGTCAGAGTCAGGGCTTCTCTCTCGGCCTCTGACTACAGTGGCTGTGACAGGTACCACTCACAGTGCACTGCAAGGCCCCTCGTCTTACTAAAAAAAGTGCACTTCCTTGTTTTGTTGCAACTACTGTACATATGTGATCGTTGAACTTTATGTTCCAATTCTGAAGTTTCACCATCACAACCTGGCAGGTCTATAAATGGCATAATTCTTTGATGATCATGCTTTTTGTATTATAATTTCAAATAATAGAAATCGCCTTAAGATATAATTTCACACAATTAGCTTGAGAATTAGTACATTTTGGTTAATGCCATGTTTCGATGGTGAGGCTTCAGCTCAGTATTGTGATCTAACCCTAACTCAGATTTATAACACAACTCTTTTCCAGAATGATTTCACTTTTCTTTTGTTTCAAGCGTTTTCTTGAATGCAGCTTCATCATCATCGGGAGGAAGAGATCCCGTCTGTTTCTTCTTACCTCCAAAATATGAGCGAACATATTTGTTTGTTTTCATATTTTAAAATGTGTTTTCCTTCAGATTTCTGATTGGTGCTACACAGATGTCTACGGACATCTTTTAAAGTTACTTTCACCATGCTGCTACCTTTTCATGCTGTTTTATCGATCTGGCTAAAACTCCAGTGGATGGATACAGACCACTGAGTAAAACAAAATCATCAGAAGTGGGAAAACACTGATAAATCAACAGGACATTCTGAGCATGACATGTCAGTTGATTTAACCTCTAATCTCATTTGTTTCATTATCTTTGAATGCACTGAATGCATCGAGGCTGGCCTTGAAGACGCATGGGGACCTCGTCTCAACCAGTGTTTGCTGAAATCCGTCCAACAGCTCTGTTATTGAATGTGAACCCGTTAACTGACAAAAATAAACACTTAAAAAAGCATCTTGTCTTTTTAATTCTCCCAAACTTACGCTTTTGTAGCCCGTGTGCTGTGTCTTTGACTGATTTACACTAACGGACGCCTGAGCATGGCAGATCGGAGGTGGTGGACAAAAAGGCCTTCAGGCTGGAATCTAACCCTGTCTGCCACCTGGAAACCGTCTTTCCTGATTGCTGACTTCTTCCAAACTGATGTCTTTGGTCATCTCTCAGAAGTTGATGAATATTGCTTGGAAAACACCAAACCTACTGCAACGTTATGTTTCCTTGTGTAACCAGAGGCTGAGCCGGAGGTGGAGCATCTCTTTGTCTCGGACATCACAGCTGACGGTTTCCGCCTGTCATGGACTTCTGATGAAGACATGTTTGACAGATTTGTGATCAAAATAAGAGACGGCAAAAGATTAGCCCATCCTCAAGAGTACAGCGTCCGTGGCGATGAACGAACCAAGGTTTTAACTGGACTCATGAGTGGCACTGAGTATGAAATCGAGCTTTATGGTGTCACATTGGACCAACGCTCCCAACCTATTACTGGGGTTGCTCAGACAGGTATATGAAAAACAAAGTGTGCACTGAACTGAACCCACAGTCCCACTAATCATTTTTATTTCTCTGGTTTAGGCTTAATTCCATGTCTGACTCTAATGGAAAATGGTCTTTTGGGAAACACAATTTCTGGAGTTTAATTTGAACCCTTCCAGCTCATAGTTTTCTTTTTTGCTCTCAGTGTTAATGACCATATTTTCTTCTCTGAAAACTTTTCATCTGCTTTCCTGTCTGCGCATATCCATTTGCACTTTGCTAGGCCTGAGCACTCCAAGGGGACTTCACTTCTCTGAAGTGACGGACTCCTCAGCCATAGTTCACTGGTCCGTGCCTCGCTCTCCAGTGGATAACTACCGTATCATCTATGTGCCCTTTGAAGGAGGTAAGAGGTCAATCAGGGTTATTGTGTTTCTATAGTTTAAATTTTATTTCCATTTTACGTTTACATTTGGATTTAGATACAGAGTTTAGTTTTAGATACTTTGTAGTTTGATAAATATTTAAATTATAATTAATTAAATATTAGTTTAACAAATTTTATCCTCACTAGTGGCGTGGCTCTAGGGATGGCAATGTTGTTCCCGCGGTCGGTTTGTCCACCACTTTGGTCCAGACTGAAATAACTATCGAATGATTGCTATGAAATTTTGTGCAGACATCCATGGTCTCCAGAGGATGAATCCTGATGACTTTGGTGATCCTCTGACTTTCCCTGTAGCACCACCATGATGTTGACATTTTAGGTTTTTAGTTAAATGTTTCGACAACTTTTGGACGGATTGCCATGCAATTTAGTACAGACATTCATATCCACCTCAAGATGAATTGTAATAATTTTGGTGATCCCTTAAATTGTTTATGTAGCGCCCTCATCAAGTCAAAATTTTAATTCGCCCAAGACTTTGGTTTATGACCAAATACCTGCGAAACTAATGACACTCTCACCAGCCTCAGCTGTACTTTGTGTTTAGTGCTAAATGGAAAATGTTAGCATGCTCACGTTATACTAAACAAACATTACTTGCGTAACATCAGTATGTTAACATTAACTCTGTTAGCATGTTGGCATGCTGACGTTAGCATTTTGCACTGTGTTTAAGTACAGCCTCACAGAGCTGCTAGCATGGCTATAGACTCTTGTTCTCTGGTCACCAAAGGTAAAGTTTATCACCACCCACCACAATATAATTTAAAAAGTACCAAGTAGACCAGGAGCTACAGTGGAGCTTAGTTATGGAGGATGCAGTGGAGATGCACTGGTAGATAAAACCTGTCACCACGCGACAGCGCAGAAACCACATTTTGTTGTCCTCCACAGGAAGCCCAATGGCAGTGACTGTGGATGGCAGCGTGTTTGAGGCTTTGCTGCCCAATATGATCCCTGGCAAAACGTACCAAGTGACCGTGAGGTCTGTGAAGGGTCTGGAGGAAAGTGACCCCAGCACTGACACTGTAACCACAGGTTGGCTTTCTTCTTCTCTTATACAACACTGATAACTTCTGTGTCAGTCCGCCTGACTTGTAATGACGTTGGAGTCAGTTCTTAGAAAACTTAATTGAAGCTGTTTCTCTTGACGCTGTAATCCTGTTTGTGCCCTTCAGCTTTGGACAGACCTCAGGGTTTAACTGCAGTTAATGTCACTGACACCTCAGCCCTGTTGCTGTGGCAGCCGTCCGTGGCCACTGTCGATGGCTACGTCATTACTTACAGTGCTGATTCAGGTGTGTTCTGTTTGGTTACAGTCATTTTATTTATCCCTTAATTAACCGTTAATTTAGACAAGAAGTAGAATTAGTTCATCTTTAAAAGTGATATTTGTATTGGTCACCCTGCTTCCCTTCCACAAACTATCAAAGTGTGTACGAAGGACTTTGTGTGGTTTGATTTATTGATGTGGGTGTGCCTTGCCTTACAGTGTCCCCTGTGGTGGAGCATGTTTCTGGGAACATAGTGGAGTTTGAGATGGGCTCCCTGGTTCCAGGAACCCACTACACAGTTGGAGTACATGCTATGAAAGAAGCTCAGAAGAGCGACTCTGCTGTTACTGAATTCACCACCGGTAGGCTTAGAGATGAGTTATGGCTTGAAGAAAAATGTATATTGATTCTTGTATATTTTGTAGCTACAGTTCTTTAAATGAATGAACCTACAGTGTGACGTTGTGTTTTCAGAGGTGGACCCTCCTCGTGATCTGACAGCTATTAACATTCAGACTGACAGTGCGACTCTCACATGGAAACCTCCGCAGGTTGCTGTCACTGGTTACACACTCACCTTCTCCTCTGCTGATGGTATAATCAGGGTATGTGCATCCTCACATCAGTTAAATCACTGACAACACTTGTGGTTTTTCTTGTTAAAAAACCACAGACTGCATAAACTTACTGTCACTGACGACCGTTTTCCAAAGCATGCCACAATGTTTTGGATGGATTTCCTAACTTCTGGGCAGCTATTCTTTTCAGCTCATGCCAAGAGGGAATGACAATCAATTCTAAACTTTCTTTTTGGTGCATTCAAGGAAACTCAGACATCCGTGATCTGCTTTTGAAGAGTAACATTTCAATGCAAGAAACTACCAAATTCATATAATCTGTTTTACATCGTCTATGTTTTGTGATTGTTTGTCTTTTAGGTTTGATTTTTTTTTGTCGCCATTGCTCATGAATGCAACACTTTTTGGGCACCAACTGTAAACTTATACCTTAAATATTATTAATTAATGCAAACATAAAAGCAACAATATTTTTACTCTGATGTCAAACATGTTTTGAGTCTCTTCTAGTTGTTTAACAATGAATTTAAACCAGTGGATATAAAAACAAATGGAATTCTTTGGAAAATGGTTAGCAGTACTGCAAAATGTGCACATTTTATAGTTAAATCTCCAGTATGGTCTTGCTCTTTGTAAATGCTTTGTGTTTATATGTGTATGCATGGATTCAGGAAGTGGTGCTAAGCCCGACAGCGTCCTCTTATAGCATGGCTCAGCTAACTGGCTCTACAGAGTACAATGTCAGACTGCAGGCCATCGCTGGGGCCCAGAGGAGTCGTCACGTGCGCACCGTCTTCACTACCAGTAAGGACGGAAACACATGCAAGCACACACCTCTTTTTTTTTTTGTTTTTAATCAGTCGTGTGTGTCGCCAAAACTCGACATTAACTAGACTTGCTGGTACTTTTTAGCAGTGAGTCTTGTGATGGGTTAAGCAACAGCCCAGATGCACGTTAGAAAGATATTGCTTCTTCTAACGCACATTCCTTTCAGTTAATCTGATATTCCACCTGTGCTTATTTTTCATTCTGTCTGAGCTGCTCCCAGTGGAAAAACCTTTTAGTTTTCCTTTCTTTCCTTTTTCAAAACCTGCTTTCTTTCCAAGCTGTCACATGATACTGTATACTCTACTGCTTTTTTATATAACAGAGATGAAGATAAAGCAACTGTGTCCTCTGAGGTCTCTAAGATGATGTCTTTTTAATATGTGCTTCTAGTTGGACAGTTGTACAGACGCCCTAAGGACTGTGCTCAGATTTTACTGAATGGAGAGACGACCTCTGGTCTGTACACCATCTATGTGGGAGGAGAGGAGAGCCAGCCCATCAAGGTTTACTGTGACATGACCACAGATGGCGGAGGATGGATGGTGAGTAAATCAACCTGCTGGAATCCAATTAAAGGCGGTTTTCAAACCATAATTCACATTGAAAAGGATATGACCATACTAGTTATGCAACGCCCGTTTTTCTAATGATAGACAGTTCCACAGTGACCTCGGCCTGTGCTTGTTATGATTTTTGTGAAGCTGTTGTGACACTCATGACAGTTGGTCCTCTTCAGGTTTTCCTCAGACGCCAGAATGGAAAGCTGGAATTCTACAGGAACTGGAAGAACTACACAGCTGGCTTCGGTAACATGAATGATGAGTTCTGGCTGGGTAAGAGCACTCGTCTTCTTGTCTCACTCACTTCGCCTCTCTCGCTCTCTCTCTTACTCAGTCCCTTCTCAGCTCACACATATTAAATTATTATAGGTCTCTCCAACCTCCATAAAATCACAAATTCTGGTCATTATGAGCTGCGAGTGGACTTGAGGGACAACGGGGAATCAGCCTACGCTCAGTACGACAAGCTGACGATTGCAGAGCCAAGAACACGCTATAAAGTCTACATCGGAGCGTATAGTGGAACAGCAGGTAGGTGCTACTTTATATCTAGTTTAATCTGTCCAAAAACTGAAGTGTAAACATGACAAGTTGGGGTTTCTTTGTTTCGGCCGTAGTAACTTTCTGGAGTCTTGTTGTCACCGTGAGGTTGCCAGGCAACCAGCAGAGACTCCAGGATGTAACTGCTCCCGGCCAAGAAATAGTCTGTAAAACGAAACCTTGTCGTTGTTACACTTTACACAGTGTTTGTGGGGATTAAATAAAAGAGATATAATGTGTTAATTTGCAAGCTTTAGAGGTGCTAGTATCTTGATTTTGCCACCTTTGGACAGAGCCAAGTTAGCTGTTTCCTTCTGTTTTCAGTCTTTATGCTAAGCTAAGCTAACACTCTCCTGGCTGTAGCTTTATACTAAACGCGCAGAGACGAGAGTGGTGTCGATCTTTTCATTTAACTCTCGACAAGAAAATGAAGAAGCATATCTCCCAAAATGTTGACCTATTCCTTTAAGAAAAGCCACTATGACATGTTTACTTAATCTAATAGGACTGTCTTTAACTGAATAAGATCACACGTTCACATGCATGAACCCATGAGCTGTGTTTTCTGGGCTTAACTGTCAATATCTTTACCAGGTGACTCCATGACTTACCACCAGGGTCGACCCTTCTCCACCTTTGACAATGATAATGATATTGCTGTCACCAACTGCGCCTTGTCCTACAAAGGCGCCTTTTGGTATAAAAACTGTCATCGTGTCAACCTCATGGGGAAATATGGTGACAACAGTCACAGTAAGGTATGTTTACACATATTTCATAAAATTCCTTTTCCTATTCCTTTCTTGTTCAGGGAAAGATTACTTTTTTCCCTACTTAATTTTCATGGGTAAAACATTCGGAACATTAAACAATGACTGTAACAAACAAACAAAAACAACTGAAATGAATTCACATTTTTTCCATCATTCATACAAGCCTGTTGATGGATTTTGTGCAGTTGTGCTTCTTGTAGTCTCAAGATACGTGTCAGTTTGTACATTAACAAAGATAATATTATATTATTATATAAAATATAGCTTGTTTTACTTGCTAGTAACAGTATTTTAACAAAATATCTGTTGCTTCCCACCACACTTTCTTCAGAGAAAAATACCAAACAACTCATGGGGACCTTATATCCTAGTATTTGTTGTAACACTTGACATACCATTTCCCAAAACAGTTATTTTATGACATTTCCCCCCAAAAATGTGAGTGATCTACATCAAATATTCCACACTCTCCAACATTATGCAACTGCTTTGGTGTAATAAAGAAACAAACCAGATTTTTCCAGGAGAATTCCCTCCATGTCCGTGAATTGGCACATGTATAGTTTAGGGAAAGAGGATGTGTTAGATGTCTCACTATTGGAGCCTCTTTCCCACGATTTGTATTTTGTTTTTCTACAGGGGATCAACTGGTTCCACTGGAAGGGCCACGAACACTCTATTGAATTTGCAGAAATGAAGATTCGGCCGGCCAACTTCAGAAATTTTGAGAGCAGAAAAAAACGATCATAGACTCATGAACCCTTCCTCGTCTACACCTCATCTCCATCCCTCATGAACTTCTGTCTTTGCTCATCCTCAAATCTTTCTCTAAAATACACACAAACAAAGACAATCACACTAAATGTAATTCAGTTCTTGCTGCGAGAAATGAACCTGGTAACATTACTCCAAAGAACCAAGCAATTAGCCGTTTTTTGTGTAGCCATCCCAATTTGGCATTGTGTGATATTATATTTCTGCTTTCCCACATTTTGGGTTCCAAAAGAAAGTAGCGGTTGTGAATGTGAATGGAGATACAGTTATTGGGACCAAACATCTGTAATCATATGAGAATTAATTGTAAAATTGTGTAAATGGATCCACTGAATTAGTAACATGTCAAAGGCAGACGGCGTCAGGCCGCTCATGTCCCGGTAATGGGAAGGTTGTTCAGTGGCATTGTATGTTGAATTAGTTCAATTCCTCCATCTTAAACTGAGTTATTGACAAGGATAAATTATATAAAATGATACACCTTAATGAATATAATGAACTCTATGAAATATTATATTTACTGTACAACCAGGAGAGCACATTTGGAGGCCACTTATACCATTGAACATATTTAAATTTTTCTTTACTTATTTTGATAGAAAAAAAAATCTGATGTTCTGCCACCTTCAATACAAATAAAAATATTAGTTTGATAAAAGTGTGTGTGACCTCTTTTTATAAGTCGACATTTAAATGATTTCCACCTCCACTCCAGCAGATGGCAGTGTTTACTCTCAATGCAATGCTGGTTGGGAATGTATGATGTACTGTGTATGTGGTTGTCTGTCTCTACTTGGAGTGTGTTTTACAGAGCTACTTGACAGTAAGTATCAAAAATATTCATGGAATCTGCATCTGTCTTAAAAAAGAAAGTCTTAAAAAACATTGAATTCAGTTCCCTAAAAAAAAACAGCCTTTGAAGGCATTAAAAATACTTTAATTAGTATTTTTTGTTGAGTTTCAGTCAGCGCCATCAGACCTGTAACAAACTAGCTAGGAAGCTTGTCGTCGACTCATAATGAGCAGGTGTTAATTTT
Source organism: Siniperca chuatsi (assembly GCF_020085105.1). Taxonomy (NCBI): domain Eukaryota; kingdom Metazoa; phylum Chordata; class Actinopteri; order Centrarchiformes; family Sinipercidae; genus Siniperca; species Siniperca chuatsi. Next base: position 5,197,521 of record NC_058059.1, read on the forward strand.
AGCAAAAACTTAAATTAAGTCATTATATTTTAATGGGTTAATCCGTCCATCAGTTTTTTGCCTCGTACCTGGTTCCAGGTCACGTTAATTGATTAGCTATAGCTAGCAGGAATTAGTTATATACAGCTGGGAAGTACAGACATACATGTCAATAAATTCATGTTCTTGATAAATGATTGTAGGCCTACTATTGTATGAAAAAGAAATGAAATTACATTTCTATGTGGTATTAAGTCTTACATTTAATTTGGTGAACACTGCAGAAACCCTGTTATGACATGTTTGAAATCAGAAAATATTCTCCAGTTTAAATAAAAAATAAAATCAACTTTATTGCAGGAGGAGGGCTTTTACCAAGAAACTTTAAGCCTCTTCATACTGACTGGCTTCACTTTGACTTTCAAACCAAGGCTTGGTATAACGCATTTGTTTATGACAGTCTTCTTTTATAAACCTATTAGAATAGTAGCTTACTGGCTTGAGTGTAGCCTAATATTTCTGTACCAGGGTCTCTTCACCGTTCCAAAGTTTAGGTTAAAATCAGTGTTATCTTTCTTTCTTTCATGTGCAACTGGAGCCTTTTGTGCAAGGTTTGCACAATCAATATATTTCTACAATTGTCATCAAATCCATCATTTAGGTAAAACTGTTCCAGATCTAAAGTGAAACTGTTGCACTCATCCCCTATAACAAGGGTGGACTTTGGTGTTTGAAGACTTGCCAACTTCTTAAAATCCTTAAATAAGAGCCTTAAATGAGGGATTAAATATGGCTGATCCATGTGTCCTACTTTGTGTTGCGTTTGGCTTGCAAGCAGTATAAGGTCATTTCATTCTTTCAACAGCAGGCAGGTGACCTAGTGATCACTCCCCACCTTTGTAGCCTGGATCATTCATCTTGATCTGCAGCCACCTCAGTGTCCTCTCTGCCACTGATTTGTTTGTTGTGCTGCTCACTTTAATGGGCACATTTTGTCTTCTCACATCCGATCCTCCTAGAGAGCAGTCAGACCGAGACTGAATGTTTGGTCTAGTCATGATCACAGCAATCATTTCTGAGTATTCGTGGCTCAGATCAACCTTCATGTGTTCAGAGAAGCCTGACACTCTCAGCTGTTGAGGTTTTAGGATGTTGGAACATTTAGTTTGAATATGACAAAGACGAATGATGGGACACTAAATGTCGGCTGGCACAGAGCTGGGAGTTTTCCACATTAAATGACTTTTGACCTGGATTTCTATCTATGCATTCTGCTAAGATCAAATGTCATCCTGAGACGTCTCTAAATAAGGACTGGAGTCAAATGTCCTTGTAATATAGCTTCGAAGAGTGATAGGAGTACGCAAGTAAAAGCTTTCCAATTATCTTACCCCTCAGAGTTTAGAAAGAGATTATACAATTATCTGGAACTTGTGTTTGTCAAAATCAGGACCAGATTTCCCATGACCCCGATTACTTCCTGACGTCAGGAGGACAGATAAGAGCCAATAACAGCCCTTGTGAAGAGATGATATGTATTTTAACTTGGTGAAATAGCCAAACTGCAATACACATGGTTTTTATAGTGCTTGCAAAGTAAAGATGGCTGCTGTTTGGTGCCATTTCTGTTTGTGCCTTAAATCCAGCAGACTTTCACAAAAACTAACCTCAAATAGCTCAGTTTTAGGTTTCTAATGGCGTGGCTCTAGGGATACCGTTTAGCTTAGCATAAAGAATGGAAACGGGGGGAAACAGCTAGTCTGGCTCTGTCCAAAGGTAACAAGTCATGTACAGTATGTCCACAGAATTACAATAGTAGGGGTAATCATGATTTTAAAAGCTTGTTTTCTAGCTAAAAGACATGTATTTTGCTATATTGCTTTTTGAAATAGACACGAGGTGCTTTTTCTGAAAAAATAAATCTAATTTTGCATTCTACATTATGTGTTTATCAAGATGTCTGTTGGTCGGTCCACCACGTTGGTCCAGGCTGAAATAGCTCAACAACTTTTAAACTGAACTTTTAAATACCTGACCAAATACCTGCAAAACTACTGGTATCCCATCTGCCTTAGCTTAGTTGTAAATTCACTAAATTCAGTGAATGTGGAGTGTTCCACGCTGACGTTAGCATTTAGCTCAAAGCACCACTGTGCCTAAATACAGCCTCACAAAAACACTTGCATGGTTGTAGACTCAGTCTTGTTCACACTAGAAAGTATAAAACATGTCCTAACAGGAGTAACCTACTGTAGCTACTATATATACTTCCTACAGGGTAATGTACATCCCAGGTAAGGCTGCAGTTCAACAGGAACCTGCCTTAATACATGTGAACCAAAATTAGCCAACAGTTCTCAGAACTGTCATGGTGTTGCAACACATCATGATACTCTCAATATTTGTATAGTGTTATATCATTGTTTGTTCAAAGAGCTGCCTCAAATTTACACAGCCAACGCTCTGTTGTTGATGCAACAACCTAAAGACAAATCTGCCTTTTCACAGCCTGCTTTCTATTCAGCTAAATTAAATTAGCATTTTATAAGGTGATGTTTTATGTATTATTATTTCTGTATGGTTGGCTGCTGTTTTTCCAACATGTTAGTTACCATGCACTGTGTCTGGGTGTAAAATATATTATGAAAGCAACATGAAGACTGCATAGAGCAACTTCATGAGGTCAAATAGGAGGCGAAGTTGAAATGCGATTTCCGTATGTGCCAGTTGAGCAAAGGTTACCCTGTTGCCTAAGAAAACCTGTTTGCATTAGTCACACCATGCAGCCTTGCTGAAACACGCTGGACTGCCATTAATCATGTTTTTCAGGGAAACTTTTCCCCAAGAGTCTGTGCTATATTTGAATTGGCTCTGCTCTCGGTGCAGAGTCCCTTGCACTGTGTGAATATGTATCTAAATCTTCTGCCACGGCCTTGTCATGCTCCACAATACTTTACACTCCACCATAAGACATATGTAATTGAAAAATAGGTAATTTCACGCTTTGTCTGATTATTCTATAGGCAGAGTGAATTATTCATGCATGCTAAAGAAAAGTATAAAGCACACACACAATAATGCTGACTGGCTGTACAGCAAACAGACATTGCATACCTTGCCTCGGGGGGACTGCTCAAAACAAACGGTAACAATGCACACGGTACACTATATCAAATATTATTGGACATTGATTAATGCTGCTACATTCAAGCAGCATATACCAGCACTGCGGGGACTTTGGTACAGTAAGACTTACTGTAGAGCTAGTTCTGGGCAAAATGGATCAAAATAATATCATTACTGTTCACATGCAGCATTATCTTGATATCTTGATATCTTGCCTTACCATGGTTACTGGCCTAATTAAAATCACATGGTGAAAAGTCAAATGGTCATATGGTTATATGTGTGTATATGTACACATTTTCTCACACGGTGTCTCAGGAGATTATAATAAAAGTTATTTTTGACCATTTACTTTAACTATTTGTACATACCTGCCACATCTGGCCCAGAAGCAACCTCCGAGTGGCAAAGCATACATAAATCTGATATATGACAAAATAAGTAAACTACATATATAGTGTATGGAAGTAGCTAACAAGTGAGCCATCTCGCTTCCATGCGCAGTGCAGATCGGGCAGGATGTTTACGGATGTAGCGTCACCGCCAATCATATCTTTTACAAATCAATTTAAAAGTTTTCTCATGTGAGTTCCGACAAAACATCTGGCTACTGACTGAAAATATGTCTCTGTCAACCCTGAAACGTAAATTAGACACTGAAAACCGTCGGTTTATTTGTATTTTTTTTATTACATTCATTTGCATTTATTTAAAATGTGTCATTATCAAAAATTAAAAAAAAAAGGTTTTAAATAGGCTGCTGAAAATGTCTGGCACATCTACATTTCCTCGTTTTAAAATCTGGTCCAATTGAATTAGTAATTGAAGCCCTGGTTTAGAGGCCTGTTATGTAACACAAACTGAGCTACAAAATAAAGTAATATTACTTGTTAAATTTTCAGAACATTGTATTTACATTAATCAACCCCCCAAAAAACGTTTTAGTCCCCCAATTACTTTTTGATACCAAAAGAAAAGGTCACGGGGATGAAATGAGAACCACGCCTTCTGAGTTGTTTAAAAAAAAAAAAAAAAAAAAAAAAAAAAAGCTCCTGGCGTCTGTCACGTGCAGTTCACCTGAGAAGCGTGCGGACCGAGGAGGGCCCTCTCTGGGAGGTCAGTTTTTTTTTTAAGACTCTCTTACAGTAGCGTTATGATAACTTTAAGTGGCTTATACGACGACATGTCACGCTTGGGACTGTTAAATAGCCTAATTAGGTTGAGTTGTTTTAATGTAGCGGACGCTAAACGTCACAGTTTGGATGTAACGTCAGGTGTTTACGTTATTTCCATGGAGTCTAACGCTAGCTAGCGTCCTTGTTATTCCAAATGCCACTTTAGCTGCGTTTCGACCACAGGAACTTCCCCCAGGGCCTAGCAACCTCTGGAGGTACTCGTTTCCACCGCAGGGTCTAAATTAAGCACCGGGGACATTTTTTACCCCCCAAACGGTCCCTGCTTGGGGCGTAGTACTTTTCAGAAGTACCGGGACTTCCGGGGTGGGGCTTGCTGCGCTGAACATTTCTGATTGGTCAAGCTGCGACCGACGGCGCAGCGGTTGTTTGACCGTCTAGAACGACGCGTTGCTGGGTTACAGGCCGGCGTTCTCTGGCGCAACGTCACTGACGTTTGGGCTCTGGGACTGACGTTACGCACGTTGCCATTTTGCAAGGCTAATCGTGTCATAGCCACGATGCAATTAAACAATTTCATTTTGTTTTAGAACATGAGACTGTTCAATAAAATTGGGCTTCATTGGCATCGGGAACAGATGTTAACATTGCCAAAGCATGTGCGAAATAACATAAACAGAAAAAATGTGCTGTTAGAATATATACAGATAAGTAAGATGATAATGATAATAATAATAAATATTGACTTGCAGTTAAGAATACAAACACAAGTAAGTGAAAGCTACATAAACATTGCAACATTTTTTTAATTTTTATGAATGTGTGTGTGTGTATGTAGGTCAGTCACTGTCCCTCGGGTTGTATAGCATGTATATATTGGGCAGCAGGATCTGCCCTGTCTCCTTTTCATTTTTAATTTTGAGAGCTCAATTAGCTTTTGGAAATCACATAAATGTTTACTAGCTACTCCTCCCCATATCCTCATTCTAAAATTAACTGTAAATCACACTCACTGTTCTGTGGTCATTGCAACATGGCTGTGTGCACTGTGCTCAGGGCTCCACTGTTTTGCTGTAAAGTTAATGTCCTCTGAGTTAGCTTGCTCCAATTCTGCCTCTGAATGTTCAGATTGATCACTTGACACAAATATAATCTTCATCATCAGTTGCTTAAGTCACATCTTAATTTTCAGAGTTTCTGTCATTAAAACCCTCCAAATTCAAAGGAAGTTCTGAACCTGTGACACCACCGCTGTGCTGCTGTTAGTAGGCTATAACAGTACGCTAACAAAACAAACGTATTCATCCTCTTATCTGCGTTAATTTATAGTATCAGTGACTCATGAGCATGAGGCCGAACAGGACAACAGTCTACAGCCATGCTAGCTAGGCTGCAGTTAAGCACAGCATTGCTTTGAGCTAAAGGCTAACATCAGCATGCTAACATGTTTACCATGTTCACTATCTTAGTTTAACTTGTTAGCATGCTTAATTTGTGAATTAGCTCTAAACTCAAAGTAAAACTGATGGAATGTCATTAATTTTGCAGGTATTTGGAAAAAAAATATTGGACAAAGTGAAATTTTAACGTGATGATGGTGCTACATGAAAAGTTAAAGGATCAGCAACGTTATTAGGATTCATCCTGAGGGGAACCTGAATGTGTATGTACATTAAATAGCAATCCTTCCAATAATTATTGAGACATTTAACTCGAAACCACAAATGTCAGCCTTGTGGCGCTAGAGGAAAAGTCAGGGGATCAACAAAGTCATTAGGATTCATCCTCTGGGGATCATGAATGTCTGTACAAAATTTCATGGCAAATCATTCAATAGTTTAGACATTTTATTCTGGACCAAAGTGGTGGACTGGCTGACCATCATTGCCATTTCTAGATCCATGCTGCTAGCATGCTAAAAACAACATTCTTACTGTACATAATTCTGGTCTCTAAAGACCCTATGAACCTTTTAGGCGGGGGAAAAAAAAGAAAAATAATGATTTTTTTTTCCAACAATTTTGACAGCAGACAATGTGTAATATTGCTATCGATTAATGGTTAAATATAGTAACTGCACCTCCGTTAATCCAAAGTGGTCAACAATTAAAAATGATGCAATGCCTTGGTAGAATATTAACTCATCCCCATGAAACAATGCACAGCTTTTATGTACATGATACTGTAGAGTCACATATATAACATCGATTGTGGAAGATGATCCCATTCTAATCATTAATCTCCTGACACCTGTGGGCTTCAACAATGGATGCAGCCATCCGACTTGTCATCAAAATGAAAGCGTGGAAAATGAAAGAGAGAGGGTCAGAGACCTCCCATGTACATACCAACATGTATGGGGGTTTATAACCTATCAAGATGGTGAGTGATCTCCTCTAATGGATCACTATTTCATAGATTAACAACAGAGCTCATTTAGTTAATCATCAAGGACTGGATCAAATTTATAGATTTGGCGCAATCGTCCATTTCAGAAAAGCAGAGCAATTACATGAAAGCCCCAAGGCCAGATGTCTGACCTCTGATTAAAAGCCAAGCAAGCAGGACTGACAGCTACATTAAACTGAATTATTTGGCTGGAGCTTTGAAGCCACACTAGTTTTGATCTCTCTTTTATTCTGTATACAGTTGCTTTCTTTCCATTTAGCCCAAATGAAGTGATCATGTAATCCTTACATTGCAGTGTATGGTCACTCGTCCTTTGCTTTACATTGAGAGCATTAGGGGCAAAATAAATTTTATTAGATCGCTGCAGATGTACATCAAGTTGGACCTGAGCCTAAGAGGATTGTAGTGTTTATAGCATGCATGTTGAACCTCACATATGACGAGCTCTAGCTGCTTCATTGCAGTCCTACATACTACAGAGATCACAACCCCAGTTTCTTTACCTCATCAAGTTGCCATCTGGACGTGGGGCATTTTGGGTTCAAAGCTCCTTACAGAAGAAATTCCATCAGCCTATACATTTGTGACTGTATAGTACAAGTCGTGTATGTCCACAGAATTGCAATAGTTGATTTAAGCTTGTTTTCTAACTATAAGACATGTTGTACTTTGCTATATTGCATTTTGAAATACACATGTGCTTTGCTTAGATGGCATCCAATTTTTGTATTCTACATTATGTGATTTATCAATTACTGTCTTAAAGGAATAGTTTGACATTTTAGGAAATACGCCGATTAGCTTTCTTGCTGAGAACAGTGTTGCTAACTTGGCGACTTTGTCACTAGATGTAGTGACTTTTCAGACCCTCTTAGTGACTTTATTTCTAAAAAGTGACTAGCGACAAATTTAGCAACTTATTTAGACCATCAGGGAAAAAGGCGAGAAATATATTTAAATATATTATATTGTAATTCATAGCTTGTAAATATGTAAATAGTTTGTTTGTGCCTCTCTCTCTCTCTTTGGATTAAAATGTTACTACATGTTGGAAATATTTAAATTATTCATTTGATCTTCTCCCTCCCATCGTTTTTACTTCAAATACACGATGTCCCCGAAGTAAGTTTGTGATTATTTGGCCAAAGATTTCTCTATCTACGTTTTATGTCTTGAATTAAGGTGATGTCTCCCTCACTGCACTAAAGATGTATGCAAATGAATGCGTGATGATGTCATCTACATGCAAATGAGCATATGACGTCATCTGGCGACTTTTAGCGACTTTTGGAGCTAGTGCTAGCTACTTTCATTGGAAAACAGTTGGCAACACTGGCTGAGAGTTAGATGAGAAGATCGATATCACACACATGCCTGTACGGTAAATATGAAGCTATAGCCAGCAACCGCTTAGCATAAGGCCGGGAAACAGTGGGAAACAGCTATTTTGCTAGCTGTTTCCAGTTTCATTCATAAGTTAAGCTAACCAGCTGCTGGCTGTAGCTTCATATTTACTGTACAGACGTGCAAGTTGTATTATTCTTCTCATCTAATTCTCTGCAAGAAAGCAAATAAGCATATTTCCTAAAATGTTAAACTATTTCTTTGAATTGCGCTCACATTTAAGAGGATGATCCCTTACTCTCCATCATTTTGTGTGTATGTATGTTCATTACAGCTCCTGTAGGTTTGTGGAAATACTTAAACTGTACAATAGGCATGCATTTGTTTTGTTTATGTGTTGCGAAAAACAACTCTGAAAATCCCTTTACGATATCTGTTGTACCTGCTCAAATTCCCTTATTCTCTCTGATTTGATGATGGTTTTAACTCTGCAGCTCTGACTGTGACATAACATCGCAGCTCAGAACAGGAGCACACAGGCTCGGTGACGGGGATTACAGCTCATTCTTCAGAGCGCTCGGTTTATTTTAGGGTCCAACTGGATAAAATAGGATTAGCATCACAATGAATCCCAGGGAATTCAAACCCAGAGGTCAGCTTCTCCGTGGCCTTTGACATTTGAAATGTTTATAAATCCCCATCTGTGTTGTGATAGCTAAACATAGATTTGATCAGCTGTCATTCCAGTGAGGTGTACATTTTTGATAAGTGCCGTGCTTTTTTAGAGGGTCTGTCCGGTGGTGACAGGTTTTATCTACCAGTGCATTTTCACTGCATTCTCAATTGCTTTACTGTAGCTCCTGGTCCACTTTTGGTAAATGATTTCTTAAGGTACCTTTTTTATGTGTGTTGCGCTGGGTGGTTATAAACTTTATTTACGAAGTGAAATAGAAAAAAATAGAATTGCTATTGCAGTCAGCAACCACTTATCTCTGTCTCTGATAGAGCTGATGACCTAGACATGCATATCAAATAAATGCGTATCATAATAATAATAATGATTTTAATAATAATGATGATGTTGATAATATTAACTTTATATAGCACTGCTGAACAGATTTACAAAATGCTTAATGGTAAAAGAAAGTAAACAATAAAAAAAGCTAAAATGGTGAGGCTACTTAAGAGAAGTATAACAAGGAATAAAACAGTAAAACAATGAAGAGCATACAAACCCCCAGCACAGACTGAAAAAGCCCCCCCCCCCCGAGTAAAAAGGGCTGTAACAACCAGGTGACCCCTGCCAGAGGATCATAAGGGATTAACAAATCAACAGTGTGACTAAGAGCATGGCCATGTGAAGCCTTAAAGGCTATTAGAAAAATCTTAAACTCAATTGTAAAAGCCAGTGTAAAGATGCAAGAATGGAAGTGATGTGATCTGATCTCCTAGACTTTGTTGGATGAGCTAGAGGCGAGCAATTGATTTGTGGTTTAGGTTGGAAGAAAATTACAGTAGTCCAGGCGAGGGGAAATAAAAGCATGGACTACTCTTTTAAAATGATTTAATTTTAGTTATAGTCCTCTGCTGATGGAAACATGATTGTAATGCCCTGGACACTCGGTTGTCAAACGGTAGGTTTAAGTCAAATATAGCCCTTAGATTTCAAGCAGACTTCTTTTTTATATTGGATGAAAAACAAGCAAATTGGGATTACAGAGGAACTAGAGGAAAGAGGGCAAATAAAAGAACATCAGGTATTGACTCATTTAGGTGCAGAAGATTCTGTACCATCCAGCTGTTTTGGTTTGAAAGACAGCTAAGGAGTTGGGGCTACATTTACAGTGTCACCAGGCTTAAAGGGGAACTCTTTACAGGTCTTGGGGAGGACTACTGCATATGTGAAAAAAGTTGTATTAAGCCTTTTGTTGCTCCAGACAGTCGACCGTGTCAAATACAGAACTCAAATCAAGTGGGAAATTAAAACGCAACAGTAACCAGAGTCATCAGAAAGCAGTAAATCCACTGGTCAGTGTTATGAAAGAAAACTAAAAAACCTATTGTTCATAAAAGAAATCCATTGATTAGAAATGTTGTTCTGAAATCTTACGTTTGAACTAGGCCTGAAACTGTTTAAAACCAATGGGGTCAGTGAGTAAGTCATGAGTATGGAAAGAATATTTGGTCCGATGGTGTGAAAAACAGATTTTAAAAACCAAGTGGGTATGGATTAAAGAGAGTAAAGAACAAAAAACAAAAGAATCCTAATGTGATTTGTAGCAAGGTACCCGAAGCAACAAATACCAGTGTAGACAAAGAGCAGAGATTGAAGAGGAGAAAACTGAAGGCTAATAGTCAGCTGACAAGCATTCTGTCTGTACCGTCCTCCATTTTCACGTATTTCCTCTTTGAAACTGCACAAACCACAGCACTCTAATGCTGGCCTCCAAGGAGCAGTTTGTGGCTTACATGTCTTGTTCAAGGGCACAATTATGAAGGAGAAAATAGTGCTTCTCGTTCATCAGCAGGTCAGTTTATCTGTGACAGTTAAAGCGTGGTTACAACACAGTAACAGACAGTTTCCATCATCTTGACTGAACACTATATGAGCTCAAAGACTGAGAGGTGGCTCAAATTTGCTTACATGGGTCATGAGAGATGTTCATCATTCTGTAGGCTTTACTCGAGAGTGAAGCTCAGATGTGTGATTCTTCTAACAGAAAGTGCAACGAGAATATTGGCTATTACGCACTTGTAAAGTGTACTGAGATGCCTGTGATTTTACACTTTAAATAAACTTACCATTACCTATCAGGTACTACATGATGAAGCCCTTGAGTCACATTACCTAACTTTTCTGTTCTTTGCTCTTTTGTTGTATATTATTTCTGGTTTGTGTTCAGTTTAAATTGTGAAGCACTTCATATTAATAAATCTTTACTTACTTAATTACAACAGTGACATATAGTATATATCTTTTGGGTTACTTTGGTCAAGACTGAAATATTGTGACAATCTCCATAAAATTTTGTAAAGACATTCATGGTCCCCAGAGGATGAAACATACTGACTTTGTTGATGCCCTGGCTTTTCTACTTGAGCCACCATTAGGTTGACATTTTTTGTTTTGAGGGAAATATCTTTTGAGGGAAATATCTCTCAACTAGTGGATGGATTGCTATATAATTTGGTACAAATATTTAGTGTCCCCAGAAGATAACGACTTTAGTGATCCCCTGACTTTTCATTTAGCGCCACCAGCATGTCAAAGTTTTAAAAACGGAGAAATCTCAACAACCAACATGTTCTCATTCCCAACTCCCTACTCCATGAATTGGCATTGGTATTTTTGGTTCAGAGTAAAATGTCTAAACAGCTGTTTGATGGGTTGCCATGAAATTTGGTACAAGCATTCATGTTCCCCTCAGGATGAACTGTAATACCTTTTGGTGAACTTTTCATCTAGTGCCATCATCACATAAATTCACATTAATTTCTGACTATTGGCTGGATCGATTGCTATGTAATTTGGTACAAATATTCAATGTCCCCAGAAGCTAAAGACTTGAACTTCTCATCTAGCGCCATCATCACATACATTCTTAAAGTTTATATCACCTGCAAAACTAATGACTTTCCCATCAGCCTCATCTGTACTTTTGTGTTTAGTGTTAAATAGCAGAAGTTAGCATGCTAACATGCTAAACTAAGATGGTGAACATCATACCTGCTAATGTTAGCATCGTCTTTGTGAGCATGTTAGCATGCTGGCATTTAGCCTCAGCGTACAGCCTCACTTAGCATACTTGTTGACTCTGCGCTTTACCAAAGTCTCTTATGACAATTCACAACCAGTAATAGTGTGTGTTGACACATTATCATAAAAGCCTGTAAAATCCAAAAATCCACCACATTGTGTAGTTTGTTGTTGAGATCACGTCTCTTGTTGATTCAACTCATGTCATACCTGAAATTACACTCAGCATTTTATGACTGGCCAACATCTGACACATACACTAAAGGGAAGATCAGCGACAGTAAGGATTGAAAGTAATTAATTCTTTATAGCCTTGGGTGCAGCTTTGAACGGGGACAAGCTCCAACAAGTGAGGGGGGAACGTAATAAAAATACCAGACTTGTTAATATCTTACTGAAGTCAAATCTAACGGTTTTGTTTATGAGGCAGCAGAAATTCTGTTATGAAATGAATGAATTACACCGTAATGGAGTCATAATTCATGGTCTGGTTTGCTCTCATACAGCAGCACTTTGACTTCCATCCGCACACTGTTAATAATCAGAGCTGATGTCATTGCAGCTGGGTGAACCCTGCCTCGTTAATTATTTATAGACCCATATTACACAATAGCAGTTATCATTGAACATAGTCCAGAGACAGCATTATATATTTAGACTCCAGTTGATCTGGAAGCTTTTTGGGTTTAAAGCCCCTGAAATCTTTGCTTCAAATCTGAAGTATTTGACAAAATAAGCAACAATCAAAGTAAAGGTGTAATATGAGAGTTTAATACCAAAAAACTCTGCTTCATCAGGGCTGTGTGGGTGTGGTTTGATCAGATTTGATTGACAGTAACTAATCAACCCACCAACTGTCATCAGGTTCAGATTCAAATGTTGCTAAATCCTAATTGGTGCAGGGAAGTATGTAACATCACCTTTTTCTCACTGAGCCCCGCCCTCTTCAAACCGGAAGAGCACATAGACAAAAAAATGCAGATATATCTCGTGTCAAATAACTAAAACTTTTCTAACTGTGGCAGAAGATTGTGTGTTAATGGAGGATCACGTCGCTCATATTAAGAAGCCGAAGTTTTCAGGGTCTTTAAGCAAATATACATATGTTTTAAGTTCTATGTCTTTAATGCTGTCCCTTAGAATTAGAGGTTGGGAGTTAGGTAGGTAGTGAACAGGAGTTTTCAAAGTCTGACACTGTGGGCCCCGCCTCAGATAAAATCAGTCCACAGTATTTCAACACAGGGTAAATATAATATGTTGATGGGACATTCTGAGCCTTAATGTTCCAGAAGGTATTGATAGTGCGACATGAAAAAAGTTAATTGGTTTTGTCACTCCTATAATTATTTTTGTCATACTTCTATTTGGGCGGGATAATCATGCTCTGAGTTTTGAAACTCCCATAATTTTGGCTTTGGGGGATGTAAACAAGAAGTATAATGTTACCAATGGAGTCATGGTGTTAGCTAGCTGTGGGCTACAACTTGAGTCCTGTTTTTTTTTTTTTAGCTTATATTTGTTTACATTTTGGCAAATTGGAATCATTAAAAGTATGCCGAATTAGCTATTAGCAGTTCCTATTTCAAGTGTACCCATGGATGTACACTGGATTACTTTGGTACTGAAGAAAACTTAAAAACATGATGATTCTTTGGCAAGTTCTGAAGATATTATGAGCATCTTTTTTTTTTTAATATGATTTCTAACTGGATTTATAGACGTTTATTTGTGATTGACTTATCTGATAATGATATCCTCGGAAAGTGTAAGTCACACTGAATATAAAAATATGTGTGTGTCCCAGAAGAAGTCGGATTTTTGACGCACATTGCGGCAATTGGGCACTAAGGGTTTTAAAGCACCTTTTAATGCCTCCATGAGCTATAACTAACTCCCCAAGAGTAACTAACTATTAACTGTTTCAACTTTAAAAAATATTAGATGCACTTTTTCAAAGAACTGTTGCTCTGACCTATACTAAGGATTTGACCTGTCTACTCAAGTTCAAGGACCTGCAGTCACCTCTATCACCAGTTAAAATGATTGCAATCAAGATAGACTATATGCTTTCATATCTTCCAGACACCACATATTGCTCCGGCAGGAGTCCCTTAGTCAGGATAATGGCCTTGATTATTGATTAACAGTCTAAGTATTTACAGTGTGCACACTTCTGCAGGGCAGCCACAGGGTGTGATGCACTCAGTGGCATATTGAAGTTGAGACACCCTGTAAGTGTGTAGACTGAGGTTGTTTACAGTGCGACTAATCAGCAGTCAGATCTTCATATAGCTGAACACCTGAAGGCATGACCACATGTTGTTACGCTGGGCCATTTCACAGGAGGCCACTTGTGTGTCTGAGTCTGCCCTATCTGTATTTTTGGAACAGCTGACTGCGGACAGATGTCTAACTGAAGACAAAACTGACATTCCCAGTTTGTTTTCACTGTAATTGCCTTCAGTCGAAGCTAAAGTCTTTACTTAAAGGTTACTTGGCCCTATACCGGGAAGCAGGTTTCCTGAGTTATCTTTGATGAGAATGTGTCTCTTCTTTGTACATCTGTCCATGTTCCAGACTGACTAAGATTATCTAGAAGTTGTCTAGATAACTCAGTGAACCTGCTTCCTGGAACATATCAGTTACCAAAATCCAGATTTAAGCTGCTCTGTGGATTTACATGACTGTGATTGTATCTTACCCAAAAGGAAACACAATAGAACTTTTTTTGTTTTTGTTGAAACGTCCACATCAAGGCAACGTAATGAGAGGGAGATTATTTAGATTTTATATAGAAGAGAGAGAAATATCATCAAAACTTTATTTTGACTGACAAAATTGTTCAATGTACATGACGTCTTACTGGAAAATGTGGTTTAACACTTCTCTTTTTGTAAAGTTGCACCACAGTGTCTACATGATAGGAATCGTTCTGTAGATTGAATCAATCTTCAAATATTTGTCACTGATCACGACAAGCTTGCTAATACTTTGTATCATTGATCATTGATGGACTTCAGTCCCAAATTACCTCCCTGAGATCTCTTTCTGAGAGGTGCTCATCAGTGCTTCAGATATATCTGTTAAATATTAACAGAGTGCTGTGCAATGCCACAGCCTCTGCTCCCTCTATCAGGGTTAAGCTGTCTGAACCCGTTACTTTATCTTTAAATCTCATCCTTTACAGCTCTGTCACCGGTGTGGCTACATTACAGTCCGTGCATGTGACTTAAAAGAGGAAGAATTCCTCTTCTTAAATGATCAGAGACAAATAAGTAAGGTCCAAAGAATGGCAAAGAAATATTTTTACAATATGGGTATTCTTTGTATTGTGACTTGTTTTGGCTTTCAGACGACTTACAAGAAAAACAGCAGGACATCACTGTAGTTCAAGCAAGCTGGCTTATATAAGTGAAGTACTGTATCATTTTCATGTAGGATTTGCTAATATATAATGATCTACTAAAGTTGTAATTGCCTGTAATAATAACATGTGAACAAAAAAAGAGACCATGTCATGATAATGAATGCTTCACTTTTTGAAATATTTATGTCGGTGGTTGTGCTACATTTTATTTATTGATCCACACTGCAAGTCACTTTTCACCACAAACAAGTCCAGAGCAGATGTGGTTTATTCGTGATGTTGAGCACTTTTTCACCTTTACACAACTCGTATTGCTTCAGTTACCCAGTGGAAAGTAATGCAGAGAAGTATGCACTGCTGCCTACTTAAGTCATAGTATTTTTACTGTTGTGTGCACACTTTTTACTGCTGTAGTTGGTTGATATGAACTATTTTATATACTGTTGGGTAGTTTAATCTATAAAAATGCATCATATTTTACGAGTTCATCTGGTGTTTTCTATAAAAATCTTTCTAAAGTAACCACTTACTAAAGCTGTAAAATAAATGTATTGGAGTAAAAAGTACAATATTTCCCTCTGAATTGTAGTGGAGTAGAAATGGAAATGCTCAAGTGTGTGTGTGTGTGTGTGTGTGTTAACTCTACAAACCAAAGAATATGATAATTTTCCAGCATGAAAGACTCCAGATTCACAACTAAGTAACAACTGCTACCAGTTTGAGCTCATAGGCTACGGCCATGTGTTCTGCATTTCACTTATATAAAGTGTCATTTATGTTGCAAGAATGATTGCAGTACTATATTGTAGATTATGACAGACTATATTTCAGTAAGGTGTAAGGAGTGTATTTTACAGTATTTTATGATTGCATTAAGAGTTTTGCACATTAGAGTTTCAACTCTGATGAACTTAAACGTAAAAAGCCAAACTGACTTGCAAAATGCTTACATTTAAACAAAATCCTGTCCTTCACATACTATGTTCAAAACATTAAATCACATGCTCAGTCCTCAGAACACAGGCACCTCATATTAGCACACGTTTCAGTGCTTGTTACTAAGAATACAGATCAGTACTTTAAAGCATTTGCAACATACAGTAATTGCTTATTACTTCACCACTGCCATATATGTCAAATCTATGGCAGTGGTGGAAATGGAAAAAAGGAAGGAAATGCAATGAATGTCCTTTTTAGATTACTGGTATATTGTTGCAGTCTATGTTCTGTTACAGAAGTGTAAATTTTGGTTTCATGTTATACAATAGTTTTAGCTTACTGTATTTTAGATAATTAAACCTAAAAGTGATCGAAATATATACATAAGGTTCGATGTGATGAATAAAAACACTTTGTGATAAATACAGAAAAAGAATACAGATGCAGAGAAGTAAAGTCACAATCCTCTTTTTTTTTTTTTTCTTATTAGTGATGCATTAATGTGTAAGCAGCATTTTAATATTGCTGGTTGAGATGAAGCTAAAGTTAAGTAATTTATTTGATTATTAATAGTTTAATCTATAACAATGTAGAGTAAAATTTTACATATAAACATACATTATGATGAGCTTATAAAACTATGTATAGCTGCCAAATAAATGCACGTGTTAGCTTTCCACCACTGCAGATGACACTAGAGGAGGTTTCTTGTATGAAAGAAACAGTAGTGGATAGAATCTGGTTGACTTTCTGTTCCAGTTTTGTTGCATATCTGGTATGATAGTCACGTCCACTGAGTTTGTACCTGTCAAACATCAAAGGTGTTTCGCAACACAAGGTAAAGGCTTCCAGCTGTCATAAAACAAAAAAAAAACTGGTTTGTACTCATGTGAATCGAATCGATAATATTTCAGCATGCTGGCAGCTAAAGTTAAATGGGCACGATGATCCAAATCTCAGAGGCTGGAAGAATAGTTGGTGTTTGTGTAGTTGGAATTACAAAAATAGATTCATAGTTGTTTGGTTTTATGCCATGTTAACAAGCGATGCTAAAGAAGTCTACAGTCGTGTTAGCAGCTACGTTAGGCTGTACTTTGGCACAGTGGGGCTTTGAGCTAAATGCTAACATGCCGCAGGTATAATGTTTACCTTGTTCGCTATCTTAGTTTAGCATGTAAGCATGCTAACATTTGCTAATTTGCACTAAATATAAAGATAAGGCTGGTGGGAGTGTCATTAGTTTTGCAGGTATTTTGTCATAAATCAAAGTATTGGAGAAATTATACATTTTGACCTGATATGAGTCAGAGGATCACCAAAGTGAATCCATCCAATAGCTGTCATTCAAAGCCACTAGAGCTGCAACCTTTAGTCCATTAATTGATTAGTCTATCGACAGAAAATTAAACTACAACTAAGCTGCTATTTTGGTAGTTGGTGATTAATCGTTTTTGTACATTTTCCCACTTCTCAAATGTAAGTATTTGATGCTTTTCTTTGTCATATATTATAGTAAACTGAATATGAGTTTTGGACTGTTGGTCAGACAAATTTAAGACGTCACACGGGAAGCTGGGAAGTTGCGATGGGCATTGGATTTTAGACCATTCGTTGAATAAAACATGCAATATGAAGACGTCACCTTGGGCTATCGAAAATTATTACAGGCATTTTTCTGACATGAAAAAAAAACGATTAATCAATAATGAAAACAGCTAGAGACCATCTTGCGATGGGATCACACCAGCCGCGACGCTAAATGTATGGTGCATCGGGACACATGAGAAAATCGAGTTTGGCGAAACAGGTGATTTTGGCATCGGAAGCGTTCTGGTTTCTGGTTGCAGTCTGTTTGTTGCATGCAGGTACACAGTCCCTGTGGAGAGAAGAAGCGAAACGCATTGGCCAAAATGCAATCTCGGAACCCATCGGCTATCGTCTGACTACGATTTATCTTTTTATCAGATGTTGTCAGACGATAGCCGATGGGTTCCGAGATTGTTCGCTGCTTAAAAGCCATAAATGTCACTCATGTCAGCGCTAGAGGAACAGTCAGGGGTAAAGTTGTAATGATTCATCCTCTGGGGAAAACCTCAGACACAAAATTAAGTGGCAATCCATCAAATAGTTGTTGAGACATGTGGCGACCAACTGACTAGCGTGACTAAAAATGGATTACACATCACATTTGCTTCGATAATAAGACTAAAACAAGACTTGTTTCTTAAAATGAAGTGTTTTATTTCCTTGTTAACAAAGCCCAATACAGATTTGAAGCAAAACTGGGCAACACTGGTAAATCTCAATCCAATCATCATGTCTGGGGACACCCACAAAAAGAATAATATGAGAAAGAATAATATGCAAGAAACTAAAAAATCTGTGGTCATATGCAGCATTTCTCTCAAAACATATCAAATGTATCATTTATTATCTGCATTTCTTTTAATGGGAAGTGACAAGTGGAGGCTTAGCTGTTGTTGTAAGCCTGTTTATACACATATAGACCTTTTCCCCCC
Organism: Siniperca chuatsi; assembly: GCF_020085105.1. NCBI lineage: Eukaryota > Metazoa > Chordata > Actinopteri > Centrarchiformes > Sinipercidae > Siniperca > Siniperca chuatsi. The sequence continues at coordinate 5,216,094 of NC_058059.1, forward strand.
CACAAAGAGAAGTTGTGCCAAAGATGGAGAGAATTAAGAGTCAAATTTGACTTAAATGGAAGCAATCAAAATTACATTGGGTTAAGGTTTTTACAACTAATTCGTTATACAAAGATATATTTAACAGTTTGACAGCTGTACTGACCATGAGTACATTTTTGGAGTGGGGATTTAAAAAAAAAAAAAATAAAATCACATCTAAAGAATTTAATGGCAGACATTTTGTCATTTGCGTTATCTAATTTGTTGTTTTTCACGTCAATTACTTAACGAGGGAGACAAATTGCTAGTTTTGGTGGTTTGACACTCAAAATGCTTTATTTAAAATATTTCCTGATAATTATTACCAGTCCACTGGGTTTACACATGTACCAATCACTTGAATCATGAGTTTGTAAGAAGCTAGAATAAAGATGGGGAAAGAAAATGTAGTTCAGTTGTGGCTACATTTTTCTGTCACGGATTCCACTGGAACATGTTGTCCTTTTGAAATATGAAATTACAGACAGATCTGAAATGAGCTAATCCACCTATGTAAACAGTGATTTTCTGATACAGAAAAATACTAAGTGGACAACGTATATTGATCTTTAATGACAATATCCATCAGTTGAAAACACCAGTCTGCTTTTGATATTCTCATGTGGGAACATATATATATATTTTATAACAAAATAAATCTTATGTTGTTTTCATGGTGATGATTGATGAGGGTTGTACAATCCCATCATCCCAGTCTCTGAGTCCTCAAACTATCTTTGTCTGTCTCAACAAAGAACTGCATGAATGCTTAGCTCTGTAAGAAATAGTACTTGTGACTGAAGCAGCTCAAATACTCAAAAGGCTCTGCCTGAGAACATTAGTTTGAAGCAAAAAGAAATAATACTAATAATACTCATCTTTTCCATCTTTACCAGGTGTTAAAGTACTTTATAATAAAGTGTATGTTGCTATTATTATCTTTAAAAATCATAAGCAGTTTTTTTTCTTGGCATTTTGACACAAAATATCCTCTTGGATATTTACACAGGAAAAGATACTTTTCAAGCAATAAAACAAGCTTATATTGTCGGTTGCAACAGAATAAAACAATTCTGAAGAAATAATGGAGAAAGAATTGCATAGCAGATCAGAATAGAACTAAACATGAACTGATCCTTTTTGGTATGGTGCACTTTGATTCATGACTTTGCACATTTTCACATATGTACATGAAGTAAGTCCACAGTTTCACCTGCCAACAGTAAAGATCAAGTTTACTTTTGCACTATAATGCTTAACAGTAAGAAGGCAGGATGCAGACATCTTGTCCTCTCTGCTCTTCTGATAAAAGTCCATAGGAGTCTTTCCAAAAAAATTAAAACTTTGTTTAAAAAGTGCCATTTTGCTACATTTATTAGCTGACCCACGGTCTGCTACCGAACAGTTAACACGCAAATGTGTTACACAGCCCCCCAACGTCACACAGTTTCCTGATTCTATGAGTTTTGGTCACATGGACAATCACACACTCACTCACAGCCACATACACAGAAACACTTGTGCAGAAACACACACGTAGATGACATGAAAGGAAAATAAACAAAAGTGGAAAAACAAAGTTGTGGCCGGTGGGTGCAGTTCCATTTGAAGAGTTTCTGCTGCGATTAGACATTCCCGGCTGGTAAAGCTTTGAAAAAGAACAAGCACCGTTAGGAAAAGGCCTCAAATGTCCTCTGCTGGGGGAGAGTTCAGCATTTTCCGCTTGATTCTGTGCTCCCACAAAAAGCAAAAGAGAAAGAAATCTACATTCAGACTCGCCTTAGGCTCGTGGTCAAGCAAAGTCACTGAAATGTTTCAGGCTTTATTGCGTCTTTTCCTCTGATTTCAAGTTTGAGTTCAGCAAACAGCCTCTTTTTAAATCGTGGAGTCCGAGGACGTGTATCTCTAGCTCCCATGAGGCCTTTTCTTGTGTCCATGTGGGTACATCTGGGTCCTCACCGCCTCTGCTGGGCATAGACAGGGTATGCTAGCGTCACATTCAGAGAGTCATTGTGCTGGACCAAAGACGTGTGCTGGTAGTGAAGTACGAGTTCTTTTAACGAGCTGTACAGGTTGTACGGCTCGGCGAAGCCGTAACCTGAGGGTGTCTTGTTGATGACGCAGTGCTTCACCTCGCCGTCCACACTGCAAAGAGAGGAAGGACAATGGTCACAATCTGTTCTGTGTCTGCAGGCAATAAAAGTGTTCTGACTGCTCGTTTCTTTAGACTAAACCGCTCGCTCTTAAAATATATGGATCAGCCATTAAAGGATAGGTTCACAATTTTTAAGTCTTAAAACAATAATCAGGTGCCCATATGTACAGTGAAACAGGTTTTGCTTGCTGTGATCGTACTGGACATTTAAATATCTGTTTCTAATGCGCTTTCAATGTAAGGGAGTCCTTGTTTTGTGCAAAAATGTATTCCAAACTTTATCTGAAGCTAATGTGAGGCTTCAACAGTCTGAGCTAAAACAAATCAAGTCGATATCTTCCAAAGTTACAGTCTTACAGTGTTTCCCCGTTGGATAGTAACAAAAAGAGGGTAACTTTGGAAGATCTCTACACGATTTGTCAAACTCAGACTACTGCAGCCTCATTATCTTCAGATAACCTTTGGAATGTATTTTTGCTTTGAAAGCGCATTAGGAAGTGAGCTCTTACTGCCCAGTACGAACAGGAGGAATGATTACAGCAAGCAAAACCTGTTCCAATGTTCATATGGGCACCTGACTATTTTTTTAAGACTTGAAAAACTGTAAAGCTATCCTTTTAACAGCTGGTTAAAAGAACTATTCAGGCTGATACATACACAACGCTGCAGGCGTAGCATCCGGCTTTGCTGCTGTCTCGAACCAGGAATGTTCCGTCTCTCTTGCCCTGGAGGAGAGCCTCCGCCTGTATTCGATTGATGTTGCCCAGCTTCCAGGACCGCTCGTCATGATGAGGAAGATCTTCATCATCGTCCACCATAGAATATTGACTAGAAGAACAAAGAACACAAATGTAAGCTATGAGGCAAAGGCATTTGCATTTTGTGTCGGTTAATTTCTTGAAATTAAAATGGATACTCACTCTTCTGTGTTGTCGTTCTTGATACCGAGCCACTCGTTGAGTTTCTTCTGTCTGACGCCCTTCTGGGTCAACCACCTAACGAGAGAAGAGAGACACGTAGACGTGAGAAACCAGGGCAGACCCATTTTGATTTTCTCCAGAGGGAAGCTTTAAGTTTCCGAAGCAGCCAAGGCACTGTACTTACATGAGATACTGGTCTCTGGTCTTGCGGAGCTGGATGAGGTCGGGCTTGATGCTGTTCATCCTCTTGTCAATCTCTCTGTAGTCTGCCGCCTGTTTCTTCAGATCTTCCTCCAGTCGGCGCTTGCTGTCTACGATTTCACTAATCCGGGACTTCAACTTCTCGTAGTTGCCCATGATCCTGAAAGCAACAGTGAAGAACAACTGAGTTTTGCACACAATGAAACTTTTAATATCTGCTACTGTTGCTTCTTTTACATATAACATGGTAAAGTGTGGTATATTCTTACCTCTGGATCTCCTTGTCGTTGCCTTCTCTCCTGAATTTCTCAATATACTCCTTGCTGTACCGCTCTTGTGTTTGACATTGCTCCTCAAATATCTTTATAGTTTCATTAAATGCTTCTATAGCCGTCCTTTTCATTTGGATTTCCTGTTAGCAGAGTCACAGTATTAGCTTACGTGGTACAAACATTGCGGTAACATTCTTGATCGTAGGTTGGGTCTAGATGGTACTCACTTGTGATGTTCTGGTGTATTCTTCATATAGACGGTCGTACTCTTTGTTCTTCTCCTGGTACTGCTGGTGGTACTCGCAGAGCTTCCTCCCCACAGCTTCAATGTTGTCTTCTTTCACCACCTGATCCTGAGAAACGATTCATAACCAAGACAAACGGTTGTAGTTAATTTTGCTTGAACATAAGCAAATGTGTAAATGTGCTAGTTGAGACTAAGCTGACGTCTCACCTGCTGGTGTTTGGAGACTGGATACAGCAGCTTGACGTCTAGCTTGGGGTTGTACTGCGCCAGTGACTCGTTGCGATAGTGGTTGATTAGCTCAACAACAGAGCCGAAGGTCAGTGGATCTGAGAAGCCGTACTTCCCATCCCGATGGAATATCTTAATGAGCTTGTTGTTTCCTCCTTTCCTGTAGACAAAACCAAAAAAAAGCAGCAAAACTGGTTAAAAAGAACAAAAACAAAAGATGGTCGATAAGAGGAAATGATTGAATTGAAAGGAAAAAGGGGCTTACCTCAGAGTCAGAGTGTAGTCTCCGTGCATTTTTGTGGAGGCGTCTCGCACCAAAAACGTACCATCCGCAGTGTCCCTCAGTTTCTCATTGACCTCCTCCCTTGAGATGTCTCCCCAGTACCATTCGGCGTCTTGTAGGGCCATGTTGTTGTTCATACCGTTGTTAGTCACAGATGTGGGCTTGGGTGGCTTTGGAGGTAGAGCTGTGCGAACAGGAGGAGTGAACACAGAATGTAAATAGATGTACTGCGATGTGATTGGAGCCTGTTTGTGCTCACATTTACATTCTGAATTAAATAGTTAGTTAATGGGATTGAAAACATTTATTTGCTTTTCTTTAAAGCTGCAGATAAAATTCAACTGGATATCAAATTTGAGATCCACTACATAATTTGAATTTATTTAATTATTTCAATAGAATCAAGCATTTTGCAGATGCTGGGGATTATACACACGCTCTGTGACTCTCACTCTTTTTTTCTCCCATTGATTAAACAGGTCTGATAAAATGCTTTTCCTCTCTGACAGGGAGGGGGTAACGGCAAGGCAGTGGGAGGGGAAATGAAGCATGAGTCAGGGAGAATGAATTTCATTCAAGAAAAGGAGATACCAAAAAAAAAAAAAACTCCTAGCTGCAAATACAGTGGCATATTTTCATGCAGATAAAATTAAGACCACCATCGACACAGTTACACCAGCAGGATTATGGATTTATTTCGGGAAAACTATTAAAAACACATGTAGCACATTTTATAATAAAATAGCACAGACTGTGAAACCTTAGATAATTATCACTGACTCCGTATTTACAATCAGACCATTAAATCTCATTTTCCTATTGCAGCTTTAAGGCAGCACAGAGTCAGATTTGCATTGGTGATTTTCATGTGATAATCAAGTGATAGAGCTGGACTCAACACATTTAACGGCTTCTGTGGATCTAAAAAGAAATCTTAAATCTGCAGTGGCTGCTCATAAATTGACACTAGCTGTAGCAGAGCTACAGTAGCAGGCTATTTTTAAACAAATCTGCACTGCCTTTGTTCAACCCCTCTACATTACAACACCCTTGCAGGACTCATTGAGACCGCCAGCACTGTTGACGGTTGCCAGACAACTACAATTATGACATGGCAGAAAATGCAGAGGTTTCCAATCTGTGCAAAATGCAGCCTACCAGTTCAACCACAGCTCGTTTCCGCTGTACTTCTCAGGACGTCTGCCTTCCAATCTGATCACAGTTCATCTCAGGATTACTAGAATTTTCTAATTCTTAAAACCATTCATGTGGGCAATCCAGTCTTAACAGTAGCTTGGAAACAGCTCCATAGACTAAGACAGCTTGTATATTTGATTGACTGCAAAAATCTCTCTAAAGAGGCACAATAAAATGTTTTTTTTAATTTTATGACCACCCTAAACATCCATTTGAAAAAAAGCCATTAAGAGCAGCCTGCTCAGTAACATGTTACATCACTTACCACAGCCAATCACACGGGGGGTCTGTCACCAACCACTCCTGCATCTTTCATTTCCTGAGAGCGATGAGGTCATTATGAAAGCCCATTACCTTTTACCTCCCTGCTTCAATTCTTTACAACAATGCAGCTAAACGGAAAACTGAAATAACTCATAATTCTCTCTGCAGCATCCAGCAATATGTCCTAGTATGCATCCATCTTAAAAGCAAATGCAGCATCTCTCCACTAGCAGAGGGGAGAAAAAAGGACCTGCAGCCTGTGCCATGCTTTTCCTCTGTCATCCTCTCTCTCTCTCTCTCTGTGTGTGCCGAGCTTGGCTGCTCGCTCTCCTGCAGGTTGCTCAGCTCCTCCTCTCTGCGTGTCGTGCGGAGGTTTAGTTCGTCCCACTGCTGGCACTCAGACTAAGCCAGCTCTGCTGCAGCAGCACGTACGCAGCTAAATTATAATGCTTGGCCCGGTCAGCGGCACCCAGAGCTCCAAAATACGCCTGTAATCCCACAGCGTGACACTCGGCGTGACAGAGATAGCTCCCTTGATTTCCTGAGTGAAATTAAAACAGACCTAGTTCTTGGTAAGGTATAAGGATTCAAGTGGAACGTCCTAAGTTCAACTGAGGAACAGTTGTTGGAACTCTTAAGAAGTAACTTAAGAAGTCACATTAACTACAAATCAGTGTGTTTTTTTTTTCATGTCTGAGTCTGTGACCTAAATGAACAAGCCTGCGAAATGGCGCTTTCTTTGAACAGAAATTGAATTGTACAGAAAATCCATTATATGACAATTATTGTCTGTCGGATTGAAAATACTTGCTTGATTTAATATAAGCTTGCCCTCCTCTACTGTGGCCATACACTACCAGTTGGGAATGTTTAAGGTCCAAACTTAAAGTCTTCACTGAAAAACTTGAGCAATGCAGAGTTATATATGCAGTCTGTGCAAGTAGTTCATAACTATACAGCATGAGCAGCAGCCTTAGGTAAAACTGTTCGTTGACAGGTATGACTGGAGGCTTAAAGAAAACAGAAACTTTTATTCTTGTTCTGGTATTTTCTTAAGCTGTGGTTATTGGTCTTATTCTACCCATGAGGCCCTTTTCGTTACAGCCTGAAGGCAGAAGCAGTAGAAACACACTGTTCCACTTTTATATGACGAAACTGGAACAGTGTTTTTTTTTTTTTTTTCCAATAAAAAGGTGCAGAACATCAAACTTACGTTGCAAGTTGTGCATGTTTTGGCGAGTCAACAATCTCGTCTTTGTAGCTTCTCTTTTATTCCCAAAAGGTAAATTAAATCCAACAGAGTTACTTTCAAGTCCTCCAGTAAAGCTCCATTTCATAGTTTAGGCCACTGAGAAGCTGGACGTGTTTTTTTTCATTCTTAAAGGTTGCGGCTTTATGTGCTTCTTAATGAAATCCAGGTAATCCGCTCAGCTTGAGGCAGGTGCAACATGCGACTGACTGTCTAGCTGACTGCTCAGTTCCTGCTGTGAGTGAGCTAAAGGTCTGACTCTCCTCTCTCTCTCTCTCTCTCTCTTTCTTTCTCTCTCTCTCTTTCTGAGCTCTGCGAGGCTGAGGCCTGCTCCCATGGAGGCAGATAGTTAATGATTAGCGGTAGCTGCTCTGGTGTCAGTGCTGCCTGCTCGGGGGGGGGTTGGTCAGTCTTATGATTAACTTGCAAAGTTTCAAATATTTGCTGAGCTGGGCACTTTGAGGTAGGGGGGACATGTGGCGATCCAGGGGGAGGGGGGAGGAGAGTGGTCCTAGAAACTGGAAGCAGCCCTCAGTTAACAAGAAGTCCTCTGTGGAGCAGCCCGACTTTCCAGCCAACCAAATCTAAGTGGGCCTTTTGTCGCTTACTTAAAATAGGCACCCAGTAACTGGGAGGAGGCACGCAGACACTCGCACACACACGGGCCATTCACAGAAACATGTATAGAATGTACACGTGTGTTTACAAAGTAGACTATTCTTCCTCTCTCTTCTTGTGACCCTCTTATCTGTATGAGACAGGTGACTGAAACAAGTTCGGCGCACCTGAACTTTGTTGTATGTTTGACTGGGTTGTGTGTTTATGTATGTGTGTAAAAAGAACTAAAAAAAAAAAAAAAAACATTTCAGGGTTTGTGTCTTGCCTGCCTGCCTGGCCACCCTTCAATCCATCTATCCATCCCACTGCCAAAGTGCTCCCGCAGGTGCAAATTACTGACAGCTGAGAGTGGCCCATGCACAGGAACATTATAAATAGACCTAACAGGTAATAAAATGTTTAAACAGCCACAGCCAGTCCTGGGCCTCTGGGCCAGCCACCGACAGTGCTTTTAACTGGCACTGTAAAAATATAACTGTGCCACACGATGCACTCACACACACCACCAGACTAGCTGCTTCTTCTATGCAGACCACTACTGTACCCGCCATAAAAACTGACTTTGTGCAGATCTGTGTTTGACATATTACTAACTAATAACAGCACCTGTGAAAACAATCGGTTCCAAGAAGGAAATCAGAATGTCAGACGAGATTTGATCAATTTTCTGTCTTCATACCTACGCGGTTATATGGAAATTCACCAGTAATTATGTACATCACACTCAGTTTTAAAAATGGTGTTCTCAGCTAAATTCAAAAGCAATACAGGTTATTATTATGAGACAACTTTTATAATATAATAATAAAGTTGTACTCTGTATCCAACAAATTCCTATGGAAACCTTGTACAGAATTGTACCATTTCATTAACTGTAGAAACAGAAAGTAATATTTATCTCTGACAAGGTAATTTTGCAAGCTCAAAAGCAGAAACTGACATCCTCTGCAGCTGCAGCTCTAATTCAAACAGCGCCTGCTTCACTGTTCTGCAACAGCGACCATCAGGACAGTTAAAACACTCACTTTGTATGGCTAAAGCAAGTTAAGACATGTACTGGTCAGTGGATGTAAGTATTTTACCTCCACAGCGTACCCTGTGGCCCTCTACAACTGCTGCAGTTGCAAGTCTCAGCAACTTTTTTCAAGCTGTTAATACTACAGGTCTCAGGGTGTTCAGGTCATGTTCTGCATCCAGTAATAAAATGCTACACAAATTCCTTACAACAACAGCAATGCAATACTAAACAGTTTTGCATTTTTTTTAAAGTTAAATAAATAATCCTGTACTGTTGTGAGCACCAATATTAAAGACCAACATCATTTAAAAACTTCAAAAGTCAAAAATGAAGTAGTTAACTACCTGGAGCTGCCTGACTTTCACTCCCTTCACTGGTCACCAGAACCTCAATAATCTTGATGTGAGCATCCAAGCTGGGTTCACAACTGCAGGGGGAAAAAAGGCAAGTTAAATAAAGTCTGCGTTTTACAGCCCAGGTGACAGTCTCTGCTGCTCTGTGCTGGTTTCAATCTGATGCCATTTCAGGCTTAGCTACTTTAATTGTGCAGCACAGCTGGTAAGTAGAAAAGCTCAGACCTACAGTATATGCATGTACAGCTGAAACCCATGAGTGCCTGACAGACTGCGCTCTGACAGTGGGTGTGTGTGCTTGCCTGAATGTCAGTATCTGCAAGTGGGCATGTCTGAGAGTCTGTACGTCTCAGTGTTGCATGACTGAGCCTGCACACTTGTCTGTCGTCTGCCTGAGTGTCTATCTTTGACAGAGTATGTAGCATCGAGGCATGATGACACCGACTGCTCCGACACCCACCTGGTGGCCTGCTGTCTGAAAAACACAGGGCTGAAGATCTCGCCCAGGGCTCTGGCACTGAGCAGGTTCTTGGAGCTGTTTTGGCACACTCTAGCGAAATGCCTTAGCAGACAGTGGAGAGTTAGCCAGTATTGGGGAGGCAGACTCGGGGTGCTGGCAATGCAACGTAGCAGCTGGGTACATTCCTCAGGATTCACCACCTCTGTTGAAACAGATGAGAACGGCCGAGAGGTCAGTGAGACAGATGTGAAAAGCTGATCCTGTGTTAAGTGTATAAGCCTTCCCTCAGTCAAAGAGGAGCATAAACTGAAAGATGTTTCTTTAAACAATGAAGAGATGGAAAAAAAGCGTCATGTGCAGTTAGGTTTGGAAACCGCAGAGAGATTGTGTGGTTGACAATGAGCGTAAGGTACACTGGCAGGTGATTGGCTGCTTAGAGATGCTAGAGATAAACCTTCAGGCTTGTTTTAGTTCCTATTAACCACAGATATCCTGTTTCTGGCCATGTGACAGCAAGAGATTGCAGTGCTACAGAACAGTGTGTGGTGTGAGAATTTTGTCTGTGCAACAGAGAAAGCAAGAAAGACAGAGACAAAGTTAAGAGAAAGTGGCAAAATGCACTAACTATAGTTTTTATGAAGTTTACTTTTATAGAAGTCTCATACTTTTAGAAAAGTCTTCTTTGAGGGCCAAAGGGTAATGACGAGGTCTTGTGGTTTTGTGTTCAAAGTACTGAATGTTCAATAGCAGGGCAGAGGTACATTACGTCAGCACTTAAGTGACAAATGATCATTGAATCTGTACTGAGGTCGTCTGCTCTCACCTTTGGCAGTGTGGACCATCTGAGCATATATTGCAGTGGGGATGATGGGCTGGGGAAGATCCTGCAGGTACCTGCGCAGACCATCACACAGGACCGGAAGTTCCAACTGATCCAGGTCTGGTGAAGGAGGATCTGAAGTGCAAAACAACACAGACACATATGCTTAAATACACCTTCCTGCACAGTGAAATCTTTAATCACAGGCTCATGCGTATGTAGACACAACCACAGATGCAATATAGTCTTCACAAACCATGGCTCTGTCTGTTCTTTTGAAAACACTATGTGCACACATGCAAATCTTACCTCTGTTTGACATCACCACTTAACGTCAGTCATTTTTTTGGTCTCTACTTGAGACTTCCTCTTTTCTGTATTTGGCTTCATATAGGCCTAGGCTGATAAATGGGTGATAAGAAAAGCTACTTACCACAATCAAAATACTGTCTGACTTCAAGTCCACCACCAGCAGTAAATGTTCGATATAAAGTGGGGTTATCAAGACCTGCAAATAATCAGTGAGACACAAATCATTACATTTATTGACTGAGAAAACTAATATCATCATTTGGTTCATGTGGTTCTGTGTAACAGGTCAATCAAATGTGGTTTAAAAAAAAAAAAAAAAAAGAGTCAAATTAAAAATTCAAGTGCAGTCAAAGTGAGAGATTTGAAGTTTCCTTGGTCAAGCTCACCTCTTCTCTCAATAGCTTCCAGCAGTCTGGCCAGCATGGGTGGAGTGGTTTCGGGAGGGGAAAACTGCTCCGTCAAGTCCAGCAGACAGAAGCCTGGAGGAGATAACAGATTGTCAACCAAGGTAATTTCTAAGAATAAAACTGGCTTCCTACTAATTATTCACTGGGTCAATGCTTTGTCTTGTGATGCTTTTTCTGATACATGAATATGTTATCTACTGGAAATAAGTTACCCACCTAACCTGTCAAAGTTTGTTTTACAAAGTCGTTATTAGCAGTAGGGCTGCAATGTATCTATGATTTTCATTACAGATTAATCTTAATCTTCTAGATTAATTTTTTTTCTAGAAAATGTCAGAAAATAGTGAAAAACTATTTCTTAAAGCTCAGGGTTATGCCATCAAATTGCTTGTTTTGCCAACCATCCTCCAAAACCTCAAAATACTAGTTTATTATCACATAAAAAAAAGAAAAGCAACAAGTCCTAACAGTTGAGAAGCCAGAATGTTTGGTATTTAAAAATGATTCATTATTATTATTAAAATAATAATGTATGACTATCACAAAGCATTCCTTTGATGGATGACTGCAAATAATGATGAAAGAATAACTAACAGAAATGCAAGCAATGCAAGAGGAAATACTGTTGCAGTCTCCAAGCTCAAGAACAATTTGTCTCACACATGCAAAATGTATAAATATCTTCCATATAGTGAAAGTACAGGAGTGCTTTGTCTGAATGACGACAATCATGTGATCACTAAGTGAATCTACTGTCTCGTCTTTCTGGCTGGTTTGAAAACACAATGGTTCTAAGGGGATTTCACATGACCCATTTCTTGAGTGGTGACAATGAATGGGTTTATTTTGTACACAATTTAGGTAAGTTTCATGCCATATCAGCAAATTCAATAGAAAGTAAATGTGGCCCATACAGAAATAAAATGTCCTGCTAGTCATCAGAAGTAGTCATGAATGTTCGTGTGACAGGGTGGGGGAGGTGGAATGAGCTACCGGAGTGAAATTGAAGGGATTTGAGGATATCTATAGGCTCAAGTGCATCAAGATTTTTTTTCCCTTTCCGAGCATCCACGAGGATATTTACTTGCGTTCAGCTTGAGCTCAACCTGTTGATTAAAAAAAAAAAGAACAGTGGCTGTTTTAACACACAACAAGAGAGAACTCGCTGGGAGAAATAATCATTGGGATTTCACTCTAAAAAAGGGGGGAACTGCCGGTAAGTGGGGGTTGCTGCAGAATTATGTGCACATTGTTTGGTGTATTTTACAAGATGTGCTGTGCTTGTACAAGCAGTTGTTAGCCGCCAGCTAATGACACAGGTGTGCTGCTAGGGAATAATGTATTTATGTTTACATTCAATTTGTTTGACTATCCACTTTGCACAAGACAGAAAACTTATTAAATGTTTAAATTGCACAGAGATATACAAGTTAGTTAAAGTGAAACTACATCATTACCTGCGTCTAAAGCACCAACGGGTTGGTAAACGCCAGTAAATAGTCGCCGTCATCAAGTGGGATGAACTAAATTAGCCACTAGCTAGCGTTAACGCTACTTAAAAGTAAAACTATTCATTCTCTAAAACGGTGGACAGCTCGCTTACCACGCAGAATTATGCGTGTTGTGTGGTGTATTTTACAAGACGACGTGAGCATGCACATTTGTGTTTATTTGCTGTGCTTGTACTTCACAGTATAAGTAGCCGTTAGCCCCCAACTAACAATACAGTTGTGTTGCTAGGGAAAAAAGTATGAGCAGGTTTTGACGGGCACCGTGTTTGTGTATGTTTTAGTTACTTTCTTTTGTCATGGGCGAATTGTATTTCTGTCCCCCGTTCTCGGTCAGCACTATGGAGCAAGCAAACTTGTGGCCCTAGTAGATTTCTGGAAAAGGTATGAAATGTCACTGTGTGTGAATGGTGCTGCAGTGCCATGGTCTGTATATTTTCCTGTTTTTTATGTCCTTTACCAATCACATGCCTGAAAGGTTGATTAGGTGCATGACTTACAAACTACTCAGAACTTCAAAGGAAGCAGGTACGAGACCAAAGGACTGCCTTCAAAAGTAAAAGGTGAGTATTTACAACAGCCTGATTCAAGAACAGGAGGTGCTAAGCACTGAAGCTGGGGTTTGGTGGACCAAGGAACTAAGCAAATACCCTGTGATATGAGGTAAGCCAGGTCTGAGTTTTTTCCTTCTTTTTCCTTTAGAAGTTTGAAACCAGGTGTGGACATGAAAGGATGAAGGGGTTGGCAAAGATGATATTTGGATTTGCAAAGGCGTATTTTGAAAAGGCACTTTTCTGAAAGGCTCAACTGTTCAACACCCAGTCTGTAGTGTCAAAATGCTGTGAAACTATGAATGGAACCCTTTCTAGGGCCAATATTTTTCTTTCTACCTTAAAAATTATTACAATTTTTGAATCAGGCAATAAAGCGGGCATCTACCGGTCCCCATTGATGCATGCACGCTAGTCATTACCAAGGAACTACACCTCTTCCACCAAAGAGTGTTCAATCAGGCAAATAATGAACCGCTTCATCCAAATCCACATCCTCTTTGGCCAGCGGAGCACAGAGGCTGCCATGTTGCGTGTGAAGGAACTGGCTTACCAAAGTCCTTCTAACCACAGAAGACACAAAACTCCATGTAGGACAACTGGTCATCTGGAAGACATTATTGGAACTGCAAAATGGGAGGGGTTTTTTCGCAGAAGCAGTGAACTCTGACATGGAACACCAGAGTTTCCCTAAATAGAGATCGAGACATGCACTGCTGCCATTGCACACCTTGGAAGTGTAACCTTTCTCCCAGACAAGATATCTAACACGGCTGCCATTCTGCAGCCAACCTTTTTCTGAGAAACTCAATTCGCAACCTGAAGTTAAATTTAAACCCCCAACCCACCTACCCAATGTTCATATCTATGAAAATTACCCGACTGCAATATCCCGGGGGAGGCTAGTTTTATTAACGATAACATTTCTGACTATTTGACTAAGATGCTTTAAATAGAATTTTTTAAATAGTTAACACTGTTAAACACATCTATTAGAACTAAAGAGCAACAATACATAACACATAGGTTTAAAAGCATCTGCCTTGCATTTCTCTGGCAGCTTGGTGATAACACCTATAAGAAGACGCTTAAAAGTGATCCAAAGGTTTGTGTTTATTTACTCTATCTGTGGCTGACCTATGAGTGACACAGGCCAGGCTGGAGATAGAGTTGCTTCTTGGTACCGTCAACAATGTGATAGTTTCGGCACCAATGGAACTGTATTAAGTAGCAGACAAAATATGGCAGAAATGTTTCAAGCTATCAGTGATGATTTCTGAGATGCCATGGCATGGGATCAAATGGTCAACATGTCCCTACTGTCCACAGCTTATAACAATACAACACATAAATAAACACATAGGTATAGCAAACAGGTATAGCTGATTTTATATAACTGAAAGATAACTGTCTGCAAATGGCACATGAGATGAAAGTATTTTCTGCAAATCTCAGAGTACCTAAGTGCAGCTGAAATCTGGTTCACACACAATGTATTACTGCTGTCTTGCTCTGTTTAGAACAGCTGAGGGGCTACACACATCATGAGACTCAATGGAAGTTGGTTTCTGTGGCAACTTGGGAAAGGAGAGTAAGGAGACGGGGCCCCTCGACGTGTCTCTGCAAGCCTGCGTGTTTGGCAGACCTCGTGATATCCCAAAAGGCCTCCGCCAGTCAGTAGTCAGTTAGTGAACCGCAGGTTGTGGAAGTCAATGCAGCTGCCACTGATGCTGCTGCTGTGGTGTAGGGGGGACAATCTCCCCGGCTGAAACGGTATGTCTGAGCCGAACAAACTGCAGACTGTGGGCAGGACAGGGCTGGGGCAACACGGACGCACTAAAGATAGCACACACACTGGATAAATTTAGAGGGCCTACTCAAGTAACCAGCATTTTCAGGTTATACCATTTCTTCTTCTCTGAAAAGGGTCTAGCTGAGGCACGTCAGTAAAAATGAACCCATGGAAAGTACCACACCACACGTGACAGCACATTATAGAGCTATAAGTGCATTGTAATACAAAGCACAGTACACATTATAATGCAAAAGGGTATATAAGGATTGTCTGTACAGTATCATTTATGAACAAGGGCGCAGCTCATAAACTAAAGCATTATTCTGACCAACAATATAATGCTTGTACTTTAAGTCAATGAATGATGCAGCTTTGAGCTGACGTAAGTAAAAAAAAAAAAAGGGCAGGCAATGTCTCCTCCTGCAGGGTGGAAGATGCAGTGCAAAAGCTAAGCAACAGCCAATGAGGAGACTGTTGCTACAGCCTGACAATTAACCCCTATTAAGTGAGCATACCATCAATGAAACAAAACCTACACAGATAACCACAGTATCCTGATGTGCAACTAACTGTGAATCAGTCCACATAACACAAAATAATTACTACTTTAAGACAATTTTACTTTTTTTTTTTTTTTTAACATTTGTGTTGCATTTGCAGAGCACTACTCTCACAAATGATAAAGCCTCTTTATTAATCAAAATGTAACTTTAGAGAGACAAGTGGCTGGAGCACAAATGTAATATTATATGTAAATATTGTCTGTCAGCTTGGATCCATGAGTACACACAGAGACCCCTGTCACATTTAGAATGAAAGACATTACTAGCTACAACATTTAAGGATTATTCAACCATTTTCAACTTGCATGTTATTTGCTTTTGCCACAATGCATACTGATATTAATGAAAAATGTCACCTTGTCAAGTCTGATACTCCTTTTAATTTGTAGGGTCAGATCTATGCAAACAGTCCCCAGTGAAGAGAACCAGTCAAACACCAAAGCACCCCAAAATATTTCCTTTTCTGCAAAATATCAGTCACATTGCAATGAGACAGACCTATAGGCCAATTTTTCATGACATGAAACTTTACTATAGTATGGTTTTAATCGTTTCTCTGATGCAATGATGACATACTTTGATTTACTAAATTTAAAATATATTAATGTCAAACTCACGTCAAAATTGGTTTTATTTACAAGTAGAGTATGTGGAAAGGTTCTACGGCATCCAATATTTCCTATGTGCCCTGATAAATTTTGAATAGTGTATCAGTACAAATAAACATATCAGTGAATCTGATGTGAGAGGTTCAAGGTATGTAAAATCATGCTCATCAGTGATGGTGACAATAACTGTAAAATCATTTCTCTAGTTTTCTGTAATTTTAAATGCAGAAACCAAATTGATTTATATGTGAGCATTTGCAAGTTGTATCAAGGAGATGTCATCTTGATCTTGCATTCTAGTGGGATGACAGAAGTGATAGTGATAGATGTTTAATCTCGACTGTTTAAAAGATGTGTAACATCAAAAGGGTGTGTTTTAACAGCTCTTTGGTTTTGACTGAGTTTTCCTTGGTGTGACACATTGAGAGGTACAAGAAGGCTCTTAAGGGAAGTAACTGCTTCTATTTTCAGTCGAAATGGTCATCATTATGACCCAAATTAGGAAAATAAGTTCCAGTTGAAAATAACTTTTTAAAGGCTTTTAGAGGCTTTTTAAAAAGGAACCTATGATCTATCTTGTTCAAAGCATTATGTAATGCCACACCACCACAGCACGAGGCTTACACACAGTACCTAGCTACACTAGCTAGTCAACCTTGTCTCCCCTCCTTATATAATACATCACATATTTGAAATACCTTTTCTGTTCCCCTTGACTTTGTGTTCCTATCTAATCTCACCTCTGTTATTGCATCTCTCCCTGTCTTATTCCCCCACTCTCACTTTCTTAATCCTGCTAGCAGACATGCTCTGACTAGAGTAAAGAAGATTTGCCAATTCAGACTTCAGCCTCTGCACACAGTCAAGTATGAAATCATGTATCATGAAACAATTATGCACGCTTTCATGCACACAATTCCCCTCAAGTCTTACTGGATTCATACATTAAAGTCTAATTACAGTGTTGATTTTATTGAGCTCTGAAATTACATTACTCTTTTTTTTCTCTTATCATATCATATGTCATATCACTGAATAGCAACATTTTTAAAAATGGGCAGGTTACAAGGTGGTCTAAATCTATATTTGGGCATGCTACACCATGTTTTTCTTTTGATTTACAAAGAACTGGTTAGATGAAGAATTGCAAGTAGAGCTAAAACAATTAGTTGATCAATTTTTCGACAGAAAATTGATCTGCATCATTTAAGTAAGTTTTCAAGCAAAAATGGCAAATATTTGAGAAGCTGAATTCAAAGAATGGGATTTCGTCCTTTGTCTTACGCGATAGTTCACTAAATATCTTTGGGTTTTGGACTGTTGGTCAGACAAAATAAGCCATTAAAAGATGAAGATCTTAAGTTTTTGGGATGTTTTGATGTGCAGTTCTCACAGTTTTCTGACATTTTATAGACAAACAATCGATAATGAAAATAATCGTTAGTTGCAGCCCTAGTTACTGCACTTTTAATTTGGCTGAACAACATCACCCCAACATCTATAATCAAGGTAAGCAATTCTTTTTCACATGCTTTAGCTCTGATTATAAGAGAAGGAAGAGTCTGTGTTGTCATCTTAGCGTGTCTTGGGGAAACAAATATGGGGATAACGAAAAGTTCAGACATTTAATAAACTCTCCTCTGTGACAAGCCAAAAATATATTTAAATCCAGCTCAAGTCTGACGTTCACAGGCAATGGATTTGCAGCTGACACTCTCCTCACCCTCGACTACTGCCGGCAAAATTAATAATAATATTAATCAAATAAAATAAACAAACTGATACTACAAAATTTTTTTGATAATACCAAACTAGAACTTCTACACCTTGTAATAATAACAACAACAGCATACTAATTCAAAAAGTCAAATAAACCTAAATTTAAAATTAGCCTCACACAAGCAGCATCTACACTGATAACAATGAGTGTAAAACAGCAATCGCTGGGGTCCTATTCAGTGTGCAACCATTTATTGTCCAGTTGCATTGTGCACCAAATTACTGCAATCAGCACTTAGCACAATACTGATTCATCACAAAGCTACAAATCAGTCTACCATGCAGTCTGTGCGCACCCCTCCACCAAAGAAGCGCCAACACATTCCTGGCCCCAGCTGCTTTTAGTCCCACAGAGAGGAACACTGCATCAGAGCAAACTATCACGTTACAAAAACTTCTGCAGCGTTCATTCTGCCTCTGACTTGGATGGATTTACTGATCTGTGACTGTCCTTTCTGGGGGGGCGTATACCACTCTGAAACCAAAACTCAAGTTGCTACATGCCCAATTTAAGAGAGAAGTGAATTCTTAGCAAATACAAAAAATTGAAAGTACTGACAGAAAGAGTGTACAATACAACAGATGTCAGCCTGAGTACTAAAGAGGCCCAGAGAAGGAGAGCTACATTATCTCAATCTCCAGCTATGCAGCGTACTCTCCCTGCGACTGTCTCCTTTGTATAGCCTGCGCTTCTCTGTCTATCTTTCATATAGAAAAAGTGAACTACCCCAACCCAGATGTTCCATATAGTTAGTCTACTGCCCAATTGTGATAGGTCCATTACGAGTAATAAAATCCACATTTCACAATCGCTGGTGATGAAAAAATGTCAGTTTGTTTACATAAAACAATCTGCTTTTGAAATGTACAGCAGTCATATTCAATAGAGAGCTTTAAAATATTTGAACAATGTGATTATTTGAAATTATAGTAAGTAGTTTAATTCAATATTAGTTACATGAAAACCAAAAACATAATGATATGCCTCAGATGACCAAGAGGAGATGCCCGATGGCATCAAATATTTCCTTAAGCAAGACTGAGCATGTAGGCTGAACCTTGTGAGAGCATGCAGAGTAACAACCAGTTATTCACACTTTTAATTTCGAACATTTGGAAGAATGTTCACTCAGATGGGCTGTTGGTTGATAAAGAGCAATTATACACACAAAACAGTGAAACATTTAACCATGTAGAGCCATAGAGCCATCGTCTTAGCGATGTTAATGTCCAACATGGTCATTGAACTTCACTATCGTTACAAAATGGCTACGATGATGACACTATACTCCTAAACTGCAAGAAGTAGCTTGCTTTTTAGCAATATAATGACTCAGCCAATTATTTCTTATTCAACACACTGCCTGGACTGATGGTATGCATTAACTATGTTGAGAAATATAATGTATTACTTAATAAACATTTTGAGAAACTGAGAAAATGACACCTATTTGTGAGGATGAAATACATTTCGAAAAGTTTCCTTTTCCATCTTTGAATTTCATTCTTATATCAGTATGACAAATATGAAAAGTGCATAAAATGGTGGAGCTGGAAGAACTTCCTTTTTTGAAGGAATTCTGCATTTCTGTATGAAATCAAATAAGCAAATTGAAGTTAGTGGGGCTTCGTTTTATCGGTTTCAATATCCAAGTTCCTTTTGCTTGGCGGGCCCAGACACATGTATATTCTCTCAACTGAGAGGCCCAGAAAAGGAGCAACACTTTAATGTTTAAAAAAAAAAAAAAAAAAAAGGGCTGAGAACTGGAATGAGGCGGAACTGTTTCCCAGCCTAGCCCTCCCCTTCGCTTCTCTTTCTGTCTTACCCTCTCCACATCTGCTGCACTCATGTAAACCCCTGTGGCTCAGAGAGGAGAGGCCTCTTTTCAAGCCTCCATTCTCCACCTCTTTTCCCCCCACCAGAGCTGACTGTAGGAACTATCAAAACATAAAAAAAAAACAAGGGAGGAGGGTGAAATAAAGCTGAGGAGTAGGAGGAAGGGAGAGAGATCCCTTGGTGGCGGGCAATAAATCACAAACACTATGGGCGCAACAAGAGCCCTGCCTCCATCGCAGAGCCCTTAGCCCCTCTTCAAAGACCCTTTTAGCATGCAGAGCCCAAGTCCCTCACAAGGCCCCCACCCTGTACCACACCCCCACTTCAACCACTCTACCAAGCCCCTAGCTCCGCTCCAGTCCTGATCCTTTTGCACACCATCCCTCGCACCAACCCTTTAGCAAGCACAGGGGTTCTCTCTCCCTTACCCACAACCTCAGGGCCCCTTCCCTCCCCCTCTCTGTGTCTCTCACAGCCCAGGACACAGAGACTTTTCTTCTCCCGGTGCTACATTCACACTCGCTCCAGGCTCAGCACAGCCACTCAACCACAACACAGTCATTCAACACATGCCCCCTTCATACAGCTCCTCGATCACCCTGCAAACCACAGCAAAGAATTTCACAATCGTACCACAAAAGGGCAGAAACTAGAAACCTGGCAACTACAGCTGCTCTTTAGGTGAGCAGAAAGCTCTAAGCGCAGATTCACGCAAGCCGCAGTGTCTTTAAAAAGATGTTGGAAGTTTTAATTGCAGTTCATAGTTGTGGCCTGAGTAACAACACTGATCCAGATTTCAAAGGGTAACTTTTACACGCAACCATCTTGA
Organism: Siniperca chuatsi; assembly: GCF_020085105.1. Taxonomy (NCBI): domain Eukaryota; kingdom Metazoa; phylum Chordata; class Actinopteri; order Centrarchiformes; family Sinipercidae; genus Siniperca; species Siniperca chuatsi. The sequence goes on from NC_058059.1 coordinate 5,236,589, forward strand.
AATTCACAGAACATGAACGAAATGGGACGCATCAGTGTTGTAATAGAAAGAACAACAAAAAACGACAAAAATCACTTGCTAAAAAGTAAAACTATAACTACAGAAAGGCAATACTCTTTTTATTGCTTCAAGATGTTGCATAAAACACTTTAAGCGAGTCATCTTACTCACATTAAAGGAACATTCTGACTTTTGGCTTGTTTGCAATCTTACACAAACCAAAATAAAATATCTCATCTTTGAGTCTGTTACAGAGATTGATCAAATGTGTTTAGACTAGCTTTGCACAAAAATGGTGCAAAACATGCTTGCCTACATTTGTCAAAGCTGCAAGTAATAGCTTCTAATAGCTCCAAGGTTGTTTTATTAAAGCTGTAAATTGTTTAATATGTGTAAATATGTGTGTCAAAATGAGGTATTTTTGAGCTGCAGTATTTCTTCACAAATAACCACTTGATGCAGTGACTGCATGCAGCATCTAAAAAGTCTGGTGCTCCTAGTGTGTTGCTAAGTTAGAAGTAACCCTATCATGAAGAGGAAAAAAAGCTAGCCTAGCTGTTCCCCACAGGCTTTCGGAGAAGAAGCAATTTGCCTTAATCACCAGCATATAGTGATTCAATCATCTTTCTCAACACTGATAAAGGAATTATATTCCCCTAAGATGTGGCTTTGTGGCGAAGCACAGATGATATCCACTGGTAACATATGGCTGGCACAAGATGCTCTGGTGTACTAAAGCCTGGATACCCGCCAGCGCCATTGTCCTCTGGGACTGAGCTTGGTTCACATTCAGTGCAGAGCTACTTGTTGTCACAGACTTCAACTGTTTTGCAAAATCAGCAACTTTCTCACACTTTATTAACCTGAATCCAAATCTGCGAGTTGTTTATGTTTTCACTCAACAATTAGTCATCAACAGGGAGTCTGTGGACGACCGGAGAAAGATCGAGGAAGCCATTTACATCCTACCTCCCCCAACACACTGTTATCACGTGACCAAAATTCCATACTTAAGTCACGTGATAAAAACTAAAGAATTTTTGTCCAACAATTAATTTAACGGTTTGAAAATTTTAATTTCGTGTTTCATTGGCACAGCTGTCTCTTTCTTTTATCCTTCATCATCTTGACGAGTAATATTTTGATCTAGAGCTGCAACAATTAGTCAATTAATTGATTAGTTGTCAACTATTAAAATAATAGCCAACTGTTTTGATAATTGTTTAATCGGTTTGAGTAATTTTTTAAGAAAAACTTTCCAAATTCTCTGATTTCAGCTTCTCAAATGTGAATATTTTCTGGTTTCTTTAGTTTCTTTAGACCTCTATGATTTTTTTCTGGGGTCTGTACCAAACACACATGTTCTCTTACATCTGGAGAACATGATTTGTAGGCCGGGGCATCTTGGTAGCACCACAATGCTTCATTTATAAATGGTATGTTGTGACACTTTTTACAGTTATCGAAAAATTGCTCCTGTAATTTGGATATTGCACTTAGCCGATAATATTTCAATTAATTGTTCAGCCCTGCAACAAACTCATGACTCATGATACCCATAAAGAAAAAACTTTTAAACTTTTAGGCTTTAAGACAAAATCCCAGTTCTGTACCTGAATACTTGTTATTAGAACTGCAACGATGATTGCATTAATCGTTTAGTAGATCGACTGTCAGAATGTCAGAAACAATTATGATAATCAAATAGGTCATTTCTGAAGTGAAAATGGCAAAAAATTAACTGGTTTCAGCTTCTCAAAAGTTTAGATTTTCTTTGTTTTTCTTTTTACTACTGGTCAAATATTTGAAAACATCATTATTTGCTGTTATTTTATAGACCAAGCGAAAATAATTTTGGGCAGATTAAATCGATAATGGAAATAATGTTGGTTGCAGCCCTACTTGTTACACAGTTCTGTGGTCTGGTGTTAAACTCACCTTGCTCTGAGTCGGAGTCTGTCTCCGCCTTGGAGGAGCCCGGAGCTACAGGTAAGGGTCTGAGGGGCCTTGGCTTGGGTGTAGGGGGAGACATCCACTTCTTTCCAATGAACTCGACATATGTCCCTGGGAAGTCCCCTTTTTCCTGAGTGGTTTCATTGAAGCCTGGCAGCCAGCCAATGTCCTCTGGCCTCTGTTCCAGCCCATCAGTGTACCCAAGAGCCACCAGGGATCCTTTGCTTACCAACAGTATATCCCCCACACGCAGATTAATGTCCTCTTCCCTCTCCTTCTTGTAGTCATAAAGCGCTCTGTACTGATATCCTTCAGCACTCATATTGATCACTTTGTGTCAAGGTGTTCTTTTGAAGTTGAGCTTCAAACAGCCAAGTTACTTTTCAGGTTTATCTGATTATGTGTTACACATTTGCTAGTTCAAATGGTTATATGTGTATACTTCCAACAGAACTATAGTCTTTGACAGCTCTTTGGAAACAGCAATATCTAGCTTGTCTTCATTCTTTCACAGTTCCTGTCTCTTCTGAATGATTTCCAGTTCTCTTGGTGTGTTGCCTCACAGTATCCACCCATCAATATAAGGCCTGCAGCTGTGAATTTGAGAATGTTATCCAGACCTGTAAGGTGAGAGCAGAGGCCATTTGCAACACATTGCATAAGACAGTTTACATATCAGGTACAATGCTCAGATGTAAACTAAATTTACAAAATAAGACCATGTAAAAAAAAATAATAATAATTTAAGAATGTCTGATAGATCTGCAGAAAAGCCATTGTGGGTTTTAACTGTATGGGCAGAATTTATATTTGCAATAACAATAATAAGCCTACTTAATACTTATAATATTACTTCATACTACCTTTTGTAACTGTAACATTAAGTCCCTTTCTTAAATATTTTCATTGCCATCATTTAATAGTTTATGGCCCCATTGCACTACAATTTTTCTTGGTGAAATTATTATAACTGGTACAAAAAGTAAAGCATTTACTTATGCAGACTCCATTACTGATGATCTGTTTTTTTGATGGTACGTTTTACAGTTTCTGGCACACTAAGCTAGGTCGACTTCAGTGCTGTTCAGCCAACATATGGTTGCTAACATTAGCATTATCCGTGACAGCTTAAATTCACAACGCTGCCACTGTTATATAACTAAATAGCAACCTCCTTGTTGGCAGCAAACGTGTGGATTTGGAAAACGTTTTGCATGGTTGAAAGCTATTCTACTTAAGTTTAAGAAAGTCCAACAGAGAAACAGTGCCTGAAACAAATGTCGAGGTAGCAGGAGAGTTAACAGTTAGCTAAGTTAGTTAGCTAGCCTCAGCTTGCTAACATGGTCCACTAGTGTTAATTAGTTAACGTTAGCTATCTGCTGGAAGTAATTACGATAAGAGTTTACTAAAAGTTTCCGTTGTGAGTTGCCTTTTATAAAACAACCGTGGGTAAAGTAGAATAGTAGTTAAAAGTTAGAACATAGCAGGATAACTTAGAAAAGAAAAAAAGATATGCAAGTTGAAAAAGATTGCAAGTTAACGCAACTGTAAATTAGAAAGTAAGTTTAACCTAATTACCTTCAGGAAAATTTAATTACCTTACAAGTAGCTTCTTTAATTATCCGTTTTTAACAAAGTGGCTTAAACGTTAACATATGTTAGCTAAGCTAGCGAGCTTGGACAGCAGTAACGTTAAATACCGAGTCTGCATGGATCCACAGGCGAATCCAACGAGTCCTCTTCCTTCCACACTTAACGCTTCCACTTCGTTAAACTTCAGAGTTGCGGGGTATTATCAATAAAATGCAAACTCTAAACAAATCCTTTACCAGCACGATTAAAAACTAAAACCCTCCGCTTGCGTTTGAATCCGGTTTAACGAGCTGTACAAACTGTTACAACCCACAGCCTGTCCGCCTAACGGCACGGTTTCCCTCGTCCCGAACAAATGCTCCCTTGGCTTGAGCGTCGCCTCTGCGGCCAAACAGGGAGCAAGACAAAGCATGGCCTTGCATTGGCCCGTATCTCTGTCAATCATAAACGTCACTCAATCCGACCAATCAGATTCTCCCTAGTGACCGACACTCCCCCTCCATGTACTCTAGCACGCACCACGAAACACCTATGGAAATTACATAACTTCTGCACGCAAACCAAATGTTAACGTTTTATTATCATTATCTGTTCCTTTTCTTGACGGGGGATTGTTTTAACAGTTCACTTGGCTTTATTGGCATGGGAAACATACGTTAACATTGCCAAAGCAAGTGTGAAATAAAAACATGTACATAAAAAGAAGAAATGTGCTATTAAAATATGTACAGACAAGTAAGATAATAATACAAATTGTAGATAATTGTAGTTAAAAAATACAAATACAAATAAGTATTAAACAAATAACTATATAAACACTGCAACATTTTTAATGAATGTGTGTGTGCTCTATGAGATCTGAGTTGAACTTGTTTAAGTAAATGTTCCTTATTTCATTGAATGTTTTACATTGTAGGAGGAAGTGCATGTCTGTCTCAACCTCACCTGTGGAACAGTGACCACCAAAGTAATGTAAAGATATACACTATGTGTGACAGGCTACACTAGACAAGCACTCCAGAGGATATCTCAAGAACAAAAGCTATTGTGGAATATTCCTAATTTCTTTGTTTTCTAATTCAATACTATAAACTATAGCTGTTATATGAAATTATGTGTGAAATAAAATAATATCCATAACAGAACACAGCAGGAAATTTAACATAAAAAGGAATATGTTTTCTGTAACAGCCAGGACAGCACATAACAATGCTTCAGGTTATTTATTCAGTCCATAGTTTTCACTTTTTTTTCTTTTTATAAATCCTTACATGGTTCAGTTTGGAAGGCCCTAAAATCTTACAGTCACCATCTGAGGCGCATGACTGTGAATGTGGGTGGCCTAATTATGGTAGGGAAAGAGGGCTGGCTTGCAGAAATCCCCTATCAAGTGTAAACCCTACTGTCCCGGCTGTGCTAAAAGAGGCTGTAAGCAGCTTTGTGAGTTTCAGTCATAGGCATCAGTGGCCATCACCACTGAGAAAAGAGGAAGGAGTGTAGAAAACAGGAGAATTGGTGGTGTTGAAATTAATAGTTACTAGGAACTTCCCTTCAACTGCACTTTTGATGTCTTTCTTTGAGTCACGTTAACAATTTTTGTACAAAAAAGCACAAATGTTGTAATTTTTATCTACCACAGTATCCACACAGTTACCGTTGACTGCGTTTCTTTCTATCATTACTCCATATGTGTTTGCATTGACAGAAGATCTAGTTTTTCTCCCTCTTAAATGCCAGACCAAACTGTGTCCAGTAGATAGACACTGAATGTTATAGTCAGGGTTTATATTTCTGCAGTAGATGATGGAAATTAATAATTGAACCACCAGACCATATAATCTCCCACTCTGCCAGCACCACACTTCACCCCCCTGATTAAATAGTCAGGCTCTGGTGACCCATCTGCTGCCCTGCAGATACTCAAACCACACCTCTGGCAGATTCACTGTACCCACTCAAAACATTTATTGGATTGGACTTTGTTCATATTTTCTAACAGACACATTTCATTTCAAATAGAAGTACATCATACTTCCTATAAACTTTGTTTGGCTTAATAATAAGCAAATTGTCTCAATACTGGGTGAGTTTTTAAAAAAGGCTGTTATTCTTCAATCTGAAAGTTACTCATTAAGTGTTTCTTATCTGCCATAAGTAAGTAAGTAAAGATTATTTAGTTTAGCACCTTTCACAATGCAAGGTCACAAAGTGCTGCACAAGAGTAAAATTATTAAAAATAAGACCATAAAAACAGTGAAAGAAACAATAATAAAACATAAGCAACAGCACCATAAAAACAATAAAAAGAATCAAACAATAAAACATAAGCAACAATAGAGACAAAGGCCTGTTTGAATAGCAGAGTCTTCAGCTGCTTTTTAAAGGCGTCAACAGAGACCGCAGAACTTAAGTCTATAGGAAGAGCGTTCCACAGTGTCGGAGCCACCACCACCTTTTGTTTTTCGTCGAGCGCGAGGAACGATAAGTAAGCCCTGGTCAGAAGACCTAAGTGACCTACTAGTGATATAAGGGTGGAGCCGGTCAGAGATGTATTCAGGTAGCTGACCATGCAGGGCTCTATATTTGAAAACAAGAACTTTAAAATGAATCCTGAACCTGATGGGAAGTCAGTGTAAAGACGACAGGATGGGTGCGATGTGAGTCGACCTGCTGGACCTTGCAGTAGCGTTCTAGATAACACAAGTGCAAGGGTAAATTTAGCTGCCGTGTTTTGGTGAAGTCCTGAACCTAAATTGGAAGCAACTTTGTCCTTTTCATGGGACATATAGGCCTGTCAGTTGTTTATAATATGACATTTCCATTAATTTCAAAATTATCTATAAATATTTCCATGACTGCTGTTTGTTCTTATCATTAATTGCTTGTCTTTGGACTGCACATACTATTATGCATTGTGTATGTTTTATGCAAAGCTACAAAGCTTTCAATGCAAACTAAACCAGTATCCATATCCTACTGTACCACATTCCTAACACTGGGTACGGACACTGGATTTGTTTATGCTAAGAATATTTTGTGGTCATAATGTTTCCTCTTGGACTCTTCAGCACAAATTGTGAGAGGAAATGCATACTCACAGGCAAGGATTCTGAGGGCAGTTTTTACTCCCAGTAAAAGTAAATGTGGATGCTCTCACCTTGTGCACGGTGTCATTAGAGGTCCAGTCAGCACATTTTTTCACCACATAAACCACAGTTACAATCACAAATTCTACTGATGCTTGAATTACAGATGAAAGATCACCTCTTTGGGGGCTTGTCATCTGATCAAAATTGAAAATTTAGTGATGGGTCCTGTTCTAAGAAGCCCCCGCCCGAAGAATTTGAGTGTCAGAGCATTCCTGCATTCCGGTAACTTTTAAAGAATGAAAATAACAAAATAATAAGTACACTGCAACATCATTTTTATGTTAAATACTTTAAATTTTACTTTTAATTCTCAGGAAAGAATACAGAATATTTCGCCCCTCTGGCATGAACTTGCATGAATCTCTGGCATTCATTCTGACAGGGTGAGCTGCTGTAACAAAGAGTTTCCCTTCAGGGATCAATAAAATATTTCTGATTCTGATAAACTAATATTCATCAGTTTTCATTCATTCATTCATTCATTCATTTTTTGCCCCTGCCCCTTAGAGAGACTGTGTATGCCACTGCCCTCAGTGGCCATCTACAACTCCGAATCAGAATCAGAAATACTTTATTGATCCCAGAGGGGAAACTCTTTTGTTACAGCTGCTCAATCACGTCAGTGCACACAGGAATGGAAGTTCTAAGCAAATCAAATATAATACACTATAATGCAGGCAAGATAAATTAAGTACAAAGTGGATATAAGTATAAAATTAAAATAAGTGTAAAGTACAAAGTGGATTTACTGGTTGATGATAAGTACGTACGGTATAGTAATACAATGTAATAATATAAGTAATAAGTAATAGTGCATATACTGTCAAGTTAAGTGTAGCTTAAGATGATTATGAAATGCTTATTGTAGTTAAAAGTGCAATGTTTTGCACCCAGCTCTACACCAAATTGCAATGCATTGTCATTTCCTGGCATGTGCATGCCAGGAAATGACAATGTATTGTTGTCAGGGTGGAAACTGAGTTTTAGAAGTGTAGGGCTTATACACACTGCACAGTGCCAGAAACAGTGATAAGAAAAAGTTGTGAAAATTTGTCATAAATCGGGAGAAATACAGGAGAATTGTGACCGGGGAAACTGGGAGAGGGCAATGAAAACTGGGAGTCTCTTGGGAAAATCGAGATGGTTGGCAAAAAATTGTTCGACATTTTGGAAAAGATGCCCTTTTGCTTTTTTGCTGAGCGTTACATAACTTAGTTTCATATAGACTTGGGGGACACTTCTGCTTTTGTACAGATTCAACAAAGAGATAATATAACATGTAAATTACTGAGCTTGAAAGGTGCTGCTAGGTGGATTTTGTTACCTTTGGACAGAGTGTTCCCTCTTTTTTCAGTCATTATGCAAAGCATTTCCCAAAATGTTGAACTATTGCTTTAAGGTGCCTGCAGCCCACTGTTCAACAGCAGTTTGCAAGCACTCTGATTTTACAGATATCCATTTTGTTTCTAATGCACTGCAGTAGTAGTGCAGAAGTATATTTCTTGTAGAAATCCTAATGATTTTCTTTTCAAATAACTATTCTTGAGCTGTTTGAATTACTTGAATAATTCACTAGATAAGCACTTTTAGTTGACATTCATTTCATTTCACAGTACTTCACAGATCATCCCATACTGTGAGAGCTTTTATCATGGTAATTTTCAAAGTGTGAAGTGCACTCAGACCACCTACTCTGCTACAACATTCAAAAACAGTCTGGAAAAAGGTCAACAAACTCATAATGCAGAATAATATTGCAAATGTATTTAAAATCTAGCCTAAAGTTAAATGATATACTGTATATGTACAAACATAAACGTCACAGGATTACATGAATACAAACACAGAAATGTAATGTGAGCACTATTCCTTTACGTATATGGCGAAGCCTGCAGAAAGTCTCAAGATTCATTAATTCATTTCTCCACTTCTCAAACATTGCAAGTTCTTTAAAGCATGAGAATGTGTTTAAAAAATGTGTAGTACAAGAAAAACTTATTCCTCTCTCATAAAATCTTTCAAAATGATTTTGCTTTGGGGAGTAGAGTTCTGTTTGGGCTCTCAGATGCTGAATTAAAGATCCAGGTACATGGCAGAGGGTTTCTTTAATGTTTTAACAGTGGGACCTACTTTTTAAAGGATGCATTCTGCGTGGACTGGGCCCCTTAAACCATTAATCAATGCAGTGTTCTCAGGGTTTTAATAATGGCTAACTTTAGCGTGTAGAGCTCTCAGGCTCCCAGCTTTTATTCCCCCCACCGCTGTCCATTCACTGATTGTGAGCAAGCTGAGAATTCACACATGGGTAACCCCATAATGCACACTAACATAAGATGAACTTGTGAAATGCATCACCCACCAACGCCTATTTAAACAAAACCCCCAAAAAAGGGAAAAAGATACTTCCTCCTTTTGCTCTGGTTCTCTGTTGCCACAAGAATACTCTTTTTCATACTATAAACTCAGTCACTGTTCCGCTTCACTGGCACATTTGCTTGTTGAGTGTTTCATTATAGTTTTATATTGAAGTGCCCATTATCCAATGAGAGGAATGTAATGAAAACATTCCCAATCCCATCTTGGAATTAACATAAAAACGGACTTAAGCATCTCATCTCAATGCAGTGGGCTGAAACATATATACTAATTAGTAATTACCTATTTATTATGGCATATTTTTCATCAGCATGCATTAAATATATGCTATTTAGACATTAATGAGAGCTGTTCACGTGTTCTTACCGCTAAAATATTGCCTCAATAAATCAACTGCACAGAAAGTGTTGAGATGTGAATTGGGTTTCGTGTCACAATTGTGTAACATTGAAATTCTTGTATATTCTTTGCAAAACAAAAACATGCAAGAAAAACAAAAGGTCATTTTATAGCTGTAGATACGATGCTCTAACTTAAAAACGCTAGTTTCTGGCACTCAGAGTTTCCAACCATTCTGACTGACAAAGTGGAATTCACATTGTCTGGAATTAGTCTTCATTAGTGCAACATTTCTCTCAACTTGATGACTCCCTGCCGCTAATTCCCCATCTTGCTATCCTGCTAAGAATCCTCTGCAAATTCTTCTACACAAGGCACATACGTGCTTGCGTGGTAACAACATTCCTCTGGTATGAAAGAACACTTCTCTCTACTCAACCATCAACTCATCAGATGCAGCAGACAATGACCTTCTTCACTGGACTAGTCCATAAATCATTCATTTTCTATATTAGCCCCAGTTCAAGTGTTTTTCTGGCCTAAGAATTGCTAAATACTTTAAAGAACATACAGACATATTGTAGAAAAGTATGGTTTTGACTATAGCAGGAACTGCATGTGCCTGTCAATCAGGAAGTAGATTATTCAAATGATGAGGTTAGCACAGACGTGGAAAACGCTAACAACATGTAGGAAGTACCTAATTATATTGCGTGTGTTATTGTGATCTGTTTAGACCACATTTTGTACTGTTAGTTCATTATCAACTGGCAAATCTGTATTTTTCAAGAGTTATTTAAATTTTTCTGATAAATTTGGTTTTAATTAGTTATTTCAGTTATTTCACGCCATGAATGACAGATGAGGCCGGCTTGCGATTGAGTCGGCTGAGTGTATGGGCAGGACTTAATCTTATAATCTTAATAAGCTACACTTAAATTTTAATTTTATACTTAGTATTTCTGATTCTGATACCCACTCGGTACTTAATTTATTTTCTGATCTGTATTATAGTGTATTATATCTTTTTGTTTAGTACTTCTATTCCTGTGTGCACTGACGTGATAGTGAGCTGCTGTAACAAAAGAGTTTCCCCTCGGGGATCAATAAAGTATTTATGATTCTGATTCTGACTTCTGGCTACAAATTATGTCACCAGCGCAAGATGGCAGCTCTCATATTCGGGATATTTTGGCTTTATTTTTGTACAGTGGGAGGAAGTGGAGACGCGTTGTCCATCTGTCTATGTTATTTCCTCATTTTAAAACTTAACTCTGCAGTGGGGCCAGCGGAAACAAGCTTTAAACACAAAATTGACATGATATCATATTTTAAGTTAATATGGACAATGTTTTAGCAAACAGTTGCCTGTTTACACATCCAGCAGAAATCGTGATTCTCATTAGATATCCACATTTTTATACTCGTATTGAAATTCACATTGTTCACCAACTTTGGGCAATTTGAACATTTTAGGTACATTATGAGATCAGAATGAGTGGACAACATAGAATCAGCCACAATTCAATACAGTGGGTCAAATATGGACACAGAACATCAATATAGGGTTGAGTCTGCATCATTTTCATTTCAAAACTTCCACTTTAGGATCATATTTGTTGTAAGTGTATATTGTACCTTTGAAGCATAAAGCTGGTGGAGTATTTCTGCATGTGTGTGTGCAGATGTGAGCAGGTTTTTGTGTGGCTATGTGTGCACCTTTGCCCCTGTCACATAATTTTTATGCTGTGAAAGGTTTTATGTAGTACATATGATTTTGTTACATTTAAGATGTACTGTGACAGTAGCTAAGTCAAATACTGTATGACATCCTCAGCACCCACAGTAAATGTGCTACAATGATTCCAAAGGTTAGCACACTGCAGAATTGTGTTACTGTGTAGACCACTTTTAATGCTGCCAAGGAATAGTGCATCATTTGGGAAATGTGCTTTTTTTTTTGATGGTTTTTGCATTTTACAGAAATGTAATTGGTATCGATCTTATCTTATCCTGCTCTCAAAGCTTCTGTAAACTAAAAAGGAGTAAAGAAGAAAACAGGAGGTTTGTATGCTGCCACATGTCAGCTGAACACTGATCCAAAAATCCAGTAACTTCTGCCTTGAATTAACAAGACGTCTTGGCTCAAAGCACTGCAAGGTGATTAATGAATAATGTTGGCAAGCTGTAGTGGAGGCTTCTGGGAAATCAGTGACACAGAGAGAAACCTGAACTGTCATCTAAAGTGAATTGTTTGGGTAGTTTTTTCTCTCCTATTCTGTCTTTCTTTCTTCTTTTGCAGCAGGGTAGCCTTCTGTGTAGAGATGTCGCTCTTTAGTCCATCATTTAGAGCAGGTTAATGTTGCTGATCATTTTACAGTCTTTTAGATGCAGAGACATTCTTACAATGTCCTTTTAGTAAGTACTTTCCATACAGAGACACCTTTAAAACCTCAAGACTTCCTATTGCAGTCCCACTAAGCTTCTCTTTTTATTCATGCACATATATACACACACTTCCTCTCTTTCTCTTTTACTCTCTCTGTTTTTGCCTCTCCAACCGATCTTCCCCTCCCTTGTTAACGCTTGCCTGTCTGGAACGCTTGTTAGTCTACGTCTTCCACTTTTTTATTGCATGCTGTGGGAGCAAAGAGGCGGTGACATGTCACAAGAACAAAAGAGGAAAAAATGGGCCACATCATGTGGAGGTACAGCACAGAAAGTCACAGTGCCAGCTAACGTTGCATTGGAGGTCCCCGTTTGATGTGCGCGCACAGAGAACAGTGACCTAGTTCTGCAGTGACATGTTTATGGCTGATGAGCACAGGCCAGTGATTTCACAAGCAGAGATTGTACCCTTGCTCCAGGGCCCTCTCATTTGGAGCACTTGGGCTTGAAACCATTCCAACAGACGAGACACCATTCTTGTTGGGTGGAACCTGAATACTCCTCTTTCATGCCAGCCCCCGTGTCTTCTCTTGCTTTCTCTGCCTTTATGGCTCTATCTTTACCTCTCACATTTTTAGCCATGCTAGCGGAATGACTCTGGGGATGGCAATTCTGGTCTGTCTGTCTGTCTGTTGGTCGGTCAGTCCACCACTTTGGTCCGGACTGAAATATCTGAACAACTACTAGCTGGATTTCATGGGCTCCAGAGGATGAATGCTACTGCCTGAACATGTGACACAGATATCCATGGTGCTGAGAGGATGAACCCTAATGACTTTGGTGATCCACTGATTATTCCTCTAGCGCCAGCAGCAGGTTGAAAATGTTTTGCTTCGAGTGAAATGTCTCGACAACTAATGGATGGATTACCATGAAATTTGGTACACACATTCATGTCCCCCTCAGGATGAATTGTAATCGCTTTGGTGATCCCTTAACTTTTCATCTAGCGCCACCATCAGGTCAGAATTTCAATTTATCTAGCACTTTGGTTTATGACCAAATACCTGCAAAACTAATGACACTCCCATTAGCCTCAGCTGTACTTTGAGTTTAGTGCTACAGTAATTAGCATTAGTTACCATGCTAGCATACTTAACTAAGATGGTGAATATAGTAAACATTATACCTGCTTAGCATCGGCATGTTAGCATTGTCATTGTGAGCATGGTAGGATGCTGACGTTAGCATTTACCTCTAAACACTGCAGTGTCCAGACTGCCGCCTCAGAGCCACTAGCATGGCTGCAGACTCTTAATCTTGTTGAAGCAATCCTAATGTCCATAATATTATTCACTTTGTGAGGTCATTGACAATTCTTTTATTTTACAAACTTTTATTAATGGAATTTTCTTTTTCAGATTTTTGTCTGTAAGTTAGGCTCACTCCTTGTTCATCACTATATATGCAGTTTCTTCATGGTAGTTTTCTTAAGTGCCTGTACAGGGAATGCCTCTCCTGGCATGAATTATTTATCATCAGCATTGGGCTGCTTTTCTAAGTGGACAGAGTACTTGACCAGTAAACCCAACGACCTTTCAGCTATTCATTTTCTTTTCCTTGTCAAAATATATGTTCTCCTTTTTTTATTACACTACAGGAAATAGTGACACCAATTGCCCTATTCCCCATTATTTTAAAATAATGCTTAATGCTCATTTCACAAGTTCACGGGTTCAAGAGCAATAATGAGTCCTTATTCCTATGGGTGCTATTTCATGGTGTCCAGTGCCATGTGTGAGTTGCCAAAGGGCCTGCATGACAGCCTGAGTGTATTCATTTTTCAGATTAAAGCCTCTGATGAAGAGGCCTGTTCTATAATTACAGGCAACTCCACAGCCACTCTTTGTGAGATTCAAGTTACCAGGGCAACAGGCAAATTAAATATGTCTCTTAGGGGAGTAAATATACCCTTGCTCTATAAGTGTAATCTTATTTGATGTGTTTGCGACAACGCTCTCCCTGTGAGGGAGGAAATAAGTCAAAGAGATTGGATGGGTAAAGGGCTGAGGACAGCGAGCACGCTGTGTTACACTGTCATACCATCAGTCAGAGAACAGGAGAGACATTTTGTCCAAGTATGAGCTTTTCCTTTTGACATTAATAATAGTTACAGAACCACAATGGATGATAATTTCACATGGTTGATTTGGCCTCAAGATCAATTTCCACCGCTAATCTCTCTGTTCAGTAGGGATTTATTTGGCCAGCAATGGCAGGGTAATAATCTGTTCACTGTCTTAAAGCAAATGGACAACACAATGAACCCTCATGGTTAAGACTATTTGATATTAACTGATATTTTTTAGCCATGCTATTGGTGTGGCTCTTGGGATGGAAATGTCGGTTGGTCTGTCGGTCCACCACTTTGGTTCGGACTGAAATCTCACAACAACTATTCCATGGATTTCCATGAAAGTTTGTACAGACATTCATGATCACCAGAGGTTGAAGCCAATTGACTTTGGTGATCTACTCACTTGTCCTGTTGCGCCACCATGAGGTTGTCACTTTTGGTTTTTCTAGTGAAATGTCTGTCGGTTCACTTTGGTCCAGACTAAAATATCTCAACAACTATGGAGTTGCAAAGTGGGAGGAGTGTGACTCACAGCTGAAGCACTTCTGCTGCTTGGATCAGCATGAAACTCTCCTGGTTGAGTCATCTTTGATAAAAAGTCGAAGGTACAAGCCCGCGTATATTAATATTTCAAGGTAGACATTAACGAAGACTCCCAAAGTGCAAGCCGAAATATCTCTACATCTATTGGATAGTTTGCCATGAAATACAGACATTCATGTCCCCCTCAGGATGAATTGTAATAACTTTAGTGATAACTTTTCTTTTAGTGCCATCATCAGGTCAAAATGATAATTTGTCCAATACTTTGGTTTATGACCAAATAACTGCAAAACTAATGGCATTCCCATCAACCTTAAGTGCACCTAGTGTTTAGTGCTAATTAGCAAATGTTAGCATGCATGCCATTACCTGCTAAATAGCATATTAGCATTGTCATTTTAAGCGTGTTAGCATGTTAACATTACTATTCAGCTCAAAGCACAGCTGTGCCTAAGTACAGCCTCACAGAGCCGCTAGCATGGCTGTAGACTGATCTTGTTTTCTCAACTCTTCTATAAATATCTTTTACGATAGCTATATTAGTGTCTGCAGTTGCTTGTTAGCCTTGGGACAAGCGTTAAAAGCATGACACTGCTGGAAACATTCAGGGGGCATTTGACCCTTTAGCTTTGCTTTAGCAGATTACTTTGCAATTAACAGGAATATGAAGTTGTCAGCAAAAGCACCACGTTAAAATGTGGATGATATGTGCTGCATTTAATATTTCATAGGTAAGAACATCAGTCCTACTAAACTTTGCTCTGGATGTCCTCAGCGCTCAGGACAGAGCACACACAGTTCTGTTCTTCTCTCTACACCGACACCAAGAATCTGTCCAGCTATTTCTCACCTGCATTTCAAATTCATCATCAACACACAGCGAAGGTTTCAAAGTGTCGATTTGAATTACGTGAGGGGGCTATAAGATCTGGCTGCAAATTGAATTTCCTGGTAGATACTCATCTATCCCCCTGTCACTGGCGCTTCAGGTCCACTGTCACATTTTCAGTCAGATTGTAAGATACATTGTTGGAAAGACTCAGTGATCCAGTCTTATCCATTGCCATGGATGTTTTATAGCATAAAAAAAGACTGAGATTACTGGGAATATTTAATTAGCCAGGAGAATGTAAGAGATTTAAACAACAGAAATCACACACAACAATAAATCTTTTTTAAAGTGAAGAAAATTCAGAGACTAAACAAAACAGTCCTTTACAACTCATACTAAATACTAATTATACATTTACAGTCATAGTTTAGTCAGAAATGTTCCTGTGACACAATTAAATTAAAGCACACGTTTGCATCTAATAATGAATATATAATAATCTGATAAAGGTGACATTCAGTGGTCTTAATGTGATCTTAACTTGGTAAGTAGGATTTCATGTTGCTGCTTGAGCTGAGAGTTTCAGGAAATAAAAAAATAAAATATAGAATGTGCTGTGGGTATATATCAACTGTAATAATAATAATATCCTCTATTTTTTATTTGATTAAAGGAATATAATCTCTTTCACTATACAATATATACCAAAAAAATGACACAAGAAGGCAACTCTGACAGCAGATGGTAAGAGAATCAAAACACCTCGAGAAGATGGCAGAAGGAAGAACAGCTGAAAGAGAAGCAAGGCTTTGAATGCAGCACTGAAAGAGAGGGTTGGGCTCTAGAGACCAGTTAAAACAGTCTGAGCAATGACCTGTTACTGTCATCTGGACTACACATCCAGTTCCCAGCACAGGCTTAGGTATCAGTGTGCAGGACATGATGGAGAGGGCACTGCATTGTGTATAAGGCCGACCATCTGGCATCATAAAAAATGCTGGGAACAGAGAGGCCCTTACAGAGTGTCCATCACACGAGACAAACACAAGCTACATTGAATAGTAGTTGTCAAGATTGACTCGTGGGTTTGGTTCAATGGCAATTTCTGTCAGAAGAAGTATAAATGCTTGAAATATTAGATTTTTATTTCTGTATTTTACCATTTCAAGGACCTGTTGATATGAACGGGTGCATATTTGAGGTTGAAGCTCCTAACATACACTATGAAATGCATCAACACTATTTGCTGCCACACTATCCATGGGATATGGGAGACACTTATTTGCTTTCTTACAGTTAGATGAGAAGATTTATAACAATCTGTCCATTAAATATAAAAAGCCAGTCAGTAAGCATAAAGACTGGAAACAGAGGGAAATAGCTGGCCTGGCTCCAAAGATAACAAAATCCACCTACCAGCACCTATAAAGCTCACAAATAACACGTTATATCGCTTTTGTTTAATCCTTACAAAAACGTGTGTAAAACCGACAAGTTGTGGTTGCACAGGGGGTTATGTTCCAGACTATTTCTTGGCCATTGACTATTTCCTGGAGTATTATCGAAAGGTTGCCAGGCAACCAGTCAATGACAGCCAAACCTACATACCTATCCATTAAGCCTATTAATTAGTGCAGAAACATTTGCCAACAAGTTGTCTATCAAGAAACAATGCCATCATTCTCTAGTTTCAGCTTCTAAAATGTGAGAATATGTTGCTTTTCTCTGTTGTATATTATTGTAAATTGAGTATCTTTGGGTTTTGGACGGTTCGTCAGACAAAACAAATAATGTGAATAAATCATCTTGGTGTCTGAGTATCTGAGTAAAAAATGAATCGATTATAAAAGTGATTGTTTGTAGCAGCCCTAAATGTGATTATCATCAATAATCATATTATGTCATTACTTCCAATGAGGCTAAAACATGATCCTCAAAAGTTTAAAGATCAGAAAGTCCCTACATTAATGACATTGATATATTTGCAATGTTTAGTATTCTTCTGATTTGCAGAAACATTGTGCTCTCTGGACAAAATTGTAAGCTCTGGTAATGCCATCCATTAAACAGTCTCTGAACTAAAATAAATTGACTAAATATCTAATACTAGACAGCTCACTTAGTGTGTAGTCTGGCTTCACCATGCAGGCCAGGACAGGTCTACATGACTGGAGGCTCAGACTGTGTGTGCAAACGGAATAGACCAATAAAACTGGATTGAGCATTGTTTGACATATAATATAAATTCAGTCCTCTGCCAGGGCATGACTGACATTTATGAACACTGCTCAGAGGCATTTTATCACTCTAGGAAGTGATATAAAAAATATTGCCGCTCTCTCTCTCTCTCTCCCTGTCTGATCGTGATACCAATCTCAGACTTCAGACTGCTGCAGGGCAAGAAGTGTGAGAATCCTTTGTAAGTCTAAATCCCTACCAAATGATGAGAAAGGAGTCCATCATTGTGTCCAGCTGGAAATCTACACTACAGTGACCACTGTATTAGGCACACATGTAAAACCTTATGCAATCCAATACAAGCTCAGCCATATATTCTACCCTTACACAGATAATAATGTTCAGTTTTGATTCACACTGTCGAAGAGGTGTTTATTTAACTATATGTTTATTATTGAGGTTGTAGTTTGCATTGGTGTTGAACTGCACTACAATATATTGAGAGGTATTATTCAGTAATAAATAAACATATATATATATATATATATATATATATATATATATATATATATATATATATATATATATATATATATATATATATGAATCAACACCTTTAGGAAAGTTTTAACAAAAAGTAAAGGTAGAATGTGTGATAGAGCTGTTGTTTTGGACTGCATTGTACCTAATAAAGTGGCCAAAGAGTGTAGTTGTGTTGAAGAAAAAAGGAAGACCATCACATGTCTCTTTTCTGCTTACATTTGTTACTATTACTTTAACAGCATCAAAACAAAGCTGTACAATTCAATTTGTCTGCACTGCAACTGAACCAAGCTAAATGTACTTTCCCAATGTTCAAGTCAGCCATTCTTTTGAACATTCACATCATATCTATGATTAAGCCCTGGCCTTTATATGGCTGAAGTTAATTCCATTAAAAAAAGATTGAAATTCCAAAGGTTGTGATTTGCTGAACCCCTTACTAAGTTTGTCTCGTTTTTGTGCTTTAAAAGACCCATGGCAATGGTAATGCCTTTGATTTGGTCCTCTCTAGGGACAGTATCATATCTGATTTAGTACGACGAGGGTATGTTAGAGGGTTCCAGCCCATGTTTAGAGACAGACATCCTGTCTGTTCAGCCCTCTCCCTGCCAAACTCATTAAAAAACTCCTTTCTAATATTAGGACCTCCTCAACTCAAAATGATTATAACTTCTCTCTCCTCTGGAACAGAGCCTTCTGTTATTTGATCTTAGCACAACATTCAATACAATATATGATATGCTTTTGAACTGCACAGCTTTGCTGCAAGTGTATGTTTAATTATGTCGGTAAAGATTAACAATTGAGTGCAACACAATGAATGCCTTCGAGTGTGCCCATCCAGAACAGCTATAAACATTTATTCCTTCTGATGTGGTGGGACAGCACATCCAACAAACTAGTTATTTTTGAGCATAACCTGGCCATTAGAAGTGTGCATACAATATATGTTATCCAAAATGGGATACTTTTTCACTTCCAAAAATCAAAATAGGTTGAAGGGATGAACCCACAGAGAATTATAACCCTGTTGTTCCCCTCAGGCCTACAGAGTGTTTCAGCTTCTTTCAGCTCACTGTTTTGGTTCACTCTGACCACTCTCATCAGTGTCATTTCCAGTAAGCAGTAGGCTGCTGTTTTCAGCAAAATAGCTCTAAAAACTAGGGATGTATAAAGAGAACTGGCTCTTCCGCACTGCTTCCACATTGTGTGGCCCCACAGGAGCAAGCACGCTAGAGACTTCTGCCGCCGAGCCGGCTTACTTCCCGTCTAGCTAACTTGAATGGGGATAAAATGATTTAATTGTGCTGATCATTTCGTGGGGGTTGTGACACTCAAAAAATGTATCCACCGTTTTATAGCCGCTTCTTTCACAATGTAAGTCTATGTGAACAAGTCTTTTAGGGCAGACCCGGAAGTTGTAATTCCACAGTTTGACCACTATGTCAAACTGGCTTCAAAGCCCGGAACATTTCCTGGGGGCTTGCTAAAAACCCACTGTACACTATCTGCCCAGCACTAAAAAGCAGACAGACAAAGTTAGCAACTGGCTGGTGAACATAGCTGAAGAGCAAGATATTTCCCTCAGGAGTTGGTGGAGACCATAAACAGAGCTCAAAAGAGAGTGATTATAGGACTTGCATTGTCTGTTTGCTAACTCATTCGCCATATCAGCTTTAAAAGATGATAATATGTCAGTGTTGTGTGCATAGCTTGTTTCCGTTGCCCCCAAGTGACCAAAAAAATCAATTAGTGCAGGTTTAACTTTCAAGATTGTCAAGTTTGGCCTTCCATACTCCATGCTCTGCAACTTCTTGTCTCAATATTAGTTAGAACCTGATTTTTTTGTGGGTAGTTGAGAAGAAATTTGTTTTTCTGTCTCTGGAAAGTCTTGTGAGAATTGTTTGTGATTAAGGGTTAGATAAATGAATAAGTGTGACCCTGGATAGAGATTAACTGCAAAATCAGTACCATAAAATCTAGACAGACACCCTTTGTTGTTACACACTGGAAAAAAGAACTACTGGATAATTGGAATATAGATCAATATAATCAGTTAATTGTTACTGACGTCATGCATTCATCTGTGTAAAATGGTTAAGTATTTTTTCTTTACTGTCTTGCATTTTTCACAGCCTTGTGTTTTTCTTCACATGGACTGCCTGAACACCACAGGAAATGTTATTAGCGATGAAATCAGTGCGACACTGTGTGATGCCTCCATGTAAAATCTGATTACTGTAGTTCTGAATGACTTTGGTCTAAAGCACAAATCAATCTTTCTATATTTTTACTGTGCTGCTTCTCAGAAAACACAAGGCCTCACAATGTTTGTATCCATGCTTTGCCAAATATCTACAGATTGAAAACATAACAAAAAGGACATGTGCACCGGAAGGTAAATTTGGTTACATGGTCCTTGATTGAACCCTAAAATGGGTAATGTGAGTGGGAGGCTTTTCAGTACAACTCTGCTGAGAACATTGGACCATGTTCCTGTCAACAAGTAGCAGCATGAGTAATCCATTAAAGAGAAGTGCTTCCTGCGATCTGAGAGAGAGTCTAAAATAGACTGTGTTATTACAGATGTTAGCTTTACTATTCATTCAAGGCTTTAATGCAAGCTTTTAAAATAAATGCTTCAATGCAAGTTGAGATGGTAAAACATATCTTACCATCTAAACATATCTATCCACCATACATTAGTTTTCTCTTTCTAAAAGACCAATAGCTTTTGTGTCCCAGCTGGTTATGGAGGATGTCTCAGTGTCCAGATGCTACACACATGAAGCTTAGAATGAAAGGAGAAGAGAAGGCATGTTAACCTCTGGCTTCTGCTCCTGCAATCTATCTGTATTTTGCTTTTTCCTGCACTCCAATATTAGCTCACCTTGCATTAAATATTTAGATACGCTTCCAGTTAATTTGGGTCATGCAATGCTCTATAGCTAGTTAATTAGGAACTAATTTGCACTAAATACTGCGTTAGTCAGTTTTTGTTGAGACTGTTCAACATGTGTTATGGCAGTTTTCAATGGCATGGTATCTCATTTTGCCTTGCAAAGTTCAGCATTGCTTTTTCAGGTTGTGCCCAGCTGAATTATTGAGCTATTATTGAAGCACCAGATGCTTCCTGGGAGGACTGCTCCAATACGTGGCACCAGAGGTGGCCTTTAGTGTCCGTATTCCTAGTTCTCGCCTATCTTTTTGATTGAATCATGTGGCTCCTTGTGAAGTACCATTTGTCTGGCTCTCACTTGTGACCAGCTTGCCTTTGGTGATTCTACAAGCATAAGATGTGTATAAGTGATCCATTGGAAATGGCTACAGTATGTTTGCTTTAATCTGTTTACAGGACTACACTGGTGCACACATTCCTCTAATTTGCTTACTTTTTCAGTTTCCAAAGAATAAGGACAAACATATTTGCATCTTTGTCTGTCATACTGGGCCACTTGTAATGAGAGTGAACATGTCTCCACCAAGCTGATTATTGCACAAGCCTATAATCTGTGAACATTTGCAGTTTGACTAGTCTGTCACCACTGGTCTCCACAGTGTGAGAAATCTGCCAATAGGAGATTTGTCTACTCTCGCTTTAGAGAATTACCTCAGTTTGGACTCAAACATGGTCTTTCTCAAGTTTGGAATGCAGACACGGTCAAATAGAAAGCCATGTTGACTAGGTTTTATTCAGAATAATCTCTGACATAGGTAAGAATGTATCATAATGCTTGGCATACAAGTCAATGTCAATGGCCCCATAGTATGGCAATGGCAAACTCAGTGCATCATTCACAGACTGTTAAATGAGCAGGCAGGATGGAAGGATGCAATAGCCTGCGAAAGAGTTGATGGGAGAATGAGTTGTATCTAGTGGTGGAAAGTAAGTACATTTACTAAAGTATTATATTTAAGTACAGTTTTAAGTTTTTTTTACTTGTACTTTAATTGAGTATTTCAATTTTCTGTCACTTTACACTTCACTTACATTTCACATTACAAAACATTTAATGACTTTATAAAATATGATGCATTGTTACAGATTAACAACGCAACAGTGTACAAAGTAATTATTAATAGCTGCACCTCGACCAGCTACAAGAATTAAATACTACTTATATTAACAATCCAATAATACAGTATGCATAATGAGTACTTTTATATTGGATACTTTAAGTACATTTTGCGACTAATACTTTTATTCACATGAAATCTTGAACACAGGAATTTTACTTGTAATGGAGTATTTTTACATTGTGATGTAGCTACTTTTATTTATGTAAAGGTTCTGAACACTTCTTCCACCACCACCAAAACATATTCCAAAGTGACTGAGACAAAAAAGCCATTAGAAGAAGCCATGTCAGCTGTCTCAATATCTTTATATCTAAAGGAGTTTTTAAACAGCCGTGCTTCTAGAAGACTGGAATTAAGAAACCACATAATCCAACACAACCAAACCTTCACCAGGTTGGGTTGAAAACCTGTTATCTGACTGTGCAATTACACCAGAATATATAATAAATGCAAACACCTGCTCAACACTAATGTGATGTAAAGGTGTTTCATTTGCTGTATTTTTCTACAGGTTTCTATTCAACAGTAGCTCTTTGTTGATTCTACATCATGAGTTGATGGAATGATCAGCTGTGAGCTATGTGTTGCTGTAACTGTTAAGACTGTGCCATGCTGGCAGACCAGAGGAAAATCCAGTCTATCCCAATTATACAGTGGAGCGCTGTACTCCATTTAAGTAAGTGCATTACCCATAATCAGTGCCTGGCTGTACTTGTTAGTGCATGACCTTCCCTCATATTCATGCCAAGGTAAGTGCGTTTGGCAAATTAGCTCTAATTTCCCCATCACAGTGAATTCTCTTATTCATATGCAAAGTAGTGTTTACTTAGAAAATTTAGAAAATGTTTTCTGGTTTCTATCTCCAGCAACCAGCACACATTTGAGCACACATTAGCATATATGCTGCTGTAAAACAAACATGTATGAATAAGGTATCCTGTGGAGTTTACATTTACTCTTTCTCACTGAGACACAGTGTTTGTGTCCTTAAATCTGCAATAATTAATTTTATTTGGCCACTTTGGGGCAGCAGAAATAAGTTGTGAATACAACATTAACATATCCATCTTTTAAACTTGATAAACTTGTTGGCAAAGTACAGTTTGTAAAGTAAGTACAGGGAATGTGTTTATCATTAATTTGGTGTTTTTGGCCACCTGATGAATGTAAGTACAATATTCACTCTCTTTTAGCTCTGTTTTAGGTCTCCACCAACTCCTGAGGGAAATATCTGGCTCTGCTAAATGCTCCACTATGTTCACCAGCTAGTCAGACTGCTATCAACTGTGTCTGTGTGCTGTTTGCTGCTGAGCAGGTAGTGTACAGTGGGTTTTTAGGGGTTTCTTTGCCGAAAACAGCTGCCTGCTGCGTCTGAAAACAATGCTATGAAAGTGAACCAAAAACATTAAAGATGCAGACCGGACAGCTAAACAGTGAGCTGAAACTCCGTATTAAGTTTGGTAAAAAAAAATAGGGGAGCTGTAGATTCTGGTGATAATTCTTTGAGCGACACCTTTCACATTATCACATTTTCATACATTGTTATTAAAAATAGTGATAATAGCTGCTTTAAGGTCTAACACACATGATGAATGCATTTTCTACCTAATTAAATTTTTGCAAAGCCTTGTCTTGAATGTTTTGAAAAAGTATTGTTTCTGTTCTGTTTTCGATTTGCAGTCTACTCCTGCAGTCTCATTTGAGACATGGCCATTATTCCAGCAAGTCTTTATTTGAAAATGTAGGGGACATTGTGGCCTAGCTAGCTAAAATATGCTATCAGAATACATTCAAAAGAGCAGTCATATCTATCTAACTTGACTTACTGAAACAACCAGCCAACTTCATGTTGGTACAAAATCCTGTCTGCAACATTAAAGGAATAGTTCGACATTTTGGGAAATATGTTTTTTCATTTTGTTGCCAAGAGTTACATAAGAAGATCAATACAACTCTTGTGTTTGTACGCTAACTGTGTAGCTACAGCCAGCAGACGATTAGCTTAGCTTAGCAGAGAGACTGGAAACGGGGAAACAGCTAGCCTGGCTCTGTCCAAAGTGGTATATTTTAAACTTTAGACATATCCACGCTATCTGTTTCCAAACTTTATGCTAAACTGAGTTGATTATCTGCTGGATATAGCTTCATATTTAACGTACGTGTGCTGGTACAACACATGCAAACATTACTCTACAGTACTACTAGAGGTTAAAATCTCCATAGGGTACCTTTAACATGCAAAACTTCTTTTCCTTGATGTTTCTCAGAATTGTAGAAGATAAAATAAAAAATCACTTTGGTTTTTATGTCTTTTTGGACTATGGAAGTATCATTATCCATACTGACAAATACAGTAGCTACCATCCTTTTAAATATCGTATAGTAGCACTAACTTTAACAGAAATGCACAGTTTTAAATGAAATACTCTTTGTCCAGCAGACCCTTCTAATAATTCACTATGCTCTCATTTTTCCGCCCGCAGTCCAAAGACATCCAGAGGAAGTCAACAAAGTTTAAACAGCAAAAAGTTGACTTAATGTGGATCATATTACAATCCAGTAACATTTAGGCAACCCCTGAAAAGTTTCATGAATGCTTTTGGAAATCATACGGGGCAAAAAGTCTCTTTTAATTATCTGGGACAACCTCAATCCTGCACTTATGTTAATCCATCCGTTGCAGTGCCATGCAGTTGGTGCCTGTGAAACAGGACTGAATCAAAGCAGATTGCCAGTGATCTACAAACCCAGATGGCATACACAAAGTCTGAGCCATGCAGGGCCTCTTACGCAAGTTCAGGCAGCTGTGGCTGGTTGGGCTGTGCGTGCAGGGAATGTGTTTACATAATGCTCATTTGGGCTTTTTTCACGTCACGCTGCAGGTCCTATAGAAAGTTAAAAGCACACAGTTAGGATTCTTTTTATTTATGAACTTTTTTCACTACAAGTCTGTTTTTAAGACACTAAGAATTTTTGAAAAGTTGGTCTCACTAATGGAAGTTTTAATTTATCTCGACTTTAATATTTGTCCTTAATATTTGTTGTCCTCTCCATTATTGCAGAAATCATATAGTGTGGCTGATTAGTGAAGCTAATGCTGTACAACATAAACAAGCAGATCTATCCATTATTGGCACTTTTCTGTCTTTTATTACACATGTGAACTGAGTGTAGATTTAGCCACCAGAACCTGGTGGCAAACAGTGTTTTGTCCCTTCGTGAAACAGTTCAGTAATAGTGTCTAAACTGCATTGGTGTCCATCTTTTTGGATGTTCATGATGAGCATGTATATACAGCAAAACAGCTCATTGTGGAGTTCAAAGTCTAGTTTCAGTCACTATTTCAGCACTTGCAAATTTTTAATGGAATAATTTGAATTAAAAAGACAAAAAAGAAAAAATAAATATCGGAACAATATGCAATTCCTCCCTTAAGAGTCACTATTGTCATTTTTAAAAATCACAGAGAAACTTTCCAAAGAGTGATTCACCTATTAACGACTGTAGCTGTGAACAGCAGCTCTTGTGTAGCTAGAACTTATCAGATGAAAGAGTGGGCCCTGTACAAATGGAAAAATGCATAAAAGTGTAATCTCATACTTTGAGACAACATTTGAAATGACATGCAAAACTATGTATCATAGTTGTCCTCAGCTGCCAAAACCATTAACAAGCAAATCATGCATGGGTGTTTCAATTCAATCATTCAGTTAGTATTTGCATTTGGTAAAACATTTTCAAACAAGTTGTTTCAGCAAGTGCCCCAAAACGACATATGTTTACGTTCAAGTGAAAAAGACCTCTGGCAGCCGTAGTAATTATCACGGGAGTAAAGTAGGAGGCCAGTTGAAAGTTTTTACTGTTGTAGCCGGTTGAGGTGGAGCTAATTTCAACAACTTTGTACTGTTGTGCAGTTCAAACTATATCAATGCATCATATTTTACAAGTTGAGTTTTGTATGTAAAATCTTAATCGGCTAAGTGACCAGTAACTACAGATGTCAGATAAATGTAGTGCAGTAAAAAGTAGAATATTTTCCTCTGAAATGTAGTACAAAGTAGCATTAAATAGAAATACTCAAGTTACGTACAAGTACCTCACAACTGTACTTAAGTATAGTATTTGCATTAATGTACTTAGTTACATTATGTGGCCAATTTTGTCAGTATTGATGTAAAGTCTAAATAGACAGCACAGGTCTACCAAGGCTCAACCTCTCCAGTGTGGTAGATAATATACGGTATGTCCTACTATTAGTGTTTCAAGTACTGCTTTCATTTGAGACAACCTTAATGCATCTCTCCCAGCATGTGCCACTGCCTCCATAATGGTGGAGTCCAGTCCCATTTTCCTGAGGAAGTAAATCAGCGGCTGATCTATGCTAAACCCTGGAGCTTAAATCCCTCTAGACGCTCATTAAGACACTCGGTGTGGGATCACTCGGGCTATGTCACTCTCCTGAGCCCAGACCCCGGAACTGTGTCTGACAGAGGGATCTTCTCCTCCCCCATCCTCCTCCTCTTTCATTTCCTCTTTAACCCGCTGTCTCTCAGCCTCTGCCACCTTTTGACCTTTCACATTGCTCAACTAATCGACAGGTTCCTCTAAATATGACAGCAAAAGGGAAAGAATCAAGAGAAGAAGGATAATCATTCAGCTGTATTGAGTGGCCTTCTTTACTCACACAGAGAAGTAGATTGATGTCCACCTTGCACATTTCTCCCACATCAATACAGCTCCCGAAAGACTCAATACATATACATTTATATTAGTCTGTATCCTTCTGTCACTCGTTGTCCTTATTGTCCTCTTTCTAGCATACTGTTCTGGATACACGCTGAGAAAAGCACAACTGTTGCACACATTTTTGGTCAGAGGTATGCCTGGCCTGACTGGAAAACAAAAAAGGGTCCTGTGGTAAGTTGAGCTAGGAATAAGACCGGGCAGCAGATTGTGAAGCTATCCATTAGCTATACCCGCTTATCCTACAGGGTCACGGAGGGGCTGGAGCCAATCCCACCTGACATTGGGCGAGAGGCGCGTTTGCCAGGTTGACAGTCAGTCTCAGTCACAGGGCTGATAGACAACCATTCATGCTCACATTCCCACCTACAGGCAATTTAGAGTTGCCAATGAAACTAACTTGCATGTCTTTGGACTGTGGGAGGAAACCTCTGCAGGCACGGGCAGAACATGCAAACTCCACACAGAAAGAACCCAGAACCTTCTTGCTGTGAGGCGACAGTCCTAACCACTGCACCACTGTGACGCCCCTGTAAAGTTTTTATGATATTTCTCTTTGCAATTTCAACTCATTGCAGTGATTTGATGTTACCTAACGCTTTGATGATTCTAGTGTGTTTGGAAGAGAAATACATCTAGAAAACAGAACCAACATATTTAAAATGATTGCCGTGCGTGCCTTTCTTCTTGCCATTTCAAACAACGATGTTCTGACACTGTATTGTGCAAGAGGCAAAGTTCACGTCTTATGATGAATGACTAACAGAAATAAAGCAGCAAGTGATGATTAACAGAGTCAAAGGATAAAGGGAACTGGTAACTATCATCCGTGAGCCATATGTTGGCCAAGTCTTATTGTATTAATACTTTACTGATACAGAAACAAAACAGGGACCCACTTGTAAAAACACTGCTTCATAGTGCTACAAGTGGTCAAAAACTCCACAGCGTACCTTTAAAGCCGATTTAACTTAAGGTACACTTACTAGCTTTTTTGGGAGCTTTCAACTGCATCTAACGATCTACATCAGCAAATAGAAGTTGGTTCACAGTTTAGCCAAATCCATGACAACTGAGCCAACTTCAATTCACTAATGAAGACTGTGAGATGTGGTTGAAAGATTTCGAAAAAGCTAGTAAGATGACATTGAGTTAAAGGAAAACAGGTCTTGGGGAGCTCTACTGCATATGTGAAAAAAATTGCATAAAACCTTTTGTGGCTCAAGAGGGAGCTGTGCAAAGTCTAATAAAATGCCTCAAGTGATGTCACTGTCGAGTTGCTTTGTGGGTAATGTAGGCGCCAGGTTTTGACAAGAAAGGAAAAAGATGATATCGCTGATTCTGCTGCATTGATTTTGATCACATTTTTGAGTGCGATGCTAAATCAGTGGAGTACTCTTTTAAGACTTTTAGTTGTAAAAAAAAAAAACCTTACATAAAAGTAAAGTAATGTGTTTGAATGGATTTCACAGAGATGGCACTGTGACTGCAGATGCTTCCATCCATTCAAACCGCAACTATGCAGGGGTCATTTGGATTAATGTGTTACTTATTTCCTGCAGCACCTTGAGTCCACAACTAAAAAACAAACAGCAATATCACCTGTCTGTTTGTAGACTAAACTGAAGTCATGATATAATAATACAACTAAACTAAGTAAGCTAGTGACACAAGTACATTCACAAAGTATATATAAACTTACAGTCAATATGTGATCACTTTGAAAAGGAGCATTTGATGACTCAGTACCATTCTGAATCTGAACCCACAGTATACATTGCTTGTTAGTACGCCCACCATTTAGCAGCCTTATACACAAAAACCACAATATCATCCAGTCATACATCATCCTCTCGTTTCACTGTAACTACACAGGCCTTGAAAAAGGTTTTAATCAACGTGCTCTTTGTATTTTACCACACAAGGAGTCTGCTCATTTGTGCTCTCAAGAAGCTTTTCAAGCCCCAGAATCTATTTCAAACTGAGCATTTCAACACAGTTTAGAATCGCATGAGATTCACTTACAACTGAGTGTTTATTTATTTTATTGTTGCAACATGAGCATTTCATTGAATTCCAAAAATAATATTCTTTTATTGGTATTCCAGGCTTGTTCACAATCTCCATATTGTGTACTTTAGCTTTCACTCACCCACACTCAACCGGCCACTGCCAACCCACACACACACACACACACACACACACACACACATACTTTTCGTTGTGTCTACATTGCATCATTCGCATGACTTTATCAACACAGTAAAACATTGACTGTCACATGATCGGCTGGTTGCTAACAGGGCATACGGCAGTTTGAACAGTTGCATAATCATTAAAGATGTTTTCACTGCTGGTCCATTTCTGCTACTAAAGGATCAAAAAGAGCTGAAGCACTCTACAGGATTACATGCCTTACAGCAGCTTTAATGAGTAAAGCCAGTAAAGTGGAATTCATGTCGGGATATCTGCACATTGTAAAATTGTCTTGCAGAAAACAAAAAGTAACAATACAGAACGTGACAAACAGAAACCATAAGGAATGTTGTATTTTCCAACACAAGAGAAGTAGTTTTTAATACTTCTGACATGAGAGTGAACCTTCTCCTACACAATAAGCTTGCTTCTCCCTGTGTGCGTGATGGGCCAGTGGCTGAGGACTAAAGCTCGGCCAGAAGCCATTTGTTGCAACATGAGATATGAGAGCTGGGCTGGAGTTTTGGCTTCCCCCCAAGTCACAGAATGTACTTGAACAGATTCCAGCAGCAAAAGTTAATACAGGCCAGAGTGGATTTATCAATCTGTGTATCAGATTGCATGTGTCTACAGGAACAAGTAATCTTCCCACCACCATTTTCAACATCTCTGCTTCTTTATTTATAAGATTCCCTTTTCTCTTCTTGTCATCTAAATGACCACAAACTCTTTATATAATAGGGACATCGGATGTTTTAAGCTACAGTTCATACTGTCAACAAATTGTATGTTCATTTGTTTGAGAATGTTTAGTTCTATTTTTAGCCATGCTCATGCTAGCAGCATGACTCTATGGATGGCAATGTTAGTTTGTCAGTCGGTTGGTCCAGAATGAAATACAATATCTCAACAACTATTGGGTGAATTGCCTTGACATTTTGTACAGATATTCATGGTCCCCAGAGGCCTGCTGACTTTGATGATCCCCTGACTTTTCCTCTGGCACCATCATACAGATGGCAGTTTTGTGAAATGTCTCGACAACCATGGGATGGATTGTCATGAAATTTGGTTCAGACATTCATGGTACCCAGAGGATGAACCTTAATTACTATGGTGATCCCCTGACTTTTCATCTAGTGCCACCAGCAGGGAAATGTTTACACTTGTTTGCTGAAATATCTTGACAATTGTCTGTATCAAATTTCATTCATGTTCCCCACAGGGTGAAATGTAAAAACTGTGGTGATCTCTTGTTTCATCTAGATTTTAGATATTTAAGACAGCATGTCAGTCTTAGGAGGAGAGATATTAAGAATGATGGGGCCAGTTGGTTATTTTGATATCCAGTACATAGATTAGAGGAACTGGCAGCATTTTGTACATTGCAGCTATGAAGATATAGGCCCACAGCTGCGATGAGACAAACAACATGAGACAGAATTTTTTTTTGCAGGGAAGAAATTGCTCCCTGCTGGAAAACTACTCAAACATGAAGCACACGGGTAATTCATGATAATAAATTAGTTACCACAATGTTCTGTCATTGGCCTGTATGGGCTTCTTGCTGCTGCAACACCCCCCTACCCAACAGTTAACCCCATCCCCAAATCCTAAGAGGATTTTTTCCATTCATTCCTCTATTTAATATTTTTGCTTAGTAATCACTCTGTGTGGACACTGATCCATCTGTATCATCAACACTGTAATCACGTATGAAAAGACTGAACATCAACAGGGACTTATTTTCTGTGGGAAGAGGAAAGGCCTAATGTGATCTGTGTATTCCCCTGAGGCTCATCTGATCAGACCAAAGATATTGGAAATATTGTTTCAACAGAAAGCGTGTGTAATGTCATCATAAATGTATTATCACATTGATTCTACCCATGGATAACATAAAGTCAGAATATTTATAATTTTACTTTGAAATATTGAATTACTGTTTAATGTTAGTAACTAGTAATCTGTATAAGAGATCTAATGTTGAGATTTCCGTACACTACGCTACACCACATCTCTACTGAGTGGATGTTGCACAACAGAGGACCTATTTGAGCAGTAACCGCCCCAGCACACAGATGGAAGGATACTGCCCTCTGTTGGTATTACACTGCACATCATTGTTAGGTATACACCTCTTGTATTTTTTATCATTCACACACACTCACACACCGAAGGCAAAGCACTCGGGAGCAATTTGGGGTTCAGTGTCTTGCCCAAGGACACTTCGACATGTGGGCTGAGGGAAGCTGGGATTGAACTGCCAACCTTCAAATTGGTGGACAACCCGCTCTACCACTCCATATAAATTGAAAACTTTTGAAGACAAGAGGATAGAATATTTTTGTATCTCATTTCCATAGGTGCAAAATCAATTGAATATATGAACATATTTTTGAGATACGTTATCTGCTGTTTGCAGATAATGCGTCTATTGGCCCTCTGGACCTTGTAGGATTCTCAGACTGGCTCAGATTTCAATGGAAGACCTCAAACTCATACCTTACATCTGAAGTCTTTAGTGATACTGAAGCTTGAGGACAATGTACTGTATTAATTACAGCTTTGGGTAATGCCTTATTTTAGAGGTGTGGAATTTCCAAATCATTTCCTAGGAAGTTTCCTGAGAAGAACTGTGAATTTTGGTACTTATTATAGGCAAAATAGGAAACAGGAACCCAAGTAAATACTGTTTCATTTTTTATTCAAATTAGTATTGGAAACTTTATTCTCCTTATATGTTGAATTGTATGCTTGCTAATATATTTATGATCTACTGGTTACACCAGCAATTCATTGGAAGTGTTCCAGTTGAACACCATCTAGTTAGTTTAGTTGAAATTTTCTCATGAAATTATTTCATTAGTACCAAATTATATCATTATTTTCAGGAAACGTCTGAGGAAATGATCATGGTATTATTCAGAAATGATGAACTCGTAAAATAAAGTGATTCATCTTTTCAATTTGCCAAAACTTAGGACTATCAATGTATGCAGAACATACCATACATCAAAAGAGGAATGAAAAGATGAATTTATAATCCCATTTTATTTTCAGTATTACGCAACATTAGAAGTATAAATATCTGTTTTAATATACAACATCTATGACATCCATAGAGCTTTCCTTGGGCAAAATACAAAACTCAAAACACTTTTATTGCACATATTCTAAAAGACAAACCATCGTAAGCAAGTTCATCTAATACTAGTTTTGCACAGAGGAAGAAAAAACAAACAAACCGAAAAGACAAGCAGACAAAGAAGAACCTGACATGAAAAGACATTGATTACTGCACAAACAAATTCTTATTAAACATCCTGGTGGCAAGGGAGCAAAGTCTCACACTACTATAAACAACATTATCTGTGACACAGAACATAGATTTGGCAAATCAACAATATACAAAATATACATCCATGATGCTTTGTAAACAAACATTGAATGTGCTTTGATGACTTAAATGTCACAGGAAAGAAAAGTGTGGGGGGGAAAATACATGTTCAACTATTCAAATAAAATTCAGTGATTCATTTGAATCTGAAGTCAGGACGAGTGGGGAATTCATAAACCATTTTCAGTTCCGATTTTACTCTTCTTTCCACCCTTTGAACTGAATATTGGCAAACATTAAGGTGCGTTTCTTCTCTCAGAATACATTAGCAATACATTTACATTTATATCTAATGCAAGTAAACATCAGATTCTTTTAACATTAGATGCAGAGATGTTCAAGAACACGTATTCTTTAACATCTCCGCAATCAATCTCACGTTTCAGTTTCATTCTTGGATACAATATGCCATTTAGATAAACTATATTCTGTGTCATGTTAAATGAAGTCTTTTCATTTTGACTCGTCAACATGGAGTATATGTACTAGACAAGATTATTGTTTTGACATAGCCAGCACAACAGAGCGAATACTGCATTACATACTTAGTGTCCTAGGCTACTTTCTGGTTGTCATTTAGGGTTTACAATTTAAAAAGGCATCTATAGTATAGAAACACGTGTTTGTGTGTGAGTAAACTGCAGAAAGTATATATGGCAGCCTGTATGTATAGTACCAAGTATTTGCACATAAACATCAAATGTATGTTGTGGAGATGAACTATGCTATGCAAATAATCAGGATTCTTCATATAAAATTTTTACCCAGTTGAAGCTTTAAGCTAGCTGCTGCTCATTATGAAGAGTCCTTTGAGATCCAAACACTCACACATGACTTGAACAACACTGAGGCCGAAGCCTGACATGAAAATCCTTTGAAACCCTGACAGTGAAGCACTCTGTGTACTTGAATGTGAACACTGTCGGACTTTATCTTACGCACACGATTTACCTTATGCCCAAAGCCTTATTGGCAAACATAGGCAGACTTGCTGGTTCATCTCATTAATCAAAACACAATATTTCATATTTTACACAGTCATCACTTTTCAAACCGTAGTCAGCCATCATCGACAACAAAGACATTCTTGGGAAACGCTGACAGCCCTCACAGTTTTGTTACATAATGCTACATTTTTAGAAATATATCAGTTACCCCCTCATGCCTTTTCCTCTCACTCTTCAAGTTAATTTTGGAACATGTGAAAACATGTGAAAGGTCACAAAGAAGAGGACGCCTTTGACAAGATACATCACAGTAGCTTACTTTAGACCACAGAGTTATCAAGCAGAACATGAAACTCTAATATTGAGCATACAAACAAGTCACACTGCAAAATCTATACATATAATACAAACAACAATCATGTAAGCCCATGTATCCCCGTTTTACAGTGTTATCATATTTACACCCTATTGCATAAAAATCAAAATTATATGTACAGATGTCAGAGGAATGTGAATAAACACCACACCTTGCTAAGAACAGCAAGTTTTATTTCCCATAATTCTAAGGCCCCTTCACTAATTTAGGATTTCTAGAACCGGGAGATGATTCTGTAGTTTTTTTTTTAAGTTTTAGGTGAAAAGCAAGAAATAATCTGATTATACTTGACAGAAACAATCGTGATACAACTGCTAAATTGCTGAGCAAAATTGTGTGGTCTACTGCATTAAAAGAGCTCGACATCAGGTCCTCTGAGTCTCCATGTAAGAGTGCAATTCAAAATCATTTATGGCACTGACTCTACAGTACATCACAACCTTTGTAAGGCTACTCCCTGTTGCCCCTCACATAGTGATTGCACAAAAGCATTCTGTGATAAACAGAAACAAAACTTCCAAACATTCACATGACGTAAAAAGTAAAACACTAACTTCAGAAAATACCAGAAATTATCAGCAAATGACTGCCTACATTCAGACCTAGAAACATTTACACGTGTTGTCATCTTATTTAACACACCTACCTCTCTATCAGCACGTAACAGCTTGCCCGGTAACATTTTATTACATCTGGATTCTCTGAAACAATAATGTCAGCTGCTATTTTCACTTCCCCTCTTTACTTTTTGTTACTAGAACTACGAGGTGACTCCCTCTGTTGCTTGCACCTGCCAGTGTCTTTGTCTGAACTGTCTTTCAGTGCAGAGGACGCAGCTCTGGATGCGTCTCTTTTCGTGTTTTTCTGTGCAGATGTGACCTCTTGAACAGTTTCTTTTTTCTTCCTCTCAGCCTGTTCCTTCTTGCCAGAGGACACCTGTTTGTCAGGTGTGGTGATTGTGGTATCTGGGCCCTTGTGACTGTCCAGTTTGAGCGTTTCAGACCTGGGGCCTTCCTTGGATACCTTGACTACAGTCTCCTGGGGTGCACAGCTGGAGATTCGGCCTGAGACAGCTCCACCGCTTGGTGAATGCGTTTCTTTTTTCACTGCAGGTTTCGGCAGCACTGGTGGTGGATCAGGCTGGGAGGGAACATCTGATGGCAGCTGATGTTGAGGTGCAGTAAGAGGTGAAGCAACATGTGTTGGCTTTGAGTCATGATGGTTGTTAATGACTGGGGCTTGGTTTTTGGGTGGGGGGTCTTTATGCTTGGCATCAAGACTTTGTTTAAGTGGTGTTGGAGCTACAGAAGTCTTTAGAGTTGACGATGAAGGAACAGTTTTAGGAGGGAGAGATTTTGGCTTTGAGTCAGTGTTTTCTTTTACTATATGAGCTGAGGTTGCTACAGAGCTTTTGGGCTGGGTTTCTCTTTGCTTCACGTCAGCAAGAGCAGGTGAATGCGTCACCAATTCCTCCCGCGTTACGTCAACTCCAGTGGATGGCAACAAGACTTCTTTCTGTTTAGAGTCATGGGTTACTTGAATGGTTGAAGTTGAGAGCGCAGATTCTTTAGACAGATCTCTTGAAATGGGACTGCCCTTGACTACTGGGACAGGAGGAGCTGTACTGTGACATTTCACTTCAAGTGTTTTTGTCTCATTCTCTGTCTTCACAGCAGTGTGTGCTACAGGTTGTGGGTCAGGCCTTGACTTACTTTTGGGACTCAAAACATTTTCATTTACAGTTGCTGAAGCTGAACATTTCTGTTTTGCTGAAGGGATCGCAGTCTTTTCTTTCACACTGACAACAGATTCTTCTTCTTTAGAGGTCCAATATTCTGAATCAGATGATTTGCGTTGTGCTTTTTCAGCTGGATAGTTGGTTGATAGCTGCTCTGAATC
The DNA here is from genome assembly GCF_020085105.1 of Siniperca chuatsi. Lineage (NCBI taxonomy): Eukaryota > Metazoa > Chordata > Actinopteri > Centrarchiformes > Sinipercidae > Siniperca > Siniperca chuatsi. The sequence continues at coordinate 5,272,261 of NC_058059.1, forward strand.
TTTCACACTGCCTTTATTCTTTGTCTTTGGTGATATGGGATCCTCTTTTTTCTGCAGCAATATGCTACTACCATCTACTGCACCAACAGACACAGTTTTATCCTTTTTATTCACGCTCGGCGTGACTTCTGTAACATTATTTAATGAGGTGACCATATTTACTGTAGAAACTTTTCTCTTCTGCTCCACTTTTGGGTTTGCCTCCAGTTTTGCAACTGTGACACATGTGTTGATTTCATTCTTCGAGTTGCCTGTATCACCGACCACTTTCACAGCTGATCTGTTAGATTGTACACTGTCCTTACTAACAGATCTTTCTGAGCAGTCCACACCTTTGGATTTGAAACTGCAGGTTTTATCTTCATGTGCAGAACGAGATGCTGATGTTGTGATAGAAACCTGTTGTTCTGTACTTGAAGAGCAGATGTTCAACGGCTGCTGTACTGAAAGCACATTCTCTGGAACCCGTACAGACGAGTTGTTCTGTACAGTCACCTTAGAAACAGAGGTCATGTTTGAGTTCTGTGCAGTAGCTGTTTTCTTCTCACAGCTCTGACGCAGACCTGTATCCACACCACAGTTTACACTCTGCTTCAGTGACACAGGTAACGGCTCACTGGCAGCTGTAGCCTTCGCAGTTTTTATGTCTACCTCCAGCTTTGCTGAAATCAAAGAGACCACTGTCTTGGAGCTGTCAGTATTTTGTGATGTAGTGTGTGGTGTGACTTCCTGCTGCTCCACTTCATCCTCCTGATCTTCATTGCTGACTTCCCGTATTGAGGGTGTTTTTCCACAGGAGGAGAAATGGGAGCTGTGTCGAGGGCCTCTATGTTCATGAGCCAGTGATGAACTGGACTTCATACCCGTCCTGCTCTCTTGTTTAACAATAAAGGTTGAGGCCTCCACTTTACTGGTTTGAGCCTTCAATGATTCACTATGTCTATCATGTGTTTTCTCACCACTTGTACTGATTTTCACCTCTGTGGCTGCATTATTTGACTGATCTTTGGAGGCAACTATGTTATTTAGAGAGGAAACAGCTTCAGGGCTTGGGGAAGAAGTCAGGGGGCTCTTCAGCTTGTCTGCAGTTTTCAGCTGGGGGATGGTTATCTGTCTCTCGGTAGGGGTCTGGAGCCAAATTGGATGGCTCACAGAAACAGTGTCGCTTGTGTTCTCCGCCATCTTGGATAAACAGGTTTCTGTTTTGGAGACTCTGGGCCCTGAGAGCAGACCAATATCCAGAGTGCCCTCCAGAGGTTTGAGAGAGGAGACATGGCGTCCTTCAAGTTTATATTCAGATGACGTCTTTCGAAGTGAAGACTCTGCAGAGGAGATGAGCTGGAGTTTTTCCACAGCGCTCTCTCCTCTGCCGCAGAAAAGCTTGGGGGCCAGACCTTCAGGGCTGGAGTGAACACTTCCCAGTCCTGCCTTCATGTGGTCATGAGACATGGCCGTGTCCAGCTGGAGGCTCTTAGACCTGGTGGAGCCAAAGTGCAGGTTCTCATGGATGCCGGAAGACAACCGACACATGCAGTCTTCTCGTTCTTCAAACGACAGCCTCTTCCTGGTGAACTCGATGTTGGGAGCTTTGAAGTCCAATCTATCTGGCTTCATATTATCTTTACCCTGTCTGGAGTGCTGCCACTCTGGGTGAATAGAGCAGAGAGTTGATCTGAGTCCTCCTTCACTGTCACCGCTGCCACCAGATGTTTCAGCGATGCCCTCAGAGACACGTGTGGTGAGTTTCTTATACAGCACATCTTTAAGGGTTGTGCTAGCAGCTTTGGCCTCCAGGGGGCCAGAGTCTGGGCTGCTTTTGTTTTGGCCCCTGGCCACAAAACTTTCATCCCTGTCATCACCACACAAGGGGGATGAGTCAGAGTCACGCAGGGCATCTTGCTTCTGTAGAGACTCCCTCCTCTCTGACCAGTCCTGTCTCTTCACAACCATCTTGGACTTCAGCTTTTCCTTGTCAAGTTCCTCGACAGACTCCTGCCGGCCCATCTTGCGGCTGACGGGCCTCTTTAAGCAGCCCTGCTCAACAGGTCGTACACGGGTGACTGCCGGCGGCTCGCAGGCTGTTTCTTCCAGACTCTGCAAGATGGTGTAATCCCGCTCCCCAGGCCTCAGTTCCTCATCCTGCACCTCCTCTTGGGTCACTTCCAGGCTGTGTTTTCTGGGACACAGGTGCTTCTTATCTCCTGTGTAAGAGGGGGACAGCTTCTCCTCAGATTGGACACGTTTTAGGAGGGGTGAGCGAGGTGGCTCAGCACTTTTGGGGCGCACAATGTGCCGTACAATTGTGGGTGGGGAATGTATTTTGGTTGGGAAGGCTTGTGTTGTCTTGGAAATGGCAACAGAATGCCCACTAAGAAGGGGAGAAGGTGAGCGCTGAGGAGATGTTGGCTGGGGGGTAGGTGAGGGTGTGCGAGCCAAAGGAGAAAGGGGAATGCTACCGGCAGACTTGCGGCGCCCCTGACGAAGCCTTTGACCTGGCAGCTTGGGGCCGAGGCCATGGAGAGTGCTGGGACGAATGTGGCCCGAACCTGCAGGGGAGTTTGGAGCGCTGGAGCTGGGAGAGCTACTCTGGGAGGAGTTGCCACCTGGAAGTTTAAAAGGATAAATAATGGATATCAGTAATTGAACATAATATATGAAATGAAAATAAACAATTCTTATTTAGAAATAAGTTAAAACTAAGTTAAAATCGCCACCTGACTGGGTGAAATCTGGTGCGGGGCGGAAGGCGGCAGTAGGGGAACGAGGGGAGAGACTGTGGGTAGGGGAGCCAGGGAGACTCTCACCAGATGACAGGGAGTGGTTCAGAGAGGAGAAACTGCGGCTTGTATGCAGGAGAGGAGAAGGCTGCATGGCAAAACGTCTGAAAATGGAGCGTCGCCTGGAAAACAGCAAAGTGAGACGAAGAAAAAGCCCAGAATCAGCCCAGACTAATTTGAAATTCCCTATTTTTAAAAGCCTTTATAAAACAATACAACCTCACAGCCATAGATAACAATTACTAAAAAAGGGCATTAGATAGAACCAATGTGTAATCTAAAATTACCTTTGATTAAGTCAAAACTAGAGAAGCAGGAACTAAAAATGTGTTAATGTAAACTCTGCTGTCACATTATGGGGCTTTACTACAGATAGCTGGTTCCTTACATTATTTTTTCTTCAATGTATTATTTACTTTATTGCTTATAGCAGTTTGCAAAAATGTACTTACAAATGTAGTTGCAGGAATAAAACAAAAACATGCAAAACACAAAAAACAAACAAACAAAAGAGAAGAAAAAAGTAAAAAGTACATAAAGGGTGGATGGATTCATAATAGCTTGCATTATGACTCATTCACCAGTTTTCACTTGCTTTCATAGGCTTTAGAAATCATTTGTAATAAGTAGGTGCCCTTTTGCTCTTGCATATATTATTACATTATTTGCTTTTCCTGAATACTGTGAAATCACACAAAACACATCATCTTGCACATTTCCAGTCTCCTTTAACCGTTTTTTTTAGATGCAAGATAACCCTTTGATCCTATAGCCTAATCACTCACATATTCAAATACTCCCTCAGTGTTATCTATCTGCCCCCTAGAGGCCAATAGTAAACAGTAACGTCTATACATTTGAAATCGGATCATTCACTCATCTCTTTTCTGCAGTACTACTGAACTGTGCACAGTGTTCTGCTTCACATCAATAACACTGGGTGTTCTTTTTAATTTTCCGAGACACCAATAATACACAACTGCATTTCAAACTTTCAATCCTTACCTATGGTCCTTGTTAACTTTAGGTGGGAGCTACTTTAGTATGGAACCTGGCTCCATACTGTCCAGACTGACTGAACTGGTTCAAAGTTGTGCCATTTTCCCATTTGTCATTTTCTTAACAATTTCCACATTATATGGCATGCATCAAACACATACGTATATTTAGGACATTTAAGATTAAATCCAGACCTTGTGGTTACATGTTGTAAAAAATATTGTGGAAGAGAAGAAAGAAAAGCCTTTATGTCTACAGTGAATAAAATTCAATGTTAGTTTCTGTAGAAGATTTGTACCTTTCTGGTGTCTTCTCCTTCTTGGGCTTTTTGGCACATCTGACCATCTTGCTCCTATAGCTGTTCCTCCTGGCTGGACCAGTTTTTATCGAAGTGTTTTCAAAGGGGGTTGTGGATATGGCCACTTTGCTACCACTCTGAAAAGGAAGGACAAAACTTTATATTTTTTATCCAAAATAATGTTTATTCCTACATTACTGTGGTTTATATTCATCGTCAAAAGATTAAAACCAAAGTCAGACTACACGACAGGTTTATCTCACAAGAATTTGATTAGCTTTTGCAAATCTGATCAGTATTGGTCATCGGTCCTCAAGTCTATACTAAATTACAAAATTACCATCACCATGAAGAATATCATCATTAACCTGAGCTGTAGTACATTCGAAAACAAAATCATAAAAAATTGAACAGCTGAAGTTTAAAGATAAACATACATTCTCATTTACCTTAAGCAGGAGTTCCACTACTTCAGTGTGCACAAGACCGTGAACCGGTTCTCCGTTCACATGAGTGATGAGGTCTCCAGCTTTGAGTCCTGCTTTATGTGCAGGCCCACCATCTTCGACATTCTGATTAACAGAACAAGATACATTTATTATTATCATATATTTGTCTTTACAGCCCTTTTAGTTTTAGGGTGATTTCACACCTGTACTTTGGTTCATTTGGTCCGGATCAAAGAAAAAAATGATCCGTTTATGCATTTTAGTTCTGGTCCGCTTCGTGCTCACACTGACTTATGTCAAACAAACCAAGAGCTGTAAACATTAGTCTTATGGACTGATCGCCTCTCACCCTGCATCATTTTATAAGTCGTACTATTACGAGGATAGTTACTGTGTTTCACTCACTTTTTTATTGGGGAAGTGCCAAAATAAACGGAGTATGACACAAGCTCAACACACCTCTGTTTAAACTCATTTTCACTTTCTGATTGATCAGGGAAAAACCCCACACTCAAAATGATCTTGTATAAACATATAGGCTATACATCGCTTTTGAATTCATGCTAACATCACATATCAACTACCATAACATCCTGTGGTCGGTCTGCTTTGCTTTCACACCACAAATTAACTGCACAAGACCCGATTCCCCTGGGAAGCGGACCGAGAAACCCCGTCTCAGTTTGGTTGTTTAGTCCGCACAAAAATTTGATGATAGCTTTCACACCGTCCCGAACTAAATGGGCAAACGCACCACAGTTTGTTTGAACTGCAGTATGAAAGCAGCCTTATGGTTTACTGACATATAAGTGATTACAATTTGTCTACTACAGGCTGACATAGTCCTTACCCAGACCATATGGTAGACAGTGTAGATGTCACCGTCACAAGCGTACACACGGATTGCCCTCAGTGTGAAGCCAAACTTCTTCCCTGTGCTGTGGATGACCACAGGCTGCCGTGGGTTGGTGGTACAGAGGGAGGAGTCTCGGCTTGGAGAGGAGTCCCTTGAAGAGGGGTCTGAGGAGAGGGAGTAAGGAGATAGGGGGCTGGCCAGCGGAGACACCCCGAAGATATCTGGAAAAATAAGAGATAATCACCACCTGAACAGATTCTTTTATTTAATCAATCAGACTTTGACTGGCCCTTGAGTTCGTAGTGAGGTGTTGCTATAAAGCTCATGAGCCTGGTTCATTCTGCTCCTGCTGTGGGTGAAACTAATGGGATTTTCTCTCTCCCAGCAGTGAAGACCTCTTGCTCCTGCCCTACCTGCTTACTTTCCTTGTTAGCGGCTTGTACTCGGCTACTTGCCCGCAGCCACTCTCACAGCAGGTGTCATGCTGGGCCAATTTTGCACAGATCTATAGTGTGCTTTCATCTCTTTCACATTATTTGTTCAAAGTCTGTTGCTCTTATTGTAATTCTTGACACGTTATTGCTCTGACATACTTCAACCTTCAACAAACTGGTTGAGATCATATTTTTGAGTCAAGATATGCACCTTTCTGCATGTCTATGTGTGTTCTTCCACTTACCCCCAGGGATCATAAGGGACAGGGCACCAGTTGAGACAGACTTCGGGACTTTTGCCACAGCTCCAGTCTTCTCTGCAGCACTCTCAGGCCGCAGAGAGGTGGTCTGAGCCCCCTGGTCTGCGGAGGTCTGACTGGTACTGTCGGGGCTCTCCACCCCCTCACCTCTGGGTGTCAACTGGTCCAGATGTTCTGAGAAACTTCCTAATTTTTACAAAAGATGAACGTGGAATGAGGCACACAACTAAACTGAACACTTTTCTTGTCATTATGTCATTATTTAGCAGTGGTTGCTGCTAGGGAAGAAACACATTTGAAATTGCCTTTTTAAATGTCTAAACAAGAGTTCGACATTTTGGGAAATAGCTTATTTGCTTTCTTGCCAAGAGTTAGATGAGACGATTGATACCACTGTCATGTCTGTCTGTTACATATGAACATACAGCCAGCTGATGGCTTAAGTTTAGCTTAGCACAAAGACTGGAAACAGGGAGAAACAGCTAGCATGGATCTTTCTCAAGTTAACAAAATCCTTCTACCAACACCTCTAAAGTTCACTAATTAACATGTTATAACTTGTTTTTTCCATACAAAAACCAGTGTAAAAATGACAAATTCCAGTTTTACAGGCAGTTACATGCCAGACTATGAAAGTGACTGAAATACAGTGAAAAATACAACATAAAAGTGCAGGGATACTCCTAAAAACAATACAAACTGAAAATAGAAAATTGATTTTTTACTAGGATACAAGTTGTTTATGGAACTAACAATTTTAAAGTCAACCAAATACAGTTTGCTTTTTTGGCTTTGACTTAATTATTCTTGAGTTATGAATGTGGAACTGTCCAAGAAGGCACAGAATTTTGATGGAATCATATATTTAAGGACTATAGCTTCATATTTTGCGTATAGATATGAGAGTGGTATCAATCTTCTCATCTAACTCTCGGCAAGAAAGCAAATAAGCCTATTAAGTAACTAAGTAGCTTGACAAAAAATAGTCAAAATAAAACAAAGAAATACCTGCCGGCTATCGATAGAAACATTATCATCTATACTAGTCCTCGGTTGTAACAGAATAAGCTAAAAACAATCAAGAACATTCAATCATCCCCAAAAAATGATTCCCAAACATCATCAAGGTTGTTGACGACTCAGAGGAAAGATTAAAGTCAAAGTAAACTACTGCCAGCTGTGGAGCATTTGTTGGTGTAGGTTGGAAACTGTAGTTTCATTGTTTCAGGGACATTGCAACTTATTGAGTTTTTAAAATGAAAACCAAGCATGTATTATATAGACACTGCAATTTCGTACCAGAGAGTGTGGCTCCACTGTGGGTGCTGCCTGGAGTGGTAGCGTCAGGCTCATCCTGCAGGAGCTCTCCGATGGAGAAGGACGCCTTGCTGGGGTCACCGAGGCCTGAGGTCTCGTCTCCTTCACTCTCTGCCGAGATGGCAAACTTTGGTAATAAATTGGGACGAGGGGCCTGATTGACACCGTCAGTGTCTGTCGAGTGGGACAGCGAAGGCCTGGTTGAAAGAGAGAACAAAGAGATGAACAGATTCTTACTCCCTGTAAGAGCCAAATGTTGTTTAAATATACTGTATATCTTAATATTATGAACAGATTTACATGATAATGATTGTTTAATAACTGTGAATAATTTCTGCTCTATGAGAGATAGAGCTGTATACAAAGTGTCGTTTTTGCTGTTGGTAGAGTTCAAATATATTGTGTTTGACTTAAAGTGTTCCTCGTAGCGTCTTATGCTGACGTGATAGTGAGCTGCTGTAACCAAAGAGTTTCCCCTCGGGGATTAATAAAGTATTTCTGATTCTGATTAATGTAGGAGTCATACGTAAAAGGATCATTAATCAGCAGTTATTGAGGGAAGGAGGTTGCCTCGTTGTAGCCTTCTTGACCACTTGGATTACATTTGTTGTTTTTGCTGCTGTTGCTTTTCCAAGATACATTCCAGCTGTGTACAAAGAAAGATTATTGCTGACTACCTGGAGGACCAGAACAATAATTACAGCTTAAAACTGTTCATCTGACTGATTGTATTAATTTATAATCTTATATTTTTGATGCATAGTGGAATTGTATGTAGTAGGAAAGTGTAAAAATATCAGACAGTGTGGAAACCAAGTGGCTTAAATAGAAACTAAAATGTGCCATTGCACTCTCAACTTGTGAGTAATTTTAGGATATGAGATAATAATTAAATATAAATACAAAGAATTAAATTGTCATTAAGACATACATAAACATGCTATAATGATGTAAAACTAAGTATGTTTTCTTTCTTCTTAACTGGTTTTTAACCTTACTTGCAGTGGGTCATTTTAAAAAATATTTGTATTTGTCTATTTTTATCTATTTTTTCAAAGCCACAAAATATAATAGTGATTCATATCTATAGCAGCTTAAGGCTCAACATCTGCGTCAAAAGCATCTTACATCACAAACAGATGTATACGAGCACATAGAATAAATGTTCTTGTGTTACATGGGGAGATGGGCTGCTTTAAACTCCATCTTAGGGAAACCACTAAGTGCATTAACTCAAGTGCAATTTTGAGGTACTTTATGCTACTTTATTATTCTACTCCCTTACATTTCAGAGAGAAATATTGTACTTTTAACACCACCACATTTATTTCACAGCTATAGTTACTACTACTACTACTACTTCAGATTAAGATTTTACATAAAAAAAGAAAGATAATCTTATAAAATACAATTCAGATTTCATCTTGTGATTCATATGATATCCCAATTCAGGCATTAAGCGCTGAAAGTGCATATTTAATCTCTGCTACATACTGTATTGTGTTTCTGTGCAGAGGTTTAATGAACCTGAGTTATAATCTTGATTCAAGGATGGAGGTGAGCATACATTTCAGCAAAGTCTGGCGTCCAGCTGAGAGAGTCAACAGTCAGTGGGCTGTCACTCTTCTTCCCCTCTGTCTCTCCCTTCTCCTCCAGGTGCCCTCGGGACAAATCAAGGCTGCTATAAACCTGACAACCACACAGAAACAATGATTCACTTCAGTGCATGCAGGTTATTAATGCTAAATTCTGTTCTATTCGCAGATGTTTAAAAACACACATTGTCAGGTTCAGAATAAGCTTCTGTACAGATAGCAAGTAATAGTTACCTTACATTTATACACCAGGGTTTCTAACATTTATAATTAAGAGGAGAACAGAAACACTGTGCTGTCTGTGTTAATGCAGACTTCATCATGTCTTCCAAGCATGGAGTTTAGGTGCAGCTGAGGAAAAGGTTCAGTGTAGCTCAACACTTCCTCTGAGACGCCCCACTGCTTTTTGAGACGCTGTAATGCTTTGTTTTGATGTGAGAGGGGAGCATACTGCAATGCAGCACAACAATGACTCCCAGCTTGTATGACTGTATTGTGTATTGTGTTCCACATTACGAAAAAAAGAAAAACAAAAACAGATCTGATTTGCAAGCGGAAAATATATGCAAAGCTGAAATCTACGTTTAATACTGTAGGGGTAAAGGAGAGTGGTGGGGGACACACATTTCCATATGAAATACCAAGTGCTCATGCTTCCTTTCCCATGAGAAAAGGAGCAGGACAGATGATGGCATTAACACATTTACATGACTAACATCTTTGGCAGTAATGATGATGCACATGTGTTAGTCTGAGACTAGAGACATTTGAGGAGGGAGATTAAGGACACACCTTAGAGAATCTGTGAGAACATGAGGAGAACTGCCGCAGCTCCACATTGAAGTCTTCATCATTTGTATCCTCTTCCTCTGTCTCCAGGTGATGGTATCTCTCAGAGCGAGCTGAGAATGATGAGAGGTTCAGATGCTTTTTCATGCATAAACAGTTGATTTTATTTTGTACTGATGATTTAACTGGGAGAGTTTAAGGCCGATCCAAGTCGTAGAAGTGCTCCATGTAACATTGTATATGGGGGGAGAAGAATTCCAGGTGCGCCCATAATAGCTCCTCTCACTTTGCACCTCTATAGTGTTGATACTAAAGAAAACTACAAATATGATGATTAGGAGGCAAGATCGTAAGTTATCTTTTCTATGATTTCTAAGCAGAAATATGGATGCTTATCCGCTACGGACACATGTAAAAAATAATACATTGTCAAAAACCTTGACTGTTTCTGTTTTCTACTGGATTATATAACTCACTGTCAAAGTAGCTGGTGTCATCTTCAGACTCCAGCTGAGGAATAAACTCAGCCTTCTGCCTCAGCAGGCTATTCCAGTCCAGGTTGTGGAAAAACTGATGCTGCTTCACTTCAGCAGCTCCACCTGCAGATGGAATAAATTCAAATGAATAACTAGTTTCAATAAAATGTCAGGACAAATGTGAAAATTGCTTGTGAAGAAAACACATACATAAAACACTGTGTAGTGACAATGAACGGTTTAGTTGGACACAGGAGGTGAAGAAAAGCTTACGCTATGTTTTCCTTTTCCCTAGTGGCTGCAGGCCAAACCGATATCATGACCATAAATTATGCAGTACAATTTCCTGCCTGTGACCTTTCCTGGAATAGCGGGAGCGTCTGTGAATGGCAGCCTGGCAAGGGGAGATTGAGATGAACAAGGAGGTCCAGCTGTCCCCGGACCGACCCGGCTACGTGCATCCCTCTGATTAAAAGCCTTTGTCCCAGGTCATGGCCACTTTTACAGTCCACAGATCTACACACTCTTAGTGTCTGATCATGCATGGAACTAGATTCATGGACTGGCTAGGAAATAATTGCAATTGATCAAAGGGAAGAGGTGAAGAGGCCACAGGATAAACTGCTCGGCTGTTGGATGACCTCAATTTCTTCCCCGGTGACTTGGAATAATGAGCGGTGCTGAGGTGGCACTAACGGTCACATGAGAATTTATGGTGGCCTGCTGTGGCGGTCTAGTCCTAACCAAGTTACTGGCTGTACCACATTTTCTTTGTTCTTTGTGTTTGTACCTGTGCCCATCCTTTCCAGAGGATTCTGTCTGAGCAGCAAGGTGATGAGCTCCTGAGCGTCAGGAGGTGGGGCGTCCTCTCCCTCAGGCCAGTTGATCTCGTCTGGAAACACACAATGCATCAGTTTGAATCAAAATACTCAACATACAAGCAGCCCATGAAGCTCCATTGCTATTATATTACTAAGTTGTGGTTTTGAAGTTGGAAAACACCAGGCTTTGCTCAGATAATATATAGATATGTTCCTGAGCAACAACATTGTAACCAAGGTGTAAAAAACTAACCAGTGTATGAGGAGATCAAATGAGAAGTTGCTTTAATGCCTTAAACGGCATTAATTGCAAACTTAATGGTCAATATCCTGAGAAGGAAACATCCTGTTAGTTCAGAGAGCATAATTAGCTGTTTGCATTTAGCAATCTGGTCAGAACCCTGAATTTTAATAAGGTTTGCACACAAACTGATGAAGAAAAGAAGAAAGAAGAAACTCCTGTTTTAGGTTAAACAACTCACACTGTTACTGCGTTTTTGTGGATTTTAAATAAATATTGCCAATTTTTGTCAGACTCTATAAACAAGTCTGGTGATCTGACGTGAGTTTAGCGTTTCAGTGTGTGACTTGGTGACTGCTGATCGAGATGCAGAATGATGGCTTTGAAAGGAAAATGCATCACTTACTCTTAGAATTTTTTCAGAAACAGGCATGCTTAGTCTCTATTCATGACCTGTGTGGCTGAAATATAATACTTTCTGTAATTCTGTATTGATAGCGTTTCTTATGAGTGAAGCTTTATCTGTATTTACTGCAGGCATCTAATATGAGGTTCTGAACTCACGTAACACATGTGGCATATATCTAGTGGTACATTTTGACAATATACAGCAGGAGTTTTAGACATGCTGATGTTCAAAACATTTTATATCCAGAATATTATATTAGTAACTTGTGCAGCAGGTAAATAGCAGGAATTTCATATGTGCTATCTAAAAATAAATAAAATGCTAATGGAGTCTGTGCTTTTAACCTGTGCTGCGCGTTCCTGGTTTGGGACACACTTTTTGTCATGTTAGCTAGCTAGAGCCGACAGATGTCAATATCAAAATGCGATGTGCAGTAAAAAGGTTTTGGAAATGTGAGGATGAGTGCCATGTATAAATTTACTTCTACATAATCTTACTGGTTTTCAGCAAGTTGTTGATTTCTAAATGCTGAACGTGTCCATATATAAGCTACCATGAGACTGTGGCAATGAGTTTTTTACCCCCATGCTGCACATGCATCTTCGATTGTTTGTAAACAGGAAACCTGTCTATAAGAACAATAAGATTATCAGCACAAGCAAAACGTATGTAAGAATTGTTTTTTATTCTACTATTGAATTGGACGTTTTGACCTGTCCTGAGGACTGCCTTCACCTAATAAGCCACGAAGGCTGATATTTGCTTCTTCTCTTGCAAAAGTGCTTCTTTTAAAATAGCTTCACCAGCAAAGTCAGACAAAACTAAATTAGTCTTAAGGTGTAAGCATAATGTTGAATGAGACAATTTACATGTGCTCTAGCTTTTAGTGAAAAGCCTCATGGATAAGCAATGAAAAGGGGAGCAAAGCCTGTCTGTGCCATGCTGATTGTCTGCTCTGTGCACAGTTTGTCCCCCATTTTAATCAAATTTGGGAGGGGAGGTATGAATATGTATGTGCGGCCTGAGGCCACAGTGGCATGCATTCAGTGGGTTCAGGCCCCTTTAATTAACAGTCACTCTCAGAGGCTTGGTACAGTTTGATTGAGAGCATACCAAATCAGTCATGGCATGCCATTCATTTCCATGCCACAGACAGGCTGTTATCCAACAACTCCAAATAACACAATTCATCTGAGCCACACCGCTGACAAGATAAAAGCTCTTGTTTTCAAGATTAGGATTTTCTCAGTGCTGCTGTCACCATGAGACTACAAGAGAACAAAGTAACATCATCATACTATTAAAACTTCACTTGTGGTCTGAAGTCAAATAATATCCACTTACTCTGTTTTGCTACTGGCCCTCAGGGAAATCTCAGTCTTCTATAAATTGAGAAATATGCACTCCGACTAATGCCATGTGGTCACTATTTAAATGATTAATTCATATCTGAATGAGGTTTGGGAATTTCTCCTGATGTGCTCAACAGAATCCGTACGCCAGATGCTGTGACACTTTGCTTAAATCACCTCTGGCCGCAGAAAATGTGTCTAGTAAAACGTTATAGTATAGTTTATTTTCATCTTTAAATACAAACATCAGAGAAGATTTAAAATAAGGGAGTTAATGCATTTTACAAATGATACAATTAAAAACACAAAAACACTTGATTCCTCAGTTAAATTTCATGCTATGCACTGTAATTAAAACATGTTTGAGGAACATAAAAAGCTTAATTTACTATCTTAATTAGCAAGGAAATCTGTTTGCATCCAAGGCACCAGATCAGATAGCATCAGATGCACTGGACGGAGAATCACACCTCTATCATAATGTCTGAGCAGCAGTCATCACAGAAACTTTGTTTTTTTTAATAATCATCTGAGAAGAAAGGGAGGTAACACTGACCACTGATGACCTGTCCGAACAGCTGCTCTGGTGTGTCTCCAAAAAAAGGCACACAGCCCACAAGGAACTCGTAGAGGATGATGCCCATAGCCCACCAGTCCACCGGCTTCCCATAGCCTTGTCTCAGGATCACCTCTGGTGCAATATACTCTGGGGTTCCACACACCTGTACAGAAAAGAAATACAATTAATATTCTAAACATGATGTGGTTTGCGGAAAATGTATTGTCACAACTGTCCATCATTATAGTTAGATAAGATTTACCTGCTTATCAGAGAACTCCCTGGCATCTTTCTCTATATGTCCCTCATACAGGTTAGTGGTCATGTTCATCAGCCCAACTTTGGACAACCCAAAATCTGTCAGCTTAATGTGTCCCATTGACGTAACCAGCAAACTGTGAGGAAGAGGGACGTAGGGGGAAGGAAAGAGGACAAGACGAAGAGAATAGAAAAATGACAATACATTGTGATAATGAAAAACAAAAACACAGATTTTATGTAACAGTCAGCAAACCTTCAGGTAGTTAAGCTTTCAGACAGTGATCATTATAAAAGACTGCACAGGTTACTTGCATTTCTACCATCATTAGTAGTATTTGTTGTATTAAAAAATACTGACAGTGGTGGAAGAAGTATTAGATCCTTTACTTCAGTAATGGTAGTAACACCACAATGTAAAAAGTACTGCATTACAAGTAAAACTCCTGCATTCAACATTTCAAGTAAAAGTAAAAACATATTAAGGTAAATTTACTTAAAATACCAAAAGTAAAAGAACTAATAATCAAAATGGCTCCTTTTGTTAGAAATGTTAGGTTAGATTTTTAGGTATGTTATATTATTATTACTGACGCATTAACATCCACCATCTTCTGAGGGAAATATCTGGAAATATAGAGCAGCTAAATGCTTCATTATATTCACCAGCTAGTCACTAGCTTTGTCTTTGTCTGCCCTTTGGTGCTGAGCTGGTAGTGTACAGTCGAGACAGTAGAGCTGTAGGGAACTGCAGAGTCGCGTGATAATTCTCTGTGGGTTCATCACTATGAGCTACCATTGCTAATATAAAAATATTGATTACGGCTGCTTTAAATTTTGTGAGGTCTCACTTGTCTGGTTTTAGGTCCCTGTGGACGATGCCATAGTTGTGGAGATACTCCAGAGCCAATACTGTCTCTGCAAAGTACATCCTGGCCATATCCACAGGCAGGGGACCCATGTTCTTCAAAAGGGTGGCACAGTCTCCACCTGTAAAGATCAATGGAGTGATGGTTACAGATGTGCTTGAGACAACACACAGGAGACATTGTTCAAAGTATACAGCACTATGCACTAAAAAACCTAGCTGCTGACCTTCGACATATTCCATCACCATGCACAGGTGCCGCCGTGTCTCAAAGGAGCAGTACATGGACACCACAAAAGGGTTCTCAGCAAAGGTAAGGATGTCTCTCTCCACAAAAGCCTGTTGAATCTGATTCCTCAAAATCAAGTTCTGCTTGTTGATCTTTTTCATGGCAAACCGCTGCTTTGTTTCTTTGTGCCGAACCAGATAAACAGCTCTGTGGAATAAATAGTTTACCAGTCAGCTGGGGAAAGAACTGATCCTCTCTTAGGAACAAGTTGTCACATTTGGGGTTGATCATCAAATCGGTTTTATTGTCAATTGTTATAAACGTCTAGTGGAAACAGAGGGAAAAAGGCAATATGGAAAGGGAGATAACTGAAAACAGAAAAAGAAAAGGTCAGTTCTAAATGAAATTCTGAATAGCTTCCTTGTTGGGGCTATCACAAAGCATCTATCATCAGAGATGGGATAATCTGGTATAGAATAAGATGTCCTTACCCATAGGCACCATTGCTGATGAGTTTTGTCATCTCAAAGTCCAATTCACAGGGTTTACGCCGGGACCGCAAGGATGTGCTGAGGCTCTGAGACTGAGGGCAACAAGAGAGACAAATAATAAAACTAAATTAAAAAGATAAAATCTTTGCTTTGCTGTTACACCTGCGGTAAAGATGGAGTAGATCAATACAATAATCTATTTCTGAGTGCTTACAGAGTCATCTGTTTCTGGTGTTTCTGCAATCCCGCTGTCACAGCTGGTCAGCTGAGCAATTTCTACAGAGAAAAACAAAATAAAATTAAGAAAAAAGAAGCAGGTATGCAGCAGTTTAAAAATAATAAGAATACATAATAAGAATAAGTAGGGTATTATGAATTATATTATGAATCTATAACTTCATGTGAAGCCCATGAACATGTTCTGCAGTGCAGTTTTTGAAACAAAGGTAACCTAAATGCTGAGAAATCAGGTCCTATAAACAAATAAAAAAGCCCAGCAGACTTTAGTGTGTATTCACCTATTAGGTTTGAGGTGCTGACTCCAAGATAATCTGAATTGAGAATAAATGGGGTGGAAATCAGATGTGGCAACACAAACACATGTCTAACACCCATTTTGAAAATCACCACTCCAGAACAAGTGCTCATTATAAACCACCTTGCATCTTTTACGTTTTTTCTGTGAGTGTGTGTTTGTGTGCAACCATGCCCAAGTCCATGTGTGTGATTTCACAGGGGCGTGTTTGTCCTGTCTCTAGAGAGCCTGTAAACACATTTCCACTGCTATTTAACATCTGTCCTTCCTTGTAGGTTTGCTTCAGGCACACAAGGCACTGGGCAAACGAAACACAGGAGACTCTCAGGGGAAATGAATGGAGAGACTGGCTGATGAGCCAGCCTGTGTGGATCTGTATATGGTCTGTGGGGAGGCCATTCCTTTCTAATTAGTCATAATGAATGTTGTTTGTTACTGAATCTGGAGAGACAGAGGGTCATTAGAAAGACAGTCTGTTCAGTACAGGACATTAGTCAAGAGTATCTTTGTAAGTCCCCTCCACAGCTCAAGTCTTTCATTCCTTTACAGCCTCACTACAACAGTATTCAATTTGGTAATATTTACTGCATCACTGACATTATTGAAGAAGCAGGAACTGTAATACTCAGCACTTCACTGGAATTATATAAGATAGGATACTTCTAGAAATACAGTATATTATTTTTCTTCTTTTCCCTAAAGAAGAAGAAACTAGATAACCATGATTTTCTGCTCCAGTAATGATGAAAAATGACAATTGAGAACTGAAACACATTAATAGTGGAATATCCTAACTTTTACCCATATTTTATTATTAATTTCATTCTGTTATCCCATTTGTTGAAGAGTGCATTATGACTGATGATGACCATGAACTGAGTCTTTCCTGTACCTTCCAGAGGATCTCTTGTGAGTCCCAGCTGGCTGATGATGTAACGAGGGATGTCCGTTTTGATGCCCTGACCCTCTTTAGCATGTCCTTCAGCGGCCTCCAAAAGGTGGTAAAATTCCTCTGGGTCAAACTCCTGGAGACACAGCAGGAAACACACAATGTTTAAGAAGACAATGCACGTTTTAATGGAGGTAAACAACAAATCTGTGGTTTTTGTACCAAGACCTGGTGTTTTTGTGGTTTTACTTGTCCTTTTTATATGTCTCAGTGTGCAGTTTGAAGGTTTGGTGAATGGTGAGATTATCGTAGTTCACGTGAATTACAGGATGTCAATGGGATCAAGTGGCAGTAGGATTTGTCGGTTGCTGTTTGTAAGCACGCGACTCAAAGTTGGCCCCTCCTCCTGGCTCAACGAGCTAGAGCGAGAGAGCGCGAGCAGCTTTGGTCGAGGGAGTGGCGTAAGTGAGAACAAAGCAGTGAAACGGATAAATAAAACATTATTTTCTGATTGTTTCACAGCGGTTATGTTCTAAAGCACGAATAAACATGCCCACACCTTCGCACAACCCTGCCAGAAGGATTCTGAGCAGAGAGCAGAGGAGCGAGACAGAGACAGCAATGTAAACCTGGTCCCTACTTTTTTTTTTTTTTTTTTAAAAACAGAGTCACTGTAATTGGCTGGGGGCTACACACCACTGCCCAAAGGTTGATACCCAGAAAAGTGCTGAACACAGCAAACAAATAAGAAACTAAGAAAATACAGGCAGAGGGCAGGGTCTCTGCAGATACAGACACCGCCACACACTTCTAGTGGGTCATAAGTGATGATTGAGAGGGATTATTTTTGTATAAGTATACACATTGTTTTTTAGGAAAATCCTACTCATTCTACCTTTAAGTTACACATGTATAAAGAAACATGATAAAAGATCACATTTCTGATCTACTTCCTGTTTAAAAGCACCCACAAAAGAAGTCCAATAACTGATTTTTTGGCCACTTAAGGGGCAGTGGAAACAAGTTGTGAACACAATATTGACAACATTAGTAACATCTAGCAAGCTGATATGGCAAACTTGTAAAACAGTTGCCTACACATGCTTACACATCCAGCAGTTATGGAGCAACATTCATTTGGAGTCCCGTTTCTGGTCATAGTCCGACATTCTCTCTCTTTTAGCTCTGTTTTTGGACTCTACCAACTCCTAAAGGAAACATCTGTCTGTTTAGCTGCTAAATGCTCCACTATGTTCACCAGCTAGTCTCTAACTGTGTCTGTCTGCTGCTGAGCAGGTCGTGTTCAGTGGGTTTTTAGAGCTTTTTCGCTGAAAACAGCTGCCTGCTGCAGTCAAAAATGACGCTATGAGAGTGGTGAGAGTGAACCAAAACAGTAAAGTTACGGACAGATAAACAATGAGCTGAAACTCACTATAAAGCTCCGTAAAGCTGAGGGGAGATGCAGATTCAAGTGATAATTCTCTTACATTAGCATGTTTCACTTTGGGTAAGTAGAAAAAATTCTTTTAACAATTAACTATTCTATTGAGTAACAGTCTCAAGAAGATAGGAATTATATATAAAAAAAAAATCAAAAACAAAAGATGTGTAGCACATACATACAGTATATTTTAGATTAGTGATAGTAAACATACCAGACATTCCAGCAGTCGAGCAGGTCGGGCTATGATTATGAGGATCTTCTTCACCAGCTCTCTGATGAAGTTCACCTCCTCGCTGTCTGATCTCTCTGTGGACTAGACAGCAGCCAACCAGAAAAGATACAAGATCTCAGTTTTTCACGTTATTATGGACTGGTCAAAGTCAGGTATAGTAAAAATGCAGATACAAAATAACACATTCATATTTTGCTTGTGTAATCCAAAAAGAACAAGGATGCATTCTGGCTACCTGGATTAGGAAATACAGTTGCAACTTGAGAAACAAGTTGTTGTTAACAAGTTATTGTGCAACAAACTGTTGAAAATTGTTTCATCCAGATGGTGAGAAAAGTCTTTAAGGATTCTATAAATACGCCAATAAGATCGCCAAATAATTATTTTCCAGAAAATCAGATGCTTAGCTCTGTGACTCAAATGTAATATAATACATGAGAAGCAAAAACTGGGGCCAGGTCCTCCTGCTGTAAAGATCTAAAACAGCACTAACACTGTTTCCACAACATTTTCATGCAATTTCTCTATAAAAAACATTATTGGTATTTTGGTGTACAGTCTTTGAAAACATCTCTGTGATTTCTGAAGACGTGCTCACCTCCTGAACAAGCCTCTCCAGCTTGTCAGTGAGCTCGCAGAAGTAGCTGGAGGTGATGAGTCCTAGCCGGCTCTTCTCCAGACAGTCACGAGCCAGTTCAATTATCTGGTGGTGGGCAAAGCCGAGCACACCATCTGCCAAAGGGAGGACGCTCTCTGGAGAGTTGCTGCGGATGATCTCCTGAATCCTTTCCTCCATCTGAGCTGTGGCCTGCAGTTAGAAGGAAGGTATCAGTTTGGTAATGCATAAGATAATTAATGGCCAGACACGGCTGTAGCAAACTTATACTTATTGTGGGCCCTTACCTTAGGAAACCGCTCCTTGTAGACGTGATTCATCATAATAATCTCATGGTCGTAACATGATGGAGATCTTCCAGGGCTGAAAAATAAATTGGACTAAATTCAGTTCCTGAGTGGCACCAATGGTATGCAATACCATGAGAACACAATGTTAATTTGTAGAGGTAAAACAATACCTGAGACTGCGTGAGCGGGGTCGCATGGCCGCCGCTCTGCGGCATTCATCCCCGGAGATACTCTCAGTGCAGAAGTGCTTGGAGAGGAAGTGCAGTTCATCTGGCGTAGGCTGGAAAGGCAGCTGGTGCAGCTTCTCCTGTGATGAACAGGATGACTGGAAATGAAACACATATATATTCAACATGAAAAGAAAAAAGGCGGCAATTTGTTTGTGTGGATAAAAAAAAAAAGTATACGATGCTAATAGACAATCCTGTGTTTTGGTAGTTAATCTCAAGTACCTGCCAAATTTTAAGGAATAGTTCGACATTTCGGGAAGTACTATATGTTTTTTGCTTTCTAGATGAGAAGATTTGCAACATTCTCATATCTGTGCTTAACACACAAATATAAAGCTACTGCCAGGAGATGGCTATTAGCTTAGCATAAAGACTTGAAGCAGGGGGAAACAGCTAGCCTAGCTCTGTCCAAAGGAAAAAAAAAGTTAAAAACAAGTTTAAATGAACAACATAAAACATGTTAATTAGTGAGCTGTAGAGGTTCTGGTAGGTGGATTTGCATTGCATTTACATTTCATTTTATTTATTTTAATTTATTAAACAAATCAAACTGTTAAACTGAACTTAAAAACTATGAGCCTGACCCTCACCACATAACAAAAACCATTACTTTTTCTAATATGAATTGATCGATGACTCATGCTTCACCAGAGAAACAAGGACATGTTTCCTTTGATAGATGGTGTGAATAGCAGGAAATGGACTAGATGACCAACTACCACACAAAAAAACACAATTTTCATTCCCCCTGACACTTTGTAATTCCTGTAAATGTTAGTGTGTGCTTACATGTATTGTATGTAAATGCTCTGTGGCTCTGTCTGCTTCCTATAAATGATTTTGCTGATATATTTGAATACAATTACAGTGGTGTAAAAAAGTGTTTGCCTCCTTCCTGATTTCTTATTTTTTGCATGTTTGTCACACTTAAAATATTTCAGATCATCAAACAAATTTAAATATTAGTCAAAGATAACAGAAGTAAACACAAAATGCAGTTTTTAAATGAAGGTTGTTATTATTAAGGGAAAATAAAATCCAAATCTACATGGCCCTGTGTGAAATAGTGATTGCTCCCTAAACTTAATAACTGGTTGGGCCACCCTTAGCAGCAACAACTGCAATCAAGTGTTTGTGATAACTTGCAATGAGTGTTTTACAGCACTGTCGAGGAATTTTAGTCCACCCATCTTTGCCAAATTGTTGTAATTCAGCCACATTGGAGGGTTTTCGAGCATGAACTGCCTTTTTAAGGTCATGCCACAGCATCTCAATAGGATTCAGGTCAGGACTTTGACTAGGCCACTCCAAAGTCTTCATTTTGTTCTTCAGCCATTCAGGGACCCCACAACAACATCAAAAGAACTGCAGGCCTCACTTGCCTCACTTAAGGTCAGTGTTCATGACTCCACCATAAGAAAGAGACAAAAATGGCTTGCATGGCAGTGTTCCAAGACGAAAAACCACTGGTGAGCAAAATGAACATTAAGGCTCGTCTCATTTTTGCCAGAAAACATCTTGATGATCCCCAAGACTTTTGGGAAAATACTCTGTGGACTGACGAGACAAAAGTTGAACTTTTCGGAAGGTGTGTGTCCCATTATATCTGGCATAAAAGTAACACCGCATTTCAGAAAAAGAACATCATACCAACAGTAAAATATGGTGGTGGTAGTGTGATGGTCTGGGGCTGTTTTTCTGCTTCAGGACCTGGAAGACTTGCTTTGATAAATGGAACCATGAATTCTGCTATCTACCAAAAACTCCTGAAGGAGAATGTCCGGCCATCTGTTCGTGACCTCAAGCTGAAGCGAACTTGGGTTCTGCAGCAGGACAATGATCCAAAACACACCAGCAAGTCCACCTCTGAATGGCTGAAGAAAAACAAAATGAAGACTTTGGAGTGGCCTAGTCAAAATCCTGACCTGAATCCTATTGAGATGCTGTGGCATGACCTTAAAAAGGCAGTTCATGCTCGAAATCCCTCCAATGTGGCTGAATTACAACAATTCGGCAAAAATGAGTGGGCTAAAATTCCTCCACAGCACTGTAAAAGACTCATTGCAAGTTATCGCAAACGCTTGAATGCAGTTGCTGCTAAGGGTGGCCTAACTAGTTATTAAGTTTAGGGGGCAATCACTTTTTCACGGCCATGTAGGTTTGGATTTTATTTTCCCTTAATAATAACAACCTTCATTTAAAAACTGCATTTTGTGTTAACTTGTGTTATCTTTGACTATAAATTTGTTTGATGATCTGAAACATTTAAGTGTGACAAACATGCAAAAAAAAAATCAGGAAGGGGGCAAAAACTTTGGCACACCACTGCATGTTCTTTCAGAGTGAAATAGATGAAGACAGAGGAACTAGACACACTAAGAGAGAGAGAGAAATGGGGAAATGTGTGGGTGTGTGTTGCCTACTTGTCAAAGTCATGTTTACTCCAGAACAAATCTTTTGCCTCTCATACAGAGCGTTTGTTCACAAAGAATTGTCACTACAGTGAGCCAGACACATGAGTAAACAGAGCCACCATGACAAATACTGAATTCCACATTAAAGTCCTTTTCACTTCAATTGCTTATTTGTTATTCATGGTGACTTAAACAGATTTTTATTATATTTGATCAACTTTCCATCATGTTTTCCATCATGTTTTAGCATTATGAATTGATGTTTAATTAGGACTGAACTGTTTTTTATAAATAAAAAAAAATCACAATTGCAAGAACTGTGATTTTAATTAAAACTTACTTATGTATTAACAACCTGCAGCAAGTTAAAGTTTAAGCCAACAACTGTCTTCGGTAATTTTAAGAAAAAACACCTCTCTGTATAATTGTTTATGTTTGAAATAAGGAGTGGGCTTATCTTTTTGCTGTTCATAAAAAATCTTTTTCAACATGTCAATTCCAGACAGATAGCTAGAAGTTAGCTCGTAGATGATCAGTAAATGACAAAACAGTGTACAGGCAGTGAACAGAGCTGTCTTTTAAGCTTATCACCTTAAAAGCTCTGAATTGAGATCTCCAGGATTCAGGGCTGTGAGACAGTGTCTCCTGTCAAACTTTTGAATATTGTGATTATATCTGAATATTACTGAGTAATATCAAGAGGTTTACTTGTAAATGTTGACTTTTCTCTGACTGGTTTAAAAAAAGAACCCTGGGAGGACATTAAGAACAAGCAACAACAACATTTTATTTTAATTTTAATTAATGTAAATACATAACTTTTGGCAGAATCACATCTTGTTTAATACTATACAGACCACAAATACAGGCCTGTGCACTTGGATATTTTCTTCAAATTGTTCAACCCTACTTTAACCACTCTGTATTGTTGATATATTTCATTGTGTCTAGCTGAAATGGATTAGGTTGACCTGTTATATTTCTTGATGCCAGTTGCGTCAGACTGGGTGAGTGCATGATGCTTACAGAGACGGTGGAGCTGGGTGTGTTGGTTCCATATCCAGAGGAGGGAAGGGAAGCCAACGACCAGCGGCGACCATCAGTCCTGTTACACAACAGCAAAGACAGAGAATCAAGTCTGACACCAAATCCATAAAAGAACAATGGATTAAAATGTACATTTCCAGTTCTTTACAATGCTAGTCAGTGGAAAGAATTTGTCTTCAAGAATGTGTGTTCAAAGACAAATTTGTAAAATTGTCTTTAGAAACATGAAATATGCTCCATTTCCATGTTTGTATTCAAAACATGTAAATTAACTCCTACAATCCTAATGAGCACGTGGTTATAGATGAATGGTGACCTTTTGTTGGTATTGTTCAAAATGATTCTACTAGTTACACTAGACAAGAAAGCAATGTAGAACTGAAACTAGATGCTAGAATGATGGAAAAGAAAACTTCAGAGCTACGACAAGACAAACTAATGAAGGGGGGAATGAACTATAAAGTGTACTCAAATGTGGGGTTATGAAAATTCAAGGGCAAATGGAAGCCTAACATGAAGTTACCTGTCTGCTCTGTGGCAATGACTGTGGAATTATAATAAAAAATACACAATTACATGATATCATGTTGAGAAATGGTATAAAATAAATACGTTACTGATGCTGTTTTTGAAAGGATAAATAGACTCTGAAGACTTGTGCTGGCAGAGAAAATATCTTTATTGGCTGACACTGTTGAATGAGCACAACTCGGAGCACAGCATACTATCTTTTTTTGAAGAATCTGTATCTGACAAGTCTCCCTCTGGTCTTTACTGGCTGATTTGTTCATCTGGAATCAAGTAAATATCCATGGTTGTATATACCTTCGTGCAAAGGAGAAATGAGCAGAGGCACTAGGAGAGAAATTTCTAGGACTGTCTTGTGGGCTCGTTCCTGCAAGAAAAACACAAAGAAATGGAGATTAATCATTTTTAAAAGGAAAACAAACAACCTGTGAGCAAAAATTTCAATAAGACCGAATTCCAATTTCAATTTGCAACCAAAACAAAAACTTATAAACTGTAATAAACCACTGATGGCTGCATTATCACGGACCAGAGTCAACATCGCAAAGATGACCGAGTTTTAAATGTCATGTAGTATAAACAAAACATACAAATAAATAATGTCTTTCATTTTAACTTCCTTGAAAAAAACAGACAAACCTTGAAATCTTCCTTAAAAGTTAAAATCTGTATAAAAATCAGTGGAAACATTTATTCTCTGTTAAGGTGATGGGAGAGCTACAACGAATCCTAGCTTGAGTGAAATAATTAGAAGTGCTTCCAGAAAGTTTAATGAAAACCAACTAGGGCTGCAACTAATCATTTTCATTATTTATTCATCTGCAGATTATTTTCTTGATTAATCGTTTGGTCAATAAAATGTCAGAAAATAGTGAAAAATGCTCATCACAATTTCCTGTTGGCTTTTTCACTTGAAAAAGTATGAAACTATTAACTATCAAAATTGTTGCCGATTATTTTTCTGTCGATCGACTAATCGTTAAAGTTTTAAAACCAACAAGATATAAAACTATACAGTTATAGTTGAATTTTTACAACGTACATTTAGTTTGTATTGATTTGAGTACCCCACCAGAACCCAGCTACACAGGATTAATGCATCTCATCAGACCTCAAGGCTGCTATACGAACCATCAGTATACCGAAGTAGGTTTAGAGAACAGTTTCTGTTTTTTGATCTCTCACAGTAATCTAGGCTACAGTGCACTGGTCTTCTAAGAGTTAGAAACAAGGTCAGCAACCAGGCAAACTAAATACACCCACAGCTCATTGCAAAGATGTGTCTGAATGTCAAACATGTGATGCCTGATGGCAGCATACGGTGTAGTTTGATATTCTCTTCTCACTGATCTTAAATAGTTAAACTTCCGAGAGACTGTGGTTTACTTTGCAAATTTGATAGTTACCTAGAAAAGCCTGGCAGGCACATAACTTATCAAGACTGCCTTGATGTTGCAATAAAAACTCAAGTGCTAGAGAAAAAAGGCAAGTCTTTTATGTGGCTTTTGCTAAAATGCACTTCAATTTATTTAAAGTGCACATCACCCACAGTGTCTTTGCACACTTTACAGGTTAAAATATATACACTTAGAAACAGGCAGAATCCTAAACAAACAGGTAAAAATGTTAATGTAACAACAGGACTTAGGTTAGGAAATTTAAAAAGTTCATAAATCAACAATAACAAAATTGAGGTAACTAGTTATCAAAGTAGAAATCAGTTGAATGTTTTTCCAACCAGTGATACTAGGAGGGGCCAAAGCATAGCGCAACAAATTAGGTTTTAAGCCTAGATTAGGAAATCTCAACAGAGTCTGCTTCCCAAATTTGCATAGGGAGTTTATTCCAAAGTAGGAGAGAATGATGAGCAAAGGCTCTACTAGGGGTGGGCAATATGGCCAAAATCTTCTATCACGGTATATGTCATTTTATATCACGGTTACGGTATATATCACGATACAGTAATTGTTCTGTAAATTCAATTAAGAAATGGTTTGAAATAACCATACCGTGCTTCATAACATTTGATTTTCTTCTTTTAATTGGAACTTCCATACAAAACAAAAACACTCCTCCTGCTTTGTATTTACAATTTCATTCTCCTCCTCCATGTTTTCTTGTCACTCTCTTCTTCTGCAGCAGTTGGCAAACCAGCTCAGAGGTGCATTACCGCCATCAACTGTCGCTCTCATGTCCCGTGAGAACGTGGTAAGCAGTCCTGCGGCACAAACCACGTTACCTTGCGAGGCAGCTGGATTCCGAGATCCCACGAGAATCGCAATATCACAAGAGAATCCGGCCCTGATTTTCCACATAGCCTGCCTTGAATATATAGCAGAGACACTAAGGGATAGCTCCCACGGTGGAAACGGTATTGCCAAATCTCTACCGTTGGACACATTTCTACCGTCACATGGTATATACCATCATATCGCCCAACCCTAGGCTATACCCAGTTATCATATTATATTATATATCAAATAATCATCATCAAGAGAACATAAAGGACGTGATGGGACCATGCAGAGTACTAAGACTGGAGACGTAGGATCCATTTAAAACCTTCTAAGTCAGAAGGAGGATTTTGTATACGTAGCCAATGCAAAGACATCAGGACAGGTGTTCTACAATCAAACTTCTTTGATCTTGTAGGGACTCTGGCGGCTGCAGTTTGGACCAAATGAAGACCCCTACCGCTGCTGTCACGGGTAGGCTAGAGTCTCTTAACCTACATCAGTAGTGTCTACATACTGTATGTAGCTTTGGGCCACTGAACACATTAGACTGTTGGGACTTTCTGAAAGGCACCAATTAGCCGCAATGTAAAAACAAATCTATGGTCCAGCATTAATCAGACATAATTACATCCCTCACTAAAGGAGGGAACAACCAGTTAATTAACAAGGAGCTATGATGCGACCACCTCCTGTGACAACAAAGACAGGCCTTTTCCATACTGGGGGACAATGATAGAGCCACTAAATCTTGTCAGTGATGGATGTCACCTATTTAATTGCACTGTAATCTTAATCACAGCCAATTAAAGATTATAATCTCTTCCTTTGGGAGTTAGACTGCACCTGAAGAGACGGATTATCTACTGACTGTTAAGGACACTGTCTGAGAGAAATAACAGGAAATATGATTCATGATAATGTTGTTTATAAAATTATTCAGGATCACAAACAAAGGTTTGATCTGCCACAATACACCTACAGAGCTAAGACCAGAATCTAGAAGAAAAACATCAAATCTATGTAGAAACTTGCTTCATTATTGTACGTCACCAGTGTATATCAGTTATATGACTGCTGTAAATTGCACTCAAAGGATGTTTTTCTTACCTTTGGTACCAATATGACGACTGATCGACAGTGTTAGGTCATCCCAGAGCTGAACACATTCATTAGCAAGAACATTGTGGCTTTCTGAGCCCCTTCGTTAGGTTGAAATACAGACCAAACACTGTGATTCTCAGCTCTGCTTTTGCTGACCAATGCCAGGAAATAAAACGCCCTGTGCATTTCCTCTCTGCAGGCTACCACTTCCTCACCCAGCACTGACCTTCAACTTGCCACTGTACAGTTCAATTCTCACCCTAACACTACAGAACTGACCTGACAACTTACTACTGAAAGGATAATTAACATGTACTACTATTTAGTGCTTTACTTTCTCTCTCTACTTTTGTCAATTTGATAATATCATTATCGTATGAGGGAGCCAGATAAGTGCTGCCATTTGGTTTAAAGCTATGGAGAGGGAAATACAGGAGGATTATACATCTACTTGCAAAGACTGTGCATTTTCCTGCTTTGATTTCCAAACTGCTTTGTCTTGCATTACACAATGCACTGCATTCCTGTAAAAGAACATTGTGAATTAATGGCTCCTCCTCTGTGCACCAATGGGTATGCTTCTATAAATGGGGCGAGGAAACAGTGTATACACATTAATAGACATGCATATACATGTACTGAACATACACTTACCTGTAAGAGATGAGAGAGGGGAGTGAGGTCTCGGTAAACCTGAAGACTGACCGCTTCCTATCAGGCTTTTTCTGTTGCTTGTTCTGCAGCTGTAAAACCACAGAGTAACATATTAGGCAAGACAGAACAGACAAATTTCCTAACAAACAGCAGGCAAACTCTCAACTCATATGCACATATTATCGTAATGTTTTGAATATGTTGTAATCTACGCTCCTCTTTGTAGTATTTGTGTTTTGATTTGTACTTTGTAAGTTTTGTCTGTCTTGTTTTTTCTTTTGTTTGGTGCTGTCACTGTGATTTAGTGTTGTGCATCGGTCAAACCCTCTGTCTTGGTATAGTTCTTGTCAAATGTTGTAAAAGGAAAAAAAGGAACTCATATGCCCAAGAAGACATTTGCTGC
The DNA here is from genome assembly GCF_020085105.1 of Siniperca chuatsi. NCBI lineage: Eukaryota > Metazoa > Chordata > Actinopteri > Centrarchiformes > Sinipercidae > Siniperca > Siniperca chuatsi. The sequence continues at coordinate 5,300,359 of NC_058059.1, forward strand.
AGACATCTAATGTTGAAATTTAGATAGCACTGAATTTACAGCACTGACATATTTTACTTTAAAAATCCAGAATCTGAACTAATGTGGGTTTTCAAAAACTTGAATTTGTGAACCTGACAAAACATTTCTATAGTTTTGAGACTTTAGAAACTTGATATTACTGTCTAGAAAATTCAGATAGATGAAAAACATTCAAATTCTACAGTCAGTGGTATTTAAATTTCAACAAAAAGTAGTGGTTAAATTTAACACTTAGATATTCTGTTGCTTGTTACGGCCTTTCTTTGCTTCCATAAATATCTTCAGCACATTTGTGTCAACAGTAACTAGATTACATCTGTAATGACCAACATTATCACTTCAGTTTTGCAAAACACAAATACACACAAATAAAAAGATAATAATGACTGCAAAAACTTGGCTTAATGTAAAAAATTCCTTGAGTACATTTAACAAATCAATCCTGGTCTAAAGGATCATTATTGTGGATGTAATGACAATCTTGAATGTAATGTTTAATCATAGAAACCCTCTTAAAATTTGTTGAAAATGGCATTTTTCTGGAAACATTAAATTGTGACTTGGTTCAACCATTCCTACAATACAAAGAGAGCCCCCTCTACAACCACCACCTCTTTTACACATTCAGTTACACTTATTACAAACACTCAATTACATTTTTTTCTGTCTTAATACTCCATTACACTGCAAACTAATGGCTACTTATGGGCATGTTTACAGTCCTGGAGTCAACAGTAAATATTGGTGCACACAGTGCCATAAAAACAAGAGAGAGAACATCGTGGTTCAGTCACCAAAAAAGCAGGTTCTGTGTACAGCATTCAGAATGGTTTTATGTTTGGTTATGTTAATACATGACTGTGACTCACGAGGAGCCACTGTGATCAACAACATGTGACTAATAAATGTAGCCCAGTTTTTAACCTTGAGAGAAAAATAAACTACTTCAACGTAAAAGCAGCTTCAGTGTTAAATGTCCCGATTAGTCTTGAGTTTACTTTCAAATTAGAGGCTGTGAGTGGAAACACACAATGCCTAAAGAACATGAATTCACTTCAAGGTCAGAGACTCAATGACATCCTGTTACATAACCTCCTCAGAGAACTGAACCATTTCCAACTGAATTTTTAAGATGTTATTCAATAATACTTTCAATCCTGTGCATAATACAAACTCCACAAAACAATCAGTGTTTGAATATTGAAGCTAGTTAGGACTGTGCTCCTGGATTTTACTACAGCTTTTGATGTTATTGACCACAGTACGATACCATAGTATTCTTATTGCCAAACAAAAATTTTATGGTTTTTCACCTTCTAAAACATTTCTGTTTGCCACTGCTTTTCCCAAGGTCATTTAAAGATAATACATTTTTATACTTTTTCACTTCTTAAATCTTTTAAATCTACTGTATTTCCACTGTTTTAAAAAAATCATTCTATGTATTCTCTCTTTTCTAAATTGTCTTATTTTTGTTATTATGTTTCGTATGTTTATGCCTTTTTGTGCTTTATGTAAAGCACTTTGAATTGCCTACCAAATTGCTGGGTGTTAAATTAGATAATTTATTGTTATGGTCTGATCAGATTGATCACATTGATCCATGATGGGAAAGGGCATTGCAATTTCAAGGAAATGTTCTGTATACGTATGTTTCATCTTCTGTTATGATTGATGTCATTCGGTCACTTGCCCAGTCATCTGGTCAAGTTCCCCTGAGAAACATCTAAAAACATCTAGAAACTTCAAATTTTTCATCGTTCTTTCCGTGCTAATGTGTGTGAGACGCATAAATGATTAACATGGCTAACTGTGGATGCTAAATTAAAATCTAGTCTTTTGGTATTCATGCAAAATGTCTTTTGGAATAATACACCCCACTTTTGTGAAAAAACATCTGGTGGTGCCATGTCCACGAACAAATTGTATGATGAGAACTGTTCTTTATAGAGCTTCTTCTGCCTAGAACACACTCCCCACCAACATCAGACAGCTCAAAAGCAGATTTTCTTTCAAAAAGTCACTAAAACAAAAATGTATGAATCTCACATAGATGTTACTTTAGTCACTGCTTTTGGAACCCTTTTGATTGTTTTTATTTCACTTTTGTGGCTATGTGTGACAGTTTTGTTTCATAGTTTTCATAGTAAGCTTGTCTTTTCGTAAATAGTTATTTCACTTATTTTCTGATCTTGTTGTTTTATTGATACTGTGTGATTTTAAATTGTTGCTTATTTTTATTGTTATTGTTTTTGTGTGGACCCCAGGAAGACTAGTGACCACTTTGTGGAAACTAATTGGGATCCAAATAAAGAACAAAAAAACTAAGAGTTAAAAAGATATTTTACGAAGACCAAAAACACAGCGTGGCATAACTACATGATAAAGTCCTTTACTCCAGTGGTAGAGATACAGAACAACCGTTCATGTAGGAGAGAGAGAAAGACAAAGAGAGAAAGAGTGTCAGTTAGTCACAGGTGCAGTTCACATGTCTGTGTTGCAGCATTGATCGTACAGAACGATCAAATGCACATGGGCTTCTGCAATGACGCAGAAATGTGTGAGCAGGACTTCATCTCTTTCTTAACACTGCTGAAGAGCAGCTTGTACAGGTGCCACTGCAGAGGCCTCAGAGCTTCAATGTCACATCAGCAATAGTGATGAACTAGGCAACATTTTTATTTATTTATTTTTTCCAGTTGAGTTGATAATGATGTGCAAAAAGCTCTCGACACTCCACACTATGCTCCACAAGACGTTGAATACACTAAAGCCTAGATTTACTAAAGGCTCAAAAACAATTACAATATTAGACATCATACAAAGATCTGATAGTTAGATATTAAGATATTTGCTGCAGCAGTCAGGTGTTATCTTGTTTGCCTTTCACATCCCAAAAGTTGTTGCACTTACAGGCTTTAGTGCCAGTAAGGTCAAGCCCTCTAGGTGTTTGCTTGGTCTCATGTCTTGTAAACTGGGACAGAGCACACGGTTACCCTTGGTCAAGAGAGGTCTCTGTAATACTTTCTCACTCATTTACATTTTATTTTCAGCAATAATTTGCAGTGTAACATAAATATAGTCAAAGAATAACTACAAAAGATCAATAAGGAACAATGGAAGGATGAGATTTGAAATAAGCCAAAGCTCAGAAACTATGTTCAAATCAAAGAAGATTACTACACTGAGCGTTATATACAATTAAATTTACAGAGAGGGCAGAGGTCCTTGTGTGCTCAAGGACTGGTACCTTGTCACTGGCAACTGAGGTAAGCAGATATAAAGGTATTCCTGAAGAGTAGCATTTTATGCGATTTTAGTGTTGTTGAGGATGAATTAATTAAGTATTCCATTGCCCCATGTACAGCGACTTGAGAAATCAATTGTATGAAAAAATGCTGATTGGTTTTGGTTGTCTGAAAGTAATATGTTGAGTTGGCTCTTTAATGAGGAGGTTTTTGCCTTAGCAAGATTTATAGAAAATGCATGGAAACTAAGACAGAGAACACTATATCCATCATAATAAGACCTTATTTGTTATGGAAAAATGTATGTTTTGACATGGTGAATGTGTGGAACTGTAGTTGTGACTGGTCATGTGGCCATCCTGGTTGCTGTTGTTGACTAGTGTCTTGTAAGCCCATACGGGCTGGCCACTATAAGGTGCAGGACACTCAAATAAACAAATCAATCAATCAATCAGTCAGTCAGTCAAACACACACCTACTCATGAACATGTGGCATTCATCAGGCTGAAATTAATGATTTACAACAAGTTTGTACAGTTAAGAGATAGGTGAATCCGACTTGGAAAAAAAGTCATAGATTTAGGGGAAAAAAATGTTCTTGCATGACTGGGACGACTTGTAGTTCTCTGCAGTCCTGTTGCCGTCCCATTGTAACGCAAAAATCCAAATTCATCTCCCTAAATCAGAAGGGAAACCCTATTTTGACTGAAATCCCATTCATCCTTGTTTACACAAGCGGTTTCTTGGGCTAACCCCCTGCAATCAAGAGTGTGGACACATGCCATGAATCATTTACCATGATGGGGAGGGAGCGAATAATATCTGGTACACAGGTGCTCAGTTAAAGAGGATCACATTTAACGAGATCTATTTATACCCTCTCACTGTGGATTAAGCCAAGAGAATGCCACACTGCTGCCCAATCAAACCTCTCATTGCTTCACCCTCTCACTACACATCCCAGTGTTTGTACCACTATAACCCCTATTAGAGAGTTGAGTGCCACTCATGGAGACATTAAAATGACTACTTCTGGATTACTTTCCACAACAACTGCCACAGTTTGTGATGGCACACAGGCCATCTTCATCCCATTTGATGCTATGCTGAGCTTTGGTAGAGGCACCTCTGAGGCCATAAAGGCTGAGTGAGGGGAAAAAAACGTGTCCGTATAGTGAAGCTATAAAAGAGGGATAAAGAAGCCCTGAGAAAGTAGGCCATCATTGTATGCTGTACTGCAGATGTGTGAGGTTCCTGGAACGGATCCATATGAGGTTCATCAGTCTCTGTTATATGCAAAAACCCTCAACCTCATCAAATCATTGTTGTATTACACATGAAATCTCCACAAGTGTAGCTACAGATCTCTTTTTCAACCACTAACAATACTCAATAAAAGGTGTTTATCAAACTTAGATACTTTACATATCATGGTTAAAATTTTTAACAATGCTTATTTTACTTTTACCTTAAAGTTTACATTCATTTCATATTGTAGATTGATTAATGTAACTCTTTATTATTACAAAGTAATCTGAATATGTCAAAAACTATTTCTTAGATTTCAGTTTGCTCACTTATTTTGGGTACCGGAAGAAGCAAAAATAGATAAAAGCCTTTGATTTACAACACTCTGAATCCAGATACATTTGAAATGTCTGATCCTGACCCATGTCAACAAAAAAAAAGCCATGATTAATCTTTTTTACTTCTGTGAGTTTTGCTTCCTTGTCAGAGCTGTCAGGTGAGCTGACAAAGCGCAATGCCACATAAATTGCCGCTCCTCTCTGACAAACCCAAATTCAAAGTCATGCATATGACACACACTGTTCTATTAATAGTATTTAAAAACTTGCTGCTTGGGTAAAAGCAATGCAGCCACTGACGACACTGTCATTTTCTACATCTGAAGATGTACTGTATTTCATTTTTTTCTCAGCTTTGACAAAACTCCTTTTTTTGTTTGTCAGGAGCTTATATGTTCACATACAGTGCATTACATGTTTAACTTAGTGTCTAATGGTAATATAGTCAATAGTTGCAGCAAAGTGTCTTTCTAGAATACACAATGTCAGCTACCTTATAACTGAATTTACAGTGTCCTGTTTAGAAAAACAGTTGGGGGGGAAGTGGTCTCCATTCAAACCACTTAAAAAGGGTAACAGCCATTCTAGCTGATTTCATTTAAGTTTAGGGAATCACTGGTCATTAGTAATGAAACTATCAATATCTGCATTAAATCAAATCAATTATCAGATCATCTTTATAGCCACTCATCAATTTATTCACAAACCCAGCAGAAATGGCTGTGATCTCTGAGACTGCTTTAACAGCATGAAGCTTCAGTTTTCGATATCAACTAAATCTGACCATGGTTTTCAAATGAAAAAAATATTCATGCACTGATGCAAGATGTCCAAAAACAGCCAGTATTTCATGTTAAGCTGTTCTGCACTATAAAATGGGTCAGGACAAGGATTAAAAATAAATAGCAGTTATATGGGCTTCACCAAACCATATACAAAAAACTGGGATCAAGTGGCTTAGCAATAAGCTGTGTGTCCACACACTCTGAAACCATACACCAGTGAAACATTTTTAATTTGGCGATGTTAGGCATGCTGTTAAAAAGTAGAAAGAGTACAGTATGAAACTATAACATTTTCTCAGAAGCAGTACTTTTTCAATCAATTTCTTGGTGGTGTACAAAAACTGTAACCCCACCAAAAACTACAATAAGTAACAGAAATATAAAAAACTATCTGCATTTCCACTTTCCAACTGTTATTTAAAGGAGCTGGCATATAGGAAAATACACATACTGTGTAAGGACATGAGACTGCCTCAGCAACAAACATTCAATTACCATTAAAGCCAATAATACACAATAGGCAAGCAGGGAACACCCAGCTTCATATTCAGATTGGCTTCATAGAACAGCTCAGCTGGCTTAACTGTAAATACAAAGAAATGCATCCTTCTTGCCAATCAGTGGTCCAGAAACTATACATGTCAAGTTACCTGTTTGGTAGTAAAATAAGCTTTTTACTCAGGACAGACTAATCTCTGTATCAGATTGCAATTTGTAAAGAAGAAAGAAAAGAAAATACACCAATACTTTTAAAGGTTACCTTTTGGACCGGCGCAGGCGGGCTCCACTGAAGAAATGTGGCATGTTAAAGTTTGACAGCACTGTCCACAGACTAGAATCTGACATTGTGTCCAAGTCATGCCAGAGAGGGAGATGTAAAGGGGGCTTTTGAAGACCTTGTGAGGAAAAGCGACGGCTTTCAAGGTTCAGGAGGATGCGACCCCCAGAGCAGTCCTGACAAGTCCTACAACGGCTCTCCTTAGGTCCAAACTTCCTATGCACAGGCACATCTGCAGCCAGCTGCGGCATAAACACACTGGCAGAGAGGACACGTTGTCCTCCTCTGTCCTCAAATAAAAAAGTAATCCAGGGAGGATCCTGAAAGGCACACAGAGTGTGTGATCCAGGTCAGGTGTTGACAGCCTCCACTGCTGCAGGGATATGACACCTAATACCAGCTGACTTTTTGTTTTACCGTCTCACTGCGAATGTGTTCTGTATCCCAAACACTCACCCTGCTCCCTTCGCTCAACATGCTTCATATCATGTAACAGGCATCTACCACTTCACATCCTGTGAAGGGGGGGTTGTGAGACGGAGGGGTGCTGCATCATCAGCAGATGCTGCTGTGCACTCGCAGCTCTCACAAACTGGCACCCCTCCAAAAGTTCGGTGGGTCAGTGTATTAAGCAGGACATATTTGAAATGGAAATGTTGTGCTTCTGGATGGATTTCTTCTGCTACTGCATAAATTCTTTCCTCAGCAGAGACAGTCCTACCTCATTCATTTGATGGGAGCCTCACCTTAACTTCATCACCTTTGATCCTTGACTCATGTCTTCTGGTCAGCTATACAGGCAGATAAGCAGCTGAACACAAGCGACTACCGAAAAACATGCAGATGTAAAGTTTAATATATCAAAATATCGATTAACAAATTCTTTTCACTTTTACTGTTATACAACTGATCTTTGAGAAAACTAGGTTGGAAGAGCTGTTTTCACGCATGCATAACACACATAAAAACTGGTGTTTTGTCAGTTCAGTGATGAATTTGACTTTCGAGTCCTGCGTGTATGAGTGAGTTTAGGGTCAGCTGATCATAGCAGCCTGTGGGGAGGAACGTACGCAGACACATTCTCTGAAGTAGCTGCCAGGGCGACAAACACAATAATATTCCAAACCATACGATCCATTACGAGCTTATCTAAAGGATTCAACATTAGGACCAAGCCATTGATTACTTTCCTCAAATGACTATTCCCTGAAAGAGAAGTTCAGCCCTGCAAACAGACACTTGGCCATGATGCAATAATAGAACTCAGGAGCTGCGATAAGAGCACCTGTGTTAGTGTGTGTCCAGATCGCATGATTGATAAGGTATAGATGTTACTTTCACAATCCAATTTCAAAACATTCATCTTATCGAGCTTCAAGTCATAACAGAAAGAGAAACAGCCGTCGACCTCATATGAGCAAGTGAAAACAAAGATAAACGCAACTCACAAGATTGCCAATAATCAGGGCTAAGGTCTAATATTTATGGACCAGTCGATTAATTGATAGGTCAGCTGACAGAAAATGAATTGGCACCAGTTTTGGTAATTTAATAATGGTATAAGCCACTTTACTTTTAAATATAAAATATAAAATATCCATTGGTTCCATCTTCTCTAATGTGAATATTTGCTGATTTTCTTAGTCTTCTATGATCACAAACTGAATACCTTTGGGTTATGGACCGTTGGTCAGACAAGAACAGGATAGCAAGGAAGTGCACAGTCAGACCTGAGGACCATCAGGATGCTGCAGATTAGTCTAACCACTTGCCAATAGCACTGCCTGGAAGCTCAGGCAGAGAGACGGCGAAATTGACAAAGGAGAAACACTACCATGACTGGCACATAACCAGTGGCTCACCTTACATGTACCTCTTCTGTAATAAAGTGTTATCAGAAGCCATTTTTGTCAGTATAAAGTCTCTGTGTGTGCATTCCCTCAGAGTGGCTCCGTCCGTCTCCCTACAGGCCAGCGTGACAGCCTTCACTCTAATTATGGCTCTGCTCTGTTTCTGTGTTCCACATAAGAAATGATGGTTCAGATGGTTCAAAGTCAAACTTGCATAGAGCAGCATGAATAGGGAGGTCACCGGCAACACTGACATCACAAGCAGAAAATTTGGGTTACTCTCCTCTTACAGACTTATGACTGGTTTCTGGTAGTTCTTGAAAATAAAAATAAACAAAAAACAATGTTTTAACAATGACATTAGTTTTGCTTTAGCAAGATACGAAGATACAGTATGTGATGTATATATACAGTATTTCTATGTGCACAGAAAAAATATTTATTAGCAATTGAGAGAACTGTTAGTGTTTTCATATAATCAGAAACATGATACACAGGGGATAAAATGTTATTCTTTGCAGCAAAATAATTAGCACAAGCAGCAATCTGTTATCATTCATAAATCCTGGGAAAGGTCAGCATATTTTGTGAAATCACTGTCTACTCTGATAAGTGATACAAAATATGGAAGGTTTGCCTGGATATTTCCTTGCTTTATGAGCAGTTGACCAATGAAAAGGTACCCTGTGGATTTTTTTGGTAAACAAACAAAAGTTTACAGTCACGAAACATAAAACATCATAAAACTCATAAAACACTGTTGCCGATGCCTAAATTTCTCGGCACGTTACTATCACTGTCGATCAGCACAATAATGTGAAACTGGCGAAAGGAATGTGCATCACAACCACGTTTGCGTGCACAATCTAAACAAAGTGGGGACCCACTCGTAAAAACATTGCTCCATAGCACTACTAGTGGTCAAAAACTCCACAGGGTACCTTTAAATTCCAAACTACTTTCTCAAAAAACTAAAGCCTTTAAATGCGCTTTGGCATCTGATAAGCCTTCAAACTAGATATGTTAACTTCCTGTATTGTATTTCAATTCTCAACAGTACTTGAAACAACATGCCAGCTTCTAGCTTTAAATTTAATTTATATATATATATATATATATATATATATATATATATATATATATATATATATATATATATATATACACACACACACACACACACACATATATGTATAAAACACAGGGTTATTTTTGGTCTGAACGCCCACTAAGGTTGGCTACTACGTTGGCTAGCTACATCTGAAAATCTGCAATGTCACACTAACTTTGCCACCAACTTCTTTATTGAACATCAGTCACCAACAACTTTTCTCTCATACACTCTCACACTGCGGTATATTAAATTGTGTAGGATAATGTCCTCTATAAATACAAGTTACAGGTTATTTTGAACATACTGTATGAATTGGAACTCTCGTCTTGGCTCATGCCACAAAGCACCACAACACCAAACCCAGTGTATTGGTACATGATGGAATAAAAACTGAAATTGACAATAAATAAATCTCCACGTTGTTGTATGGAGCTGACTCACTTAAATGCCTGCTCCTCTTGACACTCTATGAATGCTGAGCAGAACAAGAGGAGATCAGAGGTGACATGGGTGGGTGTTTCATGCTATTCATTGATACAGAAAATTCAGCTGAATTAAGTGTTTTAAATGAGTTGGGTAAAAAAATTCCAAGATCCATTCCAACTATTTCTCTTGACAAAATCTGAGTCAGAAGCAGCCCGAATAAAGCCATCAAAACCTGATAGAAAGCATAGACTGACTCTCTTTTTATCATCAGTAACAGATAGACATTTCTTGTGCAGTGAGCTTTCTATTTTTGAAAAGTCCTGATTTTGTTTTTCTTTAAGGTTTCAGCAATTAAGTCCCACTTGGACATTGTTTAAGAGAAGCTGCTGCAGAAGGCTAAGTTTCTTAAAACTGAAGCTAACCATGAGGTTAAGATAAATGGTACAAAACAACACAACATTTAATATGATCAAGGTGAAAAGAAAGGTTAACCAGCCCACCTTTAACAGTAAAGAAATCCACCTTATATATAAGTATCGGTACTTCCTTTGATCTTGCAGACTATATTTGTGTGTAATCAGCATGTGTCTAATCTATCAATCTATCATGTTATCAAAAGGCACTGGGGTTCTTGGCCACCTTTTTATCCATTTGTCCAACCAACCAGTGTTTACATAAACACCAGTTAAGCAACATAGAGCCACAGCAAGATGGCTTCAACCTTAATGACCTATTTGAAAGTTAAGGTGCAACCCCAATGAGGCTTGTCCATGACAAAGACAGACTCAGGGCTTCTTGACGGGTGAAATGTGGAGTTCTAGGAGAGGACGTGCTATCTCAGATATAACTGATGCACATTAACCCCCAAAGAAATAATCTTTTCAGGGACACAAGGATAAAAGTCTTGATGTTCATAAAATAATCTTAAGCTCTACCAACACAAACAGATTTTTAAAAACTAATCATAAACTAGTTAGATATAAGCTTACATAGGAAACTATTACTGTGGAATTTAAAACTAGCTTGTACTGTTTAAAATACTCTTCATTTCTAAATGAATCAATCCAGCCGGGATTCAGACAGATTGAGACCATTCTCCACTTTGATGTATTGCAAATGCCACAAATCCTACTTAGCACATGAAAGAGGAGCATAAACCTCAGAACAGAGAGGGGCAAGATGGGGGATGGGGTGACATTATCAACATTATACAAGCATTGTGTCCTCCTCTTTAATGTCATTTCAATGGCATTAAATTATGATTTTAGGAGGGCAAACTGAATACCCAGTTCCAGACTTGTGATGCATGAAGACAAGACTGACTCAAACATGCACTAACAGGCCTTTCAAAACAAAATAGCCATGGTTGAAGAGCTCTCGCTTACCTCCAAAAATGAAAAGCGTGCAGCGGGCTGCACGGACTGCAGGGGCTAGTGGGAGTGGGACTCAAGCTTCGGGGAGTGAGGCTGTAAGTTAAATGGAGTGTAGTGAATAATTGTCTTTTATCACACACAGGACAGAAACCCCCCTATACACCCCCACCCCCACCCAAGGGAGTTAAAGATGAACCTAATTTCACATTCTTTACTGAATTCTTGTAATAAGGTTATTTTGTTATTGAAATCATACAGAAAGACTTTAATTTTACCTATGTGATGTCATTGAGTGGCGCAGCAGAGCATTGGGTCATATAGAGGTGAGTAACTTTTACTGCAGTGGCCGTCCAAAATACACTTTTTAAAGGATAAGTCTGGGGATTTTTCTATATGTTTCGTATTTTTAACAAATTCCATGAAAAGACCAAAACCAACAATGAACTGATCCTATTAACAAGTACTGTGTGAGTATTCAAAGCCTGACATACCTTATTCCTCTGTGCCATAGAGCTCTATTGTTGTCCCAAAACTATTAAAGCACGTCAGTGAGTCACATTGTTGCACTGGGTGACATATTCCTTCATTAAGATGAACATGGGCACTGTAGTTTATTTTGAGTCAATACCACATACACCATCCTGCTGCAGTAAATACTCACTAGAGCACTAAATGTGTATTAATCCACTGATGAAAATAGTCCCCTACAAATGCACTATTTCCTAATGTTTGAGTAACATTTGCTAAAAACTACAATGTCCAGCTGTTTTAAGGAAATTACTGAGCCTTTTTTAAAAACAAAAGTATATATTTATGACCCAGTTTTGAAGATTTACGTATTCAGTAGGAATCAATGGGCTTGGGGGTGAGAGCCACAGACAGGCTCAGGAAGTCAGAAAGTATTGACAGACGGATGGTTTTAGTCTTTTCATGGGATTTGTTGACAATTAGAAAAATGTATCTGTATATATAAAATCTGCAGAGGAAAAATGGTTTCATAGCAAATTTAACGTAGTCCTTCATCAGTCCAATTATGCTATCTCAATTGAAGGTTTTAAAGCCTCAAATGGAGGGAACCATAACAAATATCTTGTTGACCTAAATAAAAAAATCAAGTCAAACAAATGATTGTGCTTTGATAAAAGGGGAAACCTGCCATGTAAACACACAGGCTTCAGGGATTCACTGCTTTTCACCTTATTGATCACATCTAACAAACACTGCCACAACACTCGTCATAAGTGTGTTCTGAGTATGTGTGTGTTTTCTGCGTGTGCACTGTGTGAGTGTATGTGTGTCACGCCAGCGACTAAAGCATGTAGTGCAGTTGCGGCACTCCTTTGCTTGACACGTTATCTATCTGTCTATCACACACACATGCATAAAAACAAATGCGTGAACACACACACGCACACAGACACAACCACAAGTAATCCGCTGTTGCCTAGCTGTGAAGGATTTGACATTAGACTTCCTGCTGCAGATGCTGCTAATGCTAACACTGCACAGAGCTGAAAGCAACAGTAAAAGACAGCAACAAATATGACACAGAGACAGATGAAGCTACACACTGCGGAGGAGCTGCCTCCCCAGTAGGATAATGGAGGAAAATACTCACTCTAGCGTCAGCCCAGGAATTCTCAGCCTCTCCCGCTGGGCTTTCATGGCTGAACTGTGCTCGTTTGCTCTATTGTGGTCATGATATGCAGTCACACTGCCTGCCTGTCTTCCACCCCCCCGGCACTGACAAAGAGCCAAACCCAGCCACCACAGTGCGATGAGACGGATTGGTTTTCTCTTCCCCAACAAAAAGGGAGGGGGTAAAAAAAAGGGGGGTTACGGTTCTTGTTTTGGTCTTGCCATGTTCCACCTTGAAGCTGTCAAATGAGATCCTCAGTTGCCTGTGGAGGGCATGGAGGCAGGACATTACCCCTTCTTCCCTCCCCTAATACACGCCCCCTGCTTCTTCACAAACACATGCACATTTGTGTCCCCCCCACCATCACAATTCCCCCACCAGCTGGTGACTTGCTACATAGAAGAAATGAATGCAATAAATTAAATCTACATTTTGTCTGCTCCTCTACACGCAGTCACCTTGACAGACGCTAACACAAGGCACGCACTCTACGATGCAATGTCACCACAACCACAGGGATGATGTCATCTTCTAAAGAAAAACATAATGCACCACTACCTACCAGTCCACATCAGTCAGTGTACAGCAAGACAGAGTGCACTCACACCTGGCTTCAGGTTCTTATTATACAATAAATCATACAAATAAAAATAAAGAAAAAGAGCTAAAAAAAAGCATCTTGCAGTGGAATTTGTTCATAACATCTAACCTTGCAGGCAAATAGAAGCATTAATTGAGTGTTTGTGCTTAGATTAGAGAGGCATATGAGTGTGACACACCAGAGTGCCCTAGCCCCTGAAAGACCCCAGAGGCTATTGGTTAACATTTGTAAAACCACCATGATTCATTTTATCCACACTTATTGTTGCAGACGCTCTCTTGCCAAACCATCAAGATCCCAATAAGTCAGAATGAATGAGTGACTCACTGGCAGGAAATTGTCCAAGGATGAACTACTGCAGGACAAAAGATGTGGCGTATTCAGATAATTTGACAACACACTGTAAAAAATGACACTACTAAAAATCTGTAGTGTTTGCAATGAGTCAGCAGCAGTCACTGCAACAGCTAACTGCTGCGTGATGAGGCTATTGTTAAACCTGGAATGATGGGAGAAGTATAGAAAGCAGACCAGATAGACAACAGCTTCACTCCCTCATCCAGTATACCAATGAATTCTTTATTACTATGAGCATGTTTGAGGAGCAAAGAGCCACTGCAGATGACACCAAACACTGCATTAACCACAGAACTAGTAGTTGAGGCAGGCAGGAACTGGAGCAAAGAAGATGAAGAGTTGTATCTAGAACAGAGCAGGTCAAGAGTCAGCTAAAAACTTGAAGTCAACAAGGCATTTGGACAATCTGTTATTTTTTAAATCTGATTATTTTCCATCTTGCAGTGTGGGTTACATAAACTCACCATTGTTCATGGACTTTTATATTTGAATGCAGGTGAAAAAAAATCTAGCAAGCCTAGTAAAATCTTAGTGTATGGAGCCTGTGTGTTTGGCATAAACTGAAACCTCTGACCCATGACATCCTTTCAATAAATGGTGCTGAACCCTGTGGGTTGAAGAACATTTTTTCCTCCTTTTGAAAGTGAGAGAGACATAACTCATTTTCAGTTAAATCAATACATTTTTTCTGAGTCTGCATCAAAAAGGTGAGAAGCTTAATATTTGTGACTGCAAAGCAGATATTTGAGAACAAACAAAATTTACTTTTTTTGTCACACACTTTAAGTTACTGTCTCCTTTTAAAGGAATAGTTATACAATAGACATTTTGGGAAATACGCTTATTCACTAATCATTAGATGAGAAGATCGATACCAAGTTAACATCTTTGATATGTTTAGTTACCCCCCCAAACAATAATAACATCAGTGACCATCTTACTGCATAAATAAATGATAGGCAAATGAAAAATAGAACTACATCAGTTATTACTTTTCAGAGGAAAAGATCAAGAAAATTTGCAAAAGCCTCTCTTTTCAACATCGGACAGTAAGGACACAGTGTCAACTCCAGTTCACTATACACCTACAATGAGGAGTCAGTCAGTGAGGAACATTGAATGTGCTCTCATCCAAACTGCTTGGCAGTCCAGCAAAAATATAAAATTTTAAAATTTGTACATCTCCATCACCAGCTTTAGCGTCAAAAGGTTAAATAAATCATAGTTAAGACCAGCACACAAGGTACATCAGCTGTGTGGTGTTGAGTGTGCACGTTGAGATATGCACATTTATATCATCTCTTACCTACACAAAAATTAGTTAATGAATTAGAACCAGGTAGGCATATACAAAAACAAAACAGTGTATGAAATATATTTACTATATGTCATCACAATATTATAAAACAGAAAAAAAAGAAAGAAATATTTAGCAGACAGAACTGGACTGAATTCATTTTCGAAAAATTTGTCAGTGATTTTTTGTGGTGGTAATTTGTGGTTTTTGGTGAAGGTAAGTGACTCACCATTTTTCATAATAATATACGACTGCCACTGTACCTGCGGCAAGAAAAACGTTCACTGACTCACAGCACAGTGTGCAGAGGAGCTTCTATTGTTCAGCTTGAATTAATTTGAAATCATTTCAAGTGAAGTAGACCCACATCCGTCTCTTCAGCTGCATGCTGACTGCTTTTTAGTTATACAGAAAGTGGTTCAGAAAGCCATTCATTTATACGCCACTATTGGAATTAGTATTATATACACCTTATTTAAACCATTTAATTCTCTTCAGTCTAAAGCTGCTACATGGTGGCAATGTCTTGAAACTTCTTGTGACCATGTTGTTTAATTGAGGTCACACTTACAGAACACTCAAAATACAATACAGTGCTGGTGTATTTTAGAACAAAGCACTCTCATGGAAGTAGTCAAATGCTCCTCTGACTTTTTGAATTATTGAAACACAATGTCTTAGTACTTTCATTAACCCTGCCTTACAGGATTTTGGCCATTTGGGGATAGTACACCAAG
Source organism: Siniperca chuatsi (assembly GCF_020085105.1). NCBI lineage: Eukaryota > Metazoa > Chordata > Actinopteri > Centrarchiformes > Sinipercidae > Siniperca > Siniperca chuatsi. The sequence goes on from NC_058059.1 coordinate 5,316,171, forward strand.
CAGTAAACACAACATTGATTTATCACATTGTAAACTTGTTTGCAAACAGTTGCCTATTAATCCATCCAGCAGATACGGAACAACATTAGCATTCATTTGAAGTCATAATTGTGTTCATCTGACAAATGTAAGTTAAATATTCACTGTCCTTTTAGCTCTGTTTTGGTTTCTACCAACCCCTGAGGGAAAAAACAAGCTAGTCACTAACATTGTCCCTGTGCTGTTTGGTGCTGGGTTAATCAGCTGCACCTGGAAACGGTGCTCAACTCAATTCTCTGTTGTTTCGTAAGTACAAGCAACATTATTCATTGAGCATAGTCATTTATTCCACTGTTAATATGAACTTGTTGATTAAAGCAGCTTTAAAGCTAGAATCCATAACTTTATGCACATTTATAAAAATGCACAGTTAAGATGACAGAGGTGTTGTGGAGGACCCTACAAAAGCCTGCTGAATCAGCCTTTGCAAAACGTGAAAATGTGCCACCTAGCAAAGTGCAACACTACTGAGTCTATGCTTGATTTCAATGCATAAAAACATTATGTGCAACAGTTTTTAAGAAAGAAATTCAAATATCTAGATTCATTCTATTGAGTCTAAAGTCTACTTTCATTCTATTCTGTATTACCATGACAAATTAACATTTAGTCATTTGGCAGATGCTTTTGTTCAAAACTATGTACAAAATGAGGTACTATTCAAGCCACAGTAGATTAAAGAGGCAACTGCAAGAGCAAAGACATGGCAAGTAATATATTTTTTTTATTAGAGGCAGAAGGAGAGAGAGAGAGAGCATGTTAGGTGAGTAGGTACTCTTGGAAGAGGCATTTTTGAAGGCAGAGAGGGATTCTGCTGTTGAGTGAGGTATCTCAGGGAACAGGGTTGAGATTCCCTACCATCACAGTGACTAGTCATTGTTCATTGGCTGATCAATTCAGCAACAAGATATGCGGTCAACAAATGTGTGCCAGGCCTAGCATATATTTCATACTCGCCAAAAAAGAAAATACTGTACATATATAAACCTCCGGGAGGACTGAAACTGTAAAGCTATTACTCAAAAATATCGGTAAATGGCTAACCTCTGACAACAACTTCATCTGCAGTGATCGAGTTCATGAAGTATGGTTGACAACATCTGAATATCACCATAAAAAGACCATGTAACAGAATCTACAGTCAACAATTCCTCTTTGATATCCTATTGCATGGCAAAACAGGTGATGTAGTTGGGCAGGACAACAGCTTTAGTCCTTCAGAACCTGCAACAGGCTGTGTTTTTGTGCTGATGATGAGAAATGGGAATAGGATCTAACATAATGGTCAACAAATCCAATGAGTGTGCCTTGAGTTGCCAACACATACAAATGACTAATTTTAAGTTATTTAATTGGACCCAGCAAAAGACTTCCAGTTATTAAGGTCAGACTATAAATAGGTCCCAGTAATCGCTCAACTAGAATGACTCATGTTGAAAACAACTTCACATATGACATAGTCTGAAAGGTACAATCCATCACTGTTGTGGCTGTGGAAAAGGAATTACAATAATAAATGCCACCCCAAGATGTAAAGACTTTGTGGAAAAGGCTAACCTTGGTAATTAACTGGTATGTTGACACCAGCCAGCATGTTAATGACAACAAATGTTCAGTAGATGGCTCTCTGTCACAAGAAAACCTCTGTATTTGACAAACACTGAGCCAACATGGATACAGTTGAAGGGTTTAAAGAGTTAAAGTTCCTTTTCCAATGTGATTAGAAGATAAATAAATGTAGAGTCTGGCATCATTATCATTGTCATTTTACAGCTTATTCCCTACTCAGCTCCCACAGCTGTCACGTCAACATTTTACTCCACCATCCTGTCTAACACATCCAAATCAAGCACATGAGACAGGGCAGTCAGAGATTGCAGCTACAATACCAATCAAGAGAAGTAAATGTATCTATCTTACAAAATATGGGACATACTAATGTGTTACTTGATCCTCACTTTTCTCATATTCAAGGTGACAAATTAGTCTAAATATCTATTAGCTATTTAAATAAACTGTAGTAATGATTAATTTGAAACACTTACATCAACTTTGTCATATCCAAACACCATTACTATGGTTACCAAGGTCCCTTGTGGCTCCAACAGTAAATATAAACAGGTGCTGCTCACAACAGCCTGTTAGTCATGGCTAACCTCTATTACAGTAGGTGCCCCCTCTGGTGAGGTGCCAGCGAAGGCAGCAAGGTGTCATGGGTAAATCTTTCTCCTCCACCATAAAATATATCAAACTGAACCAAAATCAATGTCCAGGAAGTCTATTATGCCTTCATCTGGCACATCAATAGCCAAGTTTCATCTTTAATAACTTACTGAACAGAAATCTGACCAACCAGCCTGAGGACAGTTTAATTCATTGTACATATTTTCTCTTTCTAATGACAAGATAGACCATTAAAAGAATAGTGGTGAATTACGTGAATTGACTGGAACAACCTAATCGTCACATAAAGTAGATCATATTTATCGAGCAATATTTGAAAAATGGAAATGATTCTGCGCTCCAACACCGAACCATTGTATAAGCAAACATAAAGATGACTCCTAACAGACATGTGAGAAAACATTTTCTCAGAAACTCACAAAGTTACAAATGCAAATCTGTGGAGGGAGTTTCATTTGATAGCAGCTAGTAGATTTTTTCAGATCCCTCACACTGTACCCAAAATGAACCCAAACAAGTGAAAGCTGGAGAAATATCCTGGACATATCCTGTCCCAGATATATTTTGTAGAGAAATATTTTAATTACTTGAATAAGTATTGGGTCTAGAGCCCCCCCGGGGACCCACTGTTAGCCATCTTTGGGGTATGACCAAAGAAAATGAAAGATAGAAAAAAGACATACAGTATTTATTACTGCTGGCAGCTCCCAAAAGCCATAACACTGAACCAGCTTGAGAAGGAACTTCCAACCCATGACAGGTGCTGATCAATAATTAAAGGAAAAAGTAACTTTCATGTTGAGATTACAGAATGCACACTTGACAGAGAGATGGTCAATTTGGTTGAAGGCAACAGAAGAAGTTCTTACTTGAGAGGACTGTTCACTTGCTAAGGTTGTGGCTAAGGAATTACAGATTTATCATTGGTGTGTTCGTTCTTGTTCACTTATTGTATTCATTCTTTATTTATGTTATTTTCCGTTATCAGTCTCCAGGAGGACAAAAGCAATATTACATCAATTTTGAAACTGAAACTTAAAACAACAGTGTGCATACTTAGCAAATGCCATTTGAGAATTGCATACTAACTCAGAATAAATTGTATTTTGCTTATTGGGAAGCTAATTTACATCAATTTACAGCTTGTTGACTGACTGAACAGAGTACACTAATGGATAAAATTTGACCGAGCACCTGCAGAATATGTGAAACCCGTAAGAAGAACAAGAACCTTTCCAGGTAACATGCCTTCCATGTTAGTTATGGGACTATTTTAGGGAACCACTGTAACCACTGTTTATAATGCAGCTTAGACTGTGGAGCCTAAATATAACTAATAATATGTCACACAATCTTCGTAGCTGTCTGGAGACCAAGAACATCTACATAGTTGAACATGATTAATGGACGCCTTTGAACTGAAAAGCCCACTCACTGCACTGGCCATGATCATGAGTACACATTCATAGATTCTGAATCTAAATGTCATTTAAGCTTCATCACTTTTGATTCAGCAAAGAAACTATATGAGCCACAATAATTGGGTCTGCCCTGTCTGAAATAATGCTAAAGTAAAACATTTTATCTCAAATTTAACTGTTTCTTATATGGGTAGGGTTCCCATACAAATAACTATGAACATCAATTTGATTATTTTAAGTGATTTTTTATGTATTATGTGATCGGAAATATATTAAAATCATGATACTGATTTCAGCTATATCATGCAGCCCTACTAATGCTTAATGCTGTGATCAATGTTAATTCACATCATTATCAGCGTACAGCTGAGATTAAATGTTTATCTGCACTAACAATGTAATAGGTTAGCGTGACAACTGGAGGTTAAGGTTTATTACATGGTATTCCTGTTAACCAACCTGTTAACATGTAACATATCTGGGTACTTACAAACTGCCTCTTCTGGGAAGACTCAGCTCTTTCTGTAAATGAAAAGAGAAGAATTGTAAGTACAAAAATTCTAAATTATAATATAAACTTTAAACTTGAGACCATCTTGCAACGCCAAATCGGTGTGTATGGTGCAATGGAACACATGACATGAGAGAAGTGAGTGGGTCAGGGGCGTAAAGTAAAGTGGTGTGTGTGTGTGTGTAATATAAATTTGTTAGATTCATGAAGGCTGTCGTTGTAACCGGTTCTGATGATTGTTTTTAAATAAATGGCAAACAGGAAGCCTGTTCATTGGATTCTAGAAATCTGTAGTATTACTGTAGCATAATTGAAGTACTGCCTCAGAAACACCACAGTCAATAAAGAACACTAAAACCACATTGACATTTGCAGACCAAAATTAAGAAAGTGAAAATTAAGGAATATTCTGTTAAAAAATACCAACAGCCCACTATTCTGCTGCAGCAGCAGTTACAGCCAACATATGGAAAGAGCTCACAGAGCAGATGTGAAACTGTTACATCCCACCCCAGAGAATTGGGCAAGAAGTTTAAAGAAAGCATCTGGATTTAAAACTGTTCACTTATATCAAATAACAGCTGAACCAAGTGAACATGAAAGCCATGGAAGGACACTGTCCTCACAAACCCATTCTCTAGACCATCTCTATTCTGATCGACTCTCTAGTAAAAAGGCATAAAATGCCCAGAAACAAAAATAACATACATTTGAGCGTGGAAGTTAACTCTTGATTTTGGGAACACATAAAATGGAAATGTAAAGTTCACTTTACACCTTGTCTAAACCAGGTGTAAATACACAAATATGAATACATTTCCCAAACTGTTCTTCTCACATTGTGAGAATGAACCTGACGTGTGTATGTTTATCTTCTTTTAATTTATTTAATGAAAGACAATACTGTATATATGTTGCTGAAGCCAACTGTAGAAGGCAGAGTTACACAGAGGACAGGGTTTAATAGCCCAGAAAAAGCACCAACAATGCCCTCATTGATTTCTTAAGGGGATTATGCGTTCTCACAGGATTGTTACTTAAAGGATAATACTGCTGGCAAACATTTGCAATATTGCCAAGTCCTTGCAGTCATTAAACAACTTTGATAATTGTTTTAGCACAATGTATGAGGTCTTCAATCAATTTCTGTATGTATGTGGTGGATGTTTGTAAGAGTGCAGTTGTATTGTGACACCACCAAAGATTTACAGTAATGTAATGTGCAGTGGTTCTCAATTTGGTCTTCAGGACTCAGTGCCCTGTTGTTTTTCCTTCTGTACCTGAGATGTAGGTGAAAGCAATCAGCTAGTTGGTACGATAGAAAACCAAAGATCTTGGTCCTAAGGGTCAGCACTGAGGAACAGTTCAGGTAAGGTGTAAACTTAAACTTTTTTTTAGCCCTTTGATAAGAATGTGTTATGGCCATTATTTAATTTAAATTTTATTATCATTGTCTTTTTTTGAAATGTGCTTGTTGTATTTATCTATTTTATTTTTTATAGTATTTTATCTATTTTATATTTAACTTTTAGCATTTCTATTTCTCATGCATTAGTTTTAAATTGTTTTACTGTTTATATTTGTACTGTGTTATTATTAACTTGTCAGTCACCTGTAAAGCACTCTGAATTGAAATAACCTGTATGAAAGGTGCTATACAAAAAAAGTTTGAACTGATTCGATTTTCTGTTGAGTGTTTATTGAGTTCAAACGTGTTTAGACAAAATGAGATATGATGTAAAAAGATGGTAACGAGTGGGCCATGGGCATGTTCAGTGGTTCAACAAGTAAAGTCTAAGCAGTGCCTGTAAAAGATGAAGGTTAGGCTGTTGACATAAACAAACGAATGAACACAGCAGGCGTACAACATGCTGCTAGTTATTGCTTGTAATGTTGCCTCTTAAACCTGGTATCCTGTTGAGTTTGGTTGACTGGTGGTGAAAGCACAATTTTAGAAAACTATGCCATTCAACTTGTGCTGTTACCATTCATTAAATCTACTTTAGTGACTACACACATATAGAGAGAGAACATAGTGAGTGTTAGTTTCTTTTGCCCCTAAACCTTAATTTTGTGAAGCTGTAGTACAGACTCAAGAGAACACCTTCAAATGGTGCTCAGCTCCTTCACTGAAATCAAATGACAAATTTCATTAAAACACTCCAAAGAACATATTTCTCTGAACGCTGACAGGAACGAGTAAAACACATCAGAGCACAAATGATGCTGCTGCAGCATCTGCTGATGCGGCAGTGCCACATGGAAAGCCATGCGAGCCAAAGACCAACATCAGCCACAGTGACAGACGAGCACACTGTGTACAGATACACTGTATCCCCCTGAGAGTTAACACAACTGTTTGTTTAATTACAGCAGTTTCTTGTAAAGAAGCAGATTGTTTCCCCGTGCTCTTTTATATCAGCAGTGTGAAACAAATACAAAGCTCTCCAGTTCGGATTATTTCAAAACTCTCCCTACTGGCTCTGTCCTCTTGCTATAAAAGAGCACTGATAAATAGCCAGGCTTTGGATCTGTTTTATTTTGCAGCTACAAATCCCACTGATTTGATCATTAGACATTTCATTGTCTTATAACAACCTGATATGGGTGAGGTCCTATGTCTCAAGCAGTGTAGGACACTGAGTTGATGTGTATTGGCTGCTCCAGTCAGCAGAAAAAGTGCTAAGCCCCACGCTCCCTTTGCTATCAATTAGGGCTTAATGTCTGACTTCCCCTGCTGCCTACAGAAGACCAAGGGCAGAGTGATTCCTTAGGAGACATGACCGCAGCTCACACAACACTAATTGCCAGCAGGGAATGACTTACACTGATGGGATATCCACCAATCACAGCACACTAAATAACAGTCTATAATAATGCAAAGATAATTATTCATGCCTCAGGAAAATATTTACATAAAGTGATATAAATAACTTGATTATTTATGCTTTTGATGCTTGATACTTTTGACACCTGAGTAAGCAAAGCTTGTGTGGAGAAAGATGTCAATTACTGACAGCGAGGGTATTTAAAGTGCACTGTGTGACATTGTTTTAATGAAACAATGGTGAGAAACATCAAAAACACACACAAACTCTAGCTCTCCCTCTAACTCAAGTTTGGTTTTGTCTTCCTAGTATAAATAAAGCAGCCCTGATCTAACAGACATTAGGAAACCAAATGAATGAACTTATTCCAGAAAAACACCACTACAAACAATGGTCTTTTTCAAAAGATTATGCAAAACCATAATACCAGAAACTCTGAGCTTACAGAAACTAATCAAAATTTCCCAAAAACGTAAAAAGAATGATGATAACTTTAGTTTACAACATTATAGCGCACTACCATACTCGGCACTCAAATCCTCAAACTCATTAAAAGTTATAATCTATTTTTTCAGCAATAGCCATTCCATGTACTTACATTTTGTAATTACCTCTCTATATAGTAGTTTTCATAGTTACTGAGGGGTCCGCCATTCCCATGTGGAATTCAAATTGCCCTCACACCCACAAGGGAATCACAAAGAACAATGCATGCATGTAATCCAGCATTACTGTTTGTAATTTTATCTCATAGAGCCTTACTATTTACGGTTCACTCACGCATGATGAAAAAAGATCAATTATTGACTGGCTTCTTTATTAAGATAGAGTTTGTTTGGCTGCACTGTAAAGAGATACACCAGTTGCTCTTCTGTTGTATTTCTGACAAAGTAGCTGCTCAAGGAGCGTTTGCTGCATCCAGAATTCTGGGATCTGTAGTATTAAACCACAATTGCTGTTACCACCAGTAGCCACAGGTGTCTCCAAATCAACCAGGTCTGAAATCTTAAGGATTATAATTTATGGAACAAGGAGCATTTAAAGGCTGTGATATTTCTTCCTCCCTTTATCAGTCAGTGGTCTTCACCTCATGCTTCATTATCCTTTACAGACATTTGTCTTGACGTGCTCAGAGTCAGAGTGGAGCCTGAGCTGAGTGCCAGTGTCATGGTCAAACAGTGTTTCTAATTCACACTGCTGCAATATCACCAACACCAAAACAGATGATATCTAGCAAGCTTTGAATCAGGAGTTCTGTGTACAAATGACAAGCAAAACTTAACTGAAAAGCCTTCAATTTGAAACTTTCTGTGACATTCAAGATTTAAATTAGTGAAGCAATGGCCCTGATGTGTGTTTTTCAAAGTCAGAATAAGAATTAACACATAAAAACATGTATTAAATTGTATGATCCTTAAGAGGTTGAAAAGCTGTCAATTAGGCAATACAAACTCAGACTAATTGCATGAAAACCTTTCATCTTTGAAAGTTGTCCATCAGGAAAACAAACCAGTGATGAAAGTAAACCTTGTACGTTTAATCATTTGTTTATTCAGTAATCTCCTCAGTGCTCGAGAGATAACAATTCTGACACGATGAACCTGAAAAGTTTATTGTTCCACAGGGTAAATGTCAATAAATAACTTCTAGCAACAACATTTAATATCCAAGTCACCACATCAAAGATTTGGTATTGCTTATGTGTAATGGTTCATTAATAATTCCCTTTGATATATTTTGGATTTTCCTACATCTAAAGATCAAAAGTGTGTTTGGTTTTACTGTGGTTTGCTGCTAACAGGCAGGAAAATCCCTATTCTCATATCAAGTCATGTCAACACCTTGAGTGACATCACAGTAAAGGACGTTAAATCCTCCTAATCTTTCCTATTGCATCTGGATGCTAGTTCAGTTTGTCAGCAATTATCAAGCGTGCTTGAGTAATCACTTAGGATCGCTGACCAAATCTACTTGACTACCTTGTAATCAGAGGCTACACTGATTCAGCACTGGCAACCCTCATCCGACACTGAGCAAACTGCTGCCTTGGGCTACATGTAATTTTGACAGTGAAACAGACAATAAGCTGACACATGTAGACGCAAAAATCTAAAAACAAATGTTTAATATTTTGATTCTACAACACTGCTATTAGGAAACCAGTAATAACTGCTCATGGACCAACAAAGGTAAGCTGTCGATTTCAATGACTAGTTTGGAGCCCAGTTATCAGGAGTGGGGGGATGCACTTTTATTATTAAGAACAACAAAACAACAAGTCTACACTTTTATCATGACCACAGATGGTCTCTATAATAATGTTTAAATTAGAAAATAAGAAAATCAGTTTCCATATCTTCTCTTTTCTTTTTATTTGCAGTGTGTATGTTGTTTGCCACATGTTTAGGTCTAATACAGAAATGATGACAGAATGACATCCACAACAGATGACGTGCATATCCATGAAACTTATAGGAACTGCCCCTTCTTGATTTTAGGTTTGATATGACTTAAAAGAAATATGACTTAACAAAAACTGTACACATTTTGGACTCTTATTAGATTAGCACTGCTCAGTGGTTTTATGCGTTAGAAGAATAAATAAGTCTATTGGTCTTTAGAATGACCATGGGAATAACAAGAGTCTTAATTAAACTTTACTCAAAATTAAATCTTAGCCTTCATCTAACCTAAATGCTGTTTCAAAGTCAGAGACCTCAAGTGTATCTGGAGATGAGGAGAGGTCAAATAGATCAATAAAGCTGGTTATCTGCTCCCAACACATGTAGTACAGGAAGTAGACAGAGTATACATGATAAAACTGATTGAAGATCAATCAATGACCTGAATTTCAATCATATAAAAACTACATGTAAGCAGCTGACTTTTACCATTATGCCTAGCTCGATTTGAAAAATATTGATTTCTGCGCCAGCAGGGGGAGATTCAACAGCAAAGCACACATACACTGTTAGAAAGCTTGGCTGATTATATCTGTTGGCATCCTCACATTTCTCTTGTAGCAGGATGTTAAGTGTCATAAATGCTTAATCCAATGCCTCATCCAATGTTGTAAGAGGGACTGTCACTGAGCATACTGTTCTTCTAATTTGATGATCTCTCTTTTTTTATGAGGACCTCCTGGAATGGTAATGGAACCTTAAAGCTAAAATGAATGAATGAAGATATTCACAATTACAGCCAATCTAACGTCTTCCAATAACTACAGGTTAGAAGATGTGTCAAAAAACATTTCTATTTCAATTTCTATTAATATCAGAAATGTCAGTTGGCAACTGGTCTGGTTTATTCATCATCACTATGCATCGGGCACGGGCTACTTCAATTTAAAGTACTTCACAGGCTTCAACTACCCAGCAGCATACTGACAAAACTCTTCTCATGAGTAGATGAGATTGGTTTTTGACCATTTCAAATGTGTGTGGAACATTTATTGATCCTAACCATCTGACGGCCATATTCGGGGCCCTTCCCAAGGACTTAAAGATCACCGCTAACCAAATTTTAGTTGTGGCCCTCTCTACTGCTTGCTCGACAACTGATTGTTCTCAAAAGACCTCAGCATCACCTCCTGGCTGGAGGATATAATAGCATACCTCAAACTCAAACAGCTACATATAAAGCATACTTCTCTTGGATAACCCAGAATGTTTCATAAGGTCTGGCAACCCTTTTTGCTCTATTTTCAAAATTTTACAAATCCCCATTAATGTGTATGACTTTTTTTTGGTCCCCCCCATTTATATTATAAATGAGTGGGACAGATGTAGGCTGGGGTTGATTTTGGCGCATGTGGTGGGTGGGTGGGTGTGAGCAGTTTGTTGATTTGTATTGTGAAAACTCAAAAATATTTGAATAATCCTTCAACCGTAGCAGCACTAAACATGACATTCTATATTGAACTGGAGAACAAGAATGCTATAATATATACACTAGCTACAAACAGCACGGTTTCCCAGTATATTATAGTATATATTATAATTCACATAGCAGCTTTGTGTTAATTAATCAGAACAACAGATTGCAAAATTGAGGAAAAAAGAAATATTTGGCTTTTGGGAACAGTCGAGGCAACTGGGAGAAAATGCCAAATGTCTCCGGCAGTAGATAATATCAGCTGTACTTTACTATAGCACTAGAGTGAAGTGTAGTTCAACAAGACCAACAGAGTGGCCACAAATGTTAAAGGTATGGCTGATTGTGTTGAGAACGTCCCAGTTAAACTTTTATGCGTATCATATTGATATTTTGAAAAATAGGATGTAAAAGTAAGTAGACTACACCTGTTCTGTACAATATAATGACGCATATTTTATCAGTTCGTATCTTCAGCTGCTCGTCTCATTTTCAGGTTGTAGCTACAGGTTGTGAAGATTAATTAGGCTGCAACTAAAGACTGTAGTGTTTTATTGTAGGTGATTACAGATCTCAACTGAATTTAGTTATTTAGTTATAAATACTCACACTTACCACGAGCAAAAATAGCCAGTTGGTGATCAATTTCAAAGCTGTCATTATCAACTGCGCCCATTAAAAGCTGACATATATCGTGCCTAATCATATGAGGTTCTGTTTTTGCCTAAATGTGCTGTTTAATACTGTTGAACTTTACAACATATATTACTGTTTGGTGATATATTACTGTTCATCTGTGTTTACACATTGCATTGCCGCTGCACATTGTCTTGCTGTTTGATAATTGCCACTGGTTGTTAATGAGGTTCTGTTTGTCAAAATGCCAGATGTACACTTTTGATGTTATAGCATATTAGTGATAATGTGGACTGGTGTCTGTTGATGTCTGACAGGATCAAATGCAAATGACAGAAGTGATGTACAAACTCAGAATGAACAAGGTACTTTAAGGACATCAGAAAGATGCAAACTGCAGTGAAAGGTAAATCTGTGTATTCACAAGCAATTGGTGCCACAAGTTGAATAATAACAAGGACATAAATGAGAAACATGATTAACAAGATTATTAAAGTTATATGACATCAACGGAACCTGATACAACCAAGCCTTCAGTTGGGTGTCCCCTTATTTTTGTCCGGGATGCAAAATATTCTACTTTTTTTGACAAATTTTGTCCATGAAAAATGGACGACAAGAACCTGTCATTTACCAGGAAGAATGTTCTCCTTGGTAACTTACAGTATCCCTACTGACAATGGCACTGTGACAATATGGCACATAGAGTTTAAATTTTAACATAGCCTATATCAAGATCAGGATAATAGTAAACTGAGAAATAGACAGAGATTATTGGATTGAGAAGCAGATGTGTACACAGAAACTGTTATTCAACCTGTAAGTAGTTTGACTCTCCCTCGGTAAGATAGATCAAATATAGATTAATTAATAGTCTTTATGCAATTTTAATCTACTAGAAGAGCAAACAAGAGGTAGCTCATCTATGTGTTTGGCTACTATACGCATCTGGCATTATACTCTATCCAATTTGGTTTCTCAGTGATGTTTGATGTTTTCTTTTGTGATTATTCTTCCTCAAGGAGAACTTTATCTTTTAATCTGACCCCTTTCACAGCATCAATGACGTGCCGCTGGAGCAGATAGAAACTCACCGTCTTGCGCAAGGACACTCCTTCTTCCAGCTAAAGAAAGAGAGCTTTTCATTGGTGCTTTGGTAAAGTAGTTGTTTCTGTCATCAAATTAGTAAAAATATTATAATATATACAATAATTATGTTAATATGAACAGGATTTATGGATCAGCCTTAAAAAAGTGCTCAAAAACATACAAGTAGATGGCCTTTCTGGTGCAGCACCATAATTTTTTATCAGCCAGGCTGTATCCCAGTAGCTGGCTCACACCACTTCACACAAATGTCTCTTTGGAGGCACACAATGTCACTGCACTTGTCTGGATAGCTACCTTTTATTATGGAGGCAGTTAGATGTCAGAAGTACAGTAAAGCTCACAATACAATGCAGTAGCTTCTGACAGGCCGCTCCTAATTAAGACGAAGGACATGTGTAGCTGCTATAGGCATCATTAAAGTCAATATAAATCCTACAAATTTTATATAATGAGTGAACATGGCGGCTATACGCCCCCAAAACCAGACTATAAACCTAGTGAGACTAGAGACACAACCACAAATGCTAAACTAAAGGAAATCATCTTATGTGAGACATGGATGTGGAGAACAGACACTTACACTTGAAAGTCAAATACCTTCATACCCGGCAGTATCATTACTGCTATAGATATACTGACATATTTCTAAGTTATGTTGATCTTAAAAAACACCAGCAACCATACATATTTGGACGATTATTTACATTTGTCAATAAAGAACTGATAGTCCATACAACACACAAACATACAAGTCTACTGACATACTGCAAACATGGACACATTCTCTTGTAGGAATTAAGGTAATTACTTTTATAGAGAAAGCAATTACTGTAGTGCATCACATCACCCTGCCAATTCTCTATTCATTCTTATTTACCACAACTACAAAATAAAAGTACATCAAGTGAAATGTATATAAGCTACTTTGAAATCAACATTCTAGCAGAAGTAAATACTACATAAAACTTCACCTTATTCTAGTCTCAAATCATTATGCTTCTTTCCTTGTCTCCAGACAAGCAAACACAAGCTAATCACAATGCTGACAGACATTCATACTGAACTGAGCTGAACAGCACACTTTAGCTGAGCAATTTATTTAGAGAACTCATTAATGGTTCTGATACTGGGAAACAGCAATTCTCCTGCGTATTGTTGGTTAGTCTGCGGTTGTTTTCAACAAGTCTAAAAATAAATTCTGCATACTGTCACATTCATTAGGCATCAACATGAACACTAAAGCTATCTCTTCTTGTTCTTCATGAACAAAGATCAAGTCAAAGTTGTGACATTTTCTTGCTTAAGCTTACCAAATTCTTTTTCACATACAGCATTTTTCCAGTAACACAAATGTGCAAGTACCAGTGTATAAAATTCATTGTACCAGCTGCTGATGGTAGCTTCATATTTAACAGACACATATGAAAATGATATGAATCTTCTCCAAAATGTCAAACTATTGCTGTAACAGATTAATAAACACACAGTAAGGTCTTAAAAATATTAAGACACAGTTCTGATTCATTTGTACTGGCTGAGACAGCAGGCAAACATATCACTTAATACATTGGAAATTATACTGAACTATTTTAAAAGACCATCAAGTTTGACTGTGACCAAATTGTTAAATAACTGAACCTATAAGATGTCGTTCCTCCAGCCAAATTTAACTATAACTTTTACAAGCAATTTATTTTATATCATGACAACAAGGGAAGCAGCAAGGTACCTTAGACTGATGTAATGCTGAAATATGACAACATTTTTCCCTTGAGGCCAGAAGCACTGAAACACTCTGTACTGTAAATAGTTCAACTCTTACTATCCACTCAAAATTAAACAAGGAATGATGTCATCCATTCCAGGCCTGAGAATGAATGGGAAATTGTGGCGCTGAACCAGCTATATTCATTTGCCTGACAAACTAACTTCCGTGTTTCCTTTTGAATGTGAAAGTCAGAGCGCTACAGCAGTCGTTGTGTTTGGTTTAGCTGATGCGTGTTTGGGCACATAAAGAAGTCTTGTGTGGAAGGAAGAGAGCAAGGGAGGAGGTGGTGTCCAACAAAGGAACAGAGAGATTAGGGCAACTGTGCACAAAATTACTGTTTAGAAGCTTTCGATAAACGCAATTACAAAAAACGTTATTGGTTTTTGAGAGAAATCCATTAAGACCTTAAAAAAATTCAAAGAGCATAAATTAAATGTCAGCATTTCAGCCGTTTAATTTTCAGAAAGATTCATAATCACAGAGGAACATATTGACACTAAATTTGTAGACATGAAAGTCAAATGTTACCAGCTTCATTCTAAAGATTTGCTCAACAGCTAAATAAATAAAACATTACAGAGGAAAAATGAGTTCTCAAACAAGTAAAACTCACCTTTGTTTATTATGAAATGAACGTTGGAGCATAAAAGCAGTTTTATTGGTTTAATTCATCTTTTTTAGTGCAGCCTAATTAAAACAAATGAATTATGCAATGGATCACAGGGAGTTTGTGATTCAAAACACACGTAAACATGTTTATCAATTACTCTGTAAGTGGCCCAAACTAGAGTAAGCTAAATTATAAATCCAAGTCCAATTTACGCTTTATTCTAACACCTCGGCTAGAGGAAATGATTCATCTCTGAAAGATCTTGGATAAAAAATGATATGACACGTGGTGTAAAATACAAGCAATTTCATATTTCAGAACACGTTGTCCTCCTGTTTCACCTGCATTTATATCTAATCTTATGGCAGAGTGATGGTAGCAATAATTTGATTTAGTACATCATTTGTTAGGACGGTTGTCCTGAACGCTTACACCTCAATCTGGTTCTTATACAGAAAGGCAAAAGCCTCACTGTACACTCCATTATCATAAAAAGTCAATAAAGAACATCAAGCCCTTCACACAACATAATCAGTCCAGCTCCATGAGTACACATCTCTCATTCCCCCTGCTGGTGGATAATACAAATGAAATGTGACAAATGATTTGAGGCTGTTTAAAAAGTAATACTGTTTGGACACAAATCCACTACAAACTACTATTTCCAATTCTGTACAAAGAAACAAAGCAGTGAAAATTAATATATTTGCAGCCTGTTTTCAGTCAACTGTTAGTGAATATCCTAATTATCCTCTTTAGTACATCTACTGAAAAATGTCTTCACAGTTCTGCCAAGAGATTCTCTCACATGCACGACACAAGCACACATCAACGGCAGAGCCAAAATGTTGTTCACTCTGTACTGCCAAGTACCAAGGTCTCAAAGTCCTAACTGTGTTCTGTTGAAAGAGCAATACAGGAGCCTCACAAGCCACTCATACGTACAGTACAAAGTCACCCTGCAGCTCAAACCCATACAGACACAGCTCCACACACAGGCACGGCAACATTTCCTTGCCTACCTGTAGCCCTCGTCTCCTCAGAATGCTGGACTCGTCCATGGTACAGAGCCCCGACTTATCATGCCTCCCTACCGGTGCATAGCCACGCTGCACTGCCTAGCTCCAGCCTCCTGCTCCCTCCCTCCCTCAGGCTAAATCTGATCTTAGCAGCTGCTAAACACTTCCATCAGAACTTATCTGATTGGAGGGGGGCAGTCAGCTGACACCTCCTCTTGTTCCTCTCCTCTGTAACTTCAGGAGTGAAGGAGAGAGGTGGAGCAAGAGAAAGGGGGGGGGGGGATCGAGGAGAAGGGAGAAGATAGGCAGTTCTAATTTAGCGTAGCAATGGGTGGGGGTGAGTGGGTGAGGTAGTGGGGGCTACTGGGGACAAGTGGGAGCCCCAAGACTCATTTCTCTGAGCAGCCACGCTTTTTGGGCACCCTAGGTGACCATGAAAATGAGAGGATATCCTTCCCAGCATTGTTCTGCTCCAACCTCAATAATGAATCTGGCATCCTGTCTGCGGCAGCCAGGCTGACCGACCTCACTGGTCTTATTGCAGTCAATGAGTCACATGAAGACTACAAAATACACACCTGAAGGTTAGACCGGTGAAGGAAACATGATGGCTGAGACCACTACAGCAAACATTAAATGTAGAAAGAGAAGTAGAGTAGAAAGAGTGTATTATATGGAAGATGAAGAAAATAATAGCCAGGCACGCTGTTTAAGTAAAAAAAAAAAAAAATGTTGCTGCCCAAGACCTTTCAAACGTGGTGTGAAAATGTCACGCAAACTGCTGTGGGCCAAGGAATGTAGATAGGAATGAAGCATTTCCTAACAACCCTATACCGAATCATTATCATGCTGAAATCAACCGCACTTCCCTGCACAACCTGTTATGTATACAACTGCATATCCTGTGTCAATTTCCAACAATTTCACGCTTCTGTCTCCTACACACCCTCCACACGGAGATGAGTTTTGAGACAGTCAGCAAGCGACCACAGATCTTCACACTCACTAACTCAATGTCCCCACACCCTCCTGAATTATTAGCATTTGGAAAATAAGTTGTTTCCAATGCCATGCTGCCAATTCTATCCTGCAATTTCACATTCTGTTTCAGTCTGTGTTTTTCTTTAACCACCCCCCACTCTCTTTTTTCACCCTCTCTCACTCATTTCCATTCACTGTGGTACTGCTCTGTGAATATTAAGAGGGTCCCTTCCATTCTCCTCATCTCCAGCCAAGCTCAAATGATTTCTCTTAGAGAGTATGGCCTGGAATGACGGTACCCACTACTACGGCTGGTGGAGGTGGTGCACAGGTTTGTCAGACAGGTGACCACTACATCAACTTTTCCCATTTTGAAACCTGTACAACAGAAAGCTGATGGAGCGTTGCAGTGGCTGGGTCATTTGTGCTGCTGTGCTGATAAGAAAGTCAAGAGTAGATAGCCCAGGTCTGCGCTTAGGTAATCAGGCTGTTTTTAAATAAACCCCTTAAAACCTCAGAGGACGAGGATTACAGTAGTCAACTTTTTCAGCTTGAACAATGCCCTCCAGATTACCTAAGGGAATTAAAGAATCCTGTTCAACTAACTAGTCTACTCCATTCAGTGCAGTGAGGAAAACTGCAAAGAACGGTACATAGGCGAGACCAAACAGTCACTTCACAAAAGACTTTATCAGCACAGACGACACGCTAACTCAGGATTACAGAGCGCCGTGTATTTGCATCTAAAAGCTACAAACCACACATTTGAAGACAGCGAGGTGAAGTTTCTAAGTAGAGAGAAGAGTTGGTTTGAACGGGGCATCAAGGAAGCCATTTTTGTAAAAAAAAAAGAGAACCCCTCTTTGAACAGAAATGGTGGTCTGAGATTCAATCTGCCCAAAAGAGTGTATTATCACCTTGGTCACGCCAATCACATGCTAATCAGGTACTTAACAGTGATGAAGTAGATGCAGCCAGAAAACAACAGGCCTGATTACTGATTACTGGGCCATCTTGGAAACTATTAGGTCAGTTTCAGGTGAAACTAGCTATCAACAGATACTCAGGCAGATTCCTTCCTGAGGGCAGAGCTTATGTAACACAGAGTAGCTTAAATTTCTAGTTCCCGTCCCATTTTTTCACAATTGAGAATGACTTCCGGATGGGAGCTGAAACGTCTTGATTCTGAAAACACTGTCCAGATGACTACGACTGAAACCTTTTCTACAATCAACTAACTAGTCTCAAGTCATTGCTCACTCAGTCTGTGGCTGCTTAAAGGAACAATTAAGAAAATTCCACATTGGACAAACAATGAAGATGAGAAGCTACAGGAATACAGGGGCAGGGTCATTTGACTTATTCAATATAGAAAGTCCCTATTTCCCTATTGTACATAGTGGCTGTAACAAGCACTACAGTTACGATACTAGTGCTGAAACAATGAATCAATTAATTGACTAAAAATTAATGGTCAACAATTTTTGATAATCAATCGTGTAAGGCAATTATCAAGGGACTCTGTGACGCTGTACTTTGGCACAACACAGGTTTGAGCTAAATGCTAACATCAGCATGTTAATATGCTCAAAATGACAATCCTAAACATTCTAATGTTAAGCAGGTATAATGTTTACCAAGTTCACAATCATAATTTAGCATGTTAGCATGCTAACATTTGCTGATTAGGAATAAACACAAAGTACTGCTCAGGCTGATGGGAATGTCATTAGTTTTGCAAGTATTTAGTCATAAGCCCATAAACAGTTTGAGCTGTTGGTGGCGCTAGAGGAAACATCAGAGGATCACCAAAGTCATTAGGATTTATTGTCTGGTAACCATGAATGTCTGTACAAAATTTGGTGCCAATCAATCAACTGAGTAGAAGTTGAGATATTTCACATAAGTTAAAACTTTGACCTGCTAGTGGTGCAACAGGAAAATTCATAAGATGACCAAAGTCATCATCTGGGCACCATTAATGTCAACAACTTGCATGGATTGCCACGACATTTTGTACAGTGTAGACCAAAGTAATGGACCGACCGACAGCCGTCCCTACTGCCATGCCACTAGCATGGCTAAAAATCAAGTATTTGTTGGCTGGAGCTTCTCAGATGAGAGGATCTGCTGCTTTTTTCTGTTTTATATCATTATCAATTGAATATCTTTGGGCTTTACACTATTGGTTGGACAAAAAAAGCTATTTGAAAACATTATCTTGAGCTATGAGAAAATTGTGATGGTTATTTTTCATTATTTTCTGACATTTTATAGACTAACAATATATAATATATAGCAATAATTTTGTTATTTGTACTTCTAGTCCAATTGCGAAAAATAAATACTAATACTACTAAGTAAAGCTGCTTTGAGTCAGGCTGAGGGCAGACAATCTGTGTCAGTGGCCTTGGAGCACAGCCACAGAATAGCCTCTGGGAAAAGTCCAGGGGTTGTCTGTGACTCATTTCCTCCTGGCAGGTGGGCAGCTGAGGTTGTTTCCTCTGCCTTTGGAGAAAAAAGGGAGAGCTGGCACTGAAAGCATGCAGAGAGTGCTGATTGAGTGACCCACAGCCTCTGCTCTGCCTGAGCTTATCAGACCAAGAGGCAACCTGCAGATGTAAGGCAGAGGAGGGACATTGGCCTGTGAAGAGAGTGGGAAGGAAAGAAAGAGTCAATTCCCTCCATACAAAGCAGTGCACAGAATCCATCTGTCCAAAGCCAATGAGTGAGAATATCCAGCCATGATAAAACCCTGTAGGGCCAACCTCCCAATGGATGAGGCAAGTCTTTAACCTTGACAACAAGCGCAAAGATAGTAACCAAGAGCAGCAATGCATCACTCTCAATTCATCTCTGGTTTTTAAATTTGGAATAAATTGGAATAGCCATGTAAATCTATGCAATCATAAGATGAAAATGTCAGCTTGAGTCCACTTGGAAAATCCAATAGGCTTTCTTCTCAATATGTTTTCCTCAGTTTCAAAGAAACACAAAGTCACACTGTGCCTAACACCATCACATTTAAATTTCAGAACAGAGAAAATTGTATCTCAAACAGAGCTGAGGACAGGGGTTGAATGTCTCAACTGGAACTACTTTATCTAGAGTGACAGCTTCATTTATATTCCACCCATATGTTTACAGTAACATACCGCATGGTTTGTAATTTTGAGATGTGTAAAGCAAATATATTTTCAAAGCTATTCAGAACATGATGCAAAATGTTTTTATTTAGTAACAGTAAGGTAGTATTACTATTCCTCAATGTTGCTGAAATACCAGCACACAATCTCTTGCAACTTAACAGTGACAGTGTTCGCGGTTTGGTTATAAATTTAGTTGGTTGAATTAGCTTTCATCCTTTCTTTCTCTAGTTTGCAGGTTTGTACATTGTGTGTGTGTGTGTGTTGTTTAACTGGTTTACAATCACAGCAATATGTGGAGGCAGGCAAGATTAATTTCTCTTTCCCACATCGCAAACCTTGGAGAGATCTGCTGATTAAGTAATTAAAATATATATACAGCACAATGTATATTGTACACACACACACACACACACACACACACCCCAATGTGTTACATTTACAAATTATGGGTCAAATTCAAACAACATTACAATAGACAAACTGAAGCTCAAATCATGCAACCATGCAGGGACCACAAAACATAGACAGACACCACAGACAGACAGATCAATAAGGTGCATCGGATGTGACTTATTTGCCACTCTCTTGTTTTTAGGTGGATAATAGTTTATAGGCTGGATAATAGTATTTTTACATTAGAGGTGGGCTAATATAAAAAAACACCACAACACCTTATGTTTGTACACATGAACTACAGTTCTTTCCTTTGCAACAACAAAGTGCTCCAACAACAATGATATCAGTAAAGGACATCACTGACTACGATTATGAGGGAGAATGAGAGTCCACAAAGGCACAACATCAGGATTATGACAGTCTTATCTCCATATCACACCAGAGGTGAAGTATTGATTTTCTGCCAAAGAGCATCTTGTCAAGAGAGATGTGCCACGCTTGTCAAAGAGCCATGCACACCCAGGGGCATGATGGAAGAGCATAAAGGAGGGGAAAAAGGCAAAAAGCAATAACAGGAGTCCTGTGAGGCAAAGCCAAAGGAGTCTTAAACCTGCAGTGAAGGTGAAGACAAGTAGGACACAAGTAACATTCCCATTGTCTGTATATTACATTCTTGAGTATTTGAGAATAGTTACATACAGTAACTATTCAAGAGGTGTACATTCTAAGATAGATAATATGGGTGTGAATAGATATATATACTTTAGTATGTCACAGAAGTTTAAACTGAACTAAAGCTGAAACAATTAGGCAATTCATTGATTAGTCAAATTGACAAAAAAAGCAACTATTTTGATATTTAATAATTCATTAAGAAAAAATGTCAAACATTTGCTGCTTCCAGCTTCTCAAATGTGAGGATTTGTTGTTTTTCTCTGTTTTTTAGCATTGTAAATATTTGGGGATTTTGGTTCTGTTGGTTGGAAAAAAATCACCTAAGGCTATAGGAAATCACGATGGGCACTACTTTCTGACACATTATAGACTAAATGAGTAATTGATTAAATGAGAAAATAGTCGGCAGATAACTAACTGAACCAAAAAAAATGATTTTATCGTCACACGACAGTAAGTAAAAACAAACATTACTTACTTAGGTGTGCAGAAGTGTTCACTGACTGATGTTTCCCCCCACAAAAAGATCCACACAACCATCAACTTGTTTTTTTTCCAAAACTAATGTCACATCAGTGGATTACAAGAGTAGTAAGAGACTAGTGGAATTTTTTAGAGTGGCAAAGATTAGTCGATTGGAAAAAATATATATCTGCAACTGTTTTCATAAATTGATTAATTGTTGTTTTTCAAGCAACAATGCTAAACGTTTGGTGGTTCCAGGATTTCAAATGAGAATTCATTGCTTTTATATCTTACATCTTACAGCAAATTGAGTATTTCTGGGTTTTGGACTAAACAAGAAATTCAATGACATCAACTTGGGCTCTAGAATATTGTCATGGCCATTTTTTCTCTGATGATTTACAGAACCAACAGATGAATTGATAATAAAAAAAATTGGTAGTTGCTCCCCTAGAAAATTCATCAACTCATAAAGCAGCAGGCCTCGCTCTACAATGATGGTCATGGCCAAAGAAACTCATGCAGCTATCGTCTCAGTGTGTTTTTGACTAAGATATTTGACAGTACCTTCTATACAGAGATTTTAACTACAGAAACCCTTTGGCATCTTTAGAGAACTGTGAAATAATATAAAGTGAATTATGCTCTGTTGCATAATGAAGAACAATATCTCGAGTTAAGCTCTACACTTTCGTGAAAGTCCTTGCAATCAATCTTAACAATATAGTCACTTTTCAAGTATTTCTAGTTAAAAAACAAAACAAAAACAAAAAACAGCAGGACAGCCTGAACTTAAACCAACCACATTCGAAATGTGCCCATTTCAAACTGAATGAACAGTAACCAAATCCAGCAGCCAATTAAATCTCTTCAGACATGGACACACGTGCCAAATCTGACTGTGGTTAGAATTGACAACAATCATGCTCAGCACACTAGATGCTGCAACGCAGTGTGTTTGCTGGCAGCCCTTCATTCATTCATTGTCACTAAAGCCAGGGACTGCTTCCCAGTCATATACCCATCATTATGACAAATGCCACACCGTCGATATAACGGACAGGCATTAATTATCTTTGCTAGTGTTAAGTACACTGAAGATGTTGTTTGGATCCAGTTTATATTGTGCAACAGTCCTTCCAAAACAAAGACAAAAGGGACTCGCAATTACCAAAATTATCTAATTGAGAATTAAAAATCTAAGTGGAAAAAAAAAAAAAAGAAAAACCTTCCATTCAGAGGCAATCAGAGGTGTTTGTCTCTTTTGCTCCTCTCCCAAGGTCAACCAATTCACCATCTTTTCTAAGCTTGTTCTGAAGGCAGGATAATACAGTGGCAGTAGATGAACCCCTGAGGTGTCAGTGCAGCTCAACTCCAAAAGATACTGATGTAGCAAAACTTCAGCCATTCTGCTTGAGTCTACACAAGACACTATCTACATGCATACTACAGAAACATAAAGATGATCCGCTAAGACATTTGACTACATACTGTTACATTCAAATGACTGTGGGAGAATTTTAAAGCAGAAAAAAATAAAAAATATAATCATTCATTAATCATTAAAAATGACATTTCCATTTTATTTTAGTGATAGTGTTGGACAGAATTCAGGCATAAATTGAAGGAATTAGTCCATTTAAATTTCGTGAAAGGCTGCTGCATCTGTGGCATCATGATCATAATGTAAGAGTCAAAATATTTGCTAAACCAATGTATGCATACAATAAATCCACAGCATTACAGTAGCACTAAGTTACAGTTTTGCACCAAAGACTTTATAATGCCATCACAAAAGTCTTGTAGCAAAATTGTTGCAGATAGACAACTGGACTCGCCCTTAGAAGAGCTGAAGGAGATGTGTTTCAGTGTGAAATCTCCTAAGGACGGTCAGTGGTCAGTAAACACGTTCCTAAATACTCACAATGAATTCTCTCACATCGCAGTGGAAGCACAAATTTCAATTTTTTTTTCTTTTTAAATGAAAACTAATTTTGGAGGTGGAGAGGTGCAGCATGGCATGTAGTAGAAGGGGCACCATGGTCTGCATTGCACCCTGGTGCCCTTCCTTAGCAACAAGCCCAATTTCAATCATTTCTATCTGTGGAGCCATTTGCTGAATGAAGTCTGATGAAAAAATTGTTGCGCGTCAGTCTCCTGGGTCCGCATGATCTTACAGCCTCACCTGACAGGAGAGTGCAGAGTACTCTCCATTAACTTTCGACTGATTCATGGCTCACACCAACTACACTTCTATCAAAGACCCTCATGTTCAATATGACCAGATAATTGTGATGCAGGAAAAGTCTTAGTAGATCCATGCAAATCTGTCTAGACAAATAGAATTAGGTTATTTTTGTCTTTGATTAATTATTCCTGGTAGGTAGAGGAATTACATGTGGCTAGAGATCTTCCATCTTGCCTGCTGAAGCTTCCCTGAACAAGATACTTGATCCCTACCAGCTGATGGACTGCTGCTGTGTAGCTGATCTCATGCTCTAAACGTCCTGTGATGGTTGGCAAGCAAAATAAATGCCTTTGGGGATCAGTAGAGCATTATTATAAAAACACAAATATCCTAAAATGCTGGCAAACTCAAAGGCGTTAAAGACTCATTCAGGTCATCAAGCTGTAAAACTTAAACTGAATCAACACATCGACAGGGGGACTTATCCACTGGAGGACAATTATGTTACAGGTATTATGTATTCATTCACTCAACAGGGCAGAATAACCAAAGGGATTGATTTGTGGTTTTTATAAGCACAAGGATACATGTGTTTTAGTTCTAAATGCTGAAAATGCACTGGCGCCCCCCAGTGTACGGAATTAGTTCAGATATTATAACAAACCAGTAGTTAGGTGATTTTAATGATTTCATCATTCAATCTGAGATGCCTTCAGTTATTATTTAAAATCATTAAGGTTGTGTGTTTCAAGCTAAGTAACTGCAATTCAATGCAATGTGTTTTTTGTCTCAAAATCATCAGGATCACATACTGTATTAGTGGTATTATGTTTTTAGTATAAACAGGGTCACCATGGTGTCATGAGCCATCTGAGAAATAGTTAGACCTCATCCAGTACAGGTTACAGTGCCTTTTTCTGGGTCAACCCACTCAGATCACTAATGGTTTAAGTGTCAGTTACCAAAATATATTGTCACAGTTACTCTAAAAGCACCCACACACACACACACACACAAGCAAAAATACACGTATATATGCACACACAAAAACATGCTTTTTATTACATTAACCTTTTCTCTAACTGATACCGAGCACACACTGGGAATGACTCATAGCTCAACAGCATTGGGTTAGCCTGCGATGTGGTATATCGTGATCTTGTTGTCTCAAGAGTGAGATACAATCAAAAGCAGGGTATCTGTCGGTGCCATCTGAAAGAACAGTAGGACCTCGCTGAAGGTCACCTCTGTCTTTATGACTTCATTCGGTTCAAACTAGGAATGCACTTGGACCTCTTTTAAATGGGTTTTTATTTTTCAAAGTATTTTTTTCTTAATCATGTGTTTGCATTTTTAGCATTTAGACTTACAATGCATGCATTCCTGTAACTTAAACAGGAATGCAACGATCTTAAATGGTTGCCTTTCTGAATGTATTTAATTACTGTATCCTTGATAACTGTGGACACTGATGTGTGGCTTGTCATGTTTTGTATCCACAGAAATAAACACATTTATAAAGTATCTTGTGCAGCAGTGACAGATAAGAGCCATTAACAGAACATACATGTCCTTGACTAAACCAGAGGTCAGCCACAGTACATAAAACCAAAAGTAAAATAGTTAAAAACTAATTATAAGTGTCTGATCTTAGTTCACTGTTTATAGGAACATACACTTATTAAACAACACGGTCACTGATGTGTTGACAGAATTGTATCGTACATGGAATATGGTTTGGACCTAATTAACTAAAAGCATTAGAAATTTACAATTTATATACCAAACAAAACATATACAGTAAAATTGTTTGATTATAGTTGGTTTATTAACATTTCATCTAATATAGAAATATTCTCAGAACTGCACAGAAATGGAAGCCTAGCTGATATCAGGTTTGCAGATCTGTGAGTAAATTCTTGTTTGCAAAATTGTGCTTCCATATCACTGATGAAGTCACAATTCACAATGTCTTATTCAACCTCTATTTAGCACAAGTTGTTCATTTTTGTTAGTTTTAGAGTTGATTCTAAAATTTGAGGTAAAAGACTATGCTACATATAGCCTCTATAAAGCTGTTCTTGTTCCTGAAAAGTCCACACATTTACAACAACACTTTCTTTTACATTGTTTTATGAATGTTTTATTCCTTCACTTGAGTCTCACATTTGAAGACAAGGAATGGGCATTATTAGGACTTTAATTCTATTAATGCCTATTGCCTCAATTCCCTTAATCGATTTGTTTAAGCAATTTTAGTGCGCTAATACATGAATTTTTCAGTCCAACAAAGTATAAAATTTAGGTCCATAGAATTTGTATATTAATTCAAAAATGTTTGCAGTACACAGTATATTTTAAGTAGAATTTAAGCAGGGATATCTACTGAGAAGAATACATCTATGTTTATGAGTATGTATGTGTATATGTACATGCTTTTTTCTCATAAGTATATTGTGCTTATTTCTCATTGATGTTTGAATTCTATTTCCAGGACTGTGGCAACCTCTCAATCACCTCTGTGCCATTTATTTCAGAATTTCCTCTTAGAAAATAAGTTTGATTACCATAGAGTATTGAATATTAAGTATTCAGACATTGTGGTTTTAAGCAAATTATCTTTTAGGAAAAGTCCCCTATTAACATAACCAGTTCAGTGAAATTCACGCAGAGTAGCTTTTGTTTGGACCAAACTCTGTTCAAAGGATGAGTTAATGGAAGCATTCTGCCTAGACCAGGATGCAGAATATTGTGGTGGGGTCATGATTTAGGAAGTACTCACCAGGCTAGAGGTGAGGGAGGGGTCCGACTTTCCAAGGTTCAGAGAACACATACGGACCAAGTTAGAGATCTCAGCTGACGGCTGCCATGCTGCCTGTGTCTGCTGGGGGTTGGTGGGTAGTAGAAGGTACTTTCCTGCAGAGCAACAGTACAAAGGTCAGTGAACATTTTATGTTTCTGGCAGTTTATCCAAAGATTGATTTCCCCCCCCTAAACTTCTCAGATGGTTTAATTTAAATGACTTTTTGAGGTAAAATTATGAGTGAAATGATCCATTATTTCACAAAAAGGCAAAGATCAAAAAAGTTATACAAACAGCGTGTGTAATTTGTTATATATTTTCTTCTTTCCTCTCCCATTAATCATCTCACGACCCCTCAGATGTATCTTGTGACCCTTTAGAGGGGCCTGACCCCTAAGTTGGGAACCGCCGGACTAAAATACCTAGCTCCACCTCAACCAGCTACAACAGTAAAATGCCTCTTACACATTGATGCATCAGTATTAACAATCTAATGATGTGATACACAGAAATATCAGTTAGAGGAGCCATTTGTCTTCAAAATTAGTACTTTTACTTTTGATACTTTAAGTATATTTTGCTAATAATACTTCTGTACTTTTACTAATGTAGGACTTTGAATGCAAGACTTTGACTTGTAGTGGAGTCTTTTTACACGAATGTATTGGTACTTTTACTTAAGTAAAGGATGTGAATACTGTTTTCACAACTGTGCAGCTGTCAACAAGCTTTGTCATACGACTGTAAATTCCAACTACTGACCCCTGACCCATAGTAAAAGGGAGTAAATGGAGAGACAGTACAGGCCAAATGACATACCAGTAACATATGATAAGCCAGGCAGGATGTCAAGGGGTAAAATTAGGCCAGAGAGGGAGAAAGCCCATTAAGAGATCACTGCACAACACACCATACAGTCTGACAAAGGTAAGTAAATGGATCTGCCTACTAGATTTAATAACAACAACAGGAGTTCTGTATAAGAATAATCTATGTAAAACTGAAAAAAAAAAAACCTCCACTTTCAGCTCCCAGCGCTAGCAGCTAGATGGCACTAACTGCTGCTTTCTATCCTTCATCCACTTACATCTGCTCTCTTTAATCCTAAAACCTCAGTACACCAAGGCAAGACAAAGATTAAAACATAACATAAGCAGCCTCAGCATCTGAATTAGCAGATCTTATTACAACACTGGGACGCCAGGAATTGAAAAATCATTCGTAGAAGTGTTGTCATCTTTTATCCACATGTGTATATTTCCATTTCCTGTTCAAGTAAACACTCCAGGAGACAGAGAAGAGGATTTACAATCTTGGCACAGTGAAAGAAGGGAAGATAAGTAGACTGTGTTTGAAACATAAAGGGAATATCTCAAGTCCATTTAGCCTAAAGTAGGTACCTCTTTTCATCAGATGTGTAAAGCTTTTAGAAACTGAAGAAGAGTTTTATGAATTCACTGTCCTGCTAAAAGCAAAACTTGAAAATGACAAATTTCAAAACACTATTGCTGTTTTACAGACATGCAAGTAAATTTAGAGTTCCATCTAATGCAAGTGCATTTTTTGCCTGAAACAATGACAATCAGAGTAATGTAAAACGCAGGTAATATAATCTGGCTGCGACTCAACAACAGTGCCACCCAATATTGTATTTTGTACATTTTAAAAATACATAAAAGCGTATTTAAAAAGGGACCCTATCAGTGTTTTAGCATTCTAGTTCAGATTCATTTCATTTTGGATCATTTAATTAACATTGTGCTGTTATTTCAACAGAGAACATGGGGTATCAAAACATCCAAAATACAGGGTGGTTTAACTATTGTGATTAGTGGTGTGTGGCTATGGATGCAGCGTGGCTGGCTATATCCTGGTTCGATTTAAGAATGTGTTTCATTTCATTTCCTTAAGTGGCTGTAGCCTGATAATCAGACTGAACTGCCATTCTGTTTTCCATTCATTAACTGATTTCTTGTTTTCTGATTTCTTGCAATGCTGATAACGTGTTAATCTCATTCGTGCTTGTCACCATTATTGTGGCTATTTTTCAAAGATGTATCTCGGTAGCTAGCAAGCTATGCAGGAAGATGACATTGACATTCTCAATCCCACCTCGAACGCTCTGATTGATCGACTGTTTCTCCACCCAAAGGAAAGAGCCATCAATGGACACAATACCAGACAAATCAGGGATGTGTGTGGCAATGTGTCAGACTGACATTTCTCTCTAATATAACAATAATTTGAGTTTTGCAAATGCAATACAATAAAGTTTTAAAAATGCATTACAAACAATGTCCCCGGTTTGAGTCTGGCAGGAGGCCTCATTTCCTGTCATCTATCTACTGTCAACTCTCAACTAAATGCATGAAATGCCCCCAAAATACTTACAAATAAATAAAACAGCTTAAAGCTGCAGTAATTTGCCTTTGTACTTTCAAAACACAAAAACAACAGATGTTAAATTATTTGAGTTGTCTTCAAAACAATCATCTACCGCTCTGTGGCTTCATACTGCAGTTATTTTGTTCTAATGCATTGCAAATGTGGCTAAAAGCATGGTCCTTG
The DNA here is from genome assembly GCF_020085105.1 of Siniperca chuatsi. Lineage (NCBI taxonomy): Eukaryota > Metazoa > Chordata > Actinopteri > Centrarchiformes > Sinipercidae > Siniperca > Siniperca chuatsi. The sequence continues at coordinate 5,345,398 of NC_058059.1, forward strand.
AAGCCTGTCATCAGCCAAGTATTAATTACCACTTGCATTACAAGCATTTCTATTTAATTACTGCAATAACAACATTTACAAAAGAATTATTTTTAATTAATTTTTTTTAATTAATAGATCAAATGAATTATGTAAAATGTGCATTTCTATCCATTTATTACAAAATATGTACACTTAACATTAATGTTGAACATTTTTCAAAGCATAGTATTGTGTTTTAGACCCTCTGAATGTCTTATCCTGACACATCTGCTTTCCATTTATGTCACTCCCATATGAGAGTTCATTTGCAGACTTGACACATGAGATTGAAGTTTTTTCTTGTCACTGTGGCCAAATGCTTGCTCATGGTGGGATTTGTTCGGTCTCTGTAATTAATATTATAAAGAGTACGGTCTAGACCTGCTCTATAGGAAAGGTGCAATGAGAGAACCTCTGTTATGAATTGGCGCTATATAAATAAATAAAATAATTGCAAAAGCTCACTGGCCTTTATTGTACTGCAGACCTATTGTAAGAAGACCTCTACATAATAAATACAGAGCATACACATGCAGTAAGTAGATTATATTGTATTTAGATTATATATATTTAGTAGATAGATATTACAGTAAATATATACTGTGCTGCAGTTATCCACATAGTTCCACTGTGATCATTGTAGCAAAATCAAGAGAACTGAAGGGAGACCAAACAGGATGAGGAGGGAAAATTGTGGCCCATCCTTCCTTACCAGCAAATGTTTTCCTCACTAGAGCCCATCACATCCCGGCATAAAGGAAATATCTCTTCAGGCACTAGTCAACACTTTTAGAAAGGGGGGTATCAGGAGATAAGGGTAGAGGGGTTAGTTTTTTTGGTTTACATTCAGCCCAGGTATTTGCAACGTCAGACCTCTTCGTTCCCAACCTTGTGCTGATGCCCCTGTTTCAAGCACACCTCTCCTGCATGATGTGAAATAGAAACAAACAAATCAAAAATCTCTACACACGACTGTCACTGTTCTACTGGGTTTCATTCAGCTGGACATTTCAAATTAAAGTATCTCAGCCAAGGTCTTCTACACTCACTCATCCTGTCAGACTCACCAAAGGGCAAAAAAGGCTCTGGCTTGTCAGACAAGTTATGGGTTGTAAACCATTAGAACTATATTCGCAGAGAGAAAATCAACTCCTCATTCCTCCGGCTGATTAAAAACACAAGCGCTCTTGTATTACACTTATTATAAGCTAAAGTTTTTTTATTCCAACATAAAGATTTGATTGTATTAGTCTTCTAGCCTACTGCATTCAATTGGACCAGATTCTAAAACCAGGAAATGTGGATGGGCCAGACATTTTCAGCAGCCTATTTAAAACCTTTTTTTTTTTTGTTTTTGGTAATGACACATTTTAAACAAATGCAAATGAATGTAATAAAAAATAGCAGGCGTTTGGAGATGGTGGTAAAATAAACAAATACTTGCCAGTCCAGGCAGGGTTAAACTGACAGTTTTCATTGTCAAATTTACGCTTCAGTGTTGACAGAGACATATTTTCAGTAGAGCACTTCCCTACTTGTCGATAGCCAGATGTTTTAAAAAGCTACTAAATGTGGTCGGAGCTCACATGAGAAAACGTTGATTTGTGAAAGATATGATTGCAGATGTAGCAAACGATCGGTACTGCGCATGTGGAACTCTCAAGGGAGATGAGAAGGAAGCGAGATGGCTCACTCGTTAGCTACTTCCATACACTGTATATGTAGTTTACTTATTTTGTCATATAATTAGACTTATGTATGCTGGGCCACTCGGAGGTTGCTTCTGGGCCTGGCCTACTGTATGATATGGATTTTTCTCAAGACCACAATTTCAAAGAAATAGCACTTGATGTCCTAACCACAACATTTGTAAAGTCTGGGGTTGTGCCTTATTTCCACTCCCACTTCCTGGTACGTGAATGAATTTATAGACATGCTTAGGCTGAAAGATATATTTGTCTGTTTAACTTTCAAGTTTGATCTTTCGACAATAAATTGTCTATACGATATGGTAAAAAAAAAAAAAAAATCATATTGCAATTATTTTGACATATTACGATTGCGATATCATTCATGATTAGTGGGAATGATCATTTTTGCATCACAATTTTCATTTTCACTGAAAAAACTATTAAAATCATGATGATGTGACATTGTTGGGGTCTGTACCAAACAAAAATGTTTTCTTACATCTGGAGAACAAGATTTATAGGCCAGGGCATCTCTGAAGCACTACAGTACTTCATTATAATGCTGTTTTGTCACACATTTTACCTTCATCAAAAAATTGCAGCTTCTGCGATTTGGACATTGCACTTGGCCATATTCAATAATATTTTGATTAATTGTGCAGCCCTACATTATAATGTTAAAGCATGTCCGCAAGCACAAGTATACTGTGACAACAAATTAAGTTATGTTAAAAGCAATGCCAGGAAGAAATACCCAATCTCTATCAGAAAAAAGACATCACACTCATCTTGCTTTAGTAGCACAATCAAATCAATGGAAGTTGACTTGCCTCAGTTTAATGTTTGTTTACCCATCTTGTTTTTATGTAGACCAATTAGTAAAGGGTAATACATTCATTCAAAGATTCACCTGATGAAAACACGATCTTTTATTGACTGTGTCAAGGTCAACATTTTAATCAGTGAGGTGAAAGTCCTCCATATATAACTCTGTTCAAAGCCCTAAAACAGACAATCAGCCTGAGGTCTGAATGGAAGCAAACAAGGCTGCAGTCACAACAGAAGAGTTGTATATCTGTCATTGTCCAGAAAGAGGAGTTTATCTATGCATCATGTGAGCCAGACACCCACTCTTCTATCCAGAGGCAGAATGAAACCATATAGTACAACTGTAACATTTTGATATCTGCAATGCTCTTCTCTTTCCTAAGTTATAGATCCCTTGTTACTGGAAACTGGATAAATATTAGAAGTGCAGTATGTTCTTGAGTCCTTCAGAAATCTATTTAATTCCAACTAGAAATCCTAAATCTGGTCAGGTAGTTTTTATTCTCCAAGTCTACACTGCAGGATTTGCTACCAACCCACCAACTTAAATTACAAATTCTCACACACTGAATTTTACAGTTCCAGGGGGATAGCTCTCTGCTGACTTTACACATTCCCCATCACAGGAACACAGTCCGTTTCATTATGGGAGCACACACAAAATGCAGTCTTACTGACAGTAAACCAATCAAGTAATAAGCTTGTTAGCTCATGTAATGTTCCTTATTTCCAGATACTAAGTGTGGCTGTAGAAATGGACATTTTCAACCACAGTCCACACTTCAGCCATTCTTGTATGGACAACAGTGAATAGCTGAGAAGACTAAAAGTGCATAAAGGGGCATGGGCTAACATCAACTGGTGATGCACGGGCGTTATAGGTCAAGGGATTGTGCAGTTTTTGCTTAAAGCCCCTGAAAACATGATTTCTAAATTAAAGTATTTTTCAAGCATTTTTCATTAAAATTAAATACTCATGGCTAAATAAGCAACAGTCATTGTTGAAGTTTGGGAAAAAGCATCTTTAGTCATTATTTATTTGAGTTTTATAAGAGTTTGACCTACAAAACTACAACACAACTACACTGCAACTTCCATGCTCAAACCCCACAACTTTCATCAAATTATGATTTAAATACTGCTAAATCCCGATTGGTGCTCTGAAGTATGTGACATCACCTTTTTTCAACTGTGTCCCGCCCCCCTTCAAAGAAGATGAGAAATCTATCATGTGAAATAATCAAAACTGTTCCAACTTTGGCAGAAAAGTGTGTGTTCCTGTAGTAGCCCATCGTTCATAGTGAGAAGCTGATTGAGAACATATGTTTTTAGAGCCAATCCATAGCAAATGTTGGAGGGGAAAACATTTTCTTGAAATGATACCTTGATGTCTGGTGGGTTTGGCGACATTTTGGTCACATATCTGCTGTTTGCAGATGATGTAATTCTACTGGCTTGATCAAACTTATCTCTGATGCACTTTTGAATGGTGTCCTGCCAAGTGTGACACTGTCATTGTTGCATTCCTTGAACAATCCTCAGAGCCAGGTTTAAGTGACAGATGGTAAGTGTTTCTCACTACTTGCTGCAACTGCAAACAGTCACACATTTGAAGTGGAGTTTTTACTTCAAAGCATGTCCTTGGGAACTATTTTCTTCACAGAAATAGGAAACACTGAAAACTGCTCACAGCGGGGTCTGGATTATCCTGATTATTCTGAGTAACCAAGGCAGCTTCTGGAAATACATTTTTCAAGTTATTTGTCACTGCTTTGAACTCCACAAATGAAATTCCACTTGCCTCCATAGTACTGCGATGGTGGCACAAGTCTGTGAGATCTCAAAACCACAGCAAATAAAAATAAAACTACCTCCATGGCTGGATATCACTAAGGTTAAGAGGTAATTATTTGGGTGAAATGACTCTTAAGAGCCATTAAGGGGTATTAATTCTCCATTAATTCTAAAAGTAATAGATGGTCATTGGATATGCGATAAGGATTAACATTAACTGTTTTTCTCCCTCTGGTGTCAACCACTACAAATAACTCTTCAAGCTGTGGGAAACAGTGGAAACAATGTGTGAAGATGAGTGAGTTTCAGAAGAGAGGGGAGAATGATTAAGTGATCTGATGAGGGACTTGTATGTTTGATTACTGGATACTGTACATGTTTTCTTAATGTGTGGTTATCTACAGTGAGATTAGTAACAGTGAAGACAAAAACAGGAGTTCCACTGTAAATAGCAGGCTAACATATTTAACTTACACAAACGTTCCTCCTTTAATCAAGCATGTTAACTGTGGGCATTTAAGACCATATATATTGAAGCTCTTATTTCATACATTTACCGTGTGTGCCAAGTTTGGAGACTATGATTTACATTGTATGGGAAATTAAGAACACTTGAATCATGAAAAAGGCAGCTGTTATAGTAGCAACTTTCCAAATCCCACAGGAAAACACACACAGTGGTGTGGCATCAGTTACTTATAAAGGCATTATTCCGGCAGTCTAAACCAGCCCACATACTTGGGAAGACCATACATGAAATTATTACCTGTGAGACCACCGCCTAGGCTCCTTCTTCGAACGTGTTTTCCATCCTCACTGAGATGTCGCCTAAATTTGAGAGCAGGACTTAATCCATGAGTCAACTCGGGGTTACTGGACTTCCTAAGGGATGTGCAGGGAGGGTAGAGGATGTTGTCCAACTAGAGGAAAAGATAGAAAAGAATCAGTAGGTTAACAAATACATGTAATATTGTACAAGAGGTATAACCACATATCGATGAGGTCCACATTCCAAAAATTGTTTGTTTCGTTCAAAGAAAAAAATACAAGCAAGCCTAAATTTCAGCTTATAAGGCCTTTGTCAGTGTGTTGTATTCATTAGCTTGTGGAAATGCGCATGCTACTAAATAATATACCAAGCACCACTAAGCTATAACAGAACTGAGAGGAATACTGTGCATAAATATGAAAGTGAGCTACTTTGAATTGAAAAAAGACAGCTGGAGAGGTCTGGGAAGCCAGTTGTTAACAATCAGTAGGCCTATAGTATACACTGTAGTTACAAGTATCAATAATCAAAACACAATGCATTGTGTATTTAGGAATGCAAAGTGTTTTGTAAATTAATGCTAACAGGTGTCTTGTCTAGATATTACTGGTTTTCTCAGACACACAATCTCATTACAGTATGAGGAAATGACACTTGCTCTCTCTTTTCTGGAAATCCAAAATGATCTCATACCGCCTTATATGTCACGGCAATGGAAAACATTTATACTTAAAATAGATTTTCAGGCATAAATGGCAGGGGCCGGTTTCACAAAGATATTTTCGACTGGTCTGTAGTGTTAGGCCAGTCTTGATTTTGCTCTTAGATTAGTCTAATACAAGTTACACAGTTTCACAAAAATGATGACTGACTTATGTTAAGCCTAAAAAGTTAGCCAACCTACCCCCAGGCTAACTCAAAACTCAGAGCCATGTTTCCATGGTAACAAACAGTGACCACTGCTGACCAGTGACCCCAAACGACAAAAATGAGAAAAACATAGCTCGTAATTTGTGGTTTGCCAAAATGTTGTGGAGCAAGTATTGAAAAGGGAAAGAGATTTTAAAGACCACAGTAACCTGGAAATATACAGCAGTGACAGTCGCTTTCATTTGCCTAAGGGTTTTTCCATTACCCCGGGTTGGTCCGCTTTAGCCACGCTGTGATGAAATGCGTTTCCACTACAGCCTCACAGCAGCCGATAGCTGCACCAAGTGATCCTGGTTGGTAGCGGGGCCAACCACAGCCAACCCGTGACAGTCTCCTCCACTTAGCTCCTGTGCTGGAGACTACAGACAAAGCTTTGTTTTTAAAAGTCTCTCTGTGTTCAGCTCTCAGTACTTTTGTAGCTTCAACATGAATCTCTTGTGGTTTGGAGTTTAGTTTCACTCCTGGGTTTCTGTTTGTACTTACAGATATCAGCCTTAGATATCAACCTTACTTTACTGTTTACTGATCACTTTCAGCCGTATCAAAGCTGTGTTAAGTTCCTGCTGATGCAAACCAAATCTTTCCTGCTGTTGCTGCTTCACATTAAACTGGTAAACCAGCGGGATGCTTTTATTGTGAAAAAGTTATAGGAAATGCAAAGTGTTTATCGTAGAGTTAGGAGTTTCATTAGCGGTGCTATTCTTAAACAGGTCTAATCAACCAGATATGGACATATTCTGCGCTATTTGGTCAGTGGATCAGTTTTAAATATTGCAGGGTGGAATATTACAAACAGAAACAGCCACAAAGAGCTGAAAAGGGCTGTAGGTGACAGGCTCTTACTGTGGTTTGTGACTACAGTAGCACACCAACTTTACCTTGTTGTGCAGTGCAGTGGAAAAACACTCTTAAGTCTTAAGGTCTCTTTGCAAAACCGTCCCAAAGTAAAAATCAAGAGCAACAAATCTATAAACGTCAGGGAACCCAAAGGGGAGTACTCAACCTCTCAAATGATCTAGGAGGGGGATTCCCAGGGTGTTCAGCTCATAGTTTAGCACAAAATGCAGTTTATGAATCCCTTTCTCAATCCAAGACTTTTAAGGCTGCCACACCCATGCCTGTTTTGGCTTTTCACTGAGAAACAGGACAGTCTAAGCAATAGGCCAGTATCCCAAACTTCCACTACAGTACTCAGAATATTATAACAAAAATATTGTCAGAGAGAGCAGTAGAAAAACATATTGTTCCATACAATTCTAGTGAGAAAAGTATATTATGTCTACTACATCAAGGAATATGGACAGTTATAAATACATTACAAATAGACTACATTACACACCACAACAGGTTGCACTAGCTTATTGTATTCTCAGGAGATAATGACCTTGCAAGAAGCTCAGGCCACATAACAATGCCCGGTGGTGAGGAAGAGGCCCTCCCTGAGAATACAAAGATATACATGGCTCAGAGCATTCTGTGGAAGGAAATACCCTCTGCTTCTCTATGGGATGATTCATGATCCCAGTACTATTAAGGACAACTAAGACCAATTCTTTGTAGGGTGGCTTGACCTCTCAATGATGCAGAAATGTCAAAGAGCTGAGAAAGTGCTGCTGCTGAAATCATTATTATGGTCCTAAATATAGAAATACAGAATTTTATGCAATAAACATGATATTCAGCCATCAGTTCTAAAAACAATAACTTGAGATCTCATAGTCATTGGGCAATTGATCGTTTGCAGTTCTGCTGCAGTTCTGCTGCAAAGGAAAAGAAACGCGGAGCCATTAGCAGGATGGTGGAACATGCATTATCTCTCATCTACATTTAAACACAGACTCAACTCTATTTATATTGAAGTGGCACACAGAGTACATGGTCACATTTTATGTAGAACGGACAGTTTAAATGTACTGTATGTATTCACATTAGACATTTGTTTTATTATATAATCTCATGCTGTGGTGAGAGTACAATAAAAAAAGAAGACTGAATGAAAAATCTCTCTGCAGAACATTGCAAGACATGATCAGGCCAACCAGAAAAATGTTAAAAAGGAAGAAGGAAGTGAAGTTTTCATTTTCAAACGAGTCATTTCCCCAGTAGTAGCTTTTTCGAAAAGAGGAAAGATGCCCCTGCAACTGTTTATTAAAACTGTATTTCATTACAATGAATTCATTGTCTAACCACAATTCAGCCTTTCTTGACCAATGTAGATAGTATAGTTAGGCTCACTAAAAACAAACTGAGTCACATGCCCACCACCTAATATTTAGCCTACAACCACTGTTGAGGCTGAGATGAAGAGCTGCGATAGGCAAATGTTAATTTGTTTCAAATGATTTGGTTAAATTGCAGCCTTTAGAAAAGAAAAATAACTCAACAAGCTGTCTTGACAGGAAACCAACTCCATCTAGTTTTAGCCAGAGGTGCAACCGTATGACTAATTGATAATTTACTGGTTTTCTACTGAATATTATCCTATGGAATACAATGACCGTCCAGCTTGACATAGCCAGGCAGCTTGGCAGCAAATCAGGACCACGCGTAAAAACATCATCCAAAGTGGTCTGCAGTTGCTGTGCCTTCATTATTCTTTCAGTGTATGGATGATATGCTGTGTAAAAAGTGTTAATATTACCTGAAGCAAACAGGAAAAAAGATTCAGATTTTCTGCATCACCAACTGAATGCATGTAGGTTCCTGTGGCAACGCGATGCATACAGTTTGCGCTACTGTAGCCTAATTACACGGCTTTGTTTGGTGGCATTAACGTACGGCTCAGGAAGTTTGCATATATAACGTATTCCCTCAGTTGAGAATCTATAATTGCTGATAGAGAATATCATCAGGAAATTGTGAAAGAGCTGCACTTTTTCCAGCCGATTTCAATCCGAAACTCTGAACATAACCTCCTCCGGAGCAGGTTAGGTGTGCAGCATAAGTTACCATGGTGATCTAGCCAGGTTAGAAGAAAGCCACCTTCATGACATTGAAAACTCTGGCTTTAGGCTCAACATTCCTCGCTAACCCATTAATCTCGCTTCGTAGTACACCCTCTGGTTGTTAATATGTATAAATATTTAGTAACAACTAAAATCTAAGTAGGAACTAGTTTGTGTAGTGAAACCCATATTAATTGTGTAAATCTCCACTTAAACACTCACATGAAAACTAAACAAAGTTTGTTACGAACAGCTGGTGCACCTGTCTCCAGGGGTTTAAAGGCAAATACATTCAGATTAATCACAATGAAATAAGGAATGGACAGACTGTTATGTAATTTTAAATAACCAAGCAGCTTAGCGTTATGCTGTGAAACAATCAGTGGTAAACTCCTGCATCATCCAGTCGCATTGTTTGGTGTTAGAAGCATCTGGCTCCAAAAAAAACTCTCAGGACAGGTCATTATGACCTTAACGCCTAAAACACGACCTGATGGAGGTCTGTAGCTTTATTAAGTGCTTGCAGGGCCACCATGTATAAGGTTTCTTTATCACAAAGGAAGTGCGATGCATTTCATAGAAGTACTGTATTTCTCAATATTTTTCGGCTTCCGCTGACTTTTTTCATCTTCTTTCCTTCAAGGCTGTTTAAGAGAAATTATTTGCAGTATTTTCACTAAGGTCTTGGATTATTGCATACCTGTAATAATGACATAAGACAACAGAAGTAATGTAATGTTTCTGTTTTGTTTGGTTGGTTGTTTTACTGGTGGATCAGACCATAATCACAATATATATCACTGGCAGATGACTTTCAACTCATAAAAAGCAGTAAGATAAATAGCAATTGTATCTTGTTATCTGTGTACTGGGTCAGAGTCTGAAGTTTAGAGGCATGCAATATATTTTGGTCTATGCAAACTATGCAAACATGGAATATCAATTAATCAATATTTTTAAAAAGTGAAAAATAGGGCTACTTGAGAAGAAGGATTCGATACAGAAAATGCTTTTTCCATCCACTGGCAGAGACCACTGGGTATGTTCTTATTGCCTGCTTAGAATAACTACTAAAAAAGGTACAATCTGACAATGTTAAACCCAACACACAACAAACAAACTCAACTTTATAAGCCTTGTAATCCTTGCAACCTTTTGTCTTCATCCTCCTGACTCGGTTGATGCACCAAAACAGAAATTTGAGCCTGTGAAAACTGTGGAGAGCTGCCAAAGCTAGAGTTTCATCTGATTTTTTGGTTGGCTGAACTTAGCCAATTACAAATGATGATCTGGGTAATCAGTAAACCCGTATTTCCTGTTCTATGCATATCTGAATTTAAGCAACTTCAGATTACAGTAAGATCTATTATTAGAGGATATACGTTCAATTTCTGTCGGTTCAGAACATGTGCATTGATTTTAGGTGTGGGTGTCAGCCCTTTAAATGCTACCCTCATTACATGTAAAGCACTTCAGTAAGCCAATTGCAGTTCACTCACTGTGTGCACAGCGGGTAGCGCACACGTACTTTTGGCAGCAGCCAGTGCCCTTTCACCTACCATTCCTCCCTCCCTGCAGCACAGAGCCACGCATAGCTCCTGAAAGCAAGATCAAACCTGACCTGCCCCTCCTTCCTCCTTTCCACCCTTAGCTTCACACACAGTGGACAGTACCAACAATCCTTTGTTGTCAAAGCAAAGAACAGACAGCACACAAGTGAAACAAAAGAAGGTGGACTGCACAACATGCAAAGTGGGTTGTGTTTACCAACTGAGAGATGAGGCAACCTTAACCTGCATGGAATGTGTGACAACCACAGACTTTATTTCTATATTAGTATGCTGTTGTCTATTTGCTGTTACACCATCATACTTTCTATTGAGTGTTATATTTACAAAACAGCCCCGTCACTTTGATTGTACATAAGATTACACAATCTGGCATCCTGATGCCCCTGTGGTCTACAATACCAAGTTAACCACGTTTTCCGTTTAGATGGAAACTAACCCCCCCTTTAATATTTCCTGTCACTCAAAATGCATAAAAATAATGCATTACACTTTATTATACTAATCACTAATACACTAAACATGCATTACTCTAACTTTAAAATCCTTTAAAGTTAATATGGCAAACTTAGTAGCAAACAGTTACCTATCCACATCCAGCAGTTACAGAGCAACAATATCATTCATTTGGAGTCGTGTTTCTGGCCACCTGGCAATGTAAGTCCAATGTTCACTCTCTTTCAGCTGTTTTTTGGTCTCCACCCACTCCTGAGGGAAATATCTGGCTCTTTAGCTGCTAAATGCTCCACTGTGTTAACCAGCTAGTTGCTAACTGTGTCTGTCTACTGTTTGGTGCTAAGCAGGTAGTGTAGAGTGGGTTTTACTGCTGCAGCCGAAAACGACACTATGAGAATGGTGAGAGTGAACCAAAACAGTAAAGTTGTGGGCCAGTGATGGCCAACAATGAGGTGAAACTGTGGGAAGCTGCAGATTTGGGTGATAACTCATTAAGTTTATCACTACGAGCAACGCCTTTCACACTGTCTCATGGTTTTCGCATTGTCATTTGATACACTGCTATTATAAAAATATCTATTATAATAGCTTTAATAATCACTGACCTCATAACTTTGGGCTGCCAGTGAACCAACAAATGTTGCAATGATGCAATAAAAAGGCTGTTATTAAAGAATCAGTGGAAATAAGGAAAGAGCCAAGCACAGAGAAAAAGTGAATCAAGTCAGACAATGTGCAATAGAAAGTACGATTAAAAGCAAATAAAATAAAATAAAAACTAAAGTTGATATAGTACGTAGAGCATATGCCAAGAGTCACATACTGTACCATTGATGCTGTAACGCACACAGGGAACGGTTCTAACATGCTATGGATAAGACTGATAGTGCTCAGTGGAGGTTTTCCCCCTGCTGTAAGCCTTTACCGGCCAAAACTACAAAGACTAAATACATTGGAGGTGGGGAAAGACACTCAGCTGCAGAGAAAAGACACTTTTTATATACCGGTTTATACACAAGCATACACAGCTACCCAAACAAACTGACAAACAAAGGACAGAGCAACAGGAAGAGTTGCGTATCCTACACAGGATAATGCAAGGATGAAAGAGCAAAAAAGCAAGGCTGCACACAGGGGCATTGTCCCCAAGGCCAAGTAATAAATACTCCAATAGTCCAAGCTAGCGCTGCACGATTTAGTAAAAAAAATCATAGTGATTATTTTGACCGATATTACGATTGCAATATGATTAATGATTAGTGGGAATGATCATTTTCTCTGAAAGAAAAAAAAAAAAAAAAAAAAATCATGATGATGTGATATTTGTTGGGGTCTGTACCAAACAAACATGTTTTCTTACATCTGGAGAACAAGATTTGTAGGCCAGGGCATCTCTGCAGCACTACAGTACTTCATCTTAATGCTGTTTTGTCACACATTTTACCTTCATCAAATTGCAGCTTCTGCAATTTGGATATTGCACTTGGCCATATTGCAATTTTGATAATATTTAGATTAATTGTGCAGCCCTAGTCCAAGACAAGAAAAACCATGGTATTCACATACTGTATGTTGTCTATGCTAGACCACTAGGCTTGGCTATGAAAACAGCAAAGCAATGTGCAAGCACATTAACACCAATTTTAATGTGTATCCTGCTACTCTTGTCAACAATATATTATGGTACACTTCACTAACTAGCATGGTTCTGCATTACAAAAGGTGAAGAGAGTTGAGTCATGATTTCCACATTAAAAAAACTAATCTAAAAGCAGTTGTACAAAGGTATTCACACCCCAGGATATTAAGTCCCTTTGAAGGATTTGTGAGGAAGTGTTGTTTAACATTTCACTGAGATGGATGAAAGGAACCTTTCACAAGGGGGAACAAATTGTTATTAGTGTCTTTCATTGGTTGCTAAGACATAATGACTACACATTTACAGTAAAACAGGAAGAGAGACCCCATACATCAAGAGGCATTACACCATACCTCTTTCCAGTCATCACTGTCCTTTGTTTCACTCATCATTCTCCCTGCCATTGTTTCTCTGTCATATCCTTTTCTAACCAACAACTGAGAATAACATGGGTTGGTGTTAATCGAATCACACTTTTCACACATCTATATAGCATGATCTACATGTTTCTAAAATTATAAATCATAGCTTTAAGACCATCAAGAATTTGCCTCTATTACTTAGGTTTGGTTTTCATCGAGAAAAATCCTTTCGATGAACGTATAGACCCTCTACACTAAATAACGAAGACATGACAAAATGCAGCTTTTAAAAGGCTAATCTGTGGTTTTCCATGTTGTTGCATTTAAAAGTATACCACAGACGGCAGAGTGGTGCTTGTAACATAATCTCACTTCATCATGGTTGGTATTTTGCTATCTAACAGAGTGAAATTCAACCTATAAGTTTGTTTTTTCCAATTCTTGTATGTTCAAAGTAATTTTCCATATTACTGACTATAGCTGAGTTTCCACTGCAGGAAATTTCCCCAGGAACTAGGAACTCAGTGTTGTTTCCAACGCAGAGACCAGGGTCTAAATTAAGTTCTGGGGACATTATTTTACCCCCCAAAAAGGTCCCTGCTCGGGAGTAGTACTTTCCAAAAGTACAGAACCTTTCGGGGTAGGGCTTGCTGCGCTGAACATTTCTAATTGTAAACCCACAAACTAAGGTAGTTAGCTAATGATATGCTCCTTGGCCTCAGAAGTAACGCTCTATTACTACTTGAGGTAGTAAGCTAGTTGGCTGGACAGTCTTACAGCTGCAGCTAACATTAGAGCAGATAATCACACTTTTTAATCTATTTCTTACACTTTTGCTCTTGTGTGTTTGGTTTTGGAAAGGCTAAATAAAAAAAGACACCTCCCTCCAAACTCTTTACATGCTGAGTATCACGCTTACTGCAGCCCCATGCACACTGCTTAAGCACGTGGACAAATTCAAAGCTTGACAGGTGTGCCAAGCCTAGTTACAGTTGCTAAGCTATGATTGGACAATAACAGTTCAGGGGAGGGGTTGCGAATGGTCAGTTGGTTGAAGAAATGGATAAGAGGAGGACTGTTGTTGCTGTTTCTGTAAACAATGAAAACAAAAGACCTTTTTAGTAGCCTACATGACTCCTGAAACAAAAACATGGTGTGATTATATAATGCAATGGTCATTTCATGCAATGCTTACATCTTTGTGAGCTGTACTCAATGAACTCTTGAGACATGAGGGGACATGTTCATCACTCTTTTTCTCAGGGTTAACTGCAGTAGAGCAGAAACTATGTTCTGGCCGACCTTGTCACCCAACATCTGTCTTCTTCAACTCTCCCCGAATTCCAGTCTGGCCTGAATCTCTCTTCCATTGCTCTCTGCACTGAGGATCTTAGTGTTTACACATGAGTAAAACAGCACACTTAAAAGTCTCACGGCTAAAATCCAAATAACTCTGTGTGATCAAAACTCTCCACAGGGTACTCCACATTTCAGCCACCTGATGGACACTTTATTTTTATCCTTACACTGACACTGTCCCTTTATTAGCTAAAGAAAGCCTTGAGCTTTGAGTATTTGACCTTTGTGTGCTGTCATGGGGGAATTCAGTTTCCTGTGTTGACATGATCTAAAGTTAAGAAAATATAGCGGTTCTTTCCCTCTTCAATTTCATATGATTCACCATGTTAAGTTCCATTGTCATGCATTATTTCTTCCACCAAGGAAGTCATGTTTTGCCTAAAGACTTAATGTTTGCATTCCATATAATCTGGTGTACCGATAGGCCTTAGGCCAGGGAACAACTGATTACATTTTGCTCATGATGTGCATCTGGGATTTCCGCCATGAAAAATACTGTAAGTCGAGTAATAATGTGACCAAAACAAGTCTCTAAAGAGCCGTGTGACAGCGTAACCACTAGGGTTGTTTTTGTGTCTCTGATTCAACCATGATACTGAGACAAACAACAAAATTCTTGAGATTCAGCCATTCATGTTTTATTTCTGCAACATGGCTAATAGGAATATTTTCAGGAAAGATGAATGATCTTGCCATTTTGCTTGCATTTGTCTTACTATTACTGTTTGTTTGCCTTAATAATCTCCTTACTGGTATGAAATGTTTCTGCAGTTTTGGTGACAATGTGTGGCTGGAAGTCAGTATAATACAGACAGGCATTACTAAGTTTGATTTGGTACATCACCGTCTTCCTACTCATTTACCGCAGGCTATATTTTACAGCCTACAGTAATAACAGTCCTACACAGTGCTAACCGTGTAGATTAACACTTTACTTTAAACCCCATTTAGTATTTATAAGCACTATATAAACACTAATAAATTAATTACAACACACTATAATGTAATTGTAAGCCGATGTAAGGACATTTTCATTAATGTACTGTATTTGTCAACAATTATAACTTCTCCTATGAAGACAGTTCATTTTATTACAACTGTGTTTTACTGTGTTTTGTCATTTATTACTTGTTTATACACAAGCCTTCACTTATGGGTGCCCACAAGAGGAGTTGTAGTTGTTTACAAACACATTAATACACACATATCTGCTTACAACTACATAATAATGTGTTATGAACCATATGAAAAGATTACATACTATACTGATTAGGTTCAAACCACCAAGTTTGGATCAGTCAACAAGCCACACAGCCTTTGATTTGTTTCTTAGAAAAAAGGATATCTCAATTTCAAGGGTGAAACATGAAATATTTTCTTTTTTTGTCTCCCTTACACACTCCAAATGGGGGTATAAACTTACTCTCTCCTCACAGCGCAACCAAATTAAAAAAGATAAAAGAACCTATGGTGACATGTATCAGTACGTATGTCATTCAGAAGGAATTAAAACAGAAAAAGCTAATCAAAATCACTTTACATACAAACTAAGAACAAAATATATATAGAATACAGAATATATTACAGGATTCACCCTGCTTCCTAATCCAGTCAAGAGTGTCAGCTGTTGGAGTCTCTTACCTTGCTTCTCTCCGATGATGTACACTGACCTACAGGTAAATTCCGGCCTAGAGACATTTTGTTTAGGTACCAACAGATTTAAGCTCCTGTATCCCTTCAAACGCTCAGTCATCGCAGACGTGCACGCATACAAAAGGACAGGAAAGAAAAGTCAAAAATCAAAGATGGATCCTGGAAAGACACAGTCCAATGTAGGAGTGAAAAGAGTCTTAACCAGATTGTGGTAATCCTCTTAGCCACAAAGCATTCACTGACACTGGATGTCACTCTAATCAACCTGACTGGCTGCCTGCTTAAATAAATGGCTGCTTATTTAGAGGCACACCACAGGAATCATTGCATAGAGAGAGAGTTGAACATCGTCAAACAGAAGCAAATATTGTTACACAATCAAGCACTGATGCAATGCTTGACAGCTGCCCTCCTAACTTTAGGGAAGAGGCTATCATAGAATAAACCAAAGGGTGATGTCAGATTGAGACAGATGGTAAAAAGGAGATAGAGACTGTCAACAGCTTGACTTTGTTGTTTAAAAAGTAGGAATTAAATTAAGACTACACACTGAAATTTGATTATTTAAATCTTTGTTCAAAAATCTCCAATTGAATCATCAATCTCTCAAATTGCAAACACATTGTTTTTCTATTCTTGTCCCCACAATAGTCTAAATTGTCTCAAAAATGTCCCAAGTTTGGATGCACTCTGAGCATTTAATCATCATTAACACAACTCATAGAAACATAAACTGATGAATGTGCATTTCCTGACTTAAAACTTGCTGTTTGTCAAATATACTTGTTGCGGGCTAATACATTTGAGAACAGGGACTGAATTGTTGAAAAATGCTCTATCAATATGTTAACAACAGTGAACTGCTTTCTGATTCTAGCATAGCCCCACACAGTATAAGTGTTATTAGTCAATCCATTGCATAAGATGAACAAACACAGACAAGATCAATGGCCACATTTGACCCTTAAACTGTTTACAATGTTCAGTGAGGCACCAACATAGTTGGGGGACTTTTAAAAGAACATACAAAAATAAGTGGTCAAAATCGTAGCCCCTAATATGAGTGATGACCCAAATACCCTGGATCCTACACTTCCCATGCAACTCATTAGATCCTGTTGTCTCAAGCCCAAGCAGAGATACCCTTAATGATATCATCAGGGTTATTTTGTCAAACTTTGGAAAGTTCCTCCAGAGCCACACAAAACATTATATAACTGTTTTCATGGGCTTAATAGTTCTCCTAATGAAGAGTAAACTGAACTTCATGTGTAAAATTGGTGGAGTACCCCTTTAACAAGATGTTTATTAATGATAAGCTAGTTAATACAGGAAACAAATGTCTTGAAAATAGTCACTTCTACTGGAATAAAATAAAAATTAAACAGTGGTATGTAGACCTTACACACAAACATGCACAAACAAAAACAGACACATTTGCTCTTTAACAATGTATCTGAATGAAAAACCGATCAGATGTATGTTCCAAACAGACATTTACATTTATTCATTTGGCAAACACTTTTGTCCATAACTACATACAAATGAGGTACAGTCCAAGCCACAGTACATCAAGGAGAAGCCTTCAAGAATAGAATACAAAATTCCATTAATCACTACACTAAATATCATTCACCACTTAAAGGCCCAGTGTGTAGGATTTAGTGCCATCTAGTGGTAAAATTGCAGTTTGCAATCATTTGAATACCGCTCGCCTCACCCTTCCCTTCCAAGCATGCAGCAGAAACTACGGTGGCCGTGAAACTCTCGAAAAACGCAAATGGCCCTATCTAGAGCCAGTGTTTGGTTTGTCTCTGGGCTACTGTAGAAACATGGCAGTGCAACATGGCGACCTCTGTGGAAGGGGACCCGCTCCCTATAAAAAGATCTTTTTTTTAAAAAGTGAAAAACACAACAAATCATTTTCAGGTGACTATACACTAATGAAAACATACTTACTAGCTCCTCCTAAATGTTACACACTGGACCTTTAAAGTGTGTAAGAAGAAGTGGATGCTGAGGTATTTCAATTATGATGATTCACCTGTTCAGCTGTTGCCTTGAAAACAATTCTAGAAAGAATCACTTCCCTTCTAGCTGCCAGATTCATTCCAACAATAACACATACCGGTGTTTGGTGTTATGGCTCAAAATGCAAAGATAATCAATTTACAATGATATAAACTGCTGAATAGCAGCAAATTATCACATTTCTGAAGCTAAGACCAGGGAATGTATGGCAATTCATTTGTTGTCGGATCAACTACTCAATTAATCGACTACATGTTTCATACACTTTACCACCATAACCTAACTATGTACTCTATGTAAACACATTTGGTGCTCATTCTTTCTGCATTCTACAATGACTTCCATGCCTGCCTGTACTTCTGTCAGCCCCCATTTATTTCATACAGAATCTCCAGAAGCTGTCCTTGTATGCTAAACATAGCCAGACCAAATAAACATGTCTTTCATGAGATAAATGTGTGTCCTGCTAACCTAAACAGAGCAGCTCTAATTCAACAAAACTTTCTAGTTGTTTTAATCCTCCAGTTAATGCAGCTTGCTCAGTGCCAAGTGTCACACATAGTTAGTTCCCATTTGAGCAAACTCATTACTCACTGCAGAGGAGTGTGCCAGTTTGTTCAAACCAAACTGCTACACAGGGAAGTGCTGAGAAAAACACTTCATTTTAGCAGACATTTTGTTTTGGTTTGTGGGTAATGTGGGTTGTTGTTTTGTTTTTTTACAGCCCTCTCACATTATTGATTTTGCTTTTAGGGAAGTAATTTGTTATTTGGCAGGTGCAATCCTGTTGTAAATGATCCAACTGCTCCATACAGTATGTCATCCAGCGTAATACACACGCATGAGCAAACATGGGGTTGAATCTATCAGTTGACAGCAACTGCCTGCTGGGTTACGGCTAAGATGAATGGATATAAAGTCAGGGTAATAAATTCAAATAAAAGGAGGGAAAAACAGGATTAGAAGCAAATAAACCTTCTTTAAAATGGCACAATAAATTTGATGGAAAATCTATGGTACCTGCCTAAAATTTGTTTTTTAACTCCTTCATAACATGCACTCATATTTAAACTTTGGTGGCAGCGGAAACAAGTTGTGAACACAACATTGACATATCATCACCTTTTAAAATTGATATGTTGAACTTAGTAGCAAACAGTTGCTTATTTACACATCCAGGCAGGCACAGAGCAACATTATCATTCATTTGGAGTTGTGTTTCTGGCCACCTGAGTCCAATATTCACTCTCTTTTTGCTTTGTTTATGGTCTTTACCAACTCCTGAGGGAAATATCTGGCTCTTTTGCTGCTAAATGCTCCACTATGTTCACCAGCTGGTCTCTAACTGTGTCTGTCCACGGTTTGGTACTGAGCAGGTAGTGTACAGTGGGTTTTTAGAGCTTTTTCGCTGAAAACAGCTGCCTGCTGCGGTCAAAAACGACACTATGAGAGCGGTGAGAGTGAACCAAAACAGTAAAGTTGGGGCCGGAAAGCTAAACAATTAACTCAAGCTTACTATAAAGCCGAGGGGAGCTGCAGATCACTACGAATGACCCCTTTTCACATTGTCACAGTTTTCACATTGTCATTTAATACATTGTTCTTATAAAAACATTGAGTATAGCCGCTTCACTATGCTTAAAAAATAACTATAACTGTGTTCTTCCATAGGGTTGGCATGGGCAGTGTATGACGCAACGCATTTTCCATTTAACCCCAACACTAGCAAAGACATTCAGTTTATGTTGGTGCTCACTCTGTTGACTGAAGATAATCCACCTGATTGTTAAGTAACTACTGCACAAACATCTGCAGTCATTATCAAGACTTAAAGAGTAAACCTGGCATGTGGGAAGAATAGGAAAAGGCATTCTCTTAAGAATCTTTTTTTTTTTGCAAGATGTTCACTGATCTATGCCAAAATGGCCTGCCCACTTCAAGTTTCTATTACTTGGTGGGAATACTGGTTTCAAATATCATACACAGGATAAGACAATCCTTTAGTGGGAAATGCATTTGTTTTTGCAACACCAAATATAAATGCAAGAAAATAAAAATAGGAAGTGGTGGGATTAAGCATAACACAACTGGCAATTCCCATACTCTGCTTACACAACATGAGAGGTAGAGATGAGAAAGTATGGAACACAGGATTTATGATTATGAGGGGATATAAATGCAGCAGGACATATATAGACAAGGAATACAATGATTAACACACTGACAGATTGTGTACCTTGGCAAGCAGTGTGTCAGACACAAGTATTATCTGAAATCTACAACTATTTATAATAGTTCTACATGCAGTTAAAGCACAGAATAAAGCACCAAGTCATGTTCAAACATGTATATCAAGGGAGGTCCAAAACAGTGCTTTTCTGTGAAGCTTATATGGGTATTATACCAAAATTCATATTTAAGCACTTGGATTAAATCCTTCTAAGGCAAACTTAGCTTTAAATAGAGCTAGAGTAATTAGCTTAGTTGATTTAAAGAAGATTAATCTGCAACTATTTGGATAATCGCTTAATTGCTTAAGTTAAAAATGCCAAATATTCTCTGGTTCCAGCTTCTCAAAAATTAGATTTGCTGCTTGTTTTTGTCATATATGATAATAAATGAAATATCTTTCGGTTTTGGACTTTTGGTCCGACAAAACTCTGAAGTCGTGATGGGTATTTTACTTTCTGACATTTAAGGGACTAAACTATGGCGTTTAATTAGTCTCAAAACCCGCGCACATAAAAACATGGCGCATGCACATGATGAGCGCACAGAACAGTTTTTCCGCGAGCGGAAAACCATCCTCACGGGGGAGCATTTCTGCTCCATGTGCACAAATGCGGCTGTGAACTGCTCAACACTCACTCGCTCGTTAAGTTGACTTTTGACACCTACAGTCGGCAGCCTGTCTCTGACCCCCTTTTTTGGCGGCAGAATCATCAAGAAGATGTCAGAGAAAAGAAATAGGTAAAGTGAGGAACAGCCACCTCTATAATAATAGAATATTCGCAGTTCGCATAATCCGGTTGAAATGCATATACATTTTTTAAACGCTTGAAGATCCAATCATCACTAAAGCGTGTGTCATGCAAGAGAGCCAATAAAAACAAACGGAATGGACAAACTTGTCATATTTATATTTAAGGTGTGTTGATTGATTGACAACTAGTATAAAGTGTCAGAATATAGTGAAAATACCTATTACAATTTCCTAAAGCCCAAGGTGACGTTTTCAAATTGCTTGTTTTTTCCGACCAACAGTCCAAAAAACCCCAAGATATTTAATTTATAATTATATAAAACAGAGAAAAGCAGAAAATCATCACAACTGAGAAGCTGGAACCAATGTAAAAAATGACTTAAACGATTAATTGAGCGATAATTAATTTCATTGTTTCAGTTCCTTTAAATATAAAAAGTCATGATCCATATATGTGGACAGTGAAAAACAGGTGCCACTGCAACTGACTCTAATTTCAAACTTGTGATGCACCATAATTGACATTAGCAGTGTTGACATCCAGTGTTTTGGGGTAAAAATCTGTTTATAAATCTGGACTGTATGCTACCTATTTTAATCTAATTCTGTTATTTTATCTTGTGCATGTAAGAAAGGATAATGCGTGGGATAATCTCGTCCTGACTGTAGATAATGTTCTCTGTCACTTCCCACGACACTGGACCGATTTAGATGTCTGGGATGGACAACGACACTGAGATTTTGTGAAGATAGGCATCCAATAAACATTGTGGAAAACTCCACGAAGCGCCACAGTAGTAAGTATCTCACTTCTTGAAACACTGCACGGGGCTAAGTTTGCAAAGGTGATGTCATCTGAGTTCTCAGAAGACTTTTCTTTTTTAACTCCACAGCAGCAAGACATAACTCAAAGGTCAGGGTTCCTCGATTAGCCCTATAGTATTACCACTGGAAGGCTGCTCTTCACTCGCAGGTCATCTGACCTGCTTTGTGGTGTTTTGGCCAGTTACATGTCTATTTAGCTCAGTATAACAGGTTAAATTACATCTCTTCTTCTGTGGCCAGCATAAGAGAGGTCACTGGTTTTAAATTAACTTCAAACTGACATTTCAAAGGGATCAGGGGAAAAGGGCACACGGTTCATCCAATACATGCTGCTCTGGCTCTTGCTTTTAAAATGTTTATTTGGTTTATTTTAGTAAAACTATTTTTGGGAAATTATATTACATTTGCTGTCCAAAAAGGGGGGGGACATTATATTTTAATCATATATAGGGTGTATTTTAATGGTGTAGAATAGTTCACTTTGACAGAGAATTAAATAAGAGACCAGTCTTAGTCCTTGCCCTTCGTCGGTGATATCTCAGCTCTATTAAGCTAATGGACTGTCAAACTGTTCAGCCAAACAAAATTTGTTAAGCATCAGTGTTAGCAAACATGACACAACCCCGGTTCCAGGGGATGGCATGCTGGAGTCTGATATGCTTACAAATACTGATTTAACACTCATAGTGTCGAGAAACAAAGGAATGACTATTAACGAAATGAGTTATATTATACTGTATTTCATGTATTTCGAAACAATTAAATTAATGTTTTGATTCATGACGGGGGCATGTGTCGTGCCAAAAACTGATTAGCCACCTACAGTATTGCTGCACTGCATTGGGACATTGCATCCAAGAAATTATGAGGCAAAAAGTGTGGAGTAATAGATGGATAATGTTGCACAAGTTTCTGTATTCTCCCATTGCTTATGTTGGACGTTATAAGGGATGACAGTCAGCCACACCTACAGCCTGAAGTCATGTTGCATGATATTATGATTTAGAAAAGGTTTATAGGTCAGGTAAGTGCTTGAAATCTCAAACACACCCTTGCACCAGCAAGCTGCATCTGAGCCAGTCAAACCACTCTGCAGAAGCATCCATGTAAAGTGTTATATAAATTAAAAGGCTGAGGCATAAATTTTGTCTTCCTCATTTTTCCCATCTGTTTCCTGAATAAACACCACAATAACTGCACGCTCCTCTAAAATATTAACAGTGTGGCTAGCCCCAGTTTGTGCCTCATGTATTTCCATTACATTCGAGTAAAACCTGCCGTTCTTTGAAAAACCCAGAAGGACGTTTAACCCTTTAACACTTACCGCTGTTATGAAGGTATTTCCAGAATAATCCTATTATCATTATTATTATTATTATTATTATTATTATAACCATCTGGATGAAAAATTGTTCTTCATGTTGCACAATAAAAAAGGATTTTAAACCTGTTTCTGAAGTTGTGATTGTATTTCCAAATTCAGGTAACTAGAAATTACATATGCCCTTGCTCTTTTTGTGTTGTTTTGTATAAAATATTGGAAAGAAACATCAATATACAGTTTACTTAATTTCCAGTTTATTAGATAATCCTATCTTGAAGTAATGCAGTCCAATACAAGAGCCCTGCAATAAATCCTGCCTTTGGAAAGGTTGTGATGTTCAGTTTTGTTGAAACTGTTTTAGAGAGGTGCTCATTTAAAGTTTTTTGGTTTGCTGTGCTATTGAATTCTGTTGTGTTGTACAGAGAAGTGTTTATAATAATTTAGTCTACCCTTATTGATATAAATGGGGTGGAGAAAATATAATAAATACCCCTCAATAAAATGCAATTCAAACCAACAGCACCACAAACTGCAGCCTCCAAAGTTGAATCAAGACCTCTCTAAAACAGTTTCAACAAAAACTGAACATTATAGCCTTTACGAAGGGAGGATTTATTGTAGGACTGTTACATTAGACTGGTTAGTTTTAGCTAGGTGTACCTAATACACTGGCAATAGAGTGTAAAACCAATACTACTGATAATGCATTTTTTTAATGTTCATCATTTCTGGTTACCATCTTTGTTTGGATTGGGAAAAAGAGGTGCAACTTGGGAAACTTTGACTGAATGAGTCAGGACTCATTAAAACAGAAAGCAGTGCAGCAGTTCACATACTGCACTGAAAGCCTCAGACTGCAGGATGAGTAGGACTTGTAAATGGAGTGGATGAAGTCAAAGAAGCACACAGAATTAGACTGTGTGATGCACTGACTTCATGCGCAACCCACCAAACATGAGCTCAGGCAAGAAGCAGCTCATGCAGGTGGTGGTTTACAAATATTTTGACAGCAGGAACAAATTAATGAGTTTACTGTCTTCAGCAGTGTTTCTCTTGCTGACTGCGGGTATTAATGGGGATACTGACACGCCTCAATTTAACTGTAATTCTGTTCTCTCTTTAGCCTCCAGAGAGTAGGCTAGTTTGTATTCAACACGAGCACACACGTCAAGCAAACCATACATCTGAATCTCCACTGGCTAAGTCACCTCACATTTGTTGAAGTGGTTTGGGTGTTTACCTTTTCGTCTTCGTCTTCTTCATCACTTTCTTCATCCCCCGGTGTCTCCTTGTCGTACTCTGTATTTGTTTCTTCCTCTATTTCGTTGACACTTTCAAAGTCCGAGTTGTGACCATCATCACCATCTCCAGAAACGTTGACGTCCAGCAAAGCCGTTATTTCTTCTCCCTCGGACAAGGTGTTTGAACCTGACGACGACTGACTTTCGCTGCTTCCACACGCCAAAACATTTTTCTCCTCCATTATATCAACTAAAAGCACCAATATCAAACAGACAACCCCATTAACTCAAAACTAAACGTAGCTATTAATTAACCTGCCAACGCACCTGTCTAGTGAGTTCATTTTCGTTGAGTCGCGAGCCCATAAAAGGATACCACTTTCTGACCTGAGTAAAAACAAAGTCACGACGCTGTCGAAAGTCTGTGATATCGATATTAAAATCTTTATAAACCCTGTTTAGTATCAAGGTTAGCGTTAGGCCGAGGTCTCCTCTCCAGATAAAAGTTGCCTCTCTTTGGAGTTTGTCGCTCTTTACTTTGCAAGCAGCGTGAGTCCATGCTGTCACTGACTTCTTACTGATCCAGTGGAGCCCGCAGCCCAAAATAAACCCCGCCCACAACGTGCGGGGGCACTGCTGCTGCCAAACCAAAGCGAGACCGTTTGAATTATTTTTTACATGCACAGTCTATGCCGGGGGTCAGCAATTAGGGTTTTTCAGCATTGTTCACTGGGGGTCCGACATAGTTTTATAAGCCCTTATACAAGTTTCTGAAACCAGGATGTGATGTCTACATGACAGGATGGTCCAAAAACCTGAGAATAACCAGGAAACTCGTGCGCACTGGTGGGATGTAACTAAGTACACTTACTCAAGTACAAATTCGAGTTACTTGTACTTTACTAGTGTATTGTCATTTTATGCGACTTTATAATTCTACTCCACGACATCTCAGAGGCGAATATTGTACTTTTTTACTCCACTACATTTGTCTCACAGCTTTAGTTACTTTTCAGATTACAATTTTTCATTTCCTTCCTGTCCAGTGAAAACCATGTACCTCCAAATTTGGTGATTTTTGAATGCTCCTACTTCTTAAGCTAAATAAACTATTTAAAAAATGATTTAACTATTTAAATGATCTTATATTGCTGTAGATTAAACTACCCAGCAGTATATAAAGTAGGTAAAATTAGCTCAACTTTAAACATCTACAGCAGTAAAATGCAACATACACATTAATGCAGCAGGAATATTAATCCAGAAACATCATGTATAATCGTAAAGGGGCCATTTTATGCAGAATGACCACTTTTACTTTTGATACTTTAAGCCAATTTTGCTGATAATACTTACACACTTTTACTTAAGTAAGGTTTTGAATGCAGGACTTTTACTTGTAGTGGAGTATTTTCACAGTGTGGTACTGCTACTCTTACTTAAGTAAAGGATCTGAATACTTCTTCCACCAGTGCTTGTGTGTAAGTAAACACACTCACTTACTGCTGTTCTGAAGATCCAGAATCCTTTAAGACTCTTCTAGCCATCTGGATGAACGAATATTCCATCTGATACACGATAATAAGGTTTTTAATCCATTTCTCAAGTTGTGTCCTAATCCAGGTAGCCAGAATTGAAATATGTATTGTATTGTAAAACGTAAACATATATATCACTCTAACTGATAATAAAATGTTTAATTTTGGTTCACATTGTACAAATTGAGCCAGGAGATATGTCATTTCTGGCTTCCATCTTTGTTTGAATTAGGAAAAAGTTATAGAATTACAGCAGTTTCTGTTACCGAAAGGCTCATTTGGCAAAAAAATCTACACAAATGTACGCTTTGTGTTGCACTGCGAGACTTAAATTGTATTTGATAGGTTATCCAAACTCATTAAGTAGTGACCTGTGGATTTATAAAAGCCTGTTAATTGCATTGTTACCTACATTCGATTTCTGAAAAATAATGCAAAGGTTTTGATGCAAACCATGAAACAGAAAACTTCAGCTTTCATTGGGGGGGGCAACAAATTAGTTGGAGGGTTGGATTTGACCCATGAGCCGCTATCTGCCTACCACTGGTCTATGCACGCCACTTGGTAAAAACAAATTAAACAATGGTGGAAAGTAACTACATACATTTACTCAAGTACTGTATTTAAGTACAATTTGAAGTACTTTGTACTTGTATTTCCAATTTATGTTACTTTATACTTCTACTCCACTACAATTCAGAGGGAAATTACTCCACTACAATGATTTAATTGCCATAGTTAGTTGCTTTGGGTTTACATACATAACATATGATCAACTTATAAAATGCATTATTATAGATTAAAGGCACTATATACCCACAAAAATATTTGCAGCTATTGTTGCTGATTAGACCAGCTTTGGAGCAAAGCAATGCTGGGATTTACATGAGGTCACTGAACTCCATGTACTAAGAATAATGATAAAGTTGCAACTTGTCCCACAACAAAACTAACAGGAGAGTGAGAGATATGTCTGTGCAGGCCCGCACAGTCCTGTAAAAAGTGAAAAGTGAACATACCTCTGGGTTTGGATCATGGGTGTGCAAAACAACCTAACTGTTTAAAAAACTAGTTCAAATTCACCTCAGCAAGCTACATGAAAATTCAGCTTACATTTTAAAGCATCAGTGATAATATTCCCTTAAGGTAATATATTTAATATTTATTTAGATTGTAGCTTGTGCGAACAAGATCTGCATTTTGAGTGCACAAGATAAGATGTGCACAAAGTCAAAGTCCTGAAAATTATCATCTTTTGGGGCTTTGGGGACTCAGTAATTTAACACACAAATGACCTTGAAGGACTTCTGAATTAAAGTCAACTTTATAGTTTTTTCTTCAACTAACTGAAGTGCTGTTCAGCAAGGCAATGAAGCCCTGACAGCTCCCTGGAAGCATGTAGCTCCAAGGACGGAGTACTCATGGGCAACTTCCCGGAGTGAATGTGTAGAATTGCTTAATGTGAGGCAGAAGACTTTATGCAGGTGCAGGAATAACAAATAAATGTCTGATAGGCTTAGATCAGCCAGTATAAATTGTTCTCTGACCTATTTACTGATACCACCACACCTTTCTTTCATGGTGGGATGATTTGTTTATCTTCTTAATGGACAACATCTGTTCATTCAAATCTACTCCACTCACAGGCAGCCTGATGATAAAGCTATCTATGGCTTCCTTTCTCAGAAATGTCTTTCCTCCCTCTGGCAATGAATATTGCAACTTGAACATTTCCTAGAACAGCAATTGCTGGTATTGTGTTCATCGGCACACCTTCAGATTACACAGTTTTATCTTCTAAGAAAGTATTTGTCTTAACTTGGTTGTGCTTTCCAGGTAAGCCACTTCATCCCTGTGCATACTGTATACCAGGTGTACCATAGCATTATCATTCCACATAGCAGATTAGGAGCAGGGCTCAGGCTCACCATACAGAGGGCCCACTAGAGGGCCCCCTTGCACAAATGTCTGCAAATACTGTAAATCCCAAAAAGGATATTGTACTTTAATGATGGGAATTCATTTCAAACATACACTCAATCTTCAGGGTCCTAATGGTAAACATAGCTGGCAATTTAGTCATGGCTTATAAAGAAAGAGGGACAAAGGCACCATAACCAAGAGGGAATGCTTTACTGCATTGATCCTTATTTATGTATTTTTTTCTCTGACAACACACGGGAGGGATTAACAAAAGAAAATGTTATTTGTAGCTGTTATCTCTTCAACCATCTTCATTGAACTAAACTGGAAACAAATTTGCAAGAGTTGAGTCATGAAGGATCCCAGGCCACCAGTGAATGTATCATTACTGACTATTGTTGGTACAGTACCACACCCATGTATCCCAGAGAACATCTTTTTGGTTGCCAGTGTTTGCTCAACATTTCCTACCACATATCACTCAGCTGATGGATCAGTGTTCATAAGCAAGGGCACTTTCCGCTGGGGATGGGAGGCATGCTTTTACAGTTTCAGTTTGATTTAGTCACTAAAATCTCTCTGTCCTCTGACCCCCAAAAATCCAGATGAGAGAAGCCCAGAGTCAATAAGCTTCATGAGCAGCAGCGAGAGCTTTGCTTACTTTTTTTGCCCTGGGTTTCGCCTCTCAGGCTTCGTGCAGGTTGCCCTACCTTATTAATGGAGGTTGTTGGGGCTGTATGCAGAGGACTGCTTAACTGTTGATATTCTCCTAAAAAGATTGAACATCAATCAAAGATCATTTATTTATTGGTTTATTTAAAAGGGACAGTGCACTTTAATAAACATTGCTGTAAATGCGCCAGAGCTAGCCAAGAGGCTATTTTCCATCTGTAGCCCCTGGACAGATGTTGCAAAGTCACAATTTAAACAGAATGTAAAGTAGTTAAGGACACTTCTCTATGCAATGCAAATACAACACTACCAAGCCTCTATTAAGTAAACTAAACATATTAAGTTGGTCAGTGCATTAGCAATTAACATAGCATTTAGATTCTTAATTTTCTTATTTTTTACTTTTTATGCCACTATTGTGGAAAGCACAATAACCAATTTCATCTATTTTTTGTCATTGTGTCCCCCTCACTTCTGAAACAAAATCCTTGTTTGTGAGCATACAGTAGAGTTTGAAATCTAAGATTGTTATATACACACAAACCATAAACACACATACTGCCGAAATTCATTAAAAAAACCCTCAGAACCACATTTATCCAGAACAAGTTTAGAGTCAACATGCCCTCTAGCCTTACTGTTCAGCCTGGACTCCACATGCAGTGAACCTAAAAGAGCTTCCTCCTTTTATAATCCTTATCTACCACATTATGTCAAGGTACACTGAGCTCTAGAGTAAACAGACTACTGAGTGTTGAGCCATTATACCCAGCCAGTTCTTGATCTAGTGCTGACAATCTGATGTGTCAGCAGCTGAGAAAGTGTTGACACTCAGATAGATCCCATGTAAATTGTACAGACATGCTAGCTTGCATGTCTGCTCACCATTCCCAATACCCAGGCTCAACACTGCTCACTTTCACCTCATCTATCCACTGCAAATATTTTTGGAGTAAATTTGAGGCCATTCAATTGCTGAATCACACTTGTTTAAAAAAAATACAGTACAACACCTGCTTGATGTAGTTAGGCTTGGCTGTTGAGAGATGGTGAGACAGCACTCATTTAAATACAGCAGTGCTTGTTGTTGTTTTTTTTTTAAAAAAACACTCCCCATAGTTGGGGTCCAAGCAGCCTGAATCACTTCACTCTCAGTGGATGTTTTCCAGACTAATATCTTCTAGTGAAAACGATGCTTGCAAGCTTTAGGCTGACTTTGAAATGCTACAACTGCTTGGTGTAAATGTCACTTGGCCAGTGTGATGCCCAAGGGTCACCTCTCCTCTCAACCCTGCCTTTTTTCCTCTCTGGCTTTTTCAAATGGCAAATCAAACCATTCTTTTCTTCAATTTAAACTGTAATGTTACTGAAATATCCTTTTACAGATTTTCATTTTACCCCATTATTTTTTCTGTTTTAGCCTACTTATTTTTTACAGGATTTCATTTTTACAGACAAACACTAACACTTTTGTTTTGCTTGTCGTGACTGTAGCTATAAGTCACAAAGTAGCTTTCAAGGAAAACACACACATGTGAAAGAAAAACACCTATTAAGATATGCACTGTTGTTCCTAACATGCCTGTTTGGGTTGCTTTTGTGTTGAGATTCATTTATGAAAATGCTTCTTACTGAATTTTAAGCAGATCTTTATGGATTTGAATCCTCATCTTGAAATATACTGAGATACAATGAACTTTGTTGCTTCTCTTGATACTCATTGTGTATTATCATCATCTCTCTCCCTCATAATGTTTCATACAGGTTAGTTTACACAGACTCTCCACAGGAGGGTACTGTTTGCTAATGTTGATGAAAAGAGGTCACATAGCAATAGACCTCATGATCTCCTCATAATGTGTTCTGGATGCTGCCATTGAAAACAAAACATATACACTTTCCTCATCTGTTGATATTAGAATTTTAACACCCTAACAAGCACCCCATTTTTTGTGCAGAAGCCCGATAATGGCATACACAAAATAAAATGGTTGCTATTCTTGAACCCTTTTCATTATAGTCCTGATCCTGGTCTCTTCCGAAAGGGGAATCTTTGCAGTTTACAATCAAAAAGTCAGTATTAGTGTAAGTGATACTGAAACACATTTACAGAGGCACAAACATGATAAAAAGTAAGGCTTTCTCTTGCCAATTTTTATCTTTTGTTTATGCAATTTTAATAATTTTCTTTTGATTTGACTATTTTGTTTTGTATGCAGTCCTGTTACAAAACACGCAGCTTTTGTTGCAGTGATTCAGGGATCTTAAAACAGTTACACAGAATCACAAGGCTTTATGCTTTCAAACAATGTATAGTTTGTCAAGGTTGAGTGAAGATTCAACTGGATGCCGTTCCAGATAAGGGAACAAACATGTTGCTGTTTAAACCATCAGGAAGTCACTTGAGGACAGATTTTCATCTTGGGAATACCATTTGTCAAAGAAATGCAAATTGATATAGTTGTGATCATTTGTGCAGCTGTCTTCTTTTACTCCATCCAACAAAAAACAATAAAGTTCCAAAAACATTGTGTATTAAAGTGGTGTATATGGTAATTTGAACTAAAAAAGATTACTTACATAATAACATTTAATAATTTTCAAAATAGCTTGCTTTGAGCAACTTTTTAAAGCAGGTTAATAAAGTTTAGAATCAGTGCTTTATTGTGCAGATGATTTTTCAAAGCAGAATATTTCATTGATCATGTTACTATAAACACAGTTGAAATGATGAATACCTATTTACTGTAGGAACGATTACTAAATCCTGTGCTGTCTCGTAGCTTACTCAATGTACAACTAAAAAAACATTAAAGGATTCTGATCAAAGCAAAACACCAAGAGAGGAACCCACAATCTTTCAACTCGTGTGTTCCACAAGTGAGTTACAGCACATCACTGATCTTATGGATGATAAGAGTTAAGGTGGGGAAATTTACAAATGAGAAAAACACGAGTAGGCAGACATTTACTTGTTTAGCGGAAATAAATTTCCTGTGGTAAGGATCTTTGAAATGCCCTTTTCTCATTTTAATCATTGCTTTTGATTTAAAACATTTGATCTTTATTACGCTACTGTGAACACCTCCAGAAAACCGCTTCTGAGGTAAATTTGTCATTAGCACCTTCTGCTTCACATCTCATCAGTTGACCTTTCTAACTTCAGTGAAAAACATTAACATGCGCAGTAGGCTTACAAAGATGTAGATCATACACAGCAACAACCATGGTTCAAACTTTGCTCTACAGTGTTCAAGTGCAGTGGTAGATCAAGATCATGATAAACAGCATCAATTATGTTTTTCATGCCTACTAGCCAAAGTCAGTGAGGTGACAACTGAGCTTCCTGTGTGTTTACAGTTCAGCACTGAAGGAGGAACATGCAGCTAAAAGTACGTGTGTCTGTCTTTCTGTTTCTCCCTCTTAAAACTTACACGCGACAACACATAAATAAACTTGTGCATACATGTGTGCTTTGTGTGACTTTCCGAAGACCTCCTTAACCAAGTACAGGTGCAGCCTGCTTTTATGCTCCTCCAACTGCAACTCTCAAAGAGCTTAACAGCCAACTTGCCCTGTTAAGCAAGGTTGTGGCATTAATTGGCCTTACAAATCAAATATAAAAGCACCCATACATGATTGAAGCAAGTAGATTTCCTTGAAAAAACATCTCTTAAATTCATGGTCATTTTGTGAAATTCATGTAAAACAGGGAACTTGCAATGAAATTGACTGACAGGGTTTTTATTAGACCAACTGATTAGACAACGGCTGACAAGTTATTAATAGCTGAGGTTCAAAGTTCATTTTTTGCCTTGGGAACAGCAGTTTAGAAAACAATCTTCCAACAAGGTCCATTTAGTAGCCGTTCTGGAACTTTTGATCACATCACATGAGTTATTAATGTTTTCTGATGCTGTCAAAGATTTGTTTACATCAGTAGTGTTTAGAAAGCAGGCCTTTTTTTAAAATTATAAACAGTTGAGAAATACACAAACTCAAATTCAAATTCTCACTTAAAGAGCCCATTCAGACATGTTTTAAGACATATAAAATACTCTGCTTTAAATAATAAATTTAGTCTGATATGGTTTTTCCATTAAAAAAAAGTTCATTTAACTAGTTTAAATTCTAAAAAGTTGCATACTGGACCATAATTGGCTTCCAAACTAGTTGTGATGTCACAAAGCATGCTTGTATGTGTACGTTTTGAACTCAGATTTAAGGTGAGCTTCGGCAGATGAATGTGAAAACAGCCTTCTAGAGTCAAACTCTGCATGTACGTCATTCAGCTCAGTGAAGCTCAATTATCCAAATAAGTAACAATAAGCAAAACATATTTTTGAGTGAATGGGAACTTTAATATTTGGTCAAAAATGTTTTTAGTTGGGGCTTCAAATAACACATTTCAAACAATCACAATTTTCAGCACGCTCATGAAACCATGTGGACGGCAGGAGGAGGGGAACCCCTCGGCTTTAAACTGACTATTTGAGGATGTGTTCACTTGTGGTAAAAGTGCACCTTTCTATGAATTACTTTTTCCACTGTAATGAATTCAGTGAGCTCAAGATGCCTGAAAGGAGACAGATTATTTGAATATTCACACAGTAGAACTCTCTCTCTTTCACACATACAGACACATACAGCATGCACATACTTACATATGCCTTTTACATATGCCTTTTTGATGTTTGTTTGTTGTATATTTTTTCTTCTCTTTCAACATGTTATAACTGAAATAGAGTAAAATATTAAGCACAAAATACTTAAATACTTGTCTGTCTTGTAGGCTACTAATCGTCCATGTGATGCAGTATTTTCTATCATTGTGTGCAGCAAATCAGGTTATCCATGTATATATATATATATATTTTACCCTACAAGGAAACTTGATCAGAATCAGAATCAGAATCAGCTTTATATGCCAAGTATATGTATACATACAACGAATATGACTCCGCTTTTTCGTTGCTTTTAATGTACATACACAGAAATAGACATACATACAGCTAAAAACAAGGACAACAAGCTCAGCAAGTTAAACAAACAATAAGCTATTATGTGCAAAGATATATATATATATAAATATATATATATAAACTTCGTCCTTCACCCTCCGTGGGTGGTCTCATCCTTCGAGCTCGGGTCCTCTACCAGAGGCCTGGGAGCTTGAGGGTTCTGCGCAGTATCTTTGCTGTTCCTAATACTGCACTTTTCTGGACCGAGATGTCTGGTGTTCTTCCAGGGATCTGCTGTAGCCACTCCTCCAGTTTGGGGGTCACTGCCCCGAGTGCTCCGATGACTACGGGCACCACTGTCGCTTTCACCTTCCAAGCCTTCTCCAGCTCTTCTCTGAGCCCTAGGTATTTCTCTAGTTTCTCATGTTCCTTTTTCCTGATATTGCCATCACTTGGTATTGCCACGTCCGACACAACGGCTTTCCTCTGCTGTTTGTCCACCACCACGATGTCTGGTTGGTTCGCCATTACCATTCTGTCAGTCTGAATCTGGAAGTCCCACAGGATCTTGGCTTGGTCGTTCTCTACCACCTTTGGAGGTGTTTCCCACTTTGACCTCGGGGTTTCCAGTCCATATTCCGTGCAGATGTTCCTGTACACTATGCCAGCCACTTGGTTATGGCGCTCCATGCATGCTTTCCCTGCCAGCATCTTACACCCTGCAGTTATGTGCTTGATTGTCTCAGGGGCCTCTTTGCACAGCCTACACCTTGGGTCTTGTCTGGTGTGGTAGATCTGGGCCTCTATCGCTCTGGTGCTCAGGGCCTGCTCCTGTGCAGCCATGATGAGTGCCTCTGTGCTGTCCTTCAGTCCGGCCCGCTCTAGCCATTGGTAGGATTTCTTGATATCAGCCACTTCAGTTATGTTCCGGTGGTACATCCCATGTAGGGGTTTGTCCTCCCATGATGGTCCCTCCTCCAGCACCTCTTAAATAACATAAATAAATTAATAAATCTCTAAATATGATTAATGTAACAGGTTGCTTTATATACAGTACATGAGGTAAGTGGATATGACAGTATATACGGTATGCCTGGAAAGTGGATGAGGTCAGTGGCAGCAGCAGGGGCCGGTGACAAAAAGTTGAAGCAGTCAAGTTGGACAGTTTCCAGCAGCCTTCAAAGATTATACAGGAAGTCCCAGAAATATTTACATTCTGTTAGATCCATCTGTAGGCTGCCTGTAGTTCGCAGAATGTATTTCTTAAGCTTTACTGCAATTGTCTGATAAATAACCAATACATTAATCAGAACTGAACTTTGACTCAGTGTGAATGTTTTCTTTAGCAGTTACTGGGAGCCAGCTCATCTCAAACGAACCTTATGTGACTGGTGTTACGTGCTATCGAATGGCCTGTGGGTAAAAACTGCTCCTGTGTCTGGTTGGTTTGCCGTACAGTGCTCTGTAGCGCCTGCCAGAGGGGAGAAGCTGGAACAGGTTGTGTCCCGGGTCTGATGGATCTGCAGCGATAGCGTGCAATCTCACTACGAATATTTTGTTTTCATTCTACTGAAGTTCCTGAAAACCATTCAGTTATAGAAACTGATGGCAGAAAGTGTTCTCAGACACCTTTCGAAAACTCCAAATTAGTCCTCTGATTCAAAAGGAAACGTTTGCAGACATGTCAGTTAGTGTGGCGCTATTTGTGATTTTAAATGACAATTGCATTCGGTTCTTAGAAAGCAAAAAAGCATGAAGAGTTTCCTGAAATCGCAGGGCAAAAGTAATGTGTCTTCATGCTCTGAGTCACAGTGAACCTAAGAGAACTGCTGAGAGAAAAGAGAAATTCATTTAGTCAAACAATCTTGTGCATTGTTACTTTAAGTAATTTCTCTTGGTTTGTGAGGCCCCTCCTGCATGTTAGAGTGATGATTTGTTATTTGAAATGGTACAATATGCTGAGCAGTTCTATTTGTGGAAAGAAGAAGTACAAAGAAGACCACAGTTTTTTCTGTAAATTCCAGGGGACCTACCGTCAGCTTGTTGTCAGTCTGTGAATCCTATGAACTGTGTCAAAAGTTGTCCCCGCCCCTCCACGCAGAGTGTATAACTCTCCAAAATATTTCCTAATGTTCATGCTCAGTGAGCAGCGACTGCATTGACTGTAAATGGTATCAGACTGTGGGTGTGAGATCACCCTCAAACTCACTCTCTTGGTTTCAGTCTTTCAGTCAGTCCCAGGCGACATGGTTGGCTGTGGATTTCAGTTAGACTCAAAATGTTCTTCCTATGCGAACCATTCACATGTTTTCATCCTTGGTAAGTGGTCTATAATCTTTATCTTTATTTTCTATTACTATCAAATGATTATTTTGAGGTATTTATGAGAAAAAAGTGAATGCAATGGAATCCTTGGCATTTTTTTTTAAGTCTTGATTTTTCTTTGTAATTAATTAAATCCATTATCATATTCCATTTCGAGAACTATGGAGGATTTTTCTGTGAACTGTTCTATTAAATATAGTATGTAGTAGTCAAACAACTCTTTTATTTAGTATTCAAGGCAGATTTTGCCTAAAGTTACCTTCCGCTGTTGCTCATGTTCAAGGTCTGATCCTTGCTTGCTACTCTACACTCTCCTCTCATGTTCAAGCATCTTCAGGTAGGCATTTTTTACTTTTTGTCACAACATTTCTGGTAATAATCATCATACTGCTACTCAAATATTAGCAATTTCTTCATATTTTCTCTAATAAATAGTTTTCCTATAGCCTTATTTTTCTTTGACATTGATAAATGAGTCGCAAAAATCATTAAATACATTTACTACAATAAGATAGAAAGTGGTACCTTATTTAGAGTTGTGTTTTTCCACTGTGAGATAAAAATGACAAAGTGATGATCATGATCTGGTTTCACACCAATTTCATAGTTCCAGTGACTTGCAAGTCAAAGAACATTTCTTCCAAATATCAGCTCTGTGGAATTCACCCAGGTAATGAAAACACATTTGAGTCATCCCAAGTTGAATAATCAGCTGAAAAATCAAATTAGTAACTGGAAAAAGTTCTTTTTTACTCTTAACTATTACTGTACACTGCCTCTCTTTCAGATGGAGTCCGTGATTTACAGTGTTTTGGTAAATATGATTCAGTTGGTATACAAATCTGTGAGTGGAAACCTGGAAAACACACATCAAAAAAGACATACACACTCATGATACAACAGTAAGATTTCTTCTTAACTGAGTTTTACATTTTCCGCTTTCTATCTTATAAACACACTTGTTACACATATTGTTTAACATTAAAAAACACACTTGTAATGATTTTTGATGATAAACATCAAATTTTTCAAACCTTTTCCCCTTCTAGACACAGGAAATTGTGCAGAGTTTACAAAAACATCACTGAAATCTCTACGACGATCACATTATATAAAAATGGAAACATCACTGCTGAGGTTTTTGAAAACAGTGAGTCAACAAACTGCACAAAAGCCGTTTTCAGAGGTTCACCAAGCAGCTTGTGTAAGTCCACAAACATTTATTTTAATTTCTCTGTTTATGATGATAAATCTGTGACAGACCTGAATATAGGTGAATCTTTTGATATTTTAGTGCGATGTGGCCCTCCATATAATGTGTCCTTCAGCCGCCACTCTGGAAGACTAGCTGTGAATGTGAACTGGCAAAAGGAGGACAAAAAGGCCATTAAGTATTACTCTGTGAGATATAAAGCACTGGGCAGTCTGTTATGGAGCAAGGTCAGTATTAAACACCCATTAACACAAAACGTTTGAGTGTGTGGTTTTCAGTTCGGTAAATATAAATTAAAATTTTCAAATGGTATCAAGTTTTTAATATTAAATATCCATAAGAGAGAGCATGTTTACTGAAAATGAGATTAAATATTATAAATATCTCAGAATCTGGTAGTCTTACTTTTAACTTTACGTATCTTTACTACAAAAATGGGTTTCTCTGTTGATGATTGGAAAATCATTGTGGAATCGACAATCTTGACTACACACAGGCGGTACTTTGAAGTAAATGCTAGAGTCAGCATGCACAGAGTACAGCTGAGGCAGCTAGGAATGTCATTATTAGCAAGTGTTAATTATTAGTAATTATTAGTAAGTGTTAAATATTGGACAAATTGAAATTTTGACCTGTTGCTGGTGCTAGATGAAAAGTTAAGGGATGACCAAAGTTATTACACTTCATCCGGAGAGGAATTTCATGACAATCAATCCAATAGTTGTTGAGATTTTTCACTCTGAACCACAAATATTAACTTCATGGTGGCGCCAGAGGAAAAGTCATTAGGAAACATCATGGAGCCATGAATGTCTGTACAGAAATGTTGTGCCAATCTATCGAGTAGATGTTGAGATATTTCACTGGTAACTATATAACTTTGACCTGCTGATGGTGCTACAAGAAAATTCATTAAGATTCATCCTCTGGGGACCATAAATCTGCTGCTGCTGAGAAATTTCAGTCTGGACCAAAGTGGTGGACCAACAGACCAACACTGCCATCCCTAGAGCCATGCTGCTAGCACAAAACCCCCAGATCCTACATTTCCCATAATGCAACTCAATAGCATCTTTCAGTAGACCTTCCCTGCCTGCTATCCTTTCTCAAACTTTATAAAGCTCCCTTCAGAGCTACAGAAGACATTATACAGCTGTTGTCACCGGCTGAGTAGTACTCTTCATCACGAGTAAGCTGATCTTCATGTGGAAAACCACTGGAGTGTCCCTTTAAACTTTAACTTTGGACATTTGGACGTGCCTGTGATTGTTTCTGATGCTGTTAGTATGTCTGTGGCTATGTTTGTTTTGTGTCTTCTCTCTGTACCAGTTTCTTGTACTCTGTACTCAGGTCTCTCTTGCAAAAGAGATCTTGATGTAAATGAGATTAACTAATTAAATAAAGCGTAGAAAAGGTTTCAGTCGTAGTCATCTGGACACTGTTTTCAGAATCAAGATGTTTCGGCTCCCATCCGGAAGTCATTCTCAATTGTGAAAATGGTCTGAGAACTCAGAAATGTTTTAATCCCAGTGGGATACAACTCAACCCTGCCTAGTTTCACCTGAAACTGACCTTCTTTTGCTTCCATGATGGCCCAGTAATCAGGCCTATTGTTTTCTAGCTGCACCTCCCTCATCACTGTTAAGTACCTGATTAGCATATGATTGGCTTGACCATGGTGTTAATACACTGTGGTAAACGGTTGGCAAGTTGAATCTCAGACCACCATATCTGTTTAAAAAGGGGTTTTCTTTTTTCACAAAAATGGCTTCTTTGACTCCTCTTTCAAACCAACTCTTCTCTCTACTTAGAATCTTCACCTCGCTGTCTTCAAATGTGTGGTTTGCAGCTTTTAGATGCAAATGCACGGCGCTCTGCAATCCTGAGTTAGCATGTTGTCTGTGCTGATAAAATCTTTTGTGAAGTGGCTGTTTAGTCTCACCTATGTACCGTTCTTTGCAGTTTTCCTCACTGCATTGAACTAAATAAACTACATTGCTCTGTTTTTGTGTGGGCATCTTGCCCTTAGGATGAACGAGTTTCTGTCTTAAAGTGTTGCCTGGTTTAAAGAAAACAGGAACATCATGCTGTCTAAAGATCCTTTGTAGTTTTTCAGACAGTTCAGATACATAAGGAATGGAGACGCCGTTCCTTCTTGGTTCTCTTTCCCTTTTGTCCTGTTTTTTGGCTCTTTTAACTTTGTTGAGAGCCCAAGTAGGATAACCACAGGCTGAGAGAGCATTCTGGACATGCCTTTCCTCCTTCTTCTTGCCCTCTGAGCCGGTGGGCACTTCTTGGGCTCTATTTTTGTAATGTCCGGATTACACCCAGCTTGTGCTGTAATGGATGGTGTGAGTCAAAGAGCAAGTATTGATCCATACGTGTTGGTTTCCTGTACACTTCTATCTGGAGCTTTCCGTCCTCTCCAATCAAGAAAGATGAGGGAGGTGCAGCCAGAAAACAATAGGCCTGATTACTGGTCCATCATGGAAACAAAAGAAGGTCAGTTTCAGGTGAAACTAGGCAGGGTTGAGTTGTATCCTACTGGGATTAAAACATTTCTGAGTTCTCAGACCATTTTCACAATTGAGAATGACTTCCGGATGGGAGCCGAAACATCTTGATTCTGAAAACAGCGTCCAGATGACTACGACTGAAACCTTTTCTACGATGGAACTCTCCTGGACGAATGAGGTACTACACCGTCTAATTAAATAAAGGTTATGATAATAACTACTAATTAAATGTATATTCAGAGTAAAAAAAAAATCATGTTTTGGATCATTCCTCCTGGCATTCATTAATTTCTATGTTGTTCACAGTCACATGTGCAATCCCAAAATGCAGAGAAATGCACAGTGGAGAATCTGAACTCCTCATTGGTCTACGTTGTACAGATACAGTGTGTCACTAATAAGAAATGCTCACAGTGTGCATGGAGTGAAGCCTACACTGTCCCATCAGGTCAGTTTGCTTTCTATTTTATTGTGTTAATTGTGATGAGATAAATAATCAAACTTACGCAATTAAGAACAAATGTTTTTACTCAACTATATGATTACGAGGAAAAAGAAGTTGAAGCTGACATATTGTTCCTTATTTCATAATAAATAAATAAATGTCCTTTTTCAGAACTGACAACGCAGCCTGTCATTGTCAACCTTGATAATACTGACATTGCAGAGACAAAAGGCCAGCGGCGGCTTTCTTTAACCTGGAAGGTAATTTTTTAAATGTATCTCCTTGAATTTTCCTTCCACAAGAAATATAACGGGCAATATATCTTCTGTGTAGGCTACCCATAACTGATGTTATTATGATAATAAAAGGACCCTGTTTGTTAGTTTTCTGCAAAAGAGCTATATGATGGCTTCTATGTGACCATTGGGAAAGCGTCAGGAGAGGCCCCATGTGAGCGGATGAACACCACTAAGCCTGAGATCAGACTGATTCTCTCCTATTCAGCTTATCATCTCAACATCAGAGCTTTCAACAACGCTAGCACCTCCCCAGCTGTGAACCAGACAATACCACAGCGAGAAGACAAGCCCAGTGAGTACTCACTTGCATAGTGCTGTAGCACTGTCATTTCAAATTATACTAAACATTTATTATCACCTAACTTATTTTAGTTTCTGAAAAGGTGTCATTTTTGGAGATACAAGGGTCTATATATAGCCTACAGAAAACAAATTCTTATAAATTTGTCCTCACAGGTATGGGAGCTGGGAAACTGAATGTGACAGTCCACAGCAAGACATCTTTTACTATCTTTTGGCAAGACGATGTTATCAAAAACTATGTCTGCTATTCTGTGGAGTGGATGAAGAAGGGACATAAAGCAATGTACAAGTCCTTTCATGAGAATGAAAACAACTATAGGAGCCTATCTCCTTTACCAGGTGCATAAATATAAATATTCACATATTTTGGTCAACCCTAGAAATTATGTTCACATGCTACTAATTTGTTTTGCCAAATACGTTTTGAAGAAAACATAGAGTAATTGGTGCCTAGATTATGTTCTATGATTTTGTACAAAGCGGAGAACTTTGATACTGGAGACCAGGATTAGCATCCTGATTCCTGTCTGTGACAAGATTTAGGCAACAAAAGCACATTGGTTAAAGGGACAGTTCACCCCAAAATCAAAAATACATATTTTTCCTCTCACCTGTAGTGCTATTTATCCATCTAGATTGTTTTGATGTGAGTTGCCGAGTTTTGGAGATATCGGCCGTAGAGATGTCTGCATTGTTTTTAATATAATGGGACTATATGGCACTTAGCTTGTGGTGCTCAAAGCGCCAAACAAATACATTTGAAAATCTCGACAACAATGTCTCTTTCCAGAGATCATGACCCGGTTACTCAAGATAATCCACAGATTTGTTTTGAGCAGTTTCATGTAGGAGGAAAATAGTTCCTACATTGTGGTTTTGGTTAAATGTTGTAAAAAAAAAAACATCATTTGTGGACCAAGATCTTGATCTTTCCCTAACCTTAACTGAGTGCTTTGAGTGCCTAAATACGATCATAAAAACACATTAATCATGCTTTAGTTGCTATGAGTGGATACCAGAGGACAAACAAATTAAATACATTGTCAGTGAACATTTTGCAGATACATTCTGTAGAAATATTATGTGACTTGCCAGAAACATTCATTAAAAACTTCTCATAAACTTCCTCATTATGTTGATAATAAATGTAATTCAGGTGGCATTACGTTTCTCACAAAACATATTTGCTGATGCAAAGCAGTAGTATGCAAACATAATTTCTGGAAGACAGGGCTGATTTTGATACAAGATGAAATATATTTAGTTTCCTGCCTCTGAGATAATCTGTTTTGTTATTTTAAATACCCAGAGCCTTTGGAGCCTTATAAGAGATACAGCATCACTCTGCACACACGACCAAACAAGGACACCTGCAACATGAAGCATATTAACAACAGTGAGCTCACCTATGGGAGTACACAGTTCTATTTCATTGAAGGATGTAAGTCACAGTCCTAATATCTTTCCAACATGTCTGTGTTTAATTGTATAATGCTATTGGAATAAACAAGGCTGTAATGCTCATTGTAAAGAAAACCAAACTGTTAGAAAGATAAACCAAAGTATTGGACAAATTGAAATTTTGACCTGGTGATGGTGATGAAAAGTCACCACAGTCCACAAAGACAATGAATGTCTGCATCAAATTTCATGGCAATCCATCCATCAATTTTTGAGACGTTTCAAATATCAACCTGCTGGTAGTGCTACAGGAAAGGTCAAGGGATCACCAGAATTATTAGGATTCATCCTCTTCGGATCATGAATGTCTGTACTAGAATTTTGTAGTAATCCATCTTGTAGATGTAGAGATATTGCACTGGATAAGTACATATTTTGACCTGCTGGTGTCTCAGGAGGAAAAGTGAGAAGATCACCAAAGTCATTAGAATTCATCAGCTGGGGACCATGAATGTCTGAACAATATTTCATGGCATATATAATAGGCCAATGCTGCTAGTTTCTTCTTATCCTGTGTATAACAAAACAGTCTGACTTCTTGATATTGTGCTCCCAAAGCTCCTGTCAGTGCTCCCACAAACATCAGAAGCTACAATGTGACGCTGACTTCAATGGTGCTGCAGTGGTCTTTTATCCCAGAGGAAGACATCAGAGGTTTCCTACTGGGTTACATAATCCTCTATAGCGAGTACCAGTACAGGGGGACAAGTATGGAGAGAAGTAAGCATTATCCACCTTAAACCAGGTCATTACTCACTCATAAACGTCTATACTTGTTGTTTTGGCTAATCCATAAATACAAATCATAATTTCAACTGTAAAGTACAGACAAAAATACATCTAGAGGTTTATGAACAATACTGTCATACTGACAATTTGCGCAAACTTTATTTGTGAAAAAGAAAAGGCTGGTCTAAGGCTTCAGTGGCTGATACAGAATTGGATGGTTTGGCTGACACTGCTGTGAAATTTGAGCCTATACACATCCTTTCTGATTAGGACTAGTTTGTCAGTTTTGGTTGAACAATCCACATATTGTATAATCCCTATATAACCTTCTCCAGGCAGCATCAGTGTTGGTATGTACTTGTGCTTTGTTTTATAATTTACAGTCTGCAGGCTGCTAGCGGCTCTATGAGGCTGTACTTATGCACAGCAGTGCTTTGAGCTAAGTTCTAATGTCAGCATGCTAAAAGGCCCAAAATGACAATGCTAACATGCTGATGTTTAGCAGGTATAAAGTTTACCATGTCCACCATCTTAGTTTAGCTTGTTAGCATGCTAACATTTGCTAAATAGCACTAAACAAAAAGTTGTTCAGCTGAGGCTGATGGGCATATCCTTAGTTTTGCAGATATTTGGTCATAAACAATGGGGATCACCAAAGTGAGTACACTTCATCCTGAGGGGAACATGAATGTGTGTACCAAATTTAATTTCAATCAATCCAATAGTTATCAAGACATTTCATTCAAAACCACAAACAGAAAAAGTCAGGGGATCAC
This sequence comes from Siniperca chuatsi, assembly GCF_020085105.1. Taxonomy (NCBI): domain Eukaryota; kingdom Metazoa; phylum Chordata; class Actinopteri; order Centrarchiformes; family Sinipercidae; genus Siniperca; species Siniperca chuatsi. The sequence goes on from NC_058059.1 coordinate 5,388,978, forward strand.
CAAAGCCAGATTCATCACCTGGGAACCATGAATTTTGTGGCAATCCATCTGGTACATGTTGAGATATTTAACTGGATAAGTGAAAACTTTGAGCTGCTGGTGATGCTAATATGAAAGTCAGGAGATCACCAACGTCATGAGGATTCATCCTCTGGGGACCATGAATGTCTGTATGAATACACCCAATGGTTGTTGAGATATTTCAGTCTGGACCAAACTTGTGGACCAACCGACCAGTTGTCATCCCTAGATCCACGCCTGTAGCGTGGCTGACAACTGTTTTGCCAAGTGTAAATAATCATATAGTATTTGGAAATTCAGTTGCATTTGTAAAATGATGAAAACTGTCACTCTTTGATTGCAGACATTACAGTGGATCCACTGTTAAACAGCTATGAGTTGGCGGATCTTAAAAGTGGCACAGTATATAAAGTCCAGATATTAGGTTTCACCCAAGCAGGAGCAGGAGTACGAAGCACAGCAAGCCTCTTTACAACAGACTATCAAGGTTATATCAATCAAACAACTTTTTAACCATTAATCATTCTAATCAAGAAACATTCTTACTTATTGCATATTTTCTGCATTTTCTTCCTTCCATAGGAGCTAATCTCAGTGGTGTCATCACAGTCTGTGCAGTTGTGGCCCTTGTGCTGATATTTGGATCTCCAATAATAAAAAGGTACAGTACATCAGTCGCTCTCTTACATGTATGTTGAACAAGCTGTCACTAATTTTAAACATGGATAAATACTGTATCCATCTACTATATATTTACTCTACACAACCTACTTTATCTAGAGCCAAAGTCATTCTGTGGCCAAGCATACCTAACCCTGGAAACAGCAATGCAATGCAGAAAATAGAAGGGCCCAGTGAACTGGTAAGTGTCTGTTTGTGCTTTCAACAACTGTACCACCAGTTTTAACATTAAAGCCAAGCAAAACATCAAGCTAATGAGGACATGCAGTATGCTGCAAACTTCCTACTGCTGCAGGTAAAGCTGTTGACATGATAATTTATCTTGTATTATACTGCCAGAAGTATGTTGTCCATGTTTGTGGAATGGATGTAATAGGGATTTCTGTGTGTGTGGCTGTTGAGGATACTGTTTTTACTTCACTCAGGAACTATTAGAGTCCATCAACACTCTGAAGGTGGAAGAATGGGATACAAATAGTCTTCAGATAATTGAGAAAGAAGATGAGATCCCTGCTAGCACATTAGCATCAACGTTACCGCTTCTCCATGTCTCAGAGGATGAGGGAGACTCACCAGAAATTACTTTTAACTGGATCCAAAGAGACACAGAGGATGCAACTGGAGATATCCTACCTGACATTACTGCAGAAACATTCTTGGACATCCATAGGACAGACCCACAGAGTTCTCCTTTTGCCTTTTCAAGTGAATATACAACAATGGAAATGTTTCAGCAAGGGATGCCTCAGGGCATGCCGGTGAATACATCGGTTACTGAAGCCATGGAAAGCGACCCAGAGGACACAGACTTGACTGAGGTAAGATCAGGATTGGACTATATCTCATAAGAACCATTGCCCACCAGAGGTGCACTATGAGGGGCTGCCATATAATACTGTTTGCTGGTTGTTGCAGGTCAACAGCATGGATTAATTTAGTCTTAAATGATCAATAGCAATACTATAAGTACAGTATTTAGCTCTATGTTTATGTCAACTGCCAGACTTACTGTTTAAATAGACACTTGAGTAAACAAGGTAAAACAAATACAGACATAAGTCCAGTTTAAGTTCCTAAGACAGTTTGCCCCTCTTCCTACCTCTCTACTATACCTACCTGTATATCCGCACTACTTGAACAATCTCTTCTGTCCGTGCACATTGTCTCTGGTCATTTCTGTACATACTGTATATGCACATTACTTGATATACATTCCTGAACATACAGTATATTATTTCCATCTGTAAATCTGAATACCTCATGATGAAAACATGACTGAAAATGTGCTCATTTACAGGCCATGACTGGTCACCGAATGACATAATCAGCATAAATATAAAAACTTTGCAATGCAGCTGTCCCACTCAACAGATCTCAGTCCTTATTTTTTATTGCTCACTCACAAATATAATCTTCTTTACTATTTTGATTTACCAAGGCCCAGAAACAAGACTGAACACAAGTCTACAGCCATGCTAGCGGCTCTGTGAGGCTGTGCTCAGGCCATACAGTCTGACTTGAGCACGGTGGTGTTTTTGCTAAATGCTAACGTCAGCATGCTAACATACTCACAACACAATGCTAATATGATGATGTCTAGCAGATATAATGTTTAACCATCTTAGTTTAGCTTGTTAACTTGCTAGCATTTGCTAATTGGCAGTAAACACAAAGCATAGCTGGGGCTGAAGGGAATGTTCAGGGGTGCAAAAAGGTTAGGGGTAAAAAAAAAGAAAAGAGAACATTGTGTGGATGGAGAAAACCGGGTGCAACTAGGTGGTCCGGGGGTATTCACTTTTCCAGCAGTTGGGAAACAACAGAGAGACTTTTCTTCCTTTTAAGAAGCTGCAGCATTTATTAACTGACATACCGTAATATACACTGCAACGTCACATTTACTGCCAGATTGACAACTTACTGCTTATCTTTTCCTCTTTTTCCTCTGCTCTGCTCCATTTTAACCGACACCGTAACTTTCTGCCGCTCGCTCTCTCACACTGGCTTTACCACACACTCGCTAGGGGATTTCGCAGGATCTCGGGAATCCTGTGAGTCACCGGGTTCCGGCGGGATTCCTGCAGGATGGGAGTCAATTTCACTGGGAGTGGGATGGAACAGGAGGAATCCACTCCCATGCCACCCTCGAAGACACACACACAAACGCTGCTGTATCAGCCACAGCCACGGTCCAGCAAGACTAAACAACCACTGATGTAATGTGAGGTCATCGCAACAGGTTCTGACAGTTGAGTAGAATTTTTTGCTCATTGCAGTTCACTCATATACGTGTGACAGAAATACACTGTAGGAATCGTTAAGGAGATCATCGCCCCATCACCCATTACAATTTTGACCTGATGTTAGGGGATCACCAGAGGTCATACAAGTCATCTTGAGGGGGACATGAATGTACCCCAAATATTAGGCCTTTTTCACAGCAGACATTTTGTGTCAATGTTCTGTTCAAGTGTTTAAGTAAGCCATGACAGAGAGCCAGCATGCACAATACCAGGACCTTGAAACCAATTTGGCTAAATGGAGTTTCAGAAATCATCAATTTAATTATTTACACCTGTGCTTTTCCTACTGTGACATGTGAAAACGTCTTCGGTCAAAAAGATCTATCCATCCAATAGTTGTGGAGACATTTCACTAAAAACCAAAAATGTCAAGAGGATCACCAAAGTAGGATTCATCATCTGGGGATCATGAATATCTTTACAAAACTGAATGGCAATCCATCCAATAGTTGTCGAGATATTTCCATTTGGACCAAAGTGGTGGACTGACCAACCAACAGACCAACATTGCCATCCCTAGAGCCACACAGCTAGTATGGCTAAAAAAAAACCCCGCATGGATGGAGGTTTAGTGTCGTCTACAGTGAAACACTTCTTGGTCAACTTGCAGCAGACACATTAAGACCCAAACCAGGAGAGCAAAGGCTGACTGAAATTTATCTGCAATCATACTTGGCGGTATGGCACAACAAGGGCACTAAAGCAAAATAACTGACTGAAAAGTCAAGAGTGTTTTTGGAAACAGATCAGATGTATTGTTAGAATCAAATTGTGGAAGATTTGCATACTAATCATATTTTCATAACCATATTCTCTAAAATCCTCAGTATTAGAGGCTATACTACATTTTGATTGTCCTTATTTTATTTTCCTACTAACCCTTATCAATAAGAGTCTTTATTTGGTTTAACCCTTGAATACAATCCTTCAAAACCAGATAATTTGGCTTTATCACACCAAATAGAAAACTGCTTGATGTCAGTCGCTGCTAATGTCTGAACAACAAACAAACAATATATGCAAATTAAAAGGTATGTCAGAAATTAGATAGCCTCAGGATTTGAGTTCATCCTCATTTGGGTTACTGCTAATAAAAATGCAGAATGGCTTAATGACATCTATTATAATCAGCAAAGATTCATAAATTATACAGATGATGCATTGTCTGCGTTAGGAGAACAGCTACAGAAAGGTGGTTCAAGATAATGCAGGGTATGCGAAAAATTGGTTAACAGGGCTAGAACTGAATTTAGAGGCAGCCCTAGTAAAAATAGGACTAGCAGCTCTAACATGCATCATTGTAATGTTAATTATCTTTTGCTGGTGTATTCCAATAATCTGATCATTTGTTACCTCCAAGATCAACTCTCAGGGGCCAGTGGGGGATGGTGACTTTCCTGACCTTTTTCAATCCCAGAATGGGCCCCCGACAAGCCTTACGGTGATGACTCAGATTCTAGTAGCACAGACAAGGGCGACAACGACAAGGACAAAGAACACAATGTCATAGTCTAAAAATTAAACACAAATTATGCCCCCCACACGAAGTATGGACGTTTTGAGAGACTTTGTACATCAGGATCAGACCCCACAGGAGACTGATGATTACAACTAAACAAAACGAGGATTCACTGTTGAAGGATTACCTATGGTTTCATACTTTCCAGACGGAGCCCAACTTCTGGGTGATGGTAATAGCTATTATAATGTTGTGGAGGTCAGGAACCCAGGTCAGGGCCAGCGATTAAGTCTCAAGGCACCCAAATGAATCACTGCAGAAGGTCAAGAGTTCAATGCAGAGTTTATTCTTTCACAAGAGATAAACCTCAGAGTGGTCCGGACCAAACTGACTTTCGGAGCCTCGTACATAGTCTTTTATAGCCCACAAGTCCCTCCTATCTGGGGAATTCCCCACCTACTTTTCTTAAAACTACTCAGGTTACTCCCAGAAATAATGGGGTCACTTTTCCTTATTTGGGGTGAGTTTCCCTGGTCCGATTTTAATGGTATCTCAGTGCTGATTCCACCCCACCACAAAATGAAGGAGGATCACTTAGATACATCCAAGCTCTCTTCAAAAACAGTATTAGCAAACCTTTACATCAAGTGCCCAATCCCCCAGGAGCAAACGGCGAATCGTTTCTACAGGTGTATACCATACATAGTGGATACATGGATAGAAAAAATAAAATTCTTCACATACTGTCAGTTGTGTTGGAAATGCTTTTTACTAAACGTTATCACAGGTTCACCACTTCAAACTGATGCCTTGTGTGTGTAAAAAAAAAGAAAAGAAAAAAAGCAGGGAAAGAAAAAATACAAGAAAATTAGGTTTGTAAAAGCTATAGAAGTCTTTAAGTCTTCTTTTAAAAGAAAAGCGTTTAAAATAATAACAAGCTTTCATAGAAACTTAAAAAACGCTGAGCTCAACCTGGGGCCAGTTTGCAGATACATTTTTGACACAATCACAATACTGCAAACTGCAACACTAAAAATACAAAACAAATCCACAAAAGTCCCATCAATGTTCAGTCTATTCTGCTATTAATTACTAAAGACAACTGACAATACTTTAATATAACATCTCATTAGTTTTAGCTATTAAACGTCCTTAACAATAAATTCAGGTTGCACCTGTCAATAAGTCTCCATATTTTATTAGAATATTCTGTACAATCTTAGTCTAGGCACTTTTTGACCCTCCTGTGCTTGCAAGCAGTTTGTTTACATGTGACATATCTCCCACTGTGAGCTCTGTTTGCGTCCCATTTTTTTGAGCAATGAGCCGACAGACATTTTGCACACCAACATCATTTTTACAGTATAGGCCTGTATTGTATTTATAAATCAGTAAGTAGTTTTTATATCACAGCATTACAACAATAACAGGAAAAGGAACATGATACACTGTGAGACACCTCGCAATCAGAAATATAAAAAAGCAAGTATATGTACACCCATAAAACAAAAACAGGACGTAAAACAATGTATTCATGTTGAGAAATGTATCTTTTTACTAAAATATAGTAGCAACAGGTTCACAGAAACAGTAGAATACGATTCTGCATCTCATAATTACAGCACAAGTCATAAAAATCAACACCGTACATTTTGCAGGACACCCCAGTTCCCAGATAATAAAGAAAAATGGTGCAAAACAGGGAATAAAAAGGACACTTCACAGACCTGGTAGTTCAAATTGTCCTTTAACACCACACAAAGGGCAAACGAGCATTTTAGAATCAGCAGAAATCCTGTTGTTTTTCTTTCACCCATACACTGAGAGTGGCCCTCATGTTCTTACATTTAGATTCTTTGATCAAGGAACATGTATTAAATATGCAATGTGCCATTTGTTTCAAACAGAATATGGGAAGTTGCTGTCACGGCCACACCAAGGCCAGAAGCAGAGCAGCAGAATAAGAGGAAAAACATTCACACCCCATGAGACCTCAGTCAGAGAGAGGCATGTTTATTTTTTACCTCATGAGGTGTCAATAATGACATATGAAATGTCATACTTTTTAAAGAACATTTCAGCTGGCTAATAAAAGTATGTTTGAACTGGTAAACTGGTAAGAACCTTGTTTTGATTGGTACTTCCTTAGCTTTTTGGTGTGCTAGTGAGCAGTAAATGCTAAATATAGATACACAACCGAAAATGATAATGGCCTGACAAAATGCAACTGATGCAAAATATAGTATCCAACAACTGTATGCCTGTTGCTCACCACTTGTTTGGGTTGTACTGCACTCTCTGTAAACTGGTTGTATGATAAATGAAAAGCCATATGAGAAACTGACAATTCAAATGCGAGCTCTGAGACAATTAGGGAATTACAGGATGTAAAACATCCCCAAAAACAAATTCTGGTGTTCATAATTCATTCAGTTACCACTGAAACTGAAGTTGCTGTAATTTTCCTAGAATTTTAATACTTTGTATTAAATGCTGCTTGAGGAAGTGTGCCAAGCTTGAAATGTGTTGCAAGTAGCTGCCAGTCCAAGCCTTTTGTGTTCTTTGTGCCTTTAAGTGCATGCTTCTGTGCACATATTGAGCAGATTAAACCTATGTAGCAATAAAGGCAAATGTCAACATTTTAAAATCTCTCTGAAAAACTTTTCCAATCTCACAAATTAATGAGGCATAATGTAAGATACAAACATTTTATTACTGTTAACGCAGATTGTTGCTGCATATTGCTATTTGCAATAATCAAGACAAAAACATTTTTTAAAAAAGGAAATGACATACATACTACAGTATGACATAAATACGGACAATCTTAGAGGCGTGAAAGGCGTTTTGGACTTTTGAAGTGTATGGTCAAGATGTAACTGGAGGAATTGAGATAAAAATGTCTTTTTCCCATCAGGTAGAATCCATGTAACTAGGGACAAAGCTGCAATTAAAATCTGGCTTCAAATTGCTGGAGAAACACGTACTACGAGGAGTGTCAAAAGCTCTGCAGCTGGTTCAGGCGGCCTGCACATGTTTCTAATCTGCTGGGGTAGGTGACTACAGTTTTAGTATCTATACAAAAGAATAATAGGGATTGAGTTCTTGTGCAAGTAATACAGGAGGTGGACACAATATCATCTGTATAATATTACGCAATCCAATATCATTTTGTCCAATTATTGTTAAGGTGTTGACTCAACTTTATGGTAGTTTCTGAGCCTGTAGTATTTGGTGTTGCACTCATATTACATTATATCATGTGCACCCCCTGCAAGTCCCAAAATCTTCAGCTTAACAGTAAATTTGGGGCTCTCTCTGCTGTACCGAACGCTCACTTTAGTTGCGATACTGAAAATTAGTTGAATTCCAGGATTCATTTGTTGCCAAGACTGCAGAGTACAAATCAGGTTGTACAACAGGAGATGATGATGGGGAAAACACGCTGTTGTAAGTGTTCATGTATGTATATATATACGCACGCAATGGTCGATGAGATCATTTGATGGAACAAGATTAGTTTCTAAGGTGTTGTAATAGTCACTTGCAGCAGTCTGCACCCATAGATGCATCCTCCTCACTGTGGGTCTTGAAGCTGCCGTTGTGCTGGGTGCAGGGTGATGACATCATGTCTTCACTTAGTGTGACTGAGTCTTCTCTGTCACTTTCAAAGTCTCCCTTTTCTTCTCTGTCATAGTCCCTTTCCACCTGAAATTTAAATGAGTAACAATCAAACCTGGTCAGCCAAATTGACGAAAATATCAGAGCTGAGGTAATAATTATGAGGTGGTAGAGAAATACTCAATAATACAATAGATTAAAAAAACCCAACAACAATGGCATGCAGATGCACTTGCACTGGAGTCTGTCCATTAACAGAACATCCAGTTGTCGGTTATCTGTTACTAGAATTTTGTGAGGACCGGAAGATTGACATTTTTCCCCATTTTCAGAGCTATCTTTAAGCTTCTTGAGTAGTTTGATTATCAGTGATGTTGCTAGGTATGGCAGATTAAAGTTACATATGTGAGTTTGTTAATAGCATGGTCCACACTCCTTAAGGTAGTTGATGTGTTTTAGCTTAATGTTACACATGCCACACTTGTTAAAAGCCATAGTGTTGTCATGTAGTATGCAATGTGAAATTTCACCACTTGATGCCACTGAATTCTACACACTGGACCTTGAAACAACCCCCAACAGGCACCTCTAAAGATTGGACAGAGCCAGGCTAGCCGTTTCCCCCTGTCTCAAGTCTTTATGCTAAGCTAACCGCCTGCTGGCTGTAGCTTTATATTTAGCGTACAGACATGAATGTTATATTGATCCTCTCATCTGACTCTAAGAAAGCAAATAATAATAAAAAATAGTCATATAAATATATATCTAAAGGGCATATTAAAGTTAAATTACAAGCATTTTTTTCCTCAGGTGAGTGTGCCCTTTGTGGCTCACATTCACATGGCCACACCTGCCATTGGGGAAAATCAACATTTCTTTGGGTGATTTGGAAAGATACAAATTCAGAACTTTAGAAACAAGGGATATTAATGATTAATCAAAGATCAATCACCATAAAGAATTGGATCAGTCAAGACTCTGAAGCTGACCTTGTTACCTCATCGTTCATCTGTGAGGTGCTCTGCGAAGCACCGTAGCATCAGACTATTAGCAGTAAGGGAAGCCTCCATGAAGGGAGTGAGGAAGCGTGGGGTGAGTTGTACGGCAAAAATGTAATTGCATTAGTGATAATTAAAATAGATGATGATTGCTTAAGGAAATTGCTTACAAAATGCATCCCTGTCAGCTGGCAGGTGTTCATCGAGCACTTCTGCCAGCCATAAAGAGCTAAGGGAGGAAAACAAGGTCACTAATAATGTCGTCCTCCTAAACTACTACTAGTAGTGTGACAGCTTTATTTGACTGCCCCACCAGGAGAAACTGATCAGCAGATTCTGGTACCAGCGAGCATCTGCACAGGGGAGTGTTATTTCAGTGAGGTTTCTTAAAAGTGTAAGCTTTATTACCTTCAGTGGCTTGGCCTTGCTCTTTATCCTGTCCTCGTCCTTGCGGCTCCTCTTTCTGGATGTGGAGCGGTCCTTTCTGTCCCTGCTGCGCTCCCTCCTCTTGTCTTTCCTACCTCTGAAAGAAGCCAACGCAAACAAATCAACAAAAAGAAACCAATCACAATCTTGCACATGCAAAATCACCGATATTAGAACATCTCAAAACAGTTTGGGAGGATGAGATGTGATGGAATTACCTTTTTGGTGAGGGTGATCTGGCTTTTCTCCGAGGGCTCCTGGACCGATCCTTACTTCTCCTCCTGTGGCCCCTGATACACATTAAGTGGATTAAGTACATTTTTTGGAGACAATATGAGCTACTTATGGAAAAAGCAGCAGCATATGAGTACGCGCATTAAGGATACAAAAACATAAGGGGTCAGAAAAGTGATAAAAATCCATAGATGTGATATAGATAAAACACCTTATTGTGTTAAAAGGTTTATAAAGGTAATAAGATTATTTTTTTCCCCGTGGTGCCAGATTCAGTACAACAGGAGCAAAATTCAGGCAGCTATACTCAAGTGCCTGGTGACCCCTACTGCCAAGGACAGGGATAACAGGGTGGCACTACAGTAGATCAGATTTTGTTTTCTTTATAATACGTTATGTGATTAAGTGAATTAACCCAGGACTGTCTTAAATTAAACTACAGGAGCAGATGGTGCTGCACATCCAGGTAGGCTTCAGGGCAGTGAACAGCATTTGGACTTGCTTCAAAGTAAAAGATCATTTGCAGATGAATGCCTTATATGTTGTTTATTCCCAACATACCTTGAGCGACTACGACTGCGTCTCCTGTCTCTGGAGCGAGAGCACCTCTTGTGGCCGCTACGGGAACTGTGGGAGTCACTCCTCGGCCACAACCTCTGTGGCGGCCTGCTGCAACAGGAGGGGAAAAAAAATGTCACTGACTGGACACAATCATATGATCACAGCATTAAACGAGTGAAATCTAAAAACCCTGAGTATTAGTTGAGCACCTGTGTTTCGAACGGGATCTTTTCCTGTGCATTCTTGAGTGTGAACGGGAGCGTGACCGCGAGTGGGACCGGCGTGCCCTTCTAGATCGACTGGAGGAACGCTTCTTTATGTCAGCTAGAGTAAGAGCAGCAGTCTCAGCATCAGAACACAACACAACTTAATTATTTTATTACTAAAACCTTGATACATGCAGCAAATCCAAATGTTTTACCTGGCTCTATAGCAGCAGCAATGGTAGACTGGGCTTCCCTCACCCGCTTCATCACACTTTCTAGCTCCTTAGCAGCAGCCTGTGGCGTCATCTCTGGGGGTTTTACTATGGCGTTGTTGGAATGATTAACCCTGAACGACAGAAAACAATATCAACTGACACAAACCACTAAAGGGTATTGTGCTCAAAATTACATGAATCATGACAAAGAACATTTTTTTTCTTTGAGAACATTATTCAGAGTAAATAAATGACACATTTCTTGATTTATAATGTCTGCTGCTGTACTTGATTGTACTGCTCTGTAGAATGATTTTATATATATTTTAAAAAAAAATAAAAATACATACTTCAGAGGTCTGTCTCCAAACATGACTCCATTGAAGGTCAGGGCTCTGGCAACGGACTCCTGCTCAACAAACTCTACGAAGGCAAAACGTGTTGGCTGAGTCTCATCTCCAGCCATTCGCACAAACTTTACATCTCCCACCTGCTTGAAGAACTCCAACAGCTGATCTGCAGTGGTGGTCTGTGAAAAGAAAGATAAACTACATTTAATGACAACAAGTTTGCAGCTACAGAATGTAAAGCTTTGGATTCTCTGCCTGAACCAAATCGGAGCTGCCCAATCGGTTACGAGCGGTTCCTGTTGTAATTTCTCTTAATTCTCTTGATCTTAAATCAATCTGGTTGAGCATTAACTCATTCAATGGACCTATTTTAGTGATCTGTTATCCTACATCATCGAAGCTACAAGGTACCACAAGGAAAAAGCTTATTCAAGTTACTGACAACAAGTCATGCTGCATGTGATAGCACTTGAAGGCTTAATTTAACTTTTCTAGTAGTCACAAAGAGTTTACAAACAATTGGCTTATTATTATTTTTAATAATATTATTATTATCATTGTTATTATTATTATTAGTTGAGAGTGTAATTTATCGACATCTGTTATGAATGATGGACGGCTAGAAACAGAGGAAAATAAATTAGGCATCTTGCACGGCATTATGAATAAGGGAAATTATTGCTGGCAAATAAAGGAGATGGTTGCTACTTAAAGGATTAGTCTGGTGATATTCTATATTTTTCTTATTGTCAACAAATCCCACGAAAAGACCCAAACCAACAATGAATTGATCCTACTAACAAGTACTGTCCGTGTACCCACAGCCTGATATAGCTTATTCCTCTGCGCCATAGAGCTTCATTGTTGTCGAAAACTATTAAAAACACACAAATACTCACTAGTGTGAATACAGATTTGACACATCATGTTGTGTTACCTGTGAGTTCAAATTGCCGACATATACGGTCCTCCTGATCTCATCAATTTTTGAGGGATCCACATTTCCCATGAGGGGGGGCTGGGACTGCACTGATGCTGTGGGGTCCAGACCAGCTGACATCCGATTCACTATGGGAAGGTTCAGCTGTGCGCGCACACACACACACACACACACATTTTAGTTACATGACAGACAAACAGGCAAGACAACAAGAGAGTTACAAGATGCTGACTCACATTCTGAAGCGGGGCTGGAGTAGGAATTGGTAGCAGTCCCCCACCAGGAATCAGACTGGGTACTGGTGTGGCAGGTGCCAAAAGTGACAATGCCTTGGCCTCCTCTGGGATTTTCCCTGCAGGACAGAAGCAGATATTAGTGAAGGCAATAGAGGGAATCTTCCCTCTGTCTCCTCTATCTCTGCACAATTAGCCCACTGTATTCTAGAGAGAAAGAGAGCATACACTTCCCCATACAGCCTACAAGTGCTCTACTGTCTACTCATGGTATACTGGAGACCGAGCATCCTTACTTTGCTTTTATTAAAATTATTCTTCTCAGTCAATCTGAATTACTATTTTCAATGAAAAAAATCTTAACTTTTTCTTCACAAACAAAAGAACACTGTTTTTTGTCCTTGGTCTCTTTTCATAGATCAAAAAAGAAAAGAAAAAAAAATACAATGCAGAGTATGAGTCAACACTTTGATGCATGGGTCACCTGTACTGGAAACATATTGGTCATGAACCATACGATATCAAGCATGGGCGCTTTTCCGTGGGGCGATCGTTTCGCAGTGTTGGAAAGGTGTGCAACACAAGACAACCCCAATGGCTGCATCACTAATAGCACACAGGACATCAGATACAGAAAAGAACAACAATTTTAAGAACTGTAGGAAATGTTAGCCAAGACTTAGCTATAAAAACCAATTAGGAATTTTGCTCATTCCACTCTGGATTTAAATCTGCTGCTTCTACTGCTGGAGAAGAGAGCTAAATTAAGACTAATCAGAGACAAAATAACTACAAATTCAATTCATTACAGCTGGAGGCACTGAGCATGAATTACCATTTGTCTAACACGAATAGTTCTTCTAGTGCTACGAAATATATTTCAGAACAAATAACGACGCAAAGCATTATTACATGTGTCACGAATTTCCACGTTAAATGAGAAAATGATGTTGAATGGAGAATGTCTGTGTTATTATTAAATACTAAACATCCATTTCAGAGCTGTAATGTAGTAATGTGAGGGAAAACTCCCTAAATGTTGCTTTTTACTACAGATTTCAGCACAGATGAAAAGTGCAAAGAGAATTTAAAAGATTCTATGTTCAAATTAAGTTTTTATTACTGGGTCTCACTTTTATAATGTCTAGCCCCTCACTATGTCAACAGGAATAGGTGACAAGAGAGTAAAGTGTTAGTGATCCTCCTAGCATCCCATGTGTGATACACATCCCACCGGTATGCCGTAGCAACCTGGACAGAATTCAATCACACACAAGCTGCAGCTGTAGCAGAAAGAGAGAGGGGGGTGGGGGTTGGACAATAATCAAAACAACAAACCAAAATAACAAATATAAACACAACGCTAGAGATAAGCAATACTGTAGTTTCTAGATAGAGACAGTAGAAAGTGGACAACATGGGAAAGTATGAAAGTAAACAAACCAAAAGAAAAGAAAAATAAATAAAAAGAGACAAGGTGTCCATCTTGGAAGGTTCAGCGGGCTATTCTCCTGGTCACATTCCCCCTTGAAGGCTGCGTTGGCCCGATCGGGGATAGTGGCTTGGAAAACAATGCCTGACTCAGGCTAGTGTAGTGTAACAGCTGGGCCAGTCTAGTCATCTGATATGCACACATAATCACACAGAAAAAACATACAAAACCAAATTAATAAACTCAGTAGCCATCCAGCACCAAGTCACGTGGACAAAAAAGCATCAAGTTAGAGGTGATATCATTTTTGACTGTACACAAGGGAACAACAGTGGCACCAAAGGGAAGGGGAATTTAAAGAAAAGGAGCACCAAAAATGAAAGAGAGAGAAAGGGGATTAAGTTGGCTCTGTTGCCATGGACTTATTTTGTAATTTCCATGAAACAAGTAACATTAATGTCAGTTTCGTGTGAAAAATACTAACTACTTGTTCCAGAGAATCCAGTGTTTACAGTGAGGTTAATCTAAATAATGCAATGTCTTGCAGCTTCAGAAACATTCAACATAGCTCGAATGTTAGCAATAGAAACCACCTTACGACACCAAACAGACACCGTGGCTGGGCGCTATAAGAAATTAGCTAGCTAAGGGTTTTAGTGAGGTGATACAACCCATCACCTGTGTCAAATACTTGTCAGAACTAGCCAATGGCACAACCTGCCAATTTTCCATGTGAATAAACCCCGAATTCAACCAAAACACCAAATGGTTGGATTCAAGGGGAGAAGGCCATAGCAAATCCACTGAGGCAACTCAGACATTTCATTTTTATGTCTGAACGAAACGGGTTGCACTCACCTTCCGCACATGGCACTACTATCAAAGCTCTGTCAACAAAAACAGTATTGGTGAGATGTTGGGCCACACCAACACTGGAGGGGTCTCGGTACTTTATATAACACACTTTGGACGAGAAAGACAGAGGGCCATTGCTGTGAAAGGAAAGACAAACAGAAAAAGGCGGGTTAGTAATTTACTACACCCATTACTTCTTAATTTTTATGTTTATGTGTACCGCAGAAAGGTCGCAGATCCGCGGTGTTGCCTATCTAGCCATGCCGGCGAAGGTTGCTCTTACTCGGGCGGGTAGAGGCGCAGCTCCTCGATGTCTCCCAGGAAACCGAACAGAGTGCGCATCTGCTCGCTGCTCACGGCGGAGGACAGGTTGGTGACCTGGACGACGGCAGTCCCTGGTATCCCGCTCATTGGGCAAACCGATAAATACGTTGACGATCTTTAAGTACGATATTTATACAATATTTATTTCTCAGTCACCCCGCTCGGCGTAATATACAGTTACATCCAGGCGGGCGGAGCGAGAGGTTTCACTGGCTTCTTATGTTTTAACTGAGTTAACAATAAACGTTGAGGTGCACTACCGCCCCCTACAGTGTTGGATGGTACATTACTACACAGAGTACTGTACTTAAGTACAATTTTGAGGTACTTGTACTTTACTTGAGCATATCCATTTTTCTTCTACTCCTGTTTAGCTATATATTATCACTAATTCAATAATTCAAGGTTATCTTTATCCATATAATAGTCATTATTTTATTCATCTTACTAAGTAAGAGCTTCTGACTTGTAAGGGAAGTTACCTAGAATAAGCAGGCTATGATATAAACACAATATGTAATGTATGCTATTGTGTAAACTAGCTGCATGTATGCTACACCTGATTATCCATGTAGTATCACTTATTTAAAAAATCTGAGATTATTCATCTTACTAACCATTATTTGTTTTACTCTTATCTTACTCCACCACCTGTGCTGCTGGATGAAAACAGTAGTTTTGCATTTATTAACTGATTGTAATCAGTGCATATTTTATTGATCTGTAACAAGGAGTGAGTGGGTTTTACTATCTTCTCTTAGTAATGTACTGCATTAGCGCCTGCTGTAAAGTTAGCATTCTGATTGACTCAATGTTCCTGCAGTACATCCAGGGTTTCCTTGATTAGAAATAAAATGTTTCCACCCAACCAGATCACAAGGACGGCTGACCACATGACAAGCTGGAGAGCAGTGGTCGTCTGTGTTTCAGTCGGCTAAGTAAGTAAGTATCTTACTAAGATTAGAAATACAACAATAGAGACATAAAACGTTAACATATGCAGATATTTCTCATAGCTAACTTCTTTAAATATATTTCACTGCTACTCACAACAGTCAGTGTGAAAGATGAAGCCTATGAATGTTTTCTAGACTAAAATAACCTAAACCTGGAAACTTTATATCGATAACTTTAACATTCATATTGTATTTCCTTCTTACAGTATGTAATACAAAGAGCACAAACATATGTATTTCTTGTTTTCGACACCACAGGACAGGACTCTTCTGTAGCAATCCTGGGGCCCCTGAGAGAGGATGTTACCAAACCACACAAAGCCGGCTTCAGAGCAGTCCACTGCGCACTTTGTCAGCCTACTTTCTCAACTTAACTGTTTAGGTGTTGCATTCAATAAAACACTCAGAAATCTCAAGTGACACTGTGTATTGTGAGACTTAGCTAGCCATTTTTAAGCTACTCCTTCAATGAGCCTCGAGTCTTCTGAAAGACTTTGTAGAACCTTACACTTTTTAAAATCAGTCCATATACAATACAATTTAAAAGGCTTACACTGCTACTATGTTTGCTATGTAAATCACAGTTAACAGTTTTGTGTAAGATAACTATTTATGTTAGTAATTAAGCATTATTTTGGGTTTGTAAGAAACAAAAATGATTTGAAAAATGCTTCCTCCTCACATACAATCAAAATAAAAGTCTCTAGCCAGGCTGGCAGCCATGTGAGGATGTACTGATCATTACACACACACACAAAAAAAACAAAAAAAAAAAAAAAACACTGGAAGGATGAAACATGGAGAAACAACATTGCTATTCTTGGATACCACAAGGCAAAAAATACAACAAAATAATAGAAAGTTTGGCCTGAGGGTGGCGCCAGAGGAATGGACATGTTACTAAAATCAAAAAGGTTTATCTTCTGTAGGTGGCAACATATCTCATGCTCAGCTCTTTCAATTTCAAATATACATTAAAAATTTGTGCAACATTTTGATAGAAACTAACTAACTAAACAAAGGAAGCTCAATGCTCGATGGAGCGGTCATCCATATTACAACCTAAAACATCAGCATGTTGCCTGCAGTCCTGAGTGTGCAACAGGCCTTCAGCAGTCTTAAACTGACAAAATACAACACGCCAGGTTAAAGAATCAGGCAGGAAGAGTTTGTACCATCCTACCCAAACTTGATGTGTAATCATCTGATCCAAAAACCTCAGGAACTTTTGCTTAACTATAGGCATATTTTTAAACTCACAGTACTCACAGGTCATGTCTGCACTGCCTTATCTAATTCCACATATCAGTACACGTGTAATAATCCTTCAGGTTTAGTTAAATGTTTACATACAGCACCATGATGTACCAGTAGTGCTATACTCCTATCACTGTATACATCACTTATACTCTAACCAAAGCAGCCTGAATACACATACAGTTGTCCTGTACCTTGGACTGTCCATATGTACTGTATGTTATTCATTTACTGCACAGGTTACAAAGATAAACCCAGAGGATGAACTGAAAACAAACAAATCCAGTTAAAGAGCATTAGTTTTATTTTCCACAGGTTACTTCAGAAACAGGTAATTATGTACAAAATCTGGAATGTTGGATAAATGCATATCAATCATCATTTCACTGTGGCTGTTTCCAGAGAAACCTTAGAAATACTAGCTATACATTAAAACAGGTGCCTCTGCATTGTAATTTATTGCTGGTTTTACAATCGCAAGTCACTAATGCCATGATTAATTCTTTTCTCGATTTAGAGTATTTACAATTTGATTAGTAAGGTCTTAAAAAAACAAAACAAAACAAAAAAAACCCCACAGAAAACTGCTAAATAAATAAGAACAATACAGGAGCATAAGAATCAGACCAACATGGATGAAGAAAATGTGACATGTTTTATCTCCCAAGATTGTCTACAATGTCAGACTGTATGCCATGAATATAAAGTGACCATTACCCCAGAAATATTTCCCCCTACTTCTAGAAAGTCAACAGAAATCACCAACAAAATTAATACAAATAATATAAACAACAATTCATCTGTGTAAAATACTACATGTTCTGTGACAAATTTGGGAAATGCACATTATATTGTAATTTGCCTGTGAATAAAATGTACCAATTTTAGATTCAGTTTAAAAATGAAGGTTACAGCTTCACTTAGAACAGCTACCTTTAAACAGTATGACTTATTTAAAAAGGGATATTTTATTTAGTCAATTACCATTGTTTTCATTTTGGTTTGACAGTGCCACAAGCATTAAATATGGGTCAAACGACACAATCTACTGTAAACAAGTTGAGGGAATGCCATTTGCTGAAACACGTAGGATGAAATGCTATTATATTGTATAAACAGTGGTCACAAATCTGTTTTTAGAACTTATGGGGCCATTACTAAGTATGTGAATTTTATCATTTCCATTTCTTGTGGAAATACGTCTCATTGAATAGTTATTTACAAGTGAATTAATATTAAAAGGAGAGGTACAGAACATTTCATCACATGAAGTGGACATTACATTGCCTTTCAAAACACATTTTTCCTTCTGACAGTTCTTTGACAAACATTAGGAATGTTGTGAGATGCAGCTTTGACTGGATTCATTTTTCAACAGCGTAAGCTGATTATTTTGCACAGATGAACATCAGGAGTTATGGTAATCTAAGCAACAAACAGTAAAAAGCCTTGGGCAAAGTGACACAAACATTCACTTTTACACAATGCAGAGAAATCTTTTTTTTTTAGCACTACCATATATATATTTCCTGTGCTATTTCATTACAAAAAAGGTTCTTTTCACAATATAAAAATCATGTAAAAGTCATCAGGGATTACTAAAAGGTTGTGTTTAAAAAAAAATGCTATCTGATGTTTTTCTGAATGAAAATAAAGGCTTTAAATATTGCTTTTAAGCCATTATGCTGCAAATGTACTCAGAAGGTTGTGAATATGTGAATATTGCTTGGGCTCTGGGGTCAAAGGTCCTCCCCTATTCAAACAGTTCAAGGTCTATGGCACTTGACAACTTGCTTCTCCCAACTCTACTCTCTGTACAGCGAGGAGAAAAAAAAGAAAAGACAGATTGAGAAAATGCTCCAAAGTGATGATAAAAAGCATGATAAAACATTTTAGACACAAAAAGGCAAACTGTGGTCTTCTCCCATGTAAAAAATAAAACTTCCAGATGTTGAAACCCCTCTGATACAAACAATCATCTCACCAATGGCTGCCTGAAAGATGAAGCCCTTAGAAAATAAAAAACACAAGTGAAACATTGACCTGCCATTCAAATAACTTTGTTGTCTCCTGCTTTTGCCTTCTGTCCACAATTCCAAACTTGCTTTGGTTAACTAGCATAACCGCCAATATCTTTCTATGCTTAAAAGGAATGGTTTTGACATTTTGGGAAATATGTGTATTCGCTTTGTGGTGGGAAAATATCGGAGATGATCGATAGCTACCAATCTTATAAATGTCCGTTAAATATAAGGCCTCTGCCAGCAGCTGGGTAACGTTAGCTTAGGTTAGCACAAAGGCTGGAGACAGGGGAAAACAGCTAACAAGCTGGATCTGTCCAAAAGGTAACAAAATCCACTTTCCAGCACCTCTAAATTTTTTACTAATTAACATGTTTTATCTCGTTTGTTTAATACATACAAAAACCGAGGTACAAAACGGACAATTAGACGTTTTACTGAGTTATGTGCTATTTCTTGACACTCAGCCGTTGCCTGGCAACCAGCTGAAGTTCCAGGAAGTCCGGCATATAAATTAAACCCCCCCCCCCAGTTAATACATTACGTATTAACCGAAGGAGACATATTTTAATTAGCGGGCTTTAGAGATGCTGGTATGTGGATTTTCTTATCTTTTGACAGAGCCATGCTAGCCGTTTCCCTCTGTTTCCAGTCTATACAAGCTAGCTTGCCGGCTGCTAGTGCTTCAATCTTCTCAAACACATACTACATCTCTCCTCTCCCATTTCCCCAATATTTGAATTTCCTTTCCATTTTCTAGTCTCATTAACTGCATTTCTTCAACCTCTGAAAAGCTGTGATTCGTTTATATTGCTAAGGACAGGGAGTGGTACAGGTAGTGCTCCTGTTAGGTGATATGCCGAGCAGGTGCTGTGAAGATATTTGGGAGGAACTGAGGACAGAAGTGTCTGTACGATGGAGGGTGTTCACAGGTTTATGGAAGTAGGGGTGGATGATTTCCTCTTCTCAACTCTCAGATTTCGCAGGAGAAAGAAACAAACAAACAAAAAAAATGTCTCTCCAAAAAAACAAAATCAAACACCTCCTTGATCTACATTCGTCTCCACATGAAAAGCACGTAACATTGTCCTCCATATAAGATCGCCCGGCAGACCAGAAAATGGTTTCAACATCTTACATAAAAAGTAAAAAAAAAAAACAACAACAAAAAAAAAAAAACCCAAAACAAAACAAAAGGCAAATTGGACGACAGTAGAGAGGGAGCCCTGCCCCCAAGTGGTCAATTCATGCCAAACTGCAGAAATAAAACGTAATTTATGATAAAGGATTTATGAGTTTTGGACTAAAAACAAAAAAGATGATCTGGATAGACCACAGTAATTATTTGTTTCAGAGCAGGTCACACCTTCCGCTTCTTTTGTATAAAAATATATATACCACAGTGATGGCCTTTTGAGGACTCTTACTTGCAGAGGTTTGCCGCTGTCTCACTTTGATCCACTACATTCAGTGGTTTTCCCCGTTCAATCAAGGCTATGAAGATCTCTCTACTATAAATAGTCCCAACAGGTGAACAGATCAGTCTCCTCTGTGTATAAAAATATGAGAGTCCACATAAATTTCTCAGTTCGTCTCTCTTGTGTCCCCCCCTCTTCAGAGGTCAGTTTCAGTGGAGTCTATGCTTGCATTTCTCTTATGATAGTCAAATCCACAGTGTTTGGAAATGTCTTCAGGAGGGCCACTGCATTCCCGTGATCGATATTCACAAAACTGTATCCATTTGCCTGTGAGAAAAGACAGAATTCTGGTTAACAGGGAGAAAAATCCCAATAAACCTTTGCACAAAATATTACAAAGTTCTTGTCAAAGTTTTTGTGATTAGTTCGACAGCAGAATACCTGGATAATTTTATCTCCAGGCTGAAGAATCTTGGATGCTGGTCCCTCAGGTTGAACCCTTGTCACAAATATACCCTGAAATTATATGGAAAATATTATATTAATTATACATATGAAGAGCCGCTAAGTTGTACTGAATGTTTCCCCAAGTGTACAGCACATCTTAAGAAAACAATTAAATTTCTGTGATAATAATACAAATATTAATGGACTAAAAGGCATCCTTTAAGTATGACACTATAAACAAAAAAAAAAAAAAAAAAAGTACATTGTCATCTGGACGAAAGGGATTTCCCCGGCCTCCCACTCCTCCTGATATACTGAAACCCAGCTCTGGATTCTTCTCCAATTTCACACGGATCTGAAACACACCCACATACTTTCATTAGCCATTTATTCACAGTCATTCACTGTTAATTACACAATTTTCACACATTTATATTAGTCGTGAAAAACCACAGCAGGAGGTTAGGGACCAGATATTTTTTAAACTGGCTTGCTAGCTATATATGACACAAAATGACTGAAATTCTGGTGAATGAACAAGAATATCAGATTCTTACGGCCGAAGATTCAAGACTTTAAATTCCCTTTAAAGGAAGAGTTCAACCTTTGGGGAAATACACGTATTCACTTTCTTGTGAGAGTTAGATGAGAAGATCGATACCACTTTCATATCTGACTGTTAAATATGAAGCTACAGCCAGCAGGAGGTTAACTTAGCTTAGCATAAAGACTGGAAACGGGGAAACAGCTAGCCTGGATCTGTCCAAAGATAACAAAATCCACCTACCAGCATCTCTAAAGTTCACTAATCAACACATTATATCTTGTTTGTTTAATCTGTTCAAAAACCTAAATGACAAGATAGGGTTTTACAGCGGGTTGTGTGCCAGACTATAGGCCTCTCGATACGAGTATGCCAAGTTCAGACTGCGCACTTTGGAGTTCGAACTCGGCAAGTTCAGGGAGAACGGGAGGACAATCAATTTGTCTTTTGAAATTTATCTTCCAAAACAATTTATAAACATACATCAAAATGCTACGGAGACATCAGAGCCAGCGGTAAATTACTAAAGGGGTTGCAGAGATAAGACTGTTCTGCTTGGGATCATCGCAGGAGCTGGGATGCTAGCTGCTGAGATGACCGGTCTCACCTGACCGACAGGACGAATTTCCAAACGGCCATTATTTGGATAAACTGACCATATATTCGAAATCTAAACGGTTACTTTCTCATTTATCTCGTCTAAAAATATCAAATCTTAATAAAGTGACATAATAGCAGTCATAGGATGAAAACTAACAGCTTTGAGCTCCACCGTCGCTGCTGGTTGGTGCGAAATGCGTTGTGGGATACTTGGCCACCCGAGTCCACACAAGTCAGCTCCCAAAGTATCCTCGATAAAACGGGTGGAGTAAGAACACTTCCGGTCATTTGGACTGTACTTGACTAGATGCAGCCTTGAATTAGAGCAGTACTTTGGCTGTGACTGATGACAGCTCAGTTGAATGACCCTGATGAAGGCCACAAGCCGAAACATTAAAGTTGCTCTATAAGTGTTGCTGGAGTTTTGACATCTTTTGAATTTTTCCCCTCTCCATGCACCTTGGAAGTAGGTGAAGTTGTGCCAGAAACCCCTAACTCTGCTTCGACAGTTCACAGGTCCACAAGTACAGAGAAAGGCCTTGTTTCTTGGCCAGGCGCAGTGACTTCCTGAAAAGAGGAAAACTGCATCTTGTCGTTGAGGTTTTTGTTTCCCCCTATTTTGTTTCCAATCTATCTGCTGAGCTAAGATAACCGTGTGCTGGCTGTAGCTTCATATTTAAACGGACAGATATGGGAGAGTATTGATCTTCTCATTTAACTCGGCAACAAAGTGAATAAGCTGTTTTCCCAAAATGTTGAACTGTTCCTTTGATCAAACTTCAGCTAAGCCGATAAAGAATACCCTTAAAATATCATTTATTTGTTAGCACTTCACACACAAACACCATCCTTCACCTCTTGCAGTGTGTCATGCGGGATGCGTGGGGGCCCCTGGGGCTGATGGGAGACTTTGAGCATCAGGTAATCAATGAGCTGCTCTCTGGAAGGGTGGCGGGCCATGGTCGCCTGGCTCATCTGAGGACGAACAGAAGGGCCCATTTGACCATTCATCAAAGGCACCTAGGAAACAAAAACACACAGTGATGAACAGAATGATTTTCCGCCTACTTTTGAAATTTGACAACCACATTTTTACCTTGCAGCCTGAAGTCTGTATGTATGTAACCTACTTTTCTGTGGGGGTCCATGGTGTAGCTCTGCTGCCCTTGGGGACCAAACACATCATCCTGAAAGGGAAGAAAGTGATGATTATTAACACTGTGCCCAAACCTCACTCCACTGAAACTCATTTACAACAAGGGATAATATAGACAAGACAGACAATTAGACACTGACATGAACATTTTTCATGTCTGGTAATGACATAAGGCAGTGGTGTGTTGCTTTTGAAGAGAGGAAAGGGACATATCTGATTAGAATGATGAAAAACTGAGATTAAACTGTGCTTAGTTTCTCTTCAGACACTAAGCAGCATATAAATCTGAATATGAGCTAGCTGGAGATGAAGTGAATCTTAAATGTTAAGTAGGGAAGGGGTTACACAACACTCAGACATCTTGATGTGCAAAGGCCTTTTTTCTCCTCTACAGATTCTAATACCCACTTAGACACACGTCTCCCACTTACCTTTCGCAAACACAGTTTTCATCCCCACACACAAAGTGAGAGATTAGGAAGTGATCGAAAGTTAAAGTGAAGATGATGAATGAGCAAAATAAGCATTGAAAGTGCAGTTAAAGAGAAGAGACAATCATTGTCGCTGAGATGCATTACAATCACAGGATGATTGGAGTGTGGCATGGCGGAGGGATAATGCACACTAGGATGATGATTATGATGTTCAAGAACCTGGCAGGCTTAAAAGGGGCCGTTTTGTACCATACATGATACTCATATTACATATCTGATTATTATACTTCGACACAAATTAAGGTAGGCTCTCTTTATGAAGAGATTGGCCTGAAAAAGCTTAATTTCCTCAAACATGTTGCATAACAGCTTAGGGTGACACTTTCTGTTGTCAGCTGGATTCAGAGAAAATACAGACCTGCTGTGAATGTGTCACTAGAAATACAAGCATCCCACTCAATAACACGACAAACACTGTTCTTGTTTATTACTTGAATGAGATGTAGTTAATAATAGCCTATTTTGTGAGGAAGTAGTTTCAGCAGATATTAAATAATGTCTAAATTAGCTCTGTAGCAGCCTAAATCAATTCAGTCAGATTTCAGTTGTATAGATCTGTCTCTCTGATTCGATTATGGAGGTAGTAAAGCCACTAAACCAATTGGATGATGGTACAAAAAACAAGTAGGCCCCTTTTAAACAAGTCAAACTGCATTATATTAAGAGGAGCTACACAAAAAAGAATCCATCAATGTTTCACTCTAAGAAGATAAAACATGTACTAGACAGGGTTTGTGGTCGGGAGCAATCAGACGTTAGGAGAGACACTTTCACTTGCCTATAAAAAGGACAAGCGAAAGATGGCTGAGGGTCAGTGATCACTTCTCAACATCGAGGAGAGCAGGAAACAGACATTTCTTATCTTCTAAAGTGATGTGAAACTAGCAGGAACTGGAAGCCCTAGCTTAGTATGAGCTGCAGGAGCTAACTTCAAGTTCACAGTACTCACACAGAAGCCCAGAGCTCCGTAGGACTGTCCGTCCCTGGAACTAAAAACCAGAGACCCTTGGCTGGCATGCATATCCCTACAGCTGCTGTAGTGAGACCAGCTCAGCGGAGCATTATTGGAATTATAGGAGCGAGACAGCACATTCTGAACAGAGGGATGACATGGAAGAACCAGCACCAACCGACATGTCAGCGGTGGCCATTCAATCCACCAAATGAGTGTTGACATAAAAGACACAACAAAAAAGGTTTACAGCATATACAGACAAACATGCAGTGAATCAGAAATATTTTACATACAGCTGGGTTAGTAGGCTCTGGTAAACTTCCAACTCCATATTAAAGGGTTACTTCACTCAAATATCCCTAATGGTGTCTAACCTGTTTTGGTTTTATTTGCCCAGGATTTGAGACCCCCAATATAGGGATGGGTTCTGATAGCTGGTTCCATTTTTGGAAATAATAAAAATATGTGGTGAAATCCCTACAGTAGAAGCTGTGGTTTGAAATAAAAGAAATAAAAACAGTACTTTTTTTTTTTAAACTAAGATATCTTCATTCCTCACCAAACTACCTAAAAAGATTTGATAAGGGACTCAAAAGGAATCGGAATCGATCCGCAGATTCAGAAGTGTTTGGATTCAGATTAGATGTCATTGATGTAATGATGTATGATATAAAAACGCTATCAAACCCCACTCCTACCCCTATACAATGGAGGTGAATTTATGGTGCTCACTGAAACAATTACATAAAAAAATTAAACCGCAACATCTCTCCCAAGAAACATGTCCCTGTTACTCTGGATAAGTCACACAACACACTGCCAACAGTTGTCATGGAGACTATTTCTTCGTTAGAAAGTAGTGAAAACTGTTGAAAGTGAGGTCTGCGGATTAGCCAGATTAACCAAGACACAGTTTCTGGAAAGACGTGTTGCTGTACATTGTTTTACATGACATTTTTCAATGCTGTGAGTACCACAAACAAAACTCCTTTCACCTTCATTGTATTGGGGTGGTGGCAGATACCTCAAAGCCACCACCAAAGGCAAACAAAACCAAAGCTATCTGCAGGGCTATGGGGAAGTGACATATGTGTTTTTGTAGTTTGGGTGAAACAACTCTTTATAAAAAGGGGTTAAAGAAAGGCTTTACAGACATTTTCTTCTTGTTCACATGATGTGATGGCCTCAAAGTAATTTAAAATAATGTAACAGCAGTCCTATGTCACATTTAGGACTTTTTCATACTGTTGGTCTCATAAGTGTGATTTAAAAAAAGGTCATAGATTAGCCACTATTTAACACTGGTTAAAAAACATTTTCACCCTGAAACTGTAATAATGAGTCAGAGGACGAAAAAACTGTGAATCATTTTAGCAACTGGCAATTCATTTCATCATATTACAGTAATACTTTTTACCTTTTCAATTTTCTTGGCCTCGATGTGACGCATCACCTGGTCTCTCCAGTCAGCTGGCACCCTTCCTGCTCCAACTCCTCCTGACACCTGTCCAGGCCCTTCCAGCAGTGAGTGCTCAGACTTCACCCTGGTGTTGGGCCTCTTGCTGGGGCTGCTGTGCTGGTAGTTGAAATCGCTGACAGACATGGTCCTCTCTGGAAGCTCGTGGGGCTGCGGCTTGGTGCTGAGAGGCCTGGAAGCTCCGGGTACATCGATGCTGTAAGTGCGAGCTGAGAGGGGCCTCTGCATGGCCTGGCTCATGGCCAGCGGCCCCCTGGCCAGGGTGTGAATGTCCCTGTACGTCATGTATTCCCCGTCAGGTACCTGCATGCGCCTCGGGTCGCCCATGGAGGCTGTGGAGGCGGTGCTACTTTGCCTCTGCAGTGTGCTGCTTCTAGACTGGCCTCCAGTAGAATGATGTCTCTCTTTAGTCCACATGTCCCCCGATGGTTTGGGACCCATGGGATGCCCCCTTTGCTGGTGCTGTAGAGGGTAGGGAGGTGCCTGATTGCGGTTGGAGTAGTTGGTGTTGGCTAGAGAGTGTGGAGGAGGAGGGAGGTAGCCTTGGTGCTCTGGGGGCATGGGCGTCCTCTGGGTCCAGAGGCCCTCTTTAGGCATGGCACTACTTGTGTACTGTATATTGTACTGAGGAGGAGGGATGCCCATGGCCATGCTGGAGGAAACTGGATATCTGCTGGTGCTGGCAGGGGGCTTAGAGGAGGAGAGAAGGTCGGAGGAAGATGCAGAGGAGCTGGGGTAGACCTGGAGTGTCTGGTCGTTGAGTAACTGACTGGCTGACTTGCTCCTGACTATGCTCTGGCCCTGAGCTCCTGGCCCTGGGCCGGCTCCTGCCATCCTAGTCGTTCCTGCTGTGTCATAGGAGTCACTGTCCCCATCAAAGGAGTATAGCTTCAAGCCCCCTGTTTCTATGTTGCTGACACTGTGAGACTTCATCACCTGCGGGGCACTGCACCTTTTCTCTGGAGACAGTTCCTCTGTGCTGCGAGACAAAGACATGTCACTGCTGGCTGTCACGCCTGTCGAGGCCACATGCGCAGCAGATGTCTCTACTCTCATCGCTTGGCTTTTGTCCCCGAGACTATTGATGAAGTCACTGACCTGCTGGTTTCCATTCAGAAAATGCTCCATGTTGTTATTGCTAAAACCCTGCTTGCTGTCAAAGTCCTCCTGGGTTACTGAACCATTCTTGGTTTTGTCCACCTCATCCAACTGAACCATGTTGTCGGTTGGCAACTTGGACACGTTCATATTTATCTGGTCCCACTTGGTGTAGGTTTCTCCCATGCCGTTGTTAATTCCCTTCTCAATGAAGGCCAGTCTGGCTTCCATGGAAAGGTCGTAGTCACCCATTTTCTCTGGCGGGGTCTGCTGGGTTTTCAAAAGGGCCTGAAGGGACGTTTCAGAGCCATTGCCATTATGGAGGAGAGGGGTGGAGTCTTTAGGCTGGTTCATATTCTCATCTTGCCTAAAAACACAGAACAAGGAGGTAATCAGATTTTGTTGTAACAGCAGGAGGAAGACTCAGTACAGGTTGAAGAATCGTACTAACCGGCTTTTTGGTAGGAAGGGCATCTTTGCCTCTCTCTCCGGGGTGCACAGAGAGTTGTCCTGACTGCTGTCTGTGGTCAGAGACACTGAGTCAGACATTCGTGATGGCGATGAACAGTTACTGTTGTTCTGGTTGCTGTTGGCCACTGTCTCATCCAGCAAAGAGTCTGCATCATCTGTTAATCAGAAACCTCACTGTTAGAGCACTGTATCTAGACACTGTCACATGTCAAGTTTAATTTTCCACTTATTATACTATATTTTAATCACTCAAACAAAACTTTTACCTTTTTTGTCCTTACTTAAAGTCACTACTTTAGGCTGGTTGATGGAGATCTCGATAAGAGGGGGTCTCATCTCTGCAATTTTCATCTCCTCTTCTTCATCAGACAGCTCGTCAGAATCCTGAAGACAAAGATAATAATTCTCTTAGAGCTAGATTTTTCAGATGAAACTTCATAAAAGCACTTGCTGTATTTCTTGTTTGTGAAATTGTGAGAACTTAATGCTAAATGCTAGAAGTACCTCCAGTGTGTCCTCGTGGTTCATCATAGAGCCCCCTGAAGATTTGAGTGGGACTTTCTGAGAGCTGTAAGACTCTGAAGTGTCTTTCGATTCAGGGGCAGGGGGGTATGTGTTGGTAGATACTTGGGGGTCCACGTCTGATGCCATGCCGTTAGGACAGGGGGCCTCTATCACCTGCACAAAACAGTATGGACAGTCAGTTATTTATTAAAAATGTTCCTTCACTTGCATGTAGAATATGCAGTTTGTTGAAGGGGAACTAAAGCAGGGTAAAATAAAGTAGACAAAAAATGAAAGTGAAAGATTTCTTTCCAAGTAAAATATCTCATTTAGCTGAAGCTGACCTTAACTCCCACGTCCTGCACTCCAATGTGGTTCCTCTCAATTGGTTTTGCATCTTTCCCCGACTCGTCACTCGATTCATCCTCCCTCAACCTGTGAGCCACAGTCTGGGCTGTCTTCACCATGTTCTTCAGCTCGTCTGGGTATGGTGTAGGGTAGCGCTTCAGGTTTCCCTCCTGGAAGAGTACAAATACCCACAAACTTACCACTAAAATCATGTGGTTGCAGTTTTGACAGAAGTGGGACTAGGAGAGGTGAAATGTCAGTGTTGAATGGGAATTACATGGAGAATGAGGTGCATAGATCATAGAAAAGTAGACACATTTCCCATAGATAAAAAAACACTAAGGTTGCCTCTGTTATGCAATTTCCTTGATCGATAATAATGAGGTTTTGGTTTGGGCCATCTTATAAATTAGGTGAATAAAGATCCTCCATTGACTTCAACAATATTTAATTTAAATTGCTGTAGAAAATGAGGCACATTTTACATGCTACATTGCCAAAATAATACTACATGATCACAACAATGTCCTTGCAGTTTGGTAAATGATGTCACCATAGTAATTTTTCTTTTTCCAATTATGTGAACTACTGTTTGACACTAACCCTTGGGGGTGTTTCTCTCTCATCCTTGTCCTCGTCACACTCAAAGGCCACCTGAGCTCGGTGCTTGCGTTGTTCCTCCCAGAGAGCTGGATTGAAGCTTTCAGAGTCAGAGTTGGGAATGTCTGGGGAAAAAAAATAAAAAATTCTTATTTGGGGTGACTTACAAAACCTTAATTAAAAACTGTGTTCATGCAAGTCTGACTTTGACCACAAGATGGTGCAAAGACAACATGAGAGATTCCAATAAATTGAAGGAACTGTGGAGGAACTTGAAATTCAGGAGTTAACCCCTTAAACTCAAACCGAACCATCCAATAATGACTGATAGTTGGAATTGTTGTTCTAATAAACTGCATTCAAATGAAAGCATTTGAAAAACAAAACAAGAACAGTATTTTGAAAGGCTTGACCCTGTGCTTCAATCTGATACCACAGTCTATCTAAAAGTTTGAGATAAAAAGCAAATAAATAAAAAGTATAATCATTTAACATTCTTGCAGGATTTGCTACTAAGAAGCATTCAACTGAATCTCACTTTTTCACTGTCACCTCTGTATGGCTCCTACATGTTGGGAAAGGAGAAGCAAGTCCCTGCTTACTATAAAAAAAGAACATCATGGCAGTGGTGATTGTGGTTGTGATGACGTTGCTTTCCTGAATCTCTTATTAGTGATCTGATCTCTGTTGTGTTTGACAGTCTGACACGTGGTGCAAAACCAACTGGTGCAAAAAATGTGTGCAAATATGTCCCATCCTGTTTTTTAAGAAGCTGATATCATATTCTATAATTTAAAGCTGTCATTTACGCTTTAAAAAGGTGGGAACAGTCAATGTGGTTTCCTGTGTTAAAAAGCTCTTTGCCCTCAATTGAGCGACACACAGATACTTAGTGTATACAACATGCTTGCTAACTAATAAAAAAAACAACATGTACATATTGCATAGGAAACAACTACTGTAGTTCATTCTGAGCCAAAATCAGCTGACAACAGACCGTATCAAGAACTCTGGTTGTCTACAACTTAACACACCGTAACAGAGTGTGAATGCACAGTGGATAATGGAGTCACCTGCTGTGCAGCCTCCATATCAACGAGTCGTAAAACATCATTGCAGTCAGGTCATGACTTATTCCAGCTTCTCAGGAAAACACGAGGAAACAGATAAAGCTCTTTGGGAAAAATTCCCAGTAGATAATGAAATTGACATTAAGCAGATGACTGGAGATAAACGGAGGACAGAACCTAGATACAGTAACTTTTATGGGTGCATTTTCGTTTGGTGTGACACATCGCTGACATTGTCGTAAAAATCAAGCACTTGACAACCAGTTCAGTAGTTGAAGCATGTAGATCTTGACCCACTAATTACTCTAAAGCTAAGCTGCGACAGGGTCAGTGCAAGCTGTCTGTGATAGGAAACCAAACCAAACTAACAGATGCTTGACAAGAAAAAGAATAGTGTTTCTTCTGCAGCTCTGGTCTCAGGTAACAAGGCCACTCATAAAATATGAATACAGGAATCCTTGCAGGTCACCTATAAGACTGCTACGATAAAGATGGTGGTGGTAGTCATGGCAGTGCCTTAGAATTTTACATCTAAATACATTTACTTTACCTGAAAATTAGGTTTGTATAACTTACTGTTGGGTACATGCTTAGAAAACCCACTTATTTTCCTCACTTTAGTTTCATACCGGGTATGGACCATCAACTGCCACAATTTTTTACATTCTTCTTAAATTTTGCTTATAGTAGTCATACAAGAAAAGTTGTATACATTGCCTGATAGTACTGATTGATTAACAAGCTTAAATCTTAAATATCAAGCCTTGCTGCTAAGAGAAAACAGGTCAGAAACATTTGCAGTTTGAGGGTCTGCCAGATTAACCATGAAAGAACATTCAGAGAAATTTAGTCTTGTTGAATGCACAGTACTCACAGTCCTCAGTCCTGATTTGCTGGGGGAACATGTAGTTGGTCAACACAGTTTTGTGTGTCTCTGGATCCTCCTCTTTCTGGAGAGGGATCAGGGGCTTTGACTGTGGGAGACAGAAAGTAGGTTCGAGTGTGCTATCTGCAATCAACAGTGCTTTGTCAAAATTAATGTGGTTCCCCCAATTTCCCACAGTTCTGTCCAGCTGAGTTTCTTCCTTTAATTTTCTCCAAACCACCCACAGGCCTTGCTTTGACTGAGACACTACTACTTGTCCCCCTAGGCCCCATCACCATTGTTGCACCTGCCCAACAGTATCCCTGTGTCTCAGTACCGCTGTGCCTGTTGGACTGCCTCTCCTGGGTTTCATTTCTGCCCTGCTAACACAATAGGTGCTGCACTCCTTATTATAAGTAAGTAAAGTTTATCTATATACATAGCTCCTTTATAGTTAAAATTACAATTTTGATTTGACACTAAGAAAATACAAAAACATCCAGAAAAGGCCTGTTTGTACAAACTAGATTCCAGACAGTCTATTACGAAGGCTGTTTCAAAAGCCTGGTGGCAAAAGCTTACAGTGGTAACCCCATAGAGCCCTGGTCATATGAGCTTGAAGTCATTGGAGCCAGACCAATAAATCAGCCAGGCCGATATATCTATCGAATATAGCTCATTGCAGATATAATCGGTGTTTATGTCAGCAGATAAATTACAAGAAATTGAAGAACAGAAATGCCAAAGATGTTTTGAAACAGTGTCACCATTGTATAGTTTGTCCACCACAGAGTAGTGACAAGTTTATTTTTTATTTTTTTTACTGTAAAATGTCCTGCCCAGTATACATCTTGGCCACAACTTTCAACAAAACAAATTTAACGGAGCCTTACCAAAAACATTTAAGTTATGGGTTGTGTAAAGAAAATGTATAAAATTGGCTGATATTTTTCTTATTTTATAAACTCAAATCCTGCCTCAAAAATCCTGTATCGGTCAGGCTATAGTTGAGAATTCACAAAAGGTAAGCCGGAGATTGATGGAGAGATGTGTAAGAAAATTGAGGCAGCTGACTTGAGGCCAGAACTGGTTTAACATAGGCTCTAGAGCTGGTTCTTCAAAACAGTTTTTCTGCAATCTGAAATGGCTGCAGTTTTCCAGTGATAATTGTTGAGGCACTTGAACAGAGACTTACAATAGTCCAGCTAAGATGAGAAAAAGGCACAAATAATTGAGGAATTGATTGAATTTACAATGCAGTGAGTCAGACAGTTTTTTCCAGCTTATAAATATTTCTAAATAACAAACACACTGAATCAGTATACTTCTATAGTGTCTTCTCTGTCAAACCTTCTGACACGTGAGCTGAACAGAGTCAAACGTTTCCACCTCTGATTGGCTTATCTTCAGTTCTGTCGCGGGCCACATTAGCCAAGGAAGAAGTCCAAATTTCAAGCACCACAACTTGCCTGATAACCTTGAACTCTCTACGTCTGCTTTACTTCCGGCTAGTTGCTGCGTCCTTCTCTCACAAACTGGCTCCCTGGTATTCAGATTTGTGTCAGGGTTTTTGACAGGCTTGTCTAGATTACCATACTGTTGTCCTTAAACAAGTATTATGGTAAGGATAACATTTTCTGACATTCATTAGGATCCTTCTACACTTTAAAAATGTAGAGTTTAGGGTATCACTAAGTCTGACCTGCATTTGGCACGTTTAGATCAAATGTCCTGGAAGTGGTTTACTGCATTTTGAATGTGTTTTCCTGTCAGCTACGTGGCCTAACTGGATTAATTTACAGCTGAATGTTGTGACGAGTCACTTACCCTGCTGCCATTACAATCTCTACACATATCACCGTCTGACAACTCTGAACTCAGTAGCACCTTTTGTGAAACCCTTATACTTGTGATTTATACACAATACACGTTATCTTACCTGATTTTCAGACAGCCACATTGCAGTCATCTGGTTCAGTTTAGTGAAACTGTAGGGAAGATTTTTTAACCTGCAGTGGAACAAAAACAACACAGGTACTCAGTCATCTTGCATCTGTAAAGGTTAAAAAAAAAAAAAAAGTCTCCCATATCCATTGTATAAGGTAAATTTAATATACTAGGGGCGACTATAAAGGTACTGCTATATAGCTATATTTTATTTTTTCTTAAAAAAAAAAAAGAAAAAAAAAGAAGAAAAGTCAGTGCTGTGGGGTCGTGGCCAAAGTTATTCAGTGTATTTGGCACAGAGCAGACACCAGGAATGGAAAACCCCTGATTAAAACCTCAATCAGGCCTTAGCTTCCAAACCAAACCCATTTTCATTCTGGCCAGAATTAAGAGCCTTCGATCATGATGTTGTAATTATCAGGTTACGTTTCAGACTACGCGTGTGCTTGTGTAAAAGTGAAACAAAGACATGCTTTTTTTTATTTTTTTTTATTTAATTTTCATCGATTTATGCAATGCATAGTGAAGCAATTACTGAAAGGCTGCAGGAATGCCTTTCAAAAAGCTACTTTTAAAAATGAATAGGAACTAACTATTTTTGTCAATGTCAGAAAATAGTGAAAAATGCCAGTTAAAATGTCCTAAATCCCACGGTCACGTCTTTAAAACAGATTCAATTTAAAATGATATAAAACAGAAAAGCAGAAAAAACCTCACATTTGAGAAACTGGAACCCGAGAATGATTGGAATTTTTGCTTTAAAATGACATTTAGGTAGCAATAATTCAAAATAACAAAAAAAATCTGACTTACTCTTGTCCTTAACTTGACCCTTATTATGCATGAATACCGTCAGTCCAGACTCACTTGTTGTTGCTGAGATTGATGACCTTGAGCTTCTGCATGTCACCCATCTCCTCAGGCAAAGACTCTAGCTTGTTGGAATGAAGGAACAGCACAGTTGCATTCTTCCAGTTGCCCATCTGTGAAGAAAGAAACCAAGGACACCGAGCCATGAGCCAACAAGGCTAGTTGTTACAGATGAGCAGACGGAGGTGCCACACCATTTAACACCTTTTTTTATCTCCACAAACACACACATATATATTCTAATGTGCATACTCACCTCAGGGGGAAGCCGGGTAAGGAAGTTGTGATCTGCAGCAAATGTGCGTATGCTGACACACTGGCCGATGAAAGAGGGCAAGGCTTCGATCTCATTGAAACTGCAGTCCAGCTCATCCAAAGATGCCAGCCTGATGCAGAGAGATGCAGGAGGACTTTAAGTAAGTAAGTAAGCAAGCAAGTAAGTAATGACACCACATGATTACTTACTTACTATAGACACATACTAGAACTTCAAAAAAGTTCTAGTCTTATTTTAAGAAGTTTAAGTTAAGTTTAAGTTTTGTTAGAAGACTTGGGAGAGATAGATTAGATTTAGTCTAGTAGGGCCCTTTAGTCCCTAGTATGGGTCAAGTGCCAAAAACCCTGAAACCTACAGTTCTCATAGATGTTTTATGAGTCTGTGGTGGCCAGTACTATCCTGTATGCTGTTGCACGCTGGGGCAGCAGGCTGAGGGTAGTGGATGCTTACAGACTCAACAAACTGATCCGTAAGGCCAGTGACATTGTGGGGGTGGAGCTGGACTCTCTGGCGGTGGTGTCAGAGAGGAGGATGCTGGCCAAACTACATGCCATCTTGGACAGTGTCTCCCACCCACTCCATGACGTGCTGGTCAAACAAAGGAGCACCTTCAGCGAAAGACTCATCCCCCCAAAAAGCACCACAGGAAGTCATTACTGCCTGTGGCCATCAAACTCTTTACCTCCTCTCTTTAAGTGTCAGTCTATATGATCCTAAGTCATTAAACTGGACATTGATCATTAATATCTCTGCAATACTTGACATAATTGTGCAATATTCTGTGTTAATACTGCTGTGCAATATACTCTTCAGATTAAAATTCCCTATTTATTGATATTTATTCATACTTCTATTACTGCCGTGCAATATCCACCGTCTCATAATCTTAATAGGCTACACTTCACTTGACAGTTCATGCACTATTACTTACTACTTGTATTATTACAGTGTATTATACCGTACATACTTATCAGCCCGTAAATCCACTTTGTACTTTACACTTATTTTATTTGAATTTTATACTTATACCCACTCGGTACTTAATTTATCTGACGTGTATTATAGTGTATTATATCTTTTGCTTAGTACTTCTATTCCTGTGAGCACTGACGTGATAGTGAGCTGCTGTAACAAAAAGAGTTTCCCCTCGGAGATCAATAAAGTATTTCTGATTCTGATAATGCAGCTTAACAGCGTCTTTTTATCAGACCCTCCCTGCCCGGTAAACACCCACATCTTTCAAACTCCACACTCCCAGTTTGTAACACAGGATTTCTGTTATAAATGTGTAGTCTCTAAGCCCATGTCAAGATAACCAAGATAATATTTGATCATACTTTGGAAAGCTCCCTCCAGAGCCACAGAAGACATTACAAAACTATTTTCACAGGCTGAGTAGTACTTGTTATGATGAGTAAACTGAATTTGATGAGTAAAAATTGGTGCCGTTAATTCTGCAACAAACTACTTTATGTCAAAGATTTGAAATGCCAGCGTGGTAAAATAAAACTGAATCTTCTGGTCTGTCAAACCAGGTGTCATTACTGGGCAGCATGCGACTGAAATGTTTCCTAATAGGGCTGGGCAACAATTCAATATAACTGCCCCGCCCCCCACCAAATACATAATGACAAGAAATGGCTAAATGATGCTGGAAACTCTAAGTTTAACTCTTACCCATACCAGCTATTATGACAATATTCCTACAGTAACAGTGATGCACTGAGAGATATTTACAACACTGACGCATCTTAAAAGCTTCATGGGACATAATTTAAAGTAGTGACATTTCAAACTGAATCCATGTTGACACAGAAGTGCTGTGCAGCTGGGGCTTTCTGCTGAATAAAAAATGCAAATGCACTCTGGGGATTCAGATGAATGCAAACAGAGTCTGACTTGCGGGAGAGCTACTGTGTCATAGTATCATCGAACTCCAAAACACAGGATTTGACCCCTCCCTGCTGAATATAAAAACAGGGACAAACAACACTGTGCACCAACAGTGGACTGACTAAAATCAGCCGCATATGAATGAGAAAAAAAAAAAAAAAAAAAAAAATCAGATAGCTTAAGATAAAATCTTTGCATGGGATTAAGCTAAACCATAGGCTTTTTCACATAATCTGTGTCAAATTACACAAAGAGACACAACATACAGGACAATTGACAGTGTTTGTTGTTTGGAAACAAACAAAAAACAAAACTGTACAGCTGCAGGGGTAATTGTCAGAAAACGTAGATTTGTCTCTCATGGATATGGGAGTGGACTGAAACAAATAAACATAGATGGATTCAATCGGAGTCTAATCTTTGTGCTGGACCACAATGGATGAGAGTAGACGAAGGGTCAGGACATGGACCTGGCTCACTCACTACAGCCTCAGCAGCTGCCGACTGCTGGGTTTACCTGTCTGCTACAGACAATATCAGTCTGAGAACAGCTATGGCTGATTTAATCTATCAGTATCATCTGGCCCAAGATTACAATCGACCCCTCCACAATAAAGCAAACCTTAAACTGTTTCAATAAATCAATATGGTAGACTCAGAACCATGACATTCAATTATTGTCATTCATACTTCATAATCGTGGCCGTTATCAAGTTACTCAATATGTTTAATGGGAATATCTGATTTATCCAGACAGACGTTTTATGCGATCAGTGGATGGCAGATGAAAACAGCACAATAATCCACTGATCTCAGGGTTTATTCTGCTGATATTAAAGCTATTGCTGTAACACTCACCCTCCAATTGAGTCAGGCAAGTACATCAGCTGGTTCTCATCCACTTTCAGTGCAGTCAGTTTCTTCAGTGACCCTATAGTAAGGAGGGGCGGAAAAGAGAAAGAAAGAAAGAAAAATCACTTGCTGTTACACCACAAAGAGGAACATCCATTCATACCTTCGATACAGTAAAATGAGTTTAGAAGTAATCAGCCCCGACTCTACGGCACTGTGCACTGGCAGTTTAATTTGCCTGATCTTAACTTATGAACATTACTTTTTCCCCAAGGAATGAAATTAAGTAAGTCATTACAAATATCTGCATTATGTCCTTTCATTTCATTTCCTCATTCCCAATATTCATTTATCCATTAAGGCATAAATAACTAAAACTGGGGAGGAGGCTCCACAGTAGGAAGGAAGACTTAGAACTGTATTAGCCTATGTTTTATATCCATACTTGTCCAAAGTGCAGCAGTGCCACAAGATATTTAGCCACAACTGTGTTGTTACTGTAACTGGAGAAACAGTAATTGCATCCTCCTCTGATCATTTCTTGCAGTATGATTTTTGAAAGCTGGTGCACTTTTAGTGTTATTAAAATGTATTTTAGGTAAGAAGGAATAACACTCATGTAATCTATGGGAATTAGATACCTACAAAAACAACACAGGAACGGACCCAGGAATCAAAAAATGCATTGGCAAAAGCTAAAAGAGAGTTAAGGTGTTTCATAATGGATTTTCTTCAAATAAGTGTGTGTGTGTGTGTGCTGTAATCTTCACCGATGGAGCCTGGCAGCTGTGTGAGGGCATTGTTGGAAAGCAAGAGGTCCTGCAGACTTTCACAGCCACATATTTGCTCATCTACCATCTCCAGGTTGTTTTTTGACACATCCAGGTATACGAGCTGTTTTAGCGTCCCCAGCATCTGGATAAATTAAGGAGACACAATAAATACAGAGAATTTTCACTGATATCTCATTATCCTCACTTAATGATTAGGCAAAGAAACAATGAATTAAAACAATCCCCAAAACATCCTCAGCAGTGAGGTCAAGTAACTTAGGTAGGAGCATCCAAG
This sequence comes from Siniperca chuatsi, assembly GCF_020085105.1. NCBI lineage: Eukaryota > Metazoa > Chordata > Actinopteri > Centrarchiformes > Sinipercidae > Siniperca > Siniperca chuatsi. The sequence continues at coordinate 5,427,022 of NC_058059.1, forward strand.
ACATGATATCCCAAAGTTAGTTAAATTATTACATTTTTAAAAATTTAAAACATAAATATTATATTAAAAAAAAAGGAAAACAGTTGCTGTATTAAGTCTTGGTTTATATTCCTGACAGACATGATTGCTTATAAAAGGCCAGACTGTGATTACAGCTGATGCTGTTGAAATGCTGGCAGCAGAACTAATGCTTTAATTATGACCCAGTTACAAACAACCCGGTCATTTGGATGAAAAATGAATCTCATGTAACACATTCTGACTAACAAAACATCATTATAAATGAATTATATTCAAGGAAAATAATTACTTCACAGCTGCAGAATCTTTTGTAATTATTATTGGGACATCTGCAAACCCAAAAGTCTGCATTTTTCTCTGTAAAACTGTCCAGCAAAAGAATCATTTCTGAACTGCATCTCTTCTCTGCTGGTTTTCAGAGGGCTGAAAGTCTGATGCAAACTGACTGCAGCTCATTTTGATGAAGATTTAAGCAGACAAGTAGACTGAAAATCAAGGGAAATACTCTCAAGATGATGTTTTGGGGCACAGCAGCCACTGAAAGTGTGTGTGTATAGGAATGACTGTAAATTATACCCCAGGTAAAAACGTCAGTCTGTTCCCATCAATCCACAGCTCCTTGATTCCAGTCAGCTGCTCCAACACCTCAGGCTGTAGATGCAAAGAGGAGAAAGGAGGTTAAGTGATAGGGATGTGTGTGTATGAGTGATCAAGGTAGGTGTGTGTGTGCATGCGTCTGCTGTGCAGGGACAGGATGAAGAGCTTAACTCACAAGCTAAAAATGAATCATAAGGCCATTAATTTATTCCACTGTGATTATCATGTATTAATTAATGGCATCTTTCAATGAAAACAAATGAGCACTTATTGCATGCACATTATAAAAACACAGCTTCCATTTAAAAAATGCAGGAGAAGGAAAAGGAAGGAGGAGGTGAGGTCACCACAAGAAAGGTAGAAAGCCCTGGGCATCAACAGACCGACTGACAGATACTCACCACTTCAGTAAACTCATTACTCCCCAGGTCCAACCTCTCCAGCTGCGTGAGCTTGTGCATGCTTCTGTAGACACACAGGACAGACAGGGAGTGAGATCTTAAAATCAAAATCACTCAGCTGTGATTAAGTCACATATCAGATTCATATATTACATGTTTGCACAAGTGGAGAAAGTCAGAATTTGAAAATTAATAGAAAACACTAAACTGACCCCCTTTGTTTAAACAAAAGCAACAGCCAGGATTATAAGCAATGAGGGCCATGTGCTTCAAAAAGCAAGCCAAAAAAGAGATTATCTGTCAATTTTCATGTTATATTTTGAATAGCATACATGCTTTGTCTTTGCTCCTTTCACTGCATCACTTGATGAGGAAATAAATAAATACCTTTTAGAGCTCAGGCGTGACAGAAATATGTTTTAAATAATGGAAAGTGTGACGTATGCTAGCCCTAAGCCTTGCTCCAGAAATTTCTCTCCACATTCAGGTCAGAGTCTCACTCTGCTACACTGTAAACAAGCAGATAAAAAAAAAAAAGCAAAAAAACACAGGAGCATTCAACTACTTACACTCTGTATTTAACTGATCGCCAGTGACAAAAATTGGAAGTGAAATATTCTTATAAAGGCTTATCTCTCCCATCCTCAAAATCTACTGACTAGATGCCTTTGAGGGCATTTACCGCTCAGTGGCAGCAGCAAGTAGTAGATATCACGAAACATACAAAACTAAAAAACTGAGCTGCAACAGTAAAATAAAATACACACTTCACTTGTTCTTTGATTAGTTTTAGTGTCCTTGACTGAAGGACATTCCTCTGAACTATTCATTAAACACACTGGTAGTCAAGTGTTTAAATTGCACAATTCTGGCAGGATAAAGAATTGCGTTACATAAATCAACTTTAAGCAAGATAACAACTACAAATAGTCGTTTCAAATCAGAAATTTCCTGAATGATTCACAAGTTCAACAAAATAATTCTACATACAAAACCAAAGCAAGAGACCATGACTTGAGATGAAATGGAGATGTACCGAGTTCTGTTTGGGAACAGATATGATGATCCTTTCACTGCAGGGATGAACTGTGTTTCTTTAAAACACAAGTAACATTCGGCACAGGAATGGAAAGCAGTGGCCCACCAACACTACTATGGAGTCTGTTTTGTTTTTAGGGGCTCCTCATAAAACCAGAATGTAGGACATACGGCACAAATTATAAATATGATTTAAGCCCTTTGGTGATTTTTTAAGTACTTGGTGCAATATGAAAACAATCATGTTGATGTACTTGAGCATTAGCCAGCTTTGTCACATTCTTACCTCAAAGTTGGCAAGAACACCAGAGGGGTAAGAATGAGCTGTGCTGGCTCATCTAGAAAGTGAGCACACTATGGCTTATGACCCCAAGTTGTGAGGAACACAGCATCCTTCTTTAAAATACAAAGAAACATTTGGTTTATGCATGTGCTTGATGTGTGCCTATGAGAGAAAAGAGACTGCACTTTCTATGTGGAAGCCCTGAAAAGATTTCTACTGCGCCCCTTTGTGCATGCACACATTTGTTTACATCTCTGAAATGCTTGTGTGTTGCTCTGGCAACGTTCCCGATCATTAGGCCTTTTCTTTGTCAGGGCTCCAGCCTTTAACAGGTCTGGCCTCTGTCACATAAACACAGCGAGAGGAGAGGATCCGCTCCGAGCTGCAGCACTGTACTGTACTTTATACACCGGCTGGCCCGTCAGTCAGTGAAAAAGAAAAAGGAAAGTGAGGGAGATAACAAAGGACACTCAGCCAGAGGGAGAAAGGACTAAAAAGGCAAATAAGGAAACGCAGTTTTGCTGAGAAAATGTGAAGGACATAAAATGGAATGATACAGCAAGTGAAGCATGAGAGAAGACAGAAAGTAACTTCCCCCTCAATCACCTAGAGCTTTCTCAAATACTCATGGGATGTTTAGTCTCCCAGCGGCGAGGGTTATAAAACCTGCAAGAGCAAGCAGTCAAGTAAAGGGAGCTCTTAAGTAACACCGTGGAATTTAATACTACAGTTAAAAAGGTGTGGGGAGTAAATCCATTGTAAAGAAAAAATAAAGAGTTAGGAAACACAGCAGAGACATTGCAGGGGTTGTGAGAGGAAGGTGGCAGCGAGGAAAGTCAGTAAACATTCTTGACCCGCTTCATGACACAAACATGACTCACACAATGATACTGCTCCTTAAATAAAATGAACATTCTGTATATTTGATGTTTGGAAAATATGTGAAGTAAGAACAACTTACTTTGGCAACATCTTTAACTGGTTCTCCCTCAGCTCCAAGATCTGTAGTTTAGTCAACCTGCAACCAAGTAAAAAGCCAATATCATAATCTGTAAGTACTATAACACTTAATATTTAAATGACACTGTCCAACATCTGATCTTCATACTGTAGTAACCTTTATTCACCTTCATTACTTGATTTTGCAAATATTTGACATTTTTTGCTACATGACAAGGTCTTTTGTGGTAATGTTATTTGCCAAAATAAAGAATCAAACCTAATATTCCCTTATACTTATGTAGTACTAAAGTTGGGTGACGATAGAGAAAGCACAATTTAAGAGGAAATGTGGGTTTTTAAGAGGATAGGAAATAGGCCTATGGGGCTAACAAACAAGTGGGCAACTCACGTCACATCTTTTGCGTAATCAGAAGGCACAACACTAACTACTGTGTAAACTACAAACAATAAGAGCATGACTGATCCTGCTGGTTTGATGAAACAATCAGTTTAGCCTTTAAGAAAAGAACTACATTTTAAAAAGTTAGATGTGAATGTCAAATTATAGATCAGAATATGATCAGAACATGCTAAATTAAGAACATCAAAACAATAATTTGACATGAGGCATACAATAGAGCAAGGGGTCACTTTTTTATTGCAGGTGTTATTTTACAGCTAAAAAGCCTATTAAACCTGTAACAACCGATTTTTTGGCCATTTTGGAGCAGTGGAAACAAGTTGTGAACACAACATTGTCATATCATCACCTTTTATGTTGATATGGCGAACTTGTTAGTGAACAGTTGCTTATTAACACATCCAGCAGTTACAGAGCAACATTATCATTCATTTGGAGTTGTGTTTTTGGCCACCTGATAAATGCAACTACAATAATCACCAAAAATAGAGGTTTATATTTGTCTCTTTAGCTGCTAAATGCTACACTATGTTCACCAACTAGTCTCTAACGGTGTCTGTCTGTGAGCAGGTAGTGTACAGTGGGTTTTTTTTTTGTTTTGTTTTTTGCTATTTCGCTCAAAATGGCTTCCTGCTGTGGCTGAAAATGACGCTGAGAGTGATGAGAGTGAACCAAAACAGTTAAGTTGTGGGCCGGACAGCTAAACAATGAGCTGAAATTAAAGCAGCAGATTCAGGTGACAATCCTCTGTAGGTTCATCACTACGAGCATCCCCTTTCACACCATCATTTGATACATTGTTATAAAAATATCAATTATAGCTGATTTAAGGACTAGTGTTATAAAATGAAAAACATCTAATACAATCTGGTCAACAGCCTCAGTGTACAGTTAGTACATGAGTTTTTCTATTACAAACAATTTAGTCCTGATCCAAACCGGAGAACAAACTGACCTGCCAAAGCTGGCTGGTAGGAACTCCAGAAAGGCATCATTCAGGTAGAGCTGCGTCAGACTTAGAAGCTGGGTGAAGCCTTCTGGGAGCCTGACAACACATGGAACAGGAATCACATCACTCACACAAAGCCTGACGAAGCTGCTGCAATGCCAGAATACTTAAATGCATGTGCAACATTAAACCAAAAGAGAGTTAATTAAGGGTGAAAAGCTATTTTATGAGCGTGGGTAGTACTCACTTGGATATGGGATTCACACTGGCTTCTACAATAGCCAGGACTTTGCAATTCTTAATGTTTTCTGGAAACTCCTGGATACCTAGAGAGAAATAGTAAAACAGCAAAAATATTCGATTAGGAGGTTTTAATGTACAACCACTACACACCATCAATTAAACATCTTCATGTTGTAGCTCTTTTTATTACCACTGACACAAAACAAATGACTCCTGTCAAAACCAAAAAGATGAGATAATGCAAGCCATCTTCCTCGTGTTTAGTAAGAAAAGCTTTGTGAATGTTAAACACAGGTGGATTATGAATACTCCGTGGATTGTGAGTACAAGCAGGAAGGCTCTCTAAATGTATCTTGAGTACACACAATTCAGGCAGAGTGGCTCTGCACCTTTCCTCTCTAAACAACCACGGAGCAGAGCGCTCAAGGTGACATAATAAAAGAGCAGGAAAGGAAGAAGAAGAAAAAAAAAAAGACAGACCACTGAGTGATAGTCTGCAAGTTCTCATGAAACATGCAAGAAAGGGTACGTGACCAAGTCTCAAGATTTATTTCCACCCACTTTGTTTTGTGTCCACAACACTTAGCACAGAGTGCTTTGTGAAGAAGGATAAGCTACTTTTAATGTCAACACAGCACATACAGTTCTGGTTCATGAAAACACCACCACATCCTTCAACATTTGTTTGATCGAGGCTCTCTCTACACTCATTCATTTATATTAGAACTACCTTTTTAACCTTTCGCTATCCATGAAAGGATATTGCTGAGCATGCATACTCATTTTCTGCTCCGCTTCAAGGTTATATAGTGATGATCAACCATCTTATACAGTAACCTGCAGTGCTGCCACTTTCTTTTAGCTTACAAAGCTAAACATCTTTTTGAGAAGCACAAAGATAATGTCAGATAGTGATGTGAATGTTAAAACACTGACAACTTGTTTTAAGCAAAACTCTTTGTAAAGGAATATGCAACAGGATGTTGCATTTAAATACTGAAACGTTTAAAATAGCACAGTCACCTGATTAATTCTCTGTGCAGTTGGGTCATTAGAACAGAACTGTCAAGCCTTCAGACACTTTAGTCTGCAGCTGTTTTTTGTTCTAAATGTCAGACTAGAACAACATTGACAGCGGAAAGTTTTCATCCAACACGCAAAATTGAAAGGACTTCTAACACAAAGCTATCCATGATATTCAACAGTGCAAATGTTTATCTTCAAAGAGGTAAATGTCACACTTTGACAAATGTTGTCACTTCCCACTCTATGAAACCACTGACAAGACACTTTGAGTTGAGCACCTGCTACTACTTTGCATTATGAACATAGTGTCTAGTATATTGCAGGTCTGAGATTGTCCACGTCCTTCCTATCCATCCCATCAGGGGTTTTGAGTCATGCAGCCTTGTAAATGAAACATGCGGTGATATTTTACGTCAGAATATCTTTGAAGCAATTATGCAATGGTATCAATTATGCAACTCTTTCGTGGCAATTTCATCTTTTTAAATTCTTGTTGTCAATAGTAGTCATGACAACACAAGGACAACTAGGACAGTCACACATCTGAACTTCACAGATCACTGTCATCAGTTTTCAGGCTTCAGCAACACGATGCCACATTTTTACATGAACCTGCCACTCAAAAATCCTTCTAACCTGAGTGACATTTCTGAAGAAAAGATAAAGACATACAGCAAAATAAATGGCCATTTTGCTTACTGTTTTTGCTGACATCAAGCTCCCTGAGATTGATGAGGTTTGCGATTGCTGCTGGCAAAACTGTTAGGTCATTATCTGGCATGCTCAGTCGGTGGAGTAACTGGCAGTTAAACAGTTGCTGGTGGAAAGAGAAAAGATAACAGTTTATCAAAAAGTGTTTGGTTGACCAAGAATATACAGTAACATTAGATGTTTAAATGTTCCATTGTCTTAAAAGTTCAACTACATAATTCAAAGGCTCTTCTTTCAAAATGAATATGAATGAAGGTTGAGTGTCCACAATGCAAGCTTTTCATAAAAGATAAAGTAGTTAGGCACGAATCAAGTCGATATTTAGCGGCCTCGTGAGTATGACTTCCTGTAGTTTAAAGGTTTTATAACTTGTAGACGGCAGGCAGAAATATAAAGTTTCTATACATCAGTGTGTGTGCCTTACTTTAGGCAGCTCCTCGATCTGGTTGGCATCGAGGTAGAGTTCCTGCAGGGTCTTCTCAAAGCTAAAGATCTCCTTAGGAACAGTCTCCAGGCTGCAGTGGGAGTAGTCCAGCGATGTTACTGCCTCCTCCTCACCCCGCAAGCAGCGGCACGGCACCAGACGAACAAATAAGCTCCGCTTGGACATCCTCAGGCACTAGAGAGGGAAAACAGAAAGATATATAAAGGGAGTAGAGGACTAGGAGTTGAGTGGTAAGCATATGTCTAGTGCCACTTTCACATGCTTTAGGTGTCCAGATTAAAATATTTTTCCCATCCCCACTCATTTAAACACACACACTGATCTTGATATCTGATCTGTGCATCTGATCCATGACCATGTGACTGCAGTCTTAATTGTCAGAACAGAGCTAATATGTTGTTGTGTGTCCTCCTTCCACAGGACAGATCATTGTCAGCAGACTGTGTCCAAAAACACATGGAGAACAATGACTCAACAATGATGAGGAAGACATGATGAGATCACAAATGCCTCCTGTCAGTCAAAACCACATGGGGCTATATGTTTCACTGATAATTGCAAGAGCAGGCAGGCAAAAAGCAGTGAACTTGATGTATTCTCTACTCTGTTTGATAACTGAGCAGTCACCCATTAGAAAGCAAGAAGGTAATATCAGGATGCAGAGTCAAAGTGATGCATGGCATAAGACACCTAGTGTAACAATCAGACACAAATGCTTTATTTAAAAAAAAGGCGGCTCTGATCAAAACAACCATAACTTGGTTTAACGCATCCCAAAAACCTCAGGTCTTTCTTTAAAATATAAATATTTGTCAATGTGGGTGTCATTTTTGTCAATTGTGACTATTATTCATAACATTTTACATTCAAGCTCCGTTGCAGAGATTTGCAGAACATAGACTGACATGCTAGAGAAGTAGTAGGAGTAGTGGCTCATCCACATAACATCCACAATGTTTCAGGGATTTCCAGGTGACTACTTTCTGTGTTTACTTTTGGTGGTTGATTTCTAATAACTAAGTATACTGGAAGGCTCTAGGAGGCTTATGCTCCTTGCCCCGACCAACTTTGGTCTTGTTGTAGTCTGTTTCTCAAATGTCTGCAATGGAGGTGGTGAGTACACCGTCATAATGGACAAAAATATGTGAAAAACACCCAGGTTGACAAATACTGGAGTTTCCCTTAAAATGGCATTACTGTTTAATCAAAAAGGTTCAACTGTCTCATTTTTGGGGAACTGCACTTAAAAAAATATCCTATTCAGAATCGGGTCTAAAGGAGACCACAGTGTCCGTAGATGTATAACAGCTCTTCAGTGCAGAAGCACTTCTGTAGAAGGTCCTTTCAAATAACAGCTGTGGGTTGCATCATGCACTCTCAAACCTATTATTTCCTCTAAAGTATTGTACTGCCAATGTGTTCTCAGATTTGCATATATATTACATCTGATCACTGACAATGAATCACCATTCAGTGAGTGAGTGCTCGGCACAATTAAAAAATAAAATAAAAACAGACATATGAATTGTACTTGCTTTGTTTTCACTAAAAATAAATAACACCCTACAGAATCCTGACATAAAATGTTCATTTTTAGTTTCCCACTTCTGTTTTTCTTGTGGGGAAAAAGCCATTTTCTACTTCAGAAATTTTCATAGGTAGGCAAAATGGGCGGCTGTTCAATATCGTGGGTATGCTGGATCCTAATTTGGGTTGAAGCTGAGGATAAAAATGTGAAAAGAAGTAGGCCATGGTTTTGGAAATCCTTGCCCTCGACTAGTTTTATCCAAAACTCTCTACTGCAAAATAAAGAGATAAAAAAGCCAGAAAATCTTTCCAGCTTTCAATCTGGTTGGGAGCTTAAGGGGAGGAGAGTTGTAAACCTGTCCTTTAACGTACTACAGGGATGTATGTATAATCTTTATAGCTAGAGTCTCAGGTCAAGACAGACATTTTCACCAAGTACAGTATGCAATACGGAATGTGTTCTGGTCAAAAGAGGCTTTGTTCCTTGGAGCATGTGGAGAATGTGACTTTTCCTCCCCCTCGTCTTAATCTGAGTGCCGCCACAGCACATAATCTCTGAGTCCTTCACTCACTGCATATCCTGACTGTCTAACTGAGCTGTAAAATTGTGATAGCCTTGACCTACACTGAGCACGTTTGTATTAGAGGTTGCTACAAGGAACTATGCCAGTCTTTATTTTCTGTGAAATTTGGTTAACTGTATACAACCCATTGTCTTTATTATCACATGTACACATTTTTGCATGCGTGTGCAGAGATGCTTTTTCTGGACAGTGCAATGTATTTTTGGAGCTACTCAAAACATGACCTAATAGCCTATGACATTAGTCATGATACTAAAAAACAAACAGACAAACAACAGTCATACTAAGCTCAAAAGAGATATACACTCAATACTTCTCAATTTCATAATAATGAAGCAAGGTTTCCTCAAAAGGAACTTTCAAATCTGTCCAAAGTTGACTCGAAGAATGACCGGTCAGCCAACCCTCCAACTCATTAAAAAATGGGTGCATGTATGCACACGCCCACAATCACATGAGGTATACACAACCAAGAGCCTGTCAGCCTCCCACACACTCTTTGCTATAGCAGCAGGCAGCTCATGTATAAATACTATCACCAGAGGGGAAGACAGAGGGCTTGGCTCCATTCACCCTGAGTAACAAGCACTGAGCGTATGGATGACGCATGCTATCCAGAGTGGGAGGAGAGGGAGGACTGGAGGGAGGAGGGAGTGTGATATGGGTTAACAGAGAAAGGGGGTTAGTTGTGGGTCACTTTGAGTTATGCAAGAAAAAGCTATCAAGAAGCAAGACCAGATAAAGTGTCATGAGAAAAGTTGTGGGGTGAGATGTATATGGTTTGAAGGATTAATAGGAAAGCAGCAAGAGCAAATCAAGGAAGAGGAGACTGGATGTCATGGACATGTTAAAGCTGGTAGAAGAATTTAATCTCACACCTTAAGGATGGATTCTGAGTGACTTCATCTAATAATGTTAAATGACTAGAAAATCTGAATGTTGGCTATATTACAGAGCAAGACAGAGTCTACAGCCACACTGGCGGCTCTGTGAGGCTGTACTTAGGTACAGGGTTGCTTTGATCGAAATGTTAACGTCAGCATACTACCATGCTCACAATGACAATGTGAGCATGCTAATGTTTAGCGTTTATAATGATTATCATCTTAGTTTAGCATGTTAGCATGCTAATATTTGCAATTAGTTCTAAACACATAGTACAGATGAGGCTGATGGAAATTGTATTAGTTGTGTAGGTATTTGGTCATAAACCAGTACTGGTAGTACTGTAGTATTGGTTACCTGGTTTTGTAACTTAAAGGATAAGTCTGGTGAAGCAATACTCGTTTTCTTGGCTGCTCCCACTAGGTGTTTGTGATAACTACCAAACAAGTCCACAGATACCTGTATAAACATTATTTTCTAAACCATGTATAATCCCTGGTTACATCTGCATAATGCATAACACACTCCTTTATGACAGTATTGGTTATGGTTTCTGTACTCTTTTCTTTAGTACCATTAATGTCTTATTTTCACTTTCTTCTACAAGAAAGTTACCCTACAAGGAAAATAAAGAGAAAGTGAAATGGGCTGGATAACCGTGGCACTGCTAGGCTGGCAGTCTGAAGCCCCCCCAAGAGTAATCTGGAAGGCAGCACACTAATGAGAACCACACTGCCTACAACATAGACAGACTTATCCACTGACCTACATGTTACTGGAATGATCATCTATCCATAAAGAGCTTTTGACTTTTGAACTAAGAAAGTTCAAAACATGCAATAGAGATTTTCAGACATGTTAAGCTCTTGGCTGAGACTTTCTTTCTTAGTCTTCTTATCTAAGCAGCATTTACTCAAATCAGTGTGCTAGTAAGAGCTTGGCCCGATGGCAGTGAAAATTGTTAAAAGCCTAAAAAACACTAGCTGTATTTATTCAGAAATTTCGAAATGTGTGGGTAAGTGTGAATGGTGGACATGTGACTCTGCAGCCTGGCAGTGATCCTTGTGGCTTCCTCTGTGCAATAGAGAATGAAATAGTCCAGAGGGCAGGCCAGTCAGATTCCCACTTTATTCTCCCACTGAGCAAGGAAACCACTTCTGTCACATTCCCCTCTCCCTTTAACTTAAGTGCCTCCTGGGTCAGGGCTGTTGCTATAGAGACTAGGGTCAAGGGTAAGATCAGCTCTCCGACCCCTAAAGTCATACACAAAAACACACAGCTGAGCTTGCTTAACTGTTGATGTTGAAGTATTGACCGATAAATTACAGAAGAGCTGTACAGAGGTCTCTACAAAAGCGATCTGTGGTCAAAGCGAGAGAATTGTTATTGAAAGTAAACTCTGAACGAGACTGACAGAAATTAAGATGTCTGTGGGCGTTTCCCAAAAGGTCACAGAGTCCTTCCAAAGTGGCCACCTAGCACTCACTGGCCTACTTCTAGCTTATCCAGTAAATTGTGTTGGGAACAAATTAGTAGTTTCTAATGCGTCTCCCTTTCAAAAAACACCCATTCCAATTTATGTCTAGTCTACCTTATTGGGTTGTTCAAAGCCCGTAACCAAAACAGCGGAGCTCTGTGAAGACATGAAATAATAGACAAGAGGTAAAAAGGAGCAAAAGGACATATTAAAACATAAGCATACAAAGACTCAAAATAGGTGCAGTAGGTATTGTTAATGTTGTGTCTGTGTGCGTATGCATGTTTATGTGTGGAATGGTTAAGCGGAAATGAAAGCGCAGTATTTAACAGTAGCAAGCAGCTTGTGTTATTTATAGCAAATAGTACTCGTCTGGTTGATATGGCAGAATGTGATTAGTACGGGCTAGCTCTTGCCTAATGAAAGGAGCTTTTGATCCAGATTGCAGTGGACTGTTACAGAATTGCCGGGCCACAGCTGAAGTTTTATATTGAGGTTATGGCAACAAAAACAATGCAGGGGGAAATAAAAACACATAACAGCCTGCAGAGCCTGTGGGATACACTTGAATTGCTTCTGTCTGAAGAAAAAGGAAAGTAAAAGTCACTTCCTCAATGCAGGGCGGAGTGCCAGTGGGCTATAGAGTTTTGTTCTCTCACCCTTCCTATAATACAACTTGAACTCCTCTCAAATGGGATCATGTCCCTTACCATGGAGATTCCCTTTATTATTCACTGACAAATCAAAAACCTGTGCAGAAAGAAAAATTCAATTGTTCTGCGCATCCAAGTTAGATTCACACAATAATACATTTCTTGGTTAATACATAATCAAATGTCACTTTACACAACCTTTAGGGGGCATTTTTTACGACAACTCAAGTATATTTCACCATGAGTGCACACCAGAATAAGATAGCACACTGCTGTGGAGTGCAGCTTCAGGTTTGCAAACAAACTTTATACGGTTTCCATTTACTGTAATCTTAGACTGCACTGAGAATTGCTAAGTGTACGTTAAAAAAACAAAAACACACACACACACACACACACACACACACTTAGTGCTTGCCAACACACAACATTGCAGAATGAATAAGTACTTAGCTGATTTTACACAGGAGACACACAGTAGATGTTGACTAATAATTGCAGACCTATATCCAATTGAGAGATGACCGTTCCTAGTTGACAAGTTATGTAACACAGGAAAATATTTCAACTTCTCCTACATCCAAAACACTTCAATTTTATTTTTATTATTCCTAAACTGTTGCGGCTGAAATAATTTATTTACAATGAAATATCTTTAAATCACATATTTTAAGTATAGTTGACAAAAATATGTTTGTGTAGTCAGGTGGAAGGGTGGGAACATCTCTCTGAAGAGCAGTGTACAACAGTCCCTAGCAATGTCTTTCCTCTGGGCGCCTCATTAACAGCAACACATTGAACCCCAGCTGGCACAACAGGAGAACTGCTGCTTCTCAATAATGCAGTGGGCTATTGAGTTAAGAGGACAACAGTTCAGCAACTGACTAATACACACAGAGCCATGTCTCCAATGCGCCATACTCTCAAATCTAGCAGTCCCAAGCACAGCTTAGACGTATATGCTTACGCCTTCTTTCTTATTTTACCACTGTTGGCAGTCAACATGCTGGTACTTTCCCCACAGCAGCGCTTGATAACTAAACATAGGAAGCAATCCATGAATATAAAAACTAAGCAATGGGAAACGATGGCTGGAATTACAGCTGAAATAGGTAGAAAGACAACCCTGTTGTCAGTATCTGCAGCGGGTGTATGCAGCTCAGTGGAACCTGAAGTTCCAGTTTTACTCTCCCTCTGGTTTTGGTTCTCACCAGCGTTCTTAGGTCTCAGTGGTCTTGCATGACTCTAGAAAACAAAACCACGATTGTTTTCTTTGAATTTGTGGTGAAATGAGGTCAAGTAATCTGATCTTTGACAAAGACAAAGTGCCTTTTACAGCATCTTCACAGGCGGGCTCTGATAGACTAAACTCAACATAACTTGCATCTATTTGAACTTTTACATGTAACCTACACACATTCCTCTGTGTCAGAATATGTTTAAGTAACTCTTTGCAATTGTTACTCTTTAAAAAAAAAAAAAAAAAAAAAAAAAAGGATATGAGAAAAGAAAGGACAATTGTGTAAATGTACTAAACAAGCTGAAGCTCTAGAAAGAAAAAAAAAAGAAATATTTACGTTTCTATATTTTTTTTGGGCAATTTGCAGTTGTTTGTGTGTAGCATCATAAAAAACTCAACACATCAAAACAACAAGCAGATCATAAAGTACAGAATACTGCTGTACATGAGGAAACAGAAGAGTTCAAATATATTCAGTATTCGCAGAGGAAAAACATCTGCTCACAGTCAAGCCACTATCTGTTCCACAATTTCCTACAATACCCAGTATTGACCATGAACACACCGTGTTTAAAGATGCAGTCCTCCCACACACAATGACGTACAGCTACATGCCCCCACCCCAGCTAAGTCCACTAGGCTATTTGTTCATAATGCTAACATTTGTTTTGGAGAGAATGCAGCTTTGTGATGGTCTCACAAATGTACAACAATATTGCACATACCTTAGTCATTTAATTCCAAGTGTTGTCCTAGGTGACCTCAAAAACACTAGAAGTTTAAATTAAAGTTAGTGCCTTAGGTAGCTTTTAGGCCTTCCATTATATTCTGTATTGATTCATTATGATTTACTGGTTCATTACAACTACTGATAAAGACCTGAAAGAAGGTTGAAAGACGTTTACTGCTGTTCTTTAATGATGTTATGAAAAAAAGCTATGCAACTGACTTAATATTCTCAGTAAGTGAAATGGAGCTTGTACATATGCCAACGAACCTTTAAAATTTAGCCATCACATCTAATTGGAACCAACTTGAGTTGTAATGGGATGCATTTTCTTCTTTTTTATGCTCTGCACGCTCAGCCTGGCTCACAGTGCAGAGAATTTTATATATTCTGAATCCAGAACATCTTCATTTCGATTCCGTTTGAGATGACTCTCTTAATTTCTCTAAATGAATAATTCCCACCTTATTTTTTTTTAGACAAGGATGGGCCTGGGGCGAATGAATGCAGTCTCATTTTCACTTAGTTTGTTCAGGCTTCACAACACTGGAGGTTATAGAGATGTCACGGACCCCCCAGAGAACAACAAGGACTAGGAACAAGACAGCCCTCTCCCAAAGGTTATGTCCTTTCTACCATGCAACGAGGTGATTAATAAGCGTGTTTATCCTCTGACCTTTCGTGCAAGCTGGTAACCGTCTGTCCTGCAATTCACTTAGTATAGAAATGTCACCATGTAGAAAATGTGTAGAGCAACCCTGCCATGTCAGCACTGTCTAACCAAGGTAATGCTGGCACGATGAACTAATTTATTTATATTATAAAAAAAATAAAAATATAAATCTTGTTTGTGAATTCATTTGAAGCAAAACATCCCATACATCAACAACTTTAATAAAGGAATGTACTTCGGTTTGTTTCACAGAGTAAGTGAGATAGAATAGTATACAGTGTGCCATCGTCACCTCTGCTCATTGATTTTTGTGTGGTCATGCATGGCTCAACCGTGCTGTGTGTTCTAATGAATGAACATGTGAATAATCAGATGTAGAACAGCTTCGTTATGAATGAAAGAAAGATTATTTTACTGGGAGACAAAAGTCTATTTTCCCTGTGGAATTTTAGAATGGGGTTTGAATGCCTGTATTCTTCTCCATTCTAGTCCTTCATCCAACAATATCAGTGTTGGATACTCTCATACCCAACTCAGTTGTTGCACATCAAGCAGTGATCTATCAGATTACTGACGATAACGGACACATTAAATAGTAAGATGAAACAACACTTTACGCAAAATCTCTCCATTCAGTGTATCTCTATTGAAGATTATAATTCTACTGTATTGAAATAATTACAGGACCTACATTTATTTATGTGACTGTAGAGCAAGGGAGACTTAACCTATCATCAACAGGCACAGAAAAGGTCATTATGGTAATCAACCTTTTGGATTTTCTTTGTGCGATATTGGGTGTGAATCACATGATAAATTGCCATAATACTGTTATCATAATTCACTGCCAACAATACAAACGTATCACAATGAAAATGATTCTATGATACACAATATATTTCGGAACAATCAGCTACAACACATGAAATCTGCATTTTTTTTTAAACCTAGGAATTGGTCAAACACTATTTATTCAGTACATTACAAAGTCTTCCCTGTCTATGAATTGTATAGACAACTGAACCAGTGCATCATTGCTCTCAATGTCGTTAGGGTTGTTGAACAATAAATGCATGCCTCCTCTTGATCTTAGAGAGCCATGTTCTATTTGCATGTCAAATACTGTATATACACCAAGTTTCATGATCAGAACTACAACCAGCCTTTTATGGACTACCTTGTTGTGTCTCTGAAAGCCACTTCCTGGCGACATTTCTGCTGAGATGTGCAACAGGTTATCCTGCGAGACAAGCTCACCGCAGACGTCAACTATCAATTTTATTGGCAATGCAAAGAATGTGAAAGAAAAAGTATTGCCACTTCCATCCTAGAAATTACAATATTTTCAGCCGATGGTTTCTTGCAAATGTTTGTCCTATAGAGGTAGACTAGTGTCAGGAAATAAGAAAACCAAAGAGGAAATCAGCAGGTAATGGTCACAGTTCAAATACTTTGTGAGGAAAGTTGATTCCTGAGCCAAGAAACCAACTGAAAGTGTACAGTTTAGAGACATGTATGTTAGGCAAGGCATATTTAATATTTTACCTGCTTAGTATTCCATGTGAAACCAGAGAACACTTGTCAATAAACAAGGTTTTTCTGACAAGGGGTGGCAGATTTTAGACTTCTGTGCTTGAAAGAGTGCAGAACTGCCTTATCAAATGAACTAGCTGCTTTATTAACTGTGAGCTGGCTGTCTTCTGTAGACAATCACTCTGCTCATCATTTTGTCCTTTTCACTCTTCCTCACTCTACATGCATGCCTTTTTCTTCCTCCTTTCTCTTACTATTACTCTTTATCACTTGATGTTCTATTTCTACAATGGTTCACAATGCTTGAGAGGTCAAAGAGTGCTACGAACCCACAGCAAAGTCATCTATTTTGAAAACAAAATGTGATAAGTAAAAATCTGCAACAAGACGAACAGGTATACTGCTGACCTGCTAGAATGGTTTGCATAACTGTTTGCATAAATGTTGCATCACCTAAACTAGCCAACTTTCATTTTAAATAAACTGGCTGGTGACACCTGAACTTCCCCCTTTTCCCTTAAAAGCACAGAAAATGGATTTGTTAAAATAACTAGCTTCAAGCAAACCTGTTTAAAGCCTGAAAAAGCTTGGAGCATCAAGCATGGTGATTTAAATTATGATAATATATCATAAATATGTTTAAAAAAAAAAAAAAAAACAACAACTCACATTTTGTTAAAAAAACAAACAAATACAAAATCAATATTTTTAGATCTGACATCATTCTGAATACAAGTCTGGACTTTTGGACAACGGTTTCTACCTCATTAAGACCTAACCAGGGCAAGGAAGGAGAGAGCCCTGCTGGTTATAAATAGTTAGTCGTCTGCTCAAAAATCCCTTCTGCCGGTAAGTTCTTAATTAAAATGGAGATCCAGTTAAATATGAGCCCCTGAGATTCATTTCTGCAGAGATGAGACCCGAACAATGTCATTAGCTCTTATTATCAATGTCACAATAACTACAGGGGTTATGGAGTCTAGTTTATAGTTTTCAGGTTCTTTACAACAGTAGATTTGCACATTAGGTTTAAACATACACACTACTCTGGAAAGGCAGAGAGTCGGGGCACTCCAATAGCTCACCTGGTAACGCTCGTATCAAGGCTGAGTCCTTACTGCAGCGGCCCGGGTTCCAATCCAGCCTGGGCCCTTTGCTGCATGTCATCCCCTCTCTCCCCCTGCCTTTCCTGTCTCTCTCTACTGTCCTATCAAATAAAGTCGAAAAAATGGGAAAAAAAAAAAAATAGAAGACAGGCAGAGAGTTGCCCGCTTGATGTCACATGAACATGGCTGCCCAAGCTGTAAGCAAATATTTGGCTACTTAAAAAGGATATACACATTTTCAGTTGGTTTTCTATCGTAGCATATGTTCAGATTAATCATCATAACAGTACAGTAACACTGGTTAAACTGATCCAATTAAAAGTTTCTGGTGCTCTTATGAAGCCAAACAACCATCTTAATGCAGGCAATACCCAGCACTAACTAAAACCCACTGCATTAATGGTAAAGCAGCTGCCAATAACGCCTCCTTGCAACCTGCAAAAACAATGCAATGCCTTCCCGTCATAATGCATAGTATTATGACTGAGTAAACTATGACTGTAAACTGTACGGCACAAATAAAAGAACGGCCAGCTGTTAATATCCACAATGACAGCAAGAAAAAAAAAAAACCCAAAAAAAAACCACGGTCTCCATTTTTGTAACATTTTGCACGTTTGCATTTGGCTTTGAAGTGTTTCTGTAGAAACCTTTACCAGAACATTTACTGACTGACAGTCCTCTCTCTAGGATATTATACAAAAAATTATAGGGAGTTATTAATGCAAAGCTGTGAGTCAGGCTATATTTTCTTAATGTAATGTTATTCAGATTTCCAACATTTTTTAAATCTAAATTGGATTATTTCAAATACAATTTTCCTGTGGTGCAGCATGTGACAGCCACAAAAATAGCAGTATACAGTACATAAGGCATTAGGGTTCATTGTGCCTGGCATTCGACACTGAGTTTAGAACCTCATCCCTTATATACTACATGACACTTTGAATATACAAAGTTACCTTAAACAGTTTATTTTGAACCATGACATACGAAAGAAGCAGTCAATTTGTGTTTACAGTGAAATGAGTATGATGATATGAATTTATAGTGAGTTCAAGTGCTACAGACCAATGTTCCTTGTGTTGTTTCCAACTCTCAGAGCTCGAGAGGACCTGGAGGGCTATCTGCTCATGATCTAGGCTACTCCCACAGATGGCTAAGAATGGAAAAAGCAGAGGAATGGATAGGAAACTAGCAAGCCAAATATAAAAAGCAATAGCAATATAAAATTTTTTACAGCACACAGTGAAGGTAAATATCTTACTTACGAACAAGTCTTCTCAAATGCATTTTCTATAACTTTAATAATAAATGGACATCGTTTTAGACGCAAAGAAGTTCTTAAAAACCTTTCTCAGCGATATCCATGTTTGAAAGACGATGCTTCCCCAGTAAAGAGATACACAGGACTACGTATCAGATACAGTTACTTGTGTGTTTGTGTGTTTGTCCATGTGAGCGAGAAAGACAGAGGGAGCGAGACACAGTTTGCCAAGTCTCAATAACCAGGTCAGACACATTTAGGTCAGAGCCATGTATCCATGCAGACAACTGCCGCATTTTCCTTGTTTGCCTACTGGAAAATATGGAAATGGATAACATTCCCCTAATGCCTTGTTAAAGTCATAAAGTCTGCTCATTAAATGCTGTTTTAAAACAGTTAACAATGAACAATCACATGGTATACTTTTAAATAGCTGTGCTAAAAAGAACTAAGAGTCAATTTATCTGCAACATATATTTTCTATAATAATGAATGTTAATTTTCACTTAAAATGAATGAGAACATGCATAGATGGTTATAAAATACAGAATATTAATATATCCATTCAAAAATAGGCTTGAGAAGTCCATGTCCTTGATAATTCATGAAAAAATATTGTTGTATAAACAAACAAACAAGGACTTGGTGAGGAAAGCAACAAGCAAGCTTTGCTAATTTATGATTTGAAAACATACTGAATTGTGCCCGCTGCATCAAGGTAAAACACAGACCTGTGTGTGAACTAATGTAATTTACTCAGTTTTAATTTTCTTATACAGGAGTTACAGTTTCAGGAAAATTAATTATGATTACTGAGCCTCTCATCTTGCTTCATGTTGTCTTCACTATCAACAATCTCATCGGAATCTCACATTGGAAACATGTTGAAAGAAAGAAAACACAAGGAGCCCAATCTGACAAATCACAAACCTCTGGCACAAATATGGAGACTACACCTATGCCCCTGGAAGACCCTGAAGCAGAAGCTAAAAATTTATTATTTCTATAATCATATTTTTGTAATAACAATGAATCAGCAAGCAGGTCTTATCACTTAAAAAGCTCTAAAAACCCACTCTACACTACCTACTCAGCACCAAACAGCAGACAGACACAGACTAGCTGCTGAACATAACTGGAGGAATCTCAACGAAAATCAGCAGTGCTGTGGATATTCCAATCAATACCATAAACATTGGCCAATGCTAAAAAGGTCCTGCACACAGCTGTAGTTCCTTGAAAACAGTTAAACAGGAATATTATGGTTTGACAAATTCCAGATTGTCATCTTCTAAGAATAAAAAAAAATAATAATCTGTCCTTCATGATCATTTTCAATGATTATAGCCCAGTGTAGGTAAAAAGAGGACTTCCATTGAGACATGAGCTCCTACCCTCTGTAAACTGGTGCCACATACAATGAATGGAATTGGTAGATGTGCCCCTACTCACTAGTTAAATGCAGCAAATAGCCACTGCTAATGTGGTAATGAATGGTAGTCTATCAGTCCTTAAACTGACAGGTATGTATTGATCACAGTGCTGAAACTGTGCTTACATACTGTTGCCCTATAATCATCATTTAGCAGAGCATCAATGATTTTCTGCCCCATGTAATTTGATGTTAATTTATGAAAATGAAAAGAAATCCATATTACGGACAAAACAAGTGATTGTGGAAATTAGAGTCTAGTATGTTGACCTTTGTTTTAGATCCAGGTATCAAATGCAGATTGATGCAAAGCCTTCAGCAGTGTGAAAGTTATGCAAACAGAGTGGCTATGAGTTATGGGAAAAGCCAAGTAGTCAAACAAGTAAATGTGGAAATGTTGCACTAAAAAAAAAAAAAAAAATCCTTCGAAAGTCAAACCTGTTCCTGTCAGCAAAGCTAAAAACAAAGCTGTCTCAAGTAGGAGAGGCATGCCTCCTATCATCCAGTCTTGTTGTATTCACTATTCAGGTCACAGGACATGTGCATCCATAGTATCCTCGAGACAAACTTTTCAGGGACCGTCTAGACGCCTAGAAATGTGTTATCTGTAGTCAACGTTTTAAACACACGGGCCAAATTGGAAAAATTAAATAATCCAGTTATCCAAACACAATGACATATTGTGCTAACCCCGGCAGCATAGGTTTGACTAAATGTATGAATGTGAAAGTGACCACAAATGAGGATAATTCAGTAAAAACCAACACAGGTCTTCGCTTGGTTTCTGTATCATCTTAAAAAATATAATCATAATGATCATTTTCTGGAGGGGTCAGGAATGAAGCTTTGTTTTGGGTTTTTTTTTAGTTGGTGTAGACAATATGACAACAATCAGAACCCTGAAGGGACTTCTTGGCAAGTTTATCCTTTCCATCCAAAATGCAGGCCTTCAGGCAGCCTATACATGTTGATCTTCACTGCTACAAGTATTGAATTTGCCATGTTGGTTAAATGTCACAAATGTAAAGACAGCGTATCCTGCTGTGAATTGTGTATTGGTCATGCAATTTTCTGATGTATTCATATAGCCTTAGTCTTAAGGAATGTTAGTTTTTTTCTCCTTGATCAGAAAATGACAACTTTAATTTATTCAAGGTTCCTAAGGCTGAACTTGTTATTGAACTTGTGTAGCTTATTATTTGTCCCCTAATATCTGCCTTAAAGGACTCCAAACTGATGAATGGTGATGTTTGTGTAGTATTCAGTTGAAAATATGATTTTACATGTTCATCAATGCAAATGATTAATTGTGTGACTACATTGCATTCTATTGTCAATGAGGCATGGTCTGAAATAAATATGCCGTAGTAATAGCAATCTTTTGACCTTTGTACGGTGAAACAGGAAGCTGATTACACACAGAGCTAGTTTGGCAGGTGTATCATGTATCTTGGCTGCCAGGAAAATGAGGTGGGGCACTCCTGTTGTTTCTTGTTAGAGTTGGACTAATGTTTGACATCAATACATCACGTCCATCATAGCAAAACTGTAAATACAGACAGGTTTGCTTCAAGAGACAGAAAAAATACAAACCCCACAATAGATTCAGCATATTGCTAAAGTATTTGATGTGTCACCTAACAGCTGAAAACAAAAAAATGCTGTCTAATACCACCAAATAACATCACAAATCAACATCTGTGTAATATGCAGGGTAGAGTTACTGGGGTAATAAATAAAGGAATAAATTCTAGCAATGACATGAACGAGCTGCCTTACATACCTTGTCATTTAGGACTCAAGCGCCTGGATCCCAGTGGATGACAGATCCAACAGCAACAATTTGCTTATCTAAAGAGAAAGAAAACATAAGCACCCAAGCATAAAACAAACCGTACCAACACCAACAATTCGTCAACTGCTTCAGATAGATTTACCCTTACAATCCATTGCTGACAGTGTTTCATGGCAGTTGCCCAAGCCCCATTCCTTTCATCAGTGAGAAACTGAGCTGTGAATTACATGGAAGCCTACAACACTACCATAATACTTTACATTTTCCATGGAAGTGATAAAGAGATAGATAATCTCTTTAACATCACAATAACCACAAGTGAACAGGAAACATTTCCTCTTTTTTTACAAAACTTTTAATAAAATTAATTCAATGCAATATGAGATGCCTTCTGTTTCACATAATTTTTCAGATGACTGAATAAAAATACAAAACAAAATTACATTTCTGATACTACTCAAATGTAAAACAGCAGTAAAAGTGGCACAGTAACATGACCAGACAGAAATCTGAAGAATTCCCAAGAGAACTTGATATCGTTGCCAGTGTATTAATGACGACTACGTAGTCTTTTGCAATACATATTGTTGGATTGATCATTTGTCTAATCCCTTGTGAGGGGTGATGCAAACCTGACAAAATCCAAACCAGATAATGTGATTAGATGAAGATCCTGTAAAATCTTTTTTTTCCCGTCTCGTGGTGCATGCTAATTAGCAGCCACATTTAGGTCAAAAGAACCTCTTTCCCTCTCTCATGTTAAGTTCTGCTTGTTAGGGGTTGGCTTTGCAACTGTGGAAGCTTAGGTTCAGTATGTACAACAAAAAAAATAAAATAGATTTGTCAGCGAATACTTCAGTAACTACATAGAGCTGTTGAATGGGAGGTGGAATTTATTAAGTTTAGGATATACTGAAATAGCCAGGCTCTTCCTATGTGCCAAGTTAGTCCTGCCTGAGGCACAAGAATCATGGATAGAAACACAAGCGGTTTTCATTTTGTTACTAAGGACTGTATTGCTCAAGCATTAGTGGAGCATACAGTACATTGTAATGCAGAGAAAATGTTCTCATTTTACTGACATCTATGTTTTATGAAGGTAATCTGGCTTGTCTTAAAAAAAAGAAAAAAAAACACACACAAAAAAAACAAAAAAACACCCCCACAAGAACCTGAACAAGACTCAGCCTTGAAATGCGACATCATTTTGCTTCTCAGGTCAGAGTACAACACGAAGTATTGTCCATGCATGTCTGGAAAAGCATTAGGCTCGCCAGCTGATCTGAGACAAACTGAGCCAGCTAAAAGATAGGATCATCCCTCCACTATCCTCATCGTGCACAAAAGAGCTATACAGCCGGAAAGAGGGAGGGATAAAAAACAAAAAAAAGGCAAGAAAAGATGAGGAGAAAAAAAAAACAGAAAGAAAGACATTTTGACTTATTTATTAGGTTCTCTCAATCAGCTGCAAACATACTGGACTGTACTGACACTTTTCTGCTCCACTTCCTCTTGGGCGCCTTTATCCTCATCTCATATAGTTGGGAGACTGAATCTTGCCAAACAAAAGTTCCTTCCGTCACACACTGGAATAAAGCCATAGAAGCGTCATTTTCAAATTGGGGGTGTTGGCGGTGGGCAAGGGGGGCATAGCAGCTACACAAACAGCCTCTTCTACTTTGCAGCTACTTGACTTTCATGCAGACAGCGCAATCGCAGCCATACTGTGAAACCAAAAGTAGACGGTGAAGGAAGTCACCTGTGCCTTGTTTATATGAGCTCTATCAATGAGGAAGTACTTTGTGTGCACAATAAGATTTATGGTTTTCAGCATCAGGAATTGTTGTTGCTCATAATAAATATTTATATATTACTGCAATCTGACAGTGTGCATCCAGCATCACTCTGTAAACTTTAATTCACTGGGTTGACAATTTCAAGGGAGGATGAGAAAAAAAAACTGTTACTTTAAAGTTTTTAATTAAGTTTGAATTTATAAGCTACACAATAATAACCAACATGCTAGTAACTACATGTGTATGTAGTTTATGCAGTAAATCACAGAGATGGAGCCAAGTAATAGAGTTGCTTGTTTGTTTTGTTTGCTTGCTATGGTAATACTGTCATTATTTTTGATTACTGGGCTAATTGAGTAATACCAGTTTCTCTGTTCCTTGTCTTTGCCAGTCTGTTCCTTTGCTCTGCTAATAGACTCGGCAGAACACTGTAAACTAAAAATCAAATTTGGCTTGTTCTCAGACTGCTGTCAAATACAACACTGAGCAAACATGAAGACTAGTAAACTCACTGCAGTTAAAAAGGTGTGTTCGTTTTAATGACATCAACACTGAAAGGAGATACCCATGAATCAAGTTGAGAACAGACACGACTTGTAAGTTCTTTAGCACTGGTAAACAGATGTAAACATAGAGATATACTAAAACTGCTGTCACATCTGTCACATGACATCACAGGCAGGTGATGGTGTATTAGGGTCAGGGAACAAGGTGCTGACCAGCCTGTGCCTGTTCAGCCTGTTTAAATCGCAGCACACTGCAGCGATTGAAAGCCAAACATGGAGCTTCTTTATGGGTCCCAAACCCACCACTTTGCCTGTGCACACAAACCAGATTTTATATCGTATGAATTGTACCGCCAGCCTTACCTAAAAATGAGCTGTTCATATTTTGCACTAAAATGCAGCTTGGGTGATCCTTCACAAATTAGCAGCTCACCAGGTGTGATTCCAACCAAAACACATTGCGGATGCAATGACTCAGGCAACAATTGTAGGTAGTCAGAGCATGCGTCTCCCATTTATGTGGTCAAACACATCATAGACCGCACTGGAGGGCTATTAAGTTAATTTTGTAGTATGTGTAAGCAGGTGTAAATGTAATTTTTGTGCCAGTAGCAACAAAACAAACAAACAAACAAACAATCTCCTTGAGCAGCAACAACAACATTATGGACCCCTGTACATGGATCATAAACAAGACAAAGTGTATAATTTCAATTGGTGCATGTCGATCTGGGAGCCAACAATGGATGACACTATTGTTTTGTCTTTGAAGACGGGAGGCGGTCCATGGAAATGGAGGTGATGTATACGGTAATTTGCATATTGAGCAAAGAAAAATAGGGGGAAAAAAATCTCTGATCACAAGCAGCCACTTAAGATATGCATAAGGTACATGTAGCATTGAACCTGATTTGAACTGCAATCCACCTCAACTGGATGCAGACATGTTATCAGTTAAAAAAATAGACTAATATGAATAAAGGGTGGAAGGTCTGAACAGGGTCGAGTCTGAAAATCGATCCTGGGCAGCCTGTCATGGACAAACAGTCCATTACATGCTACATACATTTCCAGTTTAAATAAATTAGGATAAAATAGAGTACAGTACACAATATTTGTAAACTAACCGATGTTTTGGCTGCATGTTCTTCTGCAGTGAATATGGATGAACGTGAATATGTATTAAACAGGGTGCACTGAGCCCACTCATTGTCCCAAACCTTATTTAAAAATTCTCAGTGCATTTTATTTGCAACAGTACGTACGTATAATTCAGTGATATATAATAACGGAACTAGCCAACAGCAATTTATTATAAGCCTAATTTCATAGCCAGATTTTGAATAAAAATGCAGTTTATATATACACACACACACACAATAAAAACAAATTACGTTTGCTACAAATACTGCTTTTGTGACCATGTGTTTCTACCACTCTGTAAACATGCTTCTCTGCAATCAGCCCAGCTTTTGAAACTTTGCCTTATGGTGGGGACACCTTGCAAAGGATGACCGCACTGACCCAGGATTTTATACTTTTCTTCAGCATGAATTTTGCATGTCTTGTTTATAAGTTATATAAAATACATGTTGATGTATCTGCGTCGTGCTGAGGTACTGTTCTTTGCCCAACCCAGCGCAGAGTTGAGCTCAGACCACTTATCATGTGTGGATAGCCTGAAGCCAATGCATCACCCAGCCTACAGCACATAAAATTAGTTAGGCTATACAGTATGAAGGCAGCTTATAGCAGAGATACGACGCTTATCTGTAGCTGATATTACAGCAGACCATTTCTTGCACGGTTTACGTCTAAGAACTTTTCTTTCCTCTTAGGTAATGGAAGAATTTTGAAAGGGTTTTGATTACCACAGTTCTTCTACATAAATGTCTTATTTAAATTTTTTCCATGTGTTATGTAGGGGAGACTGCACGCTCCTATGTGGTGTCTTAATCAGCCAGCAGAGACAAAACTAAAGAAGGATTTGGCTTTATGAACATGTCTGCTGATAGACAGCAAGACTGAATGAGGCAGACATTTTTCTCCTAACTGGGTCACAGATGCAGGGAAACCATTAGGGAGAAACTGAATGCACAGATGTATGTTGAAACTGATAGAACAGCATGTCAAATATTATGCAAATTTACAATGTTCCACAAATACAGAGTCAAAATACAGACTCAAGACTTCTACTGTATGGAAGATCTTCATTACACTTAATAGGCTATTCATTCAAAATTGATATCTACGGTTATGAATGTACATTAATGCTATTTGTTAAGCCAGCTTTAATGGCCAGTGGGCATCAGACCAAGAAAATAATCCATAGACATGGGCTTTGTTTTTCATAATGATAAAATCAGTCAAAGTGGTAGTTAAATATTGCTGCTGACCTATAGACATTCCTCAGATTGTAAATCAAAAATCGCCTGCCACAAGTGTGTTGACATAATACATATAAAATCAAGTACACTTTAAGAGTAAATATTTTAGCCTTCATGAGTATCATTAGAACAAATGGTGAAATTAGGTATAGAGAGATGTGTCAGTGCTTTTTATACAGCCTGAATAAGGTCAGTGGGACTATAAATTATAAATATCAGCACGGGATATCCCTAGTCTGAATACAGCCTGCTCTAGATCAAGTTAGCTGTGCAGCGTAAGTTACCATGGTGATCTAACCTTATGAAGAATTTACCACTGTTGTGACACTGAAAACTCAAGTTTAGCATGTGCTGACTAACACCATGCAATCATCAAGAGGCACATGCACATCCATAAAATCTTTGTAGGTACTTGGTAACAATTATCTTCACAAAAGGACTAAAGAATATTACCTGCACACTGCTATCTTGTTCCAAGTTCTTCCTTTATTCTACATGGACACGATAATGGTTTGTCCACAAAAGGTCTTCCTCGAGTGGCTGACTAATCCCGTGACCTTGCTTTGTCACATGACCACCCTTGTAACGTCAAAACTGCAGTCACTGGCTACAATCAAATCGTCCATTGTTTTGTACTCTGCTGCATGCTTTCACCTGCTTTAAAGGAGCAGGACAAGCACTTCTTGGCAGCCAAACAGTTCTATCACCGGTCTCTGCATGGATTCAAAAGGATCATGGAAAAGGCATGGAAAGGCTCAAGGAAAACATTACACAGAAACTCCTACCCAAACCAGTCAGAGCACATGCATAAACACTGCATTTTACTAATAGCTTAAACAAAAGATGTCGCACCAGTTCAAACACTGAAACTGTGTGTAGAGTGGAGCGCTGTAACAGAAGTTGGCTGAAAATGTCAACATGTTTACACCCTCTCTGATGTAGCCAAACTGGAATAGATGTGACACACACCAGAAATGAAAGGGGTGGGCTCTGTCGTCCCCTCAGTAACGTCTAAAAGCAAAAATGTATGACACACATGGATGAGAAAAGAGCCAGTTACAATCACCACACTAAGCACAGGACACCCAGGCTTATCTTTAGCATCCACACTGAGGTGATAACATTTCTAAAGGACCATTACACTACAGATGTTTCTGGGGACTTTTAAACAAGCTGCTGAGACTAATATTACCATGGTCCAACTGGACTGGTTGGTAACACTGTTTCCAGTTGAGCACACATGTCCCCAATCTTTGCAATGACTCATTGCTTCCCACATGTTGAGAATTTATTTGTGGTGGTGTGGCGTTGTGTTAATATAAATAAATGAATATTAATACATGTCAGTAGGACACGAATAGATCCTTAAAGTTGACTGGCAATGGGGAAACTTACACTGACTGTTGGTGGCCTTTATTTAAAAAATAAAAATCAGTTCGAGGGCAGCAACTAACAACCATTTTCACTATCGATTTATCTGCATTATTATTATTTTAATCAATTAAACATGTGGTCTATAAAATGTCAAAATATTGAAAAATGCCCATCAAAATTTTCTAAAGCCCAAGGTCTTTAAATTACTTGTTTTGGCAGTCCAACAGTCCAAAAATCACAAGATATTCAATTGACACAGGACAAAAAAGCAGCAAATCCTCACAACTGAGAGGCAGGAATGAATGTCCAAAACGACTAGACCTGCGTTATATATTTTGTTGAATTGTGTACTTTAATTATCCTAAATGTTTCCAACAATGCTCAAACCCAGAACTTTATTCAAGGTAACGGTGCGTTTCACTTGGGTGCACGTCAATGGCGTCATATCCCCATTACCCCCACTAGTTGCTATAACTTCTGGGGAAACATGGGAAACACCAGATGATACGTCAGAAAGCAAGGAAGCTAAGTTGGCGAACTAGCTAGCTAGCTAGCCACTCTGTATTGCTCACTCGTGATGGAGCACGATTATTCATTGCTGTTTGCTGTGCGTTCTGTCGCCGAAGCTGTCCCCGTAATACATTACCTCATCATGAATATTTCATGGCTTTCTTGCTTTTCTGTTGATCACTTTATCAATTAATGGACTAAACAATTCAGCTCTATAAAATGATCATTAGCAGAAGCTAGCCCATTAATTGAAAGTAAAATAAACACATGCAACAGCTTGTGCTGCATGCATCTGCTGCAAGAGGGATGGGCTGCTTACACAACAAAAACGAAGTCTCACAACTTGCCATTGCCAAATGTCTTTAAAAAAAATAAAATAAAAAAAATGAGCAAGGAAAAAACCCCCACATGAAATCTTTAATAGGGCAAATCAACTAAATACATATATCTGCATGGAAAACAGTGATGGCAGTGCGAGGACAATCTTATGAATTTTGCTTTGGCTGAAACAAGGATATTTGGACTGGCAGTTTTTCAACACAGAAAACTGTGACAAAAAGACTAAATCACCTGCCAGCTGCAATATATTACAAACAAAATACAAATTGGCACATTCACACTGAAAAAATAAATAAATAAATAAATGTTACTGCCACAGTTTACACTGGCTCATTTCCTAACCTGACAACATTTTCTCACAGGTTTGTTCACTCTCGCAATACACCATGACATCATTGAACATGTGCTCTTTGGTCCACTTCAACAACTTCAATGTTGACACATTGCTATGGAATACTTATTTCCTCTTCACCACAATATAAAGTGCAATTAGACAAAACACACCTAGAGTCGCAGCCATACTTAATACATTTGCCATTGTGTTCAGCAATCATGCAACACCAACACTAGGTGTCAACAAAAAGTCCAACTAACTATTTCTTCAAGAGATCCCACTCTTATGACCCTCTTATGAAATCAAATAGCTGTTTCCACCTCAAATGATATCAAATTGGTTCACAGTTCAGGATGATCACTCACTGTGTCCCTTTCCAACAGAAATTACATCACCTTAAGGAAGTCAAGATAATACTTCATTAGGCTTTTAGAAAAAATGTATTGCCATCAAGGAAGCCCAGGCTGACTTCAAACCTGTTGAACAAAACAGTTTGGGGCTGTTTAAAAGCAAAATAAATAAATAAATAAATAAATAAATAAATAAATAATGTTTTAACCTGGGTGACCTAATCCTAAAAGAGTTTTATTTGTCGAACTATGATATAGAGAGATATGGGAAAAATTCACAATGGAAGCATCATGAACTTTGGATTAACCATTATGTAGCCAGAGTAACATTGTTTATGTATAACGATGATATGGAAACATGTCTTTGTTTTCTTTCCATCTCCAGGTGGCACAACAAACTGTTCTGCAAGTGTATCAGTGTAACAACAATAGTTTGGCACTAGTGTGAGAAAAGAACAGCGCAGTAGAGGGCCTTTGTTGGAATGAACCTTATCTTCCATTCTAGATAAGGTCTGTTGTAAATGAGCACACAAGGAAGTTGATAAATGAAATGTTCACCAACACAGGCTTTCAACACCTTAATGGAAACATACCACTGTAGTAAGACTCTGTGATTTATGCAGTGCATATATTGAAAATCAGTCTTGCATAACAATATTTGCTTTTAATTAGATGGATGATCAAACACTGCAATGTGGAAAGGAGGGCAGAAGTATAATATAACAGTGAATTATACAGTTTGAGGAAATTGCCCCAAACTCTGGAGAGATTGAAATGTTAGATTATGCATATCAGTCATTATAATAATGAATAACTGGATAATAATCTACAAACAGCTGTCCACCAGCTAATATATTATGGGTCTACAACAATGACAAGTGGCAGCTGATATGTCCTAGTCTTTGTTTACATTATATTACAGCAAGGATGGCCTTTGAAGGCCAAACAGATCTGTTTTACAACATGACAATGCCAATCATTTGAGTTTTAAATGCAGCAGAAGCCTTCTCTGTATTTCAACAAGCAGGCTGGAGGACATTTAACTACCCATGGATGCCTGTAGTATTTGTGGACAATCTTAACATAACCATGTCCCCTCTCTTTAGCAACATACAATCAGTCCATCCTGTCAGTTTCAAGGGTTAGTTCAGCTGGGTCAAGTTTGTATTTTCATGAGCTCCCTTTGCTAGTGTCAGAAAATCTACAGAGAGACGTAAATATGTCTAACTCAGTTTACAAATGCACTGCAGGCATGATATAATGCAGTCTCTGGTGTGTCAAAACCACAAAGCATTCACGGATGTAATTCAGACAGGCTTGCTGTTATTTTCCCCTGAACGTTATTTGCTTCATGGTTTCATGACATATCTCTGGGCTGCTTCTCTTCACAGCATTTCCCAGAGAAATTATTAACAAAACTGTAAAAAAAAAAAAAAAAAAAAAAAAAAACAAAAAAACAAACAAACAAAAAAACATGGCTGGACCTGCTAAAATTCCTGAAATCAAACCTAGAGAGAGAGATTAGCCCCGCCATCTATCTCAAATCTTAACAGGATTAAATTACATTGGAGTTAAATGGGGATAGTAATCTGATTAGTGAAGTGGTGAGAAAATGAAAACGCCGATATGTTCAGTGTACAGCAAACTAATCCCTCGTCCGTCGAAACGCTGAAGGTGCTCCGCAACAAAAGATGTGTCTGCTGCTGCTGTTGCACTGCAGCTGTTACGTTAATGACTGACTTATATGGGGGATGGCAGTAAAATATATCCTTGTTACTGACTGTTACTTATAAAAATGTACTAGACTGCGTTATATTTGACATTCTGGTGACTCCGAATAAACAAGAGGCAGTCAAGCAACATTGCAAGTCTGCAGCTATGTACAGCTGTTGATGGAAAACCTACCGAAAATACAGACAGCTGCTTGAATCTCTTGTTACCGTCCAAAACCCACCATTGTATAAGAACAGGAATCTGGTCACAGCCATTACTAAACCGGTAGCGGTCAGAGGAGGCTGTAACATTATAATTTAACTGTTAAAAATGGACTTAATTAATGCAAGAGTCAAGTCGGACAGCATCAGATTGGGACCCCGACGATAGTACGCTGCAGCTAGCCGTGATGTTAGCATGTTGTATGGGGCCCCACAGACAGAAGCAGTAACTTGCGCAAACAAAGAGACTTACCTAAATTACTGTGGAGTCAGCGTCTCATTTAATGATGTCCAGGTTAAGGGCAGGGTGCTACTATATCCAAAAAAATATGTCAAGAGGTGGGCATTAGCTAGTTTCACAGTTTTGCTTGAGGGTAGTTCAATAGGGTTGTGCTAGTGTTAGCAGCTAGCTAAATGTTGCCCACTTAAAGAGCAACTCGAAGCTGGCCCAGTACGCACAGCCTCCTCAGCAAGCCGTCCTCAAGTTGTTAAACGTTGTCGTCCCCCAGTTGTTTTCAGACTTTAAAGTATTTACCTTCCAGATGTTACTCAAACTAACTAACCGAAGAGAAGAGGGGAAAAAATGGTCCTTAATTGGTAAGACTTAATGTCACAAAAGCATTAAAAAAATCCAAAATGTCCACGACATTCAGCAAGGAAATACAAAAGGCAAAAATGCGTACGACCTCCGGCAGAGCGAAACCTTTTCCTCTAAAGTGTGCCGCACCCAGGTGTTTTCAGTCATAATCTCCTTTCGTTTAATCATGCAGCTTTGACAGAATCGAGTGAAGCTACATTGAGGCTGATTAAGAACATGAAGCGGTGGGTTTCTTCTCCTCCGCGACCTCTGTGCCTACATGTAGGAGTGGGCTGTCCACCAGAAGTCGCCTTTCCAGCTACACCGAGCCCCAGTGACGATGCTTTCACTATTATTATATATATCTATATATCACCCAGACACTTTTATCTCCCTCAATCCATTTGCTTGACAACATTGTTTTTGTTTTAAATTCTTTCTGATTAGGTCCAGGATAGGTATTCACGCAGACTACAAACGATGAGTTTACGGACCAGGCAAAGACAAGGCATTTTATTAATACATAAAGGTGTTAGCACTAATTACAATAGTTTCACCATCCATGGCAGTCAAAAGTACACGAATGGGGATTTTATTTAAATAAAGGAAATGGTCATTCTCATCACAGACAGTGTAATGCCAAAGATAACATTCATTTTTAATTTACCATGTTAAATTCACACACCAGCATTTGCTATCTTGTGGCGCCCCCTGGTGTATATATAACTTTTCCCCTCCACATTGTGATAATGAACCTGCTGCAGTCTATGTAATGAACACTTTCCTAATTCTGTTCTTGAGAAGAGAGCTCTGGAGACATCTTATCACAATAACCTGAATACAGCTATTTCCTGTTTTATTTTGAAATATTCTCCTTCCCTCATGTAGTTTTGCTTCCTGTCTTACCCTTCCTGTCAGTTTTGATTGCCCTGATCAGTTTCACCTGTGTCTTGTTGTCTCCCCTCCCTGAGTGTATTTAAGTCTGTGTGTTTCCTTTGTTCAGTTTCAGATCATCATTGTACCTGGTGTCAAGCATGCTTGCAAGCAAGTTTGTTCATGGACTTATTGTGTGTGTTTCGGATTTTGTCTGCTCCCTCTTGGAGTCATTTGCCTATTTGGACTGCTCTCCTGGTGTTCTTTTTTTAAATCTCTGCCTTCCTGCCTGACTACCCATCTAAGCCTTTCTTCCCTAATAAATTACTGAACCGTATCTGCCTCAAAGTCTGCGTTTGGTTCCTATTCCTTCGTGTTGCCTGTTTCCAAGCGTGACACCCACATAACACCTCCATGATCTACTGTACATTTGAACAAATGCCAACAGGTAGATATCATCAAGTAGAAAAATTTAAACACAGAAACAATACACTTCAAAGCCATTTTTCTACTGACGTGACACTGCATCCAGAAAACTTAAAACTATAGCTTGCTCTGATTAAAAAAAAGAAATCTTAATTCTATGTCAAATTACAACATTTGTTTCCTGCGACTTAATCAGTCCTTTGCACTGAAAGAAGGCATCCTGGCACGGTCCACGTCCGAGGAAGGTTTCCAGCATGTCCATGCCATCCACAGAGCCACCTGCTTCCAGAATCATCCTTCTGTACTCTTTTCCAACCTGTGTTAAGGCACACATGTACATGTATGCTTGCAAGTAAACGGATATAATATGATCAACAGTACATAGTAATAATCAGACCCACCTTTGGATTCATAATGCCTTGCTTTTTAAAACGATTGAAAAACATGTCCATGGAGTAGACTTCACTCCACAGATAGCTATAGTACTGACCATCATATCCTCCAGCCAAGTGGCTGAAACTGGCTGTCATATTAGTACCTGCAGAGAACACAAAATGGTCTTTGTTACAAATCATTAACAACACTTTCCAAAAAGAAAAAAGGTCCACTATATGTGTTAAAGGCAGGAAACGAAACACAAACCTTGCCTGCCCACAGTCTATTTCAAATGTAACAATTTTGGTATTTATTCAGCTTTACAGGAAACGATTAAATAAATAATCTTAAATTATCATCACTGAAAAAAACATAATGCATATATTTCTCTAAATACATGATGAATAGCCAACATTTGCCTTGCAATGCTACTTGCAAATGCTACAACTGACCTGGTGTGGCAGGAACACCCAGGATGTCCTGGCAGTGCTTTGCGAACACCTCAGTTGTATCTGCATGAGAGCTGGTGTGTAGCGACTGGTCCACTTTACTGAGGACTACCTGACGCAGGTTCATCAGTCCTGAAGAGGATAAACAAACACATCCACAGAGACTCATGATTTCTGCATACATGTTATAGAGTTTTACTTTTGTGAAAATAAGTGTCTGACCAGTGTTGGCTACTCTGGATGCAATCAGTTTGTCGAGCAGGTTGTCTGGGATTGGGGTGCCATCCTTGTAGTGGCGAGACATTCTTCTCAGAGGCTCCTTCTCCCAAACCCAGTTCTCAAGCATCTGCGAAGGCACCTCCACAAAGTCTGTCTCCACCAGGGTTCCACTGAATTCTGAAAAAGCGGTCTGATACAAACACAGGAAAAGTTCAAGCTCTATCCTTCTAATTAATATACAATACACAGTATTTAAATATAATGAAACTGCTGGTGACGTATTACCTTAGAACAGAGCTCGTGCATAACATGACCAAACTCGTGAAAATAAGTTTCCACTTCATGGTGCTGGAGGAGAGAGGGCCAACCTTTTCTGGGCTTGGTAAAGTTGGCCACCATGGCCGCCACTGGAAGCCTGCGTTTTCCATCAGGTCCGATGCAGCCAGGTAGGAGCCCAAAGCAGGCTGCATGGCCATACTTTCCTTCCCTGGTGGAAGAAAAGGTTGCAAAAGTCATACAGCAAGGCTGACTCTGAACATAAACACAAATTACATTACAAAGACCAAGAGCTCTAGTCACTCACAGCTTCAATTGTTTCACTTTTCTGTGATGGTGGATAAACCGATTAGAGCTAAAACGATTAGTTGATTAGTTGAGCGGAAAAATGAATTAATCGGCAACGATTTTGACAGTCAAATTATTAATTTAAGTAATTTTTCTAGCAAAAATGCCACACATTCCCTAGTTCCAGCTAGTCAGTTGTATAGATTTGCTGCTTTTCTGTCTTTTGTGATAGTGAATGGAATATTTGGGATTTTGAACTGTTGGTCAGACAAAAAAAAGGAAGACCTTACACTTTGGGCTCTGGGAAATTGCAATGGGAATTTTTCACAATTTTTTGACTTTCTGTAGACGAAATAATTAATCAAATAATTGAAAAAATAATGAGCAGATTAACCGATAATGAAAATAATTGTTAGTTGCAGCCCTAAAATAGATCTTTCAACTCATATGCATTTTTATGCATGGAAGGGTATTAGGGTAGATTATTTTTTTATATTATTTAGATAATTTTTTTTGACACATTCTCTACCGTGGATGCAAGTCCATGTAGAACTGGCCAATCTCCTCTCCTGTGTCAGTGTCCTGGGCTGAATAAAGCTTGACATTTGTATGCCACACATGAGCACGTTCCACCTCTGTGAATGTGAGACCCAGCAGCTCCTGGTAGATACCAAACAGTCCTTCTGTCACCACATCAAGCGGGAAATACTCAATTAGTTTGTCCTTGTTCACAGCAAACTTGCACTGCTCCACTTGATTCATGTAGTAGGGTAAGTCCCAGGCGTTGATCTGTCCATCAAACTGGTAGCCCTGCATCAAGCACTCCCTCTTCTTTAGTGCAAGAATGTATTTCCTCTCCTTGATTCCAACAGGCTTCAATGTTTCATAGAATGTATCTGTAAAGTGGGAAAAAAATCTTCATGGTCAAAGGACACAGTTCAATTATGTATGCTTTTTTATATACAACAGACCAAAGTGGAATATTTTTAAATCTAAAACAATTACAGCAGAATTTTCTTTCTAGACCAATCAAATAATCATGACTCCCACTATTAAATTCTATACATTTTTCATCATAAATTGTGTCCCTTCTATACAGAAGTTATACTATAGACCTGTTCACACATTTGTACTATAATAACAAGATACTGACACACTCATTCAACCCTTTCCACTTTGTGATATATGATCACGTGTGCCACATGCCATCATGAGCCATGAATGACTGAATGTTGCACTACATACAGGAGGCATGTAGTGCAACATACACTACATTACATGCAAGAGGCATTGCGTGTAGCACTTCGCTCTTCTGGTTGAGTCCATATCTACTTGCCCATCCGTCTGTCCAATGAAGTTTATCTTTCTAATGCCAAGCCGTTATCAGATGCTGTGAGTCTTCATCTTAAATGACAGAATGTTTGTATGTGCGTGTTTGTGCCTGATAGGTGACATGTCGAAGGGGCCATACCTAAAAAGTCAGACACATTGCTTGCATTCTTGGCCATGTTAATCTCCAGCACATAGTTTGCATGGCTACTATAACCAAGTAAGTCTGCGAACTTTGCCCTCAGTTGTATCAACTGTTCAAGGATCGCTGTGTTTACCTGGAAAAAAGAAAGGCGGGGGTTTGATTTCATGAAAATCTTAAGGATTACAAATTTAAGCATAGTACTTGCAAGTATCAACATTATTCTTCCAGATAGGGCTGCAGGTGTATATGCATCAACTGAAGTTAAAAGCAGGACTTGTGTAGGATACCCAGATTTATTATCAGACTCCAGTTACCTCTTTACACCTGCTGTGAAAAGCTGTTTCCATCTTCCTCCTGGTCTCAGGATTGTGACACCTCTTCATCAGGGGGTAGTAATGGGGATATTCAAGTGTCACTTTATACCGGCCATCTGCTGTCTTGTCCAGTCCATTGAGATAGCTATCAGCTAGCCCACCTTAACAGAAGAGGACAACAACATAAAGAAAAACAGTCAAAGCATATTCATAATAACAGACAGTCCACCAGACCAGAGCTTTATGCAGATAAGCTTACCCAATTCATGCTCAGAAAAAACAAGAAACGTATTGTCCTCATTCAGATTCTTGTTAAACTCTATGGAGAGTTCACTTATAAGCTTGGAAGTTCTTTTTATTTCCTTGGGAGAGAAAAGGAGCAGAGGGTTAAGTCAGGAAAATGAAAATGGATTTCCAGGAAGGGACATGATTATTCAAGAATTACAAGCAGAATTTGTGATCCAACAAGAACACAGGAGTAGCCCAACAATCAAAGTTCAAAGTAAAAGACTGGCACTTGCTATCGCTTCAAAAATGATCAACTTGTCTTTTAATACAGTTAGGAATGCATTCTGATTCTATTACCACTGAGTAAAACATGCTTATGCTTTCTATTATGATCAATTGAGGAAATACCTACGATTCTAATATCTAGAATCAAACTCTTTCAATTGTAATATACCTGCAGTTTATATGGTCAAAGCTAAAGCAGCTTTAATAATCAGATCACAGATTGCATTACCTCTTGTATATCTTTAGACAGGTGCAATCCTTTCCGCTTGCCTAATGTAACAAGTCTGTCTAAGAATCTCTTTTCGTCAGGCGAAAGGTTGTCTTGGACCTTTTTCTGTCAAAAAAAAAAAAAAAAATCTCAAAAGACAAACACACTTCTTCACATAGGCAGAATTAAGGCCATTTTGCTAAATTTATTCACATGTTTATGCTGCATGTCAGCCAGCTAGTCCTGTGTGAAATATCAAATGGCATAGGCTACCACTGGATGGATCAGATACAATTTCTTTCCCAAGCTAAATAAGAACCAGTGGCGGGGTCAAATGAGGTTATAGTAAGCTTGATCTTAATTTAAAACACTTCAGTCCTTCCACATTTATCATTCGTTGCCCTCTGGCTGACATAAAATGTGAAAATAATCTATCATAGGCATAGCTACTGTGATAAATGCATCAGATCCATACACATTAAACTGAATTAGCTTCAAATCAATATCTTTTATGGTTGAGTTTACTTCAACATCTCGTTATTATCTTAGTGGACTAGAGGCCTGATTAAAGGACGGTTTTTATATCAACCTTAACCTCCCACATGTTGTGAGTGATGTGTATATTCAAGTGGATGTGACATGAGGCGTACCTGCAAGGCAGTAATTCGCTTGAACACATCTTCCCTCATATTTATCTCCACATCAAACTCAGACAGTTTCTTTTCTGCCTCTGTGCTCGCTGTCCGAACCTCTTTGGAAGGACTAACATACTGGGGGAAATCAAGAACATGGCGTGATGCTAAGGGAAGAGAATGGACACAAAAGACACAGTGAATGCTACTATGATTTGTGCAACATTGGAAATAGCCTGATACATAAAAAAAAAAACATAATATAGTGGTGTTAATATAAATTTGTCTTGTCAACATATCCCATGAAAAGACCAAAACCAACAATGCGTTAGTCCGTCTCTCAATACTTTCCGACTTCCCTACCCTGTCTGTGGCAGCGGCAAGCTCATGTGTTCCTACTGAAGTTCCAAATCTTCAAAAACAAGTGTGAAATATATATAAAGCATACATACACACACATTTGGTGATATAATATAATATTTAGATGTATATGGGACTGACACAAAAAAAAACTACAGTGACCATGTTCATTGTAATGAAGAAACATGTCACCCAGTGCAAGGGGCGTGGCTCACTGATGGGGTTTTAATAGTTTTTGGCAAACAATAAAGCTCTGTGGCTACACAGACAATACTTGTTAGTAGGATCAATCCATTGTTGGTTTTGGTCTTTTCATGTGATTGTTGACAAAAAGAAAAAGACTTATCCTTAAAGACTTACATGCATAATCCAGTTTGACATTAGCCAAGGCTTTCAGGGTGTTTTCAACAGAAACATTTTCTATCTTTAGAGATCCAATGTCATCATAGACCTTCTTTACTCTATTAATCAAGCTGTCTGTCATGGTCCTGGTCTCAGCTGGAGACAGGTCCCATCTCAGTGTGTTCCTCCTATTTGCTGCCTGAGAGCAGTCTCTGGCAGATATCACAGACCCATTCTGGACGGTCATTTTCAAGATAGGTGTAGAGACGCTGTAAAGAATTAGACATTTAAACCAGTTTAACTTAAAAGCTTAAAACAGTATCACATCAAAACTGAACGACTGAACTTAACAGGTGGCCACAAATACTGTATGAGCAATAAATTCTTCAAGGTCAGACTTGAAACGTGCTCTGCATTTTGTCCGTGCTAAGCGGCGACCCCTCGGTCCACTCGGTGTAAGGTTTCATGGCCTGGCAGCGGAAGCCTTTCAAAACAAGCTCATAAAAGCGTCGGATAAATCGTAAGGCAGCTATGACAAATCACAGCCAAAACTTCCAAACAGCTCAGTGATTATTAAAGTACTCAAGAGCAGGAAACGTCAGCTATCATTTTAATGTCTTTTTTTTAAAATGATTAACATGTGCACGTGTTTAAAATACACAGCAATTACGAATTAAGAGTAGTTGAATGTAACTAACGTCGGTGGCCCTCCACTAATCTGTCGCCCAGGGGTTAAATAAACAAGACTAAATTAATTTAAAACATGGCAGCTATTCAGCGGTGTACTTACACTGAAGCATACCTGCAAAGCGTTCGGCACACTACAACTCTTAACGCACGCATGCCAGCGGTTACATTTCGTGCAAAAGAAACCCCCACTCCTCCTCTTACTGTGGCTCAGTCCCAGCAGCAGCAGCAGCAGCACTGGGCTCCCTCTCTCTCTCTCTCTATCATGTGGAGAAGGCTTTGTATTTCCGCTGTCAACGCGCAGGCGCCGAGGAGGATGCGAAGCTGACACAAGTCCTCATGACGCGGTAGCAGCAGACAGCTGGATAAGAGCGCAGGTAGGTGGGCGGGGAGGGGGACGACGACGACACTGAATAGCATCCTTTGACACAATGTTATTTATAAATTGGCTTCATAGTGTTGGGGGGGGGGGGGATCTGAGGTTGACCTTTCTTTCTTCTCCTCGCGCTGTTTTATTGCCTCGTTTTGCTGACAGAGGATTGGGATTGTTTTAGCCAGCATCACACAAGCTGCACAGTGCGCGAGCCTTGTTGTCCGGACGATTAGTACAGACGGGTTTTCAGGAATTGCAAACACCTGCCAGTGTCATTGGTTGTATTTGCTTGAATCCATTGTATTTTACAAATATAATGCCTGTGTAGTGAATAAAAACACCTCTCGTGTCCCGTTCTGGTATTAACGTTGCATCACAGCTTCTGCATCGCTGCATTTACGTGTGTCAACACACACTGAGGGAGGAGTGGCTGTGCTAGCCAAACCTAAATGAGCATAACAACGAATGGCAGCAGCACGTGATGGAAATATGAGGCAGTGTTTGTATCTGCAAACCATTTCCCCCATAGAGTCAAATTACAGTAAATTTGGCGGCCTTGTTTGCTTCTGGCTGCTGCCCTAATATGGTTGGAACTGCTTTGGTCAGACAGAGAAAAAAAAACAACAAAAACAAAAAACAGCCATCTTTTTTTATGGAGCAATGCTTTTTTTTTAGTTAGAAGGAAGAATCATTTTGCTTTCATCCTCCTATGAGTTGTCTTGGAAACAGGAACCAAATGCACCACCAGCATCCTTTCTAGTAGTAGTTGCTGGAGATAATAGATAATAACACAACTGGATTAACCTGTTAGGAGGCCCATGGGCAAAGATTTACTGTTGGGCCCATATTGTAGCAATTTGATTTAACAACACTTTATTTAGGAGTATACCATGTGAGCAAAGGGCCCACAAAATAAGCTAAAACTGCAGGGTGTGCATTAGTTGTCATTGTAGCAATGTCCTTTTTGTCCTTAACAAATGCAATTAATTAAATTACCAAAAATCTATTGACTTGCAGTGAATCTGTGACTTTTGGGGCCTGTGGGCAGTTGCCCACATTCCCCGGTTGATAATGCAGCCCTGGATAATAACTAGATAATAACTAATTACTAGGGCTGCACAATTAATCAAAATATTATCGAAATTGCAATATGGCTAAGTGCAATATCCAAATCTCAGAAGCTGCAATGTTTTGATGAAGGTAAAATGTGTGACAAAACAGCATTAAGATGAAGTACTGTAGTGCTGCAGAGATGCCCAGGCCTACAAATCTTGTTTTCCAGATGTAAGAAAACATGTTTGTTTGGTACAGACCCCAACAATGTCACATCATCATGATTTTAATAGTTTTGTCAGTGAAAATTAAAATTGTGATGAAAAAATGATCATTCCCACTAATCGTGAATCATATCGCAATCGTAATATCGGTCAAAATAATCGCAATATGATTTTTTTACCATATCATGCAGCCCTACTAATTACCCAGGACTATGTATAGGCCTACAGTCCACATGAATGATTGAGATTTGACAGCATTTAACAAACCATCAAAACCCCCATGTAACCACTTATTACATAAATAATAATACTATAAATGGTAACGATTTTTAATAAGAGTACAAAACACATGCTTAACTAATGCATAACTAATGATTAATGATAATTAAATGCATGAATTAAAGGCCCCCGAAAACTTATTTTCTCAATCTCCTTCTTGCTATGAGTAATGGAGTCCAACACGAACACAGTTTTCTGCCAAAGTTAGAACAGTTAGAACGCCCACACAGAGATTTTTTTACTTTGATTTCTGCTTATTTAGTCATGAATATTTAATGTTATACAGAAATACCTGAGCCAAGTTTTCAGAGGCTATAATACAAGAAGTATCGTGAATTCCTGTTGCTCACCATAAATAAATGATCAGGTTCCTATGAGTTTATGTGATTAACGCTTAATAGATAATCACGATGGAGCGTGAGTTTTAATTAATTTTATGATATTTTGTTGTTGTTGTTGAAAGAACTGTTGTGTAGCACAGAAGTCAGTTGACAAATCAAGGGAGAACAGACAGACACGTTTGAGCATATATCAACAGTTTACGTTGTAATGAAGGTAGAAAGGAAAGCTGTGTATTAATGTTGTGTCCTGAAGCTGATTGGGCCATGCAGCAACATGTAGACGTTTGCATCTGACCACCAGTTTGATAAAAACAGCTTCATATTTCTCTGAGAATATGTACTGTTCTGCAAATGCATGGGTCTGAAATGCCCTTTTCTTTGTAACTAGATTTTAGCTAATTTGGTCATTAATGAATTGATGATCCATCAAGTGTTAGCTAATCACAGAAACTCTTGATAATTTTTTATTCATCATTAATTCATCATGAGTCATGTATTAGTTATACATTACCTAAGTATGTGGGTTGTTTGTTTTTTTTAATAAAGTGTCACCCTAAAAATAATATAGTCATTGGTGTGTGGGTGCCTTTCTGTTTCACTCCAAACAACTTCCTGTGCCCAGCAGTTTCTAGGTAAAAATGGCAGTGGAGAAGCGCCTGGCATTCTCTATTGTGCAGTTCCTACGAGATCAAACACATTGTGGTGCTTTGAATTCTGATGAGCAGGAGAGCCTCGAAGGTAGGTCAGCTCACTGTGCACTTACATTTTGGAAAGCACCTTTACAAATATAGGACACTCTGCTCTTGTCCTGTCCATTTCACAGTGAAGCTAATACACATATGTTCTGACTATCATGATGTAGAGAGAATAAACAGGAGTAGGTTTTCTAATCAAAAAGATTCACAAGTGACTAGAAATTAGGGTATGATGTGCAGTATGTGCAGTGGCGTGTTTCATCCAATATGAAAGATACATTTCTCACTCTGAATGTGCAGCCAAGTTCTGACTCACCATAATAATACTGGTAACTCTGAGACCAATTGTTTAGCTGTTATCTTAAAACCTCACAAATGTAATTCATCTCATCAACATTATGCTGTCACTACAGTTGCGATACAGTGTTTGGAGACTACCTTTAAGATCAGCGCCAGTGACTGCCATCTTGCTGTGCCACAGCCTCTGACAGAGATATTCCTCAATTCCCTGCTCAAGGTGGGTGCTGCTCAATCCATGGGATCAATGTTTTAACATAGGAGGAAGGAAGTATGTTGATTTTGGATGAACATTTTATCAGTATGTATGGTTCATATGAACTCAGCTTATATAGCAATGGGATGTGTTTAAAGCAAGATAAATGTATGTTGCATTATCCACAGTCAACACTATAAGCCTTTCTCACGGCAGACATTTTTACTTGTCAAACACAAGTGAAAATAATGTCAATATGGCTGCATTCCATTAAGGTGTGCCAATGCATGCTGGCTCACTGGCATTGGTTATTGGCACGCCTAAATAGAAGTCATCGTATAGATAGTCATCGTTAATGATATTAGAGTTGGGGTCCTGTCAAGTCAATGACAACCATAATAATGGTCTTTTGTTTACTATACAGTCACTGTTAGTCAAAGTTAATTTCACCTGGAAGTAAATCAATGAGTCTTCTATTTTGACTTTACTTAGAATGACAACATAACCATACCAGAGACCTCCCCATCTCCAGAAGACATTGAACGAGCAGAGCAACTTAAGAATGAAGGTAATGTTAAAACTTTTAACTCTAATTTCATTAGGTCCGACACCTGCGCCTCCCTCTGTAGCATCCCTGGTAGCAGATCACTATCTTTTGTTACTTCCATTTAAACAATATCATAAACATAATGAGCTT
The DNA here is from genome assembly GCF_020085105.1 of Siniperca chuatsi. NCBI lineage: Eukaryota > Metazoa > Chordata > Actinopteri > Centrarchiformes > Sinipercidae > Siniperca > Siniperca chuatsi. The sequence goes on from NC_058059.1 coordinate 5,470,696, forward strand.
CTTCACAAAATGTTTTGGGTGGAGAGCTTAAGTATAGATAGAACAGAGGAAAAATCAACAACACAAGAGCTGATACAGGCAGCATTTAATGTGCCTGAAATGTTTTTCAGTTCAGAGGAATATTGAATGTCCTCCTTGTCCTCAGTCCACATAACTAATCACCATTAAGGGCTTGTGCTCAGGCTGTTAAACTAAAATCACACGGAGGAGGTAACTCAACCTTTGGACACAGGTAATGTTAGTAGTGTGTGATTTTTAGCTGGACTGTATACACTATAATGGTGGAAACTGTAAAAAAGTGTTTTTTTGTGGATCAACTGATCAGGGAGTCTGTGAAGCGCTAATAACTTCACCTGTGATACTCAGTTGTGGTATCATCCATATTTATTGTAAATTTGAGTACTGCCTTTTAAACAGATTTTCACGAGTTTTAAACACCATAGTCGCACCTGCGAGCTAAAACACCACCTGGTTGACGAATAACACATGTCTAGGGAAGAACGAGCCATAGTTCATGTGTTAATAAGAAACTTATTTGTGATACACTGCCAAAAGTACAAGTGCAATTTCACCGTTACTTGTAGACATTATGTGTTTAGAGAAAATCTGAAAGGACGCTACACAATGGAGGAACATCTTGGAGCTCTGCAGCTCCTTCCACCTTGTGGACGGACTTATTAATAACTATATTTGTAGTTATGGGGGAAAGTATTGAACTCAGATGTATTGAAAGAAACTTAGTACTTAGTACTGTAGGATAAAATGAAAGCACACTCCTGCCACATTTATTTTTGGTATTTCCATATAGTTTATATAAAACATGAAACGGAATGCCTATAAACTAAATTCAGATTTTAATCTGTTATTATCTGTTATTACTCAGGTATTCTAATGTTTTCCATGTCAACAATGTCAGCCTTTACCATATCTTAATACTGATATCAGGTAAATTATAATTTATGTTAATAATTATCCATCTGTCCAAAATGGCATTGTTGTTGGTACCACAGCATCCATTTTAAAAAAAAGTTTTGCTGAACCCAATCTTTCTAGCCATTTCTTAGGATGATAAAACGCAAACGTACTTCCATGATACCTTTGGCCCAGTGTTGTAACCACAGTCTTTCTATGTGTAAACTGTGTGAACAATCCAATATTTTATTTATTTTTAGGGAACAATCACATGAAGGAAGAGAACTACAGATGTGCAGTGGAGTGCTACACAAAGGCCATTGATCTGGACCTAAGAAACGCTGTGTACTACTGCAATAGGTAAGAGCAAGCAACGTGATTTCACACTGTCATTGTTTTGCACTTAACTTTGTACTTCTGTTGTGGTTCACAGATTTTTATACAACAGCAGAAAGTGGAGCTGAGCAGGAATAGATGTCGTAAAATACGCTGTGATATCATGATGTAATGTTTTAACTGGACTAGACAGTGCTAGTAAATTGAATCCCTTCCTTGTGCATTATGTATCTGAACACAATCAAACAAGCCCGTGATAAACATAAGCATGGGGTCTGATTGTAACACTTTGCAGGGCTGCTGCTCACAGCAAACTGGGAAATTATACAGAGGCAACTGGTGACTGCGAGAGAGCCATTGGGATTGATCCTACCTACAGCAAAGCGTATGGGAGGATGGGGTGAGTTAGACTAAAGAAATGCTGTTTGTGTCATTAGAAATGCTGAGTCTAATGTTAGACACTATTAAAACAAGTTTTATAGGGTTTTTTTCGACATAATGTGCTCCATAATATTTGAAGGTCTGTCAAAACTGATGTCTGGCCCTTTAATTTGTGGCTCCAGTTTGGCTTTGACAGCCATGAACAAGTATCCAGAAGCAATTTCCTTCTTCAAGAAAGCTTTGGTATTAGACCCCGAGAATGACACCTACAAATGCAACCTGAAGATTGCAGAGCAGAAGCAGAAAGAAGCAACCAGCCCAGTAAGTAAAAACAAGCTGTATTTTCCTGTTAGCCCTTATTTTGTTATGTAACGTAACGTAACGTAATGTATGTATTAAAGCTCACGTATATTACTTAGCCGTGGTCATTTTGACCTTTGTCTATGAATGTGTGCCGCAGATAGCTGCTGGATTGGGATTTGACATGGCTAGTTTAATCAACAACCCTGCCTTCATCAGCATGGTAAGAACATGAGTCCTTATACACTGTACATAAAAAAGCCTGGCAGTGTCACAGGCACAATATAGGTTCTCTGCTGTTCAGTTAACTTACCATTTGTCTTGGAGACAGGTGTCTTATGCTTGTTTTGTCTCTGGCAAGGTTAGACCAGATATTTTCCCTAATTAGTCCCATGGGTGACAGTTAGCCCGTAGACCGTGTCTGGGCCTGGAAAATCCTGACTTGTTAAACATTGACACATGGGAACGTCTGCCAGGCCAAGAATGTGTTTACAAGCATGCCAGAGTTTTACTGCTGCAACAATGACAAGATACTTTTAAATCAGATAGCTGTGTATGTGCATTCAGGGCCCACAGCATTAGATAACAACAAATTGCCAATGTAATCAGAAATAAATTGTCCTTTTAATACATTTGTGAGAGACAGTGGATTTCAGCTTGATTTCCGTTTACAGGCTGCAAGCGTGATGCAGAATCAACAAGTACAACAGCTGTGAGTGTCAAAATGAATTGATTGCATTTAGGGTTGCTTTAAAGTGCAGTTTTAGAACATGCTTTGACTCACTGTCACCGTGTCACTGTGCGGTCAGTATGTCAGGAATGATGTCTAATGCAGTTGGGGGTCCTGCAGCAGGAGTGGGCGGACTGTCAGACATTTCCAGCTTGATTGAAGCGTAAGTACACTCAACTCAAAATTTAAAGGATTAAAAGGACTGTTTGACTATTCATTATTAATTATAGAGAGTTTTATGTGAGTTATACATGTTTGAATACTCACTATTAATAGTGAAACATATTAAAGGAATAATTCAATTGGAAAACTGATAGCACACTCAGGTCTGTATGAATATGAAGCTATACTATTTCTTGGCTAGGCACTTTTAGGCCAATTCTGTTACCTTTGCACAGAACCAGTCTGGCTGTTTCCCCCTGCATGTTGCCATTCTTATTGCTAAATTAAGCTAACCAGCTGCCTGTGGTAGCTTCATATTTACTGTACAGACAGGAGAGTGGTATCGTTCTTCTCATCTAACTCTTGGAAAGAAAGCAAATAATATTTAAACATTTCTGAAACAATGTCATATGACAAAGTTGTACCGACATAACATGTACTATTTTATCTCTGCTGCCCAATGAGGCACACACCCAGTTTACGATGTTAGAGAACCTCTTTGCACATAGTCCGGCATCAAGTGGAGAGAAATTTGATTCAGGGACAGTCCTTCCTCTTTCATTCACCCCAACAGGCATTTTTCAAAATGATGTTGTAGGTGGAGACAGGCTGAAACAGTGTGTAATTACCCAAATAATTGATGTGACAATTTCACACCACAAACCCCCAAACAGACACAATGTTACGGACAGATCAGGCCGGAGACACAAGGAGAATAGTGAGTACTTTATTAATACAAAAAGCGTGGATATAGAATGAGGGGAGAACTGCTGTCCTTGGTCTGGAGTTGGCTGAGATCTGGCGAGGAGGGGGAAGTCCAGATGGTAGATCCAACTCGAACCAGGAGACTAGAGTAACACTCACTGTAGACGAGCGACACTCGAACCCAGGAGACGGAGTGGAAGACTCACGGGAGACGGGAGCTCAACGGGGACTGGAGCTGAAGTGATCACACACGGAAGACTGGAGATACACTGAGACTGGAGCTGAAGTGAACCACACAGATGACAGGAACACGAAGGAGCCAGGGAAGAGGTACTGAATAGCAGTAGCAGAGAATGGGTAGGTTTCGGCGAAGGGAGTCCAAATTGTTCTAGGAGATAGGTGAACTAGCGTTCTGTCCTCTACCATGAACGAGACCGGACACTGACTGAGGTGAGGAGCTGTGTTATATAGGGAGTAGAGTGGCTGATTATGTGCAGGTGTGCTATGGGTGACAGGTGCTGGGAATCAATAATCAGGTGAGGGAGTGCAGAGTGACGGGGAAAGAACAAGACAGACTGTGACACACAAACAGTGTCTCTTTTTTTATCCCAGAAAACCCAGCATGAGAATCTGATCTGAGTTGTTTCTGATTTAGTATCAGCTTTTATCTGTACTGTAAATGTCCACAATGTGATGAGATATGATCATTCTCTCATGGGGGAATTTCTGTTATTTTTTTATTGTATATTAAAAACGGAACTAGTTTGCATCTTGTTTTGTGTGAGTTATTGTTCTGGCAAAAAAGCAATTCAGCGGGTAAACAAAGTTATCTCATCTCTCTGTCAGGGGACAACAGTTTGCCCAGCAGATCCAGCAGCAGAACCCAGAGTTGATCGAGCAGTTAAGGAACCACATCCGGAGCCGCTCCTTCAGCGGCAGCGCCGAGGAGCACTCATGATCTACTCGTAGGTATTTTTATATTTAAAACCAAACCCTAGCTGACCATATATAACAGTTGAATATATCTGTATCATTAACATGCATTATTTTTTATTTCAGTCTCACATTTTTTTTCCAAGGAAGGGCAACCATATGGCGCGATTACAATCTCTACACCCATTTCTTAAAGTCAAATCCCAGGCATAGCTGGAATGAAGAGACAAGGGTGGGGTTGAAGGCACTTTCCTGTGACTAAAGGACCTGGAGCGGAAAGATGAGGGCCTGGAGACTGGACCGTGAAATGAAGCATCCCACTCATCTAGGGCAAAACATATTGTAAACACTTAACACATAAAAAGAGCTTATTCAGCCTACTGAGAGAACATGAGTAAATTGTTTCTTCAGAGCTTTTACATTCTGCAGAGATCGTGTTTTATATGTGCTGAAAATACTGCCCTGTTCATGTTATGAGTTAAGGATACTTCTGTCTAGTCGTGATAAATAGAGAGTTCGGGAGGAATGTACTTTTACAGCATTGCAGGGAACATTTCAGCTTTTTCTCATACACTAACCATAGGACATCAGGTTTACCTTGTTTATACTGCATTTTGTTTAATATTATTTTTGTAGACAGAAAACGCTCTACTTGTTTATTGGGTGATAAAGACCATTCAGCCCTTGAACACATAGGACTCACATCACTGCTCTTCAAGCACTTACTACATAATTTTAAAATTAAGACTTTGATTAACTATTTAATTGTATAGCAGTGTTTGCAGCCTGCATTGTTGTTATTGCACTTTAGCAAAAATAAATGTCCCCCCTTTAAGTCTATTTAATTGTTCCTTAACTAGTAACAAAGTATTCAGATTGTTCATTTTGCATGCTCTTAAATCTGGTATTTGAGATCAGATGCTTTATGGAAACAAATGCTAGGGCAGCACAATGTTTTGTCTAAAACATGTGAATAAATGTCTTGAAACTACTTACACTCACATTTGTATTTCTATTATTTTATGAAAGATGTCAAGTGTGATGTCTCTCGTGTTAAATAATGTCTTTAAATAGCGGGCAATCCTCAGTATGAATCCAAGATCTACCTGACGTCACAGATAATCTGAGCAGTTTAGCAGTCTCACATGTTAAAGGGGCACTCGAGCAATTTAGTACCTCTCAGCCTGTCTGAGAAAATACCCCTGATGATGTCACAGGGATGTCATGTTACCTCATATTGGGCTTGGAGACTACTCATTTATAACAGAATGCTTGTGTGACAAACTTGGGGTGCAGAGTTTGATAGATGCAGGCTTTAACCAGTCAGGAAGGGTCTTATAGAGAGCCAAAGTGATAAGGTCAATCTCTGTTCACCATTTAGTATAGTGATTTGGCACCTGTGAATCTAAAAACGTGGCTTAAATCATCAAGAAATCCCTATAATCAACACATTTGAAGAAAATATGCTCAGTGCAGTATACAAAAGGTTCCTTTCCGTTAATTTTTAAGTCTTTAAAAATGACAATAAATTCAGTATTCTCTTATATTGTCTCTGGGAGTACTTTTAATGTCAAAATCCACCACGGACACCATGAAATATGTTTTGAAAAGCAATAGAATCAAAGATTACACAGATTTTATTAACATCTATGCACATTAACGTCATTATTTTCAAAGAAAGTGATTTATATTATTCACAATTCATTTTAAAATACAGTTTTATCCCCTCAGGTTGCAAAAAGAGTGAAATGTCAGCGTTATGTGCAGTATTCCACTGTTGGTCCAGGTCCATTCATATCTAAAATGCAAAAAGGTAAATAAAATGTCTAGCTCTCATTGCTCATATACGGGCAGACCACACACACTTGTGCAATGTCATCATATTCGTACGTCCTCTTCAGAAATGTATCTGTGAGTCTCAATCCGGAAATACTCTAAAAACAAAGAGGTGAAGGACATGACATTAGTAAGCAAGAACAGCATGAGGATATCAACCAACAGTTTTCCTAAAAGTTTGGATCATACCTGCAGACCCTGGACAGATGAGAGGAGTATGAGGGGCAGAGAGAGGAAGGCACCAGGACTAAGTTTCCCCAGCTGTCGCCCTGATACGCCACACCAGTGGATCGACCTGGTGTTACACATCTCCAGCTCCAGGTCCATGGTTCTTTCGCTACAACACGAAGGTCACAGAAAAAGCTGCTTTATGATTCAATAATTGGTTAATGATTAAATAGTATTGACGTTTGTCTCGTATGGAACAAGACAACTTTTGAACTGGGGATTTTTACCTGCAGTTGGTGATTTTACAGATAATGTCAAAAGGTTCCTCAAGGTTGACAGTGTCAGGAATCATCTCTAAAGACAGTCTGATATCTCCATACCCTGGAGCCTGGAGGACATTCAAGGAGAGAACCATAACAACACAAGAGGATAAAAAAATGAGATCCTTTGATTTTGGCAATAGCGTACACATAAAAAGAATATCTTAATACCATTCTTTGCAGCTGACTGGTCTGTAGCCTCCCTCTCTCCCCGAGATTGGTCTTCCATACGATGTCAAGCTTGCCTATCACCGTCACACCCTTGATGACGCCGGCCTTCTCCGCATACTCCGGCTTTGGCTTCAGGCAGTACAGGTACTGCCGTGTGTCCATGGGCTGCAGGTAGGACATTTTCCCAAAAGTGGACTCTCTGGTGGGGAAAAGTTAGAGGTGAGAGTCAAGTGTAAAAGCTGACAGCAAATACCACCATTCACCTTTTTGCAATTACATCACAACAAGAAGCTAAACAGTGCTTTTACCCTTGATCTCCACATGCGACCGTGTTGAGCTCTGTAACGTTGTACATCATGGAGGGCTCTAGAGAGACCTTCTCCATGAACATTGCTGAGGTGGTGATGTTCTGGATCTGAGCCTCCAGGAACACTTCATCTGTCTGGAGCGGAGAAGCCAGGAGTCAAATCAACATTTGTTGCTCACAATTAAGTACAATTACATAATCTCCAAGGCGAACTGAGCAACACATCAACTTTGTCATTAGGTATTAAGAGGGGTTAGGCTTGTGCAAAATCCTACTGCCTGCAAGGATAGGTTCACATTTTTTCAAGTCTGTCTTATTCACATGCCCATATTTCAAGAATTACTGGTTGCTGTCCTTTTTCATCCTGTCCTTATTTGACATGAAGAGATACCTTCCTAACAAGATTTCGATGGGGGACAATATCCACAACCCAAAAAAATGCATTCTAAACATTACAATAACCAAAGCTAATATGAGGCTGCAGTATTCGGAGTTGGACAAAACAAATGGGCATCTTCCAAAGTTAGTGTTTTTAGTATGAAGTTTACTATCCCTCCGCAGCAGCTCTGCAAGAAAACTGACGGGGGGATCAAAAAGGAGAAATTTTGTACTAAAGTCGATAACTTTGAAAAATACCCACTTGATTTGACTAATTCAGACTGCTGAAGGCTTATATTAGCTTCAGCTGAACTTAAGAAAGCCTTTTTGCACAAAAAGAGAACTGTGGTTTTTGTCCCCCATCACTTCCATTGGAGACACATCAGGAAAGGGTCTTTTTGAGGCCAGTATGAACAGGAGGAATGATTACAAACAGCTGTAACTCTTTTAATGTGCACATGGGCATGTGAGTAATGTTTTGAGATAGACTTGAAAAAATGTGAACATATCCCTCAAGCTACTCTTTAGGTGATGTGAGAGTCATGTAATAAATAACATTTATCAACCAGAGAAGACAAACATTAAACATATAAACATTAATAACATTAATTTAATTCTATTAAGTTTGCTCAGTGTACCTTAGAGGACATTGTTAGTACAAGTGCTGACCAGCGGATATACAGTAGGGGTTGCACAATGACTGATTTTTACCAGTGTGTGTTTTTAGCCATGTCATCTGCATCACAGCCTTTAAGAGGAATTGAATTATCGTTCTGCTCTCCAGTCACCTTTATCAGTTTGTTGTGGAATCAACAGACTTACAAATATCTGAAAAAGGATCATGACAGTCCCGAAAGCAGCTCCCCAATACACTTCAGACACGCTGCTCCCGAGCGAGGTGGTTTTATTTATTCAAAAATATGACAAACATATCTAGATGAATGTAAATGCCACCATGACAGCAGCAGAGCAAAGGCCTTTGCAGAGATGAACAGCATTGGTATTACAGTCTCTGTTCTAAAATATTTCTAATTCACTACATTTATTACTGATAACCAATGACTAATACCCATACGGACAATGTGTGTATCAGTTATTAATATTAAAGTAACTTACTTGTACATAAAATGAATGTTATAATAATGACTTTCTTATCATAAAATGACTTAAACAATATCTAACCTTGGCTAAACGATAAAAAAATGTGTAAAGGCCTCTCACAACTCAAATCTTACATGCCTTGACATGGTGCTTGTAAAGGATTGTCATTCTTGTTTTTATATAGGCAACTAGTTGATGCTTTGGAAAAGTAACACTCAGAGGTCTTTAACTGTCAAACTTCCAGTGCAACCTCTACTATACAGTAAGATACAATGACAGAGAAGCAGAGATTAGTTCATGCCTGCAATTCATAATATAAGAACTGACCATGAACCATTCTGAAGGAGGTTAATGTTAAATCACAGAGCTTAGCGTCTCTGTTCCATGCAAAGCCATTCCAACCAACACCTGAAACCTAACATTTCATTACATATAATCAAATATATTTGTTTCATTGACTCCAAAGCAATTATGACCCAATGGTAAATGATTGAAGTCATTTTGTTTTTTTTAATTACTGACAATAAGACCTTAATTGGCCTGTTCCATCAGACTGTAACCTTCAACCCAGCAATACAAAAGTTAACAATGAGATTCAAAAGCATTTGAGCACCATCATTCATGTCTGCAATCATTTACAACTTGACAAATAGAAAATGAGAACAATCATAGTAGTGCACACTCATAAGCCCCAATGATGATAAATTGTATAATCAATGCAATCCCCACCCGCCACAATTTGACACCACACACTTCAATGAAAAAGTCCAAGCCCTGTGCAGGATGAGTTTGCAAGAAAGCATGAGCGTCCAAAGAAAGGGCAAAATAAAAATTATGGAAAGTTCAATGTCAAGGACTAAAATGTTAAATGAATGTAGGTACGTCACTTGTTTATCTTTAAAAATCTAGCAGGCATTTTATTATTCATACATTACTTTCCATTGTTCTACTTTGCACCTTTCTATTGGCCCCAGAAAGACAAAGTCTGCTGCACCAAAAGGATTAAGAGAAGCTAACGTTCAGCGATGAGAACAGAAGAAACAATTACCACAGAACTGAGGTCACTCTAATGGAGAAAATAAAATACAAGACATAATAAACAAATGAAGTTAAATGCCAAAGACGATGACAACGAATATTTGCATACCGCTAATATAAAAAGCTATTGGTATGAAAATGAGAAAAAGGAAAAAGCTTTTTGCCTCTATGAGGAAAACGCTTGATCTCCAGCTCTTAAAACAGTAAGATTTTACAGCAGGAAAAGTACAATACTTTTCTGTTAACTTGACTTTTCTGGAGGTACAAGGGTTTTCCAGTCTTATACTAACTGCCCCTATTAGCATCTGGAAATGTTCCTATCTATGAAATGAAATATGATATGAAGCATGTTATATATGCTACAGTAAGAACTTGCATGTCAAACATTACAGTTTTTCTATTTGCAGAACGACGTGGTGTAAGGTACGAGTTTGTATGTTGACAGCGGCACTTTATATTATGCTGGTGATGGTATTTGAGAGTGGCTAACTTACCTCTGCATTGTAGAACTTTGTCTTTACATCCAGTGGCTTCAAAACCTGATTGAAAATAGATTGCAAACTGAACGCTGTAGTTTTCTCACACTGTACCTCCATTCGGCAGAAAAAAAATATATTTCTACGCAAAAATGTCTAATCAGACTGGAAATCTTCAGGTAAGAAAAGGAAGAAAGGGAAATCTGAGGGATAATACAGGTCTGTCTGAAAATGTTTCTAAAGGGAAGGATATAGGGTTACTTTTAGTTCACAAACTGAGGGCCGAAGACTACGAGACACCAAATCCATAGCTAGGATGGTAATTGCGTTTGCTCTGTTGTAGACCTGTGACATTTCTCAGGTTTCCTCCAAGCTTACACATGAGTTTACCACACTGTCATCTTATGAGAACGCTCAAATATAACTCACCTGGAATTTGAAGAACTTCCGAAAATAGAGCTTCTCCCCATACTGAGTGGTGTAACTGACGGCACAAACTAAGCTGGAAATTGAAAGAGAGGAAATAAACATTTAAATTAAAAACACATGTAAGAATTTTTATCCATGTAAAGATTGCTTCCCTGATTTGGTCAGTTGGAGGGACTGGGTTTTGGCAGCACAATAGGGCGCTATAACAAAATAAATAGTGTATTTAGTGTAGGAAAAACACTCACATATGTGTTCCAATTTCTTTGACTTCGTGGTGGATAACATCATCAATACAGTGTTCAGGTTTGAGTTCTGCTACTGCAGAGTTTGATGCCGAGAGGTTGAGCCTCTGTGAGCTGGTCTGTAGATCAGCCTGCAGAGGATCACATTACCCAACAGGACGATTATGGGTTACACAGGAGTGTTAAGTGTGTTGGAAAGGTATGTCTTTTTTTTTTTTTTTTTTTTTAAACTACCTTCACAAGAATGTCCTTCACAACTTGGTTGCTGTCATTGTGCACACTTATGTAACTGGAGAAGGTCTCACCAAGGAAAATATTTCTGTGTAATGCAAAGACGTGGAAAAGTCAAAGAGTTTGCTCCACAAAAAGTACTTAGTGTTAATTGTTTAATTCTCCAACAGCAAATGAGAGTTTTTTACCCAAAGTTCTGTGGTAATGTAAGCATCTCTCCGAGCATTAAAGTCTCTGCACCTTTGATGGTGGAGGGGTCCTCCCTCATAAGTTGACCAAACAAATCCCCTATAGAGGCAAAAACACAAAAAGTATGTGTAATGTATTATGTAACATCTGTTAATGAATTTGGCTCGTGTTCTACTGAGAGCTGGAGCACACATGAGACATGACAAAACACAAAAGGTTTGTTGCAATGCACAGCTAATTATCTCTGGGCCAGGAAGAAACAAACACCTGTATAAAAGAAGTAATTTAACTAACAAACAAATAGTGTGCACACATATTTTATTACTATAATAACAATTATATACACCTAGATGATTTCTCAAAACATAGAGGTTAATTCCAGAACAATGCTGCTTGCGTTAACTACAACATTAAAAATATTCCATATGTAATCATACGCAATTTGTAGCAAATTTTTAACTAAAATTAAACTTGAATTTGTTTCCATTAACTGCCAAAATCAAAGTCAGTAAAACCTGTGGACTGTGTAGATATATGAGATGTAGACACTGTTTTGACACAGTAAGGTTTTATAAAAATGTTAGAGTATTATGTGCACTGCAGGGAGGATCACAGAGAGAAAGGATCTTTGAAGATCCGGTTTCAAAGCAGTCTGAACCAGAAGGGTTTTCATTGGATTCAAATTTCTGTCCTTCTGTCCAACAAGTTGGCCTCTTATGCTGTTATCAGCTCACTGACTAATATTAATAATACTACTCATACTACTGCAACTACTATTATGACTCCTAATAATACATCTACCTCTGTAATTAACAACAATAAGTGCAGTCAGTCAGTCAGTGCAGGAGTTAAAGTTGGAACATGATAGCAAAAACAAAATGGTTTTGTGTTTCTAATGTCAAGTTCACCTAATTCATCTTTGTGAACTTTAAGATCAGCTGTCACTTCATTGCTACTCTTACATTAATAGTGATCCTACCTAGAAGTGTCAACCTGATTTATGGTTTATATGGAGTTGAGTTACCAGTGCAGCGAACACATTTCTCTGAGCTGTAGTCTGACAGAGGGGAAAACAAACACTGAAACTCTCAGCAGGGTTGCCATCTAAATTTGGGAGCAGGATCTGAGACTGTAGATCTATAATATAGATGTACACTGGATCTAAAGCAAATGCTAAATGCAGTTCAAAATGTATATGAAATGGGCTAATTTCATTACATTTTGTCTGTTTCTCATTCCGCTACTAGATTGTACAGTACATGACATTTTATCATAAAATATATGTAGAACTTTGTAGAAGTAAATAAATTACAAATACAGCAACTTCAAAAACAACAATTTCAAAAACGCTACATTACAGGCAACTAATTTAACATTATTACATAATTTTAGCACAATTATTATAGCTCATTATTGCAGGCATAGACTAAAAGCAGGAATGCACTTTCTGTTCATTTCCTGCATTCCCGGTTGACCTCTTTAATGAGGTTTTATAACATTAAGATATATGCTATTGTTCCTTCAAATAAATATTTTAACAAACATGGAAGTGTTGTCTGCTGTCTTGAGTGGGATGTTTGTTAAATCCTGATGCAACCACAGAGACTGTTAGCTATTGGTTGAAAGTTTTATTTTGGAGAGGAACACTCCAGAAAAGCAGAAGCTATGTTGTCGGAGACCCAAAAAGTGGAAGCAAGACATCCACTTACTGTAAGCCTGGTCTCAGTTCTTATGTTGCCTTACATTGTGCACATTATTATGAAATGGTGACATGAACTTCTCAAAAGTCGAAGCATTAATATTATGAGTTAACATTGGTGTTCTGAAGCAACTTTACAAAGCCTGACTGTCAGTTTCTCAGTCACAGTCATGGACTGAAGTCACTGGAACAGAGCGTGACTGAAGAGCCTGAAAAGTCTCTTGGGTTCTTTTAAACTACTTTGTGTTGTACATACATGTAAAAACTCACAATTGATAATAAAGAAATAGAAAACTAGGTTGTTTGGAAACCTCCAAAAATAGATTTATTTTGTAGCTGTCATGCTAAGACTTGACTGAATCTCTACAATCTACAGAACAAAAACAGCAAGAAATGATACTACAGACGCAGGATTGTTATGCTAACGTTTTCTCCCCTGTAATCAACAAACTGACATTATTAACAAAGGCAGCACAGTGGCTCAGTTATCAGCACTGTTGCCTCACAGGAAAAAGATCCAAGGTTTGAACCTGACCCGACTGACTGGAGCCTTTCTGTGTGGAGTTTGCATGCTCTCCCCGTGTCTGCTTGGGTTTCCAACAGGTGCTCCGGTTTCCTCCCACAGTCCGAAGACATGCAAGTTACTTGATCCAACAATGAATCTTAAAATGATTCACCAGCTATTTAATGAACTTATACAACCAAACTCCGCAAATGTTTTGGTTCGATAATTTTAATGGTTTCATGGGTATTCTCAAAGCCTCCCATCCCGTGTGCTGGCTGCTGCTACATTTGATCCGTCAACAGTAGAATAATTATTAATTTCCTGACAATATCAAGGTGCTCTGTGTGGCATGGATCAGACTGCTGTGTCCACATCTCAGCTAACAGATACTGAAATAACAAATTTCTGATTCTGATTCTGATCAAGTGGAGAAATCAGCAAATCCACAGCAATACAAAGTGAAAAGATCCACAGACATATGATCCTGATCCTAAAATGTGCAATGTTAAATAAAAAATACAGATAAAGGAGACACTAAATAGGCCATTTGCTAACACAGGCATCATACCTCCTATTGTCTGTAGTTGGTGGTAACCCTGCAAACAGCAATAACCCTGTTCTGAAAACGAACTAAAACAGGCTTACCTGGCAGATCTCGATCTTCACATGTCACTGGCAAGTTTGTGAAGAGTGTCGGTTTTGTTAACCGCATCACTGTAAAGTAAAGTGACATTGGTTAGTGACTGGACACACAAGTAGGTTAGTTATTGTGTTACCACTCAGTTGAGCATATCCTAGTGCCAATAACTTCAGTGTTCATTAGCAATCGCCCTGTAATGAGCCAAGGGCATGCACGTTTTCATTCCATCATAAGTTGTAGTCTTTGGTTGTAATGCATAAATAAACTCTGTTGTATTGCAATAAATCTATTTAGTTTAAATGTTTCAACGCAAAATTTGTTTTCTAGGTGAACCAGAAATGACAAGTATCTGAAAGGGTGGATGGTTGACTGGTTAGTCATTCGATTTAAACTATGTTTTACTGGTCTAACAGGAACATTTGAACAGCTGTCAGCTTACAACAAGTAACAACAAGCTTGTGCACTGGATCCATATTTCCAAAGCAAGTTCTGGGGTCAGTATATACTGTATCTTATAATTTAACCATATTTGAATGCCAAGAGGAGGGCCTTTACTGATGGTAATAGGGAGGAGGTGAGGGCAATCCAGGCTGACCTGAAGGTGAAAATCAGGGAAGCCAAGGAGAAGTACAGGAGGAAGCTGGAGCGGAAACTCCAGCAGAACAATATGAGGGAGGTCTGGAGCGGCATGAAGACCATCACTGGCTTCAGACCGACTGGCAGCAGAGGAGTTGAAGGCAGCTTGGACAGGGCCAACGAACTGAATCTGTTCTTTAACAGATTCAACACACCGGCTCCTGCTCATCGCCCCTCTAGCTCAGCTGCTGTCGGCCCTCAAGCTCCTCTGAGTACTCTGCTCCCCCCTCCCCATCAGGCTAACGGCCCTCTCCAGACTGACGACTCCCCCTCCCCACCTGTAACTTCTGCTGTGTGCCTGACTGCTGACCAGGTGAGAGGACAGCTGATGAGGCTCCACTCAAACAAGGCTGCAGGCCCCGATGGCGTTAGCCCCGGGGTGCTAAAAGCCTGTGCCCCCCAGCTTTGTGGAGTCCTTCAGCATGCCTTCAACCTGAGCCTGAGTCTTCAAAGGGTCCCCATTCTGTGGAAGACATCTTGCCTCGTTCCTGTGCCGAAGATGCCACGCCCCAGTGGCTCCAAGGACTACAGACCGGTGGCACTGACCTCCCACATAATGAAGACCCTGGAGAGACTAGTGCTGGAACAGCTGCGGCCCATGGTCAGACCCCTCCTGGACCCCCTTCAGTTCGCCTACCAGCCCCGGCTGGGAGTTGAGGACGCCATCATCTACCTGCTTAACCGCATCCACACCCACCTGGACAGGCCGGCAAGCACGGTGAGGATCATGTTTTTGACTTCTCCAGTGCTTTCAACACCATCCGGCCTGCCCTGCTGGGGAGAAGCTGGCAGCGATGCAGGTGGATGCCCCCCTTGTGTCCTGGATTGTGGACTACCTGACTGGCAGACCACAGCACGTGCGCCTGCAGCACTGTGTGTCAGACAGCGTGGTCAGCAATACTGGGGCCCCTCAGGGGACCGTCCTCTCTCCCTTCCTCTTCACCATCTACACCACAGACTTCAGCTACCACACAGAGTCCTGCCACCTTCAGAAGTTTTCTGATGACTCTGCTGTGGTGGGATGTGTCGGCGGTGGTGATGAGACGGAGTACAGGGCTGTGGTGGGTAACTTTGTTTCATGGTGCGAGCAGAACCATCTGCAGCTCAATGCGACAAAGTCAAAGGAGCTGGTTGTAGATCTACGGAGGGCCAAGGCACCAGTGACCCCGGTTTCCATCCAGGGGGTCAGTGTGGACATTGTGGAGGACTACAAGTACCTGGGAGTACACTTAGACAACAAACTGGACTGGACCAAGAACACTCAGGCTGTTTATAGGAAGGGCCAGAGCCGCCTCTATTTTCTGAGGAGGCTGAGGTCCTTCAACATCTGCCGGACGATGCTGAAGATGTTCTATGAGTCTGTGGTGGCCAGTGCTATCCTGTATGCTGTTGCATGCTGGGGCAGCAGGCTAAAGGTAGCGGGACGCCAACAGACTCAATAAACTGATCCGCAAGGCCAGTGACATTGTGGGGTGGAGCTGGACTCTCTGGCAGTGGTGTCAGAGAGGAGGATGCTGGCCAAACTACATGCCATCTTGGACAGTGTCTCCCACCCGCTCCATGACGTGCTGGCCATGCAAAGGAGCAGCTTCAGCGGAAGACTCATCCCTCCAAAAAGCACCACAGAGCGCCACAGGAAGTCATTCCTGCCTGTGGCCATCAAACTATTTAACTCCTCCCTCTAAGGGTTAGTCTGTTTGACCCTAGGTCACTAAACTGGACATTGAGCATTACATCTCCGCCATAATTAATAAATTGTGCAATATTCTGTGTAATACCTCCGTGCAATATTAGTTTTCCCCCTGTTAGTTTTTTCTTATTTATTGCTACTGAAACTATATACCTCAATTACTCTTCGACAGTACATGCACCTCCGCTTATTAATATTATTTATTACATAAGGAGTTACATTGTATTTTAGATTGTACTTTCATCACCAACCAGTAAACCCACTTGGTACTTGACACTTAGTTTATCTTATACTTATACCGACAGGATACTTAATTTATTTTTGACCTGTTTATAGTGTTTATTTTTTCTAGTACTTTCTCCTGTGTGCACTGACGTAAAGACGAGCTACTGCAACAAAGAGTTTCCCTACGGGGATCAATAAAGTATTTCTGATTCTGATTCTGATTCTGATATTGACAACTTTTAATGGGTAAAAAATCATCAGAAACAGAATCAAGTTTAGTAGCTGTCACATAATTTGACCGTCAGTAACTCTCCACGTACAGTGACAAGAACAAATTCAGACAGATAACAGACATAACAGCTGGCCAAAGATAATAAAGCCATTGAGTTTTTCATGGCATAATCCACTCATCAGGAAACACACGTTAAGTTACTTAGCTAAATTAGCTAACAACACAACTGCAACAACTTAGCTAGCTGACATAATTCTTGGTAGAATATATTGCTACACTGTCTTTCAATTTCAGCTTTGAGGTCAAATACAGACAAGAGCAGCACTGTCACAAACAGTCTTGATTGCATATTACCAAATGTAAAAGTCTGATACTGTCTTAGCTAGCGTTAGTAGCATCTTACAGCAACAACAAATGACAACAGCCTAGCACACTGAAACATTTAACTCTTCTATTTACCCCCTAAAACAACGTCTGGAGTCACTATCTATTTGTTGTTGTAATGACGATAAAATACCTTTTAATGCAAGTAGGTGTTCCTGTTTCGCCTGATTTACATCCATTTTAACAGAGAAACTTGCCCTTTCGGATGATGTTAGCTACTATGCTAGCTGGTTGTTGTGACAAGCTAGCTGGTGAACTTTGACCTTACAGGAAGCGCGTTTCTTCTTCGTCTTTTAATTAAGGACGCTCTTTAGATGTAATACTGCCTCTCACAGTCCGTGATAGGTGCTACAAGAATAGAGAATTGTTTGTTCTTCTATTTTCTTTTCTTTTATGTCGCCGCATTTTTTTTTTACAGAAGGTTCCACACCAGGCATGTTAACACCATTTAGCGTACACTAATTACAACACAGAAAGTGAGCTTGTTGACAGCTTTGTAAAAAGCTTTGTCTTGATTATTTTTGTAGACATTTGTAATGTTGACAAGAGTATGTCAACCTGTCAAACTGTAAAAACTTCAGGTATAGCTAAAAGGTGATCCTGACTGTCCAGTGTGTGGAAATACTATACATTTCCATGTGAATCCACAAGATCCATGTTCCTGAGGAGTCACTGCTGCACTATACTGACCTCTAGTGGTCTGGGCCTGTAAAACACTAGGCTATAATAACACTGCAGCTTTCGTTCATCAGTTTAATAACAAAAGTGACTTACATTATCTGTAATGACAACCAAAATGACCCGCGGAGAATTCTAATTGCCTATACATTGTAATAAAATACCACACAACTCTATTACTTAATTAATCCATCAGATAAAATGAAATCCTCACCTGCGGGCCAATAGCAGCAAAGATAATTTCAAGGAGGGCCTAGTATGAAACATCCTCACCGGAGTTGTGGTGGTGGAGATGAAGCACTCCAGAAAGCTCAGCAGCAGGTCGTCATATAGTGTAACATCTCAGAGCTGCCAGCAAAATCTGAGTGTATTCTAACACTTCTTTTACAGCTTTTTGTAGTTTCATAATCCCTATGTTTAATAGTTATTTATTCTGTCCTTATATTCTAAGTTTTGTTGAATAAACTGTGGAAGAATCTCCTGAAGAAGATGACTAGGGAAGATGATGAAGAAGAAGAAGACACGCTGCTGACCAAAACTAAATAATGTATTCCTTGAAATTCCCTCCTGTGATGTGATTGGTGACAATGCAAGTGTTGTAGGTTATAACTCTGTAGGTCAGTTTATTTATTATTTATGTTTATTTATTGTTTCAACCTCTATAACAAACCATATGTTGGACATTAGAGATACAAGCCTTTTTGTGAAGCTGTCACAATGATACTGAACATGCATTTCTGTCACTGAAAAAACTTAATTCAGCTCTGCATAAGAGAAAGATTCACTAGATGTTGCTTTTACATAGGTCATCACAAGTCAGCAATAGTTCTTTCAACAAAACTTCAAACAACATTCAAACAAAATGGAAAGTCATCAATCAGTTTTTAACAGTAAAACAAGGTTTTCGTATATTCTTTGTAAACATATTAATCAGTGAAATCCAGTGCAGTTTTCATCCGGTTGGAATGAAAACCTGTGTCATGGCACGCTGATGTTTCCTGCAGTGTATCAAGTGTTTTCATGTGCTGTCTTCAGTCAGCAGAAGCTGTAAGTAAAATTACATCTAGATTATTATTTCACACAGAGAGTTAAAATACTGATACAGAATGAACCAGTCATGAAAACTTGAAGTACAGTTAATATGAATGAATATTGGCTGAAAAAAACAACATGTTTTATACCAGTGACATGTTTGGTTTGACTACTTAAATATGTAAATATGTAATTCACATCAATGTCAGTTCAAACCAAAAGGATCTCTTTTAGTGGCATTGATCAACAGTAATATGATCACTGTTGTGGCATCCATACTCACATGAACATTTTCACGATCTGTTTCCGGCCTCTGCCATTTGTTTATGGACAGGATGCCAAAGACAAACAATCCAAAGGCCACAATGAGGATGCCGAGGGAATTTGCAAACTTTGCTTCCATAGGCAGTGAGTTGTAAGGTTCACCATTTGTTCCATTACTACAGCAGATGGAGAAATTAAATTCATAAGTTACATTTCTTGCATGATTGATTTTTTGGCATACTGATTTCTAGTGCAACAACTCCAGCATCATGCATGCACATTTTGTTAATGTTGTGTAAGATTGGCTGTTTTCCTACTGAAATAAAGAAGACATTGGGTTGTCGTCTGTTGGATATTTGAGCACTTACAGAGTAAGGAGCAGATTCTCATTGATACCACTGATGCAGGAGGTCAGACTGAGGATCAAGATTGCTTTTCCCATCCAGATATGGACAGGTTTCAGGGTGCTACGGAACCACAGCGGAGAACAAGGAAGCAAGAAGCCAGCCAGACCAAGCACCAACTATCAGCAGCATGGTGAAATGACAGGAAGGGAATGATTCAGTGTTTCCTTAGTTTCCTCAAGTATATTTAATAATATAATACCTTATGTGTTTTTTTAGAACAATAGGAGATGTTCATGACATACGTACCTGGAATGTAAACATTACCACAGTACAGATGCCCACCCAGCTGTGCAGAGAGTACAGGTCAGGGATGTGGACGCCTCTGTGGAAGTCAAACACAGCACACAGGCCCAGGACGGACAGAAGCAGAGCCAAAAGCATCAGCCCAGCATGCACCAGCTTCCAGGTGTGCTTCTTCTGCTTCCAGGTGAACGGTACACGATACACAACAACCGCTGCAGACACAGAGTTGATAAATAAATTACGTAAACACCGCATGTCTTATTCATAATCTGCTATCTTCTGCTTTTCATTTAAACTGCTGAATAATTAGTTGATATTGGTATCATCATTTTAGGATACAACTGATGAGTCAGATGATATTTTCACTAACATTTTACATTCAAATCATCTAGTTGATGCACTCATCCAGCAAAAAATGTAATAAGTTTAGGTTCTGCATTGATTCATTTCAGTTTTCTGGGTATTATAATGTCTAATTAAAATAATACTAAAATCCACTAGGTTTCATCACTCTCAGTGAGTGACAATACCTCCAGGCTCAGTCAGCCGCAGTAAAATAATTTCAGCTAAGACATCTTTTAGAAAGAATGTTACATTACTAATCAAAACCTAACTAACTTTCATTCAGATTGGTTTTAGTGTAATATGTGTGTACAGTGTATTCATACACCCGTGTATCTACTGTGTATAGGGAGCTCACAATTGCACAAATAAAAATGTACTGAAATGTAGCTGTTAATAAGAATTTCTAAGAGTTTTTCACCCCCAAGTGTTAAAGGGATACTCCACTTTCGCAAAGTTAGGGAACTCACTGGAGACAGATAAAAAAGAATGGTCAAAATCAGTGCTGCAGGCGGAGATATCCTGACTTTCAGCACTGGATTCCAAAATTCTCATAATGCAACACAATAGCATCTTTTGTTAGACTCTCCCTGTCTGGCAAAATGGCCACATCTTTCAAACCACACACCTCCCGTTTGTAACGCAGGCTTTCTGCTAAAGATTTTAAGTTTCAAACCCAAGCCAAGAAAAAGCTGATGACATCATTTGGGTAAATTTCTCAGACTTTGGAAAGCTCCCTTCAGAGCCACAAGTGACAAGTAAACTGATCTCCGTGTGTAAAATTGGTGGAGTGCCCCTTTAAGGCCGATATTTTATTATTGTGTGGTCAGTGGTACACAAATGATCCACCAATAACAGCAACCCCATTTATTTTTCCTTCCAAGATTGCAGTGGTCGATAGTAAAGGGCCTGATTGCATTTTATTTGAGGATAGCTAAGGCCATACTTTCTTTTCTATTATTTTGTCCAACCAATTTATATCAATGAGAGAAGGCTTAATAACAGAGACACCTCTCTGTATAATGCAGTACAGTTCAACAGCACCACAAACATTCTCCAAAATGATGAATCATAGAACTGAATCAACACCTCTCTAAAACAGTTTAAACAAAACCAGAACATCATAAACTAGGTGTACCTAATAAACTGGCAACTGAGTGTATACACCGCAGTGTTGTAAAAAGATTGCCATTACTACAGTACAGTAACTAACCATTGCCGTACAGAACCAGCAGCCCAGACACCATGAGGACAGGATGCCAGTTGAACTGCTGAGCTGTACCATCCCAGGAGAAACCGCCTCGCCAGTGTGACCTCCAGCAGCTCACAAACAGCAGACAGAGCAGGCCCAAACACAGGCACAGCACGTAGGTGACATAGAAAAACACAGACGGCCTCATATCTGTGAGTTTGAGAGGGAGGGGGTATAAGGTATTGTGTCATGAGTAGGACATAGTGAGTTTATGTGAGTGTTTGAATGTAAATGTGTGCCAAAAGAAAAGGTTTCTGTATTGAATATGTGGCACAAGAAGTCTACACACCCTTTACTTGAGTAAAAGTTATAATACAACAATGTAAAAGCAAAGGTCCTGCATTAAAAATCCTACTTAAATAAAAGTATTTTAAGCAAAATGTACTATTAAAAGTAAAACGACTGTAGAATAGTTCATTTCATAGTGTTACATATAGATTACAGTGCTGGAGGAGGTGAGGCTAATTTTAACTACTTCATATACTGTTGGGTAGTTCACTCTCTAACATTGCAAAAGCCCCACTCTTATAATGACAATTCTGGTTATAATTGGGTCCTAAAAACCTTATTTTCTTAAAATGAGTGAAAATATTTTACTTTAACTGTATTGTTAGTCCAGTATGCACCTTTAGTGACTCAATTATAGACTCAAATGACTTGAGAAGAATGAGATTTTAGCAGGGAGCAGATGTATTTTAATTGAAAAGGTGATCATATGCTTTATATGAAAAATCTTAATGAGTAAAGAAATTAGTAACTAAAGCTCTGCAGTGCAATGTTTACCTCTGAATTGTAGTGAAATTGAAGTATAAAGGAGCATTAAATGGAAAAGCTCAAGTACCTCAAAATTGTGCTTCAGTGCAGTACTTGCATAAAAGTACTGTTACGTCCCACCATTCCTCAATGCACACAGAAAAATATAATACCTTTGCCATTACATATTCTTCCTATGATACCGAGCGTAACTTTTCTAAAACAAACTATCCATTTCATGATTCATACTCACCAGACGAGTGTTTCTGTCCCTCAACTGAATCCTGCCTCTTTACTCTCTTTCTAGTTAAAGATGTTCCCAAACCCCAACCGTAACATCAGATTTCCTGTTGTTTTGCCGTCTGTTTTACATCCAGTCATTTGGAGATGATCTTAGGCTGTTACAGTCGCATTCATCAGGAATTGTGTCTGATTTTAAATAAGTCTGGTGGTTAAGGGAGGGATGGTTTTAGTGGGGCGAGGTATGTTATGACAGATGGTTGTGACACGGAAAAAAAGAAACAATTTTCCCTGCATTATACTGTTCAGTGTAAAAAAAAAAAAAAAGGATTACAAAACAGATTTCAGGTTTCATAACTTGTCACTTTTTGCTTGGTCATGTTGATTTGCCATGGACTATTGATCTTATTACAAAGCAACCTGACTGTAACATTAAAATGTTAATAAGACATATTTATATAGCACAGAGTTAAGGTAGAAGTAAGGTGAGGTCAAGCTTTTACAAAATACTTCAAAAAAACTTTAACCGGAAGTAGCACTAATTACAGCTGCTCGATCTAATTAGGTATTAAACTTAGGAGGATTAAACTACACAAGATTTTCATGAACTGTAAAGCCATATGGTTTCACACTATTTAACTCGACAATGACTTATGTATGAAGTGTAGTAAGCATGAGCCATCACTAATATGTTTTACATAACTTCCTTTCAAGCAGACCAATAACATGCTGTATTGCATGCATGAACTTGTTGACTGAGCCACAAAGTAAGGCGTGATGAAGATTTTTTTCTTTTTGAAAACAACCACGTGGGTGATCGAGACCCCTTAGCATGTCATGTAATTTACCACAGACTGTCATGGTTTGAGGGTCTATGTTCCACTATTTCCTGTTTTATTTTGGTAAGAGTTCTTCCCTCATGTGTCGTGTAGTTTTACTTCCTCTCTGTTTGCTTTTCCTGCCATTTTTGACTATCTGATCAGTTTCACCCGTGTCTCGTCTCCCCTACCTGAGTGTATTAAAATCTGTGTGTTTGCTTTGTTCGGTGTCAGATCGTCTTTGTATCATGTGCCCCGTGTTTGTTTCCTAGTCCTGTGGTTTCCCAGTTTTGGTTGACTTCTTACCTGGACTTCTCAGCTGCCTTTAGTTGTTTTATTTCGCCTTCTCTTTCGGATTTGTTTGCCCCTCAACCTTTGTTCTCTGCCTGCCTCAATACTAAGTTTTCATGAAATATCATTGAACTTCACCTGCTCTGCCTAGTTTGTCTGCGCTTGTGTCTTTTCCCTGTTGTCCGGCATACCAGCTGTAACACAGACCTCCAGTATGAATAAAAGGTTCACTGTGTAGCAACAATCCTGAGATCTGGACCAAAGCAGATGATCACAGAGGGCCAGTCACGCAAGCGGAGTGACACTGCATGAATGTGTAATCTCATTTTGCTTTGTAATGACGAATGCAAATGCAGGAGAACTGTGAAGCTGAGCAGCAGTTTTATTGGAGGCATCAAAAGAGACATGTTATGTCAACTGCAGTAAGAATTCCATAATTTGAAAAAATATTCAGGTGTTCAATGTGTAGTTTAACAAGTTAATTTAGACCTGCTTGTGACAGCAACATAAAGTAGTATTCTACTTTCTCATTGTCTGGATGTGTGCACAGAATGATGAATAGATGAACAAAGGTGTTAATCTACAAGTCATAGAGCAGCACAGTAACTGGAGCGCTCAGCACCATGTTGTGTATGATTTGTTTGGAACAAATGTTTTCATCATCTTCATCCTCCACGAAGACGGACAGAAAGTGATGAGCGTCCCAGGGCACTTCCTGAGTCTGAGAGGCCAGCACACGGATGCAGTTGATATCTTTTATGAAGCAGAATTTTTTGCCTCCAGGACCGACAGACGAGCTCTCTTCATCACCTCCAGACTGGGAGGTGAGGAAGGCGTCGATCTCCTGAGCCTTTTCTGTGACAAATATTCGAATGTTCCTTTTGCTGTGGTTGCTCATCTGGCATGCAGTGTTGTTATTTCCCATTTTCTTATGTCTGATATGACTGGTACGATTGGACTGCGGGTCTTGCTTGAGGCTGTAATTTAAAAATAAAGAGTGACAGTCCTCATAACCTGGATTAAAATTTGTGGACATATAGAAATGTTTTATATACCAAAAAACAATGCACCTACACCCCAGGCCAGTACACCTTTTCCTCCACATTTTAATACTTATATTATGTATGTTTATAATTCTTTATCTTTCAATTTTTAACATTCATATTTATTTTTCCAATTCATATTTTTACTACAATTATAATTCTTTATTGCACACCAGCTTTTAGCAAAGACTCATGCCACGCTGCATTTTACCTGCATGTTAAATAAGCATGTGACAAATAGAACCTTTGCATCATTGAATTTTATTATTTTAAAGGCAGTGACTGTCTTTGGAGTACAACTGTGACATAATCAATACAAAGTAACATGGAATGATCAATGCCAAATTAGTGCAAAACATGAGTTTTACATATAGACATAACAGCATCCGCCCCATCTGGTTGTTCTTTTAGTTTTGATTGAGCCATGTTCACTCCAAGAAATTAAGTCTTCTGAGAGAGCAAAATTAGCAATTCTTTCTTCTCTACATACAAGAAAACACATGCACTAATTTGTATTTAACACAGATCAGTTAACAAAACAGGTTTAGTGACCATTTTAGTCTTTTCTTAACATCTAGTCTGGATCAAAGACAGAACGAATTCTTACCTGCTGCTACAGTGAAGGCAAGGTGACAATAATTGTCCCTCTCTTCCTGACCTAAGCAGAGTGTGTCTTATGGACAAAATCTGATAATATGCAAAATTTTTTAGCACAGGGCAATATACTGTATGCACCTGCTTCAAAAGAGCAGGGCCAATGTGGTATCTTTACATCTCCTTTACTTGCCGCTCACATCTGTGAACTAAACTGTTTTGCCAGTGAAGAAACATTAATAATACAAATGAACGACATCCTTAATCATCATAAAAGTTAGCGTACTCGGTTGAAAGTGTTTTCTCACTGAGTTTTTATAAACGGTTTTGTCTGATTCAGGTGTTTCTGTATTTACAGTAATCTGCAGGGAGCAGTCAATACAGGGACAAGGCTGGTGTTATTCTTTTTGTCAACAAATCATGAAACGATCAAAAGCAATCTCTCTCAATACTTTCTGACTTTCCTACCTTGTCTGTGCCACTCAGCCCCAAGCACATTTGTCCCACTGAAGAAGTAAATATTTGAAAACAGGTAACAAATATATAGTTTCTTTTTTCTATAAAGGTTTAATAATTTCCTAAAACAGCAGGGCATTCTAGTTTTTAGCAAATGTTACTTAAACAGGACAGAATAGTGCATTTGTTTGGGGACTATTTTTAATTGCGGATTAATACACAATTGGTACTCTAGTGAGTATTTCCAGCAGCAGGATGGTGTATGTGGGATCGGCTATAAATAAACTACAGTGCACATGTTCATGGTAATGAAGGAACATGTCACCCAATGCAATAGTGTGGCTCACTGACGTGTTTTTAATTTTTTTTGGACAACAATGGAGCTCTATGGCCCAGAGGAAGAAGCTGTGTCAGGCTTTGGATACACAGATGATACTTGTTAGTAGGATCAATTAATTTAGGGTTTTGGTCTTTTCATGGAATTTGTAGACAAAAAGAAGAATCTGGAATATCAGTAGACTAGATATTTTACTCTGAAATGCGATATGGCAGTGGCATTATGGGAAGTACTACGTTTGTCCTTGGGAACATTGAACGTGAAAAAACAACCAGTTAAATTTGAAGTGGAGAAGCTATATAACTCATTAGGAACAAGGTTCCACTTTTCTATACGGTTTACCACTGTGGAAGTGAAAAAAAGTTGCCTCTTTGTTATTACAGCACCTTGTTAGATAGAGCAGAGCCTTTATTTGCTTGATGGTTTGCATATTCAAAGTGAAAAAAATACAGTAATGATAAGAGCATTACTGTTGGGTTCATGCTGCCTTCCAGCACTCATTCTCAGCACAATGAGGCCGTGGCTGCTGCTGGTGAGCCTGCTTGTCTCTGATCTGAGTCCCCTTGGGGACATGGACTGGGTCATGGAAAACTACAGCTGGAGGTTATGCAGAAAACTGCTTCTCAATGGACAGATGGCTCCCCTAGGACTGGAAATACTTCAAACCCAAACTGAACACCACTGCATGTGTATCCAGAGAAACTGTGTGTATGTTGTTGTGCAGCGCAAACAGAGGACCTCCCCTTTTTACTGGGCATACACAGTCCATGATGATCATGGAAGCAGTTTATCTCATCAGGAATTTACAGAAATAATCCAAAGGATTCATATTCCAGCACTGGTATGCTTATTTCAATCAGCATTGGTGTGAATCTCAAAACATATGTAGCTACTTTATTTCTGTACTTTATCAACAAAATGACTTTTTCCCTATGTTGCATTCTCTGTTGATGTACTGAATTATGATCACAACTATTGCCACTATATTCCATACCTTACGTGAGCTGATATGTGAATAACTCCTTTTGAGATTTCCTTCTCTCAACTTACCATAAAATATACCCGGATATCAATGAATGCTGCATGGTCAACATGTGTAGTGGAGTAGTGTGCTGAGCAAAACACATGCCATTAAAGTAAAAGCTGAACATGGAGAGAGACAGAATCACAATGAAGAGTCTACAGCCATGCTAACAGCTCCAAAGTATTGAACAAATTAAAATTTTGACCTGATGATGGTGCTAGATGTAAAGTTAACGGATCACCACAGATATTACAATTCATCCAGAGAGACATGACTGTTTCTACAAAATTTCCATGGTAATCCATTCAAGAGTTATACAACATGTCACTCAAAACCAAACATATCACCCTCATGGTGGCGCTAGAGGAAAAGTCAGGGGATCACCAACCTTAGTAGATGAGATATTTCAGTCTGCACCAAAGTGGTGGATCGACCAACTGACAATGCCATGCCTAGAGCCGCTAGCGTGGCTAAAAATATTCACATGAATGAAGTAGTGTACTGGTTGTTTTTATGTTATGACTCATGCATTTGTCTGGTGGCAGTTTTGTAACTAATTCTATCTTTCCCCCCTGTCACTCCAGGTTGTTTCTCGCCTTCATGGAGAGGGGAAAAGCGTACCAGTATTTCTGGTAAAATCAGATACTCTACCAGCACTGCATGTTATTAGCAAAATCCCACCAACTAAGACTGGTGGTGAAGCCAGTCACATTGCCATGGATATAATAAAAGATCATCGTGATTCAGGGTCTGCATGGTTACTGCATCATCACACAGCTGTCTCAGGCCACAATTTTCAGGCTTTCTTACTGGAGAAATCCAAGAGCCGGGCGCCTCCCACCACTGTTCAACTGCAGAAAATGCTGACAAAGAGATACTGTGCTGTTATAGCTGTGATTGTTTCCTGCTGCTTTAAAGAGGGTGAAACAAGATCAGCAGTGAACATCAAGAAAATATCCAAAGAACAAATCACACAACCACAAATAAGACAAAAAGAGAGCAAACAGCGAGCGATGGACATTAAAGTTCTCGTGCAGTATGATAGACAACGGCCTTCAAAAGCTGTAGTCAGTCAACATGACATTTTCCAAGCTGCTGCTTTGCACTCTGGCAGCTCTTCAATGAAAACCTCAGATAAATCACAACCGGAGAAACAGAGAAATGCAGTCAGAATTATAAAGACAAATGAACATTTAAACTTGGATGAAGAGTCCTTGAAGCAACATTCTTTAAAAGCTGCACCTAGTGTGTATGATGATGTACTCTTTTTGGTATGCAGAAAGAAGAGAGGATCCATAAATAGACCACAGTATAAGATAAAGGCTACTCGGGATGATAATAAAGAGGATTCCAATGGAAAGATCATCACAAAACAAGCAGAGGGAGAAAGTGAAACAAAACAATCACATACAAATACTATAGAAAATGGAAACCAGAAGAGATTAGCATACAGCCTACAAGCAGACTTTACACAAAAAAAAGACAGTGATGTCGATCACAAACAAATGCTTACTGAGGTGGGAGAAGAAATCTTATTCATGTCACTGCTTCCAGCCACAGAGAGGGAGGCACAAACAGAACCATCATCGGAAAGAAAACTTATTCTGAACACAGACACTGGGTGGAAAACAGTAAATATAGCCATAAAGCAGCTGGATGACCCCCCACCCATGACTAAAGTTATAAAGGAATACTTTATTATTGAACCAGATAACTCAAAATGGAAATGCTTGAAAGAAAGCACATTTTCATTAGAAATGTATGCACTAGATAGAACAGAGAGAATGGATATAAAACCAGCAGAACATACAGCTAAAGTAACTACAGTGTCTGCATATACTGAGGAACAGGTCAAAGAAACCATAGAGAAAATAGAACACACAGAGACTAATAATCCACCTCATAAAAATATGAGCATAAATCATACTAAACAAGAGGAAAATGCCCTATCAGAAGAATCAGTCACGCCTTCACTTCCCTCACTTGAAAGGATGGAAACACAAACTGCAAAAACAGAGAATATAGCAGAGACAACTACAGTAAACATGGAGATAAAAGAGACATCAATTATGGAAGTCTTCAATCAAGACATCACACAGAAAGCAGACGGACTGCCAAGTACAGAGGAGACGCCAATGACCACAACGAGTCCGGAATCTGAGCCCAGATTTATAAGATGTAAAAGTAATAATATACAAGCTACGTCAGCTACGACTGTAAAGTCTTTCTCAGGCCTCAGGATGAGAGAAAACATCCCAGCAGATACAATCAAGCTTCATGAAGGCACAGAGAATGAGGAAAGAGCTACAACAAACAGACCACAAAATGAAAGAAAAGAAGACCAAAATGATCCAAAAGTGAACTCATTTACATTTGCAAAACCCTTACAAACGATCCACCAACAAGAAACAGACAAGCTTCCAAAAGTAAGTGAAGTTGCAGTACCAGATTTCTATGAACATCCTGGTCAAATTAAAGGAATAGTTTGTGATCTGACATGGAAAACAGGCATATTATTGGATATATTCCCCCCCCCCCCATGAATTATTGATCTTTGAGAGCAAAAATGGTGCATTGCATGATAATAGGCCACTTAATTTAATGAATTATTTGTTCTAATCCTCACACAATAATTCAAAAAATGAATTTCCATAAAAGTAATATACTGTAGGATTAAATTGGTCATGTTTCACTGTTCTTGATGACATTTCTCAGCAGTGAATGTACTGATGAAAAGTTCTCCTCCACAGACTACAGATGATAATATGCCACTCTGCAGAGGGTTAATACATCGCACTGAAGCTGGATGGAAACACTGTGTGAAGAGATTTGCAGGAACGGGATCAAAGATGTTTTCCTTAAGGGAACCCACAGATGCATTTAAGGATACAGGAGTGCAGGAGAAAGAACATACATCTATCAGAGACCACAAAGACAATGTTCTTAATGATGATAAATATGATCATTTCTATTATTTTGATGGAGTACTGAGAAGAGTTCAAAATAATTTTTACCCTTATTACAAGAGACAGAGACGGCGAAAAAGGAGCCACGACAACACAGAGAATAATGTTTTCACATTAAGCAAAAAAGAAAATCTTCTCAGTTACATTCGACGTCTTACTTTAAGAAATAAGGCCAGTCACATCAAATGATCAGGCACTGAAGATGA
This sequence comes from Siniperca chuatsi, assembly GCF_020085105.1. NCBI lineage: Eukaryota > Metazoa > Chordata > Actinopteri > Centrarchiformes > Sinipercidae > Siniperca > Siniperca chuatsi. The sequence goes on from NC_058059.1 coordinate 5,500,998, forward strand.
TGTGCAGAGAAGAACTCACTGATGTTGAAAACCGTGCCTTTTTTTGCAATGACCTGAACCTTGCAAAAAAATTAAAATAAAGCTACAAAATATAGAAACACAGCTAAGCACTAACAACAGTGATGTTTATTTTTACCTGCTGGCCAATAAATGAAAGGCTACAGCGTATCCTGATTGACGAGTTGAGTCTGCCATGTGAGAATGTCATCAGCTCTACACATCACAGCAAATAGAGTATAAAGCAGGAAACAGATGAATAACTGTGTAAGTAAGTAGGCAACATACAAAACCTCTGATGTTTCCTTATGTGCAAGTAATATATTATTTGTAAGATTACTGACAATACTGACACTTTGAGACCTAATGTTGATATGTGTCCAATAGACAGTGCGGGGAGGACTTAAGTAATATGCTTTTGCAGTATACTGAAGCTATTATGGCCCTGCGGGTCAATTTAGCTATACTTTATACTTTGCGTATGATGATAATGTCCATCAAAGTAACTCAGAACACAACTTCTACCTCTGAATGTAGTTTATAAATGCTTTTTGTAGATTTGCTTTGTCTACAATAAACTCATCGCTTATGTTTGATGTGCGCTCAACTGTCTGCAAGACATTTCAAATGGCCGCAATTTGTATTTTACTTAAAAGTGATTGCATACAGTAAACAGAACCCATTTAAAGCTTAGTAAACTGATTGGTGAGGTTTGGTAGTCTGTTTAATACAACATTTAATCCATAACTTCATTTTAACATGATCCTGTTTCTCAGCACAAACCACACTGAGGCAAATACTTTGAACATTTATTGCACTTGCAAAGAATGACAATTCTTATTATGCACTAGAGAGTAAAAACATCATTTGCCTCAGTGATATTGTTTTTAGTGTTAGTTAAAGGCTACTGGTATAAATATACACTTGGCAGACAGTTTCTCCCCTGGAATAGGTAAAGCTAAATGGATTGCAGCCCTTGTGCACAGAAATTGAGGTCCCCATGGGTAGAGACTGCTTTTTGAGGGTTAAGACCTGGTTTTAGGGTACAGGTTACAATTAGGTTAAGGGTAAGGGGCTAGGGAAGGCATTATGTCAATGACCCCACGGGGATAGTGAAACACACACACACACACACGTTTGTTTCACTATTCCTATCTCTATTTTTATCTACCCCATGGTGACACAAGTCCCCATGGGTTAGTGTGCATTCAGGTTAAAGTCCCCACTGGGATATAAGAACATGAAACACACACACACACACACACACACACAGAGTCCAACTCTCTATCCTAGAAATTATAATATTAATATATTAATATTTATATAATAATAATTTATTTTGCCAAATATGTTTTGCTACCTTTTTGTACTGCACAGAATATAAAGTTAATTTCTAGGAGACTGGGTTGCACAGGCCCGCACACTTTCTGCCAGGGCAGCTAGATTGAGATGTCATTTTCTAAGCTGCTTTAAGAGAGACATGATGGCTTTAATAAATGTTTTTCATGGCAGACATTGTGACTTGTCACAGGTGTAACTAATAACATTGATAATGGCTGCATTCTATTCAGGTGTACAAGTTCTAGCGCCCTGCTCTTGTGCGTGCTGGCACACCTCAACTAAGCATCATTGTTATTAGTTACACCTGTGCTTTTCCTATTATGACAAATCAAAATGTCTGCCATGACAACAGCCTATTACCTGAGGCTGGGTGATGCAAGTGTACTGTTGGCTTGGCGATTACAGAGTCGGTGCCCAAAATTCAGAGAGTAGCAGTTTTAAAGTCTGATAGAAAAACCAAAAATAGACAATTTAGTGAAGGGACTATGGGAATGCCCATGTCTGGGTCACCTGTTCAATGTGTTTTTGGTCTTACAGCAGGTTTTCAGAGGGACACAATGTCCTTCTGAAAATGTGAATTGTCCTCTTCAAGTTTATCCTGTATAAATTCAATAAAACAGCAGGTAAACAATTAACTTTATTTGTTTGTAACAAAACACAAGTGTAGAAAGAAAAAGCAGCTATTAGAATACCACTAAGCTCTTGAAAGTACATCTATGTAGCATTGACCTTATACAGTTAATGGTACCATAATTACTCTAGCCCTGTACATAATCAGTTACAGCTATTTCTAATGAGTGGATGTATGTACTTCTTGGCTGTATTAAAGTCCATATTACCATATGTTAATTTAATATTTAATGTAACAAATGTAACAGATAATGACCCTTCTGACCTGAGATAATACCAAGGTTATTAAGTCTAAGGATTTAGACCATTTGTGATTCTCTTCCTTTAGTTATTGGTGTGTTTCAAAAATACATCCTACTTCTTAAATCTTGGGATTTGACAGATATGTATATTTGACAATAAGACAAGCTATCTGTCATGGTAATGGTTACAACTAATAATACCATATTAGTGTTTGATCTGCACAATGAGTTATTTATTTTTTAGTGTAACTAAACATGAAAACATCAGTAATTTCAAACAATTCAAAGACGGTTGTCTGTACAAAACATTTATTTAAAATTGACATAAAAACAGCTTTGATGTATTTGCATAATTTATATCTGAAATCCATGACAAGCAAACAATAACTAAGGGGGAAATGGCTTAATTGCAACGCTGAACAGAACGTTTTTTTACACAAGTAAAAGGAAGTTAATTGAACAGCTTAGGACTTGAATTAAATATGTAAAAGTAAAAACACAGAAAATATAAAAAAAAGAAAGAAAGGTACACTCACATGAACTGCCACAGAGTGAACAAAACACACACTGAAGCCTATTCACTGCTATGCAACTTCAGGAAAGGCCAAGAGAAATTTTAAAACAAAAAAGGCTAAGAGTTGAGAAATGGATTCATTAAAAAAAAAAAAAAAAGATAAAAGGGAGAATGTTAGGTGAGAGATGGGTGTATAGGGTCCCTAGAAATTGATGCAGGCTGTTTTCATTGTCTGTCAATAGATGGCAGTGCCAGCACTGTAGCATCACTCTTCAGCAATAATATATAACTCTAACTCTTTCCTTTATACATAAGAGACTGCAGGTAAATGGGCAAAATCTAGTTTAAAATGTCACAACCTCAACAGTCAGCCACTCTGGCTGGTGTTTCTGTTGTTCTTAATAACTTCATACCTCACTATATTCATTTTGGTTTGTTAATAGAGTTGCATATATACATATACACTTTGTGAGGCTTGTATGCTCTCTGGACATTTGTATGTACATGTGACAGAATTAGGGAAATAAATTTGAGTTTCTTTTTAAATCCAGAAAAAGGTTTCCTTCATCTTGTCTGAGTCTAACCAAGACAAAACAATCCGTACCTGCATCCCATGTCACCGCTGACATGTACAGAAGGACTATTTGGTCAGACGGTTCACTATAACGGTTGGACTCTAGAGGTCAGTCCTCATTTTCTAAGACTGATGTCACCTCATCTCCAATTTGAAATGACTCATTCTGCATTTAGCATCATGAAAGCTTCAACACTGTGCTGAATGTGGTCTCAGTGGAAACTCACTTGTGAAGAAATGGCACACGTAACATTGACACATTGACAGTGTGGACCAGAGTGCTGCACTAAACGCAGTGTAGCATGCAGAAACAGAGTTCAACTAAACACTGCAAGTTTCAACCACACCTTGAACAATTTGATGTCAGTCATTTTGCCCTGTAACTAAACGTTATCACAACACAAATACAGTGTGTGCCTGTTTTCCAGGGTCGTTTTTGGCAATGGTATAAATAAGGAAAGTGAATTATTATTCATTACAATAAATATGTCAATAAATAAAATGACCTTGAAGTTCTCCAAGTTATATGGAAACATTATAGAAACATTTGACTAAACAGCTTGTGAAATTCCTTCTACAATGTCGTGTGTAGTAACACTGAACATATAAATGACTGGATGACAAAAACTGAAAACATGTCTCCAATGTGACTTGATTGTACAAAATCCATGACACTTTCTGAATCACTAGGCTCTATGAACATAATGAAATCATAATGAAAAATTAAACCTAAATAAATTTAGATTATCAAATGGCATAGAAGAGGTAAATCTTGTGATTAGTAAGGCTGCGAAGTGACCGTTGTCATAACAAATGGACTATATTTTCCTATCATTAGGAAAATGTTCATGAGCTGTTACATATGGTTTCAGATAAGCCTAATCTACCAAACAACAAATATAGCATGATTGTAGTTTCAAATCCTACATGTGCCAGAGGTCAGTGCAACAAAGAGGCACAGTATTAGTGACATAGCTAATGCCACTCCTACAAACCAGTGTATATTCTTGTCTCCAGGTAGTGTATTATGATCTGGGTAGACCAGATGAGAGACACACGCCCAGAGACTTCTAAGCTTTCAGTATTTGGATGCATGTTGCTTCATTAGAGCCTAAAACATGCAGCCATTTCTGCATGTGGAAGTTGACACCTTTATGTTATTCTGCTCTTTTTAAAAAAAAAAAAAAAAAAAAAAAAAAAAACCTTTTTATGTTTGTCTTTGATGGTAATGTTGTTAAATTTGCCAACAAAACTTATTCTTCATTTTCATTATTACACCTCCGCATTTGGCAAGTAGTCAACATCCTCAGAGCTCTGATCAATACGGCTCGACCTTCCCCTTTTTGTGTTTTTCTTTTGAAAACTACTGGCTTTTGAATACATGGCTGGTCAGCCACAAAGAGGTAAGCCTGTTTGTGAGACACAATGTCCACCGATAGTGTCTATGTGCTTTTAGTTTTTCTTGTATTAAGTACTTTGTGTTTACTTCAATTGCAGTTCCTGTTTCTTCTGCTTTCAGGGTGTGTCCGCGTGCTTGTAGTAGCCTCTCTGCAGGGCTGCAGAGGCGATGCTCTCAGCCGAGCGTCGCTGGTCCATACTTAGCAAAGCCTCTAACAGGTCATTGATGTCGGCTTTTAGTCCCTGCCTCTGCATCCAGTTCTTCAGCAGTTCATACACTTTGTCACCAAGTGCGCCATTCTCTGCTATCCGAATGTGGTTGTCACTGACTCCAATCATTCTGAAGAACTTGTTATGGATCCGCACATCAAGGTACTCGTCGAACAAATCAAAGCTCTTCTTTAGGGATTTTTCTGATCCTTAAAAAACAGAGATAAACAGATCAAATTTAGATTGGGAGACACAAAGTGGCACAATGTTAGTTGCTTACACGGAAACTCTGGATATAATGTTTATGTCATTTTACCTGTTTGTATTATCTTACAATGGACCTATAATGAATTGTTTACACTAACTTGCAACTAAGTTAAAGGGTAATTCATTGTTCCTAGCCATGTCTTCTTTAATTTAGCATGAGAAAAAAATCAACAGCAAAAAAGACAGCATGTTCCAACTCCCTGAAGGCTTAGATATGGCCTGACTGTCATGAGATTATTAATCTATCAAGCAGCTAATGTGAGATCTTGAAGAGATACTCTTTATTTGACTTCCCTGCAGACTGACATGAACTGTAATAAACTGTGATGCTTTCTGTTTACATCTGCCTTTTAGGGCAAATCAAGCGGCATGAAAAATAGATTAATGAAATGAGTAAAAAAAAAAAAAGAAAGTCTAGTAGAGGCAAAATCTCCCCCTCCCACAGCAGGAATCTTACCTAGTAGTGGCACCAATCGATGTCGCAGAGGATCATCCTAAATATATATAAGGGTGACAAAAATTTGAAAATGAAATATCAGAATTAAATACAAATGATTTGAATGTTTGAGATCTTTCTGATCTCCCTACAGTTTCCCCTCACCATGTCTGCAGGTGGCAGTCTGAAGGCAGTGGGGCTCTGGTGTGGGGTGTTACCAGAGGAAGCTGCTGTGGGCAGGGCTGACAGGCTAGTTTGAGACGAACTAGTGGTGTTGGGCAAACTGTCTCCTAGCCCTCGGTCCTCATCTTCAAGGGGAGGGGAGGCCTTGGTCATCCCAGGCTGAGTCTCTTGCAGCAGGGGCCGTGACTCTGGGCGGGACTCCTCACCCTCCAGACCTGCGTTCTGATTATTCTGTCTCTCCTCTGCTGTGGCTCCACTCTCGTCCTGACCAGATAAAAAAAAGTGGAGGATGGAAAACAGTGACATAACTGTGACTGCTAACACACATGGATAACCAATTAAAAAGCATTTAAAAAAAAGGTACACAACATGAAAGAAATCAAAAACAAAACAATAACTTACAATAGGAATCTTCACAATTTCACTGGAATCACAATGGCTCTTTGAACCTGTTTAAAAGCAGAAAAACAGAATTAGGAATACATCCTTAATAAGCAAAACAGCATTGCAAAAGTACAGTACACAATGTTAACTCACATGGTATTTCACATGAATACTGCTTGATTCTGATCCACCACACAGCCAGTCCCACAAGCATGATGATGATGACGATGGCCAGGAAAATGCATATCGGAATAACTGGAAAAAACAAAAATAAAATCAGTGAAGATGTACAATTAAGTTTAAAGTAACCTCCAATGTTAAGCAGTTTGTTTTGTATGAAACATTGAATGGAAGTTACCAATGTCTGGTGAAGAAGTAGGGGTTGGTGTAGGAAGGGCAGGGGAGGTTTTGGTAGGGGACGGATTCCGTTTTCGACACTCTGTGTTAGAAAAGGGGGTGCACTTCTTCACCTCCTCCTCCCCTGATTTACACCTGTAATTTTGTAGAAAAAAATAAATAAATTCCAGTAATAGTAAAACATACAAAAAACAACATAACCCTTAGAGCTTCTGGATTTCTGCTAGTCAGGGACTGAATTTGAATTGGATTGCAAGATAAAAGAAATTAAGTAGCTGTGTAAGATGGAAACCAAACAATGCAGTGGGGTTCTAAAGAGTCAGCCCAATATTCTAGGAATTACATTCATATTGGACGAGTCAGCACCTAATGATTTATGTCCAATGCAAACGTTCAGTGCCAGTGCAGGAGGTAATGTGCCATAGGTGGGCAGAAAGTAAGGGTGTGGTGGTTGGGGTGGTGGATGGGTGTGCAGCGAGTCTGACTTTCATGTAGAGGATAGAGCTGATCTTGACCTAACCTTAACCAAGTGTTTTAGTTTCCTAACCCTAACTATGTCTTAGCCATAGTTTATTTGCTATAACCATGATCATTCCGTAACCTTAACCACACTGTAGTTGCCAGGCGCAGATATTGTAGAAAGCGAGACTTTTTTTAATGTTGGCATGGGACGTATAAAACTTTGTCATTGAACGTAATCCTAGGTTTTGTAGAATCGCCCAATATCAACAGCCTTGTCTGGCAATAGGGTTGAAGAGTGGAACTGAAAACCATTTCTGGAAAGAAGTAAATGACACTTACTTGGCACAACGTTTGCAGACTTCGCAGGCCTGATCTGGGACACAGAAGGTACCAGGTCTGCACTGGCACCTGGTGTCTGTAGTTGTGCTGCAGGATGCAGTCTCAATCTCATCTGTGGATAGTGAAGTTGTGAGAAAGATTAAATGGCAGACATGGGCTTGTTTGTGAAATATCAAGACAATCACAGATAAAGAGACAAACACAAGACTAATCTACTCACTCTAAACATAATTAATGGCAAGTTACCACATCAAATACACAGACAGATATAAAACAATATGATATGATTATTTAAACCATGTCTTGTGTTATAAAATACAATGATGTTTACGCCAATGATACACAGACAGACAGGGGCAGTGAGGTTGTATGTATCTTGTTTTATGCTCTTCTTTGTATCATGAAATTAAAGCCATTGTGTAAAGCACACACACTGGCAGAGATCCTATGTTTAACCACAGATACCAGTCACTGGATGGCTAGACAGCAAAATGTAATTATCTCCACACATCTGTGATCACAACAGGTTCTATGTTAACAGCTCAAGAAAAGTACAAATTACTGGTCAACTCAGTGTGTAACCTGTAAGGCAGCTTTTAGTCTATAAAATAAGCGATGGACCAACTTGTGATTTAACTTTGTGAATCGTCTAGCAAGTAGACTCATAATAAATCTGTGAGCACTGGCATCTGTTAAAAGAGAGATAACATGGTGGACGTCTCAGCTAATTTGTAGGCAGTTAACAAATTATATGGTAACTTTTGGCAAAAAAAGATAAGTTAAATAATTGGGTTTCCAATTTTATCTTCCTTAGGATAAGGAGGGATGGAGAATCTGGCATGGTTCATTTCTTAAATTAAAGACCTAAAAAGACAGAAGCCCTGGCCTTTAAGATGCAATCAAAATGAATAACAAACCAGCGGTCCACCTCAACAGGATGACCTTTCACAGAAATGTGATGTCCATGCTTGCCAATTAAGAAAACATTGCAGTGTTTTGGTTGGTTTGGTTACAAAATGCGAGCACTATCTTGTAATCTTCTTCCACACCAATTTTCCTACAATTTTATTCAGACAATTCAGCTAATTTTGTAGCAAGCTATGACTTTTGTTGATGAGTTTTTAAGAACTCTGTAAAGCAGTTTTTCAGATATTCATTTCTAGTGCAAATTTATGACCGGATTCTCCTAAATGAGGACACGTTTAGTCAACTTTTCCACAGGAAAGGATTACAACTTTGCCTAGTCCACAGTCAGTCATCTGCTCGCAAACATTCTGTCACCTTCATTAGGAAATTGTTGAGAAGGTGTGTCAGCAGCGCTTTGTTGATGAGCTGAGAAAATGTGTGTATTTTATTGGGAGAAATCCTGTCTTTATCTGTCCATACATTTGAAGTGCACTTTATTGATCCCAGCCAGCTGACAGACTTGAAGTTAAGAGAGAGTTAAGACTCCAGTGTTTTTCTTCTCTCAGTGTTTCTCTCCACATTGAAATCGTTGTGTCTGACCTGCCATTAATTATTAGTGACTATCAATGTAATTATCATAATAACATAAGTGCAGTTGCAGTAGAATAGGCCTGTAGATATCACAGCTGCGACTTAAATTATTGTGAACTCCTCCTTGTCCTTGCCTCTTGTCAGTATTGTTGTTTTTTTAAGCTGGCTAGTGTCTGCACTCACTCTATACACAAACACTCACACAGAAACCACTGAGTTTACCTCACTACCTAACTGTGAAAATATGTCATAAATTTTTTTTTTTAAATGGTCATGGTTTGAATTTTGTGAAGTTTCTCACAATGATCCTATTGATTTAAAAAAAGAAAAGGTTCCTTGCAAGAGAAAAGGCCTAAGAGTATAATTTGTACAAAGAGTGCAGTTACAACAGTAGTTAAACAAAGCTGACTTTGTTGGACTTCGAAAATGCTGATGACATTGTTCAGTGACTTAATCTGCGCCATTTTGTCATATATGTTTACAATTTAATTAATTCAAATCAAGCAAGTTTTGTTGTTGTGTGTATTATCTCCAGTGGAGCCATTTTACCCGCTGTTGACAACACAGCCCACTGCTTCCTTCATGCTGTGCTAAAGAAGCCAATTTTGAAAATATGTGGTGTTGGACAGATTCTGTCTAGAGCCAGTTGTACTGTTGCACAGAGCAAGTGGTACTGTAGGTCAGTGTAGTGACAAATCATGGGTATCAGTTTTGTTACATAATTATGCTCAGTGCTGATTGGAATGTAACACATGCACAAGGGAGCAACAAAGCTTTAAATAGGATCTGAGCCAGGGTAAACACAAACCTCCATTAAAAAAAAACAAAAAAACATTCAGAAGTGGCAGACTGGCAACAAGTCAATACTCGACTTCCAGTCAGGCTGCTGGTGTTTTGAGGAATACACTATAATTTCTTTATTATGTTATTATTAAATTGGCTGGTGCTTTGTAAAAGTCTGTGTTGGGGTGGAGAGGGCGGGGCATACAAGGCACAAAATCAGAGTGAAGTGTCTGTTTAGCCCAATCTGAATAACAATAGACTTCTGCGTACTTCCTGTCTACTCTAAGTAATTTATGCAGTTGACCTAATCTGAGGTATACCTTAAATGAATAACAACATGTTCTGAATGAAAACTAAGATCACAGGTGAAATATCCTCCACAACATTCATAATAAGGCTTTGTTTTAGAGAGACAACATGCAGAACCATGGTTTAAACTTCAAAAAAGCAAAGCTCTATCTGGCACCATAAATCATTAAATCAATTAACTTCCTTATCAATATGACATATTTCCCAACTGGAGGTTCTTAAGTGTTGCAGATATCAGTGCAGTTAATTTCAAGTTTAAAGTAGTCCTGGCAAGGGCAACATTTAAAAAAAACAAAACAAAAAAGAAGTATTCACATTTCCTTTGCCGTGTTCAAATAAATTATTACATGGTCGTAAATAAGTTTAAACTAGAGCAAAACACATAAGCGCTATCGTAAAACTGCAATGAATGAGCACAAAACACATCCTATGTAACAGTAGTCTCTTTTCTGTAGCTCCAGCCTTTCATTAGACACAAAGACGCCCAGTGTGGGAGACAATGAGACACAGCCACACCCGGTTCAACCAGGTAAGACAGACACACAAGCAAGTCTCCTGAGACACGTAACACACTCACATTCAGCCTACGAAACAAAACAACAAAGACACGCCCTACTACTCCGTGTAACATCATAAGATCACATTTTCATGAGTGGATCTGAAAGGCAGGGGCACAGACAAAAGGGTATTAACTTTCCCAAACAATATATCTTTGACTGGATTACAGAAGACTCTACTTTGGAATTAAAGGCCAATCCGGTTAGGTGTTATTTAATTTTTTTTTTAAAACTACCTGGGACTTTACTACATTATTTTCAATATTCAGATTTGACAAAGCTATTTCCTGGTTCAACCTGGATGGGTACACAATTAGATGATTAATTCATTAGTCAATTCTACAGAAAAGTAATCGTCAACAAATTTAATCATCTTAATTGTTAAGTAGTTTTTTTTGCACAAAAATGGTAAAAAAAATTGGTTCCTGCTTCTAAAATGTGATTCTTTTTAGGTTTTCTTTGTCTAATGGTAAATGGATCATCTTTGAGATTTGGACTGTTCAGACAAACAAAGAAATCTGAAGACGTTAACTTTTTTTTTACTATTTGCTGACATTATACTGATCAAACAACCAATCGCTTAATCAAGAAAATAATCAATTGACAACTAATCGATAATAAATTTTAGTTGCAGCTCTATTAATATGGTTAAATGGGTGGAAAAAAGTCTCACCGTCTGACCACTCACGCTGATTGGCAGAATGGACCTCATTGTAAAGCTGCTTACCCAAATCTTAGTGAATTAAATAATAAGCTAAAAGTGCAAAAACAACACCCAGGTTGTAAAAAACAAACTTGGCAAAGCCAACTATTATATCATTTCTAAAAGGATTATCATTAATCCTTCCCACCAACTCAATTACAATTATGATATTATAAAACACACGTCAAGCTTCAAACAGACAATCTTGTTACCTGAGCGGCAGTGTGTACAGGGCAAACAGCGGTTCATCCCGTTGGAGTGTTCTGTGTAGGTCTGTCCATGCTCACAGGGAAGACAAGTCCCTTGTTCTTGGTCTCTCTCACATGCCTTCTGCACAAAGGTTCCTGCAAATAAAACAAGAAAAGTCAAGTGATAAATATACACAAAAAACAGGCAATAAAAGTCCTGTGTAATCTTGGCATCATTAATGTGATGCATTTCCTGTTGAAGTAGGATGCTGGGACAGCACATACCACAGCAAGGGATCACACTGTGTTATGTGCTTCTAATCTGTAAACCAATGGGATATCAGCTAAATAGAGGAGTGGGCTTTTGAGTTTTTCTTTACTTGTCCATGATTCACAGTTTTACACGAGATGACAGGTTTCCAGGAAGTTAAAGTCTGCATTTCATGGGGACTAGGAGGAGGACAGGAACCGATTCACTAAACTACACAGTGATTTCTCCACTGGTCGATTGACATGCTTAGAATTTTTATACTCCGTTCATGCACGCCACGAATAAAACCACTTGATTCTCATGTGTTTTCAGGATTTATCTGATGCACAAATGAAAAAAGAGACACAGTAGCGAATGGGAAAAATGCAACATAGGAGAAGACATTTTTAGTAGCCTGACTAAATAAAAGCTCATACTGACAAAAAATTTCACACCATTAAGTGGTCACCGTGGCTTTTAAGGATGTGGTAAAAACTGACCAACTGGCAAGAATGCAAGAAAACAGAAACACAAAAGTGGGAAAAACATAAAACCCAAGAGAAATAAAAGATTTTTCTACAGTGTCACAACCAGGCAGTGATGATCGGTTTTATCAGTTAATATCTATTAATGATCTGTCTCTCATAAATAACTTTATACTTTTGTCTCCGTCTTTGTGCACACTGCTGATTTTCCTAAAAGGCATTATTTCCATTGTTACTGTAAATTAAGATTTTAGATATAAGAAATCAAGTTGATCTGCAAGAGCTCTTGCTGAACTATCGCTAGTTTTGTAGGCTTGAAGGTCTTCTAAGTCAAACTGACAAACAACATGATGAAAGGAACCTTGAGGTTTTAAATACTCTTGCTTTTAATTGTCTGTTTACATATAATTTGATTTAGGGGCATGTGTTTTAGAAATAAAGCATTAGTTGATAAAGTTGGAAATAGTGAATGATGAATGTGAATCAAAACCCAACTTAAATTAAAAGATTTTCAGAAATTCAGAATGGCAAATGAAATAATTAAATCAGCTAGCAGCAGCATACAGTAATTGCATCTTGGCTAAATATGTTCTGAGCTAAAAAAAAAAAAAGTTAATAGCCTTACCAAATTCTTTACATAATCAATTAAAAAAGGTAAGTATTTAAAAATAACCCCTACTTTATATTCTGCACTTTTCACTTCACTTTGTGCTTTACTCTGATCTGCTGAAATGGAGCAGTTTGCCTTCTGCTCCTGGCCATCATGCATTCTTTCCAGACCAGGCAGAGAATATTTGCAAAACTCATTTGGGATACAGTTCAGGTTATGGGTTTGACATTTGACTTAAGTTTTTTCACACAAAATACCATTCTAAATGTTGGCTCTAGCTTGCACTCAGTTCTTGTTCTATTAGAAGACATGGATCAATGTTTTAGGATACAAGAAACGATACAATTTGTTGATCAGAGGGAGTTTCAGGTTGAAATGTTGCAGCAGACGTACTTATACAGGCCCACATTGATCATATGTTTCGTTACAACTGGAGCTGTAATGGCTACTGTATATTCTACTTAATGTGATTATCCTTACCAGCCTGGCAATTGAGGCAGCAGAGTCCCTGGTGGAGGTACTGCTCATTCTCGACACATGTTCTGTGTTGTCGACGGGTGAGGTTTGTGGATTCATCGCTGGACCAGTGAGATGCTGGAAGTTCTGCTGCTTGACAAACCAGCCCGATGAGGAGCGTTGCCACCAACACCTGAATTATCAAGGTCAGGGAGAGAAAGAGGGAGGCGTACAGGGAGAGAAAGAGGGGAAATAAAGACAAAAGCTTTACATTATTTTTGTGTATCCACAGTATACAGACTCGCCCACTCAAACTCACTAGATGAAGTAAAGAGGACAGTAAAGAGGAGAGTCTATCTTCATAGGAAACCTTGTGAGAGCAATGTACGACTTAATTTGAACCATCTGATCTGAACATCTGCCGTGGGAAAGCAATTAAGGGAGTCATCCACTGGTCAGAACTAGAGGCAAAACAATCCTGTGTGTGCAGGATGTAGAGCTATACACTAACTACATGCAGCGCAACAGGCAACCAAACTTAATTACTCCATGATCTGGTTTTCTTGTAGGAAAGGTTTAAAAAGCACAGACTCTGTTTCTTCTACTGTGGGTGTAACAGAAAGGGTTTGCTAAGGTATCTCAGCTAACACCAGCATGGTGCCCATATCAAATGGGATTCCAGAAATCCATTCATGTGCTAGATAATAACAGGCTTGTATAGGTGGGGTACTGAGAAGAATACAGCCGAACACTTTAGTGTGGCCCCCAGGCGCTGGTGTTTATTCACACACTTTTCACCATGTCAATGTGAGAAGGCCCCATTCATTGGCAAACAACACACTTTAGTGCCTCTACTTCAAATGACCCACATTCTTAAAGCCCGGCTCTTTGAATGCCACGACATGTGACACCGCCACGAAGCGCCTCAAACGCAACGCGACACCTCCTGGGTAAATGAGAGGCCTACATTTGGAGGTTTTGTCTCTCCTGTGCACCCCCCCCCCCACTAGCCCAGGAGAGATAGAAACAGGTTAGGGTGAAGAGGGCGAGGTTGAGAGGGAGAAAGAAAAGGAGGAGGGTCGATTCAAAGTGAGAAATTGTAGACAGCGAGTTGAAGATGGGATGTTCTGCAGGGAATAGGTTGCCTAAAAAGACAGTGTGGGAGAATGAGAGGAATAAAGACTGAGAGCAGATAGACAGAGGTAGAGAAAGAGGGACAGGCTAGAGCTGAGACTGACTCCTGACGCTAGACTTGGCTCTCTGGAGGGCCGCCATGCCTTGTTGTTCAAAAGAACTTTCCCCTCTCTCACTTTGCCTTTTCCCTTCTTCCTCTCCCTCTCCTCACGTCAGACTTTCCAAAGACGCTGAGAGGCAGACGTGGAAGGGCAGACGGCCGGCAGAGCAGTCACAATCACACCATTTAGATCTATCCAAACATTCTGGGGGGGGGGGACAGAAGAGAGAAGGAAAGGGGAGGGAGATAAAAATGAGAGGGGGGACTAACAGCTTGCATGACACAGGGTGAGGCTTTATACTTGAATACACTATGTGTATGACTGCAGGGTGGGGGATGTAGAGAGACATGGAATTGGGGAAAGAGTAAGTAGAAGGCTGTGTGAAAAGGCAAGAGAGAAAAATCTGCGTATAAGCACATGTGCACGACAAAAGTGTGGAAAGAAAAGATGGGAAAGAGGAAAACTAGGAAAGAGTGAGCTGCACTAAAGGTGATTTGTGAAATTTGTGAAATTGCAATGAATGTCCAAAAGTTTATTTATTCAGGCGTAAGTAGCTAATCGGCCAATCAAAAGTTAAAACTCAGGTGTCTCTTAGACAGTGGAGACATGTGTGACAGCATAGAGATGACATCATTTCCAGTCTTTGTTCATTTCAGGGCCCGAGATTCAAAACACTCCCAGGTGCAGCCGCTCTCAATAGCTAACCTGTTATGCTCAGCAGTTGAAGGTTGTTACTGTACACAGAATGAGCAATTGCAAGTCATAAAGAGAAGTAGGGCTGCTACTATTGATTATATCTATTAGTCGGCTGAATATTTTCTCAATTAACATCGATTAATTGTTTGGTCTATTAAACATAACAGTAAAAAAAAAAAAAATCAAAAAAAAAATCACAATTTCCCAGAGCCCAAGGTAACGTCTGTTTTTTCCAAACAGATATTCAGTTTACAATGATATAAAACAGAAAAGCAAAATCCTCACATTAAAGAAAGTGCAACTAGGTAATGTTTGGCTTTTTTCCAAAATGACTTAATCGATTATCAAATTAATTGACGATTCATTTTCTGTCAACTAATTGTTTCAGCTCTAAAGAGAAGAAAAAGCAAACAGCAGAATTTGGTATTGATACTGAGAACTGTTTAAAGATGGATTGTTTTTAAAGGATGGCAGAGTCATAGGAGTGCATAATCACTTTTCCATGTGCTGATGGGGGAAATCAAAAACAATCTCTGTTCAGCTTTTTCGTAATAAACACATAAGTTCAGTCAGTCTGAGGGAATCCCACTTTGTGGTATTTCTCAAACACAGCCTGCAGACAACGCCATCAACATGTGTCCACACTAATGTCCTAAGGCTGCTAAACTACATAGACATAAATGTACTGTATACATAAACACTATGGGCAGCCACAATGTGGCTTAGTTTTACCTCTATAACCAGGCGAGGAGGAAGATTGGCGTGACCGTAACCTCAGTGTAGAAAGCCCTCCAAACCCTCAAGCCCTGGAAACTCTCCAACTCCCAGCTGAAGTGGTTCAGTCCACTTCACAGTCTTGTCTATCCTCTGTACAATGAGTGGGCTTGGCTGCAGATTATTTGGTAAAACAGTGTCCTATTGTCATGCTTTCAGTCTGTATGTATGATAGGTTAGTATTATGCTTGTATGGAGGCAAGTTAAACTAATAAAAGTTACAATAAAGTAAAGAGGGACCCTCTGTTTATCTGACAACAGTAGCTCCCATCCACTTCCTCTAAACACCCTGGGTTCTTCCAAATTGCCTTGGCACAAACTCTACACATGCCATGTACACTGAGAATGTGTTTGTGACTAAATGACAGGACATCCTTTCAGTTGACCTAGGTTATCAATGGGCCATTTAGAGGGCTGTGATCACTCCATATCCCTGAGGGAATTACAGTGAGCTCCATTATAAAACAAATGGGCAGAAACAGAAGATACAAAATGCGATGAACTTGTGCAGACACACAACACATACGGATAAACTAAGGGAGATTCTTCATTTCATATTGGACAGATGATTTTAATCATAGCCAACTGATAAGGAAAGACACGATGTACCTCATTATACTCCTGTATCCGGAGTAGGACCTGACTCTCCATATCATGCTTCTCTTATTAGCCAATGCTTTTCATTAATCAATTGTGACAGTTATGATGTTGTATATCCGTATTGTCCAACATCATATCAGAGAGGAAAAGAGCTCCTGAGAAGTTTAGATTTAAAAAGTTGTCACTTTGTAGTTTATGCAATCCCTTTAATCCAGTTTTTGAGTGTGACCTAAACTGCACGGTGATTTGTTGATCTAACAACAACTTAATCAGTTCATTGGATTATAGATGGTCAGCAGCTGAAGGGTCTGAGTCAACAACTAAGTAAACTAACACTGATTATCAACCACTACTACTTTATTTCCATGTTACATTCAGGAACTTAGCCATTTTACCCTGATGATATTTAAGGACTCAAGCCCATGACAGGCTGGAGGATGGAACGGATATGTTTTGCTACAGTTGCTGATTTAGATAAGTCATAAATTACTTAAATGTGAAACAGTTCAAATGTCAGTGACATGTGTCTTCTTCTGACCTTACCACAGTTCAATCTTTATCAAACGCACAACCACAATCTCCCACAACCACATGAAAGAGAAACACTCCCACCCCCATCTCATAGCAGGGGAGGTTACAGTATATGCATTACAGCTGCCACTGTTTCTAAGAACTGATGTCAGAATTTAAATATTGTATCATTCAAATCCAGCACAAAGTTGGTGTGTTGCACCATTTGTTCCAATTTCTATTTCCTGCTTGACTATGCAAAACCAAAAAAATACCATTATCTAACGATAACTGCTAAATTGTCTTATCTAATTGTGACCAATTGTCTAATTGATTAATCGTTTCATCTATATAATGTCAGAAAAAGTTTAAAAAAATGCCTATAACAACTTCCCAGAGCCTTCAATTTTTTTGTTTTGTGTTACCAAAAGTCCAAAACACAAAGGATGTTTAGTTTACTTTGATATATGACCCTCACCCTCACATTTGAGCAGCTGGAACCAGAGAAAGTATAGCATTTTTCACTTTTGCTTGTAAAATTATTGAAACGATTAGGGCTGATACGTTCTGGTCAGTTAGTCCCGACCAATCGCTGGTGTTACTTTCATAAGGAGAAAGGCGCTTCTTAATCCATTATTTTGGGGGCAGGAGGGATATGCAGACCTGATGTATTTTATTTTTAAGTTATAGGCTATATTGTGTTAGAAATAATCATTGCTTATGAATAAAAATAATATTCAAATAGATTCTACTCAACAAATGTGTTTCTGTTTTAATAATCGTATGGTTTAATTGACTATAAGACTTATAAGACAGGAAGTCAATACACCCCGGTTTTCACAACTTTGAACTCGTCCAGCCTAATGGAGACTGCTAATAACTTACTTAACATTTACTCAGCTCCAAACTAATTGATACCATGTCAAAGAACCAGCACAGCCTCAGAGGACAGAAGAGCTGAGTGGATAAAGTTTATTTTAGATGGCAACGTGTGTGTGCATTTCACTACGGACTGCTTTCTTAACGAGGGCCTGTAATGGTTCAAGCTCAATGCTGGATCGATATCGCCTATACATGACCCGACTTCAAACTTGAAAGCTGTAAATTTTGCCATGTATTATGTTGTTTTACTGTTTGCAGGTTTTGCAGGTTAGCCTGTTGAACTTGGCGTTAGCATGTTGCGCGGCTAACGTGGCTTCCTCCAGCTGGGGCGATGTTGGACTAATGTTGTAATACTGAGGGACAGTCAAGAGAAACTGTGTCAACGTTAAGCCTTATTTGAAGCCAACTAAATATCGAGAGTATGTTGGATGCCGGTAACTGTTTTTTCATGTTGCCTTTTGTGGAAATTTACACCGCAGTGCTAGCTCAGCTAGTGTTAGCTTTGTTGTTATATGGAAGCCTGTTTAGGCTACCAGGTACAGTGCACTCAGTGCACTGTGGCTGATTTAGTTAATCTAAAAATATCGTGCAGATTTTTTTCTGCTTTCTGCTTGACTGGACGGGTTGATAGTTCATGGTACCCACCATTACCTATCCTTAACTGTTCAATTGTCTTGTCTAATGAAGAAATAATTTCTAATTTATGGTGATACGTAGTACTCAGATGGATCTTTGAATTCGAGGAAAACAATGATGAAGAGAAATTTGACCATGAGGTTAACAGCAAAATACCAAACAGAACAGAAACACTGTCCTGCACAATACGTCTTCTACAATATCAATAGTTTATCAGTGAAAACTAATGTCCAATATTATAATTTGGCCTTGTTTTTTTAACCTAATTTTAATTCAGATGAGACATCAAGTAGGCCTACACTTTGTCCCAAATGAAACTTTAATTTAATATGATCCGTACTCTAAAGTGTTTCCAGTAACTGTTTGAGTAATCTTATTGAAGCTGTTGGATATTGAACAATTCAAATCCCTCGAGGCTGACCTTGACAGGACAGTGAATGCTCTCTGCTTCACAGATAAAGCCTGGCATTCCCTGGAGACAGGAGGTGACCATGCACGACTTTCCATGAGTGATAAATTACACTGAAATTCTGTGTTTGATAATGAAAACAAGTATAACCTAGCTTATGTCGAGAGAAAGAAGTCTGACACTTTCAGCACTGTAAATAAATCAAAAGTTCAGCCAAGCGCTGATATATTTGTCAGTATAAAGCTGAATGATATAAAATGAAGAAAATGACTTCCATGTCAATTTAAAGCAATTAGACAAGAAAGCGCTCAGTGTGAAAACCACATTGTTGAGCCGCAAAAACTGCACACACACACACACACACTGAAGAATACACACATGCATACACATACAATAGAGTACACAAGCACACATACAGCGTATCTGTGGGAGCGTGTGAAAAGCAGCTGCCCCCTCCTCTCAGGGAGCACAGGAAGCTCGAGACAATACAGAGGCTTCATGCAGGGTTCAGCTCTAAACTGTTCCCTCCACAGCAGCCTGCCTCAGAGCAGGCCCAGCACCCGATTAGACCCACAACATATCCGCTAGGCTGGATATTTATAACTCAGGGAAGCTGCAGCTCCTAGACACAAATTCTTGAGTTTCCTCAGGAGATATACTTCACTGATTAAATGAGTGTGACAGTGTGTTGCAAGCAGGTTAGGTGACATTCACCTTCGTACCACAGAAAAAAAGAGAACAAAAACGATGTGTGATGACGACAGTTTGAATGAATTTCCTGAAAGTCGATCTGCAACCACAAGTTGGTGAAATGACTGACAACCTGACATTGATGCCGACCACAAGAAAATGGGCTTATTGTTTTGATGACTAAAAGAGAGAGGGCTGCTGAGAGTTTGAAGGTTTCAAAAGTTGTAAGCAGGTGCAGTGTGACACGCATTTTCCAATTTGTTTGTGTTGTGAAGTCAAGATGGTCTCTGTGGTTTCTGAGGATTGGCTGCTGCACATGAACACAACATCATTGTGAGTCATACACCATGTTACTGAAGGTTAAGCAAGGACCCTGAATTTGAACGTCAATCCACAAATTGAATTTAGAGATTTGTGTGCAGGAGGGTTATTAACTTGGCCTTTTCAAATTCTGATTAGGCCCTTCACAGAGAAGCTGAGCGGCGACTCATAGGAGGGAGAGAATGAACAGAGCAAAAAAGGATGACTAATAGATTAAAGTATGTGCAGGAATCCATCATCTCACTCTAGAGACAATCACATTAGCTCCATTAAAGCTTGTCTTGGTGTAAAAGGAAAAAAAGTCCATGAAGTGCAAGCAGTTTATAGCCTTCTCTATAAACACATCACAGCAAAAATGTAGACTATGTGGCTGGTGTAGCAGGTCAACAAGGACTTAAGTGACCATCAAAAGCTGGAATTTATGTCTTTGTAAACAGAAGTCCATCCTGTGGACAAAGGTTGAGTTTGTTCTAAGACTCGTCACTTTTTTTATAACCTGCTCGTTCATCCAGGAGAGCAGGACGTCAGAAGATATAACACTGATGCAAACCTTATGCCACTCTGATTTCGTGCCATGTATTTGAGGCGCACTACATGTTTACTGTGCCTTGACTACAGTGTAGAGCTGAATCGACTAGTCAATTAATCAACTAGTCAATTGACAGAACATTAATCACCAACTAGTTTCAAAATCGAATAATTCAACTCATTTTTTTAAGCAAAAGTGCCAAAACTTTGCAGGTTGCTACTTCTCAAAATGTGAATACTTGCTGTTCTTTTAGTCTTGTATTAGAGTGAAATTGAAGATTTTTGGCTTTTGGACTGTTAATTGCACAAAACAAGCAATATGAATATGTCAACTTGGGTTTTGGCTAATTGCGAAGGGCATTTTTCATTATTTTCTGACATTTAACAGACCAAATGATAAATCGATAAATTGAGAAAATAATCAGCAGATTAATTGATAATGAAAATAGGGCTGCAGCTATTGATAATTTTAGTAATCAAATATTCTACCAATTATTCCATCAATTAATAGCAATCGGATAAGAAATACTTTTGCTTTATTAAAGAGCAATAGTAAATATGCAAAAGAGAAAATAAGACAAGTCTCTTAAAATGAACAACTAATTGGTTTCCTTTTTAGAAAAATCTACATTTTTATTGCTTAAATGGCATACAATAATATTATCTGTCAAAACTAAACCCATTTAGTGCATTTAAGTGCCATATTATATTCTGGGTTTTAAAGAATTTTTTTTTCTGAAATGCAAAAAAAAAAAAGTATATAGGCAAAATAATAATAATCATAACATGAATGAAGCTGAGGCTTTCACAAATTGGCTGTAACATTTTAAATATCTGTGGTTAATATCTTGAACAAAACCTAGCTAACTAAGGGACATCATAACTGGCCACCACATTGATTTACGTTCTTAACTAGCCATTACATATAGCCACGAAGCTTTGATGCAAATAATATGAATCGATGATTTTTAGTAATCGAGTTATTTGAGGATTCGTTTCAGCCCTAAATGAAAAGAATCGCTCGTTGCAGCCCTACTACAGTGCAATCTTTTTCAGCTGTTAAGTCTGAAATGTAAGGCTGCAGCTAATGATTATTTTCATTATCAGTTAAAGGTGGGGTATGCGATTTTAATCCAGTACATCTTTTTGTCAAATTCAGCGAATTCAGCAAATTCATTCTCATGGTCCGCTAGCTGACCGTTCTGTGTGTGCGCTGAAAAAACTCTGGTGTTTGTACACAGCTCTGGCTCTGTAAATGGGAAATAAACAAAGTGGCTCTGAATGAGCCACACAACACAATTCCAGCCATGATTTGTGTGTCAGGTAACATTAAATGACTTGCCCACGGACATTCAGCTTACTTTCTAGTTTGCCAAGCTATGCTGTTGTTGTGATGTTAGCTATAGTAGCAGGAGAGTTGTGAGAATCGCTGTCTGGAGCTGGTTTGGCTCTGGGAAACCGTCTCGTCTCTTTGCCTGTTAGCTTCGCAGCAGCAACTGTAGGGACAGTTTGCTAACCCATAACCTAACTAAGCTAACCCGCAACCTAGTTAAGCTAACCCATAACCTAGCTAACGTTAGTTACATTACTTGCTGTGTCGTTGTTCGCTCTATAATCATGGTATTTGACATGGTACGGGATTTCTCCAAAATTGCATACCCCACCTTCTTTCTCGATTAAACGTTTGTTTGTTTGGTCTACAACATGCGTTTTTCTTGAAACAATTAAATTGATTATCAAAATAGTTATTTACTTTTTGTTTCAGCTCTACTGAAATGCGCACATTTGCTTTAATAGCATGTGGGGAGAAAACCATAACAGCTTTGTAATAGTGATTTCCTTCCTACTTCATGATTTACTCTTGTTTAAATATAATATGAATAGAATTCTTTTGAATATGTGCTACACACACTATATGCTTGCACACAGATGACAAAATAGCTACCACTTTCTGCATCTTAAAACACTGTAAAACAAGTGGAACAAAGATAGAAAAGTGTAAAATTAAAAAAGAACCTGAAAATAGCTTTGCACCCTTTGGCAACCAGTACCCATCCCTAGTGTAATGTCCTCAGCGAGGACAGTAAACTAACTCATGTGATCTGAAGTTTGACACAGTAAATCATTCCTTTTTATCTCAACGCTAGACCATTCATGTGTGAGCTCTGACTTGGCTTTGTTGGTATGCATTACGTGAATGGGCACACCTGAACAGGTGGCACTCCCTGAGTGAGACAGCAGGCCTTTGATAACTGGGGAGTGATTGACATTAACAAAGATGAGAACAGCAACAGGTTAATTCAGAATAACCGATCCACCTAGAATAAAACAACAAATAAACTTCACTAACTATGTCTGCTCTCTAGAATAAATACCTAACTGGAAACTATGACAGGCAAACATAAAAAGGTGTACAACCACCTGGTATCTGACAGGGAGCTGGTTGCACCACATTGCATCATTCAGTGTCCATGTAGCTTCTCTAAGCCCCAGACTCAGTTATAACTATCCACATGTTCACCATATAGAGCAGCAATAAGCAGCAGTTACAGTATTACGAACTCAAGAGTGGCCAATTTGTTGACCACTGCTCAGTCCCCAGTGACACAGTTTGGCCTCCTCTTGTCCCAGATGTCAGTCCTGCCCTTGTCTGTGTTGTCCACAGAGACAGAGAGGGATATTTCCTGTGTGAACCAACACCCAGACACACAGTAAGCAATCACAGATAACAATCTAGAGTAGATTTGCATGGGCATGACAATTCTCAGAAGTAAATTGATGCCACTAATATCAGTATATCTGTGTACTCTAGACAGGAAGTTTACTGGACGGCCAGGCACGTACACTCAAGCAATTTGAAAGGGTGTGGGGGTGGGATTAGAGTGGGGGGAATGGGGGTGAAGTTTCCTCATAGTCCCTTAGCAACAAGGCCTGCTGGCGAGGCCTCCAGAATGTAATGTGGTTTACAGAAGAGATAAACATTGACTTTGCCACCATCCTGAGCAAGTACATCTGACTTCAGTAATGGAAGACTGCATGACTTAAAACATAGATCAGACAGACAATGCAGAAAACAAAGACTAAAGCTCCAGGCACATCAGCAGATGTTACTTTGACGGCTACATTTAAAGTGGGCAGAGCTACAGTAGGTATCAGTGATGAAATGCCACAATACTGCAGTTTAATGACTAGCAATGTTGCCCTTATCAACCACAAAAGAAGCCAAGCCTTAATTTGTCATTAGGAACACTGATTTGTTTTCCACTTCTTATCACATTCTATGATTGTAAACCAGTAAACTTACGTGTTTGAAGGGAAATGAACACCCTTCTAGTGTCCCATATGTAATTCAATCACATAGTTCGCATTAGTCCAAAGAACCTTTCATAAATTGGTCACACTTTAAAGTGTTACAGTGAGCATATAGAATTTGTAGTGTCAGGCTTTGGTGCTGCAGGGCTGGAAAAAACAACAGCCGAGGAATGAAAAGAAGTCTCTGTGAAGGTCCCAGAGTGGAATAAACCTTAATGGAAAAACTGTTGAGACGTTGTGGCTTTAATTGACTAACTGGCACGGTGAACTCTTGGCTTTTTTTTTGTGAGGTCAAGCTGTTTACAGCTTCAAACATGTTACTAAAACCGTGTCTCTCTCACAGTCTTCACACAACTTGATTTAAAAGCTTGTTTGAGCAGAAGTGCACTCCACAGCAGGCCATAGCTGCACTGCACTTATTAATAGTGCCTATAGGGCCAGCTTCATCCGCTGACAGACCAAGAGCCATCATATGCTGAATGTCTGAACAATATGACCACATGATATCCAACACAGATGGTGGCTGTAATGTTGAGTGAATGATACAGCACATGTACTGTACTGAGCGCAGAAACAAGGAACCGGGGCCTTCAGATGAGTGAATTAGAAATAAACACTTTAATAAACAACAAACACAATGTTGCTTCCTGTGTATGAGCTCTTGCGAAACAATGAACGGGCTTGTTTCATCTTCTCCGACAAGTTCACAGGCCTGACCGTGATTTCTACTCCCATGTCACAGCGCAGCTTCCCAAAAGAGTCAAGCTTTTGCCTGCTTCTACTTAATGAGACAGTCGGTATTTTATGTGATTAAAACTCTTCTGGCGACAATTTGAATCAATCTTGTTGTTTGTATAAGTTCACTGTCCCGCTGTAGCGCCGCGAGCGCGTTTAAGATAAGAAGCTATCCGAAGTTAAGCAGATTTTAACTCATCATTGGCACTTCATTAATGACAATATTAGCGACTGTTAATCACAAAGAGCCATATAAATTCATAAAAGTAAATATTCAGGCGGTTATTGTCGTGTTTAAGTTACTTACAGAAAGTTTCCCGACCACCGGATCGAAGCTCATCTTGGGAACTTCGAGATGAGAGGAAATCCCGGGGAATTGGACGTCGCGTCGCACACCACCAGTGTAAAGTCTCTAAAAAAACACAATTATAGTGAAAAAGAAAACAGCCACACAAGTCCAGCTTTAAAACTATCCGTCATCCGGTTTCTTTCATGAGTTTATCACTGAGAGGACTTTACGGTGTTTTTCGGGGAACCGAGAGAGAGAGACACTGTCTGACTATCAGTGAAGGATTTTTTTTATTTTTTTTATTTTTTTGCCTCAGCGCTGTGTGACGTAAGACGACCCAGGAGCCAATCACAACGCTTTCCCTAGAATAATAATTAAGCAGCATGTCTGCAACTTTGGACACAAATGCAGGTTTTCATCGCATTTTACGTTACTGTTATCCCTTTGCAACAATTTCTGTGGAGTGAAATATGCAGCACCGATTTATATAACTTGAAGCAGCCATATAATTCAAATGGGTCATCTCATACTTTGATCTACATTTACTCATCAGTGAGCCACTCCAACCACTATAGCCATTAACTAGCATATGTAATGTGTAACTAACTATAATAACTAGTGTGCAACAAGTTGAAGCACCACCAGTGAATGAATGATCCCAAAGTGTGACCTTTGGCACAAATACACACTCCAGGTAAGTGGATTCCCAAGTCGAGACACTTTATGGGTCTTCATCATACTGAGGAATAGTTTTTATTTGACTGGTTTTTCAATTACTTGAGTTTAAGAGGAACAACAGTTTTCAACACACTTAGCTTCTGCACTCTGCAGTACACAGAGGAAGTCAACTACTATTAAATGACAACATGACATTAATCCACTGTTTGTACTAAGCAACAACAAACAACAAACATCCTCTCAAATGTGGTTCCTGCTGACAAAATCTTATCTAAAGTGGGTCTGTGGTCTAAAGCCTGTCTGTTTGGGGGGGTGGGGGGTGGGGGTGGACAGAAGATATTTGGGCAAACCTACACTAGACCATGCCAGGGTAATTAACAAAGAAAACAAACTAACAAACAGAGCTAAACAACTAGTATAAATAAATCTCTGGCCTGCTACTAAGTCGGACAGTTTTGTGGTGACAGATGGATTGAGCAATTTCAAGACACATTTAGAGTAAATGCTGTCTGGCATTTGTCTCACTTCTCATTCACCAGTCTACAAAAAACACTGTGTTATGAAACATTACGATGATTAGTTAAATATCTTGTGACCAAAGTCATGATAGTTGGGGGTGGGAACCATAGGGGAGGTTACATTATTATAATTAGTGCGTCAGTTAGTATGGCAAAATGCCTGGGTGAAGATAATGTTGATGAAAATTGTGTGATCTGGTCACATCAGAAGTGCTGGTTATTATAGAGTATCTAAAAATAACAGATGACCTCTGTTGCCCAGCTAAACATGTGAGAAAAATACTGACGTGACAGTTCTTACACGACTATGTTGTTTACTCACAGTAAACTGCTGAATGCAACCAAGGTCATCAGACTTTAGGCTCCAAAAAGAGAAAAAGTGAGAAAAAAAAGCAAAGTTATCAGTGTGTCTGGAGCTGAAAAGAAGCAGTGAATAACACAAATATTAAAGAAATGATGTTGTTTGCAGTGGAAGAAGGTGATCAGACTTACACCCAATCATTTCATAATTTCTGGAACAAACAAGATAACACTGCAGTCGCACAACAGATGCATCCCATCCCCTCCTGCCAAAGTTAAACATGTGTTTCAATTAAAACTATCTAGGAACTCTCTATCTGTATCTTCCACTTGGAGCACATCCTGTGCTCCTCCTTCTGAAGTCACTGACTACGTGCTCAAAAACAGGAAGTGTATGATTTAGTTATTTACAGGCTTATCCTGAGCAAGTCAGTGTTTACGGTCACTGAGTTGATTAGCTCAGATAGCAGATTGTGCAATAAATATCACCGAAAATTCTGCACTTTATTGGCTGTAATTTGAGAGATAATGTTTGATTCCACCAGTGAAGGAAGTTAGTTGCTAAATGCTGTGTAGCTGAAGAGTAATTTGCATATCCTGTGTGGGAGCAGTGTGATGGTCGTGTGTTTGCATATTTGTGCATGTAGGTGAGTGTGTGTGAGTGTGTGTGAACAGATGGTGGTGAGTTGGAAAGTTTTTTCACAGAAGTGACCTGTGGAGGAAAAGGCAGAAAAAATAAAAGGAAGGGAAACCTTCCTGAGCGTCAGTACCTTATCTTGTGACGCCTGCTAGGTATTGTTTCACTCGCTGTTTAGGGGGGTTGAAAAAATATAAACAATGTAAGACATAGGCCTTTAAATGATTTTCTTGTTTAGCGTTATTTGTATCAGCAGAAACACAAAAAAAAGTCACCCAATCTCTTGTTTCACTGCACTCTGACTGTTATGTACTTCCCATAATTGATTTAGATTTTATTTTGTTGTAAAAATAATACATAGAAGTGACATTATGGCTGTATGCGTAGCAGAAAACAGGACAGGAAATTGTGTAAAAAAAGGATCCACATTCTTTGAACAGCAGAAACACATCATCTTTATTTGAGATAAGACGTGTTGGGACATCAAACTTAGTATCACGCTTAACACATTTATCATTTATCTGTGGCATTCATGTTCCCAACATCTGCCATATATGGATTTAAAACAGTTAGGGGCTAATATGATTGCAGCCCTCTGGACATCAGTTTCTGTGAAAGCTCTCAGTAATAACAACAACAACAGCCAGAGAGTCATGACTGCCTGTTTTCAGTCAAAGGTTAACAGTCACAGTGTGAATGTTGTGCTGAGATGAGGGGCCATAGCTTGACACAGAAGTTGATGATGTTGTTTATGTTTCTCTCATCTGTGTGGGGGATTGGAGCATGCCATTCATCCAGCACTCTCCTCCTTCTCATAAATCCAGACACACAAGTAGTTAAATTACACATACCCCAACTAATGGATTAAACTTAAAGAGGCTATAATCAATATTTTTGTATTACCAATGTATCGTATGACTACTTGTATGTGAACAGGCAATGAGAAACCCACAGAGAATTATGACCCGACTCTGCACTTTCCCTCATCCTTACTGAACATTTAGTTTATTGTTTTGGTTTGACGGCCCACAGCTTTACTATTTTGCTTCACTCTTGCACTCTAAACAGCGTCACTTTTGGCCCCCCACAAGCAGCTGTTTTCTGTTAAAAACAAGACTGAAGAGTCAACGGCCATGCTAGCAGCTCTGTGAGGCTGTGTAGGCCA
Organism: Siniperca chuatsi; assembly: GCF_020085105.1. Lineage (NCBI taxonomy): Eukaryota > Metazoa > Chordata > Actinopteri > Centrarchiformes > Sinipercidae > Siniperca > Siniperca chuatsi. The sequence continues at coordinate 5,529,085 of NC_058059.1, forward strand.
GCTAACATGCTGATGTTTAACAGGTATAATGTTTACCATGTTCACCATCTCAGTTTAGCGTGTTAGCATGCACACAATTTGCTAATTACTACTAAATTCAAAGTCCAACTGGAGCTGATTGGAATGTCATTAGTTTTGCAGGTATTTGGCCATTGAACAAAATAAAATTGTGACCTGACGGTGGCACTACATGAAAAATCAGAGGATCACCAATGTTATTATAATTAATACTGAGTGGGACATTAATGTGTGTATGAAATTTCATGGCAATTCATTCAATAGTTGGTGGACCGACCGACTGACCGAAATTTCCGTACCTAGCCTGGCTAAAAACTTTAAAATCCCACTGTGCACTACCTGCTCAGCACCAAACTGCAGACAAACAAGTTAGCGACTAGCTGTTGAACATAGTGGACCATTTCGTAGCTAAAGAGCCAGATATTTCCCTGTGGAGACCAAAATCAGAGCTAAAAGAGAGTGGATATTAGACTTACATTTGCCAGGTGGCCACGAACACAACTCCAAATGAATGCTAATGTTGCTCCATATCTGCTGGATGTGTAAAATAGACAAATGCTTGCTAACAAGTTTGTCACATGAACGTAAAGGGTGATAACATGTCAGAGATATATTTACAGCTTGTTTCGGCTGCCCCCGAATGGCCAGAGAGTTAGTTATTGCAGGTTTAATATAAGAGGGAAGGAATGTATTTTAACAAGACTTGGAGTCTACAGCCACGCTAGCGGCTCTGTGGGTGCTTTGAGCTAAATGCTGAGGTCAGGCTGTTAACAAGCTGACACTGGCAATGTTAACATGGCTAAAAACTCGATATCTTATATACGCTAACAGTGTTAGTAACAAATCACATACTTCAAGAATTAGATTTGTTAAAGCAAAAGTTAAGTCTTTCAATCGGATGAGTAAATTTAGTTACTGAATAAGGCAGACTTCTACAACCTAAAAAAGTCATACAATTCCAGGAAATCCTTGAAATTGGCTGATTTCTCTAAATAAAATAAAGAATAAAGGATAGAGAACCTTTGAAGAGTATCTTTGTGTATCTTTAAAACAATGACCGCTAAGTACCAAGGAGGGAAAAAATCAGCTCATATCAAGTTCCTAAAGTCGTTTGACAAAAGCAGAAGACAAATGGTGTGGGAGTCCCTGGAAAAATATACTGGAAATGTATTGTCAAGTGGCTGATTGTCAAATCAGCTCACACTTCCTAAAGCACACACAGTTGGAGGATCTGTATCACGGCCCTGAAGGTGTTTGCTTGTGAGTTAGAAAAAAGTGAGGCTGGTGAGAGAGAGAGAGGCGCAGGCAGGGAGCAAGAGGCGTGAGAGAAAAGCTTCTTGACTGGTTTTGTCTGGTTGAAGTCGAGCTGTATATTAACACAGTGGATTACAATTAAGTGAGGAATGCTTGCCTTTGTTGAAACGTTTGTGGTGATGTCATCAGTAGTTCCCCTGGCACCACCTGGGTAGGATTCACAGGAGGGGACATGCAGTTTAAGGCAGCGATCTAGCTGTTGTAATGTGGCCTGATTAGTCACCTGACTGTTTTTTTTAAAGCGTTTTTTGACAAAAGACAGGCTTCAGTCAGCAGTGCCATAAAGATTAGCTGCCTAGTGAACTGTGTAAACAGACTGACAAATCTGTGTGTTTGTGTGAGCAGGAATGTACAGGAATGTGTGTGGGTGTCAGTGTCTGTATGCTGTTGTATATAATGTGTGATTTAGGAGAGAAAATGGCATAAATAAATAATAAGACATAAGTTTGAGTGAGTGGAGATGATTAAAAAATAGAGACAGTGAGCTGTGTTTGCATATGTGTGTGCATGTAATGGATAGAAAGTGAGAGACGGTGGTGAAAGGAATCCAAAATAAAGAAAGTGTGTTGGAAAAAAACAGTGAGTGGGAATTAAAGGAGGACTCGTGGCAGAACCCACAGTGCTGATGTTAGCTGTCTGATCCACTGAGAGACAGTTGGCAGCAGACTGCCTTCCAAGCCGCAAATGTACAGTAATTCAAAGCATGCGACGTGACGCCGTTCCCTGCGAACTGGGAACTGGGGCTGCAGTCACCCACACACACACACACTGAAGCAATACACCCTGTAAAAGTAACACTGAGCGCTCCATTTCACGTGATACAATTATTCACAGTTCCATAGCAAATTTGGGCTGAAGCTAATCTCATAACTTAATGGCATGGCGCCTCTTGCAAAAACCAGAACTTCTAAACAACTGTAAGGAATTCAACTTATGGGTGTCAGTAGCTTGGCTTTATTGCATCCAAAGTTTATAAGAAAAAGATCAGCAAAGTTAGTATGCAATTATCACAATACACTTACAGTCAGTAGTGTGCAAATAGGATTTATTGCCTCAATCAATTATTGTTTGGCAGCAACATAACTAACCTTCTGTTTCAGAGTAATCAGCACAGAGAAGTATTTTGTTCTTGCCATCTGCACCAAGTCGAAGTTCTGAGTTAGAAGATTAAGATTAATAGCATAAAGATCGAGAAAGGAAACAAAAGAATAACAGCCAAGAGTTGGTGAAAGGAAAACAAGATTCCAACTTTTGTAGGTTAGTTCTCATGAGCTTCACATGACTTGCATTTAGCCCCCTTCATTCCCTCCTTTCTCTCTCTGTACCGAGCGCCCTCCCTCCTTTCCTCAGCCACTTCCCACCCCAATCTCTCCCCCTCCTCCTCTCCGTGCAGCACATAGACTTCCTGTGTGTCCTGGCCTGAATGGTATGTGCATGGAGTGGGTGTCTGGGAGGCCTTTCATCCGGCATGGAAAGAAAAGAGAAGTCAAGGGAGACGGTGAAAAAAAAAAAGAAAGTGAGAGAAGAGAGTCATCTTTAATCCGTTTGAGTCAGAGCAGTTGTCCAGAGGCGAGTGGGGTGGGGCGTATTAGACGGGGTGAGAGGGCTCTGGTTGTGACAGGGATGTGTGTGTAGCGTCTGGAGGGGAAGAGAGAGGGGCCTGCTGGGAAAGCCTGCAGCCTGCCCGTTTGCCTTTCTGGGACAGATAACATCCGGCTGGGACACGGTTTGCATGGCTGAGTGACGATACTAAACTAGAGCAGGTAGAATAGATAAAAATTATAAAGTACTTAAATACTACTACTTTGGGAAAGGGCTAAGTATAATGTAATGCATATCAATCAAGCAAAATTTGCAATGACAAAATGATCACTGAAACGGAATGGGAATCTTGCAGCCCCTGCAGCCTCGTGGGTGAGTGCTGAGCTGCATTTGGCGTTGTCAGACAGGGTGTAGCTGGCTGTTGAGTGCCAGGCCTGACTAGACCCTACCCACACTGTGAAGGGGCACACATGCAAGTCTGAGAGACTGCCTCATGTCATGGAAACAACCTACAGTTGCGTGTGTGTGCACATGCGCACACACAGAATGTCAAGACATGCCTAGACAAGATAACCTTTAATAAGAAGAAAGCATACAGTGCCATCTGCTGCTTGGACTGGATCGGGCTTTAATTGGTACTGTCAGTTGAGTTACATGAAATGCTTCTATCTTCATATATTGCATTGTATATCTGCGTTTTATAGTAAGGAATGCACGATTCATTATCAGCTCCAAGATGCTTTATATAAAAGACAGTATATCATTTTATATAATTAGTCTGCTACATTAAACAGCAATTTTCAACCTTATTATCCACATACAGAAGGTGAAGTAATAAAGGTTCAAACTGAATTATATTTGTATTATAGGTATTCGGTGTATTACAGGAGAGTAGTTCATTAACTTAATGAACTGCTTTTCAGTGATAGATATATCTGTAAGTTAGGTGCAAACTCAACTTAAACAAGTATAGTTTTTTTATTTAAATAGGGCCCTTGATGTTGCGCACAGCTCTCAACCTGTGAGTGATACTGTAGATTTTTCATGGAAGTGACCTTCATTACTGTAGTAAAACAAACACTTGAAATACCTCATTTAGATTACCTGCTATTTGACACTTATCAAGCATCACCATAACACGACTGCATGGTTGTTCCATGTGGGAATACGATTTTTACCCTCATGTGATTAGTGCTACAGTATACTGTCCAACTTGTCCCATCTTTAAAGTGTCAGATTGTAACCTCAAAAGAAACCAGATACACTGTTTTTTACTGCTAGACGGCAATTGATATAGCCCACACAAACAGGTAAAATATGTTTCTTCTTGTTTTTCCTTTTTATGGAGTGTGTGTTTACATTTTTTATAATGTTAGGTACTCCGGTCAATATGATTGCTTAGGTAATTCGATTAATACGTTTGCTGTGATTTGATCTACATGGTTCTACACTACTATTTACATGCAATTCCTCATAGATTTGCAGTATTATTTAGTATTGTGCCTAAGTAAAGCTTCACAGAGCTGCTATAGCATGGCTGTAGACCCTTAGTCTTGTTCCTTTGTTTCCTTCATATACCCAATAACTAGAACCTTCAAAATGGACATTTATGAAACTGTGATCCCTCCTGTGATAAGTTATATGTTGGAGGAAGAGTTGGCCAGAATTAGTGAAAACCTAGCTTGGTTACAGCCATTCTGCTGCAGAATGCTACTTTAAAAAGACCAAAAATAATCTGAAAGGAAACTAAGATATATGAACCACAGATAAACAGTGAATCCTGTGCTTTCACTGCATATTTATTTCAACACAATACAATATATACAGTTTCAAAATAAATTGCAAATCTTTGAAAAAGAACTTGGCCTACGGGTACACTTAACATATAGCACGTAAATCAAATCTTGAGTACAGATAATGTATTGAAAAGTTTCAAATCAAACATACATAAATGCATTGCACTGTATACATAACCATTAAAATAATAATTATTTTACATTTCCAGCAGTTTCATTTGATAAATAGAGTGATAATAATAATATTTAAAAGGCAGTAGTTTTCGTCCTGGAAAGAAAAGCAGAGAAATAGAAACAACAACCAAAAAATAGAGTAATAAAGTTTTGAATAAAACTTTCACCACATTTGATGAATTGATATACTTTCACTTAAGTTAGCATTGTTTTCCATTTTCTCCAAAGCAATGCAGATCTCAAGATAGTAGGCTGTGAGAAAAACACATTACATCACACATCTGAATAAGCTGAAATAGTAGCACTACTGTAGGCTGGATTTTCCAAGGACATGTAATACAGCTTTTTTAAAAGTTACACACAATTTTCCTTCAGACACTCACACTCACACGCTCTCTGAGTCATTGGGTTTATGTAAAGGACACTGAGAGACACACTGAGCATCCTCAGGTGACAGATGGTCAAATAATTTTTTCTCAGCTCATTGTCGCTGTAAGTTCCTGGCATCAGAGATAACAGGTTTAAATGCTTCAGTATTCTTAGGAAACACCTCTGCAGTGTATACAAGGTGGGCGCTGTGCGTGGCAATGAACAATACAGCTTGCATATAACATACTTTTGTCTTTGATATGGTGTATAATAAAAAAACATTCTGGTCAGACTCTCTGATGACACCAAACCCACATGGAGAGGCACAATTAGTTAGAGAACTATGTGATTTTTGTGATGCACATCACATGTAACTATAAAGCGTATCTCTTACCTTTTTTATTTTGTGTGTGTAGGGGGGGGCTTTAAACAGCAAAGTAGATGGAAAAAATTATGGATCTGAAAAAAATATGATGCTCAATAAATATAAGAAAACTCAAGATTTCAAGGTCAGAAAACTTAGTTTTTGGAGTAAGATTTGGCAGCATAACACCTTGTGGCCAAAAAAGTAAATTCCAGTCAACTTTCAAAATCTAGATTTCCAGAAACAAAGTCCAAAAGTCCAAAGTAATCTTCACTCCAGCAGTGGCCATAAAATATTTACGAGGTGGCATAAATCATAATGTTGTCACTGTTTGTTATAGATCTGCATAGCGAGGTGTGGTTCTTTCCCCAGACTGGAAATCATTGAACATTAGGTAATGTAGTGTAATACTTATCATACTAAAGTAAAACCTTTATCAAGATCTTTCCATTATGATGTGTAAAAATGCGTGCTGTTCATTGGCCTGAAGGTGTGATGTGGTGCCATAATGCCTTGGCTGTATCCCTTCTCTACAGGACATCATTTCCATCAAGTCTCACAGTCTAGTTCTTTACATGCAGCTGGTAACTTGGCTGCTTAGTAGACCATCAGCTTTCATCCATTTACTGTAGCATTCTGATCCTTATTATGACAATTAACAGGGTGGTTGTTAAGACACATTTCCTTTTTCAAGCTGTCTGTCTACTGGAATCATTTCAGTTTTTCTTAGTTGTTTTGGGGGTTTTGATATTTTCCTGAAATGAAAAGGATGGAGGAACAGTGCCTAAGCACCTGTCCAACTGCTCTTTTCAAGAGAAATCTCATCTTTGGATTTATTTCTCATTAATTCAGGCCAAATGCCTACTGACAAACATTTTTGCATCTCATCCTATCCTCCCTTTATGCATTCTGCTAGCTATGCTTTTTTGTTACTCCAGTACCTGCCCTAAAAGGTCTCTCTACACAGCTGGAATGGAGCGTTGTATCCAATTTTGTATGATCCAAGGAAATCTGACTGATCCCATCCCATGCTCAGATACATCTGTAAATACAATGAAAAAGTTTGGATAAAGTTCTGAGTTTACCAGAAATGATTTACCTCACATGGCCTTGTGTAAGATGGAGGACATTTGCTGTGCTTCAGCAGAGGGGTCAACTCATGATTTTGAAGGAGTCAGCTCTTGGAGTGATACATCAGTGGAATATGTTGTGGGTAATAGCTCAGGAAACGGTCTTTCAACTCAGACGATTCTTTCCTCTTTTGAGAGCAGCTACAGTAATAATCTTTTTCCAAGAAAAGCAATGCTTGGCACCATTAGCCAACACTACAGCTCTGCTGGAGGTACCAGACCTTGAATAGGTTAGAGTGCTCTTCCAGGAGGCACTGTGGGAGACATTCATCCACAGGTGTCAGCATGCTAGAAATTAGCAGGAAATTCTTGTTCATGTGTTACTGGAAAGAAGCTGTTGATCTCAAAAAGGAAGAAACAAGTATTGGAATAATTTGACAAAAGAATGAGGTGTAGTCCCTCATTCTGGACGAATGAGGGACTACACTGTGAGAATGACTTCCGGATGGGAGCCGAAACGTTGATTGATTCTGAAAACAGTGTCCAGATGACTACGACTGAAACCTTTTCTACTATGAATCTGAAGGCTCACTAACATTACAATGGATCCATATCACTTTGGTTTGAACTTGAAATCTCTGAAAACACCATTATTCTACTTCTGCAACGCCCTATAGTTCATCTGATGAGACGAGGACTAACCAGTTGTAACAATCTCAATGCTTATAGGAGTAGTTACCTTGAAACTGAGAAAACCAGGTTTTCTTGCTGCCTTAAGAGGTTGGTTGGTGTAGAGAGTGTTTTGGTGTGAGTTGCCGAGTTTTGGCGATATCGGCCGTAGAGATGTCTGCCTTCTCTTGAATATAATGAAACTAGATGGCACTCGGCTTGTGGTGATCAAAGCGCCAAAGCAATGTCTCTTTCTAGAAATCACAACCTGGTTACTCAAGATATCACCTTGTGAGCAGTTTCATGTAGGAACTATTTTCTTTCTACCGAACTACACCCGCCAACTGTATCACTGCGCAGAAAGAAGCATGCAGCGATACTGCTAGCTCACCTAGCACCACTGAGCTAGCTAACGTTACAGCTCAGCCGATGAGGATGCCATTAATGTTTACATCCTGCGCTGTCAAGAGCACGAGCCTCTTGTCTATGAGTAGATAAATCGACAGATTTATCAATAATGAAAATAACTTCATTACTATACCACTTCATAATGTACTTTTAAACACAAAGTATAGAGAAGAGATCTGTATTTCACATGTTTAGTTAAGGTTAAGATCTGTATAAGTGGTCTAACTCAGCATGCGCAAACTGGAGAGAGTGTGAGTCAGTTTCTTCCAGGTGTAAATGTATTCCAAGCTTTGGCCTTACACAGTGACCTTTTCAGCTGATAGTGGAGAATCAGACCCTCCTTATAGAGGGTTGTCTGCACATGTGGTGTTCTTTGATCCATATAGATAGAATGACAAAGGCTTGCTGATAGACAACCGGTTTGCATTATTTTCAGTTAGATTTTTTTGGCATGTCATGGCTCACTGAATTTTCAGGATCTCCAACTATTGAATGAAATACATACTGTATATCTGTGGTTGGATATCTCAGAATATTTCCATGAATACACAAATCAACAGGAATTTGCTTTTCTATTGTAAAGCCAGCATGAGCACACTTGAATGTGTATCCTTCTTTTGCAGCTTGAATATTAATCTGAGAGTCTTAATTAAAAGAACTGTTTGACATTTTGAGAAGTTAGTTTATTCGCGTTCTTGCCAAATGTTGGAAGAGCAGTTTGATACCACTCTTAATCCCGTTTGCTTAGCTTAAAGAATGTATACAGGGGAAAGTAAATGCACCTGGCCAAGAAACAGTCCAGCACATAACCCCATGTAAAACTGCAAATTGTCATTTTTAAATATTTAAATATTTTCAGTTTTAAATAGTGAGCTTTATACGTCTCTAGTAAGCAGATCTTGTTACTTTTGGACAGAACCAAGTTAGCCGTTCCCCCCTGCTTCCAGTCTTTATGCTAAGCTAACGGCTGTCTGTAGCTTCATATGTTCCATAGATATAGGAGTGGTCTCGACCTTCTCATCTAACTCTTGGCAAGAAAGCGAATAGCTTATTTCCCAAAATGTCGAAATACGCCTTTAAGTACATTTAAGAAGGAATGACAGCCGCATTGTTTCACCTGGCCTGCGTAACTCTAAAATGGTTAAATCCATTTAAAGAGACAATACAGATCATTTTTACTTTTTGGAGGGCTGCAGAGCACAGGCCACTGCTGAGTAACTCTGCATGGAAGAACCTGAGATTTGCTTGAGGATTTGTTCTCCATCTAAAGGCTTGGACATCTAAAACCAATACTTGATAGCTTTTTAATGGACCACTAATTTAACCACATGTTAAGGGTCAGAACCAGTGGACTGTCAGGCATGTTGAAAAGAAGGCTCTTTCACACATAAGTCACAAGTCCTCTAGGTCTTACACCATGAACAGTTTTAACAAGTGACTACCTCAATCGTGTCTAGGCTTTTGGTGCAGTTCAAACAGCTACACAATGCAAGATCAATGTGGTAAATTAGCAATGATCTGCCATCCAAACTTAAAGAGTGCTTATGTCATTCTTTTACATCTTTCTGAAAATTGGACTTTGTATGGATCTCTGTTTCATCTCTTTGCTGAATACAGTTTTTGTAGATTTACTGTAGCTGATTTCTCCACCGTACAGTATGTGAGCTGTCAGGCCTTTCAAGAATTGAATTTATTAAGTAGATGAAAAGAGAGCCAAGACAGAGTTCAACACAAAGTCACTTTATTAAGTTTAGGGGCAGGTGGAGCAACTGAATGAGGGATCTTCCTGATCAGGATATCTTTGTTCAAGTGGATGCTGGCTCTGCCCGGCAAGAAAAGACAGAGGAGTGGGAGTGAGAGTTGGCTAAGTGTCTCCAAATAATGATGTCCAGGTATCTGATGATCCAGATGATCCAAAAAAAGGCAGCTCCAGTCAAGCCACACATCAAAAGTCAAAATTTAAATTCAAAAATCAAGAAAAATTAAGTCCCAGAGGGTCTTGAAAGTACACACCACTTAACCAGCGCCAACAAACTGCAGTGTATGTAATGTTCCTACTGTCTGTCTGATATGAAATCACTTATCACACAGGTAGACATTCATTTTCCTCCAAAAGAACAGAAGTTGACATTAGGGGGATGAGGTGCACCTGCCAGGCGCATTGCATTGTACAATGGGGTAACTCGTCCTCTTCCAAAGCCTTTGCTTTGACAATGTGTTCTGCTACTGGGGTTGAAAATGTTCTACACATGGCTGTTTCTCATAATGATTGTTATCCATGTGATCCATGCCAATATAGCACTGTCAAACCTTTATAAAGACATCTCTTATACATTTTTTTAGCATGTGGACATCAGATCCTTTTAAATGCGGTTAAATCGATGTGGACGATCATTATCAGCATCTCTGACCACATAGTATGGACAAGAAGTTCTGACAAAATTAATATCCAACATTCCTTAGTTTCTGTTTTCTCCTCTGTCTCCTGCAGTAACATTACAGACACGGTGCAGAAAAGAAAAATAAGCATTAGGAGAACTCGGAAATGAATGACAACATAATGACATTACACTAAACATTTTGACAGCCCGGAGGACTGTTTGAGGGCAAGTGCCAGCACATCTGATCCTGGCAAGGTCACAACACCAGCTTGATTGGCAGTCTGTCTAAAACACACGGCATCCTGCGCAGAGAGTTCTCTTCACACAGATATTCATAATCCTTGAATACAGGTAATCGAATCCGTTTTCAGGAGTTGACATTTCTCAATCAAAGATGGGTGTGGTGTATGTATATCCCTTTCTTAAATGTTTTGTTGGTGCCTCTCAATAACACAAATACTTGAGTCCTTCTGCATTTGTTCCCCACTCATTTCCTTCTCTCTCTTGGCTGTTTACTTGATTCCCATCTGTCTGTATGTGCTATTTGGTTTCGCAGAGGTGTTCCTTCAGTAACAGTCCAAAACTGAGTTTCCCTGCTGTCCTCTTTGCGTGTCCTCCTCCTCAGCATAGGTTAGCTAGTACACCTGATCATCAGTGCTCATGCAGTAAAGGTTCATCATTATTTGATCTGCTGTAGACCTGACCTACCCAAGTTTAGTGAATTCTGAGTCTCGCTCTTCTCTGCTGTAGCCAATAGTGGCGGTCTTGGGGGACTGGACCTTGCTGATTTCCTCAAGGGCACTGGCCAGAGAGTCCAGGTCCCCTGAGTCCTGGTGCTGGACTTCCCACAGACTCAGAATCACTGATGATGGGCTCTCCTGACATGCAAAGTAGCACAGGTTCCTACAGGCCAGGGAAAATGGAATATTATATTAGAGTAGATCACACGGCAAGGGGTATGAATGAGAACGAATGAGATTGTTAATAGTTCAGTAATGAAGTGATTGCCTTGCACTGCTTATAATAAGAAGGCCATTGCATAGACAATTTTAAAGGGATACTCCAGTGATTTAGTATTGCACTTCCATACACTTGGGGGACTCATAAGAGACAGACTAAAAAAAGAGTGTGCAAAATCAAAGCAGCAGAGGTCGAGACTTGTCGATAGTATGGGTCAAACTCCAAAAACACAGGATCCTACATTTCCCATAATACAAATCAATAATGTCTTTAATTAGACCTTTCCTGCCTACCAAATGCACACTTCTTTCAGACTCTTCCAGTTTGTAATGCAACTTTTTGTTAGAAATTGTAAAGTCTCAAGCCCAAGCTGATACAGCCCCGATGACATCACTATGGCATCATCAGGGTTATTTTTTTTTTCAAATAGAGTAGCAACAGAAGACATTATACTACTGTTTTCACAGGCTGAGTAGTGGCCTACTCCTCGTGACAAGTAAACTGAACTTCATGTATAAACATGGTGGAGGGCCCCTTTAAGCCTTCCCAGTGTAGACTCATTTTGAGTAGTATTTTCTAGCATGTGGGTTGTTGCCTTTCTTATATATGCAGAACAAGATATTTTCTGAATTTCCAGCTTACATGTTCTCATAGTCTAAGAAAATTAATAAAAATGTTTTACTTCATGGCTTGCTATACAGAAATACAAATATTATAAATTGGAAATATCTAAAAAAAAATGTATCTGACTATTAGTGAGTCAGTAATAGTCAGCAAAGAGTAAGTAAACTGGTTTGTCTTAAGGTTAACAATTGTATGGGTACAGTACAATTCAGTTACAGTTTGTAGTGTGAACACATGGTTTACTGTAGAAAACAAGGTCCAAGCAAGATTTCATTTACACTGACTTTCTTCCTCTGCTGTTGTTATAACACCCATCCAACAGAGTGCACTGTTTCATTAGAATGGGATTTCCTTTGTTGCCTTCTCCCCTCTTTTCCTTTCTATCCCACTTTCCTTCCTTGATATGATGCAGTTCCCACACATTCAGGGAAATAATTACAAAAATCAGCTTAACTAGGTAGAGACATTCCCATTACATGCTCCGTGGTGTGTTCGACTGGGCTGAAAAAAACTTTGAAATCCTTTCCCATTCCTCAGTCACAGATGTTTGTTTTCAGACTCGGTTTAAGTGAAATTCCTTAATCACATAGTTTCTGTCACATTTTCTTAGTTAAGTTTTCCCTCTCATGTTTTTCCAACTGGCAAGGAAGAGAGAATACTCACTTTCAGTACTTTTCCCCTCAAGAGCTTGATGGAGCTGACTGCACAGATCTACGAGTCTTCATGGCTATAAGCACTTGATTATTGACTTCTTTTCTGAAGCACAAATAGCGATCACCCCATACCAAACAACTAAAATCCTCCACAGCCTACTCAAATACTGACCAGACACAACCTCTGGAGAGTTTAGCAGGGGTTGAAGGATGGAACACATGCAGAGTTGCTGCTAATGAAGAGTGCTAAAATGAACACATCTTGCCAGAGGCTAACCTGTCAGCGGTCTGAGACCTTCCTTCAGATTTCTGCAAAACACGACATCTTCTCTCCAGTTATTCTGACTGTGCTGAAGTTGGCCCTTACATCTCTCCTCTCTCTCTCTCTCTCTCTCTCTCTCTCTCTCTCTCTCTCTCTCTCTCTCTCGCTCTGTCTGTATGTGTTTCTAGATCTATAATGAAATCAGCAGTGTGGCGTGTTACTGAAGGCTGGTTGGTGATGGAAGATTAGGGCTGACACAGGCCGAAATTCCAGATTAAAAATAGTATTCAAAGCAGGACAACATTTACATAGTGGAGAGACCAGAACATGCAGCATTTCTGCTTTCTAGTCATTATTTTGCAATGACACCTGAACAAAACCTACCAGCTGATTTATATATCTGAGCTTGTGTGACACATTCATGACTCAGCAACAGGTAAATAACAACTGCATACAATAAAGAATGAGAATGAAATGTAGGTTTTTTAGAGTGATATAACTCATACCTGTCAATGTGGAGCTTCTGAGCCAAGAGCTGCCAGTCCTTCCCCTTGGCATTAGCGGTGTCAAAGGTGGCGCTGATCCGCTGACGGATGGACAGGGGGATTTTAAAGGCCCTTGACCCTGTCTGAGAGGTGATGGTACAGTCTGACTGAGTGAAAAAGGGAACAACTGCCTTTTCATTCTAGTAGCAAGAAAGAAAAGAGAGAGGTGTCAGGGTGATCTTGATGCTGCAGCTGAAAATCTCAATATGAAGACAAGGACAAGGACTTATCAAGACAATTTGCAATCTATATATGAAAAGCTCCCCAAGAGGCTCATTAAGCAAGCTCTTAAATCAAATCAAGAGTTATTCAGTGTTATAAAAGAACCTATTAAAAAGCCGCATGACTGCCCACGCACCGAGCACACACTGTTTCGACGAGTGCTACTCACCTCCACCACAGACGTATAGACCTGGAGTATCTGCTCCTCGCCTTTGACCTGTCGGACGCTGATCTTGCAGGAGAGATGAGACGAGGAGTGGCTGCATCGCTCCAAAGAGAAGGCACACTGCAGGGGATGCTGGTTACTGGCCCACACCTGAGAAAAGTTGAACTCCTGCAGGGCGAGGAGGGATGGAGGGCAGACAGGGAGAACGATGAAAGGATTAGACAGAGGAGACAACAAACTCATTAAATCCCTGCTAAGGACATTCATTATTTGAATCCTGCTTTGCCACCCACTTTGCTGTTTACATGATTCATTAAGACTGAATGAGCAGCCTCTTTAGCCAACCAATATTACCTAATCAAGCAGTTAACCCATCAGAAAGAACACCAACATTTAGAGCCCTAGGGACAAAAATGTATCCTGTTAACATCTAAAAGAGACGGAGTCATTAGTGCGAAAATGTTATAAGTTAGACGTTATTTTACTTACTGTTGCCTGGGAAAAATAATTAAGTTACGATATATTACTTTTGCATTACACCCTACAGCGTGGCTAATATTACATGCAATCATTAGGTTGATAAATATTACAGACCTAAGCCCACGTTAGCAGAAATTGTTTATGTAATGACATAAAGTCATCATCTGATGATTATTTTAGTAAACATACAGCCCACAGCATTACATCCAGACTTTCCAAGCCATTTTTACCACTTTGTTGGCTTTTTATGTTTTCTTTTCCAAATTCTGATACTCCTAATATTCTTGAATATGCTTCTAAATGCCAATCCGTTAGATCAGAAACTGTAATGTGATTATAGAATTAGGACAGAAATTTACCCAGTTTGCTCTGCACTTCCCCCAAAAGTGGCAGCTGAAAAACCATAAGTAACAGCTTTGGAGTGAATGGAATTTAAAAGGCCAATTTCGATTTCCGAATTACTAACTACTGCATGACCCAGACAGTGGCGCAGTGAGAACAGGTCAAAAACACTGTTTTACGGATGAATCATCCTCTCTTCAGATCCATCAGACAGGAGGATGGCTACTTTTAAAAGCCTTCTTTAGGCAAGAGTAGTGTCTAAATGAAAGCCTACAGTCATCTTCCCTGTAGGACCCTCACATAGTGGCTCTTCCCTCTCCAAGAAAACCTTGTTGCTATTCTGGCGGCACTATGGTGGGCTAATTCTGCTAATAGGATGTCACTGGTGGGATAAACATCACAGGGCAGGGCAGAACATGCAGCATGTAGACCCCTAGGAAGATAACTATGAGGTGTGTGTGTGTGTGTGTGTGTGTGTGTGTGTGTGTGTGTGCGCGCGCGCCTGCCTAGCAGTCATAATTAATTTTGAACGGGTGTGTGTGTGTGGGTGAGATAGCTGGCCTTAGTGATCTCCTGCTGTGCCCTTGCTGCTGTCCTTAGGCTTTGATGTGACCAAGTAAGAAAAAGGGAAATTGGTAGAGGAGAGAGTTCTAATGGAGGAACAGAGGAAGCTGAGAAGATGAAGGTACACAGATCTGTGACCAAGCTCGGTTTAAATTAGAACTGAGATGCACATACAGTAAACCTGCTCGCTGCTTTGCATTCCTTTACACTAAATGACACAAACTCACAGTTATAAACTGCCTACCTGGCAGGTGGTGAAAGGCTTGATGCTCCAGAGTAACTGTGGGATGTCCTGGATGGACACCTGGAGGCTGAAAGTGTTCTCCCGGAACAGCAAAATTTTAGGCTCCTCCAGCAGCCGCCCACCCCTGCTGCGCTCGCCCACTGCCACCTCCTGATAAGGAAAGGTGTGGGTGGGGGGTTTTTTTTTTTTTTTGGGGGGGGGGGTAGAAGTGGAAAAAAAATAAAGGTAAACATTTTGTATGGTTGATAGATTCAGTGTACAAAGCCAGGACTTCGGATAGCACAGCACACAGCTTTTCACAAGAATCTATAATAATAGGCTATATTAGGAATGCACACAGATAACCCAGAGCCTCATTGATAGAGCAGGAGCAAATAGTTGATTAATCAAATGAATCGTAAACTATTTTGACAATCAATCGTTTAAGAAATTTTTCAAACAAAAATGCCAAACATTATCTCGTTTCAGCTTCTTAATTTGAGGATTCTTTGTCTTTTGTGAAAGTAAACTGAATATGGGTTTTAGACTGTTGGTCAGACAAAACTGATTAATTGAGAAAAGAAAATAGCAGATCAATCCATAATGAAAATAATTGTAACTTGAAGCCCTAATTTAACAACTTCAGTGGCTGTATATGAACCAAAATTCCTTTTATGAGAACCCTTTTCCTAAAACCAGTTTCCTCCAAATGCAAAAAAAGGGAAAAAAATTTAACCCCCCCAACACACACACACACACACACACACACAAACACAAATTAATGTCAAATACACACTAGAAGCTTAGACTTTTAACTGTCTGTGCTCTTTGCAAATTTGTAGAAATGCTGTGACCATGATGTAAAAAAATAAATAAATCAACTCTAAATGAAAAATAAAAGCAGAGAGGTGTACTGTGCATTTTTAAGCTTTCAAAATGCATCCAGAGTGATTGGCCCCTAAAAGTTAAAAAACTCAACGGTGGCCTCCAAGAGCCACTGCTGCTCACAACACGTAACCAGACACAAAGTGGATCAAACCGACTGACTGCACTGCATGAGTGACAAACCGACACTGCTAGAGCCTAAAAATCTGTTAAAGATAGCAGCCATAATTGTCAACATATTTGCTGTACACAAAGATGGGACATAAACAGAGAAGAAATCAAAACAAAAGTATTTTGTCAATATTGTAATATATATATATGTATATTTTCCAGATATACGGGGAACAATAACAAGTGCATGTGTTGGTATGTGCTTGCATGTTTGTGTTTACATTTTCTGTATCTTGAGAATGCAGGAAGGGGTGGGGGATGTAAGGCCGGTATGCATGGTGATTATCCTCTCAGTCACACAGCACAGAGAGAGGGCAAATGCAAAGCATACAGGCTGTCTTGAACCTGATCAATTCCTGCTTCAAGCTCACAGGGGAAATGAATTGTCGTATGAAGCACAAACAAAAGCCAACAAAAAAAAAAGAGAAAGAACAAATAACCATGTCCGACTGATGGAGAGGTGTAGTGAATTGGCTCTTGGCACCTACACCCAATTGCTCTGTGTTCACATGCAATTCTACCTCTTGAATGAAGCCAAAAGTGAAGCAGGGCTAGTGGCTACACGGGACAACTATCAACACTACTTCAGAAAAGGTGTGTGTGTTCAATTAAGATAGGAAACAAACTACTCTTGCAAAAAGTATTTTTTGGCTGCACAACGCTTGAACAAAAAGAGGTGTGTTTGTGTTTCTGAGTGAGGCCACACTGCAAGAACAAGGGTAGACTTTTCACAAAGCACCACTCAAGAGCACACTGATGCTGCATCTGAGAATGTGTCTCATTTTAACATGTTCAAAAACTCGTCATGTGGAATGCAATGCTGAAACACATTTAATTAACAGAGAGCAAATTAAATTACGCTAAGAAAGGGCAGAGAAGCAACCTTGGAGCATCTGTTGTCTTTGTAATTAAAAGTCCCTCTTTGTCTCCTAGTCATCAAGCATCTCCCAATGGCAATGTTAGTGAACAGGCAGATCTTCAGTGGAGCACAAAAAAACTCAGACAGCAATTCTTCCAGGCAAAACCACCAGCCGCTTCGACCAAACCCTTGCAATGTAAGTGTCTTATATCATATATGTATATCGTATCATATATTGGAATTCTGTTGGAGGCTGTATGGAAGGCAATGTTGGCCCGTCGGCCAGTCTGTCCATACTTCCAGACTGAAGTATCTAAAGAACTATTGAAAAGATTGGCATGAAATTTTGTATTATAACTGGTGATCCTTTGCCTCTAGTGCCACCAGAACATTGACATTTGTGGTTTTGAGGGAAATGTTTGGATAACTATTGGTTGGACATTCATGTTCTAGATAAATTGTAATACCACTGATGATCCCTTAATTTTAATCTAGCACCATCATCAGGTTAGATTCAATTAGACTTTGGCCAATAATTTGGCTTTTAAACTAATGCCCACAAAACTAATGACATTCCTATCAGCCTCTGCTGTGCTTTGATTTTAGTGCTAATTGGCAAATGTTATGCATGCTAACACCCTAAGCTATGACGGTGACAACAGTAAACATTACCTGCAAATAAGTACAGCCTTACAGAGTCAGGGCAAACAAAGTAGGTATTTTCTTTTTTTCTTTCATACAGAAAACTGATTTTTGTGCTTTTCTCCTGTTGTATATGACAGTAGGTTTCATTACCTATCATGTATACAGGTCAAAGCAAAAGGAAATCAATGTTTTTGAAATTTTGACATAACGAAACTATTCAACTATACTCAGATGTCATTATCAAATTATATTGAATCATCCCTGGTTCTTCATGGTTTCCTTCTATATCCTCTCTCTTCCCTCATACCTGAAACGCATGGGGTGTGTCGTCCACACAGTAGACCCTGAGGGTGAAGCCCAGAGAGTTGCTGGTATCCGGACTACCAAACACAGCCAGCCTCAGCCGCTTGGCTGCCTCCTGGTTCAGCGGCTCCCCCACCAGGGCGTAGTGGCCTGGATGCTCCAACAGCACGTGGCACCTCTGAGCCTCCAGCAGACAGTAGCAGGACGTGCTCTCCTCGTCCACAGACATCACTTCCTTTGGAGGGAGGATACATCAGGAGAGACCAGATTTAGTTCTGGTGCATTAAGCACCCACTCCATTAATAGTTCATTTTAGGGTTAATCATGAGAATAGCTCAATATTGGAATGCTGTCTTGCTGATGATTTTTAATTTTTGGTTTTGAGGATTCAGCACAAAGCTATACACAGTGGAGCTAAGCGAATTTGTTTGCAAAAGGAGAAAGAGGCTTTAACTTAACCATCCAACTGAAAGCTGAACTCCACTCAGCCTGTGTTACGTGAGTAATAGTAATTGTTGCAAATATGATTGAGCAAGATCTATTATTCTATCTATTAGCTTATTACCTGTAGAAAAATAGACAAAGAGAAAAACAAATGGCAACGCAGTTATGCAACAAGCCGTGAGAGGCATAACTCCAGCATTTAAAATTGAAGCAGTGTTTTGTTATTAAGGATATTATTAACACACCTCACAGACAGTAAACTGGAAACTTTCCCTCATACACAGACTCAGAATCAGGAACTGTGCAAACCTGAACGCAGGCCAAATGAATAATCACACATCTCACTTAACAGATGGGACACAGTAACACTGACAAAACGGATTAGCAGGGTGCATTTGTATCTGATGGTGATTGCTACTCATCTTGTGCTCAATCCTCCCTAAATCACCTTTGAAACATAACTCTGACCCACAGGTCCCCTCTGCATATGGCCTGGCTGAGGCATATAAAGCAACGCAGGGTAATTTAGTGGCCCACAGATTCCTAAACCTGCCCCATTAGCGCTGCAGCAGACATGAAGGATCTCCATGACATAGCTCATCCCCGCCAGGCAGCCGGGGAGAAATGATGGAGTCAAACTCTAGCAGTACAAAAGTGCAAGCTTTAATGGGAATGGCACTGAGAGGCAGACGGAGCGAAAGAGAAGGGAAGAGAAAAAGACAGAGGGGTAGAAAGACCTCCATCTCCCATTATATCACTAATTCCAGAGATTAGGTTTTGATTGAGCATCCTTCCTAATATAAAGGGCTCATTATTTCACAGTGACAGAGACGGGTCATGGCGTTACATTTTCTTGGAGAACATCTTCTCTTCTTTCTCTGAACACGTCTGCGTCTTTCTGTCTGTCTGTATCTTCCTTCTCCGCTGCTTCTCTCACATATTCTCTCCTTTCTGATGACATTATAGCTCCCATCAGTGATAGGTCTTCTGATAGCTCCCTTTTGTGCAACACGGCTGCTGGCAAATTACGTCTGTGTAAATGTCACGCAGAGTGAAAGGACCAGGCTGGGAGAGACCCACAGCCGCTTCAAGGTCACACAAACTCGGTGGCTCCGGGGTCACTCTGCCTCGATGAGGTCCCCAAATCTTTTTGATGAGGTTACTTAAACATTAAAAGAGCATCTTAGATATGTCTACTCTGCCGAAAAGGCACAAGAAGATGGATAGAGTGTGTTTTGATTGAAGTCAGATTTCTGAACAAGGCTCTGTGAGATTGTGAAGTAGCTCTACAGGACAGAGTTGAAGGACTTTTCAGAGGTGTTATTTTACTGAAAGAGCTAGATGTGAGAACAATTTCTCACAGCAGCAATCACAGAGGTAGCACTTTTCTGTATTTATTGCAATAAAGTCTTAAATCTTTTAAAAAGCACACTTGCCAGTTTTAATCTGTTTTTTAATCTGGAATACTGAAATTGCAACACTTCTTAAACTTATGTCTGCAAGTGTTCCATATAATAAATAAAAACAAGCAGACATACAGAAGCCGTGTGCAGTATGTACAAACGTATGTCTTTTTTTCCCTCCTTGTTATGTAAATTGTGCTTGTTGTGTTCAAATTTTATGAACAGCTGTAATGCAGAATTCACAGATTCATGAAAGAGTAATGCTTTAAAATACCATTATCATTAAACTGGAAAAGAAATTAATGTTTCAATGACTAATAGCCATCATTTGCATTTGGTATGACATTTCGTTTGGATGTATGACAGCATGAGGTAGAGCTTGAAAGGCTGAATTCTACGCAGAATGACGAATCTGAGCTGGCAACCCTGAAATCGGCTCCGTGCTTGCATGACTACACTGCAGGATGAAAATTTTCATCAGAGCAAGTTGTAGCAGTTTTATCAGTTTGTATTGATATTCTGGGTGATGGTGAAAGTTGTGTGTTTGCACTTGGTAACATTCTGCATTGATGTTACAGCAGAGAATTTGGACCTGATATTTACAGCTGACGTTCAATAGAAATTGCTCACCTCCCACTTGTTGTCCTGCATTTGTCTCTTTAGCCGAATGGTCCAATTATCAGCAGCGACCTCCGCACAATGGGCTATGGTCATGGCTATGGGACAGGACAGGTCAAGGCCTGGTGGGCCATATGTGACTGCAGGGCTCAAAAAGATCTCTGGCCCGTCCTCGGACACAGTACTGCACACACAGTAGGTACAGTAAAGGCACATATTAAAACAGCAAATCTCATGATATCAGACATTTATGATACAATGAAGTCATTTTTCTCTGCATTTTAATACAGCAAAAAAATAGTTTTAAGACAGTATGAACATTAAGACATGAACATCACTACTAATCAATCACTGCTCAAATAAGCATTCAAATACTGTAGCAGAATGTGACCCTTGCATATGAACAAAGTAAATTCAAATCCTTGGACACTCATAATGAATCATCTCTGACTAGCTGACACACAGACACACAGATAGAGGAAGATTAAAGCACCAAGACTAATGGTCAGTGGGGCTAGGGAGGACAGGCTTAAGCACACAGCGTGTAAGCTTCGTGGGTCGATGGAGCTTATGAAGCTCTGGGCAGCCTGGTGACATATTAGCTGGGCCAAGCTGCTCTTGGTCAGGGGCCCAGTCTTGGCTGGAAGCCCTGAAGACTGAGAGCAATCAATGGGACCACCATCAGTCATGCAGTTGGCCCGGCTGGACACCTCACATATACAGGACACAATATTGGTGCTGCTGTCACTGGAGCAGCGTGGATATTTCTCAGCATCATTAATACAACTGCAGCGGGGAAAAACCGTGACATGCAGGCACAGATGCATCACTAATGTGTGCGTGGACCCATGCTTGTATGCACACAAATATAGGAGATACCAACAGAGTGAGAATGAGTTAGACATTGAAAGTATAATTTTTATAGGTTCCACTTCTCATGTTGACACATAAACACTGTACCACCTGACTCCATATATAAAGTCAATAGTTGTGTCCCAATTCCATACAACACACTAATTCTAAGCAGGTTTTTAGTATGTAGTTTGTTCACGCTGGAGTGGTCACAAAATAAAGTATTAACAAAGTCAGTAGGCATTTTAAATGCGCCTAATTTTTGAGTGTGCCATTGATGTACACTATTGTCCCAAAGAGAGGACGGTGAATCCTTAATTGGGACTTAATCAATTGTACATCACTATTTCCTTAAGCCAGAGGTGACATCTACAGAGGTCTTGTTTTGTTCAACCAGCAGTGCCAAACCCAAAGATATTCAGTTTACAATTATATAAAACAGAGAAAAGCAGCATTTTTGGCATTTTTACTTGAAAAATGACTGAAACAAATAATTGTTTATTGACAGACTAATCGATTAATTGACAAATTGTTTCAGCTTAGACAATTACTGTAGTACACCATGTATACTAGTACTATGCAGCATTGAATTGGGACACAGCTACTGGTAGTCAACGTTGTGTTAATTTCCTATTTTACTTGAGCAGTTTTAAACAACAAAGTACTGTTATTTTTGAAAACTTCAAGTTAAGAAACAGCACGAGTTTCCATCCCTGCAACAATTACCTGTAAGATGCATGAGAATTGTTTTATGACTAAGATGGAGATCAGGGGTGATGTATGAGCGTGTGTGAGTGTGTGTGTGTGTGTGTACGTGCTGAGAGGGTAACATTACCAGGTGGCACAATGTGTGGTTAAGGTTGTTTGGTTACTGTTATTTTAACAGTTTCTGTGTGAAAGTTTATTCTTCATTATGCTGTTACCAATCAACACTAAAAAATTAAAAGAGGTTATGATCCGCTGTCTAAAAATAAAATCATACATCCAGACAGCACCATGGCCCCGCAGCTGCACTTTTGTGCTAATCAGCCCCAAGCTCAGCAGAAACCAAGGTTACCTGCTGCTGAGACTATGGTAATTAGCCAGATTGCCTGTGAGCAAAGATTAAAGATGGTTATTTAGCATCTCTGATTGTGGTTATAAGAACAAAGGACTATCACTCCAGGATGATGGTTAAAGTGTAGATAGCAGATTGGGGTTATTAGTTAAATCTACGTAGTCTCATATGTGCAGTACATACAACACACCACTCACTTTTCACACAAAAGCATCCAGCGTGACATTCATTGTTTTTTATTTTTTTTATTTTATTTGCTCAGACCACAATTATAAAGAACATTTAGTCAATTCCTCATTAGTGTTTGACACTGTCTACACAGAAGTATGGAATCAGAGTTGAACTAAATTACAGCCATAAAACTTTAGTGCTTTTAGAGCTTTAGAGTTATAATTTTTTAGAGCTGAGTTAATATTTTTAGTTAAAGGGTCAATTCACCTAAATTCAACAAACTATGAAACAAAGCTAGCCATGCAGGTTGTCAATGGAGGTGAATGGAATTTCATCTGCGGTGGTCACAGCAATGAAAAAAATACTCTTTCCTGAAACAGTGTCCCTGTGACTCTGGATATAATCCACAGAACACAATGTGAACAGCTTTGGTGCTGTTGACAGCCTTTTAATTTATTACTAACTTTTCAAATGTTAATACTCAACAACCCCCGGACTATCAATAGCCACTGTTAGCATGTTATGCTAGCCAGGTAGCTAATACATTTAAAAAAAACAAAACAAACATTATTATTATTATTAGCAATTTATCAGATTTCGTACAGCTCCCTCTGGAACCACAAAATACTTACTATAATATAAATGCTATAATACTTTCCTCAATGTAAGCATTTTAAAGCTTCAGTGAAGTGTAGGCATACATAATATGACTTTTGTCAAACAACAATATGTGTCTTCTAACTATTGCTGCTTAAAGCTGCACTAATCAATATTTTAATGTGAACAATGGGTGTAATGACTACGTGTAATGTAAAAGGTGTTGCTTGTAGTGACCCACCCCGAGAATTATCACCTGACTCTGCAGTTACCCACAGCTCTAAGGAGCATTTTATGGTACGCAACTTTACTGTTTTGGTTCACTCTTACCGCTCTCATCAGCACCGTTTTCAGCTGCAGCAGGCAGCTGTTTTCAGCAAAAAAGCTCTGAAAACCCACTGTACACTACCTGCCCAGCATCAAACAGCAGACAGACAAAGTTGCTGGGGAACATAGTGGAGCATTTAGAACCTAAACATATTTCCCTCAGGAGTTAGTGGAGATCACACAGCTAAAAGCAAAGTGAATTTTAGACTTATATTTGTTAGGTGGCCAGTGATGCGCTCCAAAATAATGCAAATGTTGCTCTGTGTCTGCTGGATGTGTAAATAGGCTGCTTTTTTGCTTACATGTTAACCACAACAACTGTATAAGGTGACAATATGTCAGTGCTGGGTTTACAGCTTGTTGCACTGCACCCAAGCAGCCAAAAATAAATGAAGGCAGGTCTAAGGGTAAATTTAAGGAGAATATCTGGGTTCAAGAGGCTTAGTAAAGTATTAGTACTAAATAAAGTTGGTCAACTCAGTTGATACTAACAGGACAGTACAAATAACATGATATCAAAAACCACCAACCAAAATGTTAAAAGGAAGCCTAATCTGAGCCAGGTATGACTGACGCTACAGAGTAATAGGTGCCGCCCTGCAAAGTATGCTCAAAAAATGAGGATGATAATGCTCATTCATTCAAACTTGTGTGAGTCACATCATATCAGGTGTATTTTGTCACACACTCTTGATTCTGCCCTTGGACTACCCACTGTCCCCAGCTGAGCTAGAGAAGATCACACACAAAACAACCTCGGAAAGCCCAGAGGATGAACCAAAGCTCTTGCGAACACCTGAAACCGAGCCAGAGCTGATCGATTCCTATTCTTTGCAGAGGAAAGCATCGTCTTATGTAGATGGCAGAGGTTTGAATAGGAAGAAAGGATCCAATTTCTCCTCTGGACTCTGCGGCTGTCAGAAGATAGGCTTTGACTGACAGCTCAGTGGTGCACAGCTCCTGCAGTTTCTTAAACGACAGCCAGAAAAGTAAACAGCATCAAGCTTATCAGAGCAAAGCAGGAGCCTGGAGGGCAGCAGCTTGGCTGAACTGGGGAGACTTTAGGCAGGGGAGTGTAAAACCAGCCCACTAACTGAGCTATGTTCCGCAGCCTATAAATGACCTTTGATCTGTATCTTTACCCAGATGACCATAGGCACTAAATGGGTGGGTGGAGGCGAGGTGAGATGACAGTTGAATTTCAGATGACACTAAATGTCACTTTTGATTCTCCTTCGGATATGTAGAAATCGAATTTCGCTGAGAAGCACAGGCGGTTAGCCGTATTGTTACGGCGATATCTTGTTAGCAGGGTTTCACACAGACCTGCTGACACATTGATACTGTCTGCTATAAATTATATATTGTCAGATAGCTTTTGATGCTCTGTTGCAAAGAAGTCAAAGGTATTAGACACCTTTTCAAATGGCTCTTATCTATCTTGCCATTTTCTCCAAAAGTAATAGCTTGACGGCAAAGTTATAGAAATAGACTCCTGCTGGCAGGCAATAGTCATCAAAACATTGTAGCATATCACGTTCCACCGAACTGAAAACCAAATCAATATCACCTATCATCATCACTTCACAATTATCACCACTCTAACCAGTCTCGATGGAAAGAGATATTGTCACAGTTATGTCTACAAACAGTTTTGTCTACAAACTGCTGAGGCAGTTGCTTAAGGCAGCTGTCTACAGCTGCCAATGTATTTGTGACACATCATGTCCTCCCCTGTAGTGTCTGCAAGATGAGCAAGGACCCCATGCTGGGTGGGAGTATGTGTGATTCTGTATGTGAGTATGTGTATAGTACATGTGACTGTGTGTGTGCATGTTTGTGGAGCATGATCGGCAAAGAGGAGGAGACGACATGGAAGGAAGAGGGATGAGAGATGAAATGCGACGGGCTAAAAGATTAAAAGAGAGCAGCCTAAGAGGCAGACTGTGAGGGTCCCTCACCTGCTGTCCTCCTGGTTGATGATCATGTACATTTCCCAGGTAGTGTCTTCTGCGATCCCCCCATGAGGCACCAACAGACTGATACCTGCAGAGAAGGAGGCATGCAAAAACTGATCAACACACAGCCAGACATGCACACACCTGCCCGGCTGTCAGGTCTCTTTACTAAAGTTGACAGCCAGAGAGGTGATGGCCCCAAAAAAAGGTGGCAGAAGCAAGTCCCGAAGGCCTTGTGAATCAATGCTGCCAGCAGTCTCTTTGTCACACACACACACACACACAGACTGTCTCTTTCTTACACAGAAACACATATACACAATATTCTACTGTATGATAAACACTGCCAATCTACACTGCAGTAGATAAAGCCCCTCAAGGGACAGGATGATGAATGTAGGGCACGAGAAAAAGCTGCTTGAATGATGTGGTAGACTGAACATCACAGGTTTATATTACATTTTCTTCATAGTGTACAGTATGTTCTTTAAAATGTTAAAGCTGAAATCCAAAATACTTTTTAAATTAATTTATCTAGTGAAACAGTAAAAATTATGCATTTACTATGGTTAGAAAAACTTTCCATAAGCTGAGAAATGTTGATTGGGTCTATCAAGACGCACTGGTCAGTTAAAATGCCAATGCTGTCTAACCCCATCACTTCAGTAAATAATATATTCATGTTCATGTTACTTGGGCGAAAGATGACATTTCCACATTTTCGCTGCAGACCAACACTGACAAGGTCAAACAACTTCAAAATGCAATACAAGATGCCCTGTATCAGCTTTCCTGTTGTTTCAAAGTGTGGTAAGTTACAGATTTCAGCTTCTCTCTGATTTCTAGTTTATGTTGAAGGAATTTCAGTTTACACACAGGAACGTATCGAATGAAATTTCCTCGCAGTGGGCTCACCTGTGTTAGGTACCACCAGCCTCCCTCCAGCATGACCAAACACCGCAGTTGCCTTGTGGAGAGGCCTGCTGGGAGTCAAAGAGACTTGTGGGGTGAAGAGGTTTTTGCCTCTTCTGCCCAGCGTTGTCCCCACTACAACCCCTCTATAGTCTGGAGCCAGGCCCCTTGGAAATGTCTGAGGGTGGGATATGACATGGTACTCTGCCCTCTCTTTCACCCCTACAGATACAATGAAAGAACTGTGACTTTGTTGCAGTGAAACAAAGTCAGATTATAAACATTAGACCAAGAGAAAAGGCAGGAATATGGCATCACTGTAAACTCAGTTTTTTACTCCTACAGCAAATACTTACTATAATATAAATGCTATAATACTTTCCTCAATATATACATTTTAAAGCTTCAGTGAAGTGTAGGCATACATAATATGACTTTTGTCAAACAACAATATGTGTCTTCTAACTATTGCTGCTTAAAGCTGCACTAATCAATATTTTAATGTGAACAATGGGTGTAATGACTACGTGTAATGTAAAAGGTGTTGCTTGTAGTGACCCACCCCGAGAATTATCACCTGACTCTGCAGTTACCCACAGCTCTAAGGAGCATTTTATGGTACGCAACTTTACTGTTTTGGTTCACTCTTACCGCTCTCATCAGCACCGTTTTCAGCTGCAGCAGGCAGCTGTTTTCAGCAAAAAAGCTCTGAAAACCCACTGTACACTACCTGCCCAGCATTAAACAGCAGACAGACAAAGTTGCTGGGGAACATAGTGGAGCATTTAGAACCTAAACATATTAACAGCAAGAAAATAGCTCTTTTGAAGATTAAAAAGTTAAATACAGTATGGTGTAAACCAATCACTCTCCAATTGACTTTTCAAACCCCTCCCCAAAACAGCAGTTGTCCAATCATAGAAACTAGACTCGAAAAGGCTTTGGATTTCTCCACAAGCTCTAGCAGCATACATGGGGCTGTAGTAATAGCGATACTCTGCATTTAAAGAGTGTGGAGGGTGGTTTCTTTTATTTAGCCTTTCAAGACACAAAAACACAAGGGCAGAGGAATGGATTAAACAGTGTGTTTATCTGCTATAGTGTAACTTGCAAATGTTAACCTGTCCAGCTATCTAGCTTACTACCTGGAGTGGTAATTGAGTGTTACTTCCAAGGCCAAGGAGCATCTCTTGATTCATTTGCCGGCGTACAGATTACATTAAAAAAGAACAAACAAACAAACAAAAAAAAAACCTCTCAAAAGTGTTATGTTTACCAGACACATTAGTTCTCCTCATCCTCAAAGACTTTTCACTTGTAATGACAAAAGTGAAACATACTGTTTAAAAATATGACGCTAAGCAGCCACACAGGGTTTTTTAGAAAAAAGTAACAGTCTGATATTACTTTTTCTTTATCATCCTCATTGGGCTAACTAGTTCTACACTGCAATACAAGAAAAATGTTGTTTCTTTATTTGCATTTCTTCAAAATGGATCATGAACTGCTAAGAATGCTAACTTCTTCTGTTGGACATGCAGCTTTAACCACAGTCTTTCAGCACAATATCATATACTGTATGTAGCCATCAATGGCATATTTAAGACTCCTTTTACAGCTCATGGAGCTAACGTTAACTAAATTAGCTATTTAGCTATAGCTGATAAAATCTACCAGCAACATTTGTCATTTAAGCCAGAAAAATCGATGGTTGCCGGCTAGAAATAAGAAACCTGGAGTGGTAAATCTGCCACTGATATCACTGTAAACTGCATATGTGCTGCGCAACAACAGAAAGCCTGACAGGCGTAGCAACAGTAAGTAGGGGGATGTGGCTAAGCGAACGGTCAATTCGTGATGCCCTTTAAGGTGATGACAGAAAAACAGATTGAAAACAAGATAGATTATGCTTCTGACTGCAACAGCAGAACTGTATGCTACACTGTCATTCTCGCCTTTCCAAAAGTAGTGGACTACCACCGACATGGCCTTTCAAAATAGTTCTATTTTCTGACCTTTGACCTTGAGATCAGGCAATGGGTCAAGGAGTGAGCGCTCAGCCATCAGCTCCTTGTCAATGGAGTCCTGAAAACACATGGGGCTGGTGTAGGTACGCGACACTGTCAGATCAGGTTGCATGGATGAATTAATAAGCAGGGGGTTTGCTGAAAAACACACAAAGAGAAAAAGCTAATTACTGTCAATAATTAGACATCTTTAAGCAACCATTACATTTCTGGGGAGTAAAACTAGACTGCCACCATCAACAACAATAAAAACCTAAAGGGCAATTAGTATTTATCCACCTGTGGCAATTGCTATAATATCATCACCATGGAAACATAATTGGCATACACCTTACCATACCAATGTTTGATGTCATAGTGGTTGAAAAAAAAAAATCTGCGAAAATAGCCTGAAGTATTGCCAATGAATTTTACAGATTTAATAACAGAGTTTATAATACGAATATTTACATTTTTTTTCACATTTACATTTCCAACTTCAGGGGGTGCAGGCAGTGACACGGGTGTTGCTGTAGGTACAGCCAGTCACATACTGTAGCCATTTGTATGTATGTTGTACTGGAACTAAAACACACACTCACAGTACCTTCTGGATCAACCAAGAAACACAGAGCAGTGAAAGTTATTATAGATAAGATAAATCTGTTTACTGTAAGGTGAAATTTTGTGATTAATGACTCATTGACAGCTGTTTCAGCAAGCATGAAATGACAACGGAAGACACGGCTAAGTAAACTGTATAGATTCTCGTAATGAGCAAAGAAATGTACATTGGCAATTTATTTTGTTGGGAACTAGGTGAGCTGTTGTCATGGTGACTCACGATCAAGAATGTGATTGCAAAAAAGAAGTGAAATGAAATGATTACTGTGTAACTACTGTAGCAGGCTGCAACATATAAGGAGGGGTGGCCATGTTGGATTTTATGGAGGTTTGGCTGTTTTAGCCATCCCTATTAAGGGGAACAGAGACCAAGATTAAAGCTTTCCTCCTGCTGTGTTATCAAAATGAACTTTATTATGCCCTGCTGAGAGCTGTTGCTGTGGTGACCCATAATGCCAGCCTTGTAAAAATGTGCCTCAATCTGGGAGGCAAAACACACCACGCTTCTGAGCTCTGATGTTTTTGTGTTTGGTGTCACGAGACCACAAATGCTCCATTCGGGAGCCGGGTGAAAAAAAACATGAAAACACTAATAAATTACATTTTTAATTCTGGAACCATGAATAATTAATTGAAATTTTGTTGTATTTAAGATAATACCAAAACAGGAGATAATGCCACAAACTGACTCACTACCCTGATGAGACATCTCTTGTTCAACATTTTGCTTAAGTTATGGTACTAAAGAGGGTCTAAGTAATAATAGATAAGAGTTACACAAAACACTAAATGTGCTTGTTACCATAAGTTTTCAGGGAACATTTATTGCTTGGGGCATACTGATGTTTGCAATAAAGCAATAAATGCATGGTGTGCTTTACAGATTAAGCTTTATACTGTATGTTATTGGACATTTAGTGCACAGCCAGCAAGAATCTCCATATTTTATATATATATATATATATATATATATATATAGGATTTGAATGAAAATAAAGTGCAATAGAATTAAAACTACATCTTATATCTTGTGGTCTCCTAAAAATAACTCATTCAGCATCCTCTGAGTGTGTGTGTTGTATATTTTTGTTCACCAAGAGACAAGCTGAAAAGTTAGACCTGTGTCTGATCTCCCTCCTTCATTCGTGCATAGTTCTTATGTTTGGAGGAGAATGTCTTTTCACTGTCTTAACAGGCAAAACTGACAGATTTGGATTTTATACAGATTTTTAGTGGCTTTTGAATAATCAAAATAATTAAAATAGCATGTTTGCAATTGCAGTCATGAAGCTACATTTCATTTTATTTTTATAAAAAGAAAATCTATAAAATCCTCATATTTTTGACTACGATCACCAGGTTGATACACTGATAACATACACAACACACACTCAAAAAAAAAAATATAATTATAGCAAATACACATAATGCTGTATTTTCCATGCAAATGCAACCCACATGCCATTTTCATTGGGCACGGGACCATTTTTTGCGCTTCTGTCTGTTTGGTCATTTTGAGAATCCAAATGAACACACTTGTGCCAAGGTGGGTGTAGTGTCACAGCTGAGGTTATATTTATGCACATTAGGTGGTGGAGAGCAATTTTAGTACTTGTACTTTTAACTGCTCTTTAACATTCTTATTGCAAAGTCAAGTGCAAAGAACATTTTTTGCATTTTTAGATGGTGAGACGCTCTTCAAAATCACATAAACCCCTTATTCATGTTTGTTGAGTTTTGCCTCTTAGATTAAAAAAAAAAGTAGTAGTACAAGTCTAAATGCATATCAAAACACAAATTCAAATGAGATGAAGGCTATAGTGTAGAATCTGTCCTGTGTTAAATCACAGGAGATCTTAACCAAAATTATCATCCACAACTATTGGGTCTACATACTGTATGAGGTCCTTCTCTTTTAGTTTACCTGTAGCTATCATACAGCAGCAGGAATAATAGGTGTGTTTCAACTCTACTCTTTAATTTATGCGGTGTGCTAAGTGTAATTACGCATGAGTCAAGCAGCGTGCATATCGTTAATTAATTAAATCATCGAACATGGCACCGGACTCGAATTAACCACACCACTTGCTGTACCTTTCTACACACCACACTGGTAAGATATTCTGAATTGAACTGAAATATTCCGAATGTCTGAAATATCGAAGATGTTCTCCTCATGTTGTGTATCTGATTTTAGAACCAATTCTTCCATTAAATATCGAATCATTATCTAACAAAACTTTTCTTGATTCTTTTCCTGAAGATCTGAACACAGAATGCATCTATCTAGTTATTTCAACCACTAGACATATTATCAAGTAACATTAACAACCTCTTTTGTCCATTTTCCTTTGTTACTTCCCAGTGTGGATACTGTATGTGGTGGGAAGCCTATGTTCACAGTAGGATGTAACATTTTTTGGCACAATTTTGAGTGTAAATCAGATTTGTAAGACACAGTCAATGGCTCACCTTGACGAGAGGTCTTGAAGCTGAAGGACTGGAAGCCCCCAGTGAGGGCGGAGGAGTCGATGACATCAACACCGTATTCACTCTGGCTCCTTCGGTAAAGAGTGACAGCGATGATCAGAAGCACCACTGTCACCACCCCCGCAGCGAGGCCGGAATACAAGGCCACATCGCTGCTGTTCTCCACACCTTGGAAAGGAAGAATGAGTAAGAGAGAGAAGCATATTTTTGAGCAACTTTTTGCTTTTGCTTTCTAAGTCTACTGCGCTTAATTGGCAAGCTAGGAAACATTTTCTTTTAGAATAAACTGAAAATATGTGTTGCCGAGGAACATCAGCTGAGTTAAAGTTGTGAAAGTCTTTTATAGGAGGCAAGTCTACTTTGGTTTCAAACTACTTTAGCGCCTTTTTTGTTTTCTGTTCCTCGTCTGCCCTGCCTCCTGATGCACAGCTTCATTGTTCCATCCTGGAGTGTTAAAGCTACTAATGAGGAACCTCGGAAGGAAGGCCATTATAATCAACCCTGCACCTGACTGTCATTTCAAACACTGCTTGGCTCTGGTGTTGGAGGCACTCTCCGTTCCACTGGGATAATGTGACAAAACCAATTCATTAAATTAGCTCATCGGCAATGATTATGCTCTATCTGGTCCCACCAGTACTGCAGCGTCCAACTTCACAAATAAAAAGAATGAGTGGGAAATAAAGGGACTGCTAGCTTGTTCTTGAAAGATAATGAGATTTGTGCCGAAAAAGGACATGCTGAGAAATCGTCTAAGTAGCCTGAAGCTCAAATGAGAGAAATTGACAAAATATGCAAAGCTGCATTAACATCTACAGTAGCAGGTTAATTGAGGGCTTGGGAAGTTTTGACAGCCTGGCTGTATTCTTTTTCCCGTTTCTGACAAACAAAAAATACACAACTGCGTTAAAGGACAAGGAGAACATGTGCTTATGGCTTACTAGGTACAGTATCATATTGTTTTTTTCACTGCGAAAACTATGCAGTAATCAACACATAAATGTCCTATTACCCAAGACAGCAATAATGCATAAAGAAATGGATATACAGTGGTAAACCACTGGCTGCTTGGCTTGAAATGTCAACCTGATGTATTCAAAAATAATTGTATCAGTGGAAACTTACAGTGTTTTAGCACAGAAGTAAAACTGAGGTAATAACGGTAAAGTTGGAACAGTTGATTCAGCTGATAGAACTGATCATCATCCATAACTATTACTGACACTATTGGACATACACAATACAGTTTAAACTTCACAATGTTTATTTTAACAACAAAGAAGTAAATGGTATTTTACTTTAATTACTGTTAGTCTATTAACAAGTCACATGATCCAACATACAGTATGCCAAGGGTGGAGAAAACACTAACTAACCTTCACAATCTTCTGCCTAAGCATTTCAGCTGCGGTTAGAGAACAACCACCACTCAAAAATGTCTATTCTATTACACAAAAATCACAACCAGCCTTTTCTTATATGCTAAAATACATGCAATGAAATGGAAAATTGCTTGTAATTTCTACTTATTATTCATTCATATTGTATGCTACCTGTCTGTGAATTCTCCCATACTTAAAATAGAGGCAACAGTTATTTCAGATACAGATGTCAGAGTCATGCAGAGTGTTAGTTTTCATAACCACGCCTGTCAGAGTGATTTATCCCTCTTATACCATGGCTTTCCAGCTATCAAAATATAAGCATTGTTTCCTATTTTGGGGGAATACGCTCTAGGGTAAATTGACTGATTTGCTAGGCTAAATCACCAGTTAGACATATTTCTCTCACTTACTGCCAGTTCACCATGCTGAATCAACCAAATGACTGCTGCTGATGGTCCTCAATAAAAACACTGTGTTGGCACTATCCTCGCTCGTCAAACATGGACTTTATGTTACTTTAAATCTCCAACACATAGTAGAAGTGTAGCCTAGCAACAGCTGAAACAAGCAGCCCAAGTACAAGTCATTTATAATGGTGATGATGACACTAAATAATTCTGAAAACAACACCCTCCAGCCAATCAATGTATCGTCTGGTGAATGTATTAACAAACTTATTGCACACCAATCTCTAATCAGAATCAAGTATTCTTCCAGGCCATGGTTATAGTCAGCGATATCTTTAAAATAACATCATAGTAAGTAATGGAAGCTGAGGAGAAACTCACCCTGTGGCTTCGCATCATGTAGCAACTTTCGATCTGCAAAGACAAAGAAACATCAGAATCGCCTAACCTTTTTGAATACTACAAGTGTTAGTTTATTTAATTACTTGTGTATGCATCCATGCCTGTGCACACTGTGTGTTACGTATGTGGAGTGCAGTGGATGAATAATGAAGATGGATAAGGGTGCTGGTAATGAGCATGATTATAATGACGATCAAGATCTAGCCCACACTGCCAAAAATTATGAATAGTAAATCTATAATGACACAGTCCCTGAACACAATGGGTCTGACAGTAATGATGCTACACTATCCTTTTCTCATTGTTAACCAGTGGAGAGATGTGGTGATGTTACCCACTCTGTGTGCAGAGGCCGCCGGTGCAGTTGTCTGTAGCCAGCGCCACCCCGTCACACAGCCGTCCTCCATGTTTGGGCTCCGGAGCTGTACACTCTCTGCTGCGCTGCCTCTCACACTCTGAGCTACACACCGACCACTCGCTCCACTCTCCCCAGCTGCCATCCACTGAGGGAATCAGATACAAACACAAATGTTTAAGAATAGAAGGATGCACATACACAGATTTGATGTGCATAATGCACGGTTGGAGTACATTGTCATCCCTTCATTCACTTTGGACTACATGCACATGTGCGAACAAACACACACGTACAAGCAAAGTACAAAAGAATAAAGAAGATACAGAAAAATACAGAAAAAGAAGATACAGAGGTGAAAGGAAGCAATTTAAAAAAACCTGACATGACAAAGATGCTAACTTTTCTTGTAAAAGATTCAAACATCAAGCCTAAGTTGATTCATTTAATAGTTCTCTGGGACTTTGAAAATAATTTCAAGGTAGGTAGAGCTGCACTACTATCTTTACAAAAACATTTTCCTTCTCAGGGTGCCAAAAATGTTGTGCCATCTTGCTGACTTGGAGCACAAAGACGCTCTGCTTATGCCACACTTCATCAAGTCTTCACCTCCAAATGCTTTAAAAGTTCCCTTCTTCTTGCTAATCTAAACGCAAATGTACCCCGTTTATGTTCAAACTCAGATGCGGGAGAAAGAATCCTACCGAAGGAGGCAGTTGGCAAAGAGGAGATAATGTTTGGAGGAGTGCACTGCCTTCCCCTGATAATTTTTTCTTCTTAAACCTGATGAGCATTTTCCTTTATACTGGTGCTGTGGTTGAAATCATAAATTTGGGCTTGTCTAGAAAAAAACACTTGGGCAGAGCAGATTACACAGAAGTTTTGTTAACTAGAACTGCTGCTCTGCTCTTCCTGACAACCTAAGCTTCTGCTGTTCCTCTCTCTCTCTCTCTCTCTCTCTCTCTTTTTCACCCCTCTCTCCATTTCCCATTCATTTTCTCCTTATTTGCTGTTTTTAAAGGGCCGCTGCATTAGATTTCAGATACAAATCACTGGCACTATCAGCAGTGGAGACATGCAATGCATTCACGGTGAAATGTAACTGGTTGAAAGAAGACCACCGCTAACTACAAAGTGTACCTCAGGTTTTTGGACTGATTGTTCTACCTTCAAAGCTGACACAGATCTCTGTTAATTTCAGGTATTCAACTTAAACTCTCGTGAGTAATCAATCACAGAGACCATTTTCACTCTTTGTCACATTTACTTTGTTATTTTGTGGTAATGCATTTGTGAGCAGAGAGAAACCTCCACAGTACAAGAACAGAAAATATATACAAACATCAAATATTTTAAATTAGAATAAAACAATAAAATAGGCAATAAAATAGAACCAAGTTGAATATAAAAAGTAGCACTGCAGGAAGAAATAAAAAGAAACAATATATCATATTTACAAGGAAGATATACAGTTATGTATGTACATAAATGTACATATCTATACACATAAACACAAAAAATATGTACAATATGTGCAATATCACTGTAATATGTATAGTGCAAAGACTTAAGTAGAGGCAATGAGTTGAGTAAAGAAGTGGGATGGTGCAGAAAAAGACCAACATAACAGAATTCTGTGTATATTTCACAGGTGCAGAACAACATATAGAATGTGATTTTAGTGATTAATTAGTGAGCTTTTGCTGGTAGGCTGATTTTGTTACCTTTGGACAGAGCCAGACTAGCTGTTTCCCCCCGCTTTCAGTCTTAATGCAACGCTAAGCTAACCCCTGTTGGCTATGGCTTCCTATTTAAATATGGTATTAATCTTTTATAACACAAAATGCAAGCAAAATGTCGTACTATTCCTTTAATGCAAGAAATAACCAATTGCACAATAAAGCCCATGAATGCAATGCTTTTAAGCACCTAAATCTCAAATCTCAGAGCATCCTTGAATGCACCCATGAAGTCAGTTTTAAGATTTTCATGACAGAACTATTAACTGAAAGCTGTGAGGTGGGAGGACAGTTTCAAAAACTCTTTTAACCATATGCACAAACACTAACAGCATGTGGCCTATGTCCTTGTGCTTACCTGGACACAGTGTGTTGCAGGTGCTCTTCTGTACGGACATGCCCTCACAGAAGGCTCCCCCATTGAGAGGAGCTGGATTTGTGCAAGTGCGAGAACGTTTCTGCACACCGCGGCCACAGCGTACATTACAGGGAGACCAGTCTGTCCACGATGACCAGCCTCCATTCACTGTATGTGCCAAAGGATGAAGGGAAAGGGATGTACAGATACTATAAGAATGAAAACTGGAAAACCGACCTACATTCTGTGGTTAACAATATATTTTCTTTCATGAAAAACTGCACCAGAGTGACTGCATAGTTAACGTTCACTCAAATGTGACAACTGAGGTATCTTTACAAAGATGATCAATGGTGTCTTCTCTTCCGTATACTTACATTTCGTCCTCTGATTTGTTGTCTATAATAATGCAGGATGATTGATTAATCAGCTCATTTGCTGTCTTAGCACAGGACGAAATACTATGTCCCACTATTGTACATCTGTCTGAGGCTATCAGGAGTAGTAAGCCTATCAGAGACTTTATTAGCATTAAGGAAATTAATGATTGATGGGCCTCAACAACGGGGTGTCAGAAAGAATTAGATGAATTCCTACAGCAGCTTAATGTCCTCCCTGAAAAAATAAAAGTAACAGGATGAAAGGTCAGTAAAATGAGCACTGAAACACTCCAGTTAACAAGGTGTTCCTCTGGTGTGAAAGGAGGTGGTGCTAGTATGACATTATAATTTCACTTATTCTCCTTTGTCTCTGCAGAGCTCTCTATGGGGCTATAAAAATGCTGAAAACAGTGTCTGCTGGCCTGCAGTATACAAAAGCGTTCCACCCAAGGTGTTGAGTGCTGGCAGGTAAAAGCCGGGGAGTTGTGACAGCCCACGTCACTGCCTTTCCATTAATACCATTAATAACTGAGTTCTTGTAAATATTGTGCCCATGTCTTCTTGTTTTAACACATCAGGGATCACTTGTCCATTACCTACTCATTAGACTCTTGTGTGAAAAAAGACCACACGCTGTGGTTGAGCAGTGCTTTTTGTATTAATGACTTTGGGGAATTTGTTTATGCTGCCAATTTGACAGCCCACTTCTGCAGTGAAAATTGATATTTTGATGCAGACAAGAAAGCTGTTTGACATTGCTTTGATCATCTGTGCTGCAAACCTAAAGAATTCTACCGTCATGCCTTTTTGGCTGGGACAGAATCTAACTTTGGACACATTTTCTTTTGAAAAATAAGTATACCTTAAGTATATCTGGAATTTGATATCTTACCATAGACTACAACAGCGGCTGTTGCACTGCGTCTCTTGGCCACAATGTTGCTGGCCACGCAGGTATAGTTTCCGGAATCAGAGAGGCGAGCTTCTGAGATGATGAGATTATGGTCGCCTCTTGTATCAGTGACACCTTCAGGGCTGAGAGGCTCTTCATTTTTCAGCCATTCCACCTGAAAACAGCAGTGTACATAAATAAGTCAACAGTCTAAGGCTTTCATGTAGACAAACACATTTAATGATGCAAATGATTAAGTTATCTGATCAGCGCTAAAATATACTGTATTACTTAGTGACTATTCTATGATCTGATATAGAATATATTTTTGTTTTATTATAGTTTAAGGTGATAATGACTGCAGTAATCTGCAGCAGTGAGAGTATGTAGCTTTGAACTGGAAGACTATGCTATCTTACCCCATCATTACAGACATGATGTGAGGCAAGTGTGTGTTGTGATTCCTTAACACTGAATACTCCCCTTTTCAGAGTCTCTCATAATAACAGTTTGTTTATTTGTGTGTTGGGTGAATTTGTGAACTTGCTAAGGACACTACAGTCATTTGTATTTCAGTTTTGTAACATGACATAATGCGGTTATTGTTTACATCAGTGGTTCCCAACCTTTTTTGTCTGATGTACCCTCACAGCCCTATTAAATGAGCTCAAATACGCCTTCACCACTCAAAGGATGTTCTAATCAATGGAATGAATGGATTATAAAGTAGATGTTATTTAACGCTATTAATTATATAAAAGTGGATATTGTTACAATATTTTTCATAACATATAGCTGACTATTTGAACTGTTAGCATACTTTCAGCTTGCTAACTATTTCAACCATTTATCCATTACATTTACTGTAGCTAGCATTAACTATTTCAACTGTTTATCAATTACTTTTAGCTAACTATTCCAACTGTTTGTTATTCATTACTTTTAGCTAACTATATGAACAGCTTCTCCATAAATAGAGAGTATTTGGAAAGTCATTTGTTTAACTGTTGCAGTTGTATATTTGACATGTTATGTTTCAGTAATGTTAAATGATGTAGACTCATACACAGTAGTAATGCAAGTGTCAGTATTAATGCATTTTATTTATATAGCCCAATCCCATAGATCACAAATTTGCCTCAAGAAGCTTCACAATCTGTACAGCAAAAATTACCCTCTATTAGACACTCAATTCAGATAAGGACCCCCCCCCAAAAAAAATGCAGTAGGTAGGTCACATCAGCTATCGTTACCAATTCAGTAGCCGTGTAGTGAGTGAAAGTAATACGAAACTACAAAATAAAGGACGCTCTGTTGATGCTCCTCTCCTCGCATGACTGGCCCTGTAAATTGCTATTAATGTGCCACTGGCTTGAGCTTTTCATTGAGAGAGACGAGCTGGGGCATGAGGGAGTGGGGTTTGATTTATGGCAGTGTATTTGAGGATTAAAAACGCCGCCCCACTGGGAGCTCCATGTGTTTGTGCATGGGGTTGTACTCCAGTGTGTTTGCGTGTGTTTGTGGAGAGTGTCCATTTGCCAAAGGAATGTAACACCAGCCAACAAACTCAGAGATTGCTTTGCTCTTTCGAAGCACCCTGGATGAAAAAACTGAGCTGGAAAATCAATAAATCAGGACTCATGTTGTCACAAACGTTTTTTCCCCCCTCCTTTTGATGGCCCAAGATGTCTTTCATCATGTGCCTTTAATTTAACTTTTTTCATCATTTGGCTCCACAGCTTTCAAGACAAACCAACCAACCACACTGGTGGGCTGCCTCGGTCATTCTATCAATCCGTGCCTTTATATTTTTGCCTTTCACTATTTCACACCTTCAATGTCTAATCAACCCCAGTGTTGCCGTCCCATGCTGTATTACATTCTCCACAGCTGCTACCATCAATCTACTCAATTATGGAAGCAGTCAGTTTCAACCTTCCATAGTGGAAAAATAGTGCTAATTTCTATTTTAATCATACAAAATTCACCCCTATCTTGTGGTTTCATCATACCAATTATTATTTTTGCTTTTATGCATTTTAAAGGATTATTTATGCAATCACATTATAATCTTATATTTTGCTTCAAGCATCGACACACTCTCTTATTCTATCTATCTATCTATCTATCTATCTAGAGAGGTCTTATACTGTAGTCACAAATATAGAGTAAAGTCTGGTACACAGCTGTTCTTCCTCTGATTGTACAAAGTTCTGTAACCGACTGCGGCCCCATCTAGTATCTGGGAAGTAGGGAATTAACCTTGACAAGTAGGAGGTTTGTACTTATCACCTTCTCTGTAAATACTGCAGCCTCTTTCATGAGAGGATGACAGAGGTGAGCTCTGTTGTTTTTAACCAGGGTCACATTATACACAGCCTGTGTTTTGTCTGAAGTATTCGAAGAGATTTTCTCTCAAAGGCATCTCTAATGTCACCGAGAGACCATTGTAAAGGCTCAGTAAAAACAGGTTTGAACCCAAAAGCACAACTCAGGCCAGTAAGTAAAAAGGTTCAAGTTTACTCAAGGTCGAAAACAGGCAACAGTCAAAACCAGGAAGGCAGGCGAGATGAGGCAAACTTATCCAAGGGGGGTGGGGTGTCAGGTGATGGGGTATGGCGGGAACACAGGTGGGAGTAGAGTTAGTACATGGCAGGGGGAAAAAGCAAATGAGGAAAATGTGCTACTAGGAAGTGGCTGACATTGTAACAGACGAAGCCTTTAGAAGCTGTGCTGATTAAGTGTGGATAAAGCTATTGGTCACCAACTACTAGATAAGAAGAACTTATATAATTATACGTTCAGTATTGTAAGGTCAGATTTGCAAACGCAAACACTGTATATCAATTCAAACACAAATTGCTGCTGTACTTTACTCAGAGCATTAACTTATAAGATATCAAATTACTTCGCTTCCATTTATTTCAGGAAAAAACCCCATAACAACTAAAACTAAAAAACAATTTTCCTGCAGGCAGCTATAAACAAGTGTGATGGGAGAAATATAATGTGGGGAATTCACTGAATTGAAAATTAACCCCCAAACCTTTGTTCTCACTGGACACGTATTCAGATGAGATGCATATTTGTAGAGTAGTGCCAAGATTGAACTTGACAGGTACAAAGATTTAACCATTATGTTTTAAATTAAATATATTTCAATATTTAGTGGATAATATGTCACCTCAGGAAATACAGAGTGAAACTAAATGCATTGCCTAAAGCAAGAGTGCTACACTGTATAACAATGACAAATACCATCTATTTTGCAGAAATTTTTCATTAATCAGTTATTAAAGTAATGCAGAGAAGTGTTTTTTTCCCTCATTTACAATGTAGCACAAAGACAGTGGTGTGCATTCAATTTGTGTTACTCATAGACCTGCTTGTGTTCTAGCTAAAGGTGAACTAAGTGACAGGGACACCTTACGATATAATACAGTACAGTACAATTAATGCATTACCTTATTATCCCTGAGTTGAATCAAAAGTTATCGGACAGCAAAAACTGAATCATATGAACTTCATTATGGAAGTTTTATTGCAGAGGAATTTAATAGCATTATATGATATTGTAGATGTAGGGTTGTCTACCCCCTGCAGGTAATATGACAGAAATGATAAATTACAGTAAAGAAACACACTATCAAAGATACAGCATCTGAAATGCCATAAGATTTCCAATGTCTTAAATC
This sequence comes from Siniperca chuatsi, assembly GCF_020085105.1. NCBI lineage: Eukaryota > Metazoa > Chordata > Actinopteri > Centrarchiformes > Sinipercidae > Siniperca > Siniperca chuatsi. Next base: position 5,570,166 of record NC_058059.1, read on the forward strand.
AGGGTCATTGAAATGATACCGCTTGTATCTTTTATAAGTGAGTGATCAAACTTTCATAACTTTTTATTACTGTATCACGGGCCATGGGAAAGTGGGGATGAAAGGAGAGGAGAGTTACTGGACATTTGCGTCCAGGTGGGATTTGATCCTTGCCACTAAGGAAGCACTTGTGACTCCAGAGGTGGCACACCTGACCATTCGACCAGTTCTGGGCACAGCATTGTTTTTTACTCGTCGGTGTCTTACGTAATTCATTATACTTGACAACAGGAACCGACTTAACTGAATTAAGGCTGACCGTGTAAGTTTTTATGCTGCATTCTCCATGGAGGTACAGAATAACAGTTGGTATATATGTATAGATAGGTGGGTAGGTAGATGGTTGAGGTGCTCTGTCTGATAGTACTTCCTCTAAAGTGGCCTCTGTGACAAGCCTGCCTCCTCTGTTGCTGTTTTGTATCTTACTGTAAATCTTAGCTCAAGCCCTGATACTATATTGACAAGCCCCATCTGATACAGTATATGCCAATACGACAAGCTCATGGCTAATAATTACAACTTTATAATCATATTTGCTCACTATCTGACAACAAAATACTCTTTTACACGAACATGATTGCTGGGATTGCTGTGGCACAAATAACTAAGTCCCTGGCCTGCCATTAATGAATGGGTGTAACTGATAGTGTAAACACAAATTTTCTTGATTACATAGACAAAGAAACTGTATTTAATGCGGTTCAGTCACGACATGGTACCCGATCTGCTTAATAGCGTCAGTATCGGCACCAATCTCTACCAGGAAGTACCTCTGTCTCAAGTCTCTCTCAAGTGAACTGTTAACAGTACTTTACCATTTACCAAAAGAGTATGTGCCACTCGCCTACCATTATGACAACCCACTGCAAAGTGGCTGGCATGCACTGTAAAGCCCTCTGACATGCCACTCTGCCCCTCCATTTGTCATTGAAGATTAAAGGATGTGGGCAAGATTTTTTGTCAGGCTCATTCATCCCAACCTGCCTGATTGTGTTTTTAAATCGGTGGTGGAATGTAACTAAGCACATTTACTCAAGTACTGTACTTAAGCTCCTTTATACTTCTACTCCACTACATTTCAGGAGAAAATATTCACTCCACTACATTTATTTGACAGCTTTAGTTACTAGATTCTTTGCAGATTCAGATTGTTAATACAAAATATAATCTCCTAATTCATTTTGGTGTATTATTATAGGTATCCGGTGTATTATTACAGCATATTTAGTAGTTTAGTAATTAGCCCCACCTTCACGAGCTGCAACATTAACATGATGCTTACACATTAATCTTTAATGCATCAGTAATTATATTTTTCTGAAATGGGCCATTCTGATGAAATAATATTTATTGCCTTATTTGTTCCCAGATCAGTAAAAGGCATTATAATGTATACAAATAAAAACAGTAAAGCAACATTATTATGGGTAGCTGACAATTCACACCAATTTCTGAAAAATCCTGATAGTATTTATGTTTGAAAAAATATTAACATAAAGTATTATATATGATAATGTTAATCTAATAATATAAATCACATGAAACCTTCCCAACTTTACTGTAATATAAAATAAATTTATGTGAAATAAAAGTACCAACAGAATGAAAGTATTAACTTTTACACTAAACAAGAAAGATTTCTTAGTGTAATAAGAAATAATAAAAAAAAATAGGCTATTTCACATATCTACAGCTTAATCAACTGCTACGCTTACCAAAACAGACTAAAGGAGGACGGCTGTGGTGTGGACTTCTGGGTCACTATTTAAGGGCATTTTATGTCTGACAGAACTTTGCAACCACACTTAAAAACACAACAACTTTCTAATCAATCCTTTTTAGTTGGTATCGATAACAAGTGAGCTCTGTTTGTATTGATTACTGTGATATTGATCTGCCCTTCACTATGGATCATTCACTCACCCTCTCTGCAATACTGTTGAATTGTTTAGAATGTTAAGTGTTTGTGAGCCTCTCTGTCCCTGTTCTCAATATTGGTTCTGTGCTGTACTGTGGCAATACGGTGTATACTGTTGATGTTTGTCATCTATCTTTATTTTTATTATATTTATGTTTATTGTAATTTTTTAAATTAGCCTGTGTGTGTCTCAGACATTTTCAAAAGTACGCACTGCGAACACACCGTGTGTGCTTGTATGTATCCATAGAAGGATGAAGGGCTTTGGCTGCTGCCACCCCATATTGTTTTTTGGGACTGCCTTCGCGATATCACAATTCAAACACTCAAGTTTATCGAAAAAATATTATTTTCATAACAAGAACATTTGTTTAAGGAAGTGGAAAGTTAATACTAACATTACCAGTGCCCTCCTCTGGAAACTATGTCGATATTTGATTCTGATTCTTAATCACATTGTTGTTACAGGCATATGAGCTCAGTTAAATAAAAGTAGACAACAGAAGTAGAAAGGTGTAACCTAAGCCATTTAACAGCCTCAGTTGTTGTCTTCTTCAACGTAACTGACCACAGAATTGTCCCTGTAGTCTCTCTGTGATCGTAGGAGTAGAACATAGAGTTTGTGAATTCTCGTTTTTTGGGGCCCTTAGGGTATTCTTAAGCTAAAGTAAATTAAAATAATCGTCTTGTACTTTGGGAGGTTTTTCTGTCATGTTTTTGCTTTGATTTATCTCTCTCACTCTGCCTTTACTCTACTCTTTTCACTGTGTTCACTGCAGGAAGTGTATAAACCCAGAGTGTGATTTGCATACTGTGTCGGTCCTAGAGTCTCCCCTTCCAGGGAAAGCGATAGAGAGATGCACATGTTGATGAGAAGGCAGGGACAGGACAGACTCAAATGAGCCTGATAAGCTAGTGCCTGGGGAGGACAGGAAACGGATTTGCTTAATTGGCAAATTTGTTCGACTTAGATAGCAGCAAGCAGTGTTGAACTACACCACACCTAACCCAGCCGACCAGGCATTACAGGCAGTCTGCTGTTGGTATCAAGGTTACCATGTTGACCATTAAACAGCAGCTAATTTTATACTTAAAACTGATCCACACTGTGTCCCTCTCAAAGTTTTCACTGTAGCTTATGTCTTCTTTAGTAACAGTTCACTTCCTGCCACAGGAGAGAGAGCAAATGAAATGAACTCGCAATATATTGAAAGCAGCATCAAATGGTCAGCAGGGGGTCCATGAACCATGCAGTAGAGTTTCATCATCTGATAGCTTCAAGCTGTTTGAAGAGGTTGAGATGAGAGAGCCAATAGGCCTGGAGCACTCTGTGTTTATGTGCAGAAAGGTATCGTCTTTAACTTGACTCACAAAAAAGTATGTCCCGTTCAAGTCATTCCAATTCCTCCCTGCACTCAATTATTCTGAAAGCAAATGTAATGACCTACATTTACAATCATTTAAATGGGAAGTGAAAGCGACATGAAGACGATTACAAAGCATTGCAGTAGGTTTTGTTCCATCTGATTCAATTAAGGTAGAGTTTCATTAACAAGCTCCCTCCTCCTTGCACTTCCCTCGTGCCTGCACCCTCTCTGCCTTCCCTCAGTCATGTATGGCCTTTTCTCAATGCAACAATGACTTTCATGAAATCACATTAAACAAATGAGCCCTCCAAATCTGACAGCAACATATTCTGGAGGCGGGGGTGGCTAAACCCTTGTTTTGTCCTTGGTTTATCTCCCCACCATCTCTGGAAATGTTATGTTCATCACTGAATAATTACATTTTAAGTACTTGAAATGACTTTGGATGAGAGGCTTGATGATTAATTACACTTGGTAAAGAATGCTTGGGCAGTTAATGTGGGGCTAATGATTGTAAAACAGTTTTTTCCTAAAGTTACTGGACACCTTTTTTTCTCTCCACCACTAAACTTTTAACCTTACAAAGCCAACTATAATTTTCACTTCACTCATTTAGAGCTGGCAAAACTCAATAGCTATTTGCTTGGATGTCACTTTAAAAAGGCTGTACAATAGATGTTTTCTCCTAAAGTCAGGCTTTAACATGAACCCTTCCTACATGCTGGATAAAATAATCACTTTCCTGGATGTGACAAATACCCCCTAAATCAGTTATTTAATAAATTTGAGGCATGGAAATAGGCCATGTTGTTCCAGAATCATGCTTCTGTTGATATTTACAGCACCTATTTTATGTGTTTTTATAAGGTTTGGAAGTTTCAAACAGTCCCTATATTGATTTGTTAGGCTTTCAGCTACTACCCTTAATCAGTCATTAGATTAAATATTTTCCAAAATAATATCCCACAGTGACAACTGAGCTTGAGATGTATAGTGTTGCTTTGTGAGGCTACAAATTATTGTCTAGTAATTAAAAGTGCAATTTTCGTCACAGGAAATGATGGTTCCCTGATGGTTCTGATGGTGCCCTAATTGTTTTCTAAGAGCTACATTCATTATGAAGTCAATGTTATGGCCATGTTCTTTATCCTCCAGTGATTTTGATTTTAGTAGGCCTACAGACTTTATTGTTTTCATGTCAAACTGAAATTTGAATCCTCCCTACTTTTTGTAGACAAACTATCCAAAACAGTAGTTATTATGCATATTTTACATTTTTCAATAGAGAATAAAAACATTTTTGGACACCTGTGGGTGGGGATTTCCCATGACAGCAGTTGACTGACATCTGAAGGTTGCCATTGCTAGGAGACAAAATGTCAACTTCTGTGGTGTGCTGCTGACTGGAGCACGTCATAATCGCATATTCTTCGAACCTGATACCCCCCCCCGTTGTCAATGTTAGCTATCAGCTGTTAGTGATTTGACATTTGTCCCTTTACAACATTTAACATTTGGAAGGACCCATCGTGCTGTTAAGTATGTATTCCACTCAGAAAGTGGAAGCTTGCAAGCTAGGCTAACTAGCTTCCCTGCTGAAAGCAGCCTAGCTCGCTAACTTTACTGATTCTCACTAGGCGTTACTTTTTATTTATGTTATTTCAACATGGGCTGAGTCACTGGCAGCTCGCACACACTCAGTGTGGACTTTGTCCCACATTGTTCTTTCATGGGTCCAGATGTTGTGATGGCCAATGACCACTTAAAACTATATTATACTATACTATATGGAGTCATGATGTAACGTATGGGAGTGCTCAAATCACAGATGGGTTGTTAGCAATGGCTAACAACATCGGCCTCCCCAGCTGGTTAACTGTCTGTGTGGCCAAAGGAATTTAAGTGATATTACAAACTATTTTTAGTGCCCTCCCACACAGCCTATTGCACCAATCAAATTACCAGCACCGACAACGTCAGTCAGAACATTAATGTAGCAGCTGTCACTGCCGGGAAATAAATAAAATTTAAATATCTTCTTTTTGGTAATTACAATTTTGACCAAATAAGAACACAAGTTGAAACAAACACTGAGCATATATTAACGAAAGGGGATTTTAATTTCAGTTTGGCTTTAAGAAAAATGATTGTGATTACTATGCTTTAATCAGCGCCAATATTGTAATAACTTCAACATTACAGTGAATATAATCTGTATTCTACAATGCTCCATGTCTATAAAAAGTGGAGCCAAGTGAAAAGATTTGGTGATCTTGACTCTTGTCACCAATAAACAGAAGTGGACTTAAGCCGTTTTACTATGATGCATTCTCTGTGGTCGTACTTACAGTGTGCACAGATTATTGCCTCTATCACTGCTGGGATAGATAATATGGCATTCTCTGACTTCCATTAACATCCTACACAGCAGCCCAGCAAACTCCCGGGTGGCTTAGTTACAGTGAGATGCGAATAAAGCTCTCTCACTGTTAGTGTGAGAGCAGCGACATAAGGGGATTTCAAGTTGTAAAGTCGGCTGTACAGTGTTTAGTTCTTAAAACAGCATGCAAAGTTGGAACTCATTGCATTTACATCTTGTCAACTGAGCACTTATTGTCAGCTCCAAAAATTAACTGTTTGCATTTCTTCAATATCACAAGTATTCATTTCCATCAGGATCCGTTGCAAATTGCAGAAGCATGAAAGATTCAAATAAATATCATGACCAAAATAAATATGCCTCAGACTACAAATAGAGTTCAAGAAATTACACTGTATCATGACCTCAATTCTTTAAACTCAACTGTAGCTGAGCTACAGCTTCTCTCTGAGCCAAATTTCACAGCGCTGGTTACAAAAAAGGCTTTAACCTCTCAGCAATGAAAAGTCATGAAAAGAGAAAAGTACAGCCACATCCCCAACTCTGGATGTGAGATTTTTCTCCCCAGTGCAAGTCATAATAGAGGAAGCTAGATTTGTCCCTGCATTATTTACTATTACCATTCTCTTTGTTAGCCAGAGTCACATTAATGAATTCATGAGGAGTTGCCTATTTGATTACCACAATGCATTGGGGAGACTCGTGGTACACCAATGCTCCATTTGTGTGAGATGAATCATTCATCACACCACACACACACACAAATAAAATGCACAGTTTAATGTGCATTATGTGTGTTGTGGAAGGAGTCCATGGTCATCTTTACAGAGTTTTAAAGCCCCAATCTACTTTTTTTTGTGATCAATGTTTTATTGATGCGACAATACAGAACCAACAATGCAGCCAGCTGAAGAAAATGTTTGGGCTATATAAATTTCAGGTATATATTCACACACAAGTGCTGACTTTCAGCTTGAATTGTAGCCTTTTTTATAAAGTCCTCCAGTATAGCAGTAATGACTTGCCAGGTCTGTACTGCAGATGTCTTCAGGTTTGTTCACATCTTGTTGATGTGAACAAACCTGTTCAGGGGCTTTAACACACAGTCCTGATGAAGAAGATTGGCTGATTTTTTGTAGGGTAGACTCTTAATACATGCTACCTGAAGATGTTTTTTTTCTTTTTATGCTTATTTTTCCATGAATAAAATAATGTTAGAGAAATACTTAAGATTTGAAGCAAAGTTTACATGGGCTTTAAATCTGAAAGTCAGCTCTTCAACCTCATCATTGTTTCACAGCAAATCCAATGTACTGGAAAAGAGCCAAACTTATGAAAAAAGATTCTATCATTCTGATTGTGCTGAATGTAATTAAGATTCAACAATTGTTGTGTTTCTATGTGTTTTACTGCTGTTTACAAACATCACTGATGTAAACAACATTTTAACTATTAGCATTATAAATTATTAATAACTTAATAAACTTATAAAGACATGTCAATCATTTTGGAAGTAACAGCAGGGTTCCAGTCCTGTGCTTTGAAAATGTGCTGGTAGGGCTGTTATTTTGTTCACGTATGTATCACGGACTGTGTCTTTAAGTAAATGCAAAGCTTCAGATGCTTGGGCACACAGGCTTTGATATTGACATATCTGCCTACTGAGCCTTCACATGAATGCACACAACATCAGAGCGCAGCACAACACACACCACTCAACAGGACTGTCCGCAAGAGCCTCATTTTATATTCATAGTAAAAATTAAAATGGCAATGACAGGCTCTCTCTGTTAGACACACACACACACACACACACTCCGAGGCGAGAGAGAGGAAATGATTTTGAGAGTGCTATTAATACATGACATCTAAATAAGTCATAGCAGTACATCCTTTTACCAGAGAACATAGCGATGCTCATAGATAGATATTACTCCCAGTATATGAATGAGCAGTCTAACTTGAACAGAATAAGCTCGAGAAACTAAACAAATGGCATCTTCAGCTCATCAACTGCAGCTCTGGTTTATACTAAACTGAGAAAAGTGCATATGTGTCTGTGGCTGGAAAGTAACAAAACATTGTATCATGAAAACAGAGTTACAGTGTTAAGTAAACCAGACAGATGGACTGCTCCTCTCCAGGCAACACAGGAGAAAATGTTACTTGTTTGAAGTGCAAGAAGCCCTCACCTCAGCCACAGGCACTCCCTCTGGGGGACGACAGTGCAACACAATCATGCCATTCAGAGGCACCTCAGTGCCTTGGGGGTCTTGCTCAAAGTTCTTCCTCAGATCTAGGGAAGAGAATAAACAGCCTGCATTAAAGGACGACTACAACAGCATGAAGGAGTACCAAAAAATGCAATTTGTTTCATGTGTGACCTTCTCCCCTAACACAAACATGAACATGAAAAAATGATGCCTTCTACAAAATCATGGCACCATTTTGAAGAATAACCTTTTCAGGGACAATAAGGTCGGCCTGGTATCAAAGTGACATGGAGTTGCTTACAGGCGATCTGGACAGTTGCCTTGCGGCTCTTTGAGGTTCCCAGGTGACTCCAGGCGACACACAGACACCAGTAATCCTCTGGGCCATGAAAGTCCTCCACCTGCTGACGTGAGACGTTGATCATCACCTCACGGATCTTCAGCCCTGCAGACAAGATGGTTGATTGCTTAGATTAGCTTTCATTATATCACAGGAATGATCAATCAAAGAGATGAAGATTTGAAGGGACAAAATGATGAGTGAAATTTGAATCTGATAAGATTATCAGCAGTAAAGAGATCTGCCATTTGCCAGGAGGAGAAGGAGGAGAGAATGCTATTCAAATCAAATAAATTTCAGGGATTTTGTTTGGACAATTTAAACTGTACTATATAGAGCTGACCACTTCATTGCAAATATTGATATCTATGTCATTACTGGTCTTTTGACAAACCCTTGTTAAAACTTTAGTTTTGGCAAACAGCAAAATGCTGGTTGTACTAGAAATTGTTAGTGCGCCCACATAGCCTCTTTCAGTATCTGTAAAACATAATCCATTTATACAGAAGTGACACTAAATGCCTTCCAGTGGCAGCATTAACTGAAAGGAGGAACACATCTGCCTGTTTTTTTTTTTTTTTTTGGAATAAATTTGAAAGGGCTATAATTTAAGGTAGAAAATAGAAGCAAAATAATGCAATTAAATACTGCATCTGAACACAGATACTTTCTATGACAATCAAATCATCTATTTCTGCAGCAGAACTTTGACTTAATGTCACACAGGTCATTCATTAATATCTGTATATTGTCTGTGATAATGAGCTAGGCGTGAGCAGAATATTTTCTGAGACAGCTGATGGGAATTTAAAAGGTATTTCAATTATGCCAGACTATGCACAAAAGATGACAGGCTTGAACCATTTATATATAATAGGGTGGTTATTGGGTATCTAGGAAATTGCAGCTTTCAACCAACATATGTGATGTCTGTCAGAAACCTGAACTTCAGCCAATTTAAATAGATTAATATATGAATACAGAGTTATGAACAACTAATGTTTGGTGTCACGTCTCCGACCTCCTCACTCCCCACAGCATACAATTAAGAAAACCAGTATTAGAGCCTATGGGTAGATTCTGGGGTGGAGGTAGTGCTGATTAAATGGCATATATGAGCAGCAGTGATGCAGTTGTGTTTGCAGTGAGCTACAGTAGAAGCAGCAGCATAAGCAAAGCACAACAGCTGAAACGGGTGTACGCCAGTATCACGTGTGGGAGTACTGGGAGACTGGGGCAACAGCAGGTGCGGTTAAATACTACAGCAAACACTCCTTGAGCAGCTACTATGTCAGAAATACAACAGAGTGGTGTATCTGTTTACAGTGCAGCCAAACAAACTCTCATTGTTTTGATAAAAAAGTCATATGGTGGAAAAGCCTTTTTCCACCATATGCCACAATGTTAAGAATTTAATACATTTTATTGTCATTAATTAATTTAAATCTACTATTTCTAGACCCGTATGTCAGTTATGTACCATTTTCTGAAGGCAGTAAATCAATAAAGGTTATACTTTAGACTGATTTTTACTACAGCTAACAAGTCGTGCCTAACAACACATCTCAGAGCAGCTGTTTATTCAAAAATCACTGTAAAGCTTGGCCTCTTGTGGCTTATTGCTTAATTACGCAGCCCTACACTTGTAGAGGAGTTGTCTCTCTACAGGCTTTTGCCATCATGCCGTTCAGTGCAGACTGCAGCTTACACATGGGCCGGGATTAAATGAAAACTAATAATGTGAAATGAAAGGTTATCAAAGGGAGCCTAATGAAGTAATGTAAAACAGAAATGTTCTCTGAAGACACTGTAATCCTCTGCAATGACTGACTGATAGTATGTACAATACACACACAGCACTCCATCTACTCCTCCTTTCCACTGCTACAAATTAGAGACTTAATCAACATGCTTGATTAAGTGAGACTGAGGCAGATTTAACTACAGGAAAATACTCTAGTGAGGGGGCAAATTTGTCATCACATCATGACAAATACGCATTGTCATTGTGTTACTGAAGTTCGACTCTTTGGGCTCAATGCAGTGGAGATGTAAACAAAGAATTGACTCTTTACAGTGGCGTCAGATAAATATCCATAAAGAAATCATATAAAAAAGGCACCATATATCCTTATAACTTCAGATCTTGGCTCATCATCATCATCATCATCATGTTTAGACTTTTTCTTCAGTATCATAATAAATTCAAGTGATTGTGCGAATAGGAAGTGCTGCAGTAGTAGCCAAAGCAGCACACTTTGCATGATGCAGATTTGCCAAAATGTAAACAAATGGGTTATAGGCTAAAAACACAAAGGTGCAGATATTAGATTCATCGAGGTTCATCCACAATAACTTTTCCTCAACAGATTAATTGTACAGTGCAGGATAAAGCTTGACAGATGTTCCACAGGTGTTATTTTTAACTCGTGATCAGAAATTGAATCCTGGCACTTGACAGTAGACGAGCTAGATGTTAGGGACCGTTTCAAGAGTGCATGCATAATGGCCAAAACAGCTTTCAGGATTTTTTTCAGTAGCTATCTCATTTGTTTTTATAGACACTTCTAATACTTATGGGCCTCCTCCCATTATATTCACAAAGAAAGAGAAAAATCATGCAAGATGACCAAATGCAATTATTACTTGTATTTTCCCACTGCTACCATCAATTTAATCAATTTAAAATTCTTGTAAGCAACTGTTAAAAATAACTAACCTCACACCTTCATATCTGTCTTTGATGTAATCTCTAAACTTCACTAAGTGCTTTTTGACAAGCAATTTCACTAGATTGTGACAATAGCCTAAAGCACTAAGGAGACTAGGGAATGGGTTTAGGCATGTTGTCTCTTAATTCACAATGTCTTTTTCACAATCAGACTCATCTTTATTAATGATGAAGAAAACAATGAATAAACAACAGTCTACTCTTCCTTATGCAATGTTTTATGCTGAAAGCAGATAAACTCCAGAAGCACTTTTTTTCTGGCACACAGTGAGAACATCTGACCACTAAATAATAATAAATAAGAAAATAAGAAAACAAAAAGTGATGCTCTCCATATCAGCCCATTCCATATTACAATGCAACAGTGAAATAAAAAATAATTTCAGTTTGCTTAATTGTCCACACACATGTATTCAAACACAAATGTATGAAATACTAGTAATGTACAACCACATGGAAGGGTGGCTATTGTTTGTTAGAGTGAGGGTCATTGTGTTTCTGCTTAATGCAAGATAGACAAAGGAGAGAAATCAGAAAGACATTGTGACTCCCAGGTTCCCTCACATTAGGCAGAGATCAAAGAGCTTAGTCCCTTTTCCAGGCCTGGAATCACACTCAGTGACACAGAGTCAGAGAAATGATCCAATAACTGCTCGATCATGTTGATGACATGTGGTCAATTCTCCGCATTCAGGAATATAAACATCCATTTAGCTCCTTCCATGAGCCTGTCCCCAGCTGCCTGTTCGCCTCTCTTTCTGCTGCGCTCCCTCTGCCTTCCCTTAAGGCTCATGCCAGTGGCTCTTGACAGAGCACCACAAAGCCTTGACAACAAACCTCAAGGTGGAGCAGCTTCCACTTGTCCCTTCAATCATGTCCTTTAATATGTCTCTAATGTAGCCTCCATAAAAGGAGTCAGAAACAGATATACCAATACTGATGCTCACTTTTTATCCCACGTTGCGCTCGTTCTCTCTGTCTCTGTTTTGGTCTGTCTGGCACGGGGCCTGTGGTGTGATTTCTCCCGGCTTTGGCCCATTGTTTCGCCTTGGCTGAGTCTATGAAAAGGCCCCGAGGGAGCCAGCCAGTGCCAGCTACAAGTGGCTCCTGATCCAAGCAGCTCAGCAGAACTCGACTGGTCCGGCTCAGCTCAATCAGGTCCAGAATGCCTCTGTCATACTTAACACCACATTGGATGGGGATTTTCAGAATCGTGTTTGTCTGAGGGATCCTCATGAGGCAGCTGTGTACATAGTTGGTGACACGGCGTGGGCTGCGGATTGAGGTGGATGGATATAGCTTTAGGAGAGCGTCTGTCTGATGTGAACTCAGCTTTGGGGAAATGTTTGTGTGATGTGACATTGCAGCATGCAGCTCAGCATGTGGGGGCTGTGAGGGTTGGCTGAGGGCCAGACACAGACGAACCCTGCTAGACAAGCGGAACATGCTCCCAGCAAGATCTTCAGTCTGGTCCCAGCTGTGTGTGTCATACTTAATCCTGGAACGAAAGGGACGCATTACTCCGTGCATAAAAAAATCATGATAATTTAGCCATTAAAATGCTGCGAGTCCTTATTTGTGTCATTCCCCCAGTTGCCTTGTTTATGTTTATCCAAAAAAACCACGTGTCTGCTTATTAGGAGCAAGTTTTGCATACACAAGTAGTTTTCACTCTGTGGGCCACTTCATTTGTTTCACTTCCATTTCTTTAACTAATAGTCTGTGACACAGAGACTCTGAGGCATTTCACATTCCCTCACCAGTCCCCACCTTTCTTTGTCCTGAGTTCATGCCTGGTTGATGGTATCTCTCAGCCGGCTAGGATCATAATACACAACACTGGAGTCAGTCTTTGACAGAGCATCAACAGGAATAGATATCCATACTTCCTCTATCCACCCTGCATTCATACGCTTTCCCTCAATCACTATCTCTTCATCACTGAAGCAGGAGCTGCCTATCCTCGCCTTCTCGAGACAACCAACGTGGTATCCATTTTCAGCCTCTCTTTCACTCTCCCATCGCCCTCTCCATTTCCAATGTCCTATTTCTCCCTTATCCCCTCTTTCTCTTATCGCTTCATCAGGGTATCATCCTTTCAGCTGAAGTCTATAAGCACAGATATCCCCTCTGTTCCACCTTCCTCTCTGCTCTTCTTTCACTCTGTCCTTCAATAATCTCCTGAGTTCTATCACTCATTTCCATCTCTTACCCCTCTTACAGCATTTCATCAGAGACAAAAATAAAATTCTCTTCTGTGATAGCTGAGAGTATGCAGTGTGCTGCAAAGGAATCTGTATTTAGTTTATAGCCACTGCCCTTCTTTTATTTTGTCTTTGGAATTTTAGGGCAAGCCTATTCCACTAGAAATAACAAACTGACTGATTTACTGTCTGTAAAGACTCGATACAGCTTCCTAAAATCATTCTAAGGAGTTTATCAGAGCAAGCTTCCTGGAGGGAGGTTAAAATTTGTGTATGATTACATGGACTATCCAGCTGAGCCTTGTCTGCTTGTGGTTTATCAAAAGGCTTAGCAATTGCAAAGGGATAAGAAAATAACACTGTTGCACTGAATTTGAAGATACACTGTACTGTACAGCAAGAAAGCTGATCAATGTACATTTTTCTTAACAAACTTTGGGTTAAAAGATTAACTTTGTACTGAATTTATAGAAGGCACATGTGATATGGATTCCAGATCAGCAAGATAGAAATCCAGTTAAAACATGGATTAAGTATTTAGGATGTTAAAGTCTCTGTGTTATAATTAAGCACTTCTCATTCTTTCTCTCCCATGATGCAGTTCACTTTCAGTCTCAGTATATAGTTTCAGGCATTGTCTTGCATTTGGCTGGACAGCCCTTCACAGCCACAGGAATCGCATAATAATATTTGAATATGGACTTGAATATGTTCTCTACAGACAGCGCTCTCCATTTGTGTTTATGTGGGGTGGCCATTACTGTCAGCCCTGATCAGCCTCCTATTTCATGGTTCAGGTTGAGCCAGTGCGAAAGCGAGGGCGCACAAACATTAATGACTGAATGAAATGAATGAAACTATGTTTGTTCAACATCATATCATCCAGTCTGGATGGGTAAAACACTCTCATGTGTACACACAACACATATTTACAAGTTACAACAGTTATGCATACCCACAGTGAAGCCTGCAACCACCACAAGGAAGTCTCAGAATTGCTTCTAAAATGAGTGGAAAAATATCTTTATATATCCAAACTGATAAGATACAGTAAATTCAATTCGATTTACTTACTCAAATTCCCACTCTAACTCAACAGATGTGGAATGCAGCAATAAGTCTCCCCCTGGCCGACTATTACATTCTGCTTCCCTCTGCTCTCCCTTTCGGTCTCTTTTATTGTTTTCAATGAAAAACAACAATGACAAGCAGCTGATCTAGCTAACAACAACCTACACTTCAAAGATAGAAAACATTAACAAAAACTACCAGCATCCCTGACTTCAGTCATGATTGAACTTTTGTGCTTAGCAGTCTTAAAAACACACATTACAGGTCTTCTTTTCTCCAGTTTCGACCATCAAAACTGCACTGAACCCTCAATGAGCATAATAACTGCTCTGGCTGGGTGAGAAAAACCACAAAATTTGGTTTTGATACAATACAAAGTAGTAACGTGGTCAGAGTCACCAAAATCAATATACTTTTTATTATTAAAAGCTGCTGACCAGCTATCATGTAGGGGAGAGCCATGTGTCATGATTAATGAGGTGTATGCATTATTAATAGGCTACTTCTGAATACATTTTCATTATCATCAAATGATTTGCCAAACATCAAGCATTTCTTTTTACTGTTCTCTGTTAATTAATCACATGCAGGTAAAAACACAACAACAGTTTTTCACCAACCATTGGAAACCACGTAGGTAAGTGTTCCTTTATGAGTTGAGAAGATTCTTCCACTTTTTAAAAACTTCTTAAAAACCCATTGGATTATCTTGTGTTGTGTGAATTCTCAGAGCCAAATGAGGTGATTGCTGCACGCATGCGCACAACAGCAGCAGAGAGGCAAAGAGTGATTGCACTAAGAAGAGTGTTAATGTGTTTAGAATGTGCTCTAATGTGAGATGGTTCCATTTTTTTGATAGATCCTATTGAGATGAATATTAATATTTAAAACAAGTCTCACATTAGTTTTGGTAGTATTGATACTTTAGGTATAGAGCCACCCACCCCTAACAGGAAGGAAGTTGACCACTTTTTATCTCACATAATTAACACTTTATAGTTTCTGATTTGTTGAGATTTTTAGACTGTAAGAGCCTGCCCACTCCTTCACCTCTAGAGACTGACTTCCATCAAGAAGACGATCAAGAAGGCCCAAGAAGATTAAGACACAACTCTTTGATTGACTGGACTTGGCCGCTACAGTTGTCCGTTTCAGTATTATGTCTTGACTGTGTGGAGTTGTAGAGGATGCCAAGCCAAAGACGGTTAAGGGAAAGTACAACGCTCGACTGTTTTGTCATCTATTAGCATACCTAGCCATTTTCAGTGCTAGCCCACCAACTGCCTGATTTCCATGGCAGCGCAAAGACTACCACAAACAGCACTTTGATATGTTGGTGCTTTTCTTCTTGGTATTTTCATTCCCAGCATGTTTAGCACAGAGGTGCGAGGAGTGGCACAGACAGACAGTAGTTTCATTCAAATGAGGCAGCACAGAAAGAAGTGTTGGTATTTTGGTGAAAAATGGATCATATATGTGGTAAGAACAGACATCCAAAAATCGTGTTTGTTTTTGGTGCAACCTCACTCAGCTCATAATTAGGTGATTCTGATAATGAGCACATGCTAAATGGAATTAATTGGAAGTTGTTACCAGTATCTGTGACCTACAGGTGCTTTATACTGAGGCTCACACTGAAATGGGCAAACAGACTTATGTTCTCTGCCCCTGCAACCTGGAACCACTTGCAGACAGTTTTGCAGCTAGATAGACTGATCCCAATTAGAGCATTTCAAAACGTTGTGAAGGGTTTGGAGGCTAATTCAATTGGAATTTGTAATTGCTTCCTTCCTTTTCGTTGTGTCCATCTTCTTAGGCATATGATTCTCTGAGTTGAGACTGTGTGTTTGTTTTATGTGTTTTTAATGTTTGCATGTATGTTGCTGTGTATGAAACATTGTATTGCTGCTATCTTGGCTAGCCCATCTTTGGAAAAGAGATTTTGTAATCTCAATTGGACTGGTTAAATAAAGTTTAATAAGTAACAATAAAAAAATACTGAAAATATGGAAGCCTTCAGTTACTGTAATGAAATCCCCACAACCATCTGAAGGCAGCAGGACAGACATGTCATAAATCTGCATCCTCCAACTTGAAAAGCAGCAAACTAGACAGAGCCATTGTGCACAGTGATCCACTGTGTTGACATTGATTAAATCATGTGCAAACAGCACCAGGTTCATGCAGACCACACAGACTTCCACACGGACTTCTGCACACATCAAACTGGTCGGTTGGTATTGTCCTACTTTATGTGACATCTTGTGGATGCAATGGACAAAAGCAGCTCACAGTGAAAAACACTGACAATTAAAAGTTCACTCTGTTCTCATTATCACACATTCCTGCTCTCTCTGTCTCTTCCTCTCTCTCATCGAAAAACACTGGATTACCAGCAGGCAATATTCCCGTGCGTCATGGCCTCTTTTTTTTCTAGCAAAAGTGGCATTTCATCTTAATTCTTGAAATGCATTTTTAGCTGTGATGCAATACAGCAGAATTATAAATGTAGTTTTCCACTGATCCAATCATAAATGGCTTAAACAAACTATTATTGTTTCTATTATTTCTTTCTATAATTATTGTACAAATTTTTATTGAAACCTGTGTGAGTGTGTAGGTTAAGTACAGTAGATCACTGGGAAATATCTGAGGAAACATGACATACCTAACTGCACTTTCAATATCTCCACAATTCGTCTTTAAATGCTGCACCATCAGATTTGTTGTGCCTTAATGTATTCACATCTACAAACTCTGCATCATTCAAACATTATTTTTCTACCTGGAGAAACTCTCTCCTCTCCTTTTAGTGAGCTATTTTTAAAATGCCACTCTCATTGCCACAGCTGTTCAAAAGGTATGAGACCAGTAATGAGAGTGGCTGAGAGGTTTAATGCCTCTGTCTCTCTGTCTGCTTCAGCTCTTACCACACTGTTTCAAAGTTTTCATTAAACCATAAAAAGCTTCTTCCTGTTACTCCACAATATCTGGGCCTATCAAGAGTCTTTGCTTTTTATAATGGCCACATAATCTGTGTATTTAAAGGGAAAGTTTGACATTTTGGGTCATTTTACAGCATGTCTGTACGCTAAATACGAGGCTACCACCAGTTTATCTTAGCACACTGGAAATGGGGAAACAGCTAGCCTGACTCCAAAATCCACCTACTAGCACCTCTAAAGCTCGCTCACTAACACAATATATCTTATTTCTTTAATCTGTACAAAAACTGAAGTGTGAAAATGACAAATTGCCATTCTACAGACTATTTCTTGGTTGAGACCAGTAACTTCCTGGAGTCTCCGCACCATGAAATATTCCGTCTTTGTGCTAAGCTAAGTAAGCTGGTTGCAACATAATATTTAGTGTATAGAGACGAGAGTGGTATTGATCTTCTTATTTAACTATTGGCGAGAAAGCGAATAACCGTATTTCCCAAAATGTCAAATTTTTCCTGTAACACTTGGCCAAAACATTCTGGTTCCCAAGGGCTCATAACTAATTCATGCATCTCACAAAATTCAATATTATGTCTTCACTGGACATGTTACTCATTACACATCACCCCACTGCTGTTAACATTTGTATCGTAGAATTTCTGTAAATTGTCAATAATGCAGTCAGTCCTCACAAAGTAATCTGTACTATAAAGGAAACATCTTTCAAACCACTTTACTCAAACATAAGAAAAACTAATAAACATAAGACAATGCATCTACAGTAATAAATAGTTGCAACAAAGTGAGAGAAAGTGTTTTGACATCCAACATTCAATGTCCTCTTTTATCTCACGAAACATTTATTTATTGATAGATGCAATATATTTCATGTTGACAGCACTCCATTGCCCAGTTAATGGTTTGAATAGCACAACAATGTTATTATTCATAATAACTGCATAATGATAATAAATCGGCATTCATTAGAGATTCTACAGCCTACACTATATCCTGCAGTGAAACATGACAACAGTGGTCTGGTTGAAATCTTTAGAGGACATAAAATTATATTGTTTACTCTTTGAACTCTCAGCCAGTCTGTAAATTGAATAGATGACAGTGAAATAGTCATACACAGGTATCTGAAGAAAAAACAAACAAACAGAATGACATCTCTTGTCTCTGGGCAGAAAACGTTTTTTTCAAACTACTAACCTTCATGGTGAGTGTCTTCGTTCCAGTAGGAAATAAATACACCACAAGTCAAGAAAAGACAATTCTTTCAACATGTGACACTGCCGTATTTGTTGCTGTCTCAGAGAAGTGGTGAGAATTAAGTTACATGCAGAGTGGCATCCTGCTCTAAATAAATGTGGTCTGGCCAGAACAGCCAGCTGTCAAGTGCACAAGGTTGTATTTGTGGTGCAACATAACATTTTTAAAGTGTCTGTTTTACATATAATAAGGCTTAAACTTAATATACGTCAGACATTGTGTACATTTCCTGACCGTGCACTCATTTCTTTTAGTTCTATTTAAGGACATACTGTACATCTCTTCTGTTAGTTTCCAAACATGTATAGTCTTGAAATGTTTATTTGACATTTTTGGAAAGAACTCCCATTTCCTTCAGCATTAAATTTTAAACAGTCACAAGACAAATGCAGCTCACACTTGCTCATTGCCATGGAAAGTTGAACAGTCAGGATTAGCTCGCAGAGAAGTTGAGTTGCAGGTACGAAATATTTAGCCATTACATGGTATTAAAAATATATTTTTACTCTGCTACATGTCTTACAGATCTTGAAAAACAACACGATTCACTCAGTTGAAAGAGACTGTATATTGTGCCAGCTTTTCTCATGCTAATGGAAACAGCATTTGAAGCTATTCACAGAAGCTGTAATGGATATTTTCTTCTCTCTAATTCTATATTTCTTTCCCTTGTCTGCCGCTCTGTCTATAGGAAGGCACATGCGAGCTAAGACTGAATCTGAGAAAAACAACACAACACAAAGCTAAAATATATCTCCCTAGCTGAGTTAGCTGCCTCTGGACAGACATGGTCTCTATCCTCTGCCTCAGACCCCCTGGTCAAACAATGTTAAGGCATGTGTTGTTGAGTCCGTCTGCATTTAATTCACAGCTTACTGCTTTAATAGCTACAGCCCCCTGCTTGCTGCTGAACCCAGGGGCCATTCTACCACCTGAGTAAGAATATAATGGCTTGTACTGAGAAACAGCTGTTCAACTGCCTCCTAACAATGAAGGTGAATGAGCAGCCAGAAGTGACTCAGCTGAGGCGAGATGTTCATTTTCTCAACATGTAGCATGTTTACCCACCTCTACCTAAGCAGTAACATGGACACAGTCAGTGACAGACACTCACTAAACCCCTGGTCAATGAATACCTCTGTATCTTAGATCTGTGAATACTAAACCATGTCCAAGCAGCAAAGCTGCACATCATCATGCAGGGCACCCTTCTAGGCACTTCAACCAGAGCCCATAATATTATAATACTAGTAGATGCATTTAAGCTTAGATATGTTTTTGTGTGTGTAAGAGGAAAGAAAGAGAAAATGTAAAAAAAATAAAAATAAAATAAATATGACTAAAGGCAATGGAGAGGGAGTTCATGAATGAGTGAAGGTGAATAAAAGAAGAGAGAAAAACACATGCTACTTTCCAATCATGTATTATGTGAGCCAACAGCCTTAAGGACAATTCCCTCCATGAAAGGGACTGTACTGTAACGTACAATCAATAAGCAAACAAGACTAATAGTCTACAGTCAAGTTAGCGCCTCTGTGAGGCTGTACTTAGGCATAGCAGTGCTTTGAGCTGAATGCTAATGTCAGCATGCTAACATATCACAATGACAATGTTAACATGCTGAAGAAAGCAGGTCATGTTTACTATGTTTACCATTTTAGTTTAGCATGTTAGCATGCTAACATGCTAAACTTTCACTCAAAACTACAAATGTGAAACCTAATAAAAAGCATAAAAATACCCCAAAAAAGAAAAATAAATGAAATGTAAGTTAGGGGATCACCTAGTCATTAGGATTCACCATCTATGAGCCATGAATATTTGCACTACATTTTGTGCCAATTCATCCAGTAGATGTCGAGATATGGGAGACCGCAGATTGGCCTAAAAAAATGCCACGCTTGAAAGGAAATCTCCACTGTGCACAAATGATGTGTTAAGCAATGATTATGTTAACATTTGAAGCTATTTACTGCTTTTAGAGGGAGGCTGTTGGAGTGTGCAGTCGCATCCAAGTGTGGGCCAGCTCTAGTGTTCTTAAAAATCAACTGAGATTGGCAATGATTTGGGGACATTTTGTTTTCCACTTTTTTCCTTTTGAGGCATGATCCAATTAAGTAGCTGTTAGTGTTTCTAGATATTTTCATGCCATGCCAGAGGACCACTACTTCATGTAAATGTTGTAGTTTATCTTCTCGAAGGCTATACTGAAGCACTAAACTGCTCCATCCATTTTCAATTTGCCCCATCATCTTGTGCCTGATTACAAGGCTATGCACTGAGATGGTCTGTGATAAGACAAAATATCTTCTTAATGAATATTGAGCCCTGGTGAGATGTTTTGACAACTAACCAACAGAATTACTACTGCAATGCGATAATATAAAACAAAAGCCATGACTGAAATGAATGCCTATAAACTATGGACTAAAAGTTCCATACTGCATTCATGACATTGCTCCATTAGGTTTTGTTAAGTGAGAGCCAGTTGCTGCGTGAAACACACTTTATAAGCCTAACTATAAATATTCAGACCGTATAGCTAGTCCTAAGTCCTTATACCTAAACAGTGAAAAGGTTTGTTGTCAGTGCCAACCAAAATTAGCCATATGAGGATTTTGCTGACCTGGCACCCCTATCAGTAGAACAAAAACAAACTGCTAGGCTAAGGTAATGGAATGGATTGTGGTCATGCCAGATGCACTATGGGTAAGATATGGTTAAGCTTAAACCTGCATTAACTGATGTTTTTGCCACTTGGGAGCAGCGAAAACCAACTGCAAATACAACACTTAGAAATAGTCTGTAGAATGGCAATTTGTCATTTTCACACTTCAGTTTTTGTACAGATTAAAGAAATAAGATATATTGTGTTAGTGAGCGAGCTTTAGAGGTGCTAGTAGGTGGATAAATAATCCACCTTTTAACTTGATACGGCAAATTTAGCACTTAACAGTTGCTTATTTACACATCCAGCAGATATGGAGAAAGTTTAGCATTCATTTGGTGTCGTCTTTCTGGCCCACTGGTGAATGTAAGTTCAATATTGTTATTATTCCTCTTAGGTGTGTTCTTGGTCTCAACCAAAAACGGTATCTGGCTCCTTAGCTGTTAAATGCTCCACTATGTTCACCAGCTATTCGTTAACTTTGTCTGTCTGCCGTTCAGTGCTGGGAAAGGAGCATACAGAAGACTTTTATGGCTTTTTTGCTGAAAACAGCTGCCTACTGTGGCAGGAGGAGATGCTATGCTAAAAGACACTCTAAACCTCCAAAGAGCTGAGGGAACTGCTGAGTCGGGTGATAATTATCTGTGGGTTTGTTACAATGAGCGACCCCTTTCACATTACACAGTCATTTGATTCATTGTTATCATAAAAATATTGATTCTAGCCACTTTAAGCAACTTAAGCTACTTTGTTAAGGTTAGGAAATGATGGCTATCATGGTTTAAAGAAATGTTGCTAGGAGATGGAAATGCATACAGGCTAACTGTAAAAAAAATTATAAATTGCGTTATTGGCAGGAGGATCGTGAGTTAATACAGGCGGTTTCCACCAGCCTCTCTACAAACAGCACAACTTTTTCGGCCTTCATTAAATTTTAACTTTGCAAGAGTTGCCTGTTTATCGGTAACGCTGTCACCTCAGCTTTGAGCACTGGTGCTATAGCAACAGTCTGAAGTGTTGATAATAGACAGGAAGCAGCCCTCAGAATAGCATACACAAAACTTACTGAGAACTTCAACAGTTTAACAATTCAACTAAATGTTGAGGTTTAGTCATGTATAGGAAAGAACTAACCTGGCTAATGCTTCCTTTTTGAAACAGATATTTTCAGTTTACTTTACAAAATCCATCCATCAAGGTTTTCTGTCTATTCTGTTTCTCTGGTGCTTCTAGGTTAGGTTCTAGGTCTTCAAGGTTACAGTAAAGACTAATAAAATACCCTAATTCCAAATTTACTCTATTTTGTCAGCTCTTTCTACTTTGAGATACAAGCACAGGTGGATTTTTAAGATGCTCTCATTTCGGCTTTTATTCTCTCTAAGGGAAAGGACAGACCCTTCTGCATCTCTTCTTCCTTGTGTCTGTCCCAGTGGAAACAGAAATGAATGGTGATAAGGAGCCAGATGGGAACAGAGCTATGAATCCAGACTAGAGGCAGTAAAAATGTAGGGGTCCATTGTTAACTCTGGGGGGAGATATTGATTGGTGCTGTGTGTTAAGCGAAGCATCAACACTGTTGCACTAACAGCAGCCAAGGCAGGCTCGTAAATATTTTGCCTTCATCCTCACCTCTTTCAGTAAGTTATAATCTAATTAGATGATGGTCATCTGATGTTCAGTGCAGACTTAAGACCTAATTATTAGTGTAGCTACTACTTATGTTTTTTCCGCTCACATGGATACTAGATAGGACCACACAATAAAAACAAGATTTAAAAAAAAAAAAAAAAAAATCAGACTAGCACCTTAATTGTCCTGATGCTTTGAACCCAAATTTTCCCCCACTGGATAAAACAAGTAACGTTTCTCAAAGTATACTTGAGAATTAGTCTAATTATTCTAATTACAATACAAGTAGATTTTAGGAGAAAAAAAGAAAGTATAATTCAATTTTTTGTGAATTCATGAGATATTTAATACCCATTGTGAGATGATGCTATAAAAACATATACAAGGGCTTTAGAAACAAAAGGACATTTTTCTTTGTGGTTTGAATGAATAAATTTTTAAGTTAAAAAAACAACAACAGTATTTCAGCAAGTTGCATCAGTATAAAACACCATTTAGAGTTCAAAGTCAAATCCTAAAATTGAACAAGTAGGTGCCTTTCATGGTCTAACAGTTGTCATTTCAGTTTAGATCAAAAGTGACACACAGTATGCAGTAAAGAAATGAGGCAAATATATTTGCAGGGTTGGACATAGCTGCAGGCATTGTCATAAAGCCCCATTTGCAAAGTAAATTTTTAAGACTTCAGTCCTTTCTATCAGAGATATGAAAGGTATTCTCATAACTTAAAGTGACAGGAGAAAGCCCTGACGGGAAAAAAACCCCATTAAGATGCAAGTTGTATGTCTGTCTGTACATACTGTATGTGTACAGCATGTTTGTCTGTATACAAATGTAGATAAGTATTTATTTAATCAGTGTTCACTGTACCTGTCCCCAGGTCGGTGTGCTCCTGAGACATGTGCTGGCTCTGGTGGACCCATTCACCGTTGCACTTGAAGAAGATTTGAAGAGCAGGCCGAGCCTGACACCGGAGCTTGATGGGGTTACTCTTGATGATGTAGGCGTCAACGGGCTCTTCCAAGAAGAGGGGCAGTGTCCCAGACTGGCCATGCTGCAGGGCCTCACCTCGAGGACCTGAAGAATAAAATAAGAATAAAATGAGATTCAAATAGAATGACTGCACAAAATGGAATAAAAAGTTAGTTATTATTTGACCGTAGCAAGATGGCTCATTCAAACCATCTCAGATTTCTTCCCTGCCAACTCACCCCGCAGTTAATAAATCTTCAATACACACACATCAAAACTAGCTCACTCTCTGTCTTTCCTCAGCTTCCACTATCCCTCATTCTCTCCCTCCCCTCTGCAACCAGAACCAACTAGTAGCCGTTTCTCCTTACAGCGACATCTCCCTCAAACAAATCGCTTTGGAGCACAATGTAAGAAATAACATCACGGCATCCCCACAGTCCATTCTCCGCCCCAGCAATACAATACAATACAATAATTTACAGTAAGTCCTCAAATCCTCCTGACTGACACAGTGTTTAATATTTTGAGTACACAGGGACATGCAGACAATGCTACAGGGTATTTTGTTTAGTTTGTTTTTTCATTTTCAGTTTTTAATCGCAATGCAATGGCTATAGCTATAGTAATTTTCATCAACCACTGTGTAAAAGAGAGGTGTGACACTGCATGCTAACCAGTTGTTTAAAAATGTCAAACAGAATCCACAGGTCCTTTCTCCAGAAACAAAACAAAAAAGTTGCATAAATTACTGGAATTACTGGAAGACGGAGACTTCCTAAATGTTGATCAGTCAGATCAACAGTACAGTACAGTAGTCCCATAAAGTCTTGTTTGATCTCTCAGATGTTGGTGTTCACTAAAGACAGTTAATTCAGTTGAAGAATTCACCGACAACACACTGGCAACACATTAACAGGCACTACTCCCTTCTTCCCCTGCCTGTCTGAGGTGTGTTCCAGTCAGCAGGGGTTCCAGCCCCCCCCCACTACCCAATGCACACTGCATGTTTCTCCACAGAGATGGGTGTACCTTTGAAAACCCCATCAGGATTAGAGAGCCCATTCTCTCTTACTCTCTCCCTCTCTCTAGCTAATCTAATCCTCCTACCTTTCCTGCCGGATGTCTCCTGATTGAGGGGGATAGATAAAAGACTCTGTGATTCCCTGGCTGTGAAAATCACAGCACTCGCTCAGTGTTCCTCTCCCCTCCGTGCAACACACATTCACATTCTCTCCCTTATTCCTGGAACTGAGGCTGAACAAAGAGACATGCTTTTAATTTCAAAATGACTAGCCCTAGGCAAGCTTTTCTTGTACAGAGTGCTCCAATTTGTTTTGCGCACGGAGCATTGATATGGTGTGTTTGTGTTTGGATAGATGCAAAACGTAGACATGAGCACGCATCCAAACTATGATAGATGGGAACATGAATACACAAACACGCAGCTGTCAAACAAAGCCACATCCCTCCAAGTAATGACTCATTTGTTAATAGATCAGGTATTATACTAATGCTTACAACATGACAGTTTAATGCCACTGCAACTAATACCGCAGATATAAACATCAACAGCAGTAAGGTTTAGTAAAGAATTACAGGCTTTATTTCTAAGTTAGTTGTCCGTTCACTTTTCGTTTTTTCATTTTTTATTCAGCAGGTGAGATAGTATTGCAGCAGACAGATTACGCGAGACACAAGAAAAGACACTCTGGTGTGATTTAACCTGAGGCTGGTGGTGGGACATGTGACTCCAGGGGGAAACACAAGCACTTAACTGTCTCTGGGAGCAGAATAATATTATCTTTGCTCGTGAAATGGCTGAATATAGATCACAAAGTGCAACACTAAGCAAGGACTGTAAGATGCACCTCCGGCACTGCACCTTGTAGTAAGTACACACATGGCAATGAGATAACTGTTGTTATCATGTGAGATATGGCTCAAACAAAGTGGCTGCAGAATGTGATGGTGTTGATGGTGCCGTGGGGTTTCTGTTTGCCGTTCTAATATTCATCCCATTTACATCTTGTGGCCGGTGCAGGGCTGCTGTTGGTTCATCTGTATGTTCCCAGGACATGTCGAAGACCAATTTCTCTCCTCAATATGAGACGGTGTAGTCCCTCATTCGTCCTGTGCCCCTTGTGTGTTATTGCCGGGCTGAAGCATTGGTTGTAGATCACTGTGAAAACTATGAAGCACAGGCCACAGCGGTCTCCTGAATGACAGCGGCGAAGCATATTGAGGAGTAGAAAAGGTTTCAGTCGTAGTCATCTGGACACTGTTTTCAGAATCAAGACGTTTCGTTTCTCCATTTTTGTGAAAAAAGAGAACCCCTCTTTGAACAGAAATGGTGGTCTGAGATTCAATCTGCCCAAAGTCTATCACACTGTATTAACACCTTGGTCACACCAATCACATGCTAATCAGGTACTTAACAGTGATGAGGTAGGTGCAGCCAGAAAACAATAGGCCTGATTACTGATTACTGGGCCATCTTGGAAACAATTAGGTCAGTTTCAGGTGAAACTAGCTATTAACAGATACTCAGGCAGATTCCTTCCTGAGGGCAGGGCTTATCTAACACAGAGTAGCTTAAATTTCTAGTTCCCGTCCCATTTTTTCACAATTGAGAATGACTTCCGGATGGGAGCCGGAACGTCTTGATTCTGAAAACAGTGCCCAGATGACTACGACTGAAACCTTTTCTACTCCTCAATATGCTTCGCCGTTGTCATTCAGGAGACCACTGTGGCCTGTGCTTCATAGTTTTCGCAGTGATCTACAACCAATGCTTCAGCCCGGCAATAACACACAAGGGGCACAGATACATCTAGCCCAGTCTGAGAGGAAAACAAGATATCACTGCCAAAGGGCTGAGTGATGGCTCTATCAGACACCCACTCTCTTTCTTTCTTTCATTCTCTCTCTTTGCCCCTCTGTCTGTCTCGCACACAAACAAACTTCTGTCCTGAAAATGCAGACAGTCTGCTAATACTGCATCAGCTGTGATGCAACCTGTAAGGGACCTCACAAACATTTCATTTCCTCAAGTACAGCAAACACTTCCATCTCTTCACATGCAAAATGCAATGAGTAAGTGCGGCCTCTTACGTCAGTTCAATGAATTCATAGCTTTTAGTGAAAATCTAAAAGAAATGAGGGAGAAAGAGCCCCTAGCTGACTGGACTAATGACTGCTACTACAGCACTCTACTAGTGATTTGGAGAGACCAAAAGGCAGTAGCCAGGCTGATGTTTGCCAAATTCTCCTCCACTTTCAGCACACTGCAACCTCATATCCTGGCAGACAAACTGCTGTCCTGTTTCCAGTTCAAACACCAGCTGATCCGATGAATAACCGTCTTCTTGACACAGCGATTGCAGACAATCAGGGTCAACGGAAAGTACTCTGACTGCCTTTAGAGAAACACTGGTCCCCAACAGGCATGTGTCCTCTCCCTGCCGCTTTTTGTTCTGTATAGAAGCAACCAGGGGAGTGTGTATACCAACCCCAACATCATCAAATTTTCTGATGACATGGACCTTCTTTCCCTACCTTCCTGCTCAGACTCAAGATCATAGCCAAGTACCGACAGAGTTCATCCAGTGATGCAACAACCCATGCCTGGATCACAATACTACAAAAACAAGAGTGTCACATACAGCCATAGTTGGTGAAGAAACAGAGGGCAACAAAACAGTTTCTTGGCTACTGTCTTTAATAAGCACTTAGAATAGAATAGAACACTGTTGTCAAGAATGAACATTTATCAGTTTAAGTCTTTCTGGATAAGCAGGAACATTGTCACAACATCCTCTAACCTTTTCACTGTCAGTACCATGAACTTTTCATTCATCTGCTGGTTCCGCTCACTGAATATCAAAAACAAGAAGCACCTTCAGGGCATTGTAACACCTGCTCACCCAGCAACAGGCCTCCACCAAAAAGCCAGCACCAACCTGGACAACACATCCCACATCCTGCACAAAGACTTTGAATGGGTCCCATACAGCAAGCTGTTCCACTTCCTGGGATACAGAACTGATTGCAGATGGAGCCTCTTTGTTAAAGAGGCTGTTGCCTTCTGAACCTGAACCTTCTGCCTCTGCTGAGCTTTACAGGAAGTAATTGTTACACCTCTTTAACACACAAACCCCTTGTGTGCATGGGATACTGAACACAAGTTTAATCTGATGTCCTTTTGACAATTTGTGCAAAACAATTAGCCCTGGGTTAATATGGGTCATTATTGTTTGTGCAAGACAGGGTTAACAACTATAGCTTCATGTCACTCGCTGCAGTCGCAACACTTGCCAGGTTGTCATGTTTCAACATCATAAAGTGGGTTGTTGTAGTGGTGTTACAGTTGAGATTTAACAACACTTCAGGATTTGTTTCCGAGAGGGGATCAACATCAATGCCACTATCTGCTTGAATCTATACTAACCTACACTAAACCCTGGTTGCGGGCAGATTTGGGTAAACAGGTCTGATCATTTGCATTGATACATTCACACCAAACATGTTTGCTTCCATTTGAAATGGAGTTAAAATGGCTATAAATGACATTGCACTTGCAGTTTCAGTAATCACAACACTGCTACTCTCTACACTTTACTTGTTTTTAGTGCAAGTTTACTTATTTGTGTCCCTTTTGTGCCTGTCATTTCAGTTGCTCTTCATGAATAATGTTCATTGAACCATATTGAATTCAAACACCCACTGTCACAATGGCACATGTGTGATCTCTGATTTCAAACCTCCAACAGGTTTGAGGCACCAAACACTAATCTCCTGCTAATATTGTATGAAAACTACCAGCATGAACAGAGAGCAAAAACGAGACAGTTTGTGTGTCTGTGTGTGTTTAAAGAAAGAGAGAGAAACACAGAGTGGGAGAGAATATATGGCTTTCATAAAATGCAACATTGCCTTAATGTGTTATCCAATAATCAGTGGCTTGAAGCCTAAAACATTTTACATAACATCTCATTTTCAGAATTATTCTCACATATGAGTAACTGGCCATCCTTTAATATCTGAGAAATGCTGCAGTTTTAAAATAACAACTAACAGATATCATGTATCATCAGTTCTATTTAACTTACCCTTAGATGTTAAAAAAATGGAAAAAACTAGACAGATGCACAGCCAAGTTCTCCAACTACTTTAACTCACTTGACAGTATTTAGTATTAATAAGCAGGAAGCAGCTGCTTAGCCATTAAAACAAATCTACTAATTCATTCTAAGTTTGTTAATTAAGTCAGTGGCATAATTTGTTGTTAATTACTTCACCATGTCCACATTTCAGTAACAGGTTTGAGAAATAAGGTGCATGGTTAGTTAGTGAATGGAGGATGCATTTTGTGGATTTTATTTTCTGCTATGTGTTGTTGCCTTTGTGTAAACACTGACTTTCAGGCTAATGTGTTTGTGTAAATACATGAATAAATACAGCTTGGCAATGGTCAATGCTGCATTAATTATATATGCCCAGTGTGAGGTGTCTTCATAGGCAGTATTGACGCAGTTCCGTGCAGCAGATGGATGGTCTAGATTGAGGATCAGAGGTGAAGCTAGCAGAGGAGATGGGGGTGGAGGGAGACTGGTGAAGCAGATGATAGGTGGGTGTTGAAGATAGTGAGAAGCACTGGGGGAGCATCTGTTCAGATCAACAGAGTGCACGGCAGGAAGACAAAAAAAATGTTCAGCATTTTCAGGAAATGCTTATAAACCTGAGCCCAAAAAGAAAGGTACTTCTTTTTGGGTTCTCAGCCAACTTTGGCCCACTGAAGGATCACAACCTTGGCGATGCACAACCCCCACACCCACTTCCTCTCTGTCTGCAGAGATTTCTGAATGACAGGTTTGCCACAGGGGGAAGACAGACTGGCAAAGATAGGATTTCTTGATCTCCCAGCACAATAGCAAATGGGGTGAGAAAGGCAGTAAAACGTGAAAGCCTCATTGTATTCGGTGTTTTGCAGACACTACCCCTATCCAACCACATCAAAACACATCGACCTAGTGCTAGAGGTGTCCCTCTGACAAGATGACAGGTAATGAACTGCTTAGCAACCCTGCATTATGCACTCCAGCTGGATGCACACAGATGCTTCTCAAAAACGGACTCTACTTGCAGGTAGGTTGCCATGTTATTCCAAAATCTCGCCAAACTATAGGATTAAATTCAAGATGATAACCAGGCAATAGCCAGATTTTATACCATTATTTAACATCACATCCCTGTTTCCTTCCTGGTTCTTCTCCTCCCTGTCCCCAGGCAAGTCTCACAGTGACTTCAGTCAGACTGCAGAAATGCCTGGAGCTCTATAGATACTCTAACTTGTAATTTCTTTGCACAAGGAGTCACACAAGCAATACATTCCTGCTCTGCCTCTCAGACTCTTAAAAACAGCATGGCCTCAACAGAAAGAGATGCCAGAGCGCTTTGTTCTAATATTGATGCAAACCTCTCATCTGTCATCTCAGGACACACACACAATGTGTGTGCCACAACTGAAGCACTCCCAGGCGAAGACAGTTTTCCTTACACACATGCCAGATGTTGTCCAGTCAAAACAAAAACATACAAATGTTGACTCTTTGCTCTGATCGACTATTTCACACTACCACATTTTTTTAAACTTAATTTTTCCTGTGTTGATCATGTCAATGAATTTTTGCTCACAAAATGCAGGAACATTTTCTAAAAGATCCGGATGTTTCTCTTTATCAGCAAAGCCCTGCTTCACACTCAAGGTTACACTCACACATGCAAGCTGCTCAGTACGACTAAACTCTTATCTGTTGGACAGCAGCCCCACTGGAGCAGCGGTACAGTAAGTGTTTGTGAGTGTCTCACATCAGACTTCTGTTGTTTTAGCATTGGTGGAGAAATTGAACATTAATCAAAAGGTAAAGATAAAGGATGGTGCTCTTTGTGGTAAAGATGCAAATACAACATGATCTATCATTAAGTATCAGTTCCATATTAAGTAGACATCATTTTCGCCTTTATTGGATAGCTGATAGTATAGAGGCAGACATAAAACAAGGGGAGAGAGAGAAGGATATGACATGCAACAAAAGTCCCCGGTTGGAATCAAACCAGGGATGCAGTTATATGGTATGTGTCTTCACCAGTTGGCTACTGGGATGCCACAGTAAATGTGATTTTAAGTAGGGTTAATGCATTATAATGGACCAATTTACACAGCATTCAAAATGTTTTGTTATACAACTGTTATAATGGAAAGCACAATACCCAGTTTCATCATTTGCTTGATTGATATACATGTATTTTATCCATACATGTATAAAAATACAGGAAATACTGTAGCACACACAGTGAATACTGCAGCTTTTACTGAGATATTCCTGCACCAGAGGAATATATTTTATTGTCAAAACAAACTACCAATGTTTTTAGGAATTTAAGTGTGTGCATGCTCTTGATCATGTGCACAAACCAGTTTGTGTGTGTGTGTGTGTGTGTGTGTGTGTGTGTATACAGTTTTTGTGCATAAGTTTGTGTGAATGTGTGTCACCTACAAACACCCAGGTGGTATATGTGTCTTCATCGGTGTTGTGACAGCTTGCCAGCCTGGTTTTGGCAGGCGGGAGATAGTGCTTCCCTCAGCTCTCCCGATAATCAAAGAGTAAACATGCCGAAGCAAAAGTGGGTTACCTGGATGTCAAACTGACAAAAGTCTCCCATCTCTATCCCATCAACCACTTCTCCATACACACATTAATATTAGTAGGGAAACAACCTCATCTAAATAAGTGTCACACACATTTGTATATGCCTTTCATATTCAAATAATTCACTAGAAGACTTTTTCCTCCACCAAAGAAGTGGGGAGTGTAAACTAAAAATATGACAAATAAGCTTTAGACTATATCAGTACAGAGAGCAGGGATGATCCTAGAAAATCCACTCAAACTTGTGCCTCGACTTTTCATAACTTATGACTGGGCCTTAATGATGGACAGTACCAATTTAAATAGAAACTCATTGATTACAAACACTAATGTCTTGTCATGTGTTATG
The DNA here is from genome assembly GCF_020085105.1 of Siniperca chuatsi. NCBI lineage: Eukaryota > Metazoa > Chordata > Actinopteri > Centrarchiformes > Sinipercidae > Siniperca > Siniperca chuatsi. The sequence continues at coordinate 5,601,976 of NC_058059.1, forward strand.
TTTCAATATTTTGTTAGCCTAAAATATCTTCATCATTGGTTTGTGTGCTTTAAATGTCACCTGACCTCCTATCATGATATTTATAGATTTTTTTCCCCCAGACCCTGAGCATAATATGCTGTTATAGTTATATTCCTTGATATTTTCATGAAATTAAACCCCATTTTTGATACTATTTATGGGCAGCAATAGCCATTCAAAGTATTTGCATTCTGTAATTACCTCTCTATATATAGGAGTCGGCCATTCCGTTGCAGTATTCAAACTCACAGGAAAGGATGCATGTGTGTACTTCTAACTAAAGTAACAGCATTACCATTTGTAATTTTATTTCATTGACATTGCCTCATTGTTTACTGTTCACTTTTCTACACCTGTATCAGAGCTCACATTAAAAGCATTCAACTGGCAAAACACAGGGTGACTTTTATTGTTAAGCAGTCACAGGAAATGCAATGTTTGTCACCGAGCTTAGCACTGACTGCGATTGCTCATCAAAAATGCATCTACAAAACAAGATATTTTCTGCATGTTTGGATGGCAGATCAGTTTTAAATATTGCAGGGAGTGATGGAACAAGAAGGAGTAGCTAAAGTGAGCTGTCAGATGAAAAGATGACAGTCTGCACACCTCCAACTTCTCAGCACACTAACAAACTTCTATTACTGTACTCTGCTGTTGTGTGAAAAACTACTTGTGCAGTGTGCAGCTTGAAATCAGGTCGTGGTTGCTCATGGCATGATGGAAAAAGGCCTATTATTGACTGATTTCTTTATTAAAACAAAGTGAGTTTGTTTCACTGCCCCCAGAATTCTGGGTCCTGTACTATTAAACATCAACTCCTGTTGCCACCTGAAACAAGGGGTGTCACCAAATCGACCAGGACTGAAATCATAAGGATTATAACCTTTATAAGGTTTATAAGATAAATTCTTTGAATTTGAAGAGGAGACCTTAATACTCTGGACTGCTCTTCAACAAGGTTCAGTTTGTGGTCTCATACAGGAATATTGGTCCTCAAAGGAGAAGTCTGGAAACCTTTCTTTACCCAAATGATGATTTGATTTTTTTTACTCAGTTTGTTCTTATCGCATGAACAATCAAGTGACTTTTGAGTAATGACAGATGCAGATATGGAGTTCCTTTATTAACATGTTATATGCAGCATCATTATTACCTCATCTATCAGCGTTTATTCTCTGGTTTTGCTCTGGAGTCATTTAGAAAGCAAGCCTCCGTTGACTGACAGTGATAGCAGACAAAAGAAGATAATTGCTTACTTACTCTTTCCCATATAGCCTTTGATCCATTTTGTCTTTTCTGACAGAGAAGAGACAGCGACATAATTAAAGGCATTGTGTGGCGTATACAATCTCGGCTGGAATCACACTGGCAACCTGACAGCTCACTCTAATGTGAGAGTACTTTGTAAGGGGGCTCGATAAATAAGTAAAACCCTAGAAAACAATCCTCTCTCACTCTTTTTCTCACATTTTTTCCATCCACTTCTTCCTGAGAGCTTTAACACAGACCACAAATAGGAGTGCAACTCTATTATTTAATTAATTTATGAATAAATTACTGCTGTGTGGCCACGTGAGAAAAGGTTTAGAGCACCAAACTTTATTTTAAACATAGCTGTTTTGTCATTTTATTAGATGTATGGCAGTTTAAAAATGAGATAAAAATGTAATATCCTGCAAATGACTAAGCGCACAGCTTCTGTGTTAATATCATTAATCATCTGTCATTATGTACAAGGTTGATTATGGAGGGTGATATACTTGAAACTTCTTTTCTTCTTAATTGCTTGTCATCGGTTTCATGTTGTTAAGTTCAAAATGAGTTTTTACAGATAATGTCCAAAATATATAGTGGGCATAGCAGCACAGCATAGTGGCATATTTTCTAGAAGACTCTAGCATCAAGTTTGATGGCGATCACTTTATCAACAGCACAAATGGCTGTTGACACAGAGTGGTGGTATTGGTAAGAGCTGGCAGTAAATAAGAAACAGGGTGCATGACTTGGCTGTGTACCAGCAATACAAGCTACTGATATGTTATTTCAGATCAGTAAAGTGTCACTTCACCACTGAGACTCTGTAGCCTTTGGACAAATCAATTCACATTCACTTCAATGCATTGAGTTCCATATCATCTTTTATTTAAGGAAACTTGTCTACTACACCTTTAAATTGGCTCATTTACAGTATTTTGTTTCTAAATGGGCTCATTAAAAATTATATTTTTTAATTTTTTAATTATTTTATTTCTTTGTGCGTGAGAAATGGTAATTGAACGTGACATTTGTTATCATATGTGTTATGAAGGCGGCGGGAGATGTGTTCCTAATACAGCAGGAATGCATGAAAAATGTAATATTACATTTAAATGTATTATATTAAAGGGGCACAACGCCACTCTTACATATGAAGATCGGTTTAGTCATAATGAGGAGTGCCACTTAGTTTGAATACAGGTGCATAATTTCTTATGTAGTGGCTCTGTGGGGGCTTTACTAATGCTAATGTCAGTATGCTAACATGCTCACAATGATACTGCTAACATGCTGTTGTTTAGCAGGCATAATATTTACCATGTTCACCATCTTGGTTTAGTGTGTTAGCACGATAACATTTGCTAATTTGCACTAAACACAAAGTACAGCAGAGGCTGATGGGAATGTCATTTGTTTTGCAGGTATTTGGTTGTAAACCAAAATATTTGAAAAATTTCTATTTTGACCCGATGATGGCGCTAGATGAAAAATTAAGGGATCACCAAAATTATTACAATTTATCCTGAGGGGGTAAATTATCCATCAGATAGTTGTCGAGACATTTCACTCAAAACCACAAATGTCAGCCTCATGGTGGGGCTAGAAAAAAAGTCAGGGGATCACCAAAGTCATTAAGATTTATATTCTGGGAACCATGAATATATGCATCAAATATGGCAATCCATTCATTGGTTGTTAAGAAATTTCACTAAAAAACTACTAATATCAACCTCATCCTCTGGGGATCATGATTGTCTTCACAAAATTTTTATTGTCAATCAGTCAGCCTATAGTTGTGGAGATATTTCAGTCTGGATCAAAGCTGTGGTAGAGCCACACTACCGTGGCCAAGAAATAACCCAGGTGATAGCATCAGGGTTATCTCAGGTCAGGCTTGGAGGCTTCAAAGCTTGCATTACAAAATGGGGGTGTTAAGTTTGAAAGACAAGCGTTTGCCAGGCAGGGAGGGTCTAATGAAAGACCCTACTGAGTTGCATGATAGGAATTATAGGATAAAGCTTGACCAATGCTAGGGACTAAATGTCAAAATATCTCGGCCCCAGCTATCTGCTTTGATTTTTTTTTTTTTAATCTCTCGCAAGTCCCCCACTTGATTTTAAAGTATAGTGAATTCTCCATTTTATTTTTGCCAACTTAGCCTGTATGGTCTGTCCATGGAAGATTCTGTGACTGACGAGTGAGCACATTGAGCCAGTTTGCAGCCATCGAACTCAGAAGTCAAAACATTATTCAAAATGAATTGTGCAGTATAAGAATATATCATTGTTCAACCTGTGACTGTGATTGCAGCACATTATATTCCACAGTCTGATTTCCAGCTTTACAGTGGAGAGTAAGAGCTATCTGAGGTTTCAAGTTCAGCTCCATGAAAGCCTTGAGCACTTTCAAAGGCTTATCTATAATTTGAAAACACTTTCTACTATACAGAAAGGTGTTAACTTCTGCCAGTATCAATCTGACTTCCTCAGCTACATCAACTTCACTTTCCTTTTCCCTCTGGAGAATGAAGAAGAAGTGGCAGAAAAGATGGTCCACACAATCCTCCACTATCCAGTAATGACTTACTCATGATATTTATTCCTGAATATATGCCAAAATTGAAAAATTAAAGACAAAATAATCTACAATGGCACAATGGTTTGGCTCTAGAGCTAAAGAAAATGAAGGTTAGCTAGCCAAAAGCCCATCAGAGAAGCAGTCAGTGGTCTCTTGACATTTAATATTCATGACAATCAAACACCTGTACAGTGCTTTTCCATGTCTCCAAGCATCCTTGCATATATCAAAATAGGGAAACATCTCTAATGGCGCCTGAAAAATGCAAGGACGTTTTTCCTGCACCTCTTCTCTCACCAAGTGCTATTCTCTCACCTCGTCTCTGATTTTCTTTAGTGAGCAGGGGCCACTGGTTCAAAACACCGCAATGGAGCCCAGTCTGCCCTGAATTTTATGTCCCAGTGGAGGTCTTCAAACATTACTTTTAACTGCCCCAGTAATGCACTGTGTGTGGATGGCGAATGTGTGATCCGGCCAAAAAGCTCTGCAGTAAATGACACTTGATCAAGATAACATGAACAATAAACAAGGGAACAACGTTGAGGCAAAAGTTATATTTAAAATCAGATAGTATATAGTCAGCTGCTATCTAATAAGCTCATTCAGTGACAGAAGGATCTATATGATTTCTACCAAGAAAAGTGGATGAAAGTCCCCACTTCACTGTGCAATACATTACTAATGAACAATTTCCCATTTTAGTCTTTCATAAGTTAAGAGTCCCAGTGTACTGTGCCAAGGATTCCTAATGAATCTTTAAAGAAACAGAAAAAAGCAGCAAAACAACAAGAATTGAGATCTTTTAAGGCTGAATACCCTCATTTGTCAAGCTTAGATGGACACAGCAAAAGTATGTCAACACAATCTCTTTGCTGTTGTCACATAAATGAGGCTTCACTTCAAATAACCAAGCAAATGAGCAAGTGAGCAAGCGAGGGGGGCATGCTCAGCACCTTGTGGCACATCCTCTGCACACAGTGTCCCAGATTCCACCTTACATAACCTGATTATTTGTGCACACCATACAAATACTCATGATAAACAAAAAAAGAAAGGCACATTCATTGCTCAGTGTCTCAGGTATTGCGGTCTACTCCGCTGAGCGGGACCTATGCATTGTAAAGGTCTGCTATCTCAGCACAACAATGTGTAAAATTTAAGAAAGACAATGCTGAGTAAAGCTAGCTAAAAAAGACTATAGCTGCCATATGGAGGGGGTTGTGCTATCAGCTGTCTATATGGATGTTATGAAAATAACATCTACCACACAACTTGACACAGGCGGCCTCTCTCTCTCTCCTCATTAGAAATCCTATTGGACTTTTAATTAAGAGGTTAAGACCACTATAAACTGGCTACTAAAGCCCACCATCAGAGGTAATAAGGCCTCAATTAGAAGACCTTGACAGCCTGGAGCTTGATTCCAGAAAACCACCACCTCTCACTCTTTCTATCACACATGCATACATAAACACCCCATTTATGTGTCTGCTGTGTTGCCTTTGGGCAAAGCAAAAGGCACAAAACCATCTTTTGGGACTGATATTCTGCTCAATGGACAGTGAAGACTTGGGTTGAATCGTACAGGACAACTCCCACATGTGTGTATGTAGCTGTATGAATGTGAATGTAGATTCTGCTGGAGCAGGTGTGCCTTTCCCCTGAATAAATCAATGTTCAAGCAATGTTTGAATAATGCCATGTAAGCTTGCAAATCCCAGCTGATCACAGATAATGCCTAATCCAGAATATCAAACAACTAATTTGCAAAAGGAAGCAGCAACGATGCAGTTAAATAAGCTTTTGGCTGTGCAGGTGGCATCATAGTTTTTTGCTCTACATTGTGTGACTACTGAGTTATCAGGAATGGAACTATTTTATCTGCTAATGGATTTGATGAGAAATGGTGTGAGGAAGCTGAGCAGGTCTATAAGTGATTGTGATTAAATGTGGCAGTGGCTATCTACAGGAAAATGGAAGCTTGTTATGATCACAACACAGCCCTAAAATTAATATTGTTTTGATCGTACCAGACACTCTATCTATTGGGAACCCAGAGTGCAAACGTGGCATACAGAATAACAGTGCAGTCACAGGAGGTCAAGGTGAGGTTGCCACTCAATCTTAAAAACACGAGAGGTCCATGGTGTGTCGACCTGTGTGGTTCCTGTTTATGCAGCTTGTCAAGTGTGTATGTGCACCAATGCATAATGTGCAGACAATAACTGTGACCTGGTATATTGAGTAAAGTGAGGGAGAATGTGTTTATGTGATCATATATGTGCGCATCCATCACGAAGTATGTAAGTCAGCAAAAGTGTCCAAAATTGTCTGAACACGTTTCTCCGCTAATTAATGTATTCACCAAATACCCAGGATTATGAACATTGACGATCCCACAATGCAATGTGAGCGGGCTAAATGTCAAAAAATTATAATTTAAATTAAATGTGATTCATGGACAAATTTTTTAATAAAAGATTATTTTGTGACATTTGTGCGCTTGTATAGCAGTCCATACAGGGGCAGGAAAGATGAGAGAGGGAGTGACATGTAACAGAAACCAGGATGGCCTCAGGATCAATATCAATTTCCCTCTGCTATACATAAACATCAGACCACAGCTTAATCCTAATGCTTTATTAAAATCTATCAAACCTATTCAAGCACGCATTCTTCACACAGTTAACCACCCCTGTTTCATATGCCAGCAATTAGAATATTCATTAGATAAAAATCTCTTTAGCCCAATCGATAGTCTTTGAGCCAAAGCGATCTCTGTAGATATCTGAGTAAAAATCTGTTAGATACAAAGGATCCAATTGCATGAGCTTTGTGACTTCTCCAACCCCCAGTAGAAATCAATAGACCAGCCCCTCTAGTGGATTTAGCTGCTTGTTAGCAGGCCTAAAACAGCTGTCTTACCTTGTGACTTGTGATGTTCTATCCCCATTCTATTTCGTCCAGTGTTTCAGCCCACTTTTAGGTTCATTGTGGGCTTATCAATGTAGTGTACTCAGGTGAGTGAACACAGCCCAACATCCACTTAGGCTTTTCAATTTCACTGTGACACGGTCAAATCAGGAGGGTGCACAAGATTAAATCGATGCCTGGCCAGTTGACTGCTTGACGCAGCATTCTCTTCCAGACCATTTCCTTCGCCACGTCATCTATCACTCACAGTCTTCCTCTTTTGTCTCCATTCTCTTCTCTTTTCTGGCATAATGGGATCACACCATCCAGGACGATGCCTCATCTCAGGTGATGTGACACACTCACTATTGTGGAGTTCATAATATCTGTATACCAAGTGATTCCTTTGCTGAAGGCAGTGGAGGGATGACAAACAGAGGTGACACAGCAACACAGTCTGTGCTGGAAAAAAAATCTAATTTACAGTTTGCCCCAGAGGTCAGCCCAACAGACCAGGTCCAAACATCTATCAGATAAATCGGCTTTAGGGTGCCGGCAATCCACTTACCAACTTCACCTTCTGCCCTGCCAGTTAAGTTACTAAATTGTGCTACAGTTGAAATAGACAGGACACGCAGTAGATCTGTTGAAGTTCTCTTGAAGTTCAAGCCTTTGAAAAATGGTGGCATGTGATATGGATAGATACATGCATGTCACAAGCCTGGGGAAATATTAAACCATAGTTTAAAAGAGAGGTTTGAATGATTGATTGGTTTCATAGCTCACCTACATGTGCACTTTTATGTTCACTCTGCTTTGTCATTCAGGTGTCAGCAACTTGCATCTGCCCTAACAAGCACTCACATCTCATTGATGTCCAATTAAAGACACCCGAAAGAGGCAGAGCTCCTTCTGTGAAAAGATATGAGAGTCATATACCTTACATGCTTGGGAACATTGCAGCCTTGTTGCAGTAGCAGAACAATTGTCAAAGCTGAATCTAAATGTTTGAGGAAATTGTTTAGCTATTGGCCTTTTCTTTCTAATGGAAATCTACTGAACAGCTGTTTAATGGTTTGTTCATGAAATCCTGACATCAGCAAATGGAGAATGCTGACTTTTATTTTAAAGACTACTTACATTAAAAATGTCTTAGAGACCTATTGCAGTGGTGCAAATACAAGTTAGGTGAGCAGATTTTCAAAAACAGAGTGTGATGTTCCTACTCTGAGCAGGTCTCACACTCACACACACACACACACACACACAGCATATATTTTATTTATGTTGCAAAAGCCTACAGCAAACTATGGTTTTTCATGTATCTATAATATGGTTCCAAATTTAAAAAAGCAGCACCTCCTCCAAATGTGGTAATTGCCAATAGCAACAGGACAGCATCTTGTCAGAACCATTACCTTTTTCCTGTAGAGCCCTCAACACCAACCTATTGACATTACCCACACTCCTAGTTATAACCACAACCAATCTCCACTTATATTCAAACTCAGAGATATTATTTATGAGATGTTGTTATGTGTGTAACCATATTAAGGAGTATTCTTTTCAGACATGTAGTCAGAAGTACACACCACTTCCAAGACAATTTTTCTACAGCTCTCATTAACAAATAACAACATCTGGTAATGACACCAACACACACAAGCCTGTCATTAATGGGGCCCTTTCACTGGAGCAAACCAAGCGAGAACCTGTCACATGTCCATGTTTCCACTCTCTCCTCAAACATAGCAATTAGGAGCATTGAGCTGAGTGTCACTTCAGCTGCCTCATTGACCTCTCTCTGGCTCTGTTAGGCTGCCTGCTTGTACTGCAATATCTTCATTAGTACAACCTGACCACGGAGGGTATGTCTGTCTGAGCAGGAGTGCACTGTACTGATGCACAGCTGAAGTCCTCTGTTGCATGCAGTGACAGTTAAGACACACAATAATCTGTATCTTTAGCAAGGTGTTTGTTTGCATGGTTTGTGTTACCTGAAGATATAAGGTTTTGTGGACATCCAGCTTTTACATTCTTGGTAGCCAACCTTGTTCAGCTCCAGCCCACACCGATCCTCGATGACAGTATCTTTCTGGCTCCAATGTTTCACTGTTTTAGACATAAGCTGCGTTTCCACCGCAGGAACTTTCCCCAGGGACTAGGAACCTTTGGAGGAACTGCGTTCCACTGCAGGGACCAGGGTCTAAATTCAGTTCCGGGGACATTATTTTACCCCCCAAAAGGTCCCTTCTCGGGGCGTAGTACTTTCCAAGAGTGCAGGAACTTTCGGGGTGGGGCTTGATGCGCTGATCATGTCTGATTGGTCAAGCTCTGACCGGTGGAGCAGTAAGTGGTTTGACCAACTGGATCGATGTGTTGCCGGGTCATAGGCGAGTCTTCTCTGGCACATCGGCTCAGCTACTGCGCTGTCAGAAGCCATGGTGGAAGACACGAAAATGGATGACCAATCGGTTGAAGGTATGATGCTTGTTAAATGCTATAACGTTAACTGTTGTCATGCTATTGCTATCCCAGCCAAAAGTTAACGTTAGCTACATGCTTAAGCCAACCGCTAATGCTAACCGCTCATGGTGTAGAATTGTGGTGTTCGTTAAAGCAAGGCTTGGCTAAATCGATCGTACAAAATGATACCTTGTTAATGTCGTCGTGAGACATAACGTTATTTTGCACATTTATATTTCTGCAGAAAAATTCTGAAAACGATGAGCAGGCAGATTTAACAGTAGTTTAGCTTTTGAATTCATGCCAAAACACCTATGTACTATCACAAAATCCTCTGGTTGGCCTGTTTTGCTTTCAGACCGCTTGAACGCATACTGAGACCCTGCTTTTCAGGTGGTGTCAGTCCAGTTGTTTAATCCGCACCAGAGTTTGATTGCTTTCACACCAGCCCAACTGAACTAAGTGGCAAATCGCATCAGAGTTAGCTTGAACTTTGCCTGTTGTAACATGTAGGTAATTCAGTCTTGCGAATAGAGTTACAGCTTTTCCTTATTTTATTGATCAGTATAGGAAACATACATACATAAACATGTATTTATCCAATTGAGCAGCTCTTATTTATGAGAAAAACAATGGGAAAGTAGATTCCAGCAGTGTAGATGCAGCAACAGCTGCACATTATATGGTTTGTGTGGTCAGAGGAAACAAATGACTGATTAACATAAATGACTACTACATTATGTAGGAAATAGCAAAAAAATGCCAAGATGTACCTTTAGTCACAGGAGAGTTAGAAACACACACTAAAAACATATGACTTTAAAAAATATGTATCAAATTTTGTACACAGACATTGTTTTGTGATTGCAAAAGAATAAATAGCAGTTAAGGACAACCAAAAAATTATAGGGTGGGGAGGGGGGTTGAACCGTATGTTTAATTTCATTATGTTATTTGTGTTTTGCCGAGTTTTGCATTCTTGTCCTTTTGTACCTGCAGAGAAATGTAAAATGTGTCCACATAACACCCGCCGTCGATGGGTGGTAGCAAATGGAAAACCCCCCCCACCAGAGTGGACCGGTGTTCGCCACAGTTCCTGTGTTTATCCGCAGATTGGAACACAATCATGTTAATGGAGTAATACTCCTCAGACATCAGCACACGTCCCATGACTTACTATTACTGCTGACAATTTTTTTTCCTAAAGTAAAGACACTTCTAATGCTCATTGCATGTTAGTTTGCTAAGCAACTAAATATTGCGTTAGGACAGTGAGATTAAATAATCATACACAGTAATAAAGATGACTGAATCTTTTGACACTGCTATTAACTCAATACTAAAGCGGTCTGGCCTTACATTACTGTTTTTAAGTGAGGACAAAAGTTTCACAGGTTTCTCTCACCTCTTTATGGACCCACCCTGCGGTCAGTTTAGAAAAAAACCCAGCCATTGTTATAACCAGCTATGTGTTATAAACTTATACTTATTTTCCCCTTAACTTGCCTCTCTAATGTTGCCTTTGGTACATTCCATGCCCTTGCCAAAAATGTGTTTTGGCCTCTGTCCTGTCTCTAGTATCTTCTTATATTCATTTATTGCACCCTTAATTCTTTCCTTCCTCCACTGATTATACTTTCCTCCAGCTTTTCCGCCATGCTTTCCCTGTTCTTTTGCTGCCTGTTTCCTTGATGCCATATTGTCTACAATGGGTATTAAAAATGTCAATGTTCCCTTTCAAACTATACCTCCCTCCCCCACCAGGATGTGCATGCATGTGTCATATGCACAGACACATGCGTGTGTAACAACAACAATAACAAAAAAATCACATATTTTAATTATTAAAAATATATTTGATTTAAGGTGGGATTTGAGGTGGGATTTGGGAGGTGGGAGCTGAGAGCAGCAAGATGGGAGGTTGAAGCTGGGAGCTGAGAGGTTGGAGGTGGGAGCTAAGAGGTGGGAACTGGGAGTTGGGAGCTGAGAGCAGCAAGGTGGGAGGTTGAAGCTGGGAGCTGAGAGGTTGGAGGTGGGAGCTAAGAGGTGGGAACTGGGAGGTGGGAGCTGAGAGCAGCAAGGTGGGAGATGAGAGCTGAGAGGTGGGAGGTGGGAGCTAAGAGTTGGGAGGTAGGAGCTGAGAGGTGGGAGGTCAGGCTGAGAGGTGGGAGGCAAAACTGAGGTGATTGTACCCTTACTGGAGTACTCTTTCCAATTAAGTCACACTACCCTCCCTTCAGCAAAAGGAAAAAACAAACAAAAAAAAAACCCTCCCCAAATTCTGACCCCCGCTTCCCCTTTGATCATTTTCATATAGCCTCTTACCGCTGCCTGAGAAAATAGCCATCACAGAAATACTGAAAACTGGACATACATTTGTTCAGTGGTTATTTTGTTTCTGCTCACTCCTGTTGTAACAAAATGATATGCAGGGAAACCAGTGTCACTGCAATACACTGCAAACCTGGAGTAAAAATGGTGGCAAATAAACACAAGAGAGATGTTAATGTATCAGTGTGTCTTCAGTGTCTGAGTGTTGGTGTGTGCATCTCAAACCTCTATTTGCGGGCCCCTGACTATGCTGTGACAGTAGGCAGAATAAGAGTGTTTTATGGCATCTCATTGAGACACCCTTGACAGTGACACCTCCTCTATACTATTCCTGTCGCTGGCTCCTTAGCTCTCTTCCCCCCCTTTCACTGCTTTTGAGCTCTATTTCTTTCTCGCCCTCTCTTGCTGTCTCTAAATCACCCCCCTTTTTCTGTCTCTCATCTTGTCCTATCCATCTTTCCCAATCATCTTCTTCCATATTGCTCTCTATCCTCACAAATCTTCCACTCTACCCATCCGAGCACTTTCTCTGTCTGCTGCCCCCATTACCTCCCGCCAGTCTCTCTCTTTCCGTCGGAGCACTTGGTATAGTAATGGTGCACTCTGGCACCATGTTCATTTCAGCATCATCCCCAGAGTGGCTCTGTTTATATCTGAATATCAGAAATACTTTTTTGGAAGAGCTATATAAAAAAATACTTGCACTTTTCAGGATGAGTTAGGCTCTATTCATCCATCAGCATATATACATTTACAAAACGATAGGTGCTGTGAACACCAATGCTCAAGGGAAAAACAAATGAGCTCTTTTTATGTTAATTTGCAGCAAGCACAAGGTAACAAAACAATCTTCTTCTAATCTGATTCACACAGGATCAAATTTGCTTTAAAAAGGTGACGAAACAAATTAACTAATGAATAGAGGGGAGAATTCTGTTCACTGTAATAAGCCATCAAGGCAATTTTCTCGTATTTCTTCTCTTTCCACGATGAAGTTCTGGTTGTATTTTTTTTTTTTTTTTTTTTTTTTTTTTTACACGCAGCAATGGCTTTGGAGTCCGTCCACTTATTGATCAGCATGGCGACTAGAGGGGGTGGCTGCCTGTATGGCTTGTCTGACTATAGTGTAATTAAAGCTGAGGCAAAGGATGTGTAGCACTGACAGTGCTGGCTACCCTGCTTAGAGAAAGCTATTTGAGGTAATGCTACAGCTCAGTATCATCAAACTGGGTGTGCAAGTAGAAATTTGAACACAACAGCTTTAGGTTTTAATGCCATATTTTGTATCAAGCAGGGGAAACATGTTATAAAACCTAAACAATATTTAAGGAGCATTAAGCGGTGCAGTAAAAATGAGTTTTAAATAATAACAAAATTGGATTTGATGCCCTCCTTGAGTCTCTTTTGCTTTCCAAAACTCACGTTAATGTTTATATGACCATCTGTTTCAGGAAAGAGAGAGAGGCAACCTAAATCAACAGCCCACAGAATACAGTTGAAGGTACTAGAGTGTGTATGTGTTTTATGAGTATCTCCAATTCTCATTCCTCCTCAAAAGCCTATGAGGAGAGTCAAAGTGTGGTAGGATACAGAATAAAATCCCACTTAGGGATCATGACTATCAGAATCAGAAATACTTTTTTGATCCCCGAGGGGAAACTCTTTCGTTACAGCTGCTCACTATCACATCAATGCACACTTGAGAACAGAACGAATAGAAGTCACGGAGCAGTGCGTGCAGGATTTAGCTATATTTTACTGGCTTAAAAAAATGCTGACATCACTGCAAGAGAAATGCAGCTGCTATCACAAGTGCGGGAGAATGTTGGAGAAATGGCAATGAGAAAATCAGACCAAGGCGACCATTCCTTCTATTACACTATATTACCCCTGATTGCATCTAAGGGTGATTCACTCAAACTCTGATACAGAACGCACTGTGGTGGGCAGATGTCATACGCTGTTAGAAGTGCACTAGAACAAACGTACAAGCATGCACATAGTGTATAGTACACACACACACACACACACAGAGCTGCACACTAGCATACGTCAGCTTTTTTCATGGGCCATTTCAATTCACTTGATCTTCTGACATGGCAATGATCTCCATTTTGTCATTTTAAATTGTAATTGCCCTGAGTAGCCTGGAACACTGTCAGAGAGGGAGGAGGGAGAGGAAGGAAGACAGACCATTACAGGGAGAGAATGATAGAAAAGTAGGAGTAGAAAAAAAGTGGGAGAAATAGACAAATGAACAGGAAAAGATTAGAGCGTCTCAGAGATAAAGGGAAGGAAGGAATGCCTCACTCTTTTTTTCCTTTTAATTTCTAACACAAGAAGAAAATATAGTAATGCTCCACTTTTCTTTCATCCATCCTCTGAGAGTTGGATGATATCGCTGATTTTCATTTTCTCCACCTACCCCTCTATCACTCAGAGATAGAGCTCACATAATTATTCCCTGGCTCTCTGGGCTGTAATTACAAGCCTCCAGAACAAAAACACTTCAAGTCCATCAGTTTCACTTCATCATAATTCTCCTCTGAGGCTGTGTTACTGGCCTGATGTTCTCCTCTGGGAGGCTCACTGTTTGTCCACGCTAGGGGTCATAAGTGTCACTTGATTTTTCAATTGACAGTGTCAATATTTTGTACGTTAAGGATTTACGAAGAAGGTAGTGTAACGTGGAGCAGTTCAACAGCAGAATTTGCCAAGCTCATAAAGAAATTCTAACAGTGATCTTGATTCCAAAATATTCATTAAGAAACAAGAGTGAAACAAATTGTATGGAAATGATAAAGAGATGGGATAAGACTCAATATATACAAGCCTCCTCAAATGGTGGAGAGATAGAGAGAGCGACAGAGCAGCTGTTGTTGATACAGCTGGTGTTTCACTAGAATATTGAGATAAATGCAGCTAGACAAATACTGTAATGTGTATATGTGTTGCCAAAAGTAAGCTCATTGCTGCTGCAGCCTGTAGTGATCTCATTGATTGTCAACTTAAAATGAAAGTTTATTGAACACAAACCACAACTCCCCGCCCCCTGTTCGTTAGCTGTTACAAATAATCAGATAGTGTTCACTGATAATTATTCAGTATTTTCTACTTTCAAATAAACAGTTTTTAGATCTATATTTTTATTAGATTTGTATTTTTTAGATAACTGATATGGTGCAGCTTTCTGGATATTTTTGTGGTGCGACTATTATCGGATGTCATTGAGATTTCTGTAGAATAACAGTCATATTCATTTTCCCACCACATCTTTCCTTGCATGTGTAAATACCATCTACACTATTATTCGCCTGCTTACAGAATTTTCCATTCAAAACTAACTGTTGCAAATTGCGAGACATTAGTGACTCAAGGGGATTGCATAATCAACCTCTGTTAGCATGTCTCTTCCTAGATACATCCTGCAAACACTCGCTAAAAAGATGCGCCTGCTTGATAAATATACTGCATGTGTTTGGGGCAGGACGTATCATCTGCCCCTGAAAAACAGGTGGAAAAGTTTTATTAAATATGTCCCTCTGTGTCAGTGATTCCCAACCAGGGGTACTTGTACTCCAAGGGGTACTTCTGCAGGTACCAGGGGGTACGTGGAAAAATTGTGAAGCTCAGCTAATTTGAAAAAATAGAAATTATGATTTGATAAGATATATCAACATATTTGTGTTTAGGAGAAAAATCAACAAACAAGTAAGATGACAAATTTGTGTCATGCTGATCTTTATAGTTATTACCACAATAACTAACCAACGTGGTCGTCTGTACAAGACATGCCTCGGTTTTCCACCAACCTGAGTCAATTTTAAGTTGATTAAGACTGCAGAAAGACTAGTTAGAAAAAAAAACAAAAAGCTAAAAGTAAAGATACTGTAAATGGTTGAAATAACCAGTTTCTGTCACTCCAAATGGCAGTAGTACAAATGCAAACTTGGCCAAAACTGCTAAAAATAAAATACCATTGAATACCATAAAGCCATCCTATCTATCAAAGAGGTATGATAAAGGGCCCATCTGATAGGGCTGTGGGGGTATGTTGGCAAAAAAATCAATTTGGACATCTTGGAAATGAAGAGAAGAAAAAGAAAATACCTGTATTGTGAGGCAGCAAACAAAGCTGTGTAAAATGTTCTAGTATTTGTGCAGATGAACAAATGTTACCATTGCAGTCGATAGACATGAATTATAGCAGTAGAGTTAACAGTGGTCTTTCATCAGAGTCTGCTGCCACATTTCTTAAATGTATTTTTGACTGCACAGACTGTTTTGGGGTTTAATTGTAATTTAATGGCCCTGTTTGAAGAGTGTTTCTCTATATACATGTACACATACAGTATAAGCCCTGAGGAATCCAGTTATGTGAAAGGTTTAACAAGTTCACAACACAAATTCTGACCGTGCTATATCTGATCTGCAAGGGAATGATGTTATTTTATGCACATCAAAATACAGAGCTTTTGATCTTCACAGTATATGTGTAGCAGAAAATAGAGCCTTGTACATCAACATTATTTCATAGAATACTGAAATGAAAATAACTAATGTGAAACTGACATGAACACATACAATTCAACTCTTAACAGAGGGATATTAGAAGAGGGATGTGTCATACCTTCTTTCATCTTCCTTTATATCATACAAATTCTTTCATCTGCTCATTTTTTTTGCATAAAAAAAACTGTTTTGTAGAGCCCATTATTTCAGCGTTTATTTTTCCATCTCTGTTTGTCGATCATAGAAAATCCATGGAGGGTGAATCTTGTTGGTTATGAATAAAACTCGGGGAGATGCAGTTGAATTGCCTATAGAAGTAAAAAGACAGTGGAGTCTTAAGTGTCTCCCCAATGATCAATTACGTTGGATCCAAATCAATAAAAGAGCAAGAAAAACACATTTATGAGCCTTTTGTGAGAAGAGTTTGAAAGATAGGGAATGATGCGTAATAGTTAAATATTGAACAAACCGGTTGCTACGGGGTACGTGGAAAAATTGTGAAGTTAATATGCTTATTAGTGTTCGACCACTTTGAGTTCTTACAAATCAGTACCTAACTAAATTAAGACAGTGAATTAAAGCCTATCCATTATTATTCTCACTGTAGCAGTTGGTTCCGATTGCAATCAGTAGAGGAATATAGGCCATCATTCACTCGAGGGAAAGTACAAAACAAAAGGATTTTAAGGAAACATTTATGCAAATGTATGCACAATTTCTAATTTCACCACAAAGTGAATTCCTGATGCTTGCTATATGTGTCGATACGGTTTGTCAAGAAGATGAGTAACAGTTTGATTGCTTGGAAATGTCAAAGAAAATTGCTTTGAATGTGACAGTATGTCCGATCTCCTATAAATATCTCTGCAGATTGCAAGGCTACAACCTGACGATTCACTTATTTCCATAGTGATTGCATAATTTGTTTAGCAATGTAACAGAGGCATTGATCTTAGTGGTGTAGTATATGATCAAGTCATGGTGAGGATTTCTGCCTTCAAAGTTTTTCATTAATATCAAAGAAAAACTACTACTCATTTAACTCAGAATACTAAATGGTGTGTTCTGGCCAATTAACACATTCTACAGCCTGTCAGTAATGAATAACAGATCATTGTTTCATATAGCAGTTCAACATTGATCCACACTACCGCTACAGTGGTGATCAAAAGTGGGCGCATTTCTTATGTGCATTAAAATCAAATGAATAGCTTGAGGCAGTTAATTAACTGCCAGCACTAATGTGTCATTAATGTTGAGGAGCCTTCTAGTATTACTCTGATAACAACGTAAGCTGAACGGCCCACGTTAAAGAAAAAACAATCCCACAGAACAGGAGTAGTAAATGTTTGTCACATTGCTGTGATTACAGTTCGGCCGCAACCTTGTTTACTCCTGCCATTTATATATTGAATATTGAGTAGCATTCTGCTGCTTGTGCCTTAAAAATCCAACATGCAAGTAGTTGCGCTTTCCCTTTTAACTCAACAAGTTATGAATTGCAAACACTCCGAATACTGTTACAGGAAAACAGCAAAGGCCAACAGCAACAACACAGCAAACCTCCCAGGCTGTGTGCTGTAAGCCAATCACCAATCAAATGCATTAGGTTACAACATGTTAATGCAATAAATGAGGGATATAGCTTTCAGTCCTTATCATTTATTTCCCATGTTTACTGCCACAGAGCTTCTACCCCAAGAACCTGGGTGACTCTAAATATGTATAAATGTAATATTACAGGCAATGCTTTGCAGCTAAGTGATAATGTTGGGGCTGCAGCACCTCCTTCACCTGCACTGACCTATCTCTAATGTGAAAACACAACAATGTACAATTGATTTCCTGACTGAATTTATGTTCAGCAAATAATCATTCATCATGACTCTGTGCTGAATATGCACATAAAAACTGTCAGATGAAAAATTATTATATATGTCCACCTGCAGGTTTGATTTTTCTCATCTTGCCTTGATCCCATGACACAATAAAAGTCCTGTCTAACCTTAAATTACCAATCTGATGTCAGCCTCTAACATAGACCTTTTACGCTAATATTATAGTAACAAAAGAACATTTTAGAGTGTATCTAAGTGTATGTTGTGTACTGTATGTATATGTGTGTGTTTGTCTGTCTACTGTACATCTGTGTCTGTTTGTGTGTGCGAGTGAGTGAGTGTGTGAGTGAGAGTGGACTGGGTGCAGCGTTCATTAAGTCTGGTATGTAGGTGTTTCTTCTTGTTTTTGTTGTTGTTGCCTTTTCTTGTATTATATTTTTTCTAGAAACAATACTTATGTACAGTATATTTCAATGTAAAGCAATGTAAATGTTCAATGTGAATGTTGGGCTTTGTGGTTTGACAAGTAATTTGCATTTACACTTAACTTGTGAATACAATGTATTTATACTTGGATTTATGCAGCTAAGCCTGATAGCTGTCCGATCGCCCAAGACACATGCAAATACCAAACAATGCAATATTTGGTTGATAAAACTACACCTTTGAAAAAATACAATGCTATGTTATTTTCAGGTATTTTTATGACAGAATTTCACATCTACCTTCCAGTACACCCCAAACAACCTGAGGGAACGGAAAGTTAAAAGAGAGATGCAGAATAATTCAGTTAGAAAATAAAACTTGAGAAGCAGCTCGCTCACTGTTCACACAGTCTAAGCTTGGCTGTCGACCTCCTCCATCCCAGCCCAGCAGCTCAGAGGTCCCCAACCAGTGCTTGACCATGGCCAGATTGTCGGGACCAGTGTATCGTGGGAGGCCAACAGGCAAACTTCACAAGTGGCAGAGGTGACATCTGTAAAGTGTCATAATGAGATCTTTTAGTGTGCCAATGAGGTCCCTGAGAAGCTCAGTGAGTGATGCCCACAGCTGGTCATTATCTGCTCCAGTCACCGCAGAATCATAAACAGCTCTTCAATAAGGCCCTCAAATCTCAGTCAGGTAGTGCTCTGCTAAGGGTTGATGAAACTTCCATTTATTCATCTTAAAGACTTGGCTATTTCAAGGCCTATGGTGTGGCTGCTGCTTGAAAGAACATTTGCTTTATTTACAAGGACTTTTATGATGTACTTCATAATGTTACTGCTGATGCAGCCTGTGACCTGACATGGCTGTACAGACACAGCCTTGAGGACCGTATAAAAGGCACACAGCATATCTGTATCATTACAAATTGCAGCTCATCTCTGCTTGAACCTATGGTCATCAGTCATCAGGAGTGACTTTATCTCTCAGGTGCCAAGGATAACAACGCCAGGGAGACATTGGATGGGGACCCACAGGGATGGTGGGAGGGCTGATGAGGGCAAAGACACAAACAAGATGAAAAAAAAAAAAACAGGTGTGAGAGTGAGAGAGTGTGTGTGAGAGAGAGAAAATGAGAAAGGGAGAGAATGACAGAGTGATGGAGGAAATACTATTAAAGGTAATGAATGTCACTCTGTCTCTCCTGCTGTATGATCCAGGTGCCTTTGCCAATTATCCTGACAGCCAGAGGTCTGGTCCCTCTCTCCTTCCCACTGGGGGAAAGCTCAGTTCCAGTGCCAAATGCTGGCTTTGTTATATGATTCACCAGGGACAATGGCCCCCACTAGAGATATTTACTTTTTAATATAAAGAGTTGTACACCTACAGTATAAGAGCAGAGATCAAGGAAGTTGTTAATGTGGACAGCCAATTGGATGGTCATCCACTTGTACAGACCCTAGGTGTTCAAAGACAGGTGGAAGGACAAATAAAGGAGTCCTCTTTCACCACTTGTGGACTAAGTTTCCTGAATAATGAACTGAATGAGGCCATAACTCAGAGCACATTTTTCTCAGCATTGTTAGGATAAATTGAGAGATAATTAAAACATGATCCATCCCCTGTAATTTAGTGAAATGTTTCATCAACACTGCATGGGCTGCTAATTGCACACAAAATATCCATAAACGTCTGGCTTCCCAACAATTAAAATGGAAGTAAATTAATACACCTATACATCAAAACACCCATGAATATTCTGAGCCTCGGGCCCTGAAAATAAATAATTGATTACGTTTTCACAACACTTCACAAAATTAATCTTGAGAGTGCCTTTTCACCTAAAACATGAAATAAATTGGAATCCTAATGAAGCACAGAAGAGGTGTACAGCATATGGCAACTAATACCTAATCACAATACAGACAAAAGGAGAACACACACAACACGCCCTCCTTATAAAAAACAAAACTATTTCAGCCTGTTCAGGAAATACTCGTTGTGACTTTTAAACAATTTATCGCAACAAATGGTTTCACTACAACTACAATTAGTTAAGAAAGTCTCTGCTCTGCAGGAGGTTCATTGGATAAATCTGACCAACTAAGTATTTTAAAGGAATTGGGCTGGGGGCAGTATCCAGGTGGAGCCTTAGGCAAGGTTCTTAACGCTACTTGCCTTCCTCAGGCATGAGTGGAACTGCAAAAATAAGAGTCATGCCGGCTTGGACGTCACCCGGGTCAACAAGGTCCGCGTCAGACAACCTGATCAGAAATGGGCCACTGGAACAAGACATTCATGGACTAGAGTAGAAAATATGGAATGGTTGCAATGCTACTATACAACCAACCCCATCTACACTGACAAAGAAACAACTCCTAGCTCAGTGTTCTAACATCTGCAAGCAGCAACTGCTATTACAACTAGAGATTGATGGGGTACAACAAACATGCTACGGCAAGGGGGAGCCAGGATGACAGGTCAGGGCCGAGAAATCATCATCATCATCCCCACACTCCGAGATTGGGTACCAAGCCCCAATAACAAGCCCTTATGGTCGAGGGAGCTTCACAGCTCTGAATCCTGCAAGTCTCAATTCAGAGCTTTTAAGGTGATAAACATCTAAACATAGTATTGAACAAGATTTGATTGCACCAAGGATTATCACAAATCCGATAATCAGATAAAATAATGCTGTTGCTTGTTGTTGAGGTTCTTTCCTCACATTGGTGGTTTACTTGACATTACTCAATAACATTTGAATTTAATCATTTAAAAGTGGCGTTTAATCCATTATAACAGCCGCATTGGCCTGTTCTGGTAATATCGGACTGACAAACACCTGACAATGATTCAGTCAACAGCCCGCACTTTATCTGCTTAAGATAACGTTAATGTCCAATCAATTTGATTAACTTGTTATAACCTGTTAGCAGAAAGGGAAATTGTTCTTTTTCTGCACCATTTTATGGCTAATTTGAAGCTTGCAATGAAGTATTATTCCATATTTATTCAGCTGAATTCATTCTATGGTTAAAGTCCAGCGCAAGCTATGGTACAGAAGGCCTGGAAAAGAAGGGAGCATGTAGAGAGAGTGTTGGCTTTCCCTGCTCTCTTTCTGGATGCTTTCAACTTAGTTTGGAGATAAAGTCACAGCTTTGATCTTCAAACAGTCTGTTTGAGATGGAATTGGATCCCTTGGTTATCACCACACACAAGAGCTGGAAGTTTAATGTATTTTCTACTTTTCTAATCTTTTTAATTTTTCAGTGCCACAGTGTTAAACAAAACCAGGAGGGCTCAATAATTCAATTCACAAACCTCAATGGAGGGCAAAAAAATCCTTGTTGTGGACATTTTTTGTAAAATTAATACATCTTTAATAATGCAAACTAACTCAACAAATAAGAGTGTTTACCTCTGCATGTATGAAAATGTAATGATATTGACCTTTATAATGTAGCCTCTTAAATTATTGATGTGTAACTCTGAAAACATTACTTATGTCCTCTACTATGGGTGAATGGTAACTGGAGTCAACCAACTCTGGATGTTAATTAATCTGAAAAGCACACATCCAGAGCAAATATGAGGCCAAGGCAAATTGGCATTTAAATTATTTCATTGCTAATGGATAAATCAGAAATCCTCCTGATGTGACTCTGATGTGCTGCCATTCTGTGAGGGACTTGATCAGATGGGAGGCTGGTGTGTCAGCCAGGATGGTTGTTGATCCCCACTGTGTCCATCTGTGTGTCCATCCTGAAGGGATCCATATGGGGCCCACTGATAGCAGAAAGAGGACGACTGCATGTGGCCAAAACATGTGCTCAATACATAAATGAGGATGCACTCCACATAAAAGGAAACCAATGAGCAAAGCCCCAGTGGCACAAGTTCAGAAATAAATGACATGAGGTGCCGTAAGATGAGCAGTACAAGACGTACGAAGACTATAACACTATAGGACATGTTATAGTTTAGTTTTTTAACGGGGTATCATTTTAAAATCTAAATAAAAAAGAAGTAGTGAGGAGGTAATATAGACTACAGTTGATATTGAGATTGTTGATTAATCGATTAGTCAACTGACAGAAAATTAGTCAACAATTTTAATAATCTGTAAATCATTTGAGGCAGCTATCAAGCAGAAATGCAGCAATGTTCTGCTTCCAGCTTCTCCAATGTGAGAATTTTTCGCTTTTCTCTTTTTATACCATTGTAAACAAACATTTTTGGATTTTATACCGTTGGTCAAATAAAACAAGACGTGAACATGTCGCCTTAGGCCTTTTTCATGATTTCTTCACTTCCTATAGACTAAAATGATTAAATAGGGAAAAAAAACCCTAGATTAATCGATAATGAAAATAATCATTAGTTGCAGCCCCAATAGAGATTTTTGGAGAGACACAAACCACTCCTCAGAGACTTTTTTTTGTACAGTACAGGCCAATCTGTCTGGGAGGGATTTCATGCTCTGAATATCAATGTGACATAACATCCAAATTATACGTTTAGCCTTCCTAAGCTTTAAATAGTTATTTAAAATCTAGGTCACTAAAAACTGTCTAAAAAATTAACACGCCAAGCCTGATAATGTATTCTTCTATAATGTTTTTGCTCTTTAATATTAGAAAAGACGACAAATTATCTATTGCGCAAAGAACTTCTGCCTAGGAAATCTCACAAAAGCCTCCAAACCTCCCATCGCTGACAAATCTACAGTAACCTTTTGTTATGTTGCCTTTCGTCCCTGGGTTCTCACTCCCATCTTTACAGGGCATTTATAACAAGCGGTGTGTGAGGACAGTTCACACAGTCATTAGTAACCTCACATCCCTAACAGCTATCCCAACCATTTGCTCCCTAGTGTTCTAAGAAATGGATCATTTAGTGTTCAGCTCAACACTGTACAGACTCTGAAAAACTTTTAGCCTTTTTTCCAAAAGCAGACTGATTGTCAATCACACAGCCTAAAAGGATTACTAAACTTTTCACAGCAACAAAATGTCCATCATATTCACCAGTTACGTTGAATCTCGCTAATCGGTCAGTTGATATCAGGTATCAGTTGACTCTAGTGATGGATTCTTGTTGGATAGATCTCTACCGCCTGACCCCGGATGTCCCTTGAATGAGTTCCAATGTCTCTAAGAAGTGTTTCAGAAGGAGTGTCTTCAAAAAAATAAAAATAAATAGACATTTGCAGCCCATTTCATATTGTACGGGGCAATGGATACTTAGTGGTTGTACTTTACTTCTACTGTACACAGCATGAGGTCTATATTTTCTGAATAGTATATTAGCTGAAGGAAAATGTGGCAAGTGAAATGCATCATTAAACATACATTTTCAGTCAAATATCAATAAATATTCTCATTTGTATACATTCACGAGTGAACCACGAGCAAGATGCTGAAGTTTCCGGTGGACATCCAGTGGACCGGCTAGAATGCAGGGAATTTGTCTCCGGCAGCCGTCACACAGCTGCGATGTAACAGGGCGGCATCCAGTAGAAACTGGGGGGTAACACCTGTACACTTGGAGTCACATGATGTTGACTTTTTACCTGTTTTTGTTCATTATATGATAGGAGACAACAAAGACAGATGACATGACAAACTACAACAAGAATCATATGGTAGTAATCAGATAAGTGCACTGATAATCCCAAACAAATACTGTGAACCTGTCCTTAATAAACTCTTGCTGTTGGTCCTATTCCATCTGTATTACCAGACAAGAAGAGCTTTCACTACCTACAGTATAGTAACTCAGAGCAGAAAAATAGGCATCAACAAAGAACCAATAAGGAAAAACTACCAAACATAGATGTCAGAAGTGGTCTTTCTGTGCTCAGTAATAGAATAAAAGCCATGTCTTATGCGTAGTGCAACATCAAATAAGAAACACACAGCAAGGGTACTTTATAGGTTTTTAAGAGAAAATCTTGAAAAAAGCTAAAAGCAGTAGTACATCTACAGTAAATATACACTTTTCAGGTTACGTCAGCACTAAAATACAGAGATGGAATTCATCCATAGCAATTACAGTACAATAACAGTTATTATGTTTGATCATTCCTGTTGAATTCCTTTCTTTTATTTCAACTTGCTCTATTTTCTAGTAATTCTAGCTTTTATTTTCTAGTCAATGCTGTGCACACACCAGCGTTAGCTTTTGTGTGCTGAGCTTTCTCACTAGATTGCTGGCCAGCTAGAAGAGGCTTAATGCAGGGGGAAATGTTGCTGTTTTGGGGACTGGGTGGCCTAGCAATGAATGTTGTGAGGCTGGTATGAGTTGTGTACACTGGCAGCAGGTTTCCGCATTGGCTCTGCCAAGTCCATCTGGATTCAGCCCCACCACTGTCCAGAGTAATTATTTCTCCTGAGAGTCGGCTCTAATGCTTGCCACGCTACTTGCCATACAAAGCAAGCGACGTGCCCAGAAATATGTGCGAAAACAGCTTTATGTAGGCGAAAGACTTATTTGGAAGTCAGCTTGTCTGTGTGTGCATGTGAGCACGTGTGTGTTTGTTTTTAATTTCAGGTTGCGCTAAGTGAACAAAGCCATTCTACTGTTTGGCCTGCTGTGCAGTACTTCATCTCAATTTATAGAAGCAATTAGGTAGTTTTTGTTTCCCCTCTTATGTAACCACCAGTTTAAGGGAAGCGAAAATTGTGCCCAGCAAAATTAATAGCATAAATGCTCAAGCGGCTATGATCAAGTGTCTTATTAGGCTGGACTAAATTAGTTGTGTGTGACTTTTTTCTTTCATGCTCAGTTCACTTTTAATGAGCAATTCTATTCCAATTTCATTTGACATGTCAGACAATAACAATTATCTTAAAAAAAATGTTTTTAAAAAGACAGCAGCTTCTCTCTACACTACAACAACATTACGGTGCACCTAACTGCATTTCTTTCTGGGGTAAAAACAAATGGAATTCACAGATAGCAATTCCTCTAAATTAACAGTTTCATTTTTGTAATGAACTTCCTCATCAGAGGTCTGCATGTACTGCCAATGAACAAATGTACATTTATTTCAAGCAGAATGGTGTAAAGATAGGAGATGTGTGCGCACATGCAGGTCATCCAAGCAGTTAAAAACGCAAATAATGGTGTGCCATTGACCCGCAGAGTACACACTGAATATACTGTCAGTCATTTTTGCTCGAAATCCGCCCTTTCTCTCCACCCCTGAGGCTATCACAGGAGGAAATAGGGAGTTCCTCTATGCAATGACTGTAGCTGCCGCTCCTTCACAGGCTCACTCTCATTACCTCATAAATCATTGAAGAGAAGGAATATGTATGAAAAAAAGAGGAGTCAAAGAGCAAGTCACTACTGAGTACCTCCTGTTGTCTGTACTGTTTTTGCCAAACTTGACAGAACGCTGGGTTGGTAGGGTTGGGTACTGGCAAAGTCTCTCTTTATCTTTCTCTATTTTTTTTCTCCCTCTGAACTGAGGCCAGGGTCCTCTTGGGCTTGCTCCATTGTGCCAGAGGAAAATTGCCAATCCGGGATACTCTGATTGAACACTGAAAGCACGAGTTTTATAAAGAAGCTGATTTGCTATTCATTACCTCTCACTCACTCTTTTTCTTTCTCCCACACTCTTCCGTTTTCCACTGGTTCACATTGCCACACTCCAACTTCTTTTCTTGGTCTTTTCTAGCTCTCTTTATACTGTGTTCACCCTTTCCTTCTCCGCTGACCCCTCCCGATGGAGGCTCCCATGGTTAGGCTAGGATATAATGTGGCTTTCTCCGTTTTTCCAGTACTGTGTGTGTGAAATCACTATTGGTTAGTCTGTCGATACGGCAAATAGTGTAATTACCTTCTGGTTTACCCAAGGATCAGCACACACCTGCCTAGATTATCAAGTGAAGGCTGCATTTGGAATATGTAAGCCCTCAGACAGGTCTGAATGTGACAAAGGAAATGATGCAGCAATGGCACAAATAAATAAATGAAGAGTGTACAGAACAGACAGAGCTCCCTTGCCGCTTTGTTTGACTTACATTACCTCAAATGGCTGTGGATTGGAAGACAATTTCTCTGCCAAGATAAAGATCAGTTCTAGTGATCATTGATCCAAATGATACTTGAATGAAAGGTTATACTTTTTTCTGTGTGGAATAGAACAAGGCTATGTTCTCCCAAGGTTTTTTCCAGGTGCTTAGCAGGGTGTTATCCACCTATCGACCAGTGTGTGCCGGTTTAGGCTCCAATCATACCCCCACCCAAGCATGAAATATGCGAGAATAGAAAATCCATGGGTGGATGAACAAACAAGACACAGCCCTAACAGTGAATCTCAGATTACTGTGGTATCAAGCTATTCCTAAAAACACAAACAAAAATTTCAGAATTATTATGGTCTTTTGATTATTGTATTCATATAGCCTAAGTGATTTGTTAGAGCAGGAATCACTAAGAATGGGAAACTGAACAGATAAGCAAAAAAAACAACAAACAAACAAACAGATACCCTTAATGTCAAGTTCATGTCATTCTTGTGTTAAGGCTTGGTCATGCCAGAAAGTGCCACAGAAAAACTAATTTGTACATTTTCCCCAAATATGTTGTTCTAGAAGCTCGGTGACGTAGTTACCACTCATAGGGCTAGTTTTTGAACTACTGTAGCTGGTAAGCTAACCGCTAACATGCTAGCCAGCTCGGACATGCTAGCGTTAGTTAGTCATAATATCTCCCTGAGCGTCTTTCTGTTTTCTCAGTTCTGAGAATTTACTCTCTTCTGGCATTTTATTTTCTGGAATGTACATTATTTCATTAATAACGACGATGGAAAAAAGGTCTACAATCTAATAGTAAACAACTAACTTAGCAAGCCTAACTGTCAGTTCAATAAGTACCCATCCTCCTGTACTGCACAACCTGCTATTTCACCATGCTCACCTTCACCAACAGAAACAAGCTCCTGAAAATCACTAACATAACTTGAAAAACAATTGGTCTCCCCACTTCCAATCTGCCCGCCCTCATTGACACTGCCACCACTCGCAAAGCACTGACCATAGCACATGACCCCTGCCATCCCATCTGGCCGCAGATACAGACAACTAGTCTGCAAAAAAGAAAAGAAAAAGTGCTTTGGGAGGAGTTTTGTGCCCTCAGCTATACATGCTTTAAATAGCCTGGGAACGCTGTAATATACTTGTGTTGTTGTAATGTTTCTGGTTTTTTATACCTTGTTTTGAATGATACTTTTGACTGTGACTACAAATTTCCTCTACAGAGGACAATAAAGAATGAATCACAGTTCACACATTAGTCAAAATACGATTAGTGCACTGATCATACCAAACAAATATTGTAAACCTGTCCTTAATACTTGAAATGACTAATAAACTTGTTGACGACCCCATTCCATCTGCATTACAAGACAAGAAAGTGCTTTCCCTACCTACAGTATAGTAACTCAGATCAGAAAAATAGGCATCACCAAAGAACCAACGAGGAAAAACTACCAAATAGCCTTGTCTTATGCAGAGTGCAACATCAAATACTACTTTATAGGTTTTTAAGAGAAAATCTTGAAAAAAAGCTAAAAGCAGAGATATGAATCTCACACTTACACACATAGAACAGTAAATCTACACTTTTCAGTGTTACGTCAGCACTAAAATATAGAGGAGATGGAATTCAGTTTATTCGAAAGACGTATTTGTACCAGGACTCCTGTCTCATAACCATTCCTTTTTTGTGGAGTGTTTATACTCCATCAGAGGAGTTTAAATAAAAGCGACTGGAGCAACACAGTTAATACGCTACAACAGCTTCCTCCATTTTGAACTCTCTGTTTCTCCATTCTCTCTAAAATGTCAGCACTGTTAAGGCGCAAAGTTGAACTTGGTGCAAAATTTGCACAGGTTTACTTCCTCCCCACACAAGGGCATCCACTAATTGCCGTAACTCAGTTGGAATTAATAGATTTTGGAATATTTCGCCGTTTTAAATGCTGGTATGACGCAGCCTTTACAAATTGTAGAGTGCAAAATCTCCAAGAAACAGTGTTTTTCATAAGGTGTTGTGACAAATCCCTGTTGTAAAGAAATCCTGCTATGCTGAAGTTTAATGCTTGGATGTGCAGTTCTCCCTGGAACTGCCCTCAACCCAATGTTACAATAATCCTATTTTTTCCCTATTTTATCTCCCCTGTCCACATAAGTGCTACTGGAGATTCATTCAGACTGATGGATTAACTTTCAACTTGCCACCTTAGGTTTGTCATCCCTCTTCGGGAAAGCCTTGGGGCCCAAGTCCCTTTGAGCACTGTCCAGAGCACTGAGAGCTTCTGTACCATGTGTCCATATAAAGCTACCACTAAACAGACAGAGGCACAGTCAGAGTCAAGATAAAAGCCTCTGTCTATTTTCTCCACTTTTAACTGAAACGGGGGATTAGTTTTGTTTTCTCAGGAGGAAGGCATTAAGCATTTAGGTTGCAATGATGAGGAACTGAACATGACCACACAATACATCACCTCTTCCACAGTCACAAGCCACAGATCAAGTAGCTAAGTTAAGACAAAGTATGACTAATATTCCACCAAAAGCAGCCAGTATTTTCACTACACTAAACTTAACAACATCACAATTAAAGACTCTTTCGAACATAATTAGTAAATCAGTGCAATGAAAATAGCTTTTAATTAGCACGAAGCTGGGAACAAGATGAGTAAGCGGATTTCATCTTTGATTGCCATCTTTGTTCGGGAATGAAGATTGTATATGGTAGTCTTTGAACATTATGGAAATGTCTTCATGAACATGTTTTGTGAAATGACCTGCTGTGGGTCATGCTGTTTCACTTTTTATTTAATTTTAATGATATTCATGGCTTATTCGTCTGACTCACACATAATATTCAATGCAAAGGTCTCAAATATAAACACTATAATTGCATGACAGGCACAAACTGGAGCGAATGCCCATCTGGTACTGACTGTTCCGTGTCATGTCTCTTTCTCTTTCCCATTAAAAATCTAAACAAAAAAAAAACCCTAATTGCTCTTGGGTATATAGTGTACAGAAAACACTGATAATTTCTCAAACTTATGGGAGCCCAAGCTTATCAACATTGTATGCTGCAAATCTGTCTGTGTGATTAACTCTCAGTCAAGTCTAGGCAAAAACAAAAAAGGGCACTTTAAAAAGCAAGTATATTTGAATGAATTTAATGTTATTCCAAGGTTTAAACAACATGACGACATGATGACACCCTGCCATCTGCTCATGCTTGCACATTTATAGAAAGTCCTGAGCAAAACAATAGGCAATCATTATGGTGTAACCACATCTCTTTCTTCTGTTTAACATCTACATGCTCCCACTGGCTCAGATTATGGAAAACAACAAAATATGTTACTATAATTATGCAGACGACACACAAATTTACATAACCATATCACCTGGGGACTATGGTCCGATAGAAGTGCTGAGTAAGTGTATTGAACAAATCAACGATTGTATGTGCCACAATTTTCTTCAGTTAAACAAAGATATAACTGAAGTCATTGTTTTTGGAGCCAAGGAGGACCGATTAAAGTCAGTTAGTCAGCGCTCAGCTTCAAAACCACAAACTGAGCCAGAAATCTTGGTGTAGTCATGGACTCAGACCTGAATTTCAACATCCACATTAAAACAATTACAAAGTCAGCCTACTACCACCTTAAGAGTATATCCAGGATTAAAGGACTTATGTCTCAGCAGGATTTAGAAAAACTTGTCCATGCATTTATCTTCGACTCGACTACTGTAACAGTGTCTTTACAGGTCTCTCTCTCTCTAAAAAATAAAATCAATCAGACAGCTGCAGCTGATTCACAACGCTGCTGCTCGCGTCCTCACTAAGACCAAGAAAGTGGATCACATCACTCCAGTTCTGAGGTCTTTCCACTGGCTTCCTGTCTGTCAAAGAATTGATTTCAAAATACTACTGTTGGTCTATAAAGCACTGAATGGTTTTAGGGCCAAAGTACATTTGATATTCTGCTACGTTATGAACCATCCAGACCTCTCAGGTCGTCTGGGACTGGACTGCCTTCTGTCCCCAGAGTCAAAACTAAACACAGAGAAGCGCCATTCAGTTTTTATGCACCACATATCTGGATCAAACTCCCAGAAAACTGCAGGTCTGCTGCACCTCTCAGTTCTTTTAAATCAAGCCTGAAGACTTTTGTTTGCTTTTGTTTCTTACATTGCACTGTAACTTTTACTCTGTTTCATCTTGATTTCTTTTCAATTTAACTCTTTTTAAATGTTTTTATGTTGCCCTATGTTGCTTTTATATTTTACGTAAAGCACTGAGTTGTTGAAATGTGCTATACAAATAAACCTGCCCTGCCTTATAGTGCATAACAATGCAGTGGAACTTGAGATTTTAATATACGTGTCATAGTCTGAATTTATTTTGACTGAACAATGTTTTCTTATTTAACAGGACAACTTTTATTTTCATAATATTTGAATTATATTTTCACAGCACTGAATGACATGGCTTAGCACATGCATTGGTTTTACACATATTGCAATAATGTTACTTATCATAGGTTTATTGTTTTTGACACTACAGCCTTCATTTGTCCCAAATCATGGCAAAGTGTAGTTCAGCACAACATGCAATCGAGAAGCAGCCCTAAACTAAAACGGTTAAAATAGTGGGTCATGTTAAAAACTTCTATTTTAGACCAAATTGTACCTTTGCTCTATGCCGTGAATAAGCAGTAACGAAAAATCTTCAAGCTGTAAACCTAACTTCGACAGACTAAGTAAAAGATCTGATTGCAGAAGTTAGGGCTGCAAGAGCTCTGACATTATTAAATGAAACTGTCATATTCCTATGGGGTCCTATTTAGTGACCAAACCATAGTTCCTTCTCCAAATGTCAGCACTGATGACTCCCAGTGAAGAAGTTTTAAATAATATTTTCTAAATATGGTTGCAGATCAGTCCTTCACCTACTCCAACAAATCTGTAGCAGACCTTGTAAAAAATACTGGTCGCTCTCACTTCTAATCCTATCTCCTCAAACTCCCTCAGAAAGGTCATTTCTAGGAGGAAACCTTATTCTTGTGCTTTACCCACATTTCTCCAAGAGGTATTTCATTCAGTCCAAATATCTTATCTGTCTCAATTTCCCATTAATTAGTGGCTCTGTTAAAGCCTTCCCATACAACATTATTGATCAAAGTGTTGAATGAACTGCTTTCAGCCGCTGATGATGGAAAGTCCTTGGCTTTTGTTTTTTTACACCTTGATACTACATTTGATATTGTCGACCGTTGTATTCTGCTGAAATTAACTGTGGGTTGCATTTGCAGTTTATTTGCATGTGGTAATTTATGGTAATTCTATCTATTGGTAATGTTACTTTCTCACATGTGAGTTTGTCCAGTGGGGTACTGAAAGGTTCTTTTCTTAGACCCGCTTTCTTTTTCCATTTATATGCTGCCCCTGCGGCAAAATATCTGTAGTCATGGCATCAGTTGTTATTGTCATGCAAATGACACACAGCTATTTCTCTCTGTTGATATAAATGACAGAAAGCAGATTGAAAATGAGTTTAAAAAGTGACTCAGACTTAAAAACTGCATGAAATGTAATTTCTTACAGTTAAATGATGACAGACCTGAAGTAATGATTTTAGGTCCTGATATTGCTAGTGAGCAAAATTTCTCAGCCCATTATCCCTAATGTCACCTTTCATCTCCTCTGAGAGGATGACAAGGTGTGTACTGGTTCATGACAGTGTGACAACTGAGTGTGAGTGAGCCTTCTTAAAACTTAACTTGCCTTCTTGTTCCATACATTTGCTTGCTTGCCATATGATGTTCTTATTTGTTCATAGCATATTTTAGCATATTTCCCCTTATTTTATCCTTATTTTAGATATTAGAATCTTCATATAGATAAACTGTATTTCAGAAGTTTGTTATATTTGTTGAAGTTCTCTTTACATCCCGACAGCAATCAATAAATAAAATGCTCTGGGGGAAAAAATTAAATAAATCCGGTATCTGTGGCTGTTGCAGGCCTGTAATAAGCCCATCCAATCGAATGAAATTACTGGCTACCTACCTACCTGCCTATGCGCACTCTGCCCGTGCACTCATTGTGGGGCATTAAAATGGGTTTTGGGGGAGTGGCTTTGGGGGGAGGCCTGAAGGGAGGGGGTGGGATTTTTTTAGTTGGATACTTTCAAAATCTAGCTGTCTCTTGCTAGTTTCTCCAACGTTACCTACCTTAGCTTTAACTACCTTATCTTTTAGTTACTGGATATTGCAAGCGTTCCCCTTTAAATTTCTACACAATTTCTTCCCTCAGCATTGTGTAATACAAAGGTGAACTCTAGATAGCCAAAGTCAACACAAAGTCAACAACTATATGTTTCAGCATCTACGCTGCAATTTTAACCACTGAATCAATATTCAGTCCACTTATACTAAATACCACATCGTGTGTATGGGAGAAACTTACCTCTCTCGGTCCAAGAGCCTACTTAAGAATAGCATACCTGTGGGAATGTGCAAATAAAACGAATGAAGTATAATGATCAAATATCTCAAGACCTTTATCATGCATTCATTTGTTAAGCTGTCCGTTCTATTTAAGGGTTAAATGCACACAATTCAACTCCACACATGAGTTCTAGAAATGGTCCCTGGTGAGAGAAAAGGAACACAGCGGATATATAACCTCTTGTCCATGTGTGTCTGGATCTGTACACTATGTGTGTATTTGTGGGTGTGTAATAAAATACCTAAGATGAAATTGATATATGAAATCTCTGGAAAAACGGGAAAGGTAAATTATGATGCCCTGAGGGCCTCCTGCTTCCATTCCCCCTGTATCATTCGCATCACAGATCCACTGAATTAAAATTCAATAAGATCTAGGCTGTTTCCCAACCCGTTTTGCACCAGTGAGCTGTGATATCACCCCTATTCTCCAATCAAATCCTGCTACCATTCTCTCACTGCTATTTAAACCAATCAAAACAGCTGAAAATTAATTTGTTGATTTTCAATAAGAAGTATTCATAACTGATTAATGACTTGAAATCTTTTTTTGGGGGAAAAAAAAAATCTACATTCATTTAGCCCAAACACCATATTCTTTAGGGATTTAGCATGAAACATTAAATGAACATTCCATTAAATAAAACAGCATCAATGGGTATGTTATGGGTATGGTAAAGCCTTTTGATTTTCTGAGCTTTGTATTCTACCTCTTCTCCAGGTCTTTAGCCCACACTTACATAATTTTAAATGGTATGCAGTGAATGACTTTGTTTAAGGCTCTCATTATGCAGGCAGCAGAGATATGCACGCTTTGTCCCATGAAAACTATTAGATTAATTAATGGGTGAACATATTTCCCTCTCCCCTCCATCCTTGCAATCAGCTTTCTAGGGCCATTCTCTGCTCAGTGAACTGATTCATTCTCTCTATCATGACAGGCCTTTACTCCTTTTTACAAAATAAGACCTGCAGCTAATTCTGATTGACTTGATAGATTTGTACAATTCAAATGCCGGTGGCTTAATGGAGGGAGAGCTATAATCAAAAGGGGAAAGAAAAGGCAAGGACCAACTTTTCAAACCCGTCTTTGCCTCTGGAACATTTCACTCAAGGAAACACTCCTTGTCATTTTTTCCCAGATATCATCCAGTGAGCAATTACAGAGAATGTACAGCGAATGATGCATCATCCATTCCTGCATGTTGACGGTTGGTGAAAAAACAGGAGTGTTTACTGAGTAGGGGTGCCATTTACCATGGTAAATATGTGCGTCCCAGGCCAGTGAAGGGTTGATGGTTTTGCAGCAGCGTGACATCTGATATACGGCTGTATGCAGGGAGAGGGCTGATCAAGGCCACCTCTATCACTCAACCAGATAATCTCTGCTCCTGGGAAAAACAAATGATGGTTGCTATCTAGCCTCAATAGCCTGTCTCACATCTTCATCCTGTTCATTTACACTGGATCTATTCTTGCTCTCTTCTTTTAGTCATTGTCAGAATTTTGCCCTGCATTATTGCATTCTTTGACAGTGTGATAAAATATTCGTTAATACTACTCATTAATGCAATTCCTAGCTTTAAACTAACTCGAATTATCTTCAAACTGCTGTTATCTGCAGGGCTATTGAAGTACAGTGGATGTGTGCGTGTGTGTGTGCGCGTGTGTGCCTATATGAAGGTTATCAGAGCTGTTTTGTGCTTACTTCCAGAAGGCTGTTTAAATTGTGCCACAGAGACACAGCTGTCAAAGAGGGTGAGACAGTGATGTAGGGGAAGGCGTCTCGAAAAGCAGAAAACATGAGGGGGTCAAGAATAGTTCCCTAGGGCAATTTATAGGTCTCAGTTATTATTATTATAATAAATTGCCAGCCAGTGGGGCCGAGGATAAGAAAGCGCCTCACATTCTGTTCATATGCAGAAGAAAAGCCTGCTCCTCTGGTTGGGTAAACAGAGACTGAGATGCTGGGTAGACTGAAATGGATTGGACAAAGTCAATCGCTGACCAGGGCAGCTGAATGTCCTTTCTTAAATATAGAGCATGTTGGTGGCTTTGATATTCATAAGGTGGCTTAGCGAAGGTTGGGGAGTCAGATGGGATCTGTGATATATGACAGAGGTGTGATGTGAGGTTGGCAAATGGCCTGACACTGGCATTTTGTTAACCGCAAAAGATGAAAAAGAGAGAAAGGGCAAAGAAGGGAGGACATAGAACGAGAAAGTAGTGTTTATTCTTTAGTGTTACAGACATACAAAGAGCACATGCGTGCACATTTACTGACTCACACCTTGCAAAAAGTCAAACTTGGTTAAGGTAGTTCCTGCATCATACATAAACCAGGCAAGGAAACACATGCTTAATGAATCAAGCCGTCACATAACATACTCATTACATCTTACATACTGAGTACTGAGAGCGCTTGTGTTTGCAGGGGGCTATGTTTATAGGATGTAATGAGTCAAAGATAAGGAAAAACAGAACACGGGGGGTGTTGGCGGGGGCGAGAGCGACTCCCAAGTTTCCCGCTGGCAGGGGTTTTCATGTAATCTGAGCACACATGGGGCCAGAAAGAAACTTTGATCACAAATATTTTCTGCAGTCCATTTGGAGCTCAGAGTCTGTTGTGTGAGTGTGTGTATGTGTGTGCATGTTTCTGTAATGTAATGTGGAGGACATAAGCAGGTCACACAGACACATGCCTCATTCCACTTGCAGCAGACCCAAAGGATTAATTTAACGAGCTGTCGGACGCTTGTCCTATGCGGCCCTCGTTAAGACCATCATGCAGAATCTCCATTTGACTGCTGCCTGCTGTGACTAATTGACTTATTTTGCAGGCCTAAGCAGTACTGAAGGCTCTCATATTTCATATTTATCTCTTTTTGGAGCAATGTCAGGAAACTTCAGTGAGAGCAGGGCAATGCATCCTCCCTTGAAGACCAGAGAACCAAAGGGATGGATATTCCCCAAACTGCTCTGACCACACAGCAACTAAATCACGTTCCATTTTGTCTTAATTTAGTTTTATATTTAAAAAAAAAAAAGAAGAAAAAAATGAACTCACTAGTTTGTTTTTTGGCATAATATACTGTACATCTGATCCCACCAGTCATAATACACCCGACAGATATGTCTTCATCTCCTTTTTTTTTTATCTCCTTCTATATAGTATTTTATCAAGATTAAACATGTTTCAAGCATGCTGCTTCCAGCCCAGGAGCAGTAATGACTGCATCAATCAGGCTTTACCCTGTACTGGACTAATACCCAGAAAAATTGACTTGTTTGTTTTTCCACTGTCATCTCATCACGAATATCAGCCTACTCATTCCCTCCTCATACCCTCCTAGCAGAGTATATACATTCAGGAAGTGTCAAGACACACAAAGCTCCCCAGGGCATACAGTCAGGCCTTTAAAAGCTATCTTATTGACTTAAGTTCAGTTTCATTTGTCTGCTACATTGGAGAAGGTTGGTATTAACAAAGAAGAGAAGTGTTGCACATTCACATTTAACTTCGTTTGGATGTGAAACTTTAGCAACTTGTCTTTGTTAGCAGGTGAAAAAGGAGTCAATCAGCGCCGCCACCCGCTCTCACCCACACAAAACACTCACATCACCTCTAGTACCACACTATCTCTCTCTCTCGCACCTACAAATGCAAACAAAATGCCAGAGGCTTCTGTACTTTACACTGCCACACTGCTCTGTAGTTTCGACAGGGATGG
This sequence comes from Siniperca chuatsi, assembly GCF_020085105.1. Taxonomy (NCBI): domain Eukaryota; kingdom Metazoa; phylum Chordata; class Actinopteri; order Centrarchiformes; family Sinipercidae; genus Siniperca; species Siniperca chuatsi. The sequence goes on from NC_058059.1 coordinate 5,638,602, forward strand.
GCCAATACATTTGTGTTAGCTTGTGGCGAATAGCAAGAATGGATCTGAGACGGTCTTTTATTAGATCAGTATTGTGTTTGAGAACATAAAATCTGACAAGTAAATGGAAAAACATGGATCATGTCTGGGGAAAAATCAATTCTAAAGACTGGGATGTAGCGGACAGTGTTGTGTGGATGCAGTGGGCTTTGTGTCTTGTCTCCGCTGGCAGATTATCACTACACATTTCATATTGCTTTAATAGAGCCATGATCCAACATGTATATAGAAATATAAATGGTCTCTCGCTCTCTCTTTCTCTCTCTCTCTCTCACACACACACACACAAAACCCATTCTTTCTGCCCTGCCTATTCTCTCTAGTTAGGGATGTACTGGATTGACAGTCGAATTGGATGTAAGCCATACTTTGCTCCCTATAGACAGACGTGGTCCAGATGCAAGGCAATCAAGTAAAACAGTGTGAGTGGAGGGCAAGAGTGCTATCTGCACACCCACTCACACAGTGAACTGGCCTTAAGAGAAACAGAAGAGGAGGAGGCTGAAGAAAAAGAGTGGGTTGGAAAGGTGATTATGGGGTCTGAGGTGGACTATGAAGGTTGGAGATGAGAGAAAATGTAGATGAGGAAAAGAGTGGCAAATGACACAAGATTGGCTGAAGAACAATAGCTATAGAGAGGAAAAAATAAGGATTGAGTGAGGGAAGGCAAGTGATAATGGAGGAGAGGTGATGTGAGCTTTCATTCCTAGAATGAAGAGCTGCATTCCTCATGGCCATTTAAATAATGTTCAACTGTGGATGTCCAGACAACAGGGAATTATTCAAATGCAGTCAGTAATGTCTAAGAAAAATATATTCATTATGCTGATACTCCATTTGCATCAAGTGTTCCTACAATAATTGTATTTAATATGAACACCAACGACATGCCAACCGTCAAACACACAATAAAATACTTATAACTTGTTGCTCGTCAGTTTGTTCCTTTCGGTTTATCTGGTGTGTGTGTGTGTGTGTGTGTGTGTGTGACATGTTTTCTTGTGCCTCAGCACTGAATGGTGTTGGCAACATAATTAGACAGAAAGTGAATGGGCTTTTGTCTGCAGTATACTACTGTTTGGACCCAAAGCCAAGCACCACCATCATCTCTAAGGTATTTTCTTTGTCTTTAAGAAATGTTTTCTCAGTAAGCTGGACAGCTCCACCTCAGCAAAACGAACCGTGCAACATTTATCTAGTACAGCGCTGTTGTTTTGGTGCAGCTGGCAGTCAGGCTTTGCTACTTATGGTTACAGCTTCCTGTGCTGAAGCCAGTGGCAGTAAAATAAATGAATAATGATGAACTTGGTTTAATACCTTTATGCACCTGTAATGTGTTAGTCCAATTGCTCCTAGAGTCAACGTGATGGTGAACCTTGGTGTGATGGAACATAAAAGCACATCTCATCTATCATTCCTCTCAGCCCACTTTCATCCAGTTTAGGAGGGAGGACTTTCTGTGTGATATTATCTGTTTGGACGGATAGTCCCACAGAAACAGGTCTACAACATGATCAGACATTCATGCTTCAGGTTAGCCACAGGGCATATTGTGTTATTGTGTTGTGTTTCCTGTTTAATTTGTATTTTGAAATGAAATCATCAGTGGTAATTGTATTAGTTACTTTTCCTGTGTTTCTGGCCAGGTCATGTACTCCAATGGAACTCTCTTCTTTTTATCCTCTACCATGATTTAAAATGTCTAACGTCTCAGATCTTACCGTCATTCACGTTAAGAGGTACTGCATTGGCTATTTTCTATCACGGCTCTCCAAAACAATGTCACAGCCATAGCTTGGGATTGGATCTGTTTGAATAAGTATCTCTGTTTCAGTCATTTCACTGTGCATCCTTGTCATGATCTCATACTGGCTCAGCTGTATAGCTCTCCCTCACTTCTTCCCTCTAAGTGTTTTTCCCATCTGTTTGAGAGTGTCGGTGTCAACCAAATGTGAGCCACTCTTTGTCCCTTATACCGCTTTTCCTCTCCTCTTCTGCTGCCTTTAAGCTCGCGAGTGTGACTGGTAGCTCTTGTGCTTGCAGTTTGTCCCTTTGGACTGAAGCAGACGCTGCCTTTGCTCCGGGAGGGGAAGCTCATTTAGGCTCTTCACTCATCAGGGAACAGTGGTCTGCCCTATTGTTGTGTGTGTGTGTGCGCGCATGCCTGTGTCTGTGTGCATATGATAGGTGAGATGTACAGACAGTTAAAAGCAAGGAAACATTAGTGCAGATGGATTATACACAGGTGGTATACCAATCATTTTCATTCCTGTTGGCATCCTGCTCATGAGGAAGAGAACATGTCATTTAAAGACTTGGTGTGTGATGGGGAAATGTAGAGAGAGACAAAGACAGAGACTAGAAAGAAAGAAACTAGCAAAGGCTGGTAAAGGATTGCACTCCCCAGCATGTTGACAGTGAGCCTGACACTTCATTAATCCAACCAAATCCCTCCAAAGTTACTCAAGTGTGGATTCTATTTTCAAATTTCCTATTAGTTCCTCTTTGTGGATTAAGCACTGCAGTTCACGAGTGAGTGCCCAGGCCCAGCCTTGGCCCAGCTCATATAATTGGCTTGTAATGGATTTGGGGTCGTCTTTGCATCAGTGATACGGACAGATCCGAGGCAAAACGGCTGCTATTCAGTCTCTTCTCACACACAGCCCATGCTGAGGCCTCTGGTTCTGTATAATTCCTTTCTTTGCTGCACATTGTCATTTCTATTTCTGTGTGTAGCTGCGGCATCCATAGCTGGAGGACTGTGGCAGGGGAATGTGACACGGCTGGAGATGAAACATGTCAGGTGTCATGCAGCCTTAGGGCCCCTGTCGCCGTCAAGACCCCTGATTCACATTCTGAAACCGTTCCCCCATCTCTAACCCTGTGCTTCTCTTTTGCCCTCTCTTTCTATTTATGTTGTCCTTGATCTCCCTTCATTAATTATTTCACTTGCTTCAAAATTAAGATACATATTCCAATGCATACACAATCATAAACTCAAATACAGAACTAGAGTATATGAATAAGCTTACTGGTCTTACACCTAAAAATGTCTACAGACAGAATTTATTATGAGACAGTCCACATGCTGGTGCATCCCATTGACATTTTCTGTCCAGGTATTATATTAAACAAAATGAAATAAATGTAAAATTGGGTAAGCTGGGTATTTGAATTGAGACAGAGGGCCTGTTTTATTGATAATTATATTCATAATCAGTTTATCATTCTGAAACCATACTGTAAGGTCACTGTCATTATATCATAGCCTTTTTATATACTGTATCCCGGACAGTATTGACATATTTACCAATAAGGAAACAATAAGGTCATAGAAAGTATTGATTAAATTAGGGTAAATAATATCTGACAGTGATGCTTATTTTGCTTTTACTGTATTGTTTAATAATAACAACACTTAATTGACTTTGATCTATGATGTCTTCAAAGTAAAATTGACTGCCTATAAACAAATTACTTAGCACAAAGTTTTGAAGGCTGAAACCATTATTTTAGATAAATTTACTGCATCATTTATTACTGAGAGAGATAATTAAATGAAAGCAAGCCTCTTAAATATAAACAGATGGATGCATACTTGCATGTAATTGATTAAGGTTACGGGCGTCACAGATCAAATCAATGTGATAATCCTACAAACTTTATCATATCCATTATAACAGAGCTGCACCAAGATTTTGACCAGGCAATACGTCAGTCAGAGGCAGAGAGTTGTGTTTACATTTAGGAAACAGCAGTTTGCTGTTTGACTACCACGATGACCAGTCTAAGCATATGGGAATTAGTGTTGCCTCCCTGAGTCAATCCTCAGCTGCTAGTCTTGCTATGGCCTCACCCTGGCTTCCAGCCTCCAGCACATGGTTGTTGAGACAATGACATCACTATCCAGGGACATCACTTAACAGCTGATGATGTGCTCCAGCACTCTTGTGGGATACAGAAGGCAATGATAGCGACTCAGCCTTGCCCTGGCAAAGAAGGTTGGACAGACTGGGGGACACACTGACTGAAGCACCAACTTCGTATGAAGTTTTGCCAGAGCACAGACCAGAACCTCACTGCCTGCATCTATTCTTATTTATTCACACTGCTACCATATCCAACTGGTATGCAAGTCCAGTGAAGTACACAAGATGGGGTTGACTACAGGGCCTTACTATATTTGTTTTATATTTAGTAAGTGGGAATGTAGAAGACATTGATGTAAATATTTCCCTGTGTACTACGGTAACATTCTGTAGCCCAAACACAAGCAATTCTCCGTTGAAAGTTTAAAGGAGATCTTTTTCTTCTGGAAACAAGATATAAAAATCCACGGGAAGCCTATACTGTGTAATCGAATATATTACCACATAACCTACACTGTGTAATTGATTTGAATCATTATTGTAATGTTCTGTGAGGTTGGTTAGTTTACTGGCTGGAACAGACAAAGGCATTGGTGTAAACACACACACACACACACCAGTGTAATGGAGGTGCAATTCAAACTAACAAGGTTTGAGTCTGCCATCTCACAGTCTGATGGTCCCAAGCCAATTATCATATCATAATGAGCTGGTCAGCTAAGGATGCCTGCTTACATTCATTTAGAGTGCACTGCCTAAGTGGGTACACACTTTTGTGCTTAAAAAAGGTTTGCGTACGTGTATGTGCTCCAAGTAAAATTTTTTACACTTATAAATTTATTGATACAGATACAGGCTACAGATAGGAGTAAAGTAATACACTGTGTTACAGGGTGAAATGTTTATTTGCATGTATAAAGAAGTGATGGGAGTGTACTTTTGCAGAGACAGTTATAGACATTATAGATATTTGTGATAAAAGCATGCCACAAGGCTTTTAAATGACATTTGTTGATGGTTGATTTTGTCAGTGATCCTACACTGTGCATCCCAATGGATATCATTTCTCTTATTGTAGACCCACTGAGGTATAGTACGCAAGTAAGATTGGCTTACCATGTTGAAAAGTTAGATGTAAATTTGTTGTCAACCCTTAAACAAAGATTCCACTGTTGATTTGTTTCAATTACTTTTTTTAAATTTATAAATTGCATAAGAAAATGTAACACCCGTGCTAGATAAAAAAAACAAAAACAAAACATGGATGTCAGCAAATCAGCAATATTCATAACATTATGTCTTCGCTCTTTGCTTTTAAAGCAAATTCTATTATTTTGTCATCTGCTAAAGTGTGTGCTTGTCTACCAAACATCAAATGCACCTACTGTACCATGTCTACATAAAGGGAAAAGATTTATTGGTCTTAGAATGCTGCACAGAGAACAAAATTAACATTGTTCAATGAGATGCACAGTTGTGATAGGGATCTATGCAAATTACAGTGTGTCTAACAAAATACAGATAAGCAAATTCCAACCTTCAAAGTCATGGAAGTCAATAAAAAAGCTGTTAATCCTTGAATAAGTCTACTATAGTGGTTCTCTGAAGAAAATCTGTCCTGTACACTGAGTTAGTATTTTGTTTGATTAAAGAACAGATTGATGACTTGTGGAGTGCCAATGCTGGGTTAAGCCGTTTTACAAAGTGTCCAATATGTGTAATGAGGTAGCATCTTGCTATACTTCATTATTTTCCACTTTTATGTACATAAAATATATCTAATCCTTCAAATGTTGAAATTAAACCTGTATATTTACACACTGCCAGGCACTACTGAATGTTTGAAATTGGAAATTCATCCTGCAAATTCCTATCTCCATATACTGTACAGTCAACATGCTAACTAGGTCCCAAGACTGTTGGAGCATCTGGTTTGTGTTTGCATATGGAAACAGCATGTCCTGTCTACAAAACCAGGATGGTTCTGTCCTTGTTTTGAAAAGAAACTGTTCCCCTGACAGCTTTTTTTCCCTTCGTCACTTAACGGTCTGCCCCCACCTGCTCCAAACCAGTCCTTGCAGCGCACCCTGCTCGCTATTATCAACAACTCTCACATCTGGGTCTGTACCTATTTTAAAACTGCCAGTGTCCAAGCCCAGTTTGAGAACTATAGACCGATCTCCAAGCTGCCCTTCATATCCAAAATCCTTGAAAAAAAATTGTTAGAGACCAACTCCTGAAATTGGTGGAGGGTCATAAAATCTTTGATAAATTTTAATCTGGCTTTAGTCACAATCATAGTACTGAAACCGCATAGCTAAGGGTGACAAATGACATTCTTATGCATGCAGACAAAGGTGAATATTCCATCCTCATACTACTGGACTTGACTGCTGCCTTTGATACCATTGATCATGCCATTTTACTTGATAGGTTACATCACTGGGTTGGCATTTCTGGTACAGCTCTAAACTGGTTTAATTCTTATTTGACTAATAGATATTTTAATGTTTGTATCAATAATCATGTATCGTCCTCAGCTCCCCTGTTGTGTGGAGTCCCTCAGGGCTCAGTCCTTGATCAATACTCTTCTCATTGTACATGCTTCCTCTGGGTCATTTGTTCAGCCACTTTAATGACATGTCTTATCACTGTTATGATACACAGATCTATTTTTCTACCAAACCCAATAACGTGAATCAGCTGTCCTCCCTCCATGATTGCTTAGCCGCCACCAAAGATTGGATGTCTCATAATTTCCTCCACCTAAACTGACAAAACTGAAGTTCTTTTAATTGGACCCGATAACTTTGCCACTGCAGTTGATCAGTTTATTGGACCATTTCACTCTAATATCAAATCAACCACTAAGAATCTTGGAATCATCTTCGACCAGTATATGACTTTTGACCATCATCTGTTTTCTTCAGCTAAGAAATATCGCTAAAATCAGATGTATCTTGTACTACAGATCTTGAAATCTAATCTATTAATTCACACTGTAATTTTCTCCTGTCTAGATTATTATAATTCCCTCTACACGTGCCTCAGTCAAGCTGCTCTGAATCGTTTACAGTTGGTCCAAAACGCAGCTGCCAGGCTGGTAACTAGAACTAGCCGTCAGTCCCACATTACCCCTGTTCTTGCATCCCTCCGTTGGCTTCTTGTAAAATTCTGAATAAACTACAAGATTTTTTGATTACATATAAGTCTCTGCATGACCTTGCCCCCAGTTACATTTCTGATCTCCTTGTTCCTCATTGCACTTCTCAACCATTAAGATCCTCAAATCTCGGCCTTTTATCCATTTCCCGCTCCAATCTCAAATCAAAAGATGGTTGTGCCTTCGCTGTTTTAGCCCTAACCCTCTGGAATCCCTGTCTTACGTTTTGGTTTGGTTTTGTGCTGTGTTTTTGTAATGTAATATATCTTTATCAATTTATATTTCCCGGTGTGGGTGTACATGCGTGTGTGTAGGTGTGAAGAATTTTGTGTGTTTTAAAAAGTGCTATACAAATAAAGCTTTACTTACCCTCATCCACAGCTGCTGGCAACGGTGGGTGTGGAACTGGGCTGACTGGGATGGTGTCTTTGAGAGGCCTGTGCAACTAGTTGCACTTCCAGAGGGCACCACATTTTCTCATTTTTACAATCCCCTAAGTTTAAAGCTTGATTTTTGGCCACTAAGGGGCAGAAAACATTACAAGAAGCTGACATACACATAGCCTCCACATATTTTGTGTTGTTCTATCCAATGCTGTAGCAATCAATTGCCTACCTGCACCTTCAGCATAAACAGAGCCCTAGCATTCAGTCGAAGTCATGTTTATGTTCACCTGAGTCCAACATTCACTCTATTTTTTAGCTCTGTTTTGGGCTCCACCAGCTTCTGTGAAAATTTCTGCATTTTTAGCTTCTTTATCTATTTACCGTTTGATGCTAGGAGAGTAACAAACAGTGGCTTTATCAGAGATTTTTCTGTTGAAAAGAGCAACCTAATGGGGTTGGTGAAAGTGACTGAACCACAGTAAATGTGCTTGTCATAAAACCAAAACAATGAGCTGAAGAAGCTAAAAAACAGAGCAGCAGAATCACATGTTATTTCTCTGCAATTTTGGCACTATGAGCAACCGTTTCACATTAAACAGTCATTTGATTTAATGTCATTATCAAACATATCAATTAATATAGGTTTAAAAATCCACATTGCCTGAGGCCTACAGTATCTGTTAAGCCAGTAACAAATTGTGATGAACAGGAGAGCGCTTTTTTAACCACATATAAAGAATGAACTAAGAAGCTATATATCACCACTGATGGCAATTGAATCAGATCTGGTCAGAGCCCTGGACTTTAATGATGTGGTGAATGCCTTTGCCCAGAGACAGTGAGGTAAAACACACATGGTTCAAGGTCAGACAGCTCTGTTTGCCAGGTGATAATGTTTACTGCTTGTTTAATGAGTAGTGCAAGAGTTTGTCTCACTCAATAATCAACACTTTGCTGGTCAAGATGCATAGTGGCTTTGACGGCCGATTTTCAGTGTGAAAGTTAGTGGTAGCTGCCAGTTATTCATAATTAAAATTTAATGGGAGGTGGCAAAGTTATGGTTTTGGATGGAAAATGCAAACACAAAAAGATGTATTCTAGTAAATGATTCACTTAGTTCTCTTAGTCAGCTGTCAATTTTACTCAAATTCTGCTTTTATACATAAAAGATGCTAATGAGTGAAACTATATCCTCTGCCGCCATTATTTGTGTACACATGGCAGGACTTATGCAAGTAATGGACAGGAGGGGCTTCCATTGTGTTTTGGCATAGTCTTCTATTTTCGTAATCAATTCAATCCAACCTACCTCCAATACTCTGTCAAGCTTTAGCCTTTGTATCTTTGTTTTTGTAACCCATTCATAAATATTTGTTCTCCAAATGGAGGTCCTACACTGAAAAGTCTCAACACACATGGACACATCAGTCCAAAAAAATACAACTGGGTTGAACTTTATGCCTGTCAAAAGAGATGAAAATCTTACTTCAGCCCTGCCTGGCAAATGAACATCATAAATTAAAATTACCTGAAATGAACCTTTACAGACAGACAAAACAGATCAATGTAGCTGTGTTCAGAAAACGCATTAGTTGCATCATTAATTTTTTCTTTGTTTTATTTTAAGCAGGTAACATGTATCTTATCTGTATAATTGCTAAATATCCCTGGTCAAAAACACCTCAATTAGGGCCAGAAGCAGGAGGCAATACATTGGAGAATGTGGATCTGTATTGATATTTAATATCAATTATTTATTTATTTATGTGCTCATTAATATTAACTCAAGGTCAAAAGTTAAGTACAACTCTTTTCTTTCTTCACAATTACATTTGGCCTGGTTAATTGAGGGCTGGTCTACTGTAGGATTAGGTAGAAACCTTTACACAATTATTTCTCCTTTCTTCAAGAATCTACGATTGGAATATTTGTTATCAATAAACATGCATTTCTCTACGTGCCAGTGTAGAATTAATGTGAAAACTGAACATATGTTGTACATGCAATGCTCATTTATATTTCTGACAAAAAGGCTTCTCTGTAATGCCTCTGAATGCATCATTAAGCACTTTGTTGTTTTGATTTGTAATGAATCTTGGCTTTGATCCGTCAATCATTCCTTTTCTAATTTTGTTGTACAACTTTACAACAAAAGCTATGTTGTGTAACACTAAATTAAATTATGTTATCTTAGCATTCTTGTTAAAGAAGTATTTTTTCCACAGTTTTCTTCTTTTGTCAATATTCAAAATGCAACCGTGCAGGCATTTGATACTGTATAACACACATACATTATGTGATTAATGACTAGTTGTCCTTAACAGAACTTACTACAGACTGAATGAAGCTGATTTCATAAAAACACGTTTATGACTGTATAACATTTTGAGTTTCATTGAGATGCTGCGGTTTGCTGGGCAATCAGCCATTTCTATTTGCTGTTTCTAGCCTCAGCAGCAGTAGACCAACAGTCTGTCATGGTCCAGTGGTCCAGCACTTTTATGTTTATTTGTTAAGTATATGTGTATGTTTGTGTGAGTGTGTGCTTGTAAGCCCAGTGTGACCAGTGCCAGGGTAGGCAGAACTGTGGCATTTTGTTTATCCTGGCTCATCTCTTCTTTCTCTTATTGACCCATCACTGCGTCCATGCAGACTGGCCCTCACTCCCTGACACTACACAGATAATGGCTTTTCTGGAAACTCAGAGCATTAGGCATCTCCGCTGAGCTGTAATTATACCACTAATGTGCCAAATTTCCAACGCATTCCTCTAAGGTATTCATTTTTACGGTTTCAGCTGAATTGTAAGACTAGAACAGAAATCAGTCATTGGGAAAATAGTAGTAATTGTAGAGGTTTTTCTTTTATTCCCTGTGTAATTTTAACCCTGACGAAAAGGGACGAGAAAAATAAAATGTCATGGAGAACATCAGAGTGAGTAGCCTTCTGTTCAAAACCAGCCACATGGCTTGTCCTTGTAACCATGGATATGGAATTATAAAAAACAAAAAACAAAAAAAAACAACACCTTGGAGGTCCGTGTCCTTGATTTTTTAAAATTTTTCAAAAATGAATGATATTCAGTCTGTGGCTGCATATTCCGTAATAATCCGTAATTATTGCTTGCACACACACTGTGATTTTCGATGGCAATTTAGATTCCATTACGTTCTGCAGCTTGCCAGTCCCATTGGTGGCGCTAATGCAGTCCTCCCAACCTGCACCATTTCTAAATGAGGAAGGAGCATTATGATGAATGGCCCATTTGTTAGCAACTACATTAAGCTGACATTAGTGAACACTGTCCGCACCCCCCAACCTAAACACACACACACACACGCACCAACAACTGATTTAATTGATCACTTATTCATGTTAAGATTCATAGTTATCATTTGCACTTTTTCCATTATTAATCAAATGCATGGGGTTGTCACCTCTCGCTCTGTGGGTGTTTTCTTTCTTCCATTTTTCCTCCTACCCCCTTGCCTTATCACATTCCACCTCCTTATTTTCCTTTTTACAAAATTTCCACTCACTCCTCCATTCTTCATTACAGGCTTCTGCCATTTTAACTTTCATCTCCCTACTTTTTCCTCTTTCGCCATCTTTTTTGCTCGCTCAAGAAGAGAGTGCTCTTAAGAGTAAACGAGTAAAGTCTATTCCTCAGTGCAGGTTTTTGCAGTGGTTATTACCATATGATTATTAGTGATGGACAATTGGCCTCAACGATGTTTCATTATGAAAGAGCTCGCTGGGCTCTCATTAGCACTCTGAGTCTAAGGGCTGCTGCTCAAGCCTCCTCCGCTCAGGGGAATTACATTTCGATCACCAAGGCTAGAGTTAACAAGGCAACAATAAAGGAATGTGAAGGTGCAACAGCCAAAAAGAGACAAATCAGTCACCTTCAGGATTGTCAGAGGTGCTTTATTCATATTATAAATAATAAGAACTGTGTTGGGTCTAAAGGCTATTACATTAACTTACAGTATAGCCTGGTTTACCTGCACAATCATTATTTGGCGAGGATTGCTACCCCTGATGCTGTAGGCATTTGTTTTTCTTTTTGTCTGACAGGAGCATCCATCAAAAAATGTAATTTCATTTCTTTTCAGCTTTTGATAAAGTTGCTGACTTGTGCCAGTCCTCCCCATAGGATCAATAGCTGTTTATACAAATAATGTTGGAAAGTACAATACACCCGTTGCGTTGCTGGAGGTGACTCTCTCCAAGGGCAGCTGCAGCAGTTTATCGAGGCAGCCCTGTGGTAGGCTGTTTTCATTCTGTATTGTGGATACACTTATATTAACCACATAAAGCATGAATAATTGCACAAGTGTTTGCACGGGCCGACAGCAGAGGTTATTACATACACTGACTCAATAATTGAATGCAGTAATTGTTTACACATAAACGCTGTAGAATTAAAGGACCTTTAGGTTGCAACCCATAATTTATTATGCTTTTACACAACACACAGCACAGCATGCCTGGGGAAATTAGATCTGTTAAACGCTTGACATTTATTCACTTTTTAACATATACTGTTCACTGTATGTCACACATGTCAGAACTATCAATGATGAAGGCTAATTACTTCTGGCATTTCAACATGTAACACTTCACTTACTGTAGTTAGCGCTGCACTAAACTCATAACAAAACATCAGAAACAAAGTGCCAAACCCTTTTCTCCCAGACATCCTCTACCAAGGGAAAATACAATTTTTGCAACCCAGTTTGTCTCATCTGCGTTTCTGAAGTCACCTTAAACCTTGCTCTTTGGAAGGTGCTATAATTACCACCAATATGCTGCATCACCCAAAACAGTTTGAAGAGACAAACCAAACATAAAGGAACAAATGTTTCCAAAATGAGTGAAACAAAAGTGAAACAGCAAGTAAAACAGTAAGGTGAAAGTGATGGTGAAAAGAAAAAAAAAAAAAAAAAAAAAAAGACAACATGAGCGAACAAAAGTCACTATACAGTTGCAAGTTACTATAGGCTTTATATGAGCTGCACTATCAAAGCTCCTCTACAACATAGCAGAAATCATTAAGAATTTTGTATTTTCAGGGTAGTTAGTGGTGTCTTACATGACTTGACTGTTAACGCTATTGCAGTGTCTACTACTTGTTACCGTTCATTTCCCCCCCCCCCCCCCCCCTTACAATGATCTGTGAATCATGTCCATAATATGTATTGATGATATCATACTTTCATGTATTTATTCATCTGTGCTAGGACATTTCACTGTGAATTTCAATGCTCAGTTAAACTCAGCAGTTACATGATAGGTCTCTGCCTAATATAATTTTAGCTTTCTCAAACTCCCATGTGCTGTCAAGTTTGTGTATAATGTTGCAAGTTTTGTCAGTTGGTTGTTAGTAGATAGTAGTTGTTAGTGGTTACTGGTTGTTAGTAGTAGTAGTTAGTATTTTCAGTTCCCGTCCAATTTTTCCACAATTGAGAATGACTTCCGGATGGGAGCCGAAACGTCTTGATTCTGAAAACAGTGTCCAGATGACTATGACTGAAACCTTCTACGATAGAATGAGGGACTACACCGTCTTATTTTGAAGAAGTTGTTAGTAGACTTAAACCTGCAATAACTGATTTTTTGGCCACTTGGGGGCTGCACAAAGAAGTTGTGAACACAACATTGACATTTTAAGTTGATATGACAAACAGTTGTTTATTTACACATCCAGCAGTTACAGAGCAACATTACCATTCATTTGGAGTCGTGTTTCTGGCCACCTGGTGAATGTAAGTCCAATATTCTCTCTCATTAAGCTCAGTTTTTGGTCTCTACCAACTCCTGAGGGAAATACCTGGCTCTTCAGCTTTGAACATAGTGGAGCATTTAGCAGTCAGTCGCTAACTATATCCGTTTGCTGCTGGGCAGGTAGTCCACAGTGGGTTTATCAGAGCTTTTTCACTGAAAACACACAGAAAACGGCACTATGAGAACGTTGAGGGTGAACCAAAACAGTAAAGTGGCAGGCCAGACGGCTTGCTTAGCAGAAACTCGCTACAAAGCTCCATAAAGCCGAGGGGATCTGCAGATTCTGGTTCACTGTAAGTGAACCCTTTCACATTGTCATTTCATACATTGTTATAAAAACATTGATCATAGCCGCTTTAAACTATTTTTAGCTGAGTGGGTATCATACTATGTATGCAACCCAATAATGAACACAACAGTGATTTAACTTTCTGTTACGATGGTTTTGCACATTACCACTGCCTTATATATATATATATATATATATATATATATATATATATATATATATATATATATATATATATATATATATATATATATATATATTTTTTTTTTTATATATATTTTTTTTCTATTCTAATTTTTATATTTGTATATATGTTCTCTGTGTGTGTAGTGTGAAGGGGGCACTAGTAAATGATTCACTAAGGCCTGGGAGGATAAGTTTCTGATTAGTTTGTGGAAATCCAGTAATTTAATTTTACATACAGTATATGTGGTCACATTTGATGCAGCTGCTTGAGCATCAGAGAGTTTTGCCATTAAGAGGGAGAAATCAAACTAAGCTGCACATATTTTAATCACATCATTTGACTTGCGAATGAAATTGGCTTGTGTTTCTGTAGGCATATTGACATACCAAATTGACTTTTGTCACTTATGAAAATAATCTTAAAAAAAAGTCTGTAAATGAGAATAGGAAATCAGTAGCAAAGCAGTCTCAGTAAATGCTTTTATAAGTGTATGTTATATCACTTCCTGTTTACCGACTCAAATGCTTGGAAGTCGCAAAAAAAACACAAAACAGATTAACACTGACAAACATAACATTAAACATATTTTTTAATAAATTACAGATTTTGATTATTGATCAATAATTTGTCATTTATTAAGAAAAATGCCAAGCATTTTCTGTGAGGTTTTGCTGGTTTTCTCTGTCTGATATCATTGTGAAATATTATATTATATTATTATATAATATCATTGGGCTTTGGACTGTTGATGAGACAAAAACAAGCTATTTGAAGACCTCACCTTGGTTTCTGAGAACTTGCGTTGGGCATATTCTATTTTTTTAATGATTAACTGAATGATCACAGTCAGTTGCAGCCCCAGTGATGTATACGATGTGTTCACTTTGCTCATAATGATATAAAACTGTAATAAAACGTTTTTTCAAAATCCATAGGTAATGCACATTTGAACAAAGTCATTTCAGTGCTGCAATTTGAAACTTTACTATTCAGCACAGTGGTTTGGCATTCCTCTACAAAACCTCCCACACATTTTCTCTGAAATGTTTTCCAGTTCAGCAGATAGAAAACAATTCCACCTGCATGAGAACTCTATGCCCCCTCTCCCACCTTTCCCACAACAGCACCTCCTCATCCCCCCTCCTTTCTCGTTTTCACAGTTCAAGCACATCAGCAGGCTGCTGAGACACAACCCTGGGGTTTGTGGCTCTCCACTCAATATTTCCTCATCAGAAAGTGGCAGACCAACAGGAGTGAGGGGAGAGTGCAACGACAGGCAGGCAGACATTAATGACTGGCTGGTTGATGTGCTGTAGGCCATATCTCCAACTTTGAGCCTAAGACCTCTGTTATTCAGCAGTTCACATAAGCAGTTAAGTATTTCCCTGCTACCTAGCTCCTGCACCTCTGTAGTACTCCAATAGGAGACGTGATTAATTAATAGCATTGATTGAGTAGTGATTCTTTGCACCTTCCCAAGGTCACAATGCACAGTTGATGGATAGGAATTGGCAAGCAATGCACTTCTGAAATACTGGAGATTCTCGGCTGACTCGATAGACTGTAAGGGTGTATTCACTATAGTAGAAACATGGTGAGCATGTGAGAGGAGTGTTAGAAATATTATCACATTGCAGAGATTGCGGGAAAGCAAAGAACATTGTCATGATGAGAACACAGTACAAAGCCTGTAAACAGACTAACACAGCGCAAACTGATAAAGAACACATGACGTACTCACAGGAAAAAGTAATGCAGAAACAAAAACACATGTTAACTGCATATTAGACAGCGCCACTTTATCTGTTGTTATAACTACTAATCAGTTCACCTGACAAGTACGCCAGCATCCTCACATTTTAACAAGGGACTTTCAGTAAAAACTCGTATGCACTGCTGCTAAGTCGAAGCGGGCACACCATTCATAAAACATTAAGGCAGCTTTTATTTATTTAATTAGCGAACACATTCCCTTTTTAAAGGAAAGGGATATGAAGCCTCGAGGAATGTGAGAGCAGTTTCAAGCTTTGTTGAGGACAATAAAAGAAAGCAAGGGAACAGAACAGATGGGAAAGAGAAAATAGCTAAAACTCGAATGACATGTCTAGAGAATTCTTTAGTCTGCTCCTCTGCTACTGTCACAAACTGACTTAGTTCTCTTGTGCGGTTCTTTTGAGCCTTCTCAATATTCCTCTCCGAAACCAAAGTACTGCGGTCTGTAGGGTATTGAATATGCAATACAAAATTGGACCTCATTTTAACCCGGATTTGTCATTTAAATTATATAATAGCACTACTCATTTTGTCCAAAACTTTTGCTAGCTTTAATTTCAAAGCAACAGTCTAAATTGGCCCTTATATTTTTACATTTTTCCGATTCGATAAAGTGCTAAAAAAACTGAACTATAATAATTAGCTATTTAAGCACACTGGCTTTTCTATAATACATACTGCACAGTAAGACCTGATTCATTTTAACCTCTTTTTGATTGCTACATTCTTACATGATGACTCTTATATGAGGGTTGTCATTAACTTTACTTTCCATCTCAACTACCACTGATAGCAGAAGCGACCTAATGTAATGCTTATGATAATTGTATAGGCTGCAGTGTGTGTGTGTGTGGTCCAGTCAGGGAGATGGCGGCCCACTTTCAGTAACTGATGAGTGGGAAAATAGAACGCTTGATTACCCCTGACACCGCTTGAACAGCGCTCCTGCCAGTGAAGGTTATTGGGCCTCTATACACGAGTGGTCAAATATAGAAGGACACAATTATGATCTAGTTTTTAAGTCTTTGTCTTACATCTGAAGCAATGAGGCTTTTGATTAATTATATACTGTATATGGTCAGGTGTTTGTGTTTAAATGAACCCCTGTGACCTTCATCACCGGTCCCATCAGCCTCATTAAAACCTACATCATCAGCATCAGGCTCATCAACATCTTTAATCATTATCACTGTCTACATTGTCATCATCGTCATCATTATCCCAAGCTCTGAATGCCAATTTCCATTTGATATCCATCACCTTCTCTGAATCACAGAGACGCACAATTCTTGCAACTGTAATTTACTCTCAGTGCTTTACTATTCAAACAAGTGTGCCAGACATACAGCGAAGGCCGTAGCAGCCCTAAACAAAACACTCCCTAGAGGAGACAGTACTGATGGTTTTTCTACTGTGTAATGAATAAAAAACACAGTGCTGTCCCCCAGGCCAGTAAAAACCTCTAAGAATCCCTACATCCTCCCCTCCTCTGCCATCTCAACTCAAAAAAAGATGTGGGAGCTAACAAATACATTTTATAACTAACAACACCTGTCCAAGTCTGCAGCCATGACAATGCATCAACCAAATAAAATCCACTATAATTGGTAACATTGCCTTTGTTCTCTGAGGTGTAAAGGCTCCTGCCAAAGACAAGTCAACATACAACATGCAAACACAAATATACAGTGCAGCCTCCTGACCCTCAGTAAACACATCAGCACATACTAATACACACCCTACAGATAGACACACAAAATGAAAAAGGACCCTTACACCCCTGTATTCTGAAGTAATGAGTAATAGGTTGGACTGTATGTTTTGGGCCTTAAGCTCTAACTGCTGCGTGCTCTTTGATACCAAAATGTAATTACCTTTTGAAGCTCTCCCTCCCTCTTTTTAACGAAGGATGTGAGAGAAAAAGACTCAAATGTGTGTTTCATGTGTTTTCTTTCTGCACTGACTCCAATTACCAAGAAACTTTGTATAAAACCTCAAACACCTGAGCACTAATTCCTCTCTTACAGAACTGACTTTCCTTTTCACTGCTTTCCCTCCAAACACTTTGATATGTAACATCTCTCTTAAACTTAAGATGCGACTCAAACTCCATTAATGTGATAACACTTCGTTCCACTTTAGCTTCTTAAAAGTGCCAGATTTCCTCTGTTTTTTTCAGTCTGCAGCACTGCACTGTAGCTTAAGAGGGAAAGTCACAAATAAGTATCTATCCTTAAACTCAGTGAAGTATTCAGTACAAGTGGTTTGTTGCCTTTAACATGTCAATAGTGTTCGTCTGAAAATAGTGGTGAAAAACATAAATTTTTAAGAATAAATTTAATAGATAACTATTTGGATTTGCAGTTGGCCCATTGTCTAATTTCTCTCTATCACTGAAGCTATAGTAAAGATTTTAACTCTATATTGGTAAGTGCGTTCAGCAGTTGTGGGTGTAAAGAATGAAGAGTGTCTGAATCACTCCTTTTTGCACCAGGTAGATGATGTGTTTGCTGAGGTTGTTACAGTGGGTCTGTGTGAATAATTTATGCACACTGTTTTATATCCACTAACTGACAATATTCACATTGCTGACTGAATATCAAATTTTAAAACTTATGAGTATGAGATTTTACCTCTCCATTTAAAAAAAAGAAGAAGCTATCTCTGCATCAGATCTGCTGCCTTGCAGCTTCTTGAAGTCATTCCACTGAATTCATGCAGTGCTAATATTTATTCTTTAACTGCACTGTTTATCATGCTCCTTTTTGTTTACAGAAGTTTACCAAAGATCAAAAACTTGTTTTTCTTGAATGGAAAGAAGAGGCAGTGAAGCAAATCCTGTGAAGATTGTGGCGTACATTAGCGTGTTATTTACGTTACGTATGTTTTCAAAAATCACAAGTGGTTGTTGATGTAGCCTTATCTTAAGGACACAAAGCCTTGCAAATCTATGATATATGTCACATTTTTTTAGCCATGCCAGCGGTGGCTCTATGGATGGCAATGTTTGTCAGTCGGTCACCACTTTGGTCCATACTAAAATGTCTATTGGATGGATTGCTATGAAACAGACATCAATGGCCCCCAGAGGATGAAGCCTACTGACTTTGGTGATCCCCTCACTTTTCATCTAGTGCAACCATAAGGTTGACTTTTTTTTTTATTTTGTGAAATGCCTCGACTAATGGATGGATTGTCATGAAATTGAAATTGACAGACATTTGTGTTCCCTATTATCAGGATGAAATAATGAAATGTGTCTTTTTTATGATCAAATACCTGCAAACTATGAGCATCAGCCTCAGCTGCACTTTGTTTAGCCCTAATTAGCAAATGTTAGCATGCTAACACTCACTAAGATGATGACATGGTAAACATTATACCCGCTAAATATCAGCATGTTAGCATGCTGACGTTAGCATTTAGCTCTAAGCACCACTGTGCCCAAGTCCTACCTCAAAGAGCCGCTAGCACAGTTGCAGACTCTTGTTTAAAAATAAGGCAATATTATATTTAACGTGGTCATTATGTTTTTGGCATTTTCCCTTTCCTTTATTGCATTATATATGTTTTTTGTGCATGTATTAGGTTTGCAAAGTGACAAAGCCTGAAGTCCACCCCAAATGGACGTACCCTCTACCACAATAAACACTGCTCCTACACTGCCTGAAAACAGCTTGATAGTAGTCCACCCTTTACATACCTAACGGAGCAAATGAATAACTTTACACTCTGAAACATCTTGTTCCAGTCTAAGTTGTGAAGCTGGCTTGGGGTGTTCCTACTGTGTTTCTGGTTTCAGACTGATTTGGCTTTGTTTTGGATCACACTACCTTGCTCGTCAGGACCCGCCCTACTCTGCTTCTGATTGGCTAGTAGTCCATACCTAGGTACTGCGCATGTGCAACTCACAACAAAAACCGAATAGAAGTGAGATGCCTCACTCAGTAGCTAAAACGGAGCGTTCAAGACACAGGGTGAAAAGAGGTGCTACGCCAATGTGCAGTATGAGCAAAAATATGGTGTTTGAGAACAATGTAAACCTATTTTGGTACAACCCCAAAAATAAATAAAAAAACCTGAAAATGAGCATTATATGACCACTTAAAAATATTACTTCATGTAGTTTTAAATTGCAACATACTTAGTTCAACTCTGAATTAAAGCCAAAGTAAATAAATCAATGTATAAAGCTTTGCAACATTTGAAATGCAATTGGTATTGAGATAACATCTGCACTGGTTTAAAAGGCGTGACCAATGTGGGCGACTGAATTCATTTAAAAGCAGGTTTCATGTTGATACATATCAGAATCAGACTAGTAGTTGGGAGAGTGGGTGGTCATGATGATGAAAGGCCATGACAATTCCACAGGCATGGGGATAACAAGACAGCATTAGGAAGGAGGCATGCATGTACTTCCAAAATCACATCTTGTTTGTGACGTTTACTGCATCTGAGGAATGGTTGAACCTTTAGGGTTAAGGGCAAGGAGGGTTAATGTGATATGCACCTACAAAACAGGATAATTGGCTTGACATTTAAGAAGTGGCTGACAGCTTTAGCTTGAAGGTTTTTGTTTTAAGTTCAATATTTGCAGTGTTAAAATAGAAAACAAGTTTTTCAAGTTTTCTGATAGATCTTACACTAAATACAGAGGACAGAGTATTATAATATATACAGCAACACAAGAGGGACATATCTGAGAATTAAGTATTTAAAAGAATGAAGCAGTTATTACAAGCCCATTGAAATCAAGTTTAACAGTGCAACAGATAAACTGACATTAAAATTAAATTAGATTCAATGGGTTAAAGATCAGGACTTAAAAGCGACGGTTCACCCCAAAATCAAAAATACATATTTTTCCTCTTACCTGTTGTGCTTTTTATCCATCTAGATTGTTTTGGTGTGAGTTGCAGAGTTTTGGAGATATCGGCCGTAGAGATGTATGACGTATGAATATGGCAATCTGCCTGTGGTGCTTAAAAAAAAATGTATTTGAAAAACTCAACAGCAATGTCTCTTTCCAGAAATCATGACCCGGTTACTCAAGATAATCCACAGATTTGTTGTTTTCTGTCTACCGATAGCTCCTATATGAAACTGCTCGCAACAAGGTCTGTAAAGCATTTGCAGATAAGTGCTGTCAGCAAAATCCATGGTCTGTGTTTTATTGGGAACACTCAAGACTAATATGGACAAGCTTACTGAAATATGAAATGAAAGCAGTATTTCCTCATCATAAAGTGTGCCTGCTATGATCAGCATTTCATCAGAATTTAAATATGAGGGTTATTCTGCACAGGCTCGCTAAAAAGCCACATAGAGGAGATGATTTTAGCGCAACATCCACTGTGTAACTCATAAAGATAAGCAGATTTGATCGAATGAGTTTTTGACCGACTGAGTTTTTGAGTGCAAAATAATTACTGCAAGCCAGTGTTTTCCACAGCTGAACACTTTCTTGTTGACGTAATTAATCACTTAAATTAACTCTAAGAGATTTTTTGGAGCAGAACTAATGATTGTACAACGGGCTTATTGAATTTTCATTTCCTTTTAAGACTTGGGAGTTTCCCCTATTCTGATAAACTATAATTACAGCATATTCTAATTCATATACCAGAAAAGAAACAAAATAACATGGGGATACCAACAGTTAAGTATTTGATTGTTGCTATCCTGGCTTTATTTGAGGTTCTGAAGAAGGAGTTGCTGAATCACTGGGCCGGCCTGTTATGTTTGAAGCCAGAAGCCAGTTTGATTGCAGCATCAGGTGAATCCATATTTTTTCAGTCACAATTGAACATTAACGTCTATTCAACAATCAAACCTTTTTTATGATGATCACACTAAATAAAGAGTACAGTACTGGGGTAAAGTGTTTGGGGTTTTGAATGTTCGGAATTAATTTATATGTGTTTCATTTGATTTCTTACTCCACACTGCATTTCTGTCTTATCTCCTCCTCCAAACCTACATGGCCCTGTGTGAAATAGTGATTGCCCCCTAAACCTAATAACTGGTTGGGCCACCCTTAGCAGCAACAACTGCAATCAAGCGTTTGCGATAACTTGCAATAAGTCTTTTACAGCATTGTGGAGGAATTTTGGCCCACTCATCTTTGCAGAACTGTTGTAATTCAGCAACATTGGAGGGTTTTCGAGCATGAACTGCCTTTTTAAGGTCATGCCACAGCATCTCAATAGGATTCAGGTCAGGACTTTGACTAGGCCACTCCAAAGTCTTCATTTTGTTCTTCTTCAGCCATTCAGAGGTGGACTTGCTGGTGTGTTTTGGATCATTGTCCTGCTGCAGAACCCAAGTTCGCTTCAGCTTGAGGTCACGAACAGATGGCCAGACATTCTCCTTCAGGAGTTTTTGGTAGATAGCAGAATTCATGGTCTTTCAAGTCCTGAAGCAGCAAAACACTACCACCACCATATTTTACTGTTGGTATGATGTTCTTTTTCTGAAATGCGGTGTTACTTTTATGCCAGATATAATGGGACACACACCTTCCGAAAAGTTCAACTTTTGTCTCGTCAGTCCACAGAGTATTTTCCCAAAAGTCTTGGGGATCATCAAGATGTTTTCTGGCAAAAATGAGACAAGCCTTAATGTTCTTTTTGCTCGGCAGTGGTTTTCTTCTTGGAACTCTGCCATGCAGGCCATTTTGCCTCTTTCTTATGGTGGAGTCATGAACACTGACCTTAAGTGAGGCCTGCGGTTCTTCGGATGTTGTTGTGGGGTCTTTTGTGACCTCTTGGATGAGTCGTCGCTGCGCTCTTGGGGTCATTTTGGTAGGCCGGCCACTCCTGGGATGGTTCACCACTGTTCCGTGTTTTCGCCATTTGTGGATAATGGCTCTCAATGTGGTTCGCTGGCTTCCCAAAGCATTAGAAATGGCTTTATAACCTTTTCCAGAATGATAGATCTCAGTTTCTTTCTTTCGCTCTCATTTGTTCCTGAATTTCTTTGGATCTTGGCATGATGTCTAGCTTTTGAAGATCTTTTGGACTACTTCACTTTGTCAGGCAGGTCCTATTTAAGTGATTTCTTGATTGAGAACAGGTGTGGCAGTCAATCAGGCCTGGGTGTGGCTAGAGAAATTGAACTCAGGTGTGATAAACCACAGTAAGTTATGCTTTAACAGGTGGGGCAATCACTTTTTCACACAGGGCCATGTAGGTTTGGATTTTGTTTTCCCTTAATAATAACAACCTTCATTTAAAAACTGTATTTTGCGTTTACTTGTATTATCTTTGACTAATATTTAAATTTGTTTGATGATCTGAAACATTTAAGTGTAACAAACATGCAAAAAATAAGAAATCAGGAAGGGGGCAAACACTTTTTCACACCACTGTATATGGTCAGGAGAGAGCCTCAGGATAGCTACTGTAGCCAACCGACATCTCATTGGGGATTTTGTCACTTTTGGGAAGTTCTGCAAAACTCAAACCATTCGATGTCAGGCCTCGACGGCCGCACATTCTCTACTCATACACAAGAATATAGATATCCTACACAAAACCATTGTGTTACTCAAGAGAGTTGGCTCTGGAGACTACTGCAGAGAGCACCTATGTTCACCTGTAAAGCCATCTCTTTCAACAGAAAGCAAACCAGTATTGTAACAAACCCACAGTGCATTTTTATTATAATTAATATATATTATATATATATATATATATATTATATATATATATATATATATATATATATATATATATATATATATATATATATATATATATATATATATATATATATATATATATATATATATATATATATATATATATATATATATATGAGCTTCCACAACATGGAAGCTCATGTCAGGCATCATTATGGCTAAGATAAGTGGACACATGGATCAATACATGAGCAAAGCACAGAAGGGCATTGGCAGAGGAACCAGAGGAGCCAAACACCAACTCCTGGTTGACAGAACAGTCACCCAAGACTGCAGAGCCCGACACACCAACCTGTGCACTGCCTGGATTGATTACAAGAAAGCATATGACTCAATGCCGCACACATGGATCACTGAATGCTTAGAGATGTACAACATCAACAGGACTCTAAGGGACTTCATTGCGAACTCGATGAGGCTGTGGAAAACCACCCTTGAGGCCAATGGTAAGCCACTTGCACAAGTATCCATCAAATGTGGCATATACCAAGGAGATGCTCTGTCCCCACTGCTGTTCTGCATAGGTCTGAACCCCTCAGCCAAATAATCAACAAGACTGGCTATGGATACCGACTCAGGAACGGGGCCACCATCAGTCACCTCCTCTACATGGATGACATCAAGCTATATGCTAAGAGCGAAGCGGGACATCGACTCACTGATCCACACCACCAGGATCTACAGCTCTGACATTGGGATGTCATTCGGGCTTGAGAAGTGCAGTCGAATGGTGACAAAGAGAGGGAAGGTAGTCCACACAGAAGGGGTCTCACTCCCAGAAGGAACAATAGCAGACATTGAGGATGGTTACAAGTACCTTGGAATACCACAGGCAAATGGCAACCTCGAAGAGGTAACAAGGAAGACGGCAACGGCCAAATACCTTCAACGAGTAAGGCAAGTCCTAAGAAGTCAGCTCAATGGCAAGAACAAAGCCCAGGCAATAAACAGCTACGCCCTGCCAGTGATCAGATACCCTGCAGGAATAATAAGGTGGCCAAAGGAGGAGATACAGACCACAGACGTTAAGACGCCAGCTCCTCACCATGCATGGAGGGTTCCATCCCAAATCCAGCACCCTGAGACTGTACGCTAGCCGTAAGGAAGGCGGCCGTGGACTAGTGAGTGTGAGAGCCACTATCCAGGATGAAACATCCAAGATCCACAAGTACATCCAAGATAAGGCCCCAACAGATGACGTGCTCAGGGAATGTCTCAGGCAATGGGGAACAGAGGAAGACGTGCTGGAGGAAGGACCATCATGGGAGGACAAACCCCTACATGGGATGTACCACCGAACATAACTGAAGTGGCTGATATCAAGAAGTCCTACCAATGGCTAGAGCGGGCTGGATTGAAGGACAGCACAGAGGCACTCATCATGGCTGCACAGGAGCAGGCCCTGAGCACCAGAGCAATAGAGGCCCAGATCTACCGCACCAGACAAGACCCAAGGTGTAGGCTGTGCAAAGAGGCCCCTGAGACAATCCAGCACATAACTGCAGGGTGTAAGATGCTGGCAGGAAAAGCATACATGGAGCGCCATAACCAAGTAGCTGGCATAGTGTACAGGAACATCTGCACTGAGTATGGACTGGAAACCCCGAGGTCAAAGTGGGAAACACCTCCAAAGGTGGTAGAGAATGACCGAGCCAAGATCCTGTGGGACTTCCAGATCCAGACTGACAGAATGGTAATGGCGAACCAGCCTGACATCGTGGTGGTTGACAAACAACAGAGGAAAGCCGTTGTGGTTGATGTGGCGATACCAAGCGATGGCAACATCAGGAAAAAGGAACATGAGAAACTAGAGAAGTACCAAGGGCTAAGAGAAGAGCTGGAGAAGGCCTGGAAGGTGAAGGCAACAGTGGTGCCCGTGGTCATCGGAGCACTCGGGCAGTGACCCCCAAACTGGAGGAGTGGCTACAGCAGATCCCTGGAAGAACACCAGACATCTCGGTCCAGAAGAGCGCAGTACTGGGAACAGCAAAGATACTGCGCAGAACCCTCAAGCTCCCAGGCCTCTGGTAGAGGACCCGAGCTCGAAGGATTTAGAGACCACCAGCGGGGTGAAGGACAAAGTTTTTTTATATATATATATATATATATATATATATATATATATATATATATATATATATATATATATATATATATATATATTTATTTTATTTTTTTAAATGGGAACCTACCTGTGAGTTTAGTGGGAATAGTAAATTTCTGATCTATTCTGAGCCTATGGTGCAGTTACTATGATTTCTCTCACTTTGTCTCTTGCTTGAGTTCACATAGACTTAGTTTTACAGGCCTTATCCTGTCCAATTTTATGATAAGAAACATAATTAAACTCTCATTCAGCATGTTTTAAATGCCACGGGACTACTGATAGATCCAGAATATTAATGAACATAAATAAAAGTGAGAATCCACTATTCAGGTATAGACGTGACCGAGCAACTACTTCAATTCCCCAGTTTTCCATTTCCACAAGGCTGCTGACAGAGAGCTTTGAAAATCACATTCTCCCTCTTTCTCCACAAGTTCATGTAACAACTGTAACCAATAAACAAGACTTCAAACAACAAAAATTACTTGTTCTTTGGTGTAGGTGTAGAGAACAGAAATCTACAAAGCTGCTCTTTGCCCTCTGTGGTTCCTCAAATGGCAGGATGAAAACATCACTGCTCAAATTAAGACAAAGTGCAAACCTGCCTAGAGAGGAGAGCTAAGAACTTTGACACTTTGACACTACAGTTTTTAAAAAAAGAACAGCGCCAGAGAAGCAGGCAGAGCGAACCAGCAGAGAGGTGTAGAGGGCTGGGAGTGAAATGCCTCCAGGACAGAGCCCTTACTCATCCTTGCAAAAGTAAGACAAAAAAGTACAGGAGTAGGAAAAATGGAGAATGGAGAGAAGAGCTGAAGAGGGCACCTCGTGGTCTCCCACACCCATCAGCTAGCAGTGGGAAGCGGGGTTGTATGTGGTTAGTCCAGGGGGACTTTCAAGCACAGGTCAGATCGATGTACGCCCTTAACGCAGATCAGAGCTTGACAACTCCCCTTGGCGTTGGCATTTCTGAGTGAACAGCAATTTCCCACCTCCACACAAGTGAATAACATCAAAAGTAATGAAACTCGAAAGCTTTGTTGTAAATGAGGATCGCAAGACAATAATTTACAAAGGTAAGAAACCCCTACTGTATTTTGTTCTTTGGGAATGCCGCTGGTGAGACACGATGAGATCAAATTAAGTAAAAACGCTAAATAAAAACACATTAAAATGAACTAATATCATTTCGTGCTGCCATGCAGTTTTTTGTTTATGTCAGTTGTACTTATGTAATTTGTTATCTATAAAGAATACATATGCAGTGCAGCTTTAACACTTAAATATAGCACTAATTTCAACAATATACCCAGTCCCATTTACTGCATGTCATTACAATATAGGACAGTGATATGCTTGTTTTCAAACAAACTAAATTGTTGACTCAGGGATTCAAAATGTATTTGGGGTAAACACAGTATTCTCTGTATAGCAAGTTCAGTCCAATCAAATGTTTTAATAACAAAAAACAGAACACAAGGAAAGGTAAGAGAGAAAAGCCTTATTTTCCATCTGCACTTCCAAGGCCACATCTGTTCTTAGCATTAGGGACCACTATGACTCACATATCGATGGCCTTCTCTTGTGACAAAAGGAAATCATTGACTCTGCAAACATAGGAACCTCCCACTAATGTCCTGACACTGAGGTAAATGTGCTGAAAAACAGAAAGTTTACTGAGAATTGACCACAATCAGTACAATGACAAACAGCACAATCCCGTCTGTCACAGGCATTCAATCATGAAAAGAGCCCTGAGGGTAGTGACATTAATTTCTTCCCTACCTGATGACATTTTTGTATGCTGTGTCTCTTGCTATGAATGCATGTCCTTTAAGTTTTAGAAGCCCAATAGATTTTATATTGTGGAGGTATGTAAATATATAAACCATACGTTTCTCATGACAATCTACACATTGCATAATTATTTATATTTTATTTTCCAGTCTTATTATGCACAAAGTTTAATTTAATTTCATGTCTATTTATTCTTAAAGTAAGAAGAAATACCAGCTTAATTTTCCAGAGTCAAAATTGTGGTATTTTTTTAGGGCTGACAACTTATCAGCACTCTAATATCTGCTAAACTTAGAAAAAATTAATAAATAAATTGCTGGGCATAAATTGAACTATTGTTATGTGGATCGACAAAACATGATTGCCTTTCTATATGGTACAAGACATAATAGGATGTCTGTAAAGGTTCATAGAATCCAGTACACCTTGTGGGAAGAAAACATGCCAGGTGGTATTTTAGGCCCAATTACCCATATGTTTGGGACAAGTGACCTTTCCACGCTGGTGCACTGTCTGAATGTCCAGGTAGCAACAGCTACCAGCCATCAAAAACGGTTTATTGAAGTGTTTATTCTTAGCCTTTCCCCAAAGGTTAGGATGAGCTCTCACACTCACTACCCATCAACTTTCTGTGTGTGTCAAAGAGTAACATAGGCCCACAATGAAATAAGACCGAGCAGATGGCTTATGAGCTAGATTCATAATTTCATCATTCTTTTTATCTCAAATAAAATATTTGTGGGCTATCATCCACCCCTGACATAGTAATGATCCCACTTTCCTTCAGTTCTATTCCAAATGAGGTTTTATAGCTGCATTTAATTCTGAGGTGGTTCATCAGGGTTCCAGAGGCAATTACCCAGCAATGGGACACTCATCCTAAATCTGAACCTTGCTACTTTTCATTAAATAGCATATGGTCTCCTGTGGCCGGTAATATACACTGATATGAAACTACTGAGACAGTCACACTACAGTGACATTACTTTCTTTCTCTGCACGATGCTGAATATTTTGTAGCAGGCATTGCTTAGTCCAGTATATGCAGAATCATGAAGAAACATTCACCTAGAAATTCATTAAATAAAGGTGGCTAGATAAATGTTTCTCCACCAGCTGCGGCTCAATAGGCCATACTGCAATGCAGCCACAAGACATTTACACAGATCCGACTTACTCTCAAAAAGAAGAACTCACTGTTTTGTTCTGACTATCATTTCCCATGCGTGTACAAGGAATGGGTTAATGCAACAATTTTAGTGCAATCTCTGGAGGTTGTTGAATGGCAAGTAGGGAAATTACTACCTAAAATACAAAAAAAGGCAAGCTGAGGTAAAAAAAAAAAAAAAAAAGGTCTAAAAAAGCTAATTAAAAGCACAAACCTGTATTAGACAAGTTCAAAGTCATGGTGTGTCTGGCCTATCAGGAAATGTAAAAAACTTAACTTAGAATAATGCTGCATAACGACGCAATCTCATAAACTGTCTATATCAAAAGTCGTCCGGATTAAACAACAAAATATGTCGTTTGTCCATGCCCTCTAGAACAACACATAGAAGAGTTTTCTGATCTGAGGCCACTATCAGCAGGATGACATCATTTGCTTATTGTGATGTCATTTCTTGGAGCATCTTCAAATGCTTTATATCCCTAAAATCTAAAGC
Source organism: Siniperca chuatsi (assembly GCF_020085105.1). Classification (NCBI taxonomy): domain Eukaryota; kingdom Metazoa; phylum Chordata; class Actinopteri; order Centrarchiformes; family Sinipercidae; genus Siniperca; species Siniperca chuatsi. The sequence continues at coordinate 5,667,365 of NC_058059.1, forward strand.
TAAAACATTATGCAAGTCAATAAACCAGAATTGATAAAAGTATTGAAATTGTGTCAAAGAAATAAAAAAAAAGAAATGCAAAAATCAGACAGGTTTTTTCATAAAATTTTACGAAATAAAACACAGAAATGATTTTAAATTGTACAAACATGAACTAAATATTTCTTAACACTCCACAAGTTATTTGAACTATGTACAGTTTTTGAGATATGTTGATTTTTATGATCAGAGTACAAAGGCATTTTCCTCTGGCAGTTTTGAACTGCATGTGACATAACGTAATAACGTCATCACGAGAGAACAATATGATGACGCGAAAGACAGAAGCCTTAGCTTTCTGCTGCAAAAAGAATGAATGCTCTAGCTATTATGGTTTATATTTTAGATCGATTTAAACGTGCAAACAACAATCTCCCACGGCCAGTTTGGGGCTGCCCGACGGAGGTCTGTTTTCACAGGGTTAAAATCTGATGTTTTGTTGATCCATGCATCCAACCAGACCGCCGCCCTATGCAGACTTCGTCCCTCTATAACATCATCACTGGACTTCCTTTACTCCTGTTTTAATTCATGTCATTTTCAGCAACAATAGAAGAAGCCTGATGCTTAAAATCATGACACTTGTCTAATCCCAATCTATTGTTGCTAGAAGCCTATAGCCTAGATTTAGTCTGAAAGAACTTAATTTCCTTTACTTAAACCATCTGAAATGCAAGAGGATATAAGTCTCGATAAGAATATAAGCATTTATTTTTCAAAGCAATTAATTGCCTTAAAAAAGGGATTATGCAAAGTATTCAAAATGTTTGAACTCTCAAAGTTTAAGGTCCACGCACACACAGAGCAGGCCTTCATTTGAAATCTCAGATCGCTGTTCTTTAAACACATTCAGCATTCACTCGTGTGTGCTCATAAAACCCTTTGTGTGTTTGCCATCAATTGCTACTGGGGAGAGAGCCCTCTTGATCAAAGCCAGCCACCTTTACTGAACCCTCATTTTTGCATGAATGAGGAGGTTCACAGGGACAAGAATTGGAGACATTGGAGATTGGGGATGTACTGTAAGGATACCAGACTCCCACCGCCCCAGTCCTCATTTTAGAAGCACTGGCAAAAAGGTTAACGCTCCGCTACCTGCAGAGGAGAGGGATCACAGCTTTCAGGCATGCATTTCTGTAAATTTAATCATATACTGTATGTCTGGAAAATTATATGATATAACAGGACTGAATCTGACAGAATATGCACAAAAAGGTAAACAGAGGCACTATGTCTCAAAATCATTTCATAAATCTCACAAAGCAGCTTTGGGATATGGATATATTAGAGGACCAGCAGAGCAATCTGGGCCTCTGTTTTTTATATTTAAGGAAAAGATATTCATCATAAATACTATTATGTGCTGCTTAAGCCGTGGAAGTCACATAGAACCTTGGTTCGGATTTTCAGGTGTGAAAAGGCCCTTAGAAATGAGGTCCTGTCCCGTGTCAAATATTTTTTAATATAGTTGCAATTATACATAATAGAAATTTCAACAAAAATGTCAAATTTAGGATGGAATACAAAAGCAATTAGTCAGGTTAGGTTAGTAAGGTTAATGTCCCCTTCATCTGAGGAGGTGAAATGAGTAAAGCTCCAGTTTGTATAGAAACAGACTGATCCACCATGTTAACATCAGCTATAGTTCAAACCTGGAGAGGATGATTGAGAAATGAGCTTTGCTGTTTGACTTGCCAGCAGCTCTTGTCCTCAGCCAGGTTTGAAGGATGACAACAGGTTTGCAGTTGCACATCCGTTATTGCCACCTGTCCTTAAAAACATTTGCAAAAGCTGCAGACAGAACAAGGCTGATGCAGAGAGAACAAGGACGATTCAGGCTAGTTGTTTCTAATTTATGGAGGTGATACATAATTTTGTCAGTGCTAAATAACATTTCGAAGTGTTATTTACCATTTTGTTGTCCTGGCATACCTTTATGATGTGATAAATGCTTTGGCAGTTGTTTCTGAAAAAGACAACGATACATATTTTATTATATATTTAATTATATTCACAATATGTTATGTTCTTGTACAGTTACATGTTTATGATGCACATGATAATTCTGCTGTATTGTGGCAACCTTACAGCCCTTCTTCTCGAGTGAACATAGTGGGATAAGACCAAATACAGTGTATATAAATAAATAAAGGCCAAGGCATGTCTATTTAAGTTAACTTCAACCCTGTTTGTTCGAAACTGTTCAATCTTTAGAAAATGTGGCTTTGAATGGACATTTCTTACAGCATTTTGTCCTGTCATGCAGGAAAAGCACAGGTGTAACTGACAACATTAATGATGGCTCCGTTCCATGTGCCAATAAACCATGGAAGTAAGCCAGCATGCACAATACAAGGGCCCTGGATATGTGGTGATATCTCTATGAATCACCTGAATCGAGATGAGCCGCCTGCCGCGACAGCTGCTTTGCATTAGCTTGTCAGTCGAGAAGGTAGTATTCCTTTACTTATTGTCACATTGGCTATGCAGCCTAAACACTGTTTTAGCCAAAGTAATCTATCATTCATGTTTAGTGCCTTCAATTTTAGTAGACATTTGTTTGCCTGGTTACAGTAGTTGTGCAGGTGATTAGCAGTTCTGTCCATCCATCCATCCAACCTGTTCTCATGGGTTTGAGCTTATTCTGATTTCAGTGTGCTGAGCTTGTTAAAGGAATCTGACTGTATTCATAACACTAGCATTACAATGCACAACTGAAGCTAAAAACAGGTTTATTATGTCTACATTTCTGGTTGTATCTGAATGATGGTTTGTTTGATTAATATATATTGGTTACATACAGAAATGGCTATATAGCAAGCCCTTATGCACATATAAACATGTTTATACAAATATTAGAAGCATATCCAAACATTCTATGATATCAAGGTGCTTCAATCTCACTCCAACAAAAAGATACAGTGTAGGTCAAATAAGTCTTTGGTGGCGACCTTGTGTGTCTTGGAATAACTGTAATCTGAGGAGTATTTTGTTGAGATTGGAGACTGCCCTCACAAGACAAATGCCAGCAATGGTCATTTGTAAAAAGCCTAAAACAAACTATGTTTATGTCTACTTGACTAGTGATCTCATTCCTGTGCTCTGTCAGTAGCAAAAGTAGCAAAAATACATAATACAATGTTTATTTTAACTTAGCCATACCCTTATGATAGGAGTGGTAGATCAGTCATTTGTGGGACAGCCATATTGGTTGACAGCCCAACCTATGTTGTAGTTTAAGTATGAGGAGTTGTGGATTCCAATCTCTCTCAACAAGCATTTATGAATGCCACCATCAAGAACAGCATCAATTAACAAAAAGGGATGATGTACACACATACAATATACAGATGCACACTATTTTGTTACCGTATGGCTTAGCTAGAATACTGAGCAGTAGGCCTTTAATTCTCTGCTTAAAGCAATTATTTCAAACTTTGTAAAAAGTAAAAAGTAGAGATAAAACAGTGAGCCACAGGGCATCCAAACATCAGGTCTCATGCTACAACATGACACCCATCTCAGGCCATTACCAAATTAATTATGTGGAGCACATAATAAAATGCAGCTCTATGCAGCATTACAAAGTAGGTAAGCAATATTATGTGACAAGTGATGGATAAGTAAATGAAGGAATGACAGAAACAGAAGTGGAGAAGAGATATAAATAGGAGGATGAAGAGTCAAAAGACATAAAATGATGGTAAACACTTGACAATTGCATGTGCTCACTTTGTACTCTACATACACTGTAAAAACTTGCTGGCTCACAAAATTAACATTGCACAGGTGCACACATCCCTGCATCTTACATTTGCTCAATGGTGGTAAACATCATTCTGTAGCAGTTACAAAGCATTCGGTGACCAAGGTTCAAAAAGCTATTTTTACATGAGAAACAATTTTGAAGAGATGAATGAAGGTAAGATGCATAAATTAAAGATGAATTGGCGATGATATCGGATGGAAAGACAATAACAAACAGATGCAGACAAATCAATAGCACCTACAACCATAATTGGACCACAAAGGGTACACTTGAGAGAATCACCAAATCAAATTTACACACACACACACACACCCACCCCCCTATACTTGTGGAGGACAATCATTGACATATACGCTATACAAATTAAATTTAATTGATTTAATGCATTCCCCGACCCTTACCATCACAACTAAATGCCTAACCCCAACCTTTACCCTAACCTAATTCTAACCTGATCCTTAAAACCAAGTCTGAACCCTCAAACAGCCCTTTGAAGGTCTGTCGAAAATAGGGCTGCCACTGACGACTATCTATCGATTAATCTATCAACTATTTTAGCGATTAATCTAAACAATTCATTTTCCTCCAAAAAAATCTAACTGTATGTCAATGTATAATGCAGCACAAAACTAAATGTAAAGAAAGGTTTTCATATTAAGGTGCAAAACTGTAGGTTTAAACTGGCAACTCCAACATGATAAAATTAAAAACACACACAAAGGCACCGTCAATCAATGTAAAATAAGCCCAGACTCTAAACATTTTCAATGGACACTTATTCAATGGAATTTATAAAAAGGTAGCAGGCAGATGACTTTATGGCTTTATATTAAAACAGCTACAAGGACAAAAGATATTAAAAAGCTCTCCTTACTAATGAATATACAACACTATGGTTTCAGAAATGCAACCCAATGTCACGCTGCGGTGGCAATCTGGCAATCAGAACGGTCAAACGGCTCCACAGTTACTAAACCAGTTCATGTACCAAACTATGATACAAAATAGCGATACCACGAAGCTTCCTTTGGTTTGTGTTAATTTGTTTGAGAGAGAACTTTAAGCCTTATCTGAAATCCAATGAAAAAACCAGAGTAGTGGGTTGGATGTGGGCAACAGTTTTTTCACGTTGCTTTTTGTGTAACTTCATACTGCACCAATAACGTTAGCTCAGCTGGCTTTGTAGTTCAAACGAAAGCCCCCACAACTCTCCCGATTTTATGCTCCAACTGGTTTTCAAACTAACTGGTTCCCACACCTGTCCACATGTTGTGTTCACCAAACAGCAGATTAAATATATATTTTTCGTAGGTGGTTGTGATGTAGTGCTCACTTATACAATAATATTCACCGAAATAGATATGAGATGCGACTTGAAAATCGCATCTCATATCTCAGTAATATGTTTGCGAATGTGTGACGAATCTGGTAACAGAGGCAGAGGCAGAAGTGCTGCTGTATGTAAATGTACTTGATATACATGTTATGTGATATTACCCTGACCATTGTACTTATAAAATATACTTTGGGTTTTCTGCCAAATAAATGCTGTTGAGATGCCTAATCCTACCCCTTGTCTAACTCTGAGAATGAATCACATTACATTTACTAATTAACCTACATTATTGGGCAGGCTACTCCTCCCAAAACACATGTATGCCTATAACTCATTTTCATTACTGTTGGGAGCCAATAAACACATAATGTTTTAATAATTTCTTTATTGTCTTGATAAAATAAAAAAAAGATATGTTCCCTTACATTTCCAATACAGAGAAAAGAGGTAGAATCATGTTTTGAGTTGAGTATCATTTTTATAATACCATGATATAATACTGTCACCATAAAAAACAAAACAAAAATCCAGCGATATAAATTTTAGGTCATATCACCCACCCCTAATTTCTGTCACTCCCTACTTTCAGACTTGTACAGGATCTCATAATGGAGCTGGTTGTCATAATCTCAGTGGGTACGAGTAAGGTAGACAGCTTCTCCTGCCAGTTAACAAAATAGCATAGTAATATAGCCAATATTTCCCAGAAGGAACTAATGGGCTGCTGTAATGAAATGACACAGTAGAAAGAACAATGGACATGCAAAAATGTGCCCATATTTGTCATGGTGAAAAGAGACAGGTGGACATGGTATGAAACCACACATAAATGTCAAAGCAGTGCTTCTTTTAAGCACAATGAAACCAGAGCTTCCAAATGTTTATCATATTTTACATTGTATTATTTTATATTATAAGCACAAGCAGTAAATGACAATGTGGGAAATTATTTTACAGTGATAAGCATTGGGCCATGAATAGTGCTACTGGAAAATATGCTATTTTGTCATAATGAGTATACTAGTAAGCATGATCACAGCGTGATAGCACATCCATGTGTATTGTGTGCAAACTGTTGTGGAAAATGGCTGAAACTGAAGAAAAGAAACAGCAAAAGAATTGTATGTATGACCATCTGTAAAATCCCAAATTATAAACTCAAAGAAAAAAGAATCCGCACTGCCATCATAATGCAGCAATTACTAAGTGATGTTGAAGAAAAACAATGAAAAACCACGCATGGTTTAAAAATATTGACGCCTTCTGATCAAGCAGCGCCAAACTCACTGCACTTGGCGGCCGGAGAAAGCGTCTCCTGGAGAGGAACAACAAAAACTGGTGGCTAGGGTCCTGCTGTAGCTCGGGGGAAAGCAGCTACATCCCAGCCTCATACATCGAAAAAAATACAGGTAAACACCACTTTCTGACCTGGGTGTTATTTTTTCTCTTTTTAGCTACCTAGCTAATTTCAATCTGCTTGCCATAGAAACAAAACCCACATGCAGCATTTTTCTCTGTCACTGCACAAGCGCTTCATTCAAGCACTTCTCTGCCAGAAAAAAAAAAACGGCAGGCTATATAGACACAAGCTATAAAAGGGATTAAAGCTTCATGCATCCATGGGAAAAGGCATATATTAGAAGATCGATCTCGGATTTTATGAATCGATATTGGATAATTCAAATGAAGATTGATTTGAACCAGAAAATCTGCAATTTTTCTTTAGCAGTCATCTAGCAGAATGTAATGCAGTGGCTTAAGTCTGCACATATAATGTGGAACAGCACATCCATCAAATGAACATACTGTACATAGACCAGTAGTTTTAAGTCTAGTGTGTTTGAAGGACTTGGAAAACAATATCTATGGCTATTGACGGAATTTAAGCAGTCACATCACATTATGGACTCTACCCATCTAGGGGAAATGCTAAGAGTGAACACAATGCCTTTGAGATGGTCATGACATCACCGGTTTCTGTTCTGTCTTGGGAGAGTTCGCTATCAGCCCTGAAAAACAAATCTAGGTTATCATAAACCTTGTGGGTCAGCAGAGAGGGAGCTGAATGTCAGCGGTATATTCCCTCAGTACGTGAGGGCTACAACAAAAACTGTTTTCAACAGACATCTAGGACCTAAAACAATCCAAATCCAACAAAGAAAAATTTCCACACATACCCTTACACATGCACTCAGACAGTATACTTAAAGCTCAAAAACATGGCAAATGTTCCCTGATCTTTTGCAAAAGGTCAAGAGCCTGCTGGTCTCTCTTACGCTTAGCTATCTTTGGATGAAAAAAGTCTCTTCAGCATTGGAGTATATTAATCATGACATCAGTTTACCGTTGAAAACATTTTACTGTAATGTGACAGTAAAAACAAAACGTTTTGAACATTCAGCATTCATTGGCTGAGACTAGGGAGGCCATGTTATCGACTGACTATGGATCAGGACCACTCCAGTCTGTAGGCTATTAGGAGAGCCAGCAGTTCAGGCTCCTGCCCTGCCGTTCCTTAATTGGTCCCCTCAGAAGCCCGGCACACAAACTTCACAATCACATTGGAAGATTATACTGAAGAGAAAAGAGAATCCCTGTGGGCAAGCCGCTTGGCATCGATTAGCTCACTCTATCACTTCAGTTTCTTCTTCACATTTTTTTTTTTTTTTATCTCATTTCTTTTCACCTACAGATTACAATCAGCTGGGGTGGTCTTTGAGTAAACCGTTCAAGCCATGATAAAAGGAGTAGACAGAGGAGAAAATGGCTGGAACAAATGGGAGATGACTCAGGACTGCCTACTGGGTAATTGGGTTTTATCCTCTCATTTTATCAGGCCTTGTTTTGGATTAAAGCCATATAACACACACACACACATACACAGGAAAAGGATAAGGATACCTAGACATTAGCAGATCTCAAGATAAATGATTAGGAGTGGGAGAATGAGACCGTTGCTGCAGTCTCATTATGATACTCCACAGAAGAAACATATGACCACTTTCTGTAGAAAACGCAGGGCTTTTCACTCTAGACAAATCTGGTTGCAAGGTATTGGAGACAGTCAGTAAACACAATGCACACAAAAATGTCAACACGAGGTGCAGCACAATAGCTTGTATTTTCTATTTCCACATTCAAATTCAAGACATGTTCATTTCAACCTGACATTTCAATTTCAGATGCTTCTACAATTCAGTGCTTTGAATATGGATCTTGTCAGTACACGTGTATGCTCTGGTTGGAGACCACGACAAGCTGACAATTGCAAGAGTCATCCAGCAGAAATACTGTAGATATCTTACCCTCTAATATGCAGTATTTCACACCTATTTTTACCGTGACTTTTGAGAACAAAGTGTGTGCTGTAAGCGTAATTTATGGCAAACTATCATTGAGCATAAAGGTTTACTGAATATACGGGCACTTTGGTCAAGCAACTAGATCATTAGTTTCAATGTGGACATAACACGTGAAAAATGTGTTCTTTCATTTAATTAAAATTAATTTTAAATAAAAATTTTTTAGAACATTTTCCAGTAACCTGTTCAAAGCCTACCCTATCATAAACCTGAGCCCACGGTGCATCAAAATGTTTTACTGTAAACAGTACTGTAAACAGCTACTGCAAATTCTTGCTAAATAAATCTCCAATGTTTGAGAAAAAAAAATTGCAAAATTTTGATGTCATGGTAAATAAAAAAATCATCATTAAGATATACCCATCTTATGTCAGTCAAATGGGATTTCCTTTAAAGAACGTATACTGTATTTGTATCTCGCTTAAGTCTATTGACATGTCTGACTAATTGGTACAGGAAACGTATTTATTCCGCTCAGCTTGTCAAACGAGCAATGCCATTTAAATATGGAATCGGGTGCACCAGTATAATATCTGCCCAACACCAAGCTATGTTGGGCAGATACGCTCTCCGTGTTGATTGCATTAAAAGAGCATATCAGCCAGTGTGACAGCTTGACTGTTAAATGTGTTTTTAATAGTTTTTGGATGACAGTGGAGCTCTATAGCTTGGAGGCATGTAGTAAGCTATTCAGAATGTGGCTACACAGAAATACTTGTTAGAATAAATTCATTGTAGGTTATGGTAAATTCAACTGTTGGGCTAAACCAGCTAAGATGAAATGAAGCAGAAATAGCCAACGCTATTCATTGACTCTGCTATCTGTGAGGTGAAACAAAAGTTGTCTTTAAATTAATGTAGCCACATAGGTAACATCTATTCTGTGCATCAATCTTAATGACAAAGGGAAGTCCTTGGCTGAAGGGGAACCTCATCAAAGTTACACATGTATAACCTTGCAACGATGCTCAGAGAACACAACCTAAAAAATTAAACTGTTCATGTCATTACCAGTGTCAATACACAAAAGGACACTGCTCAGGAAGAATGTAAATAAAATGGATAGAATGGGTTTAAAATGTGTATTTCATTCTCATTTAAATGTTAATCAGTAGCACAAATAGAATTTTGAGTTTCTTATTCAAATTCATATCAAACAAATGTGACCGACCAGCAGTCAAAGACTGCAGGAGGTTATGCAGCTACACCAAGAAGAATGTGGACAAAAGCAATGGGTAATGACTCGCACTAGTTTTTGTCCGGACTAATTTAGAAAGTTATAAAAAGTGATGATTCTTCAAAAAACAACGTAAATAGCCAGACTGCCTGCTATTAAAACAATATAAGCTGAACATACTTCAAGAAGTAAGAGCATGCCTCCTGTTCGCAGATAGGAGGCTAAAAATAACAACAAAAACACTAGTGTTACGAACCCTGGTTAAGAGGTCAGTGGAGCTGGAGCATTAGAAAGGGAGGAGAGGCTCCCTGGTAGCTCACCTGGTAGAGCATGCACCGCGGATCAAGGCTGAGTCCTTACCGCAGTGGCCTGGGTTTGAGTCCGGCCCGGGCCCTTTTCTGCATGTCATCCCTCTCTCTACCCTGTCTTTCTCTCTCTCTACTGACAATGTCTAATAAAGCGGAAAAGCCAAAAAACAAATCTTTTAAAAGAAAGAGAGGAGAAACTCTGCAGTTCTGACAGAAGAGGGACATTTTACCACTGAGCAGGCCAGGCAGGAAAAAAGGAGGTGGTACTGGCACAGTGATGGCCGGGAAAGGGAAGGACAGCTGACCAGTGTTGGCTGATCACAGCTGTAAGGGTCTAACAGGGGATGGAGGGAGCCCTGCAAAGGGGACAATAGAGCAGTCAAGATGAGCTGGGAGATGAGCTGCACAGACTAAATGAACTTTGAACTTGTGATTATTGAAGACGCTGCCCTTTTTCGAATAAGTCCTGCTTTTCACTGCCAAACAAAAACAAAAAGGAGACAGCAAAGGTAAATAGAGAGACTAGGTGCAGTGAATCACCGTGTGGTTTTAAACAGCTCCTCCAAACACAGCTGTGCCTCTTGTCCCATGGAGTTTACTCTGTGCTCAGCAAGAAGCATGTTGCTCTACCATAAACCACTAAAATGTTCTTACTAAAGCTCTCTCCAAAGAAAAACTGCAGATTCGATGCCTACAGCATGGTGAAATCATGTATTCTAGACATGATGGTGGCAGCGAAGTACATGTTCAAAATGAAGATAAATATGATGAATGAATTAAAATGTTATTTAATTATGAGATGTATCATTAACATGTATTTAATAGTCAGGTTTAGTCAGGTTTATTCATAAGCCTATTTCAGCTTCATTAATCTCCGTGTTGTTTATTCATTTTATTTGTAGAAAAACATGATGACTAACTGACTTACTGCTTTGCATCCAAAAATGTTGTAATGGAATGTCTTTTTGTTTGTCATGTTTGAATAAACTTTTACATTTTTGAATCCTGCACGTAGTGGTTTTAATAACAATCTTACTTCTCGAGGGATGATTTTGACTGACCATTTTGGTCAAAAATGACCTATTATATGCAGTTAGTTGTCTTTGAATGCGTGTTTTTTAATATACACTCATGAAAACCGGATTAAAAGAAATGCATTAGTGTTTAATATAGTCTGTTTGCAGCAAGCTCACTTTGGTACAAAGATCAAGTAAGTCATCATTTTTGCCACCTAGGAGTTCAACTTTGAGTTTAATGTGTTTTAGCTTAGCACTTTTCAAAGACAGTGCTTCTGAATCTTCCCCCTTTTGTCTGCAGGACTGAGCATTTCTTTTGAAGAACACAGAAGACATCTTCAAAGACCGATGGAATTCCACTTTCTGTTTTATTTTATGAATGACAGATCTTTGTTGGTTTTACAACATACAGTCACACATGACTACAAAGAGGTATTATGTTGGCTTCATATACCAAGAGGGACTCTTAAACCCCATCCTGCATCTCTGACACTCACAAAAGCCCCAAATGGCCATTGAGAACAGACAGGGCTGCATGAAATAAAGCCAGGCATAGTCTTTTTCTGTAGCTTGGGGTGTCATCTGAACTTTTTTTGCTAAAAAAGGAGAGGAAACTTCACTTGAATTCACAAAATAAGGGCTAGATATAAGGAATGTGGATGGACCACCCAAACAGCTTCCCAAACATTAACCAACCATTCAACAGTAATGCATTCATGAGACAAAAACACAATAAAGACTAAACAAAAACCAGAACCAGAACACTAAAATGGGATCACAGTTCATCTTAAATGACAACAATTTGGAAAGCGCATGCATTCAAAATGTGTGTTTGTGCATGTGGTTGCACACCACTGTTTCAGTTTTGTACTTTCCTAAAACATTTACTATCCCACCTTACTGGTCTCATACCATTAGCATTGTCCATCTCTAACAGATGACTACCATATATACAACCATGACAGCATGTGTGTCATGATGATTCTGAAACACACTAACAATGAAACTGATCACATATTCACCTCTATGGATTTCCTATATTTGTCATTTCACATGAGTATTGTCATGTACTGTGGTCTATGTTGAAGTTTCCCTTGTGACAATATCAACCAAAAAAGAAAATAAAACAATGCTGATGTCTAAATGCGTTTTTTGATTTACTTTCATCATATTTTCTCACGCAACACCAAAACACAGACATTGATTATGTTCGTTTCTGTAAGTCAAAACACTGAACCCTTACTTTAATCTAAAAGTCATTAAATATTTATTTGCTTTGGATTACTCTTTAAAATTAATTAATCAGGGAGAGCAGTGACAGGTGCTCGCTGATACTGACAAACTGCTGTGGCAGTTACTGATAACATGAGATAAGTATTCTGCACTGTAACCCTCCTATCCGTCTTTCTGTCTCTCCCTCTGCTTTTTCCTTCTTACATTCCCCGCTCCCTCGTTCTGCCTCTCCAAGCCCAGCTCTGCTTTCTCCTTCAGTCAGGTGAGTTGAGAAATGATACCAGAACCAAAACATTTGTCACAGCAACAATCCACTGAAACTAAATTATATCGAAAGGAATTGCAAGGGAGGAGTGGACAACAAGAAAAGATGAAGGGACGGGGTATTGATGAAATAAAAGCGCTTTAGAGGAAACAAAAGTGGTACCCATAAGTACAAACTGGGAGCTACGCGAGATGGGGAGAGAGATGCGGGGGGAAGAGTGTTTGGCATTGAAGTGAATGGTGTATGGTGTGAATCTCGCCTTTGTGGCAATGCCCTTGAGTTAGCCAGTGAGGCATTGAATGGTGCATTGTGGATGGGCAGTTATCTCCAAGGCTCCCCTTTCAGTGTTATTAGAAAACACATGACAGCAATGGTAGCTCTTATCGAACAGAAAGCTTCAAGGCTGTGGCGACAAGGCTGAGAGGCAAATCTGCAAGAGGTGATTGAAATGGGAATATTTGACATCCCCTCATTGTCTAAGCATTACAGCAACTATAGCACGACATTACAGTGCATGCATGCAAACATTCAGTGCACATACAATATGTATAAATGATGCTGAATGATGAAAGTATAATCACTATGCATAGTATGCTACTATGGACAATATGCTAGAGATGTCCCAAGTTGATGATGATAACTGGTATCAAGGCCGATCTGGGCATGTTTTCATCAATCTGTATCTGCTTTAAAAAAACCTGGTCAACTACCAATCCTTTCATTACTGTACTGTCCACCACAGCCTGCTAATGTAGCAAAGCTACTCTCCTTTAAAGAGAGTTGGGCTCTATAGTGTAAGCATTTCACTGCATATGCCAGTGAAAATTAAGAGTGGCCTATGAGAAAAATTATTTGCACACACTGGTGTGAATTCTGACACATATTTCAAAATACACAGATTTGCTAAGGTCAGACACTTAAAAATGTGTTAATGTTTTATCTGTGTTCTCTGTTTCTTATTAGCAAAAGAAATCAGTGTAAAAAACATGCAGGTAGCAGCTTCTCGTTTTTAGCAGGCACTGACCGTCGCTTTCACCAGATGACAAACATCACTGGCAGCAGGTCATATCTGCTGTCGCTAATTAAAAGTTAATTCCATGAGTAACTCGATGACAGGCCATAATTAAGCTTAGCTGTTGTCTGGTTTGTGTGCTCTCTGCAAGCCAGTGTTTCTGCTCAGCCAAAGATCATTTGTGAGGGAAGAACCTCCACTCTGTAACACCACTATACAATTGCGAGTGGACTGCATGTTTTTGTAGTTCCAGCAACTCCAACAGATCAATATGTCTTCTCTAATAAAAACAATCCAGCTGATCACATCATGTCAATTTCACGAGTCACATTCTGAACATAGTCATTTTGAACCAGTACTTTCAGTAGGGTCAATTAGCTCGTGAAAAATAAGGTGCTAAATTTAGTAGGCTACAGCTGTTATATTAATGTGCCAGATTGATATTTAATCAACATTAAATATCTTTTGCTGTTATATGTATAATTATTTTATTATGTATAGTGAGTGTCTTTGGCACAAACATTTCTTTTGGGATGAATTAAGTTCTATCTTATCTCATTTTCTGGTTGTAGCTTATTTGTGTACAGGACAGATGTGCCATTTATATAAAAATTTGTATCAGATGAGACTCAGCCGATACCCAGTATTAAAAAAGGACTCGGATCAGGATTGGAGCCAAAATAATTAGATCAGGACATCCCTAATAAATGCTGACCCTAAACAATATAATGCCAGAAATAACTGCATCTAATTACGTAGAAATAGTTATACAACACAACAAGGTCAAAACTTGATTACAAAGTGGAGAAAAGACCTCCATTCATCTATATATAACCACAATGGAATTGAGCAAAAATATGAAGCTAAAGCAACACACTTATAATGAAAGCATTGTTTTTTATTGGAGCAAAGAAAGGGATTCTGTTCCAATCAATGCTACCTCTCCTGGGAATATCAGGTACAAAAGCTTATCTATTGACCAGATTCCAAAGTCTCAATTTCCCATAGCCAAAATACAATAGCTATTTGATTACTACTGTAGCGCTGTCCAACCCAGACTCTCATCACACTTATCAGTGTAATGACTGTGTGTATGTTTACTTCCAAGCTAAATTTATTTTCTTTGCATAACAATCCCAATCATTTCCCCAGCTTACTGCTTTCACTATAGACAATATTTCCTACCCTTGTTTGGCTACTGCTGAGCTTCCCTCTGAATGTGGAGACGAAATGATGGGAGAGGGGGTTGGTGAGTTGGATAGAGAAATGGGTTCCCTTTGAATAATGCAATAGTGAAACTGGGCAATATGACCACCATGATCTCCTACAGAATAGAAATTACTGTGGATACCAGCACAACTGTGCTCGTGAATCTATCTCATGTGAAATGTCAGTAAAATCAAAGCTGGACTCCATTGCCCTTTACTCCTCTCTCAGTTTCTATCTCTTTCACTTACTCTATGCTTGAGCCAGAATGCGTTTTTAGCAGCAGGAGGTACAATGGCTATGGCCACTAAGGGTTTGTCAAATTTGATTAAATTAAAAAATGTATGTTCCTAAATTTAAATGACATTTTGTATTGTGCTAGCATCTTACAGTACTGGTGTGTTGTTGAGACGATCATTTTTTTCCCCAGCACTATGCATGACATTCCAGTTGCAGGAAAGTTGCGGAGTGGCAGTTATCCTACCTAACCTACTATAGGATGATCTAAGGTCAATCAGGCATCTGTCATGGAGTATGGTAGGTTGGTGCTTCTTCTCCTGACCAGTTACATGACTTAACAGTGTTGTCATGTCAGTGTCAAAGCACAGGGGTACATTTATTGATTTCACCCCAATAACATTAGCCCATTAGGATCTTACTTATGTTTTAAATCAAGCAGTCTATCCAATTAGTTTATGCAATTAGTTTAGTGTAAAAAGGATAAGGCAGACATTATTCTTTATTTCTTTTTGTCGACAAATCCCATGAAAAGACAGCAATGTGTTAGTCCATCTTTCAGTGCTTTCCGACTTTCCTACCCTGTCTGTCACTCAGCCCTAAGACCATTCACTTGGCTACTGAAGATGTAAATCTTTAAAAATTGGCCACAAATATATAGTTTAATTTTTTAAAAAGGCTGAGCAATTTACCTAAAAAGCTGGGAACTGTAGTTTTTAGAAAACATTACTCAAGAGTAAATATAGTGCAGATTAATACACATTTGGTGCCCTTGTGAATATTTATGGCAGCAGGATGGTGTATGTGGGATTGACTCAAAATTAGAGCTGAAACGAGCAGCCAATTAACTGATTAGTCGATCAACTATTTTGATAATCCAGTAATCGTTAGTAATTTTTTTTTTTAGCAACAATGCTAAACGTTCCCTTGCTCCAGCTTTTTAATTGTGATGATTTGCTACTTTATCTTATGTAATAGTGTTAACTGAACATATTTAGGTGTGGTGTGTTGGTTAGAAAAAACAAGCAATTTCATATCATCACCTTAGGCTTAGGAAATTGTGATGCATATTTTTAACAATTTTCTAATGTTTTACAGACCAAATGATTAATCGAGAAAATAATCTGCAAATTAATTGATAATGATAATAATCGTTCTCTGCAGCCATAATCTACAACATAAGGACCACGCTTCATGCTTTTGTGATGTTTTTGTGCAAACTATTTATTTTTCCATTGAGTTAAAATCACATCTCTCTCTCTCTCTCTCTCTCTCTCTCTCATGATAGATAGATAGATAGACAGATAGAAAACACAGTCCAATAATGCAAGCAATGAACACTGGAAGAACGGTTGGAACGTAAGGCACATGGACAAAGATGACCCAGAACAAAGGAAGCACACAGACTTAAATACACTCAGGTGAGGGGAGGCAACGAGACACAGGTGAAAACGATCAGGGCGGGGCAGATAGTCAAAAATGGCAAAGCAAACAAAGACAGGAAGTAAAACTACCAGATACATGAGGGGAAAAGAGCATTTCAAAACAAAAACAGGAAATTCTATACATAACCCCTCAAACCATGGCACACATGTAGAATTTAAATGCTTTGCACTAAAATGTCAAGATTTGGCCCTAAATTCATGAACACTACCAAATACCCATATACAGTGGTTTTCAGCTGAAAAAAGTGGTTTAAATTGTATGCTTGCAGGTGAGTGATGGGGTCCCATCCTCGCAAGACATGAATACATTTGGATTACGGATTATAACCTGGCTTCTAAGTGTCTAAAATATACTACCAACTGTAGGGGAGTCTATACGTGTATGTGACTAGAGCTGAACTGAATTTTTATTTCAACCATGCTCCATAACTTAGCCTTGCTTGCATTATTTAGTCAGTTTCTTGTGGAGTCTGCCTTTTCCATTTCATCTCATTTCATTTCTGCATGAAGTATTTGACTGTTGACATCCATATTATTGCACAACATAAATATTTATTTTACAGCCTGACAGAGCCATCGCAAACGCAGACACCACTTTAAACCCTGGCAGATGTATAACATATACCCATGCAGCTTATGAAAACTACATTTTGCACGCACAGGCATTTTACTTTCATGCACTCACAACATTGTTTTTTCTGCCAAGCATAGATCACTCCTTTCAAATATCATGCAATGTTTTACATGGAAATGTAACCCCTGTGGAAAAGATGTTCATGTAAATACAATGTACAGCCAGTTTTGAAAGGTTTTACGCAACACCTTTCAGGCTAACTTAAAAGAATCACAAAAACCCTCCTGATTCCTACATGCAAAGTTGCCTTGAAGATACATATGCTTAATCTAATATTTATGCTATGCTAATTTCCAAGTTGAAACTAATTTCAAAACTTGGGATGCAAAAATGAAAACCTTAGGGCTAGTTAACTAATTGACTTGCAAATGCCTCTTTGTTACACTGCCATGTGAGCTAAATGGATGTCAATAGGTCAGGACAGATTCACCAGAGGAAAAAGATTTCGTGATGATCCATTCACTGACCACATGAAAACATTTTTAGACAAGTCTTAACATATCAGTCTTCTCTCAGGCTTACATCACAAACAGATAAATAAATCACAAATATGTGCATTATCACTAAGGCCACTGGTATTTTACAGCACAGTTACCTTTTGATAAACCTGGCAGTTAGGTATCCTCCATAGGACAACCCAACTTGTAGACCCACTGGATCAGCTATCCTTTTATTACTATTACATTTTTGCACATGCCTGAGAAATTAAAATAAAAAACATCCACAGCTTTCAAAGCAACCAATACCAGTTAGATGTTGCAGAAGTGAGCACATCTGTCAAGCAATAATCTCCTTATAACCGACTTTGGGAGTACACTGTATTTAGTGTGAAACAAGAGCTTAGGCTAAATAAGTGAGCAAAATAGGACATACAGGCACGCTACCAACTTATCCAATTTTAATGATGTTTTGTCAACAGGACAACTTCTCAATGAATCAATTCATGTGGTTAATAAAACCCTCAAGCAATAGTCCACATGTGGTGGCTTTAGCAGATAAAAATGTAAAAAAGAAAATCAAACTTGAAAAATGAATTGTCAAACATTACTTGCACAGGAGGCTATGATTAAGATATGGAACAATATGCAATCCCTTTCCATTGCAGCTCAAGCGTGGCATAGTGCAACAGAACGGATATTAGTGTAGCGGTTATCTTAAAGCTGCTCGCCAAACTGATTTTAAATTTCTAATTATCTTAATTTTAGTGCGTTAAACGAAACTCGACTCACAACCTTTAAAAAACACCAATCACCATTAGGCTACTCAAACACTGCTCACGCACATTACAAATAAAAACTAGTAATTCAAATGCAAGCTGGAAAATGTCTTACTTTTTTGTTTTGTTACGGTCACACGCACGCACACACAAACTGTTCACACCGCTTGGAATATCACTTTTCAGAACCCAAACCAACTAAAACCACAGCTACAAACAGTCTATCGAAGCGCACACATCTTTTTTCTCGAGTTTATTCTCGAGGACTGAGACCCCCCATGGGGTAAAAACATTCCGCTCATCAAAGAGTGTGTCTGTGCTGTGCTTACCTCTAGCGAATGTGGCCGGGACTTGCGAACCGAGAAGCACGAGGATGCCAAAACTCAAGTAGCATCCTCCCGAAAACTGTCCCATCACTGCTCTGCTCGTCTCCCTCCCCGTCGGGTCTGGGGCCACTGGCCGCGGGTCTCGAGCATTTGTCGTTTGCTCGAGGCACCTCTAAACACGTTTCCGTGCCCTGACGAACGCTCTGTCCAGGTGTTGGGCTAGTTAGTGTCCGCCAGCAGAGCCGTCACCTCGCGGAATCGCAGTGCGGAAGGAAGAGATGGAAAGTGGTGCGGAGCTTTCAGCAGTCGGCACACTTCTGCGCGAGAGTGGAACGATTAGACAGAGCGCGCGCGAGCCAACAGCTTTCGGGTTTTCGGAGGGAGAAAGAGAAAGAGAGAGAGAGAGAGAGAGAGAGAGAGAGAGATTTGTCCATACCCCTGTGGACCTGTTGAGAAATTACAAAGGTGCGTGTGACTGCGTGTGCGCGCACCGGTGTTTGTGCGCG
This sequence comes from Siniperca chuatsi, assembly GCF_020085105.1. NCBI lineage: Eukaryota > Metazoa > Chordata > Actinopteri > Centrarchiformes > Sinipercidae > Siniperca > Siniperca chuatsi. The sequence goes on from NC_058059.1 coordinate 5,686,452, forward strand.
CGCCTGTAATGACCAGAAAGAAAACAACGTCTTTCAATTATCTCATCCTCCCTTTTTTTCATTTTCAGCTACACCCAAGCCTGTTTTCTGGTCACCAATATGGTCATGGAAATCGACACCATTGCCTTGGAGCTCTTGCCAGTGGCATTGTCTGGAAAATTACGTTTTTACTAATTAATGCCTATTTTCAGCCTAAGAGCATATGGCCTCTGATTGGTGTCCAATTGCCAATTAAGCAGGTAGTAGCTGAGTTAAATTAGGCTACTTCTTTGCAAATGTCCTTTTTCCAAATGATTTCATTCATTTTAGTGTTTATATTGGAGTGATCAGCCTCACATTTTTGTCTTGAAAGAATATATAGGTGGTGGAAGATGTGTTTAGATCCTTTGCTTAAGTAGCAATACACATAAAATTACAAGTACAACTACATAGTATTAGCAGCAAGTCTTAGCAGCATAATGTATTTTAAGTATTCATTTTTAGAGAAGACTTTCAGAGTGTTATATTATTCTATATATTGAATTTTGGATTATTATCACTGATGCATATAAGCAGCCTTTTATCTATGTATATAGGCAAGGTGGAAGAAGTATTCAGATCCTTTATTAAAGTAAAAGTAGCAATACCACTCTGTAAAAATCCTCCATTACAAGTAGAGCCTTACTGTTTAAGTATAAAAATAAAAGTACCTACTATGCAGGCAGCTAGGCTTCTGGCAGCATTGTATGGTTATATAGTATATTATTGGATAATTTTTCCTGATGCATTAACATGTAAATATCATTTTAATGTGATAGTTGGCTGAGGTGAACCTGATTCTAGCTTATTTTTCTACTGGATTGTTCAAGTTACTGTATTACAATGCATCCTTTTTTATTATACTCAGGTTTTTAAAATCTGAATTTGTAAAGTGACTATATCAAATAAATGTAGTGGAGTAAAAGTATAAAGTAGCATGAAATTAAAATGCTCAAGTAAAGTACCTCAGAAGTGTACTCAAGTACAGTGATTGAGGATGTGTACTTACTTGCCACCACTGTATATAGGCTACAGTTGGGTAGCCTGATATGTATTAACTGATCTTATGTTCTGAGAAAACATTTTAATCTGAAAAGTAACTAGAGCTGTAGTCTCTCTGTTAAACTCCTAATGAAATGTACTGAGATAATATAGCCTTCTAATAAGGTTACTAAAAGCATCCACTTCCATAGAATCATTTTCACACTTGCTTATCAGCAGTAAATGCTAGGATATCCCACCCAGAATGTGTGCCTATGTTCGTTTTTTATGTAAATCACTGCAGTTTGACCTTCTCTGACATATTTAACCTACTGAACAGAAATTCAGTGGTTCATTTCCCAGAGTTCTTGCCAGGGGTCAGCCTGTGAGGCAAGGTTAACTACTTGATAATATTTCTAAAGGGAGCCATAAACTGTGCATTAAATATATGGGACGGCCTTAAGGCTATTGAGCTACCTGACAGACCGTGAACAATGGAAAGACACTGCAAACGCTCTTCTTTTGTTGAATGAATATGTCTGTTTTGTTATTTTGAAAACATCAAAATGACACATTTACTTGCTAGTACACTGTAAACTCTAACCCTTACATATCTTGAACTGACTGATTACGCAGGATTTGTGATAGCAGAAAAATATTTGTAACTTGTCTTTCGTGTGTGTGTATGTGATAAGAAGCATGGGCTATTGATTGACAATGAAATACGTGTATCTAAATGCCCCTGGGTAGCTCTATAGTGCCTCACACTGTGCTATTTTGTCCCTAAAATGCTCATGGGAATTGGCAAGTATTCAGTGCTCAGTTGTGGGAAACAATGTTGTGGGTCATTAGTGTGGGACTGCTAAAATGGCAGCTTTTGTCTATAACTAATCAACCCACAGGACCAAAACATTTGGCTATGGAATAGGGCAGTACCTGTATAGTTCAGATAAGTGTCACTGCAATCCAAAACAATAAAAAGTTCATCACAAGAATAAATAAATCAATTAATGAATAAATAAATAAAAATACGCTTTTCAGTGGAGACAAGATGAAAGCGTGTTTTCAGCCTTTAAAGATTTATTTGCTCCATCAAGGGTACAAAGCAGGCAGGTCCAAACAGTCATACTGTACTGTAGTGTGGTTTTTTATTTCTAAATCCAGACTTCTTAATTTATTTGTAAAACAATGTATTTGGGCTATCGAGTCACAATTTAATGCAGTAGTGGATATTAATTATGACTTCTGAACACTTTATGAAAATGTGTAACAAATCTTGAATATTGTACAGTTCAGTAAAACATGCTACGGTATGTGCAGAAAAAATAACTCTTTAAAACATTTTTATGTCCTTGTTTGACAAGAGTAAGCATGGTTTGCATCTTCTAATAAATAAATAAGATGCAGGGAAATATGCTGCAAATATATTTAAATATAAATACACAGATATGTTTACTTATGGATACATTCCAACAGTGCTTCTATAAGGCAAGAGACATCGCAGTATTTATTGCTGCCTAGATTTTCTTGCTTTAGTCATCCGATGGTGGGATACCCAGAGTGCGAGTGCTTACATGGAAATTCTCTGATGGAAATGTGCAAAACAAGCAGTTTCTTGCTTTTACCACATAAAGCATTTAAAAGAACAAGGCAAAAAGTGAATCGCCACCAAGCTGCAGCATCATCAGCTCACAACAGCAATGAGTGACTAGCACAAATAATCCACCGTATTGTCTTCTGTATATTGAATTTGGTGTATTAGTGTGTGTATGTTTGTCAGAGCATTTATGGTCTTCTTTACAACTTTGCAGGGCCTCCACTGAGGAACAGTGAACGTCACTCATTTACTCAGTCAACTGAATCTGTCTTTCAAAAGAGCCCTGCCTATGAGAATAATATTTTTTTAAATATGCAATGTTTTGTAGCCTAGTGATACACAAAGTTAGACTTGAGTGGTGCCAGTTTCACTCTTTTCTTTTATAGAAAACTTTTTTACAGTACATTTTTGAGTATTTGGCAACCAGCACCTCTAAAGCACACTAATTAACAAGTTACATCTTGTTAATTTCAGCCATACAAAAAGTAAAGTGTAAGAATGACGCTTCACAGTTTTACTTGGGTTTATGTGCCAGACGGTAACTTCACCTTTAGTGTACAGATGTGAGCGCGGCATTGATCTTCTCATCTATCTCTCAGTTAGTAAATGAATAGGTGTATTTTTGAAAATGTCACACTTTTCCTTTAACCATAGTTGCATGTGCAGATATTGCAGAAAGCAAGATTTTTAAAAAACCTTGGCACAGGGGCTCTCTCTCTCTCTCTCTCTCTAATGTGCTGTAAAAGGTAAGAGCATCAGTATACTTAGCAGTCAGTATAAGAGGAAGAGAAGAAGGCTGCTGCTTTGCAAATCTTTTATGGAGGTAGGAAATGCATTCCACAGGTTTTATAGGGGTTAAGGATACATAGTGTTTTGGTGAGTAATGTTGAATGCAAATGTATAAGGAAATTGTCAAGGTACCTTTGAGTGTATCACTCGAAATGTAGTTAAAAGATGATAGACAGTTACTTATCGACCGTCTCTTCCAGCTAACCCAGAGTTTTGAACCAGCAACAACCCACTAATGAGCCCATAAGTCAAACATTCCCAGGGCTCAGCAATATTGCAATTCATATTCAATATACAACGTGTGTGCTGATACTGAAATAATAGGCTTCACTTTTCAATTCACCATTGTTCTTTGTTGTTTGGGGGCTATGAGGATGCAAATAGCCAAAAGGTGCAATTATGTTACAACAGACAAGAAAGAAAATCAATGTAGTGGGTGTATATTTCTATCTAATTCAATATATAGTGGTCACTATTCATATATCCGTCACTGCAAGCTTAGACAAAAGCATAGCATTATTTATTGAACAAATAACTTATATAGTCCATGGTTACCCTAAGGAAATCTTTGATGTCATTCTTTATGTTCGTGCTAAATAACTCCTACCCCATATTCTATTTAACTTTTTAGTTGAATACAAGAAACAATAAGTGTTTCATATATTGAAAGCAGAGGAAAAAGGTGCATCGTTTATGCTAATTACATAGAACATACTGTACAATACCTCTCAAGTTACACCACCATGTTCCAAAATGCAAGTCTAAATGGATTATAATTTTGGATATCAAGTTGAAGTCAAGACAGCATTGCTAAAAAGTGACATCTCTTTAAGGTTCTTGTTAAAAATCTTGTTGTGGGCTTTCTGACTCAACTGGAGATGAGCTTGAGCTTTCTGTTGAGAGAAGCAAACGTGCAATAATCGATTCAAGATTAGATAAGGGCCTGATCTCCTTGTATCAAGGCACACACAGGCAGTAGCGCATGCTCACAGTACAAGCTCATTTGGGCATGTACAAGCTGTGGTAATTTCGTGATCAGAGGCAAGGGATGATGACCTCCAGTGTAGTTGTGAAAGGGAGGTATATAAGGAGGTATGCATTAACAGTAGATGTGGCAGGGAGCTGGTCAATAAAATCAGGTCTTTTCATCTCCTGTAAAAGCAGTGCACCTCCCACCAGGGCGTAATGGCAGTCATATAATGGAAAGGAGAGTCGACCCCAACTAGAGGTAAATCATGTTCTTGTGTAGGAGGTGCAGAGCCACCCAATATATAAATATGTGACACCATGAATGTCAATACGTGCTCCAAAATATGGATATACAACACCCCAATTTATTTTAGGCTCCGTTCACATTTCTTTAAATGCTGACTGGAGACACTGATCCACACAATAACCACATGGAAAGATACAACAGTTTCATCTGTTGCATGTACTTAACATAACGGTGCATTTATTTTCTTTGAGCGGGCTGTGCTGGCACAGTTTTAAACCAGAAGACATTGAGTTTGTTTACATGCCATGCACATTATTTTTATCGGAGTACTCCAGCTAGCATATTCAGTTTTCTCAAAACCAGGATAAGGGCTTATTTAAGTTTCTGAGACCATGATGTATACTAACCTACGTAAAATCCTCTTAGGCCACATTGAGCTCCCTCCATTGTACCCTATCCTTGACAACATGTTGAGCCTCATCTCAAGTTAAGTTAATCTTGGCTAGCTCGTCACTCACAGTTCTGTGTCAGGTCATTTTTGGTCTTCTAGGTTTTCTTTTGTCTCAGTGCATCCTTTGGTATGTGATCTGCCTCCATTCGAAACACATGGCCCAGCCAACACAGATGCCTCTGCCTTATTTCAGTGATGATGGGTTTTTTTGTATAATGCTCAGCGATCCATTGTGGATGCTGCAATTCATATCCGGAATACTCCAAAAACCCAATCATAACTGGGATACTTGTGCATGTAAACGCACCCACTATTAAAATGTTAACTGACAATGGCTGTGCTCTGCCTTGACAGCCTGCCACATGTTGCCTAGACTAGAATGTAGGTGGCAGAAGGTATTGTGAAGAGTTTCTATTAGATGATAGTCAAACAGTGGCATGTTTGCCAAATGCTGTGGCACACTGCTTGTTGAGGATAAGCTCCACTAATGTGTAATTCTAAATTTAAACACTACTACTGTCTGTTAGCAATCATTCCAGCAACACTTTTGATTAATCTTTAGAAACGTTTCAGTGACAATGGCAAAGACAGTGAAATACATTTTCAAATCTCTATTGTTTGCCAAGCATTTACATTCATGTGGCAAATATAAAGAGCGTGGATACCCTACCTATCTAGCCTATACTGGCACTGACTTTGTCAGGTTTGGAGAGCACAAAGGATCTCTTTGCAATCCTGTTGGGCAAAAACCCCCAAAAGGCAGAAGCAAATAGCAAGCAAGTGCTGTATCATTTTAACTATTAAACTTGATAGTCTTGAATTTGAACAAAGCACCACTTTAACTCAGAGATAAAAGATGTTATGACTGGTGCTATTTTCTTCAAGTAGGTATTACTATAGCTAGTGTAAATATTCTGTAACAATAAAAGAGCTCTGACATTTCTCTTTATGCTAAAGGGTGAGTACAGCAGGGGGAGAGACCAGTCCTATTTTGATGAGGCAGCAAACACACATAGAGCACAGCAGGTTATCTGTGACCGCTGTGTCCTTATAAACACAAAGCGATTATGCCGAAGATGTGATAGAAACATTTAACCAACATGTCCTTGCTTCTCTCTGCAGTGTTCTACCGGCCTTCGGGCAAAAGCAGTTGAACAAAATAATAGAAAATTACGAGGAAGCATTGTGTGGAAAGTTTTACTGTAAAGCAGGATTGTTTTCCTAAAAAAGCTCTGAGTGCAAACTGGCTCAGTCTTGTAACAATAATGGAGATTATACAACATCCATGACTTAACAAAAGATTCACTTATTTACCGTTTTTCCAAACTAAAGATGGAAACACAGTTGTTGAGGTGTTCAGACAGAAAAAAGTCAGCAGCAAAAAACTACCATTCAACATGAATCATTATTTTTCTTGTGTTCTACATTCTGGTGATATATATATATATATATATATATATATATTCATTATTGAGTTGTTAAGTGGAATGACTCACTAGTTCTTTCTACTAGTGTCTTTAAACAATTAACATAAACACAGGACTCGCCTGAATAATGTAACGACCATATAGGTTTATGTTATGATGAACAGTTTTAATAATTTCAACTTTGTTTCAGAGAAATCATGTTTTGTGTGTCACAGAGCCGCTGTTGCTATGGGGAGGAAAACAATCAGGGGCGCAACACAGAGCGGTAGCAAATTCAAAATGCTTTGTTGCTGAACAAAACAAAGTGCTATAGTTGCAGAATTTTTCCAAAATGATCCCAAATAACTAAAAGTAAATTGATTTATGCTAATGATTGTATTATCATTTTTCCCAAAATCATAATCTTTTGCTTCCACCTGCACTTAGCCGTGCACGTAAAAGAATTTTAAGTTTGGCGATTGGATGTTTTTTGCCGAAATGCACTTTGGGAGTCGTAGTTAACCTCTACTCTGAAATGTTTATATCCACAGGCTTGTACTTTGGACTTTTTATCAAAGAATCAGACATTTTCTAATGCAGTTGTTAAATGTTTGTGCTGTCCATCCAAGTGCTCCAACTGTCAGTCACATTAACATTATCTATGGGAAAAGTAAATGTGACTTTTACTTCTGGAAACTAGGGGCACCAAAAATAGCTCCTCTCACTTTGCAACTCTATTTGGCCTGTTTTTGTTCTTTATTTTTAGGACATTCATTATTTGTATTGATTTCAAGCTTGCACTTCATCATTCTCCCTTGTTTCTAATATCTGGTTACATATGTTGATTATTGTTAAATGATCATAATACTGAAAACAAAGTGATGTGTTTCCATCCATATATTCGTCTTTGTCTGTTCAAATCTGAAGAATGCCAGAAGAGGCTTACTTTTTGTTAACCTCCTCTTGAATAAAATGATTTAAATAAAAAGAGTATGCATTCTTGCACGCGTTTGCCTCTCAAATCTGTCTGCTCAGACCTTGAGGAGATAGTGTACCCTCTTCCTCTTTCAGTATAAATGAGTATCTGGGCACACATCAGTTTTGAGGTCTGAGATGCATGTGCACAAGAAGCAGAGCCATGTATTATATGTGCATGTATGTCTATGTGTGTGGTTGTGTGTGGTGATGGAATCAGGACACACTTGGTATAACACAAAGAGCCATTGCCCGCGAGCAATGGGCTCAAGCCTTAGAGAGCCATCCCAGTGACAGGGCCGGGGGTCCATGGAGCTAATCAGACCCCTGGGACATGCTGCTCAGGCAACAGTTTTTGTTGTTGATACTTGGGGATTCTCTACACATAAGGACAAAGAGGGATAAAGTCTGAAGGTCTTTCTCTCCCCCCAGCTCATCAGCCACCTTTGGCTGGGTGCTGACTGCAGGAATTCATGTGCTGGTATGTGTGAGTAAATAAAGTTGGCAGCTTTCTCTTAATTGCAAATAGTCTCACATCTCTGAACTGATTGACTCAGTATGTTGAATGCATGATACAATGTATAAAATTATGAAAAAAGTGGCTACCATGTCCATGACAGCAATATTTACACAGACTAATTTAATCCATTACTTGAAAATCCATAGTACTGTATTCTAATTAAATAAATACATAATATAAATATCCTTCTACTAACATAAAAGCTTCTAAAAAGTTATACTTTTTAGAAACTGGACAATTAAGTAACATCATCACTATTCAAAACCAAAGAACCAGACCCCTTTGACATGCTCTCAGGCAATAATTAAAAATTAGCCAATTAACCTAACCTAACCTGCATGTCTTTGGATTGTGGGAGGAAGATGGCGTACTCAGAGAGAACCCATGCTGGCACAAGGAGAACATGCATGATCATGACATGCTAATATGAATAAAATTAGGGATGGGTGATATGGATAAAATCCTCTATCATGGTATATGAAATCTTAAATTGTGATATTGATATACAGTATATTGTGATAAGGTATTTTTTGCGAAATCAATCGAAAACTTATGGATACAATTCCTAGACAGGTATGTCTAGGAATTAAAGATTAAATACCTGACAAATCAAGGTACAATAATCATATACAAATCCAAAATGACCATACAGCACTCATTGATTTGAAATTATTGCCGTCAAAGGTCTAATACAGATATATTAAAGGGATAGTTCTTTGCTATTGCAAATCTCTGATACTTGGCAAATTTATATCATCTCATGGTATGAGAGTAGTGAACCAGTATTATAAATTTTACCCTATATATAACTTAACTGTGTGCTTTCTTGTTTCACTTACTAAAAAAATGAAATAAAAAACAAAAAAGTGCACATATGCTATGATAAAGGCCTTTTCACCCAGCTGAAAGATCACACCAACATGGCTCCTCTAAGTGCAATTATATTACTCACACCATAATCTGGCTGAAAACATTTCCACTCAGGTCAGTCTGTACAGATATACCACTTCTTGTGTTTTATGGAAATCAAATGTCAAAATTGACTGACTGGATTCCACCAAAGCCTCTCCAGTAATCTTGCCCTGAAGCTTCTGACATTCATGCAAAGGTGAAAACAAACTGTCTTTGGTGATTGGTGCAATATCGCCCTAAGAGTCAGATCAACTGCCAATCAGTGATCATGCAATATAGCTGGGATTCTGATCTAGATTTTCTCAGTTGAGTCTGCTTCTCAGGAACCAGAAGAAGAAAGAAATAAGCAAGAGGCTAAATCCAGAATAGGAATGAACACATGCATAATGTGCCAAATCAAAGCCTATTCTATATTATATTTCATTGTCTTCAGTAGTCGTATGATATTTATATATTCATTATTGACGTGATAGTGAGCAGCTGTAACGAAAGAGTATTTCAGTATTTCTGATCTGATTATATATATAGGTTCAAGTGGAATAATGCTGCAGAGCATGCCCAAAGATGTGTGGTTAATAATGCCAGTCAAGGATAAAATGCAATAACTGACAGATATTAACTGCCTTAAAGAAATTCTCACACTGTACATGTGTGTCCTTGCATGTCGCAATTAAAATAAGTAGAACTTAAAATAGTCTGTATCACTGCACTCCCACAAACATGTATACATGGTACAGACACAGGGAAGAGAGTGGTACAAAGGATGACAGAAAGGAGAAGAAAATATGCTCCCATATTTCAACAGGAAGAAAGAACTATATATCTACTAAATATAAGATTTTTTTTGATGTACTTCAGTCTTGACATATTTGGGTAGTTGTGAGTTTGTTAGTCGAAGTGTTATAAAAGTAAACTATGTGGAAAAAAAGAAATATCAAACTGGGCTCACTGCCAATTGCGCCACTGGCAGAGTACATTTTAAAACAGCATAAAGATATCTCAGAACAAAGTTCAGATCATGTATCGCATCCTCTGAGACCAATTATCCGTTTTTCCATCTTAACCATGCAACTCTCAATTTCCTCTCATTTCAAAACAAAACACAATAAATTGTGTGAGGCACCTAAGAACTTTCTGTGTTTTGAAATGTAATTTTTAAGAAATGTCGACAGTAAAAGTAAAAAGAAAAAACGTACTTTATTATAAAAGCATTTTTGTTGTTCTTTCAGACATTCATTACTGCATTTATTTCCATATGATCAAAGAAATATCTATTATCCTCTTGAAGTTGGATTGTGACAATTGTTGACTGATATGTTTTGTCATGCCGCAATCAATTGTTATGATAAAAAAAGACCAAAGAGCAAGAGTTGAATCAATCATGGATGACGCATGTGTATTTCTTCACTCTGCTCCTTCTACGTTGATGCCGAACAAAAGAGACACATTATAAGATCATGAGTGATCTTGTCATGTATGTTAACATATAATCCATGCTGTATCCATGTAAAGAGTACAACATGGCCTGCACTTCAACAATATGTAACAATTGCTCTTGAATAAAAGTTGTGAAAACGTAAGCCAAGTACATTGCAAGGTCTTAAATCAGTGCTCGACAGCTCAGGTGTTTTATTTGTCTACCACTGTGATTTGTACCTCTGGGAGACGGAATGACACCCTTTACCCTCCTTCCACTGTCGACCTTGAGCAGGAAAACCAGAGGAGGGATTGGGATTGGCTTCAACCCAAACTTGAATAGTCATCTGTCCTCCCCAATCAGTCAGCCTTTCTCTCTTAAAACAAGGGCAAAGTACTGAATGAAAACATACAGGGGGAAAACACGGGCGTCGGTGTAAAACAAGAGAGAAGCCGATCTTGCCAAAAACTCCAGGGGTTAACAGGAAGCCTCTCTGCTTGTTGGATGCACCATCCCTGGAGAGATAAATAAAGAGATTTGTTCCTGAACACATGTTGAGATATGAAGTAATGGTTGTGAGAAAGAAATATTTGGTAATGCAGACATGGGTAGCAATTTAAGACTGGGCAAGAGTCTATCAGCAAAGGTCAGCTCTGACGTCACTTGAATCTACATGTGCTTGTCAATTATCCACTCGCCAAATGCCCCCCGACCACATGCCTCTATCCAATTTGAAAATTCGTCTCCGCCTGCAGTTGCATAAAGCCATTATTTCTCAGTAAGTGGACTACTACTCAAGCAACCATTACTTTAAGCGCTGTATGAATGAACCCCACACATTGTCACTATACTAAAGTATGCCAGACAAAAATGAAGCCTCAATGATGCATTGTTTTCATTTAAAGCACTAATCAATATTTTTATGTCAATAACGGAAAAAATTGCTATTTGTAATATAAAAGGTGTCACTCGGAGTGACAAATCCACAGATAATATCACCAACTTTGCAGTTCCCCTGAGCACTACAGTGTCTACTGTCCTTCAGCTAATTGTTTTGGTTTAAATGCCCAAAACTTTATTGTTTTGGTTCACTCTCACAGCTCTCACTAGCCTTGTCTCCAGATGCAGCAGGTAGCTGTTTTCAGTGAACATGCTCTGATAAACCCACTGTACGCTACCTGCACTGCACTAAACAACAGACAGACAAAGTTAGTGACTAGCTGGTGGAGAAAATGGAGGATTTAGCAGCTAACAAGCCATTCCCTCAGGAGTTGGTGGAGCCCAAAACAGAGCTAAAAGGACAGTGATTACAGAGTTAAAAGGAGAGTGAATATGGGTTTTTATTCATCAGGAGGAAACAAACACAACTCTAAATGAATGCTAATGTTGCTGTCTGCCGGGCATGTAAGCAGGCCAATGTTTGCCATAATCAACTTTATATAGTGATAATATGTCAGTCAGTTGCTGTGTTGCCCCCAAATGGCCAAAAAAATCAATTATCAGAGGTTTAATCATGTAAACTCATGACCTGCAGGTTATGAGTCAAACTGTACATTAGCAGCTTGGCTACAATAAAAGGCTGAAAACAAAAACCAGTAACATCAGTTTAAACACTGAGAACAGGGTTACAACAGATAAGAAGGATGTGACAGTTGCCAGCAGTCTGGTTCAAAAGATACTGGGCTAGTCAGGACAATATGGGGAGAGTCATGTACATCAGTACTACTCCCATCAAGAGGTTCAAGCTGATGGCTTCTCCTTGACTTAGGTGTCTGAGGCAGTTGTGCTTGAGATGCTCAAGAAGCTCAACTGCTCCAAAGCAACTTGCTTTGATAATAGCTAGATTCTTAAGAGATGCAGCTGAAATCATTACTCCATGCATCACCCATATTGTAAATCTGTCTATTGAGCAAGGTCTTTTCCCCAGTGATCTTAAACTTGCCAGAGTGATTGTTCTCTACAAGAAAGGGAGTAAACTTGATCATGAACACTACAGGCATGTTTCTATATTGTGTAGTCTGTCTAAGATCATTGAGAAGATAATTTTTAATCAGATTGATAACTACCTGTCCTCACACACTTTACTGTATGAATTTCAGTCTGGCTTTCAAAAATCCCACTCCAGCGACACCTGTTTACTGTATTTAACTGACTACATTAGGAGGGAGGTAGACAAAGGGAATTTTTGTGGTGAGGCAATGTTATCTACAGAAGGCATTTGATCATCTAAATACATTTTTATTCTATCCAAAGATATGGTCCACACAGAACACAGAACAGAATGCACCATACAGAACAGATGTGGGATTAAGCTGTAAACAACATACATTTCTGCACATAGCCACACTTGGTTTTTGATCCACATGCTTCCACCTAAGCACCTGTATGTTTAATTAATGTGGATCACTCAATAGTCTTTTTCGTTTCACTACAGCTGGTTAAACAAAGACAACGATGCCACATTTTCTCAGCAGACTGGAAACATGCAAAACAAAAGGCTGTCTCCACATATGAAAGCTTCATCAAAGTCTAAAGCGACAGACCCACAAATTAGCAGCTGAATGATGCAGGTGACACATTGTTTCTGATTTCTCCGTGCCATTTTGCCTAAAATAGAAAGAAATAAACAGTAGATGAGTGACAGAAGACATTCACAGCATAGTCCTTGAACAGAAACATACTGTAGTAGAATAAAATGACAGATATTAATAAACAAATCATTTTCAAATACTAACTACAAAATAATACATTTAACAGCATCATGAATGATTCAACATAAAACACTGTTACTATTTCTTAAATGATATTGGATGGGATCCCTTGCTGTATTATTTATGTAACTCTTGGCAAATGGCATATTTTTCTAAAGATTGCATGAGAAACCAAAACACACACCTTGCATGTTTTTGTCAGTTACCAAAACATGTACAAACCACATAACATTAGGCAATCTTCAAAACAAATCAATCTGCCCAATCTGGAATGGCCAGTTCCTCCTGCACTGCAGTACCTGATGTTGCTGATACCCTGTTGACGTCATATGCGATGGGCGGTCAAGATGAGAAAGATTCCCATGTTTATGATGTTCATGTCATTGGACAACTCAAGAAAATTAAAATACTGTGCATTTACAATATAACACTATATCCATTAAATGTAGGTTTAGTTACCTGGAATGATGGACATGGCGGACAAGCGAGGCATGCCTGTTTGTTAAGTTTTGAAGCACTTGAAGCTTATTAAGTGGAAAGTATATAGGAACTTTCCAAAAATTCCAAGTTTCCTAGTGGTAATTATAACTTGAATGTTGACTCCGATATGACCTGAACACAGCATAACTCTTACACTGTTGGCTTTGGGAGGTTGTAGACAGCCAATTGCTTCCTCTGATACAAACAGACTCACCAGTGAGGAGCTTCTTATTTTAGGGTAACACTGGTTCGAGCAATCTTTCCTGGATCTGATCTACCTCCAAAACAGCCAGCCAGTAGGAGTCACCAGTGCTGCAACAAAGGTGTAATCCCTCACTTGCTTCCCACCCCAAAACATTGGCAGTTCTCAACTCCCCCAAAACTACTGTTTCAGGTATATTACATTAAAGCTTGATAATGACAAGGTAATATCAGGTTATGTAAATATTTCCCTGTTACTACCATGTTATTGCTTAGATTTTCTGCTCTAATGAGATGTTTTGTTTATGCCCTGCCATCACCCTCTTAAAGAAGATAAACGCTAATATTACCAACATTTGCTCACTGTTATAACCATGATATTACCAGGTTATCATTATTATTACTGTCCTATAGGACATTCTGTGTCAGCTGTATTAACTTCATGTCATCCTACTCCCATATCAAGTATGGTGTGCCTCAAGGTTCAATTCTGGGTCCAATACTGTTCTCTTTATACATGCTTCCCTTGGGTGATGTCATCCTCTGACATGGGATTTCTTTTCATTGTTATGCGGATGACACGCAGTTGTACCTCTCTGTCAAGCCCACTGACCTTAGTACACTGAGTTCTCTGCAGGATTGCCTGTCTGACATAAAAAACTGGATGTCGATACATTTTCTTCAGCTCAACTCAAATAAAACTGAAATCCTTGTTATTGGGCCCCAACATATCACTAAACAAATACTGCCATCTACTGGTAACCTGTCACAACATTGCACTGATTTTGCCATCAGGGCCTTGAGGCTCTGGAACAACTTGCCCGAAGAAATTAGGTTGTCTGACTTTACCTGAGCTGTCTGTTTATTTTATTGCTTTCATGTATTTTATTTCTTTTATATTTTATCATTCACTGTGGTATTGTATTTCTCTTTTTGTTAAGCACCTATACTTTGTTTTGATAAGTGCTCTATAAATAAAGTTTTATTATTATTGTTATTATTATTATTATTATTACCTGTGTAATTACCATGGAATTACACCAGTATTGACTCAATGTGATATGTACAAGCTTTTCCAACAAGTACTGATCCAACGTTTCCAACATATTTTTACGTTCCAAAAATACGTTGTTTGTCCATGCCCTCTAGAATGACACATAAACACGTTTTCTGATCTGATCAGACCTCCTCCCTATGTGGTCTTTGTTGCTCTATGATAACATCACCTGACTTCTTCCTTTGCTCCTTTCATAATTACTACAGCCACTAGAGGCACTTGAATGTAAACACATGTTTTGAATTGCTTGTTGAAATGACTGATGCTGTCCTTCTTGGGAGGAAAGTGTAGCTTTCAAGGTAGGTAGGTTTCAGCTAACACTTCTCCAAATTCTCCAATAATTTGAACTTGAAAAAAACCCTTTCAAATATTTTGCCTGAGATACCAAAATATAATATAGTGCCAAACAATCATTGGTAAAAATAGGCCAAGTATAGTGCAAGTTGAAAAAAACCCTTTCAAATATTTTGCCTGAGATACCAACATATAATATAGTGCCAAACAATCACTGGTAAAAATAGGCCAAGTATAGTGCAAGTTGAATTGGCAGAAATATGTAGCTTAAACTATCCAAAACTGCTTTATACTTTTATGGTGAATCAAAAGGTGTAACTCTGGTATCATGTTATTGTACGTCTGTGAAAAATGTACATTCCAGTACAAAAGCTGACTATGAGAACTGTGCAATCACAATAAATAAGTAAGATGATTGATTATACAGTATATTGTGGTTGATAAATTTCTAATAGGTATATATTGAATTATGAGCTACTGCGGTATTTATCTGTCCATCCCTTACAGACACCATCATAACTTAAAATACAAGTTATCGTCCTCTGTAAAACCACACATACTTCATGTACAGCTTCATAATCAGTCACTGTAACAAGAGCTCAGTGAATAATTCTTTGTAATATTGAGGCAAACATGAACAAAGTGATCTGGTAATATTGATGTCAAATCCCTTCCTTATTAAGAAATAATAAAGCATACACAATAACCTTGAGAGAGCCTAACATAACAATCAGCTGGAGTGATGGATGAACTCGACTTTATAGGAAGTGTGCACAGTATAAATGCATTCCATACCAGCTCAAGTTATTTGCTCTAGCATTCACTCGGTTATTCAGTCAGTCAGTAAGGGGAGCAGAGGCTTAAATCAATCCATTAGATCCATCTATCATATCAGTATCTCAGTGGGAGACAAACACTGATAGATCTGCTCACATCAACTGGCATTCCACCTCAAAAATGACTCTTGCTCCTGTGTCTGCCATATGCTCCAGAGTGTACAGTGTACAGAAAGTAAGAGAGAGAGAAAAAGAGAGTATATTTGGGGTTAACTGTTTGAGAAAGTGTGTGCTTCTAGTTCTCCACTTCATTAGTCCTGGCATGACAAGGCATGATAATACATGTTTAAAAATGTATTTGAAAAAAGAAATGCAAGACTGACACACTGTATGTAACAGCAGTGAAAGTGAAAGTGTGCCAATCATAACAACAGTCAGATGTTTTTATGCAAGCTTTAAAATTGTGTCTGGGATAGCCAGTTAATTAGATTGTAATTGCTGTGGGGCATCCATAAGAATACACATGGACCTGGCTTTAACTCCACTGATGAATCTTTATTCCAAACAAGTTTTCCTGTACACTTGTGGGTGTGTATGTGTGTATGAATGTGGTTCTAAAACAGAAATAATATAACAAAATGGAAACATATAACTTTCACTGCATCAACAATAAAACTTGGCAAACTGCTGTAACTACTATTGTATTTCTACACTGATAAAAGTATTAAACTTAAATGAAGCTAAACAGGTGTATGCAGCAGATAAATACAAAGCACTCGATCAAATGAATACTGTTACTAAACCAAATGCAAATACACCATAATACAGCCACAATTCTTATTTGTTTAACATCTGCATCTCTCTCACACTCAATTAGCCCCAATACTCCTAATAAAAACAACACTTAACTTTGAACCTAAACCTTAAGAATACTGGATTTACCCAAAGCTGCACACACAATATACAAAAGAACCAAGTCTGTTAATCTCACACAGAACTAAAAACAATTCTTAACAAATACTTCTGAAAGAAAGCTCTTTGTCTCACTCTTCAGGCAGAGCAGAAAACTGTGTGCTGCCACTGCACAGGTAATTTGTCTCCTCACCTGATTAGCTGATCCTTGACTAGCCAATTAAGCTGAACAGGGAGACTCAAGCCACTACCTTTGATATTCAGAACAGATGTGGGAAGAAATGTAGCTGGGTCCAAAACTGGTGAAGTTTGTTTGTCTCAGAGCTATAAGTTACTCTTGCTACAAGTCTCTATTTCAGTTTGACAGAGGGAGTGTTTGCTTCTCTGATAAATTGTGTGTATGTGTGTGTCAGTAAATGCAAAAGGCTTACATTGTTAGAAGGAACGTTTTCGGTTTGTGGCAATGTAAGTGTTTTGAATACTAAGCAGATAAATTATCTCCAGCTGCCACTGACTTTAATCCGTACATTGAACCCACTTGAGGTTTTCACTTAAGTTGATATACTACTGTATGTAGTGAAATCTGTATAGTGTGTTATTCCACTTGCCATCATATCCAGTCAGGTTTAGTGGTTCACGGGTGCCCTCTGTCAGTAGGTAAATGCTGCTGGTGGCTGTTTAACATTGCTAGTTCATTAGAGATATGCCCAAGGTAGGCTGTAGCTAAGTGTTCCGCACAAATGTAGCAAATTCATATCAGTATGTTCTCTGTATGAACATGCTAGTGTCATGACTTATTGAAATGCAGAAGTGTTATGAGTGAATGTAATCAGCTGGTCATATAATGTGAAATAGTGCACCAGGCAAACAAGCTAGCTAGCTGTTGTGCTAAAATAACTTGTTGATCTTTTATGGTGTGCTGAATCTGAGCTGATGGTGAGACAACCAGTACATATATTCAGTTCCTATACAGACAATAAATGGTAGCACAGAAACAGACCTCCTGTCACAATGCAGAGTCAAGTGGTTGCTTAATTTGCCAGTGTCAGGGGCTTAACTCAGTTACATTAAGCTATATACTTAACTGGGTTAGAGTAAACTAAAATAGTACATTAAACAATTAAGGGAACTCAAACGAACACTTTAGTAGTCTTTGAAATATATTTTAAATATATATATATATATATATATATATATATATATATATATATATATATATATATTTTTTTTTTATATATATAATGTGCATTATAATGTCTTGTCATCTCAGTTACCAAAAGTCCAACTAGGAAAATGAGGAAATATAAACACACTATCCCATGCACATTACAACTTTAACATCTCAACATACAAAACGTTTCCTGTAACCAGGAAAATATAAATATTAACAATCCCATTTGCCTTAAAATGTTCATCCACAATGGCGTTTCACGTCCTCCAGGACATAGTAGCACTGGCTCCATCAAGGTGATCAACTGAAACTCTGAATTGTTCTGCATGTAATATTGTACTTTAGCCTGACATTGCCAGACCAATTTGCATGGTGTTTGTCAACGGGTGCAGACCAAAATGCCTTTGGACGCAGTTGGATAGACCGACAACCAATCAGAGCAACGAAACATGACCAGTGGGGCCAGTTGGTAAATTAACATATCCTGTCAAGTATGGCAAACAAATCTTTCTTAATAAACAAAAGCCTAATGTTAGCCTGTAACAAAAGGGTTAAGTTAGCTAACAGCTAGCTCGCTAGCGCTGGCTGAAGCAAGCTGGCTTTCCCCCTGGGTTGTTGAAACATAGGTATCAAGTAAAACGGCTTCACCCGTTCCCAAACCCTGCAGTGCAACTGCAGCAACTTAACGTTAGCTAGCTAATGGCGGTGTTAATAAATCACTGTCGAATTGACTTCAAACCTAACTGTTAACATTAACCAGGTTTCATGCCGACTTTATGGAGATGAGTGACTGTTATTCTATACTGTCCCAAATTTAATTTTAGGTGGTGTAATTTTGGTAATCAGCATGCCAGAAATAAACTTCAAAATCACAATGGAAGTTTGGTGTACCGTTGGGCAGCCCTGCTGAACAAAACATAACGTTTATCATGGATTTTCTTAGAAATACTATTTAGTTGGTGGAATAAAAACATGCCGAATTGACACTTCTCATCTATTCAATAAATGGTTGTAATTGGCCTGACCTTGGCCTGGTTGGCTGGAAATCTGTTTGAGCAAATAAAACATGAGCTTGCCGATTTGTCTGGTTCCCAGGCTAATTGTACTTGACTGAAGTGACAAACTTCACAGTCTTGTTAAATTTCACCTATAAATAAGGTATTAAAAACATTAAACAGTATTATTTTCTTCCTAAACAAATTAATTACATATAATTTTACACATGGACAAGGAACAGTGTTGTGTAACATGAACCACAAAAATTTGTCAATGAATGAAAAGTTTTGCTGCACTGTGGACAGGGGTCGCAACATTCTCACACTGCATAAAATTTTGGCCTGTAATGGCCTGGAGCTCCATCCATATACAGTAGTTACAGTATACTGGATAAAGATGACCTTGGCCCATCAAGGACATGCTGTAAGGAGGAGCCGGGAAAGGAACGATCTTATGAATAGTGGACCACCTGCTCTACCATGTGAGATGCTGTCAGCACTCAGGTCAGATGCTAATCAGGTATTATAGCTACTGACTATTAAGCCTCACCTTTAAAACCCCCACTGCATTCTCATATCCAAAGGTTAAATGTAAGCATCAACTATTTACATTAAGAATTATCTGTATGTGCAAGAAGAGGTGAGAAAAGAATGACAACATTTTCACTGGTATCCTATGAAAAACCATAGGATACCAGTGAAAATGTTGTCATTCTTTTCTCACCTCTTTTTTTCACATAAATTTGTTTCTCATCACCTGCAGCAGATAAAGTATATGACCTTTTCACCCTTCACAAGTATGCAGAGCTGGTGGCTATTAGAAAAATAGTTGAATCCAAGACACACGATAAAACAGCTGTTGCCAGTAGGAGATGTAAACTGAGCTGTGCTGAGAGACCTCAAGCCCAGGCTTTGAAGGAAAGATAAGGATCATTCAGCAATGAGACCACTGCCTATTGCCTCTGCATATCTAACTCTCATCAGTCTTTGTTGGGCAGCAGCTGCAGTGGAAAAATTGACTTGGTGCTCACTCTCAACTGACATGTGACAATGGAAACCCACGCTGCCACCGATAAGGCACACTGAGGACTAGATTTACTACGTGAAACACGATTCTCGACGAATATGAAAAATAAATACTGTTTTTGCAATTTTGAACATGATATAATGATAATATTTCAATAAAATATATGCAACTTAATTTAATACCAACATATATTAATATATGAAAAGCATAGCAGCCAATAAAAATCAAGCCAAATCTGACAATGGCTACAACAGATGCACTGAAAAAGAGAACTTGTTTATTTAAATTGATTGAGTCAGATCAGGCCTGTGAACATTAGTCATTAGACATTAGACAGGCATCCCATGACTAATCGTAATAGCTTTCATTGCCTTTGAGACCAACTCAAAAAATGAATACATCTCACATGTACATAAAACTGTAGAACTATTATTATAATGTATTAAAAAAATACAAAACAGTTAACAAGTAGCCATGTTCATAATCTTGTAGACATGGCTGTTGCTGTAGAATTATACAGTCAATACAGATAGACATTCAATATACATTAACAGATATACAGTCAATAATTAATAAAAGCTTTTTCAACATCTGTCACAATGACATTATGCCTGTATCTGCAGCAGATTAAATTAGCAGTTTACTCGCTCTGCGTTATTCAGTAAAAACAGTAACATCCATTGACAGCTGAGACATATTGACAATGAATATTGCACGATACAACAGAATGCAGGGTAAGTGACATATAGACGATAAGACTGTATGTAAACATGATATTCACAGTTACACTTGAATCCATATTTTCCTAGTGGAAGGCGTAGCTTAACATTAGGTTGGTGGATACAACAGCTTTGTGAACAATTTCCTCAGTGCCTAAAGCATTCCTGGCTGTGTTGAACAACTTGTGTGGTAGAGCGGAGTTTTGACTGTAATTGCTTTAGTTAAATTTAATACTGTAGTTGTTTGACAGTAAACAAGCATTTATAATAAAAAAATGTGTTCATTGTGTATCAATGCTTGGAAGCATGACCAGACTTACTGTACAATATCTCCAGAATTCAAATTAAAAAGAGATATTGTTCCCTGTGTTTGAATATTTTTAGTACCATATATCCATATTTGGGCTCCTCTATATTATTCCCATTTTGCAACTTTACACATACTGGGCTACAATATGTTTCTTTCCTCCACATTCACAAATCTCAGTACACATTTAGAGATACTTTTACACATTTACAAATCTGATTATGCACACACAGATTGAGTTACAGTAACACAACTCTCCACTCACATTTGTAAATAGTTCTGCTACAATAATGGCATCACAGCAGGGGAGATCACTGCCCTTAAAGGGAGAGAGGTACTGATGTAATTCATTATTAATTAATTACACATGGACAAGAGGCAGTGCCGTACCGCATGAATCACAAAAGACTGTACATCTCGTCCGCAACAGCCAGATTACTGCCACATTCTTACATTGCAGAAAACATTCATTGGCCTGTGATAGTGAGTTCATCCATATAAGTAGTCATACTTGATAAAGATGACCTTGTCCCATTAAGGATATTTGGTCTTGTACACTAATCCCGCCTAATTTCCAAGTGCACACTGGGTTTGCTGCTTGTCAAGCCACAAAAATAACTAAAGTGCATTCCCACACAATGGCTGATATCTTTTTTTTCTAAGTATGTTTTGGGGCATTTGCGTGCCTGTATTGCACACAGACTGTAGAGAGATAGCAGGAAAAAAAGGGGGAGAGATACAACAAAGGTCCCTGGCCGGAGACGAACCAGACATTTGGGTTCACGGTCAGCATCTTAACCCCTGATCCACGCCCCAACTGTGGTTGAAAACTGTAGAAACATTGAAGATTGGCTACTTTGTAGTTCCAGGAAAGGATAAGCTGCTAGGTTGATTTTGTCACCCAGGCCAGCAGAGTGGAGCTTCAGGTGGGCATCTGCAGCACCTGTTGTTGTGGTAGCCCAGGACTGCCCGAGGTTTCAGCAGCCATTGGCAGTCTTCAGGCTTATGTGTTCCTAAACAAGGAGAAGGATTGTTTTACGAATGAAAAGTTATTCCTGCATTCCTTTAATTTGACTGTGGATCAGTTGCAACCTTCTGGGAAGGGAAGAGATCTGTATTTTGCAGACAATGTCATGCAACTGTTACTGCATGTAAGGCTGCATGCCTATGGGGACGGTTACAGGTTTTAAAGACTTTAATTCTAACCCCAAAACAGTACTTGGTGCACTGTCTGTACCTTCTCTAATCACCCCCTGCACTCCCTGCCATCACCTTATGTCATCAGACAAACTTGACAGCTTTCATTGGGAAGTGAGGAATACAGTGCTCAAAGGACCAAAGGGTTCTACAGTAAAACATCTGTTGCGATGGTTTGGAGCTATACCTTGTGTCAGATCACGTCACTGGCAATTACTTTAAATTGCTTTGGTGTACTACTGTGCAATGTCTGATATAAACTAATTCACTACCATGGTACCTGTAGTGCCTATGACTGTCAACGGCAAAAGCAGTAACCACAGACATGGCTTGATAAGCTGTTGATGGGTGATGCCACAGAATTTCAGGCAGCAGAGTTGTTTAACATGAACAGACTGTTGCCTGACTGCTGCTGTTTTCTAAAGATATAACATTTTTTTTTCTCTTTTGTCAGATTTCTGATAAGCTTCAAAACTGATGTGATCATTAAAAAATAAATGGTATGCCTTGTGACAAAAACATTTGAGAACCACTGAGCTAGACTAGCTAGCTAGCTAAAGAGCCCTCTTCTTCACCAACCTGAGCTTGTAGATGAGGCAGTGGCACACAACATGATTTGTGCTGCGCCACAACGACTTTTCGTCAGGCGCAGTGCGCTGAACCCAGCGCAAATCACTCAAGCCATTGGAAATAATGGGTTTCAGAGTATAGTAGTGCTGTTGCCCCGTTGTGTCTGAAAGGACTGTGACTCATCTGCTGCAACAGCAACAGGAGACAACTCTTCCTCCACCTCCTTTAGCTTCGCCTGCGCCTTGTTGCCTTCATCCTTTTTCTTTTTGAAAAAGCTTTTTATATCCATAGCATTCAAGTCTTGCCTTAGTGAATTAGCTAGCTAGCTACCACCAGATGCCAACACTGACAAGCCCTGTAACAGGTGCGCTCTCTCTCTCTTTCTCTCTCTCTCTCTCGCTCACAGCAAGCGGCAACCAGGGGCTGAAAAATAAAGCCAAAAACTGCAGTTCTTTGAATAGCCACTTGAGGCTGGCTCCAAATCAAGTCAATCCCCATAAACCCCCATGTTAAAATGCCCAACTTTACAGCAGAAATAAACATGTTTACAGCCTGGTAAAAAACGGTTTTGGGCTCTATAGCTAATTTCCCCATTCATGATAACTGAACAGGGGGTGAATTTTTATATAACTCACCCCTTTAAATTAAATTAAGGCTTAAAGTTATGGATAATTAAGGGCGTGACTGTTTTGAGTGACAGCTGGGTGCTGTCACAGGTGGCTAGCCGCAGCAACCAGGCTTCATTCGGCCCACTTCAGCTCCACCCACGCTCCACCTCATTTTTGGATTAGCCGGGAGTTAGGTGGATGGCGATGGCTGGAGTCGCCACACTGAGATTCACAATGGCTCTTCAGAAACATATGTGTGACGTCACAGAGAACACATCCATGTTTTATACAGTCTATGGTGACATAGCTTACTACCTGCAGTAGTAACCAAGCGTTACTTCCAAAGGTGCACATTATTAACTAACTACATTAATTAATGAATTAATTAACCACATTGTGGGGTTATAGGTTAGGTTATAAAGGTATCATATATGTAGCTATCACATGCATATTTATCATTTCAAAGCGAGTCAGCTGGAAACATTAAAAAGTCAGCAGAAGACAGTGTTTTTACCCAATTCACAGAGCTAATGTTAGCTAAATTAGCTAGCTAGCTATGGTAAAATCTGCCAGCGATAGTTTTCAGCTGGTAAAATAGCTGTCTGAAATCAAAGACCCATTGTTTAAAAAATTACAAAAAATTTCAAGTGGCAAATCTGCCAACATTACCACTGTAAACTGCATATGTGCCATGCAAGACAGGAAAGCTTGACAAGCATAGCAACACTAATTAAGGGGGCAGAGCTTAGCAAATGGTCAAATGTAAGATTGTATGTTTACCCTTGTTTATTTGCAATTCATGTAAAAATAAATTCATCATCTGAGCACCAAGTATGTCCCGATTGAAAGCCATGCATTTGTGTGAGTGACAAAACGACCCCATTAACCAAATGTGCTCTGAAAATCACACTTTCTGTCTTGATGGATACTTGAGCATTGCTCGTAAATGGTGGAAATACATTGTAGAAGCTGGCACTTGATTAAGTGCAAATACTGTGCCGGTATTAGGACAGACCTTTTATTTGAACCATGAAAAAAGACAGACATAAGCAGTTTGAGTCTCACTGTTATGTGACAGAAAGCAGTAATGACAGTGATATATACTGTATATATATCCATCCATCCATCCATCCATTTTCTACCGCTTGGTCCCCGTTAGGGGGTCGCGGGTGACTGGAGCCTATCCCAGTGACTTCGGGCCTTAGGCAGGGCACACCCTGGACAGTGGCCAACTCGTCGCAGGGCGAACACAGACACAGACAAGGACAGACAACCATTCACTCACACATTCATTCAATACGGGCAATTTAGAGTTATCAATTAACCTACACATGCATGTCTTTGGACGGTGGGAGGAAGCCGGAGAACCCGGAGAGAACCCACGGTCTGTATATATATATTAATCAAAATAATTGAGAACTGAGTTACTTTCATATGCAAATATTGTTCCTTAGCAATTTACCTTTCATGGCAAGACTCAGAGCAATTTCCTCTCATCTTCTCATTGTGCCACAGCTCCATCAACTATGCTTTTATCAGTGTTTCAGCAGCACAGGTTTTCCTGCTGCTATGACCTCCCAGTTTGCCTCTCCTTGTTCCACAGCGCTGCATTAACCAATCCAGTTTGCCACCGTGCCTGGATTGGTTTAATTAAATCTAGGGGCCTTAACACTGTCATGAATTTCAAAGAGTGAAGGGATGCATGTACGCAAATGCCAAAAGCCTACACCAGCTTGGTCCTTCCAACTAAGCGTTTGATCGTCATTAGTTGATATTCATGCAGTGCACACCAGAGGTCCTAAAATTTAATCTCATATTCTTTAATATTCTTATGTTCATCAGCATATTAATCATAGAATTTAAATCATGGTAACTGATTTGTCTCTAATGGACTGTACAATGCATCTTTATCAGTATTTTTAATTCCTTTTCTCCTCTCAGGTGTTTAAGCTGACATGAGACTATGTAATTAATTCACTTAGTGTATAGAAGACAAGGCAATCAGTCAATGTGAAAGACAGTAAGATTAATTCAGGCTTTTTATAGTGATGACTGCTGGCTGAATATTACATACATTAATGAATTTGTTCATAAGCACTGAGAGAGCTACAATATAATAAATGACTGTAGCGTAAGGGGCTGCATATCATATTTCTATAATGCTGGTCTTCAAAACACCAAGGAGTAATATATATATACTGGATTGAAACCTAAGCCTCACTTAATGCTAGAGTGCAAGTAGCTGTGTGTTTCCTGTGTAATCCTCTGTATGCATTTCCTGGATCCTCCTATTCTGAATTGTTGGGAGGGTGAAGGAGGGAAGGAAAGAAAGAGAAAAGGAGTGAATTACTGCTGAGCTGATGCTTAGTGATGCCTAACACTAATTACATTTTCGCTGCTGTTTTAATGGAGTTTACATAAAGTCTTGTGGCAACCATATGGGTAGAAGAGGTACCTTGTTTTCATTAGATTGATCACTGATGCAGAAAGCACCTAAGGTATTTTTGTATATAAAAGTAATGTATTGGTCAAAAGTCATTCACTATTTCTGTCAATTCAGATTCATCAAATCAGGGCAAGGGAGAACGAGTACAGTATCATATATTTTTTCGACCGTGATAATAAATGCTTTCAGGAAAACCTTTTGCTCCGCAGGATGCTAGTGTGTGTGTGTGTGTGTGTGTGTGTGTGGGGGGTTGATCTATGTGATATGCTTGAAGGACCAGCATGCGTCAACCATGTGGAAATGTGAAGCTACTCTCCTGAGAATCCAGTCTTTGATGTGTGCTCTAATTAACCTACCTCCAGTCTTTGATTCATGAAGATCTCATATGTTCTTACTTACTTAGACTTCATACGACAATTATTGACAGCCTGTGTTGTTGAAAGCCATGCCAAGGCCACACTCTGTTATTAGCCTGTTTTTGCTGCCCCATTTTGCATAAAATGATTAATGATTTTCTTTGTCACATCATATTTTACATATCAACTACGGCACAGGTGAGGAGATGCATTTATTATCCAGCTTCATGGGCAACAGGCTAACAAGGGTTATTTTATATATACATGTATTTAACAATCAGTGCTTTAAATTTGTAAAGAAATATGTCATTAGAGTCTCAATGTCGGATGGCTTCTTGGTCCACCACTTTGGTCCAGACTTAAATATGGCAACACTATTTGAAAGGCCATGAAATTTTGTACAGAGATTCATGGTCCCCGGATGAAGTATATCGACTGGTGATCCCCTGACTTTTCCTCTAGTGCCACCTTGAAGTTAGTTCACCATATTGGTCCACACTGAATTATCTTGGTAACAATTGGATGGATTTCCATGAAATTTGGTACAGGCATTCATGTGCCCCACAGAATGAATAACTTTGGTATCCCTTAACTTTTCATCAAGTGCCATCATCGGGTCAAAAACTGAATTTGTCCAACACTTTGGTTTATCACCATATACCTGCAAAACTAATGACATTCCCATCAGCCTCAGCTGTCCTTTGAGTTTAGTGCTAATTAGCTGATGTTAGCATGCTAACACGTTGAAGTGAGACAGTGAAAATGGTTAACATTATACATGCTGAACATCAGCATAATAGCATGTGAACATTAGCATTTAGCTCAAAGCACCTAAGTACAGCCTCACAGAGCTGCTAGCGTGGCTGCTTAGTCTTGTTTAACTAACTGCTATGCTTCAAGGTAGAAAAGTCATTAAAACATTAAATCAAAAGGGTCACCACGTGGGGCTTCATTTATGTAATAAAACCTACATCAAGAATATAGAGCTGATCTCCCCAGTATCTAGTTTTATGTCACCAAAGGAAAATGGTTTGTCCTAATTCTATTCCTTTTTGTAAATACCTTTGCCATTCTTTCCCTTTGTATTTAATGTAGATAAAGGATGTTACATTAAATATGTCTATTATAAATAGGAGATTTACTCATATTTATCAATTTACTCTGACTTTAGTCTTTCTGTATTAGCTGTCATCCTGGATGGTTAAAAAATCAGCACCTTTATACATAAATGAAGGTTATCACTGGGATTGTGAGAGCAAGACCTTGTTGGCAGAGCAGAGCTGAATTCCTGCATTTCCATAACCCTGGAGTCGAGTCTTGTATTTTTCATAAGCTAATGTTTTTTATGAGAAGAAATAGTAAACTTTAGTCATGTAGATATTCATCTGTTAAAATATTCAACTATGGACATCTGATACATCTTTGCCTTTACATTACTAAGATATTTCTTTGCAGTCTGTGCCTTAGGCACTTTATTTTACTAGCTGTCAATGCTTACTGTAAATGGTAGCTATTTTATGTCACCAAAGAAGCACTATTTAACAGTTTTTGGACTTATTCTATAGCATGTCATTATTACAGATGTGTTTGTGTTTGCCAGTGCTGGAAAACTTCACCTGTGGGATTGGAGTTTTTATGTTTTTGTGTGTTTGAATGGATGATTCAAACGCTATGGACTTGTGTCTGAATATTTTGCACGTACATGTCTTTCTGAATCAACGTTTTCTATGTGTTGCAAATGTTCATAACTTTTTGGATGGAGATACCTTGTCAGCTGGGATTTTGTACATTTGGACTGCAAGTCTCTCCATTTTGAAGGAATAGAACATGCCAACATTTGTTTGTAGTAGGCTTGCTCATCACATGAAATCAAATGACTTAAAAGTCATTTGTGGTGTCAGTCTGGTATGTGTTACAAGAACCTATGTTTCCTTACTGATTTTATCATATTAAATCGGAAGAAGAGAACTAATATGAGATTGGAACTCTGATAGAGTTAGGGCTTACATTTACATATGCAATTATGATGATATGTGAGACATTCTAATACAAAAATTAGTACTAATAACAGTGGATATATTATTGCCACAAAAATAAATAATATTGCTACACTCAATAGCTAAAAACATATGAGTAATACAAAGAGACACAGACAGTAATCTTCCATGAAATTCATAAGCACTTCTGTGGGTGGAAGAAGGAAGCAAACAAAATTATTCCAGTTCTCCCCTCTTACAATTCAAAGTAAACTATAATCTGCGACCATTCTGATTAGACTTTGACTTATTATTATCACATTGAGCAGCATAGCAGAACGTTACTTTTCAGAGTCAAAGCTTAGCATGCATCTCTGGGGATTTTTCTATTTACCGATCCTATCAGTGACAAACCCTTGCACAGCCAAGCCCCAGTGACCATGTTTATTAATAGACAGTCGTCTGCTACTAGCCAATGAACTGCTATTCCCTAAATATGTGAGGGTATTTGGCGACTGCTGAAAGAGAATGTGGGTTGACCAGACTGCATATTGTTTTGCAGCAGTAGATGGAAAATAGAGACTAAGAAACATGAAACTCAAAAATGCTTGCTTGTTCCTCTTCTCAAATTTGATTTAACAGGCACACACACACTCCTTGATTAAATTCTGCCAAAGTGGCCCATACTGTCTATATTGAGTAGCCTCTATGCATCTGTTGATTAACCTTACTACAATCATTGTTTTATACAAGAAACTGAATATTGTAATATTTATATTTAATACACACATAAGGTAATGTATGTATAGTTTATGCTTAGGGGCTGCACTGCATGCGTCCACCCACTGGTGTGATATGTGATATGTGCATCTTGTTTTGATGTGTACACAGCATAATGTTGATGTTAGTCATTAATAAAAAATGGTACCATCTGCTCCCTGCCTGTGCCAGTGCTCTGTGCAGGATATCTGTCTACTCCAGCACTATTATGATGGACAGCTATTCAATAATCCACCACAGAATAAGAGCATGCAGGCCAGCACCAGAAGGTGCTTTCTCCTACTGTGAGCAGTACAGTGACACATGCTCCCACAAGATGTTCGCTGACCCTCATACAATCAATAGTATCATGGGAGCAGGTCATCCACTTCAGGTCTGCTAGGTTTAACTTAGACTTCAGTTAATCAACACAGCAGTTCACTGATTATCCGTGATATGCTAAACAGACTGCGTGTGCTGTGACAGTTGTTTAGAAAGGAATTTGGTGTGATTCATTTGAAGAATTGACTAAATCGAAGTGTAGCTATCAGCATACTGTATCTCTTTCCATCAGCGTAGGCATTCCCACAGTAAATCTCTTGAAATAATCTAACAACTGGTGGCCTTAATCAAGATAAATGTGTTTATCTCAACCTCAATATACTGAACTCACAGAACAAGGTAAAGGAATAATTTGTACATACAGTGATACAAAAGCATATTTTCTCACAGGTGAAAGCGAGAAGTGATAAGCTGCAAAATGGACAGGTTTACATGGTGTATACTTTCAATGCATTTTAATTTTGTTTGCAAGAGTAGGCAGTTTGCTTAAACTCACTGTACTATTTGTACCATAGAGTGTATAAAATGCACCCAATGTCTCCTCCTTGTTCTTCATCTGTGACTGTCCATGACATGTTGCGGGCATTCACTGGCACCGTCAAGATGCATAGTTTATGGTTGTATGTTTTCTTGGGATTAAACAGGATTTTCTGCATGTTTTGAATTTGATGTTTCTCACAGAGTAAATTGTATATTTTCATTAAAGAGCAACTCAACACCAGCTGAAAGTAATTTTTGCTGACCTCCAGTGGTGTAACTTCTCACCTTACTGCAGTGATGTATAAGTTTACTACAGGGTGTGTCCTTGCAACATGATATCACAGGGTGATGTGTATTGCACTTTTTAGTCTATAATGCATGTACACTGACAATAGCAGATGTAAATCAATTACCCACCTCCAGTGAGTCCGATTTTATTTTGGGTACATGGGGGAAGGAGGATTATCACAGAGAATGTTCCAGTGTGATTCATCATGGCTGTACTTGTGCATACTGACTCACTGACGAAGGCAGTTGATCAACAGCTGTACTTAGCATCATTTAGGAGGCCTAGTATTGGTCATCAAGTTTAACATGTTGAAACCTTATTAAACTGCAAGCAATCACAGGTAGATAAGCACTCTACCAGAGCGGGCGAGTCTGCTGTAGCCAGTGATGATGTAGTAGAGACTGGTCCGTGAAGAACTGGCTAGACTCAGAGGACGGAGACAGTGAGTGTAGGTTCTGTGCTTGGCTCGTGTGGCGTGTTAGGCAGAACAGGAAAGGCGGCTGGCTCGTGTAGCATAGCAGACAGAACAGGACGGCAGCTTTGCAGAGATCAGAGAGGATATGGTTGCTGAGATCACCGGCAGGGAATAGCTCTGTGGCAGGGATAGACAAGGTTACAAGAGAGACAACAATAGCGAGTAACAACAACTTAACTTGGTAGCGGCCGTGACAAAAGTGTCATACTGGTGTATAGAGACAATCTGGCGCTGGTTGTATGGTAGAGCCAGGTAGATATACTGTGGAGACTGATTGGATGATGAACATCAGGTATGCCGGTGATCAGCAGCAGGCGGCAAAACCAGGGAGCCCTGCCCAGGCCAGTACACACACACACACAAACACACATACACACACCCAGCTACGAACAGAAGACAGACAAAGAACACAGGGAGAGGAGAGCATGTAGAACACACAAGGATAGGGAGAGAGATGTGGCTAACTATGACACTATCAGATGATATAAGTTATCAGATGTGTGTGGGCTGTCACTGGAAAATGATGGAGGCTCTCCTGGAGTCTTCTGAATAAATACGGTGAAGTGCAAGATTAAATACTCAAGGTTCAGGGGTTAAGAGATGTGTCATGAGATTTCCTAAACCACTCACTCACTGGTTGGTCCAGTTTTTTTGGCTGCTATGCTCAGCCAGTAGATGGTTTCCTAGACTAAAACCCTGCTGCAAATACTCAGCTCATGAGA
Source organism: Siniperca chuatsi (assembly GCF_020085105.1). Lineage (NCBI taxonomy): Eukaryota > Metazoa > Chordata > Actinopteri > Centrarchiformes > Sinipercidae > Siniperca > Siniperca chuatsi. Next base: position 5,717,604 of record NC_058059.1, read on the forward strand.
TTTAAGCCTGCTTTGCAAGGTGTGGACAATAATTTCTACAGAGTCACAAGTTTGTTATTTTTACGCTGAAATCAATATGAATCATTACTGAGCAGTTTGAACAATGAAATACTTGTTATTATTTCAGGGTTTCCAAATGCAATTGTGTGTGTGAAGGGCACAAATTATGGCTTTGTTCAGACTGAAGGCAAATCCGATTTGTTTCTCAAATCAGATCTTTAAGACAGACTGTCCGCACTGTTATTTGCTAGTGATCAGATTGGATATGTGTGTCCAGACATCACCAACCTATCTGCATGGGTTTCTGTGGTAGTGGCATAGGCATCAGTAACTATATACGCTGGTGACGCGGCTGCATGAGAAATGGAGATCCTACTTCTCACCTTGGTGCAGAACTCCTCCGTTGCTGAGTTTGTTTGGTGCAATGGAGGAGGCTGGTATGATGCCTCCTCTGATGCACTTCCATCCCTCTGGATTTGACTATGTCGTTGTGTGTTGCGTTGCGAGTGAAGCAAAAGACACTTTGAAATCTGGCCGGAGTGTCCGGACTGAGACGCATCTGTAGAAATCCGATTGCAATCGCATTTCAAACCACCTCTAAATGTGGCTTGGATCCAAATCGCAAAAATCACATTACTTGTTTTTTTGCTGGCCCGATTTTCTAAAATCAATCTGGATACAATCTGGATATGCAGGGGCAGAGCTAGACTCTCAGCACAGAGGGGGCGGAGCATTCTCAAGGGGCCCTTCTGATAAAGTAATTTTAAAATTCACAACTGTAAAGTAGCTGATATATCCTATCCATAAAAACACAAATTGTCACTTATTGAGCCAAGCAAGCCTACTTCAAACATACAGTGAAGCCACTTTGTTTCAGCACCGAAGACGGCACGCAGCGCTCTGCATGCATCGTTTGACAAATGGTTCCGCGGCACTGACGATAGACAGACTTAGACAGGTGCACTGTCTCAGTACTGTGTCTTTCTTACATAACTTTAACATAAACATAACATAAAATAAGACACCACAGTCTACAACACTATACAAGGACTATTTAAATATAAACCATATAAAACCAGAAAAGATGACAAAACAATACAACACCACAGGCAGTGACACAGACAGGTGCCGAGATGCGGTAAACATGGAGTTAAACAACAGATTAATCTAACATTCTGACTGATTCCTTCATAACCAAAATTTAAGTTAATCATGGATGTTTCACTCACCAACTGTTGTCCCTGCTCAGCCTGCTGTGGACCTAGTTTAGTGTAGGCTAACGTTAGTCCATTTGTGTATTCCACCATCCTCCACAGAACAAAATAATCCAAACAGATTAATGAAATTTGTACATATCACGGCCCCTTTTTAAAACTCTTCTCCATCATGGTGGCAAACCTGCCAACCACTTTGTCTTTGTCAATATTTATGTCCCGCTCAACACACAGCATTTTAGTGCCTAGCTAGATTAAAAAAACACCAATGCCAAACGAGAGCGGATCAAAACGAGGCTTCGTACTAAAATACTGTAGTGACGGCCCACATTTCCCATCATGCCTAGTGCTACCTTCTGCTGTTTTAGGTAAATAAAGGTGCTGACCCCGTTGCTATATGAAGAAATACGGTAGATGAGTAGGGGCCCCTACTGATCGTGGGCCCTGGGGTGGCTGACCCCTCTGCCCCCGTGGTCGCTCTACTTATGCCAAAAAAAACGGATTTGGGCTGGCGAAGAGATTTCATCACAGTATCCATGTGCAGATAAAGACAGCATTTTAAATGCAAACTTAAAGAAGCACTCCACCTGTCACGGCTGGTGTGAGCAGGACAACAGGGATAGGACTCAAATGCACAAAGCAGTCATACTGGTACAGTTCAGGGATTTATTGACAAAGTGAAGCCATATACAGGCAGGCAGACAGGTCAAGTAGCTGGAGCACTTACTGAAGAACACAGGAAACAAGTGGAAATGTGCTGGTGTAAATCTGCAGGGCGGATAAAGAAAGTGGGAACAGGTGTGTTGGCAAGAAAGTCTGAGGGCATCTAGTGGATGGCTCGAGGATGGCAGGTCTCGGGAGTTAGAGGGTAAGTGAGCAGGGGCTGGAGACAGGGACAGAGAGCCAGGCCAGTCAAAACAAATAACTAGACAGTCCTCATGACTCCACTGGTTTTACACATAAAGATCAGTTTACTCTTTATGGTTAGTACTACTGTAAAAACAATTTTATAATGTCTGTGGGCTTAAAGTGATTTCTTAAGTCTGACAAAATAACCCAGATCATGTCATCAGGGTCCTCTTGGATTGGACTTTTTTACAGAAAGCCTGCATTATGAACTGGATGTATGCTGAAACAGTTTTATATTAGTGATTTTGTCCCAGACTTGTTGCTGCACCAGTACATTCCACAAAACCACTAAAATATTGCTTTACCTGACTTGTTATCAGAAGTAATGCTAATAAATAACTTTTCTAACTAGTCTAGGTCACTCTATGTGGACATCAACTAGTGGTTACAACCTAATACCATATTATAAATTACATGTGAGCAGTTTCTTACCATAAACCCAACATTTACTTTCGTCAGCCATGTTTTTCCATAAAATGACGTCAACTCAGCAAGTCGTGTACCAAGATTTTCACAGACTTTCTGAATTGTTGTTCCAACTTGAAGGGGTGTTCACGTCACTTTTACCAGTCGGGAACAAATTCTGATAATTCGGACACCACATGAATGCAGCAAAATGCATCAATTTTGTCTATGGAAGTGCAATACTAAATCACTTGAGTAACACTTTAACTGTATACATCACATGTTTAGTTTTGTAATCATATAATACTGGTATCAAAGTCTGTGACGTACTGTGTCAGCATGACAACTCTAACTATGAGAATAACACAAATGTTCCTCTCTGTTTTTGTACAACAAAATTTCCTCACAATGCAGTATTGCATATTATATGATGTAGGAAAATATTGACAAACATTCATTATACAGCAACTCAAGTCCTGTATGTTCACATTACAGTGTTGCATGTGTTGTTCAAGCTAGGAATGACTAATACTTCCTCAGTGGACGAGGTGACTGTTAAAAGAAATGTCAATACAGAGGCACCACATAAAGTGCATTTAATGTTCACATCATCCACGTCTCCATGTCAGACAGCGTAAAGAAAAGGCAGACTACTTTTTGTCCTCCCTTTAGTCTCTATTCCTCCCTCCAGTCTTTATTTCAGGCTAATGGCACATTGAGGTTAAGGACCATTAGTCCGCTCCCTGGACTATAGCTGCACCTATTATAGTGCTACAGCATAGCTTTCTTCAATGGGCGAACTCTACTTTATCACTGCTTACCCAAGACCTTTCCCAGAAGGTCAGGCTTTTCTAATGACTCGTGACTTGAGTCATGAGGAGGAGAGGGAAAGTGAATGGGGAAAATTGCCTGTAGAGAGAAACAGAAGAGACAGAGCAAAAATGAAAAACAAGGAAGGGAAGAAAAAATGAAGAGGGCAAGGAAAAGGTTAGTGGTGGTGGAGAAGGATATATCACAGGGACAATAATAAGTCTAATGTAGACACTGCTGGATAACTTGGGCAATTTAAAAGTCATTGTGAAGGTTCTTGATTTAATCATGGAGGCATCCAGGAAGACATTATAAATAATCCTAAACTTGAATTTTGACTTCATCGAGTTAGACACATCCAGATTTCCTGATTACACAACCACTGACTTGATTTTGGTGATCAAACTAAGACTGAACTATGTGTATTTATTCTCAACTGAGCAAGGACAATCTCGACAGGGGATAAGAGTAATGAGTCGCATTACATTGTGAAATGAACCTTTGAAAATGAAAACAATATTCTGCCAGTAGGTTCATATTATTGGTGTGGTAAGATTTCCTATTGACTAATTTTCCATCGTTGACTGATGGACGGGGAATGGGAAATCTGAGTACCATACAGTATATGCAATGGTGTAAATTTGCTCAGTGTTGAAATCCTTCACCTTGATTAAATTGACTGCCCTTAGATTCAGTCAAATTCCTCTTTAATGAACTTCACTAATTAATTGCCAGGGAATATAAAAAAGAAAATGCGCAGAAATGTTTAGTACAATTTATATTTTTTATGACCTACTTACAGTTGGTTTCCCCAGGTGACCTGCCTTTGCAATGAGAGGTGGACGAAGGGGATTTCTTACAATTTTGGAATAAAGTGAGGAAGAATTCACAATGAGTAGTAGAAGATATAATTGCTGGAAAACTGTCTGTTATCAGAGCTGGCATATTTGCCAGTCTGAGTTTCTGGAATACCTCACTAATAAAGTGATTTCCCAGCATCCACTCCACCTATAAAAACAGCATGGTTTGCTTTTAATTGTCAACAAGTAAGCAGGATTAACCAACACATGATTTTGTGTATTCTTGTGAAAAATGAATGACGTATGGATGATATTGGATTGGATGGCTGACACCATCTTGGCAGTGCCTGACTCCACTGGCCCCCGGCAAATCCAAAAATGGGCAAAGACAAGGAGCGTGGGTGGAGCTGAAGCAAGCCGAATGAAGCCTGGTTGTTGAAACCAGCCACCTGTGACGGCACCCACCTGTCACTCAAAATGACCACATCCTTAATTATGCATAACTTTAAGCCTTAATATAATTTAAACAGGTTAGTTATATAAAAACTCTAATTAGCTATAGAGACGAAAACAGTTTTTTGTACCAGGCGGTAAACATGTTTATTTCTGCTGTGAAGTTGGGCATTTTAACATGGTTTATGGGGATTGACTCACTTTTGGAGCCAGCCTCAAGTGGCCATTCGAGGAACTACAGTTTTTGGCGCTTCAGGTTGGCTTCAGTTTTCAGCCCAGGAGGTTGCTGCTTGGATCAGAATTGAGCTGGTTTTTGTTATGTTACGCTATTATACCTACAGTACATAGATCAGGCAGGGACAAAGCAAGATGTTGAAAAATTACATTTGAGACAAAATGAAAATGAGTGGGCTCTGATAAAATACTGATTGATGATGGCCATGCAAGATTCAAGCTTGGTTATTTTGGATTGGAGCCCTGTGTGTATAAAAAAACAAAAGTGTTAATAATTGTAAGAAACAATGTGTTGTGAAAACTGAGGAGGAAGCTGAGAGAGGAGAGATACAGGAGGCAGTGGAGAGGCAGCAGAGAGAGCAACACAGAGGAGGAGACATATCTTATTAGAGAGGAAGAGATGGAGAGGTACACCTTCCTGGACACCTCCTTGTGAAGTTATTCTGGACATGTCCAACACCAAGGCGACCTTGGGCAAGACCCACAACATACTGGAGGGAATACATATCCCATCTGGCCTGGGAACACCCTGGGATCTCCTTGGAGGAGCTGGAGGACATGGCTGGAGGAGGATGTCTGGGCTTCTCTGCTTAGCTTGCTGCCACCATGACACAGATAAGTGGTGGAAAATAGATGGATGGAAGGATGGAAAATACAATATCTGTGACATAGAAAATATGAGTAATGCCAGCCAGCTTTCTGGGTGAGCTTATCAGCCATAAGGCATTGGACCACAATGTCTCATAACCTCCACATTTGGTCATACAGGGCACAAATGGTTGAACAAATAGAAGACGGATAAGCAACGGAAAGGTACATGGGAAAAGATACAGTGTCATTACAGGAATATTGCTTTCACAGGTACAGGACACAGTGACTTGATAATGTCAGCTAATGATTGGAAAGTAATTGCTTTCTAATGAATTTCAGTTCTTCCCTGGAATGTCATCTGTTGCCTCTTTGTTTAAGATAACATGTTGATGTGAAGAACTGCTCTCAGTGAAATAATGGAAAAGCATCAGACACATCATTTTGACAAAACTGTGGTATTGCAGTGATGCGAGCTCTGGCTCAAATTATCTTTCCATATATTCTATGCCCAGTTCTGCAGATTTGGAGCATTATCGTCAAAACAGTAGGGAGCATTTCTGTGTGCTTTGGGCAAATTAAAATAAAATTGTGCATTTTATAACAGGCTGAGAATGTAGTATCAGGTGCCAGTCGGGAAAAGGTATGCCAAAGTGAAAGTTAAAACTTGTCAAATTTTTTACATTTTGGGAAATACGCTTATTCATTTTCTTGAAGAGTTAGATGAGAAAATCAGTACCACTCTAATATTTGTCGGTTCAATAAACAGCTACAGCCCGCAGCTAGTTAGCTTAGCTTAGCATAAATACTGGAAATAGGGCGAAGACTTCAGTTTTTGTATGGTATGTAGGGATATGACGTGTTGATTAATGACCTTTACAGGTGCTGGTAGGAAGATTTTGCTAACTTTGGACAGAGCCAGTCAAGCTGTTTCCCCCTGTTTCCTGTCTTTATGCTAAGCTAAGCTGATGTCTATAGCTTCATATTTAGTCGTATCAATCTTCTCATCTAACTCTTGGCAGGAAAGCAAATAAACATATTTCCCAAACTATTGCTTTAAAACAACAAATATATATGCACATACAAATGTAATTTACCACATGACGGTCTGCACAATTTCAATAGAATCTACAGTATATCCAAAAGTAAAACCAAAATAATTAAACTGCAACTGGTTTTGGGGATTTTTAGGCACAGTGTGGCATAAAGATCCAACCAAAATCTGTTCTAGGTTTTCCAAATTGTTGTTCTAATTCTCTAGAAAATAATATGATAAATAAAATAAGTCAATTTCCTACAGAGCCATCACAATAACCACTCAAACAATGATGCTCACCTTTAAATACAAAAATACTCACTACTTTCTTACCAGGGTTTTATAGTTGAAAGCAATTAAAACATGCTGATCATATAACAATATTTAGACAGGCAATATTCTAATATAAATTTTGTGTAGTATAGGAAGAGCACTTGGTGTAACTTGAAGGAAGTGGCAAGTCTTTTGCATCAATAATGGCTTCATTCAACCCTTTGTTATACTGTAAAAATGGGGCTGCACCACCCATACCCCGTCTTACTAATCAGACTTCACCTACATTTTATTTACACAACTATGCACTCATTATGCAGCTTTCCATAAGCATGGGAAAGTTGCAAATTTGGACCTTTTATTTATTAACCTTGAATTTTCCAAGTTGCCAACAAACAAGTCAAATATCACTGACATATTTCTATATTCTATTCTGATTTTTGTACATATAACTCTTCATTCTGTCCTGACTCATTTCTGACCAGCCCTGCAGGATTGGAGGGAGTTCTGTATCTCACAGGGGCACAGCAGTGCAGATGTTATTTTATTGGTCCAATTCTGGAATTGTTTATTTGTTTTCCTTCCCTCAGCCAGAGGGCAATCTAATGAACCCAATACTCCACATCCAGAAACAATCCAGATACAAAAACAGTTCTGCACAGTCCAATACATGTGAGGTGTACTGGTGCCTTAAACTACAAAATAAAACCACCAGCTCATGAAAGCATCAAATTGAAATTTAAAACTCAACAGGGAAACTTTGGGAGCGCAATGGCACAACATGAATGTTCACATAACATCAAAGGAACTCATATTTGACAAACTTATAACAGTGTATGATGTTTTTCTATTTAAGAAAACCAAGAAGACTTTTTCAAAATGTGGCAGCTAGATGAAAATAACTAAAGTTTAGAAGGAAACTATGTAGCCTTGTAACACCTTCTGTCCTTGTGGAGTGATGTTTGCACCAACAAAGATGTTACTAAATGGATGTGTATGTGTGTGTGCACATGTACCGACACACATCATTTGTGCAATGCTTTGGCAGAAAGCTGATTAAAGAGCGAATGAGGAAGTTGAATTCTACCCCACAGTGGACCAACAATGTGCAGGATTAATCAGGCCTGGCTCCTATCCGTGCAGGTTAATTAGGGTTAAATGATAATTAGGACACCATTAAAAAGGCAAACAACCACAGAGGACCCTTAATCCGCACAATGCTGTTCTGCTGCGAGTAGGTTTATTTGTTTTCGAAGGGGTGTGTGTCTGGACGAAAGGTGTTTTGTGCATCCAGTATGTATGGACTGTCATGAATGTTTGTATATGCGATATATATACATGTATGAATTTGTCTGTGTGAATTGCATATGAATAAGACTTGGAACCTTATTTTGAACCTCACTTAAGGAATGTTTTTGTGACTTTGCAGAGATGAAGGTCATGACACATAGTGTAATTAAGTTAAAATATCTAAGCAATGGCCCTCATCATCATTGAAAAACATCCATATATAACATGGTTTTTGCAACATCCACGCCACATCATATTAACTGCTGTTGTTCTGAACTGCTCCCCGAAAAGTTTACTATGGTGAAAATAGAATCATGACTAATACCCAGAATGCCTTGCAACATTAATGATGGGATGTAAATGTGTCAGGATTGACCTGGAACATCCTCTTTGTCCTTTCTCAGATACAACAACTTGCCCCCATTTTGTGGTTGCCAATGTGACACCAGGATGTGGCAGTGACAAATTGGAATTGATTGGAGCCTTGGCTAAAATGTCTCAGGTTGTGACCCCTGAAGCTCAAAAGCATTTTCCATATTAGTATTCTGCACCTCACAGCTCCTACCTGGCAGGCAAGGTTTTAGAGCATGAACAGAATCAATCTGCATTACTGTATCTTTTCAGTTTTATTTAGTTCATCTCGCTATTTTAGCTAATTGCATTTCTTTGCTATTATTATTAATATTATTATTATAATCATCATCATTGTTACTCTGTGGTTAGCACTGTTGCTTCACAGCAAGGTTTCAGATTTAAACCTCCAGATCAATCATAGTGGAGAGAGCCAGTTATCTGAGCTCTTCTTCACCCACGTTAAGTGATAAAATACCATAATGCAACCCAAAAATCTGTATGATGATTATTGAGCAATTTGTATCAAAGAAGTTGAGAGAAAATATTCTCATACCTCAATAAAGATCAAGCTTTTCATTTTGTGATGATGGTGTGATTTGTGGTGATTTAGTAGATTTGCAGCCCTCAAATTCTTTCTGTTGCTATTCTAAGTTATTGTAGCCTTCTTATTAATTCACTGCACTTAATGATGGATATCACCATCGTACAGCCTGTGGCCCTGATTGGGGGTTGTAATGGTGGTGGTGGTGGTTTGTAATCCTCTTTAGGGTCCCCAAAGCTCTAGGGCTGGCACTGAACTCCTTACCTTTAAAGCACCCAGATGTACACTCACACTAATTTATCAGCACAAAACAACCTCGGCCTGCCTGAGTGAAAGCGGGAGCTTAGCACTGATAGTACGGCTGTACAGAAGCAGTGGGCATTTTATTCCATCTTATTTTTATTTTATTTCTTTCTTGGAAGGTTACATCTGGGGGCAGCCTGTGATCTGACTGCAGCCTGACTGAGTAATTCCTGAGCTGTGATAAGGGCTTGGATAAGCATAATGACGTTTGGAGGTGTTAAGGTTTTGCTCCCTTTGAATGGAGATGGTGATTTTCTACTTACACCTCTGTGCTTATTTAGAGACCAGACTATGGCCAGGAATTTCAATGGAGGTTCTTATTCACAGACAGGTTTTTCCTGTGTGTGTCAGTGTGCAAGTGCGTGCGTACTTGTTTTACCACCCAGCAGGTCCAGCTCCCTCCTGATGAATGTTGAGCAGTCAGTGTGTCATTCCATGAGTTGAGGGGTCACTCTTTTTTATCTGCTTACCCAGTCTGCTGTTTCAGCATTGGCTGTGTACATTATGTATATGTGTTAATGTGAGCTCATATGTATTTGTCAAGGGGTGATTTGAGGAATTGGGGTGTGGGTGGTTATCTTTTTTTAGCCATAGAGCAGCATTGCTCTATGGATGGCAAGGTTGTCGGTCATTTAGTCCACCACTTCGGTCCAGAAATGTCTCAACAACTATTAAATGGCTTAATATCAGCATTTTAGTATTGTCATTTTGAGTATGTTAGCATGCTAGCATTAGCATTTAGCTCAAAAGCACTGCTGTGGCTAACTACAACCTCACAAAGCCGCTAGCATGGCTGTAGACTCTTGTATATAGGTCTTTATTAATGCCAGTAAAATAAGTGCAAAGCACACAATCTACTCTACACCTTACACAGAATAAGGTCTTGGTAATTTGTGACAGCCAAAGTTTGAACCATGTCAATAGAATCGCCACAATCAGGGGGCTGACTGATGGAAGTGAAGTTGCAGAAAGCATTTGCAGAATGCTTGTCTGTGTTCAGCTTTAGTGAAATTTCACCATGCTTCCGCACCATTTGTTTCGTACAGATGCAAGAATAAATTTGACTGTGCTATGTTCTGGTGTGAACAGGCAATAGTTTAAGTAAAAGTTGAAAGTTGACATCATGAAATAAATAATTCTGAGAAGCTTTTGCTGAAAATATCGGGTACATTTTCTGTTACTAGATCTTGATCTAAATAGTCCATAGTTTCAGTTGGTTACTTATTCATATGCATAAGCAAATTGTAGTCAAGTCCATCCCTTATTTTAGACTTCTGAGTATAATTAAAATGAGTAGCCTAAGATGATATTTAGTAAATTAGACCTGAGGCTTAATAATCACAATGGTAAAGGTGGAGATCACTGATGGAGATAAGTGATGTCATGACTGTAGCATACCTCTGATCTACCAATCATGACAGCATATGAGAAGAAGACATTGCTACACAGCACTACATAGCAGACATTCATCTAGAAAATATTTCAATTATTGCTTGGTATTATTATTTAGTTCCTTGTTTTGTAAATATAAGGCTGGTTATATTCTATATATTTCTTATTGTCAATAAATCCCATGAAAAGACCAAAACCAACTATGAATTAATCCTACTGAAAAGTATTTTCTGTGTTGTCAAAGCTTGATATAACTTAGTCCACTGTACCATAGACCTTAATTTCAGTAAATCTGTGCACACTGTGGCACACTCCAAAGATCAAAGCCTAATGTGGAGCTTCTTTTTGGCGCTTTCATTTTGTCAATGTAAACCCACCAAATTTCATTTTGGAGTATACTTCAGAGCCTACAGGTGGATACTGGGGTGTTAACAGGGCTGATGAGTACCAGAATGATGTGTACCAGTAGTCGGTGTAGCAGCAGTGGTTGCAATCTGAGCAGTAAAGCAGCAACAGTGGCTCTGAGAGTGATTTACCACTACTACTTTTATAGGTGGGTGTTGGATCTGTGTTACAGTAAGTGCAGTATGTCGTGTATTGCCATGACTCAAGTTGTCTGTATAAATACCTTCACAGGGCTTTTTAAGGCATTATAAATGAAATGTATAAATAATTATAATACAGAGTATACAATAGCATCCTATGATGACCACACCTGCAACACCACAGGTTTGATCAGAATGAAGTAGTTCTTCTTTTATTGCATCTTTTAGGAATGCATTGTATCCCTTTAAAAATGTCCTGTTGCAGCTTGTAAACCCTGGAGTCATGGCTTTCATAGAAGAAATAACCTGAAGTTGGTAAAAACATCTGGAGCAAATAAAAGAAGAAAAGGAGGGGAGAAGCAACAGAAGCAATTTTACAGCTGAAGTGCAAAGAAAAACACAATTACTAGGGGAAGAGAGCTGTAGAGCAGCTGAGTGATGTGCATGAGTGAGGATGTTTGGCCCGTCTGCATTGAGTGAGGTTGAGGTTGAACCACACAGGACTGATTACCACAACAGAAAATATATTGAACGGCCCTTTACAGCAAGCAGCTATTATAATTTTCAATTCCACTTTAGAAGCAAAATAATGCTAAATGGTCCTCAAGCCATTCTGCAATTTGACTCACTGTATGTCAGGCTTGTAACATGAAAGTGTGTATGTCACTTGGCATTCTGTGGTTTGCACAGTAAGGATCACTGACATTTGAGGTGGGTATAGTAAAAAATACTCAAATGATGAAAATATATTATTGCTCCAGCACTTGAGGTGGGAGATTTAAAGGTATGTGTGCAGACATGTGTTACAGGGAGGGAAGAAAGCAGTACGAAAGAGTGGGGTAAAACCTCAAAAACACAGTTTGCAAACAATAAAACAGCATATGTTTTATACTCGCTTGTGTTTGCAGGTGTGTGTACCTTCAAACAAAAGTAGTATAAAACATGCAATGAAGGAAACATATGTGAGAAAATTCATGAATTGACATGAAGGACAAAGAGCTGTTTTTTGCATGTGCTTACAAAATCCAGTGTATTTTTATTTAATGTATTTCTATTATATTATGAGATACAACTGCTCAAATGTTCACTTTAGGATGTTGGAAGTCTTGGGTATGAATACTTAAATTAGTAGTTTAAACATATGATCCCTCAGTCAGTATCATATTCAGTATATGCATATTAATTTCACTGTATTGCATGGCCATACCATTTAACAATATATTAAAGATGTAATCTCTTACTTGGTCTTGGTTGGACCTTTGGTCAGATGTCATTCATCTCGGTCAACATTTTGTGTTACATGGCTTGGCAAGTTAATTGGAGTCAGGCGAGGTTCAAAAGGTTGCTGAAAAACACTGTAGCCGCTAACATCAGCTGCCCTCGGTGGATCGTTTTCCTCAGCCCTCCCTTCCAGCTCACACAGAACATTTTAACTTCTGTCTCAGCTTAATTTAATGCAAGATCCACTTCCAAATCTCAAACTTATTACTGTACTGTAAGCAGGGAGTTATAGTTTTCCTGGTGTAAATTAGATTTTTGTGGAAACACTGCTGTCAATTTTAAAAATGATTTTTCTGTTTTGGAATGTATTGCCATGCTTTCTGAGAATAAAACATTCCAGCGTTTACAGGCTTTTAACTAAATTAGACCACAGGCCAAACTGGCCACGTTTGCTGTCTGAATCATTCTGCTTTGATTTACCTCATTCAGAGCATCCTCTCAGAGTGCATTGAATGCCTTGAAGTATTGACTGAATTAGACAAAGAACCCTCATGAGGAGAAAAGAGACTGAATGCAATCATATTCCCATTAGTGCCAGGCTGGAGGAGAGAAGCACGTCCTGGCCTTTTCTTCTAGCCTTCCTTATTCAGCATTAATTACTGTTCATTTCACACATTCTGCTCTCTCACTCTCCCACTTTCCTGCGCTACACACTATTTTCAACCCCTGCTCATCAGGTTGGTTTCCCCCATCTCCTTTGAATTAAACACTGAATAAGGTATCAGTCAATGGTCAGACGATTATTAGGCTTTTTGAACTCCCCACTTTAATTTCGAAGGGAATTCAGAAATTAAATTCATATGGCTGAGATTAATTTGATGTGTGCCGTGCACATAAATTAAACATTGCAGAGGGTTTTCACAGAGCTACTGAAGAAAACTACGATGAGAAATGCATTGTGTTCCATGCGTGCTCACATAAGGCTAGAGAGAATTGTGTCCTTTTATTCTGCCAATGGCACCTAAAGCTTTTGTCTCTGAGCAATTGCCTGGCTGTGTTTTCATCACTGTCACATACCCTGTAGATTTCACTTCAGCTTCTGTCTTCACATGTGCGACTCATATTCCAAATGTTGCTGCTGAACTCTTCGGCTTGTTGGTTTAACCTTGATGGAATGCCGATGTGCTTGAGGTTTATTCAGCTGAGAGGGTTGAGGTGGAAATCGGCCTAAACAGAAATAATAGAAAAAACTAGGTGGGAAAATGGAAGCCTGACTTTGAAGCATCTAAGAGCAAATTGTTGGCACAGTACAGAAATGTGAAAGATGAACTTTCATGGTGCAACAGTTGCTGTTACAACAGGCATTAGTCAAAGGGGAACTCCACCCATTTTCACATTAAGGTCGGTTTACAGGTCTTGGGGAGAACTACTGCATTTGTGGAAAAAAGTTATAGAAATCCTTTTGCGTCTCCAGCTGCGTGAAATCGGATAAATTTGGATTTAAAAAAATCTGGGGGTGTGGAGATAGAAAGAAGTGTTGCGCGCTCCTCATCTCTGCTTCATTCATCATATACACTGTACCAAATAGAGACAGGGCTGTCACAGAGCTGAACTAGCTAAAGTTTAAGTTTTTTCATACAAACTTTATCAGTAGTGTTACTTGGGGTGAGTCGTAAATTACAACATTTTCATTTTTGGAATAAATTTAGGCTGTAGGCCTATTCTGCAAAACTTTAAACTGACAACTGAGAAACCAAGATTGCCATCCCAAGAGATTTTTTTTAAAATCTCCTTCAACTACTGGAAGCTTGGCATTGTAGGAGCAAGAGCAGCTGATGGATATATGGCAGGGCTGTAGTTTGAAGATGAAATTCAGTGATCTGTCTTCATCAGTCATTTATCCAATCATGAGTAGGCAGGGTCCATGTCCGATGGTGGGGAGAGAACTGTCAGTTATCTATTGAATTGCCTTTAACTCTTAAATGCACTCCTCAGTTCTTTAGAGACCGGAGATCATATTACACTCCATCTAATTCATTATTTTTATTCAGTTAAGCCCTCAACTCCCTGGTATTTCTCAAACTATTTGTTTTTAACAGGTTTTCTGGTGTCAGAATGTAGAACTTATTGAAAATGCTTGATGTGTATATGGTCTTTAGAGACCCGAGACATGTACGAGTGTTTTGTATTTCACGGTTTTTCATAAATGACTGTGATGCCTGACGTTAATGTCATGTTTAGGGACTGAAAACCTTCTTCCTGACAGTTTGCAAACACCTGTCTCCTGATGGACCATTTGTTGTTATGGTAATTTAGCAAGCACTAACTGGCATCTATAACCCTTCCACAGAAACTAGAAGAAGCTAACCACCTTCAAAATAGATTTTGTGTGTGTTGTTTTTTTTTTTCTAGGTTTATATTCATTATCATCGCCACAAGGCTTTCAATCTCGGGAATGAAACATCTGCTGTTTGGGCTTTTCGTTCAACTGACAATTATCCACGCACAAAGATGTTGTGTACAAACATTTTTCATACTAATCCTTTTCCCCATCATTGCACATTTATCATTCCTAGGAGTCTATTGGTGCAATATTTCAGTGTGATGCCAAAAATGTCAGTAGTATAATGCATGTATGAGTCTGATTGTTTTATTTTGCTTTTAAGTGAACTATTTGGCACTCCTCCACAACTTAAACTGCTCTGATGTTTTGTGTGACATTGTTAAATGGTAAACAACACTATGATTTGCAGCAGATTTTAATGACTGAGAGCTCCATAACAGTAAACTAAGACTGGCATAAGCAAAGAACAACAGATCTGCGATTATATCATTAGTTTGTGTGACTCAAAGAATGAGAAAAAAACACTAATCTGCAATGTGTCCCATTTTCATTTTATTGTGTGCAAGCAGATGCCACTAGTGTTTTCAGGGGATGATATGTTGCAAAACAGAAACTGTTTCCAAGTATTTTAATGCAACTCCGTATTTTTGAAGACTAGCTATTTTGATGACCAAGATGTGTCAAACATACATACAACGTATTACACAGAAAGAGTACAAAAAAATCTATTTTGAGTGATATTCAACTCTTTGGAAAGGAAGAAGAAAACTGTTGCTTGAACCATTGATAGGAAGAGAATCACTTTTCTTATGTCAATTCATCAGTACTTTGATGAACACAGTAGACCCAACACAGCAGGGTAGCACCGGGCAGATGCTCTTTGAAGAGGTTTTTACTTAAGAGCTTGCATCACTGTCTTGCCTACAGCAGGGATGGTTAGTAGCATAAAACCTGGGCTAGAATTTTCCGGTGTATTCCATGAGGGAAAGTACTCTGATGATTACTCTTCGGAAGCCCATTTAAGTGTGTGTCAGGTGACTGTTTAGCACAGAACATTTGTGTTTCTACACATTTTCACACAAATCTCTTGAATTACGTACAAGTAAGAAATATTGAGGTAACAGTTTACTGTAACAATTCAGGCATCAGGCAGCAGGAATGTGGACCCAAATACAGACACACAGAGTCAATAGGGAGGCCAATAGACTTTTTCAAGGCAGACGTTTTAAGAAAGTAAAGCACAGATGTAACTAATACATCATTAATGTTATTAGTCACACCTGTGCTTATACTGCTGCAACAAGTTAAAATGTGTCCTGTGAAAGAGAGTTTGCGGGGAGACAATATGAGGAGATGTTTTTGTGTGATAAACTGCACGAAACGCAAAATGTTCAATACCAGTGTTGCCAGATTTAGTGGTTTCCCGTCCAGTTAGGCTACTTTTTATTTGATTGGGTGGGCACGTGGGAGAAGTTTGCCTTCAGGGCTTTCTGCCTTTTTTTTCTAAACCTAACCAAGTAGTTTGGGTGCCTAAACCTAACCAAGTAGTAAGGCTTTCTGGCAGAAAGCCCTGATGGCAAACTTCTCTCATGTGGATTGGGTGGATAAAAAGGGTTTTGGGGAGGGTTTGTGGTAATCTGGGCTACTTTTTGTACCATTTGGCCAGTTTCCCCCAGATGAAAAGTTAGGCTATATGCCAATGAATCAACCCCTTCTCTCCTCCAGTTAGACTCATTGAGATTGACAGGGCACTGAGTTCAATAGGCTCAACATATAGTGACTGATATGACAGGAAAAGCAGGTCAGCTCTATGATAAAAACCTTGAAATGTGCAATCTGTTCATATAAGTGACATAAGTAATTAACATTGAATGTTAATGTTTTTCATTGTGGTAACAGCAGATTTAGGTTTGCCTGGGCAGGTATATATGTATATACAACAACAAACAAACAACAAAAAAACATCCGTCATCTGAAATTAAAAAATTGGACACTTCAATGACCATTGGGTATTTAAAAAAAAAACAAAAAAAAAAAAACAGGCAACAAGACAGCGCCAACATAGCAAAGGGGGACAAACTGACAAAGGAAGGACACAGACTTAAATACACTTAGGTGAGGGAGTCAACGAGACACAGGTGGAACCAATTGACACAGGTGAAAACAATGAAAGCAATCAAAGACAGGATGCAAAACTACCAGACACAGAGGGAGGGAGAATATTACAAAATAAAACAGGAACTAACAGGACAAAAACCCAAAACCATGACATGTTTGGCTTTGAATAGAAAGTGCATCAAATTATTACCCTTATAATTTTTCAGAGGAACAAGGTGTCCAGAAGTTTTATTTCATGATTTCACGATCCCCTGCAGCTGAGAAATTATACTTGTAAATGTATTGTATTTGTTCTTATGACCAAAGTTTTGCCTGTATACAATGAAGGAATCTAATACTATGAGTTTTGCACTAAAGTAACACATCTGGCATATGTCCTGTGTCTGGTATATTTTGATGGTAAACTTAGGGAATTTATACATTCTGTTTGTGCAGGCAAACAGTAAAGCTTGACACAAGGGATTAACATTAGTCTCACCATAGATACCTATGGCGTAGGTTTTGATTAATAGTTCAGTTTTGGATTACAGGTGATAGCAACACTGCACCACTAAATGAATGTATCATGTGATTGGACTGCATCATGCTTTAATGATATTCCCCACAGTATCTGTTTACATTTCATTCACTGTGTCGCTGTGTTTATGTTGCTTCGTTCGCTGTGATAGAGAGCGTTGATTGCGGTGAGCAGAAAATGACTTTGCTAATGTGTGTTATTGAAGAGGAGAAGATAACTCAGCTCTTAATCCATGTTGCTAATTGATGGGTTGGGACACACACAGGTCATTTCTCACTACCTGTGAGAGCTAACTTTGTGTAGTCTGTTTTAGCGTTGTTACTGCTACTAGCTGCCATTTCTCACTGGAATTCCATTGTCATGTTAGCTAGGTAGGGTCAACAAATGTCTATTGATGTGTGATAAGTTTTGGAAATATAAGGATGAGTGCCGAAGGTAGGCTACCTGTAAAAAGTGATTTTACTGGTCTCCAGCAAGTTGCTTAATTTCTAAATGCTGAAAATGTTTGTATATAAGCTATCAGGACATTGTGGCAACATGTTTTCTACCCCGCTGCTGTGCATGCATCCTCAGTTGTTTGTAAATGGGAAACCCGTCTACACAAGAGGGAGAGATGAGAGTCTTTGGCCGAAGAGAGGTAAGAGGTCGACAGGGCAGGTCACAGTGACAGTAACGGTAATGGCCAACATGTTGAAAGAAAACTGTTCTATCCTGCCAAGGAGTCAAATGTGTATTAAGGTGCTATATAAATTAATTGATATGAGTACGGGAGAGTGAGGCAACAGCTGAGAGAGAACTTGAGCCACCAATTATTTATAGAAAACATTGGTCTTGTGACAATGACTTTTGAAAGCCCACACTTCCACAGTCCACCTACACAAGCATTTTCACTAATTTTTCCCGATTAGACCCCGATCCTCTCAGGACTGTGTGGGTGTGTACAGATAGAGTTTGATTGACATCTCCATCACTTCCCTGTCAGTTTTGTGGCAACTGTTAGGGCTGGGACAAATTACACCTTTATCATTCTTATGGGTACATGGAGTTTGGTGACATCATGTAATTTCCTGTATACTGTAGCTTCACCCAACTTCAACCTGAGCAGAGGTCTAATGATTGATGATGATTTGATATGATTTATTATTTTACTGCACGTCTACATTGAATTATTGACCTTTATCATACAGTTTACTATGATAGATCATTTGACCTAAAACCATCATTGGAAACATTATTGTCTTCACCTTGTTTTAAAGATGCCTCAGGTAAAAAGTGGCTCATCTCACTGCACTCTCCCCCTCGGACAACAACCTCCCCTCGGAAAGTGTCAGAGCTGAAAGCTCTATCAAACCCTGATGGGCCTTATAATGTAATTTCTCGCAAGGTAAAAGCTTATAATGCATCCTCATATTCGCCGAGGTCAGTTTAACACAATAGGGTTTTTCATTTGCAACCCTCTCTATTTGGTTACAGTAATAGCATCTGAAACTGCCCATGATGGAGCTGTGTTGAATCGTTCTTGATGCACATGCCTTGACTTTGGGTCCCTCTCTTCATTTCAGATGCTGTCTAATGTTATAAAAGGCTATTCACAGATGTTCTCCATTTTAAGAAACAGGCCACTCAAAGTCACTGGGATTATTTTGGAATTGTTTGTACTGTTATCGATTGCTATTTACAAGTATGATAATATTATGATATTAAATTATTTTAACACACATGTATGCTGCACCAGAATTGTATTTGTTTAGATTTTTATTCTTTTTTTGAAGTGTATTGGTCTTAGATCTCCAGATCTGCTCATCAATAAACACATTTATATTCTTTAACTAAAACTAAAACAATCCTTGACAAAGTTGATTCTTTTAGACTTAAGAAGCCTAGAGACACATTCAAGAGAGTGGGTCACAAAGCTGAATGCAAATTACAGGCAACAATATTATAATATTATTATCTGAAAATTCCCACAATTAAATATTACTAGGCATTAAGCATAAGTGTTTTAGGTACAAGGAGACATTCAAACTAAAATTATCAGAAACAATGTTACTGAATGGATACTGTAATTCTGATCTGAGCTAAATTTGTGATGTGATGCTCCCAACACATTTTTGTTTTCATGCTGTTGTTTTCATCATCATCTGCCCCGGGTTTAAGCCTGTGACAGTGATGGCTGACAGTGATGGATTGACATGGACAGATTAAACACTGGCTGTCAGACCGTCTCTTTCCTCTGCAGATGAGCATCTATCCAGCATTCTGCCTTTCTGCCTCAGTCGATTCCACAGGTTTGAAAGAATCAAACATCTAATTGACTTCAGTTAATGCAGGGACATGTTCAGACTGTGTTTGATCATTAGAGGGCAGACAAAGCTCTGACACACAGACTTACAGTGTAGTAACATTATTTGGATGGGGTTCAGAAAAAGGTCATTCTCAAGTCCAATGTCACTGGCTAACAGCTGGCCAGCTGTGACTATCTGATCAAAGAGAGTCATGCACTCACTTTACCTCTAAAACGTTCCATGTGCAAAAGTATTGGAAGAATGTTCTAATCTAATGTTTTGGTACTTTTTCTTTAAACTCCCTCCTTGCTGCTTTATTAAGAACGAGAAGACATTAAAAAAAACCCCACAGACTTTAATTTTCAAGATGGCCAAATGTTTTACCACATCCACGTGATCCACATAACAGTTCTATCAGGAGAGACAAGTGAATGAGTAAAGATAGTGTTTATTTAAACAGATCATGTTAGATGTTAGATGTGTGGAGGGGCACGCAACCATTGTATGAACGTACTGAAAGCAGAGAGAGAATCATATTTAAACAGACGGTAGTAGGATGACAGGTTGACAATGAAGGTGTGTCACTGTGCTATTGGATAGATGAGACCAGCTGATGGAACAGCTGACGTCCCGTTTGACAGCCCCGGATAATGACAGCAGGAAATATAAGTGAGCATGTGTGAGAAGAATGAATGGCAGAATGGTATGAGAATTACTACACCTACGCATGTAGAAGTCTAGTCTTCCTGTCTGAACTCATGCTAGAGCTTCATTAGTCCCAATAACACAAAATGTCACAGTAATTTTCTGGAAGAAATGTATTTAACATTACTTTTATCATCTTATGAGTGTGTGCTGAAAGAATAGTACAACATTTAGGAAAGGAGGACTTTGATTTTGATTTCTTGCTGAGAGTGAGTTGAGAAGATCAATGAAGAGTGGAAATGGGGGAAACTAGCCTGGCTCGGTCCAAAGGTAACAAAATCCGCCTACTTGCACCTCTAGGCTCATCTGTCTAAAAACCTTTACACATGTTTCCTCCTGCTTCCACTCTTTATGCTAATACTATATCATATTTACCGTACAGATATAAGAGTGGTATTGATCATCTCACTCTCAGCAAGAAAGCAAATAAGTTTATTTTCCAAAATGTCAAACTATTCCTTTCAACCTTCACATTTTAACTCCTATCATTGTAAATGAGCAGGATTCTGAAATGAATGCATTTTTGATATAATTCAGAATACAGGTCAATGAACAGTTTAAATGAACAGTTTATTTCATGGTGGCCTATGACTTTTATGAATATTCTTTAGCTTTTGAGGCAATTTCCAGTCAACCTAAAGAATACTAAAAATGTTCGCAGTGAAGTATAACATGCCAGCTTGACAGCAAAATCACAGTCTCCCACAGAGTAAATAATAATGCATAGCTTTAAGGCAGACCAGAGCAAATTCTGTAGATAATTTGAGATGCCTGCCAAGCAGCAAAACAATATGGCTGGGCACTCAGCTAAGCACCAAAATGACAGTGAGTTTTGCAAACAGCCAAACATTATTATATACAGTAGCTTCTAGACAGCTTAAAGAATGCTAAGCAATATGCAGTGTCAGCCAGGAGGCAAAGCTGCTGTACAAGTGGCAGTCAGAGAAGTAGCTGTTGATCCTTTTAGGCAGCAAAGTGGATTGACATTTTGCTGCCCAGTGCACTGCCCCAGCATGCTTTGCAGCCTGGAAATGTCCTGACCATTATCTGGTATTCTTTAAGCTGTGCAGATGCGGTCTACTGTTACGCAGGTCTCTGTATGACTGCATAAGTGACTTTCAGGCGTACAGGGGTCCTAGGAATCACCTCCCATGTGATTTAACATGCTGAACATGCTTTTCATGGGTTACAGCATATGCATGTCTTAGGCAATTTTCTGATTGCACTGCATTCTGCATAAGAATCAATTGCAAATAATTGTCTGCATGTTACATACATAATATGCAGCCTAGGGGAAAGTAATAAGTTAAGTGTTGTTATGCATGGACCATGATTTAACACCAACATAGGCCCTCACATTCTTCACATCGTCACATCCAATTATTTTTCTAACTCTCTGCCATTGCTCCTATTAGTTAAATAAAGGAATACCTATTCATCATGTCTGACAAACAGCAATGATGATCATGGAATGTGTGAATGTGCTGCTTTCTTATTTTACCTTTACATAAAACAGTAAAATAAAATATTAAGGTTTAGAGCCTTATTATGAAGAGTCAGGAGATCACGCTTTGAGTAGTCAGAAAGACTAGAAAGGTGCTATATAAGTACAGTCCATTTACCATTTACCATCACAAATGGCACTGAAGCAGTGCTGAGTGAAATATACTTTTTATCCACAGAGAGCATATACTGTAGATGGCACTCGTGGTTTTATTAGTCCATGCTGAAAGCTCAGAGAGACATTACTGTTCTGTATATGCATGGGATAGATCTCAGCATGCGTGTTTCTGTATACAGAATTAGCTTTTTTTCTTCAACTTATAATTCAGCAATTCATTCTTCAGTTTTTCTGAAAAATTCAAAATCACCAAACCAACAGCTGCAAAATAAAGGCCCCTTGGGTCACTTTAGGGGTAAAAAAAAAAAAAGCCCTGTGAAAACAACCCCTTGCAAACATACCATATCTGTACTGTACCTACATTCATACCTGCATAGAACATGTTGCTGGAGATCTTACATAATATTCTACAAGATACATAACCATTGTCCTACTCAGAATAGTGGAGATAATGTGCACTCTCATTACAGTACATCATCTTTTCCAGCCTTTGCTTTTAAAAAAAATTCCATTAGAGTGTAACTGCAGCATATATAGACATGGTTGATTGGTGATATTACCAGATACCTGTATATTGTAGATTCTGAGTGCCACACTAATATGACAGTAGGAATACTGATTAGCTCGATTCAGGGATGTAAGCTTGACATTGATGTTATGGTAATGCAGTGCCACTCTCCTGACTGTGTCCACACACACTGAGCACCTTCTAGCTATAGCCTTGCATTTTCATACAATCCACCGATAATGGAATTTTTATTCAGAGGAAGCAGTGGAGGACACCAAGCATAATTATGTCAATGTAAATAATAAGCTTATACCTTTGTCTCTTCTAACTCATCCACATAAACAGGCAGCGGTCCCCCTGAAACACATTACACATTGTTTTACAAAGAACATTGTATGACCCTTGATTTTGTACACAGAACACAACACAATGCATTAAGAATCCAGCTCAGAAATTTTAAATATAAATCATAAGCATATGTGTTTGATTTTTAAAGTGCAAAGACAAGATTAAACCTGCCCTCACTGTGGTTGGTAGTGGTAGGTCAATATCAGAGAGACAAACAATTGTAATCAGTGTGACAGGAGCCTCACTGGGGTAACCAGAGTGAGCATCACTGTGATTTTTATTTTAAAAATCAATTTATTTTGCACGCATGAGGCTTCAGTTAAACAAACCCAGCATTTTAGTGGAAGTGACAGCCTGCTGGTTGGGACATGCTGTGTCTTATATGTCCTGATGGAAGTTGGTGTGTGTGTTTATGCGTTTGGCTGTATATTTTTTGCGAGTGAGCCTATGCCTGCTAAAGAATAAAGGATGCAAGCCAATGAAAATAACTTGCACTTTGAATTTACACCTTTTTATTTGATGCATTTATTTTTAATCGACTTATGGATTTAAAAAAACATGTGGATTTTCATAAATACCATAATTAAATATCATTAGAATTGAATATCATCTTCCCTAATATATACAATACTGCAGGTATTTAGTGTTTCAGTTCACTGAAGTTCTACCTAGGAGGACCTAACTTTGCTTCGGATGTTGAAAAACTCAAGTAATCATTTTAATATTCTTATGCCCCTTGTACTTTTCTTCCTCAGCAAGGTGAGTCTACAACACAAAATACTTGAAAAGCAAAAATAAAGGCAGCAGCCTCATGAGAGAACATATTGTGAAAATAATGGTCAGGAAAAATCTGAGATAAATAGCTTGATCTGTAAATAAATAACTATTTAAAGAACTACAGTATGTTAATTGGGGTTATCATGGGGGTGTTTTCTGCATTGTGCCAAAAACAGCAAGTCAGTCTGATTTTTACTAACCTCTAAGATAAACTATCAAAGTTTTCTCCTCTGGCCATTCCCGCAGGAGATGTGAACGTCTTAATTACGGTGCACTCTGAGATAATAATAACGCTTAAATTAGCCTTCTTGAAGAGCAGGCTAATGCAAGCCCCTACCCCCCACACAAACACACACACACACACACACACACACTGGTGAATGGTTGAATGTTACAGCAAGGTGAAAGCACGTTTGAGTAAACACCTCTCTGTGCCTTTATTCTTGCTTTCTTAATAGATAACACTGACGAGGTACTTTGATAACTGAAGCTTCATCTCTTTAATTGTGTTACTTAAAAATTAGTAGCAAGGTCAAGCTCAACCTTCATCATAACCAGCCCTGATTTTCTCCACAGATAACCATGATACATGGTCTGATTATTTGCTGATGGGGCCTTACTGACCCCCCACCTCCAGCCCTCTTTGTGTATGTACCCTGTTGCCTCCAAATTTCCATCATGTACAGTGCAAACAGCAGAATATACATGGTCCCAAGTTCACTGTGTGTCAGTTAGCTCGTGGTAATTTGAACACAACTTTATTCAGTAGTGTGTGCTACAGTATGTAAGCACAATATAAATAAACTACTGCACTAATTTAGCATTACACTTCTATAACATTGTCAGACTTACGATGGACAGTTTTTAAAAAAAGTATCAAAATCGATGCAGCAGAACCAGAGATATCGTCTTTTTTAGCCCATACATTCTTCTTCCTTGTCAAGACCCAACGTCTACATTACCCACAATGCCACTCGACCGTTAACAGTTTGGTCGGAGATTTGGGTGTGTTAGTGTGTTATGCTGGCACTGCTAGCCTCAAGCACAGATGAGGAGTGGGCTACAGAGGTCTAGTAAACTCACTTCTTTCTAACTCCACACCCCCAGATTTTTTGGATTTTTATACTTGTAATCATCAGACCCAACCAACGCTCAAATGATGTCCCTTGAGGTGGGAGAGGTGGAAATAGTGCCAAGAAGGTTTTGCATGTAGCAATACTACTAATTAAACAGACAGTAGGATATGGAAAGATAAAAAACTGTGACATTTGTTGGGGAAAATACTGTTGACTGTGTTGAGAAAACCCTAATCATTTGCCCAGAAAGATGGCATTATAGCACATGCTCAGTGTTTTGAGGATGTTTTGCATCAAACATTAACAAACAGTGTTCAAAACACATGTATATCTTTCTTGTCCAGTCCAAAAAACTGGTTTCTGCCTCACAAGGACACATAACATTGTGAAATTCTCTCCTTTAAACTAACCTTTTTATTATATTTGGAGCAGTACAATGTTTCAAGCCCACATTGGCTCTTAATCCTTCAGTTTAGAGCTGATATGGCTCTAAATGTTGTAGAGAGGCATTAGTGCATTTAAAATTAAACACCACACAATATAGCTTTTACTGCTGGGTGAGGAAGGCATCTGTCAGTATCCATGGTGACGAATGTTTTCTACTTATGGTAAAAAGTGTTGTTCGTATCCCACAGTTCACGTGTTTATTTATACATTCCCCCTTAATGTGGAGAGTCCTCCACAGCTGTGAGTGTGACTTGTGGAGGGCTAGTAAAGAGGAATCGGTTTGTGAAAGGGCCTTCGTCATCTTATGTCCCTCAGGATGAAGTCCTTTGCTTGATAAATGTACACAATTATGTGAAAAAAGACTCATGTTTTAATTGCAGTTGGGCATAAATTTAAAGTAGGGCAAGAAACCTTGAAAAACACCCCTCAGTTCATTTCTAGTGTAATATATCTAGAGTAATTATAACTTTATTTTCATATCTGGCTGTGCTGTAGAGAGAGAAATGCTGAAAGTAAGTCAGAGCAGGCAGTTCAGTGCCACAAAAACAGTGAGGAAGAGATGGGCTGAAATGTGTTAGGAGTGGCAAGCAGTCCAAAGGAGCCCTTTTTTTTGTTTTACTAAGGGATGGATCCTTTGGAGACCCCTAAAAGCTGATGCACAGCCACTGACTTACATTTGTTGTTAGACCACAGAGCCTACCTCAAGATAATCTTACAATAACTGCATCATGGGAAAACAAAAAGACATTTTGGAGAATCTGGCAGGAACCTTTCAGATCCGACAGGCCCTGGCAGACTGCCTGGGAACCCTTATTCTGGTGGTGAGTAAAGAATATTTTTGCATCCCTCCTGCAGGGTGCTGAGTGGATCATTTTGTTCAAGTAAAAGAGGATAATAGACTAAATTACTAAATGTTTATTATACCTGCTTATTATAAAATCTAAACCATACATAAATCTAGAATATACATACATCACAGTATACAGCATAGAGAGATGCAATAAATGAGAATTGAAGCACTACTTCTGAATATGCCTGATATCA
The DNA here is from genome assembly GCF_020085105.1 of Siniperca chuatsi. Classification (NCBI taxonomy): domain Eukaryota; kingdom Metazoa; phylum Chordata; class Actinopteri; order Centrarchiformes; family Sinipercidae; genus Siniperca; species Siniperca chuatsi. The sequence continues at coordinate 5,743,762 of NC_058059.1, forward strand.
TGTCAAAAATCTAAAAAAGAGACAGGAAGTAGGAATGGGTGTATATTGTGGAGTAAGTGCATGACAATTAACAAGCCATTTGCGTGATTCAACCAATCAATGAGTCTAACCAGCAATTAAAGGTGCAAGATGGTGAGAAAAATAATTAGGTTTTTTTTTCACGGGTAAGCACATCATAATAAATGGTTAATAAGTTGCACGATTTTTCTCACTGAGAACATATCCTAAAACCTTCCACCAGCTTCTCAGTTCAACATGAGGAAAGAGAATCTATTTTCATATCTTTTGAAATTGCCCCAAGGGATTCTGTATCCTTTTTGTCCAACATGTTTGTGTAGAGAAAAAGGTGAGGGTGCTATCTTGTCTGGCAAGAATTTAGTTGTTTGATGACAAAAAATGTATTTGTTTTTTTGTTAGATTGTTAACTTGTTCAAAGGCAACTTTTACAGCAGTGCTAAAAGGTAAAGAAAGTTTAACTGCTGCTCTCTTCTCATTAAATTGCTGCTTTAATAGATGACTATGAAGTAAAGAATAATAATATGAATAAATATTCATAAGAACATTAGAGTTGAAGCACCTAAGACTCCATCAACTATCTCCTGCGTTATTCCGTTCTTTGTACTTATATTACACACATAGAATCCTATTATTTTATATCCATATTCCTTGCTAATAATAGAAGACTACAGCAGTAGTCCCCACTGAAACCTATTTCAACGCAGTGGGAAGCCACGGCATTCTTTCAAATTAAAACGAAATGTTTTTTAGCTGGTGCAAAACAACCTGGAATCCCTCTGTTTCTCATGGTAACCCACAGACAACAAAAATATCAGGAGAGGGCACCAACGGTGAAACGCCAGGCCATTTGTTATTCTGTTCCCCAGCTGTGACTGATTTGTTAATTCCCGGAGACCTTTCACTCTGCTGGCAATCAGGTCCCCCTGGTGGTCAGAGCTGGCCCTCCATGGAGGAAGGCTCTGCGGGTGGATTCAGTTTGTTGTCTGCATCAATAGTCCCACACAAAGCCCAACTATAACATGTACATGACCTCTGAGGTCAGAGAGACACACCTTGGATACGAGACTCAGCTAGGCACCTGACTCGAGGTCAGGCCATTGTGGGGCTTTATTATTCTCTTTGAAGTTTTTCTACCACTGTCTGTCCACAGAAACAACTTCATCTCAGGGTTTTTTGTTTGTTTTTTAACTTGACAGCATGTTTCTGGTTTGATCTCAAAATTGTAAAAAAGTATGGTTAAGAAATGTAAAAAACGGTGTAAAAGGTAGATGTGTTCAATAAATTTTAAAGTGTTACCCCCTCCTCTAGCCAGATGTTTGGTTGCGGTGCAGTAGCACAGTTGGTGCTAAGCGGAGGCTCCCATGACATGTTCCTCACCGTAAACTTTGCTTTTGGTTTCGCTGCAACATTGGGCATCCTTGTGAGTAGACAGGTCTCCGGTGAGGATATTCTGTACTGTATTCCAAGGGGTACAGTGCTTCACCGTTTTCTTAACACTCTTCTTAACCCTAATGTTCTGTTTGGGGTCCTGGTGACCCCAAGCCCTCACTGTTAAAACTTTTCCTGCAAAAAAACAGTAAAAAGTAAACAACTGGCAGCAGGGTTGCCATTAAAATAAACGTCTTTTTACTGTCACTGAAATTTACAGTTTTACTGTTAACTGACTTGTTTAAAAATACATTATATAGCTGTTTTTTTCCTTTTAGAGTATCCTACAGTTGACTTGTTTTATTAATGCACTATATGGTTTTTAGTTTTTACATACATTTTAATAAACCTATTTTTTTAACCTAGCAGGTTATACACATAGGAATAGCACATTACATAAGATTAAAGGCATTTTTGTTAAAAAACCTTACTGGTTGTCAGTCTTCCCAAAATCTCTGTCCAAAGCTGGCTACAAGCACAGAATGCAAACCATAACAAAATGTTCTTTGGGAGTGAAGAAGCTAAATCACTGATTTTTCAATCATGTATTTACAATGTGAGAGAAAAGAAATCCACAGCTTCTTCTTGCACTTTTAAACTGCACATGCAGAACAATTGCATGTTAAACTAGTGATAATAAAAACCTAAGACAGAGCCTTCTCTCTCAAAATGCCTTTGGCTTTTTGTTGAAAATAGTGCAATAAAAGTATAAGGCACTTAGGCTCAGAAATACTGACATGATCAACTATACCACCATTTTTTGACTAACAATATAAATATTGAGAAATGAAACAGTGTTTAGAAAACTAAACCAGGTGACCAGAACAGAACAGTTCAGTTGAAGAAACTGCATCATTTGCTCTTATGCAGCTTTTAACCAGGTTACTGTTCCACAAAGCAGGATTAGGAAGTTAGCCAGATCGGCGTGAAAAGATTATCATGATAGTGTTTTGAATTTGTAAAGCAAATTGAATGAATTAGCTATTGGAATATGATTCAGTTACTGCATGATTCACAATTCAAGTTCTTGACAACAAACCAAATTTCAGATGTTACAACATTTTTAAAGCCAACAGTTCAAATTTAATTAAAATATAATGAACACCACCAGACATGTTACATCATGTCCAAATATGAACTGTATGTTCAGGCTCTAACAAGGCACATGGTTAAGTGTGGAAGTCCAAGTATTAGGTGAGGGTGGGGGCCCACTCCAAGACACCAGTTCTCTTAATCCAGCCTTGGTAGCCCTCTGACTGCGGAGAGAGAGAGAAAGAGAGAGAGAGAGATGCTCCAAAATAACTTTCATTACAACTTCTGTGTGCCCCTCATTTCCTCTCATCATAATGTGGACCATGAACATAAAAATCCAAAGGAAAAATATCCCAAGCCTTGAACTAACCCCTCAGCCAGCCAAAACATCCCAGTCTGGAACATTCAAACATTTGTATGAGTAGTTTCAGAAAGAGAACACAAACAGCACAGAGAGAATGACAGAAAGAATACAAGGTGTGAGAATAAGAGATGTAATGAGTAAAATGATTGAGAGAACGAAAAATAATATCAAAGTGGAAAAGGGAATCAGACAATTTATTCTGCAAGGGAGAGGGATAAATATATGTTTGTTTTAAAAATATATATGTGAGTAATGGGACTGAGTGAGCTCACCATTTAAAATGAAGTCCCACTCAAAGTCCATGAGTCTCCTCAGCAGAGTGGATACATGTGGATTGACTGTTGTTGTCTTTTTGTTGGTGACTTTGCCAGTTTTCTTTGATAAGACTTTGCGCCGTACAGCCATGGTGCCTCTCTCAGGGTTTATTCCAACGAAGCAGATTAACAACACAATAAAAGGCAGCAAACGTACAGATGTGCAATGGCATGTCATCGAAAAGATAAGATAAATACAGGTTTTACTGAAAGTATCTAACCTAACCTGATGAATTCGAGTGTGCATGCTGCCTCTTCTTGGTTTTGGAGATTAAAGGTATAGAAGGTAGGGGGAAAAAATGCAGCAAGCCCCTTCAAGAGGGTGGGCTGGATCCCCTCACATATGACGTGGCCCTCAAGGCTGACCATCCAGCGCTCAATACATCACCTGAAACTTAGAAGAATTTTCCTCTGTCAAATTCTTTTTATCCATTATGAATATTCTGTCCATCTGTTTCTATAGTAACTTGAATCAATAATTCATAACAGTTACTGCCTCTCATTTCAACTGCCTCCACTAATAATAGTAGCACAGTAACATGCAGAGAGGTAAAGTTTTTATTGTTACAGAATAGTTATTTTGATATAAATGTGTGAATTGTGTTTTGATGCTCATATAACTAAGTCACCATGGTACAGTCAGAGGTGCTTTTGATTTCCTGCCTTACGGGTCTAAAAAATGAACTGATCAATTGTGTCATGTGATGAACAGGCAAGTACTTACTCTGACCGGTAATCACCGGCAAAATAATCTGGTGCATCTGTAATGTCAGAGAAACATGTCAAAAATCAACCTAAATACAACTGAACAGTCCCATTAAAATGATGCACAAGACACTCACAAAACACTCAATAGTTCAAATAATGCACCCAATGCTTCTGCTCTACATATGGCCTTTACTCCACTATCAACATGCCATCAAGCAGACTCATGCCAATGAAATGAATACAAGTTTGGGAAAAACAACCACACTTACACAGATTTGAAGAAGCAGTGAGCTACAGCAAAGGAAATCTTCAGCACTTAATTTCTGATCCAACGATTGTCTTGAAAATAACCTTGCCTTAAATTTTTAATCTGCACTGCTGAATTACCACCCAATATCAAGCGTGCACTGAAGTCTTTTAGTGTTATTTAACTTAGACATGTAGAAATGAAAATTTGTCTGTTGTCTGATTGATAGGCAATCATCTATACATTTCTAGCTAGCTGCTGAATCCTTCTATCATGACATGCACATATTCAGTAATGCAAACAAACAAACTGGAAATATCACTGATAGACTTTGTATGGATTTATGAATTAAATAAAATTGCTACTCACCAAATAATTAGTAAGATGGGGATGGATGAAGAAAAGAACGGATCCAGCTTCGCATGTGCAGTTCAGTGAAATTGAAATTTTCCCAAATTGCAAAAAATACTGCATGATACTGTTACTTAAGATACTTTGGACGGTTGATTAGCAGTAAAGTCCTGTAATTTTGGAAGACATTATAGTTCTGTTAAAACAGTCAGTGGAGCGTAATTTAACAGATTTTCTTTTGTATTAACAGTAAAACGCTGTATTTAAAAATAGCAGGTTAATACTGTTGAAATCCTGCTGTAAATTTATTGCAATCATTTACAGTTCTCCTTAACACCTAATAAAACAGACTTGACATTGTTTTATCACCCTGATACTTTTTCTAATTTTCTAATAATTGCTCATAAATCGTTTCTTGATTTCGAACTGATGACATGTTTCAGAAGTCTGCTACAGAAAACGACACATTATTTCTGTTTAGGTCTCAGAGACCCTAGCTATAAGTAAGTACAATATATCCATATCTGTGATGGTGCTGACAGTACATTTTACGCAGCACTACCCCTCCCAAATCCCAAATAAGTCTATTTGGATTTTTCTTATTGGAGTTTTATAACAGTTTCTTCATAAGAGTTCTAGTGTTCAGACAGAACGCAAGAGAGGATTTTAGAGGCGGTATGAATCTGCTTCATGAATGTACAGAGATGAGCAAAAGGGGCTGGAGGAAAATTACAGAAAGAAGAGTTTCTGGTCAGTTCTGAGTTCAGGCAGAGGCTGACTGAGTTCAGTCAGAGGCTGACACAAACACACAGGCACACTCCCACAGACATGGCTGATGCATGTGTTGTTACAATGGCAGTTTGGGGCGAATACAAACAAACAGCTTAGTGGCCAGACATTTGCGGCATTGTTTGTCTGAACAAACATTAATAAGCAGGTAGAGCTCTGTGGGGTCTTATTAACCCCAAACGTAAGTAACATCACTATTTTCTTATTTGGTGTAATAACAAGGCTTTGTGGTCAATTCTGTATTTTGTCATCTTCATTTAATGCGCAAGCCCAGTTTGTGGCAAAGAGCTAATACTTCAACACCTCCATATATAGTAGGTTTTAATAAGGTTAGAAGAAAAGAAAGCATATTTAAAGAAAAACGGTTCATACATGCATCAGCATACAGGTTTAGTAAAAGGGAGGAAAACGTCATTGGCATCAAGAAAATCACACTTTGTTGAGCTACAGTCATTTGCACCACTGTCATGAAGTACCTGTCATTCAAAGAATGCTTCCACAAGACTCAGCTTTTTTCCCCCAACTTCCATCAGCATAACAGGGAGTCATAAATATGGATGGCTTGACACTAAATATCAGCAAAAGGTAAACTGGCATCTATCTGAAGTGCAGTATTTACCACACTGATGTGTTTGCCAGACGAATGACAGCTAGAGGCAGCAGGGGAGGCAGAACAGGAAGCAGTGGCCAGAGGAATGCAAAGTTTAAAAGAGACATACAGAAGGAGGGGGCACTTGCCTCTTAACTTGAAAACTACTTGGTCTGTAATTGAAAGGAAAGTGAGTGAGTCAATCCTCAATCCCAGTATCTTCTGTCAAAAGCAGCAACACTACAAAGGGTTTTGCAGTTCACTCATGCTCACTTCTTCAGTGCCTTTATAATGAGGCTGTTCCCTCTCTAATACACATTGCAGCTGAGAAAATAAGCTCTTATAATTAGATAGCTCCTACCCTGACACGATTAAGGTGTGAATACAAGCGAGGCACCCACATGAGTGTGCCATCAGAGCAGTTATTTCCCTCTTCAAGGTTAGAAAAAAGGATACTTTTCTGAATCTTTTCATCCCTCCAATTTAATTTGTGTCACAGAGACCTTCCATCCTAACAGGACTTTACTGAGACCACAATTACTGAATATACAGTAGGCTTAGAACTGTCTCCTCTGTCTCACTGAGTAAGCTGCTTGCAGTAGAGATAAAGCAGCATAGATATATGCATAAAAACATACCATGTTTTCGTGTTTTCTATATTTTTCTCATTTTTAGGTGGCCATCTGAACCCAGCGGTGACTTTCACACTGTGTTTAATTGGGACAGAGCCTTGGAGGAAGTTCCCGTTGTTCTTTTTCAAGATCTATATGAGTGTCACAGCAGCAGCACAGGCTAGTGGCCAGAGTCCAGACCTGTAGTGATGCAACCATGCAAACTGAAGAAAACACCATATTTTCAGCTAAGCTCTCCTTGTGGTGCTTCCGCCATCCATTGATGTCAAAAAAGATCAGTGGACAGTGGAAATTCTATGATGTGCTGTTTTCTGAAGAGAAGTTTTTAGTTTGACAGCTTGTCAACGTTATCAGAACAAATCCACCATGAATATCACAACTTCTTAAAGGTGATTAATTAAACCTTTAATAATAATAATTATACCTCACGGGAATCACGAGACAAATACATTTACAAAATTGACCATGTGTGATTAAAAAGAGTTTAGAGAAATATCAAAAAGCTGTTTTAGATTTAAAGACTCTTTTGATTGTTCACGCAACAGCAGGACGATTTTGTCTCTGAAAAATAATTAAGGATCACATCAAATTAATGTAAACATAAGGTATTAATAGATCATTCTCCCGGTACTGTATCTCAGATTATTGGAAAAGCTGCACTGATCATGTGCATCCTGGCCATAGTTGATCCACACAGCAATCCAATCCCCAGAGGTCTGGAGCCCTTCACTGTAGGCTTTGTGGTGGTGGTCATCGGTCTGTCGATGGACTTGGAGTCTGGCTATGCTGTCAGGGACCTGGGACCACACATCTTCACAGCTCTTGCAGGCTGGGGTTAAAGTTAAAGAGTGAAACTAGAAACATTATTTTACATACAGTATTAAAGGTGTACTTAGCATACTTACAGTAGCCGTATTTCCACCCAAAATACCCTGAATGTTTATCCCCAGGAACTACTTTTCAAGGAACTAAAAAGTTCTTTCAGCCCATTGTTGTGTGTGTTTCAACCGCAGTCTAAAGACCCGTGAAGATTAGTCAAATTACACCCATTAGGTTACACCCATCACACAGCTGCATAACTATTGTTTTAACTTATTAAACACATCACCTGCAATTCAGCATAAGGACCTTTGCTTATTTTAACATATGCACTCTCACCTGTTTTAAATACCGAGCTTACCGGTGCATAATGGTGAAATTGAGAGCCACTACTTCCTCAGAGCATTGTAAATATTAGAATATGGTAACACAAGCATAAGCATTACGTGTCTTTTTACATATGTATTAGTATATACTTGTTTTCAGATACAAGAACAGCCACATACACATTTAGTTCCACAACAATTTATTTATCTACAGAAATATATATGTGCAAAATACAGCGTTTGTGTGCTTCACCAGGAGGGATGAGACAAGGGCTGCTGGTGGTCGCAGAAGTAAACACACTAGTCTCTGTTGCTGAGTTCTGAGCACTGAGTTCCTCCAAAGGTTCCTAGTCCCAGGGGAAAGTTCCTGCGGTCGAAACTCAGTTTATGGCACATATATGAAGTTGGGGAACTCACAAGAGACAACACTTTAAAAAGATTGGTCACTACCGAAGCATCACTGGCCACTATATCCTGACTTTTAGCCTCCAGAGTGAAGCTCCAAAAACACTGGATACTATATTTCCCATAATACCACTTAATATCGTCTTTCCACCCTTCCTGTATCCTAGATGCCTACTTCTATCCCAACCTGAGATAAATAACCCTGATGACATCACCAGGGTTATTTTTTCAAACTGCAGAAAGCAGGAAAGCTCCCTCTGGAGCCACAGAGGACATTATACAATTGTTTTCACAGGCTGAGGGGTATTCCTTGTAACAAGTAAACTGAACTTCATGTGTAAAATCGGTGGAGTGCCCCTTTAAACATATTAAAATTACAATCAACAAACAATTACAAAGTCTTTATATTGACATGGCTCACATGCTTTCTGACCTGTAATATTGCATCTCTGTAACTTCCAATATGCACTCATATTTTAATTAGGCCTGCTACAGTAGGTAAATTGAATAAAAAATTTAAAATGACACCATGCATTACCCTAACCCTATGCATTTCCCCCCCCCCATTCATTCTCTTACAAAGCAAACACCTACTGGTTCTTTGTGTCGATCTGTGCCCCCTTCTTGGGTGCACTGGTGGGTACGCTGATGTACCAGCTAATGATTGGATACCATTTAGAAGGAGAAGTGCAAGAGAAGCAGAAGGAGGAGGAAAAGGAAAGGTTCAAACTTTCCAATATTACAACCAATGAAGATGCATGAATGCACTGCTGAATTTCTTTTTACAACTGTGTCGGAGTAGATAACATTCTTGCCTAACAACTATATATTTTGGTTTTCACACATCACTTTAACTAACACCACTTTTTGGATAAGATATTAGCCATCAATCAATAATCATTAAGACATGTACTCATATGACATCTCATAATAGACAGGAACAGTTTCTCTTTTCATTTTCACTTAACTCCAGTAAGCTCTTTTATTTCAGCTTGAAGAACAAAACTATTTCCTTCATGCTGCATGTCTGACAAAACACATATATCAGCTCACAGAAAAAAGCTAAACAAAACACAGTTTAAGTTGAAGTGGTATTTGAAAGGTGCCCTGTTTATTTCTGTCTAAGGTGGAAGAAACCTTCAAATCACCATCACATCAAAAAGCATTCACACTCACCCTTTTCTACTGCAATTTCTTTCATTTATAAGAACTGTGTAGATTGCCACCTCTACACATTTTCTCCTTACCCACAGCCAAATACACATTTTATGAATCAATATGATTGTTAAAAATCTAACCAATTGGAAAATCAGATATTTTTGTTAGATTTTGAAATGATTAGAACTTGTCTTCAAGCGTGTTCCCACCACTTAACACCTTGTTTCAAGTGTTGCCTGATTTTTACGTGATTAAAAAAAAGTATTTGGCAATCTCGCAAGGTAAAATCTACATTCATTCACCACTAAAAGATACAATATATGGCAGAAAAATGCATATACCCACTTATTGTAAGGTACATACAGTATAATAATTTACTGTATGCTGTACAACTATACATAAATTATTTAATATGTCATGAATGAAACTAAATATGTGCAACAAGTGCAGTAGACAAGTTTAAAATCCACAAATTAGCCTTTTAAACTGTAATTATTCAAATAATTATTCAGTCTTGTTAAAAAATGTAACACTTTACTTGGATAGTGCACCTAGAGATGTTCAACTGTTTCACTATGTTTAACAGATTATCAACAGAGTATGTGTGACAATTCATGAACATACCCTAACCAAGATGTTTTTTGTGCCTAAACCTAACCAAACCTTAACCACAGTGGTGTAATATCAGAAAACGGTTTTATTTGTGAAACAGTTGAATTATTGAATCTCAACTAATAAGCTGTTGAAATGGTACAAATACTTTCTAAACTATCTGTAGGCGGACTATCCACATAAAGTGTTACCAAGAAGAATAATAACCTGATATACTTTGAAGGGTTCCCACTCTTATGCTTAAACATTTTCAAGTAGTCCTAGACTTTAGAAGTCCAGTGTGTAACATTTAGGAGGAGCTACTGGCAGAAATGGAATATAATATTTATAAGTATGTTTTAATTAGTGTATAGTCACAGGAAAATGAGAATCGTTGTGTTTTCATTATCTTTAAAAAAAGATGTTTTTATCTACAGAGGGAGCAGGTCCACTACTAGCCATGCTGCACCGCCATGTTTCTACAGTAGCCAAGTATGGACAAACCAACTGGCTCTAGATAAGGCCTTTCGCATTTTTATGCGAGTTTTGCTGCCACTGTAGTTTCTCCTACACGTTGTCACAGTGAGTTTGCCAGGCAGTGGAGACTCCAGGATTAAACAAATGAGATGACAGAAGTGCTTGTAGATTGATTTCTTTAGAGACAGAGCCAGGCTAGCTGTTTCCCCCCTTCTTCAAATCTTTATGCAAAGCTAAGATAAGCTAACCGTCTCCTGGCACCAGCTTTATATTTAACGGACAGATATGAGAGTTACTGATATCCTAATCTAACTCTTGGCAAGAAAGTGAATAAGTGCATTGCCTAAGATGTCAAACTATTCATTTAACAACGCAGTAGACTATTAACTTTATTTTCTATGTGGACATTTTATGTAAAAAAAAAAATTTGGTTAACCTTTAAGACCAATCCATGGATGCTTAGCTATAATTATTAGGAAAAAAACAGTTGACGACTGCTGCTTAGATTTTTGCATTGCCAAGAGTATCTTAAAAAACATGCCATCATGTGGCCTGATATGTCAAGATCCACATTACAAGGTACTTCCAAACTCCAAGAAAACTTAATCTGACTTCCTCTGACAGTTCCATCCACAACAACTGAAGTTTCCAGGGAACTCTGCTTTGCCATCAGCATGTACCACATCCTGCCATAAGTGCTGTCAATAGGGAATTTCATGATCTTCTTAAAGGAGCTATATGTAAGAATTTTAGTTTAAAACATTCAAAAACTAAAATTATCAACGGAATGTGAAGAAGTAACAGAAATAACAGTTTTGACGTTATGTCAAAGACGTCTATGTATTGTGTTGCAGAGATATCTACTGAAGTTAGCATGCTAACCAACTAGCCATGGCCTGTCCTGTCTCATAATACCACTTTGTACCTCAAGAGGCGATAGTGAGTCACTGTAGCATCCAGTCTGTCGTCAGTCCAGCATGTGAGGATGAAAAAGTAGCGCTGCCCAGAGGGCAAGAGACCCCGTTTGGTGGCAAAGAAAGAAGTGATATAAATAGAAGCAAAACAAGAGTTAACATTGGCGTTGCTTTCCACCACTGGAGACAGCTCTTGGTGAGTAAAGTTAAATTTGGCACCCGTTTGTTTTAGCATTAAAAAGGACACTGTGGTAGAGAGCAATGCATGTGGCTACTCGCCCCACTCCCTCAGAGACATTGAGAATGAAGTGTCTAAAACACACAGACTGCACTCATTTTCACCAGAGTTTTCTCATTTTTCTAATTGCAGAAACATATTTCAAACAGTTTGCAAAAGGTTCTAATCACAAAAATTCTACATAGTGGCCTTTAAATAAATAAATCTAAGATTTAAGCAGAAACCTTCACTGCTCCCAGCTCAGGGCATACAAACGTATTAATCAAAAACTTTGATTTCGAACTTTAACATCGCACATCTCTTACAAACCTGTCTGCTTCTCTTGATTCCCAGCATGCTCCTGCTGCAAAGGTTGCGTTCCCTCTCCTGCACCACACACTTGCTATCTATGGGCAAAACTGGTTAGCTGACTGAATAGATGGTTTAAATTGACATAAGATGCTCAACACCTATTTATCTGTGTTTAGTCATTTGTATCATATGAAGGACTGTATCATTTTTCCAAGTAGGCAAGCCCTTACAGTCAGATAACATTACGAAAAATAGAAAAAGGTTGGTATATTTTCAAGTGAAAAACTAAAAAGAATGTTCTTTTATTGGTGTGGTTGGTGAACAGAAGCTCACTGACATGCAAATAGTGACATTTACTACACTACAAATACCCTCTGCACTGTTTATATGCCCCTTTTGGTTTATAGTGCCTCAGGTGGTTATCACTGTTAGAAATTCGATTTTGGTTTGAAAGGGCACTAAGGGCAATAAAGGTCAGGGGTATTTGCTCAAAATAACACTCCCACTACCATTACACAACAAAGAACACACATTATGCAACATACACACATAGACATACGCACATGCACATCAGACATTCATATCACTAAACCAATGTCTTCCACAGACGTCCATCAGTGCTCAGTTACCATTATCGGAGAAGCAAATGCATATTCTGCATCAAAATATCAGTAATGACATTTTTGGAGTCTGGAAAATTATATCAGTTCATCAGAACTTACAAAGGCTTAAACTTCAGAGACGGATGTTTGACATTTGGAGTCCCACTTTGACGTGACCTTTGCAGCAGTTCATCAACATATCTAGTGTCAATCTAACCATTTCCTCTCAAATTATATTTTACCTTCCAGTTGACTCGCAGAAGGTAGCAGAGCAAGCATCAGGATTTTGCTTTTATAGATGTCACAACAGAACAAAAAGTTTTCAGTGAAAAAGTTCCATTTCAAATATGACAAGGTCTGTTAATTTGAAAAAGGATAACCACAGAGTAAATCTGAATTCACTCTTCATTTCCTATGCATTGGAGTCAGTTCTATGGATGCTGGGGCAGAAACACATGGCAGAAATGAAAAATGTTATCTATGACCAGAAAATAAAATCAGCAAAATGAACTGCAAGAACAATAAGAACCCTCTCCATGGTTGATGCATTTGTTTGTTGTCTACCAACTTGTTACATATACAGGGCACAACATTAAATATAAAAACATGGACACACATGGGTAGCAGGTCTTCATTTAAGATTAAACATATGGAATATTATATGCCATATTCAGCCAAACCTTTATATCATGTCACACAGGCGTTTCAGTGCAGGCAAAGCAATATGAAAGCTGGGGCCACAGCGCCACTGTGTGGTGAAGTAATGAACCTTCAACATTTTAACCACTGAGAAGTGTTTTCAGGAAGTCACACATGAAAACCTCTGGTAGAAGGGTTGAATTACCATAAAACACAACATTTACTGTGCATTAGTGAAATGTTCAATAAAACTAAACTGATTTTTAGATATGGTTTTCCCTGTGAGTTCTACCAGTTCTACCATAAACTTTAATTTGCGTTCTCGTCAGTTTTCCTGACATGAGTAATGCACACACTTTCAAATAAATAATTATCCAAACAAACATCTGTCCCCCTGCTATTTACCTTGGGCAACAGATTATTCCAGAAACTGACTGCACAGGTGGACCCACACAAAGACTAAATATAAACCAATCAAAAGGAAAAGCACATCCTCATATCCATTTCATATGACTTTCAGTTCCCTGATGCACTACCCCCTCCACTGTTTCACAATGCAACAGGGCTAACATGTTGCACAGAGGGCAGCAGTAGACATACTTTCATTCAAAACTGCTATAACAAGGTCCTGCAATGGAATGCTAACCCACTAAACACATTACATGCACCAGGAAGCTATGTGTTGAATGTACTGTAGGTGATTACCCTGATTTTTTTGGTTGGTTTTCCTTGGTTACCACAACAAATGTCCAATATTCTAATACTGATTTAATCTGTCTATCTTTAAAGTCATTAAAGGTACCCTGTGGAGTTTTTGACTACTTACTAGCAATATGGAGCAATGTTTGTACGTGAGGGTCCCTGTTTGTTTTTGTGTTTTCGACACACACGCATGCACTCGTAGATGACGAGATACACATTCCTGTAATGGTTTCACACTATCCCACACACTATTGTGCCAAGAAACACAGCAATGCACCAGCAAACGCAGGGAAGAAGAGCTGGCAAGTCAACGTCCTTGTAAATAAGAAAAATGAGCTTTTATGTGGAAGATAGTGCATTCAATATGTTAGTTAGACCTCAAGAATACGTTTTGGTGAGTAACACTGAATGTAAACAGAGGCTTTATCTCCACAGGGCACCTTTAAATTTGATCACAAATTACATGTTCATTTCTCAAAATCTCAATACTGGTGACAAACATGAAAAATAAAAACAAGATTTACAAATGTGTATGACAATTTGCAAGTAATTTATGATGCACGTTTGATTCCACAAACATACACGCAACCAAACTTGAATAAATGTCAGTATACTCCATATATATATTATATTATACTGTACATATAAGTTCATTAAAAAAAACCTCAAAATATTTTTTACATTTTTATGAACAGGAAGCTTTCAAAAGCAAATGCTATTAACATAATGAACTTAAAGTTGGAGATATATATGTGTGACATTTGTCCAAATTGGTTAGTATTTGTTTGTGGAATGGAAAATGTATTCGTGAACACCATAGATTACTCAGAAATCGTCATACACATTTATAAATATTGTTTTTATGTGTGGATCATGAAATATGCATTTGTTTCTCCATAGAAATCCAAAAGTGCACCAGTGCCAACATACCATCACAGCCACCGTTTGTCAAAATCAGCTGCCCATTCTTTGTTTTCATTAACCCTTGACACAGGTTGTATCTTCTGCACAGCACTGCTGCACATAACCACTGTTTTACATACATCTGAATCTATGAATCCCTAAGATGATTACCAATTTCAACATAAAATACCAAACACCATTGTGCTATTTCTGTATGGTACGCTATTTTTTTAATCTGATAACATTCTCAATATGCTTGAGAATGGCTTTGCTTCATGGTCTTGTCTATGGATACTCCACCCACACTTGCATGCCTGTGTTTCAGAATTGCAGTTATGTATTGTGAGGCATGTCATCTTCATTAGATAGCAAAAAGAACTGTTTAGTACGGCTGAAGAAGACAACATAGAGGGGCCACGCCTAAGACAGCTATGCCTAATTGAAGATAATCAGACAGTCTCACTCCCTTGCCCTCATGAAACAACTAAAGAAATGCAGTTGAGCTTGAAGCTTCATTCTGCAGGTTGGAAACAACAGTTGGACAACATTTTAATACAAGGCCCCACTTATTTGCTGCTTCCAGAAGCTTTCAAACACATCTTAAAGGACAGAGTTGCATAGTTGTCATGGAAATGGTTTAGTTGTTATGCTATAATGAATAATAATATGTTATATGCAATGTTATGTTACAATAGTAACAGCTAAGCCTTTTCCCACAACAGTGGCCGAGTAAACCTTATGTTGAGACTTTTTTTTGAAAACAAATGAAATACAGTATTTTGTTGAAATTTCTCTGAGATCATGTTCAGTTCACTTAAGCTGAGAATCATTTCATAAGTGAAACAGTAAAAATATATATTTAAAAAAATGTGATTATGTCCTGTTGTGGTATGCAGCTGATGATACTGATAAGATATGTTCTAGTATAAAATCAATACACTATGCCAAATCACAGTAACTACATATTGGTCAAAACCGAGTTAAGACTGGGATCTGACTTTCTGATGTCTGTTTGTTTTACTATAAAAAATGATAATGCTTCTAAATGTATAATTTCTATAAAAATGTGTATTGCTGTTCAGGCTACAGTAACTGCACTCTGCCACAGACAAACAGCAAAGTAGACAGGTAAAGCAATAGCGCTACATCAAGTTAAAGCTAGCTGGTGAGATAGCCAAGGTTAGCCTTACCAAAAACAATATTCAGCTATTAAATTTTCCCGTATGTTATGTGTAACTGAAAAATACCCATTTTGGTGAACTGACATCTTTGTAATTCCGTTTGTTATTCCACATAACTAAAAGAGGCAATAGCTAAATCCACTCATGATGGAGGGAAAAACCCCTAGCTAAGCTCCTGCTAAAGGTTAGTAGTTTAGCAGGGTAACAGTAACCACCATCTTAGCTTTTGATTCTAGTGGAATTTGTGTGATTTGATTTGGTTAAGCTATCTATAAATCTAACCCATATTTAAATGTATAAAATTGCAAATTAATTTATATTTATTTCAATGTGAATATTAATAGATATATAGACAGACACCCAGCAAAACAGAGATGCATTTAAGTACTATGAACTGTAAATAGTTAAATAAATGATCAAAATAAAGTTTATTTTCTTAAATAAACTAGTTAAATGGAAAAGAAGGCTTAAAGAGCACATTTTGTTTGTAGATACTGCATTTTCCCCTTGCATTTCACAATGATCATCCAAAGGCAGAGCGCAGTATCTACATTTTCAAGGTACTATGTAGGTTCTGTATGGCAATGATTTTTGGGGGGTAAAATATTAAGCCTAAAAAGGCATAGAATGAAAGCATTACAACTTCTGTTTCCAGCCAGCCTGAATTTAACCCTTCTTTCTCAACTTCACTGCTTCTGTAGTTACTGCTCTCTGCCTTTGCAGGATAGTTATGTTGAGGTAAGATGAAAGGAACTATTTTCACTCCTCTAAATTTTAAATAGGATATTAAGATGCCTGCATGCGAACATTAATAAAGCTGTCCACATCCATAATTATCTAATTTCTCTTTCTCTTCATGTGACAAATTCAAGAATATTATTGTTTAGAAAGACTGTACTTCCCAATCACATTACAAAATATTCATATATGAATCTCAGTTTTGTAGATGAATATGATGGCATCTGAATACGTGATCAGTAATCCATTGCATGAAAGATACAACATATTTTACATTAGTTTGAGCTGATAAACAAGACAGTGTATGCCTATTTCAATACAGACTGCAAAGTGGTTCAATATAGTGCATTAAATATTGGAATAATTTGACACAGGTTGCAGGACAAGGCATAAATCAACACAAATGGAGAGAGAGAACGAGTGAGAGAAAAATATTCAAATAGGCTTCTATAAATTTAGTTTGGAATAAAAATATAACTTGACTACAACTATAACTGTGACTGATTTGAAATCTTATCTCAAATAATGTCTGCAGATAGTTTTAAAAATATATTAAAACAGACCCCTTTATGAAAACTGAATTGATACAAAATCATTTTGACTGCAAGTATTAAAATAAAAAAAAGTTGTATAGCCCTTTAGTTGCATAATTTGTATACGTTTTCTATCAACTAAAGTAATTACAAATGTCAAAAGTTTTAAAATGCCTAAAATACCCTTTTTCATCAGGAAATAACTGTGTCATTAACAAAATTTGCTTTCCACCACTCAGCACTGAACACGGCTTTTCATGTTTGACATGTTCAACAATAGGGAAAAAGGAATGTTTCACTTTGAGGACCTTAATGGGTATTGACAGAGCGAGGCATTGAGGAAGGGTTTTTTTTTTAAGGCCAGCAGGAACAGGAGAAATGATTACAGCAAGAAAAACCTGTTTCAATGTTCTTACGGGCACCTACTCTAACTATTGTTTTAAGTCAGATTTGAAAAATTGTGAACCTATCCTTTAACTAAAAGTCAAAGATAGATATGTGTGCACAGTTACATCCAATACCATTAGCTACAGAAACAGCCAGATTCAATGGTGTCTCTAGGAAGAAAATAGTTTGTTTGTTATGTGATTTAGGTGAGATTGAAGCTTGTTTAGGGGTGGCTGTGGCTTAGTGATAGCACGGGTTGTTCACCAATCAGAAGGTTGGAGGTTCAATGCCGGCTTCCCCCAGCCCACATGTTGACGTGTCCTTGGGCAAGACGCTGAACCCCAAATAGCTCTCGAGGGCTGTACCTTCAGTGTGTGTGAATAATTTACTAGTTTCTTTGTACTGATGGGCAGTTCTGCCATCAGTGTGTGAATGGGGTAAAGTGCTTTGAGTGGTCAGAAGACTAGAAAGGCACTATACAAGTACAGTCCATTTTCTCATTACATAATTAATTACTTAATTAATTTGTTTGCAATGTAATGTTTTATATAAAAAGTTATGTTGTTTCACCACTGCAAAGGTATCTTTGTTGTCTCATAAGTCCATGTGGGCTGGGTACTTGTATGTGCATGACACAATAAATGAAATGACTAACTGCCTACATATATAGACTGTATACTCAGGATCCTCCCATGTTAATCCAGGCTGATTGAATTGGTGCAGCTGTATTTTAAATGTCTGCTGTACCAATGTGAATTAATTAATCTTAACACACTTTCAGAGGAGATCACAATTTAGCTCTGTGATATGAAGCTGGGTGTGCATGCAACAACAGCAATGACTTACAGTACATGACCTGTCATACCATTATTTAAGATTGGCCCATTCAGTAAGCAACTTGCTTATTACCTGGTCTGTGTTAACAGCTGTAAAACTACATTCCTCTTAAAAAAAACCCTGTCTGGGTTGCAGAGTCAGGCAGCTATAAGTAGAGCACACTCAAGTGAAATGCACATTTAGGATGAGGTGTCTGTATTTATTATGATCTTTAATCACAGCTGACTTCAATCATTAATGTATTTTCTCACTGTGAAAATAAAGATAAAAGTTTAAAGTTTAGACCTTGTCAATGAAAAAAGAATACAGCTGCAATGAGCCACCAGTAAAGCTAAATCATGATGAAATATTTATCTAGGCCTAGTCAAATATTTATTTTAGTGATTCATACACAATTAAATAAAGAGATCTCTGAACTTCATCCATCTGATTTAGACTGATCAGTGTTTGAGCTCTTATTATATCATGCACTCTTACAGGGTTACACCGCTGTGATTTCTTTATCTTTTTTAATATTAATGCCAAGATAAAATCTGAAGATGGAGTCTATTTTTTCTGCTGCATGGTAAGACCTCCATAATTTTTGAAACCAATGGGAACCATTGTTTTCACAAATCCATTTAAAGTCACAGATGCATACTGCCACCTTCCATGTAATCCACCAGTTTGTGTTTTGTAATTGATTTCATGCTGACACAATCATTATATTTGTATCAAAGACTTTGCACTCTACCAGAAATGTGATGAATTCATTGTGCATCTCCAGTAAGACATTTTTCGCTCTTCTTAAAAATCAAACATCTTGGGTGGGTACATCAATGATGATCATACAGGTTTGTGATCATCATTCAGCTCAGATTGTTTCCAAATCTCCATATTTACATTTTGACCCCTTTTCATATAGATGAAATATGATATAGTGCCTATGATGACAGGATTAACTGAAAGATAAAAGAGAAATGTCTAATTTTACATTACTGCGTGGATGGCATTCTTCTAGTTTTGCTTCTTCGCCACCAGAAGTACATGAGTATGTTTGGAGAAACTGCAACTGGCCATTAATATCATTAGTAAAGGCATTGGTGTGCCAGTTCCAGGGAGGCCATTGCTAATGTAATTAGTTACACCTTCGCTGTTCCTGCTGTGACAAGACAAAATGTCTCCACAATTGATGTAGTGTGTAAGTGTGTAAGTGTGTTGTATTTTAGTGTTATGTCCGTTTTTACATTGTTTATTTGCTCTAAACGAAAGAAAACATATTTTTAAAATCTTTTGTGATTCTCATGTTTCGTCTGATATTAACTGCACTATTACTACAAAAAATTCTTCTTCAGTCAGTGAACCTGCAGGCTCTCATACCTTGTGAATACCAATATGCATTGTCTCACTGGAGTTATAAACTGTAGTGGTATTAATGACTTAGTGAAGAACATGTGTGAGGTATTTGTAGAAACAACTTTTGGATTTTAAAGAATTTAGTTGTCTAATTTAGTAACACCACCATAAGTCACAATTCAGCTTATTAAAAGACCACTTTAAGATTGCACAAGAAACATATAAATTAAACAGCAGAACAAATCTCATTAGATTCCACACAACAATGTGGCTATCATACCATGGAGGAATTATCACACCCCGTCCTCACCAGAAAAACAGCATTATTGGTCATCTGTGCAAGCAGCCTATAACGACCCATGTTTACGTTTATTGTTAGGCGGCGACCTCTGGTGGTCGTAGTAATTACGACGGGAGCAATATAAAGAGCGAGAAAGTCTGCGTGGGGAGGAGGTTGGGTTGACTTTCACCCAAGAGGCCGGGTTTTGTGTCCAGTTTAAAACCAAAATTCAGCTTGGTCTCCTCCTCTCAAAACCGGTAAAAAAAGTGTTTTTCTGACGCTGTTTAGCAGACAAAGGATGTCTGCTGCAAGCCAAGCTGCCGCTAACGTTTGCTCAGCTTGTTTCTCTGATAATTTAAGATCCAGGCGTCTGATGACTAAAATCCTTTATCTGGTTGAAATATATAGTTAAAAACTACCAAGATCTAAAAAGTGTATCGTAAAAATGTGTCTTAAAACTGGATAAAAAGCCAATTTATCACATCTTCTGTCAGACAACCACAATGCTGACACATGCGCAATGGGGATATGACGCCATTGACAGGCGACCAAATGAAACCCACCAGTACCTTGATTAAAATTACAGATTTCTTTAGATTTGAAAATAGTTGGAAACATTTGGGACAATGTAAGTACACAACTCAACAAAATGTATAACATAGGTCTAGTCGTTTTTACATATTTTAATATGGAAAAGTTACATATTATACCTTTAAGGTCCGGTATGCCTGTCGCTAGTACTTTCCAACATTCATATACAGTATCTCACAGAAGTGAGTAAACCCCTCACATTTTTGTAAATACTTTCTTTATATCTTTTCATGTGACAACACTGAAGAAATGACACTTTGCTACAATGTAAAGTAGTGGGTTGTTATTGTTACAAGGTCTCAGGTGTGAATGGGGAGCAGGTGTGTTAAATTTGGTGTTATCGCTCTCACTCTCTCATACTGGTCACTGGAAGTTCAACATGGCACCTCATGGCAAAGAACTCTCTGAGAATCTGAAAAAAAGAATTATTGCTCTACATAAAGATGGCGTAGGCTGTAAGAAGATTGCCAAGACCCTGAAACTGAGCTGCAGCACGGTGGCCAAGACCATACAGCGGTTCAACAGGACAGCTCAGCGTCATATCCAGAGGTTGTGTTTGGGAAATAGACGTATGAGTGCTGCCAGCATTGCTGCAGAGGTTAAAGGGGTGGGGGGTCAGCCTGTCAGTGCTCAGACCATACGCTGCACACTGCATCAAATTGGTCTGCATGGCTGTCGTCCCAGAAGGAAGCCACTTCTAAAGATGATGCACAAGAAAGCCCGCAAACAGTTTGCTGAAGACAAGCAGACTAAGGACATGGATTACTGGAACCATGTCCTGTGGTCTGATGAGACCAAGATAAACTTATTTGGTTCAGATGTTGTCAAGCGTGTGTGGCGGCAACCAGGTGAGGAGTGCAAACACAAGTGTGTCTTGCCTACAGTCAAGCATGGTGGTGGGAGTGTCATGGTCTGGGGCTGCATGAGTGCTGCCGGCACTGGGGAGCTACAGTTCATTGAGGGAACCATGAGTGCCAACATACTGAAGCAGAGCATGATCTCCTCCCTTCGGAGACTGGGCCGCAGGGCAGTATTCCAACGTGATAACGACCCCAAACACACCTCCAAGATGACCACTGCCTTACTAAAGAAGC
Source organism: Siniperca chuatsi (assembly GCF_020085105.1). NCBI lineage: Eukaryota > Metazoa > Chordata > Actinopteri > Centrarchiformes > Sinipercidae > Siniperca > Siniperca chuatsi. The sequence goes on from NC_058059.1 coordinate 5,765,275, forward strand.
CGAGGGTAAAGGTAATGGACTGGCCAAGCATGTCTCCAGACCTAAACCCTATTGAGCATCTGTGGGGCATCCTCAAACGGAAGGTGGAGGAGCACAAGGTCTCTAACATCCACCAGCTCCGTGATGTCATCATGGAGGAGTGGAAGAGGACTCCAGTGGCAACCTGTGAAGCTCTGGAGAGCGCCATGTCCAAGAGGGTAAAGGCAGTGCCAATTATGGTGGCCACACAAAATATTGACACTTTGGGCCCAATTTGGACATTTTCACTTAGGGGTGTGCTCACTTTTGTGGCCAGCAGTTTAGACATTAATGGCTGTGTGTTGTTATTTTGAGGAGACGGCAAATTTACACTGTTATACAAGCTGTACACTCACTACTTTTACATTGTAGCAAAGTGTCATTTCTTCAGTGTTGCCTGAAAAGATATAAAATAATTACAAAAATGTGAGGGGTGTACTCACTTCTGTGAGATTCTGTATGTCGTTTTGTGAGTCATTGGCAATCAACCTATTGTGTCATTTAGGTATGAGGATGTGTTGGAATATAAGTCACTACTAATGTAGCTGTTGTCACTCAGCAGGCTTCCTGGAATTACCTTGAATTGAGGAAGTGTTTCGTTAAACTTGTCAAAGAGGTTTTCTCATAAGTCTTGTTATTAAGGAAAGGTCTGCATATTTTTCTTTGTGCTTTGTCCCCAGTTGCGTGTTGCGATCCTGAAACATGACACTATATAGTAATCTTCCATCCATGGTGGCTGGATGCCTGTGCTGTGTTTTTTTGAGAGGAAACAATGCATGAGTTTGATTTTTACTTTGTATTATTATATTAATATTATTGTTTTCTTCTGATTGTGGCCCACTGCTGTTGTTCACCTGGGTTCAGCTTATATGTGATGAATAGAAGCTGTGAATGGTCCTGATGTTATATTTTTAGGTTTATGGAAATATATATTTTTTGGAATGTATTAAGATTTGATGGAAATTTTACTGACTTTCTGTACAATGGTGACACAGTTATGGTGATAAAAGGGTGAGGTGGAAAAATGTGTATGCTAATTTATTTGTATTTTATGCAAATTCCAAGTCCTGCATCCTTAAGTTTACTTAAAGCTGCATTCATCAATTTTTGGCCACTAGGAGGAAAAACATCAAAACAAGTAGACAGAAACACAGCTATCATCAAATACACAAAACATGCAAATTCTAACAATTATCAAGTCATTAAACAGTCATTTGGAGTTTATTTTCATTCATTCATTTTTTTAGACACCTGACAATTGCAAGTCTCTCCTTTTAGCTCTGTTTTGTCAACCAATTCCAGAGAAAAAAATATCTGGGCTCAACACTCTTCACCGACCACTCAACTTTGTCCGACTGTCATTTGGTGCTGGGTAAGTAGCATACTGTGGCTTTATCAGACTTTTTTTGTTGTAAATATATGTCAACAGGGGGTTGATGAGAGCTGCCAAAACAAGGCTAAAAAGCTCTGCCGAGCAGCAGCGGATGGTCATTATTTTTGATTTGGCACTATGAACGACCCCTGTGACAGATATTACAATTTTATTAAATTTAAAGCTTTTACTTTTATCTTAATTTACTTAAAGTGAGACTGTGTAACTTTTACTGAACAGCAGGCAGTGGGCACAAGTGGCAATTACAGGATAGTGGCACATTGAATTTTCCTAAATTTCCCAAGATTTTCTTGAGTCAGTTGTTTCAACGACGTCATAGGTGAACTGAATGAGCTAAAACATAGTGTAACAGTAGCACAAGTAGAGAAGAGTTATAAAATCAGGGAACTGACTGTAATGTCAGTTACACAACATTATCAAAGTTTGCTAACATTATCCATCAGCTACTGGTCATACCAGACCAAACCCAAAATAAACACACAGCAAGTTCATATGGCTAGTATGTTCATAAAAATGTCCTACTTAAATATTCACAGCAGCTTCACATACATTCACACTGGAAGTTCAATATTTTTCATAAATAAATTCATAAAAGATTGTTATGGCAGTTGGGGGCGCTACTGGAAACAGCAGCTGAATAAAGGAGATCAGACAGGAGTTTGTATGTCAAATGTTTGACATGTTTGGGAATTTCTTGGTGGGGCTGCGGTAGCACCCTAGCCCATGGGGTTACTATAAACAAACTTAATGCAACCTTATTATATATAGGGTGGGGCCCTATTTAAAGCTGCCCCTCCCTGTGTATATATACAGTGTGTCCAGAAATATTTTTTAATTGTTGTCAACAGATTTGCATTACTTATTTTCTCTACCTATATACTATTTTTTCTAGGTCGGAATGCATTCATTGTTTCTCTCTTTAGCTGGCTGAACTATTTACCTTAACAGCAGTAACACAAGAAACTGTTTCTTCCAAACAAATTCCAAAACCAATGGCCTTTAAGTTACATGCATCAGTATTCACCCCAACTTCTACTAAATATTGGTCCAAATATAGAGAAGTAAACGCATTGCTATGCTGTTACAGAATTTATATCGTGTGATTAGCTGAAATCAGATGAGACAGAACTGAGAGCATGCCACATTACAGCAGAAGGATTTCACAACATAGAATTCCAGGCATCTGGAGCTGAGGCAGATTAGCATAATTTTCATCCATTCATCTGTCTTGCAATAATAATGTCAGGTTTCTACATTCAAGTTTAATACATTGAACACATTATATCATGTTCTATGTTTTGATAATATCAGTGCCACACCCAAAAACTAGCAGGCTATATCGCAGACAGATGTCATAGTCCAATGAATACATGCTATTGTATTTTTCATTTTACTTTAACCAGAATATTTACTACAAACATTGTTGCCAGATTGGGCAGTTTTGATAATTTGGCTACTTTTTGTACCATTTGGGTGGTTTTTCCAGTGAAAAGATCCCCACCTCTCCTCCTAGAGGTATGATTGAGATTAACAGGCCACTGAGTTCAGTAGGCTGGACTCGACCCACAAGGACTAATAAAGGATGTGCTTGACTAATGTAATAAAAGACATTTCAGTTAATTGCAACTAGGATACAACTTTTTTCCTATTCAAATTATTCAGTCATAGCTCTGTGATAAAAGACTTGTATAAGCTTATGTCTGTTAAAATAAGTTATGACTTTTTCGGTTTAATGAATGTCATTTTTCATTATTGTGACAGCAATTTTGGGTTTGCCTAATTATACTAATTAAACAGAGGACTCAAGGTGTGTTTTATTTGGATTGAGAAAAAACTCCATTCCTAAAATGAAATAAAAGATTAGACTACTACTTGAACCGGCCAGGTTTGAGGTTCTGATTGGGCTATTTGGCCAAATATGACAACAGTGAATACAACATACAGTATTGAATCATGAATAAAAAACTTTCAGAAATAGGTTCTGTTGTTCAGCTTCGTAAGGAGTGCATATTTTTTCGAAATATGGATTTAAACAGAAACAATGAGCTCAATAAGATGCAATGTGTCTCAACCACTCAATTAGACAGCCATCAAAATCCTTTTCAAATTATTATTCTGTCATAGCTCTGTGATAAAATACTTGTAAAAGCTGTTTAATGAATGTTATCCAAGCACATGTTGGAGAAAATGTGCATTTATATATATATGGATGTCCAAAAACCCTGTTCTAACTGGAAATAATAATAATAAACTGGAAATAAAAAACTGGGCCACTTATGACAGTTGAAAAACTGCACAGCATTCCAACTCTAAAACAATGAACCTAAAAACACAACATCACCTTTATGCGAAGTGTCCCAACCACTTGGTAAAATCTTACATTTCCTGTTTCCACACTGATATTTACCATACTCAATATGTTCATGTGCCAGTGTTAACATACATGCCAAAAATTAATATATTAACATTATACTGCAATATTATAATGCATGCAATTTAAACAGTAAGGACTTTACTCTTCTGCAGTGTTTTCTGTGGAAAATTCTGTTATTCATATACTCATCATCTCCACACTGATGCATTTTATGGGCTCTCATTTGTCCTTGAATGATCGTAAACCCATAAATATTCGAATCTGACTTGTTTGAACAATACTCCTGTTACTTGGATATGATGAACACAAATTTCCACTGGTTTACTCATTATTCTGCCAATTTGTGCGGAGTATTCCAGTGAACCGTTTTTTGGCACATGCTCAAGAACAGGTTCAACCGGTCTGACGATAGAAATCTCAGCAGGAAGACGTTGGTGTAAACACCCCTTCTGTCAGTTGCTCACATTGTCACACAGATACTAGGGACCGGTGTGTGACTGACGTGACACGACATTAATAACTAGCTGCAGTGATTTCTAGTCTCTTATACTACACTCGAGGGAATACCAACCTGTACACAGCAATTGCTTGTTCTCTGATCATCAAGGCAATGAGATAATATGATCCATATTTATTCTCTTAATGGAAACACAGGTGAGGAACAATATTTCAGATAAAATCCAGAATAGAGTTGCTCTATGATTTTATTTAATTGATACTTTTCATGTTCTAGAATTGAAAATATTGTGCCTCGATTTACTGTATTATCATATTTACATCATTATATTCATGTGTTTAAAAAGCATTAATATGATGATTGTAACATAATAATAAATAATAAATAATAAAACTAAATTAAAGTAACATGAGAAAGTAACAAAAATTCTGAACTAAAACTGGGACAGGATCGACGCTGAGGCCAGTACAAACTTATGATTAAATTTTCATATATGGTCAAAAAACCTGGATGTGTTTGACAATCATCAGTCAAGATGAACAGTGAGACATTGTCACCAGAGTATCTCAGGTTTAGAGGAGTGTTTCGTCAAGTAGCGCTTTACATCATATTTCAGATTTTAGAGTGTGATGTGATCATTTTAAAATATCTAAATATTAAACATTGGTCTTGATGATCAGTTGAAACGTCATCTTTTCTGTTAATGTTCTTAGGCACACATGAATATGGCAAACAGAGAGATCCAAGAAGAGAAAACCAACGATGAGATCACAGAGAAACAATTCCTTGAAGATCTCCACCTTTTCATGAAAAAAAGAGATACACCCATTGAGAGAATCCCAAATCTGGGCTTCAAACAAAGTACTTATATATTGTATTTGAATGTGTTTTACTTGTTTTATGCACTAAGAAAGACCTGTATTATTTCAACATTTTATATCGAACAATTATATGGTATTATAAATATATATATTATTTATCTGCCTACTAATGTATATGGACATAAATTAGTAATTCTAATTGTAATTATAGTAATTCAGATTTTAAACGATTAGTCGAAAAATTGATTAGTTAATTGATGGAAAATAATCTGCAACTGTCTAATAATCTATCAACCATTTCATTTAAGCAAAAATGTTTCTCAAATGTGAGATTTAAATGTTTGTCTTTGTTTTATGTCATTGTAAATTGAATATCTTTGGGTTTTGGACTGTTCGTCAGACAAAACAAACTATTTGATGACTCCCAGGCCTTGGGACCTTGGGAAATCACTGTTTTCTGACATTTTATGGAACAAACAATCAGTCAGTTAATTGAGAATATAATCTGTAGATTAATCGATAATGAAAATTCTAATAGCCCTACATTCTAATAATGAAGTGTATTTGATTATGTATATTTTCCCTGTTTTTCAGTTGATCTCTTTGTGATGTTCCAGACGGTCAAAGACTTGGGTGGCTACCACCAGGTAACCAAATATTTCCAATTTACCATTATTATTATTATTATTATTATAAGTTGTATTGTTAACATTATTAACAGTATAATTATATTACATTTTTGATAACAATAAATTGTATTGTATTATTTATTTAGTCATTGTTGCTGTATTGTTGTTGTCAAAACTAATACTAACTCCAATACTACTTATGAGAGGCTGTAGACTGACTTCAAACACTATTATATATATTATATTGATAATGGCCAATCTTGATCATACAAAGGCCAATCTAGGGACTCACATTGCAAATTAACTTGGGCTATAAATGCTGTGGTATGTGGCATTGATTCATACTAAATACTTGTCCCTATACAAACAAACACAAAATAAAATAAATAAAATATCCTGCATCCTCCAGGTGACTGCTCAGCAGCTGTGGAAGCAAGTGTACAACATGCTTGGAGGAAACCCTCGAAGCACAAGTGCAGCAACCTGCACCCGCAGACACTATGAAAAGTAAGTTAAACAATGCATGTGAATTTGTCAGGCTGAGAGTGGGTGGTACGTTTTTGTAACGGTTTTATCTGATCGATTTGTGTAGGCTACTTCTGCCATACGAATGCCATGTAAAAGGCGTATTGATGAATATCTCGCCTCATCATCAGCCAAAGCAGTTCCACTATGCCAACTACAGCAAAGATGATGATGATGGCCAGAGACCAGCTAAACGCAGCCTGTTATCAATACCTCTACACCAGGTTGGTATTATTTTACACTCAAACAAGATAAGAAAGACGTAGCAAAGTTGCTCAACTGTTTTGCACTACTTACGTCTGCACAGACAGGCAAAAACACAAACTGATTGTGATTAAATAAATATTACAATAAATTGTAAATTATTGCATACTGAAGATCTGTTTGGGTTATAAAGTGCACATTAAATGTTATGATATTACGGAGTCCCCTAAAGGTCATGGCGAGAAATTTTTGAGGACTACTTTTGCATTCCCTGGCAATATGTTTTGCGTTCCCTCGCAAATAAATTTTCTTCTTCCATTCCTTCAGAACCATATGTCTATTTGTAATGGAAGGTAGTGTTGAGATTCTCAAGTTAATGCATTTTGCATTGTTTATGGACACCTCACCTTATATGATGTTCATTGCAAAAGAGTTATCAAATAGAACATTATCAAACTTCTGGGTAGGAGCTGTATGTATAAGGAACAACAATTATTGCTCCACACTTAAAGCAACAGGCCTTCTACCAAAACCTGTTTCAGCATTGAAGGTTACTTTAATTTGTTTTGTGCAAAGAACAGAGGACTCTCTGCAAGTGGTTCAATGCTGTCTGCTCTTTTTGTGACAGAACCACAGACTGTGTTTGCAGCATTTCAGTCACCTTCTTGTTTGTTGGTTTTTTTTAACTCATACAAATACAGCAGCTTTAGCTGAGGTAGTTTCAACTGCACATCTTTAATGCCTCTGGAGACATCCCCTTTTCCTCAGTGCAACCCCTCTGGGATACAATACAGTACAGAGTACAGTAACTGTTCACGAATGAAACCGACAGCATCCTGCAGATTATCGTACTACTTACTTCTGGAGAGACCTTTTCATGTAAGAATTTGTTTAAGTTTACTTTCACTAATTACATAACCATGCATGCCTATTGAGCAGTAGTACCATATCATCGTACCCCAGTTCAAAGTAAAATGCAATGAGCTGATATACTGTTGTGTTGTGCTAGTAGCAGCTGAGCAGAAATAGACATGGCTCAGAAGGAATGGAAGAAGAAAAGTATTGTGAGGTAACACAAAATTTATTGCAAGAGAACGCAAAATATTAGGAGGTAACGCAAAACATATTGACATGTTTAAAATTCTCACCATGACCTTTTGATTGATAATGTTATAATATTAAGATATATGTTTCTAAGCACCTTATTCTTGTGAATAATCTGGTTCTGATGTATCAAAAACTTTACAAAATTTGTCCACCAGCACCGGTGAAGTACAAAAATTGACAATTTTAAAAATGACAATTTAACTTCCTTGAGTCTCCACTGGTTGCCTGGCAACGGCTCCCAGCCAAGAAATAGTCCAGCACTTAACCCCCTGTAAACCACAGCTTACAGTACGGTTTTTGTACAAATTACTCACACAAGATATAATGTTTTCATCAATAAGCTTTAGAGGTGCTGGAAGATAGATTTTGTTTTCTTTGGACAGAGCCATGCTAGCTGTTTTCCCATTGCTTATGCTAAGCTAGGCTAAGTAGGTGCTGGTTTTAGCTTCACATTCAGCGTACAGACATGAGAATGGTATCAATCTTCTCATCTAACTCTTGACAAGAAAGCAGATAATAATATTCCCTTAAATGTCAAACTATTCCTTCAACCTCTGATGGACCACTTATCTTATCCAACAGAACCCTCATACCCTCCAGTCAGACCCACATGGGCATGTTTTCCCTCTGCCGCTCCACTACCCTCACCACTATCACCCAAGCCATGCAGTTCTGCCCCCCCATGTCCCTATCTCCTCCTCAGTGTTGACACCACATAGCCCCCTGCCCCCAGCCCCAGTTTTCTTTCTATCCATATTGTCTAAACTCAAGAGACAGGGTTAAGGAGCCACTGGAGCAGTTGCGCTACCTGGCAGAACAGTACAAGACCTCGTCTGGATTGACTGAGCCACTGAACCTTAGCGTTAAAGCATCAAAACGGGAAACCAACAGCAACCCTGCCTCATCGTTTGCCCCACCTTCATCCAGCAAGAACCCAAAGTTTTTGAATAAAGCCTCCCCTCTGTACACTCCTCATCAAGTAGTGAGAAATGAAGAATGTGAGAAACAAGATGGTGAGGCAGAGTTAGGAGACACACCATATTCATATGCTGGGAAGGCTAGGGAGGCATATGTTGTCGATGTCAATGCTATAACAGCCTCAAGCAGCCCCACATATGACTCTGCTCCGACACTGAGAACAGACGAAGGCGCTACCACAATGGCACAAAAACCCAGCTCTCCAAAAACAGGCTTTACAATCTGGCCAAAAGAAGAGAGAGAGGGGAGTCCAGAAGTAAAGGGGCTCAATCTCAGTCATATACTACCCAGCCTCCCTCGAGAGAATGGAGGCAAAATGGAAATTGAGATACCGCTGTCTATGTTTCATAACTGGCTCAGGCTGTGTGGGTCCTCAGCCACGATGCATGGAGCTAAGCAGCTACCTACTCTTTCTGCTCTGGAAGAACACTCTGGACAAAGGAATTGTTCTGACACAGACATCCTCCCCACCAACCTGACATTTCACATGAATCCCCAACACCACAGCTCAGCCGCTGAGGATCTAAGGCTGAGGCAGAGGAATTTGCCAAGCCCCACACCAACCACCCTGACATCTGCCAATCACCACAATACAAGCCAAAATCCTTTCACCAGCTACAAGCTTCTGCCTTCAGGTGGCATTCTGAAAAATGCAGCCAGCCAGGATGTCTATATGATGGATCAGGAGGATATTAATAAGTCATCCAGCTCCAAACCCCCAAATTGCTGGGATGGCTATGACAAAGACACACAGGCTCCCCGCATCCAAGTGAAAATTGACTCTAGTCCCCTCAGAGTTCAGCAAGACTTTGCAGCCTCTAAATCCAATAATGAAGACACCGTCCTGGGTGGGAAGGAGAAGTCAGAGATGGGTCCTTCAGCTGTGCTAATGGTGAATTCCAGCTCCGCTTCTCTGTTGCACCTCACCAATGAAGAGGTGATGAAGTTGAAGAAAATCATCTCGAGCTCATTATAATGATAAGCTCAGATAATTACACTGACACTCCAACACCACATTAAAGCTGACTCACATTACATTGCTCTTTCACACACTGTATCTTACTGATGTTCTCTGCTTGGCATATACTGAAAAATATTTTTGTAAAAAGTCAAATTAACGATCAGACTGGATTTATCCCTGGTAGATTCTCATTTAGTAATGTTCTGCTTTTAAATACACTATATTCACTTTATGAAAAGGACACACAAGCTGCCATCTTATCTCTCGACGCCCAGAATCTTCTATTCTCACTAATACAGACAAATCCCAACCTTTTGATCTGCAACGTGGCGTAAGGCACGGCGATCCCCTTTCTCCCCTTCTTTTTGATATTGCTTTAGAACCTCTTGCAATAGGAATCTGGAGTCATCCAGGTATCCATGGTGTAAAAATTTGGTAATGTTGGAAGCCTATACGAATTTATATGCTGACAATTTATTGATTTGTTTATCTGACCCAGTATTTCAGTTCCCAACCTCCTGAACTACATTACATTATTTAGTAAACTGTCAGGATATATAATTAACTAGGATAAAAGTGAATTCATGTCTCTGATTAATAATCTGACCCCTGCATTCTTGAAATTTCTGCCATTTAAATTAGTTACCACCCACTTTACCTACCTTGGACTTAAGAAACCCCACATTTTTTCTGAAATTGAATTTCTTGGATATGGTGGACAAACTAAAAGCTAACATCAGCAACTAGAAGTTGCTTCCTCTCTCACTGATTGGCCGTGTCAATGCTCTAAAAGGTTCTTGTACTTCTCCAAAACCTTCCAATCTATTTACCATTGTCTTTCATTAAACAACTGGATTCAGCTATCCTATGGTTTGTCTGGGCAAATAAACCCCCTTGCATTTCTAGAGCCCACTTACAGAAGAATGTAAACAGGGGTAGCCTCGACCTTCCTGTATTTAGGCATTATTTCTGGGCTGCAAATGTGAGGGCTCTCACTTTCTGGCAATGGGGTTCCCCTGGCAATGACTGGTCTGATGTCTCCCCACTCTGGTTAAAAATCAAATCCATGTCAGTTTCGGAAACCTCTCTTCCAGTGCTGCTCTTTTCCAGTTCACAGCCTTCCTACAATTTACTTGGTCATAACTTAATTCCCAGAAACTCCCTGAAGATTTTGAATCAAATAAAAAAAATTTTTGGACTGCCAAATGTCTCAGCACACATCCATATAGCACACAATCACTTGTTCAAACCAGAACTGATAGAGTGTTTCTGGAGTGGTGGGAGAGTGGGCCTGTGCTGTACTGGAAATTGTTATGTAGATAATAGATTTGCCTCTTTTCTTCAGCTCCAAACTAAATATCACCTTCCTCAACCACATTTTACCGCCACCTTCCAGTCAGGCATTTTGTATGGGAGTGTATCCCAGAATTCACAATCAAACCAAAGAGTCATATTTTTTATGATTTGCTTCTCTCACAGCCAAACTCTAAACATCTGATCTCGCGCTTTGTCACCACTTTTATGATACCAGTAAGTGCAGGTCATCTCAGGGAGGCCTGGGCCAAAGAATTGGGTCTTCCATTGTCAGATGAACTGTTGAATGAAGGCCTGTCCAGTATACAGAGCTGTCTTATCATTTCTAGATATAGATTAATTCAATTTAAAGTCTTACACAGACTGTATTACTCCAAAACTAAACTTAGTTAGGTATTTGAATCTGTTTCTCCCATCTGTGATAGATGTGGTACTGCCGAAGGATCACTATCACACTTATTCTGGCACTGTCCAGTACTAGGCAATTTCTGGTGAGACATATTTATTATCTGGTTTTCCAAACAATATGAAATAAACATTCAGCCAGATTGTAATTTGACAATATTTGGTTGCTCTGACAAGACAAGGGCCCTTCACTCCCATCAAAGGCAGCCTCTCAAGGCAGGCATGGTTGCAGCTAAAAAGTTTACATTACTAAACTGGAAGTCTCCATCGTCCCCATGTTTCAGGAGGAGGCTTAACAAAGTGCTTTCTATTGCTAAGATGGAACAGACTCGTTTTAGCAAATGGAAGGCACCAAACTGGAAGGCGTGGAAGCCGTTTTTGGCACTGCTTGATGAGACCTATCTGTATAACTCATGAGATCTGCTGCTATGTTGTGTCTTTATTCTATGCAAACCCTGCCTCATCCTGTATACTGACTGATATTCTGGCAGTCCCCCAGGCATGTTTTTTTTTCGAACCATGACCCTCCTAGCAGAAGGGGTAGTCTCCTGTTTTGCCAATATTGTTGTCGACTGGCAGTTTTGTACTGTTCTTGGGACTTCTGAATATAAATCTTTCTTATTTTGTGTAATGGTACTGGGTGCTTTATGTCTATTGTGTGTGTTTGTTTTTTGTTAAAAAGTCAAAAATAAAATAATCCTCCCAAAAAGGGTCAAATTAACAAAAATTATAATTTAATGAATAATAATACATTCACATCAGGAGCAGAGCTTATTTTAAGGAGAATGTGCACTGTTTCTTCTTCTGTACAGGAATATTACTTTTTAATTTTAACCTAATTATAATGTAAATTAAAATAAATAAAATAGAAGTTTCATGACTCATTTGTTGATTGGGTCATCCTGTTGTCTTCTTTCCACAGTACTAGGTACGTTTACATGAATCCATTCAAACAATTGGTTACTTTTTATCAAGCTTATCAGTCTTTCCCTTTTGAGACTTAATATGGTTGGAAAAGGCATAGCATAACCATTTCTGCATTTTTATGACTTCTCAGAAAAGAAAACTACACCTTGTACGGAGGTAGTGGCATCAAGCTATATTCAGGAGGAGGTGTGGTAATTATTTCTAGAACATCCGTGTGATTTTATTACATATACAGTATAAGAAAACACCAGAAGATCAGTTGAGTCAAAAGAAGATACTGTACATCAACTGCGCTTTAGTGAGCTTTGTTTTAATTTGTTTGTCATACATGCATGCTTAAAGGCTACATGTGCAGCCTACAATCATGTTATTGTTGTCGCTGTAATTATTATTGTCAGATTCAGTGCGTACTATATGAAACTATCAGGTGTGACAACATGGAAAAAGAACTGACACTCCCAACTGCAAATTTCTCATTAACATGACAAAGGTCCTGTCATAACTATTATGGTTCATTGTCCTGAAAATGTCTTTCATTTGAATAGGACTTTAAACCATTAACAGACTGAGCAATGTTGAATAAACCATCAGCTTACGAGCTAATTCAACTTTCTTCCTGGGTTTGTTTTGTTCACTTGTTTACCTGTTCTTTATCGCATTTAATGCATTACTGAGGTTTCAAAAAGCTAGGGAAAAAAATGATAGTGGTGATTGTGAGAAATCTAGTATGAACATGTTTAACCAAGTGTTTTACTGTTGTTTCTCAGCAGGTTATTGCTTAACTCAGAGACCTCATTGTTTGTGTGTGTATTCAATTTTTCAAATTTCCAGTGCTATTTGGTTATCAAAAACAAGAAACACTTGTCACTGAGTGGAATTTACTGGGCTCAGTACAGGCATCAGGCCTTTATTTATGGCAAATATTGCCTTGCAAAGCTGAAATAGTCAGACATTAACATTCAGTTGGAATTCATGCTCTTGAAAGACTGAGGTTCCAGTATGAGAACATTCTTTAACATCATTAAACACAGCAAGACCTGAATTATTGGCTCAATACAAGTTCAAAATAATATTACTGCAACTGAGTAATATTACCTGAAAATGTCTGTAGCACTTTATATATAGTACTGAGTTAAAAGTAAATGATGACTTTTAATTGCTTCATCTCGCTTTAAATCGCAGGGAAGTAGCTATGAGTGTGTCAGGTAAACCCCAGGAGGTTACATATACTGTATCAAGTCGGAATGGCTTCCAGGAGGTGAGGCCATAAGATGGTCAGCATCCATCATGTCAGCAGCACCCACTGGTGAACACTCCGAGGGGTGCTGTCAACTTAAATAAGGTTGTCCTCTAGGACTATTTGCCTCATGACTCAGCAGAGAGGTACAAGCAGGCCAAACTGCTTCTGTGGTTTCAGTGTGAAAATATAAAAGCCTGGCTGTCACAGAATGTAATATTTCAATTGATCACAAATGAAAATATAGGCCAGTTTTACTACATTATTGATGGGAACAAACCTTTAACAGCATCAGAAAACATTAAATACTTGTATTGTCTAGTGTTTGTCCTGTATTAAATGACCTGTCAATCAATTCAAGAGTGAAAGCAGGTAGATTTTTTGTAGTGGTTTTATCATACCCTTGAGACTCAAATGAGCAAAACATTAGTGGCAGAATAGTGTTATATAATAGAATTTAAAATCCTTCTTTCTCCTCACCTACAAAGCTCTTAATGGTCAGGCACCATTGTATCTTAAAGAGCTCATAATACCTTATTACCCCACTAGAACACTGCGCTCCCAGACACTGCAGGGTTACTTGTGGTTCCAAGAGTCTTCAAAAGTAGAATGGGAGCCAGAGCCTTCAGTTATCAAGCTCCTCTCCTGTGGAATCAGGTCCCAGTTTGGGTTCGGGAGGCAGACACCATCTCCACATTTAAGAGTAGGCTTTCCTCTTTGATAAAGCTTATAGTTAGGGCGGGTGAGTCCTGAACCATTCCTTAGTTATGCTGCTATAGGCCTAGACTGCCGAGAGACTTCCCATGATGCACTGAGCTCCTCTCTCCTCCTCTCCCTCTCCATCTGTATGCATTCTTATGCCATTAATGCGGTTCCCCGGTTCCTGCTTGACAACTGCTACTACAATTGTCATTATTATTCCTATCACTATAATTCCTATTATTATTACTTTATTAATATTACCACTACCATTACATTATTATTATTTTAAAATTCTAGGTGGAATTTGCATTCCACCGCTTTCTCTCTCAACCCAACCAGCAGCAGCGGATGGCCGCCCACCCTGAGTCTGGATCTGCCTGAGGTTTCTGCCTGTTAAAAGGAAGTTTTTTCTTGCCACTGTCGCCAAATGCTTGCTCGTGGTGGGATTTGTTGGGTCTCTGTAAATGATATTATAAAGAGTACGGTCTAGACCTGCTATATAGGAAAAGTTATGAATTGGCGCTATATAAATAAAATTTAATTGAATTGAGGCCATTTGATAGATGTGCTGGTCTCTCTTTAAATGCACAGAATGTACAATGTCTGCATTTAAAATGGCCATCCAGTCAGTTTTGGGTTGGGATTTCAGGTTTTTACTAATATTGCTGCTTGGGTAAACAGCTAAGATTCATGGAGGAGAGGTAGAAGAATGAAAAATAGCCGATATTAACAGTAAGTTTGGATGTGTTCTCTGCAGTTTTTGAAATAGTGCCATTTATCATGTCCATGTTCGTTTCCTTGACCAGGCGTGGTAACCACAAATGGATAGAATAAGGACAGGTCCTCAACTCTCCAGTGCAACTGTGGCAGGGTCATCAATAACTGTAAAAAAGAGAAAAAAGAAAACTGTAGGAAAAGATGCTGTTTCTGTTTTGGTATCTAATGGTCTGTGTAAAATTAACTGTCAGGCAGGTATATCGCAATGGGAACTGTTTCTATGTGAATCACATACCACCCCTGTCTGTACAAACAGCCCACATCACACCTTCTTGACAGCTGAAACTATTCATGCTCATATCTGTTAAATCTGCAGCACGAGCTGTGAGTTTGCCAGTTTTTATCTGGGCACTGGTTGGTATGAGGATATGGTCCCTTTACTTACCAGAACATACACAAAACATTTTTTGCCAGATTACTGTGACAAGGACATGAGTACATCATTATACCGGCAGGCTGCATTAGTCTCAGAACAATGCAGTGCCTTGATTACACAACATTTTATACTCCAGTATTTAAGCTTTACTTTAAATGAAAGTGTCCTGCAGCGTGATTAGGCTGCTTGTACTCTCACAAATTCTCAAAAACACCTTAATAATCACTTTTTGTATTATCTCTGCAGAGTACATTTCAAGCCTTAAATATAAATCCATCCCTAGTGGCAAATAATTTTTCTTAGATTCAAAGAAACAAGATTGAAGATTATGTCACACTCTCTATGCAAATCAGTGACAGTTAGAAAATCAGCACTGACTCACTCATTTGCCTTCCTTCACAGACATGAAAATCTTAGCTAGGCATTTAACTGTTGTCTAACCTATTGCTGCATACAATATGGTTATGCATACATTACAGAGAGAGGTCTGACTCATTGCTAGAATACTGGGAAAGAAAAACATTCACACACAAACAATTCAGCCAGCATTGTAAAACAGGACCCAGTCATCTTCTTAGCTTGTTACTTCACATATATCAACTATCAAAGTCCCTAGTACAACCTGTTCTCCAGGGTGTCTTTTGACCAATCAATGGCCTGTCTCTGTATACAAACCATGACACTCCTCAACAATATCTGTGGCATTTGACACCCAGGTGCATTATGTGCAGACTTACACTTGTAATTTTGAGTGTTTGCCATTCTAAGAAGTCAAATTATCTGGAAAACAGTCAGTGTTTGATAGCCCACATTGTATAAGAGGACCATTATGTGTTTGAGTCAAAGAGGTATTTATCTTGCTTATCAGAGATGTCACCTGATAAGTCATGTCACTGCTGACCTCAATAGGTGCATAGAACAGTTTGTGAAGTCATTGTTCGTAATTGCTTTTACCATGATAAACTCACCAAAAAGACCAAACAAGAAATTTGACCCAAATATGTAATTACAACTTGTTAACAAAGCCTGAATCACAGAGATCTACAATATAAAAAACCCCCACAGTACTTCCACAGTAATTGTGACATGATTTGACTAAGCAGTTAACACTTTATACTTCTACTAATATCAAACAGACTGAAATGGCATTCAATATGCAATACTTAAATACTTACAAGATCCTAATTCTCATGAAACTGTCAGATATTACTAAGAATTCATCTCTCACATAGCTATCGCCTTCGTTGACATATTTTGTCCATTTAAATGTTGACAGAAAAATATGCATTGAAAATATACATGCTTATCTGAAGTATGTGGGCAGGAATTTGCATGTTCAACGCTTTTTGTTGGGCTGGGAGGGTCAAATTCAGACAGACATTTTTGTTTGTCTCTTGTAAAGTCTTAATTTTCATGCCTCGGAGTCTTACAATGCAAGCCTTGTTAGGCCGTCACAACAAACATGTGATTATGTGTGTCATGGTGAGCATTAGGAGAGGATTTTGTATTTAATACACCAGGAGAAAGTAAATCGTATTGGCAAATTCATGCAGAGGTAAACAGTGAATGGTGGAGGGAGTGTCTGTTGTGGCAGAAAGCCTACCTTTCCTTGTAGTAGGAAGAGAGCAAAATGCGGATCTCAACAGATAAATCTGGAACCACAAAACCCTCTCTCGGGGAGGAGGGTGTTACTGGAAAAGAAGAGGAAGAAAAATGTACTGTTTAAAAGAGATCAAACTCTAAAATCAAATATTTTAAATATCTTCCTTTGTGACACCCTTTGAAACATTTCCTCGATGAGTCATTGATAACGGGGAATTCAGAGAGAAATTCATATTTGCTTTTGCTGCATTATATTGTCCTCTCTTCCTTCTAAGAGTTTGTTTCTCACTGCTTGCCTTAAGGGTTAGAATGTTCTTTTAAAAAAGGACATTTTGTTATTCAAACAACACACCCACATTTTAGGTGCCAACATTTTTGTTCCCCTTGGTTCCTGCTATAGAGTATAGCTGTATCTTTTCTAATCAGCATGACTGATGTTTTTGTCAGCAGGTGTTGGATATAATGCACCTATTCATGTTGACAGTGTCTGGCTTGTTGTCTCATGTCATTGTTTGGCAGCATTATTTATCTCTTTTAGATCCTGCTATTTTCTCAAACCTGTTTGTCTACTTTTAGGCCAAGCGTCACTCAGACAAATGAGGCATTACATTTCACCAGAATTCCTGACAGGGAGGGACTCCTTGACAACAAATAATGTTATTACAGTACATTACAGTAGATTTTTTCTTATTTCTTCCTACTGTTCGAAGCAGCAATTATTACAGTATAATTACAGTATTTCTTTAATTTCCACATGAAATGGAAATCAATTAGCAGACTCATGAAACTTGCTTGGGTTGTGCAGTCAGTCACATTGAAAATTAAGTCTGCATTAAGTAGTCATTCTTTTTATATTTACAAAGGATCACATGACTACTTGTGTGTGAAAGGGGTCACTAGTCGACTCTGTATTTCCCCCCAGGCCCAGGAGCACGTCATTGTTATGGTTTTACGGCCCGCAACTTCACTGTTTTCAATCTCACTGCCTTCATAAGCATAGTTATTGTGCAGCTTTGAGTTTTGAGCGAATAACAGCAGACAGACATTAGTGACTACCTGGTGAATATAGTGGAGCATTTAGCAGCTAAAGAGATATTTCCCTCAGGGGTTATTGGTGAGCAAAACAGAGCTAAAAGTAGAGTGAATAATGGACTTAGATTTGTAAGGTGGACACAAACACGACTCCAAATGGATGCTAATGTAGCTCAGTATCTGCTGGATGTGTAACTAGGCAACTGCTTGCTAACAAATTCACCATATCAACTTAAAAGGTGATAATATGTCATGTTTACAGCTTGTTTTTGCTGCTTTAATGTATCAGTTATGCAGTTTATGTGCAGATTGATTTGAAAAGTCTTCACTGCATTTTTAATGTCACAGTAAAAGCAGACTTGTTTTTTGCTGTGATAGATTACACAACTGTAGCAAGATTCAAGAGTCTTCAAATTGATTTTAATTCGTACAGAAATGGATGAAAACAAATGAAGGGAAATGAAGGAAAAAAATACATTACAATTTAACACAGACCCATTTTTTGCAAAATGATGAACTGTGATGTAAGTAATCCAGCAAAACCACTGATAAGGTCCTTAAAGGTTTCCTGTGTTACACTACCTATTTCATGGTATAGAGATCCCTGCTTCACTGTAATGGGTTTCCTGGAGCTCGGCATTTCAATCTTCGTGAGGTGATCACAACACTGCTTCCACTGGCCTGCAACAAATAATATAAGCAGTGATTTTCAAAGCACATGAATGGTGAAGCTTCTGTCAGCAATTGATTTACTATCAGCTTCTGTCTCTCTGCAAATAAGCTGTTTTCAGTGGTTGGCAAGCTGGCAGTATCTCAATACTTGTATCAGCCTGACAATCTGTGACAATACATACAGTACAGACATACCTGTTGTACCACGTACCAGACAGCTCTAGGTATAGATGTCGGTATGATAGCTTTCAATGTGTTCTCAGTATTCAAACATAAATCTTGATGACCTAATTATCAGAATAATTATTTGTGTTTGTGCTATGCTGCTGTCATCGAGTCAAATTTGTGCTCCTACAGACTTAAACCTAACTGAGCAACAACAATTCCCTTGGCTTCACAAGACAAACAGCCTGAATGAGTGCTGCAAGCAGGCGGCTGTAAATATTAAGAAGTCATCTAAATGTTATCAAGGATGATGACAAACCAAAACAAAGCTCCCATACACCCCAGAAATAACCCTTTTAATTAAAAAGGAATTCAAATTAAGGAGCACTGTAACGGGAAATGTATTCACTGTCCTACAAGATCAGATCGTCTTTGCACACCTGTACACAGATAGGTGTGTAGAAGAATAACTGATGAGTAAAAATACCAAGATTTAGCTCCCACACGTCATTTATAAATGCCTGAGGAAGGTCGCCGTACTGAAACAACTGAATGCATCTAGACTTGGTGTGCTGTGCCATTTTTCCTGTACTTTGCAGTTTGCACTGAGGACATATGGATCATTTTTTTCCAAAGTAAAATGATAAGTGCAAAGACAGTCAAACGGTAAACAAAAGATTGCTGACAAACAAACACACCCCTGTACACACCAAGAAGTGGCACATCACCACGTTCACTTATTCAAACAATATTGCTGTGATACCAGGTTCAAAGACACATTCTCAAGCCTGTTCTCTCTGTACAGAAAGAGAAAGTAAACTGATTTTGAAAACAAATTATATATCCATTTTACCACAAAATAATTGCACAAAATTCAATTGCTCCCTGCAAACACTCTCTTATTAAAGAAGATTCATTGCATATCTTAATTCTCAGAAATGCACTGAGGCATAAAGAAGCTACAATAATAGCCTTGAGTTGCACAGTATCTAATTCATGTTGCATTAGCAGGCTTAGGGACACATTTTTGATGCAGGCACCTAAGAGACTTGAATAAATAAGAGAAATGAATGAAAGAAAAGCAAAGTTTTTCCATGTCTGTTTAGATGCAAAGCATCAGCATGAACCTGTCTTCTCTCTCTTTCTCCCACTTACTGTAATTATTCAAAGGTTTGGAAGGGGGCTCCTACAAGACTTAAAGTAAATGTTGATGGCATAATGTATTCCACAATGTAAAGATTAAGTGTCTGGATAAAGAAACATTGGGAAAAGTAAACTGCTCAACTGAAAATGTACAGTCAATATTAGACCTATATCCTCTTATAAGCTTGAGACAAAGATCTGGTAGAAGTTACACAACCATATTGTTGTTTAAGGTGTGTGCGCAATAAAAACTTATTTGGTGTTTGGTAATTACCTACCAGTCTTTTGGATTCACACAGTTGGCTTAGTCAATCATATTTGCTTGTTTAACAGCACTGAAACCAATTTTGAACAAATCTTTCTCTGATCATGATATTGTCTGCATGGACTTTGCAAGTTCCTGAAAGGGAGGACATGCAAGGCAGAACAATAGAACTCTGCCTCTATACCCCACATGGGAACACACAGGCATTTACATTTGCTATGTATATTAATAATACTATCAGAGAAAACTGCAATATTGAAGGAGAAAATGTTCACATTAAGGAGATGATAACTTACAGTGACTGTATAATTTAATCAGGCAGGGTGACAATTTTCTCAAGTTACTGTTGTCTGTATAAAATTGTGGGCACATAAGACTACATAATTATACTTAGGCTCTCAAGAATATAATTGTGTCTTGAATTCTATTACTCAACACGTCCCCCACCTTCTTCCCCAAATCTTAACAGTTATGTCAGGATTTTGCTCAAAGATCTAGCGTGTGCTGTTCTGCTCCCACCTTTTTTTTAATTCAGCAATTATCATTCAGCGTGTGATTGCTACATGCTATTGTCTGTAAACAGGCTGATGGTATGTGGAGCAATTTAAGAACTATGATAATGGCCCGTGGGTACAAGACAAGAAGTACCTCAGTACTGTGATACTCGTAATATCTCTGTACCTTAATTTATGTCTTCATCACTTTATCACTGTGCTGTATTTGACCTTTATCAAAATAGCATTGTCAGTTTAAAGCAGTCATCTGACAGATACTGTACAATTATTAAAAGAGACTGGGCATGGCGGCTTTCTGAATCAATTAAATGAAAACTGTGATTACTTACTATGTGTCATCTGGATCATGCATTTGCATGCATTTGCTGACCTATAATATTTTACTCTCATAACTTCTCATCTCATAGCTTCTAATTCTAAAATGATGCATTTGTTTTTATTATAAATCTAATTGTATGTATGTATGTATCTATTCATTCCGATGAATGTGCTTCTTGTACCTAATATAGCTGACATATGTCATATGCATGTGTATATGTTTAAGCACATTATAAAAGAATGATTTTATAGAGTGATGGGGTAGTTATGATACGTATCAATATTTATATTGTTTTTAAGATTAATATTATGGGGGAGGAAGGGCTTGCTCTTCTTAATAATAGTGGCTACAATCAATTTACAATTTTTATCACATGACTGTGTATGTAAAAGTTGTCGCTCGTAGTGATGATCCTACAATTAATTATCACCCGATTCTGCAGTTTTAATGTATTTCAGCTCATTGTTTTGACGACCCGCAAATTTACTGTTTTGGTTCACTCTCACCACTCTTATGAGTTTAATGTTCAGGGGCAGAAGGTAGATGTTTTCGTCAAACAAGTAGTAAAACCCAGCAAACACAACCTGCCTAGCACCAAATGGCAGACACACAAAGTTAGCGACTAACTGGTGAACATAGTTGATATTAACCTCAGGAGTTGGTGGAGACCACAAACAGAGCTGAAAGAAGAGTGAATATTGGACTTACATTCATCAGGTGCCCTGGAAACACAATTCCAAATGTCCTTCTGTGTCTGTTGGATGTATAAGTAGGCAACTGTATGCTAAGTTGGCCATATTAACTTAAAAGGTGATGTCAGTGTTTTGTTTACAGCTTATTTCCGCTGCCCCTAAGTGGCCAAAAAAATCAGCCATTGCAGGTTTAAGACTACTCTTTAGTATGCCTGCCAAATCCCCAATGAACCAGTTTGTTCATACAGGTTGTAGTGCCAGAGTTCCAACAAACACAACTGGCAGTGTTCATGGGTGGGAAGCCAGATAGGGATTACATCAGTTACATGCAGAACAGCAAGACATGATGCTAGTAATTATTTGCCAATATATATATAATTTGCTGCTCTGCAAAATTTAGTGGAATCCAAATCAAGTTTGTAGAAAAAGTAAAACGTCTGCTGCCACTGCCACATTGTCTAATGATGGTGCTGAATGTAGAATTGCATGTACATGAGAAAACTACTAATTCATCGGCTGTATGACTCGAAGTGGCCCTGTCACTTTTAGCATTGTTACAATATACACAATTAGAAGACTCTGGAATGTCTCAATACAAGGCTGTACAAAATGAGTTCTGGCTGGAACATCAAGATAATGTTCGGGTGTCACCATAATCAAAGTTGGGAACAACACTCCCTCTATGACTCTTTTCTAGTGTACAATATGTAGAACTGCTTTTACTGTCCTACTTCAGAAGACGTCACATATTGCATGTTGTCTGTAAGTTTATCCCTGGTGCCAGGTTAATGAATATTGTATATTCATACTTCAACACAGACTTCTGAGTTTTCATCATTGAGTTAATACTACACAAGTACAGTATGTCACACATGCAGGTTATTGCGTCTATTAATTTGAGAACTATGTAACTTTACATGCAACATTGGGGAGGGAGCGATGAAGGATACATTAAATAATCCTATAATCTGTCACCTGTCTATAGATAAATAGATCATTCAATTGTGTTCATGTTCACCAGACGTGGAAGTACAGATCTCACTCAGACAAAAGACAAATTTTCTTTGTGACACATTATTCATAAAATGGTACTTCCCACTGATTCCCACAAACATGTTATAAAAGAATGCCATCTTGCAGGTATCAGCAGGTATATTTTGTGTCCTTTTAAAATACAAACACAAAGCCTGATAAACATCCCTTCCACCATTTCCAGGCATGGAGACTTGGCTGAGTTTGAGTCAAGGCTGTAATCAAGAACAGTTTGTTTCAGTTCAGTTTGTTGTTGTCTACTCTTTTAAATTAAGTTATGATTATAACTCTGCTCAGCTGTGTTTTGTAGTTGCAAAAACAGCCAATCATTTAAAGAAAAATGGAGATGTTGCATGTTGTGACTTTGATGTAACAGTATTACTTGCAGTGTGGTCTTGCCAAACTACTAAGATTCAAGACTGAGACAAATGAAGTTAAAATGTACAGTATGCAACTGCTCTAGTTGACGTGGGAAAGTTAAAGCCTCTTGTAAAACTTTAGTGACTCCCTGGACAAGAGGTCTGAACCGGCAACTGCAGTCTGTTGCACTTTTGATGACATTAGACAAGCATGTGCTGTCTGGTAGCAAACTCTGAAGGGTCTACATCACCATTAAAAGCATCTGGTAAGTCCATTGTGTTGGAAACATCCAAATTGGTCTCTCATTTCACTTTCTTCTTCAATTGCTGTCTCCGAGTTCTGAATTAGTTTTTTGACAAAATACATCTGGTCTAATTTTTGGTATACATCAGCATGATCAAGAGAAGATGGAATGATCAAGATAGCGCCAAAAGAAGCTCTAGTGAAAGTTCAGTTCACTAAAATAACAAAATAATAATAAAAAAAATAACAATAAAAAAATGGAAAGTTCTTCCCCACCCCTCATCCCATTCTCTAATAAAACTAACCTACCCACTCTAGGCTCTGAGAGGGCTTAAAAGCCGCGCTCTTACAGTATTAAAAAGGTGTTGGTTGTGTGCACACCCTGTACTTGTTAGTGCAACTCAGATCAGGGTTTGCCAAAACACTTTCTAATTAATGGTGACATTAAAGCAATGACTTCTTCCTTGGCACACGGCCTAAATTCACTCATGATTTCACTGAAAGAAAAACAGGGGATAAAACGTCCTTATTTTCATTTTCAGTCAAACCTGTCCCCAGCCTGCGAAAATATACTCTCAGCAGCTTTGCTAGTAGCTAGTGGTAGCAACAGGACTGTATAAGTGCTCTTGGGGTTAAAATATAAATTTTGTTCATCCAGGCCTCACTCAAGTTATAGATGTGTTGCCAGAGGGCCTCGGTCAAGCGCTGCGTGTCTTCAGGTGTGTGTGTGGTCAGCGTGTAGGTTACACCCTCTCCTTGAGGCTGTGAACTGATGTATATACTCTGGCAATGGACAGGATCTCTCTCTGACACACAGACAAGGGTATCCTGACAGAAAAACACACACATAATCATTTTCACATCTAGTTATTCAGACTAGGTTGGATTTTTGCTTGAATACACATGGCAAAGTACCAAAGTAGTGTTTTCTTAGAAAGGTAGCCACAATGCTTTGGTAGACATACTGAGATATTAATAGCTGACATGTCTATTGACAAAATAATCATAACAGCTTTAACAGAAGGTTGAAAGAAGCTCATGGTAAATCTGCTGCTGACAGAAACATCCTTTTACAAATATATCAGCTGACTATGTTTGAATATGACACTACAGACCATTTTACTTTTAAACTATGTCATATACCATTAGGTAGTTTAATCTAATGGTTCTTAACCTAGGGGTCGGGCCCACACAAGACAAATCTGAGATGTCATGATATGATTAATTACTTCTGCAACACAAATCTGTATTCATTTTTTGGCCTTTTCTCAAGTCTTAGCTTTTTTGTGAAATAATAGATCATTTAAATGACTCAATCTGAGAAGTTTAGAGGGGAAATCACTGATAACATCTGATAAACATCTGAAAAATGTGACAAGAGGCACCAAGTAGATACTGCCTTTTTTGTAAGGGGACACAAGCCACAAAGGTTGGGAACCACTTTAATATACTGTATGACAATGTGTTGCATTTTATAAGCTTATCCAATGTTTTTTTATTTAAAATCTTACTAGGTAACTACTAACTACAGCTGTCAGTAACATAGTAAACCTAGTAATAACCTAGTAAAGTTCAAGTACCACAGAAGCAGCAGTAATACTAGTAAAATACTTGAGTAATTGTACTAAATTACTTTCCACCACTGGATTTCCACTGTTCTTTTGTTGTGTGTAATAAGGTGTAAGTGTGAATCACTGTCTTCATATCTGTAGTATGATGGTCAAAGCATTTCTCAAATGCAATAGGGTACTATTTAGTTTGGGATTAACTGACATTTTAAAATTATAGACTATATAACATCTAACAGAGTGACAGGCATGAATCTGGTTGAAAGTGCATAAAATATCTTTAGATGCTCACCATTACAAGGGTTTACTCTCCTAGGAAATTATTCATTAATTAACCAGTGCACTCTGGTGGCCTTGGCATGTTATTGTAATCAACATGGACAAAATCGTAAATGAATCCATCTCTTTATTCATGAGACTGTGCTCATTTAGAACCTACCTTTTTGATGGGGATTACAAGTAATGGCTTGTCCTCAGACTCCAGGTCTTCTTGACTCTGATAGCAGAGGAGACTTTGCCCCCTGAGGATGCCATAGACATTTTCCCAGCAATTAAGGTCCTCTCCAAGCTGAATGAGAGCAGGGAGTAAAGTGATACAGTAAATTATAATGTGATGCAATATTAAAAAAAATAATAATCACAAGGCCGGTTAATATATGAAAATCTAGTCACCTTAACCTTGAGTTGGCCACTTATGGCTGGCTGAATCATGCACAGAGGCTGAGCAACTAGGCGGCAGCACATATTGCCATACAGAGGCAACCAGAATGGACTATCCTCTGGAAAAATAAAGAGATTAGGGATTCATTTTCAGGAGGAGAGGAGATGAGAGGAGAGGACTTGTAATTCACCTGTTGCTGCTAGTGACAAATCATGCGTCTTGAAACCTTCCTGGACGTGTTCAATTATCAGTGTTGTGTGAGCCAGCAGATGATACTTAGGCCCCCTTCAAACAGAAAGCATTGGACAAAATCAATCTTTATTTTTCCAGGTGACACTCGGTTATAAAATATTCCACTTTAGTGTGTGTTTGGAGAATTGTCATCCTCACAGTGCAGACAGATCAAGAGATAAAGGCGGTGACACACTTCTAGGTCGTACATCTCCTCCACTGGAAATGGATCCACAAACAGCTGCAGAGTCAAACGCAGCACGGATTTTTTTCCCCGAGGAGCATCCCAGGGAGCCCCCCAGACGGCTCACTCTCCTGGGTCCTAGAGCGCCTGGGGAGAAATCCTCAACCGCACAACTGCTGTACAACTCAACACGAAGTTGGAACCCTGGATCTACCTCGTTGCTGGAAACACACGGACACATTTATACAAAGACGTATAAAATGTCTTTAAAGTGTGGCTGGACAAAAACTGAACCTCTAAAAAACAACTCAAAACAGGTGACTTACAATATGATTGTGTCTTCAAAACAGATGTCTGTTAAAGTCCTGTCTACCATCACCAGACCAGTGTCATGGATCTCTGTGCCACACTGAAGCAGGCAGAACACAGCGCAGGAATGTAGCTCTGCAAGTAAAAAGAGGAAAAATTTGCTATATATTTGTTTATTTCCTGTCATGAAATACACTCAGGCAAGTCTTGTACCAGAGAGGGTTGGCAATAATCTCAGTCTTTTCAGTGCACTTTTATAAACGTCACCATAATAATATCTGGCAAAAGGACTAGGCATTATGGTGAGGTTAACATGCAATCAAGCTCTTTATTTTTTAATAAATTTTCTCTTTCAATCCATATAATGGATCAATTCAGACATTCACATTAGAGCAATCAGTTCTATTGATTACACCATTCTGACTCACCTCCTTTATTTTTGAAGTACTCTGAGTCTTTCCACATCAGTGGGATTCGCAGGTCTGCAAATTATAAAGTTAGAAACAAAAGTCAGGTTCAAGTATTTAGAGTAGAGTAGTAGAGTTTGTGGCAAGATATTTTGTTAACACTCACCTGAAAGGGCTAACTTTCCCAAACATGGCACTATACCTTCAGATGGCCTGCAGTAAAAGACATATAGATCATCTATCCAACTATTCATACATAGATACTGAACAGTATAGTACAGTACATACAGTACAGTACAGTATGTACACGGGAAAGACAAAATAACAGGAACACTAATGCAATCTGGTACAACAGCACAAATTACAGCCTCAAGAAGAAAAACAAATAGGTGAACAAAATTGAACATTTAATGTTTCACAAAGATATTTGTATTCTATTGTATCATATTGTATTTCATCAAAATGTTAAGTATCCACAATGTCCACCATTACATGTACAAAGCCTATGCTTGTAAATCCATCCATAAACTCCATCTGACCTGTGTCCCACTCTCTGTAGGATTTGAGCTTTCCTCAACTTCTGTAGTTGGCTGAGCAAGGCCAGAATGCGGGCATTGCAGGTTAGCAGGCTCTTAGAGGCCTCCAGGGCCTGCTCTCTTCTGGAACAAGCAGCTAGTAGCTTACTGGCCCCCTCCCGCATTCGCACCTCCCTCTCAATCTTCTTCAGCACCTCATCGTCCTGTTCAAGATACGTTGAAAAAAACAAACATTCTTTTAATCAGAACTATCAATATTCATATTTTTTCGACTAAAAAGAAAGACAGCTTAGAGTGCTTGGAAGCTGGTACTGAGAATTATCTGACTTACAGGAACCAGAGTCAAACAGTCAAAGTATGAGTACACTGCATTTTTAGCCACGCTGGTGGCTTGGTTTCAGTCGGTCCACCACTTTGGTCCAAATTGAAATATCTCAACAACTACTGGATGGATTGCCATGAAATTTGGTACAGATATCCATGGTCCCCAGAGGATGAATCCTAATTACTTTAGTGATCGACTCACTTTTCATCCAGCACAACCAGTAGGCCCAAATTTTCAGTTGTCTAGTGAAACAACTCAACATCTACCAGAAGGATTGGCACTAAATTTTGCACATGGTTTCCAGACAATGTACCCTAAAGACTGACCCCCTGACATTTCTTAACACCACCATGTGGTTTTGAGCATGTTAGCATGCTGACATTACCATTTAGCTCAGAGCACCACTGTACCTAAGTACAGCTTCATGGAGCTGCTAGCAGGCTGTTGACTCTTAGTATTGTTATTTGATGTGTCATGTGAGGGAATGTGATTAGTAATTTCCAGTTGTTGAAGATATACAGTAATAAAACTGACACTACTTTATATCAGGTGGTAGTCACTATTATCAGCCGTCTAACTTTCAAACACTCTGCTGATCCTTCTGCAACAGGCTTCAAACACACTGATCCAGACCTGTTACATAAGAGCCCAGGACCCATGGGGTGACAGTGTTAAATTAGTACATTACATTAATCCCTGGATATAGTCCAGCTGTCAGAGCCCCAAGACTAATCTGATATCAGGTGAGTTGGATCACAAAGCAACGACAAGGTGCATGTTGTTGGAATTTACTTCCCCACACTAGACTTTGTATTTTCTGGAACAACAGATTTTGTTATTCTTTGATGGGTTAAAAAAAACAACAATACTATATATATATATATATAGAGCAATGGAAAAACCCTTCCGAACTCCACCTGCAGTAGATGGAATTCTTTGATGGAAATCTTTATTGATAATCCACTTTTTAGCATGTTTCCTAATGTGCTTTTTATCATTCATTATGTGTATTGTCATGATAAGAGCTTTTTTTTGTCTTAGACGAATGTGTGATTTTGCTAGATTTTTTATTAGACTTGAATACATTGTGGTCCTCTGAATCAGTGAGTGGATGCACTTCTGTTAATGTTATATAAGATTTTTAGACTTGTTTCACAATGGACATCATTACATAGTGTGACTTGTTGGCTAATGCCACAATCTTGGGAAGTCTTTTGAGGTTTACCATGCATTAACAAGCCATACATATTAAATGAAGCACAGCTTTAGGGATCAGAAGGTTGTTGCATAATTCAGTCATGTTTTCTGAGCCTAACCCATTTTGATATGTTGTGTTTTTGTTCTGAATAGATCCCAAATAATTACATAACATGTAGTTCACTCAACTGGTTTAGCTATGAAATATAACCTTTTTTAAAAGAAAATTACAGGTAATTGTCATTTTACATGGTAGCAAAAATTATCGGCTGATCAAAAATCTTGAGTGATTTTTACTTTAACATTACGGTTCGTTAATGGATGCCCTTTCAATACATATACTGTGTTTCTGTGAAAAATAATA
The DNA here is from genome assembly GCF_020085105.1 of Siniperca chuatsi. Classification (NCBI taxonomy): domain Eukaryota; kingdom Metazoa; phylum Chordata; class Actinopteri; order Centrarchiformes; family Sinipercidae; genus Siniperca; species Siniperca chuatsi. The sequence goes on from NC_058059.1 coordinate 5,794,302, forward strand.
TAGTTGATCACAATAAATGTGCATCATCATCAGTTTCCACTGTGCCCTTGATACTATTTGAAAGGTATTGTAATATACAAATAAACCATTGAAGGTTGTTGCTACCGTTAACAAAAACCAAACCAAACCAAACATAATCATACATACATTCCTGTACTGAACGCCAACATAAAATGTAAATATTTCTAAAATCCTATTCTTTCACTAACCTGGGTGTTATCATTCATGTTTCTTCTCTGCAGTGCCTTAGAGGTCTGTTCCAGTCTCTGTGCAGTGAGTGGACTGACTTATCTCACAGCTGACTGAAAGAGTGTTAGAGTGGACCTGCAGACAGAGCAGTTAGTTACTCAACAGAAAGATCAAAACAGTCTTAAGCCTCACTACAAGAGGTTGCAACATGAGGGATTAGTCTTTTATTCCGTCATCACATACAACTATGAATGCCTAAATATACAGTGATTCACAAGAGCACTATATTATATTTACAGTATCTTAAAACACAAATTCATTAAAAGCAGCAGACATTTATTTAGGCTTAGAAAAACAATAAAGTAAGGGTAGTTACTCTAAAATGTAATTTCTATTTAACTGTAATAAAATGTATTAACTTTTAACACCACAAAACATAGAGGACTTGAGTTTCTTGAGCTTATATAAATGTGTACCAAAATGGAAAGTACTTAATAAAATAAAACAATTTTAGTTCATAAGTAAAGGGGGTTGACCCATTATGATAAACACCCTGTACATGTCTATGCAATCCAATCCTGAAACAGATTTACTACCAGTGAGAAGCTTATAATGTTCCCTTGTGACTGAGTCAGACGACTACACGTTGGTACAGTGAATAACTGGATTGCATTATTGTATGATGTAATATTGTCCCCTTACTGTGCCTCAGAATGCAACTTCCTTCTGTGGTGCTCACTTTGCCCTTGAACACAGGATTTTGATACTTCAGAGGTGATGTAAACATTCAAAGCAGTTTGTCATGTGCTGTTCATCAAGGCCAGCCAGACACACATTTCAGTCCCATATGAGTTCTGTCAAAGAGGATCTACCTCATAGCAACAGGGGGAGTAATGTCACAACCATGCATCAGTATCCAAAATTGCATGACATGTCTTAATGGCTGGAGGCGACCATCGCCCTACTAGCAATATGTTCATAATACTAGCAGTATTCTCACAATACTGGTAGTACGTCATAAAATGCCATCAGCTTCAGTGTGCACAAGTATGTTTCCTAAGATTCTGCACATTAAACTTGATGAAATATACAGGTCTGATAAAGACACAGCCACTAATGAAACATTTAAGGTAGATAACACATGATGTTTTTATTTCAAGTATCAAACATAATAATCTGAATGCTGCAAGGACCTCTGAACGTTCAACTGATCTACACTATATACAGTATATAAAAATGTTGTATGCTAGTTAGCAGAAGATTTTCCTGCTCTGTATGGGGTGCATTTGCAGAATATAACGATGTAATTTTACTAAATTAAATTCTGTCTGATGTCTTGTTTTCTAAATGAAAAGCTAATTTTAAGACATCTTTTTTTGTCAAATGCAAACAAATGCGCTTGAGATTAGAACAGATGATTTAAAATTAGCACAAAAATACACAGAAGAGGCATTAAAAAAGGTAATACATTTAAACATACAACTGTACATGATGTCAAGTAATCTGGTTGTGTTGTAATGTTTTTCTACCTGAGACCAATGTTTGACCAATGGTCTGTGTTAAAATGGAACAGTTATGGAATAAAATAAAATCAAAAAATCAGTTTGCTGTACAATTTCACATTTTTACAGGTACTTAATAAAATTAGGGAATCTGAGGCATGAAACTGAATGAATAATTGGGAAAAGCTGCCACCTCTTTGAGTCAAACTAGTGATTTACAAGTGTTTTGGTTATTAATGTGTACAATTCAATAATTTCTTGAACTACAACCATGTGGTGTTAGATGAGTGAAAATGTATTTTTCAGTATAGTATATTTAGTTTCACTTCATTACAACGGACAGCAAAAACAAAACTGTTTTTTAGTTATAAATTAACCTTTACAGCTATAACTTAACAGAACAAAACATTTAAAAAGGCAAGCCACCCACAGATTCCTCCTCTCACTCCACCTCTCTATGGTTTTTATCCTTCTTCCACTTCTGTAAAAATGTCACTTAAGAAGTACTGAGACACACTGGTGGGCTCCTCCTCTATGGAGCTGCTCTCCACACCGTCACTTTGCTGGGAAGCTGAAACCTACAACAGAACAAGAAGAACAAAAGATCAGCTGTAATCGACTCCATGTGGGTGTGTAAAAATTCCACTGAATTAAATTGACTCCCCATCCACCTCAGTAGCACTTGCACTCCTTACCTCAGCTGTACACTGAGAAGTGCTAGAAGTTGGGTCTGAACATAGTTGGCTGTGCTCAGAAGTCTGTTCGATATGCACCTCTGTTTGTGTTGGTGATGTGGGAGAAAATGTTGAGCGGGTTTCCTCTGGCGCCATTGTCGGATTGGGTGTGGGAGTGACATCATATGATGTTGAGGGTACAGGTGCTGGGGTAGATCGTTTTCGTGCTGCGCGTGGAGTTTTGACCTTAGATCCCTTGGAAGCTGCTTTACCAGGTGGAGAATCGCTTGAAGGAGCAGTGTTGCTTTTCTCAGAAGGGATGCCTTTGGGTTTTCTGTCGGGTATTGGAAAATAAAAATTAATTTTTAATTTAATTACAATGGATAGATCCAATATAACTGGGGAAATTCAGATTTCAACAAAGTAAAAAAAAGTACTTTTTTTTTTTTTTTTTTTACAGTTTTTTCCTCACCTACTACTAGCCCCCCTAGTCTGTTTAGTTTGTGCTCCTGTGCTGCTATCCTCAGGGTGCTTCCCACTCGTCAGAGTCTCTTTTTCAGTGTCTACATGATCACTTTGTTTCTGTGGCTCAGTGACGACCTCATCAACGGCTTCTGACTGCACAGAAGGCCCAGGAAGCTCCAAGTCCTGGGTGGTGTTTGTTTGGATGGGAATTGACTCTGCTTCCCTGGCAGCGAGGGTCTCCCTGGCTTGTTTCTTCCTTGTAGTATTGGGCTTAACCTGCAGTTTTGCTGGTTTAAAGAGAAACGGGTACATGATGAAAAAGACGGGTCCAATTTACTGAGAGTACATGTGATGAGTAAGTATTCATCTACTATTCAACTAAAAGGTCTAAATACAGAGGGTGTCGTATACTGTACAGATTGTAAAGCCTCATGAGGCAAATTGTGATTTGTGATATTGGGCTACATAAATAAAATTGACTTGAGTTGACTACTACATACCTCCTCTTCCAGTGTCCATCTGCTTTGTAGGGGGAATTTCAGTCTCATCATTATTCTCTACAGTCTCTGGTAATTTGGATGACTGAACTGTAGTACTCTCTGTTCCATAAACACAAACAATCCACGTTTACCATTTCTAATATGACATTAATCATTAGTTTAAATAAGTGACAGAATACTGCAAACACTCTACCATATGGATCCACTGGATTCTCCATGATCAAACCCTGGTGTGGGAGAGAAAAAGAAAATGTGTGACAAATGCTGACATTTTATCACACTGCAGCAACAAGTAGTTCCTTGCAACTTCACTTACTATATATGCAGCTGGGTCAGGACCAATATCTTTTACGTTGATGAGGCCTGTCTCACCACTCTCCTCCATGGATACAGGCACAGCGTCATTAGAGAGAGGCCCATCTCCCGCTGCTGCCAAACTCTCTCCCAGAACACTGCTGAGGGGTGAAGAAATTTGTAGAATCAGACACCAAACAAAACCAGATCCACGCCTGCACAAATGGGATGACCAGCTGATAAAAGGCAGGCACTAACCTCTGTTGCTGTATTGATGCATCTGTTACAGGAAGATAAGGGGGGGGCACAGACACACTGTCCACCACCTCCCCTGATGAGCAGACTGGTATCTCAGTCAGAGAGAGGATGAAAAACGGTTCATCTGGATCTGAAGGTACCTGCTCCGACAAAACTGAGAGTGAGAGTGAGAGTGAGAGATGTTTTAGCCATGGTGCATATACTATATATAATTCACAGCACAAAATCAACTGATGGTGAGTGGAAGGTGATCTATAAATGACTTACTGTCAGGAAATATTGTGAGACTTTGGTTCTCTCCTGTAATTGATGTTGAAGCATCCTGGGAATGTGAAGAGAATCAGAGAGACACATTTGAGGATTAATTCTTGTGGTAAGAGCTTCTTGAAATTTGTGTTTGTACTACTACCACTTGGAGTGGCTGAAGCTGGACGTTTCACCTATTTATTCATTACTTTTAACTACTTCAACCATTTATCCATTATGTTTAGCTATTTAAAATATTTATCCATTACATTTAGCTAACTGTTTACTCTCTGCTCGCTTGCTACTATTTTCATGAAATCTCAATCGCAACATGTAGTGTTCAGTTGTTACAGCCGACTCAATATACAGATTTTTTTTTCTTTATTAAATCAAAATTTCTATTTTTTTTCTCAAATTAGTTGAACTCCTCTACAATCTTTTCATGTACCCAATGGCAACTGCACAAATGCGAATCACTGCTATACAATATAAACTTGTGGTACATGGTAAAACAATATTGGTCTGTTGTTAAATATTTGGTCACGGCCAATATTAACAAGTTGAACAGGAATTTCAACACTAAAAGATACTGCAATCATACATGTAATGCTCACAAGATATGCCTCCTCCTGTAAATAATGTTTAATATCTTACCTGAGTAGAATTGCCAGGTGCTTGTGTCAAACAGCCAAGAGAGGGCCCAGCATCATTTGAAGGAGAATTATGGTTACTACGTTGTTCAATAGCTCCCTCTACTGGTTCCTGAATGTCAGGTCGGAGTTCAGACACAGGTTTGTGGGAAACAGAAGCATCCGCTCCTTCTGAGCGAGTACCACAATCTGTGGAGGAAGAAGTATTAGTGGTCAACAAAGGTACTGCAGGGCCATGGATGGCAGTTATCCTGAAAATCTGCTCAGTATTCTTTGAGGTAAGGGAACTTCCATTTAAAAAAGTGTGTCAAACCTGCTTCTGCTTGTTTTGTATTGTGGACTTGTCGGGGTTGTGGAGGTTGGCTGCTGCGTCCCAGGTTGGGTTTGGGTTTAACAAGCCGGCCTCTACGAGTCTGAGGTGCTTTTCTTGATGACTTGGAAGAGTCGGTTTGCTCTGCCTGATTATCATCACTGCTTTAAGTGGAAAACAAACTGTTAAGAGAGAAACTAATAATTCCTTTAAAAACATTAGGCTGTAAATAAGACATGTTTTGAGGACAGAATCAGGACAATACGATTCATGTCGTACCTTTGGGCAGTTATTTGATTAATTTCAGTGGTTTCAGAACATTGGTGGACTACATCTTGACTTTGGGCTTTAGAGTCATTCTCTGAACATGGCTGTTGAGTGCTTTCTTTTGGATCTGGACTGGACTGTGTATTAGTAGAGAGTATAGGTTTAATTTTTAACTCTGTTGAACCATCTTCTGAAGACTGGACATCTGAAATTGCAGTTGGAACATCTGTTGGTTGGGTATTTGTCTCTGTAGCTCTAATTGACAAGTACTGTTTGCAGTCCCATTGTGAAGCAGGTCCAGCCTCCACCATGTCATTTTTTGAAGTTTTGTCCTGTGTGCATTCCTCTTCAACTGTGGGTTTTTCACTCCTCTTATTTTCAAGAACTGACTCTGTCAACATAGACTGATTCTCAGCAACACAAGACAATGCTGTAACGATACCATCAGAGGACGTACCCTTATCATTTGTGCTGTCTAGTGACTTCTCTGACTCTGCGGATCCTAACTTTGTTGAGCTGGGAAGTTCTGTATGTAATGAACAATGTGGTGATGTCAAATGCTTGCTGTCTTTCTCTGCGAGTTTCAGTTCTGTTTGTGCATTTTTATTGTCCACAGACTGTTGCTCTGAGGTTACATTTGAAGAGGTGTCCCTATGAAGCTGTTCTGAGGGTTTACTGATATCATTTGACTGCAGTTTTGCCTGTGTAGTTCTAGTGGATGATCCTAAATTGGGTTTGGGTTTGACCTTGGGAAAGCGTTGTCTTCTTTGAGGTACATTTTGTTCTGAGTCTTGTGCACTTCCAGTATCTGTCTTCTGGTCCTCAGTTGACGAAAATTCCTCTGTTGGTTTATGAGTAGAGCATAATTCCAATGACTGTACTAAAACTGAAGCAGTGCCAGTACTTTGGCTTGGTTTTTCAGGAGGGGTGGTACTGCAAGTTGGCCATGCTTCTACCTCTGCTATTGTGTTGTCAGTGGATTCAGGCCTTGAAGATGGATTGGAGGGTTTCTCCACAAGTTGCATGTGTGTGACAGGGTCTTTTGTGGTTTGAGGTTTAGACCGCACAGTAGATGTCTGTGGCAAATTGGGTTTTGGTTTGACTTTTTGTAATCGACCTCTCCTAGTCTGGCAAGTGACTTCACTCTCTTCTTTCTGACTGACAGGTAACTCTTCTGCATTTTTACAGATGTCTACAGGGTTGGAATGTACTGTTCTTGATGTCTGTGCTAGGTTGGGTTTGACTTTCTGGAATCGACTCTTCCTGGCCTGGTGAGTTGGTGCATCTTCACTCTCTTCTTTCTGACTGACAAGTAAATCTTCTACAGGTGTAACACATGAAGCAGGATGACTGCTGCTCTCTTGGACTGGGGCTGAGTCTATGTTGGTCCCTTGTCCAATCTGCAATTCTGTGACTGCTGGGTCAAATGTTACCAGGTTATTACAACTACTCTTAGTTGTCCCAACATGTGATATCAGTATTTCATCTATGGACTCAGATGTTGACCTTGAGTCTCTGGTGGCCAGTTCCAAAATGGGTTGACCCTGGTTTTCTGAGGCACTCTGATCTGATATTGCTGCACCTGATTTTACTTGACCAACAGACCTTTCTTGACTGCCAGACGGTTCTTCTGTAAGTTTGACTTCAATAGAAGAAATGTCATCTTTTAACAATTTTTGACTACAGTCTGCTATCTTAGGGGTTACTTTGGCAGCTGATAGTGTCTCAGTGGCTTGAGAAAGGTCAGGAGCAACTGTGTGGCTCTCTTCAGCTGTCCTTACGGTTGTCTCTGGTTGGGATTTTGACTGAGCAGTCCTTGAGGCTTGGCCTAGGTTAGGTTTTGGTTTCACCTTGGATAAGCGTCCTCTCCTGGTTTGTGAAGAATTTTTCTTAGGGCTCTCTGGACTTGACTGCAATTGAGGGGTAGGGTCCATTTCAGAATTGTCTGTTGTGCTGCTTTGAAGCTCCACAGTGGCAACAGTTTCAGATGTTTCTGTGAATCCATGACCAGAAGTTGCAGACATATGAGGAGTGACACTGTTTTCCTCTTGTGCAGCAAGCTTTGATGCAATCTCTTCTTCTAGGTGTTGGCTGGTTTCATTCACACTGACTGATGCTGTCCCTGCAATTAAACATAATAGCACATTATTAATTTACTGTAATTTAATCTAAAACAAATGAAATCCAATTCCAATATAAGGAATTGTGTGGCTAACCTGTCATGTGATCTTGTATGGCTATTTGATTCTGTGCTGATTGAGAGAGGTGAGCCAGGTTGCCGATGGTCAACAGGGTTTGAGCAGCCTCATTGTAGCTCTCATCCTCAGATGCTAAAACAAACCCCCAAAAATGTATACTTTGAGACCATCTAAATATACAGTATACTGTATCTACACACACGTTTTCCACTCAGAGCTACTCAGAATACCTCTTCAACATACCTTCTGTCTGTTCTGAAGAAAGGAAGTCTATAACATCCTGCAAGGGAAACAATGTATTGTAAGTCACATCAAAAGCTCCCCATATCAGTCAGATTAGTTGTCAAAGGATGTGATGTATATGGAAAACATATATTACAGTAGCCCCAGTTACACTTCTTTCTCATTTTCTTTCTACGTCTTTGTCAGTTGATTACACCTGGACACAAAAAGGTTGCTATGAGTTCTTCTCAGCAAAATATGAAATATCAAGACTACATGCATCATTGTTAAAACTCAAACTTCTTGCTTATCTTCATTTAAAGTGTGCAAAAACTAAACTTAGCTGGAAAGTATGCTAAGTCACAATATGACAGTTTGATCCAACCACAAACAAAATACATGCACTAAAATTGAAAAGAGGGAGACATTGGGCCTTCTGTAGATAAAACTATGCAGATAGATTACATCAGATCTTCAAGATTAGATCTCAGAAATGATAGTAAAATGATAAGTGTAACTGGGGATAATTATTTAATTTCACTGGTATTACATTTTAGACATATAACACTTACAACCAGCAGGTCCAACTGATGTTCACAGGGTTCAGCTGTGTCATTTTGTGCCAGCTCAAAAGAGGCATCAGGGCACAGTGCATCTTGGGAGATGCCCAACACATCAGGCATATTGGCCAAGATATCAAGCTATGTGTGACATGGAGGGAGCCAGAGTGGAGGGTTTGAATTATGAAATGTAAAACCATGCACAAAGAAAAACAAATGCAAAGAACACAAAAATGCTTGTTATAAGAATGATGTAAAAATAAAATTAATGGATGATGTGTATCACCAAAACATGATGGGAAACGGTTTCTCATACCTCCTCCATAGTCTCTTCCACCTCTGATATCATAGGATGTGGGGAGCGCAGGCTGGCAGGCACAAACACAGGGGCAATGCTGTCCTTACTGGAGCTACATGCAGGGTGCTGCTCCTCCTCCACCTCTTCTTCCTCCCACTGCTTTTCATTATCCTCATCACTGTATTCTGACTGAGACGCCCTGAGGGTGACTAGTTTGGGCTTTTTGGACTCTTGGGCTGATTGTGGCTTTGATGATCTTCCCCTCTTGGCTGTGCATTTGGGTTTAGGCCTGGCAGCAGAAGCAGTGGAACCTGCTGGTGAGGCAGGAGTGGTTTCAAATGCAGAGGAGTGTGCATCCTCTTTGGCAGGGTAAGTCAAGGGCTTGGTGGGTTTGGGCACTCTCCCATACCTACAAAATACAATCACACACTGATGAACCCCTCCTATCTTATATCCAAAGTATTTTCTGTGGGAAATGGGAAAAAGAATGTTTCTGGATACAATGGTAAAATGGGAGTCATGAAATATGGGTAAACATGAAACATTGTACCTGGTAGGTCTTGGAGGTTGAACGGTGGCATCCTCTTCTTCAGAGGAGATGTCATCATTGGCTGACTTCCTCTTATTGGCCTGCCTTAAAGGTGATGTATCTTTATCTACCTAAAAGGTTAGCATAACTTTCAGTAAAGCAAAGTAATAATGGGTAGAAAGATCTGATGACTCCAAACTGAAATAATAACCTGCTCTTTAGAGGCTCCATCACTCACACTCTCGTCCCCTTTATCTGACACAGTATCTTTGGCCTTTGTGGAGGGTGTTGGAGGCTTTTTACCCCACTTCCGGCCCAAAGGCAGTACTGGTTTTGGTGCTCTTCCTCGTGAGAGTTTAGCTGGCTTGATTGCGGTGTCCTTGGCTGCATTCACAGTCTCAGTCTTTTCAGACCTGAATATTAGGACAAAACAGAGAATTTTAATGCCAACTGAAGATGCATAAAAAAACTTTATTTAAAACAACATTTTTAAAGTTTCATTACATGTCTGAATTTGTACGGTCTTCAGGAAGTGCTGCTTCAGCGTCTTCGGGTATGTAGGCCTCATCTCAGCATATTAAAGACAACAAAATTAAGCCGCAAGCAACAATCAACAAGGGCCACACACAAATGGAGAAACAGGGATAACTTTGAAGAAAAAAGGCCAGAAAGTTAATATGACCAAATTTTGAATTTTAAATATTGCTTGCCCTAGGACCATATGCATTGGTTTTCTAGAAATTTTGTTAAAACTTGTTAGACAAAGCTGGATCTACATTCTACACTGCAATGTTTGTGCACACATATGTACATTATTTAAATCCACCAAGTTTTGTAACAATCGAGAACATTTTCTTGAAATAACTGGATGCTCCTTTACCTTTTTCATTGCTTTTGTCACCCGTTTTGTTTTTCTTGTCATTTGGTTCCTCAGTTGAGGCCTCCTGTCTATCATTTCTTTTGCGTTTCTTCTTAGGCTTAGAAATAGGGGTTCCTCCCTCATTACAGAGGTCCTCATTCTCTTTCTCTCCCTCCTCCCCCTCCAAGTCAGGAATTTCATTCTCCTCTTCCTCATCTTCCTCCTCCACATCACTCAGCTTCTTTGAAGCTTTTTTGCCTGTAGAGGGGATTAGAACACATAAGGATTGTTTAATTGAGAAACTCAGGGAGAACAGTTGTTAAATCAGTACCCAAGAATAATATTTAAGTTATGAAGCAATAATATACAACTCACTGAGTATTAAAGTATGGAGAGATAGTTACCCTTTGCCTTTCTCTTGTGCTTCTTGGGGGAGTTCTTCTCAGCGAGTGATTTGAGTTTCTTCCTGTTTTTCTGAACTTCCAGAATCTTCTCTAGCAGCTTAGAAAAATACTCTATGTCCAGTTTGCGCCTCTCTCCTACAAAACAATTGACAGTAAATGTTGCATCAAAGTCCTACGGAGTCCCCTAAAGGTCATGGCGAGAATTTTTTGAGGACTACTTTTGCATTCCCTGGCAATATGTTTTGCGTTCCCTCACAATAAACTTTCTTCTTCCATTCCTTCAGAACCATATGTCTATTTGTAATGGAAGGTAGTGTGGAGATTCTCAAGTTAATGCATTGTGCATTGTTTATGGACACCTCACCTTATATGATGTTCATTGCAAAGAAGTTATTAGTTAGCACATTATCGAACTTCTGGGTAGGAGCTGTATGTATAAGGAACATCAGTTATTGCTCCACACTTATAGCAACAGGCCTTCTACCAAAACCTGTTTCAGCATTGAAGGTTACTTTAATTTGTTTTGTGCAAAGAACAGAGGACTCTGTGCAAAAACACAAAAAGCTTTCTAACTCTGCATTCCTGATGTATCTCTGCAAGTGGTTCAATGCTGTCTGCTCTTTTTGTGACAGAACCACAGACTGTGTTTGCAGCATTTCAGTCACCTTCTTGTTTGTTGCTTTTTTTTGACTCATACAAATACAGCAGCTTTAGCTGAGGTAGATTCAACTGCACATCTTTAATGCCTCTGGAGACATCCCCTTTTCCTCAGTGCAACCCCTCTGGGATACAATACAGTACAGAGTACAGTAACTGTTCACGAATGAAACCGACAGCATCCTGCAGATTATCGTACTGCTTTCTTCTGGAGAGACCTCTGTTTAAGTTTACTTTCACTAATTACATAACCATGCATGCCTATCGAGCAGTAATACTATATCAGCATACTTAATGCCCAGTTCAAAGTAAAATTCCATGAGCTGATGTACTGTTGCATTGCGCTGGGAGCAGCTGAGTGGAAACAGACATATGGCTTTGAAGGAATGGAAGAAGAAAAGTATTGCGAGGTAATGCAAAAGTAGTCCTCAAAAAAATTCTTGCTGTGACCTTTAGGGGGCTCGTAAAGTCCACACAGGGATTGCACGAGGAACATTAATCAATTCATGTTATATTCAAACAGCTAAACATACTGTCCTACAGAATACTTACTGAAAGCTTTGTCAATCCTCCAGGCATTCTCTCGCTCTTCTTTTTTGAATTTGTTCTGAAAGTTTAAATCAATAAAATTAACAAGAACAAACATTTTATTGTGTTTTTATGAAGCAGTGTGTTGCTTCTTCATTTCATGTTCTTTACATATATGTATATCTGTACTGATCACTGACCTTTATCTCTGATCGAGCTCTGTGAGGAAACAGTTGACAAATCATGGAAAAGTCTGTCCCCACCATGCTAACTGCCAGAAAGAACATGTCTGTCTCTGATGGAAAACAACAAACAATCATGACATGAAAAAACAATATGAACAAGGCATCAGAGTGCTATAAAGATGTTTTAATTCAGGTATCTATATCTATTATCCATATCAGTTTAACCTTCACTGGACCAGGGTTTCGAATAGGTCCCTTTCCTGAAGCTTGAGTAAGTTGTAGTGGAGCCACGCTCAAAGACGGGGTCTCGATCCTGTGCTGGGTTTGGCCCTTTGGCTCGCAGGACTTCCACTGTCAAGCTGTGAGACACAGTTTGAGAGGATATGACTAAGCCAACAATTTGTTCCAGCATCTCCAATATCACAATAATGTAGCAATGTTTATATTAAGAGGAAAAATCACATCTCTGGAGGATGTTACAGATGCATTTGTAGACACTTTCTATCATGGTAATGAAAAACTCAAGTGATACAACATGTTATCTACAATAACTGAGTGAAGTTAAGTAGATAAACATGAAAGATATGCATTCATAACCTACAGAAGTCCACTGACCTTTCTTCATCAATGATCAGTGAGCCATCCTCTGCTACTTTGACCTGAGGAACCATGAGCGCTTCTTCTTGCTCTTCTTCTGCCTCCTCCTCTTCCTCCTCCCTCGGGCTTGCAATTTTAGGGGGGACTACAGGTTCCTGTGCTCTCTCTGGTGACCTGCAGGGTTTACATTGCAAACATCAGGCAAAAGGAAGGGGGCTGATATACAAGCAACCTGTACATCTCATTATGTAAACTACTGCCCCACGATGTCCACATATAATGTGTAGTGAATTATCCAGACAATTCCATCATTTAGACTCATTTATTTTGTCAAGATAAACAAGTGGTGATGAGACTAGACAACACTTGCGTGGGTTTCTTCCGGGTGCTCCGGTATCCATCCAAAGTCCAAAGAAATGCAGGTTAGGTTAACTGGCGACTCTAAATGTTCCAGAGGTATATATGTGAGTGTGAATAGTTGTCTGTCTCTATGTGTCAGCCTGAGATTGACTTGACTTCACCAAATGTCAACAAATACATTATTGGGGTTTTTATTATTATTCACTAGCTGCAAAATACACCATTCGGTTTTGGTATTGCTCAAGTTTTTAACCTCTGTACCAATGGAGGGTGGCAATAGTTTTAATTAACTTTTTTCAAGGTACAGTTTTTGGTGTAAAGAAAACACGTCATTATACTACAATTTAAACAGACAATAACAATAAGAAAATTTGACATTACATCAAATACTTTTCAATTCTGAAGCATGGATAAAAATAAGGAAAATCAGAATGAAGCTAATACCGTATGTATCATTTTGTTCCCAACTATGTACAACACCTATAAAACAATAAAGTAAAGAGATTTTAGTGAGATGATGGGATAAACTTACTCTTCTCTTCCTGGAGAAGGCGGGATCACAGTCTCATTCTCCTGAGCTGAGTCTTCTAAACTAGATCTGGAAAAATTGCAAATTATAGTCACATAAGACAAGACACACCAAAAAAAAAACTTCTTGTCAATAATATCCAGCATAATCAATAGAAAACATTACCTGTGGAGGTAAGGATTAAATGTTACACAAGCTTGACTAAGTTGCAGAGGAAACACTTACGTCATGGGGTTAGACACTGGTAGATAACGGATAAGGTCCCTCATGGTCATTTTGGCAGGATCTAAAGTATATTCCTTTGCACGTGCCTTAGATTTCTTGATTTTCTGCAACATCAAATGATAACACTCTTTTAATGTATCAAGATATATCTAACATCATATATCTAATTAATAGGTGAAACTAAACTTAAAAGTGAAGAGAATGAGAAGAAGTACGCTTACTGAATAATCTGAGCTTACCTTTTCTTTGTGCATCTCCTGTCTGAGCAACTCTCTGAGCTTTCGGGCCTTTGCAAGCCTCTGTAAGTCTGATGGGTCATTCAGGAGTCTACTCAAGGAGAACGCTGGTGGTGACAGTGAAAGCCCACTCTTAGACACTAGAGTCTTTGCTTTCTCTGATATCTCAATAGCTTCTTTGTCTGGTAGAGAGGGGGGTACTTTATCAGGTAGTCTGGAAGGAACTTCTTTAACTTGACTGCCTGATGTGCTTTCTAATTGTTTGCTGCTGTCGGCTGGCAGGTGGGTTTGTTCTAGTGAGTCCTCAGCTGGAGGTATAGCTAAAGGTCCTAAACTGTCAGAAGAGATGAGGGTGGGTTTAGGTTGCACTTTGGGCTGCTTGCTCTCTTCTGAAGGCCTCTGTCGCCTTGGGGACTGGAGTCCCTGAGGGGCTGCTGCAGTCCCAGTTTGGCTGGACGTTGTTGGCTTGTCAAGGTCTAAGCTAGGGACTTCAACAGGAGTTTCAGAGACTGCCTTGACAGGGGACTTTGGCGTCCGAGCAAGGGTGGAGGGACGGCCTGGAGCCACTTTGGGCTTGATAGAAAACCGCTTCCTTCTCTGGACTGCTGCTGAGGAGCTGGTACCTTCCCCATTTTGGTCATTACCATCCCTAAACAGCAGTAATAAAGTAAAGGAATAGTTATTTTTGTTATACATAACAAAAGTAGTAGCCATTCTAAAATATATTTTAGAAGCCATTTAATTCATGTCACTCACCCTGGGGCTGTAGGTTTTTCTGATGGGTTCACAACAGACTTGTTATCTGTAACAGCAGTGTCAGTGCTGCTCTCACTGATGTCTTTGGGGGTCTCACTGGCCTCCTGATTTACTGAAGGGGCTTCCTGAGGTGTTGCTGCTGTTCTCCCTGCTGTACCGACATTGGGTCGAATACTAAATCTTGACCGACGAAACATTTTGACCTGAAAACATAGGAAGTCAAAGCTGCATCAATATTCCAACAGTAAAACCTGACAACCAGCTGAAAGTGAAATATTACTAAAGAAAATTACTCAGAGATTGTGAACCAGAGGTGCTGTGGAAAAAAGTAGGGGTATGACCTATATTCTTTACATAGAACAACTAGCACACGTGAACAGATTTTACTGCATCAATAATTTCATGGTTTTTCTTCAATTCCGATCTTATCTTTGCAGAACCTACTGGATAGAATGCAAAACAAAAACACACAAATCTTCTCCCCGGATGCAGTTTGACAGTATTTATGATTACGTGGTTCAGTTTCACAACAGAGTTTCAATGTGCAAAATTCTTAATGCAATGCTTAATTCCTTTGAATGAAAAATGTCCATTACATACAAAGTGCAAAACACAAAATCATATGCTGAGTCCTCAGAATACAGACACTTCATATCAGCAGAAATATCACTGCTCATTACAAAGCATTCAGATCACTGAATCAATGCCACGTGACTTACAAACATTTCTCCTTATCTTATCATTATTACCCTGTTTGCCAACATTGCAACACATTGCTAATCGCTTCACCACCACTGCATTACATTTCAAATGCATGGCAGTAGTGGATGGAAGAAAAAAAGAATAAATGCAATTACTTTCCTTTCATTGCTGTCAAAATGTTGCAACGTACTGAGTGTCTGCTACAGTAGTGTAAATTGAGGTTTAATGTTATATGCTTCCCAACATCACAGTTGAGCCAGGTTCAACCTTTCTGCCAGATGTAGTTAACTGTATTTTAGATTATTTAACTTATGATGCGATTACTGTAAAATAAGGTTTGGTGCCTTGGATAAAAACTAACTTTGTAGTCATTACTAAACAGAAAATGTAAACTGAGGTCCTCAAGTACAGTCACAATTGTCATCATCATTTCAAATACTGACCTCTGCATACATTTGCAATTTTTTTTTTGGTTGACATTTGTATAATCTTGAGAAAATTAAACTGCAGACTGTTTTGATGATAATTTATTTGAAACGTACCATTTTATCAAAAATGCAACAATGAATCAGATACTGTGATAAACGTATCGTGATGTTCTGATAAATGCATTGCCTGATTATTATTAATATTGTTTTGAAAACTGTTGTAAAACACTATCACTACTGGACAGGGGCTTAGTACAGCACCAACATATATTTTACAAACGGTTTTCGCTCTGCAAGTGTAACGTTAAGTACTGCATTATCTAGTAAGTAGTACAGCAGCAATGCGGCAAACCATCACTTATTGCTGTAGCACTAGCAAGAATTATTTTATGTAAGTTAAGTTAACTTACTGTTGTGCAAACCTCAGCAATTCGTTTAACTGACTAGTGACGTTGACAGCTGAGAAGCCGTTAAGTCTGGCCGTAAAAATAATCACAAGGAAACACCAACAAAGGTTTAATAAGCGAACGCCCAATTCAATCGAATGCAAGACATGGAAAAACGCGTCAATAATGTACTAAACAAGCCGAAAAGTGCACAAAGCTGGGCTCAAACTCGCATAACAACACTTTTAGTATGCGAGTCTTCTTGACTTGGGCCGTCTTATTGTTAATGTTTAGAAGCTCCATTTAATAAAAATAATACGTCTACATGTGTTATTTTGGTTATAACAACGTACCTCTTCAAGAATATGTCGTTTGCTGGGAGAAATAAGCTTTCATTAATTGACGTCGTGTGGCAGGTAGCGGAACCCATGCACACACTAGTCCGCCATGTTTGTCGTGACGCGTTATTTTCGCGAGTGAATGGGGTTGTGGGAAATGTAGTTAGAGAGCGAGACTGGTCTTTTTTTCTCAAGGATTTTGCGCATTACATTGGAACTGTTTGAAGGCATTCAAGATATTGTCTGTAATAATCAGTGGTGGAAGTACTGAGATGTTTTATTTAAGTAAAAGTAACAATACACCAATCTAAAAATACTCAATTAAAAGTAAAAGCATTCATAATTTTAGTGAAGTAGAAGTACAGAAGCATTAGCAAGAAAATGTTATTCGATTATTAATACTTATAAATCATCATGTACGCAGCGTTTTGATGTTTTAGTTGGTCTAGCTGAAGCTAATTTTGTTGGTAGTTTTACTGATAACAAATCAATCGCATTTTATAAACTGATCGTGAGTTTTGTATGTAAAATGTTCATAGTGACTAAAGTCAGATATAAATGTAGCTGAGTAAAACGTACAATATTTCAACTTTATAGAAGTGTTAAGTAGCAGAAAATGGAAATATTCATGCATGTTTTTGTTTAAGATTGTATATAACGACCAGTGGTGGGATGTAAGTGAGTACATTTTAGTCAAGTAGGCTACTGTTAAAGTACTGCAATTTTGAGATACTTCTACTTGAGTTTTTGCATTTTATGCTGATTTATACTTATACTTCACTACATTTCAGTGAAAAATATACTATAATCATATACATACATTTTGTTGATACTTAAAATAAATTTAGACTGCATGACTTTCACTTGTAATAGAGCATTTTTACACTGTGGTATTGTATCTGAAGATCTGTATACTTAACTATAAGAATCCTTTTTTTAAAATACTGTTTAATAATATGGAACTTTAGTGACTGGAAATGGATTCCAACTGGGGTTTGTTGCAATGACATCCAATTGAGTTACTGCATAGACTAGCTCTACATGATTTTTTACATCAATCGTGTGCGCATGCGCCAGCCCGCATGCTGCCCGTTGCCGTAGCTCCGTCTCGTCGTCTTAGTTTTTCCAACTTTTAACTTTCCTTTCTTCCAAACTTGAGTAACTTGTGTTTAAGTGTAATTTAAACTACGCTTTTTTTAAAGAGTTTCCTTTCGGGGATCAATAAAGTATTTCTGATTCTGATTTTTTCTGTTGATGTCATAAAGATGTACATTTTTGAGCGCCTAACAGACCAGTTAATGCAGATTTATGTCCACCAATGGCTCACCCACATAATCTTTTATACCAGCTACTGTATGTGTCCAAAATTGTGTAACATATAATAAACACACATAGCCTATTACATTTTTGAGAGTAGCAACAGAACAAAGACTGACTCAGTGTTTGGGCACACAGCCTGAATTCTGATCTTTGCATTTCTTGAAACATACAGTATATCTGTTTGACTGTTGAACCTCCAGTGGACTGCAAAATATTGATTCACTAACTCAGTCTGAAGAAGGAGATGGACTTGTCAACACATTGCAGCGTTATGATTGAATTATTTTATTTCTTTAACACAGACAGCATCAGCAGTGAACCTCTTTGGACATGCCTTCTCTCACACACCACATTTCTTTCTTCAGCAGATCATGACATAACATTTACTTCTTAGATCAGTGGTCTTTAGAAATAAGGGAACTACTAATTGGACAGAAAAAAAATAACATCAGAGGTGGAGGTGTAAAAGAAGGGTGGGTCAGGGACAAGAGTTAGAAGAGTTCATCATTTGGATTGTCTTGCGCACGTTGTAGCAGCTTGTCCCAAAGATGTTATTCGATGTGAAGATCTCCATTTGCTCCATTTCAACTGTGAGGGCAGAGAGAAGAGAAAATACCGTGAAAATAGTGTTTATCCTGTACAGATTAATTTAGTTAAGGAATAAACAAATATGAAAACATATTTACTTATAGACAAAGTTATGGTCAAGCAAAGGGATTTCCGAAAGAATCCCCAAAAGCAGCTGTTGAACCAGAAGTCTGACCAACAGTAGCAGTCTGCTGTAAGATTGAGAAAAAAGGCCAAAGTTACAAATTCTTACTGTGATACTTGATGTGGTGTAAATATGTGTCTGTGTGAATCTCTGTACCATAGCTACAGGCGGCACTCCAAATGGACTGGAATTTGGGGCCCCAAATGCTTTATCAAACATGTCCTGATTGTTTGCTATGGGGGCAGAAGAGAAGGCGGCATCGAGGAGGCCAGGGTTAAAGCTTGGAGCTGGTGCTGCAGCTGGAGCAGGAGCTGGTTTAGGAACATCAACAATAAAAACAACACATTACGACAGAAGACACATACGTCAACTTACAAAATTTTGACTACATGCACTGCAGTGCCTTGCTACAGGTGGTTTACCGTTAACAACTGCTGACATTTGATTGATATCAAAGTCATCATGATCTGCAGTATCCTGAGCCAGGCCCACTTTACTGGAAAAGTACTGATCAAATGCCCCGGCTTCATTGCTTTTGGGGGTGGGAGTAGAGATGGACCCTAACTCCCCTTTCCTCGCTGGGATGGCAGGGGGTTTGGCAAGCTGGAAGTCCTTGAACATGTCCTTTCCAGTCTTCTTCTCTTTATCTCCAAGGGGGTCCAAAGCTGTGAAGGCACTGTTCTCTACCTTTGGAGGGGCCTCCTTAGCAGGTGGCCTAGGAGGGGGGCGTGACGGACCTTGCTGGTCACCCATTGCATGGAACAGACCAGGTTGGAAAGGATTGGTCATGGCGGGCTGACCCCAACCTGGAGAACCGAGTGACCCAGCTGGTGGAGGCTGGCTCCAGGCATGGGGTGGGGATAAAGGTGGGGCACCAAACTGAGATGGCACCTGCTGGCCCCAGACTGTGGGTGGTATGGGTAGACCACCAAAGGCAGATGGCTGTGGGAAGGTGGGCCTAGGGCCTGGAGCTGTCACTCCTGGCATGGGGAACATGGAGGGTGCAGCGGTGGAGGATCCCCACATGCCTGCAGCAGGGATACTTGTGGTAGCTGGAGGACCTAACTGAAGATTCCCTGAATATAAAGAAAAGGGAATATGTAAGATTAAAAGGGAATGAAATGTAAAGCTGAAATAACGACTTATTATTTGGATAAGTTGCCCTCTTGTATTACCCAGAGCAGCTATGGAGGAGGGAGTGGAGTTGGCGGTTGTACTGTTGAAAAGGTCACCTGGAGCAGATGACCCTTCAGAATGACCAGGAGCAGCAAACAGGTCTGCTCCAAACAGGTCACTTGCTGTGGACTATTCACAGAAAATAAAACAAAAATATGAAGTACTGTTGCACCGCATTTACATAATTGTATACATGATAACCTATGCAGTACTTAGAAAGTAAGATTAAACCAACTTTTAACAACAGCAGCTAATTATTTATTATAATTATGTAGTCAGAAATGAATACTACAGTATTTACCTGAACATTGATACATATGCATGCCTCGCCACTTACCAGTGCTTTTATCACTGAAGCATGAATGTTAGAAAATAGATTAAGAGCAGAGATGACAAAAGGTACAGTTAATTGTTCAGTAGCACAGTCAAAGTGTCATTTATTCAAGCCAGTTATAGAAGCATGTGACCACCAGTGCATGCATGAAGACAGAACAGATCCAAACAACAAGCCCTTAACTGCAATCTTTAATTACAGGCCTTGCATCTTATCTTAACCAAATGTCTCCTCTGGCATATCCTGTCAGACACCAGTGCATAACCCAAATGCTCAAAAAGGTAGATGTTAGCAAACTAATTATGCTCTGGGAAATGTGCATAAACCCCATTTTTAGGCATCACACATGCAACTCTATTATGATTCATCTATCTATGGAATTTCACCTTTGCATTCCTTCGACCTCGTCCAGCCTTAGAGCTCTGTGGAGGCGGGTTTATGACCACTGAATCCTTGTTATGACTCACTGGGGGTTGTGGGTGATGAGTTATGCCATTAGAGACAGGGGCGGGTTTCAAAGATGAGTCAAAAAATGGGTTTTTGGTTGAGAGAACTGGTCCAGATTCATTCCCGTCCATCATGGTAATAGTGTTACCCTGACTTATTTTACCCCCTAGTGGCCACTGTCCGTTACTGAGAGCGAGGATCATGGTCTTACTGGATAACCCATTTATCTGCTGACTGAGGTGTTCAGAGTCTCCATTCAAACCACCGTTAATAATTGTCTTACTAGTGTTGCCAGCAGTGCTGTTTAGGTGATTAGTGGTGGTGAGGGAGATGTGTGAATTATCGGGTAACGACTGAGTGGGTGATTTAGAAAGGGGGTCATCTCTGAAAGGGTCAGTGTCTGGGGTTGGAAAGTAGCCAAATGTTGAGGAAAAGGGATTCTCTGTCTGGGGAGATGCCCTACAGTCAGGGGCACAGGAAGTTATAAAGGAGTTTCCCTTTATGCAATTCTGATTGCTGTCAACTTCAGCAGAAAAGTCCAGCAAGAGAATATCATTAGAGCCCTGGTTATCATGAGAGGGACAGTGGGAGAGAAGGCAAAAAAGAGAGATTTATGAATCAGTTCTGCAGAAGGAGAAAAACATATGTTAACAAAATGAATCACATGGTGTGAAAAGACATGACAATTTAAAGCTGCTACCTGTAGAATATTTACCTCAAAATATCACTGCCACATATTAAATTTCATGGCAAATCACAGTCCATCTTCCGACTTGAAAAATTAAGTTTTTATTAAATTCTTACTTGCCTTGGACAACAGCAAGCTATATAAATATGCTAAAGTCAGCACTAGCTCGTTGACCAGAAACTCAGCTAGTGAATTGGCCCAGCAACAGTGATGTAAAACACTACCAGTACAAGACTCCAGGTGTCACCAAAGTCAACAAAAATGTCTCTTTCATAGCTTCTACTTGTAGCAACTTTAAATGGTTTGATGAACAACAATGAGATTGGTACACATGAAGCATAACTCAATTCTTAAAAAGGTCCTTTTGATTGAAGTCTAAAATCTACAATTTATAAAATATGATACACTCACAACCAATAATTAAACACAAAAATGTTGGCCTTTTTAGAATTGAGTTCACACACATAGAATGATCTGGGAGGTGCTGAGGTTATTGAGTGGAGCCATTTTTTTCTTACAAACGCACAAAATCAGATCTTAGAAACATTTTTGATACAGAAAAAAAGAGAGATAGATAAAATAGAGATATATATTAGATAAAAGTCTTCTACAGCCTACTGTAATTATTAAGATGTGTAAATAGTATACACTTTAATATCCAGCTACATTTTAGTGACCAAATATAATTCCACTATATGGTTCAGATGAAGGGTAGATTTTACACTATGGCACCACACTTACATTTGGAGCCTGGATGTCTGGAGGGGTCGACATGGCTCCAAAAAGGTCAAGCTGCTCCACTGGCTGGATGTCAAAAAGGAACAGAAACATACTGTATTTATTCAGCTACTATAAATCAAAGGTATTTTATTTAATGTTAAGCTGCAAACACAACAGAGCAGAAATTCTTACTTGGGCAGTTTTTACTGCACCATCCATACTTAGCAAGGCACCACTTCCATTCTGAAAACAAGACAGAAAAGCAGAATGTTAAGGAAGGAGTCAGAAACTATTTGAAGAAAACAAGTGATTCCAAGTGCTTACCTCAACTACAGTGCTGCCATTTTCACCCTGTAAACAGAGGTAGACTGTTAATGATTATACTTATTTTCTTAATTCACTGAGGCATGTGTCATTTCAGTGGAATGTCTGAAGATGTGATTTGTTGAAATAACACAGAGAGGCAGTGTTTACATTCAGGACGTACATACAGTGTGCACCCTGTCAACGCTCCAAGATGACCACACCAAAAAGCTTTTCTTTCAGAAAGAAAATGTTCTCACTGTCCAGCTTTTGAAAAGAAAACTTTTTCCAGTTTACAGTCAAATGCATCTGAACCAGTTACCTTCTGTGAGGCCTCTCCCTCTTTCTTTCTCATGTTGAAGATGACCTGGAAGAGATCTTTCAGATCAATGACCAGGGGCTCTGCCTGTATAGTGACAGAAAGACAGCACATTTACATTGTTGTGCATTTGTATTTGTTGTTTACATTATGTACTCTTGTAACCGAGTGTGAATGTGTGAGTTTGTGTGTATGTATATTTGTGAGTGTTACCTGTTGTGCAGTCTTTATGGCGAAGAACTGATGCTGCCCTTCTGCCCCGCACACATATCCAAATGCCCTGTTATCTGTTACATCTCTGGCGATGAAGGAGATCTTATTCACCACATGCTCATGTTCAATCACCTGAGTTATAAGGACAAAGGTTTTATTAGCAGGCCAACCAAAATCTAATGAACTTCACAGTGTGATGTGACAGTAATGGAAAGAAATGGCAGAACTCACTCCTGATTTCTCATCAATGATCTTGATGCCCGACATGGAAATGTTGATCCATATCCTCTGTTTGTGTTTGCCTTGGGACCGAGCAGCTACTGCCATACCCTGGTGTAAAATAAATAATACATACTATCCTGTTTTTCTATCTTTTGTAAGTAAACAAAACGTGGACTTGTGATTTAAAGTTTGCGACACTGTTGCCCTCTGCAGTGAGGACACGTCTACAGCAAATATGGTGTTCTTGTGGAAGGCTGCCGTTGACTTGAGATACTAGGTTTAAAATGCTATTCCCTTAATATTTTTCATGACTTATAAAGATAACAGAACACAGTCCAAGATCCTATGCTGCACCTTAAGTTTCATCATGGAGTCCTGGCACATCTTGTCTCCTCTGGCCTCTGGGACATCATCGATGCCAATCAGCTTGGCCTTGTACCTCACGCCATCCCCTTGAAACCTGCCCAGCAGGTACTCATCTGTCTTCTCTGAGACTACAAAAAAACCCCAAAAAAAACTATGATTTCTACAAGATCAGACCAGAAAATCTTGCAATTGAATAGTCAGTCTGATGTGTTGATCATGGCATGATCATAATCATCGTCAATGCATCTTCCATCCCTCACCTTTCTTCTTCTCTTTCTTGAATGGGACCTTGGATGTGGCTGTTGCAGGGGAAGTGGGAGGGGTGTTGGAGGTCGAGGCTGTATATGGGGATGCGATGCTGGGATTGGCTGGGACGGGCACGCTGTTCTCCACCTCTGCAGACATGGTGTGGAGTGAGTCTCACTGGACAAGTGGACAGTCAGGGGTAAAGCAGATGGCAGCTCCGTGTTCAGGGGCAGCGAAGTCAACCAAACAGATGACTCTTAACACCCACACATGCTTTTCTTGTTATTTGACTGGAGCAGAAAAAGTGAAGTGGGACAGTGAGGAGAAAAAAGGAGAAGGAGATGAAAGGTTAATACACACTATTTCCTGGTGAAACTGCAAACAAGATATTGGGCTGTAAAGAGCTACAATTAAAACCCTTAGTTATTGCTAGAAATGTTTTGTAAGTAGCTGCTGAAATTATTTTTTATCCATCGTAAACAATTACAACCACAAAAACCCCGTTCAGACAGGGAAGCATAACAGGACACATGACCCATAAAATATCATGGTCTCATAAGGATGAGAACACAGATAACATACACACACTTTTATCCAGCTTTACACATGCTGTGTCAGTTGTTCAGCCTTGTAAAGGAGTAAATTAGGAGGTCCTGCACCCAGTCACCTCTTTACATATTGTTCTCCTGCCATTGAACTTGATATTTATTTACGGAGGTTTACAGAGGACAAATAACTAGGTACCACTACAACTGCATAGATGGACAAAAAACAAAACACATTTTGTAATCATACTGTCGCATCATGTGATTTATCAGACCCATAAAAATCTAGTCCAAAATCAGTGAGCTTTGCTAATTGTGGCTCAGAAGCAACATGCTAGTCATATGTATCTGCACATCAACAATAACATCATCATCAATTTGCCAATCTGCCAATATACTGGACCTAAGTCATGAATGCTTCTGCACTTACTGTGCATGAAACACAAGGCAGTGTCACATGAGACAAAAGCAACATCACAGCAGCTATTATTCACCTACATCTCCTCAACAATGTTAGGTGTAACAAACCTATTTTATGTGGATCCATCACCATCACCATCTAGTCACTTAATGAATCAAACAATCACAACAAAGTGGTGACAATCACATGCATTGAGCCAGCCGAAAAAGTCATAAAGGACTCCTGCTCTGCACAACCAGTGGAATACAACCAACGCAAACATGGCTTTGTGTGCGACATACATACCTTTCGGACCAGTTCCAGAGGCTACACTGGCTAGAATACCAGTGTAAAGAGGCTGTGAATACTGTAGGACAGACCAAAGGTTGGAAGTGGGCAAAGGTTGAGCAATTACCTGAGGTTAATCTTACGCTAGCAGAGCAACGGATCTCGTGATGCCCAGCTAAGCAACTACAAACGGACATTGAAGCCTTTGGAATGATCATTTACCCACAATGTTCTCATTTCAAGCTGTCTATAAAACCAACACTTAATATACTGATGATGTGGAATCAGGGTAAAATGAGCCTCAAAGGAGAACAATCCAAATGCACCTGTGTGATCATGCAAATTCAAAAACACAGTATGGTCCAGAGGTATTGTTTATGATGAAGTCAATCAAGTAGGTAATTTGTTTGATTCATAAAGGAAATGGGAGTCATACAAGATGAGATAACAGATGGGAACTTTGAAAGGGCACTGAGTGCGTTCCAGGTTTGTGCCAACTGTTACCTCTCTAGGAATCAAATCTGATGATATGAGAGAGTGACACAAGTATACAGAGATTCTGTAAATGAACACATATTCAACATAGAGGGAGCAAAGTTGGATTTTAAATTGAGCATGTTTTCTCATTATGAAATTATTTCAGTTGCTGTTCCAATAAGGGTTGCATCACACGAGCTACTGTACAGCTGTAAAACAATAAAAACTTCATTTTATCCACCAGTACCAGTTCTGAAGTCAAGAAAACAAGCAGGGTAAGCCCTTGTATGTTTGGGGACATTTAAATTCCTGCAAGGCACAGAGACACACATGCTGTTTTTATTGCTGTGCGACGAAGCGTAGAAAAACAAGAAATAACCCTAAACACTTGTTGATGCTCCATTTACACAAGCGTGACACATGACTGCACTTGTCCAGTAACTACAGCGGTGTCAGAGTCCCACTAGCTGGAGGAAAGGCTAATAAAAAGGGTGAAATGTCAGCTGTTCACTGCAGATTTAAGTTAAAGGATTACATTTTAACAACCCGTCACTACTACCAGATGAAAAATCTGTAGCTTTTTACAGCATCCGCCAGTGTCACAACACAAATAACACTTAGCCGCAGAACACAAGTGTAGATTCATATTTGTCAGCAGAATAACTGCAGTGCAAGGGAAGAAATGTCACAATCCTGGGCCATCAGGAAACGTAAACTACTGCACATCTGGAGGAAATCAGGGAATGACTCAGTCTACAATTGAATGAGATGGTGAAATACCACAGGCCCACTGTGAACACAAAGGGCATGCAAACACTTTCAAACAAAATGAAAATTGTTTTGTACTAAAACTAGGACATAGATATATAGGATGTGGACAGGAAATGCAACTTAAAAGCTTACTGTGAAAATCAGATTAAAAGATGTTTGTTAATAGGGTTAAAGCTAGGAGAGAATGCTCTGCACAAACTTATAAGCAAACTTATAGGGAGAAAAGTGTTTTTTTTTTATTTTTTATATTGCTTCTTATCCCAACAGTTGAGAAAGAAAAGGACCACGAACGAGTCACACATGACAACACTGAATGAGGTTTTACCTCCCAAAGTGATGCGCCTTTCCTTCAGTTAATGGAAAAACAATTAATTTTAAGTCTGTTTTAGACTGACGAGCAACTCTCACAAAGCTACTTGTAGTTACGACTATGGCTTTCATAGACGAACTAAAAAAAAAACTACATTTTTGTAACTATTTTAACACGACTATCTGTAGTCCTTTGGTAAATCCTTAATTAATGCAAGAGTGGAAAATGTTAACAACGCAGTAACCTACCTGTTTGAAAGCGCGCAGTGAGATGTTGAAATCCTGTTGGAGAAACAAACTGTGATTTTTGTTCCGTGATGCCTCCGCCGCTCCGGCGAAAAATTAGTAAAACCAAACACAGCCTCGGAAAACTAGCAGGAGTCAGATGTTTTCCGCTAAATGCCGTGGACAGAAAGGAGAGACTGCTGCAAACTCCCAGTTTAACCCTTCAATGACAATGACAGACCAAACACTGCAGATTTCAACTGGAAGAGGGGCGGTCTCTTCACGTGAAAGAAAATATCACCATGGTCATAGTAGGCCTACATGAAAATAGCTTACAGTAAGTGGGTCATGAAAAATGTTGTCAATAATATCATAAGAAAATAGATCTGATTTCATTTTTTATACAACACAATATAATATAACAAGACAATGCTTGCCTGTTTTCAAACCCACTTAGTGAACCTGGTAGAGCATTTAGCTGCTAAAAAGCCAGATATTTCCCTCAGGAGCTGGTGGAGACCAAAATGAGTTAAAAGTTAAAAGGAGAGTGAATATTGGACTTACATTCATCAGGTGGCCAGAAACATGACTCCATATGAATGCTAATGTTGCTCCGTAGGCCCTATCTGCTGGATGTGTAAATAAGCAACTGTGCACCATATCAACTTCAAAGGTGACAACCTATGTCAGTGTTGTCTTAACATCTTGTTTCTGTTGCCCCCATGTGGCCAAAAAACAAGTTATTGCAGCTTTAATTTTTCAAAATATATTGATCTCCCAAGTAAGCCCCTGCTCCCAAGCCTTTAAAGGTGGGGTATGCAATTTTAATCCAATACATGTCTTTATGTCGAATTCAGCGATTATCTCCTCGTGGTCCGCTAGCGGTCCGTTCTGTGTGCGCGTTGAAAACACATCCGGCCCTGGTTCTGTAAATGCTAAACAAACAAAGTGACTGGGACCGGGCCACACAACACCATTCCAGCCATGATTTGTGTGTCGGGTAACGTTAAATGACTTGCCCACGGACATTCAGCTTACTTTCTAGTTTGCCAAGCTATGCTGCTGTTGTGATGTTAGCTACAGTAGCAGGAGAGTTGTGAGTATCGCTGTCTGGAGCTGGTTTGGCTCTGGGAAACTGTCTTGTCCTCTCTGGCTGTTACTGTACCAACAGTTTGCCAACCCATAACCTAGCTAAGCTAACCCACAACATAGCTAACGTTAGTTTTATTACTTGCTCTTTATCATGGTATTTGTCATGGTATAGGATTTCTCCAGAATCGCATACCCCACCTTTAAGTAATGTCGAAAAATAGGCAGTTACCAGCTTTTTCATTGTTATTGTTATTCAGTACAGCATATATTTCAGTATAGCTCATTGTAAAAGAAATATGAAACATGATTATGATTTTCTTTTGTTTCTATTGTTTAATGGGGCAGAATGGCTAGAAAATGGCAAAGGCATAGCTGAGATGAAGCAAGGATTCCTTTTTGCTCAGCATTTGTGGCAGAAATTGCTTCTAACACTGGTAACTGGAAAACCACGAATATATAGCACCTTCCTCAGCCAACACTGTGGGTCCACAGCATTGGATGACTTTCAAATTAAAAAGCTCATTCATATCATTTAAACGTTATGTACACTGATATCATATCATAAAATGTAGAAGGAGTGAAGGGAAAGATGAGTCCAAACCAGAGAGGAAAGCTCTAATGTTGCTAACACAGCACAATTTTTGAAAGACCAGGCACTACATTTCCTTCTCCATGCACTAGTGTGATTGCAATTACAGTAAACAGATGGCTGAAAACGGGTCATCAACTTCCTCAGTATAAATGTCTATTTTGCTTTTGTTACCATATAGGGATTCAGCCATGTAATGACAGTTTTTATATTTGCTGTTCTAAGCACTGAGCGCCAGTTATGATATTCCCAGGAAGAAAATCCTCAAGCCACACAGGAAGTGTTTTGTTTCATGTTTGCAGAAGCCTCAATAGATGTTTGTTTGGGATAATTAAGAGAAGAACTGGGTAGTTAGTATAAGCAGGGATAGCCACAATTAAAAAGACAAAGAATTCTATCTTCTTCAACAGAAAAATCAAAGAAATAGAAACAAATGATTGGGAATGGAAATCAACCATTTGTATAGCTACAAAACTATAGTAAACATCAACACTGAGATCTGCACTAACAAAAGTTGTGATGTCAATGTGGCTTTTTGTTGTGGACTGGTAGTTTGGTGTGTATGGGAAGTGGTGTTGGAGCAGCATGAGAGCATCAGTATACATTTTTACATTCTATAAGAAATCTCAACATTTCTGCACTATTAGTATGGTCAGACACTCGTAGGGGTGAGTGAGAAAATGTGTTTTTATTGATTGACCCTTTAGACTGTTAAATATATAATTTATATCATAAATAGCAACAGAATCCTTCATTCATCCTTCAACACAAAAATCAAGGCATTAGAGTTACTGGTCAAATACACAGCTTTGGTGTTTTGTTTTTCAAAAATTCTTTGGGAGTGAGTAATACATTTAATACAGAGACGAAGACAAAGTAGCTTTCTCGATAAAAGTGGTTCATTGTGCAAAGTTGCTCACAAACAAGAGTAAGAACATCTGACCTTCTCACGCCAACCCAAGCAAACTTAAATTAATAAATAAAATCTGATATTTTAGTAGAAAACTAAGCTATGTTGCTGCTTAGCTTTACATCTTTTAAATGGAGCATTACAGATCTGACTTCACCTCATTCCCTGTAAGGGAGGCTGTTGGAGATTTCACTATTCCAGGAATAAAATTGAATTGCTCACATGAGCATGGATTTTTTAAATTCAGATAGCCATCTTTTGTAAACCATGGTGCTATAAAAACTGAAACCATCACAGAGCCAACCAACCATGAGAACAGCCAGATGTAACGGTCACATCTGCACCTATTACTTCAACCCAGATCCTAGTCATATATAGTCATATGCATATAGTTTGGCAAACAGGTGATTTTTTGGCAAACAAAAACAAATGATTTTGTCTGATGTTAAAGAGAGTACACTGTACAGTATACTGTATGTTGCAGGTTGAGAGTTGAGAAATGATAGAGAAAGGGACAGAGGAAGGACATTCTTCCTGCCTTTGTATCCTATGTTCTGCTGACAGGCTAGTTTTTAGGAGATGAGCCCCTCAAAAGCCAGATTACTGACTAGCTGACAGTTTGTTTTCCCCTTCAGTCACCAACCACTGGAATGATCTTTTTCATTACATCTTATTAAACATTTAATACTATCAGACTTTTGTTTATAATTGCAGAACCCCAGAACGAAATGCATGCATCTCTATCTGTATTTGCAATTTATATTGTGCTTTATACCTTTTTACCTCTATACCTTTTTACAAATGTTCTGATATGTATCAATGCAACACTATTCATATACTGTACATCATAAAATCAGGGATAGCAAAATATGTTTTCTCGTATAAGATTTCGAGGCTGTTACCCTTCTCCTTTCAATGACATGCCTCTCTGGTCCAGCGTCACTGTCTGATGACGTTGGATTAAAATTATGGTTCCCTGTTCTTCTGAATGTGATTAATTGTCTGTTTAGGTAAGTGACACACCCATTGCAACCGCACACTTGCATACAGAAGTACATGTTGGATACTATTTACTTATGTAAAACTTTCAGGTGATTCTGGTAGGAAAAGGAAAAGTATGGGACACCCTTTCAAGAAACAGACTACAGATGGCACGAGTCAGCACATACACATTAGAGGATTTATTTTTATAATAGAATGCTGACAGAGACAATCTAATGGGAAGTGTCCTTTCCAGTTTATGACAGGAAGGCCACAATCCAAACATCAAGCATTTAGGGCGTGAATCTTGGAACTGACTGCCACCACAACCAGAACCTAAGATAGCTACTTATCTCCAGTCCATAATTGAGGTAGTCTTAGATTTTATCCTCTCTTTCTCTCTCTGTTCTTTTAACTCCTAACTGCCTTCACTGCTCTTGGCCATTTCAGTCTAAAAATACAACATAAAGCAGTAGGGCAAGTGGCAATGCAGGAAGCAATGTCATCATATTCTGTCGCACATGATGACAAATTCTATAGGATATAGTGTGTAAATTACAGTAAAGCGGGGCAATAAGCTGTTCCACAAGTGTTTCCACACAGTTCCAGCCTTCCCCCCAAAAAACAGGAAGTCTTTCTAGTCAGGAGAAATATTGGCCAAGCACCTTACCTACCCTCTGGTTTCCTGAGAAAGCTGGGAGGAAACTGCCGAATCTTTTAAAAGTGGTGACCTAAGCACATATTTGTGCCTCTCCAGCGG
This sequence comes from Siniperca chuatsi, assembly GCF_020085105.1. Taxonomy (NCBI): domain Eukaryota; kingdom Metazoa; phylum Chordata; class Actinopteri; order Centrarchiformes; family Sinipercidae; genus Siniperca; species Siniperca chuatsi. The sequence goes on from NC_058059.1 coordinate 5,825,067, forward strand.
GCCATGACCACATAGCCCCTAGACTACCCCAGCTCTGCTTGCAGACATAGGGAAAGAACCAGAACAGGGCAGCCCCCAGATTGACTTTGGAGACATTAGGGAATAGTCCGACTGTGTTTATTTAAGTCAGCAGAAAATACTTGTCAGCATGCTGAATACTAGAATTTAACATCAGTTTTACTCTCTCATAGGGATGAAAGCAGATGATTTATCAGCCTCTTAATGTTGCCAAACTTCTGTGCCCATGAATAACGATCTCAAATGATTAGCTAATTTGATCATAATCCTAATGAGTCCTGTCCACTTTTAAATTCACTACTGCTTTCCTCTCTCTACACTGAGAAGTGTTCTGTTTTCCAGTTTTTGTAATTTATACACGCTGCACTCCCTCCTTTTGAAGAACAAAGTACTGCAGACTCAGCAAAAGCCACTCAGATCACATGACAGATCATTAGGCGCAACAGTTTAAAACTTCCTGTGCATTGTGCAAGGCTTGTTTTAATATATTTCTAAAATAAAACAATGTTTGACATGTCAGAGACAGTAATTAGCGCAAGAGTAAGTGTATAAACTGTTTTAGTCTCTATATTGGTGTGTTCCCTCACCATATTCAAAAACAGTGTGAATGTAAGACATGACCACACAATACTAAATACTGCTGTTATCTGTTTGACGCTGCCATCTTGTGGACAAAGAGCACATGCTCAACAAACCTGAGCAGCACCACACACAACACAATCTATCACCTTACATGACGGTTTTCCAAACATCTTTGATGTTGGAAGTTGCAGCGAGTGCGTGCATGGTTGAATTTTGATAGTCCTGCCATTCAGTTTCCTAATCTCAGATGGTGACCTAAATGTACTGTTGATGTTTGTTGTCAATGTATTACAAGGCAAAACCTACCTCTTTAAATATTTGCTCTGCTTTGCTGTCTGAATGATTGCATAATCTTGGAATCACAGAAATTAACAAATTGGCTCCAAATAATACAAGAATTCTTAAAATAAAAACCAAAACGCAATAAATGACCTTTAGCTTTGTGTATAAATAATGTGTATGCACTAAAAGAAAGGCCAAACTTGACACAGTAGTATTAAGAGTGTTTGTAAGCTTTCGTGTGCTGCCCCAAGTGCTTGCCTTTCACCCAGTGCATGCTGGGATAGTTTCCAGCTTCCTATGACTCTGAGGAGGACTGAATGGCTACAGAACAAATGACTGCTCTTGGCCCCTGAATCACTAGTTCAAATAATATACATTGCACATTTGATTAATTTCTTCATTTATACCAAATGAATCAAACTAGGTGTAATGCTAAATAAAAAAAACTTATGATCCACAGGAGGCAGCCATTTATATTTATTTATCCCATGGCTTCAACAGGGCTTTGTTTCACTGGCTTTTAGTAAATCAAGGTATAGTTTCAACCAATGGATACACAGTTATATAACAGTTTTGCAGAGATGATGAGAAGAAATGAATCATCATGTTTACTTATTATATATTTGGAGAGGCTTTGCTCACACTGTGAAGAACAAAATATGCTGACTGGATGAGCAAGGTGTTTTAATTCACAACAAACACTGTAAACTCTGGTTTGGGAGTTTCCAAACACTGAATCGATATCCATGCAGCTGAAATCCACACTATTGACTTGGACAACAACAAAATGGTCCTTTTGCAATTGGATAATCATTGATAGAGAGGTAGCTTAAAAGACTAAATAGGGACAGACACATAACACCATTTGTCTCTTCAAAGGTTCATCATGAGGATTGAGGTCGCTCTTCAGCTGGGCTTCTGTGGCCTGTGTCTAACTCTGGCACTTCTTGGAGAAGGAATGTATGTATATTTCCTATTTCATTTACACAACAGCAAGGATGTTGATTTTATTCACTTAGTAAGGATTTGGTAGGCAATTAGACAAAGAGTTGCATCACCTAATATGTGTATTACAGGGGAGTGGAACTTCCTGATCCACCAGCAGTAAACTGTGCTTGGAGCCGCTGGTCAGAGTGGAGTTCTTGTGATCCTTGCACGAAAACCAGAGTGAGTCCATTAAAACTCTATAGTTAACGCCAGTGACTACAAAACTCAATTTTCATTAGTCTAATCACAATGCAGTACTAGCTAACACGTCGCAAACTATGTTGCCCTATTAAAGCCAAAACACAAAACTACATATTTGGTCCAAATTGAGTTTCGACCAGAATCTGACTTCCTGGCATCTGTTTTTTTAAGATCTAGAAAACAGGTAAAAACCAAACTGTACTCCTGCTAGTAATGGCTAGCTGGTGACATAGCCTTAGCTAAAGTTAATTAACTTTAGGTCCTATAGCTAACAGAAAACTGACAAATCATTTTTGATGCTCCAAGAAATTAGTAATTGAGTTTGTTATACCACACAGTAGCTAAATCTAACTTTAGCGTAGCAGAGTAGCATTAACTGCCATCTCCGCTGCCTCTGACTCTAGTGGAAGTCACGTTAGTGGATGTGGTTAAAATACCTTTAAATCTCATATATAAAAGTATTTATTTTATCGAACTAATCACTTCAAATGGACAGCTGAAGAAATAAGAACACATTTTGTTTGTAGATACTGTATTTTCCCTGTGCCCTTTACTGTAGATTGTCCATAGGCCTACATAAATTGCAATATCTTAATGTTCTTGAGGTTTTCTGTAAGTCTGTAACAATCAAGCCTAAAAAGGCATAAAATTAAGGTTTTTCAACTTATATATCTTTTACATAGTTTGGCTAAGAGCCTTAAAGGGACAGTTCAGCCCAATATCAAAAATACATATTTTTCCTCTTACCTGTATATGCTATTTATCCATCTAGATTGTTTTGATGTGAGTTGCCAAGTTTTGGAAATATCGGCCTTAGAGATGTCTGCCTTTTTTGAATATAATGGGACTATATGGCACTGTGGTGCTCAAAGCGCCCAAAAAATACATTTGAAAAATTGAACAGCAATGTCTCTTTCTAGAAATCATGACCCAGTTACTCAAGATAATCCACAGACCTTGTTGTGAGCAGTTTCATGCAATGAAATGCAGTTTCATACAATTGCCAACTGTATCACCACGCAGAAGGAAGCGTGCAGTGGAACAGCGATACTGCTAGCTCACCTAGCACCACTGAGCGAGCTAATGTTACAGCTCAGCCGAGTAGGAAGCAATTAATTTTTACATCCTGCACTGTCACAAGCACGAGCCTCTCGTCCATGAGTAGATGCACACTTTATATTTTTGATTTTGGGGTGAACTGTTCCTTTAAACTTCAAACCCTTTCTTCTCAACTTCACTTTCTGTAGTTACTGCTCTCTGCCTTTGTAAGAAAGTGTAGATGCTTAACAAAGAGTGTTATCATTTGTGATCCTCAGAGGCGTTCTCGAGGTGTAGAAGTGTTTGGCCAGTTTGATGGTGAGTCCTGCCAGGGATCACTAGGGGACAAGGAATTCTGTATAACAGATGCTGAATGTGAGCTACCACCTCCCCGTGTGTGCTCCGACTCAGAGTTCCAGTGCGAGTCAGGTACTTCAGCTTATTTTAAGTCACCTACAGTACCTTTCTCTTTATTATTTTAGGCCCCTTAGTTCAACCCCCATCTTTACACAGGTTCTTGCATCAAGAAGAGATTATTGTGCAACGGGGACTATGACTGTGAGGATGGATCAGATGAGGACTGTGATCCTTTGCGTAAACCCTGTGGTTCGTCAGTCCTGGATAGCAATGAGCAAGGAAGGACAGCAGGATACGGGTAAGAGTGAGTTATTAAAGAGCTAATTTAGCTAATCAGCTAATCAAAGAGTCAAACAGTAATATGAAAGCAAAATGGAAGCTTTGTCACCACAGTGGGGAGCACTTGCATCAAGACGGAACATTTGCCCATTCATGGTGACCATACATAACAAATGAATTAATTAATCAAAGCAGTATTCAGAGGAGATACTTTCCTATTTTATCTGAGTTGTTTTTAATGATAATGATCACTGTAAAAAACATATATGTTTTGTACTTGAATAATATCTAAAATAATAGTTTGACATTTTGGGAACTATCCTTAGTCACTGTCTTGCCAAGTTAGATGAGAACTTCAAAACCACTCTCATATCTGTATGCTAAAATTTAAGCTAGAACCAGGAGACAATTAGCCTAGATTAGCTTATCATAAAGACTGGAAGCAGGGAGAAAGAGCTAGCCTGGCTCTGTCCAAATGTTAAAAAAACCTACCAGCACTCACCCTCACTAATTAATATTTTATTTATTTGATATTGATTTTTTTCCCTTGAAAAGAGCCAGGCAAGCAGTTTCCCCTTGCTTCCAGGCTTTATGCTAACCTAAGCTAACCAGCTCCAACTTCATATTTAACGGACAAATATATTAGTGGTATCAATCTTCTCCTCTAATTCTAGAGGACGAGCACATTTCCCAAAATATCAAACTAGTCCTTTAAGTAATATAACCTGTACATGAATAGTATTCTCAAGTACTCTTCAAACTTTTGAATTTCAGCTAAGTAGGCATAATACTGTATATAGTCTTAAAAGTGGCCACTGTGTTCATGCACCAGAATCAACATCCTGGGTGCAGATCCTCGAATTAACCCCTTCAACAATGATTACTTCAATGGGCATTGCAATCGAGTGAGGAATCCAAACACTGGGCGGCACGACAGGCTCCCCTGGAATATTGGTGTGCTCAGCTATGAGGTTAGCCAGAACCATTTCTCTTATTTTATCGCGAGGATGCATTCACTATATGTATGTGCATTTGAGTGTGTGTAAAATGATGATGAATACACAGTGTGACATGTCCTCATTGACACATGTCAATGAGGATTCTGAAAATTCTGTCTTCCCTTGACACTTTGGCTCCCTGTCTTTCCAGACTCTAGTGGAAGAAACCGTTTCTAGAGAAATCTATGAAGACACACACAGCCTCCTGAGGGAAATGCTGAAAGAGATGAGTGTTAAAGTTGATGCCGGACTTTCCTTCAAATTCAACCCAAGTGAGCCGTCCTTGTCCAATTCTTCTCTAAAGTTGAATTTAGAGCATCAATACGAAAAGAAAACAATGATTAAGGAGGTCTCAGAGTACTCCACCATTAAGGTAAATGTCAGCCAGTGACAAGTAATTCACACTGCAATTTATAAGTAGTTCATAGCACATATAGCAACATTAACTACAATTTTAACCAAGACTATCTCAAACTATACATACCATCTGCATCTGTATTCACTAATACTTCTACTCTCCTCACACTCAGAACAAGAGCTTTATGCGGGTGAAGGGCAAAGTACAGCTGAGCACCTACAGGATGCGCTCCCGTGAGCTCCAAGTGGCCAGTGAATTCCTGGAGCATGTCAAATCTTTGCCTTTGCAGTATGAGAAGGGTATTTATTTTGCCTTCTTGGAGGACTATGGAACTCACTACACCAAAAACGGGAAGACTGGTGGTGAATATGAGTTGGTCTATGTTCTCAACCAGGACACCATCAAGGAAAAAAGTATGTGTACCCCAAGTGTTTCTTGTTTTCTTTTGTTTTGATTGTTTTTGAAGTTAATTTCTCCGTCATGTGATTTCTCAAGTCACAATTTTGACTAACAGTGATAAGCACTCATCCTCTATACTTCATGATTCTTCCAGATCTGACAGAGAGAAATGTTCAAGAATGCGTCAAAATAGGCATCACTGCAGAATTTGGTGGCACGGCTTTGACTGATGGAGAAGCACACTTGAAACGTGACGAGTGTGATAATGTAACAACAAAAAACGCAGGTCTGCTTTCCATGTTTTACCTGATCACACTGATTAGTAAAGCTTAGTAAAGTTAATGTTTAAAGGAAAGGTGCAGATTTTTCAAGTCTATCTGTCTACTGTAAGACATTAGGGACAAAATCCACAGCCCTTGTTCCATGCAAAATTGCATTCTAAAGTTCACACAAGGCTAATATGCTTCAGCAGTGTGAGTTAGTCAAATTGAATGGGTTTTTTTTGTCCTGTTAGTAACATGTAGGTTTAGTGCAAGAGTTTTATCCTGGCAATTCAACTACCAAGACGTACCCCTTCTCCGCAGCTCAGCAAGGAAAAGCTGTCTGAGGAAACAACGAGGGAATTTCGTATATAAAAGGCCGTAACTTTGGAAGATTAAGATAGACTTGTAAAAAAGAAAACCTAACCTCTAAAACGTAACCTCTCTTTTCTTATGAGGACATTGTGCACAGATACTGTGATGAGTATGAGTAAGGTTTATATTAATGTATCACTTGTGGAAAGTCACTAAAAGTTGGTCCCCTGTTGCTACACAGCTAGTGTTTCCGGAAAAGCAGTGGTGGACAAGGTGATGACATCAGTCAAAGGAGGTACTCTACAAAGTGCTGTTACTATGAGGGCTAAGTTGAATAAGGAAGGGGTGATGGACATCGCTACATATCAGCAGTGGGCCAGTTCCATCGCTGATGCCCCTGCACTGATTAACAGTGAGGTAGGAATGATAGATTGGCAAAGTGAAGCTGTAACAACATCATTATAGGTATGATGACAATGTTTTTAGCAATGCTAGCGGCATGGCAATGTCAGTCTGTGGGTCGGTGGGTCAGTGGGTTGGTTAGTCCACCACTTTGATCCAGACTGAACTATCTCAACAACTATCTGATGGATTACCATGAAATTTTGTACAGACATTCATGTCTCCCTCAGGATGATTTGTAATAACTTTGGTGACTCCCTGACTTTTCATCTAGTGCCATCATTAGGGTCAAAATTTTAATTTGTCCAATACTTTGGTTTATGACTAAATACCTACAAAAAAAATGACATTCCCATCACCCTCACCTGATCAAATGTTAGCATGCTAAAACGCTAGAAATAAAGATGGTGAACATGGTAAAAATTATATTTGCTAAACATCAGCATATTAGCATTGTCAATACAGCCTTACAGAGCCGCTAGCATGGCTTTAGACTCTTAGTCCTGTTATAGAACGTGGCAAATAAAAGATGATGTGATGTAATTTTTGCACGTATTCTGTTGTTTCTGACAGCCAGAGCCCATATATATGTTAATTCCATCGGAAATGCCAGACGCTAACTCCAGGATATCCAACCTGAAGCAGGCCACAGCAGACTATGTAGCAGAGTATAATGTGTGCAAGTGTAAGCCTTGCCATAACGGAGGCACTCTTGCTCTGCTGGATGGAAAGTGTATGTGCCTGTGCTCTCACTTGTTTGAAGGCATGGCCTGCCAGAATTACAAGGGTGATAAAGCTAAAACCCCAGGTAAGAGTAAACAGTGGGATATAAAATATATCAAAACATGCAGTATCCCAACATACCAACAAGGACATTTATATCATTTAGATGATTTTTCTTTTATGTGCTAATTTGGACAATGTTTCCCTACGGGGAATCAATAAAGTATTTCTGATTTTGCAGGTACAAGACCTACTATTAATCCGGAAGGTAACTGGTCATGCTGGTCTAGCTGGGCCAGCTGTAGCGGAGGGAAACGCACCAGGACACGCTACTGTAACACAGACGGGCTCCCTGGAGCTGTGTGCAGAGGAGACACCAACAGTGAAGAACACTGCTAGGCAGATAAATAGTCATTTAACAGTCTCTCCCTCTCTCTGACACACACTGTACACACACAACTTATGTTGAAAAGATAAAAATCTAAAGATTTAAAGTCAAGTAATTTTTGTCTTTACATGCTTAGTTCGGAGAACAGAGCCATCTTGAGGTTGGTAATCGATAACGCAGTTAATAAACTTACAGTTTTTTTATGTGTAGATAGATTTTTTGTTTATTTGTGATTCAAATATGTGGAGTTTTAGTATACAGTATCAATTGTAAATATATATACACATATGGATTTAGTAGAAGATGATCTCTGTGAAACTTAAAGAAGCCACTGCACACAAGTCTTCTGGATTTTTTATTTTTATTTTTACAAATGAAACACATTTAATCAACAGTAACAGCTACAAAACAAGTATCAAGCATAACATGTCAATAATTTTAATAAAGATGTAGTGCCACAGTCCTCCACTCAATACTGTATACTGTATATACTGCATTATATCAACACTATTGCTGATTTAACTGAGCCTTGTAAGTTCTTTTCATTTCAGTCTTTGTCGCAACTTAATGTTGCTCCATTGTGATACAATAAATCAAATTAAAAGCAACTTCCCAAAATCATTTCATTCAAAAGTCTGTGTTGTCTTTTACAGCCCACAGCACCCTTGACAGAAAAAAGAGCATGTCCCATTTAATAATTAATGAGTCTTTTTTAGATCTAAAAGAACTTTGGCTTTTTGACTACAAACAACACTGTGTCTTTCCACTTTAGTTCATTTAAAATAGTGTTGGGCTGAAGTATGTATTAATGGGCAAATAACTCATCTTTAAAGCATGGACACATTCCAGCTGGCTGTGCTGCACAAATGAGAACCAGATGAGTTGAAGGAGGACGGAGAGAGAACTGACACAGAGAACTAACTAGAGATTAAGGTGTTGGACATAAACACAACATAAAGGAATACATTATATGCGCATTCTATTTAAAAGAAGTTAAAAAAGAAACCTCTTTCACACATGTTTGTTAACCCATAATGTTTTTGCAATTTTCCATATTCGTGTGAATTTGGGAACAGGAGCTAGAGTCCATTTTTTGTGGAAGACACTTCAGTAATTTTGGAATGCAGTCTCTCAAACTCAAGTGGAAACAAAAGCAGCACCATTATACTGAGTTTTTTTCACGCTAGAGACAAGGCTATCCATTAGTGCCAATGCAAATCATACGGGGGAAAAAACCCTCATCAAATACAAACTATGTACATCTGCTTCCAACAAACTGTATTTGTGTGATGGTTAACATGTGAGGGGACAAATCATTCAAGTTATTCGATTGCAAAAAAAGTCTAATAATAATTCTGAATGCTCTTCTTCTGTGGTGTACTTCTTTTACAGCTTGCTGCTGTTTGTACAACTTGTTGCTGCCACCCCTGATGCATAGGTCATGTAACATAGGAACAAGACTTAACTCAATAACAGATCTAAACCCAATAATGGAAAATTGTGTACTCAAGCAACTCCAAAGGTGCAAATGAAGATGAAAATACACTATATATTTTACATGTGTGTATGTCTTGGATTTACATGGAAAGACAAATACCAAAATAATAGGCTATTTGCTCTCACAATGGGCAAAAAGGATGATTTTCATATTTGCTTAGCTTAACAGCCTTTGATTTCCATGTTTGCTCATGGATTCAAACTCAGTCATTTAGCGCCGACACAGCAGGCATGACTGGAGATCCTCGTTCCAGAAGCAGTGAGTGTATTGCTACAGCCTTGCACAATATTTAGGAATGTGCACAGACCTGTGAAAGGGAAATTTGCTTACACGTAGTATTTCTTTTCTGCCTATTTTAGAGGAGACATTTTCTGAAGTGAATTCTTTAGGATTCTTTAGTGAATCCTGTGGGTCATGATTAAACATATCAAACACTGGGCAAAGCAAATAACTAATATTGAACCCTAAATATTATTAAAACCCTTTACAGATTAATTAATTGACTCCTGAAAGGAAACAAACCACATAATAACACATTTCTGAATAATAGTCTTGGATATAGTGTAGGACTTTGAATTTGTTTAAAATGACCTAAGCAGCTTTGGTCCTTCTGAACGCACACTATTTATTACTTCTTCTTCTTCTCTCAGTAGGCTTTCTGCGAATATTGCCTCCTGTCACCACTTAAATAGAGAGGAGTTAAAGTCCAAAAGATTGTGTACGTATCTGTGTCTGTGTGTGTGTGTGTGTGTGTGTGTGTGTGTGTGTGTGTGTAGTGGGAGGTGATGAATGCATACTTGAGAAGTAACCACTGGGGGTGGTACCCCCTGGCCTTTAGGATGTCAGCATAATGGAGTAAAACTTTGGGACCTTATTGAGCTCCAGGGAGACCCCATTCACTCCAGACAGCAACCCAGCCTCAAGCCATTATCTTAGTCTAAAATGTTTTGTTCTTTCTTCAGTCTTCAACAAAACAGTTAGCACAAAATAATGGACCCCTCTGCATCGATGGACTTCCCAATTCTTTTTTCACTAATATTTACTCATACTATAAACTGAGTAACAAGTCAACATTTAAAGCTTAAATAAGGACTTTCAAAACCTGTTTGAAACGTATGACTCTGGTATATAATAAGTTATATTTCCAATATACTCCATTAGGTGGGAAAAACACATTTGCCATTTTAGACATATGCAGTGTAAATGTCAGAGATATTCAAAGGGAAAATCTGCAATCTCAAATCAATTCTAACATTTTGCACTTAATGTGCTGAGTAGAAACATCTTCATAGCCAAATGCAAACTTCCATCGCTTGTCAAACATTTCGGCCTTGACGACATTCAAAAAATATTTAGATACTTTTCAAAGCTTATCAAGCAGGTTCCGAGAAAAATATGTTGTCAAACAGAGAACATGCAGTTAATTTTACTAAAATTGAAAATGTGAACCATTGTTGTTTCATCTCATGAACATATAGTCCTTGCTTTCAGTGAAAAAGAGGTAAGGGATATTTTTTTAACAAAAGCCCTTGGAAGGGTGTGAAAGGAGCCCCTTCGCACTCCTAAACGCCTGGACACAGTTGGAGTTGACCCCTCCCCACTTCCCTGGGTCACTAAAGGCATTGAAGTTTTAGAGGGCTGCTACGGCAGATTACTCCACACAGCTGTCCCAGCACCGTGGAAATGAAGTTATGCCTCTTGTCAGCTATGTTTTGTGTTCCCCCTTCCTCCTGTTCTTCTTTCACTCCTTAAAACTTTGCACCACTGCTCTTTGGCTGTGCCGCAGGAGGGAATCAGGGGAGGCAACTAGAGGACAACTCCTATCCAGCCATCGCAGATAGACAAAACCTAATCTGATTGGTTGATTAAATATTCCCTCTTTGCAGCATTATCCAGAGAGGCTTGAAATCCCTGACATTCAACCCAGCACAGCCCCTCTCCCACACCAGACCCTTCCCCCATTAACCCTCAATCATAAATCAACCCCTCCTCCACCTTTCCCACCTCTCCAAAAGCCCAGGGTACTGCCTTCCTCAAGTCCACCCCCCAACCTCCAATTATTGTGGGTCACTGGGGTTTTTAAACTTCACTTTGCTTTTGCTAAGTTTGTTTATTTTTTGGTCAAAACTGAACTGTCATCAATGAAACATGTTAAAAAGTTTAAAATGAAAGTATACACAATCCTCCTTTTAAAAAATAAAGTTGCATTCACAAGCACCCAACTCACCCTCGCTGAATTCAGGTTTTGCTGCTACAGCCTGACTTGGTCTGGTATGACCAGTAGCTTGTGGTGGCTAATGTTAACTAACTTTAGATTTTGCTGTGTAATTGACATTACTAAATCAGCTTGCTGACTTTATGACAACTCTCTGCTAACTGATGGATATTCCAACGGGCCTTTTGGAAAATAACAGGAAATGCAATATCAGTATCTCTTGTGGTTGCTGTTCAGCTACATAGTCTCGCTTTAAGATATTTAGTATACAGTAATACATTGTGTATTACAATAGCCAAATATATGGAAATGTGTTTTTTTTATTTTACACCTACATGCATTTTATAAGTTGAGACCTTGTAGAGCTGCTACAAATGATTATTTTCATTATCAAATATTTTATGAAATATTTTTTTTGATCAGTAGATTAATCATTTATTCTATAAAATACAAATAAAATACAGAAAAGTGCTAATGACAAGTTCAGCAGGCCTAAGGGGATCTTTAGACTGTTTTGTCTGACCAACACTCCGAAACCCAAAAGTATTACATTTACATTAATATAAAACAGAGGAAAACAGAACGATCCTCACATTTGAGAGGCTGGGATCAGCAAATTTCCCCTTAGTAAATAATTCAAATGAATAAAAGATAATCAAAACTTCAGTGGACTTATCAATTAATTGACTAATTGTTTCAGAAACTTGCAAAAGACCAACACAGCGAAAGAAATCCAAAGCTAAGATCATATGTCACAACATCTGCAATATGAATTAAATTATTACTCTGCTATTTGCATGTCAGTACATTTTGTGGCTATAGTATCTGACCAAGTAAGATGCCTCGCTCAGCTGTGTTCCAGTTTCTACTGGTTCCAAAAAGGAGGAGAATGGAGAGTTGCAACTTTAACTTAAGTTGAGAAAACAATCTCACCACGAGGTCCATTAAGTAGCTGTTTCCAACGTCAAGAATGAACTGTGAACCTCAATAGATATAAGGTTTCCAGTTCATGATTACAACTATCACTTTTGATACTTAAATCTCATCCTCTTTCTATGTTTCAAACTTTTTCACTCCATCTGACTTTGGGTTCACATGAGGCGGACACGAGTACAACTGAATTAGAAGCAGTTCTCTTTATTCCAGGACTGGGAGCTTCAAAATAGGCTCAACAGGAAAAAAAGTCAGACTGGCGGCTGAGCAGTTTTAAAAATGTTTTACAAAGTACAGAGTTAACCTAACTGAGGAACAATGTCTGACATCAAACTGATTTGCAAAATAGGCCCAAAGAATTTCTCCTTCCAAAAGCTCATGTTGTAATTTAGATGTTCAATCAGTATTCTAATAAAGAGTACTATACACATTACACAAGTAGCAAGGTACCAATAAAGAGAACAATATGAGAAGAAAATGACCTAGAAACATCACTGATCTGAGTGAATATTGTCTTCAACATCGAAAGTAAGGCTGCCTGTTTGCTTTTCCTTAGTGTAACCTAGAGGACGAAGGGTTCGGGCGGGGCAGAGGGGAGGTTGGCCAAGCAACAGTTTGAGTTATGATGAGGCAATTTTAATGATGTTCTGGTCCCTGCACCAAAAGCCCCAGTTGACTCGTTCTGTTTCGGCATGGGAAAAAAACACAACATTCCTATTTTCCTCTGGTGCCAAAAGTTAATTGAAAACATTTCAGGGCAAAGTATAGTCTGGGGCCCCCATATGATTCTGATCCCTTCATTATCCTCAACAATAATAAAAAGGCATTACAATTATTAATGGTTGGAGTAGAGGCCTGCTCTCTTAAAGTGACAGTGACAGGCTTTTGCTTTTCACAACAAAGGCCCAGAAATGCCTTCACCACATCACTTTGTTGGTGTTTTTTAACAATCGCTGCCATTGTAGGATTTATTATTTGGGTCTTTCTTTTAAGACTGTTTAAAGCCCAATGACAACTTGTGTTTTTCAGAGTTAAGTATAATAAAGAGTGGCAAACTATGATAAAGTTATCCTCATGGCCTCAGAGAGAAGTTAGAGAAGACCACTAATCATCTAATTGTAAGAGAACTAACTTGCTCAAATGGATGTTGAACTGTGGACAGAGTCTCAGCAGGAGCAATAAAGCTGAGCTTTCTCACATAACTCCTCTGTCTTCCTCTGGGATAGCTGTCTCCTCATGCTCCCCCACTCCCTGAAAAGGGTGACAGAGGAAAAGAGTGAATGAAGTGCCCCCGCATTGTGCCGCTACACCATTGTGTATTTTGCATCTCCATAATAGAGGTGCCACTCGACTTCTCTTCCAATCAATGGACTGGAGGGCCCATCTCCTTTCCTTGAAAAGCAACATGGCTGCCATCAATGGTTTCAAGACCCATTATCACAAGTGAAGGAGGGGACACTGACTTTTTTGTAAGTATAGAGAGCTGAGTGACTCATAACATGAGTCGCAAGCATGTTCACGGACACATGTACCCTGCATCATCACTGCTATCGCTGATTAAAAATTGCATTATACTCTAAAAATAGAAATCCTAAAATCTGATCGTTTGTGACATGTTTTCAAAAAAATCCAATAAACTGTAAGAACATTTGTGATGAATAAAAGTACATTTTTCTTAGGAGCCCATTTTCTGTCACCACTGCTCGAGACATGTACTGCATGTTGGAACAACTGTACTGATTCAAAACAATTATGGTGAGCCTACTGAGCTTTCAAACTGTTGTTCATTTATCAAGCAAAACATCACTTGTTGGTGTTTTACAAAGACTTTAAAGCAGGTAAAAATAGCTTTGAATTGTTAAAAAATGAAACATTGCCTTGCACTCCTTTAATCAATATGTGAAGCCTGAATCTTTCAAAAAAAACACACCAAAAGACTGAAGATTAAAAGTTCAAGACAGAGCCACACAACTTCGAAATGAATCATTTTAAAACTCTTATTTATTTAATGTGCATGTACATTCAGAGGAGTGTGTTCATAATGGACACTTAATATCTCTACTTACCCAAACACAGACATCTTTTTTTTTTTTTATCTCAGTGTGTCTTTGTGTAGACTTCTAACACATGGGGTGAGGATAAACAAACTGACCGAACACTTCTTGGCTCTGTTTGTGCTGCAAATCCCCCAAGAGGAGGCGTTTACCTTTCTCTTTCTGTTTGAACAGTTTTCAAGAATTAACACTTTATACCTTTATGCAAACATCCATGTTTACAAGGTCAAGTGTATCGCTCTTAAGAGCTTCTTGTTTTTTAGACACATTATCTGCTCTGGGATTTAGACACATTTCAGTGGCTTTCATCAAGGGCTTGTGGAGAGAGAGTCTCTGTACAGCTGGTAAAAGAAAATTGCTGTGCTTTCACAGCATGCCTCTGATATGTACACATAATGGTGAATGAAACCAGTATAAAGACTTTTAGGCACTTTTAGACAAAACATTTTTCCTTCCTCTGTGGTCATAATGCCCTAAAAGAGTGTGACTCACCTATTCATACAGTGCAAATCTCTTGTCACTCATAAACAAATATTTTGACAAAAACAAGTTTATACAATATACTGTACAATTTATCTTTATATAGCTGACATACAAAAATAGGCTCCTTCAGCATTATCAGAACATTTTACATATGCTATTGATCTGATCCACAAACCCTCATTTGCATGCTTTTGACATCAACAAAGAGCAAATGGCCTTAAATGTATGAATTTGTGCAGATCTGTAGCAGAAACTTTAGGGTTGAGTTTATAAGCCCCAGATGTAAGTTTAAGGGAAACATGGCTGGTTACAACAAAGCAGACAGATTGTAGTGATGTGAGTTGATTCTGGTGTTGATTGAGCAAGACTGACTTTCTAGCTTTTCAGATTAATTTAGTTAAAACCAAAATGGTGGTGAGGACATTTAGCACAGTCTGACAAGGTGGGGAGTCACTTGAGTTTTCCACGTATTGATAATCGTCCTGGTCGATATAATCATCATCAGAATCCTCCTCAGAGTCTGAAAAGCCGCTTCCCGCGAACCTATCACTAGAATCAGAGCAGAAAGTTTTCATGCTGACTTTAATATACTCGCATATGTTCCTCTCCGTGCCATCACACACACAAGTGTCTAACTGTTGCGCTTTAGGTATGGAGCGCATGTTGGCTATCACTCTGCGGCACCCATCCGAGCACCTTTCCCCTCCGAAGAGTTTTCGGCAGTGGAATAAATAATCCCTCATAGCAGAGCTACACGACAGGTCCATCTCACACTGCCGTCGGGCCTCGGTGCAGCCCATGGTGCTGGTCCGCGGCAGGCACGGCTCGATGGCTTGTTTCGTCCTCCTGCAGACCGGATCCAGGGCGCAGTCGCAGTCCTCCAGAGCCGGGCCGCTTTGGGTTAGATTGAGCTGAATGAGAGAAGATATGCAGTGGCTGGGACACTTCTTACGTTCCCCATTGATGACAGACGCGCAGGCATAAATGTACTGGTCATAAGCGTAATGGCACTCTGGCTCTCCGTGGCACTTCAGGATGGCTTTCCAACAGACCAGCCGACGACTGTGGTTAGGAGATCCGACACATAGACCGATGATTAGGATCAATACACTGCATATCAAAACCGCTGTCCGCTCCATCAATATGGCACGATTTGCCATTTCCAGGAAGAATTAATCTTAAAAATGTTAGACTTCATTAGGGCTTCTGTAATTCCATCACGCTGCGTCAAAACAAGGTTACTCTTCAATGGTTTCATATCATGTCACAGTTAGTGACTTAAAGTCAGTGAGGCATACAACTCGTCAAGGATGCCCATAACAAGCCAATCAGGTTAAAACCTAAAAGGTTCGATGTTGATACAAAGTTTCCAGTTCTCGCCAGTCCAAGTTCGTTTTTGGAGGCTCCACATGCGCATGTATCTGTAGTTCAGCACACACACAGACGAGTAAAAGTTTTGCTAAACTTTAACATGTCCGCAAAAAACTTATTAAGACTTATTTCCCAAACTCTTCCAAATGTACCGCGATATATCCTTGTTTCTTAAGTCACTCATCCGCTTTCACTTCCAGCCCGCATACACTCGTCCTGCAGCAGCTTTGTGATGAGGGCTGTGTAATGATGGGCTGATTAGGTTACTGCAACAACCACGTCCGATTGGTCCAATAAACCGTTGTGATTATTTCGTCACACGCGGGCAGTGACGCAAGCTGCTGTTTTTAAACTAAAGTAAAAAAGAAACTTTGAAACTTTCTGCAACGGTAGGCTACTTTTTATTAACTTATCATGCAAACGACTTGAAATTTCAAGATTATTAACATATTTATTTACCCATTTGTGTTTGATGAGATCACATATATTATTTTTATATCTATGGGGGTATAACTTTCACAGTGGTCAAAAGTAGATAGATAGATAGATAGATAGATAGATAGATAGATAGATAGATAGATAGATAGATAGATAGATAGATAGATAGATAGATAGATAGATCCAACAAATCTACTGTTTATTAAATTAAAGACTCTAAAATTCAGAGCATTTAAGTAAGCCCTACTACCAAAAGTATCCAAAAGTTGTTTCAAATGAGAGAAGGCCAATATGATTTGAGAAGTATAAATATGCTAAATATGCATGTTAACGAAACAAAGGTTCAACATTGATGTAAAAATCATTGTATTTCTTGTAAAAATATTTTAATGGACATATATAAAAATGCATGATCAGAATAGCATGTTGCATTGGTAGAGATAGTGAAACATTTTGTATGATAGTTTTCTGTTGTATTGTTTTGTTGGGAGTATTTTTTAGGTGTTTGTTTTTTTATTTTCTTTCATAAAGAGATAGAAAGATCATGAGTTGTGTTTGCTTAAGTCTATCCATACATCTCTAAAATCATACTACTACAAAATTGGGATTTCAAAAGATATGTAGTTCAACTTTTGTGGTCTGATTCTTGAATAATTGCTCATCCCTGCAATGAGACCCGTACGTAATGAGGCACAGTTTCTTTGGAAAACATGGGATTGTGTTGCCTCCCTGCAGAGAGAAACGACAGCTGTTATAACACACGCAGAGCTCCTGTCTTACACTTTCCACCATGAAACATAGCAAGCCTTGATTGCATAGCTATGATTCAGCATACCACATATGAACACCACACTGACACATTTGCACACACCAACAAAGACATGACAGCTTAGAGGTTTAAGAACTATAATTTCCAGATATGGAGCTGGGAAAGTACCAGATGCCTTCACATGAGAAAAGTAAAAGAAAAAACACATTTGGCTGTTTTTTTACTGCCCATTCTGTGCAAGTGTAAGCAAGCAGCGGTGTGAAATCCTAATGACCCAGTAATTTACCTTTTGGTAAAGGGTATTTCCTATTTCCTCACAATAACACTTAACAAGAAAAAGAGTGTGAAGAGGAATTACTAACTACTGTAGTGACACACCATGTAAACAAACATCAAGCATGACACCACTATGAATGAAAACAGAATGGATCTGTTGGGGCCTTGAGGCCAACAGAACAAAGTGTAGCAAAGAAAATCACTCAGTCATTCGGATAACTCTGTTCTTCTGACCCCATCACGTCACCACACTATGACCACAAAGATCTGACAGCTCTCAGGGGACCCTCAGACCCCCGATTCCAATTAGAGAGATTAGAGAGGAGTCAAGACAAGAGCAGAAGAGTTTCTTAGCCAAACAACCCAAACACCCCCCTTCACCTCATCCAGCTGGCATACCAGAGCAACAGGAGGACTGCAGACTCAGTTTAAAGCAACATCAAAGTAGAGGTTAGAGAAAGCCCAAATGGTGAACTGCTCAAGGGTCTCCATTAACTACAAGGAACCTGACATAAGCCCAGACAGCTAATGCCAAATATGGCACTTAACTGAGATAGACATGGGTGCTGAGTCACTGCTGAGGATGTGACTATTAAACACATTTTATACTTTTGTGCAGAGTTTGGCTACCTCCGATTTTTTGTAGAGCCACACACTCCAATGCACAAGGCCTGTACAAAGCTTTCTTTTCAACAACTGGGAACAAACTAAAGAACACACCCTGACCACACTTGCATTTCACTTTTAAAAACGAGTTCATAACGCATAGCAGAACCAAAATCTCATCAGTGTTGGATGGCAGCCAGATAAGAACAACGGCCAGATTCAGTTGAGCCATCAGCTCTGTATGATGGAGCAGGCAGCTGCTCTCACCCAAACTGTGCCTCTTAAATTACTCTAATACATCACTCAGATTCTTTACTTTTATACCAAACTTCTTAGATTGTTCTAAGGGAAATATGAGGCCAGTGTCCTTTTCAGTCTTGTCCTCCATTTGTTTCAAACAAGTACCTCCAGATATGCATCCTGTACATGTGGTTGTTCATGGCGACGTGCATATAATAGTGTTTCCAGAATTGGAATGCGGTTCCCGAGAGTAGATTTGTAAATACTCATGCAGAGACAGACATGCTCTTCAGTTTGTCTCCACTGCTGTCAGAAGTCATTACACACAAGCTGCAATGCCAGAACAATTCACTGAACTTTGTATTCAAGTGCTTCCAAGCCCAGAGAGAGGGGAGAGAGGGGAGGGAGGAAAAGAGGTCAATATTAAAAAGCTGCCAAGTGTTTTTCTGCCTGCATTTTTTCATTTTTCTGGGCCTCATGGAAACTCCTTAGATGTATGTCTTAGATATTATGATATTTCTTCTTCATTCTTTTCACATGAAAGAGAGGAATTCATATGCCTTTGGTGAAAACAAGAAACTTCATCTTTTTGTTGGCCTGTGCATAGTCATGACATGAATATGCGGTACTGTAAGTGTCATCTTGAATCAAGTTGACAACACAGCGCTGGAGTATTAGATTATACCGGAGGGATTGAATCACCTTGATCAAAAAGATTTTTGGGGCATAATGTTGGTCTGTTGGTCACCAAATACTAAATATATTGCTATGAAATTTTGTACCGACATTCATGATCCCCAGAGGATGAATCCTAATGATTTTAGTGATCCTGTGATGATTACTTTAGAGTCACTTTGATGTTTTTAGTGAAGTGTATCAACAATTATTAGATGGATTGTCATTAAATTTGGTAAATTTCAGAGGATGAATCCTACTGACTTTGGTAATCCCCTGACTTTTCATCTAGTGCCGCCAGCAGGTCAAAGTTTTCACTAATCCAGTGAAATATCTACAAAATATAATATATACAAGATGGGTGGCTACAAAATCTCATACAGACATTTTTAGTTCCCAGACAATGAATTGAAATGACTTTGGTGATCTTCTCTCTCCGATCTATACTATGGATTGCCATGGAATTATATGCAGACATTTATGTCCCCCTCAGGATTAACTGTAATAATGTTGGTCACTTAGGTAAAAATTTTCATTTACCCCATACTTTGGTTAATGAACTGATACCTGCAAAATGAATAACATTCCCATCAGCCTTAGTATTTTGTGATTAGTGCTAATTAGCAAATATTGGCATGCTAAAACGCTAATGGTGAACATGGTGAATATTATACCTGTTTAACCATGCTAGCATCGTCAATGTCAGCACATTAGCATCAGCATTTAGCTCACCAGAATCATTATCTCTCCCTATGTTCTCTTTCCAGACTGGTGGACGCCCCATCACACCAGAGATGTTTTAGGATTATACCAAATGTTCTGAGACTAAGTGCATCCCTCTGGGGGAGGCCACGCACCACAGCAGGAAAAGGATTTGACACTGGACTCACAGAAGAGAACAGAGCCACAAGTTCAAACATGGGTCATTCTGGCTGTAAAGTAGCCAAAAGCACTCAGAAAGTTAGAATCGTCAAAGCCAAAAGTTTGGAACATGGTATGATGTGAGGATGAACAGATAGACAGTTATTTTGTTGTATTGGTTTCCCATGAGCAAGACTTTGAGATTCCTTTGGGTTGTTTCGTGGAACAGATTAACACCATGACAGCAGTAAAGCTAAGTAACGTTAAAAAAAGATTCATGTTCTGGTTGTTATTATTTCACTTAAGGATTTTGCAGGAAAGCAGATGGGGCTGTTAAATAGATTGGAACAGAGAGTTAACCTCCAGACAGAGGGGTAAACACTGGTTTTGCCATCACAAAGGAGGGTAATTGATAATGGGTGCTGTAGTAGATTAATTACACCTGTAGTAAAAATCTGTGCTATAAGGAACAATGAAAACCCTCCAGGTTGCTTAGGCTTGCAGTATAGATATACTCAGTGAGACTGGTCAGGTAATGATAAGATAAAACACCCAATTCTCTTCAGTACAAAGAGGGGAAGATAATAAAGCCACACATATTCCCCCAAATGTAATACCACTGATGGTATCTATGTCTAAAAAGGAGGTGTGTAGCTATTACAAATGAAAAAGAGACTCTAGGGCAGACAGGGCTTTTAGTTTTTGTCTGAAACATAACCTTTCCTCTTCGAACTCTGATTACATTCCTCCTCAAGAGGAAATAGCTCCTCAGGGACAGATATGCCACCACGACCTCAACATAGACGTCATTGTTCACTAGATCAAGATCTTAACAAGAAACCTGAAAGGAAGAAAATGATGACCCAGCATCCACATTACAAGAGCTGAAAAGAAAAAAGGAAGTACACCTTCTGTGCTGAATGGCTGACTCTTGGTCACCGAGAAAGAAATCTAGTGATTTAAAGCCAAAACTCAGAGGGCTCCTTCATCGACTCCTGCGAATAAGCTTTAATCAGAGCTACATTATGTTGATGAGCATGAATACAGTTTGATCAGGCACGGTAATTTTTGCTGTGGCCCAACGAATCTTCATGTGATGGTGTAATGACTACTTATGCCAACCAGAATGTTTAGAGTTAGGGATTGCTGGGGTTGCTGGCAAGGGAAATTGATTTGGTTGTCGTATGCACACAGTCCTCTCAATATTTTAGCCATTTAGTAATACTTCTGAGACACCAGAACTTGAATGTAAAATTTTTGACTATCCTTTAATTCATGGAATCTGTCATTTGCTTTAAGCAAAAGTTTGACATTTTTTAGAAATATACTTATTCGCTTTCTGGCTGAGAACTAGCTAGATGAGAAGATGCTAAATATAAGGCTACCGCAAGCAGCTGGTTTTCTTAGCTTAGACTGGAAACAGTGGGAAACAGCTAGCTGGGCTCTGTCAAATGGTAACAAAATCCGCCAACCAGCACCTCTAAAGTTCACCAATTAACACCTTACATCTCATGTGTTTAATGTGTACAAAAACCTAATGTGCACTTCTCTAATTTAAGGTGGGTCATGTGTCGAGCTATTTCTTGGCTCTGAGCAGTTGCTAGGAAACCAGTGGAGACTCCAGGTTGTGGCCAAGAAATAGTTCGGCAAATAACTATCATCTAAAATTGTCATTTTTGTACGATTAAACAAATGTGACAAATGCAAATGCGATCAATTAGTGAGTTTTACTTCTATTTACAGGTGGATTTTTGTTACATTCAGACAGAGCCAGGCTAGCTGTTTCCCCCTGTTTCCAGTCTTTGTGCTAAGCTAACCTAACTAGCTGCTGGCTGTGTTATATTTATCAGACAAATATGAGAGTGGTATCAATTTTCTCATCTAACTCTCGTTCAATTTCCAAAAATGTTGTACTATTCCTTTAAGCCCTCAAGTAACACAACATAGAAAGAGGTTATGTTTACTTAAAAGATATCTAAGATACTTTAGTCAGAGCTAGAAGGGATCATTGTGGGATTATTACTCCGCATGTACATACGCACAGAGTACAGTCCTACAACAGAGTTGGAGCAGAAAACAAGATTGCCAGTTTTTCATATCCATATTGCACATTCTGTAACTCAGTCTGCCTGGCGTCCTGCCAATGTGGGGCACATTTTGAGCTCAATCTTTAAGGCGTAGCTGCATAAAATGAAATGTGACCCAGGGCTTCCCTGACATTTGCCTGAGTAATGACAGTGTTTGAGCAGAATTGAAGACGTTGTTTGAATAGCATGGGCCATTGTTCTGAGATTATCTTTCTGGCAGCCTCAGGAGTATTCTTAGAACTTCAGGCTCGACACAGGAAATGTGTGGGCTGATTTATGACATTTTGGTGAGTGTCACCAGTTGCTGATGCATAACCCCAGTTGACAAAGGTGTTTTTCATTCCAGCTCAGTGTACAAGCAGCCCAAAATACACAATAACTGCAGAACTGTATTACATGGGAAGAGTGGTACATCCCTCATGCAAAAATATTCAAACATGTCCAAGAGCATCCTTTGGTATACTATATAATTGTTCATGTGGATGGAGATGCCTGTAGTTTGTTCCAGTTATTGTTCCTAAACTTTAATACACACATATCCAACAAGCAGAAGAAACACTGACTCCAAGCTGAACAGTCTGGGGGTCAGAGCTGAGTTGAGGCTGTCTTCAGTGACAGTAACCACATGCATGCTCTTAATCCAAACACACCAGCCACTGCAAGATGCAGCACCAGCGGTGGTCTGGTCCAACTGTCCCCATCCATGACACCATAGAACAATTCAAGGTGATCTGAGTGGACATTTCCCCACTTCCATAGACAAATACCATAAAACACCATTGTTACTATTGTAGCCTATTTGAACAACCACAAATGAATCAAGAAAGAAGATAAATCTTCTTGCAGGATTCAGGAATCATTCAGAGGACACACATGCTTGAAATAGAATACCATTTTGTCCTCATGCACTGAGATTATTTTTTTGTGCTGATCTATTTACAGCTATTTTGCTGAGATAGACACTTAGCATAAAGGCGATGTTACAGACATATGTCTCATATGCATGAGCAGATGGACATTTGTTGAAATTTGCTATCAAAGGTAAACTTGAGAGAAGTTACTGCCAGCTTACCAGCTCAGACTCAGTGCACTGCAAGCAGTATTGTTGCCTAGTTACATAACTTTGGACAAAACATTTCACTTCTTTTCCCCAAACTGCAGTAATGGTTTCTCCCATCCATTTGGCTTCAATAGACTTACATCAGTTTTGGTTCCAGTGTTAGACAAGAGTTTTCTCCAAAGTGACAAGAAAGCTTTGGCTGGGTAACCAGAGGTTTTCATACGACAGTCACTCAGATGTCAGTTTGAATTTGAGATTTTGGATGTGGCAATATGAAAGGCGGGATGGGAAGCTACCAAAGAAACTTTTAGATGTTTTGACTGTTACTTCAAAAATAAGTGCATTTCATTGGCCGGGGGGTGAACAGGATTGGGGATGCATGAAGTATCAGGTACAAATATGGGTCGTTAAGGCAGTATTTGGATTAGCAGTTAGCTCCAGTCAGGGTGGTCTGGGATACAGAGTTTATGTTTAATTTAAACATAGGCTCTCTGAGTCTGCATACTGTCACTGTGCTGAGAAAAGCCATGCTGATCAGTTAGACAAGAGGTGAGATGGTAGATCTAATGTGTAGTCTGATCATTGACGTTATAAAACCTTTTTATGGTACACGACCTGGCAAAGAGAATCTTTTTTATAGTGGATGTCACTGGCTGAATAGATATATAGATATAGTTTTCATATTTTGCTTATGAGCTACTGTACACTAGAGACACAATCAGCTGTTTCACAGTCCTATATATTTTAGGGAATGTTCCTGGATTGTGCTAATTACCTTTAACTCATACCCATCTTCTGTTAGCCTGCTTAATGACAAGAACACTGAACTAAAACATGCAATTTGTCTTGAAAGAGGAAAAGATAATTTTAGTTTTAGAAGCCTCACGAGAAACAGCTATTTATAAATCTAAACAAATATAGTTCACCAGCTCAGGCAGGTGTAGATAGATTCCTGCACTTGGTACAGAAAGACTGACCACCTGAGAATAACATGTTTGTTGGCGTCGACATTGAGCTACAACATCCCTGTGTCGTGTCCAGCTGCGGACCTTCATTGCATGTCATTCTCCGTCTCTGTCTCCCCTCATTTCCTGTCAACTCTCTACTGTCTTCTGTCTAACAAAGGAATAAATAGTGCCCCCCAAAATAGTAAAACTATTAGTCTACTAATAATAGTAATAGTCTAGTAAGACTAAGAGTCTACAGCTGTGCTAGCGGTGTTGCGAGGCTGTACTTAGGCATGGCAGTGCTTTGAGCTAAATGCTAACATCAGCATACTAACATGCACACAATGACAGTGCTGACAGGCTGATGTTTAGCAACCATGTTCACGTCTTACTTTAGGGTGTTAGCATGCTAACTAGCTAATCAGCACCAAATACAAAGTACAACTGAGACTGATGGGAATATCATTAGTGTTTGCAGGTATTTGGTCATAAACCAAAGTATTGAAACTCCCTGCCCAGGGATCTCAGACAGGCAGGCAAACTCAGTGACCTCTTTTAAATCTCTTCTTAAAACTCACTTTTACCTTATGGCTTTTTTTAATAGATTGTATTTGTTGTAACTATTTTAATTAGGCTATTATGTTGTGTTTTATATCTTATGTTTTGGACCTTATTTACTTTTATTATTAGTTTTTATTGCAAGCACTTTGTAACTGTTTTTGAAAGGTGCTATATAAATAAAGTTATTATTATCATTGTTGGAGAAATTACATTTTTTACCGGATAATGGCGCTAAAGGAAAAGTTAAGGGATCATCGAAGTTATTACAATTCATCTTGCGAGGGGCATGAATGTCTATACCAAATTTAATAACTGAGCTATCAGAAAGGCAGCATTTGTGCATTACAAGTAGGTGCTCAACAGCAAAAATACAAATTAGTTCAAAAGTAGAAAAAATGGGGCACATCATAAAGACAACAATGCCTGTAGAGCTTTACATTTTACTAAAATATAATTGCTTACACATTTAGGCCATAGGCCTTCTTCAGATCATGAATAGTGTCTCCTCTGGAGACCATGAATGTCTGAACAAAATTTCATGACAATCCATCCAATAGTTGTTGAAATATTTCAGTCTGGACAAAAGTGTTCAGAGCCACGCTGCTTGCATGGCTAAAGAGATCATGAGTGTCATCGACTACTTTTATTTTAGAATATTTTTCATTTGTTTCTGCATAAACATAAATTAGAGGATCTGTTATCTTTGTGATCTTCTTTTCTATCCAGCACCAGGAAAACTGAGATGGGCTGCAGAGAGGGGGGAAGTTGTTGATTGAGTGAGCTATCAGCTGCACAGACACACCACAGACGCACCACTATGACACTCTTCATCAGAGTGTAAAGTAAACAGAGCCTGTCTGGACATGGGCTGGATATCAGTCAGACAGTGAAGGGCTACAACAGAAAACAACAGGTACTGACCTGTCATGGTTAGACAGAAAGAAAAGGACAAAACAGTGTTGTATTAACAAAATTAAACAGCAAAAAGGCAAAGATCTGACATATTCTTTTTTATGAATGAACATTTACTATTATTTTAAATTAACAATAAATCAGTGGCAGAAGTAGTCATGACAACATGATTTGGCTAAAATATTCTGGTTTGCTACCTCCGACTGTTGTGTCAGGCCTCTGTTATATAATTTTAATTTGACATTGTTCTGTTTTTGTCAGAGAAAAATTAATAGTCAGACAGAGATCCAGCAAATGTAAAAAGTAGCTCCTTTGGGGGGAAAAAAGGAAATGCCTTTATTGAAGCATGGCAAAGACTGCAGTGCAGCCACACACATTCAGTAATAACCCTTAACGTTTTCCACTTATTTTGAATACTTAATAGTCATACTATTATCAATAGTCATCCCATCTTGTCCTTTATACATGAGCACACACACATACATACAGTACATACACACACACACACACACACACACACACACACACACACACACACACACATCACACACAGTAGCAAAGGAAACATAAACAGGCTGGGTTTTGCTTTTCCTGCAAAATCTAAATATTGACTCAGTAACCTATAATCATGCACAGTCTGAACAAAATGGAAATAAACAAGTGTGCCTGTAATGTGCAAGTGTTTTTGTGTCTCATGAGTACTGAGGCCCTTGAATGCTGACACTGACAAACACATAAAACAAAGGAAGTGGTTCAGTTTTTAGTGAATACCAGACAATATGGATTCAGTCCAGCACACTGGGGCAACATGAGTTATTTAGTTTTCTCCATATATACAAGGGAGTTCTTTTGAAAGCACTGAGCCTTCCATCTCTGATCAAACATCTGCTATCAATTCACATAATTTTACTTTCATATGACTCACATACAATATTTAAGAGGCTTTAAATTGCCAAGACCTAAGTAAAAAAGGCAATAAAAATTCCATTATGCGCTCAGTGGAGCTTTTCACTTCAATGCCAAGTTTCCAAGTGACATCAGCAGCCAGAGATCCACACAACTGTTATTATTGTGTTGTAATGTTATTAAAATCTCATTACGTTTCATATCAAACTTTCAATCTTGTTATTATTATCAATTATTTTTTCCTTTGCTGGAAGCTATAGTACAGTATCAGGAAAGATACAAACTGTGTATGTTGACTTTGAAGGCATTGCTGTTCTACGGACCATAATGGCTGCTTTCCTAAATACACTTGATTGATTGAATGAGGCTTTTGTGTTAGCATACTGTTGGATCTTTTTTGTTTTTCTCAGTGAGTCTTTATGGCTCATTAGTGGAGTGGTAAAGTTGAAACATTTCTGGCTCTATTAAGGCCTGTCAGGGTGTGCTACTGATGCCAGAAATCATCAGAGGCTAACAAGAAAACACAGAGTCTGAAAGAAATGAAAGCTGTTAATGGACATGGACAAAAAGTTTTTTTTTTTTAAAGATACTGTCCTCTCAGATTAAAAGAACAGATCAATATTTTGGGAAATATGCTTATTTTCTTTCTTGCCAGGATGAGAAGATACCACTCACATATCTGTCCGTTAAATATGAAGCTGGACCCAGCAGGCAGTTGGCTTAGTTTAGCATAAAGACCGGAAACAGGGGAAACAGCTAGCCTGGCTCTCTCCAAAGGTAACAAAATGTGCCTACCAGCATCTCTAAAACTCACTGACTAACACGTTTGTTTAATCTGCACAAAAGCTGAAGTATAAAAACCACGATTTGTGATTTAATGGGGGTTATGTGCTGGAACTATTTCTTGGCCAAGCACAGTGACTTCAGACCAGACAATCTGGTTTTTGTACAGATTAAACAAATGAGATATAACGTGTTAATCAGTAAGCTTTAGAAGTAATGGTAGGTGGATTTTGCTACCTTCAGACAGAGCCAGGCTAGCTGTTCCCAATTGTTTCCAGTTGTTGATTTATGGTTATTCAGAACTCCTAGAAACAATGATGTCTTTTTACTTGTTCTGAGATATCTGGGCTTGCATCCCAAAATCCCATTATGTCCAAACAAAATGTAGTAAAAGGAGGTGGTCTCAGCTTTCTTAGCAAGAATATGACAGGAAAGCATTGTTCATACATTCTTAGAAATGGGAGGAGCAGGTTGGTTGGATTCCCAGACCAGCAGATCAAATCAAGTGAAAGACCAGATCTTGCCCTTGTTACCATTGCTGAGGTGCCTTTGAGCAAGACCTTTAATCCCCAGCTGCTCCGTTGAAGCTTCCCAGTGGCTAATGGATCAGACTGTGTACTCAACAGCTTCCAGGTGTGACTGTGTGTAAACATCCTGTTATACCTCAGCCTAAAGTGTTCTATTAGGCTTGTTGCTTTCATAAGTCTGGTGGTCTTGTTTTAACCACGTTGTGAAAAATTTGGGGGTGAAATTAGACAGCAGTCTAAAATTTGATAAGCAAATTGATTCTGTGGTCAGGGCAAGCTTCTTTCAGCTCCGCCTCCTAGCAAAGGTTAAACCCTTCTTGAGCCGTTGTAACCTGGAGAAAGCTATCTCCCGCATAGACTACTGTAATGCGCTCTATGTGGGAGTTAACCAAGCTGGTCTTCACCGTTTGCAGCTTGTGCAAAATGCCCGCCTGCTCAAAAACAGTCGGAAACACGAGCACATCTCACCTGTCCTATACTCCCTGCACTGGCTCCCTGACCAGTTCAGAATTCATTTTAAAATTTGGCATTTGTTTTTAATGCAGTCAATTGCCTTGCAGCTTCCTCTTTGGTTGAGATTTTGAACCCTCACCGACCCGGCAGAGCTCTACGATCTGCTGGGCAACATCTGCTGGAGGTCCCCTGGTCCCGGTGCAAACAGTGGGGCGACCGTTCTTTTGCAGCGGCCGGTCCGAAACTCTGGAACTCTCTGCCCATTGACTTATGTTCCATCACTGACCTGCCTTTGTTCAAAGCCAAACTTAAAACCCACTTATTTAGAATAGCTTTTAACACTTAGTGGCCCTGTGACACTTTATCTCACTGTGACTCTTTATCTTAATGTTGTAATGTGCTCTGCTGACCTATTTGTACTTTTATTATTTGTTATTATCATTATTATTTTTTATCTTGTTTTTAATGTTGTACAGCACTTTGGTTCAGCTTCGGTTGTTGGAAGGTGCTATAGAAATAAAGCTTGATTGACTGATTGATAAGCAATTTGAGCAGATGGTCAATGAAATTTCACAATATTTTTCAGCTTTTGAAAGAGGCAGAAATTTTATATGGCAGATGAGTGGTGGTCACAAAAAATAACAAAATGGCAGATTTGGATGGGAATAAAAACTACAAACAAGCTTCTAATGCCATCCAATGTTTCATCCAAACAAAGTTTTAACACAAAGCATTTTACCTCTGTCCGATCTGTAACAACAAAGTTCTTGCACACCATAAAGTCTTAGTGACAGGTGCGTAGGACCAAAAACTCTTCACTGAGAGGATATCAAAGGATCCTGCACCCTGATTTGTACTCACTTTTTAGCCACACTACTGGTGTGGCCATGGGGATGGCAATGTTGGTCCACCATTTTGGTCCAGACTGAAATATCTCAACAACTATTGGATGGATTTCCATGATTTTTTTAGTACAGACATTCATGGTCCCCAGAGGATGAATTGGAATGACTGGTGATCCCTTTAAATCTAAGATGGTGATCATGCTAAACATTATACCTGCTTAATATCAGCATGGCTGTTGTTTAACATTGTTAATAAAGTGATACAGTTATTAATATTGTAAATAAAGACCTATGTCCTTACATAGAGACATACTGTAGACCTCAACCCATACATGCATACAAGACTTTTGCAACTCATTAAATAACATGCAGCATACAGCATCTTTTCATTTCTCTTTATTTAAAAAATAAGGGGTGAGCCTCTACAACTAACACTTACAGCAACGCAATGCAGTTAAGGGAATGTGTCGAAAGCACTTAACAATGAATGTCCTGATTGATCTGTGCTGTTAGTCCTGCTTTAAGCTGCTCAGCACCAGACTTGACCTGCTGAATTCAAAAAGACAAAAAAATGATGTATGTAAAATGATTTATTATCCAGACAGTTTGCTAATTGATGCCTATTTTATACAGTGCTGTGTAAGGTTGATACATAACAGAGTTGAATACCTCATTTGTTATGCTTCTTACAGATGGAAATGTACTCCTGCACATCGTCAGGGGATCCCAGGACCACGGGAACTCGCTGGTGGATGGTGGTGGGCTGGATGTCCAGAATGTTCATGGATCCTGTAGTGGCCATACCTCCTGCCTGCTCCATGATGAAGGCCATGGGATTGCATTCATACAGCAGCCTCAGCTGAAAGGCAAAAATTAGAAATAGGCATGACTTGATAAGATATGTGACAAATAACTTATGTGTGAATTTTACTGCAACTTGACATAGATTACCTGAAATGATTCCAAAATTAAACACTTTTTTGTCCATTTGTATAAACTCCCCTGCTCACCTTGCCCTTAGGACTCTTGACATTAGCAGGATATAAAAAGATCCCTCCATACACCAAAGTACGATGAACATCAGCTACCATTGAACCAATATATCGACTGCCATATGGAGCAGAACCATCCTAGAAACACAGAAATGTAATGTAGAATTCATTTTATGAGTCAGTGTATCACTTTCAGAATCCAAAATATTTTGTATTCATTTATACAATATAATTAATAATTGACTGTACACTCATTGCCATTACCTCTGGATATTTCTTCTTCTGTAGGTACTCTGCCACATCTGGATAAAAATGCTGTGCATATCCCTCATTCAAACTGTAGATTTTTCCCTTTTTCTTAATCTTTACATCTCGATCCACCAAGATGAACTCACCAATTGCCTGAAAAAGAAACATAAGGAACTGATGAGAAATGTATCAAATATCATAATGAAGACATACAAACTGAAATAATGAGCAAAAAGGAATCATAGTAACATATATATATATATATATATGTAAAATCAGGTATTATTTTTGATGCTATCTATTACAGTAAAACCTTGGTCTTACGGGGTCAAGCATGAAGCAGTTGACTCCTTGACCAGTAGAGAGGACCATCATGGTGGCACTGCCATACAGAGCATAACCAGCTGCCACGATATTTCTTCCAGGCTGCAGAGCATCCTTCTCAGCTGGCTCACCATCTGTAGTCTAGGGAACAACACGTGAAAAAATATCACAACAACAGGGAGAGGCATTTTGAAAACCAATACGATTGTTGACACTTCCAGTTAGAATGCTGTTTTCTGTGACAAGGATACAGGGCAGGAGGGTATATATATATATATATATATATATATATATATATATATATATATATATATTTTTTTTTTTTTTAAAGCTAATATCTCATCCACAGTAGTTGTGACAGTAGTGAACATGTTAACTCTAGACCTTATGTCAGATCATTGTGCAGCTCTCTTTTATCTATCCAGGAGCTCTTAAAAACATATGAGACTAAAAGTCCCCTGGTATGTGAGGGGGAAGGCCCTACCAGTAGTGGAAAAACTATTCAGATCTTAAGTAAAAGTACCACAATGTAAAAATACTCCATTACAAGTAAAAGTCCTACACTGAAATTTTTGAAAGTAATAGTACAGGAGTATTATAAGCTTAACGGACTTAAAGTATCACAAGTAAAGGTACTCATTATATAGAAAAATGGCCCCTGTGAGTGTTATATTATTATATATTACAGCATTAGATTATCATTACTGTTACATTAAATGTCTTAACACATTTTAATGTTGTAGCTGGTAGAGGTGAAGTTTATCTAACTACTTTTTATATTGTTCGGTAGTTTAATCTACAGCAATACAATTTAATATGTTTTATGATTATAGATTAAATTTATATGATTGCATATAACATATTATTTGTATGTAAAATCTTAATCTGCAAGGTAATTAGTAAATATAGCTGATAAATGTAGCAGAGCAAAAAGTACAATATTTCCCACTGAAATGTAGTGGAGTAGTATAAAATCATAAAATGGAAATACTCAAGTAAAGTATATGTACTGTACTTTAAAACTGAGTAAATGTACTTAGTTACATTCCACCACTGGACCCTACTCTTGTATTTTACAGATGCTGATTTGAAGAACTCTGGAAAGGGTTTTCAGAAGAAAATATATATTCAGGGGAAATCCATATAAAATATAATTGAATGCCATATGGAACAACTGTCTGATAATAACTACAGTGTTTTGAATCAGCGTGCAGTAGCCTATCATTGTTACTAACCTTTTTGTAGATGGCGAAAATTGTTCCAATTGAGACAAGACAATCAATGTTTGAGGAACCATCCAATGGATCGAAGCACACAATGTATTTTCCCTGTCAGTTGAGAACAAATAATTTTAACAATGTCACAGAAAAACGTGAAAATCTATAATATTAAGAAAAAGGACACATTTTTGCACACACATGCATGAATATACTGTACAGATGTAAGTACCTGCTTGTCTGGTTCCACAATGATGGCCTTCTCATTTTCCTCTGACACCAGCACACAGGAGGTGAAGGAGGACTTGATCATGTTAATGACCATGTCATTGGACAGGATGTCCAGTTTCTTCACCTGGTCTCCTGTCACGTTGGTGCTTCCAGCAATGCCATATCTTCCAAGAGAGGAAAGAGGAGCAGACAGAAGTGATCAAAGCCTGAATAAAAGTTCTCCATTCGGAGGCAATTTTTAACCACAATGAAGGATATGTAATAATGCCGATTCAGCGATAAGTGCTTCTTTAATTGTTTTTGGGTTTTTTTTAAATAAGTTTGTTATTATTTTTGTTAAAATACTGAACCAGTGAGAAAGTTCTGAAAAGCATTATCTTCTTGACCTCTGCCCTGGGGGAATGTACATAACATGTACAGAGTTTACCTTTGGCCGGGGCCTAGGTTAAAACTGCTTACTGATTCTCATGTCATACTGCATGTAACTAAAACTAACACTAAACCCAGATATCAATTCCTATTTCATTTCAACTCATTTAAATGAAAGAGATAATAACTAATGCATTGGAACAGAACAGACATTGAAACTTGCTAACTTGAAAGTAATGTTAAAATAAAAGCAAATGGAAGTCATCAAATAATAGTCACCTTGATTTATACATGGTTAATAGGATGCACACTGTAATTCCCCCTTCTAATCTGTCCAATAATTATTGGACACCCTTGTATTCAGCTTCATACACAGATGCATGCATGTTTCCTTCTATTGTTCCCACCTTGGAATAAAAACATTTAAAGAAGAAATACTACTCACAGGTTAGCGATCCCAGCCTTCCTGACAGCTGTTGAGATGGCTTTGACAGCTGTGCAGATGGAGTTGAGCAGGTTTGTCAGCTCACCTGTTCCATGGGCCTTCCTTCCCTCCTCCAGAACAAACCTGGTGAGGGTCAGCACATTGGTATCGAAGGCTCCTTTTTCAGACATTTTGTTGTCAGGTGTGGAACTGGGACTGGGACTGGGACCTAATGCCTTAAGTGAAATAGGTGAGCATAGCCCCAGTGTTAAAAAGTGGACTCTAGAACTGAGATAGGGAAAGGGACGGGGGTGTGCAACTCTTCTAACCAATCAAAAGTGTCCTTTCTCACAGTTGGGGTTGGTTTGATCACTTTTGTAACCGTGGGTTTAAAAGAGCAAAGTTCAAAGATAGTGAACATTTCTTTTTGTTTTAAAGTAACAATGGCCTTTGTCTGATTCAGTCCCTGCTCACTTTGATTTGAGTTATTTGGGGGTTTTTTCAGTCTGCACTATAAAGTTCTGCTACATATATATTAAGCAATGTTTTGAATGAACAAAATCACTTTATTAAGTTAAAATTGTATTATTTTACACTTGAAACAGCACTTAGTCTCAACAAAATTGGATCTTGTTTCATTGTGTTCATGGTGCAGAAGTGCATAATTATTATTATTATCCCAAAAGCTTTTAACAAAAACAATGTTTACACAGCACTACATTAATCACCTAGCCTAATTCCTAATTCCTTAAGGTACATCAACAAATGATCTATGCTTTTCAAATATTTGCTGGAATCCTATTATTTCTGAACTAAACCAATTTAATTTGTTTTAAGTAAGTACCAAGCAATATATGAGATTTACTTTGCTAATTTAACATACTTTAACTCACACTTATACAGTTTTCCTTGCAATAACTTCCCTTACCAAAATTCTTTTTAGAAAAATTGGTGCACAGCTTGTATTGGAAATGACTAACTCAGCAGTTCTCTGGATACACTACTGAAACTGCTTAAACATTCCTTCCCTGCAAGATCCTGAAGAAGTGTAAAGTTCAAATCGTAATGTATAAAGTTGAACTTTGAACTTAACAAGATACCAAGCATGATAATAGCCAGCACCATGAGGTAGTGTATGATGGTTAATCAATCGCATTCATAGCTTTTTCAGGTTAATGATAAAGATGTAGTTGCAAAGGTCAGTTTTGCAGACCAGCATGTGAGAGCTACAAAAATTACACAGTGGATTTTGGTTTAATGGGTCCCTTAAATACACACACATACACATCCAAAATAGTTCAAATAAAAATATATATTTATTCTGTAAAGAACACAAGTTACACTAACGTGTATTTTTTCCTGGTTATCTCAGTCAAACTCTATAAGAACAAATGTGGTAATGCTGGTCTAGTGTGGAATGCAAAATGTATTTCTCCACTGTGTCCACATGATGTCGCTGTGCAGTTTACAAGCTGTCGAATATAAATGAAGTCTGAGCAAAGATTCAATTCTAAGGAGCATGCCGTTTCCTGCTGGAGCTCTGTTGTGCCCTGAGGCAATTTGAGTTTTGTAGTTCTCTGCAAATAAAAGCAGTTACTTTATTCTTTCTGCACCATCAAAACAGCTCTGGTAAGGTACAGCACCACCCTGCAGGATGTAAGAGTGACCAACTTATTTTTGCCATTTGTTATTGTAATTTAAGTCCATGCAGAATATACAAACAAAGAATACCGTACGTTTTATTTGGCTTTAGAAAACTCATTGAATCTGTCTCCCAATTATGCCACTGGAGGGAAAAGTGGATTTAGGTAATAATACTGAAACATTACAGTATATTTAGTTATGTTTGATTAGGTTTTTATAGCAAATATACACTAGGATTTCGTGTTAAGAAATAAAATGTTATAAAAAATAGAATAGTTGATGTAGGCCTAGGCTATTGTTGGTAAAACATACCACTTAACCAGCCCTTCTCTTGGAGAGAAACCTGCAAAAAGTTGTAAGAAAGATGCTTCAGAGACAAAAATCATGTAGTCCTTATGCTGTGTAATCGATTCAATAGAAGAAAAGTCATCATCAATATTTTACAGAGGACTATTCATCACCTGACTGACTCCCAGGAACACCTGCTGTGCATGTTGACGGCTCTTGGCACATGCGCAGTGGCTGTCCTACTTCTGTAGAGTAAAAACGTGTTTCTTCACATGAATGGCGTTTCACAAGCAAAAAGGTGAACCAATGGAAGAAAAAGATAAACTCGCGATCGCAGTAATGTAAAATTACCAATTCGACCTCTCCCAGCTGATAAGACTACTGTGACATTATTGCTAACTTTTACATCACTCGAACTTCTTCTTGTAGGTGTCCACCTTCTCCTCCTGCACAGGTGAGTGGCATCTCATCACATTAGCTGGTTAACGTAGGCTAACCGGTGAAAACGCACTGACTTTGATCGCAATTTTAAAACAGAAAAAAAAACATAAGAGTTTTGCATCAACATCATATCGTAGTGTAGGGTTTATCTTGTATCCTCTCAGCGTGACCACAAGGCGTCAGGCTTAAGCAACATCCACTTTTTGTCCCTTTTTATTTTGCAATGATGTCATCTTTAACTATAGACTCTTATATACCAGTTTCAGCAGGTTCTGTTTACAGGTGAGTGTCAACAGTTGAGGAATTCTTCTAAATCATAATAAGGACTTCCTACATAGTGAGGAGGGGGGAATTGGCCTATTCCACGAAACAGGAAAATAATGGCCTACAGACAACCCATTTTGTCTGCTTGACCCCTTTTTTTTTTACATAGTTTGGTATAGCCAATATAGTTTTTGTTTCTGCTTACCTATAATGTTAATCATTTTGACCCCTTAGATTTGTCCTGTGACCCCTTCTGGGGGGTCCTGACCCCCAAGTTGGGAACCACAGCTCTGGACTTACACCAACAAAAGATGAATCTTAATGATAACATCTCATTATGTGACGGTTTGCAGCAGTTAAATTGGAAATGTATCTGCTTATACTAAAATCCAGCCAGTGTTTCATACTGATGTCCAGCCCTCCCAAACAAAATGATTTGGCCCCCTGATGAAAGCTGAAGTTTCCATTTCAGAGTTTATATGAAAACCTTTACATAACTTTTCATAAATCTACTGTAGATAACAATATAAATGCATCACTTATGTAAATCCTAATAAATATGACCTCATAACATCTGCGTGCATCATTCTGCATTCTGCATCAGGTTATTTGAACAAGTAATGTCCACACACCTATGTAATAGTACTGAAATGAAGTCTAATAAACCTACCAGATGTATAACACACATAAATAATATAATACACTTCACTGAAATGAAACAAGTACCCCTTAAATTCAAACACAGTTTTAATTCCACAGTTGTTTGACCAGAACAGATATGCGTCTCGCAAACAAAAATAGGTGGAAGTCTAACAGAAATAGCATGTTGATGACATTTTTTTAATCTAAGGCAACAACAGCTACACAGTACTTTTCATTCATCCATAACTGAGGCAGGCCACTGCTTATCGTGTGTTGATAACCTATCAATGACATCTCTGTGCATAGTGCAACACACATAATACATTTACGAGTCATTTCTTTTGCCAAATGAAAGTTAACTAATGGGAAAAATGACATCTGCACTCAGATACAATCCTAAAACAGTTTTGTTAATCAATTTTATTTTTAAATTGTGCCTGTATAAAGTTGGCCCCCCAGTGAACAATGCTAAAACAAATGGCCCATGGTTAAATCTAATTGCTGATCCATCTTGATCCCTTTTGAAAACAAATCATTTTAGTTGGAAAAACAAATAACAGTAAGATATAAAACAAATAACTTTGAGTGCCTAATGGTTATGGTTGTCTGAGTCAAGAAGTAAAGCATACTGTATTTGGTTATGTGCCAAACTGACCCAATGGCCTCTGGGCACACATAGTATGTAAGTTAGCGAATGAGTAATTAAATGAGGATATTTGAGTTGCTTTGTGAATACATAAGATGTTCTGTATTAAATAATGCTGTTTATGTAAGAAGTACAATGTTTTGATGTAGCTGATTTGAAAAGGCATAAAGCATACATACATTTAAATCTCATGTTTAAATTTTATTTCTTTGTCTTTCCTTGTCTCTTTAACCCATTCATACTTTATATGTTAGTTCCAGATGTTTTCTTCTATGTATTTAATTGAAAACTTGACTCCCTCCTACAATGAGTTTTCCCAAGTCACTTTGTAACATTCATCTGAGAGCAGCAGAAATAATACTTTGGGTCACTGTGGCTGACTCTAAAGAGAACTTGCTAAACTTAGTTATTTATTTATAACTTATGATTTATTGCCTGAAGCTTGATGTCATTTCTACTTGTTCACTCTGGCTCCAGATGAAAAATACAATGTCTTTAGACTTCAGTGTGGAGACTGATTTTGATGTGGAGTAAGATTATTTTTTTTTATACATCAAATATGTACTTACAAATACATACATATGCTAAATGTTACATATGTTAGTGATCCATTTTTAATTAAGTAGAGTGATGGAGACTGGTTGTAACACCTGGGTGTAACAGCTGTAAGTAAATCCATAAATGTTAATAAAGTTACTATTTTACAGCCTACTAACCATATTGATGTTGACAGAAGTATATGTTTACATAATTCTGCAGTTCTTTATATTCAGTTCTGTGATGTTCAGCTCTATTACCATATTTTGTCTTATATTTTCCTTGTATGCATATATTAAATGTTCTTTTCTCTGCTTTTTGCTGCTGGAACAACCTAATTTCTCCTTATCTGTCTCATGTAATCTTATTTTATATGTAAAACACTACTCGACTAATGACTTAACTGGCAAATGTTAGCGACTCTATGAAGGGAGAAAAATATTTACTGTACAAGACATTATCAGAACTAAAGCATATGCGCAGTCTTTGCAAAAAAACTCTCCTTAAAACCTCCACATGCTGAGAACAGAAGGTGCTTACTGATGAGAAAGTGATATGGCATTGCAATGCTGTGAGTCACTGTTGTGCACTGAGGCTTAGCCTTTTGCTCACTGTAGTTTTGCAGAATTAACTATAATATGTCATGGCCTGGTGTTGCATTTCCTTTATGTAAGCAATGTAAGGTTAGCTGTTATTGACTGCTGGACCTGGGCTGGGAGAGAGAAAGATTTAACGAGTGATGCAGTAGGACAATACATGCACTGTAAAAGCTAATTATCAAGATGTGAAGCATGGTAAACTTTCTACATTTTTCTTTTATTTACAGACTTACTCAAAGTTCTAACTGGATATAAAGGGATCGCTCCATTATTGATACTTTGTGAATCATATTCATGGCTCAAGGCAGTTACATCTTGAGAAATGTGTCAGGTAACTATTACTATTACTTATCCAATAACTTAAATGCTAGTTTTTGCTTGATGTGGATTTCATAACTTATACATTTTTCTATGTGTAATACACAAAATATGTTCAGCCTTTTGTTTATAGGGGTTATAATGGAATTTAAAGATTGCAAAGAAGGGAACATCTCCATCAACTTAAACACACATTCCTCGCAACTAAAGTGTTCAGAATTTACAATTTAAATACAATTATACCTGTTTCATGATGTTTTATTATGTCAAGTGTTTGATAAATGAAACAGATTTGTTCCTTTTTTGTGTGTTTTCACTGGCTGAAATACTTTGTAGATGTCTGTGGTTGAGAAAACCTGCCAAGAGTATGGTCAGGCATTTAGAGGGAAAGCTGCAGAGTAATTATAGAGTGGGTTCAGTCTATGTAGAGAGACATACCATTTGGAGAGAAGTGACTTCTGAAAACACAGTGTCTACACGATTGCTAAATCCTCCTGTGTCCCTCCTCTTCTTGTGGGACAGGCTCAGAGAGATTATAGTCAAAAACATTTCAAGGTGATAGAAGGAAGGCTCTAGACTCGAATAGAAACGGTCGCTGACGAGCGTCTAATACTGAGGTAAGGAAAGAAAAAGAAAAGAAGAAAGAAACTGTAAGGGCCAAAAGTATATAGCATAACGCAGTATAAAGAGATTGTATTTTCCATGGCATATTGTGATTTTTGACAATGATATTTTTATTAGTTTAGAGCAATTTCGATTTTCAATATCAGTGGTTTGCTGTTGTAAATTTAATGTCTAGTTTTATAATTTAAACTTAACTCAATGCATAGGAAATTTTATTAACATTTTTTTTATCATATGCAATCAGGGGGATATTTGGAGACATTCCCACATAGTATGTGTTTTAGATTTCCCACTTTCCAGCTCGGTGTTTGGACTTTTTTTTTTTTTTTTTTTTTTTTACTCTGCAAGAGAAATAAACTATGGCTATTCCACTGTTGGTCTAACAGGTCAAAGCACTGAAGAGTGTATTCCTAACTACCTAGGGATTGACTACAGTTATCAGTCGGACGTGGACTACCTCAGATGTGTGGACAGTTTCCAAAACAGCACCACCATTAAGCGGCTAAGCCTTAAGCGGAGGCCCAGAGTGGCCGGCAATAGTGTGGAAAAAACACAGAGTGGCATTTCACCCAGCCAGAATTCTGCAGAATCCTTGTCATCATCTAGCAGTGATGATACAAGACTACTGGGCATGTCTTCTACTACCAGAGGTCGACCTCCTCTTCCTCCACCACATGGTTCCTCACTGGATAACAAACCCTCCAGGAATGAAGGGCCAGCAAGCTCTCAGATACTTAATGAGTCAAAGCCTCAGCCTGCTGCAAGATCTCTTGCTTTACAAAAACAAAGCCCCGTGTTGGAAAAGACCATTGTGGAGACCCACAAACATTTGGATCAGGAGGTGACGAGCCAGCCTCTACCTCAGCCCAATCCCCGTCGACGACTGGCCAGCTTTGGAGGGGTAAGCACCCCTGGGTCGCTCTCCCCCTTCACTGGACTGGGTGCATACAATCAGAACAACAATGGGAATAACCCTACTGGCACAGGAGGTGATATCCATGTCCACCTTAGCTCATCGCTGGGCAGTAGAGGCAGCACAGGATGCCTAAGGCTGAGCCCACAGAGCTCTGGTAGAACCACCCCAGTTACAAGTCTCGGCCCCATGCACCTGCAGCATGTCCGTGACCAGATGGTGGTAGCCCTGCAGAGGCTGAAGGACCTGGAGGAGCAAGTGAAAATCATCCCTATCCTCCAGGTAAAAATCTCAGTCCTTAATGAGGAAAAGAGGCAACTGGTTTCTCAGCTCAAGAACAAGAGTGACAATGAGGACATAAATGATGTGATCTGGAAGAGAGCATATAGCATGGAAAGGTCTGACATTGAGAACAAGGTGAATACAGAGGAAGGACTTGAGGGTGTAGTGAGAAGTGACTGCACCGACCTAAGGGAGTTCAGGGAACTGACTGAAGAGATGCAGGCATTGGAAAGAACCATCAAGGGCAGACATTTGCAGGCATCGCATGGAAAAGGCCATAACCCTCTGCATGACAAGGCTATCAAGTCAGTCGCAGTTGGAACTGATAAAGATATAGATATCACCTTGTCTAAACCCACAAAAGAAAACAAATATGTGTACACTGATCAAGTAGAGACAAGGTCTATTGCAACAGAAGTGTCTGAAGTTAATCTTGGAATTTACACAGAATGGGAAGCAGAGCTTGATGCCCAACAACTAATAATTAGTGCCTTGAAGGAGAGAGTTTGTCACTTAGAAGCAGAGTTGAAAGAATCAGCTCTCCAGACAGAGATGAGCCGTCTGAAACTGGAGCTTCAGGCTGCAGGAGCTAGGACCCGAGCTGATAAAGCCTCCTTTGCTAGGCCATCCACTGTGAGCACAGGCACCGAGGCAAGGCCTCACACCACAAGCCAGGGAGTGGGTAATCACACAGAGCTCCGAGATTCCAGCACGGGGAATGCAACAGAGGTGAAGACTGTGGGAGTATCTTGTTGTAGGCCTGAGCTGAAGGATGTTTGCACAGGACCAGATGTAGCCATGAGCCACTGGGAGGTCAGGGAGCGAGTGGAGACCATGGAAAAGGGCGTGGGGATCCAAGTTTTTACGAACACACAAGGAGTTGGGATGGGGATAAAGTTATGTGATGCAGAAACCAACACAGAGGTACCAGTGGAGAATCTGGGGTCTAAGAAAGGAAAGATCAAGTATCATTCAGTGGCTTGTGGGGACTGTTCTGTTGATGTGATCATCTCTGCGTCAAAGGAAGTGGTTTCTCAAGGTATTGCCACAGATCAAGTCAGAGGAGTGGATCTGGGAATTATGGCATCACCTCAGACAGCTTCTCAGCGTACCAACACTGTATCCAGTTCAGTGTCTCGCTTTACCAATACCAGACATGCCTTCAACACAGACTCCAGCACTAATACTGTTCTAAATACCCAAGACAAGCACACCAACACCACTCAGACTGTTACTAGGACAGTGTCAGTAGACAACAGGAGTGAAGGCATCAAATGCACACCATTGACCTGCACAATTGGTGTAGGAACTTCAGATCTGTTAGGAAGTGCCTTAAAACAAACACCAGGGACAGTCACCAAGGTAACCCGAGACACTGGTGTTGGATTCACGAACATTAATGAGAATTTCCTGGTTGGACTGAAAACCCGAAATATGGCCTCTGGACCATCACATCTACCTGACCCCATCAAGACAAGGAGCATTGGTGTAGGGGAGGGGAAGATACAGGATTTGTCAGTTTCACTGAGTAAACCTTGCCAGATGTTCCAGCAATCTTCACGCTCCCAGTGGGACCCCGAGCTGAACCATTACATAGAGAAGATACATAGGCTCCTCAGGGAGCATGGGGACCTGCTCACAGTGGACTGCACTCACCAGGGGGAAGGGTTTGTCCAGCAGCACAGCAGCCGTGGAAGGGCCAGCTCCAAGCTGTCCTGCAATAACAAAGCTGCAGCACAAGGAGGTGCAGAAGTCCATCCTTCAGATTCTCAGCCACCAGGTAACAGTGTAGGTGTTTGGTTAAAGGTACCCTGTGGAGTATTCTTGTAAATAAATTACATTCAAATTTACATATAGTGTATTTCACCGAAAAGCATTGTGTGTAATTTTGAGGCCAGGCAAATGTGGTGATTGTATTTCCTCATAAAACATTTGCAAAACTGAATTTATTTTTTAAATCTGTGGTATTTACGTCCAAGTTTATGTTTGTTGTCTTCTTTTACCCTTTGTTTGCTGGTACAATGCTACATTTACTGGCATCTTACTGCCACCAATTCTCAGTCAGTGGAATAGTGTGAAACGAATATACAGTGGTGTGAAAAAGTGTTTGCCCCCTCCCTGTTTCTTGTTTTTTTGCATGTTTGTCACACTTAAATGTTTCAGATCATCAAACAAATTTAAATATTAGTCGAAGATTACACAAGTAAACACAAAATGCAGTTTTTAAATAGGGTTGTTATTATTAAGGGAAAACAAAATCCAAACCTACATGGCCCTATGTGAAATAGTGATTGCCCCCTAAACTTAATAACTGGTTGGGCCACCCTTAGCAGCAACAACTGCAATCAAGCATTTGCGATAACTTGCAGTCTTTTACAGTGCTGTGGAGGAATTTTGGCCCACTCATCTTTGCAGAATTGTTGTAATTCAGCCACATTGAAGGGTTTTTGAGCATGAACTGC
Source organism: Siniperca chuatsi (assembly GCF_020085105.1). NCBI lineage: Eukaryota > Metazoa > Chordata > Actinopteri > Centrarchiformes > Sinipercidae > Siniperca > Siniperca chuatsi. Next base: position 5,867,620 of record NC_058059.1, read on the forward strand.
CTTTTTAAGGTCATGCCACAGCATCTCTATAGGATTCAGGTCAAGACTTTGACTAGGCCACTCCAAAGTCTTCATTTTGTTCTTCTTCAGCCATTCAGGGACCCCACAACAATATCCAAAGAACTGCAGGCCTCACTTGCCTCAGTTAATGTCAGTGTTCATGACTCCACCATTGATTTAAATTTGTTTGATGATCTGAAACATTTAAGTGTGACAAATATGCACAGAAATAAGAAATCAGGAAGGGAGCAAACACTTTCATACCACTGTATATAGTATATAATATAGCTTCAAAAACTCCACTAAGGACCTTTTAATGTTGGATTATTATGTGATATATTGTATGTAATATATGTAATGTCATGCTGTTACTATTCAAAAACTAATTAAAACTAAATCCTCTTTCTTTGTCACAGTCAGCAGAGAGTTTCAGTCCCCATCTAAACTGTCAGTTGACTTTTCTAAGTGTGACAAAGCAAACCCAGGAATCTGCCAACAGGGTGGAAATGATTCAGAGGTGAAAAGAATGATACAGATGTTAGAACAACAGGCATCCCCAGCTCTACAAGGTACACATGTTTGTGTGTGTGTGGGTGTGTTATAAAGTTCATTTTCATGATGAATACAGTAAACTTTAGATGGATAAAAATACTGTCTGTGCGAAAGTAGTCTAGTTTAAAATATTTTACTTCCAGACCACTCCCGAGGACCAGTTTAGACATGTGTTAGGATAAGAGGAAGTGGTTGCCTTTGGCTTGGCAAGTTGACTTTCTGAGGGATAGACTTACACTATTTGGAATGATATCTGGTTTTGGAAGGCGTCTTGTACCACATACCAGTTTGTGGCTGAGGGTCTAAAATTGAATGACTTCGTAGGAGGAGCTGGTGTCAGACAAAGCTTTCTCTTTTTAAAATGAGGCCTTCAAATTTGTAAGAATATATATAAAGCATGAATATATCATCACTAAGTCCTGCCCAGATTGACCTAGTGGATTTGTATCTGTTTCTTTACATGTGTTGTATTTAATAAAATGCATTGCAGATGATACTATGCTAAATTAATTAAGTGTGGTGTATGTTAAGATTCAGAGGCATGTGCTGCATTGTTGTTCCTAGACAGGTCAACTAATGCCAGTGTGCTGCGGTCTGTAATGAAGAAACAGAATGGTGACCAAGGCTGTAGCAGCAACAGGAAGAGCATGAAGTTTATGAGGGTGACCACAGGGTAATCATCTAATGCCTAATATTTTACACCAAGACTCTGTATCTTAACATATTTTCAGTGTATTAACTCTTGTGTTTTGTCCTTAGATTGGACCCCATGTCATCTTACGAGCTTTCTGCCAGTGAGAAGGCTAACTCAGAGGAAGTTCAAAGGAGAGGAAACAAAAAAAGGGAAGCTTCTCAAGATGGAACACAAGCAAGAAAGGGCAAAGGTGGCTCCAACAAGGGATCGAAAGGGTCTGCAAAATCACATACACAACAGAGGTAATGTAGGAGTCCGGAAGGTTTTAAAGCCAAAAAATCTTAGTTGAATAAGATTACTGCCTTAAAAAACCTCATCCATCAATATGATATTTTACTGTGTGAGTCTAACTTTTGAGGGTTCGGCTCAGATCTGAACACACAACGTGTAACCTGTAGCATTTGATTCCTTTCAGGTGTAAGTTAAGTGAAAAGATGTTTTCTGCTTGTCAAGCCTTAAAGATGCACCTGAGTGATGACACAGCTTTATCCAGCAGGGAATTGGTATGTTTTGTTCACTATATTCAGTGTAAGAGCTGTGCGTGTGTGTGTGTGTGCGCGCACATTTGACGGTATGTCCCTGGATGGGTGTGGAGTAGTATGTAATTTAGAAAAGAATGACTTTGGCATTGGATACAAAAAACACACTGTGAATTACAGCAACTTTGAAGACATTTATGAGGATGCATAAAAAAACTGATTTTAATATACACATACCTGGGTTTTTTGTATTCTTTTGTCCCTTGCAGCATGACTGTCTACAAACCCTGCAGCAAGAGTGGTTCTCTGTGTCCAGCCACAAGTCAGCTGCTCCTGACACGGTGGAGGATTACTTGACTATGTTTCGGGTCATTTCCCCCTCAGTATTGCAACATATAGCTAATATGGCTGACGGCAATGGAAACACAGCTCTGCACTACAGTGTGTCTCACTCCAACTTTGCCATTGTCAAAAAATTGCTTGATGCAGGTACAGTAATACTCACAGGGCAACTAACAACTCTAACAACATTCTGGCTTTTTCATCTTTCCTGTCTCCTCGCTGTGAGAATAAATTTTTTTGACTGCTGCACAACCACCCAAAAGAGAAGTTTTTTTACTGTCAAAGCTGTTATGACAAAACAATAAGTACACCGCACTTACAAAATGCATGTACTTCTTCCAATGCGTGAAAGTGGTTGTTAAAATACTTATATTGATCCTCGCAAGTTCTGTACTGCTGTAGCAGTGCATGTATCTTCACTAGCCTGTAGTGCACTGGGTATAATTTGTCCAAACACCATCTTTCTTAAAATTAGTAATGAAGATGTACTTTAGAACACTTTTAAAATCGTAATGAACTGTTTCAACCTTTTCTCTAGCTGTGGACAGGTCTACAAGGGATCAGAAGTTCAGAAATATGATTCAGGGCCAGGCCATTCAGAGGCTTTAATCAATATAAATTGAACAGGCAAAACACTGAATAAGTGTCCTAATGGAGGACATAAAGTACTCTTTCTTATTTTTATATAAAAGCCTTGCTACAGCTTTCAGAAGAGATTGGACCTACCTCTGTCTGTTTTAAGGCCAGGTGGAATAGAAGCTTATAATCAGCAAAAAACTAAACAATTCTAATTCTCTGTGTCACAGAGATTTATCAATGTTATGTTTGTATTATTACATGGCTTTCCATCCCCAGCTCTGCAAGGTAAATGTGTGTGTCAATGTGTTATAAAGTTAATCTTCATGAAAAATATAGTAAACATTAGGTGGATAAAAATACTGTCTGTAGTAGTCTAGTTTAAAAATATTTTACTTCCAGACCACTCCTAAGGCTCAGTTTGTGTTAGGTTTAGAGGAACATTCACTGCCACTAAATGTCGCACTAGAGCACCTGCATCTCAGACCAAAACAAGTGGGTGCTACAGCACACCAGACTCCATTGAGAAAAACTGTAATTTTATCTTGCAGATCATTAAATAGACTTCATTCAAACTTGACGGAAACAAAATAAAACTCACCAAAACCGTCTGCCGACACAGGCAGAGGAGGGGGTGTAATGTTATCCTCTGCTCAGGATGCCATTATTCCACTATATCTTTACATAGCAAATAGTTGTTTGCTGCTATATTAATGTTCATCTTAATTAATCTCTTTTACAGAACCTTTAAAGCATGGTTTTTGAGAGTGCTAACGTTTTTTCCATGTTCCACGTCATTTTATTTGACATTTTTATGTAGAAAAGGCTTATTTTGTACATTTTGTATATTTCTTACAATTTGAAACTTGGCACAGTCTGTATAGGTGGAAAGAGTTTGCGAGTACCACCAATAAATAAAAAAAGATATAAACCTCTTTCTTTTTTTATATCTTTCTGCTGTCCTTTCTTTTGTTTTTTCTACTTGGGCCAATTGTCCACCATCACTACAGAGGTGTGTAACGTGAATCAGCAGAACAAAGCAGGTTACACGTCCATCATGCTGGCTGCACTCGCAGCTGTGGAAAGTCCAGAGGACATGAGAGTTGTGGAGCAGCTCTTCACAAAGGGAGATGTCAATGCCAAGGCCAGCCAGGTCAGTCTGTTCACAGGTAGTGGTAGTGGGTGTGATGTCCTGCTGTTTCTCTAAATTGTGTCCATATGTTGCTGTGAGTAAACAGGAGAAAGGAACAAAATACAAACAAAAGTGAAATATAGATGAGGCCTCTAGGTGTAATGAGCAAAATTAGTGATTTGCTCATTTATACATTTTCTATCACTGTAAAGTTATTTTAACGTTATTTTTTACATGCAGGTGTTTTGTTTAAGCCAGTTTTGGTGCAGCTCTTCACAAACAATTTAATTCCAAATGTGGGTATCACTAAAAAATATTTCATATTTCATATTTGTTGGTAACTCTATTTTATAGATCTGTCATTTCCTAATAATTACCTCTGAAGTTTTCTTGGAAAGAACTATGTAATTTGCTGCTAATTATAGGAAAAATATTTACAAAGGAATTTTCTTTTAAAGACGACCTCCATTCAGACCCAAGTTAATGTTAATTCATTATTCATTTACTATTGGTGTTTTTGAATTGTATGCTTGCCTGTAGAGAAATTTCACATTTATGCATGTTCAGCTGACCTGTGCGCTGACAAAAAGACCCAAGGTTATGCAGGCAATTAATTGGAATTGCCGGCATAAATACCTGGTTCTTTCCAGGAACATTTTAGATACTTATTAGGAATTATAATAACTGTAAAATATAACGTTACTGTATTTTTCAGCGGGTGCATGTACTGTATGTGCATATATCTTCAATGAGTGAAGAATGAAGAAAGTGTGATCTGTCTGATTCCACAAACAAGCTATGATTCTATATTTGAAATGTTTGAGATGTGTGGACTCGGCATCATTAACCCTATTTCCTTTGTTTGACCAATACCTCCTCCCATCCAGGCCAGTCAGACAGCTCTGATGCTGGCTGTGAGCCATGGCAGGATGGACATGGTGCAGGCACTCCTGGCACAGGGGGCGGAGGTCAATCTCCAGGATGATGAGGGCTCCACGGCGCTGATGTGTGCAAGCGAGCACGGCCATGCTAACATTGTTAGACTACTGCTTGCACAGCCAGACTGTGATGCCACCCTGACTGACAGTGTATGTGAGTCATTGCTGCTACTCTGTGCAGCTTATGTGAGCCTGGTGGCTTCAAGCTGTGAAGCTGAAACATTTCAACTTTGTCTCACATATTGTATTACAAAAGCAGAGAGTAAATATTAGTTACATTTTTTTAATTAAATATGTCAGGGGATCAAAGAGGTAGAAGTTGTATACAATTAAATATGCACGGTATGCTTTTTTCATCTGTAAATGTACAATAAACAGCAAAACCTCTCATAATGTATATGAGTTTGTGTGTTTACAGGATGAAAGCACAGCCCTGTCCATTGCACTGGAGGCAGGGCATAATGACATTGCAGTGCTCCTTTATGCACATGCCAACTTCTCCAGAGGACAGACAGGGGTATGTGGGTCAACCATTTCACACTAACACTTAAACCAAGTATATATGCGGGTAGTTTTTTTAAAAACTCTTTTATTGTGTTTGTCCCTGTGTATGTGTTTTAACAGGCAGCTGCTCGACACAGTGGCAAGTCTCTCTCCGCCTCTGGTGGTAGAAATATCTTTGAATGAGATGATGCCCCAAAGCTTGAATGGATGCTTCTTGAATCTTATATATGAGGTGATTCAATATCAAAGCCCCCATAACAAAAGGGGGGAATTTTAACAGTGTCAGTTTCAAACTTATAGTTGGATACCAAGTTAGTCAGACTTATTCTTTTAACCAGTTGACAGAATGCTAGTTATTCTCCAATGCCATGCATTCTAGTGCAGCATGTGTACTATATTGTGTGTATTATATTGTAACTCAGCAGGTAATATATGCATGGCAGAGTATATTACTATTCTATGTTCATAAGAGATAATAGTTAATGTTGTATCCTGCAGTCATGCATTATATACTATCACTCAAAAGTTTCTTTAATCATTTTAAATCTCTTTATTATAAATATTTATAATTGCAATATTATATAATTGCAAAAGAAAATACAGTACAGTAGGATCAAACCCAAAGATGTATGAGCAAATATGTATATGAATATCAGATCAGATAAATAGCTACAAAATATGATTAATTATGTTACATATTTTGAAAAAAACCCTTAAAATCTTAAAACTAGGTGACTTATATATCCATATTTTAACTGTAATGTAAAAAAAGTATTTATTTGTATTCATAAGTTGATACTTTTGCCGTATCTGTACTGCTTTACTAGACAAATCATGAAGCATGGAAGCCTATATATTCAAACATTTTGGCATTTTACCAAACACCAAAGCTACCTGCAATTGAACACAACTGCAGTGCTTCTGTTTCTAAGATTCATGGGAAGTGTTGTTGTTGATGACATGTACTGTAAAGGACATGAAGCTAGCTTGGATTTTATACAGATTAAACAAATGAGATATAATGTGTTAAGTAGTGAGCTGTAGAGGTGCTGGTAAGCGGATTTCTTTTTACCTTTGGACAAAGCCGGGCTAGCGGTTTCCATTCTTTATGCTACCTAAGCTAATCGGCCGCTGGCTGTAGCTTCATATTTAATGGACAGATAAGGACAGAGTGGTATCCATCTTCTCATCTAACTCTCTGCAAGAAAGCGAAAAAGTGTAGTTCCCAAAATGTCAAACTAGTCCTTTTAAGTGGTGTCTACATTATAATGGATAGTTTTGACACTGATGAAGACTGGACGGCCCAATGTTTTCTTTTCTGTAACTAAAGTGACTTCTTATCATTGACTGCAATGCTCTCCTGTCATCATAGGTATTAACTGTTTAAGGTACTATTGATAAGATTGATAACGTTCCGTTCCAGTGGTTGCCAGTTCGTTGCACAACCTGTATATTTCATGGTCGAGTGAGACTCAAGACAGACTCAGTCATGTCAAGTGATGAATCTTTCGTGATAGAATAATGAATTAATTTTGCAACATGTAGCTATGTTACTTTGTGCTGTGGTGTTTCATGTAACGTTATCTATGGTAATCATAGGATATGGCTGGCTAGCTTTAAGTAACGTTTAGCTTGTCATAGCTTGTGTCCACTCAATGTCCAATGTTAGCTCCTCAGGGACTGAAGCTTTCTAATTTTGAGAATCTAGCTGGTGACAACGCATTAGTTTTAGGTTGTAAGGACTATGTCTGTTGGTAGTTGTCTTTGATTTTGTTTAAATATGCAGAATTGTAATTTTATGGGTTATTGTTGTTCGGACGATTAAGCTAAGATAGCTAATATGTGCTAACGCCAGTGTCCGTTTTTTCCACACTAACTGGCAACTATACCACGTGATACCAATGTTGTTTTTACTATTGGCTCACAAGCCTTGTTAGAAGCAGGAACCAAACGTCAGACATCTCACACAGAGATAAACAAAACATTCATTTTGAAACCGTCAAAATTTTTGAAATGATTAATTCACAATCATAATTTTATTTTTTATTGGAAAAGTGTTATTTTTCTTTCGCACCTTTCTAAAAGCTCTGTGGATGTTTTTTGGGGTTTTTTTAAATATTCGTCTACATAAAAATGTTATTAATAAAACCTTTAAACATTCCTTTCAATTTAATTTGGAACCATCTTTAATGGTTCATCTGTAAACTTAAAATCCCACAAGTACGGTGGTTATTGTGTTATACATTTACAGTATATTTTTGTTAAGTTAACACATGCTTTATATGGGACACATTTATTATATCCATTTCATGAAGGGACATTAAATGTATGGGAAAAAAAGAATCTCTTTATTATTGTGCTACACTGGGCAATGGTACCTCAAAATTATTTTCTCAAGTTTGTTTCTGCGCCATGTCCCCCTCGACTGTTGGCTACTAATCAAATGAAGCAAAAAAACACCTACAGAAAAGGTACACAGAGACTGATCAGTGCGTAAAAGCTTTTGTGGAGCCTTTTTTTTCCCTTTCCACATTCAACAGGTTTCAGTGGGTGTCTTGGATGAATGTTTTCTCACATTTCTCATATTAAGTAACTCAACCAATTGAAAACCTGTGAGTCATTAACACTTCTTTCCCCCATTTTCAGTCTGGCAGACACCAGTTTGAGTCATCCCTTGACACCGAACTCTCTGTTCTCCTCTAAGACAGAAACTACTCGCCTCCCTCACTGCTCTTTTCCTTCCACCTGTCTTCCTCTGTGTCCATTCTGTCTCCACATGTTTTTTTCAGTGAGCTTTCTTGACTATTTTATAAGGATAGGGATGCAAGATGCCTTAAATTTTAAACATCTTTTCAGAAGACCTGTATAAATGGCTGGCTCATTGTTAATTGGCTTTGTGACCATACAAGGCAAATTGCACAGCTGGGATTACTGAGTATGTTGTAAGTATGCTTAGCTCCATCCATGCTTGCACCACTGCAAACACTAAAATAGAATTAGGTATATAGATAAAGTATAAATTATAATAAATCATAAAATAGCCCAATTTTTGAAGTGTGAAATATACATTTTGACTCATACATATATCATACATATGGTGGATTGTCTGTCTGTCCCTGCACTTTTATTTTCTGCATCTACCCAAATGATTTATATTTTGCCTATTTGCAAAGGTTTGAAAAGTGATGCTTGGGTGTAGAAGACAGAAAGCTTCCTTGAAAAGACAGGGTAGATGTATAAAATTATGTTGTCATCTCTCACAGTACCCCGTCCGCCGCCACCCCCCCACCCCCACCCCCCCACCCCCCCAACCTACCCCTGACGTGTCACTGTGTCCCATTACTGAGAGAGCTTGTGCATGTGTGACTGAGAGCACTGAGTCATTTCCCAGAAACAGTAATAAAATACAATGATATACAAGGTCTACCATCACAATTTGCAGTTGCCATGGTAACAGTCAGCGGTTTTGAGCAAGTGGTTCTTGGGAACGTAATACTGAAATGATATCTCTATTTCACCAGGGTTAGCCAATCCAGTCACTTCACATTTGCATACTCTTTGAGTATAAACAAGCAAAACAATAATGAGGGCTCCATTCTTTTTTCATTTTTTAAAACTAATAAATTTCATATGAAACTGGCATGCAAGGAAAATCAGCAGTCATACTTTCATGCAGATTAATCCCCCTCTACACTGAGCCAAGAAATACTATCAAAAAATAGTGTGCACAGTATCCTGTTTACAGTACAGCATGTTGCATGTTCTTCACATCTGCTCACTAATGATGAATTTGCTGGCTAATGATTTATTATTTCAAGCCAGGTGGTGCACCCTGTCTGTGTTTATGATTAGGGTTCCTGCAGTTAAATATTTGTCTAATTCCTCTGCTCCACAACATGTGCTTTTTACAGCTGTAAATACAAGATACAATGCCTCCTCCTATCATATTCCATTACTGCTTATTGTACGTTAATGTCTAATGACAAATCTTTTTTGTCTTCTATATCATACATATCTACATATATACATATCACATATGTTGGGTGGTCTTTCATGCTCCTTATCTTTGCATTAATTCACCAAAACTATTGAAAATAAAAAACAACATTATTTTTGACTGCAAAAAGGGATGACTAAATGTGATTTCAGTTGGACTTCAAATCATCGTTTTTGAATATGCCACATCATAGAGCTGAAACTGCAATAGGTTTCACATTTATTTTCTCTTCCAATAAATTCCAGTGTACTGTAACCCTGCTGTAAAACCTCCAAAAACATACAGTAAGTTTCAAATTGATATAAGAATTCATTACAGCATATACCTTGTCACCAAACATGTTGATGAAATCATGTTGATCTTAAAAAGTTCAACATTTTAGTTGACGTATCATTTGCTTGATCTTTGTTCAATATGTTTTCAACTAGTAAATGAAGTCTGAAAAGACTTGCCAACATAATGTGAGAGAGGGTTATTAGTGTGAGTGTGGAAGAGGCTTCAGAATGAACTCATTCAACTGGTTTGTTTTTTTTCATGCAGCATCTTACTATGAGCCATTTTGTCCTACATGAAGACACTGTTTTCTGCAAAGGCGGGAACAGTTTTGGTTATTTCACATGAGAGACTTGTTTATGTTTTTGTCAGTGCTCCTCTTGCCGGTTTGAAGTGCGTGGGGCTCAGTTGGAAAAAGGTGATGTGGCATATTTCCAAAAATCACCAATCAGGATTAAGTGACATTTCACTCATGATATGATGACAGTTGTGGGGCTGTTTGCTCATGTTGCCAGGCCACTGTCAGTCAAATGCAATCAAACCACACCCACACAATCCTGATGAAGCAGATCAGCAGAATTTTTGGTGTTAACTCCTAATAAATAATAACCAAGGATTTATAAACTTTATTATAAATTTATTTTTATTATACTATTAATGTTGTGAAGAAATACCTAAGATTTGAAACCAAGTTTTCAGAGGCTTTAAAACCCAAATTCACATTAGCCTTTTAATTATGTAATTTATGATCTTATGTACATAATAGCAATTTGAAATATTGTCATTTAAGTTTTTGTAAACCTTCCTCATATTGGGTTGCAAAAATTACGCAATCAATTCCACGAATTATACCAAATCCACGTCAGTTTTCCCACATAAACAGCTGCAACAAAACATCTCGGTTCCCGCTCAATCTGCCTCTTTAAGGCTGAGCCAACTCGTCTCTGCTTAGCCTTTTGCAATTAGCTAGCTAACCATATATCGCCTATATTATCGCCTATATTTGATTTATCTATCTCGCTATCTCTCTCTCTCTGTTCTTTCCTTCATCATGCTTGTTTGTGCTGCCCCTGGGTGCACATCCACCGGTGAAGATGACAACGTGTCATTCTTTTATTTTTCAACTAAAAGATTGTTGACATAGGCGGAGCCAAGGAGATGTCAGTCATACCGAGGGACATGTCAATCAAAATGTGATCTGCCACGCCTACACAGTCTTGAGAAATGGTCTAAACAGCAAAATGAGCTGTTTTTTGAACTAGGTTTTCTAATCGTTATGAACATTTATTTTCACTCAGATGTTTGTGGATGCTTAAGGAGGCACTCAACTTTAATGTCATATTACTATTTCAAGCAAAATTTCCAGTGGCTTTAATATAGAAAGTTCAGTTATATTTAAACAGTTTTCTGAAAGCATTTTATTTTGGCATAAAGACCTTTAGTCTAGCTACAGTAAGCCTATAAAAGTTAGAAGTACACTGTAAAAGTTAAGTATGACAAATGGCCTTAGCCAGTTGCTAGAAGATCGACTCAGCTGTGTGGTATGAAAGCACTGCTGTGGATTGCCTGTTCAACTTAACTGCATCATGATTTCTCTCTGGTTCCATTGAATTCCAGTCCTGACCACACAAGTCTAGATGGTACAAAAGGGCAGTGCTCTGTCATTATGAGTTTGACCTTATTTGAAGAACAAACAACAGGATCTTTTATTTCTATTCTGTTGTCTTGAGTATCCTTAATTTCGTGTGGTGTGAGTTCTGACATTGTGTGCTGTTTTCCAGCAGTCTTTTGCACATGGGAAAAACAAAGTGATTCACAGAAACCAGATGTGTTTGAATATCAGCCAAAGCTAGGAAGAGTCCAATGTTATTTCTGCAATTGTTACAGCTCAGCAGCTCAGTGTTGCAGAGATATTTTTTCCTTGCTGTCTTGGCACATAAATTAAGTGTAAGCTGGGTCGATATTAAGGCATTAATCACCCTGCTGGAATTCTGGGGCTGCACAAATGCAAGAGCGAAATCTTCAGTCAGACATTGGGGGGACCAAGTTTGGGTGGTAATTGTAAAATAATTTACGTTTTTTTAAGGTTGCAGTAAGGTACTAATGGTCAATGTTGCTGATTTGGTAAATGAAGCTTTGCCTGTTTTGATCTGAGGTATTCTGCCACACCAGCCCGTTCTCTTTCCCAGGGCATCAAATAACGACGTTTTGTCACGCCCCTCCGCGTTGTATACAGACCATGGATGTATAAACAGAACTGGATACAGCGCTGCCGCTCAACCTTGCAGCCAATTTTTTTCCAGTGGTCACGTATTGCAACGAAAAATCCCCCTGTGGCCCAAAAAGCATTTTCCCCATAGGCCACCATTATAAAAGAGATGTCTATAAAACTGTTGACAGGACACCTCAAACTGCAAACAAGGTAAATTATGAATTTTTGATGCATGGAGGTTCTGTATTAGTAAAACTTTCCTAGAGCCGAGAAAAGCTATTTAAAAATCCCTGACGTCATCACAATGTAAAGTATATGGGCCAAGCGGGAACTTGCGGGTGGGGCCAGCAGGCGAAACACTACTGCGCATATTCAGTGGGCCCCATACCCTGGAAGTAAACCCGGAAGCTAGAAAAAAAAAATTGGCTTATGCACCAGGTGAGAATTTCTCATTGGAATAAATAAGCGCCACTTTTGGGTCCGGTATCCAGTTCTAATAATACATCCATGATACAGATGCAGGAGGTGCCCTTTAGTGTTTGTGTTGGATGCACAGGGCTGCCAGAAAGCCTTAAGGAAGTCAGGTGACAGAGTATAAAGAGCAAGAAAGTCCAAGTTTGTATCTCTGCAGACCGGAGACTTTGAGAGGGCTGTAGTAACTGTCAATATTTTTTTTATTTGGCCAATCAGAGGCTTACAATCCACTGTCAGTCAAAAACTAATTTCACCAATATGCCGCCTGAACCAGTTGTTAATCACTTTTTAATTCAGCGAATCACATCACAATATTATAAGGGGGGTGGGACACAAACAACTCACACTCCATCCATCATTTGTTTTGTATGGACAACTTTTCTACTAGCTAGCATGCTAGCTAACGCTGTCTGCTTATTAACTCCTCGATCATAACAGAATATAGTAACTATAACCATTGCTCATTTCAGAAAAGCCACTGCAAGAAAATGTGTTCTTTGTTTTGATTATCAAAGTTTCTGGCTTCCAGCATTAGCTAGCAAGTTTTTATTTTCCCAGGATCGCACCTGGTGGGCCAAGAAGGGTCCAACTGCAGTCCTCCCTCCTGAGGCTTATTACTATAATTTCTGATGGAGGTTAGCATAACGTTAGCTTGCAGTTTACTGCATACAGCCTGTGGTAACTCATTAGCCGCCAGCGTCTAGCTTTTCAACAAATGCTGTTCTGTTCTGTTATGATCAGAAGTTGTCTACTTCCACTATGTTGATTTAAAAACATTGCTGTCTATTGATACTTTGATCCTTTGACTAGAGCTGAAAACTTTGGATCTAAACATTGAGGTAAGTTTGCTTCTTCGTGTCGAACCTCCCTCTTCTCCTATGAGAACGATGATTAGCCGACCTAAAAACTGATTGACAACTGATTCAGGCTGTGCATAGAGAGGGGAAGTGCCACCCTTCCGGTGTCCCCCATGGAACCTTATTTCTGAAAAAATATGTATGGTAGTCAATGGCGAGAGACAACTATAATTTTTTTTATCCCATTTGAATTGTGCCATGAATTACATGTTTGTCAATTTAAAAGATAACAAACAAACAAACACAGGACTTTCACCCAGAAGACCGGGGTTTGTATCTTATGTGAAACCAAAAGTTAATGTTGAGTTATTTAAAGTTTTAAGGTACGTTAAGTCACGTTAAATCACTTACATCACGTGACTTCTTACTACCTAACCAAGTCGTTTTGGAAGGCATCTCCTACAGACACTAAAGGGTAGCATGTGTGTCTGTATGCAATGCACAATCACAAAATGTGGCATTTGACGCCCTGGGAATGAGAATAGGTTTCCCACACCAGAATCAGCAGGTCGGCTCATATACACAGTATGATGCTGGAAGTAGCCAGATGTCTGGCCCCTGTCACACCTGGCACAATCGGTAATTAGGACCATGCGCCAGAGACAATGCGAGCCTGGCGCACACGTTTCAGAGCTGCCACCAGCAAGTGTGCCTTTGAACAACAACATAATAACCTGGTCATGCACAGAGACACAGTTTTGTGACAAATCAACTACCCATACAATTTTTTGAAGACAAGTGAGTAAAAACTTTGGCAGCTTCCTGAGCCATGCACACAGCTGTTGTGTTCACTGTTGCTGGTTGTCATGTACACCAACTAAGCAGGAGGAGTTCAGTGAACACTAAGCATCCAGTGCATTTTAGAATTGATTTAACACCGAATTTTGAGGAGAACTAATAGCTTTCTTTTAGCTTTTCGTGGATCTGATGATGGTGTATGGTCATTACAACTATTGGGGGGTTCCATATTTCACATATTAGCGGGGACGTGACCCCCCTCCCCCGTGGCGATTAGCCTACGCGCTTGCACGAATGTTCTCACACTGTATGAACCATGAATGTCCTTGCTGCAGGTTGGACTCATGTTTCTAACATCACTGCATTAGTTGACATAAAATGGCACGTTCCCTCTGAAATGCAATGCAAAATGTAAAAAAATAAAAATGGACCCGATAACTTTAACAGCAGGGTAGGAAGAGAAAAAAAAATCCCGTCTGGCAGCAGTCGATATTAAAAACATGCAGAGGGAGACAAGCTCGGGGCCTTCCAGAGTCAGGAAAAAGACTTCGGAGAGCTGCAGACAGGAGATGGGTATGGCATTTCTATTTTCCCCCAGCCCATTGATTTGTATATGAAAACATAGCGCTTTTATTCTCCCCCCTTCTGGGCTCTGCTTCTGAGTGATCAGCTGATGAAGAGACTAGCAGCTCGCCGCTATGCTGGCTTGCTAATTCTCTCCCCCACAGCTGCAGCCGATCCTGATAGCCAGCCTGCAGATTGCAGTCAGGTAAATAACCTCCTCCATGTCTTTCTTCTCGGGCTCAGGATTCAGCCAGGCTACATCGCATGGGAAGAGAGGAAGAGATGGATAAAATGAGTGTGTGTGTGTGTGTGTGTGTGTATGTGTGTGCGCGCGCGCGCGGGTGGGAAAGAGAGCGAGTGTCTCTGTGAGTTTATTCGTGTCCGTTTGTGTGAGTGAGAGCAGGGGGGGGGGGAGAGGGAGTGTGTAGGTGTGTGTTGTACCAGATGAGAGGGAATCTTTGCCAGATTAGTCAGGGAAGAGGCAGGCTTGTTAGGAGATAGCACAGGCATGGAGCATCACATGCACACATTGACACCCTTCCAGCGCTCACACATGCACAGTCAATCAGGCAGCTCTCAGCTGCGTTATACATCTTTGAGGATTACCCTCTATCCCTCCAGTATTCCGCTGGAACGATTGCAGCCCCTTAGAGAGAGTAGCGGGGCTTTCAAAGCCTACATTTGAGCCGAGCGATTATGAGCAGGATTTCTATTGTTACCTATCTAGTGTTGTTGTCTCCTCTAACTCAATTATCTGCCATGTCTTTTGGTTCGGAAGTGCAGGCATGCGTTCTGTTTTTTACTGTATCACCATCAGTCCTATTTTATGAGGCTTGGCAATTGTTATTATTGTTTTTCAGTTTTAAATAATTTTGCATGGTTCCTGTTCTTCTGACCAGTGTGTGCAAAATACAGTATTTCAGCATGCTTTCATCTCTGTCCTTGAGAAATACATCTTCACATGCACATGCTGTATTATATGATCTTAATGCTGGTGTGTGTAGCCTACTGAGCATGTATGATTGATGCATCAATATTCTGTTCGGATTGGACAGCATGCCTTCTCTATTTCCTCCCTCTTCTTAGCCAGGGTGCTGCTGGAGCTGCTCTTGCTGCATGCATACTCATGTTTCTGGCCTCTAATTGCCTTTGTGGAAAATACAGTGGTTGCAGCAGATATTCGAAAGGGAGCGATGAAATGGTTGAAAATAACTCAGCATGCAGCAAGCACCCTTGTCGAACACCACACACCTAAGATCATGTTTCTATCTCAAATTTATGTATGAACCAGGAAAACATGGGTTAATATTTATTGCATTATTAGCATTTTTAGACTCTGTGCTTTGGTATAACATGGCTTCTTCAAATGTATTCACATTCATTGTGCATTTAAAAAAAAATCTGTCTCCCCTTGATAATCATCTGACATCAAAGACTCCAGATAAAATAATAAGTCCTAAATTTGCAGAGACAGCACAGCAGTTGGGTCGCTCCAATCCATGCCAATTCAGATGCTATTGTAATAAATAAATAAAGTCTCTTTCATTTGAATACAAAACCATACTCTGTAATTCTGAATGCTTAAACTCCAGCTAGTACTGCTAATTAGCTGGAGTTAACTAGCTTAATTTGAGGGTTTTAGACTTAGACTCTAAAAGCTTAGTGTCTGAAGTGCTTCAGATTTCTGTCTTTGTGGCAAGTGGATGTTTGAAAACATATACTGGGTGTAGCAGTTTCTGAGCATCCCAATTGTCACATAAACGTCAGAGGAAGAGTTCAAATTAATGAGAATGGAAGAGTTTTGAATGGAAATCGGTCACAGTTCTTCTTTCCTCCCATTCCCCAGTTGTTGTTGTCCTTGTAATGCTGAGGTATGAACTGAACAACAAAAGGAGAATGTGACAGGCTTTGTGTGTACAATATATACAGTACATGTTTTTATACTACAATGTTTCATTCGCTGTACTCTACCCCTATAAGTTTGTTTGAGTTTGTTAGATGTCCCCACTCATCGCTCCCTCTTCCTGCAGCCTGAGGCACGAGAGAACGGTTCCCTGGAGGAGATGGAAGAGGACATCAGTCTGAAGAAGCGTAAAAGCGATCATCATGGGGAGAAAGACCTGCAGTCTGGGCAGGAAACTGGCGAAAAGGTCAAAAGGAAGCGAGGACGCCCACCAGCTGAGAAACTGCCCCCAAATCCACCTGAACTCACCAGAACACTGAGCACACTGGTAGATATGGTTATCAACTACAAGGACGGGTGAGGGCGCTCATTTATTTATGGACTCTGTCATGACACTGTGATGCAACTATATTAATTGTTGGTCATGAACTAGCTGAGGAAAAAACTGTTCTGCCTGCACAAAAATCTATAAAAATTGATGTTTACGGAAGCCCAGGGTGCTTGTTACCAATTCTTTAGGAATGTTATTAACACAAACTCACAACATAATGATCACATTATGTGAAGATATCAACTAACTCCTTATGAATTAATTATTCCATTATCCCAAAATTCTGAAGAAAAGTACAGTTATATGTTTCATGGTTATATTTATTTTTTAAGCCCTTTAATCCCAACAAAACAAGTCAGTTATATAGTTACCTCAAAATGTCCAATATTTATTAAAAACATTTTTTTTAGCAAATAGTCTGTGGTGGGATATTAAGAAGAGTCCACAGCCATGCTAGCTTTGGGCACATTGCTGCTTTGAGCTAAATGCTAAATGCTAACCTGAGCATGCTAACATGCTCACATTGACAATGCTAACATAATGGATAATGTTCACCATCTTAGATTAGCATGTTAGCATGCTAACATTTGCTAATTAGTACTAAAAACAAAGCACAGCTGAGGCTGATGAGAATGTCATTAGTTTTCCAGGTATTTGTATCAATAGTGTGTCGAATAAAACAAACAAAAACAAACTGGTGTGTTCTGACAGAAGTCAAAGCAAATTGCGTAATTTGCACGAATTTGACCACAGGAATGTTTGTGCAGTCCGTGTTGATTCACAGCAAACATCCAATGTACCATCTGTACAGACGAATGATGTAACTTTTTGTTCAAGGTGAAGATATGAATGTTGTTTGCATTAATTCTGCCAGGCTATGCAACATCAATGTAGTAATCTAGTTGGGAGTGTGGCAACTTTGTCATTTAGAGATAAGAAGATATTTAACAGGTGATTGTGAGAAAACAATATTTGATAACTGCAGATAACGATGTGATTGAATTATTATCTTGGAATAACAGCCTTAAAATGGAAAAGCACCACAAAATTGGAATTTGTTATCTCAAGATAATGAGATAAGTCATGATCTCAGTGTAAAAAACATCATTTCTAACCATGGCCATTCTGGACATAAATGTCAATCATATACTGACATGTTGATCAACAGTTTCTTGATAAAATGAGATTACCTGAACTATCACATTGTGCTTCCAGGTTGGGTCGACAGATCAGTAAAGGCTTTGTGCAGCTTCCCTCTAAGAAGGAGGTACCTGAATACTACGAGCTGATCCGAAAGCCTGTCGACTTCAGAAGGATCAGGGTACTTGTCACTGAACACCCTCAGAACTCACATACAGATATCATTGTTATCTTATCTGCTGAAAGAAACTCAAATAAACGGAGATGAAACTCCAACAGATACATAACACATTAAAAGACACATGAGTGACTGTAATGAATATCCAAACAACTCTTTTAGTAAATACTGATTTGAGAAATTATATAATTAGTGCTTAGGTACAGTGTGGTGCCAAATAGAATATATAAATCTGAAATGTATATCAGTTAACAAATAACTACAGTTAGCACTGAAACTTTGATGTATTTTTCATATATTACATATTATTTCTGGGAATTGCCAACTTTGAATTATCCAAATTTTAAATATCATACATATTTTATTTTAGCTCTAGGTGTTAAGTAAATATATGAAACAGGACTGATTAAGAGCTACGCTAGCGGCTCTATGAGGCTGTAGGCACAGTAGTGGTTTGAGCTTATTGCTAATAATGACAATACTAACATGGTGATGTTTAGCATATATAATGTTTACCATCTTCATAATTGTATTTTAGTGTTTAGCATGCTAACATTTCCTGATTAGCACTAAACACAAAGTACAGCTGAGAATGATGGGAATGTCATTAATTTTACAGGTAGTTGGTCATAAACCAAAGTATTAGACAAATCAAATTTTGATCTGATGATGCTGCTAGCTGAAATATCATGGACGTTATGACAATTCATCCTGAGGGGACATGAATGTGTGTACCAAATTTCATGGAAATTCATCCAATAGCAGTCAAGACATTTTACTCAAAACAACAAATGTCCTTATGGTGGTGCTGAAGGAAAATTCAGGGGATCACCAAAATCATTAAAATTCATGCTCTGGGAACCATGAATGTTGTACCACATTTCATGGCAATCCATCAAATAGTTGTTGAGAAATGTCAGTCTGGACCCAAGGTTTGGACAGACCAACCTACCAACATTGCCATCCATAGAGGCATGCCGTTAGCATGGCTAGGAAAGAAAACTGCATCTTCATTTCTTGATAGAAACGGTAAAAATAATGTATCTTAGCCATAAAACTTAGCCACAAACACAGGTAAGGCTTCATTTAACAAGCTTGTTAGTTACAGAAAATTTGAGCTGTAAGGTTGGGATTCAGTAGCACATTGAAGGGTCTGAAAAACAGAAGAGAAAATAAATGTATCAAATCATCTACTCACTCATACAGGCCGTCACTCGGTAAAATGTGTATGTGTGATTAGAAGTGGTCTTAAATCACACACTCACCCCAGCAACAAGCCTTTATCCTAATTAAGGGGGAGTTCACACATGAATGATCAAACAAAGTGACAAAGGCAATATGGTGTTCTTCTATATTCGTATTATTGTCAACAAAGACCAAAACCAACAATGTATTAGTCCATCTCTCAGTACTTTCTCTCTTACAACTATATAGTTTCATTTTTTAACAAGGATGGCGTATATACTGTATTTATTGGGGACTATTTTCAGTGGCGGATTAACACATATTGGGGCAGCAGGACGGTGTATGTGGGATTGACTCAAACTTGTTGGTTTCGGTCTTTTCATAGAATTTGTTGACAATAATAAAACAAAATACCATCAGACGTGTCCTCCAGATTATTATTATTACACTCACTATGTACTAATAAGCCCAAAGTGGCTCCTACTGTCACAATGTGAGACCAAACATATCAGATTTCACATTAAACAATAAATCAGAAGTGGAATTCTTGATAAAATCATTAGATTTAAAATGATCTGACTTCTCTAATGAGCTGAACAATGACTTGCCTTATTTTACATGACTCCACTTTGTGTGCTCTGCTCTAAACAATGTAACTTGAGACTTGACTTGATACTTAAAAGGTTAAAAGAATAGTTCAACGTTTTGGGAAATACCCTTATTTGCTTTCTTACTGAGATGCAGCTAAAGTGAGCAGGCAATTAGCTAAACTTAGCAGTCCAGAAGCAGGGAGAAACAGCTAGCCTTCCTAGAGTCTTGCCTGCACTCTGACTTTTCCTGGCTATCAGTGGAGACTCCAGGAAGTCATTGGGCCCGGCCAAGTAATAGTGCTAGCACATAACTCCCCTTAAAACCCAGAATTTCATCTTTTTAATAATGTGTTAATAAGTGAGCTTTAGTAACACATTATTAATCTTTGTTTGTTTAATCCGTGACCTTTAGAGGTACAGGTAGGCAGATTTCTTTCACCTTTGGGCAGAGCGAGGCTAACTGTTTCCCCCTGTTTCCAGTCTTGCCAGCTTAATACTTAGTGTACAGGCATGAGTGTGGTACTGATCCTCTCATCTAATTTTCAGCAAGAAAGCAAATAAGGCCTATTTCTCAAAATGTTAAAGAAACTCAGTTATTGTGAGACGTCTGGGTTTGTATTATTGTGTTTTGGGAATGTATTTTTAGTTTTTTCTTATAAGAATACCCTCTTTTCTTAAATGCTTAATGATAGATGATTATTTTTTGCAATAGTCACACTGAGGTTTTGATACTGACCCTCTGCTTCACAGGAACGTGTGCGTAATCACAAGTACAGAAGTGTGGGGGATTTGGAAAAGGATATTTTCCTCCTGTGTCACAATGCTCAGACTTATAACCTGGAGGGATCTCAGGTGAACCCCAAGGAATTCTTTCATTTGAAAACAAAACAATTATTTTTCACAGTCTCCATTCTATTGTTGTCGTAAATGGGTTTGGCTCTTGATATGGTGAAGGAACAACCCATATTCTGTTTATATGTGTGTATGTGTGTGTGTTTCTGCATTTGTGTGTTGCATGTGTCTCTTGTTTGCCACTGCAGATCTATGAAGACTCAATTGTCATTAAGTCTGTTTTCGAGAGCGCGAGACAGAGAATTGTCACAGACGAGGAACAGAAAGAGACAGTTAGCGCCAGTCACAGCGATAATGGCGGTGGAGCTGAAGACCAATTTGTTCCATCAGCAGGTGAGGGTTAAAACACAAACTTCAGAAGGGTTGTTGTTTTTACAAGTGACCAAATGAAACCAAAAAGAAGCTGAGGACAAACATTCTGTGGTTAAAAAATTGTAGTCTTTAAAAGTATTGTTTGCTGGTCATTCTTACATTTAACAACTTGGCTTTTGAACTACAGGAGCATTTGAAAATTGCAAATACAATGTTTTTGTATTAGACTCATCCTACTTTCTCTTTTTGTAACCAACCAGTGAAGCCATTACCAGTCCAGCTAAAGAAGGGGAACAAGGAGGAGAGAAGCAGAAATACCATGGCCAAGAGGCTCCACAGTGATTTAGACAGTGATGAGGATCTAGAGGATAACACCACAAAAGATGAAGGTTGAACTGAAGGACCCTCAGTTTTTTTGTATTCTGGTTCATGTCAATTCTCTGCCACATCCCTTTTCATTAGTTTCTTCATTTTCTAAGCAAAAGAAAGGTCTTTGAAAATTGAATGGGAAAGACCATTCAATGAGAGGCACTTATGGAACAATGCTTCAATATACGTCTTGCTGTACATGCTGTTCTTTTAGTTTAGCTGGTCTTTTACAATCTTTTACGTTTTATCTGCCTTAGTCCCTGTGATTGCTTCTGCAAATATTATGTAAAACACCAGTTTCACTGACTGTTTTTAATCCATATATTTGATTGTATAAAATGCCTTCATATGTTTTGGAGCATGATATGTGTATCTGTCCTGAAGCTGGCTCCTCCAGAGCAGCACTTGCTGATGACAATGTTGATGTGTTCAGGGCTAGAAAATTGAAGCACACAGGAAGGTATTTTTAAAGAAAAAAAGAACAAATGAACACTGTAAGTTTGTTTAAAATCTCTGAATGTGATTTTAGAGATGATTCAACTTTGATAAAAACCACAGTGGAAGTATAAGGGTCAAAGAGACTTTATAAAAACTAGTACTGATAGTAGTACTTTTGTCTGTTTCTGATACTTGATGGAATAAGTTTGGGTCTAATCAAGGGTACTCAAGTTGAACATTTGTATCCCTTGTGCTACAGCATATTCACATATTGTACAGTTTGTGTGAAAAGTAAGTAAAAAAATTTCTTTTCATTTACTCTCCTGGCTGTTGGGGAGGATGGAAGACATCATTGTTAAGACAATCCCTGGAAACATGTATCACTTAAACACTTGTGAAATAAATTTTACCAAAAAGTCCCACTGGTTGGTGATTATTATCATTATTAATAGTAGTAGTAGAAGTCGTAGTCATGCAGTCATGCGTAAATCACATCAGATCATGGAAGTGGTCAAAAGGATTAAAAAATGGTTCGGCAGGTTTGAATTTAAATATAGTAATTATTCAGTAACATACAGCAAATGTAACCTCCACATTAAGGCAGGAGGTACTATCAGAGTCAGCATTATTCCCTTTAGAGTGTAAATACTGTATGGGATATGCATTTTTGACAATATGCCAATAGGTGGTGCAAGAGAACTGTTTGATTGTGTCAGTATTTCTGGTTGCCACAAGTGTTTCTTAAGCACATGCTTGTGTAAAAGTGTCACCTTTTCATTTCATTAATTATCTTGACCCAGTTGTTTTCAGCATTTCTTTACCTTATTATCACTATATTAAATGCAGTAATTAATAAGAATATTACATGTTTTGTACAGCTCATGCAGATGAAAGGTCACACCAAACCCTGGGCCGTAACACAAACTATTATTTCCACAAATGATGTACAAAATGCAAGTGATGTCATAACACTTCTAACACTTGTAATTTTTATCACCACTACTGTGTGACCATATATATATAGACTATATGTGTTTCCAGGTACTTGTGAGATGATTAATGGGAGAGGAAAGAAGAAAAAAAAGTTCCGATACACAAATCTGTTTTCACTTCTGGACTTTTCTCTCTCAAAACTATCTCTTATCTTGAATTTTTCTGTGAAATATCATTTTACCTCTTTTGGCCTCAAACTGTTTTAAATGAAACCTTGTGAAAAGGTTAGAGGGGAAATGTCAACAACTCACAGTCATCTCACAAGTATGGTGGTCAGAGCGTGCTTGCAACTGTGTGAGCAGATTTTTGTAGCACAGTAAAATGAATGGAACCCAATGGTTGCCTGAGAGACAAGACCCAAAAAATGATTGTTGGTTATGTTTTGGAGAATGTTTTGCATTGAAGAATGTGCAACTTATCAATGGCCTAAATATGCAAGGTGTAGAACATGTCTTGTTACAATGCCATTTTTACCAGGACAGAACCAAAACAACCATATTACCTGAATTAAAAAATGTTTCATATTTTCTTTGTAACCACAGTTATCAAACAAGGCAGATGGGAAGGGGTCACATAGGCCACCTCAACCAAAGATCAATGCAATGAAATACAATAAATATATAAAGATCCATATCTCAGTGGAATAGTCTGCCATACTTTATATACCAAGAATCTAGTTTTAAAAAAAAGCAACAGAAGAGGTTATTCCTGAAGGTAGGCATGCAAAATAAATAAGCAAAATATGTTTTAACTCTTCTTTCTTGCAGTGTAGATGTTCCGGTATAGATTGAGATTTACTTTTAGCCACGCTATGGACCAAAGCCCACCACTTAGGTCCAGACTGAAATTGTTCAACAAATGTTACATGGATGGCCTAATAACTTTGGTGATCTGGTGACTTTTCCTCTATGGTTGACACTTTTGGTTTTCAGTGAAATTACTCAACAATTGTTGGATGGATGGAAGTTTTCAGTTATCAAGTGAAATATCTCACCATCTACTGAATGGACTTACACAAACAATTGTGCAGACATGCATGGTTCCCATAGGATGAAACCTCCTGACTTTGGTGATACCCTGACTTTTCCTTTTCGCCACCATGGGGTTTACATTTCTGGTTCTGAGTGAAATGTCTATTAGATGGATTGCCATGAAATCGGTCCAGACTTTGAGGTTCCCCTAAGCTGATCCCCTGACTCTTCATCTAGCGTCATCATCTGGTCAAAATTTCAATTTGTCCAATACTTTGAGTTATGCTCAGATACCTGCAGCCTCAGCTGTACTTTGTTTTTGGTGCTGATTAACAAATGTTAGCAACTAAGATGAACATGAACATCTGTTCCGTCAGATATGTGTGAGACGGATGACACAGCTCAAATGCTTGAGCTTTATTTACGATTACCCAAATAAACAATAAATAGAGTCTTTGTTTTCCTCAGTGATAATATTTTTATCTGAATTGCTACCCAGCTGTTCTCTGTATATCTATATTCAAGTCCCACATCAATCACCAGAAAGCTGAATGAGAATATTACTCAACACGTCTCAGTGTTCCCGGTCCAATATAAAGTGTAGCGTGATCAACGCTACAAAAATGTCTATCATCTTTTTCAGTCAAAATACATTTTCTGCAGTGTTCCCCAGGTAAAAAACTAAAACTAAATAAATCAATTTACAGTACTGAGATATTCTCTTTAACATTTAATGAAGTGCAGATTGTCAGAAGTAAAAAGCTCCTCACAGATGTTTAGAGATTAACAATGTCCTTAGTGTGGGGCAGCTAAAAGGCGTGGGCTCTTGCTGTAAATAGCTCTGGGGAACAAGTGGCACGTATGTCTTCCTAATGAAAATCTCACATAAAATTCATCTCACATTAACCTAATGGAAGAGCAGGGCTAGAGATATTACTGAAGGTAGACGCCCTAATGGCTTTTGGAGATTAGTGGGCCCAGAAGGTGACTTTAATCCGTTGAGAAGACAATCCATTTTCTTTTTACCCATAGGACACAGATTTAATGGATAGTTAGTGTGGTCCACATTTTCCTAATCACCTGTAATATCAGTTGATCACCTTTGACCTTATTGCTCTTTCACTGTCAGTCTTGGTAGGAAAATGTCAACACCAACATTTATCTTTGATGTTAAGTCTCATTTGCCAGACATATTGGGCCATTTTGAATTTCTCATCATTAGTATGACATTTTACATTCATTTTGCCTTAGTAGTCCCTCCCTGGGGACGACTGCCAGCTATTTTTGAAAAACCTACAAAAGTTGGTCACATATTTTTCTCTGTCATAGGAGGCCCAAGTATTGAACACCAAGTTTCCAAGTCACTAACCCAGACTGTCAGAGTGCTGACAAGTTGGTTAAGACAGAACAGTAAAACACATCAGCTGTCTTCTGTCACAGTACATGTACAATTTGTGTGACAGAACTGCTGTATCAAGAAAGAGGTACATTATTGGGTACAGCAGCTTGAGGAATAGTGACCTAAATGTAAAAATCAATAATTCAATTATTGCATTTCCTCTGCCGGTGTTAGTGTTCTCTGCTTCACTTAGTACATACAATACAGTACGTCAATAACCATTATGATCTTGGTGACAACTTGACTTTGCATTGTGCTTTGCCAAATAGAGAGACAGGTTTTCAGTGACACTTGAGGAATTTTATGTTCGTCATAGTGGAAACAAGATATTCTGAAGTCTGAGGTGGTAACTTTCTGATTTAACTATATCGTTAGGCACTATTGACTCAGTGTAGTTGTTTGAGGTGTGCTGCGTCTGTATATAACTGGATTGCTGATGAAGATTCTAGATTCTAGGTTTTATTGGCATGGGAAACAGATGTTAACATTGCCAAAGCATGTGTGAAATAAAAACATAGAACAGAAAAAATGTGTTATTGGAATACATACAGATGAGTAAAATAATATAGTAGTAATAATAATAAGTATTATAATAATAATAAAAATAATAAATATTGACTTGCAGTTAAAAATACAAATACAAGTAAGTGAAAACTACATAAACATCGCAACATATTTTTGTATGTATGTGTGTGTGTGTGTGTGTCTAGGTCAGTCACTGTCCCTCAGGTTGTGGCATGTTGATACATATTGGGCAGCAAGATATGCCCTGTCTCCTGCTCCTAGGAGTATTTTTAATTTTCAGAGGTCATTTAGCTCTTTGAAATCTGAGATTACAAAATTGAACTTGTTAAAGAAAATGTTTCTTATTTTATTGAATGGTGTCCATTGTAGGAGGAAGTGCAACTCTGTCTCAACCTCACCTGTCGAACAGTGACCACATCTGTTTTCTTTTGGTTGCCATGATTTTTTGTCTTCCTTTTTCGATTGTCTGTTTGACAGTAGAGAGATATTCTGACAATTCATAATCTCTTTTTAGGGCCAGATAACCTTCTGATCTACTTTGGCTTGTAGTTTCTTCTTTCCAGTAGGTTTCTTTACATTGCATTATAATTTGGTTTACCCTGATTGGTATTTGGAAAGCAGTGTTGTTGTGAGATTGGTCAGAGTGTGTCTGAGAGGGGGCACCGACTGACGTAGGGTACTCTTTTCTGGGCTCATCTCTTGGGTTTGGAGGGCTTTGGAATGGAGGGTGTCTAGGGGGCTGGATTTAAGGTGATTAAAAAATTTGAGCGCTCTCTTTTGAATGTTAATTATCAGTGGGTATCTGTCTAATTGCTCTACATGCATTTGTTGGTGTTTTTCTGTGTAAGTGTAAAATGTTTCTGCAGAATTCTGTTGGATGTTTCTCCCAATGGGTATAGCTATGATGACTGAGAAACTCTTCAAGTTTCATGTGGGTATAATTTCATTGTACCTAGTGCGTAAGGCTGGGTTGTTTTGTTGGCAATGGTTTTCATTTGCTATTTTTCTCAGGTCTTTTCTGATGGTCTTGCATTCTTGATCAAACCATTTGTCAGCATTTTGCTTTTTAACAGGTTCCCTTTTATGTTTTATAAGGTTAGCTTTAATAGCTTCCTTATGAAATATCATGTTGATATCATCAATGGCCTTTTTTACACCATCTCTGGTAGGGAAATATTGATTCTGCTTATATACTGATATGTCATTCATCAGATCAGATAAGTTCAAGGCCATGATAAATTTCTCTCCACTGTCTTGGGCCCATCTATAAGTAGAATTTAATTTATACAGCTTTCTGGGTTTCCTTTTTGTGTCACTCATTTGACCTGAGAGTTTAAAGAACACATTTATTTGGTTGTGGTCTGAAAGAGGTGATTGATGTCTGACAGTGAATGCATTGATAGTGGAGGGATCCATGTCAGTGATTGCATAGTCTACTACACTAGACCCAAGAGCTGAGGAGTATGTGAATCTCTCTAAAGAGCCCCCTCTGAACCATTATCTATGTACATCCCACTTTGTTTTATTTCAGAGTCAAGGTTGTTCCTGAGGGGTGATGGTTGGTGTGGTAAACAGAGAAGACTGACCAAACACATAGTTGTTGCCATGTGGGTCAATGAAATCAGGTCAGATTCCTGTTTGTCCATTAAAATCTCCAGTTAGAAGTATGTTTCCCTGGGCCTGGAAATGGGTGATTTCTGAGTGGAGAGTTTCATAAATGTCTTCTTCAAAACAAGGACAATCTACTAGGCGTATATACTGTAAATAGCACAGATATGTAGGTCTCTATCAGTTATGCCCAGGCTTTGATCTAATCTTAAGCAAATGTGTGATTTACCCTGTTTAACTGGTGAGATCTGATAGTAAAGATCTTTATACCACATCAAGATCCCCCCTGATGTTCTGCCCTTGTGTATGTTTTTTAATTTTATAGAGGGCACCATGACTTCATTATAGCCTAGAGGACAGTGAGTGAGCAGATCATTTTGACACCACGTTTGTGTTAACAATTACATCAACATCTTTGATAGCTTTCATGAATTCAGGGTTTTAACTCTTCAGCTCAAAGGTTGAGGAGTGGAGACCCTGAATATTCCAGAAGCTTTATATAAAATGAACACATTAAAACAATCAAAATGAACATGTATAGTGAGACAAATATAAAAACACCTACAACTATCTATACATTTACAATACTGAATAATAATTTTACATGGATTACATGAGGAGGGGTGTCTGTCCTAGGCAGCAGGGTGGAGACCACAATGCAGGTGTCAGGGAATCACTGGCCATCTCCTGCTCCTCACTGTCTCAGCAGTGTCTTTATGAAGGCTGTGTAGGTAATTTGTTCCTGTGTGGGTTACCAGGCATTGAGGGCTCTTGAGGGTTTCCTTTTTCAAAAGCTTCATTGCCTAACCTGTGGTGTGGCAGCTTCTAGATAGCACTTTCTTACCAGGAAAAAGCTTGTTTGTGTTCAGGAATTTCCCATTAGAGTCAGCCAGCAGGACCACTTGTGGGGCTTCCTCTTCCAGTTGAGCGGAGGGAAACTTGGATGGGCAGAGCTGGCTGTTGACAGCTGGCTGTGTGGATGTATCAGCAGGTGCCAGGGTGTTGATGGGCTGAGTGCAGAGCAGAGAGGGTGAGAGAGACAAGGCAGGGGTTTGGAACAAGCTCCTTTCTCTATTCTCAGCACTCCTTCTCTTTGGCTAACTGAACATGGAGTACACTGTTATCCTGTTTGAGTGCCTCTAGACTTCCTCTGAGGTCAGATGCCAAGGCATGTCTGTCTCTCTTAAGCTGCTGGAGCTCCTCTTTAGGCTGTTGTAAAGTGTTGTCTGGGTGGTCAGACAATCTGGCTTGGGTCAGCTCTTTGAATTCAGGAACGTCCAGCTCCAGCAGGGCCACACTCTCCTTCAGCTGGTTGGTGGAGCTAGCAGATGTGGGAGGAGCAGAGATGGATAAGGTGGTGAGGTTCCCTAATGGGTTCTCATCATCTTCATTGTCAGAGGGGACACTGATCCTCTTGGTGTCCACCTCAGCTTTCAACAGAGGAAATTACTACAGGTGTCTTCATTCCCTTGGAACATGACCTTTCCTTTGGTGTAGTATGTGATGGTAAGCAGAGGGTCATCCTTGTCAAGGTGTTCATCTTTACAGATCTTTAATCTGCCTCCTGAGCTGATGCCCTCACTGGATACATATGCAGAATTGCTGCACAGAGTATCTTTCCAGATTTAGAATAGAAATAAAAGAATATGAGGTTGTTCTTCTTCCTTCCTTCTATTTGTTGGGCGTAGTCACTGACGAGGACCTCTGGGTTTTCACAGAGTGTCTTCTCCTTGTGTTTCTCCCTAGCTGTTCCACTCTTACATTTAGCAGGGTACTGAATCTCCTTGCTCTCTACTCTGAGAGCTGTGCTGTGCTGCCTTCTGATTGGTTTCCATGGCAACGACCTGTTTACTTACCAAAGGGAGCTAGGCTAGCTTTTCTAGCCTACAAACACTGGCAAAAAAAAAACAAAAAACTGATATATTATTGTTACCAACAAGGATCCTTTAATTTTTCTTCTTGTCTTTATTAAGTAATTCTTCTGTTTGCTTCTTTAGTGCAGTTTCTCCTTTGAAATGTTGGTAATAGTAGCAGATAGCAGTTAACAGTTGCTAGCTAGCTTGACAGTTAGCCAGTTTTTTTAATTTAAAAAATACATTCTGAGATGATATTTCCTCTTCCTTATCATTACAAGAATGAGATGCCGTCGGAATAGACCAGAACAGGAGCTCAGATCTGCAGCCTACATCCAAGCTCACCATGTCATGAAGCTCTCTACAGATTTGGAGGTCGAGAAGCCTGATATAAAGGAGTGACCCTGGGGAATGATGCACATATCAAAATTAAGATGCCTGAGCAAAGAAGTAATTCTCTTTTGAACTGCTACTGCCTCCTGCGCAATTTCATGACCTCTCTAATGCAACAAAATTTTTCAAGAGGCAGGGAGGAATGCATCAAGTTGCTATCTAAGGTGATGCCTAGAAATTCTATAGCCTTGAGTGGGCCTGACGTTTTTTCTTCTGATAGAGGAATGCCCAATTTTCACAAAGTTTGAGAGCAGTGATGCATCGATCTGGTTTTGAATTTGGATTGTCCACTGTCAGAAAATCATCTGTTAGGATTTGGCTCCTTAGATTGTGAGAGATTGCAGCAGCAGGAGGAAGAATGGAACTACGGTGGAGGCTGAGACTGCACCCAGCGATCTCTGCGGGACTGTGATGCCATCAATGTTTGCTAGAGTAACATCATCGTTCAGCATCACAGGCGCCGGATGGGTCAAAAATGGGACGGCTGTGCCCTGAAAAACTGGCTTGTTGAAGGTGCCGAACCAGACTCCAGAGCTTGAATTCTGGAGTTCATGCTGGCGAGCGATGTCTGACATGACGGGCAGCAGGGTAAATTTAAGCACGTACACTGTTAGTCTGGTCTTTCTCATGGGGTAGCTTGCAAAGCGGCTTGCAGAGGAAGCAGCAAGGGTAGGCAGGCTAAATCATCTCAAATAAGGCGTCTCATATGAGATTTGCCAATTGAATGCGTAGAAGGGAATCAGCTAAGCCATCAGCTGGTGGGCTGGCTTAAGATTGGCTCCTGTCAGCTGATGTAGCTGGGATTGTGAGCTGAGCTTCACATTGTGGCCTGCCTGAACTAACACTATGCTCAATATTATAAACATATATTTATGTGTATGAAAACAGACAAGTTTACATATAAAAACTACCATATGCATTCACATACCTGCAGACTTTTATCTTCTGAGGAACATTTTTCATGTTTCCTTACATCCTTCTTGTGGTAATTGATAAAGAAACCTGTTCAGTGGAATCTATTTGCAAATTAGCTAAGAATCAAAAATAAAAACACAGCAAATCTCATCAAGATTATCAGAAAAATAGATCAAGTATGCGCTGAATAAATTTGCACTTCATGGCTCTAACAGTGAGGTATTCTTCTTTTCCATCAATCCCTGAGGCTGGTTATTTGGCTACTCTCTGTAGTATCATTGAGAGTGCTTTCATAACTGTCACACATGTATATATTGTTAACATATATTTATCAGCAAGTATTCCTGTCCCCAGAGCTGCAGAGTCTGGATCTGTGATTGTGGGCCACCTGCTGCCCCTGTGTTCCTGCTGCTACAATTTTTATTATTAGTCTTATTACTATTATTATCATTATTATTCCCATCACTATCATTCCTATTATTATTACTTTATTAATATTAACATTACCACTACCATTACATTATTTTTATTTAAAAATCCCCCCCAACCCAAATGGCAGTGGCAGATGGTCACCCACCCTGAGTCTTGTTCTACCACTGTCACCAAGTGCTTGTTCATGGTGGGATTTGTTGGGTCTCTGTAAATAATAGAGTACGGTCTAGACCTGCTCTATACGAAAAATGCAATGAGATAACTTATGTTATGAATTGGCACTATATAAATAAAATTGAATTGAATTGAATTAACAATGTGTGCTGCTGTTTAAACAATGAGTTGCTTTGAGAAACATGGTGAAGAATCTTAACACACATAATCTATTAAAGCATGCACAAGTACCACTGCAGCACACAAAAAAGAGACCACAAGTAACATTACTCACACCTTCATTAATATAACACATTCCACAACATAATACTTATTTAGCAGCAGGTTATTAGAGAGAGCAAGGATTACATATATCATTATCATGATTTATCAAATTATTAAAGATGTTAAAGATGCCATATGGAGTTTTCTTGTAAATAAACAAAAGTAATGTTCAGTGTCTCTCACCAAAATGCACTGTGTGTATCCTTGAGGTCTAACAAACTTGTTCCTTCCTTCTAAAACATGTACAAATCCGATTTTTTAAATATCTTAAAGGGACAGTTCACCCCAAAATCAAAAATACATATTTTTCTTCAGGTAAGAAGTGCCAAAAAAGAAAATAGTTCCTACATGAAACTGTGGGTTATCTGTGGATCATCTTGAGTAACTGGGTCATGATTTTTGGAAAGAGACATTGCTGTTGAGTTTTTCAAATATATATTTTCTGGCGCTTCAAGCACCACAAGCCGAGTGCCATATACTCCCATTATATTAAAAAAAATGCAGACATCTCTACGGCTGATATCTCCAAAACTCTGCAACTCACACCAAAACAATCTAGATGGATAAATAGCACTACAGGTAAGAGGAAAAATATGTATTTTTGATTTACTACCACCAACTGTTCAGAACAGTTCAGAATCAGCAGACCAGTGTGAAAACAATGGCAGGAATGTGTATCACATCACATGCATGTGTATCCTTGTGCATGATACAAGGAAGAGGGACCCACTCTTAAAAACATTACTCCATAGTGCTACTAGTGGTCAAAAACTCCACAGGGTATCTTTAAGATTTTGGTACAAACACGTCATGTATGTAGCTTGCCAAATATTGACCACAAAAAAGTGAATTGACAATTATTTTAGCAATAATAGTACACAATAATAACAAATATAAATACAGAAATTATTTTATAGAATTATTTTTTTTTACAATCATAATGAATATCTATCAAATATATGCACTCTTAACTGTTCACGTTATCCTGCTCCAGTATCAGCATCAGCACTGTTCAATAACACATAACATGTTGTGGTAACAATGAGGTTTCAAATGTAATTGCATGTGGAAAAAGGATACATCAATGCTGTATTTTCTTGACACAGCTTTTTGGCAACAGCAAAATAACACATTATTACATGTGAATACTGGGCCTGCTCACAGCCATATAGATACTCCAAAGTCAGGTTCTCACACTATAGCAGAATATGCAGAACATTCTGTATGGTCAACATATAGTGTAGGTTGAGATCTGAAGATATTCTGACATTGATTTAAACACTATATGTACAGTTAAGTTCATGAGCCATATTCAAATGTTTATGAAAAAACACAG
This sequence comes from Siniperca chuatsi, assembly GCF_020085105.1. Classification (NCBI taxonomy): domain Eukaryota; kingdom Metazoa; phylum Chordata; class Actinopteri; order Centrarchiformes; family Sinipercidae; genus Siniperca; species Siniperca chuatsi. The sequence goes on from NC_058059.1 coordinate 5,900,113, forward strand.
AACGTGCCTTGTGTAGAGCAAACATGGCTATTGAGAGAGATAGAGACAGATCTCTATCTATCTATGTATAGATAGATCTCTCTCTCTCTCTCTTTCTATATATATATATATATGTATATATATTTATCTCTATATATAGATATATATAAAAAGCTTTGTTTCTATATTTGATTCAGTCTTCAACTGATGGTGAATCGTTCACACCCTTTCATGTTAAATGTATCCTGTTTATGTACATTACCAAATTACGCATATGTGCTTGTGCATTATAGTCTCATCTCATCTGCTTTCAAGTGAGGTTCTACTTTACACACTTCTTTTCCCAAATCCTACTGCTGCTAATAAATGTAACTTACTTCTTTTTGACATGGCAGTGTTTTAAGTGTTCATATTTCATAGTGCCCGTGAGGCAGCGAATAGGAGGGCACATGGAGACTTTCCAAATGAGCCTACGATCCTCTTCCCCTGCCACTGCATGTCACAGCTGTCAGCCCAGCGTAACTGCCTCGGGGCACTGGAACATGTACTTTGACAAGAGGAAACTGACACAATTCTCATCACACTGCCTTGCACTTCACCACTGAGAGGTGTGCTATTCTAATCTCGGTATCTTCAATTGCCAAAGATGCCTAGATAGGCCTTCATTCTTCCTGAAACATTAAAAACTTCCAGAAGTAAGAGTAATGTTTAGTGCACTCCTGAATAAAAGCCTGATCGAATTGCAAAGAGAATTTGTAATAGTAGTTGGATAGGTTTACAGTATTAATGTACCAAAACACAATCCATGCCATCAATGCGAAAACCTCATGGACAATGGACATTCAGATTATCTTTCTTATCTTAAAATGCCCTAAAAACATTCCCCCCCTTGTTACTTTGAGCGATGGTACATATTTTGTTTTGTCTCTGCTCTTTTTTTCTCTGGTTTAAAGCGGGCAAGGATCAGATATAAAAGGATTTGGCAACAGTTGAACCAAAATCCGATGACAGTTGGTGGGTTGTTTGCTTATGGTGGCAGGCCACTGTCAATCAAATATGATCAAAACACACCCACACAGTCGTAATAAAGCAGATTATCTGAATGGCTAACTTAAAATTGTAATACGTAACATTTTCATTGAAATTAAATACAGTATTTGATGCTATTTATTTAAATCTGCATTATTTCAGCAATATCCATTCAAAATATTACAGTAACATTCTGTAGTTACCTCCTATGAATTACTTTTCATTGTTAGAGACAGAGTACGCCATTCCCGTGCTGGATTAAAATTGCCTTCACACACACACACTGCATTCACAGGAAGCAAATTCAGCGTTACATTTGTAATTCTATCTCATTGATATAGGCCTCACTATTTACTTTCTTACAGCTGTATCAGAGCTGTACTGCTACGTTACTGCTAATGCAAGCTGATCATTTCCTACTGCCTCAAAGTTAGCTTTTATTGTGAAGCAGTCACAGGAAACAAGGTAGTCATTACCAAGGTAAGCGCTAACAATGATTGTTCATCAAAAATACATCTACAAAACAAGACCCCTTTTTTTTCAGCCAAGTAACCAACTTTACTGTGTCTTGTTTGGAAAACCACTTGCACTGTGTGCAGCATGAAGTCAGATCGTGGTTGCAATTATTACTGCCCGACTTCTTTATTAAAACAATGTTTGGCTGCACTGTAAATAGATACAACAGTTGCTCTCCTGGTGTATTTTCTGACAAAGTACCTGGCAGACTGCACTCCACAGTAACCATTGGTGTTGCCAAATCAACCACTGAAATCTTAAGGATTGCAACTTTAACCCAAACTTTAACTTTGATTGTTGCTTATTTAGTCATGAATATTTAATGTTATAGAAAAGTACTTAAAGATTTTAAACCAAGATTTCAGGGCCTTTAACCTCTGTTTATACTATTCTTTGCTATATACACTGTACACCATAATAAACATTCACAAGTGATATTCAGAATGATTCATGATAACAAATGCAATGCTTGCAAGTACAGTCACTTCAGTCAAATATACATGGAGTTTAATCTTGTACTTCTGGGGCTTGTTTTTCCATTCTCCTTGAACTGCAATACATGATTCTCCAGAGGCCTTAGATCCTTCGGAAGTGTCCATGCGCTTCATAGTCTCAGTCTGTCTAAATCTGGGACACCTTTTCCAGGTCCTCCATGATCAGGTCCTGTTCTTTGGTATCACTTCTGCCAGCCAAGCACCCCCCATTCCCTACTAACACTGATCTGACTCCAGAGCCTGATCTACTGAGGGCAGGAGGCTGGATTGGGAGCACAGCGTTCCCTCGGATCCGATAGGAGAAGGTCTTCTGGCGCTCAATGTCAGCAGTACACAGCTGAAATTTAAAAGCAGCCTGAAAGCCTCTGCGAAAGTTCTCGTTGAAGAACCCATAGATTATGGGGTTGACACTGCTGTTGAAGAAGGCCAACCAGTGAGCTAAGGGATACACGTAGATGTTAATGACACGATACTGGTGCTCTGTCAGGCTGGCGTAGTCACTCAGCATCATCAGCGTCCACAGAGGAAGCCAGGATAAGATGAATAGCAGAGCCACAACCAGCAGCATCATTATTACCCGAGTCTTTTTCTTTGAAATTGTGTGACGACCCTCCATGCTTGGTTTGTTGTTGCCAATGCCTTCTTCTGATGCAATTCCACTGCCCCTCAGCACAGGAATAGTGGTCTTTGAGAGGGTGAAGCCGATGCGGACGTACATGATGACGATAAGGCTGAGGGGAGCGAGGTAGATGTTAGCAAAGAGGACAGTGGTGTAGATTTTTCGCATTTCCTGAGTAGGCCAATTTTCCCTGCACCAGTAGAAGGGGCGGGTGTCATTGTTGAGGCCAAGAACTATTCGCACCCTCTGCTCCTTTGTGACCTGGAGCATGACCCCAGAGGGACACATGATGGACACAGCCAGGACCCATATGACGACGATAATAAGCTTTGAGGTGGCAATGGTCAGCTTCTGCTTGAAAGGGTAGACAATGCAGCGGAACCTGACAAAGGGGATTGGAGGCAATGCATAAAGGAAAAGAAGTCTCTTAAAAACACACACACACACACAATCAAAATAACCAGTAAAATTACTACAACCCTCACCTGTCAACAGCTATTGCCACCAGAGTGAACACAGATGCTGACACAGATATCCCTTGAACCATACCGCTTAGCTTACACACTACACTGCCAAATGGCCATCCTGCAGAGAAGAGAAATTGTTAATGTGTGAGTGTTTTTATAGTACAGATAAGACTGCATGAATAATGTAAATTCTAAAATTACTCCTAATGGCAGAAAGTATTAGACTTCCTGAATATTTCACCATTTCCAAGTCAAAGCCAATACAGAACTATGAATCATGAATTGATAAGGGAATTTTCTCCTTTTATAACCCAGGTTATATTTAGGCATATTATTAAAGAGAAAAACATACATTCTGTACATTCTGACCTGTTACGATGTTGTCCAACAGCGTGGTTGGCATGCAAAAGATGCCAACCAGCAGGTCACTGATGGCGAGGTTGAGAATAAACAGGTTGGTGACCGTGCGCATGTTCTTGCTGCGCAGCACGATGAAACACACCACCCCGTTGCCCACCATGCACACCAGGAAGATGAGCAGGTAGGAGACGGTGAAGACTGCTGCCACAGAGGGCTTGTGGAGGTAGAAATCAACATAGGTGATGTTCTGGTGGGTCAAAGGATTTTCCTGCAATCTTGAGAGATTGGAAGGGTTCAGGTCCTCCCAGGTAGTGTTGAGAACTAGATTCTGGGTCATGGTGATATCTGGGTGCAAGAGAGACAGATAAAGAGACAGGCAAAGTTATTAGATGGATAACCTATTATTTGCTTGGCATGTTAGTGCACGTGTTCTGGGTTAAATTATAAAGCTGAACATTATTACACACATCCTTCCATTAAGAGTGCAATCCTGCAGACCAGAAGAAGGAATCAATGTGTAATTACATAAAACAATAGAACCTATCCAGAAATCAATAGTCCAATTCTTGTGTCTTTTGATTTTTGTGGGTGGGTTGATTCAGTCAAGTGTATGCTCTCTCACACTCTAATAACAACATGCTGACCAAAATGATCAATCAGTTCTGAGAGTAGTGGGAAAGTGTGGTTGATAGTTTGCCCATTGTTTACATCAATTATCCAAATCCAGCATTCTGAGAAGGAATGAGGTTACTATTGACAAACTATTTTTGATACTTGTGAAACTTTAACATTTTCTGCGAAATTAAGTTGCCTTTTGAATGAGGACTTTTAGTCCAATTTTAATCCAGTTTGTGTTCAGCCTTTCATGTGTGAAAATTGTTTTCAGTAGTATAAATAGACTAAAGTAGGCCAGGTTTATTCAGTGATTAATATTTAATTGATGTCTTTTGATGAATCAATTATTAGTATTTTAATAAGTAATTGCATATTAAATCTTGCAGTCTTACTAATTTCATTTCCACTTTAATTGCATACTTTAAAAACCTCAAAGATTATGAGGTGAAAAATGAGCTGAGGTATTTATTGTTAATGAATTTTCAGATCAAAACTGAGCCAGTGTGACTCAGATCCACTGCATGTCGTGGTTTGTTAAGCTGGGGAACCAGGAAAGCAGGAGTTGGACCCAAATGCAGACGCACAGGCAGGGCTAGTGTAGTTCAGTGATTTAATGACAAAAGAAAAAACATAAGGGCTTGCATGGATTGTGCAGGCAGAGACTAAACCAAGAAAAGCAGTCCACAGGTAAACAATTCTGACAGGGGTTTTGCAAAGTCTACAATCCATGCAAGATCCAAATAAGCCAGGAAGAAAATCCAAAAAGACACAAGACAACACTTGGAAAAGCACTAGAACGCTTGACACGAGGGACGAAGACAATCTGACACAGAACAAAGGAAGCACACAGACTTAAATACACAGGTGAGGGCAGGATAACTAGACATAGGTAAAACAAATTAGGGCAGGGTAAACAATGAAAACTGGAGGGAAAAGCAAGCAAAGACATGAAGTAAAACTACACAAGACACATGAGGCCGAACACATTACAAAATTAAACAGGAAATAGCTGAACACAAACCCAAAAAGTAAAGGAGAATATTTGATTATAGCTGCACTGCTAGTTATAGTTCCATGCTCATACAATGACATGCATCATGCTGATTATACTGTAGCATACACCGAACAAGAACTTAATAACATAATCCATGTCTGTGCACACACCTGTAATTCAAAACCTCTGTGGATGAGACGAGATCAGTTTGTGTTTGTCTTTTAATCAGCGGAGCTTTGGAAGAAATGGTAGATTATTTTCTATTGCTCTTGTAACAATTACATGGATGACTGAGAATATGTTGGGGCTCGATTCCAAAATGCTATAAATACACCTGGGACCAAAAATCAATTTCTGAACTGAGCTTCAGTATTCCTATGAGATACAGAGATATCAGAGACTTGTATCACTCTAAGTTTAGTTATTTGACTTACTATGCTTTCATAAGTCATGCCTGCTGGGTATTTTGTTCATATCAGTCTTTACAGTGCCAGACAGTTAAATTTAACTCTTTCTTTTTCATCAGTGTGCAACCATACAGCCTTAATATTTACTGACAAAAGTAGACCTTACAGTATATGCATAATTAATTAGCCTGGGTGATAGGATGGAAAGTGACAATTTCTTCCAGAGGTAGATTATCTAGATTAAAAATTCAGAAGTTTCCCAAATAATTCTACCCTTGACACATATTTTCTTACCTTGCAGGAAACAGTATCTGAGTTGTATTCCTTTCTTCTGTCCTTACAGAGGGTATATCCGTTTGACAGAAATTCCACTCATTCAGAGTAAAAAAGATGCACGCTCTCATCCCTGTGTAAGACCCTGTGCGTCTGCTCAGTCCGCCTGCCAGGCAGAAACTGCTGTAGTGCTTATAGATGACAGAGAGGAGATAAGATTCACTCGGGAGCGATATGCTGGGCGGTGCAAGTGCTGGGAGCAATAAATGTCTAGAGGCATTGTGTGAATTGAATATAATACAGTATATATAGCTTTCACATTATGCACTGACTCCTTGCCAATGATGTGCAAAGGTTGGGCATCTGAAGAGACACCTGTTTTCTTTGGCATCAGTCAGTCAAATATGTGTTGAGGAATGTCATTGCTCGTCTTGGATCAACCCTCCAGTTATTAATCCTCAGTCCTGCTCCTCAGTGTTCACTCCTGCACTGATCAGGTCTTGCAAAAGTCAGTTCTCACCTTTTGTTTTATGATTATTTTTTGGGCATTTTTGCCTTTATTAGATAGTGACAGCTGCAGAGAGAGAGAGACAGAAAAGGTGGGAGAGAAGGGATGACATGCCACAAAGGGCCCCAGGTTGGAATCGAACCCGGGAGAGATTATGGGTTGAGGGGTGAGGAGGATGATGAGGACGGATTGAGCAGGATGATACCTGACCAATGGGGAGCACTTGGACAAGGAGGGTTGATGCTTGATAACTGAATGGCTGATAATTGACTTGAGGAGAAATGAAGGTAGAACGAAAGAAGAAACAAGGCTACTAATGTGGTTGCCACACAAAATAGTTAATTTCTGTCAATGTTAGCCGACTCAGAGAAAAGCTACTGTAACTTAAATTGCTGCAGAATGCTTAATTAACACGTTAAAATGCCTTTAGCATAAATCCTGTCAAAACTGTAGGGATTCTCACTTTAGTGAAAAGTAAGAGGGATGAAACATACTTTCAGCTAGAGTTTGCATGAAGTTTCGAGGCACTTTAAAATAGAGTTTTCGGGATGTACTGAACTTTGTAATGGCTGACACATTAAGTTATAAGAATGTTGTTCAAAGGAATAGACAGAAAGTAGCTGACAAGTTGTGATGGGAGAGATTTATGTGTGTGTGTGCTTGTGTGATAAGGACGTGGAATATTAAGGATGCAAAAGTAATAGGAAGCTCTCATTAAAACATTCTCTTAGTATGCTCAACTTTCCCCATCTCTGCATTTTTCAGCTCATTGTGTGTTCAATTAATTAGGCTCAAACATTGTTCAAATAGTACTAATTAGAAATGTTCTTTCACACACATACACACACACACACACACACACATACAAAGAGTATCACAAAAAACAAAACAAAACAAAAAAGTAATTAATTTCAATAAATTCCAGCAAGTTATTTTCTAATTATATTTTTCATCTCTTTAAGAGACAATTCAGAGTGTTTTTGTTAAAAAATTATGTTATGTAAATATGTTATGATTCTAGTTATGAAAATGGTAAGTCAGGACAGGGAGAAAGTAACACTTGTACTCACAACTATAATTAGATCAATTTAATTTATTTATTTATTTAACCCTTATTTGACCAGGTAAGTCCCATTGAGGTTGGAAACCTCTTCTGCAAAGGAGACCTGATCATGATGGCAGAGTAAAAAGTTGCAGACAAAACAAGTCAATATCAGGTAATGTATCCAGCAATTCTAATTAAGACTAAGAGTCTACAGCTATGCCAGCGGCTCTGTGAGGCTGTACTTGCACTATGCTACAGCAAATTTCTTAACATGTGAAGGCAGCTTTAGGCACAGTGGCGCTTTGAGCTAAATGCTAACATCAGCGTGCTAACATGCTCGCAATGACAATGCTGACATGCTGATGCTTATAGCAAGTATAATGTTAATCATGTTCACCATCTTAGTTTAGCATATTAGCATGCTAACATTTGCTAATTAGCGCAAAATACAAAGTACAGCTGAGGAGAATGTCATTAGTTTTTCTAGTATTTGGTCATAAACTTGAAGTATTGGCCAAACTGAAAAATTTGATCTGATGATGACGCTAGATGAAAAGTAAGGGGATCACCAAAGTTATTGCAATTCATCCTGAGCGGGACATGAATGTCTGCACCAAATTTCATGGCAATCCATGCAGTAGTTGTTGAGACACTTTATTCAAAACCACAAATGTCAACATCATGGTGGTGCAGTAATTAGAATTCACCCTCTCCTTCCCCAAGGCTACTGGCCAATCACAATTTCTAACTCTAGCTCTTTTTTTCTTCCATGGCTGCCTGCGCTCATCCCTCCAGGCTACATTTCTGCTTCGTGTCCTATAATGTCTGTCCCCTAGGTTAAAAAATGCTGAAGTCCCATATGTCGTTTGCAACTCATTTCACCTGTCTGACCTCTGCAGGAGTTGATCAATGCTGGGCCTCTCTATTTTTACAGAGTGTATATAGTGTGTTGAACAAAATATATTTCATGTGTCTTGTGTTTTTTCTATAATCATTGAAAAAGTATAACTTGATTATGTGATACAGTCTGCCAGAAAAGATCATTTATTCATTCATTTATATTGTATGTTCTTAGGTGGAAAATATACAAAAAAGGAAAAGGCAAGAGAAAAAGAGACTAAATCAATTCCAAAACTCATGTGAGGGGATTTTAAAACATGAGTAATTAGCATTCTCTTTTTCTGGTTTCTGCTAACACTTTGACAGCAGTGTTTGAAAAACTTCTGGCTGAGCCACTGTAATTTTAGGGAAATGAGAAAGGAGTTCATCACCTTGCCGCTGATTAAAAAAACATGCATTAGCAATCAGTGTCATCTAGAGCAAGTGTACTGTACAACCTTTTCTATATTTCTAAGGGGAAAGACAGTTTTGTTACGTTAATAATGGGCTTTTCCAAATTTATTTCCGCACCTTGCAAAGGAATAAAACCTACTAAAATTTGTTTTATTTGTACTGTAAAATTCATGGCATTGAATCATAGCTTGAAAAACTATAGCATAGCACAAACATGTATGCCAGCTAAAACTTGGTTTATCTGAAACAGAAAATACATACAGTGTCTGTGATACAGTGAATAACAAAAATATATTTTGCAAATGGATGCATTTGGACAAATGACCTAATTAACTACACTGACACTAGCACTGTTGCCTTGTTAGTTTGAACATCCAGCTGGGATCCTTCTGTGTGGGGTTTACATGTTCTCGCATTATCTGTGGGGGTTTCCTCCCACAGTCCAAAAACATGCAGCTCTGGTAAACTGGGAACTCTATATTGCCCAGAAGTATTTGTTTGTCTATATTGCCCTTTTCAGACAACGAAAACATAATATTGGTGGCTTCATCAAGCTGTCAAATACATAGGTATCTTTTGCGGAAATGTTCCTTATTGCTTTATTCAGATGTGACGAGACATTTATAGAAAGAGAGTGCGCGAAAGGGAGCAGTGTCACTGCTGGTAAACAGTGATGAAATAATGATATCAAGGAAGAAGGGTTTTTTTTTTGTTTTCTCACAGGCTGCATGAGTAATGGATTTCAAAAACTTATTTTGCAATAGATTACTTAATTAATAATAAATAATAATAAAAAAATAAACCTTTTTTTTATAGAGCACTTATCAAAACAAAGCACAAAGTGCTTCACAACAAGAGAAATAAAATACCATAGTGAATGACGAAATATAAAGAAATAAAATACATAAAATACACAAAAGCAATAAAATAAACAGCCAGTTCAGGTCAAATCAGGATATGCTTTCCGATAAAAATGTGTTTTGAGAAGAGACTTAAAAGAAGACACTGACTCAGACAACCTAATGTCTTCGGGCAAGTTGTTCCAGAGCCTCAGGGCCCTGATGGCAAAAGCTCTGTCCCCCTTAGTTTTCACCCTGGACTCAGGAACAGACAGAAGACCCCTGCCCGAAGATCTCAAACTACGTGAAGGTTCATAAGGGATTACTAGGTCTAAAATATAGTCTGGAGCCAGGCCATGAAGAGCCTATATCATATGTAATCAATAAGATCTTAAAATCAATTCTAAAACAAACAGTGAGCCAGTGTAAAGAGGCTAAAACAGGTGTGATGTGATCGTACCTCTTGGTCCTGGTTAAAAGCCTAGCAGCTGAGTTCTGTACAGTCTGCAGTCGTTTTAGAGTTTTTTGATTAAGACAAGTGAACAGACTGTTACAATAATCAAGGCGTTAGGAGATAAAAGCATGTACAACAGTTTCTGCATCACTAAGATTTAAAATAGATCGGATTTTTGATAGAGGTGATAAAAACATAATTGGACTCTTCGAAATAAAATCTTCGAAATAAAAGGCAGTTTGGAGATTGGACGATAGTTATCCAGGAGGGTGGGATCAAGCCCAGGTTTTTTTTAGGACTGGCTGGACACAAGCAGGTTTTAAAGTAATCTAGGACGCAGCCAGTAGACAGCGAGCTGTTAAAAATAATTGGTAAAAGGGGCCTCAATACAACCCATATCTTCCAATAAAAACCTAGTTGGGATTTTGTCCAGAGGGCTGGAGGACACTCTCATAAGAGACATGATGTCTGCGAGTTCAGGCAGAGTAACAGCAGAAAAATTGCTCAAAGAATCCCTGAGCGGGTGATCCATATCTAAAAAGGCAGGGTCGGGGGTGATACCAGATTTTATTAACTCCTTAACCTTACGAGCAAAGTGCAAAAGAAACATTTCACTATCAGCATCACAATCAGCAGGGGCACAAGGAGAGGCTGGGTTAACTAACTGATCCACAGTCCTAAATGGGGTTGGGGTTGTGCTGATGGGCAGAAATAAGTGCAGAGAAATGACATGTTCTTGCATCCTTCACCATCCTATTATAAAGGAGTAATAACTCTTTCATGGCCACAAAGTGGATCTGGAGACCTGATTTCTTCCATCTGCGTTCTGCTCTTCTGCATTTCCTTTTACAGCTTTGAATACTGTCATTTAACCATGACTGTTTTCTAGTCTTTGTGTTTGGTCTATTTTTCAGAGGAGCTATGAGATCTAAGGTTGAAGGACACAGGTAGTTAAAAGAATCAACCAAATCGTTGGTGTTGGAGGAATTGGGAAACACATTGCTAGGAGAACTGAACAGTGTACAGAATTTTGAGGCACTATGCTCATTAAGGACGCGTGTGTACTTAGAGCGGGATAAGACAGTACTAGCAGTCTGTAATTCACAGTTAAAAACAATGCATAGGTGATCGGATACAAACGACCATTGTGAGCTTGAGGCTCACTCACACCCACATTTTTTTATGGCCCGTTTATAAGCCCATTTTGGCCAGGAAAATGAAAATACTGACTGAATAAATGACTGATAGTGACCCTACAACTATAGTCTAATAATTAAACAGTGGTCTCCTGTTAATAAAGTCTTGCGTTTAAAATCTTACTCAAGTAAAAGCACAGGAGATATACTTTAAGTATGAAACACACTCATGCAGAATGACCCCTTTTAGAGTGTTGTATTATTATATTACGTTATTGAATTACTATCATTGATTAACATATAAGCAGCATTTGCAGCTGGTCAAGCTGGAGCTAATTTTGACAGCTTTATTTACTGTTTGTAGTTTAATCTATCATAACATATAAGATGATCATATGTTTTGTTTGAAATATCTTAATCTGGGAAGTACCCTGTAACTATATCTGTAAATGTACTGGAGTAAAAAGTACAATATTTTCAACTGTATAAAGGAGCAAAAAATGGAAATACTCATAGTTTAAATAGAACAATAATTACAGGCTTCCTGAGAGTAAAAACAAATTTGTTGCTGCATGGTTTTCTGCTCCGTTTACCTCATTATTAAATTGTCTACCAAAAGTCCCACTCCTCGTCCTATTAGCTTCCCCTGAGAACTAATTGTAACATTTTTTTTCACACTGTATCCTTTGCTTTATTTGGATTGCACATACATACATTTGGCAATGCTTTTGTTGTCTTTTACACATTGTAGTGATAGCATAATTACATAGCATTCTTGTCATCATAAGATCTCACTGTGCAAAAGAAAAGCTGAGCTGCATATTTTGTGCTGTGGACTATCATCATGATGCCTTCAAACATCACTCCTTTTAACATTATGTTCCTTGCATGAAAGTTAGAACAGAGAATTAATAATTAATAGACACACCACCATAAAGTACAGAATATGTGGCAGACAGCAACCAAATTAAATCATAAATATAGATTGTTTTTTTTAAGTGCTAATATCAAATCCATGATTGCCTTGGCTGGCAAAGAGAAAGACATTTTATTTAGAAAAAAAACAGTGTAGTCTTGATGAACTGCCTATTACACCCAGAGGGAAAACACTGAAAGCAACTTACCTCGACTGAGAAATCACAGTGAGTAGAGTCTGTACAAACGATCATTGAAAATTGTTACAAACCTTGGAGACAGTGTCATTGGAGGGATGTACCGTGTGTGTTGAAAGCCAGCGGGTGCACGGTCAGTTTATTAAAGTGTTAAAGCTGGGGGAAGGGAAGAAGCTACTGAGCAGAACATATATTTCTACCCCTGGCATAAGCTGATTGGTTTTCCAGACTTACAGTTTTCACATCTTCAAAACATTTATTTATAATATCCTTTTTTGAATTTATTTTATGGGGGTGCTGACCAGAGTGTACTACAGTTCTTGACTCAGAGAACAAGCATATCATATTTATTGTCAGAAGTCCCCACCAAAAGAATTACCTGATCATACCTCGGCCAGAACAGGAACAAAACAAGCACTCCTGCCTGGAAGGAGCTTAAACAACACACAAACACCAAACATCAACCAAGAAATTTCAGTAAATAAAAGTGCTCTGCATTCCAAACTTAAAGTCCTGCCTCACCTGTCTATGGGTCTCTCACAATTACTTCAGCCTACCCACGAGGTTTAGAACTTAACATACACAGTAACTTGCATTTTTTGCGTCTGTATTTACATATCTTGCATACAGAGCTAGCTTTCTGTCCAGATAGAAAACCTTGGTACCACATTCTAACAATGCACCATTTAAACCAAACAACTTTTGGTTTACCAGGTTGTGAAGAATCACTGACACCCTTACCTGGACTAAGATCCTTTTATTAACAACTTATTAACATTTACAACTGCAATCTTGATTGATTAAAAACCCTTTAATGACTTGCTCACTTTTTAAACTCCAGACTAAATGGCTTGTTAGAAAGTGAGAAACATGAGTATTTATTATTGGATTGCCAACATTTATTAGTAAATAGAAAGGGTGAAAAAAGGGAATTTTCACAACTTCACAACCGAAAACTTGTAGTTAATGCTGATAACTGATCTATAATGCATTAGTAAATGATTTACTAACATTGATAAAGCCGCTGGTTACAATTTATAAACCTTTAACTTATGAAGGGTGACTTATTAGAGTGGTAAGTGGTATCAAAACCTTTAAGTACTCATCCTTTCTTCATTTCAAATCAGTGTAGACATGCAGGTGTTGCCTATTATCCTGCATACATATATTAAATTAATTTAACTAAGACTGCCTCTGTGATTTCCTGCACAGAAAATAGCAAGCTCATAGTAAGCAGACTGCAACATGTTAAGTATCAAAGATGTGTCTTTTTATTGAGATTGCAAATTATATAATTGAATCACAAATACAGAACTCCATTGTCTTTATGGTGAGGCAGCACTGAGTTAAGTACAGCCTCAAAAAATACCATAGAGCTGAATCATCCCTCTGACACAAAATTTAAGTTTCACAAAGGTAGGACTATTGTATTTGATTGCATCACACTGTACAAGTGTTTGTTTTTCTGTCTCTAAGATGTTGTCAGCCGCCTTAACAACTGATGTCGTGACAACTGTTTTGAGCAGAAATGGAATTAATCAGGTTTTTATATTTGGGTTCATGTTTGTCACATGTGGAGCTCTCCTGAATGTGCATGTGACTTTTTGAAAAGAGTCACTACTGCCCCCTTGAGCCTAAAAGAAATGCAGCTTGGGATTAAACACCATGTAAAGGAGAAACCAATACATACAGTACATTTACATCTGCTGGTTATGTATTTGCTATATTTAGTGTAAGTTAAATGTATACATGACTTTGGCAGTATTCAACAGAATGTGATGTTAAATATGTTGGATTAATTCCACTTGTGAGAGCAGTCTACGTGATGTGATGCAGAAGTTCAGGATGTTTTTAAGGACACTTGGGTAGTCAGCCAGGTAATCCCCTTCCTGAGCTCACACCATCACTCATATTCAGTCACTTGGGCAACTACTGTAAAATCCAATAACATTAACTTGAGCGTATGTCAGGGAAAACACATTGATGTTCGCTCACAAACCAGAGGAGTTAATTATTAATTTTTTTTTCCTCTCTTGGCAAAAGCACAGTGACTCATAGTGATGAGCCAATTAGTTTCATTACAGCCGACTCAAGTCCTGTGATCGCGGGAACTATGCAGTGTTCCTTTCTTATCTTTGCTGTGAGACTGAGCACTTACATCAGGATGTGTTGTGTCTACAGCTTAGCTCCGAGCTTGAATTTAACCTAATTCATTCCCTTAAAAACACACGTGCGCTCCACACTTTTGCATCTTTCAAACCATATTTTTATTATATTATATTTTATATACACACACACACACACACACACACACACACACATAGACACTGTAGGCTATTTTATGCAAGAATACATGTCAGTTAAGAGCACAACATTCAGAAGTAAACCCTCCGTATGTAGTGCTGATCATATCTACTGTACATGTCAGACTTCAAACAACATTGTTTCAAGCTCTCTTAGTCATTTGAAAATTCATCCTTTGGGAGCTATATGGTCCAAACTCATAATTCTAAGAAACAAAAACATACACACACAACTATGTATTTAAGAATCATTTGGACTGTTTTATTCCTCTTATTCAAAACACTACTCCATAAAAAAAAAAAAAAAGACATCTGCTTCCTTCTGCGTAACCTATGGTTATTGAGTACATAAGATGCTTGTATAAAATTGGTTTCAGAGTTAAAACATCAAAAATATTACATTAATGGTGGACTCAGAACCAGAAAGTCAAGATATACAGATCACAGAACAAAGTGGAAGACAATGTGGTTTTTTTGGTTCAAAGCAACTTTAACAGTCTTGTGTTTCACATCTTGACAGCATATCGATGTGATTATGAAAGCATTAATTAAAGCCCTTATTTGCACTACAAATCAAGAACAGAACTGATTGTGAATATCCTTTTCTTCAAGGAATATATGCACATTTCAAATGATTGAGATGTATTACATTCAGATATGCATTAATATCCTAAATCAACTGAATCAGTTGAAGTTACAGTGTATACTTCAATCAGCAATAGAAGCATGATCAAGTCATTTGAATAATACAGGAAAATTTAAGACATTGCTCATCAAACTGTCACTAAATGGAATTTAGATAATGATGCAGTGAAGTGATTGAAGTGAAGCTGTTGCACAAACACTTTTTACCCTGTACACTATAAAGCAGTAGTTCCTCCAGGACTAAGAAGTCACAACATTGCATTGCCTCACAGTGATTGTTTGTTGATTTACATAAAAAAAAACACACATTACATAATTAAAAAAACAAATTTACTCAAAGATCGAACATTTATCACATTAACAGCTTTTAAATATGATCACATTTTAAAAAGGAGAATTTAACTAAAATAGGCTTTTAGGGTTGAGTTCACGGTCAAGCGTGTGAGAACTTTAAACTGCATTCATTCAGATGGGTTAAAAAGAACAGGCCATCACTTTTCCCCCCAACTTCAGTATGTGAAACACCACAAAAATGATGCTTTATTGATGTTTTTTTTTATCAGATAATGCAATTTTAGGTATTATTTTCCCTGTATCTGTAGACATAGTTAAAATAATAATTTTAAAATGTTTTTGTTTTTGGGACGAAAAACCTAATTGTAATTTTGGTGAAATTACCATTTAAAAACACTGCAAAAATCGTACATAATTATTTCATATTGACAAATGAGAAAAGCAAAAATACAATATTTTAAGTATCACAGAGCAAAAAGGAACTCAAAGTGAAGATTCGGAGCTCCTATGAAGTGCCAGTTAAAAAAAAATAAATCACAAAAGTGTTTGATCACAAATAATTGCACAACAGATGTTTTTAATATATAATACCTGGCACCTACAGAAAAATAAGAGGTAGAGCTACATACAGGTATAATACATCTTTATCTCCCTAAAACAGGGGAAAGATACAGACCACAGAAAGAATATCTTCAAATTAGCACAAATGGGGAAGTTAAATGGTAGAGCCATACTTAAGATTCAAACAGCCAATTATTTTGCCGAGATTTTAAATATAATAAATACAGAAAAAGATTAGGAAACAAAAGTAGAAGTTCCAGTCTGTATGCTGTTGAACCATTTACTTCTTACCATACCAAAACAAACATGGCATTCTTACATTATCTTCTGAATGTGTTTTATGAAAATGCAGCCTTAGGTGGATGCTTGATAAATAATGAATATGCCCATAAATACAATATTAATATCCGCTCATGACTGTGCACAGATGACCTTTTGTTCACTACAAGTAAAGGAGGATTTCTCATGTGTATCCCCCTGTGCTTGCTTCCAAATGCAGTACCTCCACTATGTTTTAATCTTAAGATTCCAGTAGTTATAACTTAAACTCTAAAAAGGAACATTAAAAAAAATAACTTCTATATAAAAACAGTACTATCAGAAGAGGGGCTGGTGATGTTTGGTATTATTTGGAAATAATCTATAAAAAAACTAAACACTGGGGAACTCCTGATATGTACAGATTGAAATAAAAACTGGTGTGGATTCTATGAAGCCATCTGTATTCTACACACCTACAGTATCCTGAACATCTTTTAAGATAAAACATCTCTAACTGGATGCTTATTATAAATTATTAGCGTACAAATTTATAAGATATTAATGTCCCATTAAAACTGCATACAGACGACCTTGAGCAGCCCTTTTGCTTTCTGCAAGAACGCATGCAGATGAAGAACGCTCAAACGTATCCCGTGTCAGCCCTCATTAAAATTCAGTACCAAGTGTTTCAAATTTAAGACAAATACTTCCAGCCATTCTGATTTAAATCCTCACACGAGGAATATTAAAAATACCATTACGAAGCTGTACTATAGTACAAAAGAGGATGGTTATGTTTGCTATGTTGTGCTGTTTCTGCTCTATCTTTTAATTTCATTCATTCACAGATCTGTTTCAGAGTCCTTCTTCCAGAAGAAACCGTTTTCTTCAGAGTCCCTCTTTATTCGAATGTGAGGCAAACCTTGTGTGTATGAACCTTTGTCAAGACTGAAAGAGGAAGAGATCATACAGTATGAATTACTTGTGCATTTCCTTTCAGAGAAAATATGTGATGCGAAAGCCAGCTGGTACTCACTCACTCGGCCACTGTGGGAGATGCAAAGTAGTGCTCAGCACGGCGAATGCGGGTTAAGGAAAGTCTGGGATTGATGTCCTGGGGGAAAAGAAAAACAAAACACTTTAAAACATACTTCACAAACACTCTGAAATTTCAAGTGGACCAGCAGAAAAGAAGGCAAGCACAGCAAAGCTGCTTTTAGGGCAAAACTGGCAGGTTAGAGCAGTGTTAAAGAATAGCCAGAAAAGCATATTGATCTTTTGAAGTGTTAAATTTGTTAGTGCGTGTAAGAAGGCTAGTATGACAGGAGAAAATGTGAGCATGAAGCCTTTAGAAGCAAAGTTCGAGCAGCCCCTGAAAGCTATGGCAAAGCAAACCCTGGCTAGTACTCACTATCCAAAGATTTATCACCCAACATGGGCTCCTGCTCCATCATATCCATAGAGATTTTTATACTGGGGATATTTTCATGGTAGGGGTAGTCAGACTGTGGGAGGAGGGAGGGAGAACATTAACACTTGGACTTTAGGGATCTACACGAGGCCGTAGACAATCACATGACAACAATGGATTTTGGTATACTTTTTCTACAAATACAGGCCATTTAAATATTTGGTTTGAAAGAATACTTACAAATTCAATTTCGCTGTCGATGCTTCCCTTCTTCTTGTTTTTCTTTTTCTTCTCATCCTCTTTCTTCTTTTTGTCTTTCTCTGGGATGACATCATCCAGGTAGCTGAGGTCATGTTGGGAGAACACGTAGTCCATCCCCTTACGGACGGCGACCAATGCCAAGATCTGTAAACAAAGAAACAATTTGATTAGCTTTCATTCCCAGATAGAACTCTGTGTGTTTGCGTTCAGCTGCATCGGTGATTGCAGCCATTTCTCACCATGACAGGGAAAATGATGGCAGCCACAGTAGACTTGAGGATCCAGAGGAGGGCCAAACATAGGCCCTGGATGAAGGTGAAGAGGTGGATGCGTCTCTGGGGGACGTGCCGCAGGTAGATCAGGTCTGGCTGGTGCTTTGCTGGCATCAGGAGCAGCTGCAGGCGGTCCATGAACTGAAACAAGCAAACAAACAGACAAACAGGGTCAAGAGAATGGAGATGCTGCAGACAGAAGTTTAACAGTATTTGCATAGTCTATGCAAGATACTGCAGACATCTTCGATTTAATATGAGCTCATTATCTCTTTAGTTTGTGGCTGTTACTGTAAGTGAATGAGAGGCTTGTACAGACAGTTTTAAGGCTGTATTTAACTTTGATTTGTTAGCAGCAGTGCTTGGCAGTAACATGTTAGTAACGCTTCACAGTAATGTAGTTACCAATCCCGGTAACGCTCCATTACTTCAGCATTTTGGGGGTCAGCTTGTTTGCTTTCTTAGCAGTATGATGGAGGGTTAATATCAGTTTTGTCTCTGTGCGTTCAGAGGACAGACTGCTGCTGGACGTGTTAGCTTGGCACAGGGGCTGGAATTGTGGGAAGGCATTTATCCTCTACCAAAAGAGGACAAATACGCCTCCCACTAACTCAAAGTTGTCTTATTCCCATGTTGTCTTATCTGCTAGTTAGCAACCAGTAGCTTTGCTAGCGTTTGATTGGTACATTCGGGTAGGTTTTGTTCAGAGTCGGAGGGTGTGTGAACAGGAGTGCTGCTGTCACTGGGGCTAATCTAACGTTAGCTGTTGATGGTCGATATTTCCAAAGTCTGGCTGCTTGTTAAACCACAATGTCTTGGTTTCTGTTTTTTCTATACATGTTAAATAGAAAATTGGGGCATGTGGGTGTGGAGGCTTTAGAGTTGTTTAAAAACACCTTTGACAGAGCTCGGCTGAATAAAGTAATGAAACGAAAGTAAAGTAACAAGTAATATAATTATTTTTGCTGTTGAGTAATTAGTAATGTAATTATTTTTTAAGTAGTAAAATATAATTTAACATTTTTCAAGTAACTTCCCCAACTCTGGTTAGCAGGTACTGAACGGGTCAGACTCACTTACCTGGACACCATTGAGTGACGCCACACCCATGTAGAGGAACACACCGTAGAGCACAGGCATGGGAATGAACTGAAGGACACAGAGGACAATGAAAAGTTATGAATGTGATATGAATGTGACTGGCTATAGTAGCTGCTAGTTTAGGTTAAATAAAACATGACTTTAAGAGATGCTAGAGATGTTAGAGCTCTCTTCATACAGGTAATGAGAATGTGTATTTTTAGCATCATTGCTTGGTTTAAAAATAGTCCACAAGCAGCTTTTCTAAGAATGTTCTTTTAGTAGACACATCACTTGGCTGCCATTGGTGCAGGTTTGGTAACTACTCACTCATCCATTAGCCATGGGAAGCAGTGGAAAAAATATACTACAATCTGGCAAGTTAGTGCAGAAATTTGCTATCAAATATGTTGTTTCAAATGTCTTTTCATCTTTCATAGGTAATCTACTTCAGGCTTAAATATTGCCCAAGTCATAACTTATACTAAACATTTTGCATCTTTCCCAAAGTCACTATAGTATACTAGATGACAAGCCAGTCTGGAAAGGGAAATGTATTCACAGGACCAGAAGCACAGTATTC
Source organism: Siniperca chuatsi (assembly GCF_020085105.1). NCBI lineage: Eukaryota > Metazoa > Chordata > Actinopteri > Centrarchiformes > Sinipercidae > Siniperca > Siniperca chuatsi. Next base: position 5,919,924 of record NC_058059.1, read on the forward strand.
AAAATGTCCACAAGGGAGAGTACCCGCTCCAACAATCTGCTCTCAGTGACTTCACATTTTTTGTTTGGCAGCTTAATGTGGGAATGGAAACTCTAGAAGGCACTCAGCTGCAAATGGAGCTTAAGCCCTGATAAACATGCTTATTTCACATCGCATTACTTCAACTATGGGAGTTCCTAATCGGATGAATAAAAGATTTGAAATTATTTTAAATTTGAGAGGGGTGACAGGAGTTTGTCCTAAAAGAGGCGGACAGTAATCCACATTTCCATGGAAGAATTAAGAAGTTTGAGCACTACCTTGAGGATAGGGGCCATGAAGACAGAGAGTCCTGTCAGGAGGAACACAAAGATACCGGTGACTCTTTGCTCCCTGGATTGGTGGAAAAACAGGAAAAACACAAAATGAATCAATAACCCTCAGAAGCATGAGAGGCAGAAGATAACATTTTTCTTCTCTTATTGTTGGAGAATAACTCTGTCTCTGTGTACATGATTTCTTTATGTACAAAAAAAAATAAAAAGGTCTCTGCATTGACCATTTATGGTTTATCATCATGGCATAGCAAGTGGAAATGAGACTTGTCCACATTTTCAAATTGTTTAGGATTTATAAATTGAGAACTGTGCAACTTTTGGTATGGATTTTACACACAGCATTAAGGCCCATGGTCCTAAAAACTCGGTTAGTCTGCCTTCTAGCCACCTGCTAAGAGGTTTATTTACACCTGGGAATCCAAATTAAATGTAATTAACTACCTGGCACTGTCAAAAGCTGACAATACTCTGAGAAAATAGAGAAAGGACCATGCACTGGTCCATCATGTAAAGAACAATTTAATTCTTAAATGACGTCAACACTGTGTTCAGCAACTGCGTTAATTCACCTGACACCCAGGAATTTGGGCTGCTCCCCGGGGGCCGATGTCTGGGTCTCCATTTTCAGAGAGTCAATGTGGGCGATGGAGATGACAGTGGCAGCCACGTACCATGGCAGTCCCATGAAAGAGCAGATGATCATTAGGATGGCCACCCAGAACAGATCCAAGTGATACCCTGCCCCTTTCTGAGAGGAGACATGAGGAAAGAGAGCAGATGAGCAGAAGAACGAGTTTGTCAGGAATAAAACCATAAGAGGAGAGATTCTCACAGTGAAGTATACAGATAAAGTATGTATCAAGAGGCAGTTTTTACAGCACACAAATGTATACTAATAACAAGCAGGGCCATAGCTACCATAGAGGACCTCAGTATAGTTTTAATGACCTTAATGAGAAGGCATTTACCATCTACAATTATATACAAATATATAACACAGAAATTATTATATTTGACTGTTTTAGGTCAAAAAGATAAAGAGATTTTGCATTTTCCCCACCAGAAATTCTCCACCATTTTAAAGGCTTTGAAACCGCATTTAGACAATCGAGCAGGGAGATACAATTTGCAGTAAATATATTTAACAGTTACATTTATATAGAAAATGTGGAAAAGGAACACTTTACAGACTTTTTTGGGTGGCTAGTCATTTCTTACATTTCTTAAGGGGGGTGAGGTTGCACTGGGGTACTCTGGACTCTTGACCCTTCTAAAATCCTGGCTACTGCCCTTTATTATTATTTTCTGTAGTTTTCTGTACAGTTTTATCCTTGAATTCATCCATTCATTGTATCCTAGAATTTTTTAAATGATTGATTAACACTTTGAGGTGGGGCACCAACCTTGAGTTTGTGCTCTTTCCTGTTGACAATCACAGCAGTGATCTGCTGGTCCATAAATATCAGAATGGTGACCAGCAGAGCGGGGAGTGCTGCTGCCAGATACACCCACCAAGGGTTCCCTCCAAAAGGAGGAATAAACCAGCCCCTCAGTGGACTTGTGGGCTAGACGAAAAGAAGAAGAAGAACAAGACTAGTCAGGTATCTCCATGTAATGGGGTCCGGGTCACTTTAACAGTCATCTTATTTCTGTGTATACACAGTTCAGATCTCTTAAGACATGAATCTCAAATAGAACAGAAAAATATACCTAATTTGAAGTGGTTGCTCCACACTTTTCAGAAAGTCTTAACACTGAACAGAGTCTGAAATTACTGGTGCATCATTACATGACAGAAATCTGTGAATTAAGACTCTGTGGTCAAACAAAGCTGGCTCTGTATTTGCAACTAACTATCCTCTGTGTTCTCACATCACTTATAATCAAGTTGTTATTTGATGCAGGTGGGGTTGAGGAGCGGGTACCGGGGCGGGGCAATCTCCAAGACTGACTGTGCCTTAGTTTCAGGTAATATGTATCGCTTACTGGGCAAACTACAAAGAAAGCATTATACTGGGATTTCAGCTTTCTAGCAGAAACATGGTTCATTATCAGTGTAATCAGAGGAAACTGCACCTGGCTGGCCATTGTCCTTCAGTGCATTAATTTCAAACACACAGTGAAATGCATGGTGACTAGTTTTTTGTGAATGTACATCGCTTTTCTATTACAAGTACTTCTTCCATGTGTGGTATGTACCTTGAATTCACTTGGCACTATGAGCTTTGGAGTGTTCACACCGACAAAGGCATCCACGCCACAGAAGAGAAGAATGGTCAAGATGATCGCAAAGTCACTGATGAGCTTCCTCACCTAGAAGGGGGAAACATTTACAGAAGGTCTGACAGTGTTTCTTTGTCTGTGGCAGTATGAACTACTGGCTCTAGTGACATTTTTCTTCGTGTATTTGACAAAGAATGACACCTTGTTAAACTATGTTTGTAGATAAACAAACACTGGTGTATATTACTTTGCTGAGTGTGTGCTTTTGTGACTACAAGTGCAGTGACTGCAATTATATTTATAGTAAGTAAACACAGTTGTTCACCAGTTGGTGACTAATAATTGTTCATTGTTAGAAACAATCAAATTATTCATGAGAAAAACAATGGAAATGAATAGTTGTGCAAATACGATACGATAGAACACTTACGATAGTTATGCAAATGGTAAATTTTGGTTCCTAATGTCACAACATCCACAAAATGCTGGGTTTATGCTAGGGATGGCAATGTTGGCCTACCACTTTGGTCCAGACTGAAATATCTATATCTATCTAACTATAAGATGGATTGTCATGAAATTTTGTACAGACGTTCACAATGCCCAGAGGATGAATCCTACAGACTTTGGTGATGCCACCATAAAGTTGACATGGTTTCACTCAGTGTTCACTGCTTCTGGCATTAAGCGTAGGGCCTGAATTGAAAAAACAGCTACACGTCCATTCATGAGTCCTATCACTCACTGTGGTGGGGAAGAAGCGGCTCGTCTTGAACGTCTTCAGTGCCATGGAGCAGGTGTAAGTCCCAAAGAACAAGATGAAGGACATCAGGGTGATGTCAGGCACGTAGCCACAGGCCTCTCCGACCAGCTGCCCTCCGTACTTCAGACACTGCTGCCTGGTCAAGGACGCCCAGGTGGCATTCACTGGCTGGAGAGACAAGGACAAAGAGGTTCCTTTAACCAACAAGCAACAGTATTTGGAGAAAAACAGCTCTGTCAATGAATTAAGCCACAGTTTTGAAATTCTGAATCTATGCTACTAAATGTCACAAAAACAAGGACACTACATTTATTTACATACCAGATCAGTACTGTTTGTCCAGGCAGAGAAATCGAGGAGTTCTGATGAGTTGCCTAGTAAAGAGAAACAATGATATCTAATCACCAAAATGAGAATACTGCTATTACTTGCAGTATCACACTTGCCATTTTGGATCTGTGTCAACATCTCTCTCCCAAACAATCGTGCCAAGTCACTCGCGACACAGAAACTGATAGAGCTGTTGAGAAAGTAAACAGTGGTATCTACAGGCCGACACATACTAGTATCATTTGTTATCTCCACTGTAAACACGGCAAAAATAAGTTGAAAGCTTTGTTTAACATACAATAGTAATATCACTGCCAAAATGGACAAAACCAAATACCACTGTTCAGTTTTCACTGTCTAGTATCACTGGTGATACAGAGATTCTGATGGCGCCCTGAAACAATCAACAATGATGAGTTTTTATGCAAAGGATGGTTCAAGATTACTGAGTGGTGGTATCAGACACTGCCGATGTTACTGGATACAGTGAAACCACTCCTGTAATCTATCTAAGACTACGTACCAGGCATGCAGCGGCAGTCATAGTGTGTGACGAGGTCAGGGTCGTAGTCGGAGTTAATTGGGTTGTGGTGGCCCAGCTTTATCATCTTTTTGAAAGCATCGTAGATGAAGATGAAGCTGATGAGCGCAGAGAAGCCTTCCTCTGTGAAACGCGTGAAGTACTGCACCAGGAAGCTGGCGTCTGTGGCGACCAGCACCAGACAGAATATACCCGACCACAGGCCGATCCACAGCCGGAACTCAAGGTAGTCAAACCCGTTGTCTCTGAGGAGAAGGATAGATTTGGCACAGAGGGAGTGGTTAATTGTGTACAAGTGTATTCCTACACATATTTAATTTCCAAGTAATTATAATCCAAGAATTCACTGTAGTTTCACTCACTCCTGTCTAACCTGAATTCAGTGACGTTTTGGCTTCCTTAAAGTGTTTTTAAAGCTGTGGAACACTTTCAACCAGTTATCAGCAGGCTTTTCTCTATATGGAAAATATGCACCTGTGGTATATGTATCCAACAGCTGTAGACAGGCTAGCAGCTGCCACTGACTCAGTAACTGTTGACTTGAGGCATGGAAACATTTGGAGGACACAGACGCCACAACATTCTTCACTCACAGTGTAAAATTAAATGAGAGTGAATTATTAATAATGGAACATAATCAGCGTGGTGTTTGGTAATACTAGAAGACTCTCTCTGGGAAAGGAAGGGAGTACAGTAGGAGGAGGAGGGAGAAGTCAGCATTTAACAAGCTTTACTACCTATCAGGTATTGTGAAATTACAAGTTTAATTTGCACAATAACTGCTCTCCAGAGGTGAAATAGGTGGACTGTATATATGTATACATATATTTTCCCCCAACCATAGATAGGGCTATTACAGGAGGTAATGTATTTTGTTGAATGCCCTTTATTACACTTTCTACACAAGGATGTGTGATCTGCTAGTCTTGTCCCTGAGTCAATCAGGACGGGAAGTTGACGGCAAAAACACATGGAAGAATGAATATTCAGCTGGCCACTGTGCCTGCCAAGAGATTTGCAATGAGCACAAAAAGTTCCAGTGCGATACTGTTAAAATAAACAAACCTTAAAGCAAAGCTGCCTGCCTACTGTTACTGTTACTTATCTGTATTCCTTATACTTTCATTTTTATTTTATTTATAGGGGCACAAGGATTGCATCTCTGTAAACACACAAACAACATCTGTCCTTTGGGGATAGACAACAATCTATAAATATCTTCCAGGCTACTGCTTACTGTTTCTGAACTCTGTTAGCCTCACTAATACTACTGAATGAGTTTGATCAGTAACTACTCACTTGCTGAAATTGAAGAGGAGTCTTTCAAAGACAAGCACTGGGCCTGTGCTGCTGAGAATAGTCAGGGGCTGACCAGCCAGCAGACAGAACACTGCTCCTGTCAGTGCCGTACCCAGGAAACTTTCCAACACTCCCTGCAACACAGCACACAGGGAAAAACACATACAGACTTTACACACAGCTCATGGAGCATGTAAAAATATAGAAAATATACAGAAGAGATGAGACAGCGCATTCATACAGTGAGCATGCATGACTCCATATTAACTATCTTGGAAAGAAATTGTTCAACAGACACATTCTTTCATCAGTATCAATTTTTTTTCTATTTTATTTCTGCAACTCTGCTGAGCCTCGAAACATCAATACCATAATTTTGCTTGCTGAGCTGGAAGCTTTGTTTTCCCTATATACATCATACAAGTGCAAGGCTGGCCCATCAGGACAGGAATTTCCAGTCATGTCAGTTGTTCAGACTCTGTATTTTACAAGCCTAATGATAGACAGATGCAGTAGATGAGTAATTGACAACTAGGCAGTACTTCTGAGACTGAGAAAGGTCGGGTGAGGGCAGGGATTCCCTCTGCTGTGCTCAGAGTGGAAAAGGGGAGTGATGGAGGATTGAGGAGCACTGATGGTGGTGGTGGCGGGGAGGGGGGGGCTGGAAATGCAGCCATGACGAGGCTACAGGGGCTGAGTAATCTGGATCTGTAGTTATTTACAGCCTGGGCAAATCCCTGAGGCCGGTGCTCTGCAGGTCTGCTAGGATGCAGCTCTTTGTCAGAAGGGAGGCCAAAGCCAATTACCTTAGTGACTGGACAACCCTATACACTCATCAGGAACCAGGATGAATGTAGCAGTGTATGCTATCATACCACAATTGTACAACTTTTCCATATGCAGTCCTGGCAACAGCAGGTACAACAGATGGATGCAGTATGAGCCTTTGAGCTCCAAATTAGCATGGCTTATCAGCAACTCTTTTTGTTGTTCATTAGTTTGTGACTTAACACAGAGAGCTACAGTATGACAAAGGTGAAAATGACACCATCACAACATCTTAGAACAGATTCAATATCATGCCATTAAGTTACAGTGCCCAGCTCTTGTGAACCATATTCTAATTTGGTTAAATTAGAAAAAGCAAAATGTACTATGTGAGTGAAAAGAAGAGGAAAGGAATACATATAGAGAAATGCTACATATTTGTTTAGTACTGAAACATTATAGCGTTACATGGACATGTGCATTAGAGCCAATTTACCAGTGCTTATCAGTTCTTTAATCTAGTTACTTTGCTCAGAATCGCACAAAACACAACCTACCACTGCTCTGGTCGAAAAGGCTCAACAGCAGCTTTACTTCCTAAGGACACTTAGGAAAACCAATCTGTTCGTGAAGCTGCTCGTGTCCTTCTACCACTGCTCTATAGAGAGTGTACCGCCATACTGTATTACAGTTTGGTAAGCCAACTGTTCAGCAGCAGACAGAAGAGTTCTCCAGGGAGTCATAAACACAGCGCAGCAAATAATCAGACTTTCCCTGCCCTCACTGGAAGACACCTTCAGATCACGCTGCCTCCACAGAGCCAGCAGTGTTCTGAAGGATGAAACTCATCCCTATCATCATCTCTTCTCTCTGGCGCCATCAGTAAGGTGCTACACGGCCTTAAAGACCTGCAGTTCCAGGCTCAAAAAACAGCTTTTACCCCACAACCATCACTGAACTGAACTCCACAAAACAATACCACCACATATATGTGTGTGTTTGTGTGCATGTGTGAAATGTGTGAAATGTTAAATGAACTGTTTTAGGAGCTGCACAGCAAATTTCGTTGTACAATGTGCAATGACAATAAAGGTATTCTATTCTATTAAAGGGGCACTTCACCACTTTTACACATGAAGTTCAGTTTACTCTTCATGAGTACTACTCACTGTGAAAACAGTTAGTTAACAATATAATGTCTTCTGTGGCTCTGGAGGGAGCTTTTTAAAAGTTTGTGATCAGGGTTATCTTGGCTTGGGCTTAAGACTTTAATTTTTTAAACAGAAAGCCTGTGTAACAAACTGGGGGTGTGGGGTTTGAAAGAAGTGGGCATTTAGGAGTCAGGGAGAATCTAATGAAAGACAATATCCACTTGTATTATAGGAAATGTAGGATCAAGCTTGACCTATACTAGGGAGGAATAATCAGTCAGGATATCTCGGCCTCTGCTGCTTCGATTTTAACCATTGTTTGTCTGTATCTTGTGAGCCCCCAACTTCATGGAAGTGCAATACAAATCACTAGAGTACCCCCTTACTTCCTTTTTAATTGGTTATGCCCTATTTGACATTTACAGGCAATTATAGTGTAGAACCACATGGTCTGCATTCTTTAGCCAAATAAAAAGGTGCCATCTAGACATATCCTGTCACGCCTACTGTGAGTCAGTGCAAGCTCAGTAAGAGTCAATGCCACCTGAACCCAAAATGGATCAATCTGGGTTCAGGCCCAGCATTTTTTGAGTGGTCATATTTAGGTCAGGGTTCATCTTTTAGGCACCAAGTTACACTTTGTAAGCAGTCATAGTACAACTTGGAAGTTAAGCTGGTTCGAGGTTAACAAGATACTTGTTTTGTCTACAGACAGCTGTATACAAAAGCAGCGTGGAGCATTCCCTTTGAATGTGCACCACAATATCTCTACAGGAAAAAACTCAGTCATAGATATAGTGAAACCAAAACAAAAAAGGGGGCGGGAGGTTACCTGCATGTTTTCTGTAGCATCACCAAGTAAACCTCCAAATGTGATCGCATTGGTGACTGTGCCCAGATAGATGAACAAGATGGTCGACAGAGACTGGATATTTAGTGCATCATAGAAGTCACTGGCAAAAAATGGCAGCTTCCGCTTGATATCCAGAACAAGACCTCCACAAAACCTTAAAGACCGAACCATTCAAGTTACTAGGTGCAACATTGCTTCATATATAACTTGGCTTACTTCAGCTACATAAATGACATGTACGGTGTGGAAAACAGAATCAGTTACTGGAAATAGTTTCCAAAGAAAGGAAAACTTGTTCCGAATGAAGGGAAACAAAACGTTATGCAATAGTGAAATGCTTTACTTGTTCTTCAGTTATGTGTGGAATATTTCCTCATTGGAAAAATACTGGAAGGCTAAAATATTTTTCCAGGTTATGATTTACAATGCATATCTTCAACAATCACATGCCATCAGGATAATGCCCTCATTCTTTGTTTTTTTTTGTGTGTGTGTAAATGTTCATTTAGACAAGAAAGCATTACACCTGTTCTAAAAGGCCACCATCTCTGAGGATGATATTATGATTTCTTCTTTATTTTACTGTATCTACAATGATTTAATTTAAGAAAGTGAAATCCTAATTACTTTCTAGTGCGCTGAAGCTCCTCTCCAACCTGGTGTCCTCCTCCCCCTCCATGTCCCGCATCATGGGGAGTGTCGCCATTCATCTGTGGTGCTTCTAATCCAGCATACATGTTCTTCCTTTAAAACAGAAGATAAACAGTCACATTCCACAAGCCTTCAATAAATTCAAGCATTCTGTCTTTCAGTGCACCCAAGCAATAAAAAAAATCTGTGGGGTCAAATCAAATAATAATCAAATACATCTTTTTATAAAACATTTAACAATAAACACTATGAAAATGTATAGGCTGTTAAGTCGATATATGGATGCAAAATGAAAACAAGAAACCATTTGATTATTTTCCTGAGTAGACAGCCATTTCCAATTATGCTACACAGGCATAACAGACTCATTTTAATGTAATGTAGAGAGTACTGTTCTGAACTTGGTGACACATGGACACTACATTATATAGTAACTATGCTCAGTCTACATTTATAGTCTGACTGCAACATTTTGTGTTTAGTTATCACTGACATTAGTGAGATTAAAGAGAATTTATGTAACTTTTGAGAAAAGAAATAACACTTTTCTTTTTATGAATGAAAAGTTAAATTCATAAACAATGAAATGCACCCTTGCTATACCCTCAGGGGTTTTGCTGCTAAAGTCTTACCTGGTCTGGTATGACCAGTATCTTATGGTAGCTAATGTTAGCTTATGTTAGCAAACTTTCATTAAATATTGCTGAAAACTGAGATTAGAGTCTATTCTCTGACTTTATGATTCTTCTGCACTTGTGCTACTGTTACAATAGCTTAGCATTTCAGCTAAATGCTAAACAGTAGTTTTGCATTTAGCTGCAGTTTTGCATCCAGTAATTGTCTTTTGTAGCTGCAGTAGCCGCTGTTCAGCAAAAGTTAGAGTTTCGTTTTAAGAAAAAGAGAATGAGGTGATGTTTTCACGGTGTCAAATATATGTTCATGTTACACACTAGATAGATTTGTAATAGATGTATGTGCAGTGACTTAAATAATTTGGATTAGGTCGTGTGGATTAGAACGGACCTCTTGTCAGAGGAGGGCAGAGATTTGGGTGGCTCTATCCTGATGTCAGGGTCCCACTCTCCGGGGGGCAGGACGATGACCTCATCCAGGAACTCCTCGATACCAGCCAGCAGGTCCTGCCTGTGCTTCGCTTTATAGGCAATATCATGGAATACCTGGCAGCAAACAAACATAACCAACCTATTAGTAATCAGCCAATCAATAATGTAACATGTCCTTAAATGATTTATACAGGGCTTGACAGAAGAACCACAAAATGTGCAACTACAATGGCTCACTAAAGAACACTGCCTACTCACTTTTACTGGGACACAGAGTGAATGAAATGCAAATCATGACAGCAAACCTCACCACTATAATATTGACAACAACCAAGAATTTTCTCTCTTTCACAATATACACAAATAATGAGTCATTATGTGTGTGCACCCCAGGGCCACAGGAACAAGTAGGTAGAGTACTACTTGCCAGCACAGAGCTGATGACTGAAAAACACAAACATCTGATAAACCTGTGACACGTCTGTCACAGGAGAGCCGAGAGGGTAAAGTTTAACTCGAGGAAATCCTGGAAAAACACTTCCTATCCTGTCATGTTGACATATGAGATATACTGGGAAGAGCCGAGGCCTGTGGGAATTTGCTCTCAGGGTTAAGAACATTACGAGCTGTCTGTTACCATTCTCAACAACACAGAGCGGTTAAGTCAGGAGAAGTGAAGAAATACACCAGAGACGGAGAGAGAGGATGTTAAAAAAAAAAAACTATAATAAAGAAAAATGAAAGAAAATATATTGTTTGCCACGTTGTATTGCATGTATTCTGCTGACAACAAAACAAAATTTGTCTCCCACAACTTCAACACACAGCTTAACAATTAAGCTATAAGTTGGTCACTGCCAACAGAACTGGCTAGGCAAACTGCTGTGATGATTAATACAGCAATCTCCAGAGAGCTGAGAGATTTGGCAAGAGGACAAGTGCTGTAGAAGGTGTAGGTGGACAGCCCTCTTACACTAATCAGTGCAACTGGACCTTATAAATACTGAGATAAATTAGCAAAAATTATCATCATTGATTGTGCATCATCTAGTCATCTTTTAGACATGTTAATGGTGTGGCTGTAGGGATGGAGTCAGTCTGTCAGTCCACCACTTTGGTGCAGATGAAAATATTTCAACAGCTATTGAATGGATTGATGTGAAATTTGGTACAGACATTCATGTTCCCCACAGGTTTAATTGTAATAATTTTGGTGATCCCTTTTTGTCTAGCACCATCATCAAGCCAAAATTTCAATTTGTGCAAGACCTTGGTTTATGACCAAATATTTCCAAAACAAATGACATTCCCATCAGCCTCACCTGTACGTTGTGTTTAGCGCTACTTAGCAAAGGTTAGCATGCTAACACACTAAACTAAGATGGTTAACATGGTAAACATGAAACAGATACCTGCATAAAATGAACAGGTTAGCATTGTCATTAAGAGAAAGTTAGCATGCTGACATTAGCATTTAGCTTAAAGCATCGCTGTGCCCAAGTACAACTTTACAAAGCCACTAACATGGCTGTAGACTCCTTGTCTTGTTTATTGACGTTTTATTTTATTTTTTTATTTATGGGACATTTCTTAGTATAGTGACTTATAAACTGCCTTATACAGAGTGGGGAGATAAGAATCGGTATCCTTAATGTCTAGGCTAGCAACTTCCAAAACCTTAATGGGTTTCACTGTCAGGAGGATGGGCCACCACAATCCAAAAAGAGATCTCAAGATGCCATTATCTCAGGTTCACAACCAATCAGGGCTTAATCAGTCCAATCAGAGCTTAGAGAGGGTGAGATCTATGCTCTGTATCAGTCATGTCGCTTTACAGTTAAAAACAAAACCAATCAAACAAACAAACCTCATTAATTGTTGTTATAAAACTTGAAGCACAAAACAAGAATTTTAGAAACACATGGCACCCAAGGTTAAGATAGTCCCTTAATAAAAGTACAGCTACCTTGCATCAAAACCAATCTCTCTGCACGGTCTCAAGAGCAAATATTAAAGACAGTGAAAATAAACTGACAAATATCAAGTAGTGTAATAATAAAGTACCTCATCTGACATCAGGGTGGCAATGGCTCTTCCAATTTCGTGATAGGACTTTGCTTTACCTTTGGGGCCCAGCAGGACAAAGAGAAATCTAAGTAAGAAAATTACATGTTAGGGCACAAGTCGGAATCTGATTGTTTCAATGTAGTCATGACATCAATAAAATCTGCGACTTCAGCAAAGTCAAGTTCAAGTGATGGTTATTATTTTTGGAGGTAACGATGCGGTTATGTGCTCTACCTTGTGGGCACAGGGACCTCGGTTAGAGCCCCCAGCATGACAGCCTGCTGCAGACGAACAAACGCCACAAAGGGAGTTTCCAGGAAGTCGACCTCTCCTACCAGAACGTTTGATGCCTCTGCATCCCGTGGCAATTTTTTCATGAACTTATTCTTCAGCTGTTAGGACAGAGAGAGCAGAGCAGAGTAGGGAAAGAAAAGATATATACTTCAATACTCAATTCAAGACTCAATACTTTAAACAAATCATTTTCATATATTGTAACAATGAATGAAAATGATTTGTTACAAGATACAGAGGTAAGAAGGAGATCATGCACACACAAACTATTGCTCCCTTTCTCTGTTACATGCATGATCAATGATAGATGTGACATATTAAATGAATGTGGTGATTAAAATGTGATTAACATATGACTGTAACAAGCCGGAGACTGACATGGTGTTTTTACTGTCTCTATAAGCATGTAAGAACAGGTAGTGCCCGCCCTTTCCTAGAATTATGTGCTGAACAGCAGCTTGACTCTATGCCACCTAATAAACACACTTTACTACAGTGTATGAAATCTACAGTCTTACACTAAACTGACATGCGAAGTACACTGTGCTCATTTTGGACTTAGTAAAAGAATATACACTCGAGTTGTGGATGAAAGAAAACTTGCAGGGAGATGATTAACTAAGGCTGTTATGTTAAAGGCCACACCATTTTGTCAAATTGATCAAACAGATTCACTAACTGTTGCTGGAGTGTAATTCCAGCTGTTACAGTTTAACTACTTCTGTGATCTTTCGTCTACGTGTGGTGTATCTGTAGATCACATACCCAAATTACAGCTGGCTACTAAATCATGAGTCATGACAGTGAGAGAAACTGCATGTGCAAATGACAGAAACTCACATGACAAAGACAAGGAGACAGTGAGCTTTTGTTGCACATGGCAGAGAGAGAGAGAGACAGAGAGAGAGCCAGGGGGTCTTATCTATCAATATGTGAGGCTCACAAGCTCATGCATACACACACCCAACACATGACCCGATGCAAAGTGCTGCTTTGTGAATGGAGACCTTAAAGGGTGTGATTCCGGTGTTTTTAGGCCCTATTTGGAAAGGAAAGGATCCCTGCGGAGAGAGACCTTTTTGTTAAGAGTAAGATGACTTACTGACTCACGTTTCCACCAACATCGTCCTGCAACCACTCACCTCTCGCGAGATTTCAGAGCGAGACTTCTCCTTGAGCGAGACTTCTGTTTCTGGTTAAACAAAAAGGATCTTACTTTTAAACAAAAAGGTCTATCTCTGTAGGGATCTGCACAATTGCCCCCAAAGATTCCGTTGCAGCCATTGCTGTCCATTTCGTGGCTGCCGGCTGAGGCGATCTACTGGACCAATTCCAAAACTTTTTGTACCTATTAGTCATTTAGACCCCAAAATATGTATAAAAAAAAAAAATAGGGCCCAGGTCTAAAAATACTGGAATTACCCTTTAAGTATCCTGTATTATTAGTATATATATAGTTGCATAATAGCTTGCATATCATCTCTATGCAATGATACAGTGAGACATATTACCTGATCCTTCTCTGGTTTGTCAGAGAAGTCACTCAGGCTGTTGGAGGTGAGGTTTCGATGGGCGGTAGTTGGGCTACCTGCACAGAGATAAGACGCTGTTAGGATCAAAGAGGCCGGGCAAGACTGCAGAGCCTCAATATGAGACATTTGTGGCCGAGGTGGAGGACGAGTCCCAGAAAAGAAAGGTGCCAGGAAAGTACATGAAGAGAAGCCAGAAAACTCAGGACCTAGCTAAATGTGGCAAGGCTTAAGCTTTAGGACTAATGCCAGATGGTCATTCATTCAGGCGCTCCAGGCAGAGGAGAGATGGGATACATGGCCGTCTTAGGTCCGCTGCTTATACGCGTCAGCAGAAACATGCTTAGGCAACTATTGGCAAATGAGTGAGAACGTAAACATTGGAACTCACAGTTTGATACAGTCCATTTACTCATCTACTGTTACTGACAATGTTAGAGAACAGAGTCTTCAGCATTTTAGCTTTCTTTGGCCAGATAAATATTTAGTTTAGTACATTAGGAGTTAATGAGTGAAGCTATTCTTTCTTTGTGTGTCTCTAAACTGATTTGCTTCAGTTTGTAGCACTGAATAAATACTCATTGAGCTTTTTAACGCAATGGACTGAAGGAGACCTCACCTGTAAATCATTTTTTGGCTCTATTCATATTTGTGAATCTCCATGCTGCTAGTTTTACATGGGAGTAAGTTCCAACTATGCTGCTTTCAGTAGGAGTGCTGTGACCTCACTTACAGAGGTATCCCATGCTGGAGCTCCTCATGACCTCACATGGTTCCTCTGAGTCTTGTGGGGTTAAAAAAGGCACAGGGTGCTCAAGGGGGTTGCGTGCTATAATACCCCAGATACAGGATGTCAGACAGCAGAGACCCAAAGAGAAGGACAAAAAAAGAGAGAAAAAGACAAGGAAAAGAAAGAAGGAAAATAAATGAGAGGCTGTATTATACTGCTACAACAGTAGTTAGGATTTCACATCATAAATAAAAAATCAGAAGACAGAGAGAATAAAAGTGGAATTGTTTGGGTTAAGAGGGATAAAGATTTGCATTACCATTCTCCTGGTTGGAAAACAGCCTACTTGCACTGGACACACTCTTGCCAATGTCAGCAAGAGAGCGCAAGTTGGACTTCTTGGTCTGGTGGCGATGCTTCCGTAGCAGCGTGTACATGACCTTCTCCTTCAGGTCCGCCTTTAACTGACCAGCCTCGATCTGGCTGTCGGTGATCATCTCTGTTAGAGGGATAGATTCAAGATCAAGAATGAGTCACCCTCACGTTCATCAAAACCTTCAAGGACAGGTGTGCTGGTATTCTGGTCAACCCCACTTACCGACAACCTGTGGCAGTGTGGAGGCCTCCAGGTCCAACATGATGGTGCCCTTCTCAATGCACGTTTTGAGTTCCATCAAGCTGTGTAAGGACAGCGTGGCCACATGAGGCTTACTCCAGCGCTCGCCGCCCTTCTCTACCTTCTCCTCAAACTTGATCCATCTGGATGAGGGAGGACAAAAGACACAGAAGTAGGGAGAGTGTTGAGATGTATTTACAGTACTGGACTTAACCTTGCCAATAAACTTGGTGTTCCTGAAAAAGCCCAGATGCCAGAGTGTGTTTAATCGTTTTTTAATCTCTCTCTCTCTTTCTCTCTCTCTCTCTCTCTCTCTCTCTCTCTCTCTCTGGTTCCTGCAAGTAAAGGTCACTGCAAAATATAAATAAAAGTACATAATAGTGGCTTTATAAGGTTATGAACAAATATGGGCTACAAACAAAAGGAGACAAGATGGGTTCTCTTTTCTTTACAAAACAACCCCCCAGTGTTTTGAATTGGTCACAATTCACAAGGCAAGAATAGGGGATGCAGGACAGCGTAGAAACAAAAAATAAATCACTAGACTTGAGAAAATACATGGCATGCTGGAATGGCAACAGTCTTTTTTAACTTCCAGACCACACATGGTTAAATCTGAGAAAAGAGACTACTTTACTTCTACCAATGGACGAGCTTAGCCTTGATGGCAAGCCTCAGGACAAGGATTCCTTTTAATAATAATGCCTCACATGTCTCCACTACAAAGAGCCATTCTCCTGAGGCCCGAGGATGGGGTTTCCTCTGGGGATAAAGTATCCCTCTGGCTGTGGTCCACATGCCTGTGACCAGCCGTCTTACTGGGAGAAGAGCCTGACCATGGAGACACTTTCGACCTCAAGGAGTTAATTTATCTTCCCTTTCAGTTTCTTCTTTATACAACTTTTCTCCCCCCCACACATGCAGTAGTACTCCCCAAGACCTGTGAACAGACTTTGAAATCAGTGGAGTTCCCCTTTAAGAGAAGACCAACTTTATTTATCCATCGCGGGCAAATTAAAAAAAATAAAAATAAAAATCACACTGCAATAATTTGTTAGACAATGAAAGTTAATGTTATTTTTACTAATTGTCTTTCTTGCCAAAATATTGCATGACCAAGATGAGCCTTTCACTGACAGAACATTTGACTTTTTAACTGCAACACTAAAAGTGTCTTAGTTTGATTACAGCTTCTTCTATCACAATGAATGAAAAGACAAACATGTCACATGTGGAATTTACAGAACTATGTAAAAGCCACTTTCAACGTTAACATTAACATAGCACACCATTAAACAATGATATCCACACTTTGATGCCCAAATTCCATGTCCTTCAGAGCTAACCAGAACATTACGTCTTGTTCTGTCCATGTGGGAGTTTCTGCCTTTTCCCGGTCCCACAGAGCAGGTACTACAGATCTCAATCAGATAAGAGTAGACTGGGAGTTCACTGAAGTACGGCCTATTTCCCTACACATACAAAACACGATTATTCATAAGGGTTTGTGTTCCGCTGACTGCACCGGGACTGTGAAGCAGGAAATTTTTGACTACACTTCCCATGGCTCTTTATGTAAAAAAGGGGGGTTGACAGATCGCATTCCTGGCATAAAAAACGCCTCAGCGGCTCACCTGGCTGTCTCCTTCCACTCCATCTCTTGCCCGTCCACTGACAGTAGTTCATCCAGCTCGGTGAAGAGCTGAGGAGGTGGGGGACCATCGTCCTCCTCTCCCAGGATAAACCTGATCCTCTCAGCTGGAGAAACTGTGGGGAGAAAGAGGCAAGTTAAGGACCAACAAATCAATCCTGCCTGACTTTATCTGAAGAAACCTGTCAACAAAGATTCCAGCCATCTGAATTTGATACTAAAGCTAAGGTCTAGTTACTGTACTGAAGTTGATAAAACATGATTAAAAATGATGGTGTTACTCATACTATGAGTATATGTGACCGCTGTGCAGCTTTGAAGCTGGCTATGCGTGAATTAAACCGAGGAAAGAAATAGGCCATGCTGGGGTGCACTGGTAGAGCACGTACCATTAAGGCTGAGTCCTTACCACAGCGGCCTGGGTTCGATTCCAACCCGGGGCCCTTTGCTGCATGTCATCCCATCTCTCTCTCCTGCCTTTCCTGTCTCTATCTATAGCTGCCATTGTCCAATAAAGTCAAAAGGCCCAAAATAAATTAATTAAAAATCTGAAAAACAAAAAAGACATAGGCCAAACCATGAAGTTGCAGATCTTATATATAACACATAGCTTACATAGTTGTTCATGAAGTCACATCATTATGAAAACACTCCCTGATTCCCTAATTGCTCGGACACATACAGTATCTGTCAGAATCCGAAACAATAGGTGAACACAAGGTGTTTTCCACAGACTTGAATCTGGTTGCAAAAATTGAACAGATGAGATATATAGTCTGGCTTTATACTGCTATATTTTCATAAAATTCTGGTTTAATGAATAGTGTTCTGTACAACACTTGCAAAAAAGTACTTGGAAGTCAAATACTCACACAATACATCTCATTGGCAGAGTAATAACAATGACATGTTATAATCTCAAGGAATGTTGCAATCAACAGTTAACTATTCAGGAAAACAGAGGTCCACGGAAGCTGTGTTAAACTGAAATATAAAAACATGCACTATTCACTATTAGCCTTCCAAGTAACTGCAAGCAGGTTGAATAATCTGAGTCATTAATCTGTAAATCAACAGGTGCAGGTGTCTTTTGGACAAACAACGATGTAGATGTATAAAGGAAATGCAGGCTTTTTTTAAATGCGTGTTTGTTTCAGGCCATATTGATCTGCAGTCATGCAGTATGACACAATGTCTCTTGACCAGCTTGAACCCATGAAATAAACACTGGTATTTAAGATAGAAAGACAATTTTGACAGTACACCCTCATGAGGAAGAACCTTTCCTTAGCATATAACTTTTACTAACTTCTGAGAAAGGTGTGACAAGATCTGTGTCACCAAACTGACATGAGAATACTTATCACTTGCAGTAATCGTTGATCCTCTCCTCAGAAATTACACGTATGAAGAGATAGCTATGATCTCAGGATTCTCCATGTTTGGCAAGAACCCTGATGAGTTATATAACAAATAAGGAGAGCCCCCAGTGTTTTATATCCAGTATCTAATGGGTTATCCATTGTAAGAAGAACTACTTATTCTTGTTATCACTTCTAGGAAAGTTGTGCAACTGTAAAGTGTTGAGACAAAGTGGAGGTTAACTGGTAAGTCACAAGAGGCTATTTATGCAGCTTTCTCTTGATATAGCTACTGCACCAGTCTGGATTCCAATCCAATAGCTCGACAACGTAACAGTGCCTGTAACCTTTTAATCCTGACTCAGCACACCCAAGCTTAATTTAGGATGGCTGTTTTTAAAACAGTACAGTTGAAACTCTTCTACTGTAGGGAGAAAATCTTAAGCTACATGAAGGTCAAGATCAATGTCTTGGAAACGGCTTTAGGATACGGAACACTTGGTGTTTCCCCATCTCGTACATCAGCATTGTTGTGCCGCACACACACACCAACGTCATCCACCAACGGCCCACAACAGAATCACAGGAGATCTTTCAGTTTTCCTCATGGCCACAGGGCCTGTCGGCTGTCCTTTTGCTGGCTGACTAACGGAACTTGACTTTTAACGCAACACATGGTGTACACAACACCACTCACTCTCACAACTGGTGAAAACCAGGCCTTTGTTGTGGTTACACACAACTTTTAAGTGGACAGCTCCACAGGGTTTGCCAGAATCAACAGGATTATGGGGATTTGGGGAGGGCAAAACAGCGGAAAATCCAACAAGTGGAGGGCTCTGTATGCACTGTCTAGCAGTGTGTGTGTTTTGTTGTCTGGCACATGTCAGCCTGAATGCTACCCACACATCAAACTCTCTGACTATTATTGCATAATGGGGCCTGATATCATAACGCACTCTTCATAATTACTCATAGTGAGCTAGTGGTGGAAGCAGAAAAGTTAACAGGGACAGGAGAAGGGTAAAGGCAAGTAAGCAAGAGGAAGCAACCCCTCTTACTAAATAAATCTAATATGAAAATGTTTGCAGGGGGTCACTGAAGGGGTTTATTGCTCAACAGGAGAAAAATGTTTATCCCAGCAGTTGCTGTGGCCTACAGCTGGTTCTGCCCTCTCATTCAACCATACAAGACTGTTTACTGTTCAGATCTTCTACAGAGATACAGTAGGATGAGGAAGAAGTAGGAGTCTGTGTGTGTGTGTATCAGAGGGGGCATTTAAAGTGAACCATGATTCAGTTTAACCCGCTTCTGTGTTTACTTTGGTTTCACTTCTGCCTGCCCGCCCACCCGCCCATCCACCCGCCCATCCACCCGCCCATCCACCGGCCCATCCACCGCCACTGATACAATCTGATTCTATGGCTGAACAAACAGCAACACTATTTGCATTTACACTAATGTTGCCATGTTGCCATAAAGGGCATTCATTAAAGACCACAAAGATTTGGAAAAGGTCTTTAAGGAACAGACTATATCTGTAATGTTGACTGCTACTGACATTTAGGTCGCAATTTATGACAAAATACACAATTTTCACTGCTACTGTTCTGAGTTTTACAACACTGACAATGCTTAATTGAGCAGTGAATGGTTGTAAAGCTGTTATCAAATCAACAAATACTAATCTAATTGCCTTTTATAGATTTATTGGTCTGTCTGTTTCTCCATTACCTTAAGTAAGAGATGTAACAATTAGAAAATGCTGTACTTGGTAAAAAAACAAAAAAAGCATCATTATAATGCAGTTTTTCTTTTACACAAGTGCATAACAACCAAACTTTGCATGACTCACTGAGTAATCAGATATCTAGACAGAGATTAATGTGAGCAAAACTCTTATCATATCATGGCACCTTGGAATGACTAAGCACACAGGCTGGTTTACACCTGAGCATGAGGTGAAACAAAGGAGGATTACAGGGTCAGAGGAGCTAGCAGCGTGAGAGGATTAGCGTTTGTCTACTGCGTGGAGTCTGTGAACCGACAGCTTGATATGATGCCGGCATGATCAAGAAAAGTGTGATCGTAGGTGGGTAGACAAATCCAAGGTGAGGATGAATGAGAACCTATGTGTAACTGAGGTCCTGAATAAATGTTGCGTGGACAATCACACGTCACAACACCAGACTGCAACAGCGCTGCATATAAAAAAAAAAAAAAGACCGTAAGATGATGAAACAGATGTAAATTCCCCATGACACTCCTGATGCCTGACACTCCAATCTCACCCTGATCCATACCACACAGTGTCATAGCCCTCCTGTATGTAATCTGATAGTGAATTCCTAAATTCCCAGTCCAATTAGAAGCATCCAATTCTTCCTGAGGTTTGATTTTTACTCATTTTCTCACATAATTAATGCAGCCATGCAATTACAGATTTAGTTATGCAGCAAAGTGTATCAACCTACTGTCAGGTACTGGCTAATTTATCTATTCTAAAATGCTATCTGAGCAAAAGGTAAGGAACAGTTTTTGCCTAGCCATTAGTTGTTGTTTTAAGCAAGCAGCAAATCATAAGCTTGTCCAGCAATGATTCAATACTTCCATATTCCACTGTTTTGTTTTATTTTTCCAAACTAAGAGCTTCTTTCTCTGTGGCTCCTCAGCTGACCCGTTGTTCTTGCTTTGCCGTCAAAACTATTTTGAACTTACAGTTTGCTGATGTATCTACTGCCCTACCAGTTTAACTTATCTAAGGGTGTTGCTCAAAACTATGCTCATACTGCAGTCAGCTTAAGATTTCTCTACTGTATGTACACAGAAAGTGCCTACTGCTTCATGCACGCTTATCTGCACAAGTTGCTAGAAAAGCTAAACTAAAGCTTTACTTGAATTTGTGATTTCAGATATCACTGAAATGCATTAGCCTCCAGGTGTGTGGTGCTGCTGTCATTGTCCACACATGCCCTGATGAGTTGGGAGGAAAATCCCTGCCTTTTCCCATCTCCAGCCCATTTTGAGACTTTAATGGTTACCTCCACTAGCAGTAAATCAAAGAGTAAACACTTTCCCATTATGCCAGTTTCCAGGCTGCGCCATTTTTAGGTGAATTCCACTACTGTGATAATTGTATGTTTTGCAAATAGCTTTTAGCCAGACTGTATTGTTTGGTGCTTTGTGTGGTAGTACAGAGCCTTCATCAAGGCTTAAAGATACAACATGGGGATCCTCATACAATAATATGGCGCATTTACTGTACACTGATTCTAAATCGTGTTGTCGATTCTAAAGACTCTTTGTTTAATGCTTTCCCACCTGTGTAACCTCTTGTTGTATGTTCAGGAGACATATAGGTATTGGTGAAATTATAATTAATGTGTGCTTTCCTATAGCAGGAAGAAGACTGAGACTGACAACAATCTTAATGTAAATTTTGCATCTCATTTAGTAATGTTGATAGATCCTGCTTTTTCATTTCAGTTTACCACTAGTTGACGGATTATTTCACAAATTTGATACTTTCATGCTTAGTTGTTCTTTAAGTGCTGTTCTCAGTATTGAGGTTGTATTAGGCCCACTTGTTGTAGCAACATCCTTATCTACTGGTGATTATTTTGCTGTTTGTACTGCCTCTTCTGCTTTGCTACTTCTCTCTTCCCATCCACCTGGTTTTTAGCTTCTGAGAGTCTTTTCTCACAAATCCCACAAAGTACTGTGTTAATCATCAAGGTGACAGATAATACCCCCTCTTGTATTTACTTTACACACTTTAAGCCAATCCAGTGTCATTTTCAGATTAGTATTTAACATGTTCCCATCCCCTCTCTACATTAATTCTGTTGAGTGTAGGTTTCTGCCCAGTGATTGTTTTTTTTTTTTTTTTTTTTTCTTGGCTGCCACCCCACCCAGCTCTCCCTGCTCTATTTGAATGACTACCTCCTTAACTACAGAAGCACTGATATCCTGTAGGCTGTGATTTGCAGAGTGCTGCTGGACTTCACCCAACTGACTTAACCAACATCTCAAGAGTGATATAACCATTACTAATGTGGCTCCCATAAATTATATTCTGCGCACTGGGTGCTTTCACTGAATTTCACCAATTAGTTTTATCTGAACTCACTGAGAGGTTTGAGGATGTTTGCAGTGGATTCATCTGCGTTCTCCCCATCTGACTTGTATCCTTCCGTACTCTGTTCAGCTCTCTCCCGCTTCTCCTTGTGGCTAGACTTGCGTCTGTGGCGTCTCCTCCGGTGGTAGCTCTTGGGAACATGCACACCAATGTACACTGTGTGGTGACCTTTCATAACACAATTCAACAGAGGGAATGCAGGTCAGATTACACTCACAAAAGGAAATCACATTAATCCCGAGCACTGGTAATCTGTATCACTACTGGAGGAACAAAAACAATGGGAACTGGTTGATCTTGCTTATCAGAAGGCTACTTTGACGCATGACTTTTTTGTGATTCAGTGGTATTGGTGGTTTGTTGCTTATTTCCCCTAACAGGATGAGATAGAGTATGTAGTCAGTCGTTCAAACTGCGAAATTAAATAAATGCCAACTACTTCCTACACAGCAGCTCATACAGGAAATGATGACTTTTCAGGAAGTAATTAGACAGACAGAGAGGGAGAGAGAAAACTCTTACAATACTGGGCTTAACTGACCAAGTTAGCGTTGAAACAACCATGTATTTTTCTATTCAACCATGCATTACATTAACATGTCATGTGGGTTTAAATGATATCTTTCACACCTGAGGCGCATAACTAAACGAAGCACCTCCACCACATTCCCATGCAGGGAAACAAAGGGTCACGCAACTACTACTGCATACCCACGAAGCCTGTCGTAATGGGAAAAACTCTGACATGGTTCTCTTTGTGTGCACCTTGAAATGTTCGTTTGTGAAACGTGAATGTCTCAGTAAATCTATGTGGGCGTCTCCAGATACATTCTTTTGTGGCTTTAGCTGACAGCCAGCACTGGACAGGTTTGGAACTCTTGAAGCATCGTCCTGTACAGAACTGTCAAGCTAAAGTGGAAATTATTCATCTTATATAATATGTCTGATCTTGTGCTGATATTAGAGGGGAAACTACAGTTTTCACCTGGGTAGATGAAGAGATAAGTTAAAGCTTAGGACTAGTCAATCAGCTAGATAATGTGCTGGTATTCATCACTGATCTTACCTTCCACTTCCTCTTCATCACAGACATGTTTGACAAAGGACGCTCCTCTGTCTAAGACTGCTTCATCCTCCACTCTACAAGGCAAAAAAGAGAAAAATCTTTAAATATGGATCACCACATAGGGCAGCATGGAATATGCTTGCAAACATTCTGCCCCAGTTTTATTCAGTCTTTCTTCACCATCATTCCCACTAACACTATGCACAGTTTGTAAAATACATTACACTAAAGCATACTTAAAATTAAACAATGAACAAATGACACAATCAAATCTTCAAATAAAAAACTAAGCGGTGTCTTGTTCAACCCTCTGGCCAATAACCTATGCTGTGTTTTCATTCAAATCCCACTTTTAGGGCCAATAGTGTCAAATTCGAGTTACCATGAAACACAATCCTGATAATGACTCCTCTTTAGCAACTTCTTATTCAGCTACCTAATGTTGCTGAATATTAGCCTGACAAGCCATTTCTCTCGTTTTGCGCCTGCCAGCCTCTAACTGTGACAAAACGAAGAAGAAAAAAAAAAAAAAAAAAGACAGACAAACCACATGTTACAGTAAGAGTAATATCAAGACAAGTGAATTCTAACACCACACTCACTCACTGTTGTTTTTCTGATCGGAATATGATATGTTGTACAAAAGCGTAAGCAGAATGATTTAAAATATGATAAATAACTGCATAGCAAGGCTTCAAAATCAGTTAACCTGGCAATCTTTAAAGTGCATTAGAATTTCTGATGCTATGGCAATCACCCACATATGACCAAAATGTTACCTTCCCATCCACCTACATTGCAGCACACGACACGAACATATATTTTAAAAAACAACTCCCTTTGCTCAGTGAGCGCATGTATAAATTGCGCAGCACTTTTATCACAGTAAGGTGGACCTGCATAATCAGTCATTGTTAAATGTCCAGTCACACTGGATCTTCTAGTGCACAAAGAAGGCCTTATGTTTACTTCCATGGCCCAGCAATGTCAGAGACATCTTCCCAGGCTGCATGACTTGGAGTTTCCTTTGATCATCTAGGAATGTGGCTCCTCCACTCCAGCAAAGTGTGGACTAAACCAGGCAAAGAAAGGTGGTTTAGGCCACAGCATATTGCAAACCCAAGCTGTTTTAGCAAAAGTGTATTTTGACACTTTTGCCAAAACAGCTACAAAAGGAAACAATACACTAGCTTCTAACTACAAAAAGTAAAGAAAAATTGAGACTAATATTTCATTACACAACAAATACATTTTTAGTTTTGTCTCATTTCTATTGAGGCCTCATCTCAAAACACAGACAGTTTAGATAGCCTGTGCCTCTAAGTCAATGCATTCCTTCAAACTGTTTTGGGACTTCATAAGCGTGTCAGTATCAAATTAAGGATTCATCTGCCATGACTAATCTGACCAACTGCTTTATGAGAATAGTTTTGCTAAACACCAAAAAATAAATATTTGATTTCAGATGAGTATCAAGAATGTCAATAAACATATGAACAGTTTCCATTTGCCACTGAACAATCCCCAACTGAGGATGACACAATTCGAAAAATGAGGGGATGGGAGCAGTGTACACGAACGCTAAATAAACAAAGTCAGGAAGGATACAACTTGTTCCTCCGATTGCACTGCGAGCTCATCTGAATTTCCCCTGTGGATATGTTATCTGGCCTTGAGAGAGATGGAGGTATAACGCCGATAGCAGACTTAATGTTGAGCGATCAGCTCCAAGATCAAACAAGCGATGAGGAGTGGTCGGGCTTGGTGCCAAGTTTACAAGCAACATTAACATTAACAGCAATTAGCCTCTGTACCCTCTTTTTGTTGCTCATTGTTGCTTTCAAAAAAAGAGAGGTCACCGTGTGGAGAGGGCCAGTGCTATCATTTAGTTCCAGATTTCTTTGCGTCTTCTGTTCTGCTTGTACTCTCTGCTTTCCCTCAGACAAGACAGAGCGTACAGAAAATATCACCAGCCTCAGGGAGTTACTTTTGTCACATTTTCTTTTGTACTTAACTAGTTATTGTAATACAGCCTTATGTGTCACTGAGAATATGGTCAATGAAAATGGGTGGAGCTATTTTAATTCATTCTTGCGCAAACATTGTATGCCGAAATGCGCTTCAGGATCTTTCCAGGAACACAGCTCAGTCTTGTAGCATTTACTTCTCAAACAGGTACCAAAGTGTTGGTGATGGTGTGTGTGTGTGTGCGTGGGTGGGTGGGTGTGTACACGTTTGTGTATGTGTGTGCGTGCATGGAGGTAGGTCATGTAACACAGTGAGAAGGCCTTCAAAAAAACGTTGGCCACACCGGAGAGCAAAGGAAGCTCACGTTGCAGGTTTACAGCTGGCTATAGCCAGTCAATGGAGCCATGTTAATCACTCCACACTGAGGCCTCAGACTGGGAGACCCTTATGATGAGAAACATACCACAGGTGATCCACAGACATCTGGGATGCAGCAGAATAGTTCAGCATTCCTGTTTTGAATGAAGTGCTAAATCAAAAAGAATTAGACTAGTATGTGGAGCTGCAAGGTGAAGAGATGATAGAAAACTTAAATCTACTCTTCAGCATTAGTCAGCAAAGTCTAAATGAAATCAAGTAGCAGAAAGCAGAACAGAGCCTAAATGTATATTTTGTGTATGCGTATGAAAACATAAGGCAGATAAGATCCTGAGTCTGCTCTCATGCACGTCATTGTAAATGCAGGAAATCTTCTTGATCTTTTTAAATTTCCTGCTATGACTTCCTCTGCCTGATTAATAAAAAAAAAATATCAAAATCACAAGCTGTGTGAGGGTCAGAGCAACAACCAGCTGCATCCATCTCACGCCGATGAACCTCTCACTTCTGTTCTTGGTGACCTCATGAGGCTGGATAAACCTGTTGGTGCGTGAGGAGCCGGGATCAGCTGCTCGGGATCAGGGATCATCCCCATCTCTTTACAGAGTGACGCACCCAATCCCACCAGCCAGGTTCACCATGTGGGTAGGTGCCCACAGCACAGTCAGTGTAGCAAGCAATACAGTGATGATTTAAGAACCATAAAGTGATACTCCACCCAAAAGTGATCTTTGGAGTGTCAAACATTTACAACCTGCGGGCTTGAAAGGTGGCTGTAAAATTGATTTAGTTCACCTCTGACAGAAAAAAACAGAGGCAGCAGTCAGCATGCATTCAGCCAGTTATCATGTTCAAATTTTGATGTTTAACAGTAACAAGTATTAAAATGTCCATAGAAACTTCTCAAACCACTCTTACTGTGTGATCCACTTTTGAGAAAAAGTACAAACTTTTTATAGCCACCTTCTAAGTCTGCTGGAGGTGAATGTTACTGAAAGGAGAGATCACTTGGTGATTAGTTATTTTAGGGCTCCAACTAACAATCATTTTCATTATCAATTATCTATGATTTAAAAAAAGTGTCTATGGCCAACAATCCAAAACTTAAAGATGTTTAATTTACAATGATAAAAACAACAACAAGAAAAAAAGGAGAAAAGCAGCAAATCCCCACCTTGGAGAACTTGAGATGAAGTTTTTTGCTTGAAAAATGACTGATGGAATATAGAAGGTTGTGGCAGTATAGTTTACAGGTTAACAAATCATCATCAAAGCATCAATGATTTAAAAAATGTCTCAGTAAGTAGATAGGTAAAGAGAGGTGACAAAGGACACATGCCATGTGTATTCAGGTGATTTGGGGTTTTTAATGCAATAATTGAACTGTAATAAACTCCCTGCTTCTCAGGTCCGCCTTGACTTTTGGAATTTCCTCTTGCAATCCTTGAATGGATGAGGAAATGGATGGATGTCTGATTGCACATCACTCAGCAGTAAACAAAAGAGCATTCAAGACCAAGAGGATAAGTCACACAAGTAAATGGATGGCACAAAGTAAATAGAAAAACATTTCCCCATTGCAACAAGATTTCACAATCTCTCACAAGACAAAAAGGAGGAATCAACTTGTGTTTTTCCAGGTTCTGCTGCCATCGTGTGTGTGTGTGTGTGTGTGTGTGTGTGTGTGTGTGTGTGTGTGTGTGTGTGTGTGTGTGAGGGGGGCAAGTCACTATACTCTTGGTTTCCCCTCCTACACTGGCTGCAGATGAGGATATCCAAACTGCTAATGAATTCCAGGTGCATGTCAGAAAAGTGCGTCCAGACTCATAAGTGTGTTTCCGTGTTTGATAGTAACTGAAGTCTGATTTGTTGCGGCTCTGGCATCCGCTTCATGGCGCAACGTGGAGGCACACGCTGGCCCACGCTGAATGTGGATTTCTGGGGTGTCAGCTCAAAGACCACATGGTCTGTGAGGCATACACACAGCTTTATTCATAAAGTTGCACTGGAGACAACTCTCCACCGCTCGGCCTGCGCTCACCGCGTCTCTCTAATTGATAGGGACAGGTTCTTGGAAAATAGATTAGCAGCCGTTCATAGCCACAGTAACAACAGGCACACGGCAACAGTGGCTTATCCAGCCAAGGGTGTAACAGGAATGAATGAAAACATTCCTTGACTTTCTTAGTATCCTAATTCCACTGAGGTTTTACTAAAAGGAATGGTACCAGTGGCCAACTAAACTCAGATTTACGCACACAGAATCCTCTAATGACAAAGCATGTCTCTCAATTTCATATTAGTTGGTGATCGATATCCACCTGATGCCTAATGTACAGTTTTTCACCTGGTCAGGAAATGCCCTTAACTTATGGAGTGCAAGCTAAAGTTCCCAACATAGTCAGACAGGCTACTGTAAGCAGTTTAACAAGGAAAGGCGATCAGAAACTTACTTGGTCTTTTCGGAACTCATGGTGACAAACTTCGCCTT
Source organism: Siniperca chuatsi (assembly GCF_020085105.1). Lineage (NCBI taxonomy): Eukaryota > Metazoa > Chordata > Actinopteri > Centrarchiformes > Sinipercidae > Siniperca > Siniperca chuatsi. The sequence goes on from NC_058059.1 coordinate 5,948,173, forward strand.
TAGAGATGATCAGTCTGTCGGCCAGCAATCCTTCTGCTCAGTTAACGTTGCTCTTGTAGTCGGTGTTTGGAAGTCTTCACCCACTCTAGCTGTCGCGCTTTCCAAAGTGGACAAAAGTAAGAAAGAAGTCGAGGAGCTGGAGCTATCTCGCTGGAATTATTTCTTCCACTCTACAAATCAAATTTAACATGTAGCACACAATCCTCATATCGTGCTGGACTTCTTCAGGTCGGACCTGGTGACATCGTGAAGAAAAGGCTCGTTTTGTGTCTCGCTGGAAGCGGGTGGAGATACTCTGAACGCAGAGTGTCTTTTTCCATATTTAAAGTGCCATCCCTCCTCCTGCGTGACGCCACCGGGGGGTGGGGGGTGGGTGGAGGTCAGAAAGTTGCTCTTGGGTGGCACACCAAGCCCTTCAATTTGACAAATGGTTCCTATATTGTTCACTTTGCATCTAAAAAGAAGCTAATTATTATTTCACCGGATCTATCAAATAACGTGAAAAAAAAAAATCTAAACATTAAAGCTTGAAGCACTTTTCGTTTGGATGCGAATTCCATAGAACCCAACAGTATCATTTTCACAAGGATTACATTCAGTTTCAATTCAGTCGCTTGTTGTAAATAATTGCGGAGCATGTGTATTTATTTTGGACCTTTGTAACACACACACCTCTTAAAAATTATCTGGACTGAACTACAGTCAGTGCTGATTTTAAACACTTTTTGTATTGTGTCACTATTTTTTTTTTTACCGTGCATTAAAACACTAGGATGCATCCTGATCTCTGTAATTCTAAGTGAAAATTAAGGCACCTATTTCAGGTAGCTTTAATCAAATCCTATTGGAGCAACCAGGTAAAGGCAAGCTCAGCAGTCAAAAATAGCTGACAGGAGTACTGTTGTGGAGACTGGCGACCTCTTCTGGAAGAGGAGACTGAGCCATAAAGCCCAGTTATGACATTAATACTTTATGTGGAAATCAATAATCACTTGATTTCTGGTTTTAACTAAACTAAAAAGATTTTAATTTGAGATACTTTTTCTTCTCAGGACTTTTTTTTTTTTTTACAGCAGCTAGACATCACCATAGTACTGATTAGACAACCAAAACACCATAAAATTATTTAAAAATATTTCAAGTTTATTGTCATGCATCTCATTTGCACACAAAACATTTATAAATACACACATTTGTAAGAAAACTGCCATAAAAGTTTTAAAAATGCTACAGGCCTGATCATTTTGAATGATTATATAGAAAAAGAATTGTCCTTGTTGAGGCATTTCATTGTTTTAAAAGTAACACTCCCTTTTTCTTCCTTTGAGCACAGATTATATTTTCCATCAACAAGTGATCTTCACAACGTGCTCAGGAACTCCTTCACCTGAAAAAGAACCACAACAGTCAAGCATTATCAGTGAATACTAACATGCTTGTTTAGTTCCAAAGTTGGTTTATGTCATTTGTGCAAAGCACTGTGTGTGTAACTGGATCCATTGCTTGTTAATGACTTTTGAATGGGAATGAAATTTCTAAAAAGCGCCTGTGTTTACCATCAACATGAAACTGCTACATAAGCAGCTCTTCAGGCCTCATTTCCATAGGTTAAACATGGGTGTGTGAATGTGTGTGTGTGTGTCTCAGTGTCAGATATCACACTCAGCACAGTGCATATAACCTCCCCAAAAACACATTTTAAATACTTGATTTCGGCCTGTTCGTTTTCCTTAAAAATAGCAGTTTACAAATGTTTTAAAGGTTCCAGTCAGTTTGTGCAAAAATGTTAGCTGCAACAGGTGAGATACAAAAGTCAAAAATACTGACACATTTGTAGTTCTTGAAACAAGTTGATTTCTATTTGAAACGTGTTTCTACACTGGCAGATTTTTTTTCACTTGTTTTAAGAAAACAAGACTTTTAGGGCTCAATAATAGACAAAAATGACTTCAAATGTAAATGTTTTTTATAATGCTGTCATTATTATATTTTATATATCATTAGATTGTTATTACTGATGCATTAACATGTAAGCAGCATTTTAATGTTGCAGCTGGTGGAGCTGGGTAGTTATATGTAAGGCAACATATTCTATTTATAATCTCATCTATTCTATTCTCATTCTATTTTTATATAAAATATTAAATTGGTAAAGTAACTAGTAACTACAGCTGTCAAATAAAAGTAGTGAAGTATAAAGTACCATGGAATGGAAATACTCAAGTAAAGTACAAGTAATCCAGCTGATGGGGTTATAATATACACATACAAACCCCTGTGGGATTTACAGTGGGTAGAAGAGGCCAACAGGATATTTGACTCCTGTAAATTTCACCTCAAAGTCCCGTTGGAGTATTTGGATGGAGACAAATCCGAAAGCATTATTTGGCTATTTCAAATCTTTAACTCGGCTTAACTGTCACTCACCTTCTCAATCATGTCAGCGCTTTTGATTTTATCCCCCTTAAAGTCTTCATTCACATCTATGGACAAGACTGGCACATCAGTGAGATACTCAAACTCCATGCTGTGGGCCAGAGGTGACATGGGACACACGGTTAGTGATGCTTAACAATTCACATCCAGGAAACAGCATCCCTTTTCATGTTGCTTAAGTTATTTCCTTAAGGCAATGACGCTTTCGTCTTTGTAAGAAAATCTTGTGAACACAATGGACCAAAGAAACAAGCCATTTCCGGCCTCATCCATTTCTTAAACACATTAATGTGGCAGATGCAGATCACATGTATGCAAAACTGTTTCAAGCTCTTAGTTGCCCTCCGGTTATTGCATCAATGGGGTCTTTTTCTAATGGCCAAGATCAGTCAGATAACCCATTTCTTCTATAATACAAATACATCTGTTGTCCTCACAGTCTCTGATGCAAACATGGCATCAAAGTCTGTGTGCACGTGTAGGCTCACGTCATGGTCTTGTGCTGCAGCCAGCTCTCATGCTTAAAGTGGAGCTTCTCCAGATACTCCAACGGGATGTCTTGCTCTTCTTCTCTGCCTCTTAGGTGCAACCGCTCTAAACATCTCTGCACACACACACACACACACACACACACACACACACACACAAAAGGAAATTATTGACATCTTTGCGTAGAGTCATTTCAATTATTTTCTAATAGTAATGTGAAAACAATCGAATAACAGTCTAGTAGAAGAAGCTCAGAAGACTAGGGAGAGTACCTCTGGTGAAGCTCTTAGGTAGATGATACCATCCAGCTCAATGTGCTTGCCGAACTGGCTGTGCAGCCAGCCATGCCAGTCCTGGTAGACAGACCATTCTGTGTCATTCAGGCACTCACTCTCATAGAGGTTGGCTGCAAAGATGTACCTGGGACATGAGGGGAAGTAATGGACAAGGAGTTTATTACTTACTTATAACATACTTATGACAGTTAAAAAAGGACCACATCAGTGTTTTTGCATTTTTAGTACAAGCTGCATATTCACATTACTGCTGTTATTTTTCAAAACATATTTTTAAATTAAAAGATTGACTGCATTCATGAGCTCTGATGCCAAAAAGTTACTCTCAAAAGACAAACTGTAAACAAACACATACATTGTAAAAATGATGAAGTAAATTCTGGTTATTTCTTGAAAAAAAAAAGAAAAAAAAAGAAAAAAGGTTACAGTTCAGCAGCGTACTTTAAAAATCTTGGATGTTGCAGTAATAGTAATGCCATCTGTATATAATGTCCATAGTACCACAATATTTTCATAATACTGCTCTATCCTGCATTTATGCACACACTATAGATCCTGCACTTGCTTATTGCACTTCTGGTTAGACCTGAACTGCATTTCGTTGCCTTGTACATGTGTGATGACAATAAAGACGAATCTAATCTAAAAAATTGATTTTCATACTTGTATGTGATTTAGTTGTAGTAAATAGTCTTAAACATACACACTCACCAGAATGACCCTTTTAATAAAAAATATATTTAATTATTTTCATTATATTAGATATTCGTCAGTTTTGTCACTGATACCTGTCACTGTAGATGGACCGCTCGAAGAACTGCACAGGATTCTGAGCCTCTCGGAGCTTCCCATTGGCTGACCTGATCTGAGCACGCACCCGGCTGATACAGGCGTAGCTCTGGAAAGTGTAGGCCCATCTCTCCGGTTTCTCATACATTAGCTGCAATATGTTCCCTCCACTCCTCTGAGATGTGGTCAGCTCCTAGGACATAAGGGATAGGGTGAATTTAAAACTTTTTCTGGAGAAATTAATGAACAATTGATCAGTTATTTAAATTGTTGCAGTTCAATTTTCTTGTCAGTCGACAAATTGTTGCAGCTCTAAATTACATGCATTACATTAGTGCTATTGTTTAATACTCTGTCTGTACATATCATCTTCCTACCTACTGTGCAGTGCCTACTTTTTCAGTCATGTTAACAGATTTAGTAAGCAAAAATAATACCATAAAAGTAGAGCTGACATGATAAGTCGACATGATTAGTCGACAAAGAAATAATCAGGAACAATTTTTCTAATGGATGAATCGTCATTTATGAAGCTAAAATGTAAAACTTCTCTGGTTCCAGCTCCTCATATGTGAATATTTGCTGCTTTTCTTTGTTTTCTATGACAGTAAACTGAATATTTCTGGGCGTTTGACTGTTGGTCAGACAGAATAAATAATATACATACTTTTATTTGTGTCCTGCAAAATTGCATTTTCTGCTATTTTCTAATGTTTTAGAGGCCAAACAATTAAATCGAGGAAATAATCGACAGATTAACCGATAATGAAAATAATCGTTACTTCTAGCCCTCCATTAAAACAATGACTCATTCCTAATATTGAGTCTATGCATGTGCAACATACTGAAATCTGCTTTCACCTGATACTGTATATAAATGACATAAATGCAGTTGTTTAAGTATTCTTGGTCATCATGGGACTGTATCATGACATGACATCATATGGTACGCTTCAAAATACTGGCTCAAATAAATCAAGCAAACACGTGAATATCCTGCTTATACATGGGCATGTTGAACCACTGACAATGAGTCTGAGGGTGAGGCTAGGCCTGCAGTTGTGTGGGAAGTTAGAGATGTTTGCCCCATTGATAGCACGTTCATCTGTCCAGGGTGGGACCGTCTGTTTCTCTGGGCGTGTGGTGGTGGTGACCAGTGCAGAAATATTGACAGATGGCAGCTGCACTCTAAATACAGATGAAGACTCTCTCAGCTATCTTAACATGTGCAGTGCATGTTGAATCACTGACTGTGAGAGAGGCCAGAGGATTGGAGGATCATGTTCCTCTGAAGGACCCAAGTGCATAATGAAATTCATCCCTGATAGTGTTATAGTGTTGGCTAAGATGCAGTTTATACAGTTTTGCCTCCAACTGGCAACACGCAGATGTTAAGCTGAAGTCATTTCACTCAACTCTCTGTGCGTGTCCGCTGACAGCACGGAATTAGGAGCATTATGCAGGAATAATGTACTGTAAATCAATACCTCAAAGTCACTGCCTTTTGTTTGGACATTGCACCATCTGGCGATTGGCTCTGGTACCACCTCCCAGTCCCCGCTCTCCTGCTCCAAAAGGCGCACAAAGGTAGATTTGCCCGCCGCTGAACACAAAGGATGAAGTTCAAATTCAATCATATCAAATAAGACATCTAGCAACTCACTATGCAGGTAGCTATATTAGCTAACAGCTATTGAATAACGTTATGTTAGCCAATAGTTTTGGCGGAGGCAGTAATATTAGTCTGGCAATTGGCGGTAAGATTTTTATGTTAAAAAAAATCAATCAGTAAAGAGTTATCACTGTCTGAAATCACAGACCAACGCTGAGTTAACTTTGTCTAACGTACCACCTGCCAGCTACGTTAGCTTGCGGTGAAGGTTTTAAGCTAGCTGGCTTGTTATGTGAAATGTCGCTTTTTCCATAACAAGCGCTGCACTCACCAATATTTCCCTCGATTGATATCCGCTTTATCCTTTTCTCCATTGAGTCGTTCATTAAATCGGGGCAGGGCCTCTTTGGAGTAAAAGACATTTTTAGCAAATAAATAAGTCTTCCTTATTAGTTAAAGCGGGTGCTGCAGCTGCTGCAGTGGAGGGGCTCCTTGTTGTTTAAAGTTTGGCGGCGACGGCAACGAAATCAGGAAGCGGCGGTTTGCACAGATGTGTCTCCGCCCAGGAAGCAGCAGCTGCTCGACACGTGTCCCCAGCTCCCGCCTGCTCTGTGTTTATGTTGTTGCTCAGTGAAACGTGAAGAAGTAAAGAAAAGTGGCAATACCATACTATAGAAATACTCCATTACAAGTAAAAGTCCTGCATTCAAAAAGTACAAGTATATTAGTTTTATTAAGAACATAAGTACATAAACGTAGGCCATCAAAAGTAAAAGTACTTGTGCAGAATGGCCGCTGTCAGTGTTGTATTATTCTATCATAATTATCGATGTATTAATATGTAAGATGTACTTAAATGTTGGTTGAGGTGGAACTATTTCATATACTGTCGGGTACTTTAATGTATAATAATGCATACTATTTTATAATCTGATCATGTTTTCTATGTAAAATCCTAATCTGAAAAGTAATTAGTAACCGGAGTCAATTTAAAAAAAAGGTGGAGTAGCATTATAAAGTAGCATAAAAATAAAATACTTAAGTGAAGTGCAAGTACCTCAAAATTGTACATAAGTACATTACTTGAGTAAATGTGTGATTGAAAATGTTATTTAAGTAAAAGTTATTTAATGTTATGTTATTTAAGTAAAAGTACTGGCAACAAAATGCACTTAAAGTATCAAGAGTAAAAGTCTCATTGCGCAGAATGGCCCATGTCAGTGTTATTTGTAGATCATTATTATTATTAATACATAAACACTTTAATAGCAACACTTTAATGTTGTTGGTTGAAGAGGATCTCATTTTAACTGCTTTATATACTTTGGGGTAGTTTAATATATAACAATGGATCGTATTTTCTGAACTAATCATACATTTTGTATGTAAAATCTAAATTTGAAAAGTAACTGTGGCTGTTAAATTAATGTAGTGGAGTAAAAAGTACAATATTTCCCTCCAAAATGTAGTGGAGAAGCAGTGTAAAGTAGCATAGAATGGAAATACTCAAGTAAAGAACAAAAACCTCAAACATGTACTCAAGTTCAGTACTTTAAAGAAAGTAAATGTACTTAGTTATATTTCACCACTGGCTACACTGAGCTCATGCTACATAGTAAACATGCAATTCATTCAAAGAGTCAAGATCACCTTTATTTGCCTTGTAAACAGCATCAATCAATTCAGTAGCATTTAAAACCCCTACCAAGCCATTATTTACAAACATTTCATCAATTATTAGTCAAGGAGGAAAAACTGTAGGCAATAGGCTATGTTATGGGCATTTCATAAGGATGAGATGCTTTCAGGATGACTGATTTTCTATTACATTTTCAGATATCTGGTGAGCAGTAACATTCATAATAGCTAGCTAAGGAAGTGGAAAAAGATACTCAACAATTAAAACAAACAATATTTTAATATCCAAATAAGGGAGGGGAAGCAGCCTCTAAAAAGACTCAATGCATTCTTTAAACCAAAAGCTACCACTCCATGCTTGCTGAAAATTATTTTTAAGACAGGTCTAACCCTCAGTATTTACACATGTGCATTGAAGTATTACACCTCTCTGACAAATTTCAGATAAGAAGATATATAAAATTTTCATGTCACTGTTTTTGAAACCAAACCTGAAAGAGAAGCAATTCTATTTCTATCATACACCAGAATTGAAGCACTATAAAGGAAAATTAATATTAGATAAAGTGTGAATGAGCCAACTGGTAACCCTTTTAGTGTTGTGTCAATTATTGCATAGTAAACTACACTTTGAGATTGGGTACATGGCATGCATCTGCTGTTTGAAGCACAGCAACAAAACAACTCAGACCATACAAAAGCATATGAAATCTCACTTGTGCCTTATAGCCAATTGCAGCAGAGGTTAAGAAATTCAACATTCATTTGGGGAAACAAACTATGATCAGTCACGTGATACAGTTTCTCACAAAGCACAGTCTATGCGGAACAAACATTCAGACCAGAGAGGTCAAGAAAATTGTTCAAAGTGCTTTATGGCTAGTGAGATAACAAGGGATGCAGCATAATCCAATTCTAAATGCCAATATTTTTAAACAGTGAATGTTGTGACTTTTAACACAGGTCTCTACTTATATTTGAGGACATTTATACACAATTTAAGGTTTTAGATCCCTTGAAGACTTTTCCTAAAATCTTTTTGTAATTCAAGTTTTTTGTTTGTTTGTTGTTTTTGGGGGGGGGGGCGGGGGGGGGGGGCCTAGTACACAGGGACATAGAAAGCGCTAGAAGTTTAGTTCATTTTTAGTCCCTGCTACAACATGACAATATTCTAGCCTCACTTCTATGTCCTTCAACACATTCATTTATCATAACCTGCACAGAGCACTTGGTAAAGAAAGAGACTTTCCAACTAATTAAGGAGAAGGTTGGTAAGGAGTATGGTTTTTACAGTACAAATCGAAAAGGGCTGTAAGAGGGAATTAAGAACCACACAAACTTAAAGGGAGGTGTGGTGGAAAGTTTTATGTTTTGTCAAGTCGGTGGTATTTGCTTTATCTTCTTACAGTTCTCACTGTTGACATAGGGCAATTATAAGCCATGCTAGGCACTTAGGATTATTTTGTATTGACAGATGTGGGCTATTACAGTTGTGAACAGGAGTAGACCGCAACCCAGATCTTTCTATGTAGATAAATGAATAAAATAACTAGCTACTGCTGCTAAATTGGCTTAAAGGCTGACTTAAATATAACACCAACAAAGCCCTCCTATTATGATACAGCAACTTACTTACACACTATTCGTCCCTGCAGGTGAGTTGGAAATGGGAATCTAAGAGCATGGAAATGCCTCGTGTTGCCATAAATCCAAGTGAGAAAACAAATCTGTGCAGTGTTATAGAAAACTAAGAAAAATATGTCTATATTATCCTAAATGTGAGCCATGACTGAATACTGGGGATCTTTCCATACAGCTAAAAACATTTTCTCCAATATGTTAATCTGTGGTTTGTTCAATTAAGTGTGTAATCCCTGATTGCATTAGTCCTGGTGCCTTAAACCTATCAAGACCCTTCCTTCTTCCTGGCCTTATTAAAAACATTTCCCCAAATGGAAATATAGTATATACTGCATACATACAGCCAGGGTGGGGTGGGTATCTGTGCAAAAACTAGAAGACCAATAAAATAAGGATTACATTGATGTTTATCTATCCTTGGTTGTCAGTTTTTCAATCAGCTCCTGAAGTGGGACCAGCTCTTTCCTGTCAATGAGGTTGAACTCCTGAAAAAGGAAAGGGAACAAACATGATTATCCACTGTATGCTACATTTTATATTGCTAATATACAGTATAACCATACAGTATATAATAAGTGAAAAATACATAAACATCTATATTCAAATGTCAGATTCTTTACCTGAACAAAAAAGATGAAGTGTTTGAAAGAGGTGTTGAGGTGAGCCTCCTCTTGCAGCTGCATGACAGAGTCAAAGTGCTGGTGGTAGATGTGAGCGTAGACCCTGAACAGGCGCTTCAGGATGGTCTTCGCCACCGACATAAAGTTTCGCTTAAAGGGGACACCTTGGGAACAAGAGGGCAAGAAAGAAAGTTATTCAGATTCTCATCAAACATACAACCAAAGATATAAATAATACAGTCAGTGGTCAGGTTGAACAAATGACTTGATGGAAACACTTTCAGATAAAAGGGGTTCTTTAAGATTTCTGGACTATCAAAATGTCCATATATTGTTGCTATTTTACAAGCATTTTTAACTGTGCTTGGATTCTTCAGGCATAGCATAAAAACAAAGAATGCATTGACAGACATATAAAAAGTTCACTCAATCAATCACTCAAGCTGTACATCTTTTCTTTTTCTCTACTGCCACCGTTCATCCCAATAAGCCCCAATAGCTCAAGAGCAATGAAGGCAGATGCAGCTACAGAATGTTCTCTGGACTTCAAATATCTTCACAGACAGGCCACTGCAAAATTTAAGGGAAGTGCAAACAATTATGACTGCAACACGGAACCAACTCATGGTAATAATGTGTCAAGTGTTCATCTGTAGTTAGGAAATTCTGATGTTGTTACAACAGCACTACTCTGTTGCGCAGTTCTCCTATGATTCAGTGAACAGCTGTGGATTACAGAAGCCTGGTGGAGAGCTTCTTCCTACAGTATACAGAGAGCTACAGTACCTACAAAACAACTCAACATCAATTATTCAAAAGAAGCCGGTGACCGACAGGACAAGGAGTTCTTGATTAAAGCTACCACCTGGGGCTGGACATGCACATGGGCCCACTCGCCTAATTACTTAACTTGTTCATTTGGACACCATATGTGACTAGGAAATTCTGAATATGTTCATCTGGAGGTATTTGTGAAATATGTTTTTACTGGATATCTACATAAGCAAAGACTATATTCACATGTGCTTTGCTGCTGCTAACTCAGATGATCTCCCCTAAGGACTTCACGAATAATCCATCCATTTATGTAATACTTCTTCCTTTACCAACTTTTCCTTTTTCCACATCACACAGCTTTAACTTTAATATGCCTACTATCCATTTAGCATTTCAAGCTAAATTACATGGTGAAAATGAAACCTGTAAGTTTAAACAGTTTATATACATGCGTAATTTACATTTTATAAGTTTTAACATCCATTCATTTTGCATGGCAGTTAAATTTCACAGCAAAGACAAAAGGTATTTGCTTGTTAGTAATAACCCTTTTGTGGGTTGCAGACAGCTAGCAAACGGTTGGCAGACACCTAATCATTGGACATTCAGCAGGTGTATGAAAGTTGCTCTTCTTTAGATCAGAGCACTAATAGAAACCAGAGAGTAACACATCAAAACCACACCAAGAAAAGATGGCTTTGGCAGGACAGAGAGAATGGACACAAAGCATACCGATCTTTGAAGGGAAAAGTGTCTCATCATCAAGCTGGTCTTGCACCCAGGTCATAAGGTAATCAATATACTTGGGAGCAGAGCATTTGATGGGCTTCTTGATGTTGGTTCCATCAGCCCAGTGGTACTCATACCTACAGGAAACATAAATGACGAACATTATATTTTGAAAATATTTATGAAGTCCATCTAGATTAAAGTTAGACAACAGATCGCACTGTATGGATAGCAGTCAGCAAATTTAACAGAGCAACATTTCAATTAAACAGGCATTGTCCATCTAGGTCCACACTCATTCAGCAGTGACATACTTTAACGTACCACAGAATAGTATTTCTGACTTCATTTTCACTGCCCCATTTACAAAAGGCTTATGCAAATAACCAAACACGTCATTCTCATATCAACCCTTTTAATCTTGCCGAAGCCAATCTAAGTCTTGTGAGCGAAGTTTTTCCTACGACATACTAGCATGTTTTGGATGTTGGATGTTTTCCACTTAGAATCTACAGAACCTGGCAGCAGGAGGCCAGGCTACTGACTAAAGGGTCTATGGTAGGTGTTTCACATGATCATGACAACAAGTGTGCTGCATTTTGAATTTAATTACATTTTAATTGTCACGTTTCATGCTAATTGATCAAAATTATTTTGCCCCACTGACAACACCCCTGCCCCACACCCTGTTGAGCCTTGACAGGCCAAAATGAGTGAAGCAGAGCTTATGGGTTGATTTAATGAGAATACAAATCTACACACCTACAATGAGAAACTTACTTAGGACCAGCAGACATGACTGGACAGCTTTCCTCTGTGCAAAAATCTGTGATGGTGCCATACAGCATGTTGATCTGGTTGAAGAAATCCACAGCTGAAAAAAAAAATGCAAAAAGACCACATTCTAATCAAGTGTACATAAGACCAAATACCTTGTGTACCAGCACAAATAGCTGGCATCAAGTTTCCCCACAGCCCCTTTATCTGCCCTACTTCACTGCCCAGTCCAAACTGTAGACCAGGGCACACTCCAGTTATCTCCAGTTAACTCTGTTATCACTCATTCCCAGAGGCATACAGCCAACTCTGGCTTTCCATCAGTTGGACAGATCCATTTAAAGTGTTGGCAGTGTTAGTGTTGGTGTTCCATTTGCTAATCTCACTGAAAAAAATACATATTGGAACAGCTGATGTGGCATATGTCGTGCGTGAGGTCCAGTTCAAGGAGACACTAGCTCCCTTTTATGTTTGATTACTCAGTCTCCGATATTTTTGTCCAAAACGTTTGGATTCATAGCTGGGTCAAAGCTTGATCAGAACTTAAAAAATGACATGAATACATATTGGACACTGTCGATTTTTGGTGCCTTCCACATGGTTCTTGTCAACAGCTGAAAACCCCACTACCGTTTATGCCACTGAAGTTGTTGGAGTTAGATGTGATACTTACTCATGACCAGTGAGGAACAGCAGAATTAGACATACCCTCAATAATACATAAAAATGCATGTTTCTAGGCAATACAACCTGCTAATCTTGCTAAATGGGAAAAACATACGTAAATCTTGTCTGTAGCTTCTGCCATGCTGGTTAACATGTTGACTTTTCCATGACAGGTGCCAAAGTCATCATCACCATGACAGACTTTCCTAGAGCTTAGACAGACTGATGTTCTGTAGCTCTGCTCTCTCTTTGCATACACCTCTGAGAAGCTCAAGTGATTCAGAATAAACTGCTAGAATTGTTCAGTCAAAACAAAGTGAAAACCAGTGGTGGCACAGTGGTTAAGATGCATACAATATAACCTTCCCAGTTTGATTCTGGCCAGGGACCTTTGCTGCATGTCATAATCCTCTCTCTCCCTTTGCTGTCACTATTCATTACAAGCAAAATGCCAAAACAAGAATCTAAAAAAAATATAAATAAATAAATGAAGTGAACTGCTTCTCGTGAGTAGAGATCATGAGCAAAGTCATATAAACTTGTAACTTCCCTTTATTGTGTAAGTAAAAACAGCTTGTGTAGCACTGACTAACATCCATCCATTTCTACAAACCTTTTATGAAACTAGAATACAAGTATTGCAGTGATGATGTAGCCAAGCCATAGCTCACAAAGCTAATAAATTTGTGAACTTGTTGAACATAGGACATAATAGTGGATAAATACAGTCACCCTACTTTAGTTTTCATGTTTTCTTATGCTACAAAGGGATTCCAAAATGCATTAAAACTTATGAAGAACAATGCATTCATATAAACTGCAATTAACTTCAAGACTCAAATGACAGCATGACAGTCAAACCAAAGAAAACTCATAATGATACATTCACTCCCTTATTTTGTGATCTGCATTACACCAGTGTGAAAAATCGGTCCAATCAAAATTCAAATCCTAATCAATTTACATTTTACTGTAGTAAAGTGACTTTAAAAACTTAATTCCATTGTTATCATCCTGAGACACTGAACATCTGAAACCCTAAAGACACTCTGACGCGAGAGGAAATTAAGCTTCTACTGACCAGCCATTTGTCTCAATTTAGAGGAAAATACACAAGGCTCTCACAGCACAGACAATAAAGTCTATTTAACATTCACAGTGGTTTTTCCAGCATGAATACACGTGGTCTTTAGAGGGAATGCCAAGATCTTACACCCTGATAGTTCACCCTCAACTGATTCTTGATGTGGACTAATTGAGATTTTAGAAACAGAACTACTGAGAAGCATGCAAATATAACAACTAGGAGGAGAGAGAGGCAGATATAAAAACAAAAAAGGTGTGTGACTCTCTCTCTCTCACTCTATCAGGAATCTGAACCTAAAAGGGTGTATCAAGGAAGGGGAAAAAGGTAAAATTGGGGCTTACTGTTGACTGCGACCCACTCATTTAAGTCTTCACCCTCGGGCAACATGACTGCCATGCGCAGGTTTCCACTTCCCAGCGTAGCCTCTGCATGTTTCAACAGCTCGTACTGATGAGAACCCTCCGGGATATTCTTCTTGGGCTTGAACGTCTTGGATGAACGGTTTCCACTGTGAGTCATTTTTCAAAGAGGAAGACAAATAGTGTGATAAATAAGGAGGTAGACAGGTATGATGACAAACCATGAGTTCACAGTGCCCTGTAGGTGAGGAACTTTTGCTAACAAAAAGTCAGGATCTTTTTAAAAAGCTGACAGAAGAGTTGTGCTCTTGTTGATTTGATGGGTTTGGCAGAATCAGAGTGGGGGACCAGAACAGTATGTCCCTCTGTGTATAATGCGTAATGAGGCCATTTGGAGAGGTACCGTATTCAATCCCTCTCACTGCCCCATTAAACAAGAATTTTTGAGTCAGAACATGGTAGGTCACACACTAAAACAGTTTTTTCCTTTAATTAGAGCATCAACATCTACTAAAACCAATCAAAATCAAAATCCTATATCAATTAATGAAAATATAAAATTTGATTTATGTTCATTGGGCAAGAGAAAATGATCCTTTTGTGACAGAACAGTGGTTGAACCAAATACCCAGGTCTTGAAATAAAATGTTGTCCATGACCTCTCATTCAACTGAAATGTGCTTTTCATCAGCTTAACTTTAAACCAGTAGGAATCAGCTGTAGCTAATCAAATGCGTCTCTGCACCCTCGTGCCTGTTGGGAACGATGACACTCATTAAAAGACGGATTTTGTGATGGCATTATGCTGTATAGCGTAAAGGAAATGTCAGACGTTTGAATCAATTTCAAATGTTCAAAATGGAGTGATCCATAAGTTAAGCAGCATAACTTAAAGTAAAAAGTGGTGACCTATTCGGTAAATGCTTTTCTGGGGTTGAGTGTTGTGTTTTTAACTCGACCCCTCTTCATTTAGTTACCTAAAAACACTCACATCCTCACCAGAGGGCGCATTAAATGTTAGCCCTCCACAAACAGGATGAACTGTATGTAGCTTGCTAAATATCAACGACTCAATCGTGTTACTTTGATAAAATAATGGGTCAGAGATTGATTGCTGCGTTCTGTCACATCGGGGCTGAATTAGCCCGTGGCAACAAAGTGTTCACACCAGCAAATATCCAGGCCAGACTTTGCTCTGGGATCGGTACTATGTAGGTTATAGTTTTGAGGCATAACATAATATCGAGTACTCTTAAATTACAAAGACTCTACTGTCGATGTTAATTCTCAGAAAAATCTACATAAAGCGAATCACATCAGACATTCGGAGGCGAGTCCAGGAAGTAGTCCTAGCCCCTATTATGCTATTGCTAGCTAGCTAGCTGTCTAACGCTAATACCACTGACTTTTCCGAAAACAAAGCTAAATGGCAAGCCAAATAAGCATTCATGATACAATTATAACTCACAAAAGAAAGCTCATATTTCCTCGGACCGCAGAATATAACTCTCTTGGCAAATAGCTAACAAGCAGAGTGGAGGCAGACCAAAGGGACTGTTCGTTAAAACTCTCAACTCTCACACGTCCTCGGTTCTTCTCGGGCTTCCTTAAACAGTCCTTGCGAAAAATCCAAAATAACTATTACTGTAGCAGCAATAACTACACGTTAGTATGAAAGAAAATACATAAATTTTATAGACAGACTGGTCCACTGGATGCTGTTCTGTACGCTGAGAGGCAGCAGCGTACTGAAACTGAAGGTTGTGCTAACTTCTTCATCTGACGATCAAGGCAGATCAGACGCATTTCTGTCGTGTGCTGCCACCCAGTGGATAAAAATGGTAAACACCACTGCTCTTCAATTTGAGTTGGGGATGAGTTTAATACAACATTGCACAGAAAAAAGTAACTTCTATATAGCCATGCAGCTGAGAAATATTTGCTGACATCTGTGAACAACAACATTAAAATATATAACACAATATATTTTTCTATACCATTTTATTAGTCTGATCTGGTTTGATTTTTCATTTATTTCCAGTAGTGGATGCATGGGCATAATTATGTAACCATAATTTAGTTTAAAAGCAGATATCCTTAATATTTCCAATAGATTTATTAAATGTCTTTACTAAAAGCATTATTTTCACTTCATCCTCTCCAACATTTTCATGACACTAATACATTATATTTAGCTTGTTTAATTTGTGTTATAAAATAGAAATTGCAGAAAATGCAAACATTATGTTATTTTTACATAGAATTTATAATAAAGAAATTATATATTTCTGTAATAATGTTGTAAGAATATAATACAATATATTGTTGCAATAATGTATATACATTGAATTCACAAATACAGTTGTTTTTTGTTTTTTTTTCCATTTTTCCTGCTTTCAAGAATGAGCTCTTAGTTTTAGTGGGAGAAAATTAAAAGTAATGTATATGAACTTCAGTAGGAAATTGTTGTATATTTAGAGAATGTTGTAGTACTTTGTTTTCATAATTTGCTAAAAAAAAGTACGTGTTTACCTTGTGTTATTCAGAAAAGGAATTAAAACTTTTTTTGTGTGTAAATCCTGTATAGCAGCCGCTAGATGTCACTGTTTTACGTTTACCCAAATTACAAACCAACCGTGTTGAGCGCAACAGTGACATCACGGGGCATTCAGGCAAGCCGTGCTGCCTTCAGGTGCTGTCGGAAATATGCAAGATTTTCAGTCTGCGTTCCAAAACCTTCCAATCCTTTCACCTCTCTCTCACAGCCACTCTTGTCTCTGACATAAAGGGGGTTGAGAAAGCGCATATGTCAAAAACCCTTTGGAGGATTAGGTGTTAAATAAAATAAGCTAATTTATGAACATGTTTGACTAAATCCGTCTAGCACTAGGACCACACAGCCGTGTGTCAGCTGATGAGGCAGCCAGATATATGCGACGCTAGCCCGCAGCTTTTTCAGCTTGTTGCGAAAACGGATGTGCCTGCTTTAACAGGCCCATGTCTGAAAACCCAGACAGAAAGGTCACATTTCAACAGAAAGTCAGCTGTACTCGAGTACGTCGGCTAAGTCAAAACAGGTAAAAGCCTCTCTGTATCTAAAATTAGTTTATGTGTCCAGATAATGTAACGTTAACGTGTTCTTGTGTCTTAGGGTTACGCATTAGTTAGTCGTTTGATGGCAAATCCTCTGTGTTAGCCAATGTTATTTCTTTATCCGCAGCAGCAGCAGCAGCAGAGCAAGATGGAGTGTGAGTGGAAGCCAGACGAGCAAGGACTTCAACAAATTTTACAGCTGCTGAAAGAGTCTCAGTCGCCAGATACGTCCACACAGAGATCCGTCCAACAAGTATCCTTTCCTCGGCCAGAAATGGATAATAACACACGTTTTGTTGCTTGTTAGTGCTTGATAATGTCAGATAGACTCAACAGGCTAGCGATAGCTAATACTAGCTGAGGTGGTAACGTTATAAGCAGGTACGCAGGTGCTGACCGTTTGGTGCTTTTTTGTCTCTAATAAGCTCAACATGCTACTACCAAAGCAGGCCGTGTCGTGCTGAATTCGTCGTGTCAGGCCATTTATAACATTAGAAATTGGTGTATTATGCCTGGTTAACGGAACACTTTGCTACTCTACAAGCAAACATGGCATGTAGGCTTGATCCATCAGTTAATCGCCTCGCTAACAGCCAATTCATGCAACACTCCTGTATATCATCCACAACCTAATCTTCTAACAACACTGGGCGAAGTGCTGTGAAGTTTAATTTGTAATGAGCTCATAGCTAAACATGATATTCATTTTACTCTTGTATATTACGTGTGGCATGTCAGAAATGATATGTTTCCAAAGCAAACAGACAATAGTTGAATTAAAATCCTGTGTATTGTAATGAATATGTATTAATGACTATATTAATAATTATAGAAAAGTGTCCCCATACTTCCGAATAGTACCTGCCTATTGGCATAAATCATCTTACACTATAAACATAATATCATTCTCTAAAAGAAATGATATGGTAAATGCACCAGCATCCAAAAATTTACAATTCGTTCATGACAGGACAATTAAAAAAAGAGAGAGAATTTGATATACATTTTTTTTTTTACAGAAATCAGTGATGTTAGATTACAATTGAAATCTGAATAACATAAATTTATAATACGTGTAATTATAGGCATGTAGCATTTAAAGTGCATTATAAATCTGTCTCATAGTTTCCGCACTGTTGTCAAATGCAAGGTCACTGCATACTTTTGCATTAGAGAACAATTATTATCACTGCCCCATACTGCTGGCCCGTATCTCTTCTATCTGGTTGCATGCTGATCCAAAATGATTTGCTTATGTAACGCTTCATATGCACTTCATCATTAACTCATAGAGAGTGGCTGTTACAACCCTAAATACGCCATCTGGCTGGCTACGTACTGTATATAGTCATGTCATATGACATATTTATGACCCCTTACAAACATACACCCACTCCCCGCTCACACACACACACACACATGCTGTTACATTACACCACCATTTGACCACATAAACTTTGCCTCTTTCTACATTTCTTCAGGTGAAAAAATGTGTCTTTGCCATTATTACCATGTGACAGATTGCAGTGCTAATGTGCTCACAACCTTTTAACACGCTATACGTACAGTTGGCACCTTGTCTTCCTCAACCACTTTTCCCAGAGACTTGAGCAGCTGAACCAGTATCCAGACTTTAACAACTATTTGATATTTGTTTTGACAAAGTTAAAATCAGAAGGTAAGCTCTCTGTCTGTCTTTTTCAGAATGTCTTTTTGTCGTATCTGTACTGTGTTCCTATATCGTCTGATGGTACTGGACAGTGTGAACATCAGACATGTCACTTTTATGTAAATGCTCAGTGACAGGTCTGTTTGGCCATGACTCGGGTGACCCGATGGCATCTTTGCCACAGATGATGTGGCACTCAGAATATGGGTCACTCTAATTTTAAACCTAATTCCTGGCACCACTCAACTCTTGGCTTTACTGTCTACACAGTAGATGACCGAAATGTGAAGTGGTGTCAAGACATTTTAGGATGCTGTTGCACTACTGCTCTTAGTTCAGATGCAACCAGCCACAAATATTTAGAAATGAGTAGAATAAGTCCAGACGTTAGTTACCCATTTATAAGGAAAATATATAGTGTAAATCATTAGTATTTCATACAAATAGTTCTTGTTGCAGTCATTTCAGTATCTAGTTCGGCACTTTGCATTTTCCCAGTTAAAGCACTGTGCTGGATTAAATGAAAAATAATGTGAAGGCAATAAGATCCTGTGAGCAATTAAAGACCAAGTTACCAACCCTCACAACACAGTAACCTCTGTCTCGACTCTACCCGTGTATTTGTCCTCAGCTAAAATGTTATTTTATAATTCATTAAGAAGTCTTTTCTTCCCCCCCCCCAAGATGAACCAACGCGGTCCCTGAGTGGGCTGATACTGAAGAATAATGTGAAAGCCCACTATCAGAACTTCCCTAATGGCGTGTCTGATTTCATCAAGAGCGAGTGCCTCCAAAACATCGGAGACTCGTCTCCCCTCATCCGGGCCACCGTGGGTAAGTTGCATCCTCTGGGTCCACTGAATGTGATGGCTTGCTTTTAAGACGCTACATGAAGTGAGCACTCATCATAACTCGATTGTTCATATCTACAAAAGAATAATATCCAACCTAGTACTGTTGTGTAGGATTGTTAAAAGCAGTTATTTGGGATGTACCTTGCATTATTTGTCCCATGTAGTTCTCTTGATGTAGATTTGTATCAATTATTTGGGGAATGTCAAAATACATAGACAACACAGACTTAAGGAAAGTGAGTATACCGATGAAATAAATTATTACTCATAATTGCAAAATAACTTTGCTTGTTATTGAACATCGAATATTGATTACATATCATGGTGTACATGTATTTTGGGATGGAGTTTCCTAATGATATATATGTTACATATAATAAAATTTTTTGCAGCACATGAATATGACTTTTTTCATTGTACGTATCATTCCCTATTAGAGCATGGCATTGAACACAGCACCTCTTAAGGTGCGTGTAAATAGCCTTATTAGCACAGAACACCAAAAACGTATCGGCATGATTAAGGCCAGCCTCTGATGTCTCAACTCTTAATCAAATACTACACATTTACAGATAAATCACGGTTGTTGTCAATCTGCTCCCAATTACTCCTTGTTATTATTGCTGCATTCATTTTACATGTGATTAAGAATGCAGAAACATGCTGGTATCTACACATGCATAACTAGTAGCCACACAGCCATTCAACCTAAATTAAAGCTATTTAAATATATTGTATTTATATTTTATATATTGTATTTTTTGTGACAGTGCTAACGAAATGCATATTCGTATGGCGCATATCCCTACAAATGGATTATAAGCAAGTCTGCATTTGCTTGATTCTTGCTTAGGTTCTTGGTTTTGTTTTGGTCACTAAGAAAGCAGTGTTTGTGCACTCTTAGTAGTTTTGTCACACCAGTGTAACTATTATTAAATCTTTTCCATAACAGGTATCCTCATCACCACCATTGCCTCAAAGGGAGAGCTACAAAACTGGCCAGAGCTTCTGCCTAAACTCTGTCTGCTGTTGGATTCTGAGGACTACAACACATGCGAAGTAAGGATAAACACAGAGATGTAGGTGGGATCATGTGATTGTGGGATCTGATTTTCTGCTCATCAGTCAGGTATGTGGTAGTATCTTAGACTGTACTAATGATGACAGAAAAGATGTCCCCATACAGACATTAGTGCTTGTCTATGGGCATAGACCTTAAAGATCTTTTTACAAGTTTACATGCAAAGAGCAGGAAATATGAGAAAGAAATCTCTGCATTTGATAAATGCAGCATCTAAAAATGTACAATTCTGTCATAACACAAAATGAGAGCAAACATTTGCATATATGTAACTTTTTGTTGTTGTCGCATGAATCAGAGATGGCATTTGAAAATCTGAATAAAATATATCTTCTGACAAAACTAACTCAGATATAAAATTGAAAACTAAATGCTGCCTCAATTATTCATGCTTTTCTCACTCTCTCACACTAACTGTCAGGATTTGTCCACATTCAAATCCTAAAATTAAACATGTTTGACATACTATGATGGCACCCCCAACTAGCTTAATGGGCAAGCATTAGACCCAAACATGAAAGAGGGACTGACAAAACCAGTATCTACACTGCAGTATCTTTTAGGTATTACACTTTGCTTTATTTGGATATGATGGCAATGTACTTTTTGTGTTATTGGGAGCTGGTGACAAATTTGGTTTCTTAATTATCATTTAGTTCTACTAAATTCTCTTCTTGATTTACTTTGCACATCAGAAGTACAAAATGTGTCTTTGCTTTTTGTTGAAACTTTGTGTGAGTGTGTGAGGGAGAGAGTGTATGCACATTTGTGATTATATGTTATAGCATACTTGTGCTATAAGTTAGCATGCCTGGGCACACAGTGCTGCATGTCTGTTTATTTGTTTATTTATTTATTGTGGAAAGGGAAGAGAGCTGGGTCAGCTATAAAGCAGCATCTGGATAGCATCCTGCTGGCCAGATGAGCTAAAGGCAGTCTCACAGCTGGAGAGGCAGCCGCAACTACAGATTATTCAGCATGGAATCATTTATTCTCTTTCTATCCTTTACCAGAAAACCATTATGACCCCATTTTCTGACTTGTGCACATCATCACCTAGAATAGCTTTTAAGTGCATATCAGCAAAAAGAACATAATGTTGTACTGTCTCATATTGCAAGTTGTTTTTTTAATCTGTAGCCCATCATTATCCAATTCTTTGTATTTAAAAAAAAAAAAAATCTCTGTGATTGCTCTGCAGTATAATACTAGATGTCATCAGTTCTTGATTGCATCGAGTAGAAGTGCTTGATGTCATCAGTGATATCAGCACTTCGCCAGTTACTACATTGAAATGGTGGATAAATGTTCCATTACAGCGACCACTAAAATTTCAATACCAGAGCTTGTAGTGGCTGTTCTGCTCTGTGTAGTGGTGCCACACCCATACTCCCTGGTTGTTAATATGCTGTCAGCTGCATGTGCCTGTGACATCAGCCTATAGGGAAGGTATATACAGAACACACACAAATTAAGTAGCATGTTATACTGATATGCGAAATTCAGCTGTGTTGAAGGGCATTTGAAATGTATCCTGGCAGGATTACTCATCACCCCCTCGGAGCAGGAATGTTCATTTGATTTTCACCGAGCTGTACTATCTGAAATTGTAAAAAAGAGGTGTGACAGAAAAGTGGCTCTCCTTTTTAATACCGGAGAAGTGGGACCTCTCTTATAAAGCTGATTCAGAAGCCGAGATTAAGGTCAGCTATTTACTGCAGAGGATCTTGAAATGTATGTGTACAAGGCTTAACACTGAACAACGACCAAATGTAGCAACTACTCAGAAGACTCACTATGATTTTGAAAAGCAGCTTGGAGGCTGGAAAGCTTCTTAGCATCTGATGTTGAAGATGGTTAAGTTGGTGCTGGATGAACAGTGTCTTCTAATCTCATGGTAAAAGGTGAAAAATATATATTTAAAAGCTTTCAGTATTTTTGGCTAGTCATCGGCATGTTTATGTCCAGTGTCATGGTGGTAGGCGAGCAAAGGTATTTTGCACTGCCATAGATGTTTTCATGCTGTTTCTATTAAGTATTTTTAATACTTTTACAGCCTGACAGAGACACCTGTGTGACTGTATACTTTTTAGAATTGTTAAACTGGATGTAGTGAATTTTCCCAGCCATGTTAACAGCAGTAATGATGATGATGATGCAGAGAAACACAGTCTCCTGTTTAATGTAGGCCTACTTATGCTGTTGTTTTGTTAAAGCTTGTAAGTGCACCTGTTGGTGCCGATGTCGTTCGATCGGCTACGTCATTAACAACAAACCTCTTCCACGTGCGCTTCACCTGCTGTTATGAAAACTGGTCATTTGTTGTGGAAAATTAGTTATAGTTTGCGTTTCTTGCTTAAACATGTTTTTATTCAGAAAAGTTCAAATGAATGTCAGAGTATGTACATAGACCAGGATGAATACTGTCTACAGTAGACCTTGTAAAAATACTAGAGGCAGCAACTATCCATGTCGTGGCAAACAAATTTTTGAAGGTGTTGACTCTTGTCATAGAGAACCCTAAATAACCCACACCATTACTGCCACCTGCACTTTGATATCTATTTTGGGAATATTTGTGGTGGCTGCCAGTGACTGGTTTTGGAGCTATATACACTTTGTAATCTAATCCAATGGCAAACACGTGTGAATACATGTTGGCCTCGGACCATCTGATCAGTCTGCATGTCCTCTATGTTGTGCGTTTACAGTATATCTCTGCAAGATGATCCTCACCATTCTGTAACTGAATTATCCTCACTCTGAGTGCACACAGTCCCACGCTGAGCTAATTTCTACTGATGTCTGCTGATGTTGGACGGAAAGAGAGGGTTAGATACATGGTATAATTGGGGTGTGTAGCTGTTAACTTTCAGTAATGTGTTATCTTAAGTTGGATATATTTCATTGTCTTCTTTATATAACCTTTTTTAAAATCGTTTTCAAGATACACAACAAAGTACATGCATGTCTATAATATAGAACCAGTTGGTAAACATCAGGAGTTGCAGCTGTACCATAGGTTCTGTCTTGTTTGTGGTTTAAGAGCAGCAGTTGTAGGAAGAGCCCCCTGTGCAACCACAATGTACCCCTCTCTACATGCTCTATAAAAAGACATGAACAGGTGTGTTGGATGCCAAGTGTAATGTTGGTAGATGGCTTTATATAGGTTTTGCCTGAGAGCAGCTTTACTGTTTTGATAAATGGCAGTTGGAAAGTGGGTGTGATGGTGTTGTGAGGTTCAAGTTGAGGGCAAACGATCATGTATGAAAATGCTTTGTCATCTCAGTGCTCATTTGTACCGTAACATTATTCAAATTTCCAGAGCAGGAGTCTGAAGGAGCTGTTTAGTTGACTAAATACAGATCTCGTTTTTTCCTGGGCTCGCTTTCATCTGCATGACTTACATTCTCACGTTTAATGACCTTCCATAGTAGGACTTGAAGGGAGGATTACACTTCAGACGCGTCAGCGTCACTGGAATGCTTGAAGGCCACTCCCATTTCTTTGCCCTTCTCTGTTGACACACGGGCACACTGCAGTGGGAGCGCTCTTGTGTCCTACTCCATACATTTTCACACGGGCTAAGTTATAATGGAGCTACATTTCAGTGTAGCGTTTCCAAAGCCCAAATCTGATGCTGTGTGATTCATTCATTAATTTGAAAATATATTAACTAAGCCTTACTCTTATAATATAACTTATTATAGCATTCTGCTTGCTATGAAAGACTGTATTTTTTGTATTGATTGGAAAATTTAGGGCTGCTACATAACTTTTTACTACTACAGGGGGCAGCAACTAATTTTATTGATTAATTTGCTGATTATTTTTCTCGATGTGTCTCTAAAATGTCAGTGTATGTTCAGTATACAGTGATATAAAATAGAGAAAAGCAGCAAATCTTCACATTTTAGAAGCTGGCACAAGCAATAATTTGGCATTTTTTCTTGAAAAATGACTTGATTAATCAACGATCAAAATAGCTTCTGATGAATTTTCTGTTGATTGGCTAAACGCTTAATCATTTCTCCTCAATTTCCACAATTATCAAACATACACTTTTCAACAACAATTGCTCAATCAGCTTAATCTGGCATTATTCGTGTTCATTCATGAGTGTATTAAATCTTGTGTTATTCAGCTACATCATGTCTAAATCTGGTACTTCCATTTCAAAACCTCAACACCAGCAAGTCTCATACATATCATCTTTTTTTTTGTCTGTTTCAATGCATAGTAATTTTTATGTCACCCCCGAAATTGAGTCATCTGTATACTAATGAGGGAAATAACTTTATTCATCTCAGTTGTTGCCTCCTTCTGTTTGTGACCTTGACACAGTCTCACCTTCCTCATCTTATTTCATTCCTTTTGCTCCTCCATATTTTTTGAGACCATTCTGTATCTGTCATCTCAAAGGAATGCCGACATGGGAACGGTTTCCATGGAAACACATTTCAGACAGCATCAGTGTAAGTGCTGTGCTGTTTTCAGACTGCATTTTTGTGAGAGACACTGAAGTCTGCAGCATATTGTGAACATGCATACTAACCATCAGTCAAGCACCTAGTATTAAGAGAGCGATGCGAAAGAGTGTGTGTGTGTGTGTGTGTGTGTGTGTGTGTGTGTGTGTGTGTGTGGGTGGGTGTGTGGGTGGGTGGATAAGTGTAACTGCTTGCCAACTGTTTTGAAGGTTATTAGAGCAGAAGTGGATGAATCCCATTGAAGATCATGGATGGAGTGCAAACTCACACTACCTATCCTTATGTAAACACATATGATATTTTATTTGTTCACTGCAGAGCCAATAAAATATGAACAAATAACAATATGTTAAAAATGTATTGTAAAAAATGTGATGTCAAAAAAATTAAAGAAGCTAAACAGAAACCTAAATCCATTCCACCTCCACAGGCCCTCTTCTATAGCTGCAGTCTAACCTTTCTTGAGGTTGGGTGGCCACAGTATCCCAGTAGTTTGGGGTATAACCTGCCTAACTGCCTGGTAGAATTACAGTGGAATTTTCATCACATTCTCTGTTGTTTTTTCCTTTTTATTTTGTGCGTCAGGGAGCGTTTGGAGCCCTGCAGAAGATCTGTGAGGACTCGGCTGAGATCCTGGACAGTGACATGCTGGATCGTCCTCTGAACATCATGATCCCAAAGTTTTTGCAGTTTTTCAAGCATAGCAGTCCTAAGATTAGGTATCAAGTTTACTTAATATACTTACCATTTATATTGACTATAAAGTTAACTGTCAATCATGCCTACATCAAACTTCTTTCTCTCCATCTAGGTTAATTCATTTCCACTGAGTAAATCTGTTACTGCTACATCATTGGTTTGGAAGATCTATGGCATTGCAAATGTTCATGAATTCCGTTCACTATACTTACATACTGATACATGGTCATTAGTTTATTGTACAGATTTTTGTGACTGCTGCTTTCTAATGATATAAATTACTGTCCCAATATTTATTGTATTTTTTGCTTAAAATTATGTTAAATCAGTTAAATCTTAAGTGGAAAAGTAAGCCATTTAAATGTTAGCCGCGCCTTCCCCTTTTCTGTGATGTAGAGAATTTCTATTTGGAGCATATCTTAACTCAAAAATTAATAATCTACTAATGAGTATGTTTTATGCAGCAAACACATTTATACGCACACATACAGTATATTTACAAGACAGACTAAAGGTCTATATAATTGTACAGTTGAAGTCTCAGTCTTTTGTCTGTACAGGCCTGTTGACAGAACAAAAGAGTTCCTCATATTTGGAGGTTAAATGGGGAGATGGAGCAAAGAAGACGACAAGGGCATCATTCATAGCGTGCAACATGTGAGAAAAACATGTTTGTGTGGTGCTTATTGTGTTGCAGGTCTCATGCCATTGCCTGTGTCAATCAGTTCATCATCAGCAGGACTCAGGCTCTTATGCTGCACATCGACCCTTTCATTGAGGTGAGTCTGACTGTACTTTGTTATCTTTTTGTGTGTACGTGTCTAAACACTTTGCATTTTACATGCTATATAATTATTACAAATTACTGTTAGTAGTAGTAGTTGTTGTTGTTGTTGTTGTTTCACACTGCGCAAAGAAGACATTTGACCCTGGTGTCTTTCTATCCTCTGTAGAACCTGTTTGCACTGGCGACAGACGAGGAACCAGAAGTGAGGAAGAATGTGTGCAGAGCTCTAGTCATGCTACTGGAAGTTCGCCTGGACCGTCTCCTGCCACATATGCATAACATCATAGAGGTCAGTGAGTTTGTGGGTTTATAGGCTGAGAAAGTGAGAGCAAAAGAGGCTCAGTTAAATACTGGTGAAGATGAAGAATGAATATATGTATTTGTATTTATATAAGTCTGGTGATGTTCTATATTCATATACAATATTTCAAACTTTCGATTTTTATTGTCAACAATTAAAAAGAATTTTATTTTATTTATGTATTTGTCCTTTATTTAACCATAAAGGTCCCATTGAGATACAATAGCTCTTCTGCCAGGGAGTCCTGGTCAAGATGGGCAGCAAATGTTTAAAAAAGGTTTCATATAAAAGTACAGATGGGAACAGAGAACATCACAAAAAACATACCAAAATACAGATACAAAACATATAGGATTGATCCTACTAACAAGTGTTGTCTGTCTAACTGAAGCCTGATACAGCTTATTCCTCTGTGCAACAGACCTCCATTGTTGTTCCGAAACTATTAAAACACATCAGTGAGCCACACGTTTGCACTAGATGTCATGTTCCTATGTTATTATGATAAACATGGGCACTGTAGTTTAATTTGAGTCAATCCCATAAACACTACAGTGCTTGCACGCCAAATCTGCAGCTGAAAAGAGTTCCCAACAGTTTGATCAAAGTTTGCTGAAAATAACAAATATAGTAACGTCGCTGTCATTCTTTAATAATACTCGTGGTGACGCCCTGTGGACAGACGTACTTGTATCTTAAGCTGCAGATGTGCTTGCATTGGTTCTTTTTAGACTGAAATAATTTTGTAAATAAAAAGTATATAAGATTAAATTAATTTTTACTTAATTACTTAATTTCATTTCAGTACATGCTACAGAGGACTCAGGACCAAGATGAAAATGTTGCCTTGGAGGCCTGTGAGTTCTGGCTTACTCTGGCGGAGCAGCCGGTGTGTAAGGAAGTGCTGTGTGGACACCTCTCCCAGTAAGAATACACACACACACAAATGTGCATACAATACACAGACTGACACTCCAGTATTAAAATTGAAAGCTGTTGATTCATACAGTAGCAACCTTGGCAGTAAGTTAGTGAAGACCTTGTACTAGGATGATATTCTTCTTCCTCACCTCAGGACGGCTGATTAAGAACCCTGGCCGTTGACCTCGGCTGTAACATCTGTCACCACACTGTCACGTAAAACTGATCCCACAGCAGGAATCACTTGTGAGTGATTGCTTGTGGGCTTCGACCTATCCTTGCCCTTTGTTCTCATCATTTTTCCTCTGGCTTCTTCTCCAGGCTCACTCCAGTGCTTGTCAACGGGATGAAGTACTCTGAGATTGACATTATCCTGCTCAAGGTCAGTTTATATAGCCTAATATTTGTACCTGTAGGTAAGACGATGAATTGCCCCATGACTCAGGATGACATGCAGTTCAATTAAGTGGTTTGTGTGACTGTGTGGTGTACAAATCCATGTGAGTTTTAGTTTTCATTTTATCACTTTTGTATATGTTGGTATAACTTTCATGGCGATTATGATTTTGCTTTTGATTTTTGTTTGTTAAAAATAATTTAGTTGCAACATACATGAGTTTCTTTCATCCTGTACATTCGTCATCAGGGGGACATTGAGGAAGACGAGGCTATTCCAGACAACGAGCAAGACATCAGACCACGCTTCCATCGCTCCCGCACAGTTGCCCAGCAGCATGAGGGTGATGGGATTGAGGAAGACGAAGATGATGATGATGAACTGGATGATGACGATGATACTATCTCTGATTGGAACCTGCGTGAGTTCAGTGCCTGTGTAAATGGAGCTGTCTAGATATCCCTCCAACGTTTACCTCGTTATCATTATAAATTGTCCCTTTTTATCATCTCTTGTTCTCTTTACTAAGAACAAGGAACCATGCAGTGTACTGATTACTTGTCTTGTGTTTGTGTGTACTGTACCTATGTCTGTATGATTTGTATGTTTGTCTGCACACCTCTATGTTTTTGTCTGTGTCTCTCTACTTTTCTCCAAACATTAGGTAAGTGTTCAGCTGCAGCATTGGACGTGTTGGCCAACGTGTTCAGGGATGATCTGTTGCTGCACATACTGCCCCTACTCAAAGAGCTGCTCTTCCATCCAGAGTGGGTAGTTAAAGAGTCTGGCATCCTAGTGCTGGGGGCTATAGCTGAAGGTAAGAAGGGAAAGAAAAAGAAGTGGGGACAAAACATGGGGAGTAAGGTCTCCCCCAGAATATCGAATCATTGGAAATGCTTGCTGACACTGGTCTTATCCCTGTCTCCAGGCTGTATGCAGGGCATGATCCCATACCTGCCTGAGCTCATTCCCCATCTCGTCCAGTGTTTGTCTGACAAGAAGGCCCTGGTGCGTTCCATCACCTGCTGGACACTGAGTCGCTATGCCCACTGGGTTGTCAGCCAGCCCCCAGATACTTACCTGAAGCCTCTAATGACAGAACTGCTCAAGCGTATTCTGGATAGCAACAAGCGTGTGCAGGAGGCTGCTTGCAGGTGAGCAAGAAGTACTGATAAAGCCATGTCATTTTACAGCACATTAGGAACCCTGTGCTGCATTTGGATTGTTGCTACCCTCAAATTTTTCCTTCGGGTGTTGAAATGCATCCAGATTTCTTAATGTTTTTGAGAGGTTATAGTCACATATTGCTTGTTGTATGATGTTTTCTTCCCTCTCCCTTTTTTAATCTCTATCAATCAGTGCCTTTGCAACTTTGGAGGAGGAGGCTTGTACAGAGCTGGTGCCCTACTTGGCATTCATCCTGGACACACTGGTGTTCGCTTTCAGCAAGTACCAGCACAAAAATCTGCTCATTCTTTATGATGCCATAGGAACACTTGCAGATTCAGTGGGGCACCATCTCAATAAACCGGTATGCAGATCAGAGATATGGACTCCATTTCACTTCACGTTTGCTTGTGGATATAAAATTAGCACATACGATTACACCTTCTTCCTCATTTCATTTTTGTAGTGCTAGTTGTGGTTAAGTGTACTTTCTGATGTTATAGTTGTAGACATCATGCCCAGAAGGTAAACAAGCATCCACAAATCTCTATCTGTAATTATCATACTCATTCATTAGTTGCATACTGTGTCTGTGTAAAGACTTAATTTAATCTGTGTTATTTGTTAGGAATACATCCAGATGTTGATGCCTCCACTGATCCAGAAATGGAACCAGCTGAAAGATGAAGACAAAGATCTCTTCCCTTTATTAGAAGTGAGTTTCTGATGTGCAGTTGCTGCCTGTGCAAATCGTTGAGTTGACAGTGAGTCATTTGTGTTATATCAGTCCGAGTTCTATGATGATAACATTGTACAGACAGACCACTGACTGTATCTATCCCCTGCCTGCCTTCCTCAGTGTCTGTCGTCTGTAGCCACTGCCCTGCAGAGTGGCTTCCTGCCCTACTGTGAGCCTGTGTACCAACGCTGTGTGAACCTGGTCCAGAAGACGCTTGCTCAGGCCATGGTGAGTGTATAGGACCCTCAAATGTGTGTGTTGTATATAAAAAGAAATAGTAAAAGTGTAGTGTGTGTGTGTGTGTGTGTGTGTGTGTGTGTGTGTGTGTGTGTATATATATATATATATATATATATATATATATATATATATATATATATATATATATATATATATATATATATATATATATATATATATATATATATATATATATATACACTCTCACTACACTTTTTACTATATTTTTTTTTATATACAAAAGGAGTTCATTTGAGCTGCTGGACCTCCTGTACAGCCAGGCTAAACTTAAAGCTACTTTCATCAATATGTTTGTAGTAACCCTTTGTACGCTACCTGCCCAGTACCAGATATTTCCCTCAGGAATTGGCGGAAACCAAAACAAAGCTAAAAGGAGATTAGATATTGGACAAGTGGGCACAAAACGACTCCAAATAAATGCTAATGGTGCGTCTAGCTAATGGTTTGCTAACACGTTCGCCATTTCAACTTTATAAGGTTCTAAAATATCAATGTTTTGTTTATAGCTTGTTGCACTGCCCCCAAGTGGCCAAAAAATCAATTAATGCAGGTTTAACGTACAGGTGTACAGGTAAACTACACCTTGTGGATGGGAAATGTAGGTTCAGGATAGAGAGCTGACTTCATAACTACAGAACTTTACTTCATAACTCAGGTTTTAATTCAACTCCTATCCTCTTTTCTACCATCCTTCACTCTTCTAGCTTCATCAGTCACAACCAGACCAGTATGAGGCCCCTGACAAAGACTTCATGATCGTGGCTTTGGATCTTCTTAGTGGACTGGCGGAGGGTTTGGGAGGCACCATTGAGCAGCTGGTTGCTCGTAGCAACATCCTCACTCTAATGTACCAGTGCATGCAGGTGAAGAGCTGTCAAAAATGCCACTTATCTGATAAACTGATAAAGTCACTTGCATTGTTCACCTTTGTTTTTCTCTCCAACTGTTAAGGACAAAATGCCAGAAGTGCGTCAGAGTTCTTTTGCTCTGCTCGGGGATCTAACCAAGGCTTGTTTCCAACATGTCAAACCATGCATTGGTATGTTCTGTACACTTAACTCTAAAACACTTTTTGGCAATAAGTTGTTAGTCAGTTGCTAAGTTGACTTGCTTTCCTTTTTCCAGCTGATTTTATGCCCATACTGGGTACTAATTTAAACCCAGAATTAATATCAGTGTGCAACAATGCCACATGGGCAATTGGAGAGATATCTATACAAATGGGTGAGTGCTTCACTTTCCACAAATATAATATGTTATCATTTACACTGTATATTTTGTTAAAAATTACAGTCACCAGAGTAAACAGACAACAGATTTCTTTCCATCGTCACTTATTGTTCCTACACCCTTAGGGCCTGAAATGCAGCCATACATTGCCATGGTGCTGCACCAGCTGGTGGAGATCATTAACAGGCCCAATACTCCAAAGACTCTACTGGAGAACACAGGTACCACTCGGTGGCAGTGCTGAGCCAGCCAGCCAGCTCGCCACACACAGGGAGGTGCTCACACACAGGTCCATTCAGCCAGGATTCACCACACTCATTAGGGTGCCTGCCCTGAACTTGAATCTCTATTCAAAAACCCTTCCCAAGCCATGAGCCTTACAGGTTTCGCTGGTTTCACCAAAGAATGCTAAATATTTCAGCTATTGATTTGCAACCTGGCAGCGTGGCCTGTAAATGTAGATAAAAGAAGACAAAACCCTGGGCGAGCCCTGGTGTGAAATTCTTGACAGTCTTGAATCGAGCGAGCCATGTAAGTGCCCAGTCTTGGAATTAACTAATGTGGACTGACTGTGCACCATCAGGTGAAGTAGAATACCGAAGAACAAAATGTAAAGCACAGACAGTGTGTGAGATAGATAGGTGAGTTCACAGCCTCACATAGTTAACTGTGACCATAAGACTTAAGACAGACACTTACTATAACAATAACTACTCATAAATGATTGAGAGAACACCTAAACTGACTAAATGTAGGGCACCTAGCCTAGAGCTTTTTTTTTTTAAAAGGTCACACTCTGCTCTTCTTTTTACTAATTGAATTGGAAATTAGCATTTGATGAGTCAATGAGACCATATCATCAAAAAGATGTATGCAAGAGTGAAGTGTAACCTGCCTAAATTAAAGAAAATCTAGGGACTCTGTAGATGTGTTCCTGTTTGTTTGCTGTCAGTTTATTTGTTGCTTTTATTTACTGTTCTTTAAATGTGGATGCATATCTGCCAATAGATGTTAAATGTTGTTAAGAATGGCCAATGTTTGATGCAGGATACATGATAATTATAACTGTGTCATGGCAGTCGAGTTTCATAAGAATTTATTAACGTTTGCAACTTACCAGTGATCTTTTTCACCATTTGTTGCATGTTTTCAATGTATTAATTGAAAACATGACAGTGAGCTAAATACAAAATGAATTACCAAAATCTGATGTTTTGGCCATGTGTAAATCTTAGGTCTGTCATAGAGATCTCCAAGAGAACCAGTTTATCGCTGGAACTAAATTTAAATAGACTGCCATGTAATACCACAGCCAGTTAAAAGATGGGTGTGGCAGTAAATTCTTGGACAGTGCATGGCAGCACTTTTCAGTTTGTCTCTGATCAGCTTATCCTGCACTGAACTTTATTCTAATGAGCATACCATCTGCTTTCTGCATGTGTCATTGGACTGTTCATAAATGCCTGTTTGTTAATGAGAATGTTGCATAGTTTTGTGTCTCTTAAACTTAGGTCCTCCCTCCTCTCTGCCTCATAAGAACCTGCTGTGCTGGATACTAGTCTCCCTCCATGTAGTTGGCTTGGAGTAATCTGTCATTTCTTTTTCTTTTTTTTTTAATTATTTTTTTTTTTTTAAAAACAAAACATTTTTTTTCTTATGGAAAATTAACATTTGTGAGTTTAAGGGAGAAATCTCTGAAAGCCCAAGTGAACTGCTCTTGTTTAGGCCAGTCACATACACATGCTACACCTTAGCTAGCCTGTGACTTCACGTTAAGATCTAGATTTTAAATCTAGCTAATGAATTTCAATCAGTTTCATAATAGATTTGAATAGTTGTTCGATCCATATGATTTCTGAAAGCAGATGCCATTGTTTGCCTTTTTCTATGAATGTCCTGTCAAAGTTGTCAATGTGTTCTCCCTTAAACGTGTTGTATGTTTTTTTTAAGAGTGTCATATTTTACATTCCTCCCCACGACTGAAGGGGCAGTAATATTCAACGCTAGTGAAATTTTCTATTTATTATCATACACAGATTCTGTTGATTTATGTCTCTGAGTTGTTTGTTTTTTCTTTATTTTTCTCCTCCCCTCCTCATTGCTCATGTCTTGGTTGGCGTTTGGTGGTGTGTAACCGTGATTGCGTTACCTTAGCAATAACAATTGGTCGTCTTGGTTACGTTTGTCCTCAAGAGGTGGCACCCATGCTACAGCAGTTTATAAGACCCTGGTGTGTATTATTCAATCTTTTATTTAATTCATCTTCTCTCTGCTTTCTTCCTATCTTCTCGTCTGTCTCCTGTTGCTCCCTTTTCTCCCCTGCTCTCCTCTCCTCACTTTCCTTCTCAAAAGAAGTCTTTTCAGTTGTTTTTTATTTCTTATCAGTTTGTAATCATTGCCAACCATGTGACTAACCCTGTCCTCTTTTAGGTCCTACTTGTGATTTTGTTTTTGCCTCAGTAGCACCTTCATGTATTATACATTAATTTGTTTA
Organism: Siniperca chuatsi; assembly: GCF_020085105.1. Taxonomy (NCBI): domain Eukaryota; kingdom Metazoa; phylum Chordata; class Actinopteri; order Centrarchiformes; family Sinipercidae; genus Siniperca; species Siniperca chuatsi. The sequence continues at coordinate 5,982,269 of NC_058059.1, forward strand.
ATTTCTAGTTTTTTGTCATTGTTAATTGTCGCTAACCTAAAAGATGCATGGGATCAGATTTGTCACATGCCTGCTGGTTCAACAACAGAGAAAGGATGCAGTCTTTGCTGCAAAAAAGCATTCCTAAATCCCTTTCTCGTTTAGTAGTCACCCAGCTGCATGTGCCTGTCCCAAAATGACCCCAAACCTTCTCTAGTTAATCTTTCAAAAAGTAATGTTATCTTCAAGGTGCTATAGATGAGGTTTTGCTGAACACACTACTCATAGACAAAAGTGAAGTTGTAAGAGCTCAAAGTAGTTTTGTTAAAAGTAAAAATGTTTGTTTTGTTTTATTTAAATCTGTTTTGTGTGCATGCTTGACTTGTGGTTATCTCTTAGGTCATGATAGACACAATTTTCTCCTCACATGGATGTATGCATAGAGTCTAATATGTTTTTACTAATAAGGAAGACTAGTATTGATGATGATAAGAAAACACCTAAACATGACATTTGTATTAAGGATGGAAATATATTTGTGTATTTCTCACAAATATAATGTTAGTATATTGATTCATATAGGTATTTGCAATAGTCATTCATAGTGGCAGTTGTTAGTAGATTTATACAAGTTTCTAAAATTGTTACTTGAGTACTCTTTTTGATATGTCTGGTGTTAAATTTGGTCGTCCCTGTTGTCAGGTGCACCTCTCTACGAAATATAAGAGACAATGAGGAAAAAGACTCTGCATTCAGAGGAATTTGCACTATGATCAGTGTAAATCCGGGAGGTGTAGTGCAGGTGAGGTCCAGCAATTCAATGGTAGCGTGGTCATTATGTTGTCACTTGCTCTGCAAGTTGAAATGTTGCCTCAACTCTCTTCTCTGGAACAGGATTTTATATTCTTCTGTGACGCAGTGGCCTCCTGGGTAAATCCAAAGGATGATCTCAGAGACATGTTCGGCAAGGTAAAAGCTGAAAATTGCTCTGTGTTTATTAAACACAAATTGCTAAAATATACTGGATTAAATCACAGTGGCTGAACTAATTGAGTAACATTTCAGCAAAATAAAATGATTGTTAAAACTTGAACTATGACCTCATGATTTGAGAAGAAGACTCACTCATGCATCTATGTTCATTCACTCACTCAGTCACCCTGTCTGTCCCCCAGTGGCCAAATGGAGGAATGGCAGTGTCTACAGTTGACACACTGATAATAACCCTGTCATGCACCATATCTATTTTGAAAGGCAGCGTTCTGTTATAACTTGGTATGAAATTCTCCTTTATGTTTCATTTCAGATCCTTCACGGGTTTAAGAACCAGGTGGGAGAGGACAACTGGAGGCGCTTCTCCGATCAGTTCCCCATGCCACTAAAGGAACGGCTGGCAACCTTTTACGGGGTGTAACTGTTACCACAGCAGTGTGCCTCATTACTGGGGTCAGTTTCCTCTCCGATAGAATTTGCTATTGTAGAAAATAAATTGAAAAACATGCTGATTTCAGTATTTGATATAAAATAAATGTTCTTGTAGGATTGTGTTGCATTCTAATGAGGCCTCTCTTTCTCTGCACAGGTCATTCACTATGGGAGACAATATAGGGAACCTCTTTTACCCAGGGAACATGTTACCCTTTACTAGGGGGGAAGGGTCTGCCTGCTGAGGGGAGGGAAGGGGTGCAGACCCCTTCCCAACCTGATGGACGGGGTGGGAGGGAGGTGGTAGCTGCAGTGCTCACTGCCCCCATGCACAGGCAAGGGGGGAAAGGGACTGGCAGAACAACCTTATCATGGGAGGAAAATTCATCTAATCACATCTCAATCAGAAATAATGAAATGTATCACCTTTTTCTCTCCATTTATTCCCCAAACATCTTTGTTTTCTGTTACCTGAACTACCGAAAAGAAGTGTAAGCAAACATGGAGAAAGCTCTGCAAAACTCTGTGAAGCATTTGCTCTTTAGTTTTGGTTAGATGAGGAGTTTGCACAGGTTTGTGCAGAAAATGGTCTTAAGAGCAGATGCGCATTTATAATCATGTCAGCCAGGTAAATGGCATGTGGTAGTTCTCAACACAACTGAATTCTACCAGTAGAGTAGAAGACTGTTCTAAAAAAAGTTGAGTGAAGTTGAAGGTTCATCAAGAGTTATTTTCTCTAAATTAAGGATAGCTTAAAACTAAGGAATTGCAGCGGATGCTAAGAATGCATCATATTGGATCCGACTCTGGAAAATTTTATTTTATAATGCTGCATATCACCAAGAATATGTTATCACCTATATAGTTATCAGATTTGTTCAGTGTTCCTATTGGTTAGCAGGGCAAATGGTGTTAATTACGTCACTGGAGAGCACAAGATTTTCTTTTAAAAGCAGCTTTTCTGGGAATAGGTAGCATGCTTGTATCATTGTGAGAAGCTGTGAAACATTAGTGATGTGTGTTGCGTTTGACAGCTGTCATTGCCCTGTGATAAGGTTCTTCTTTGACCTTGTAATTTATCTATTTACAGTACTTTTGTTTTGTTTCCTCTACCAGAGAATTACGGCAATCAGCCGTAATGTAGCATGACTGGGTTTACACACTGAATTTAGGAAATGTGTAAAATCTTGGCTGTGATGTAATGTTGGAGTGAATCTCCCAGTTTGGTCTTGTGGTGTGAATGTGACATGAACATTCATCAGCAAGCATAGCAAAGATTTAGATGCTTACAATCCTTTATATTGTCTGAGCCTCATGAAGGAAAAATGAAGGAGAGGCAGGTAGGAGACACCACAATGACACAAATCCTGTCTTAGTGATTTCTGTGACGTTGGCTGTCAGAATCATGCAGTCCATTGAATGAATGTTAAATAGGTTTATTTCTCAATGTACTGAAGTTTTTTTTCTTGGGCGTTTGGCTTCTTGTGCTAAAAGCATGATATTGAGGATGACTGTATAATGTTTTGGGTGGTTGTGTTTTGTGGGGTACTTGGATGCTTTCATCTCTTGCATGTTGGTGGCCCCTCACACCCCAACATATAGTGGGAAGGGGATTATGGGAGGTGGGTGGGGCTTCAATTAAAGGTTTAAAACGTACATAGTAACCATTTATGTATTGCAACACTGGGACTTTTATAACTTCACATTTTCTTGCTGGAGTGCTCTCCCTAAACTTTTACCCCATAGCTGGATGTATAGTTTTTAAATACTGTGAAACTACAACAATGTTATTGTCTCTGGTTGTTTTGCGCTGTTCTATTTTATAAAGTGTGTAAGTGTTTAAGTTACAGATAGCCTGATTGTATTCCATGATGGGTTGGAGAGATGGGAAGATTTTTATTTATTTTATTATTTTTTAAGCCCAGCCAGTCATTTTCCCTCTGCTGGCCAGAGTAATAACTGCAGTATTTTAAATCCTTTGCGATGCACATGACATGCACTTAAAATTTTAATTGCAAGTGCTTGAAATTAATGATATAGCCAAACCCTTCAGAATATGACCTTAGTGTTAACACAGATCATTAATTAAGTATTGCTGCTAAAATGTATTTACCTAATGCAATAAGTATCTTGATGCAATGGGGTTATTAGATTGTGAAAGTCGTTTAGTGTCTTAGATAAACTTTCACAATATGAAATATGTAACTGATCTATTAGATTTAACATTAATACAGTGAATACCGAATATAATGCATCATGGAATACAGAGGCAAAGACTTGTATGTGCCACATCATTTTGTTTTTTGAAGTGATTTTGTCTGTCACATTCCAGCTGTTTCGGCATGCAAAAAATGGAGTAATCATAGCTTGATGGGGTGTGTATACAGTCCTGTTATTCTTTCATTGAAAGAGTGTAGGTCTATAAAACACATGTGAAACAATCCCCACCATTACTGTGCTGTATTTCTGACTTGACTGCTGCTATACATTGTAGTTGTGTTTCACTACTTGAATATGTGTTTTCTATGTGTTAACCTCAGGTTGTCTGTGTTCAGTGTTATTTGTTATCATTTGTTATCATTTCCCCACTGTGTATGCCTTCATGCATATCCTCTCAACAACTAAAGATTAGTAAAACTCTCACCCTTCATATTAAACATGGATAACCATGGGTGTTAATTGACATTAATGTTATGTGTGCAACACTGCTAGCTGTCTATTGTGATTACAATTGCAAGGCAGGGAGAAGAATAAAATGGTAACTTGCACACACTTAATGTACTTTTTGTCAAAAGTGATTGTTATCAGACTACGGTAAATATTTAGTGTAATGTGTAAGAAATGCCTTGAGAGCAAATACTTTGACGTTTTGTTGGTGTTTTGCAATAGATATACAGTGTACTGTACTATCTAAAGAAACAGGTAACACCTCATTTAAAAGCAAAGAAATAGGTTGATAATTTACAAACATTGTTACCAACATAATGTTTGCAAATATACATTTGACTTTGTATGAAGCTTTATTAAAAATTTGTATTTTATAAAGCACCCACCAATATTTAGGAATGTCTAGTCAAAAAAACTCCTGTACTCTCATTTAGCCTTCAAACTTGATTAGACTATCTGCCTTCATCTTTTTTGCTAGTAAAAGCAAAAACATCATTTTGATAGACATGGTTTGATTTTTTTTTTTTTTTTTTAAATAAGCTGATAATTTAAAAAAAAGTAATACTTTTGGGGCCACCAAATATTTTGGATCATGCAAAGAATCTATATTGTACTGTAGTAATTTTGTAATATTTGTAAGATGATATAGTGGATGTGACTGGTTACCATTGCTTGAATCTGTACATTGTTCCAATAAATTGTTTGTTTACATTATTATGGGCCTTTGTCTTGTATTTGCTCAAATTTTGTGAAGCATTTCTCCTGCTGAAGCTACACAATATTAACATGCAAGGAAAGAGGTAGAAACTCGGCTGTTGAGTACCACATCTCTCAAGTCTTCCTGTCTCAGAGAGGCCTCTCCTATCGTTTATCAGTTCAGACAGTGGCTGAGGCTCAGGTCACCTGACCAGGGTAAATCAGATTCCAGCCTTAGATTTTAGTGTTGCATTTGATTTTACATACATATCACGTTTCACAATGTGGGTGTGTGAATATAATCAAATGTTCAGTGATATGTCTTTAAAAGCTTGAAGCAAGGTGATAATTTACACAACCTCAAAAATGAACCTAATGCAAAAAATTGAGTTGATCGTATTAAATTTGATGGTTTAACTCTGAGGTGGTGACATACTGTGACCATTGCAGGAATAACTTGGCAGCCCCAGTCCTCCACCACATGAAATACTTTAGGAAAAGCACGATAAAGGTAGTTTTATTTACAATGTGTTTCCTCCCTCTTATTTCTAAAGATAAATGTCAGTTATCAGTTAGACAAACAACACTAGTATATAGGCATTTACTGTACTTTACTGTAATTAAACATGTATATAATTTCACATCAGGTGACACATGTATTAACATAAAAAGCCATCATTTGTCACTACAAAGTCTCTGGGAATTCATTCATGTTTGAATTTTTTTGAAACAATATTTTGGAATCTATGCTGCTTTAATGTAGCAGATCCCTGTAGGTAAAAACTATTTTCGATATGCATGACGAACAAAAGCTGTTAACAGGCTAATTAATGTGATAGGCTATTCACCTGCAGCAAAAAAATCGGAATTTTTAGATGATTAGTGAGTGGAGTTTTCCCAAGTTGTGTTCACAGCTGGGTTTGAATATAATATATGATTTCATTGTAGTCTGGCGTATATTTATTTACGTTTTTTTCTGTTTTCAATCAATTTAAACATGGACTTCTCGCCTAATTCAAAGTTTATCCTCCTCAATCTACCGCTGCAACACTTTCAGTCTACATGAGTACAGGAATTTACGCGGAGCACTTGAAGGCATCATTTTTACCCAGCGACGGCCAGTCGTTTGCTCTGGTGTTGTTATCATCCGCCATTGGTAGCGCTGTTTCGTCCGTCTAAAGTCTAAATTTCTACGAGAAGAAACCGAGAGACTCAGTACGGCTGAGTGGAGGTGGAGTCTGTAGGTGGGGAGGGAGAAGAAAGGGGAGAGGAGGAAAACGGGGAAAGGCGGATACAACAGAAACGGGGGGAGGACGGTGGATGATTTACGCTTTAAAAGTTGCATTACAACAAATTTAAGAGTTGCGGCGAAGAGGAATAAAACAAGATGATAACGCCCTACTTCCTAGAGAATTTCTGGGTAGGTAGTGCTTTTTATTCACGGTGTTTACACCGGTGCTATTCCTTATTATTCTCTTGCTGTGTTCTCTCTCTATCATGTTCATGTCAGCCAGAAATCAAGTATTATTCACGTTGCAGAGGTAGTTGTTTGGTTCATAGACTTGCTGTCGCTGAAGCGGCGGTGTTCGGTGCCGCCAGACATACTGGTCAGCAGCACTCCGGCCATCATTAAATTTCCTCGGCGATTATTATTTTGCCACCCCGGGGTTTGGGCCTCTGTAAACCAATCTAACATTAAACCTCAAAGAATACGCCCTTGCTCCCGCTAAGTGGCCCTCTCGGACTTTCTTGGAATGTTTATGATCAGTTCCATGAATGCTATTGGACGCTTCGGCTGTCAGTCACAGCCCTGTCCATACGCGTCATTTTCTTCCGTCAAAGTTTCAGTGAGAGGCCAGATGTTCAGTAAGTTGGAGAACAGAACAGCTTTAAAAACACGAAATCACCCTCATACTGCTTTGGACATTTAGCTGATATTTTTATTTAGCTTGTGCTGTAGTGCGTGTATCATTATTAATATTATTATTATTGTTATTATTATTATTACACTGTGTACAGTGTTGCAGTGTTGTCTATTTACTGCCGAAAAGTAATTTCTCTCCCGATTTGACGTGGCTACGTTATAGCAGGTTGAAAAGTAAAAGTCTGTCTTCATTACTGATATTAATGTCGTCCTCAATTCTGCCTTCACCGACGGTCTTTAACCGTTTTTTTAAATTTATTTTATTGCTTTTTGCATAACACTAAAGCCATAAAGACAGTGTTATTAAAACTGAAAACAACTCAGGCCATAACTTCATTAGGGCTACTGCTCTTAGCTAAGGCAATGTATTGCACTAATGCCACTGCAGCAAGTATGGGTCATGTCTTGTTTATTTATTTATTTATTTTTTTGTCTTATTAAAGTCATCTGAACTGTTATAAATGCTGTGGTCTCCTATGTTGACCGCCTTTTTTCCTTTGAGACCAAGGGGTTTTGGACAATAGTCATTGGTAAATGGGATGACTGAATATGGGAGATATATGCTAATAAATGTGTTATTGCTTTGCTCTGTTATTTTGCAGTCATCAGGTACTTAAAGTGCTTGGAAATGTAGTGCTTGGATTACATTTCATGTTGTCAAAACATGTCTTTTACATACAGCATGGGTTTAGTGTTGGATTGTTGAAAGAAAAGTTTATACATGTCTAGTTTGAAGGCTGTTGCAGTATTGCCATGTATTTGTCAACCAGTTCCTCAGCTAGAAATGACCTCCATTCATATTGTATCTGGTCTTCCCTAAGGTGGGACATGCAGCTCTAGTTTTTAGCCTCAGTTGACCTCAGTTCCAGGTGGTGAAAGCTATTGGGAATCTTCTTCTGACAAAGCTGGTAAAATGAAACAAGTTACTGAGCTTACATACTTACTTAGATACTTACATTAAGCTAAGGGTTTGAATTAATGAAGTAACGGAGAAAGTACAGTACTGTCAACCGCTAAAGCCTTTTTCTAAAGGAGACTTCATCATTAACTAAATGGAAAAGAGGAGAGCCGAGACACTCCTGATTCTTCAATCTGCCCTTTGTGCCCTGCAGTAGGCCACAAGAGAGTCCAGTGATGGCAAAGATCAGCTGTGTGTTTAACATGCAGGACACACACACAGACACTTGGCATTAGGAGATGCATCCATTTCCCTTTGAAAACTACAAATCATCACCACAAGCAGACACATACATACACACACACACACACACACACACACACACACACACATTAGGCTGTCAGATTTTAAACATTTTCTGACACACAGCATGCAGGTGTATACACCTATCTCCATCCTGTGCTCTTTCCCTCTGTAGTGTTTGTAGAGACTTTTTTGTACATTCTTTTCCTTGTATGTAATCTTGGCTTGAATCTCTCATGCAGACAAAATCTCTCCTCAGCTGAATAAACAAGTTCTTTAGGAATTAGGAGCCAGACATGGTACCGCCATGTTGTTTCTTTATAAAAGCTGCAGCACTCGATTGGTCACTGGCTGCAACATTTCCGCTCACTAGATTTATTTGCACGTCTACAATTGCCATTTCCCTTTTTTCTGTGTGTGAAATGTGCATGAGTAAATAAGTTCACTGTGGCCTGTTAAAGAAAGTTTGAATGTGTGACTGTCCCCGCATGTGTTGAAATGTCTCAGGCAGTGGATTAGTATGTCAGGCTAACAGAGGCAGAAAGTAGTTGGCCTAATGCTCTAGTTTAAGCCCTACATTTATGATGAGCTTGTTTTTAATGTGGAGTCTGTTAGCCTCCAGCATGTCATGGGAAAATAAGATGGCAGTGTGATAAGCAAACACTGTTGATACAGCCAACAGCAATGGGATCCAACATCCTTGGGATGGCCTTCTTCTCTCTGGTGTCTGTAGTGTGTGTGTGTGTGTGTGTGTGTGTGTGTGTGGGGTCTAATAGGTTGTGCAAGTTTCACAGTCACACTCCTACAAGTTATGGTCAGACAAGTGTCGCAGAAAAGACTGAAGTAAGAAGAAGAGATGAGCAATAGTTACCTTTCCTTTCTCCACCTGAGCCTCAAATACACAAATTGAGTTGTGAGGTTACAGCAAAGAGCCATAAGAATCAGTGAAATTTCTGTAATGTTCCCCCAGGGTGAAAAGATTTTGGTCAACATTGATTTTTGGTTTTACTTGAAACAGAAATCCTGCCTCATGGTGGTTGTTGTCTTTTGCTTTTACTGCTTGTGTTCCAGGTCTCATAAAGTCCTACATGTAAGATGGTTTTAGAGGTGCTTAAATGGATCATAAGTTGCAATAAACTAACCTGTTCTGGCATTTATCCAGTAGCCATGCACTTGATGTCACACCCCTAACAACAAGTAGTGGTCAAGTTCTTCTACATTTATGTTTGTACCACAAACAAAGCCCAACCTTTGTGTATTTACCACATACTACATACGTTGCATTTGTTGCTTTTGGTCTGATGCGACAGCTCATTGCATTGCTCCCAGACCTCTCTGGTCACATGACTGAGGGCAGACACTCTGATGTCATCCTGCTGTCTACCGGCTCTGTGCTCTAAGCTCTGAGGGCTACAGGGTACACCAGGCCATCGTTTACAGTCTGTCTGAAAAGAGAGTGAGTCTTGTTTTGCTATTCCTAAATTCCTCAGTGGAAGTGTGCAGTCATATTTCTTTCCACTGCTTTTACCTGAACATGCATTCAGAACCCGAGAAGGAGTCATGTCAGCTGGGACACTCTTGATTCTACATGATTTTTTCCTGTTTACTCAGTTGCTAGTGGAAATTAAATGACCAGGACTTCCTAAAGCACACTTACTACCTATGATATATTTTGCACCATTATGTGATGAATGCACACACTATATACAATACAGCAGTGACTTTAACAGCCATGGCAGTAGTATTTGTTAATTCTCTTTACAAGTTAAGAGAAATAGGTTTGTTTGTAAAGTAGTTCCACTTTTGAGCCTGCATACCAATGTGTTTTATTTAACTCTGGCTAGTTCTTACTCTGTTTAGAAGTATGTGTAATATTTTATTTTCTGCAAGTCAAGTCAATTTTATTTATATAGCCCAATATCACAAATCACAATTGTCCTCAGGGGGATTTACAATTTGTACAGTATACGACACCGTCTATCCTTAGACCCTTGATTCGGATAAGGAAAAACACCCCCAAAAAACCCCTTAACAGGGAAAAACATTAAAGAAACCTCAGGAAGAGCAGCAGAGGAGGGATCCCTCTCCCAGGATGAACAGACATGCAATAGATGTCAGTGTACAGGATAGACCAATAACAACATAACATCACAGTATATACAAATTATGATGACAAAATTACAGATACATGTAGAATGTAAAACATATATGAAGAAAAACAAATTAGTCTTAATTCCTTAATCCTATTTAGCGTAATTTCTTACTTATGATGTGTAAAGTATATACTTTACTTGGCAATCAGTGTTGTTCACTGAAATACTCTATCTTTGAATAGATGAAGATAGAGCTGAAATGAATAATCAATTAGTTGACTGACAGATAATAAATAATCTACAGATATTTTCATAATTTGTTAATTGTTATTGTTAAGTCATTTTTTTCAAACAACATTCCAAATATGCCCCAGGTCCAGCTTCTCAAATGTGAGGACTTGCTGCTTTTCTTAGTCCTATATGATAGTGAACTGAATATTTTAAGGTTTTGCACTGTTGGGCGGGCAAAACAAGACGTCATTTGACCAATCGAGAAAAATAATGAGCAGATTAATGTATAATGAAAATACTCATTAGTGCAGCCCTAGATGCAGACTACCTTGTGAATAAAACAATATATCAGCATACTGAAAATAGTGTAAATTTTGAGAGAATCAAGCTTAGTTCATCTTAAGTATCTTTTATTGTTAGAAGAAGAAGGCAGTATAATATTGAGAGATAACCAAGGATCTTTCCATGTCACAGGTTGCGTTACTGCCTGTCAGGCAACACTTGATTCCCTACACACGGGATATTGAAACTGGTGTTGCACTTTAACAGAAAGAGAGTGAATTCCTGTCCTCTTCTGCCCGGCAGATGTTACATGATAAACTGCACCACTGTGGTTTTGTTTATCTGTCCTTGAAGGTGGTATTTCAGATTAAGGATGTCAGCCATGTAACAGTTTCTTTTTGTGTTGATTTTACTCTGTAAGTACATTGATGTTATTGTTGTGTGTGAAAACACAATACAGTGTATATTTTAAAAGCAGTCTGTGGTGTGTTTTCTGGCCATGGCTTCATGGTACCCAGACTTGAACAGAGCCATTTGATTATACCACTGTCTGCATCTCATACTTTGGTCATTAAAATATCTTATTGACTTTGGAGTCTATATTCTGATGAGAAAGCAAGGTAATATATCAATATAGCATGTCTTGATATGAGATTAGAGTGTCCTTTGGGACATTAACATGAAAAATAGGGCTGCGACATTTATTGGATTATTTTCATTGTCAATCGTTTGGTCCTTAAAATATCAGAAAATAGTGAAAAATGCCCATAATTTCCTATAGCCCAAGTTGACGTCTTCAAATTACAAAAACCCTAAGCCAAACTTCAAGTAGTGTGTGGTGCAGTGTAGTAGTGTGTGTTTGTGTGGTCTGATTTACAGTTAGCCTAAGTGATACCATTTTCTGAACTTAACTCCAGTCTAATTTTATCAGACACCAAAGCCCACAACAGGTTTAGATAAAATTTTCTCCAGTTGTCATACCAAAATAACTATCTGGACATGTTAATATTGCCCACGAAAGTGAACAGGAATTATTAGAAATGAAAGAGTTAAATTGTCTTCAGGAAAGAGGTGACAGAATAAAGAGTCAAAGCTATTTCTCTAATGATAAGGTTATACATAATAATTATAACTTCAGTTAAGAGTTCCATGAATCCTCAGGAGTTCTCAGTCAGTGTTCAAGGACCTGAGTCATGTCGTAGTAGCTTTTTTCCCAAGAAAAGAACAGACCGGCTTCAGTTTAAATACCACTCTATAACCTGAAGTTATAGTGTATTGCTCTATGTTCAATTCTGCATTAAAAGGTCCAGGATGTAATATTTAGGAGGAGCTATTGGCAGAAATGGAATATAATATTTATAGGTATGTTTTCATTAGTGTATAATCACATGAAAATAAGAATCGTTGTGTTTTCGTTACCTTAGAACAAGCCGTTTTTACCTACATAGGGAGTGGGTCCCCTTCCATGGCGGCCACCATGTTGCACCGCCATGTTTCTACAGTAGCCCAGAAAGGACAAACAAATCACTGGCTCTAGATTGGACCTTTCACGTTTTTCGTGAATTTCAAAGCCACCATAATTTCTCCTACACACTTGGGAGGGGAGGGTGAGGCGAGCAGTATTCAAATGGTTGCAAACTGCAATTTCACCGTTAGATGCCACTAAATCCTACATACTGGACCTTTTAATAGTAAGTGAGGTAGCTGCCTTTTCCACCGAAGCTCACCTTCTCCGTGCTTATGAGTGAAACCACTCTTCCCAGTAAAAGCATTTGTGCACATTCAACCATGACGTTAGCAGTCTAGTTGCTGGACTATTACCTACATTTTTTTTTTTTGTCTGCCTAAAGCATACAAAGAGGCTGGGTCCCCTGTAGTCTGTGCAGTGCAGACACAGCGCAGTGTGTCACAGCCAGGATTTTAAGTTCATGTTGGGATCTGTCTCTGTCAGTGATAATATTGGCACAGACCAAATTTTGGACAGCTGACACTGTTCACTCTTTTTTTTAATGAACTCTATCAGTCTGTTGGAAGCTGTCTCAGCTGCAAACTGTGCTATTGCTCAAACAAACCGTGATTGACGTGCGCTAACCTCTCAAGATGTTATCCTCCCTTTGGGGTGGGGCAGAGGGTTAAGCACCTCTCCATCTAAATCCAAGCATAATGAGTACTTCTGAATTTTACAATGTGTGGTTGGAATATTAAACACCCAGAACAAGGGCTTTCATCAATGAGGGTCCAGACAAGGATATTGAGAAACTGCGTGGCACTCTCCCTGGTATCACTTCTCCCTGCTGCTGCTCACGTAGATGTAGTTGTACAGCTCTAAACTAGCTTGAAGACTAATTAGACATTTGTAGTTAACTTAACTACTACTACTAAATCGCACGTTTCAGGTTTGTTCAAGGCGATGTCTTATATATATATATATTCTTGGCTACTGCTTTATAGGATTATTTTTTTCAAAATCAATTCCAGTATTGTAACCTGCTGAAAAGTTTAAAACGCCCTGAGCTGTTTCCTGTGTTTGTTTTTATTTTTATTTTGTATTCATTGATATCACAGTCCACATGAGCACATTTGTTGCACAGAATGGACTCTCTTCCTGTTGCTGTTCTGCTCTGTTGGAGCTGTGTGTTTTCCCTCACTTGTCACTTCCCTGTTTTTTTGACTGAATTGCCAATTGTCTCTCACTCTGTATTTCTGTGTTATGTAAGTTTAGTGTTATCATCTGTATCTCAACCTTCCTGTCTTCACATCAAATGTAGTTTGCATGTCATGCTGTTTGCCACAGGCAGGGTTAACTGCTAAATTTGTACCTTTTTTATGGTTATCTTGTTACAACAGGAAGCACATCTCAGTGGTCTGCTCACAGGGGTTGAAAGTAGAAGTCTAGGGAAGGATGTTTTCTTTTTTAATGTCTATTTGCTCTGTAAATATAGTCCTAATGGAGCGAGCTCTGAGCTTCATTTTGACACAAACTTCCTGACCTTTCATCTTTGTCAGTGTGGAAAATCAATGCTAAAAACCCATTTGTTAAAGCTGCACTGATGTTGTAGCCTGCTTACCAAACTGCTGACAGTGGATGGCTCCAGGAACCAGGAAATCTGTGACAGTCTCGGGTTGAGGTGAAACAAAGTTGGCCCTTAGATTTAGACATGAATGAGGATGAACTGCGGTGAACAGAGGTGTTATCATATTGACTTCAGCCTATGTTTCCGTAAAAGTATGAGTTTCCTTATTTGTCAGCATTTGACACTTTTGGGTAGTGCTAGTGCTTCAGTCCTCTAGATGCTGATTAGCAGAATCTATTATATTTTACCATTTGCCTAACAAGATGTCACAAGCTATCACAATCAAAACCATTAATTCAGTGGCTATTATTGTAATCTGTTGGACAGTAGTTCAGTCATGTTGCTGTCTATCTGTTCTCTCAGATAATCTGTGTTTAGGGCACTTCCTAGCTTTAAGCCATGATTTGTATGTTTCCTCTCTCACTGAAGAAACAGCCTAATGGAGGGCAATGAAGAAGTAAAGTGATTCTTCTTCTTCTCTTCTCACAAGTGACAACAAGGCTTTGAATTGAAGGTGTGTCAAGAATAATGTGTTATAAAAGTGTACCGTGAGGGTCACATAACTGCTAAACATAGTTCTGCAGGTGACTGATGATTGATTTTGCTGCCCACAGTCTACATGGGCCAAATTCTTATCAGTCCTAGCATTCGAGAGCAGAGTTATTATACAGGATAAAGCCTGACCGATACTAGATATTTGAGGTCTGACAACAATCTGACAACAATATAATCAGCTGGTAGTATAAACACATAACATAAAACAATCTTGACACAGATCCTTTAGATTTGTTTTGGGGGTTTTTTTCTTCTTAATTCTGACCAAGATACATATTGAGCAGGACATTTTATAGTTAAAAATATCCACTTGCTGCTTTCTGGTGGACAAACTATGTAATGGTGTTTCTAAATTACCTCAAACCCAGTTTGACATTTCTGTTCTGCAGTTTCTTGTTACTTATTCGCCAACATATATGCAGATACAATATATCTGCAATATGCTTAATATTGACATATCGGCCTGGCTGATTGGTCTAGCTCTAATACAGGAGGTAGCTTAGTGATAGAGGAAGAGAGTTCCTCTAAGCAAACATTGTAGATTTGTATTTATTGTGATATTGTCCTTTGAATTCATTGAGATTGTTTTGCTTGCTGTAACTTGCAATTCAATTTATGTTTTACTCTTTCCCTAACCCTTATTTTTTTTTCTGTGTATCCTGTTTACAATGTAAACCATTGTTGAGTATTTAAATAAGCAGTACAATCATCATCATCATTATTATTACTATTATTATTATTATCAGCAGTAGTAGTAGGGTGTCACTACATCTGTACTATAAGGGTATGGTCAGTTATGATTTTCAAACATTTTCTTAAACGTAAACCGAACATTTTTCATTCATATTAATTATTTAGAGGTACATTTGCATTTTTAAATCATCCGTGCAACAGGACACCATTACCCAGTGGCATGGTTACAGCAACACAGACAGTTGTCTGGCTATCTCTTACATTATATGCTCGAGCCTTAGACCAGTCTACCGCAGTTTTAAACATTTTTAACATTCATTACTCTCAAACATGGCAAAGATGAGTATGGTTGACCAGAGGCTGCTGCAAATGCACCTGGAAGCCATGCAGACAATTAGAATGCTGCTTGTAGAAAAAGCCCTTACGGTAATGTCCGATCAATAACTGAGGTATTATTGTTGTTTGTTAGACTTGGTGCTTGTTCCAGTGACTGATCTATCTGCATTCTTTTTTGTCTCTGGAATGCAGGGAGAAAAAAATAATGGCTTCGACGTGCTCTACCATAACATGAAGCATGGCCAAATTTCCTCCAAGGAGTTGACAGACTTCATCAGAGAAAGGTAAGACACCGTAGTCTGATACACATCAGTTATTCTCGAAGAGGTGGCCATTTCTACATAGTTAACATGTTAATTGAGTACCTAAAACACATTACTCATTAACCTGTTATAATGTGTCTGGTTCTTCAATACAAGTCTTACCTCTCTTGGTGTTTTTCTTGGTATCTAAATCTATTTCCAAGTCGGCATCTGCAGTTTCAGTTCCTTGAATTGTGCTTGTAGCAACACCCAAATGCTTGGCTGAGGCCGCAACTAATTTAACAAAGTTGTTTAGCGGTTTGTTCTTACTAGGGCTGCAACTAACGATTTTTTTCTTTACCAATTAATCTCCTGGTTATTTTGTCAATTAATCGATTGATGGTTTAGTCTATGAAATGTTGAAAAAAATAGTGAAAAAATGCCCAGCACAACTTCTCAGAATCCTAGGTGGCGTCTTGAAATTTCTTTTTTGTCTGACCAAAAGCCCAAAACCTAAAGATATTCAGTTCACTACGATATATGATGAAGAAAAGCAGCAAATCATCGCATTTGAGAAGCTAATACTACAGAATGTTTAAACTTTTTGCACTACTATTGCTTGACAAATGACGATTAATCGATTGTCAAACTAGCTGCCAATTATGTTTTTGTCGATTAACAGCTCTAGTTCTAACATCAAGGTGAATCTCTCTAATGGAGAGCCTCCATATTTCTATGATGTTTATCAGGTAAATTAACCAGTACATTCAGTCAATAAGTGCAACATTGTGACTAAAGGTAGATGTAGATGAGTGTGAATGCAATGTAAACTTAACCTATTTGTGAAAGAAGCTTAAATCTTATCCCACCTGTAACCTGGCATTATGTTACACACCTTCAGTGTCTGCAGCTTGATAATACCATAATTACAGCTTCTTTTCAAATTCCTCCCACTTCCATAAAGATTAGCTTCACTGTGTCAGAGGTATATGTTTATAACTTGCCACATGATAGATGGTCTACCATTGGAATTCAACAGTGGATTCCACTGTCTTTGAGGAATGCACTCAGACACTCATACACTTTGATATAACACTTGGTGTGGGATTTGATATGCTCGATCAACTGTGTTTATTGAAAGATTTTTGGAAAGTCTTATTAATAATGAATTATGACAATTCAAAGGTTATTTTACATTAACATTATGGCACAATCCTAAGGATAATAGGTTAGTTGTTAAGTTTTACCTTTATTTTAAAAAATGCAGTAATTTAACATGACTAATATTCAAACTTTAGCACATCTACAGTAATTCCTTTGGTGGCAAAGGATTGGCTTATGATTGTCAATGCACCATTTGTAAAGCTTACTGTAACTGTTCAGACAGTTTATACTTTACAAATGAATCAACACATCATTCATGAAGGAGACAGAAGTTCAGGTAGAGATTAATTTATTGTGTTGTACCATATTTGCTTATATTGCTTAGGGGTATCATAATTGTAATCACACTGTGCCAGTAACCAGGTTGGATTGGGTTTTTCAGTTCACAGACTTGGGAGTGATGTTTCTGAAAACACTGCACTATGGGTCCCTCTGGTGGAGAAAGAAGCTCTGTGCAATGTGTTAATATATTCCCAGCATCTGTGGATGAGGGACCCCTCTCCCAAAAGCATTTTTAGGCTAAAACGATGTTAGCAATCTCCAAGAGGCACACACACATCCATAAAATATCTTGTAGGTGCTTTGTTGCAGTTACCTGCACTGAAAGATGAAAAAATACCCGCACACTGCTGTCTCATTCTCAGTTCTTCTTTTATTCTTAGTGGACATGACTGAACGTTTCAAAGAAGTGACCTGAAGAAGACAAAATATTATCTTAACTCAAGGTTCACATACTAGCTTTTTCTGGATCTTTCAGCTCTCGTCCCAAATCCATACTACATACTAACTCTATACAGTATGTACTACAATTGTCAAAGTGTACTGTTGAAGCAGTTAGTATACAAAAAAATGACATCCTTTACCATTTTATAGTAACAGGAAATTATACAATACATGCAACGTCCAACGTCAGTCAAACTGCGACTTTGGAATGTCACTGTCAGTTAAACTTCTCAAAGAGTAAGTAAAATGTTTTTCTTAAGATTTAGTGCTTATTTTGTTTGTCTTCCAAGATCTTTTTAGAGCTGTCTCAGCTCCAGTCACAGTTTATTTCAATTTCAGTCGTGAGCAGCTCTTTTCTTTTGTGAATGGCATTGTGGGAGAATAGTGTCCATCAACAGCCCAATAAAGAAACGGGCATATTTTACTAACTGCTTTGAGTATTCCTTATTTTATCATTATTCCAGTGTGAGCACACTACATACACAAAGCCTGCTTAGAATTGGTATGTCGTATGGATTTTGACACATCTACAGTCTTCCTCAGTGATTGGAGTTTGCCGAGTTGTCATCATGTGACCTAAGTATGTGCTTTAAGTCTTTTAAGATTTATTTCTTCAAGAATATTTTTGTCAGACTACAGTTTCAAAGGTTAAGAATAAACTTTCTATCCCAAGATCATTCTGCAGTTAAGATATGGTCAACATTTTGAATATCTTAGCCCACAGAATTACAATCAGACTCTCTGTCTGCAGTCACATTTGGGTAATGGAGCTCAGGCTCCAACAGTACTGGCAACTGACATAAAATACAACCTCCAACATGCAAAGCATGACACAGGAAACCAGTATATATAAACAATAACTATAAACAAGTCAAAGTTCACTTTGAGCAGTGGTGTGGCCATGTGCATGTCTGAATATGAGGTCAAAAGGTATGTGTGACCAGTATAGAAGAAGAGCTGTGAAGAATAATAACCTTCTCTGTAAAATGTATGTGCTCTGCAGTGCACAATACACAATTTAAACTTCTTCTTTAGTAAGTTCTGGTTTAAAAGTATAAACACTAAGTTTTTTTAAAATGGTTTTATTAAAAGGCAGACGTTACTCCTGGCAGGTTGGCAGTATTTACAACATGATAATGTACAAAAATAAACTGCTATTCCGGGCTCACACAAAGATGTGGAAGTGGGAATGTAGCCTATAATGCATTTCTAGCTTGTCGCATCCTCTGTGTTGTTGTTGTGCGGTGTATGAGTTTGCTAGGTTCTCCATTGGATGTTTGTTTGTCCGTGTGTATATGTGTGTGATTATGATGGATGTGTGTGTCTCTGTGTGTGCACGTTTGTCCTGTTTCCCCCTGGCTGACCTCGTTCCTGTGAAGTAACTGAAGAGAGAGGCTGGCTAAATGAGACATGCATAATTCAGGCTTTCACTATAGCACTGCCTGGTTTTTTGTGTGTTTTTTTCACCCCTGTCACTTTGCTGCAGAATGAAGGAATAAAAAGGGAAATTGAGAGAAGCAGGGAATGCAAACACTAGCTTTCATACTCAGTCAGCTTCAACATGAGCTTTGTGAACAAATCACAAGCCAAGCCACACTTATTTGCCCACACACAGTGCATGTGGTCAAACATTTGTGTTGCAAGTTCAAAGTCGGTGTTTTTGGCTTGGACCTTCAATTGTTTAGTGACATGTCCTATTTGAGCCATACCCGAGTTGCAAATGCTTTGGAAAAACTTTGCCATACTTGACATTAAAAAGGTTTTTAAAGGGAGAATTGTTATCTTGACATTGCTGACATATGATACTGTTAACTTGAGGTTAATTAAACTGTTGTTTGTGATCATTTATAATGATTTAACAAGTAATCTCTGTGTGTGTTTTTGCTCTGTCCTAGGAGTACTATTGAAGAGGCCTATGCCAGGTCTATGACCAAACTTGCCAAGTCAGCTGGCAACTTTTCTCAGCTTGGGTGAGTGTAAACAGCATTTACTAGTTTTCTGAAGAAAAGACCAGTATGGATTAATGTAAGAAGGTCTTGCCCATGTTCTAGCCTCTGAAGTGTCATCTTTTATCCCAGGACTTTTGCTCCAGTGTGGGATGTGTTCAAGAGCTCAACAGAGAAGCTGGCCATCTGTCACATGGAGCTAGTGAGGAAACTACAGGAACTCATAAAAGAGGTTCAGAAGTATGTGGAAGAGCAGGCCAAAGCACACAAAAAGGTAAGGAGATGGAGAATTAGGGAAGCTGTAGCTAGGGCTTGGTATCATTTGAATTTTTTGATACTACTGCTGATATGGTACCTGAGTTTTGGTACCAATACCAACACAATTATTTTTTCAATACCTCAAGTTCTCAAATGTTAAATGTTGTCTTAACACAAGAAGCAAAAAAGTTGCCAGAATAAAATACAGTGTAAAACTGAAAAAAGAAACCATCTGATCAAAGAATATGTAAAGAGGAGAACAAAACTGAGCAAGGATTCATTCCAGGTTTTGGTATTTGACAATTTTTGATGGTTGGTACCAAAAAAAGAATACTCTGAGGTTTGATAGCCAGCTCTAATCAAAGTTCACTCATGTGTCTGTCAGTCCTTCCCTTGAACTGTTCTTCCAATTATCACAAGTAGTTTGCTGCTCCAGTGCTGCCACAAGTTTGTCTTCATTGAGGAAAATTAACAAAAAATTAAGTTTAAATATAGACCCATTGTCACCTCTTTGTTTTTCATTATGAGTTGTTTTGCACTCTAGCTATTGTCCCTGGAATTGAAAGAAGTTGAAAGTATGGACTAGAAGTCAACCCTCCACAAGAAAAGGATATTGTTTAATAGTTTATTCCATCCTGAGACAATGGAGTGTGCAGTGTTATTCTATGAAGCATTTATTTACACCTCACTCCTCTATTTCTCCTCCCTGCTCAGACACGCCATCAGCTCATATCTCGTGCATGAAGCCACAGAACACAAAGTAAAATAGGAGCTCGGAATTAGTGGAGCTGTGTTTGTGCTTTCAGCATGATAAAAAGGCTGTCACAGTTTCTCTCTGTCACTTCCCTACACTCCCTGTTCCACCCTGCTTTGTGTTTCTTGGCTAACTTATGGATACAGTGCATACTGTAGTTAAGCAGGGTGAATAATAAAAAATAAACGCCCATCTTGAAGTAGGTGCTCGAAAATTTGTACATAATTTAGGATTTCACCAGTTTTCTTTTCTTTTGCTCACTCCATTGATGTTTACATTATACCATAACTGTGTCAAAATGAGTAGCAAAGAGGGTTCAGGGATGATGAGTAAAACAAATGACCTAGCTTACTGTGTGGCCATTGTAATTGCAAGTCATTATCTCTTGATTATATTTCTCGTTTTATGTCCTTCAAGTAAGTCGATGTGAAGAGCTATATAGATGGAACAAATGCAGAGTCTTTTTTGAATAGCCACTATATATTTCGTTAACTACTTCCTGCTGTACTGTGAAACAGTATTGTGTGACATGCTGGAGAATGAAACAGAGAAACTGAAATAGTGTTTTATTAGAGCAATAAAGAACCTCTGTCTACGCTGAAACTGTGCCTGTTTTGTCATAATAAACAAGGAGATTCCAGGACAAGTGTTGACTATGGATTGTGCTAACGTCAAACTATGCAAGAATCAACTCATAGTTAGTAGAGCAATGGGTGACACTTGCATTTATTATTCAGCCTGTTGTTAGCTGAGTTACTGTACAAGACATCTGTGTGTTGCTAGACAAAAGAGGAGGTGGCATCCACCCTGGAGGCTGTACAGAACATCCAGACCACCTCTCAGGCTCTGCAGAAGTCCAAGGAGATCTACAATGCCAAAACTGTGGAGCAGGAGCGTCTCCGCAAAGAAGGGGCCACCCAGAGAGATGTGGACAAGGTGGGAGGTCACATTTGCACGTACACATGCCCACATAATCATGGTATGGTAATAAGGCATGATTAAGTGCCTTAACACTCAGCTCTATACAGAAACTTTAACCTCAAAAGCTTCTTGCCTTCAGAAGTTAAGTGGAGCTTGGTTTCCTTGCTGATTTGTCAGTTGATCTGGGAAAACAGAGGGTCATTGTGTATAGTATATAAACCTATGATAGCCATGTATCTGTCTGTTTATATTTTGCAGGCTGGAGTGAAAGCCAAAAAAGCCACAGAGACCTATAAGTTGTATGTGGAGAAATATGCCACAGCTAAGTCGGAGTTTGAACAGAAGATGGCAGAAACTGCACAGGTATTGTGATGAACTGGTTTTGCCTGTTCTGTGTGCATGTTCTTTAATGAAATATGTGCTCACAGACTCTGTCTATTGTCTGTCTCTGTGGTATGCAACACTTTCATTGTGTAATCTGTCAGCCCTGTGTGTGTGTGTGTGTTCCACGTTTCGTGCCCTGTATCATCTCCAGATTGTGTTTTTTCCTCTGTAACCGAATTGTTGTGGAAAGCCCTGATTGGATCCATCTGAAGGCCTGATTAGATAAACTCCAAATTAAAATCAGATCAGTGGAATTTGGCCTCCATATCCTCCTGCAACGCAGCAGCTCCACCACCAGAAATGGTTCCAGTTAGCCTAGCGTTTTGTTTTCCCTGAGAGAACGCGGCATTGCAGCTCTGCTTCCCCGGGATCACAGTCTACGGCTCATCTCAAACGCAGCACATGTGGACATGAGTTATAAACACTGAACACATGTGCTCTATGACATCACTGGGGCTCCTACATGTGTATTCTCTTTGTCTGAGTGTGTCTGTGTGTGAGCGTATGCTAGCTGTTATCGTGGTGAAATGACAAAAGTAAAGTCTTTTTTGTGTGCATGTCTCTGTGTAGATGCAGTAGTGAGTGGCTCTTCATCCTCGTGTTTGTGTTTAGAAAGGCTCATCTTCCTCTCCATCCACACTGTGATTTTTCAGTTTATGATTATTTATACTCATTCTCCTTGGTTTATCCCAGAAGCCCAGAGTCAGACTCAAATGGAAGTAAATCCCAGCATTTAAGGTTGTGATCTACACCATACTACTGCTCAAAGCCAAAAACGAACCCCCGTCAATGTATCCCATGAACAGAATAATTTACATCTTATGGGAGGAGGTATATCGATGTGTGAGCGCCATAGACCACCCGCACAGGAAGTGGCAGGGACAGAATAAGGAAGTGAAGTTTCCAAGGCTGCATTTTGTCCTTAACTTATGTTTGTTTTCAAGCCTATTTAATGAGATTGACACCGTGATGCAGATTTGATTTCAAGTGACTAGATGCTGTGCCATAACTCCCTTCGCCCTGTGTTACAGAAATTCCAAGACATTGAAGAAAACCACATTCTCCACATGAAGGAGATCATTCAGTCATACTCACAGTCTGTCGATGAAACACACATTCAAATAGGAGAGGTGAGTGTGTCCACACACACACACACACACACACACACACACACACACACACACACACACACACACACACACACACATTCCTGTGGGTGGAGTAGGTGTCTTGTTGACCTGAGGCTGTGCTCATTGGGTTCATTGTGTGTCATATCAATTAGTGTCGTCTTTGATCTCGCTAATCGTTTAACTGAGAACCAGGAAATGGTCCATTCAGCCTTTTATGCCAAGCAATTAAAAACTGATCAAAACTCCCTCTCAGCCTATCTAAAACACCTCCAGAAGTCCAAACACTTGCCAAATACTGTGTCTGATAGTTAAAAGTGCTGCACAGGTTTGTTTGTTTCTGGAAGTGTGGTTGGGTTTGAGCAAATGGGTCAGGTTCGATCAAGTCCAATTGTGAAGGCTTTCAAACATCATTCACAACTATATTAATCAGTATTTAACGTTAACCAGATATATCTTTTCATTTATTTATTCAACAATCATACTTACCAGTGCCACACAGAATAACTCAAGACTAACTACAATCTGCTGCTCTGTTGTCATTAATCTGAAGCCCCTCTATGCAGCTGATGCTGCTGCTGTAGTTCTTTCATTGTCCATAGAGGGCGACGAAGCTCCACCAAGAGTATCTCAGTCCAGCCTGCAGCTCTTGCGGCAAGTTGGAAAGAATGTGGAGCGACAGGCTACCGCAGCTTATTCAGCCCCACAGTTCCTGCTTCTGAGCAGGAGATGGGCAGTGCTGCTGCCTGTTGCTGAGCCAAATTAAAATACTGCCGGCCAGTCTTTCCAAACCACAAAAACACAAGCAGTCTAGGAAATTGTGATTTGTTGATAAATACTCTTCAAACCTGGTTGTGAGGGATCTTGGGAATATTATTGTCACATAAGGATGAGGCGAGAGGGAGAGAGAGGGAGGAGGGAGAGAGCAGGGCGAAGGAGGCTGGGTCTAGTTTCAACTCTGCAACATTGTGCTTAGTCACCGAGCCCATAGGCATTCATGCTGACAAGCAAACACACAGACAGATCATATATTTGCATATACTTGCATTTAAAATATAAAATATGGTGAGTGCTGTTTTTAGATAGACACACATTATGAAACACACACTGAAGACATACAGCCCTTAAGCTGTGTTGTTGGGAGTCATTTTTATTAACGTTTGTGCTACCTTTCATTTCAGCCTCTTTTTTTATTTGAGCAAGACACAGTTTAAATATTAACCTCCAAAACAACGTTATTATTCTTGCATTTTGTCCAACTGATGTATTTCTTCAATACTGTTTTTATACCAATTAATCTTTTAATGACATATGGTCAATACTTGAATATTCAATAAAACTGGCCATACAGTTTAAATAGCCAAGCAATAAGTGAAAACCCACACACCTTGTCCAATTACTTAGACTCACGATAAAATAAATTTGCAAATGTATCAACTGTACTCAGATTAGTACTGCATACAGGAGTAGAGGGAAAAACTTACATCATCAGATCTGCCACACTAGAGATAAACAAAAGTAAACAAAACCTTGAATATGATATTTGTGCTAAGAGGGTGGAGATAAGCTGAAGGTAAATGAGTACATTACAATTATCAAAGGAGTTCACTGAACTATTTTCACTTTAACAATACATTATGCACTACCTCAAAAAATGTTGGATATATTATTTATTCTTGCCAGTTATGACTTACTGTAAGCTCCTGGGGGAAAAAACAACTAGCCTTGATAGAACTTAAAGCGGAACCCAATTTTACCCATCAAAGTCTGTTTACAGGTCTTGTGGAGTACAGCTGCATATGTGAAAAAGTTCTGGCTCTAGAGGGAGATGTGCACAATCTGATAAATTGCCTCAAGTGATGTCACTACATGTTTGAAAATGAAACAAATCTAGGGGTGTGGAGTTAGAAAGAAGTGAGCTTACTGGGCCTCTGCATCCTGATGCTCATCTCTGCTTGAGACTAGCGGCTCGAGGCAACATTATAGTAGTTGCCGGTAGTAGCCGGTAGTAGCATAACACACACCGAATCTGCGATCAAACTGTTGGCAGTCAAGTTGCATTGTGGGTAATGTAATGCGCCAGGTTTTTTTTTTTTAACTGTCCATCATGAGTCTGACAGTGCTAGGAGGGCAATGCTAAATTGGTGGAGTACTCTTTTAAGACAATCAAAGATGTCTTAGAATGCTCTTAAAGTTCATTATACTGAATTTAGGACTGTTAAAGCAATAATCAGCATTTCTTGGTAGCTCTTCTTCTTAGTAACTTAGGTAGAAATCAATCTTTTCTTCATATAACATCAAATATATGTGATATAGATATAAACCATTATATCTGTTATTGCCCCTATACGGTACAGAGAAGAAAAACTATTGCCCGGCACCATAGAAAGTCGACAGCTGCAGTGCTTTCAACTTAGCTGGTCATCATTGAACATAACTGGCAGTGTTCATTGGTAGTAAGCTGGTGAGGGACAATGTCCTTGTTGCTGCACTAGTAGCTTCTAATCGATGGTCAACACACCTGCAAAGAGTCCTGCACATCTGGAGTGGGATAGCATGAATCTCTGTGTGTGTTACACCCTCCCAGTGAAGCTCCTCGCTGGCAGGTGATAGGAACGGCTGGGGACTCCATGCGTAATGCTTTATCAGAAGAGACATGGCCGTTTACACTCCCACCAGGTCAACGGTGGAGTTATTAGTGAAAATGCAACAACAACAATTGCAATTACCTTATATATATATAGCTTTCCCAATAGTAGAGTACAGTGTTGGACCTGATGTTAGTCCAGGGATATATTAAACTACCTAAGACAAATGATTGCAGTGAAGTGAAATGCAGTGCACGAAATCAAAGCAAAAGGAACCTGTAACCCGAAGGTGTCACTAAAATCAAGAAGTGATCATGTCAGCCTTGCAGGTATTTTCAGACAAGGCTCAGCCAGCATCAGCTCAGTGGGCATGAAGGATAAGAGGGTTAGAATGAAAGGATGAGAGGGAAAAAGTGAGCAGTGTAAAGAAAGGAAAATACCTTATATAGGGTATGTTAAGTTCAAACATAAATAGAAAGACGTGCAGAGTGTTGTTCCCTGTGTAGAGAGCTTATAAGGGCAGGTGTGTCTGTTTGCGTGCTGTGTTTGTTTTTGTAAGTGAGCATTTTGTGTGCGTGCGTGTGGATCCCTTGAAGGAAGATGCATTTTTCAAGCATGTGGTCGAGAGTCTCCACGAGACAAGGATTGTGTGTGTGTGTGCGTGTGTGTGTGTGAGAGAGAGAGAGAGAGGGGCACGCAGGTTGATGACCTCCGTCGTGGCAGCAGCACCTGACAGATCGCGTGTGCTGCACTGAGCATACTTCCTCACCGCAGCAACCTCCCTGCCCCCCCACCATCCCACCCCCCACCCACATCACCTTCCCCCCCAACATCCTCTCCTGCCAGGGCACAGAAAGCTAATGCACTCCACCTCGCCACAGGGCCCTGGGAGCAGACACATATGTGTGTTATGCGTGTGTGTTTGTTTGATAGTGGAGCCACTCTGCGCTTACAGTATCACGCACATCTAAATGGTTTGGTGAGATGGCAGTCAGCCACTGTTCGACATCCCCATGCCTATACATCGCTTTCATTTCCTCCTCAGTAAACACACACGCACACATGCACATCCAAAACAAACAAGCAAACAAACACTATGCTTCTTTTGATACTGCCCAAAAGGCATCAGCAGACTACAGTGCCAACAACAATGATTCAACCTGACACAATAGAATGACAGTAAAGTACAGTCTGTCTCCACAGGCCAATTACTAAATACCAACTAAAGGCAAAGCAGCACGAGTTACAGGGACAACTAACAGCAACAGACTGCATTTGTCATCAAACAAATCGCACCAAACACTCAACACACGAGACTAATCCTTTGTTTTTCTTCATTCTTTGAAATGCTTGTATGGTGTGACATAACTGAAAACAAAAAAGTCACAAGAACTGAACAGTAAGTTTAATGTTGGCTTACTGAATTATTTACTTACCTAACTGCATTTACAGGCATGAACATTTTAAGTATTAGTTTCATCAGTTACGATGTGAAAATATTCAGTAAATTCCATTCTAGTGTACCAAAAAATGTAATAGATTGGTGTATACAGTAAAGACTAATGAAAAAGCAACAAATTAAACACGGCCTAGTAATTTGTACGTTTCCTCCAGCTCAAAGGATTTCACTGCAGCTTCAAATTGTGCATAAACACAGTATATGATGTATGTAGCAGGTTGCAGTCTGTGCATGTAATGATAGATTTAAACATTTTATCGCAATTACAAAACTTTTTTTTATTTTACTTTCACCTCACAAACATGGCTAGAACTCACCAACAAGCAAGGAAGAATGAGCAGCAATAGCCTAAAGATAATGTCAGTAGCACAGTAGGGAGACATGCCAGTCTGAGACCACATTTTGAAGTAAATTAAATGAAAACATCTCACTGTTCAGTCAGGCTCAGAGTGTGGCAAGCCGCAATACAATATTTACTTTGTGTTGTTCCATCTTTGCTGGTGAGTGTGAATGTAGCTGTGCTGCCAGTACTTGGATATGCAGTTAATCTCACTTGGTTAAACACCTCTGTGAAGTACTGGCAATCATTACATTTTCTGTAAGAGAACTGAACCCCAGTAATTGGGCCAAAATAAACCTTTTTCTTTAATTGATTGCAACAAATATAAATGATGAACAAATCAATCAACAATTAACTGTGTAAATTCTTAACCCCAACACTAAATGGAATCAAAAATCTGGCAGAGGATGTGGATTTTAGATGAGATTCTGCTGCACTTGAACTTGTGTTCCCATGTGCTCCCAAGTCTTAAATTCCAAGTAAAGGTAACTGTCAGTAAATATGATTCATTGTTTTGGATTTTGTAGGTCCACAATGAATTTGTGAGGAACATTGAGAACACCTCAGTGGAGAGCTTAATACAGAAACTGGCCGAGAGCAAAGGAACGGGCACCGAGAGACCAGGTAAGTCACCAGAGTCTTATGTGTTTTATTCTAATAATTAGTGTTTGTCAGTGTCTGTACTGTGCATAAATAAATTAGTGGTCCAGGGAACGGGCCTTCTGCCTGTTCCTGCCTTGTGGGGAGGGTAGGGGTGTATGGAGAGGGGCAATTAGAAGTAGGAGAGGGCCATCAGAGTCAATCATATTAATCTGCTGTAAAGGTAGGCAGGCTTGGCATTCCAGTAAGCATGTGACACACAGGGAGCTTTGCTGTGCTCGCAGACTAAGCAGGCAGAACCAACCTTTTCAGGAGGTCAGAGCTCAACAATGACTCTTGTGTAAACTTTGCCATGCCACAATAATCAAGGGAATACTCCTCAGACTCCTTTGGCTCTACCCCCTCACCTCCCTCTGTTTCACACACGCACAGCTCATTCATTGATAGTCAGTTACTCTTGTAGTTGTTGTAGTAGCTCTGAAGCTTGATTTTTATACCGTCAGCTATTTTACCTTTACTGATAGTAATCAGTCTGTGAAATTTGATGCATGTGAACAGTTTAAAGCCCTGTCGTGAATATTCAATTACTTGACTAGTCCCTGTACTTGTACTACATTACGTCAGGTCACAGACACAAAGGGTTCACCTCTGCTGTGTTTGTGTGTACACAAATGGTGACCCCTGTGTCCAGACGGTGCGTCCAAGGAGTGGTGGCCTTCATTTGTTTGGACAGCAGAATTAATTGAGGCTAAAAAAACGGTCAGAAAATTCCTCTTGTATCAAGCTGTTCATTAGGAATTGCGCAGCAGCCCCGGCCCTGTCAGAAAAATAACCTGTCTGTCCCCTGATTGAATAGCTGAACGGATGACCAGTCCAGTGCCTTTAGAGAGAGAGAGGTTGAATAAACTTTCTATTGCGGAAACAATCCCAAAGTGACACGCTGCGAGGCAGGGGGGTTCGGAGTGTTCAACGATATCCAGCTGAGCTGTCAACTGGCGGTGGGCCAGACACGCAAACCCCCTCCGCCCCTCTCCCACTCCCAGTGCCATGTGAAGCATATGCAATTTAAAAAACCATTCTCCGCTCATGCGTGACTGCATGCTTCCCTCACAGAGAGTAGAAAGAAAAGAAACATCTTCCCCTGTATAAGCAAAGTCGTCCGTCTGTTTAGGAGATGTTTAAACAGTTCCTAATGTCTGCCCAGATTTAGGTAATATTCATGTGTCTGGTGTTTAGACCTTTTTTGCAGTTGGTGTGCATAAATATTGTCAGATGCAATCGCAGGATGCTAGCGGCAAAGAGTTCCTGCTCTGCCTGGGCCTTACGTAGATCCACAGTATTTGTTAAACATCCCAGAGCTTGAATAAAGAATGCAATTTGTAATTTTCCAGTAATTTCCCCCTTTCTGGGTCCTTTTTTATTTCCTTTGTTTGACAATATCTACAACTGATGCATTTAATGAAAGATGATGTCAAATGAGATGATTATGAGCTTCCTCTCCAGGAAAAGATGCAACTCATGAATTCAAATATTCATGAATTCAAATATTCTTACCTGTTTTATGTCAGTACAGTGACCAAATGTTGACAATGAAATTACCATCCCTCTCACTTCCTCCCATGAGAGAAAGTTCTTGAATGAGCATGCCAATTTTGTTTTGATTGGCAGGAAACTCTCACGCGCGCACACATACACACACACAGTGGTTCATGCTGTCGTTGTGTATTCGCCGGCGGTGAAGAGGTCTGATATTGCACAGTAGAGTAGATCGGTCATTTGTGTACTTTATCCACTTCACTTGGCGTGATGCATGCCTCTCGTGACTTGCCGCTTCACTCAGCATTGCGCACGCCAAACAATGCTTCAATTCTGCTCATGACTGGCATCCTCTGGGGAGACCGCATTGGACTGCTGCTACTGTATACATTTTGAGTTAAAATATCATTAGCTTTGTTATTTTCAGGTCAAGGCATGTTAGTGTGTCAGAAATCTTGCCAGAGGGTCCTGCCCCATCTCTCTCTCTCCTGCTCATCTTGCAGGCTATTAAGTAGTTATATGCAGCATATCTGTTTCTATCTGGTCTGATAGCAAACACAGACTGCATGTTTTCCAGTTCATGCATTTCAAGAAAAAAAATGTTTAAAATACTTAAAATGGAATTTGAGTATTGACGTGTCGTTTTCTGTTAAGCAGCCAGTTCTAGTCACATAACTGAATAACTGCCTTTGGAGTGTAAGAATAAAATGCACTGTAGTGTGTGTTAAACATATGGATTACATGGACTAATGTAGATATTACACTAATGTTAATGATTATAGTTTGTTTTATTATATAACTGAGGTGTCACTCTTTCTAATTGATAATAACATCTCACAGAAACCAACAGCCCAACCTCCCTGATTGACACGTACACTCACTGCATGCCTTGCCTCTGATTTTCCTTCAGCTTTTAGTGCATGTGTGTGAGCGTGTGAGCTTGTGTATGTTAAAGCGCGGTCCCTTTGAAAAGCCTCCATAAATGTTTCTGGAGGCACACTTGAAGCGTGACAGTCAGTGCTGGGCCTTGGAGGTAAATGTGTATAATTGATGAGCATTAAATTAAGTGTAAACGTTGTTGTTTTTCGCTGTTTTCTGAATAACCAAAAGCAATGTTATTTTTTGTTTAAATAAATCCATGGCTGGTTGTGCTCCAAGTGATACTATGGTCATTGGAATATATGACAATTAATCAAGGTTGCCATGATTATTTTAGTGGCTTTGTATGTTTGTGTGTGCTTGATTATGTTTGTTTGTTTTATATATGGTCTGGCTATTTTTTGCATGCCAGAGAGAGCATCTCTTAAGCCCGAGAGCAGATTTGTCCATGTGGCTGTAATCTTGGACTTGTTTGTCTTATTGTCTTATTCTTAATAGGGTTAGTGCATTTGCGTGTCCCTTGTGGGCACGTTTAGTTTCAGCTCAGTTTAGTCTTCATACCTGCTGTTTGCTGTGAATACCAAGGCTCCTGCGTTGATTTGGAATTGGTTTATGATTGTGGTGATTCATGTGTCCCAGGTGGGTTTTGTGTGTGTGTCTCTGTGAGGAAGATTCTGTGCTGTAGAGTAGTGCTTTGTGTTCCCAGGAGGTAGTGTCACATCTCTGTGAGGGCCACCAGACACACAGTTGACTCCACTATTGACCCTGTCTGCCCTCTGGGATCAGTCTAGCTCTGTTTGTATACACAGTCTTTATGGCTTGCCAGACTGCTTGTTGTGTATTTGTGTGTTTGTGGTGTGTGTATGTGTGTGTGTGATTATTGCGTGATGTACATTCACAGCATTCACAGCAGTGGGTCATTGACCCTTTCCGTGCCAAATGAACCTAAAGGATTTTTTTTTTTGTCTCATTAGGACCGATTGAGTTTGAGGAGTGCAACGCAGCTATTGCTACTGAAGGTAAGTCTTATTACAAAATTAAAGATTTACAAGAAAGATTTTAACAAATACATTGCACGTGGCATTTCACTAAAGTAAAGCACTGAATGTTGTTTAAAGCAAGTTAAAAGTCATATTTTAGATATTGGGATAAAGAATATATGGTTGAAAAACGCTTTGTTTCTGTATTAAGGTGCCAAACCCAGAAAGAGAAAACCTTTTGGCATCCCAGGTCGTAGGAAAGACAAGGACACAGACTCCACGTGGGTGAAGACTTATGCATCTTTAGTCCACAACAACTTATACAACTTCTTTTTGTTTTCCTTCCTGTAAAAATGTTAAGACTTTCTCATGATGTGACAATTTTGTCTTCCAGGGAGTCTACAGAAGTTGAAGCTGCTGTGAGTAAAAATTTCAAAGTCAAAGTTATTCTTTGAGTTGATACTTAAGCTGATATGTCAACTTTGTGTTATTTAGATTTCAAACAGGAGGTGTAAAAGATCCTTGCTCATTTTATTCTGCTATGTATTTTGCTACTTGAACATGTGACTCTCTTCCTCTCTCTCTCTCTCTCTCTCTCTCTCTCTCCCTCTTGTTTGTTTTGAAGATTTGCTCATTCATTCATTCATTCATTCATTCATTCATGTCTCTCTGGTTGTGCTTGTAGAACACTGCCAATGGCGCTCCCCCTGGATATTATGGAGCCATAGACATCCAGAACGCTGTAAGCAAGCTAATACACACAGAAACAAACACACGCCCACAAAATAAATATTGAGCAAAAATAATGAGCAAATACATTTGATAAAGATAGAGAAATTTGAAAAAATACTGTACTTATTTTTCTAAACATTTTCACTGTCCTGTATTACTATTCATGTATCCTCTAAAGTAGCATATATAAATGCTTAATGTGATAATCCAAGTTGTAAAAATGTTAGCTAGCATCACTAAGCTCTCGATGCACATGATGACATGTTTGTTCAGATGTGTTTCAGTCAAATATTATGTGGAAGTTTCTTCAGACAATTTCCAGTGCTTTCTCTGAGTGGAATTAAATGATTCTCACTGTGTTTTTAAGTTGTTACACTTGTTTCCACTGTGTACCCATTTCCATTTGTAATATAATTGTAGATACTGTATATACAGATCAGGGAGTGTTTATTTCGGTCTATATAAAATCTTAGAAACAGAATGCCATAAAATGTATCAGGCCATAAATGAAAGAGGAACAACTTCTTTATATATTGATAAACTACATGGTCTACACTTGACAAACTGATTAGCTTCGATGACAAGACAAATTTTGATTAAAATAAGAAAAACTTAATTTAGTCTTAGTTTGAAAGTTTTTACTTTGTTAATTTTGTGTAAGCAGGAAGACTAATATGCAAAGAGAAAAAATGGTTGAAACCATGAAACAGGTACTAGTCAACAGTTAATTTTTTGTCCTATTTTTAATTGTATAATAGTACATGTATTGACTAATTTAAAGCAGATAATAAAATAAAACCATTTTAAACACAGATATACAAAACTGTAAGTGTTGATAAATACAATTTGGGTATCATTTAGCTGCTTTAAAATGTCTTTATAAAGGATACACATGCTATACATTTATTTTAACTTTGTGTGAATTGAATAGTGCAACAAAGTTTGAATTTAAACATGACTTTTTTCTGTTTGTGTTTTGTAGAATGTTCCCCAAGTTGATGCAGAGGGCTTCTGTATCAGACCGGAAGCAAATGAAAACAATATCCTTTTCACTTGTCTCAGTGCTGTTCACACTCTCTGAGGCTGAGGCTAGAGCTAAATAAAAATGGACTATAGTTGATCTCTCTCTCTCTGTTTTTCTGTTCTCTGCCTGTTGCCGTAGTCTCCTTAACTTTTTTTTTTTGCTCACATGCCAAAGAGAATTCCTTCTATTCGTCCAGCGACTCAGAGGATGAAGATGAACCCAGGAAGTTCCATGTAGAAATAAAGCCTGTTCAGCCAAACAACGGCACGCATCAGAACCGAGCCACCATCGACGAGCTTAAAGCCT
Source organism: Siniperca chuatsi (assembly GCF_020085105.1). NCBI lineage: Eukaryota > Metazoa > Chordata > Actinopteri > Centrarchiformes > Sinipercidae > Siniperca > Siniperca chuatsi. The sequence continues at coordinate 6,015,388 of NC_058059.1, forward strand.
CCATTGGAAACATCATCCTGTCACCCTCAACCTCGGTATGGCTTCATGACATGCTAAAAACACACCAAATACTAAAAATCCTAAACACAAACCTGTTGCTGTCTTGCTCTGCTGCAGCAGAAGTCTGCTCTGCTTCTGCAACACTAGAGGGCAACAGGAGAATATCTAACCTCTGTTAGGGTAGATGGGAACACCATTTAACTGTACTATCCCCCTAGATGTTCACCATTAGTCACTCTTTCTTGAAGCTTATTTTATTTACTTTGGAAAGGCATATGTGTTATGTCTAATTTATTTTATACGCCAGATTGGCTTCTGATTCAGTAAGGTTCCTGTTTGCACACATTTCATATTTGGCCTTTACTTCAAATTCAGTTTCATGTAAAACATGAAACCTTGGGATCATTTTATTTATTTATTTTTTTAAAAGAAAAAATATCAAGAACTCAGAAATAATAATTTCTGAGTTAAGTATCTGATGTTGTTGGCCTTTACTGCAGACTCACACACATGCACACTGCCCTTCTTTTAGGCACTTAAGGGAAAGCCTTGCGGCAGTGGCCAGTAGGCTACACACACACACGCAGAACCCAGTCTGATCCATGACCTCAGTCATGGAGCCCTTCATTCAGCTCCTTGTCCCTCACCATCACTCAATCTCTGAATCACTCACTGCTGCTCTATGAAAATAGCCGCTGCCATTAAAATTTAAAACCACTACTGCTTGTGTGCAAACATGCACCGTGTGTGCACTGAGCTGCTCTTGTTGTTAATGTTGTTGTGGAGCGGCTGAAAGGGCACGCTCAGTGTCACAAAGGGGGTCTAGTGGGTTTCACTCCCCGGCTGCACATTAAAAGAATGTCACGGCATCTTCTTCCCGGCTTTGGCTTACTCCCTCAGCCTCTCCCTTGCTCTGCTCTCACCACTGTTTCTCCTCAGTGTTTGTGTTGTACCTCACTCTTTTTTCCTTGTTTCTTTGTTTGCTTTCACTCTTTTGGTTTTATTGGAGCCCACTTGTTCTAGACAGGACTCTGTTGTGGTTATTTATGAATCCTTTATTGACTTAGTTGCCTAGTTTTTACAAATGTTTTCTTTTTTCCACCCCAGGAATTAATGATAAAGATAAGTTACAAGTTTATAGAGGATGTTTTTTTTCCTATTTAATGTAACAAGATTCAGGAGGAAAGATGTTCTCTTTGACTTTGTTCATTGCAGTTTGGTTTTGGTTGTTGTCGAGACTCAAACCCACAATTACTTTCTCATCCTAAAAGTACAAAAACACAAACTGCTGTTTGTGTGTTTATCTGATTTGCATTTAAATACCAGTATAGTCATTAGATTATATTTGCTTCCTCTCTGTCTGTTCAGATTTCTGTTTTGCACCCTTTTCCTATTTTATATTTACCGAAAAGTTCTGGATTAAAGTTAAAACATACATCCAAGGTGATGACGAACGTTGCATCATCTGGTGTGAATTATTGAGAGATTTTCTTCTCTTTTTTTCTCCTCAGTGCTCATTTTTCTGTCTTTTTCATTTCTCCTCCTGTTTGGTTCCCCCTCTGCGGTGTTCCCTTTATTGAAATAGCAATGGAAGTCGTGTGTGTGGCCAGCAAGAGCCGTAATTGAACCCATTTGCCGCTTAGCGCCTGTGGGACTAAACCCTGGCCTCACAGCTCTACGGTGGTTAAACGCTTTTGCTATGTTCCTTAAACCCATTTTGTTTCTTTTCCTCCCCTCCTCCCTTGACACCCCACAACCTTGCTCCTTGCGAATAAATTCTTTATTGAAATTGATGCTCTAAGTTTCCATTGGGTTGGTGACCCTCGAGAGTGTATCTTGCATATCTTGTGTTACGCAGCATGACATGGCAGATTTATGTCCTGAAAAAAGGCTCAGTGTTGGGGGCACGCTCTCTGTTGTCCCTGACTGATCGTTGTATGGGCTTCGATGCACGGTTTTGCGCTGCTGAATTTTTCACCCTAGGTTTAACGTCTGGTATGTGTGAGTCCAGAGTAGGCCTGTGATTTACTGTCTTTAACTCTGAAGTGGAAAATTCCCTTGGCCACTGGGAATAATTAATAATATAGTTTTCAACCCTTAAAAGCTTTTCCCACCTATTTTCATTGTGGTTTATGTATTTGAAATTTGTTACATTAACACTATCAAAGGCTTAAGGTTTCAAACCATTTGACATGTAAAAACGGCTGTTAAAATGTGAGCTTCCAAACGTTGCACATGTTGTAATGAAGCAGAGAAAAACACGATGACCCCTAAGATACTTTGTTTCACTTTGTAAAAAGTGTGTCGGTCTGTTTTATGTGTCCTGTATGGAGAATGATTTTGTTTTGTCTTATTTGTGATTTTTTTTTTTCTGACAAATTGAGCAAACTTCTGGCCAAGTAACAGTTGAAAATTCGTGGTGGGTCGCATGCGTCTTTGATTAATTAATGTCTGTTTTTGTTTTCAGGGACAGATGCGGAGGAACCAGTCCAGTGAGTATTTTCTCTGTCTGACCTCTCAGTATCTGTGTGTTGCTAGATCAACTGTACAACTTCTCAACTACATTTTTCTTGGCACAAGTTGTTTTTAAAGAGGTTGTCTTTAAAATGGAAAATCCACAAACCTTGCCAAAACCAACATATCCCGAGAAAAAGTAAATAGCTGTTCTTTTCTGTAAATGTTAACTTGAGGGATATTCCCACCTATGGTACAAATAAGATGAGTTGCTTGATTAGCTGTTTATAGTTTGACATGTCAGAAATGATCTTTTTCCATTCTGTAAACTGGCGCAGTTTATAGAAGGGAAGTGTTTTGTGTGTGTGTGTGTGTGTGTGTGTGTGTGTGTGTGTGTGTGTGTGTGTGTGTGTGTTTGCTGTTTGATTTCTTGCCCAAGTGCTTGAGAAATGCTTTAAGAATAATTATACCTATAGGTCATGTATCATGCACCATGAGATTTTAATGCAGGTTTGAAAAAGCACTGAATATTAATGCACAATGTCTTTTTCATGAGTTAAAAGTAATTTTTTTCTTTTCAAAAGTAGCTTTCACATACTGTCTTTGTATGTAACTAAATGGTAATAATACTCACATTCTGCAGCTGAAACACTGATAGACTTGAGATCAATTTACAGAAGGTATTGCATTGATAGATGTAAACTCTACATACGCTTAGGGATCACAGGAGTATCTGCATTAAGCTCTAAGGCTCAGGGTCCTGGTGAGTATGTTTTCACTACAGCAGTTGGCCTACAACCCTGCCTTCCCTTCCCCTCAAAATATCTGCCACAGCCCTCATCTCTGCCCCCTCATTGGAGCCTTTCACACAGCTGCTGCAGCCAGTTGACACAAGCTAATACCACTGACACTGTGTTCTCTCCCTACAAACTTTCTGTTTATTTTTCAGAATTTACATACATGTATTGTTTTCTATTCAGGTCCTCTCAGTTGTATCATCTTACCTCTGGTGCTTAAGTGCTGCTTCAGGTTGCTTATATGGATCTTTGCAATGTATTGTAACACTTAAGAAAGGGGCACAAAATAACAAAGTCATTTTATTTTAGTTGTAAAATCACTCCATTCCCAGTTGTAAAGTGTTACCATCACATTAAAAACACATTTGAAGTTAACCCTTTGCAATATTTGGGTACAGAGTTAGGGATTTACTTTGTTAGGCAGAAATAAGAAAAATATTGTATCTAACCCAAATCTTACTGCAAAAATATTTTTAGGACTTTTCATGGCAGATGGTGGTTCTCACTTGTTGAGTCAAAACCTCTGTTTATATTTCTGGTGTAAGGTGTGATGTAGGTTAAACAGGACTTTTGGCAAATGTCTTTGAATACTAGCCAGTGAAAACCTCTTGTGTTGGGTTTTTATTTTATTTTGTAGTTGCTGTGAAAGTGTATTTGCTGTCATCACTCTGTGCAGGTCCGTGGGTGCTAATTTTCTGTTTGTTATTCTCACTGCAGGTGATGAACTAGCAAAAACCAGAGTGCCAACATCCTATGAGTGAGTATGAAAGTGCTAATGCTGGCCACCATTTTCTGTGCATTATCTGTCCTTTTTAAATTGTTTGTTTTGTATGTTTTTGTGCATGTTTTTACCCTTTTTTGCTTTTTGCTTGAAATATAACAAAGTTTGACCTGATTCTCTCTCACTCTCTCCTCCGGCAGACTGGCTAACAACGACCTTCTGTCTCTAGACCCGTTCAGCCCGAATGTCACAGCAGGCTCCTCTTTCTCTGTGTCCTCATCAACAGGCAAGCCCTAAAGCCTAATTTTATCTTGATTTCTGTGCACATATATTTATCCACAATTTAAGATTTGACCTTTTATCTTTTTATCATACAGTATCCCTCAACAAAATGTGTACCACCAATAAGACTACTGATTACAGATTACTGTAATTCCTTGTAATCTAAAAGATTTCATTTGGCGACACCCGTGCTTACTGCTTTATACTACAGCAAACACTTGTTGAGCATGTACTTACAACAGAAGAACAACTGGTGTATCTGTTTACAGTGCTGCCAAACCAACTCACATTGATGTCAGTCAGTAATAATTGCAACAGCGATCTGATTTCATGCTGCACATGGCGTGAGTAGTTTTTCACACAACAGCAGGACACAGTACTTTTACTGTGTCCTGCTGTTAGTTATCTTGCTGCTCTGCCACTACCAATAAAAACTACTGTATAGAGAGGTAATTACATAATGTAAATACATTAAATGGCTATTGCAGAAACCACAGATAGTATCAAAAATGGTGTTTGATTTCATGAAAATCTGAAGGATTATAATTTTAAGGAGCAACCACACTATCATTCTGGTTTTTACTCACTTGGATGAGCCAGTGATCCAGTCCTTTTTGCTCTCTCTGTTCCTTGATCTTTTCACCTCTCTACGCACTATGTAGTGTCTCCCCTTCCCTCTCTTTTTTTTCTGAGTTACTCAGTTGGAAGCCTCTCCTCCCAGGCCAGTCCCAGATGGAGGAACTGACCCCTAAGGTCAACAGAGCACTAACTTTAGGGAATTAAAATGGCAGGCTTTTTTTTTTTTATCCCAGTTTGAAGTTTGTCTTTTCAATAATTTTCCAGTTTTGTACAGCTCTCCACTGTCTAGCCTTTTCTCAGTGTTTAAATTGTATCTGCATATTTTAAAGTATTTGCAGTTCTATATTACATATGTGAGCTATACCTGCCTTACTTTTTGTTTCATATAAATCTTCTTGAAGTCGCTACAATTATACTTCTCTAAGAGACATTTGAGTGTTTGTTTTACTTTGCAGGTTTTTGAAACACATAGCATTGATTCTCATGACTTTATGTGCATGACATGAGTGTTTAAACAGAGTGACATTAGCACTGACCCATTGCCTAGGTTAAGCGTAATCCACAGTTAATTGGCACCTAGCTGAGGTCAGGGGGTCAGCTATAAAGCTCACTGGCACGTATGTTGTCAAACAGTGTCTTGTTACTGTCAAAGGTCATGACTTAAAAGTCAAAAGAGCATCATACAGTGCCCTGATTAAGATACAGTGATGGGAATTAAGTTCTAGCTTACAGCCTGTTAAATCTCTCTGTGTATGGTGTAGCAGTATTACCAGCTCCAAATGCACTCACGACACATTAAACAAGTCTAGTCTGTGAAGTATTAAAAATATTAAACTTTTACTGAATGAGGCAGAGATTGTAAAAATGTATGGATTTTTATTTATTTATTATATGTCGTGTTGTATTTATCTATTTATGTTGTGTTCATTGATTTTTTTTTTGTGCATTTTCATCTGTTTTACATATTGTTGTTTTGTTTTTTTTACTTTGTTTTCATTTTATTACAATGCCATTGTCTGAGTTTAAATTACTTGAAGTTTTATTGGTTTGATTTATTTGTTTTAACTTCTTTTGTTAGATCTTGCCTCTATCTTCCTTTCAATTCCTCCACCTCCATCTTTTCTGATGAATGACTCAGACGTCCTTTTGCCAGAGGCATCAGGTAAAATGTGTGTGCTCCGTTTATCAGACAGTGATTTAAAGGAAAGCTTATTTGAAGAACTTGAAGCATTCATCAACTACCGCTTTGCATGGTATTTATTTTTTATTTTTCTTTCTCTTTATGTAAACCTTAGAGTATTCTTTACTCCAAATGCATGTGAACGTGTGTGAGGCTGACTGACTTATACTGACTGGCTTATACTTTAATTATCAGAACATGTGTCCTTATGCGTGTCCAAAATCAAGGTCACTTTGCACATTATTGCTGATTAGAGGATATGTTTTAGTTGTCAAATATGCATGGTATTTCTTTAAGGATATGACACCAAAACTATGAGTACACAGAGTTGTATGTGTTTAAGCTCATTGTAAGCTACAGTAGATACACATACTCTGAGTCCATTTTCATGTTACAACAAGTAAAATGTGTTGTACTTGTAGAAAATTAAGTTAACAGTCACTAACTAAAGATTTAATAATGTGTATATAGGCTTAACTCTGCCAAAGTTCCACCAACGGTAATATTACAAGCTTAAATAAACTACTGCTGCTTCTATATTCTGAGCTGTGTAGCTATAAAACATAACCCATAACTCTATACTCATACTGTGTGTGAAACAATTAAAGGGGATAAATAACATATTGTAAACACCTAGCAAATACATAAACACTACTTTAACTTCATCACATTTACAAACAGTACTGCGGAGGTGTTTTATATTTGTTTGAATGCCAGTTAGAAGATTTTGTCAGCTATGAAAGGCAATCAGCAATGCAATGTGTGTCTTTTTTTAAAGCAACATGAGACTATAACTATAAGAGATCCAAACAGGCCAAATCATCTCAGTTCAAATTGATGTTCCATTGATACAGAGTTGAGAGTGTGAATGCAGGTACTCTATTGTTATGTCACTTGATAACCCAGTGACATATCACTAATTTTGAACATTACCCAGTGATCTAAAACTAATTAATATCATGCTAAACGGATTTTTGACGCATCTGGTTTCAAACAGATAGCCCAGCAGTTCAGAAACCAAGTCATTATGTATTACAAAGCAGCAAATTAAGTTATATAAAGACAATACAGAGATATGACACCACTGCACGATTGATTACGCCAGCTTTTCTCTTATGCGTCAGGTACCTATATATATTAGGATATGTGTTACCTTTTTTCAGCCAGGGCAGCCATACTACTCGCAACCAGTATATGTCCTAGTATACATCCTAGGATACAACAGCAAATTCTAATCCAACAGGTACTGGTAGAAAAGTATTTTTTCATATGTTCGAGGTAATATTAAAGCATATGTGTCTGCTATTCTAGTGTTAATTTCTCTTTTTATTTTATATACAGTAATGAATGAAGTAGGAATGAAATTGAGTTTTGTAATCTTCTTGTGTTACTAACATCTGGTCGGTTTACCTTATGTACTTTGCATTTGTTATTTTTATCGCCTCCGTCAATCACATCGCCCCCTTCAGCTGAGATGGTGCCACACCGGGAGCCATCTCCTCCCCGGGCAGAGAGCCAACAATCCAAAGATGTCTCCTCTTTCTCTTCGTCCACATCCTCTCCGTGGGACTCACCAGAAAACCCTTTCCAGGCACTCAAGCCTGTGCCAGCGAGGGCCCAGAGCGCCCCAATCACGCTGCCAACTGAGCCTGTTGACCCCATCAAAAGCCCGGCTGCTGCCAGCCCTCCAAAGAGCGTCAATGCCTTCTCCTCCGTGTCCTGGTCCCAGAGCCAGTGGATCGCCTTCAGTGATAATTTCGCTCCACCTCGACATCAGGGCTCAGGGTCATCTGTGAAGGAGGTCCAGAGGCCTCAGTCCGGCTCCGGCAGGTCAAGTCGCTTCCTCTCTGATGACTCTGTTGACACCTACTGCAAAGCTGCAGGCAGCAGAGAAGACAGCAACCCCTGTTTCTCTGATGTCTTCTCTGGGATTACAGATAGGGCGATGGCAGCAGCTCCATCAAGCAAAATATTTAATGGTAACATTATTACTGATGCTAGAGACATGTCTTGAGCCTGAGGTTTGGAGTTTCAGTTGTATATTTTGTTTTATTTGAACTGTATGTTCTCATATTGTGCATCTGTGAAGTTGACAATTGCATATTATTGAGTGTTTTCTGTTGTTTTTTCATTATTTCACTTTACAGACATATGCTTATCTAACTCACTGCCTGGTTTTCAACATGTTTGTCTTTGAGTTTCTTTTTGTGAAATTAATTTTGGACTGTGTTTTACTTAATTCTTGTTATGATTTGTATGTTTGTAAACATGCTTTGCTATTATGTTTTTTATACTAGAGGTCTCAATGCATGATGATTTTGCATCTACTTGAATGAAGCACAGTTGCAACATGTATACTTGTTTGTTTGTTTGCATCCGATTCCCATGCTGTTTAACTCTCACTGACCAGTAAAACTTACATGTGTTTCTCTGTGTAGTGCCGGTACCAAACCGACCTACGACGCCGCTGACAGCTGGAGCCCTGGTGCCCCCACCACGACCCTCCTCCAGGCCCAAACTTGCCACTGGAAAACTCACAGGAATCAACGAGATTGTGAGTAACTACAGCATCCCTGTATGTGCAACACAACGTTTATTGCTGTTAAAATTACATTCTGACAATACCATCCTATTTGACTGACCCCCCCCCGCCCCACTTCTCAGGTACGGCCGTTCAGCCCACCCAAGACATCGAACGCTAGCCCTCCACCTAATGCACCACTCGCCCGGGCAGAGAGTTCCTCCTCCTTGTCCTCGAATGCCTCACTCAGCGCTGGAAACACCCCCACTGTTGGTAAGCTTCCTCAGCCTCCTCCATGTATATAGAATCTCCCTTTCCTTGGACTATTTATTCTCCTTTTCTTCAGCGCCTCACCAACCTGCCACATAACTTGTCTCTGCAACACAATGTGCTGTTTTCCTCTTCTCTCACTCCTCTCTCCTTCCTTCCTTCCTTCCTTGACTCCTCTCCTTACAGGAGCTGAGCACACCTTTGCTCTCCCCCTCTCCCCCACAGAGCCAGAGCTGCTCTCCCTCTCTCCTTTCTTTCTTCTAAGTCAAAGTGAGTCTGCCTTTCCAAACTCTTGTTTCCCTAAGAGACACTCCTTTCCGTGGTGCTTACAGTCATCATCTCTACTCTGCATACATTCCACTGATGCTAAGAATGTCATCATTAGGGCTTGTTAGCTCTTTGTTCATCTCTGTGCAATCACATCAGGCATATCAGCTTAGGGCTCACCTGCCACCATCACACATTTATGAACTGGCTTACAACTGTGCTCAGCATCATCTCTCCTTACATTTGTGCTCTCTGGATATATTTATCTCCTCTTTTCTTCTTTATGCAATTTATTTGGCGTAAAGAGGATGATGTGTTCATAGCGAAGCTGCCTACCTTTGAGAAGCGGTGTGAAACACCAGCAGGTATGGTTGAAGTTCATACAAGAGGACTCTTCTCTGTATTTAACTAAAACTAACACCAGTCTGTTGGATGGGCTGGATGGACAACTGGATATCTTGCTTTGCAGTGATTGCATTTCTCTGTCTTGTGTGCTCTCCATATTCCTTTTCTTACATTTGTCTTAACTGTCAACAGCATCAGCTCCTAACATTATAAAGATCTGATTGTTAATGAAGTAATGAATGATTTGACTGGTACATCTTTTGTTGACATTAGTTTTAATATGCTGTCTGAGGTTATCTAATAGTACTTATTTTAAACTAAAGCAGCTGTAGCATGATCTACTCTAAAAATGTACATTATTTCTGTTTATTTGAAAAATAACAGAATGTACTGATTTGCAATGTATGATTGACTGACTTCATGAAATGCAAAAATACAAATATTCCAACTTATAAAATGCATCTTTGCATGACCAGCCCTTCCTAATTCCGATGTGAGCTTTGGACCCCGCTGTTATTAAAGTCTGATCTGCAGTCTGAGTCAACAGACCTCAAACTCTGTGCGTTTCTCATTCTCAGGGACGTCTCGCGGTCCCAGCCCTGTGACCCTGGCATCCCAAGATGCTTTGCCCATTGCCGTGGCCTTCACAGAGTCGGTTAATGCTTACTTCAAAGGAGCTGATCCCACTAAGTGAGTCTCACATGACCTCTTGCTGCTCAAAGGCCCCGACATGGACCTGCACGCATACACATTTTTGTCCATATTTGAACTTTAACTACAACACATATGATGTTATGAGTTATACAGTACAGGGCATTGTACTGCATGGTCCCAAGCCCAATGTGCACTACACTAAGTGGACCTTTGGTTGTGCATTTTGAGTGTAACACGCTCTGCATATGTGGAATGTTTTGCGTTAGTCTGACACCATTCTTTCAGAGTGAATAACCTACATGGGGCAGATTATAGTCTGGGGCAGAGAAAACATACAGCCTTTTATTGGTTAACTGCTGCTAAATTGCTGCTGTGCAAAAGGCTTATTTTTGCAGGGATTAGCAAATGGAACATTTCATAAGCAATGCAGCGGAGACACAGTGCAAAGTTGAGACCCGCTGTGGGCCGTTACCACCACAGCCTATGCCGACCGCAACTAAAGGAAGACTCTTCTCGCCCCAGAACTTGTTTAGAAACTGGATCTATATTAGACTATAGAGGCATACAGATGTATATTAAGAAAAGTGGAGATGTGTTACACCTGGGACCTAAAGCCAGTGTGTTTAATATCTACTCTAAATAGGCCCTGGTTAGATCTTTATATATTAAGGATTAGTGGGCTAAAATACAATCCATAATTAGACTAGATATTTCCAATGTAGCTTTGTGCTCAGTTATAGTGGTAAAAAGATTAGTTGAGCAAAAGAAAATTGACAATGATATTAATAATTGACTAATTCTCTGGTTCCAGCTTCTCAAATGTGAGGATTTTATATGTTTCTGTATTGTTTATCATTGCTTATTGAATAGAATAGAATATATTTGGATTTTGGACTGTTGGTCAGACAAAACAAGTGATCTGAAGAGGTCAACTTAGGCGCGGGAAATTTAATGCGCGTCTTTCACAGTTTTCTTTGTTTGATAAACTGAACAATTTACAATTAATTTAAAAAAATAATCAACAGATGCTTTGTAAGACATAATTCATATTCATGTGGCTACATTCCACAGGTGCATTGTGAAGATCACAGGAGACATGACCTTGTCGTTCCCGATGGGCATCATCAAGGTGTTCACCGCCAACCCCTCCCCGGCCGTGCTCACCTTCAAACTGAAGAACACCAGCAGGTTGGAGCAGATCCTACCAAACCAACAACTACTATACAGGTGAGGTGTCCAGAAAAGTTCATCCCAAAAACAGCTAAAACATTAACAGGACGGTTTGCATTGCAAGTGAAGAAGTTTGCAGAGCTGATGAGTTGATAAATGGTCAGAGTCGTGGTTAAGTGAAAGAGGGATTTGGACTCGATGATACAAGTGAGGATCGAGGAAATGTAGTCTGCGTCAGTGAGAGGAAATTCAATTAGTAATCTGACATAAACCTATCATTAAGCTGTCAGGGAAGTATTTTCCACCAGACAGCCAGGTTCTCAACAGCCCGTGTCTCTTCTGAAATACTTCACGCCCTAAAATAGCAAAGAACAGCTGCTTCATTTAACATACATTATTTTATCTCTCACCTCTTTAGTCTCAGTCAAAGGTGTTTAATGTATATTTTACCTCACACAGTGCAAGTTTCAATATGTCACTAAATGTATTGGTTCTATTTTAAAACTGCGATTTTTTTAAAAGAAATTTTGTGTGACTAGTTCATATCCTTTCCCCCGTTTCTTGCTCTGGTTCCTCTCGGTTATCTCAAGACCACATGGCTGGACTAATTGAATCAAATGGAATTCATGATTTAGTAGCTGGTTGGATATAACAGGCTAATTTTTTCCAAGCTATTGGAGCTTTACACACAAAGCCAAGAAGAGCAATGAATAATTGAGCCTCAGATTATTCCTTATGTATGTGTGAGTGTGTGTGTGTGTGTGTGTATGCATCTTTCTGACTGTTTGTCATTTATCTAGTGATCCTTCCCAAAGTGACTCAAATTCCAAGGACTTCTGGTTCAACATGCAAGCACTGACGTCCTACCTCAGAAAAGCCTCAGATCAGAATCCTTCAGCTTCCTACTATAATGTGGACATCCTAAAATACCAGGTCAGTCAGCCAACGTCAAGCCCAGAACATAATCCAAATAAAATAACTGTAGTTAAAGAATGCTTTCTAAAAACATACTTCCCTAAGTGCTTCACCCTCCAGACTGAGAAAGAAGCAAAAAAGAACATGAGGGTAGGGGAGTGAGGAGGGCGGAAATATAGGCAGTGCAGGAGTATTTTTTTATTTGAAATATGCTAGTTTTGATAGCCACGTTCCAAAGTTAAAGAGAAATCACAGTATTATAGAATTATTATAGTGCTGCCTAGTCTATAATATTCTTATAGAATATATAATATTCAAATAGTTTTAACCTTATTGTCTGTGCCTCACAATCTCTCTGGACCAGTTAGGAATTTAATTCATTGGTGGTCACTAACTGTCTTTACAATGTAATTGATTTCTCTATGACTTTGTGATACTCTGGTTTTAACCACAGCTATATACCGTAGGCCTAGTCCTAAAATCCTGTAGCCTCACACGTGAAATGCCACCTTGGGATAACATCATCTTTAAAACCAAAAAAAAGCTTGCTTTATAGCTTCAAACTGGCTTATTTACATTATTATATTAGTTTATATTTGATGACCTCATGCATAAAAAAAAATATTGTGAAAGCTTGACCTATACACCAAGCACCATACATACTGTATATAGGCTACAGGCTCTCTCCCGAGGAAAAACCTGCCAATCAGAGGACGCCAGCAACAATATAAAAATGGAAAAAAGCCGAATAGTCACAGTACTCCCAACTCATTGTTGATATGAATAATTTTGAAGTATTGTGACTATTAGGCTTTTTTCCATTTTTAGACTGCCTTTAGTGTTTTTTTCTACCTTTTGAAGACTATAGGCTGCATTGTTTAATATGGAACTGATTGGTAAAACAAAAAAAATGTTCTCATCCAGTGTCACTAGAGGGCCTTATTGTAACCAATTTTCTATAATATTGGTGAATTTCCTGTGTGTGTTTACAATTGGAAGAGCTCGGGTTTCATGTTTACATATTTGAAGAGCTTATTGTCCTTGATTTGCATACTTAAAAGTGTTCCTCTGATTGGCAATGTTTTCCCCCAGCTGAGAGAACTATAACCTACCCAGTATATGAGTGGTGCTGTTTGTATGGTGCTGTTGGTCTATATGAACTTTGCCTGAGGAAAATAATACAGTGAGTACAAGTTATGGACAGTGTGCAAGATTCCTTGTTTGCTTCCCAGTCAAGAGTTTTTGATCCTACGCACCTGTCACTAAGACTTCCTCATGTACAAGAACTTTTTTTTTAAACTGCGATTCTAGTAATCTAACAATATTTAGCATCAGCATGTGCAACATGTCAACATGCACAACAAAAAAACATGACATAACAAATCACCAAAGAGACTAAGATCTGAGATATCAAAAAATAGTGAATGATATTTATTTATTGATGATTTTTATATGCAGCCAGAAAATGCTGTAGCCCTAGAGTAGGTAGGGGTTAAATATTTTGTTAAGGGATTCTTCAGCTGGTTTGGCCGCACTGTCATCAAGCATCAAGCCTTGGCCCTCCAGTTGGCCCACAACCTCACAAACCACTAAAGGCCGTCCTGCCACCCCATAATCAGGCCCCGCTTTTTCAGAGTTCTCTTGACAAAGAAAGTTTCAGTTTACATGTGGTGGATCAAGAAATCTAGGAACATAATGAAATATAAGCTCTTCGAGGTGTAAAACAAACAATCCATGAAGTGGCTAAGTCACCTCAACAAACAACTTATATGTCAGTGGAAGTCTTTGTCCTGGCTTCTGCCTTTGAGCTTTCCAGGAAGCTTTGAAGGAACATTGGTTTTGTTTTTAGCGTTCAGCACAGCAAACCAACTAAATACGTTTGTGTCAGAACGGTAACATTTTAAATTGACCTTCTAAGTTGAGATTCAGACTTCTGTATTATACTTCAAACATGGTCTCTTATAGTCTCATTGCAACAGAGGATATTGGGAACATCACTCTAATTGCTCAAACTCAAAGCAGCTTTGTTCATATTTGAAGTTGGACAACTGCACTGTACTGCTGTGTTCAGGTGCTGTCTGATGGGATCCATTCCACTCCTCTCAACCTGGCCATATACTGGAAGTGTACACCGAGTACATCAGACCTGCGGGTAGACTACCGATACAACCCGGAGTCCATGGCCTCCCCTGGTCCGCTCACCAATGTACAGATCTTAGTGCCTGTTGACGGAGGAGTCACCAACATGCAGTCTCTGCCCAACTCCATCTGGTAGGATGTGGCGCTTGTTATATCAGCAGGAGCACAAAGCGCTGAAAAATATTTCTTTCTTAGTTAAACATAAGCAGCTTATGGTGTTATTTCTTTCTCTTATTTTAGGAATTCAGAGCAGAATAAGTGTCTGTGGAAGCTGAATGACATCTCAGAAAAGTCTGAAAATGAAGGTAAATAATCTTTTTCTTCTTTGTTTGCAAATAGAGACAGCTTGTTCAAAATCCTACCTGTAGAGAGCTGGATCAGTTGCTGGCAAGTGAATATTTGTTTGTGTTTAACCCCAGGCGCTGGGTCCCTGAGGGCTAAGTTTGAACTGTCAGATGGGCCATCGACCCCCTCCACTCTGGCAGTGCAGTTTATGAGTGAGGGGAGCACCCTGTCAGGAGTGGACATGGAACTGCAGGGGACTGGATACAGACTTTCTCTCAACAAGAAGAGATTTGCCACAGGTATGTAGTACACTTGATCATCCATACGTAGCTGATACTGGAATATGTAAAACATCAACAACTCAAACTGCACATCTTTTTTCTTTTCTTTAGGACGTTATATGGCAGATTGCTGAGGTGACCCACCACTCTGTTTTGAAAGGAAAAAAATCTTGCTTGACACAGAAGTTGGCAACTTTGCAAGGCTTCCTGAACCTCTGGATCCATGTAAGCACAGTCGTGCGAGCGAGAATCTCACTACAATAAAACAGCACTGAGTATTGAACACTGTTTAAAAAAAAAAGAGAGAGAGAAAAAAGAAAACTAAGATGAGCTTTCAGGAAATGTGTAGATATGAAGTCTAGTAATGCTTTCTGATCAATTCACTTTTGTATAGTCAGAAACAATTTATGGATTAGATATAAATCTATATTGTATTTGAAATCATAAAAAAAGAAAAAAGTGCACTAACAATCTTTCAGCTCCTCTTTTTCCTCTTATTAATTTTTCAAGAGCCTATAAGGAATATAAAACAAATCATTTCCACATCGAAGAGAAGAAAAGCTTTCTCCCTCTCTCCCGCTGAACTGTAAATATTAACACTGAATATTCTGCTCGACCAGCTCTGACTCAACTAAATCAGTTTTGTTTACTGATTTTTCTCTTTTCCTCCTCATGATTTGTCTTTTTTGATCATGTGCAATGAAGGTAGAATCTGTCTTAAACAGCACTCACACAAGCGTGACCTTTAAAATAACATTGAAGTGCTTTCAAACAAATGCAAAAAAAAAAAATCTGACCTCAGTGCCTCATCTTATACTGTGGATTAATAGGCAACAAAAGTGCATCATTGTTTTCAGATTTAAGCTACGTTTCTCTGTGATAAAGTGCAAGGAGTTTTTTAAACAATGACCCCTAATGGGGTCTGTGATCAGTGTGGTCTTTTTAGAATTGAACTTTTTTCCTCTTGTAAATTCCCCTTTCAGTCGTGGCTTGTATTTTTTTTTTTTTTTTTTTTTCATTTTTAAGCCCTTAATTTTTATTCTTTATAAAAAAAAAACATTCTCAGCAATCTTGACTGTAAAACATTGTTTCAAATGTTAGATGCTTTAAAAAAATCAAGGGACATTACCCCAAATTTAACTTGCAGCCTTTTTTTAAAACTGGCAGTGTTTTTTTTAATCACACTTGTGCCCTATTAATGAAGAAATGTGCCTGAACTTTTCTCTCATCTTTTTTTGTATAATACAGCACAGTTAATGAGCATAGCACCAACAATGTGCCAGTTGTGTTTTTTACTCCTTTATTTGGATGTTGAAGGGAAAATGTCTCCTCTTTTTACAACCCAACTGTCTTCCAGAAATGAATGAGTCATGTTTGCCTTCTTGAGTTTGATCATTTAACTCTCTTATATCTCGTCTTTTTCTATTCAATGCTCGTCAATTGACCTTCACCTCATACATTCACTGTGTATGAGGTGAAGTGAGATGTAAGTGAGCAGTAGCACAATAAGGCCAAATTAATGATCGAAATGCCTTATCACAATTACGTGGCACTGCGTAATCCAGTGTTGCCCGTGGTTAGCTATTGTGACAGTACTGCCATTGCCCTGTGATAGATTACTGACCTGTCCTGCCTCTCACCCAGTGCATGCTGGGATAAGCTTCAGCCTCTTGTAACTATAAACAGCACAAGTGGGTACAGAAAATGGATGGAAAATTGCCACGTTTGATTCTTGGTGCTTCATTCTTGTCTTTTACTAATGAAGGCTGCTGCTGTAGAGGCTGTTGTACTTCTTGATGGAGTATTTTTATGTTGTGTAGGACATTTTTCATTGACCTCAACCGTGTAATGATCCTTAAATTGGTTAATGTGACATGTCTGGAGATGTGATTAGTTGCCTGGAAGCTGTGATTGAAATTTGATAAAAAACCTTTTAGGGCAGGAGTTTCATACACTGCATCACGTGGCCAACTGACCTCTCAGATAAGATTTTAGGAAATAACTTTTCACATCAGGCATATTTTTTACTGTCCGCTGTGCTATAAAACATGGCTCAATGTAGTTTTTATCTGACCAGTTTGCAGGTGATTTAAACTCGTATTCATACTTGATTATTCTGTCTCTCATGGAAACTGATCATTTATTTGATTTCATTCATCATATCTGGCCAGAGTGATTATATGTAATGACCAGTTGTTAATGTTTGTGATTCTTTAAGTACCTGGTTTAAGACTCAAGCCTTTAATAATAATTTAGAGGCAGACATTAATTTTAAATGGATGATGGAAATGTCCATTTAAGTTGTGTCTGTTGAATTTAAATTTTGTATCTCACTCTGAACTTTAATCAGCCAAATGTTTCAAGGTAGTTGAAATGAATGAGTTTACATAAAATCCTAAAATTGTAGCGCCACACATTTGTACAGTGTTTTCTCTTAACTAATTATATCAGTGGTTTTGGTCAGATAAGCCGAATGCATAAAAAAAAAATAGTACACAGATTCTGTAATTGTATTCTGTATTAGCAAGCTGGTTCTTGCTGCCCCTACAAAACTTTCAAAATAAACTTTCAAGGCTCCTTTTTTGGTCACTTTCACATTCTTTCTTTCTTTGTATGTTGTATTAAAGAGAGTTTAAAGAGAGCAACACTGTGTAAATGATTCTCATAAATTGTAAATTTTTACCAATATCCCACTTTTTGTCTCTATGATTTCTCGTTGGGCCTGTATTAAATGTGTAATATATGAATATATACAAATATATTAAAATGACTAAGTGTGTTCTGTGTGATTTCTTTGGGCCTTATCTTGAAGATATAGTAAGAGCATCAGTCATGTCTCTTTTCTTTTGCCACTTTGGGCAATGTCAGTCCACCACTTTGGTCCAGACTGAAATATCTCTTTAACTATTGGATGGATCACCCTGAAATTTTCATGGTCCCCAGAGATGGAGCCTGGTGATCCCCTGACTTTTCTTCTAGCAGCAGCAGCAGGACTTATCCAGTGAAATATCTCAGTATCTTAGTTGAATTAATACAAAATGTTGCACTGACATTCATGTTTCCAAGTCAATGTACCCTAATGACTTAGTTGATCTCTTAGCTTTTCATTTAACTCTGACATCAGGTCAAACTTTGAATTTGTCCATTACTTTATGACCAATACAGTCTGTGCTAAA
The DNA here is from genome assembly GCF_020085105.1 of Siniperca chuatsi. Classification (NCBI taxonomy): domain Eukaryota; kingdom Metazoa; phylum Chordata; class Actinopteri; order Centrarchiformes; family Sinipercidae; genus Siniperca; species Siniperca chuatsi. The sequence goes on from NC_058059.1 coordinate 6,033,424, forward strand.
TACCTGCAAAACTAATGACATTCCCATCAGTTTCAGTTGTACCTAGTCTTTAGTGCTAATTAGCATGTGTTGTGTTGCTGTGCCTAACAAAGCTGCTAGCGTGGCTTCAGACTCTTGTCTAGTCTTGTTAACACCAGTGTAGATCCAGAGTATAGGTAGCAATTATACATACTGCTCGAGCATGTTTAAAGTAACATGGTCAGATTGGGTATGTCATCATTATTTCAACAAGATAAAAGCTGTTTAAAAATAAGCAAATATACCAATGCTGGAGCTTGAATCTGTGAAAGAACAGTTTTCCTCAAACATTAGGCAAGTGGGGCTCTCTTACAGAGGCAATAATGTCCACCTGAGTAGCTCCTCTGCATTGTCGGGTCATCATGGGAATCACAATAAGTCAAATCAATAAGTCATGATGACATGTTGACAGGTCAGTTCTCTCAAAAGCGCAATAAAATGTATTGTATTTTTCTCTAACACAAAGCTACAGTATTTCTCCATTTAGACAGTTTCTGTGTGACTATATGAGCTTTGCAGATAATTGTAGTCTATAAAGTTCACCGCAGTACCTCAAAGCAACAAAAATTACATTTGAAAGACCAACAGCAACATCTCTCTCAGAAAAGAAATGACTCCACACTCTAATCAACAAAGCTTTTGTGAACACTTTATTCCTTTTGTGTGGAGACAGATGGCAGGTGTGCTTCGGTAGAAATTTGTGCTCAGTGGAAAGGTTGAAACATTTGAAAATCACACTGAAATGACCTGAATTGACACTCAAGGATAGAGAAAAAAAAACTAGCTCTTAAAGCCCTTTAATAAACCCCAAATGATACAGATTTTACTGATGAAATGTTGTAGACTGAAAAGTCAGAAGTTGCAATACTACCGAATAAAAACAAGCAAATCTATTGTAAGTTGTTTTTTTTTTTTCCATAATTCATGTCAAAAGGTTTGTATTAAACCCTCTACCAGGATGATAGAGCAGCATGATAGAGCATGAAAACAAAGCTTGAAGACACCACCACACATGTGTTACTAATATAATGGTTTCACTGCGAGAACCTCATGCAGTGCTTTGCTTAGGAGGATGTATGCATGACTGTGTGTATACGCTCAGCACTACATCAACACCTTGTGCATATTTACACACTCAGTCATGCCTCGTGTCCCTCTGCCTGAAGACCTCTTCCTTGCTGTTTGAAATACACCGTCTGAGCTGCCTTTTCACAGCCACATGTGTGAGCCATCAGTGTTGACTACTTTTCCTTGTCCACCTCACTCAAGAGGAAGAGATCTTAGGGTCTCTTGTGTATGATGTTATTCTCTGAAAGGCCAAAGTGAGATATATGAGTGGAAGTCATATCCAAAAACTGTGCTGGTCCATATGTACACTCTTGTCTGTGGCCAGGCATTTTATACAACTTGAGAGGATCAGTGAATTTGACTGTGGGCTGTACAGGTAGCAAGCTAATAAAGAGAAATGTGATTGAGAGAGCTTGATACCACTCGTAGTTGTGTGCTAAATGTGAAGCTACAGCTGGTTTGCTTAGCTTAGCACAAAGACTGAAAATGGGGAAACAGCTAGCCTAGGTCAGTTTGAAGGTTATACAATCTGTCTACCAGCACCTCTAAAGCTCTCTAATGAATATGTTATATCTTGTTTGTTTAATACATACAAAATACAAAATTCTCTGTTTTACAAGGGGTTACGTGCAGGACTATTTCTTGGCCAGGAGCAGTGAATCTCCACTGGTTGGCTGGCAACCTCACAGTGATGACAAGACTCCAGGAAGTCACTGCTTCCAGCCAAGAAAAAGTCAGAACCCAGATACTCAGATTTTTTTTTTTTAAATTAACATTTTGGTAGTTGATACCATTCTCATGTCTGTATGCTAAATATGAGCCAGCAGCAGCCAGCAGCCAGTTAGCTTAGTGTACCATAAAGACTGAGGGAACAGGTAGCCTGTCCAAAGGTAACAAAATTTGCCTACCAGTACCTCTAAAGCTCACTAATTAACATGTTATATCTTGTATTAAAATGAGATAAAACGTGTTAATTAGTGAGCTTTAGAGGTACTGGTAGGCGGATTTTGTTAGCTTTGGACAGTTTCCCCTAGTTTCTAGTCTTTATGCTAAGCTAAGCTAACCAGCCGCTGTGGCTTCATATTTACCATACAGACATGAGAGTGGGAGCAGTCTTCTCATCTAACTCTTGGCAAGACAGCAAAAGCATATTTTCCAAAATTAAAATCAAAAACTATTCCTTAAAAACTGAGGGAATTCTGGGTCCTGGGATGGTCGAGCTGCCTATGTCTGGTGTCGATTGAGAGAGTCTGAATATCAGAATCAGCTCCGTGAAACAGTCGGAGCAGAGGGAGCATTTAGTCTTTGCTGTCCACTATCACAGTTATGTTTGTCCAAAGGCCCACTGGAGCCATAGAGTTGAGTTATTCTACAATCCAGAGAGTAAGCCCCACATCAGTAACATTTATGGATAATTTAATTGATGTGCCCATTTGATCTCCCTCTTCACCACGAGGAAAACCATCTGAACAAACATGGACGGTGTAAGTTTATTGCATTAATATGGATTCTTCTCTGCTTGTCCTGCTCACTCTTAAACCCAGAAGACCTCTTTAGAATAACTCAAAACCTGAACATGTCAGACTCACATCCAAAGGCATATGTCACATTTTCCACTCAGCAAGCAGAACTCTGTCAAATGTTTCCCCCTGGCAATAAAAATATGAACACAATTCACTGTTAACAAAACTGACAGGGAATTTATCACTGCAAAAAGATTTAGACAAACTGCTTTTATCTGGCCGACATCGGAAGATCACCAACTTTACAATCAATCAATCACATACAAAACATGCCTTTATTTGATAGTGACGGTAGAGATAGACGTGGAAACAGAGCAGGGTATGATATACTGTACAACAAAGGTCCCCGGTATTGAACCAGGTATGCTGTGGTTAAATGGTATGCATCTTAACCAGTAGGCCACCATGCCCCAGATATGTTAAAAGTTTTTACAGTCTCATAATCCCATAACATTTTCAAAATCACATCTAAGGACAACTCCGCTAATTCTCTAGCTATGACTGAAGGAGTGAGTCCTATAGACACGTCACTGTTTAAGTCAATAGATTCACAAACTGGGATATTTGTTGAAAAGTGGATTGGAGTATTTTGCAGATATGTTGGAACAGGAGACATAATGGCTTCAAACTGAGAATGTCAAACATCTGGTCACCTTACCTAAAATCCAGGCAAAGGACCACAAGAGCTAATGGCTGCCTCATCATAGGTTTCTGTTTTAGGCTTTAAGTAAGTCATCAGAGGCCTTGAGTTTGAGAGGCAGACGCATGTATACATTCTTTGCAGCTGCTGGGTAACAATAAAATGTCCAAAAATACAAAAAAATAATTGCACACGGTTTTCTCATTCCCAACTGTTCTTTTTGGATTGTACCCTAACACAACCTGAATTGTTTTTTCCCGTAAATTCATTACCTAGACTTCAGTTGAAGCTGGAAGTAATTAAATCATGCATTCTGTTTGGCTGGTTTCAGAGCAACCAGCTGTATATCCCTTCACCCCTCTGCTTCTTTTGCACATTCAGAACACTGAGTCAGGTGATATGTAAAGCCTGGGGTAAGGTAAAGATGATGAATTGCAATAATTGTATTGCTGTTACCCTGCAACTGCAAACAGACAGAAACAGAAATCCTACTGTTTTGATTTCACTGTAGATATTTCCTGACCACTGCTAGAAAGGTGAAATGATTCACTGGAAGTAAAACTCAGATCCAGTGAGGAGACACTCAGAGTCCTGTCCACTGGTAGACTCCACTGCCTTATCAGCCCTGGGGAGAGGGAGTGGACCCTTCCGTGCCATGTTCAGAGAGGCACGTCACAGGCTATTTGTCATGGTAAGCATGTGGGTGTGAGTGTGTGTTTGGGGGAGGGGATGACTGAGAAATGGTCACATCATAATTCCTACAGTGATCCTTTGGACCTTCTTTATTGGCCCAGCAGAATCTGCCATTGCAATTGTATTGAATCTGTACAAATATGTTCCTTATAATTTGAGGATAACAGACTAAATACAGTACAGTATATATGAAAAAAATCATCTTCATGGGAAGATTATCATCTTGGCTGTTTTCTAGTCATGTCATATCAATTTTACTTATGTAGGCCAATATCACGAATCACACATTTGCTTGAAAGGGCTTTACAATCTGTACAGCATATGACATTCTCTCTCCTTAAATCCTTTAATGGGGCAAAAAGGAAGAAACCTCGGGAAGAGCAACAGAGGAGAGAGAACGGAGAGAGGACGGACAGTGGAACAATAGAAAATTACAGCATGGAAAATCTGAATGATCATATTAGGTAGATATATTGCGAACATATATGAAGAATATGGATCCTGTATGACAATGAGCAACTTCCAGATGCTGCCAAAACAGGTAGGACCTGAGCCTCACGACCGCTCCACCATGAAAACACCACGAAGAAGCAAAACCCAAGGACCCCATTCACACAGATGGAGAAGAGACGAGGACATCGTTCACACAGAAGGAGAGAGGCAAGGACACTACTCACACAGAAGGAGAGACACAAGGACACCATTTATATGGAAGGAGAGAGACAAGGACACTACTCACACAGAAGGAGAGAAACAAGGACACTGTTCACACAGAAGGAGAAGAGACATGGACACCATTCACACAGAAGGAGAGACAAGGACACCGTTCACACAGAAAGAGAAGAGACAAGGACACTGTTCACACAGAAAGAGAAGAGATAAGGACAAGAGGTGAGGCTTCTCACTTCCTACACAACTAAATGCTTCAGACTCCACCAGGTGAAAATAGGGGTGAATCTGGAGACACATTTGATGCTTTGGTGAATGGAGGAGCTAAGGTTCTCCAAATCTGTTAGCATCTTATCCTTTATAAGGGCATCATCTGTGAAGTGGCATCATTGTTTATTGCAGTGGTCCTCCAATCTCTTGTACTGGATATTTGACATGTAGCTGCTTTGTGACTATTTCTGATCAAAAAAAGGCACAAGGCATCTGTATAGATGTTGGACAGATGTGCTTTTAAAGGATGGTGGCAGAGCTCAAGTGAAATGAAGCATAAGCCCAGGGGATCAATGCACCCCAGTGTGAGTCAACAGGAGACACACACACAGAACTCTCCTTCCTTCCAGAGAGGAAATGTTCAGTCCATAAATATTTGGAGTTTGCTAATTGAAAAAATCTGTGCAGCTTCAATTCTGGGAGGTTCTTTAAACACTGCACTCATATGGATTCTTTGTATAGTTATCTGTCCCTTTGTTCATTAGTGCCAAGTGAAATGAGCTGAGGCTATGGTAAACATAAAGACCCACACATTCAAGGACACAGATACACACAGGTTAGGTTTGATCAACTAGTCGGTTGTTTCCCTCTGAAGACCTTTTGTTTTGCTCTGCCATAAGCGCTGCATGATCCTGCAGGCTTGTTACATGCAATGCAGTGCGGATGTGCTTTCATGTAGGCAAATGAAAGCTGTCCGCTGGAAGAAGAGCAGACTGCTGTGAAATTCAACTGAAAAACGTGTTTGCATGTCACTGTGTTTGCATTCAGAATTAAAAATTCACTCATTATAGGTGGGTTTTTTTTTAATGTAGCGCACACACATGTCTAGCTGTGTTGCAGACTGCTGAGCTGCAGCCAATGGAGAAGACACACTGACTGCTACTAAATGAGACTATAGTGGAATAGAAATTCTGCTTCATCACACAACCATAAAATGAGAATTAAACTAATCAAGTAAGACTTGCCATACATTGAGAGAACAGGGAGCTTTAACATACTCCAGTGACTCCATTGCTAACGTGTTGAGGTTCTTTGAGTGGGACGCCTGCATGTTACGTGTGGGTTTCACTTTGTGTGCAGTTCATTTAGCCTCTGACTGTAACACGTATAGCGTGATGTGTTTTTAAGCCCTTCCACTTAACATGCTAGACTGATTGTTCAACTATTGCAGCACAAGCTGTCATTAATAAGTTATGCATAACAGCACAGCTGGGAAACGTGTCTGTGTGAAATGACATGTGACAGTGGATTTCAGATCACGTTCTAAGTGTGCAGCTCTCCCTTTCTTCTCATTTTTCTGCCTCTCACAGACCTTAAACACACTAAATCGTATCTCATGGTCTTAATACCTCACATTATACTCTCTGGGGACTGGTGACATGGCTCACACCTGACTAAAATAATAAAGTACCCCTCCACTCAAAAAAATCTTTCTTATGTTTATGTCCCCTAAAATGTCTTCACTGACTTGTATCTGTGCAAAGTTTGTCACTAGAGAGTTGTCTTCACATTCCTCTCCTGAAGGGGGAGATGTCTGTACACTTTCCTAAAATGTGAGTTTCAAATGTACTCCAGGCAAGCTAGATTTGGGACATCACAAATTCGAAAGCCAATCGCACTGCCACCGGCAAAGAAACCTGAAACCTCCAGCGCAGAGCAGTCTTGTCAGTACAGAGAGCGAAAGTTTACAATAAGTTAGCATAGTGAAAGTTTTGACAGCAAACATGGTAGAGTGTGCAGTTTTTGGATGTAAACCGGATCCTGGAGCTGTAGCATCGTAGCAGATATTATTGTATGTTTCACAACCACTACGCTGTGTCAGCCAGTGCCAGTTACAAGCTAACAAGCTAGCAAACAACATAAACAAATGAAAGATGCTAACTACACTTACCATACATGTATGGCTGAATCTCTCCAATGTTTCCTCTAACTTTAGCTGTCTTGACGCATCGTGCACCGCCCTCTCACCATGGATGTATGTATCTCACCCACGTCCATGCTCTTACCGGCACCAGTCAACCTAACCGCAGCGGTAGTGGGTGAGCATTCAGAGATCCAAAATTTCTCAATGAGGGAGAAAGAGTAGACGTGGGATAACCATGTTAAACAAAATATTAATCATAGAGGAGTATTTTTACATACTTTAAAATGTGTCTGGATGGGAACAACCATATAGGGTTTTTTGTAAAAAGAGTTTGATCATTTGACTGCATGCTTATATTTATGAGTATGTTTATTGCATTAAAATTGTTTCATAATTTGTCCAAACAGACTTTTCTGACATAATCTGCACTAATTCACTAACCCAGCACTATTTACATACAGCCATTATTCAATAGTAATCTTGTTATTCACATATGTTGAAAAAGTTGCCATTTGAACATTGTGACTGATACTGGTACACCATGTTCTTATGACCAACAGAATTCAAGTGCAGGTTAACCTATAACTTTTCCTCTTGGCTGATAAACAAATTTAGAGTTACTTAGTGTTCCTTCAGTTTGACTTGGTGTTCACTGTGAGAGGGAGCGGGGCTCATTTTGAGTGTCTACACACATGTGACAGCCAGGGGACCCGTGGACCAACAAGGACCCCATAGTTTCTGGACTAACATGATGGTGCATAGGCCTGTAATGGAGACCAACAGTGCTAGAAATCCTACAGCAGTCCTCAGTGGGCCACCTGAACCGATGGTTACACCTGCTCCACGCCCATGTCAGTCAGACAGTTTGCTGGATGACGCTAAGACTGGAGCCACCTTGCTGTTCTCTGGAGTGTTCCTAGCCCTTGTGGGTGTCACTTTCACCACCATGGGCTGGCAACACTACCCAGCCAACCCCAACTTTGAGTGGACCCAACTGCTGGGCCCCATCCTGATCTCTGTTGGAGGCGCTTTCATGTTTACCAGTGTCTGCAAGTTTGGGATCATCTCCTGCTGGCCCTGCAGACAGTGGAATGAAGAAGTGCTTGTAATGCCAGTGATGGAGCAAACCTCAGCGGGACATACATTAAGCGGCATAAATCAACCAGTCATGTTACAAGGTGCCACAACAATGGCATGTATTCCACCTGTGTATGATTTTATGACCCAGGAAGTATGCCAGGCTATTGAATTCCAGCCTGGCAGGTCTTTGAATGGCATCCTTACAGCCCATCCTCCACATGACACTGTGCACTGTGTGGATAACGCAGCTTTCATTGCAGAAGAAGACAGCTCCGCTCACAGCAAAGAAACAGACCGCAGAAGAAGCAGGTAGGGAAGGAACAGTGCTTACATGACAGACATTGCTCCAACTTTTGAGGAAGCACAAACCTTTAAGAAACAATGTTTTATTCCTGCTGGGGTTTTCCATTACTTAAACATGCTGGTATGATGAATGTGTGGTTTTATAGGCAGGTTTATGCATCACCTTTTAAAAAAACAAACAAAACAAAAACAAAGATCATCCACAGGCAATGGATCCCAGTGAGGCTGAGTTTTGCTTTTTACCCAGCATGCTGATACTAAAGCAAATCTAAGCAGCAGAGGTAGAGAGTTAATTTAAGTTAGATTTGAGTGTGTTAAAAACTCACAGCTTCTCACAGTGCTCATTAAAACATACACAGCGTGCCAGAGTTCATTTCTTATTAACCACAAGATCACTTTCCACTTGGCCCAAAGTGTTTTTGGCCGTCAGTGCTCTCTCAGCCAATTATGGTGCAATTCATCTCTCTATAATAGTCAACACACTGGTATTGATTCACGTAAATTACTGTACTTTGAGCAATGTGTCACATAAATTCTGATTATTGTCACTCTGAAAAAGTAAGAAAATGAAACAGATTTTTTAGTTAAGAAGGGAAATTTTTGAGAAGAGGTAATCAGCTTAACATTCATAAAATAAAATAAGCCTTGTGTCAATGAAATGGGGACAGTTAAGACCAAAATAGCTCCCCATCTACTCATTTAATCACCCTTTGCTCTGCTGACATTCACTGCAGTCTTTCTAGCTCAGTTGTATCATCAAAATGTGGCATGCACTGTGCAGAATCAACGGTATAACGTCATATCAAAGAAATTTCAATTCAATGTAATTCAGTTTTATTTATATAGCGCCAATTCATAATAAAAGTTCTTTCATTGCACTTTTCCTATAGCGCAGGTATAGACTGTACTCTGTTTAATATAAAAAGAGTATGTATGTGCTCTGTAAAGGAAAAGCTAATTGTGGCGTGAATTTCTAGTCCATCATATTTTCCCACCTGTTCCTAAACCAAGTGCTGAGGGAACCATAACATTATGTGTTGTCATAAAAAAAAGTTTCTTTCCACTAATTGCAGGATCCTATTTATTTGAAATCCAATCAAATATATCCTTGGACAGACGTCCTGCTAAACATAAAGCCGCGTTCCATTAGTGGAAAGTTACAAGTTTTCACTTTCTTTTATTGTTTTTAGACAATTACTCCCAGCAGGTTTCCAGGAAAGTAATTCACTTTAATAAAAACAGACAGCAGGAATAATACAGTTAACCTAGGATAACTATAAACTGCTGCCCTGATCATATGAACACATGCTCTGCTCACCAGCTCTCACTTATGTTGTCACAACTTCTGACCTGTTTCAGTATGTTTCCACTGGTTAATGCCAAATAGAGGAATGATCAAGGGAGAAATTGCTCAACCTCAGTGTTTTCTTTTAAAGGGCAATCGGCTTCCTAACATTTGCTTTAAGCATAACCAATTGGGCCTGTAAACATTTGGATATAGGCCAGCTCTTCTCTCAAATCCAGCCTGCCTGAGATATGTTTGTTGGTTTCTTGTAGGATTGAGAAGACAGAGGATGAAAGAGGAAGTTGTGACGAGAGCGGCTCTACCTGTTCACGTCCACCTGCATACGAAGACATCTACCCTTCCTTTAACAAACACAATCTGACATAAACGCCACCCGAAACTTCTCCTGAATGTCATGTCTTTCTTAGATGACACTCTTCCTCTTTCTTGTTAACACATTCAAGGATGATACGTCAAAGTGATTTGACAAGATGTCCTGCAAAACAAAACTTCAATATCCCTGGTATTTTATTCCACAGCAAAACAAGAGTATTTTAGGTTTCACTTTTCTCTCACAGCTGTTATCATGTAGAGTTACCACAATAATTATGTATGAAGTCATAAAATCCACTAAGATGAGGCTCCCTGGAAGAAAACCTCATTAAAATGGAGATTTATGGGAAAACTCAGCTCTATCTGAGGGCTCTAAGGTTTTGGAAACTTAGAGATACTAAATTTACATTCAGCATAAAAAAACACACATTTATCCAGTGCTTGTTGCCTCTCAATAGCTGCACAAACCACTGTACATGCTCATTAAATGTTGGCAGAGGAAATGAAGACAGCCACTATTGCCTGAAACAAACATGGGGACAATTTATCAGAGATACTTTAAAAAAAAATGTTTTTATGCTGGGAGAAAATTAACATCAAAAGAGCAAAAAGTCATAATGGTCATTTAATTAAATTTAGTTGTAATTGTTCACATGTTGGCAGCATGTCTCATATTTGTGTGTGGTGTTTAAAGAGGCCATGAAAGTCAAAGTATGATCACCTCAACATGAGCAAATCTCTGTCAAAATGTCTAGAGTTTAGAATAGCAATGAACATACTATACTACTACAACTACAACTACAACTACTACTAATAATAGGTAATAGACCTTGGGCCAGCAGTCCACTCCGATTAAGCTGAAGTGTCCTGTTTATTTCCCATTTTCCTGCAGGATCATTCAACTAAATGTAAGAGTTTACTGAGGAGTTCACTCTCAGTTGTGTTTGCAGGATAAACACAAGTGTCACTGCACCACATGGGGGCAGAAACACTGAGGAAATCAATACACCTTCACTCACCTTACCAAGATTAGGGAAGCCTACAGTATAATCAGTATAACAACAACAACAACAACAAAACATTTCGAGTTGGCAATAAATTAAACAATATTTGCTCTTTTAAATCGAGGCTTGCAGCTTTTCTGTTCATCACTGTCATTTATTAGATTACATTTGGGACTGTTCATACTTTAGCTTATTTTTATCTTCTGTTTTTGTTTACTTCTGTTAAATATCCTTATTTCTATGTGTCCTTTGCCTTTTTCATGTCTCACAGTACAGCACTTTGAATTGTCTTGTTGTTGAAAGGTGCCATATAAATAAACTCGCCTTGCAAAAACAATCTTTGTTAATAATTAATTAACTAATTGCTGTCTTCGTTTCGTACTCCTTTACCCCGTACCGGTCTGTGGATGATCATCTTAATTGGACGCGTAAATGAAATAAAAACAATAATAATAATAATAAATGAATGAATAAATAATGTCTGTAAAGATGAAGCACAAAATCACGTATGTATGCAGCATTACATACATTCCCTACAGCTGGTGTTAAAAACCATATCATGTCGATCAACAGTCAACATACCTAATATAAAAACAACAACCACTCGCTATATATTAATACATTTGTCGATGAGTTCTTCTTCTTCTTATCATTATTATTATTATTATTATTATTATTATTATTATTATTATTATTATATTCAATTAAATAATTCAGTAATTTAATTGTGATAGATGTAGGAGCTTTTGGAAAAAAAAACTTTATTTAAACTTTATTTATTTAAAACTTTTTCTAGAGATACCTTGCTGGCCAGTTCCTTTGACAATTCTGCTCTCAGAATCATAGAAATGTAGAATTAAAATAAAATATTAACAGTAGAAGCAAATATATCTTTGACATGTGGGACTATATTTTGTATAATGAGCTTGTTGGTGTGTTCTGTGTTATTATTGGTGCTTCACGAATCACAAACTGAATCTCAGCACCAGGAAAAACAGTTTTAACCGAGTTAATCTACTTTTTGTTTGGAGGAGAGGTAACATGTCTGTACTCAGCTCGGTAAATATTGACTCGATAACTAAAAATCTATTTTTTTCCCATTAATAACACTTGCTAAAATCCCCCTAAAGTATCTGTCGGCTTCGCTCCAGAAAGCACGAGCACTCCAAACAACTTTCCAATACGTCGAAAATTGAAAATTCATAGCAATTTAGAAAACATCTCAGGACCTCCTTCAAACTTGTGCCGTTTGCCTGTGCAGATTAGAAACCGCAGCGCAATATGACTTGCATTATTTTTACAGCACAGTAAAATGCGGGTGGCCGACAAGGCCCATTATTTCACCATTTTGGAGCATTGGAGACGATTTATGAAAGTATTACGGAACATGCTGAACGATAACAACTCCCAAATAAAAGAGAGGGGAAAAAATGGAAATATTCGCCCACAAAATCCCACGAGAACGTGAGTCCTGATATGAGTTTTGAGGTTATGAATAGATTGTTATTATCAGCAATTTTGTGGTTAATAATAAGGGAAGCCATTTTATTATTTCCAGCTGGAGATCCTTTAAAGAAAAACAGCAACAACACTCAATTATTTACAATTATGTACAAAAAAACTGCGATTGTTGAAATGATTTGGCAGCTTACAATATGTTCTAGTGCATGATGATTTCTATAAAGAGCTGGATAAATTAACTCTGCAAATTAAAAACGGACAGAGCTCATGAGTTTAGTTAATAACATTAAAGCTCTCTCTGAAGGCAACAGGTGTTTTTCTTTACTTATTCATCCCTGCTGGACTGGACCAACTCTTACTCACGTGTTTTCCAGGATGAGCGTGTATTGTGCGGCCACTAAAGTGGTTTGATTGTGCAGGAGGCCTGAGCTGGAGGCCCTCTCACTAAACCACATGTGCTCCCAGCTAAACATTTGTGGACGGATTTGGATACATCTGAGATGGCATTTTCCTTTTGAAATCAAAAATACCAAAGGGTCAGATAAACCCTGGAAATGATTAGACTAGAGTAATTAGCACTGACCTCAGGTCTGCATGCTGGCAATGAGTGGACCAGCAATTGTGTTTGCATTGTTACTACACCATACTCCCATATGGTGCAGGCTCTGAAACTCACAAACAGCAGAAGTTGGTGTTTAGACTGTAACTTGAGCTCATTGTGTGAGGATATTCTGTTATAACACTGCACTCAGCAAGCTTTGTTTTGACTGACAAAATCCTACAACTCATATGTCTGACAGTGCAGAAAAAAAGTATTTCAAAAAAGTTTAGAGTCAGTTTTTTTTCAGCAATTGTTCAAACTTTCAATTAACATACACAGAAGTATTACTTTAACCTATGAACATACAATTCCCCCCTTTTGTTCCACCTTATGGCTAAAATCAAGGCTGTTTGCTATCTTTGGAAACTTTCTCAGCTAGAATTTAAAGTAAAGTTTGAACAATGTTTGGCTGCACAGCATTGGTTTCTAATGACTGGTCCACTAGCAGGCTTCTTTTCGTTAAGGACTTTCTTATTTCTTAATTGCTAATGAACCCACTGACTTTTTAAGCAAATTATCAGCAGTAAGCAATGACCAAATGTATTTTTGGGGGTTTTTATCTGTGTGCAGACATTTTTTATTGCAACGGAGCTTCAATTAAATGGTTGGTTTACCCATATTACAAAAATACATGTTCTTACTTACCTCTACTCACTCAGGCAGTGGTTCCCAACCGGTTTTTGAGCAATTGTAACCTCTTCCTACAGGTTGCATGAATATATGTTGTGAGCAGTTCTGTCAAAGAGTGATTGTCTAGTTTCAGATTGTTTAATTTGATTAATTTTTAGAGGCCTAAAGAGGTGAAACTGTACAGTTTTTACAAAAACAGGCAAATATTGGAGAAAAGTCTGACCCACTGCTTCAAGGAAATGTCTGTGTTGATTATCCAGAGTAACAGAGACGCTATCTGGAAAAAAAAATGTTGCAGTTAAATGTATTTTTTCATTAATGTGAGCATCACAAACAAAGCTCCATTTACGTCCATTGTATAGTAATCTCAGACAGATATCACTGGCTTGACACCAGAGGTAGGGTCTGTATTTGAGCAGACTGACCCTTTAAATGTCCTTGGCTGTATCTGAGGAAAACTTTTCACTAAAATGACATTAAAGGACACAAGCTTCTGTCAGGACATTTCTCGTTGTTTTGACGGGAGAGGCAGATCTGGCGAGCCTCATTCACATTTTCGTCTCCGTGTCCCTCGTGATTATTTTTAGAAGCTGAAAGTGGATGTTTTCAAAATAAGTTCCTGACTGTATATCAAAAGCTCCTAGTGCCACAGTGGTGGGCTCACTCTGTGTGCCTGCTTTCATTTCACTGTGTGTGTGTGTTGCTACGTAAGAGCCTGTTGCAACTACAGGGCATGAAGACGGGGGACAAATGGATTCCATGTTTGCAGGAAAACACGCTGGAGGCACAGGAAAACTTTGTTGTTTATGAAGAACACGTGAAACCAATCAAATCTGAATTATCTTCCTGTTGTTCCAGCTTTTGTCGTTTGCAGTTTTCAGTTCGCTCGCCAGCAGTGTCGCCACCCAGCGAGCAGGTCTGTCTCTGTGCATGAAAGGTAGAAAGAGTTTTCTGGTCGCACGTGCAGTGAACTCACATGCACCCAGAGACTCACACTGCACACATGCATTTAGTGTTTTCCACTGTCTTGATACTCTGAAATTGATTCGACTGGTTTGTCACTTTCAGATTAAAGTCCTCACACTTTTTCTTGAGCTTCTTCTGGTGGTGAAGGTGGTGAAAAATGCAAATTATCAGGTTTTTAAAATCCTTAAAATGCAGGGAAAACAAACTTATTTAATCTTGGTTGGTTTTTTTTTTGTCTCTCATCTTCTATTTTCCTCACACACACAAACACACGTACATACACGCACACAACCACACACACAAGCAGACAAGTTTGTGAGAGGAGCGTCTAAACCTCAAGGGGATCTGATAAATAGTCAGCCCACAGGAAATGATTTGCAGACCTTCTCAACATAATAACCCATTTACATACTCATCCTCGTATGGAGCTGGGCTACACACAAACACACACACACACACACGGAAAAACACAATTCCACTTCTCTTTAACACACACCATATGCACAGACAAACTTTCAGGTACATACAGTCACTTGGAGACACACTGACATATCCAAATACCTGTTAACCTGCCTGGAAACACACACACTCTCTCACATGCTCACACTCACACACTTTTTGAGATAGAAGCTGAGATGACTGCTCTGTTTTCCAGAGCTAATGTGGCAAAACTATCAGCGACAATCAAGTCATTTTTCTTTTTTTATTGACTGTAAGCCAACGGCTGTATGTAGCCATGATAAAGTCACCCCCACCCCCACCCCCCACCTAATAACTTTTACAGCCAAACTCCCGCTCTGGCTCACCTCAGAGAGCAGGTGTTCAGCTCATTCAGCGAGAGCACAGCAAGGTTCAGCTTCATCTGCTGCATTATTGGAAATAACCATATATGTGTTATGAGGGCAACCGCAGTGGATTTAACTGTATTCTGAGTGCAATTACATGTGTCTTCTGTAAGGGTCAGCGCTTTGTCACACCGCAGGAGGACATGTCATGTGGAAAAAGAGTTCTGAGTGGATTACATTTATGAGCAGTATTTCATTTTGTATATGATAAATGGCTTTGGTACTTATGGGAATTGTATATTACTTTAACGAGTATGAGGCTGTAAATGTGGGATATTATATAGTAGATTTCATTGACAAATGCAGTGAAAGTTTTCTGTATCACACAATGAACTGAACAATGGTCTGTAACTGAACATGAAAAACAAGTGCCACGGAGGAATTTGTAAATTGTTTTTGTTCTATTTCATTATCATTCATCGCATTTCAGTTTCAGTTTCTATTCAGTTTTTTCTATATCAAAGTCTTTTTATGATGTTATAATGATATTATAATAACAACAGTAAGTTCTTTATTGTAAGTAGTAGTAGTCTTTTGACAAAACAATCTTAACTCAAGGTCCATTTACTAGCTTTTTCTGGAGCTTTTCAGTTACATCTCACAGTATTCATCAGTGGATGGAGTTTGCTCATTTGTTATGGAGTAAAGCTCCAGAAAAAGCTAGTAAGTGGACCTTGAGTTAAGATTCTTGTGTCAAGAAAATCTGGTACAGTACTTTTTGAACCAAGCCGCAAAGTGCACAAGGCAAATAGTTAAAAACCAACAATAACTAAAGCAAATGGAAAAACTGGGCTGTTAGACAAGTTCCATTTAAAGGAGATCATGCTTTCAAGTTTGAGGCTCCTAAACTTTGGAACTCTCTCCCTTTGGACTTTAGACGTGCCTATTCATTCTATCAATTTATCTATTTTGTTTTAACTCTTCTTAAGATTGTTACGATGTCTGTTGCATTATTTTTTAATTATGAAGCACTTTGAGACATTCTGCTCTTGAAGGTGCGATATTAGTAAACTTACAGTTTTATTCAGATCAGACTGAGTGATGACACTAAGGCACTAAAACACTATTTTACCGGGGACCGGTGCCAGATTGGTGGCGTCAATAACACAAACTGTGTAGATGATTTAAAATTTGAAAGCTAAATGCAGTGTAATGTGGTCTGTTGTTTTTTTGTACATAATTGTAATTTTGTTTATCTGGAGACATGATGGGCATCATGAAATATGTCCCTCTGCCCAAGGATACTATTACATTTGCAATTGTATCTTATATGTATAAAATATGTCTTGGAGTGATATTTCAGGGATTGAATCAACCAATCAGAATGTAACTTGACTTTGAAGTTTCTGATTTTTTTATTTGCAAATAACAAATGGAACTATTTTTTCACATTGTTAGTATTGTATTTTATGTTATTATATTATGTGCTATATCATGTATTGTCTTCCATTTCTGTTTCATAGTGTTGTACTATTAGCCTACTGTATAGTGTGTGTATATTAGATATACTGCACATGTAATATATATAATAGTATATACTTTAGTATATCATTATGTTTATTGTAGTTATTATTCATACCAATACTAACCATGCTTATATTATATATAGTCCATACATTGTGTCTGCCGGAGTGGTACTGCTGGACTTCTTTTGTGCAAATATTTGCATAATTCACATATACAGTCAAAACTATAGAAATGTATATATTGCATACTTCAAAAAAGTTATCTCTCTAATTTCTTCAATTTCTACTATACCTCTATATTACCTCTTAGCCTGTTCCTATGTTGCTGTAGCATGGGAACTTCCCCCAGGGCAATAAATTAGTGAATAATATAATGCTTAAATAGGGTAATAAACATCATAACCTAAATGATGATGGTAATAATATAATTAGCCGAAAAAGGGAGACATTTTACAAATTCAGTTCATCATCTTCCATATTTTCAACCAAAGATAAAAGTGGGATTTCATAACAGATGGAATGTGACTTTAAATTTTAAACCTGCTGACGATATACAAAACCAACAGCGTTAATCCTTACAACCTCATTCTTGCATGAACCTTGTGCTCATGTTTTGGCCTCTTGGCCTCATTAATTACCAAGTGGATAATGGTGAACTATTCTGAAATGACACCTTTGTGCTCCATCAGCAGCCCGACACACTGCAGAGAGTATTTTAATATAATAATGTGTTACTGAATATATATCATTCAATATATTTGGGGGAAAACATATCTCATTACTATTTAATGCAGCAGTGAAAGAAACTGTAACACAAAGCAAACAGTGAGAAATTATTAATGGTCAGTTTATTTACAGCTTGAATGGTGATTAATCAGTGATTTACTCAAACTCCCCAGATGGTGAAAGGATCTTTCTTGGCCATATGAAGTGAACCTGAAAGGACAGGGACTTACTTTTATGGCTGAGCGATGCCCCACAAGGATTTCTCTCCCAGCTCACAGGTTTCCATTCCTCGCCTGTCAGTGGATACAACAGTAAGTTTAACATTTCACACTAACAGAAATTAGGAGCAAGAAGAAAAGTAAACATGGGAGAATTTGGGAGCTGGGTATTTTGGAAAAGAAATCCTGTGTTTGTATTAATATTTCACCTCTGGGAAAACTTCTGTCACTGACAATTTAAAGGGCATGCAGCCAACATTATGTCAATTTTCTGCTACAGCGGTATTCATGACTTTATTGAATTAGGGCAGAAAGTCTGTGGTGGGTCTAGATGTCCGAGGTGGGAAGAGAGGTGAAGGAGGAGAAGAAAGAAGAGAGTGAGGATGGAAAATTGTGACTTATTTTTGTTTCAAATGTGTTTCCGTCCACATATGGTCCTTGTTTTGGCCTATATACGGAAAATCTCAGAGGTGACCTATGACCCAGCTCCTCAGACTAACATGATTTTGGCTGTCTCACTTTGAGTTCAGTTCGACCCCGTGTCCCCGAAGTTCAAGGGTCACCTCCAGGGAGCAGCAAATTAACCCAATGTGTCAAATCTGGCATGACACCATGTTCAGCCGAGCTCTGTTGTTTAAATATTCTCCTCATTTCCACTTGCATGCATTTGATGTTAAGTCGTCTCTTGTCCAGTCTTTTTTGTGGGTTATTTGAAATTCGTACCTCTCTTCAAAGTTTATGGTGTGTGACTAATTTTCCCCCTTTTAACCTCCCTCATCCTTTTCTGCTGAAATCCCACCCCTCTACATGGCAATCACTTCTCCCCTATTCTCCTGTGTCTCTTTTTCTTCTCTGACATCTTCCTTTCTTTCGGGCAGGACCTCTCCTTCTGATCTTCCTTCTCTCTCAACATTTCTCTCTCAGCCCAAATCCTTCTCTCCCTGTGTCTGTCCCTGCGGTTAAAGACGTTTCAGTTCAGCTGTCACAAATTATGTTCGCCTGCCCAGCTGTCAAAACAGGGGGGTGTCCCTTTCATTCCACCTCACATACTACGAAAGGAGATGGGAGGGAGGAGGGCTTTAACTCTCGTGTTTGGACACAAGCAATTATCTCTAATTATTGTTTTTCTTTTCAGTTTCCCTGTCCCGATGGAGGTCTGACGAGACGAACATGCAATAATCCGCTCCAGTCGTCCAGAATCAGCGGGCCTTCGGACTCCAGGCTCGGTCCTGGGACTCTGTGGCTTTCATCTCAATGTGAGTCAGGAGTTGATTCAAACATGGAGTGATGGGAGAATTAACCCCTGGGACCCAGCTTTCAATGGGCTCAGCTAAGAGATTATATGTGTTGATGGCAGGCTTTTATATGCACTGGGCTTTAAAAACTTCAGCTGTTAAATCAAGGCACAGGATCTTCACCTTTACGTCTTCAGTACATGTACCCCCTCTTCTCCCTCCTGGCACCATGTTTCATCGTTGTATCCTGAAACTGTGCGCGAGACAGAGTAACATTTCCTCTGAAGTGCCAATGACACGGCCCACAACTTAACAAATTATACTGTACATGTTCAGAGCCGAAGGATTCTCATCAGTTTGCCACTGCGAGTTTATGTTTGATGTGCAGCTTCAGATTCCCATGACCGTCACTGAGCCTTTGGGATTCAAGCTCTTTTTAGCGCATGTGAAGATATGTGAAATAGTGCTTGAAAGTAATTGCACACAAACATGAACAGAAGAACAGAAACATGCAGTTGATGTCAGACGAACTGGATCATCCTCAAGATTGTAATTAATTTTTAGTTTGAGTTTGAAGCTGACATCTTTGGTGGTCCTCGCAGGCTTCTAAAGGGAAAAAAAAAATCCTGTCTGTCTTCGCAGACTTGTACAACATGTTGCATGCATCTTTTGGTTTTGGCATGCATGCCAAACCCAAAGGATGTTTTGGCAAAACAAAAAGCCACACGTCTCAAATATGACTGACACAAGGGAGGAAGAAAACAAAAGAGGAGACAACAAATGAGTTATAGTAACTGATCACTGAAGATAACACAGAAGGATACAAATTCAAAAACAGCAGTTGTAGGTTTGGATTTCACTTTCCTGTGATTCATAACAATATGGCATCTGGCTTTACCTCCTTTAGCCTGACCTCTATCACATGTACCTCACTATCTTGGAAATGCTCATTACTGAGACTGAAATCAGTTAATTTCAATGGAATTACTCACTGGGCAAAGTATCCTTGCACATTTTTCCCGTTTCTGTGACCAGCCTCTATCAACAATAAGACTGCACAATATGGTTGAAATCATCATGATACTTTCGACATTTTCTGATATCGATATATAGGCCTATGTATCTCAATATGGTGAATGTATGCAAAATTACATATAAAATTTTCAAATCAATGAGCCTTGTACCCCTTTTATGCATTGCATGAGACCAAATTCTTTATACTGTATGTGTAAAACAAAAACATCAGTAGCACATTTTATTAGTATTTAATTATAGCTTGCTCAAAATCACCAATTTGGACCACAGAAATTTGTGGAAGGATAACAGGATAAAAATTTTAAGACCCAAAAGAAAAGAATCACCCATGATGCATTGCACATTTCTATCTCAGAAATACAAGAAAGACAGCATGGAAGTGAGCTCATATGCGATTTAACGGCTGAATCTAAAGCTGATAATCATGACAAAGTCAAACCTCATACCGTATTTGGTCCTATTATAATAAAAGTCTCTAAATGTATGTACATTACATTATATGGACCACCGAGGTAAGTATATATGGTACATTCACACATGTAAGAGTGCATACTTCTTTTTGTGTGGAATCATTTTACCTCTGTAAAAGTCATTGATGTCACTGAAAACCACTAAAGTGAACTCTGCCTCATTGACTTATGAGCTTTCCATGTGCTTGATGAATTGAGACCTCAGTCCTCCCCTCGGGTCTTCCTTACAGAGCCAAAATGACTTCCATGGAGCAAGTGGTTGATAAACACTTACAAAGCAACAGATTATTTTGCGAAAATATGAAAAAGTCTGTATTTGAATTCTGATAAACCTTCTTATTATAATCTTAAACCTGCATTAACAGATTTCTTTGGCCACTTGGGGGCAGCAAAAAAGGCTGTAAACAAAACACTGACATTATCACCTTATTAAATTGATATGCAGAACATGTTAGCAAACAGTTGCCTATTTTTACATCCAACAGAAAGGGAGCATCCCTTTGTCTGTCTGCCATTTGGTGCTAGACAGGTAGTGCACAATATATGAGCTTTTTTGCTGAAAACATTCTGCCTGCTGTGGCTGAAAACGATGCTGATGAGAGCTGTGAGAATGAACCAAAACAGTAAAGTTGCGGGCTGAAAAACAAAAACAATGAGTTAAGGACGGCATCGAATCTGTAGAGCTGAGGGCTGCAGAGTTGGGTGATGATTCGCTGTGGGTTTGTCCATATGAACAACCTCTTTCACATACAAGTAGTCATGTGATCCATTGGTAATAGAAAAATATTGATCATAGCTGGTTTAAAGCATGAAACAAAAGTAAATATCTAATTTCAGCCAATCATACCCCGCACACATGGTCATTCTCTAAGGTCATAGCTGACCCATGTGATGCTGAGCTTTGTGCTGTTATGTCTCCCTGCCCCACCCCCTCTTTCACCCCACCACCCCCTCCCCATCTCCACATTGTCCCAAAGGTGGTACCTCTTGGCCGATGTCACATCCCCCCCCCCCCCCCTGCCTTCCCCTACTCTAATTCCTCTCTCCTGATCCACCCTTTTTTTGTGTTCAGAGTCTATAGTGGAGACATTACATGCCAAATCTCCATTGTCCAGTCTCAGGCTCTCTGTGTAATCTCTCTTGTTAAAGGGAATATTCAGCGATTAGCCCCCCACAAATTACAAGGGGTGATCAGTGTGTCTGTTCAGCCCTCATTAACTGCTAACAGGGCTTCATCAGAACCACCCACACTACCGGGACCTTCAACCTCTCACCCCTGACACCTGAAACTTTCTCACGTCGGCTCGCTAAGCGCAGATTTCTTTCTGAATCAGACATATTCTTCTTTTTGTGTCTTCCTGAGGCATTTGGGCAAGATGGGGTGATTAAAGACTCGCAGTGGTTGTTTGAAAGAAGATCCTTCCAGCGACTGGCATCAAAGTGGCATCATGCAATAATGAGCAGGCTGTCATCGCCTGCCTGACATCATACTTTCCACACTGGTAACCTCCCAGCTTTAAGACTGTTGTGATGGTGAGGAAAAGAACACAAGGAAAGGTGTCATTCAGTGACATGACAGGACCCGTGCTGTATTATCACAAGACCACCCATCTGTTACATATGTTGGACAAACAGAAGAGTTTCTAGGTGTAATATCTAGCAGATGGGGGTCAGCTAGAGGAGAGGGCACATCAGAATGGGGTCGTCTATGCTGCTGGTCAACTGGTCATTTCTCCCGGGCCATTAACCACCTGGGATCGGTATGTTTTGTCAGCTTTTCCTGTGTTTTAGGTTTCATTTGCTGTGCTTTGAAATCAAACACGCCCGCCCCACACACGCCCAGAAACAAAGCTTTCTCTGACAAACACACATAAACACATATGTGTGTGTATGCACACTGACGTCTGCCCGAGCCACCTCACGCACATACATACATGCGCACACATGCAAACATGCACAAGATGCATGCTTCCACACACGTTGACACAGAAGATGTTAGAGACGTGAATTTGTGGGTTTATTCATTTTCTAGAGTTTAGTTTTTGTCACTTTTTGGCCATCCTTCATGTCATGTTGATCCACCACTTTAGTCCATACTGAAATATCTCAACAACTACTAGATGGATTGGCAACAAAACGTCAAACAGATATTCAAGGTTCCCAGACAATTAATGCTAATAACGTGATTCTCTGACCTTTAGTGCCACCGTGATGTTGACATTTGTGCTTTTAAGTGAAATGTCTCATCAGCTATTGGATAGATTGACATGAAATTTGATACAGACATTCACGTTCCCCTCAGGATGTTTTGTAAAAACTTTGGTGATCCCCTTACCAAATACCTGTAAAACAGACATTCCCATCAGCTTCAGCTGTACTTTTTGTTTTGTGCTAATTAGCAAATGTTAGCATGGTAACACTCATGATAAACATTATACCTGTTAAACTTGCATGTTCACAGTGTCATTGCAAGCATATTACATGTAACATGCCGACTTTAGTATTTAGCTCAAAGCACCGCTGTGACTGAGTACAGCTTGAGAGAGATTTTGGAATAAGCAGGCACAGAATATGCTGCTCATGTGATATTGTTATAGTGTGACTTTTTTTTTTTTCAAAATTTAAAGTAACCCAAGGGAAAATGTGACTGGAAAATCAAGAGTTCATGAGGTTAACATACACTGTGATAGACTCTGATCATGTTATAAACCCACACACTCTAAACCCACATGTGAAGATCTTTTGTGCTTTTGCCAGTGAATTAAAGACTGTGGACAGATTTAAGTGATAAGTGCGGAAATCTTTCAGGATGAAAGAGGAGCTAGTTGCCACTTTCCCTTCCAAAAGCTGCATCAGCTGCAACATCTTAAAATTCACCTTTCAGCCTGTCGTAAAAATCACTGCTGAGAGTTCAAGTATGATAAGACATGAAAAACACAAAGGAAACTGATACTCTTCAGAGTTCTCATGGTGTCCAGACTGCACAAGGAAATGAATAGTTATATTCCCAAATGCTGAATACCAATTTTTGAAAAAAAAAAAAAAAAATGTTGATCATTATCAGATGTCGAAGAGACTGTTAAGTTTGAACACATTGTCAACCAAACACGTCAGTTTCTCACGGCCCTTTTAAAAGATTCTGTTCAGTTTTGTGTTATTGCTTATTTTGCAAGAAAAGGTGACATTTTTTCAAGGTGTCATTTTGGAACCAATATTTAACAAATATATACAAATGTTACTATGACAAAATGAGTCTAGGAGTCCATATTGTATTGCATTGCATTGTATTGCAAGTTGACTGAAGTGGAGGCAATGGAATGTAATCCAACAGAATTGTTTACATGTAAATCTGCCACTTACAATGCCAACATCATCTTTCATGGCTGAAAATATTTATTAGGCTGTCAGCAAGTGTGAGGCCTTCTTCCACTGCTGCTTTATTATTTAATCATTTAAGAAGCCCTTTCAGCATGTCCCTTTAATTATGGTTTTCTTTGTAGTGATGTGTTCAAAGTTACAGAGGAGATGAAGCTGTAGGAGAAAGAGGAAATTACTGTTTACAAACATGATAACCATTAATAAAATCCATTGATTTATTTCAGTCTGTTTAAGATTTAGACATATTGTATTAGCATTTGATTGACAATGTGCATATGTGTATGTGGGGTGTATGTGAGGACACGTTTTGAGGTTTTTAACACTTGTATTATATGATACAATAATTACATCCTTTATGTTGTGGGCCTAATTGAAGTACAAGGTATATTCTCTTTAAAACAGTGACAGACTTTGGTAAGACTATTACGAACTTGTTATTTTCTTGTTCCAGATTAAAAACATGAATCTTTCAGTACCAGACTCTACTGAACAATTAAATTCAAGGTAATACTTAACACTCATTTGATTTTATTTGATTCATTTTAAAGAAGAATTAATATCCGTGCTGTCTGCAGATTTAACGTGGTGATGCTTTCACTGTCCTCATGGGGAGACATGTAGCCCTGTTTTGTTGCTTGACAACACATGTCTCTTGTTTCCATTGGATGATTGGACTCTGGATGGTCCTGCTTGGATTTATTTGTAGAATAACAGCTGATGCTTCTGTACGGGTCAAGCTGTTTTATTATTGGGTCTCTGATCTACTCTACCTGACATTGGTACAACTTGTTGTACAACATAATGTTAAACATCCTATCCACATTGGTTATTTTCAGTATAATTTTAACTATTAGTTGTGATATGAAGAACTGAAATGCTGACTTGATATTAGGGGTTTCAGTGCTAGAAGTATTGTAGACCCAGGATCCATTCTTGTTACAAATAGTATTACATTGAATGCTTAACATCTCTTTAGCTGTCCAAGGCCTCAATCACAAGACTCATGACTTGCTACAAACTCATTGCATCATTCAGTTTCCATCAGATACTTAAGAGGTGAGGGTTCAGTCTTCCTATCAATCCTCTTCCTTGGAAACTTCACTACATTGATCAACGATGTCAACTTTTGGCTCTGAAGCATCTTCCTCTGTCGCAGTACAGAATGAATATCACTTTTTGCCTGGTGAATCTTCTGGAGCTCATTGTTGAGCATGTCGCCCAGAAACATTGGGAACATTGATAAAACATTTGAAAAACAGCTTCTGAAGTAGAAGAATTTATAACCACCCATCCATTTTACACATACTCAATGGGAAAACACTTGGCCAAAATACAGTTGCATCTGGATTTTCTCAACATTTTTTTTTGCCTTTCCAGAGCATCACCCCCTTTACCATAGCTATAGATCATATTCTCCCATGAGAGAATGTCAGTCTGGATTTTTAGGCACCTACTTTGCTGGGAAGTTGACCTGGATTTAACCCATTACACACCACACTCATCAATGACATATTTATACCTGGTATATAGCCCACCAATAAGAAGTTAGAAGCAACAGAAGCAGCACAATAAAATATCAATAAAAGTGGAACATGTTTGTAGACTATATGAAATCAGCACCATTTACAACACATTATTGCATCCAAACTGTACACAAGTTCACTATGCAGAACTCAAAAGGTAAAATGGGTCCAACTGACCTACAATAATACAGAGTTTCAGTCAGGCAATGTGTAATGTTGACTGCTGAAGACAAAATGTCACCTATGCAGCTATTCACATCATAAGCCCAATTTACTATAACAGAAAATAAAATAAATTGCGATATTCATCTTCACATGTATGTGGTTGGGTTAAAAGATGATTGCAACATGTTGGCTTCTCTGCTCATGAGAACTTTTTGAGAACCATAGTCTCACTGTTTGTAGTGCACAGAAGACCACACTTGAAGCACTGACCAAAATCTCTGCTCCATATCGATTATTTCCATAAAATGTCATTATGAAGCTAATTGTGCTCCTGTACTTCAGATCAGATTGCCAGCATATGAAAGTCAATAAAATGTGGTATTTGTGGGCTTGAGGATAAATCCACTTCAACATAAATGATCTAACAGCCCCCTCACTTATTAACTAGACTGTATGGCGTTCACGATTCAAATTTCAGCTTGATTTGTGTGAACATTGCAAAACCTTCTGGCTGAGAAATGATCAATTTTACCCCCATAGCAAGGGCATGTGAGAGTCTCTTTAAGCCAAATGTGCACAGAGTAATGGTTATGGTGCAGCACAAGTAGTTAATGCTCACTTAACTGAGCATGATAAAAGTAGATAAAAGTGTCGATTACTAGAAGTATTATTTGAAAGGCAGCATGCAGGCGTAAGTGGATAAAAAGATAAAAGTTATGATCACGAAGAACCATTATCTATCTGATTAATGGTAAAAGTAATTCTCAAACTCATAGAAGAATTTTACAACATCCTTTGGTGTGTTAGTGTTGGTGTATGGGAAGCCAGCTGTGCAGTGTGCCGCTCTGATGAAGATATTGCACGGTAAACAGTTCCAGCCTCCTCCTGGAGCTCGAGATTGTTGCAGTAAAATGGCACAGAGAATGTGAGCTGTGCGCGCCGCCCCAGCTGAGAGCCACTGCTATCAGATGTAGGGCGCAAACCGCAGAGTGTGGGACCATGTGGGGCAGACCACCCATGAGTGTGCCTCCCCCATTTTCCCTGGCTGCAGCTGGAAGAGACACAATGCTGGAGCATGGGAACCAAGCGCCAGCCATCAGCCGTGGAGCTGGTCTTTAAACTTGGGATATTTTTGGTTTAGCAAATGAGGACAGTCTCACTTGACTTTCAGTGCACGCACAGGTTTTTTAGGCTTTCCTTCTCTCTAACGCTGCTCTGAGCCTTTATTTGTTTAAGAAACGTCCTCTGAGAGTTTCAGACATGTGCTGTTGAAACTGATGCAGCCTGGGAGTCTGATGGGAGATATTTGTCAGTCTTGAGACAAGGATCACTTGAGCTTAAATTCTTTCTCTTCAGCAAATCTTACTAAGTAGAGTTTTATTCAAGACATTTGACATTAAAGGTGAAAGCAAACAGGTGTAAAACATTAATCTGTGCTTCACATCTGAAATATTTGATGTGAAATTTGCTAGAACTGATTCAGCTTGATTGAGTAGCTGATTTCAAATAAAAGGAACATGAATCTTTAATATGTCATCCACCAGTCACATTCCCACTTGACAACCATAAACATTTGTCAGTGTGGCTCAAACTCCATCATCCTCTCTCCCCCTCTGTCACTTTCAACAGTGTTAAAAAAAAGACTATTGTTAAAAATGTTGAAACCCAAAGCCGAAGCATTCAACTGTGATGTTTAGGTTAAGTAACCCCCTGGGTTAATAAACTAAACAAAGGTAAACCATGCAAAATTGAAAGCCAGGCTAAGTAAACAAAGCAGAGTTTACAAGATACAAGGGGTTGGGGCTGCATGCGTGAAACTTTAATGTGAAACAGGTGATGAATGTGTTTTTACTCTAATAAAGAGGCTCCGAGGGAGAATCCTGGTGAAGAAAAGATTATTGAAAATCACATTACAAACCCATATGTGGGGATGTGTATTGCACTTGGTCGCAGCATATCAGTATGTTCTGATTGAGATTACAGCAATAGCCTGTAGATGTTATCGGTATCATCATATCATTTGATCAAACATCATGGCTTTGGTATAAGTCTGGGCTCAGTTTTGTGGATTACATTATGTTAGGTCACTAAATTGTTAGCTAAGTCTTAGTCGGTTATTTAAAGCGGGAAGTTAAACTGTCTAAACACAAATTCTGGCAACCACCTTCAGTAAAAGCCTCCTGGTTTTCACCCTGCTTGATTTATATCTTATCTGAGAGATTATCTGTGGAGTCTTCTGAGAGTTTGTCTTCACTTTAGGTGAGTTATTGCATTCAGGTTTTACCCTTTTCATTTTCAGTGAGGGGAACACACACTGATCGTGGAGCAACTCCAGAGAAAATATGAACCCCAAGAACAACAAAAGGGTTCTTTTTAACTTCTTCTAACCACATCTCCCAATAAAAGCTGAACAAACATACCCTGCCACTTGCGAGCGGCTGCTGTCCAGCGAGTTTCACAGAAAAAGGGCTCGCTTTCAAAAGGGGGGGCTTATGGGACTAATGAAAACTTCACCTTAACTGAAATAATAAAAAGCACACCACACAAACACTGGCGATTTGTTCCTCTCTGTAGTGTTTTCTCTGGGCCTCGGCTCGTCATTCTAGATGCTTTGAGCACATTTAAAGGTTTTCATTTTTAGCTTGTGTTTTGTGGCCTGTTGATTCTTTTAGGGGAATAATGTGATGTAGATTTAAAAGATGTCAAATGTGCTATGAACTGCAGTACACCGCATTGTTGTTGGATGTCTACAACAAGACCTGATGGCTGCAAGGGTGAACAGACTCAGATCCCGTGACCAAACCCGGGACATCTATCCCCCGAGCACCTCCTGGGGAAGACAAAACGGGTTTAACGGTGGTATGAAAAAGAGTGGCCTGTGAATGGTTACTGTTCAATTTGTATTTGGTTCCCTGCTGGTCGCAGAGCTGAGATCAGAGCCGAAAGTGAAAACACATGGCGAGGGTCAGCTGGATCAGAAGACCACCACACACACGGCAGAGAGAAGGAAAAAGGCAATGGGAACTTGTGTGAAGAAATGGATTGAATAAACAGAGTCTGCAATCGCCTGCACCCTATTATCCTATAATTTACACTGCATGGGAGCTTGGAAACGCAGGCTGTTAAAGGCGACCATTGCTTTCCACTAAAGAAAGTGGCATTCCACGCCTCATGCCAATCAAAAAGCCAGGCATTATAGTCCGAGACAAGTTTTGAATTCTTTCAGGCCTAATGTGTTTATTTTAAATATCCCAGGGAAATTATTACATCAGCGGCAAGCAATGTCTTCAGAAACGGCTGGACCTTTGAAGTTTCCAGCAGCAAAACATACATTTAATTACATAATAACTTTGAAAATTGTATTTGTACAATCAATAGTGAGGATTAAATGTGGAAGTATGAGATTGGAACTAAAAAAGATTGGCAAAACAAACTTCAGAAGGAGGAAAGGCCAAGTAAATAACTGGAGATGAAAAATTAGACCGTTGGTTTGGCGCAGAGCTCAGCATCAGCTTTCCCCCCTCAGTCCTGATGAATGTCAGCTCACTTCTTCCACCTCACTTTAATTACTGCTATGTGCACTCCGTCCACTCCAATCTAGTACAGAACTAGCGCCAGTGAGCTCAACAGTAGTGAAAACATTTCTCGAATCTCTTGAAAGATGTCCTATATATTTCCAGAAGGATCCTGCTGCCAATTATGTCTGTACATCAAAGCCTTTTCGCTCCAAATGTGAGTGAGGGTGCAGTCGTTCATCTGCCAGCCGAGGAGAGCATGTTATCACAGTGCAGGATGCTCCATAATGCAGCAAGCTGAATCATATGGATAGGACATAAGTTTTTGTAAAGAAAACAGCTGATCCACTTTGATTAACTGTCCTGGTTTAATTACATGGAGAGTTAGAAAGCCTTGCATTACTTAGCAAAACATTGTCACATTATGAGGTTCCTGCATGACCTGGATGAAAAGGAATGTTAGTGCTTTTAACTAAACATCCCTTAAACACCAAAAGGAGAAAAAAGTTTATTCTGTCTTTTGAATGCATTAAAATGTAAGGAAGATCACAGAATTTCTTTTTCATTTCTTTTTCAGATCTCCACTCATGTCCCCCTGTGGATCTGGGACTGAAGGCTAATTGGAGTCAGTTTTGTCCCATTTAAGAATGGAGCAGATTACTTCGGTCTCTCATCTGTTTGGTTTGATGGGCATTGGCGGAGGTTATCCAGCCTTTGAATCTCTCTGCTTATTTATCCAACAGCTGGGCAAATACCCACAGCCCTTCTGCATTAGGGCTCATTTTTAAACATTTAGAAAAGACAGGGCCCAGTGTTTATGCCTCCATCTTCCTTCACATCTGCACTTAATATTATTTTGCAGACTTTACGCAGAACAAGGGCTCGATCCTTTGTTATGACAGGAAGATATTTTGAACTTTTTGAGGATTAATACTGTTTGCTTTCCTGCTCACTCCCTTCAAAACAGCTCCAGGGATCCAATAGGTTAAAGCTGAAATCCGTAACTGAATTTGGCAAGCCTAGTGGATGGGATATTGTTTTCAGTTCATCTGCCACTTACATTACTCAGCTGGGATACATTGTCTCTTTTATCAATCCCTCATTTCCTCATTTTCTCTCCATCACAGTTTTATTTTCCAGTTCATGTTCAGTGGAAATATGTATTTTTCCTGGTATGAGCATATTTAGTCTCCATCCATATCTATAATGAAATTTACTTCCTATTTCTTTCGTAATCGGATCAATTTGCTATTGTAATCTATAATACTACAATACTTCATAATGGAACAGTAAAAAAATTCTATTTTGTTCAAAACAAGTAAATAAATATCATAAGAGCAACAAATCATTTATCCATCAGTGACCAAAAGATGTATCAATGAGTGCCAAATGAAAACTTAAAGCTGCTCTAATCAATATTTCTATATTAACAATGGGTCAAATGACTATGTTTAATGTGAAAGCGGTCGCTCAAAGTGACGAACCAGCAGCTCTACAGAGTGTTTTAATGTCTCTGAACTCATAGTTTTGGTTTTAGGGCCCGCAACTTTACTGTTTTGGTTCCGTCTTACTATTCTCATCAGTGTAGTTTCCAGCGACAGCGGGCATAATGTTTTCAGTGAAAAAGCTCTAAAAACCCACTGCACACTACCTGGCCAGCACTAAATGTCAGACTGTCAAAGTTAGCTACTATTTAGCAGCTTAAGAGAGAGATATCTCCCTCAGGAGTTGATGGGCAGCAAAACAAAGGAGAGGGCATGTTAGACTTACATGACTCCATGTAAATGCTAATGTTGCTCCTTGATGTGTAAATAAGCCACTGCCACTGTTTACAGCTTGTTGCCCCCAAGTGGACAGAAAAAAAAATAATGCAGGTAAAGTCTTCAGTTTCTTCTAACTCTTGCTGTTCAATAAATATAAATTAAATGAAATATTAACAAGGAAATCATCCCAACTTTTTATTTTACTTTCTTGCATAAAGTATTAGCATTATTACATTCATGCACATACAATGAACACATCCAAGCACATAATACTGCATATTATCCACTTATTTTCACACTTTCCCTCATCAAAAGGCCACATTTCCAAAAGGGAAGTGGTGTCTTCATCTAGATTCAGAGCCAGGTCAACTAAACCAACCATTTTATTACTTGATCATGAGGCGCTGCAGTGATGGTTTGGGGTAAATTCCCCATCTCAAGTTCAGTTTGCAGTTTACAGTGCATTAGATATACTGTGGAATTTTAGACAGTGTTTGAGGTTTCCATTGCATTTTCGTTTGTTACGGTAACCTCAGGCACTGGTTGCTCTGAGGTAGTTTTTTCTTACATTATGAATGACATGTCCACCAGATAGTGGGCTTCTATCTTAGCAAGGCACCAGGCAGAAACACCAACAGAGCCCAAAATGATTGGCAACAGACAAAATTGCCTTTGGTGGCACATATACAAGTCTTGATGTAACTGTTGTTCCAGATTCAAAGATGCCTGGCTTTTCTGGGTCAGTTTTCTTGATGGAGTGTTTCAATACATGGCCGCATAGATTTAAATCCCATATTGGTCTGTGGCAGCGGTGGACTTGACTCTTTCAACAGGAACCAATCAAACAGATTCTTGAGGACATATTCTGTTTGATATGATTGACTCAAAACATTGTTTAACTGGAAAATTTAACCAAACAATTATCAGTTTTTACTGAACTTTTATTCTTTGGTTTAATGAGCAGGGCTGGCTCCTATTTTGAGGTCAGACACGCTTAACACAAACATTTTGAATTATTCTGTGGGGAAGAACAGTGAAGCCAGTTCTTGGCTGGAAGAATCATGGAACCTGCAACTGCAACTCTCCTCAATATAAGTCTTTTTACAGTTAGAATGAGACTGATTTAAGTTTGGTGTTTTGGCAATTCCAGAGACTAGAGCAATGCAATACACAATACAAATGTCTTTAATTTGAACAGAAAGTAACACACATGGAACAAACACAGAAAAAAAAAAAAACAAGACATTACTTAATTGTCAATATACTGTAAGGATAAGGCTGAGGATATTCTCTATTTTTCTTATTGTCAACAAAACCAACAATGCATAAGTCCATCTTTCAGTGCTTTCCGACTTCCCTACCCTGTCTGTGTCACTCAGCCCCAAGCCCATTGGCTCCTACT
Organism: Siniperca chuatsi; assembly: GCF_020085105.1. NCBI lineage: Eukaryota > Metazoa > Chordata > Actinopteri > Centrarchiformes > Sinipercidae > Siniperca > Siniperca chuatsi. Next base: position 6,065,573 of record NC_058059.1, read on the forward strand.
GAAGACGTAAATCTTTAAAAATAGGTCATGAATTTATACCTTCATTTTCATAAAAGGCTTATTCATTTTCTAAAATAGCTGTGCACTATAATTTTTAGCAAATGTTACTCAAACAGGAGTAAGTAGTGCACTTGTTGGGGATTATTTTCAGATGAGGATTTGGTGCGCTAGTGAGAATTTACAACAACAGGTCGGTGTGTGTGGGATTGACTCAAAATAAACTACAATGCCCATGTTCATCATAATGAAGGAACATGTCACCCAGTGAGACGGTGTGACTCATTGCTGTGTTTTTAAACGTTTTTGGATAACGATGGAGCTCGATGACACAGAGGCTAAACAGACAATACTTGTTATTAATTCTTTGTTGGTTTTGAACATGAAACTCTTTAACTCCTCCCTCTAAGTGTTAGTCTATATGACCCTAAATCATTAAACTGGACATTGATCATTAACATCTCTGCAATACTTGACATAATTGTGCAATATTCTGTGTTATTAATGCTGTGCAATATCCTCCATCTCATTATAATCTTAATAAGCGTAACTTGACAGTTCAAGCACTATTACTTTATACCGTATTATTATTATCAACCGGTAAACCCACTTTGTACTTCACACTTATTTTAATTTTATACTTGTACCCACTCGGTACTTAATTTATTTTCTGACCTGTATTATAGTGTATTATAACTTTTTGCTTAGTACTTCTATTCCTGTGTGCACTGACGTGATAGTGAGCTGCTGTAACAAAAGAGTTTCCCCTCGGGGATCAATAAAGTATTTCTGATTCTGATTCTGATTACATGGGATTTGTTGACTCTAAGAAATATATAGAACATCACCAAACTTATCCTTTAACTAAATGATCTCATTCAGATAATTTCAGTCTTTTAGTCTTGTGTAAATAAATACATGTTTACATTTCAAATTCATGGTGATAGAAATGTGCTGTTCATTTCACTGTTGACAGATGTCAGTGTTATAAATGACGTAAAGACAGTTTATGTTGTGAGTGTGTGTGTATGTGTGTGTGTGGGTGTGTAATCACTTGATTCTAATCACACAAAAAAGACAAAAATGTTGTCCGCTGCCGTCTACAGTCAGTTTATCTACTTGAATACTTGAATGATGGTGTCTCATATTGGCCACTGCATATGTATGTGTGTGGTTTTATATGTGTGTTTATGTGTGTGTTTGTGCAAGAGCAGACACAGAAAGAGCAGGACAGACACACAGTGAGGGAAGTGTACTGTAAACTTGCCACAAGTGATTTAGAAAGTCGTATTTTTCTTGCCGTTGACCAGCAACATGTGGTGTTCATAGACAGCACATGAGGCAGGACATAATGGATGCTTTTAGGATAGCTTTGTCGAGAGTGGTTCTTTCTATCCTTTTAAAAGTTAAAAACACACACATGCACAAAACATTTCCTTAACCATAATTCAGACGGACCACCAGCTAAGTCAAATGAGAGTGCAGGCTATGCTCGGTATTCAACATGCACCAATCTTCCACTCACATTATGAATTATAGCATCTGTCAAAAAGTGAAGGAGAGGAGTAGAGAAAGCTTCTCCACCCATCATAATGAGCATCATCCTCCACTTTTTCTAACCATAATTGGATGGGACTGTCAGATGAGCATGTGCAGAAAAAGAGAGATCGATCATATTTAACATTTTGCTGGTGAACTATTTGTGGTGAAGAAAGGGCAAAAATGATTAATTTCCTTTTCTAACAACAAAATACTCTTAACATTTGATGTTGGTTTGTTGACATGTAGTAGGACTGAGAAGTTTTGATTCATTTGCTGTTTGCTCCCACTGATCCAACTGACAGCATCCTGTTCCTGGCTTTGAATGTGGCATGCTGTGCTTCCATACACTGCTGCGAAGCTGCAATTGATTACTTTTGATCGTGTTTTATACTATCAACTTGTTGCACTTGATTACATTTGATGAATTTTTATTTGTACCAACTTGTGAGGCAAACACCAGGCAGCTGACAAACATTACTGCTGGTTAACTTTGTACTCCACAACATTCATTTCCTATTTGTTTTCATATTTCTAGTCATGACATTGAACCATTAAGCATCATAAAATATACATCTAAAAGCAATTCCAACTTCATTACTCAGTTGTGTAGTAAGTGCATACAGGCCAGTGTCTGTTTTGCTTGTGTGTGTGTGTGTGTCTGTGTGTGTATGTTTGAAGAAGAGTACACTCATGACCAGACAGTCCAGATAGTCAGAATGGCTTGACCCAACAGCGGCCTAAATCTCTTGTACATCTTGTTGCCGGATGCATGCCAGAACTGGGATGACACTTCAGAACTGACCCAGGACAACTTGGTAGAATGAACCAGATTTACAGTAGGTTTGGTTAGTTGCTAGTCAAGGTGGGCAGTATGGTTGACATCAGTATCACAACATTAACAATATTTCCCAATATATTTATACAGATGGATGATATATGAAAGGAACAAGACTGAGACAGCCATGCCAGCAGCTCTGTGAGGCTGTACTTACAGGTACTTATAGGCATATTTAGCACAACAGCCTCACAGCTGTTTTATACCTGCTTACAGGTATAAATCTGTATAATACCTGCATTATACCTGCTTAACATATAATGTTAAGCAGGTATAATGTTTACCATATACCTGCATGTTAGCATGCTAACATTTGCTGATGAGGGCTGATGGGAATGGCATTAGTTTTGCAGGCATTTGGTCATAAATCAAAGTAAAAATTTGACCTGATAATGGTGCTAAATGAAAAGTCAGAGGACCACCAAAGTTATTACAATTCATCCTGAGGAGGAGCATGTATGTCATGGTAATCCATTCAGTAGTTGTTGAGACATTTCACTCAAAACCATAAATGTCTGTCTCATGGCCACTAGAGGAAAAGTCAGGGGATCACCAAAATCATCAGGCTTTGTCCTCTGGGGAATGTCTGTACAAAATTTCATGGCAGTCCATCACATAGATGTTGAGTTATTTCAGTCAGGACCAAAGTGGTGGACTGACTGACTGACTGACTGACTGACAGTCCGACACTGCCATCCCTCGAGCCATGCAACGAGAATGGCTAAAAAACAGACTAAATGAGAGGAGAAACATTATGCAGATACAGATTCCTCCATATACTGTAGGGCCCAAGGCCACTGAATGATTTGATGATTATAAAAAAGATGTGAATCATATGATGTGGCCTTCGCAGTCAGCAGATCTTATCAGCTGAACCCCTATGAGAGATTTTGGAGGAACATGTTAGAAAGCGTTCTCCACAACCATCAAAACACCAAATGAGGGATCATCATTTGGAAGAACAGTGTTCATCCCTCTAGTAGAGCTCATGAGACAAAAAAAAAAAACATTTTATCAGTTATTAATTACAATTTGCTTGGAATTATTACATTTTCATTGATTTCACTGAAATTCAATGATAATATTGAATGGTTTCCCAGTCCTCACAGCTAGTCAACATGTCAACACATGAATGAAACATATTGTGCAGTCATTCTCATACAACACCTCTTTGGTGTCAACTGATGGCTCCTGAGTTGTTCCATTCACTCAAATAACCCACCATCCTTCCATCTGAGCCCCTAAAAAGCACAAGAGCAATTTATTAAGCACACACATTGTAGCTAACCCAGGTGAAAAACTACCTGTTATTGATAAATCGGCCTATAGCTCATACACTATATGAAGCATGGGAAAACTGTTGGGCTGTTGGTGGCGTCTCTGGGGTAGCCACCTCCCTGCCAAATTTGCTGCCGTGCATATTATTAATATCATGCAGGTTTCATGCTGCTACAAGCTCTTGCCATGCACATGCTATATGTAATGGGAAAAACCACAACTTAAGACCACTAACAGTGGGGTATAATTTTTCTAAATTGTTCTAAAAGCCACATAATGTTAAATGCTTGTATAAATCCAACCCGAACCAGACTCTGGGAGTGTTTTAGCACAGCCCTGGGCCTAATTATTATCTATCATCCAGTGAGTGGGAAACCCCTGTGCCACCACCCGCATAGAATACAGCAAGAGTCATTTGCACAGAAACAGGTTGTCTCGTCCTAATGAGAGGTGGGTGGATGGAGGGTGACAGACTTGCTTGGCCCATGTGTACGCGGCCCAGTGCACCCAAACTAAAGAGGGGACGGTGGTCCCCGCCATCAGCAGACATTAGGCTCCAGTGGGGAGAATAAGCTGGCTGTGTCAGGTGTCAGTGGACACTCCGCGACTGTGGAGGTCAGTACATAGACAATCAGCACTGGTTAGATCCCTACTTATGAGAGGACAAGGCCTCCATGGTCAGTGAATCAGCCCAAGTAGCTGCCGTAATCCAATTAGAGATGATTTTGTTTGCATTTGTGTGTGTATGTGTGCATCTGTCTCTTTATTTTTGTAAGCTGTAAATCACTTGTAGACCAAAGGCTGTTCTTTGCTTTCATTTTAAAATAATCAAAGGGGTATAAACTGTTCTCATTGTTTCAGCTTGTGCTACAAGATGCAATAGAAGCACATTTTAGTTGAACAGGAAAATAACAAAAGCACTTGTATATACCAACCTACTTGAAGTTTGTGGGGTGCGAGGCACATTTATTTCTCAAAACGTCTCTCTGTCAACAATGAGTCGGTCACACAGTAAGCAAAAAGGCCTGCCAGATTTCCTTGTATGTTCCTCTCATCAGATAACCACCTCAGTCCCCTGAATGTTCATGAATGAAGGCCCAGATGTGCGCCATATGCAGATTTGTAGCCATGGAGGGTGGGAAACATGTTGAAGTGAATGACTGGTGAGGGAAATTCACATACATGGAAACACATCTCTTCTGGCGTGGTAATTCTTGAAATGGCTAATTAGGCTACAGCAGCTGGCAAAGGAGAAACCTGGCAGCAGGGGTGGCCATACATAGCCGAGCAGTTCAGTCAGTTTTTGGGATTGCCTTGGTTTCAGTTTCTGTGGGTTCCACAAGCTTGCCTAGAGAAAAATCACTTGTTGGTGTTTGAGGTGCAAGAGATCAACATCTGAAGGATGCTAAAATAAGAGCCTGTTCTTTTTCCTGGAAATAAACAGTCCTAACTCAATTTAGATTCTATTGGTTCATTTTTATAGTTTTATTTTTGTGCCTAATATTAACCAATCAAACATATTTATGTTACATATAAATTTACTATACAGCCTCGTTACCTGTTTAGTAGACTTCAAATTTTGTCAAGCTGGGGTAATGGTTCCCAGCCTGAGGGAAGCCCTGAGGGGTCACAGAAGGGGTTGTGAGATGGTTAACAGGATAGGAAAGAAAAAGAAAGGGTAAAAAACATTTCTCCTAAATTATTAATTTTTTCAGACTATTGTTTCTTTAATCACTGTGTGTCACTTTTCCCCCCCCCCTCCTCATATCTTTACTTCTGGGTAGGTTTATCTCTTCTCCATCAAATTCAACAGTCTGAGAAAGGAAAATCACTCTTTGGTAGAACTGCTAGCAGTTCGCTAGCAGTCGCGTAGGCACAGGTGTGCCAGGGTGTGCCGGTGCCACTCAGAATGACAGCTGTCACACCCAGATGTCATAGTAAAAATGTTTGCTTAATAGCCAGGATTTTATTGTGCCCAAACGGCAAACATTGCACGCAGGACTTCTCAGAGCGCTTCGAAATCAGTGGTTATTCTCTCTCTCTCTCTCTCTTTAGAAGACATTTGTTCCTGAAATGCAGGGTAGGTTATGTGCCTCATGCAGCGCAGTTTATTTTGAGCATACCTAACAAAATGATGTTTTAGCTACCTCACTTTGTGCTTCAGCTGCTGCCACATCCAATCCAAAGTTTTCGTTCTGGCTACGCTACTGCTTACAAGTTATGGACATCTGCAACTCGGGGCACAACCAAATGGACATAGCGTTGTTTTAAAGGACCAGTATGTAACATTTAGGAGGATTCATTAGTGCATAACCAGCTGAAAATACTGTTGTGTTGTCTTTGCCCTTAATATCTACAGAAGGAGTGGGTGCCCTTCCACAGAGGTCGCCATGTTGCACCACCATGTTTCTACAGTAGCCCAGAATGGAAAAACCAAACACTGGCTCTAGGTAGGGCCTTTTGAGTGTTTTGTGAGTTTCGCGACCACCGTAGTTTCTCCTACATGTTTGGAAGGGAATGGTGAGGCAAGCGGTATTCAAATGGTTGCAAACTGCAATTTCACCACTAGGCCACTCTAAATCATACATGCTGCTCCTTTAAGGTGTCACATGCCAAAATGCTTGCAAAGTAGTAAATAGGGGGATATTTGATTAAAAATATAACCACAAACCGATCAGATCCTGGCTGATCTTCGATCGACTCGATATTCTACTCAGACTTAGTGCCAGCTTTAGCCCCATATAAGATATTCATACAAGTCCTCCAAACTAAACAACAAAATGTATAATGTTTCATTGCCTTTCAAAATGACCTTCATTAGCATTTACCCCTATCAGCAGGACAACATTGTTTTCAGTGGCTTCCAAAACTGTTTCTGATCTGCATCCATTATGGTTATAGTTAGATAAGGTTGAGACACACAAACCACTGGGTTATGGTTAGGGAAAGATCGTGGTCATGGTTAAAAGAAGCCAGCATTGACTATTGGTAGGAAACAAGATGAAAACAGTGGTATCCTGTGTCAAAGTCACGCACTTTTTTGACTCATTTTTGACTCAAATATTTTCTTCTGTGGACAGCCTCAGATGTTTTCCAGCTGCAAGAAAATATTCATTCATTCACCACACTTTGCAGTATATTTGCAGCAGAGTGACACTGCTTGATCAGGCCAAACTCCAGATTCAAGATTGGCATTCAAGGCATTTTTGTTTTTTAAAAGTGCCTCAGCCCAGCCTTGCACCTCCTTATCCTGTTCAAGACAACAAAGCCACACAACACAGCAGAGCCCATTTTCTGTAGAACTCCCTATTGTAATTTGAAGCATAATTGAGAGACCCCCATACAACCCTATAGCTTCCCTCCACGCCCATTGTCAAATGCAGCGAGACAATTAAGACCACATTAGATCTTTTCAAGTACTTGTGATTTCATAAGAGAGGGCTTTTTTTCTTCTTTCCCCCCTTTTTATAAATGAAATGGGGGAAACCCGCAGTTCCTCAAGAGCCACTTGGAAAAGATGGGAAACAGATATTAACCCTGCGAGTGATGGTTCTCCAAGAAGCCTTCTCACTCAAAGCCCCCAATGCCGACCAGCACCTCCGCTGTGGGACCACACACACACAGACACCTGCACCCTCTGAGATGTACACACACACACTCACAAACACACACACACATACTCAAATCTAGAACCCTATATTCAAACAGAATAACACGCGCTCCTTATGCAGGTGTCTATTTAAAGAAGAAACTGCAATAGATCTTGACTGATTTCCTGTCTTATATTACTCAAGATGTAAGCTACAACTACAGTTACATTCATTGACGAAAAATGGTCATGTTTTTGTTAAAATAATTGAACATACTCTGTACATTTCATGTATTTGATTAATTTTCCTTGGCTCCTCATGAGCTTTAACTTAACCCCATGTTGAGTAACCTGGGCCTCTCCATTTGGCCCCATTCCACCATGTGAAATGTAAATGATGTATTGTCCTAATTAGATGAAAAAATATGAGTAATCCTCCCAGCATGCACCACTTCTGAGGGGGTTTATTATTCTAGCCGAAGGTGCTACTCTGTTTTATTTACTTTGATCCTGCATATTTCTGACTCTTTGGTAATCAGAGGTAGAAAGTCATTATGTTGTTATCACAACTGCAGCCATGGCGGCCAAAGCTTGACACAAGACATTAACCCGTCTGTAATGGAGAGGCCTTCGCTTGCTCAGTGGCCTGGCCCACACGGCCTGCTGCCTCGGAGGAACATACATCAGAGGGCAAGGACTTCATTACGACCCGCCCCTGAAATGAGACCAGCATCAGCAGAGGTGTGGAGAGCGCCGCTGCTAGGGACCCGAGGGTAAAGGGGGAGCAAGCTGGCTGGCCTTTGAGGACTGAGCTCCAAAAATCAAAAGAGAATGAGTGATGGGTGTGATTTGAACCCACTCCTCCTCCCTCAGCCTTCGCAGTAATCACCACTTTAAATCAGTGTGTTTAAAAGAAATATGCCCAGGGATTTCTGAGCTACAGATTTCATTAGGAACCCTCTTAAATTAATGGAAAGTCGCTCAGCTTTGTTTGTTTTGCTCGGTGCATTCTGACACTTCCCTTTCCTTCCCGTCCTCCCCCCTTTTAAGAGTGGCATTGCGTGAGTGGCAGCCATTTCACCTTGACCTGCTTGATTGACCCTGGCAATGGCAGCGTAAAAATTCCTCATCAGTGTGAAACGTTGCCATGGTTTCGGCTGAGCCGAAACAGGGACTGGGGTTTTTTACACCCCTCCCCTCCGCACCGTTCCTCTCTTCCGTGGCTCCATGCCACAGCCATGTGGGGCTGCATCATGTCTGCTGGCCTTCTCACATGATCCCAGCACTATTGCGTGCAGAGGCTTCACTGAGAGCATAGCATTTTCACCCCCACTACCTTACGCATGAGTAGGCTTGGGAGGGGTTGAGTGATAGAGGGACGGGAGAAGAGCAGAGGGGGGAGGAGGGGTGATGATATAGATTGATGGCGGAGGATGAAACACAAAAACAAAGGTCATGTAACTTGGTGAATATTAGAAAAACAACCGAATGATTGAGAGAAAAGATTGGAGGTTAAGATGAGTGAAGGAGACGGGGATAATAAATGAGATAAGAGGGAGAGAGGAAGGGAATCTCCTGATGCATTATTCAGTTCATACACAGACAGCCGGTAGAGCACTCTCTGAGGTATTAAGATGAGACACACACGCGCACACACACACACACACACACACACACACACACACACACACACTTCCACGCAGACAGAATGAGAGAATAGTCTGGGCACTCTAACCACAGACAAAACACTGAAAGCGTACACACATGCTCTGTCTCACACAAAGGTACACTCATCCACCCACCCACACAAACACAAAGTGAAACACAGTTATTTACTCATTTGATTGAATGGAAAGCATGAACCAGCAGCAAATGTACGCGCTTATCATGATTTCCTGATTTTATGTTTCCAATTTTGCATTCTCCTGCAAACAGACACATCCAGAATTCACTAACCTGCTGTAAAGGCAACAACTAATTATCCTAATATACTATAATATACAAATATATTATATAATATATATAATAATATTTATATAATATATAAAGTATACGTCTGCCATAGAGATCTATCTTTTGATCACAGTATGTGATTTGATAGAATAGATGGGATGATTAGACATTACACCAGAGTCTTAAACCTTGGCGTGGGGACCCTAAAGTGGGATCACTTGATAAGAATATGAGGTCGCAGGAGATTTCTGAGACTGATCAATTGATAAAACATTAATATATTTTTGATTTAAATATGAATCAGTTTGAAATACATCATAATTTCTATATTGTCCATCTGCTTCAGAACTAAATCTATCAACACACCGACAGACTCCTTATCTTTATTTGTCGATTGTCTTGTATTATCTGAATGTATCTTTCAGTTGTAATAACTGTTGCTATGCCTGTCAAGCTTTCCATTCTCATGTGGCACTAAATGTCCTACTGAGGCTACATGTACCAGATAAAAAGTCAGCATCCTCACCAGTTGATGATCCATAGAAGACATGGAAATATGGGCCAGCATTGTTCTTTCTTCTTATTGCAAGATAGAACTAGGTCACCCTAGTATTATAAAGCAGTAGGATAAAGAAAATGTAAGATCAGACTGTTATTTTGCAATGAAAAACATACAGGTTAGATTTATACTTTATTGCTTGTATTTTTATTTGTACAAGAGAAAAAGCTTTGAGCATGAGGACTAACAATGACAAATTTAACACTATTTCGGGAAATGGTAACATATTGGGGTTGCTTGAGTCTAAATTTCCCCAAATCCAGTAAAGAGCAGGACATAGCCGCTAATAATGCGCTCTTTGGCTTTGGAAATAACACTACGCTTGCGTTACAACTGCAGGTAGTGAGCCAGTTAGCCGGACATGCAACAACATACAACATTTGCAGCTTACGCTAGAGCAGAACACACTGTTCTAATTCATTTCTTACAATTTTGCTCTAATGTTTTTGATTTTAGAAAGCAGTAGACGAATAAACAATATCATGTATTAAAATGAAAGTGAGCCTGCGTGATAAATTTAAGTAGCAGTTACCAAACATGACCTCTAAGTCTAATATAATGAACTCTGTACAGCATTTCACTGTCTAGGTGTGACAATTACTTGTTACAGTAATCTAAAAAAATGACCATTTATGTGTAAAGCGGGGACATTTTTTTGCTCTTGTGGTCACAGTGACCTCTCAAAACATCTCAAAAAATCTAAATAGTCGTTTTTTCTCAAGCTCACTAATGTTCATTACCACATGGCCTTTGTGTGTTAGAGAAAGAGAACGGGTGTTACTGAAACCCTTATGTTGCTTTAATTGTCAGAGTAAATGAAACCCCATGATAGATGAGTAATTTGGCAGGAAGTTAGAGTGTGTGGTTTCTTACATGTCTGACCTTCTCTTTTTTTCTTCTTAAGTGTTTTTTCCACTATTTGTACCACTTTCACCCCTTTAGAATAACATTATTATCACAAGCATGAAGAGCACCACAATTATTCACAGCCCGCTCTTTCTCAAGTTAGGAAATCGCCTTGAAAATTGGGCAGGCCTGCAGAGTGTTTGCCACTTAAGTCGCCAGTCCTGTGCTTTTCAGACGTGTGTGTGTGTGTGTGTGTGTGTGTGTGTGTGTGTGTGTAGACAGGGAAACTCCACACCATGCATGCTGTCAGATCTAAGACCGTAACATAAACCAATTTTCAACAGTGTTTCTCCTTTAATCGTGTTAAGTAACAATAACAACAACAACAAAAAGCAAAGGTATTTATAATTTCAGGACCAAATGAGGTAAAATCCAGCTGCATACATTTATTAATTTAAATTACTGTATACCACTTTGCAACACATTTAAAGGTGGATGAGGTATAGAATTACTAAAATCCTATTGAGATTTTACTGCACTGGCAATCACTCAAATTGGTTGGTTACAGCTTTATGATTGATTTTAAGGTGATCCCGCTAAAAGCTCAGTCAGACCTGGTTTCCAGCTCCTCCTCAGATCTTTTAACCCATGAAGAGCTGGACTGCATAATTGCAGCCTCAGGCAAAAGGGTCCTTCTGGCCTCCCTGACGTCCAGATAAATAAAAGGTCCTGCCTGAGAGTCATAGGGCAGCAATGCTTATCTTATCAAATCATTCTTTAACCGACAAACTTTTATATGAACTGTATCAATGTCTATTTGATTCCCTTTTGGACTCTGATTTCTTGTTTGTCATGCTGTGTATTATACAGAAGCACATGCTGACAAGAACATTAGCAGTATTATCAGTAGTATTGCTACTTTAATTAAATCTTATTTTCTCTGCTCTACTTTGATGTATTCTAGTCTACACCACTCAACTTTACTGAACTCTGTATTATAGTGTATTATATTTTGATTTGCTTAGTACTTCTATTCCTTCTATTCTCAAGTGTGCACTGATGTGATAGTGAGCAGCTGTAACGAAAGAGTTTCCCCTCGGGGATCAATAAAGTATTTCTGATTCTGATTCTGATACACTCTGCTGTTCCTTCCTACTCTATTCTACTCTTGCTGGTATACATTTTTGGAATGATGCCACTTTTCAACGCATTTAGAGGTGAATGAGGTATCGAATTACTAAAATCCTATTTGGATTTTATTGCACTCCACTATACTCTACTCTAGTGTACTCTAATGTAGTTGACTAATACCGTAGTCATCTTAGATTCTCACCCAGTAACTCCCCTTTTTGAGGATAGGTCCCCTGGGAGAAGCTATGGACAACTTTGTTTGAAATCTGAGCAGTTCAAAAGAGGTATATTCCCTGAGGCTATTTAAGCATTGACTGGTAAACATATGACACTTTAAGGTAATTTTTTTTTTTTTTAGATCGTTGTCTTTTTTTGTAATTGTTACTGGTATTTTGTGTATTTTAATGTGTTTATTTGCTGTGTTGAATGACGCTTTAGTGTAAGTTCAATCAGGAAAATCTTTTCTCTCACGTTTAGCCTTTGTTCTTATATGGGGTGAATTTCTGCTATTTCTTCCTGCTCTAATCTTCTCCATTATTTCTACTTTCCCACACTGTCAAAGTCCCTACATTCACAATTTCAACATCACAATATCTGGGCAATGATCTTTCTGCCCGCGTTCCTCGAGTCAATCAGTCCTTTGATACTATTCTTTAAATATCATTGCGATCCTGTCTTTCAGACATACTGTTGCGCAACCCATGCATCACCACATTACCTTCAGGATTTCCAGGGAGATTCAACTCAGAGTTTCCATCAACCACCTACTGGCTTTACTCCACCACCACCAGTGCCACTCCGGGGGGGTCCTATCCTATCTCCTATCTTCATATTGGTCTATTTTTATTTTATATACTTATAATTTATCTATTTTATTTAAAGTTTCTCTATTTTTCTGTACTTATATCTGTCTTTGTGCTGCTGTAACATCCGAATTTCCCCACTGGAGGATCAATAAAGGATTATCTTATTTTATTTTAATGAAGGCGCACCTTACACATTGATGGAATCTAATGCCAAAATCTTTTTGTGTTGCATGTCTCAATTAATATTGTTACACACTTCCAGTTGATCTCTCCTTATTGAAATGTTCTGTCCATCCTGTTGCACTATTAACTCATGAAAGCAAGTTCCTAACAACTTCTGTTTTTTTCTACTTCTGAACTCTAACTTACCCTATTGTGCATTACTCTCTTTCTCTACTCTACGCTGTTCTTCTCTACTCTAAATAAATCAAACAAAACTGTGATGAGTTCAAGCTGGATTTTGAAGAACAGACCAGTATAATCTCCTTCACACATATTTTAAATTCAATGTTTCTGCAGTGAAGTCACATAACATATACTGACAAATCAAAAAAAGCTGTAAGAAAAACTTCATAGAAAAACTCAACACATGACAATGGAACAACTGACATTACATGACATTGATCTAAAATATAGCTACGACCATCCTTACCATTGTGCTTTTTTGTATAAATACCGACAATATAGGATGGGAGAAATTATTTAAATTATTATTTAAATAAGGTGCACTTGACTGATGAAGCTGTGTTTTAAGCTGTGTTTAAGTGTTTTAGTCTAAAAACAATAAATCATGATCAATCACTCTTGCTGTCTCTGCCCTCTTTGGCTATATTTCATAACCTAATGCATTTATACAAAACCACACCACTCACACATGCAATAAACACATTCAAGATGTGGTCACTTGGAAAGTTTATTTTGGACTTTCCACAACAAAAAGCACCTTTTACCCACCTAACATGTCCACAGTCTCTGGTAATAGCAGGTCGGCCTCTCATTGTTTACAGGAGGGAGTAAAGTTGTGTCCCTAAACTTCTGGCACAGCATCACTTTACTTCAAAGCAGAAATCGCCTTACAATAGGGAAATGATGTCATACTACACAGAGAAGCGGGTCAACTCAAAAGAAGGGACCACTCTGAACAAATTATTTGTTGACAAACCATAAAACAGGAAAAAAAAAAAAACGCAGAAATGTGTTACCCCCCAAAAAACAATGAAGCACACAGCTAATGAGTCACAGTGCTCTGTGAGCATACAGAACCCAGATGACTCCGTTTCTCTTCCATGTTCTTTTTCATGCTCTTTTGCTTTTTTTGTTTTTGCTTTTGTGTTTACTTCTCAACGGCATCTGGTACACCAAAGTTTAATCAAAAGTTTTTATTCAGGGTACAGATACTTAGACCAACATTATCCTGTAGAAATATATTTTTCTTTTTAAGAATGCTGAACCTAATATAATTTTAGGAAATCAAAATTTGTAATTATATTCCAAACACTCATAAAAGTACAATAAAGGATGTTGTACATCATCCAAACACGTATTCAATATTCTGTGTGACACTGTTGCAGAAAGGAAATGTTTAAAAAAAAATTGTACTTGACATCAGGAGTTACTACTACAGATTTATGGAGCTTATGCAAGCGGTTGACTAAGAAACGCTTATTAACAAGACAAGGTCTACAGCCATGCTAGCGGCTCTGTGAGGCCGTACTTAGGCACAGCAGTGCTTTGAGCTAAATGCTAACATCAACATGCTAACATGCTCACAGTGACTATGCTAACATGTGGATATTTAGCAGGTAATATCATGTTCCTCCTAGTTTAACATGCAAAGCATGTGCAAAGATTAGCAGTGAACACAAAATACATCTGAGGCTGGTGGGAATGTTTTTTAAGGCACTGGGTCATGAATCTAAGTGTTGGACAAACAGAATTTTTCAGATTTTCTTGGTCCCCAGAGGGTGAATCCTACTAACTGTGGTGATCCCCTGACTTTTCCTCTAGCACCCCATAAAGGTCCACACTAATGGTTTTGAGTGAAATTTCTAAACTATTGGATGGATTGCCATAAAATTTGGTTCACACTTTGCAAAAAACTCTGAATATTGCTTACTGCTTCAGATTTATGGAGCTTATATCAAAGATAGACAGTAAGAAGTGCTTATAAAGAATATTAACTGTCTCACAAGTTCCCTGAAAATATCACAGCATGCACATTTCAACAAAAAGACCAGCTAAGGTGTATGTTTGTTTTTTTATGGCTGAAATGTGTTTTTGTTGCTATCAACTGCTGGTTAAGAGCCTGGTCGCTTGTTTAAACACAAAAACCTGAATGGACAGTTCTTTGGCTGAGTCTGATTAATGTTTAAATTCACAAAGTCAGCACTTTAAAGTGCACTGCAAACATTTAGCCTCTTTATGAAGGAAAGCACATTGTTTTCCCTTTGTTATTAGCGGAGTTCAGTGTTCTCGCTAACTTTTTGTGCATCAAAGAGATGAAACGTTTCTCATCTTTGAACTGCGACCAGAGACAATTATGTGAAGCAATGAAATCATTAATGTGGCAAATGGACGTTCTCCTGCTGTGTCAATGATTTTAGTGTAATTCTGTGACACACACAGACCCACACACACACACACACATTTAATTTTGTATAAGGAATTGAGGCTTTTCATAAAAAAGAGACAGATGAACAGCTTTGGACACTGATGGACACATACACACACACACTCTCTCTCTCTCTCTCTCTCTCTCTCTCTCTTTCGATCTCTCACACACACTTAAACACACATTGTTCCTTTGGGATCTGAGCTTATTCATGAGTCTTATTATGCCAAGGTTTTCAGGTTTTTCCTTTTGATGTGTCATTGTGTTTCTCGAGCCTTTTAGGTGGTTTTCTTCTTTTCTGAGTAATGTTTCATGAACCCCCCAAACAGACACACACACACACACCACCTCCCCCTGTCCTCTCCACCAAACACCCACTTCACCTCCAGTATCCCTTTTGGCACTAATGATGCCATGTTGTGCATTTGTCCAATTTTCTGAAACATTCTTCTGCCTCTGGACTCGAGGAGTTGCTCCAGCAGGTTCTGTACGTTACTCGGAGCTGACTGATTCCAGATTTCTGGAGACGAATCACAATAGGTTGTGCGTGAGAAGAGCCAGCCGTTTGTTAATTTGTTTCGAGGTTTGTTTGTCTTATTCATCCATGTGTGCTTGTGTGTGAGGCAGCAGCAGAATCCGAACAGTATGTGTATATCGTATAAATCCCCTTGTTAATATTAGAGGATAAACACATTTTTTTGATTTTCTATTGTGTTATACATCCAGTTTAACCTATACATTGATTTTACATTAACTTACTCCCTCGTGGGTCCTGTAAAAAGCTATTAATCTGAAAGGACTATGACTATGACTGATCACATATGTTTATCAAATATTTTTGCTTCAAATTTTAATTTATTTATGATTTTTACACAATTTCAAGACAATTTTGCAATATGCATTTAAGTCTCTTTTCAGACTTATTGAACTCAATTACCCTCCTCCCACCACTGCCACTAGCATAAATCTCCAACCCACAGTAGTCTAATTGGTCTAAATTGTTTGAACTGCACATGATCTCCAGATACTTTCAGTCCATTGACTCACATGTTGCAGCTACAAGACTCAATCCTGGCTTTGAATCCCACGTTGGCTTCCTCCTGATTCCCCATGCAAGATGCATATGCAGATTGCACATGAGCTCTTGTGAAAATAAAGGCACTTGTGGTGAAGGGTCTGAAAAGTCTCCTGAAGTGGTAGACTCTGCGGCCTAATTAACATGCCATAGGTGTTAATTGGCAGCTGGCAGCAGTCAAAGCAGTAGCAGGTGAGCACCAGTGCTTGTTGAACTTAGATGTACTGAATAGCATGAGGAGTCACTGGAGGTTTATACGGCAGCGATTTGCAAATCAATGCACACGGCTGGAGGTTAATTTGGATCTGGAAGAAGTCTGACATCATGTTTCCAACCTCATTCAGGAGGTTAAAGCACCATTTTCCTTCTTTTTTTTGTTTTGTGCCCAGAGAATTTGATTACAACATTTTAATCTGATCATTTTACTGCAGTGATCTGTGAGAGTTCGTGCAGTATAATTGCATTTGACAGTATAATTTGGAAAATCATTGTGTAATATACCTTTTGGTGTGGAATAGCTGTGTAATTCCTTTGTAAACTGAAAATAAATCAGTTATTCTGAAGCAAATCACTCATATAAACTTGATTTTCAATACCAGCTAACATTTTAAAGTAATAGCACTTAAGTGAACGGTGTGAAAAGCATTTAGATTCTTCCCAACATAATGTACTGACAGTGCAGTGAAGGGAATGCAGAGGATTAGTAGACTTCCATTAATAATGGTAGGCAGTATAAAAATGCATGCGGATTATTGTAAATGCCATTTAACTTTAGTACACATCCATCTGTTATTAAATCCACACATTACTGTAATGACAGGAACGGAAACTGCAGCTGCAGCAGAAGGTTATTGGGTATTTATTGATTTGTAGGCAACAGGTGAATATTTATTTGGCTAAATCAAGA
Organism: Siniperca chuatsi; assembly: GCF_020085105.1. NCBI lineage: Eukaryota > Metazoa > Chordata > Actinopteri > Centrarchiformes > Sinipercidae > Siniperca > Siniperca chuatsi. The sequence goes on from NC_058059.1 coordinate 6,082,702, forward strand.
CTCGAAATCATTGCTTTATCGCGGGATGTAACGGAATTGAAATGAATTTAAACAAGAGCAAATGTTTCAAATTAAAATTAAATCAATCAAAATGATGTCACTTGTCATTTTAAAATGATCTATACCCCGAAACCCTAAGGTGAATTGAAAAGTACTTGAAGGAAATTAAGTTGGAGTATTGACATTTTATAGTCCCTCGGAAGTTATACCAGTGATAGTTTTATATAGCCTAATCTTTCAGTTATGGCCTACATCAAGGGCCATGGGCCATGAGCTGAAGGTGGGTCGTTTTTAAAGTATTGCTGTGGTATTTTTACACGTGTCCTGTCTTTATTTAATTGTTAAGAAGCTTTAAAGTTCCAGCTTGTCTCGGCGGGGAGCAGACGTTTCTCAGCTCTGCAGCTCTGCCTCGGTCTCCTCCCTCCGCCCCTCGGGGGAGTTGTGGCCCACATTCACAGCCTCCCTGCGGACACTGAGCTATATGAACCTGACCAGTCAATTAGGAGAGAAAACAAAAACTAGCTGCAACCAAACACAACCATCGCGTGCAGCCCCAGCTTTGAGCCAATAAACACACCCACGCACGCGTGACATGTAGCCTGAACCTGAGATTGCTTTTTGGTTTATTACTCGTTACTTTAGATATAACCACAACGCTTTATTACTGTTTTTCAGTTTCCATTTCAAATTATGTGTTGCTATTTTAAAAGTTTGTCTTAATTAGAGTGATATCCCCAATATTACTGCAAATATGACTACTGTCACTAGGCTATACTCATGAGTTTATTAAACCCCCCCTCCACACACACACATCAGAATAAGACGTCTGGAAGAAATCAATAAGGAAAACGACTCAACGACATCAACCTAAACTGATAACAGATCCCCCCCAGACATGATTTAAGACATATAAAATTACTCTGCTCTGAATAATAATTTATGTGTGATACACTGAGAAGTACTCAGATCTTTTACTCATGTAAAAGTAGCAATACCACAGTGTTGAAATACTCTGTTACAAGTGAAAGTCCTGCATTCAAAAATGTACTTAAAAGTACAAACGTATTAAAATATACTTAAAGTACCAAAAGTAAAAGTAGTCATTATGCAGAATGGCCCATTTCAGAATCATATAAATTCTATTATTGGATTATAATTATTGATGTATTCATGTGTATATCACTTTAATGTTGCGGCTGGTAAAGGTGGGGCTAATTTTAATTACTTTATATACTGCTGGGTAGCTTGTGAATTCTTATCTTAACCTATAATAATACAGTGATATTTATTTGTTGATTGTATTTTGTATTATTAATTTGAATCTGCAAAGTACCTTGTAACTAAAGGTATTAAATTAATGTAGTGGAGTAAAAAGTACAATATTTGCCTCTGGATTGTAGTACAAGTACCTCAAAATAGTACTTAAGTACACCTACAGGACTTGAGTAAATGTATTTAGTTACTTTCCACCACTGGTCTGAAATGGTTTTCTTACAAAAAAGTTCAGTGAAACATTCGAAAATTACATTTACTCCTTCTCCACCATTGGAAAAAATCCAGAATCTATAAATATGCAAATATTTTTCATTTCAAAAGTTTAACTACTGGACTCTAGATGTCTCCTACTTCAGTGAAAAGTCCATTGTCAGTGTTTGGGCACTGGAGGGTTCAGGTTTCCACATCACACTTGTGTTAGTTGCACACTGGACCACAATTGGCTTTCAAACCATAGTTATGTACACGTGTTAAACTCATATTTAACTTTCTCCCTTCAGCAGATGAATTTTAGTGTCAAACTGCACATACATCATTCTTCAGGTGAACAATAACAATAAGCAAAACACTTTTTTGAGGGGATGGGGACATGTTTCTAAGTTAATAAGGACATACAACATGTCCCAAAGATTTCCTAAACTATTTTTTTATCTGTGCATTTCTTAAAAGAAAATCATTCATTTAAGTGTAGCTATGTTTGTTGTCTCCTTCACCTGACGCTCACATTTGACTGAGCTTATTCTTTTCGTGTCAAATAAATAAATAAACTCCTCTTCCGTTTGCCTGGTAGCTTATAATTAGGCTGCATTATATGAGGCATCAGACAGCCTTTATTGGATTTATTGGTGTTCGAGGTTTGTCTTGAGAAGGAGATCTCAATCTCAACGAGACTACCTGTTTAAATAAAGTTTTAATTAAAAAAAATCATTTCAATCAATCACACGTGGGGGACCAGCAGGGACCTGGTCGTTAACACGTACACCTGCAACCCTAACGCAAACTTTGGCACACTAGAAGTCATTTCACTTTTCAGCCAGTAGCTGTGCGGGTCTCCTTGAAGTGGAGTTATTGTCTGAATTTCCGCCTCATGTATACCAGGCCTATGCACTGGAAGAGTTTGTTAAGACTGGGACAAACAAACATCTTCTTCAATCAAACGCGTAAATAAATACATTGATTTATTCATTTAAATAAATAAATACATTTGATTTGTACAGTTACTTTCCTAGAACGTTTATTACTAAAACTATTTACTATTAAAGTTATTTACACGGCTGGAGAGTTCTTAAAATTACCCTGATAATAATATTAGCCTGGGTCCAAAAGAAATGAAAACTTGCGTAATTTCTGCTTCTTACATCCTGCAGCTCTGTATTGGGTTTGTTCTCGAGCCTTTTGTGAGGCTTTGATCTGATGCAAAAATGTGCGTCGCGCATCGTGTGTTTGGCGGTGAAGGAAAGGGGAACAGCTTCCTTAGCTCTGGGGCAAAACACACTCGTCTCTTTCATCAGTTAGCCTACCTCCCACCACGACTCAGCCCCACATGGAGTTTCCCCCAAAACATATTTAGTTCAGTTCATGGGAAAACAAAACATCCATTTTTAAACAGATTTTTCATCAACGTGACTGTTCGGCATTAATATTTTACTTGTGATGGTAAAGCCAAGCAACACAGTTTAGACCAATGAGTCAGATATGTTCGCTTGTGAGCATATCAGCGAACCACTGAATAAATCTGTTCAGTCACTGTAGGTGGCGAGTTTTGTCAATTTATTAAATTGCAACATTTTGCCAATCCCCTCGCAGGGAAAGCATTGTTTCTTTTCTTTTTCTTTTTTTTTTTCTTTTTTTTCCACAGGACATTATGAATAATTAGAGGCCAAACACACAATCCTGCTTAAGGGACACCGGGAAAGACCTGCTCTGCGCTGAGGCTTGTGCCTAATGCCAAAAGCAGCTAAACCATAAGCAGCTGTGAGCGATCAATAATTAACCGGTCACCGGTCGCGCATGGGCGACATTAGCTGTAGTTCCCTGGATTGGTGCTTCCCTGGAAAATCTGATTTTGACTGTATAACCATATTATATGGAGTGATGAAGGAAGTACTCAGATTATTTACTTAAGTACAAGTAGCAATACCACTGTGTAAAAATACTCAATTACAAGCAAAAGTCCTGCATTGAAAACGTAGTAAAAGTATACAATTAGCCTATTATCAACAAAATGCACTTAAAGTATCAAAAACACAGACAAATGACCCCAGTGAGTGATACACTGTTGATATTATTAGATTATTATTGCAGCGTGCAGCATTTTACCGTTGCAGTTGGTCGAGGTGGAGCAATTTTTTTTTTGGACTTTGTGTGCTGTTGGTTAATCCATTACAATGCATCTAATTCTCGTCATATGTTTTGTATGAAAAATCTTACAGTAAGTAACTACAGCTAAATGTAGTGCAGTAAGACAACAATATTTCTCCCTGAATTGCAGTGGAGCAGTAGAAAATGGCCTAAAATAGAAATAGTAAGCTACAAGTAGGCCTACCTCAAGTTTGCACTTGAGTAAATGTACTCAGTTACACTGCACCACTGATAGGACTCCGTTGCTTTTGCATGTCCATGACAGTTAGGCTGCTGTAGTCATGAATGAATTGATAGAGTAAAATCTGATGAGCTACTTTCTCTTGTTTTTGTCGATTTCTTTAGATAATCACTCTTCTGATTTCAAATTAAATATCAGTAGATGAAAGAAAGTTACTAAACGAGCTGATTTGCATTGAAAATGGCTTAATTAATTGAAAGTGTTTTAAGTTTTGTTTGAAAGACATAACAATGAAAAAAAGTCATTAGACGACTTGCCAGGATGGAAGACCGCAACGTGATAGCGAAGGACTTTAACGTGCATATGGCCTGTGGGTTACACAAACTATTTCTGACCTTTTTCTTAATTTTTGCCTCCATTTGTGATATTGAAATCAAATTTAGACTTGCTCTTTAAAGAGGCCCTTAAGATACAAATAAAGTCATTTTACAAAGTAAAGGGAATTTTCAAAAAATAAATAAATAAATAAATAAAGTGCTACACACTCCATTCAGGAGTAAGTCCAGGAAAAGGCATCACAACTTGCTTATTGGCTCCACTCACTTATGAACTGCTAAACTCCTTCTAATCAGGCCAGTTTGCAGAGTTTGAACTGGAAATCCTCCAGTCAGCAGGTTTACCTCAGTTGAACTAAAAGAGCTTGTGGGTCCTGTGCTGTGACTGCTCCGCCTCTGGAGACCATTCAATAAATCATTCAAAACTCCACATGCAAACATCGTGAAGATCGTGAACAATGACAGGGCCACAGATTAAACAACTAGTTTCTAGTGTTTTGCAATGTTGTAAAATTTTTTAAAAGTTTGTTTTGTAAAATATGACTGAAGTTTGATTACTTGAGAAACAATCAAAAGGCTGATAATCTATCTATAACCCCAAGTTATATTAATTTAAAGTCTAAAAAAATGGGAATATTCAAATTAAGATTTAGGTCGATTTGTTGTTGAATAAAAACTTAAGCGTTTTCTTTCAAATATTCAGCTTATTAAATTCTTTAAATTGATTAAGTTTTAATATATTTTTTTAAATTGCATGATGGGTAATTTGGAAAATACAGCGCACTAGTTTTAAGAGTTTTCATCAAGTGTCACCAGGTGTTTCTTCACAGAAGGCAGTGATGTGTCTGTTTTTCAGTGGTTTGTCAGACACTTGTTTCCAGTTTCTGCAACACATAAAATGACATCAGCAACGATTTTTTTTTTTATTTTTTTTTTTAGAGTTTGGTAGGTTAAAATAACTTGTAAAGTTGCTGTGTTCACATTCACAGAAATTCAGTGTGGAGATTGTTGTTGCACAGTTTTTCAGTAGGTGCATGGTGATGTTAGGTTGAAGGCTGTGACAAAGCATAAAGGAAATTCCATTTTCCCTGTGGGAGCCCACTGGTGCCCGCTCACAGAAGCGATCTGCTGTAGTTTGAGAGAAGAAACGTTCCCAAGATTTTTATCGGTGAAATGATCCAGTCATTGCAGTGCTGGTTAACAGACGACTTCAGTATATCTGATACGTTTCTGCAGCCAAATGGCATCGTTGCCGGCTACTCGACTGAAAAGATAAGGTGCGTTTGGGAAATGTTTGTTTCTGTGTTTAGTCAGATTTAATGACAACATAAACTTATCTTGAAAACCATAATGAATGGCCATTAGAAGTACAAAGGTTTCCAAATGGTGCGCGTTCAAGGGAATATTTTAGTGTCATATCAAAATTACAACTCGAGTAAACCAATTTTCTCCACACAGGAATAAACACAGACTCAAGTGAACCGCAAAGATCAAGCTCAAGAAATATCACAAAGTGTTTTCCAAACTGCAGCAGACTTCTTGAGCAATTAAGAGCGTTTGGCTTTGAATGGTAAAGGAAATAGCTTTCCTTGCTGTTAAATGTCACCAGAAACGCGCCTGGGGCATAAACTGACCACTTTGTTTTTGTTTTGTGTGCTTAAATCCCTCTCAGTTACAACGATTGTGATATCACAGGAGAGCACGGGCGGTTGGGTCAAACCCAAGTGTGTAGAAAGTTCCCTTTTTTACTTGTATTAAAACAAATCAAATTAATCAATATTGGTTTACTTTGGTTGCAAATTGCTATTCAAATTTTTACAAAATTGTTACCTCTGATATTGTTTTCCCCCATCATTTAATGAGTTTATGACATCAAAGCGTCTTTTTTTGTTTACACAAGAAAACCATGTCATTTGAACTTTGACCCAAAAGGCAAATGTTCGTTTTTATTTTCCTCTTTGCCCCAAATGTATGAAATTATTATGGTTATTATGATAAACTCAAACTCCTTCATTAGGACGGTTTAATTTGTGGAAAATTACTTGATTGCACAAAAAAAGAAAGACATTTAGAAAGTTAATCCAGTGGATTGGGATGAGACAGAACCACATGCAGAAATATTGACAGTATTTTTAGATTTCAGTGTTTCAGAAGATTTCTGTCAGGAAAGGACAGCCCAAAAGCAAATCTTCTTTTTCTTTTTTTTGTGCCTCCGTGTTTTAAATTGGTTTTGGATTTATTCATTTGCAGGAATACTCTTGTCTCAGAATTCTTCTTAGATTTTTCTTCAAACTGGCAGCAGATTTTGGTTGAATTCCTAACTCTGAACATGTTTCAGGTATATGTTTCTTGGTATATTGACACACCTCTTTTACAGCAGTTTAAGTTGTTACAAACGTGGGTCACGAGTACAAAGAGTGGTGTCTGCAGGAATTCCCTCAGGTCAGAGTGAAAGCTGTGTTTTGAGGACCTTCTTAGCAGCCTTTGCCTCACTGGCCTTTGACCCTAGCCAGCCCTCTTTAGTGAAGGAGCATAATCCACCTAACATGGATTTAAACAAACAGTGTAATCCATAACACTCAGCCGTTGCACACCATCTCATTCAGGTTATGAGCCCTGCTGCTGTTATGACTGCGTTGCTTTGAGTGGGTGATTTGTCTCACTGACTTTATTGTCCTTTGGCAGCAGGAGCGAGTTCTCACTGTAATTTATATGTGTAATTCCCTGCAGTAACACTGAATGTCAATGGGAGTAAGCTATCTGTATCTGTGAAGGTGTGCTCCTTATGATTCCCCTGTGAGTCACACACTTGCATTATAACTTCAGTGTGTTTCACAATGTGACTGTGAAACGTGGTCGTTCTGTTTTCCCAATGCACAGCCCGGCTGGCTCTGCTTCAGTACAGCTGTGTTTGTGGCCCTTGCACCTCTGCCCTTGCCTGCCTCCCCGCCGCTTCAAGCCTCACTGCTTCCCCCTCCTACCTTAAAAAAGTTCATCAATATTTTGGTTGACCTTTGACTTGACCCGCACAATTAAACAATGAGATTTTGGGTACACTAAATGGCCTGGCTTTGCTACAGAGGGCAGACTAATGAGAGGATGTCGTCTTTAGTTTATAGTTCAGGCCAGAAAGCAGTGGAGCGGAAAAACAACCCGGCGTTCCGTTAAGCTGCCTCACGCAAACTTTCAAAGCAAGGGCACTTGGAATCAGACTGGGCAATCCAATGTCATTTACCTTCACTCACATAACCCCGCCCATTCACCGTCATCCCCTCCTCCAAGTTTATCTCGCTCTGGTCTCCTGAGTTTTCATTTTTTTTAAGTTAGGTGTCTCGTAGTTGCATTTCCTCTTCCAATCCACCCCTTGTTATATGCGTAACAAGAGAAACAAACATTTTGCAGGTTTACATGAACAGATGTAGAACAGTGCTGACAGTGTTACGCATGTGTTGTCATACTCAGTTTGTGTTTGCGTGTATGTGTGTGTGTGAGAGAGACAAAGGCTGTTTTTTGTATGTTTAGCTGTGTTATTGATGTACTTTTCCCTCGGTCTTGCCGGTGTTGCTTTTTCAGTCTCCCAGCTGGAGAAACAACTGACTGCTGAGCCACTTTTTTACTAAAAAGTCAGACAGTGGCTCTTCTTGACCAGCAGTCACACAGGCACAAAAACACTTTGTAACTAAGTACATTTACTTAAGTACTGTACTTAAGTTCATTTGGAGATATTTTTACTTCCATTTTATGCCACTTTATACTCCACTAAATATCAGAGGCAAATATTGTACTCTTTACTACATTTTTTGACAGCTACAGTTACTAGGGAGCTTAGCAGATTCCGATTTTACATATAAAACCTATGATAAGCTTATAAAATACAATGTATGTGTGTGTTGTAGATTGCACCAGTGGTTCTCAGCCTTTTTAGTTTAATGATCATTGAAATGAAGCAGTGCCTACTTTGTCAACCCCCAAGGTTGGGAGCCACTTGATTAAACTACCCAACAGTAAATAAAGTAGTTAAAATAAATAGTTATTATAAAATATCTAATATTATATTATACTTTAAGCATAGGTGAAGTTATGTCATTGGGTATTTTCTCAAACAAATTGGGGAAAAGTTACATACAGTCAAAAATAAAACAAAACAAAAAAACAAACCTAAGACAAAATAGGTATTCAGTGTCAGAGTCAGTATATTTTGACATATTAAAGTCAGATTTAATATGGTGAACACAGATGAATGTGAAAACGGTCTTCTTAATCTTCATCATCCAAGTAAAGTAACAATAAGCACAACACATTTTTGAGTGGAAGGGAACTTTAAATTTGACTACTTTAAGGTCAGCAAAAAAAAAAAAACTATAGGTAAATATTTATTTACCAACATTGTGTTCCTGACAGTGTGGAGAGAGCTTTGAAAACATTTAAACCTTCACGTTACAATAAAATTTACAGAACATGGACAGTTTACTGAATAAATAAATTATGAAAAATACAAATACTTTATTCCAACAACGTTTATATTGTTGGGGGTGGATTAGGGAGATTAGGACACATGATCTCAGTATTCATAAAATCCTAGCTACGGCCCTGCACTTAAAAAACAAAACATTTACCTCATAATGATGACATGGATGACATTTATTCATAAGATGTTTTAGTTTATGTGTAGAGACCTATATTAATCCATTTAATATTTCATGATATTTTTTTTAACCAAAATTGAGTCTTTGAAGAATGTTAAAAAAGTAAAAAACCAAGCAATGAAACTGCAATTCTGCACTCTGATGGTTTTCAAGACTGAAGCTGAGCAGGCGCTGCTCTGCACATAAATGATTTATTAGTGCATCAGCTGTATGTTTATGTAGTATAATGGCACTGAATCTATCACTGCCATAATATTGTCACAATGGAAACATGTGTGTTGTTACTGTTATATATCTGAATGCCAGTAATACTATTACTAGAGCCCCCCCTATATAAACACACATGCATACACACACACTTCAACCCTATGGTACACATACACATACTGGCTCCATCTCCATTCATTGGTTCAATCTTTCGAGGAACCTCCTCCCAGAGCAGCAGACTGGATATCTTTCGCTCTAATAATCTCTTACAAACGCTGCGTGTGGCTTTAGTGTCCCCGAGTGCTCTACGCACGAGATGGCTCATATAGGACTCCCTGTATGACCACACGGACAAACAAACAAACCATACACACACATGAACAGCACCTTAGCTATAATATTCCTCCTCCACAGCACTCAGACACATTTTTACATCACCGTCTTGGCAGCTTAACATTAGCTCTGTCGCATGTCTTTCATGATATCCCGTAAAATAGATACATTTGCTCATCTTGCTAATGAAGGGACTTTCCTTTATTCACATCATGATAAAAGCCCTAAAATATCACCTGGTGTGTTGGATGAGGGGATGGACTGCATGAGAAATAGCAGTGACAAAGGATTGAGATGAATGGATTTGGGAGAGGAGGACCCGCTGTTTTAAAAGCAGAGGGAGGAGGGCTGTGTCATGCACGGAAATGTGTGTTTGTGTGTGTGTCTTTGTGAAATAGACAAGGAGCCACATTATGGGATTATGGATGTGATTTAGGGATAAGGGGAGGTTAGAAGACCTGGCTGTCTTGGAGTGAGAGGAGAGGGGGAGCGACGACTCGTGAGTCCTCAACCCTGGAGGAGTTTCAGACCGGAGCAACAACAACGCTCAGAGGGGAGTGGTGGATGTCCAACAACATAGGCAACAGATTCCTGAAGACATGAACAACAGGAACATGAAATATTTGATAGAGAATGTATCTTGAAAATGAGGAAATGTGTCTTTTTTTGGCCCATTGTGACGGCAATTGAGGAGGTTCGGAGTGGATGATTTAGTGGCTCTGTGCTCATTGGCACTTCGCCCAAGCAGCAGATTCATTACCACTGAATCAGTTACAGCAGACTGACACCCAGACTTCAACCCGTACACCTCACAGCTCTGATGAGACCGCCCTCCCCCTCTTTGCGATGCAGGCGGGTTACAGTCCTGTGACCTCTGGAGCAGGAAAAACACACCTAAAAGTGCTCTTAGTTGTTTTTGCTTTATCCACCCAGGATGACACTTTTAATTTCCACTGGATTGCACTATTTTAGTACGTCAGAGTTATTGATCTGCTCATTTCGACATTTTGGGAAATACAGTCATACTTCTCTACCATCCTCCTTTTGCAACAGTTGAATAGGCTAGGTCAGTTTTAGGGAGAAATGTTTTCTTCTTACCCAGAGTCAGACAAATTCATAGATGTCCTTTCTATGGTTCTTCATGTAGTTTAAAAGTACTGTATAATAAAAGTTGACATTAGCTCAGTTTATCTGAGATCAATAGGAAGCTCTCATTAAACTTCTCAAAAATGTAATGGCTGGTACAACTACACTTTATGTAAAGCGGAAATTAAAAAAAAGGTCCAATTAGCACACACAGCCAAAGTGCCAAAGTGGCTGAATGGAAATATGCATATTTCTTTGGAAAAAAAGTGGAAAAAAAGACCCTGAAAATTAGATCTACCTGGAAAAGGAGGTTTCTCTTAAACAGATTACAAATCAATTTGTTGTACTTTACAGTATACTTAATTCCCAAATGGAACCACTGTTGTATTGGTTGCCATGTTGGAAAAAACTTGTGGTGCAGCTACTTAAATCCATCTGCTCTTAAACTAACATATTGACACTTATGGAAATACGATTATTCGCTTTCTTGCTGCGAGTTAGATGAGGAGATTGATACCCCTGTCATGTCTGTACATAGAAAAACCGAAGTGTAAAAACAATATTTTACAAAGGGTTTCTCTGCTGGTTGGCTGGCAACTGCTCAGAGCCAAGAAATAGTCCAGCAGATAACGAATGAAATGGCAAATTCTCATTTTTGCACTTCAGTTTTTGTATGAATGAAACAAACAAGATACAATGTGGTAATTAGTAAGCTTTAGAGGTGCTGGTAGGCAGATTTTGTTACCTTTGGACAGACCCAGGCCAGCTGTTTCCCCCTGTTTCCAGTTTTTATGCTATGCTAAGTTAGCAGACTGCTGGTGGTAGCTTCATAGTTAATGTACAGACATGCGAGTCTCCTCGTCTAACTCCCAGCAAGAAAGCAAATAAGCATATTTCCCAAAATGTGAAACTATTCCCTTAAGGTGTACATTGTGTGGATGGACCAAAAAACGTGAAAAATTCACTTTGCAGCAACTAAATGGCAGCAGAATCCATCTTAATGAATCTATATCTCATAAATGATAACACGTGCAGCCGGCCCTTTAGAGGGAAAAATGATTGAGAGCCACAATTGAAAGAGGAAGTAAAGAAGGTCAAAAAGTGATCTTTATTTTCTTAAGCATCCTTACCTCTGCTATTAGCCAGTGGTAGTTTCTTAACCTTTTTGGTCTTGAATCAAGGGCCTGCTCAGTTGAGCCCCCAATGGAATTAGACTAAAATTACAGCATGAGGTCATGGCTCCCTGGCAATGAACTCAACAACTGAGAAAAAAGGGGTTAGCAAAAAAGATTTCAACCCTTTGAAGAGCATGGCTTGGTATAGAAATAATCATAAAAAATAAAGTAAATTATATTTACTGAAGTATGTCAGAGCATGTTAAAGCCAGAAACCTCAAAGTGGGAGGACTATGGAGTTTTATGGAAGTGGTCAGTTTCGGCATTCTTGTGATATTCCCAAGGAACTAAAGATAGCAGGGCTGTAAAGCACACATAAATGCTTGTGTGCAACAAAGACATACATCCATAGTGCGTTATAAGTTAAAGTTTGTTGATAGGTACCTAAAATATCAAATCTGTTACATTGTTTTTATAATCACAGCCACTCGCCTTCTAATAATGTGATCTTGCAAAATGGTTGTGGTATTGCATAAAGTGTATATTGTGAGGACTGCAGTAAGTAAACCACCAAGGGGGGACATCACTGTTCCAAACTTTACACTTCATGATAGCGTATGATGTTTTCTCATCGTGCTGCATCTGGATTTTAACATCCTCAAAGTGCAGGTTCCTCTGCTTTGCTTGTGGTTCATCTTTGTGCAACAGCTTCACTTATGGGGCTTTTATAACAAACGTCCTGGGGCATCATTTAACCACAGTACTTTCATATGGAGCAGACTCTCTACACAGTGATGTAGTCCTTCATTGATTTTTAAGAGCCAATGTTGAATGTTACAGTAGGAAACAACTATATATATATGTTTTCTTAACTGACAAGCGCAGTTTGGAAATTACCTCACACTGTATCTTCTCAATAGTAGAAATACACGTTTTTCCTCAGCTGTGAGGAAGATTGTGATTCATCAGTTGTGCGACATGATGACTCCCACAGAGATGACCTACTGCTGGGTGGTAAATGTGGAAGAAGATTTTTTATGCAGAACAACAACAACAACAAATACTACTACTACTCTCTTGTTCTTGTTGAAAAAAACATAATCATAATGATGTTTAATAATACTTCTTTATGTAACTATGTATATAGAAACGTTTAAACAGAACTTTACAAAGTCGTTAACAAAAGAAGTAAAAACAAAAAAATACAGATCGAAAAATTGAAAGAACAAAGAAACAGGACAATAAAACACACACAAGCTAAAATGATAAAGTACAATTTTAAATCAAACACAATAAAGTAGGTGGAAAAGGGCAACAAATATAGTTTAAGACAAAACATTTTAAATGAGATTCAAATATAAACAGAATTTCAACATGATAAGTTGTTTCAGACATCAGGGGCCACAACTACAAAAGCTCATCTCCTTTAAATTTAAGTTTAGCATGGTGAGACAGTTAGGAGATCTTAGCCAGGTGACCACAGACAAAATGTACTGTGGGGCATTGCTGAGTAATGGTAATTAAAATAATTAAAATTTTGATTTTAATGCGAAGTGGGAGCCAGTGTAATGAGACAGAGTAATGTGAGCAGGCTGTTTTGGTGTTTGTTAGATGTCTTCTGTTGATTAGGAGCAGTGCTCTGCAGTACACACACAGGACAAACAACCTCCAACAGAGATGAACCCAAAGCAATTACAACATGTCTGTGCTTTCAACACAATAACACTCACACTGTAATGGACCTGTCTACAGCCAGTAACTGGCATGAGCTTGACTGGAAATGACAAAACAGCACTTGTTCAATTCAAACTATTAGATATGTTTTAATTAGTTTGTGTTTACTCTGCGTGGGTGTGTGTGCTGGACAGCAGTGTTCCTGTCAAACTGAAGTTACATCAAGCAGTGCAGCACAGTGAGGGACATTGTGGAAATGTAATCATAACGATGGCAAAAGGTAAGACATCATGTATAAAACAAAGGTGTTTCTATGACCGGGTTTTCTGTTTTTACCTACAGTGTTTGATTATGTTTTCCTGCTTCACTCTGTTATAAATTCTGCTTTAAATTGTGCTATATCCAACGTAATCAGTATGGATATCAACTTGAGCTCTACAGTAGCTTATAAGCTATCACAACATTTGAGATACACAGAGAAAGTCAAATACAGCTGGACCAGCGTTGAGTAAAATGAAGGTGAAGATTTAGCCTTCTTATTCTGTAATGCAGACTCAATTAATAAAGTTGGAGTATCAGAGAAGTATTCATTTGGCTCAGAGATGCGTTAAGGAACAAGTACCAACAACCAGAAGTTTAATGGAATTTAGTTTAACAACATTTTGGGACAACAGAAACCAAAGAATAACAAATAATCAGTACTTTTTGGTCACTCAGACCTTCATTAGGTAAAATTCAATTAATCAGATTGAAGGTCCTACACACCTATCAATAAGACGATGGGGTGTGAGAACTTTGTTGTATTTATTATTTATTTAGCGAGACGCAGCAGGTATAGTGAAGTATAGTATACTATATGTTTAGTACACTATATGTTTTTACTGACATCTGGACTTGCGTTGTGGCTTTAAAAGGCATTTTGGACACACTGGAGAGCAGGAATTGATTAGTGGGCAAGAACAAAATGTATGGTTAGTATTGTAGCCTTCTGTGAAGCATTATCAAACTGCACCACATGAGAGATGACCGCAAACATTTCAAATAGTGACAATTAATATGTATGTGTTGCTGTTTTAATTTATTTGCCGCTTAATTTGCATTTACAGCTTACTGCATGTTGATGCTTTACTGTCATATGTGTAATCTCTAACTTTATTTTATTATTGGTCACCAGTTAATGCAAGGCAATTTATTTAACAAAGAAAATGTTTGTTTTCAGAAGAAAAATGATCAAAATAGTGTGCTTTTGCAATGAAAATTCATCATCAATGGTTGATGTGCAAGTATAAATGACAGTAAAGATGAATGCAACCTGAAAAAGTGGTGTCACACAATGTCACTTGACTAAAGTTGTCACATGACCTTTTACACCTTGCTGCTGAATTTACCAAAGAACATCTGGAATGCCATGCTGCTGAAATGCAAAACAGACTAGCTTAGTACCAAATACATTCTGGTGAATTATTTGAGCACACTGTTTTCTTAAAGTAGCCATAATGTGTTCATGTTCTTAATATTGTCATAATGTTAAAGATATTTTGAAAGAGTACACTACTAATTTAGCATTGCACTTCTATAACACCGTCAGACTCACAATGGACAGCTAAAGATAAACGGATCAAAATCGATGCAGCAGAACCAGAGATATCATCTTTTTTATTCCATACATTCTTCTTCCTTGTTAAAACCTGACACCTACATTACCCACAATGCAACTAGACCATTAACAGTTGCTAACAATGTTAGAATAATAATAATAGGCTAATGTGGCCTTCAGCCGCTAGCCTCAACCATAGATGAGATGAGCAATTTATTAGACTTTGCAACAAAAGGCTTTTTCACATAATATTCCCCAAGACCTATAAACAGACTTTGATGTGTAAACTTGGTGCACTTCCCCTTTAATATGATGCAAATCCGATACCAAATTTCTTGCAGTGTGCTTACTGTACTGCCTGCACTATAACCCCCATGAAAACAGGATCATACATTACAGGGTACAGTATATATTCTCAGATCTGTAAAGCTGGTTGGCTTAAGCTAAAATTCTGCAACACACACACACACACACACACACACACACACACACACACACACACACACACACACAGAGGCTAAATAAGGAAGGTCAGAGAGAGTATGCAAAACATGATGAACTGGAAAAACATCAAGTGTTGTTACTGGTAGTGTTCCAGGCTTAACTTAACATCACCTGCACTGGTGTATATCATAGATGGTATGAGAGACATTCATTCTGTGCTAGAAGTGTGGGTGGTCGATCTGTGCGCCACACCTCAGTCAGACTCACATCCAGCACACTTCCTTCGAAAAGAGATGGGACAAAGCATGCTGCGTGTATGCAAGCAATCACACACATGGCTGCCAATTACTCACAACATGATGCAGATCACTTGTTCACTTGAAGGGCATGTCATGAGTTTGCAAATTCTTTCCTATAAATGTGAATCTGTCTTAAGACATCACCAATCTCATTCTGCTCTTTGTCTAATCCTGCACGTAAACTTTAATGACCTCAGCTGTAAAAACAAAGAGTGTACGCATCTCCTCCTCCGCGCCCTGTCCTAGAGCAGGTCCCTGGAGGCCGGCGTTGGCGAGGGGGAGATCGCAAGGTTTTGGGGGGATCCAGATGCTTGGTTCGAAGGAAGCTAAATAACTTCAAGGTTCACTTGGTTAAGCGCCGTAAGACATATTTCAACGCTTCCTTCACTCTCTCCCTCTCACTCTTGGTGGGTGTGCCACCACTGTATGTTTGTCTAAGGCAGTGTGAGAGAGTGAAAGTTTGTGTTATTCTTCAGTGCATATCAACCCTTCTACATTTATGCAGCCAAAATGTGTCTTGTTGAAAGAAAGAATATCAGGAATCAAGTGCATTATAACACCATTTTAGAGCAAGCAGAAGAAAAACAAACAAGCAGTAAAGGGGTGAATAGAAATGTTATTGTGAGTAAGTGTGAGTAAAGTAGTTAAATGCTTCCATTGCTCTCCTTTTCTCTCTCCTTCTGCCCCTCAGGCTCCATAAAATGGCAGTGGATAGCAGGCCGTCCCTGCGGAGCATCACTAGGATAAACACACACTCATGAATGGCCTGCATTGAGCCGGGGCTGGAAGGGGATGCAGGGGAATACAGGGGTCACCAGTGGACCCCTTCTACCGGGGAGAGGTCACCACACTGACCGCCCTCATAGCAGCCAAAGACAAGGAGGATAAATTCCCTTCTCCACTCCCCCACTGTCATCAGCCCTTGTTCCCTCCATCCCTCCCTTCTACACCGCTAAAGAGTGAATTGATAGCCCCATGAATCCCCCTGCTCTGCTACTGAGAGACTGATTATTTGTTTAGACTGGGAAAGTCATTAAGTATTAAAGAGAGAGAATCAATCTGGCTGTTTAACTGTCAGCTTGAGCTACTCTGAACTGGAAATCAGGTAACAACAGTGGAAAGTCCTTTTATAGGTATATCCTGGGCTAAAGAAAGTGTACAATAATAAACTAACTTCCTTCTAAACAACAAGAAGTGAACACATTCTTGATAGTCTTTATAAAGGCCAAAATGAGCAATGAGCAAGAGCAAACTTATACTCCTAGTCAAATGCCAACGTGGTCAAAATGTGGCGGAAGATGAATGTATCTGACAACTAAAATTTCAGGCTTATTTTGTCTATGTTTACACAAGACGATGCTTTCTTACTTTCTGGTTTAGCTTGGATGGAACCACAGGTCAGGTATGTCTGCTACTTGATGCCTTCAGAAAAGTGATACTGGCAGAAGGGAACAGTCTGACATTTTGGGAAATACGCATATTCGCTTTCTTGCCAAGAGTTAGATGAAAAGATTGATACTAAAAAACTTATTGTAAAGTCTGAGATATAGAGTTAATTAGTGAGCTTTAGAGGTGCTAGTATGAGGATTTGTTTTTACCTAGCCAAGCTAGCTGTTTCCCCCTGCTTCCAGTCTTTATGCTAAGCTAAACTTAGCCGCAGTTTGTGCCTCTCATGTATTACCATTACATTCGAGCAGTGTTGGGAGTAACATGTTACACATTACTGTAATTCCACAACAACATAGCAACATAGTGACCTCCATGGAAGGGGACCCACTCCCTATGTAGATAAAAACGGCTCATTGTAAGGTAATGAAAACACAACAATTCTTATTTTCAGGTGATTATATACTAATAAAAAACTCCTCCTAAATGTTACACACTGGACCTTTAATAAGAGAATTGAAGAAGGCAAAAGTAACGCAAAAGTTACTTTCCCTAGTTACAAATTACGTTTATATACAGTAATTGGTAAAGTAATTAAATTACATTTAAGAGAAGTAGGCTAAGTAGTAATTGTAACTAATTACTAAATTTCAGTAACTTGCACAACACTGCATTTGAGTCATATATGATATATGTAATATATGAGAGCCACAAACTGGGGGTAAGCTAAGCTAACCTTAGCCTACTGGCTCCAGCTACATATTTACCATACAGCCATGAGAGTGGTGCTGATCTTCTCATGTAACTCCTGGCAAGAAAGTGAATTATCGTATTTCCCAAAATGCCAAACTATTAGTTGAAGAGCAGATGGATTTAAGTAGTTTGCTGCTCCATCGTGGCAACCAATAAAAAATTGGTTCCGTTTTGATATAAAGTATATTGTAATGTGCAACAAATTGATTCATAATGTGTTGCAAGGAAACCTCCTTTTCCAGGTAGATCTAATTTTCAGGGTCCAGCTCCAACTTTTTTCCCCGCAGAAATGTGCATATTTACATTCAGCTACTTTGGCTGTTCACCATGGCTGTTGGGCCCTTTTTATCCCTTCTGTGCATGAAGTTTAGTTATACCAGCCATTACCTTTTTGAGAAGTGTATTGATGCATTCCCTTACATATGGAAACTCCTCTTGATCTCATAGGTATCCATGAACTAAGCTAATCTCAACTTTTACTGCACTTTTAAACAGCATGAAGAGACATAGAAAGGGCATTGATGAATTTGTCTGACTCTGGGAAAGAAGAAAAAATTGTAAAATTCCAGCTAAAACTGACTTAGCCGTTTCAAAAGTTGCATAGCAAAAGTAGGAGGAGGGTTAGATAAGTATGAGGCATATGGGGGAGGAAAAGTTCCACGGCTAACAAATGACCAGCATTCAGATGCACAGATTTACGAGTTCACTCTGTGACATCCTAGCACCATCCAACCAGCACTGCATTTCACCCCTCTTCCCTCTTCGGCACACGGTAACCCTATCCTCTCTGGTGATGGGCAGAGAAATGGAAACACACTGATCTGTGTAGCACATGTGCTCATGCTGGACTGAGACCACGGTCCTGGACCCCTTACCGGCTCATTCGACCTGAGTGCAGAGTGACGAGAGAGGATGAAGTGATCAAGAAGAGGAGACCAGTGCTGCTAGTGAATCAATTTAGCTACTGTAAAAACAACGAGCCGCACAGGCAGGCAGAGACGTCACAGCTGTCAGAGTTGTTGCTACTGTCTGCATCCTGTCTGCACGCCGTTTTAGACAACCTTATCTTGGATTATGTTAGGTTTGTTTTGTGAGTTTTAATAGTTAATCATCTCATTCTCATTCTGGGCTCATGGGTTTAGAGAATTCACAAGATTCCCTTCAATTTACAGCACAGCAGCATCTCTCATTAATGAACACATGGTGGGTTCCTTCTGATGTCTTTCAGGAAATGTACCAGGCTCTTTTCAAAGCAATTTTCCTATAGGCTGTCTCACTTATTGTCAAAATTCTCAACTGTTTATCTGGCACCTCACTATCTTTGCTTTTAAAACAAGAACTCACTATGTAATCCAGTTTTGTTGAAAGTTTCCAAATGTATTATTCTATCATGTTTGAGTTGGCTGCATGCACTGCTGTGCTGTACATGAATCAGTAAAGAATAAACAGCCACTGAAGACCATCCAGGGCATCGTTTGAGAAACTTCCACTGCTAAAGAAACAAATACAGACTTTAAACAAATTTAGTTATTGTTATCTTAGGCTTCACATACAGCAGACCACGATTAGAGAAGCACTGCCTATGTTCAACATAAGCCACCTAAAATATTGTTAGAGGAAGATGAGAATGTGTCGGTTGTTGTTGGTTGCTTAATTGAAAAGAAACAAGGAAAATACAGTAAAGAGCTGCATGCACAAGAGCCCACGGGAAACACTGCAAACTGACCAAACACTGCACATTAAAAGCTGACCTCTGGACTTATTCACATTATCTTTCACTGTACTTATGTATACCAAGTGCTTAGTCTCTTTAAAAAAAGATACCAGAACAGAACAATTTAAGAGAATAAATGAGGGCCGTAGCCAAGTTTTTAGAAATACTAAGGTCACAAATCAAAATTCCCTCAGTGCCAGTGAAAAATCATTTCACAAGTTAAAATTGTGCCACATGTGGTTTTCAGATATTTCACATGTGATAAATTTACATGTGAAAAGTAAGACATCATGTGTGATTTTGACATGTCATGTCACATTTGAAAAACATTGAATTCACATATAGCCACAAGATTTTTCTCAAATATGTGAAGCATCACAAATATGTGACATAGAATATTCCATATGTGAAAAAATGAATTAACCTATACACATGTTTTTGGTAAAAGAATATTGAATTTAATTAGAATTTTACTTAAATGTAATATACAGTATATATTAAAGATATTTAAAATATCAGAGCCTTCAAAACCCACTATGTGTAATTTGAAATTGATGTGAAATGAAATAAGACAATTGATAGTTGGCTACTGCTTTAACCAGTGGTCAGAGTAACAGCAGTGAGTCCTGGTAAAACAGATATTTTGCTGTTTGGAGAACTCTGCTTGCATAATGATCGCACTGAATTACCACTATTGGATGGTGGTAATTAGTCTTGGTGTTCACATTTAAGAGTGTGTGTGCACTGAGGGTATGTGGGTGTGTAAAAGCCACTTTTCCAGCTTTGCCTCGTACGAGAGGGCAAAATGGAAGCATAAGTGAGCCACTCTAAGCATTTGGAGATAAAACATGTGAATTTCCCCCCAACCAGAGTGATTGTAGATTCAACTGGGATACATGAAGCAAGTTCAAATTATAGAACTTCAGTAAACACACAAGATGGAACTCTTTACTACTCTGTGAACTGCTTCAATTTGTGTGAATTGAGTAGGAGTGCAGCTTTTTGGTCCTGATCAGGTATATTTAGCTCATGTTAGCAGTAGAATTACATTAAAATTCAGCCGGTAAATTTAGCCTTTGCTAACACTAGAGTTAGGCTACATTACAGCAGGTCTGCTGCACCCTGCTGTGCCCTGAATATGTATCCAGTTACCTGCCATGGAGCCACTTCACATATCCGACAGAGATCTGCTCAGAATTGGTTGGCTTGACCACCCTGAAGCACAGGGGCCGCTGGACACCCCCTTTGGCAAAGTTATACTTTGATAGAGGCCCCTGAAAATGTTGTGACAGGGAACAGGAAGTGCCTACTGCCTTGGGAGGAAGTATCAAATAGAACAGCATCTTTTTTCCACTTTGGTGAGATCTTGCCAGTTAGATGTTTTCTATAGTGAGTTTTACCCCTGGCACTCCAGACAAAAGGAGGCTTTCAGCAGGACCTTGCTAAGATATACAGTGTTTTTACAGTTTCTTTCCTCCCTTTGAAAGAGTCAACATTGCTGTTGCACACTAGGTGTATGTTTTCTTTTGTTATTTTATCAAACCTGTGGAGGAAAAAGAAGGGAATGGAGAAGGTTTTGGTGAAAAAATGGCCTTAACTTCTGTCAATCTCCAGAAAATTCCTCTAAGATGAGACATAAGTTTGACTGCAGGCCACTGTGAGCTGTACATGCACACATACAGTAGATGTTGGGAAATGAACACTTATATACTGTATTTTCTCTCACTCTTTTTCCCCCAGTAATCTGTTATTTTTCCAGGCATTACTGAGTCATGACTCAGAGGGCAGTTGACAATTTAAGAACGTGTCTTTCTAAGGGATTTTCCTCACCTCGACAATGTCTTACATAACCATGCAGTGTGTGGTCAGGAAATCAAAGCTCAGATCCTTAATATGTTGCAGAGGGTCATGGTTTTGTCTTTTATGTGGCTCACATTTTGGCAAAGGCTATATCCAAGAGTCGGGGAGCTTGTGAGTGCATCCTAAAATCTCTGGTTTTAATTGTGGGTCAATCTGTTGCTGTGTGAGAAGAGCACGTATGTCAAATATAGACAGATTTGGGCAAACTTCCAAAAGCCTGAGAAGACACTGCGACACAGAAAGAGGTGGGGTGGCTTGATCCGACCACTTAAATGCTCAGCTCCAGCGTCTCCCCCGTTCCTTTCAGAGATCCGAGTCATCTGCCATAGACACTTTGTGGTCGAGTCAATGAGGCGGAGAGCTGGAGAAAGAGGAGGATGGAGGGAAAGAAATATACAGAAGGGAATGTTCGGGGGAGGAGAGGGGAAGGATATTTAGGGAAGGAAAAGTGAGGAGTGAATGGGCCTACATGGGTGGCTTCCAGTGGTGATGTTTTTCCCCTCCCTTTTGAGTGACAAGGCCATCGTCATTGAGAAATCGAAGACATAACGCAGAGGATGCAGACTGAAATTTCAAACTTGGACGCTGTCTGAGGAAGCCAGAGTTTGAGCTACCACCGATCTCACCCCTCCGCCCTACACACGCAGACACACACACACACACACAGAAATGTTCTACTTATGGATATACACATGCAGACAAGAGCTTTTCATCCATCTTTGAATATAACGCTCAGTGTTTGATGTATAGATTGCTGGCAGTCTGTGTTTAGAAGCGGGTCCCGCTCAGAGGAAATGTTTGGGTTCTGCCTTGTGTCAGCTGCAGCCGTTGGTGTGGATTACCTGTGGGTGTCACGATGATAAACGGGCTGCTGGAGCTCGATGAAGTGTTTATGACCGAAAGGCGTTGTTGCATGTAACTAATCAAGCCTGAAGCAGGTAGTCACAAGCAGTGCTTCTTTGGCAGACCCCTTTGAATGGTAATGTGATGATGCTTAATGATGTGTAGGATGCAAACGGTCAGCGGATGTTGCGGTGACATCACACAGCTGCTGGACTCAGAAGTCTTTGGATTAACCAGGATTTGGGACTTTCCAACTGGCTGAGATGCCGTGGCTGTGTGCAGCCAATCATTTTTTGTTCTATTTATTGTTGTAACCTAAGTAGGAGATGTCTAGGTAACCTCTGTACTTTGTTTCAAGTGGACAGAATAATAAATTCTGCTGTAACAAATGGTTTGTTTCAAGCCGCCTGTTATTTTATCATCACATTTTGCACAAGCGTGATGGATAAGCTACGGGCCCCAGTTGTTTGTATGAGCGGATAGCATGCCAAAGCAAACACGTGCTGGGCTAAAAAAGTGAAAAATGCAGCAACATAATTCTGTAGCAGATCCCAGGTCTGTGGGTTCACACTGAGGTGAGACAGGCAAGATGTAGAACAAATAAAAACACCCCCTGAAAGTCTTAATAAATTATGTGCAAGGACGCGTAAGCTTGCACTTCATGAAGTGGTGAAAGCTCAGTGTTTCTCCCTGGCCTGTCTGGAGTGAGGTGGCCTGGAGCCAGAGTCTTTAATTCCTCTGTCAAACAGTGCTTCACGCATCTCTACAGCTGTTACTGTAACTGTAGGTTTCATCATGTGTACTCATCACTGTTATACGCTTAGGCACTGGACTTTCACCATCACTCAGTCTCTGTAGGGGTGGATCAAAAGTGCTAAAAAAAATGATGAAAGCTTTGTTCTCCTTTTTGTTAGCAAGCTCTGATGAGAGGACACAAAGAAAGAAAGAAAGAAAGAAAGAAAGAAAGAAAGAAAGAAAGAAAGAAAGAAAGAAAGAAAGAAAGAAAGAAAGAAAGAAAGAAAGAAAGAAAGAAAGAAAGATGTAATGGGTCAGAAAAAGAAAGAGCAAAACGATGGCATTACAAAAGGGGAAAAGCAGAATATATCCCAAACCACTCTTGTGTAGCAGGTCCTTGCAATTCTGAGCAGCCTCTAATTAGGGTAGTATTCAGGGGTGGCATTAGTTCCCAAACTTTTTAATGGGGTGGAAAGCGGAGCTCCTTTTAGAGAGAGGGGATAAGTGTAGCGACTGTTCCATACACTGAATAGCAGATGGAGAGATTCTGCACCTCCCTGGGAGGTATTCACTCTTTTTAAAATTTCATTCCTTGTACTCACCCCTTTTTCAATTGCTCTCTTTTTCTCATTTTTCTCCTCTGTTTTCCATACATTTCACATCAACAGATGTTCTAAGGTTTATTTTTCTTCTCATTTAAATAAACTGATCCAACTGTTGAAAATCAGTCTTTTGACCAACACTGGCTCATTTACAGTGCCAGTACAGTGGTCATTGTGCATTGTTCCTGTAGTAAATAATTAAAACTAAATGAATGCATAACAGATGCATAAGATTGACTTAAAACTCAATTTTATTTTATTTTTTTCTTTAATGGGGATTAAACATGAATAGTTAAAAATACATTCCTGACCTGTAGAACTTTATTAAAACTACTAGGTAACTTCAAAATACAAAATATATTTAAAACATGCGTAAATATATACAGATACACAGGAACACATTTAGGATATTTTAATGCATCTTTCCTTTAATATATATCTTTATTCCTTGGTGTTTTTATTAGTGTTTGAATTTTAAAAGTTTTAAAATTAAATTAAATATTTACTTTATATTTTTTCATTAGGTAAAAACATTGTATTGATTTAGTTTGTATGATTTGTGCTATAAATAAAGATTATTATGATGATAATGGTGATCGTTATTATTTTCATTTATTATATAGAACAATAATAAAACCATATAAATAGCTTGTTTTACCTCACTGAGGACTTCCGGTTAGACTTCTTGCCCCTGGGGTTGTAAATAATTTAACATTTTATAGAGGCATATTTAGGCCAGAAACACAATATTTTTACTATTACACTGTCTTGTCTTTAGTGACACAAAATGAAATAAGCTTCAATGATCGTACAGGTCAACTTGCATTTATTATTTATTAGTGACGGGTTATATATATTTATTTTATATCAGTGTTAGTAATTTTATTTACCTTAAAATATTTCTCATTGGAGGAAAATCAAATCTTACTAACAAAATCCTACATTTTACAGAATGGAGTCATAAATAAGTTGAAAAGCTCATGCTGTGGTGATGCTATTTATGCAAAAATAATAGCTCACCAAAACAACAGACTGACTAATATTAATATAACTTAAAGCCACAAAAAAAGAGTGTGTAGAGGGGCATAAAATACGTTTTTTTTCCATTTCCAAACATTTGTGCATTAATGGTCTGTTTTAATTCATAGCTAAACACACTTTTAAGCCAGGAAACATTTACAAATCCTATTTTCCATAGATGTGTTTTACAGTTTGAATCCAAGTCCAACCGGTATAACTATCAAATGTATTTCCAGTAGTTGTTGCCAGTTTTTACAACACACTTCTGCTGCTTTGTCAAGTGATGACAAAAGCTGATGAGGTCAGTATGAGACTTATTTATTCAATAGGGTCATATAGGTGTCCAAAGGTGGCCGAAATGACCTGTTTACTGGCCCTACGTTTATAACTAAAGTAGTCAAAGTCTTTATGACTTCCTTTGAAATATAGATTATTCTCACAGTCCTGAATGCCCTAACACATTTGCCCAAAGCCCAGGGTCTTTTATGGGCTCAGTGTTGTGCTTTATCCCCTCTCCTCATGACCTGTGACCCAGCAGGATAAACTGCTAACTGAGCTTCAGTCATGCTCAAGAAGGCTGATGCCCACATGATCCATGACATTTCACGAAAAGACCCTTTTTTTAACTGCAGGACGGCCTACATAATATTCTTCTGCTGTTAATACCTCCCCTGACAAAACACTTAATGAACCAAAGTCTGAGTTACTTTATCATTACATTTTAATATGAGGTTGAGAAATTGCACTTGTCTTTTTTCAACTAAATCAATACCTTAAACACTGCCTGCTCCATTGTATATTAAATATTAGGCACTACATTGTTTGATCAGTCGGTTTAATTATTTATAGATTCTATTTTAGTGTGCTTTGTAAATTTGAATAGTAGCTACTGATACTGAATAATAATACTAACAATAGGCCTAATAATAACAGTAATAATAATAATAATAATTGAGTATAGGCCGAGTTTTTCTCTGAACGAAAGTCTGTGGGCCATTTTGGTTAAACGTGGTTCTGTTAAGTTCAGTGATGGGGGGTCCGAGAGACAGTTTAGCCAGAAACATAAAATAGATTTATGTCGTTTGTTACTCTGGTTATAACACGGGTCAGAGGCACCAGCACCCAGAAGAGAGAGATAGATAGATAGATAGATAGATAGATAGATAGATAGATAGATAGATAGATAGATAGATAGATAGATAGATAGATAGATATCAATTGTGCGAGCGCGTATTTATTTTACTTTTGTATTGCGTCTTTTTTAACCTTAATTTAACCAGGAAGTCTTTAGGGATACATTATTTCTTTTACAAGAGTTAACACAGAATCACATGAAAAAGGATCATTTACAACGTTCACATAAAGGCCTATAGCATATAGCACAGTAACATATAGGCTAGGACCTGAGAGGCATAAAGGAGAAAGTTTGACTGTTTAAAACACTCACATTCTCCCTGAAACGTGTCTTCAATGTGGCGTTTGAATGCTTGGTATGAAGGCAGTGTTTCCAAATAAAATCTGTAAATTATTCAAAGCTGCGCCTGGATACATGCATATATATTAGCATTAACAACCCCCAACTATTAGCAACGAATACTTAACAAATAAGCTATAACCAGAGCAATTACGCAGAGACAAAGGTATAAAGCTATATTAACTCTACATTGAGTACTCCCATAGGATAGAGAGATAATATTTCAGATATACCACATGCGATAAAACACGTAACATATGAGAGGGTCATAGTATTCACTAATGAATATAACAGGTAATACACCCTATTGGTGTATCAATCTGCATGGGATCCGAAATATTATATATAGATAGATACCATAAAAATTCAATGAATTACAATGCCCTATTGACCACAGACACAGATCCCTATAGGACTCTTATTGTGATACAGGCTACAGTCATTGGAAAAATGCCGCGCGACTACACAAGTTATTATAACGTGACTTATTGCATGAATTATTCTTGGCTTTTTCCTGTTTAACCTTCTTGTAAACAAGTCCATACAGTACAAATGACCTGCTTCCCTGCTGCTCTCTCTCTCTCAGTTCAGTGTGTGTGTGTGTGTGTGTGTGTGTGTGTGTGTGTGGCTGTTTGTCTCTCATTGCGTGTTACATCATCACGCAATAGCTGTCCTCCCGTGGCCTAGTGAACTGGCTCTAAGCGCTGCACCAATTTAGCTATCTACTACTACACACACGTTGCTTTGAATCAGCGGAGGCAGACACACGCAGTCGACCGGGCGCACACATCCAGTCACGGAAGCAGCGGGGCCGTACAGTATGAGTACAGAGCTCATGAAAGGTCTGACACATGCAGCATCACGGTAACACAGGTGTTGCAGCCCTGAGCTTCAGCACCTGCTTAGGACGAAATGAATAATATTTGTTAAAGTTTAAAAATATGAAGTGCTCCACTTACAGGTCTTCCTTTCTCCTTACAGTGTGGAATTATCTGCAAATGTATCTGTGCTTCTGCGTAAAAACAGCCCTCTATTTGGCTTTTTCGTGTCAACGGCTACTTGCATTATACAAATGACATGCTCTTTCTATGTGGGGCAAAAAAAAAAAAAGAGGCCAAAATAAAGGTGAGTAAACACTCAAACTGAAGAGTGGATGAAGGTGGTTTTAACCTCCACTACATCGCTGTCCCTGAGCCCTGCAGATACCGTGGCCCACCAGAGCGACACTTCAGGAGCAACATTTCATTTTCTCTGGGAAAATTGTGTCAAATAAGAGCAGATAATGAAATATTGGATGAGTGTTTTCTCAAGAGCTGACCAGCTGTAGACATCAGCACCGGTATAATCACCGCCCTGAAGCAGGCAAAATGCAGCCCCTGTCTCACCCCGCTGACACCTTCCTGTACGCTCACCGTAATTACGAGGTTGAGTGTGAGAGAGGTCAGATGGACACGCAGGCCTCGTGTGCGCATGTTCCAGAGTGTAAAGCACTGACATTAGAGAGTGTGCAACATCTGAACAAACTGAGGACTGTAAACAAAATACATACATTTATATATAGGCTCGTGACGTGCGCGCGCACACACGCTCTCTGAAACAGAAACACTTGCCACCCCACCCCACTCAAAGCCATACAGTTGTTATCCTGTAGCCTATTTGGATTGTTGTTACTGTATCAGCTGATTCATTAGCACAATCCCAATGTAAAGTCCCGATAAAATCACAAACACGTCCTAGGGAAGGTTTCTGACAACATTATTTAGTCTAATTTCCTCCTAGTATAAACCCCTGGGGGAGGAGCTTAACGGAGCTCAACGTTAGGGAGCTCAGCGCTATTTAATAAATGTATTTCCAAACAAATTACCTTTTTTTGCAAAACGAAATTTATTCTTGTTGAAAAACAAACTGTGTAAAAAATATCACACTTCAATTACACAATACTTGCCAAAAATGTACAATTTTTTTATTACTGAAATAAACACACACTGCATATTATTATAAAGGTATGACTTTGCTCTCTGTGTTTTTTAATACAAAGTTCAAAACCATGAAAATGTTTTGATTTGCCAAACTAATAAAAAAAAAACATGGATGTGTTTGACACAAATACATTATTAGCCTATTTTTAAACATGTGATCATTTCTAACCTGTCCATTAAGTCGTTATCCTGAGACGCCCTAAACAGTGACTGAAACGAATTACTTGATGGAAAAGACAAGGAAAGTTCGTGGTCAAAAGTTTGATTCACACCGAAAAAAAATGAACATAAATATATATTTTTAAACAGCATGAATATAGGCACAAATAGTGTTGCTTATGTCCATCATTCAGCTGCGTGCTATCAAATAAACATACAAAAATAATCCTACCTTCAAAGAGGGGCGTTTTTTTGTTTTTGTTGCTGTTTCTTTTTTTAGTTTCTCGAAAAGTTTGTTGTTTTTTGACATTTAACAGCCGCTAGAGCCGCTGACAACTCTGTTCGGAAAGTTTTCGACCGGGTGCAAAACAGCTCCAGGATGGACGGCCTGCGGCTGACTGGCCGCTGCAGGCCCCAAAGAAGATGGTAACACCGGGACAACGACCGGAGAAGTCCTGGAGGGGCTCAGTGACCCCCCGATGATACTCTCTATGGAGAAGGGAGACCGCTGCACCGGGGAGCTGGACTTCTGCACCGGGGCTGCAGCCTGCACGCTGGCTGAGCCCAGACTGGAGCTGAGCTGGGGATAAAACCTACTCCTGGCTAAGTCCGTGGTGGTGGGCATCAAAGACGGTGCGGGTATAATGGTTCCCGTGTGTGAATGTGAATGCCTGGAGTGCTGCTGTTGCTGCTGCTGCTGAAAAGCAAAAAGTGCAGAGTGTGTGTGGTAGGACTGGAGCTGGATGCCGTACCCTCCGCAGCCGTACGGTCCGTACCCATACGCAGCAGCGGCGGGGATAAAGCTGTTGTGTTCCCGCAGCAAGTCCTGCGCCTGCTGCCGCTTGAAGCGTTTCCTCCGCCTCAGAAAGCTCCCGTTGTCAAACATATCAGCCGACTCTGGGTCCAAGGTCCAGTAGTTGCCCTTCCCAGGGTTCCCGGGCTCCCTCGGTATCTTCACGAAGCAGTCATTGAGGGACAAGTTGTGTCTGATGGAGTTCTGCCAGGCCGGGAACTTCTCCCTGTAGTACGGGAAGCGGTTGCTGATGAAGTCGCAGATCTCGCTGAGAGTGAGCCTCTTTTTGGGACTCTGCAGGATGGCCATGGTGATTAAGGCGATGTAGGAGTAAGGGGGCTTCACCAGGGTGTTTTTGCCCGTTGGTTTGTAGGTATCCCTTGAGGAGGTGGAGCTGCCCAGGCACGGAGGAGGAGAGCCGGCCAGGAGGATGCCGTCGTGCATCTGTGCCACCTCGTCCACGTAGGAGCGCGTCTGGTTGTCTCCATCCTCCCCCTCGCCCACCACGTCTATGTCGGTCTCTTCCGAAAGGATGGAGGCATCCGACATCTCGGAGCTCAGAGTCATGGCTCACACACGGCTGTGCCCTCCGACGGCAGATGAGGAAGACGATGAGATGCACAAGCTGCCCTGCCCTCCCTCTTCAAAAACTCATATGAGGAGGGGGAGAGGAGAGGAGCACGTGTCGCCGTCGGTGAGAGATGCACCCCTGTTTTCTCGCTATTTCCATATGTTGTCAGGATTTTATCGCCGACTAACGAACGGTCCCGTCGATGCCAGGCTGGCAAATGTGCCGGGAAACCAGCAAAAGGTCCAAACCCGAATCGCGGAGGGGGCGGATCTTCTCTCGGTATTTATACCACCGCCCTGATCACATGGCGAGGCAACGTCACCAGGCAAATGAAAAGAGAGAGAAAAAATTAAATAACAAAAAAAGGTCTTTGAAAATTAACTGTGAGTGGTTTTTTAAAAAAAGTTTGGTGTGGCCTACATCCTTTTTAGTGGTCATTCATGGTGGCCCATAGTCCACACTAATCTGAAGTTTTTATTCCACCCCAGTGTTTTGCGCAAAAAATAGATGCTGGAAGATAAAAAAAAAACATCTTTAAGAAAGTTTAACTGCTGGTATGACCATTGCTAAGATCGAAGCGGATATTTTGACAACCGTTTTATTTATTTAGGCTCAGGTAGCCTACCAGTGTGATACATTAACGGCGCACATGCACATTTTAAAAAAAAATACATTTTGAATGCAGAAACAATACCTCAAAATACTAGGGATTAAAAAAAAAGGTTGTTGTTGTTGTTAAAATATAAAATTCAAAGAAGACCTGTATTATTCAGTATGAATGCCTTCTGAAATGTAGTGCCGGAGACTGGTGCACCATATCCAGGCAGCTCAGTTTGCGTGATCCGGTAGTTATCTAGATTATCCGCGAGCCATTTGTAATGGAAAAGAGTCAGCTGTTAACTCGAATCAGTCACGGGTCACGCAGAACATGCAAGCCCCAGATATAAGGCCTCCTCCGCCGTGCGTCTGGAGCATGGGGCTGCGTGTGTGTGTGTGTGTGTGTGTGTGTGGACATTTCCATTAATTTCATTCAGAAGTATGGAATTAATATTATAAATACGTTTATCAAAGCAAAAAACAGATAAAACATCTCAAACGGTTTTACAGGTTAATCATATAAGTGTTAGTCTTCAGTTAGTGTCAAGTGAAAATTACACAATGTGTGCAGGCATATTAAAAAGCATGATAATATATGATATATCTACCCTTATTGTCTAGATTGTACTAAACTAAAATGGAGTCTAAATAAAATACGTGAGCTCATTCATTCATCTTTGCTGATTTTACAGTATTATTCGTATGTGGTGGTTCAGGCTTTACAGTCATTATTAGTAAGTCAAGATGAGTAAGAGTGAGGTAATAAAGTATGAATATAGATTATGTTTTATTATTATCATTTTATTCTGAACGACCATCTCGCTGCCGTTCAGCCTTGCCTTCAAATGTGACTGTTACTGATACGGAAGGCTGAAGATGATTTTGTAACTGGTTTCCATTTTTTTTGTCACGGAAAGCAGCAGACATGGTCCAACAGTTTTAGCAGAAACAATTCAAACAAAGCAAGCACGTTTACCAAAATATTACACTCTCCTGAGTTTAATCAAATCATTAAAGAAAAAACTACTTTCCCAAACTTATGTGCATTTTACTTTTCACTTTGTCTGTTCTAAAAAGAGAAGCTACCAACCACTATTCAATAAATGCAGTTGGCCTAAAAACACGTTTAGACTTCTAATAAAAATCTATACTAATGACTAGTGACTAATCATGCCTTTATTTAAAACTGATCGATGTATTGAAGTACTGTGTGGCCTCTCAGTAACTTTTCAGAGGTTCCCATTTGACCAGCGCCATCTAGCGGTGACGTTGGCTCACAATTAAAACCCTTATGGCCCATAAAAGATAAAAACTCTTGCAACTGTAGGCGTCACAACCAGGAAGTTAGTACTAACTTCCCTTAAACTAACCATTTATTATAGAGTTTGGTGTAAAGTATAGGCTAGACGTATCATAAACCTATTGGCCTATATAGATAATTTATGTTTATACATAATAAGCATCACCACGCTATTGTAAAATTAATGAGGACATACTGAGGGAAAAAATACAAACAATATTTTGTGTAATTTCTGCAAACACTGATTGTTATTTGCCTTAATTATAACGGATTGAAGGCTGTATTTTATTTATTATTCATCACTTCTGCCTCTTCACAGTTTGAAATGGCAGACTAGTCTGCACTATCACCATATAATAAACTTTATATACTTTATATTTATTATTTGATTTTAATTTATGGACAAAATATAATCTGATGAAAAACCTCCACAGAGACAGTTAGACACCCACTCGTCTCCCACGCTTTATATGAAGCCTAATTGCCTCGTTTTTGATTATTTATTTAAAATTAAGTGAATGTATCAGTGTTGCTGATGAAGGTAGACAAAGAGGAATTGTTGCAACAAATAAGACTCGTTCATGCTGAGACTGATGTTGTTTTAATCGAATCAGTTTTCATAAGCCACTGGCCGCACTGATATTACCCCAGTAATCAATAACCAGTTCGTTTGGATCGTGCGATGATTTAAGATGCGTTGTATTTAATCAGGAATAGGCTAAAACACTCATGGATTATCTAATATAACTTCATTTCATTAGACGTTAGTCCTCCATCTTATTCCTCAGACCTTTATTATGAAGGTGAATTATTATTATTAGTGGTGAATGACTCACTAACGTTTAAATGTAAATCCAAAAAGTCAACATCAAATGTTTAGTTTTATGCCAAAATCAGGATTGGTCTGTGTGCGCACTGGCAATATTACGCCCTTAGTTTAACTGATGAATGAGTTATTATATATTTATATAAGTGCATTTCAATCTAATAAAGTGAAGATTCCAGAGGCAAACGCGCTTGACTGGCACTTTAAAAAAAACAGCATTAAATGAATGGAGGCGATTTTTTTTCTTCTTTTTGAGACAACAGCAGCACTCGCATGTGTGGTAAACCACCTCTAAAGTGTTTCTAAATTCCCCCTCTGCGATCCGAGGGTGTTTCCGTGCCGCGGGGAACCAAGAAAGCACTTAGCTGTTTAAACGCAATCCCTGCCTGCCTCTTGCTCTGACAAAACCCCTGAGTGTCACCAAACGGTCCGCCTGAGAGGGGTCTGTGGGGCAAGGGATTCATGCGTATCACATGCGGAAAAGGCGAAGTAGCAACAAAGATACTCTGCAGGTGGTGGACATGGAGAGAGGAAAATTAGCCATCACATTCATCCGGATTTATATTGGAAAAAGTAGCTTAAATAAAATGTGAAATATTTTTATGTCTATACATAGAAAGGTCAAAACGTGTTGCAGTTTGTATTCTTGCACTTGAGGGGTACAAACGCCATACTTGTGGATACTTTTTGCCTCTCAATATCTCCAAAATATGGGTCTGAAAACTTTTATCTACCTGTTAACGTGTGCCATGGTAGCTTAAATCAATCGTCCATGCCTCTTTTCAAATGTTTAGTGAACCAAACTCTCGACTGATTGATAAGAAATTTAAAAAAAACTGATACAGAGTTGTGAAAGGTGTTAGATATGCAATTCACTTGCATGTGACTCCAAAGTATCATAAGTTTTCACTCTCCTTTTTTAATTATCCCTGTGAGGTAGAATAGGGAACTATTTTAGGTGCATTCATTAATTTAGCTACACATTCACGTGCTTTACCTTTAAATGGATGGACATTATCGGACACTTATCTAAAGCCAAAGACAAGAACACATCAAAAAGTTCCTTTAACTGCCCCGAAGGTCCCTGAGATAGCCTCAGGCCATGAACAGTCAGGGGGGAGAAGGCACGTGATTATCATGGGGGTTCATGGCAGAAAAAGAAACTAATACACCGCTGATAATTGTTGTTGGATCAATTATTATTATACATTCTATTTATGAATAAATATTAGTGCTATTGCATATGTGCTCTGTATTGGCTAACATCTATTGTTCGTGTATTGTTCCTAAGGTTTATTGCCTTCTACATACAGATACAAGAGAACGTGCTTATTTATTAATTTAATGTTTGGATATGTTTCAGTGCCTTATAGGGTGTAATATTTAAACTATATCCCAAACAAAAGGGAGAAAACTGATCACACCATTATTATTATTATGAATATGGCTTGTAAAGGCAGTATTGTGACAATTTATTCATGATTTATTTTGTGGTTTGTTTGGTTTTTTACAGAATAAGTTTAGGAAAATAATCCAGGGTGCATGCCCCTATATCACATGTGTCATTTTAATGAATTAAACAGCTGTATGTAAAATTCGTTGTACATTTTGTGATGCTGATGTTGTGTGTATGTTGCATATTTACAGGCAACAGCATCATTGGTAGGTCTTAGCGACAGTTAAGAGAAAATGCTTCTTTCTAGACTCACTGTTTTGTGTCATAATGTTCAACATCATTCAGAAAGAAATCTTCAGAGATACACTATAGCTTCTCTACTAAGAGCACCCTCGATAGACCAGGATGCAATGCAGTCACAAGACCGGCTGTTTTAAGTAAAGTCTTACCTTTTCCCAGCTCCCTTCTGCTTCTTCAATGCAGCAACCTGACAACCTTCACTACCTGAAAGACAAACAGACAAAGCTGGTTGAGATGAAGATGAAATACTCTCTCTCTCTCTCTCTCTACCCCCTCTCTTTCACACACACACACACACACAAAATAAATGACAGCACATAATCTCAAAATAAGTCTTTTAGTGCACTGAAACATAAATCTAATCTACCGGATTAAAGATGATCTAAGGTGAATTTTCAAAGAGAGTGCACACATTGATATGATATATCTTCCTGTTTGACCCAACAAGTACAGCACACTCTTACTACTTTTTCACTTTCACTGCAGCAAACAGTTGTGCTTAGACTGAATGATAAGATATGAAGAGATCATGTACAGGTGAGGGAAGGTGCCATGTGCACTTTTGGATATGATGGACATAATTTGCCTTTGTGTGCTTATGCGGTTTATGGAGAACAGAGCAAAAGGATAATTCTTTGGTTTTGAGTTATTTTTCATCATAAAATATCATATAGATGTGAAGTTACTGTAATGAAATACTCCAATGAACAAATTAAAGAGCTATTTGGGCAAAAAAGATATATAAAGCACATCACATTTCTTCATATTAAAAGGACCATACTGGTGTTTTTCCATATTTAAACCTAAATTTGATGTAGAAGAAGATGCAATCAATTTGTCAAATTTTCCTGATAAATTACAACAAATGAATAAAACAATTATGTACTGTACGTCCTCCTCCTGCTGACATGAAAAAAGAAATTGTAAATGGCTTGAGAAATAGGTTCTACTCAGTACAAGTCCACCAATTCAACTCATCCATCCAATTCAAAGCATGTTTTCTTTTTAAGTTTCCACAGTGAGAAGTAATCACACCAATGTAAATTCATCATAAAACAATTGTCTCTGGTAAATGGGCATTGTCATTATCATGGAAAAACAGGCAACATGCCAACACTGCACTGTAAAATGCAAATCCTCATCAGCACACTCAGTAGGGTACTGGGTCTATAATACAAATCCTTGTGCTCTCTTCACAGGTGCCTAACATGTCCATCTAAAGGAAAGACTGGCTCACCTACTTTTACCAAACAACACAAGGTAGTGGAAATAATTCTTACACACACACAAAATGCATTTAACATCATCATCATAATAGAATCAAAAGATTCTAGATAAAACTTGGTGATCCTCTGATAACCATCCCATCAGCCAAAGTTACTTATATCTACAGCCCAGAGGACCTCTGAATGGGGAGTCCTGTCTCTACAGAAAATTAACAGGATGAAGGTGTCATACTATTGCTCCAAATGGACAGGGTACAAATTGTTTTTCCTGGGTGCACCCCCAGGCTATCTGGCCACCCTACCTAGAGGTATCTGTAATTCTGAACAGAGCAGGAGATCTTGTTGCCCTGAATTGGCATTGGATCATTATGCCTCATCTTTGTCTATCCATTGCAATGACCTGACAAAAGACCACTGAAAATACATGAATACAAGACTTACATCAGCAAGCAATCAGTTCACTTTTATCTGAACCTTTAGGCTACATTTCATTGATAAAGACTGTTTCAAGCGGTGAATGTGTCGCCTGCAAAGCTAAACTCAGGACAAGAAAACCCAAAGCTCAATTGCGCTTTTTGCCGTACGTCACTTCCTCCCTCCTCTCTCGCTTCCATCTTGCTCCCCGCATGTGTCTGCTGTTAGTTTACAGGTCAGTGCGGAGCTTTAAATACCTTCTTCCCTGCACTGTTTTCCCCCGATCCGACGGCAAGAGGTAAACGAAAGCCTTTTCTGACTAGATGGCTGAAATCTGCCGGGGTTTGAAGCTTACGTTACTGACGGTTATGTGTGACAGGCCGCCCACTCCACAATCTCCAAGTTAGCTAAGAAGCTAGCTAAAGTTAGCCTACAAGTTCTTGCACAAAAGCTAAACCACACCTTGCTTCGGTACAGTGGTTGGCTGAATCAGCAAACGTTAGCTTAAACCTACCTGACGTTACCTGTGGTACTTTAGTCTTATTTTATTTGGTCCATCACAGCCTTTTGGTATTTTGCTGTCTTCGCTTGTTGTCCACAGCACAGACAACATAACTTACTGTATAAGGTGAACCATTAGCTTTCGATAGCTAATTAACGTTAACCCAACTTAGCACATTTGATTGTGACACTGACAGCTCCTTACTGGCTTTTTAAAGTCTATTTACCGCTGAATACGGCCTTACCGCCGACACCCACACCAGTGCCTCTGCTCCCTGCTTGTGTGTGTTTACATGTGCGAGGTATTAGCCAAGTTAATGTACACCCTGACGATGTACTTATACATTTTAACACATACATTAAAACCTGAATACAGGGTTGTTTATACTCTAGTTTTCTTAAAGGTTTTGTAAGTGTGCACATGTGCATGGAAAAAAAAAATTAAAGTAACATTTATTTGTTTTGAAGTAGTGATGAGGGTGGAGCTCGTAATGCTATCTCCTGTTGGTAGTTATTTATTGCTATACCAGAGTGGCTGTCGAGGTTGTGATTTGCCAGAGAGGCAGCACAATGAAAAATAAAACAAAAACAATATGTTCTGCAGGACTCATCTTTGTACAGAATAACACAATTGTCAGCATCTCACATTTCAGCTACACCAGGTGTGTTTGTGTACCCAAAATTCATGTTGTCAGAAGGGTGGGATCAGATACACAGCCGTTTAGTCATGATAAAGCCTCAGAGAAAAGGCCATAGATCATTCACCTGATGTCTATCACCATGCCACCATCCATTTTATCTTTTTATTACCCTTTACACACCATACGTGTTTGTCTTCTGGGTTAGATTTTTCCAACAACAGAGATTGTGTTTGCAAGTGCTCAGTGAGATCAGAGCCTCCAATCAGCACATGAATGAACCACATCACACCCAATGTGTGCTAGTCACTAAACGCACTAGCTTCAAGTGAGGCAAGTGTAAATAGCAGGCTAGCTAAGGAGCTGCAGAGCTTTCAGGGAAACATTAATTTCTGTGTTCAGCTGTACATACATTACAGTTAATGCTAGGATGTAACACTGCAACTCTGCACAGTCTTGATAGAGTTCATCACACTGACTGTAGGTAAAAGTAAAAAAAAAAACGTTCTCGAGGACATCGAGAAAACAATATAGCATAATAGCTTATAATTTATTAATACTGTAAGGATAGTATTCTTTGAATTAGTATAAGGAAAACGTGGTTTCATTAACTCTTAATTTCCTAATTTTTGTGTTTCTTGATGTCAGACAATGACATGAAGATTTTAGGTTGTTCTGATACAGATGTCTCATTTTCAGCAGCTTGCAGTCAGACTATTTTACTTCCTTACTTGCATGATGTACTTTGTGTTTTGGTGCCTGCTTTGTGCTGTGTTTTCAATAACCATATACAATTTTGTGAATTACCCCTAACATGTTTTTCTGTCTTGACACTCTCATTTTTAGCTGTTTCAATGTATGTTATATGTTTGTAATGTTTGGTAGATGTACAATATTGCAGTATTACATGTTCAAACCTGGAGGCGGTCAGTATAAAGGTCAGCTGTGCTGGGGACACTAACATAATCTTATGTAATGTACTTTCTTTTTGCAGATGAAAGAAACAATTATGAATCAAGAAAAACTTGCTAAACTACAGGAACAAGTCCGCATCGGCGGAAAGGTAATTGACAAAATAAATACATTATCACAGTTTACATGAAATGCTCGATTTTCTGCAAAGCACTCAAGACTGAGAGAAGGTCCTCTGCTATTTCTTAATGCTTTAAGACATGCTTAGTTTTCAGGGTTTAGCACCAGGTTGTCAAAACTATTACAAATGGGGCCACATCACCTACACTGGCAAAGGAAGTGAAACCAGCTAGTAAATACTTTACTTGTCTAAAATAAAAAAGATGGAGATGAAATGCTGATTGAAAAGAGATGACCTGACATACTGTATGTCTGAATGAGAATTTAGATGCTTGATGATATGGTGACATAAGGCTTTGATGTCAGGCAGTGCAGCTACATACATCTTAAGCACCGGACACGTTTTTAAAGGTAGTTTCTATGACAACTGGCAATTTTATCTTTAGTTTGTGTTACATAGCAGCAGTAATTTTAGGCAACAATGTACTGTGGGCCAGAGAGTGAACTAAAATAAATAGACTAAAAACAGCCGTCAGCTTTTGGGCCAAAAACGTCCCATATCCAGCCTACAAGATGATGCATTAATAGTTCATTAAGAACTGAAGCTTTACACAGAAATATGTCTGTATGAATGTCCCCACAGGGTAGTGCTCGCAGAAAGAAGAAGGTTGTTCACAGAACAGCAACCGCAGATGACAAGAAGCTCCAGTTCTCCTTAAAGAAACTTGGTGTCAACAATATCTCTGGTATTGAAGAGGTAGGCATAAACTCTTATCTCAATTTTGTCCCACTGTGATTTAAAGCGAATCTGATTCAGTACTGCCTGTTATTTTTTTTGTTGACCGTATAAAACTTTGGTCTGTTACAGGTTAACATGTTTACAAATCAAGGAACAGTCATCCACTTCAACAATCCCAAAGTGCAGGCCTCCCTTGCAGCCAACACCTTCACCATCACTGGCCACGCTGAGACCAAGCAGCTGACCGAGATGCTGCCGGGTATCCTGAACCAGCTGGGAGCCGACAGCCTGACGAGCCTCAGGAGACTTGCTGAGGCCCTGCCCAAGCAGGGTCAGTAACCTATAATACTAAAACTTATTCAAAACATGTTGAATAAAGCCATAATATAGCATATATCCCACTATAGATTCACAGCTGCATTTTCTGTGTAGTCAAACTTGTTTAGAAGAGATGAGTCTTGCCCTTTAGGATTGATTGTTTCTGAACACTTGACCATTTGAACTGCTCTTCAAGCTTCTCACAGATGGTTTCTGTTCTCACAGCTGCAGATGGAAAAGCGCCGATTGCAACAGTAGAAGAAGAGGATGATGATGTTCCAGGTGAGTGCTTATGTCTCATTTTGTCACTGAGCTGTCCATGCACAATAGTCTGTTCCACCATTCAAAATAAAAGATTACTTCAACATGTCTCAAGTAAAATTTGGTTGTCTTGCGTCAAACTCCTTTGCAGTCTTATTTGGAAATACTCCTTCACACTTGTCCATTATTGGGCAAGGTTTTTTTTCCTTTCTCTCAGTTAAATAACCATGGCAGGTTTGTTTTCTTTTGGCTTGTGAAAGGGGTCATATGAAGGGGATTCATCAATGACTTTAGATGATGGTGCAATGCAAGGTTTTGTGTTTGAATCTCATGTTCATTGTTTATAAGATCTTAAGATCCAGTTTGCTTTTCTTAGTGAGGAAAATGGGCCAAACACATGAGGTTGCCATTACAATAATCTCATCTTTTCCCAGGACTTCTCCCCCTGTAGCCCTAGTTCTCACTAATGTAACAAACGATTACACATGTATTCAGCAATAGGAGCAGTTGACGCCTGATGGCACAGGGTTAACAGCCATTGCCATTATGTTGTTATTGGAGTTAAGTTTCCTTTATGTTCTCCCACTGAAGGAACATGTTTACTCAGACCTTTTGAATTGTTTCCATTTTAACCCTCGACCCTTTGAGCCAAAACTTGGAAAGGCAGATATCTCACATTTCATGGAGTGATTGAAGCCAACTTTTTGATGCGTTACACCATCATTTTTACAGCTGCTTTCAGTAGTTGTGAGGGCCTCATATGTTGAGCACATTGTAGTCTAAATAGGAGTGGGGAAAGATGAGCAAAGAATTGGGATTGCATTACACCGATTATGTTACAGAAAAACACGCTTTTCCTGAATTGTGCTCCGGCACCTCTGAGAGTCATTTGTTGCAGATGGCAATGCCCCCCCCACGACTTGATCAATTTACCACTGGATCTTTTGTTGTTTCAGATCTGGTGGAGAATTTTGATGAAGCATCCAAGGATGAGGCTAACTAGAGGAAATTGGACTCCCTGGAGTGTCAAAACTTGACAGGACCATGTGGGGCACAAGATGTTTTTCTGTCTGTTTCAAGAGGTGGAAAGCTAATAGTTGAAGTACCTGAGAAGATGGATAATCTGTCAATTTTTGGCTGTGAGCATTCTGTAATATGTGCAACACCTGAACAAAGTACTTGCATACTTTTAATTGAATTATTTTTGAGTAATTTTCTAGAATAGTACTCTGAAGTATTAAAAACCACCGGGGGTAGCAGTATTTAAGTGTAAGGTATTTTAGTACATTCCACCTCTTCTTTTCCACCAGACTCTCCAAATGCTTGTTGTGCTCTGTGGTGTGTATGTCCAGTTAGAGTGAGAGATTGTGTGTAAAACATGGTGTTTAAAGCTCCTGCTGTACATCTGTTTCCTCCATGTTACTGAACCTTAATTCTTTGTGGCCTCGCTCAAACCACCATATCTGGAATAAACCTTTGCTACTGTCAATAAATAGCCAAAATTTCTGTTTTTCCTTTTCCCTCCCACCTGAAATAATGTAGCATGCTTAAGTGTGCAGGTTGATCTTTGACTAGACTGTTTACATTACACAGCTCAGTTAAAGGAGAACTTTACTGAAAAACCTCAAGTAGATTTGAAATAAGGTATAACAGTGTAGAGTATAATAATGTAGAAACAAGATACAAATAAATAAGACATTATGACAATCATATGAATAAAGACAAAATATATAACCACTAGATTGTGAAATAATAATGCTAGCATGACTGTAGGAATGGCAATGTTGGTCAGTCCAGACTGAAATATTTCAATAACTATTAGTTGGCTTGCCATGTAATTAGGAACAGACATTCATAGTCTCCAGAGGGTGATTTGTAATACATTTGGTGCTCACTTGGCTTTTCCTTTTACTGCCATCATCTGGTCTAAAATTCAATATGTTCAAAATGTTAATTTCATCATGCTTCTTTTTACAATAACTCATTCCAGCAAGTCTTTGTCTGTCAATCAAGACACACAGGGCAGAGCCAGTTAAATGACTGGCTGCTGTTTCAGTCTTAAGAGTCTTTGGAAAAAGGACATTTTGAAATAAACACTGCAAGATTTAAATAAAACTGACATGATAATCATTGTGAAAAGAGGCAAGACGAAATAACATTCCATAACCAGTTTTTTAAAATGAGATTATTTGACTATTTCATTGTTATATTCTGTATTTTAGCTATATTTATTCATGATTATTTCTTAATGTTTCATTTAATATTGAACACTTGATCTTTATATAGCTTTAGTTCTTTGGTGCACAGTTGCCATTAAGGGACAGAAACTGCATTTTCCACTGTTGTTTAAGGGTAGTATTAGTTCATAACAGTATAATCCAATAGCTTTATATTCAGTGATACAGACTTCTCTCCTGCCCTATCTACAGTACTCAACAGCTACTACATAAGTGTTCTCCCCACGACTGACTCTGTTGAATGCAGTTTAAAAAGATCTTTTAATTAAATAACAGCTTCATTTCAGTGACTATAAACAGTGGTTTGACCTTTTTAACTTAAGAAATCATATATATCTGTACAGAATGATGTCTGATATTGAGGTCAATAAGTTATTTCTTGATACACCACTACAGTATGACTGGTATAAAATACAAGCAATACCCTCATACAGTGGCACAGCACCACAATAACCTTGTGAGACATTTAAATGAGGTGTGAGGTCTTTTAAATTCACAACACATCAGTGGACATTAGTATCACAATACAGAGAAGAAAAAAAAACAGACTTACATCAATGAGAATTTTATCACATTACAACACAACGTCTAAATTATTCAAATAAATAAGCTCAGTACAACCAACACAAAGATCTTCAGGTCATGAAAGCACACCTGCATTCCAGTCTGTACGAATGTACAACCCACTGTAGTCTTCAAAACAGCGATATGAGCCGCAGAAATGTGCTCACTATGAAGACCAGACAGTATGAACATGAGGCAATTCAACGCATCACATATCCTTTTACACGTAAAATGGGTTATTATGGTTAATAAGTTAGTTTAAAAAACACTTGCCATGACAGGAAAAGGATGGAACAGCCAATGATGGCTTGTAACACAATATGCGATTTTAAAAGACTCCAAACAAAACCTCCATGCTTAGTTAAAGCAAAATCAATCCTGCACTGCACATTTGGCAGCACATTACAGGTGGAGTGCAGTGCATGCTGGGTTGTAGTGAAGAACTCAACTTTACATTTTTGTTCTTTGAAAATCTGTCAGTGTAACTGGATCAGATTTGCTACTCCACATTCGGTGTGAAAAAGTGCAGAGTAAAACAGCTTGAAAGTAGGTTAAAATTGAAAAGTTATACAGCACAAACCTTCATGTGCATCATGCCAACAAAATAATGTTGATATGATACAACGCTGTTGAAA
The DNA here is from genome assembly GCF_020085105.1 of Siniperca chuatsi. Lineage (NCBI taxonomy): Eukaryota > Metazoa > Chordata > Actinopteri > Centrarchiformes > Sinipercidae > Siniperca > Siniperca chuatsi. The sequence continues at coordinate 6,125,128 of NC_058059.1, forward strand.
TGTCACTTAATGGAACAAAATATTCCTGTTGGCCGACAGCCTGGGTGTGTTACATGATTGTCCGGAGCCCAGCGTTGTCCCTTCGGTATTTGTTCTCATCAAGTGTCACAGTTCATTCTCTGATTCCCATCAGTAACTTCAGTAAGTGTGCCTCCATCACCTGTTGAACTAAACAGAGAAACATACAGTATTTTTTGAAAGAAGCTGTGTGTAATTTCAAAGTGAATACTAATCCAAATATTTACTTTCCCATTTGGCCATCCTTCACTCTCAGAAGGGAGACGAAAGGGGAGTTGGCAGGAAAAGTGACTGAGCAGGCTTTTGCTCTCTTGGAAGCATCTGTTTCTCAGCCTGTGTGTACCTACATGTTTTTTTAGCCTTATATGTAGGCTCAGACTATGTGTTTAATTTACACATACCATTCCGGTGGCCCATAGCCACAGCCATGTCCATTGCATTGAATCCAGAATCTGACTCAATGGTAGGATCAGCACCACTCTCTGGAAGACAAAAACTTTGTTATTGTACATTTTATGTTGGAAACAACACACAACATTTCCTAAACACAAAAGAATTTCTATGTTTATCCTTTAAGAAATATTAACACAGATGGATATTTCTGACCACAAAGATTTGTCCTCACCTAACAAGATTTCGACACAGCGCACGTGGTTCCCGTGGACAGCATACAGCAGAGGGGCTCCTCCATTCTGAAACCCACAGAAGAAACATCACAACAGGCCACATAGACTGTCGCCTCCACAGGGCTTCATTTGATAGCAGGAATAACATTACAACCCTTACACAAAGTGAATGATCTCCCTTATGTCCTATATTATATATATATATATATATATTTTTTTTTACTGTCATATTCTACTTAACCAGGTCCAGTGAACATGTGATAAAAGCTTAGTATTCTTACCCAGTCATATTCATTGACATCAACACCACAGTCAATGAGCATCTTCACAATATCAGTGTATCCCTTACTGCAGGCCAAGGATAATGCACTTTCCCTCCCTTTGGCCAGGAGGTTGGGGTCAGCAGCCTACGGCAAAGAATGAAATAAATAAAGAGGGCATGCTCTAATATAATAAAACCATGACATCTGTTCATTCTTTCATACATTTTGGAGCAGAAACTCGACAACAGCAATTTGTCCATGTGCAGCTGCCCACATCAGGGGGGTAAAGCCTTCCTCATCTTGGAGATTGATCACAGTTTCTATTAAAATAACACATAAAAAGATTAAAAACAACATGATCAGTACATATGTTTTCATCACCATCCATCATCTATACCCACTTATCCTTTGCCGCATCGCGGTTGATATTGGGCGAGACTCACTAAGAACTCAATATTTAAAATGCAATGGAGATACTACTTTTTTTTTTTTTTACTGTTTATTACTCTCTGTCTTCAAAATATTGTATGTGTTAAAAACAGTATAACTACTATATAATTAAATTATATTACTCTCATTATATATTAAGTACCATTTCTAGTTTAGCATGTGATTTATGTGAAATAATTGATGTGGTTCCTGCTTTTTAAATATGAGGAGCCTCTTGATTTTCTTTTATGACAGTAAACTCCATATCTTTGGTTTTTGGATTGTTGGTCTGATAAAAAAAAGACATCTGAAGACGTCAGCTTGGGCTCTGGGAAATTCTGGTGGCCATTTTTCAATTGTTCCATTTTACAACATGTGGCTAATTTCACTACTGCATGACTTTGACGAATTGTACCCGTGATGGGCTGCCTACCTTGTTCAATCCTGCTGGCCAGAAACACCATTTCCCCTTGGGCTGCAAGCTGATGAATGGACAAAGCTGAGAGGAAAAACATGCATACACTGATTAACATTTTTACTGGAGTCATGTTAGAAACATTTTAATAAATAAAGTTAAACCAACTGTGGTACTTACAATGCACCAAAAGAGGCGTGGAAGAAACCTCATTGCCACGGTGTTTATTGGTGAGTGTGGTGGACTGTTTGATGGGGGAGAAATGTTTGGTGGTGGATGGCGTGTAAACATGACGCACTTGTATACCTGGGGAAGGTGAGGTCTGGATATTGCACTCAGCTGAAAGATAAGGAAAACATTTTGTATGTAAGTAAGCACTTGTTACAGCCTTGTACATCAGACATTATCACAAGATAACCAACTTAAAATGTAAACGCCATGTCAAGTTACTGTAACTTTAGACACTTATAAACGGGGCTCTTACCTTTGAATAAAACAGAAGCCACCTCCAGATCAGAGTTGACCTGGTCCTGGATGTTCTTGCTGTCCTCCTCGTTGAGCGATTTGACAAATCTTGAGCAAACATTCATGTCAAAGCGGTTGGGCAGGATGAACTTGATGCCCATGGCCACATTTTGGGTGCCTGTGTCATCTGGACTTGCACCCACTGACTGCTCAGTCTTGATGGCACTCAAATCCGGCATTACACAAATCCCCTCCATGTCCTCAGAAGCCAGAGGACACTCTGCTATCCCATCTGAGGCTGAAACGGTAACACTGTCCATCCTCTGATCACTCACTGAGATGTCACACTGAGGTTAAACTGTAGCCACTGCACGCCTGAAATGCGGAGACAATTTATATTGAAAACACAAATGGGTATTTTGTTTCAGTTCACATTACGTACAGCGTTAAAGTTACCTAGCTTTAGCTGACGATGCTAATCTAAATTCAGCAGGTCCTAATGTTGAAAACCGCACAACTGTCTGTTAGCTATCAATTAACATGCTAGCTATTGTTCTCGTAACCTTCTGCTATTCACGCTAACTAACGGTGGCAAATATGTTTGAACATGGAAACACATTAAGCGTAGACGTCATAAAGGGTATTTCTTTTGATTAAAGATATTTCTTACTCGATAATGCATTGTTTTACATGAATTTCCTCAAGCGGTCACCCTTCGTTCGGTGTTTTGATAGATTTGCGCATGCGTTGCGGCCACAACGGGGTGCATCCACTATTAACTTCCCCCTTTTTAGTTACGGAACCTCTTCATCATCCTGCTAGCGGACGATAAGTGGACGTAAGATGTACTTACTGTATTTCATTAACTTGAAATACCTCACACACTCATATAATCTTGATGTCACTGAAGGTTTGTACACCATCCATCTCTCTGTGTAATTTGAAAACACACTACTATTGCTGTCAGAACTGGGGCTCATAATTTTCAGAAACACTGAAGCAAAAAATGTGTCATTGCTCAAATGACCCAATTTTCCCAAAAGTATATATTTATGAACCAATTATATCAATAATGTTGAACGTCTGAATTGATAAGGACAGATTTAATTCATTTCAGGTTGCATTCACTTGCAGGTTAAATAAGCAGCCATTATTTGTTTATTTCTAGGAAAAGAGAGCTTATTGTACATAGTTCCACTGTAAGTATTGGGCTTTTGAAGCCCATATAATTGCTGCACTCTTCATTCAGTTTTAATTTCACCACAAACACAAAAAGACATCAGCACATGACTAAACTCACTGTCCCTCAGGGGGCTGAATTACGTCTTAATGTTAATTTTAAACAGACAAATGATCTGTTTGTTTTTATCCTGACCTATGTTTGCCAAGTTTTGTGCTGCTGCACTCTTTAAAGACAGAATAATTCACTTGGTAATTTGTATTAATATGAAATAAAAGAAAGTCCAGAAAAGCTAAATGCAATGGAAGAACAACAAACTCAATCTGTACATCTTTTATAATATTATGCATGACAACATGTTCTGGTGTCTAAATGTGGTCACAGAATTGTATACTTATTAATTCAAGGGTACTATGTGAGGTTATTCCTGTGTTAAACCTCAACATTTGGCAAGTTTTAAACATGGACTGATGTGTGTATTATTAAATTTAGTATGAAAATAAACAGTACTTTACAGTAGTAATTTACATTAACGTTAGATAACAAATGTCTACACACCTTCCAAAACTTTGGGCTTTATTGTCTTAAGGTCATCTTATTATATTATGAGATGTTAGATTTGATTTCCCATGATATACATTATCAAAGTTAGAAACATTTCTGGTTTTCTATAATCTGAGTATATTTTTTTCTTAAATTCCACACAAAATATTGGGACAAGGTTGAATTTCAAATGGAAGTTGAAAAATTAAAAATGCAATTACCAAAAGTATGAAAAATGACACAGCAAAATATTACAGTTATACTGATGCCTTTGAGTCAAATGAAAAACAAAATCAAATCATCTTTAAAAAAATATATCTTAATATTAGCTCCACCTCAGCCAGGTGCCACGTTAAGGCAGATTTTAATCAAACTGCCTTTGGGGAGCGTTCTTGGTCACATGGTTCCATGAGGTTTGCATTGGATGTTATGTAGACTATATTTGTAGGAGTCCAGTGCATTGCCAGTCTACTGGCTAGTAAAGGCGGTATGAGAGTTAAGTGCTTTGTCTTTTCTTTGATTTTGCAGCTTTTTCCCCATCTTCTTTTATATCTCTACGCAGTGCAGTCCTCTTCAGTGATATCTACAGTGTTGACCTGGAGAGGACTGCAGACAGTCATGTGCTCCATCCATGACACACAGTACTGCCAGCCACTCCTTTACTTTTGCCATTGATTAGCTTCACTGGAAGGGCATGACACATAGGTGATTCAAGCTAACCCTGCGGTGCAGACCAACCAGTAGGAGCCACAAGTGCTGTGAGAGGGAATATTGTGTTCATTTGAACGCACAACCTAGCTGAAGCTACCTTTCCCTGCCAGATGCAAAGGTTACCATTGTCTTCCTCAGCCCTTCGAGACGCAAAGGCTACATGCACAGGGTGTCGACAGCCCTGCCAAACAGATGAAAGAAAAGTCAGTCCAGCCATCGTGCCAAAAATGCAGAGATAGTACAAAAAAGCCCCAGGAGCAGCATAAGGAGCAGCAAAAAGATGAGGAGCAGCAGAAAGGTCATCATGATGAAAAGCAAAAGGATCATAATCAAAAAAGCAGGAGGATGAATATAAGAATAAGCATACGGAACAGATTGCAGAACAGCATAAGGAGCAGGGTAGTAAACAGGAAAAGGAACAGCAGGACCTTGTTGTTGCCACTCCATCCCATAGTGTGGTGATGGGAACTGCTGGGGTGGAGGAGAGGGAGGTCTGGGGTTTTCTTCAGGATTATGATTCCAGTCTCTATTACCTCCACAAGGCTCAACCTCAGCCTCATGAAGCCCGCGCACATCATCCAGCCCAACAACTTCAATCTCTTCTTCCTCTTCCTGGTCATCAGGGGGGCTGGGTCACCAGGAGGCCTTTCAGCATCAGGCCGTTCATTACCCAAAGTCCAAAAGAAGCCACCTGAGGAGGGAAAGAAGTATAAAAAAGTCACATTCTGCACTTTCATTAAACAGGCCTAAAGAGGCCTAATTAATCATTTTTGACCATGTAAATTCCAGGTATTTTCCCATGTACCGCCAAAAATGTTTTAATTATAAAGCGTTATGAGCATCGCTTTAATTGTTGATGAGGAGTTGGCTACCAGTTGCACGCTTTTATGCACGGTTCTGCTCAGATTAGCTTGGACCTGGATTCAGAGTCCAGAACCCAAAACCATGCCTCAAAGCCTTTTAATGAGAAAACTAGAGATCCACAACACACTGGAAGAACACAAGGAGATGGTAGCTGCATTCTTGCAGTGGAGAATGCAGCTTCCAGAAATGGAGATTGACAAAACAAATCTGATCCTTCTGTCCTGTAGGTAATGACTCATTCATTCAATGTTTATATTCATTTTCAAAAATCCTTTGGAAACTTTAAGAGGAGACTGTTTTGACGCCATCCCTCCTAACCTAAGTTAGATGATACTGATTAGAAGGGTTTTCATCTCTGAAAATAACTTCCAAATTGAAAGTCAGATTATATTTGATATATTCCAGTTGTGTACAGTGAAAAAATATAATTTAGTGCTAAACTTCAACCATCACAACAAGCAAACTCAAATCCACATAGGACCAGGCCCTGGTTTCTTTACTCCTGCACGTTCTGGCGTCCTGATGTTTGGTCCTAAAAATTGTCTCCACGGTGCACAAGAAAAACATATTTTGGCATTATTCGAAAAATGGTTCAGTCGCCATCTTTTTTCCAAAATTTTTGACGACAAATTTGGGAAATTTGTTGCCCTCAAACAAAAATAACAGTAATTTTAAATCACTACATGTTCTCTACATATTCCGGGACATTCAGTAGGGCCTACATTCTACCCATCTAACCACGTGTATCACTCAAAACTGGGTTTTCCAACAGGCCAACTAAAATTCTCTTAATTATTTATCTTTATATTCAACAATTTACATAAATTTTGCACTGAAACCCCCTTTTAAGGGGTTCAGGAAGAATACAGGTTTGCCTCAGGTCAACTTGTGTCAAGTCCAAGTGCAAATGAGAAATTAAAAAGACCTGCGGCTTTAACATCACCTCGGTCAAACATTACCATTCTGTGTCCTTGGCTTTTACTGCCGCACGTGCAAGCGTGTGCGTGAGTGAGTGAGAGAGATATGATATACAGTTAATGGTTTGTTATAAATGGTTGGATTTATGTGTTTACAGATAAGTGATGTGTATCATCTTCAGTTACCTCTGCAGACTGTCAGAAACTCCTGCAGCATGTGATGCGTCTATATGACGATGAACACATACAGCCAGACCGCTGCAGTTCACACCATCTTAACCCAGAGCACAATAAGGGGTTAAATCTGAAGCAAAACATAACTAAGTAGCCAAATAATCAAGTAAAATCGAAGTAACAGTAGATTATAATGTGAAATGATTACCAAGTAATTACCAAATAAAACTGATCCAATAATAATATAATAATAATAATAATAAAACTTTATTTATAGAACACTTATCAAAACAAAGTACAAAGTGCTTCACAACAAGAGAAATAAAATATCACAGTGAATGACGAAATATAAAGAAATAAAATACATAAAATACACAAAAGCAATAAAATAAACAGCCAATACCCAGCTATTGTATTGTAATAAACAGTTACAATTTGTATTGAAAGAAAAGTTACTTGCTTGGTACAGTTCAGTTCCCTACATTCATATTTGGACATGTCCATTTTCCTTACCTTAAATTCAAAGCAGTTAATTTATGTTCATAGGGCCACTTTTATCATATTCACTTCTTTATAGTAAATTCATACAGTCACTAGCTGACATGTGAAAGATTAAATTACTCAGGTTTTGTGTTTGAGGACAATGTTACCTACAGCCAACGTAAATGTTGAACATGGAATGGCAGGTATTGCTTCAAGATGACAAAGATTAAACAGACACAAACGATAAGGAACAGATATATTAACAAAATTAAGCTTCAATCAGAAATAATTTGGAAATTTCAACAAATACTGCATGAAGTCACTTACATATCATTAAGTGACTTCATTACAGGCTCTGATCCAGTATTTTGAGTCTTAGTTTTTCTGGCAGACCAACTCTATAATATGTCCCAGTGGCATTAAATCCAACTAATGGATGTGTAAAAATTATAACTCATCTTGTGCTTGAGATCACTGATGGGCAGATGCTCCAAATAATAATCAAATAATGACACCTTATCCTGGAGAAGGAGCTTACATAAGAAAAAAAGCAGAAAGATTTTGAGCTTGTTTAATATTCTTTTAGATCCGTTTACCACATTAATGACAGGGAATTACAAATTCGTTCCAGCAGTGGTAATTATCTTCACTCAAAGTTTCAACATGTTAATCTGATTTAGAGGTTACAGCAAATATTTCCTCGGAATCTGTCAAATCCGTCCATCGAAAGGCATAAACATGGCATTAGTCTTCTTTTTTATTGTTGTGAATTCAGAAGTGAGGAGGTGAGTGTTTCACCATGCTTTATAGTGTTGTATGTATGTACTTTTCACTAAACAAAACATCTAAATTCTCTTGTTTTACTGTGTCAGGTTTTTTGTTTGTTTTGATGTGACTGTCGAGGGCCTGAAAAGCTGCAAAGTAGTGATTTTCTAATTATGTGATTAGGCTTTGCAGGATAAACAGTGTTCAAGCCCCTGGAGCATTTATACCATTCATTAGTCCTAAATAAAATGTCAATTTTTTTATGTATGCTCTCTGTATGCATATCCAGTATCTATGCCATCTTTCCTGTATGATGCCTTTTTCCGGTAATTTCACAGTATGTTGATACGGATTTTTTTATGGGGCATATAAATTGAGTGATCTTTCTTATCTATCTAACCTATCACCATGTGAGTTTAACCTTTAGATAGTTACTTTACTGATTTTTCATTACTTTTGTAAAAGACACTCAGAGAACACAGAAATTGGGCATTTTGTGGGAAGAAAACCTCCCTTCAATAAAGAACAAAGAAAGATTTTAAAACTTTGCTTTGACTGAGGGATATGTGTTGCAAAATAATTCAAATCCCTCAATCTCAATTTAAGGACTGAATATTTATGATTAGTTTGTTTGAGAGGTCAAGAGGAGCTTTCGAGGCTCAGTTTGTTCAAGTAGCCTAAAATGTACCACACAGCGATTCATAAGCTGTTATTCTTGGACTGTGTATGGAATGTCTTTTCAGAAGAAAAGGGCTGATTGAAACTGGGATCACACCAGCAGGCACTGCAAAAAGAGACAAGGATGTTTGTCCTGAGGCCTCTGTGCGCTGTTGTTATTGCTGTTTACTTGTTTCTTTGTTTTTTTGAGTCTGATTATGAGGTCAAGGGTCGTGGTCCATCCTTGTGATGACACCAGGGCACCAGGGGGGAATAAAAAGCTTCAGCTGCATTGAGGAAGTTGCCTCGTTCTGTCAAGATAATAATCACATGCAACTCTGGTCTCGGCTGCCTTGTTTTGACTGCATTCAAGTCTCAGTGCTTATGATGAATTCCACAGTGTGCTGCTCTCGCCATCTACAGGACACCTTGATCACATGCACTGAAAACAAAATGAACAGAAAATACACCAGATTATACCTTATTATACCTTACCTGGTGCGGACATCACGTTGTGGTGCATTTTTTCAGTTTATTTAGGAAAACAAGTGTGAGATTAAAGAGGATGCATGTGGAATGTTATCTGGAAAACCTCCACATGATGGCAGTATTGCGAGTTCATTCACTTTTTATTAACTGATATATTTTTGCCAACAGATGGCACCACAGTTTAACAGGTTGTGAATTGCAGTGCTGCACCTATGATGGGCTTTGTCCTTTCCCCACATGGCCTATAATCCTCTCATCTCCCCATTTGGAGAATTGAACACCTATACGATACAGCGTTGTCTTTTTTCCCCTCAGTGCAGAAGTAACTTATACTTGACTGCTCACTTCTTTTGTTTGAATTAAAAACTTTCACATAACTCTTAGAGTAACTGATATAGTGATATAATATGAGTTATGAAAATACTTGATACTATAAGGCCACTATTGACTGCTGCTGAATGTCACTGCTTAGCACCACAGTCACATTTATATTATAGTGATACAATCAGTAATAGTTGTTTAGTTTTTAGTACAAGTCAATAGAAACTCTAGTATTTTTAATACAGTTACATGTTTTTCTTTATATGCATTTTGTGAAATCAATATTGTTTGATATCAAAATTGGCCAATATTACTGTATGCTCTTGGTTGGGTCATTTGAAAACAGTTTTGTAATATCTTCTGTGGCTCTGGAGGAGTTTTCCAAAGTTTTATAAAATAACCCTACAGCCATGATGATGTCATCAGTGTTAGCTCGTTGTTGAGTTGCATTATGGGAAATGTAGGATCCAGCGTTTTTGGAACTTGACCCATTTGACAGACTAAAGGTCAGGATCACATTACATTACACCATGGCCTCTGCTCCTCTGATTGTGACCATTTTTTAAAAAAACAATCTGTCTCTTGAGAGTTCCCTAACTTTAATAGACATAACACCTCTGATGCCAGCAAATCTTATTATCTTGTTGCCCAGTAAGTAGTGACTAAATCTATCTGTTTACTGTGAAAAAAACACAGACAGCATAAAGACACAGGAGATAATAATAACACCTGCATAATGATATAACAGTACAGTAACAGAACTGTATGAAACACACTTCTGAGGTATGTTTCATATTATAATCTCAGTCAGTCATTTCCTGAGTCAGAAACACCAAAAATGCAGTGGTGGAAGAGGCACTCTGATATGTTACCCAAGTAAAAGTAGTTATATCACAGTTCAAAAATAATAGTTACAATTAAAAGTCCTGCATTAAAAATCCTTAACAGATGTTTTGTGTGTAAACTAGTAACTAAAGCTGTAAAATGAATGTAGTGGAGTACAATATTTCCTGCTAAAATGTATAAAGTAGTATGAAATGGAAATATTCAAGTAAAGTACAAGTACCTCAAATTTGTATTTAAGTACAGTACTAGAGTAAATGTACTTACTTTCCACCACTGCACAAATGTGAGTGTCTTGGTGTACACGCAGAGGCACCATATTCTACAACTGAGCATAAGTGAAAGTGACATCACTCCAACTTGTCTCTGATTGGAGGAAATTTAAATTACAACCGACCCCGATGTATATATTATACGATAAAGTACAGTAGCTAATATTATACGGTAAATATAGCCCATCGAAATACCATATAAAGCATGAAATGTCACTTTAAACTCACTATACACAGGAAACATTAAACTTATAGGGATAATATGGGCATATATCATTTAATGGGAATGTTTCTGCCTCCCTGACAGGCTTCAGTCCTGCATCCCGGTGTGTGAAGGGGGCTGGACCAGAGGAGCAGGCTGCAGAAACAACTCTGGCGACACCTGCAAACAAACTCCTAACCGACTCTCTCCCGGTGCGAAGAGACGGGTGAAGCTGAGACAAACAGTAACTCGGAGTAAGGGTGTGGAAAGTGTTATTGCTTTTTAAGCGGAGGAGCAAGCAGCAGAGAAATTTTTTTTTAAAGACAACAAGTCGTGCGATTTGAGTTCACGACAGATCGGACCGAGAGCGGAGAGAGACTACAGGTAATGTGCAAGCTGCTTAAAATAGCTTTTAATTAAAGCTATAAGAAAACAACATTATGCAGTGAGATTATCGTGAGGATTTTCACTTATACTTTCTGTATATCTGTCGTTTTATTGATTTAGAGTCGATCAAATGCTGGTGCGTCCACAGGTAAAACGCGTGGCGACTTCTCTCAACGTTACTGATTCAAACTCTTAATACTCTCTCTGTTGTGGTCTTTTTGCACTGATGCATTTACTGACTGTATTTGATTGTAGTATGCAGGAGTTTCACTTCCCGGTGAAAGCAGTAGAGGTCAGTTATTGTTCCTGAAGGATATGTTTGAGTGCTGATAATGTGTACTATTTTTTTTAAAGCCTGTTTCACTTCTTTGTGTGAGAGTTTATCGACCAGTCCATCCAGTTTCTTAGCAGTGAGGTTATTTTCCATTATATTGCATTAAAAGGGTGTAGAAAAGTAGTTCATTGTTTGCACTGAGTAAGTGACAAACCTTTTTTCGAAAGTAGCTTCATATGACCACTCATATTTGTGTTACTATCACGATCATTAGTAGTCACAAGTAGTCTGAAAGAAAGTTTTCACACCTTTAAGTCACAATGGCACTGCAGAGTTTGATGCTTATTGTGGCATCTGTGTTAGTTTCATCATTGCCTCGAGCATCTTCTTCTGAGAAGTCTTGAATAAGATAAGTCCCAAATTTATCTCCATGTACCAAAAGATAATGTGTAACACATTAAAGTATAATTACCAAAGGGCTGAAAGCAGAAAAGTGCACCTTTTCATACAGCCTGTAGGCTAACTCATTGCAGTTTGTCATGTGAGAGGAATTAGATTATTCAATCATGCATCACCTGAAAAAGTGTTCAGGACAACAGGATCAACTTGCTCACATCTGAAAATATTTGCATCGTATATATAGATGTCAAAATGAGCTTCCCAAATGATTTGTGACAACGTGCATTCTCTTGTTATGTGTAATCTCTTTTCTCACGCTCTGTTCTAGAGTGCATGGCCATCAGCCAGGTCAGGTTTCTTATTCACATTGAACATGTCAGAGGCTGAGTCAGGCTGAGGACAATGACTGAAATAATTCTGTGCAGACTAGAAAAACGGGACATCTGGATTTAAGATTCATCTTTACAAGTACTGTGTCTTATTTTGGTTACCTGATCACAGTATGGTTATTTTTACTCAGAGATGATTCAGAAGTTGTGTTTGAACTCAAGATGCTCAAATAAAGATGGATCTCGGTCCTTTCTATGTGTGTATTCAGATTATGTTTTTAAACCTTGCGTAAACACAAGCATACCAGAATATAGACATTTGTTGATGTAATGGGGCGCAACCTGCCAACCTAGGACAATGTTTATTCTACAATATAACACGTAAGCCTTCTCTAGTTCCACTTTACAATAGTGTAGCCCCATTGATATGAGTAGGATTAAAAACAGAGATGGACGCCCTGGCCTGTGGCATTGCACTCTTCTATTGATAAGATGTCCTTGGGACACAATATTACAGCACGTGAACGTGATAGTGATATTATTGTTACATAAAAACAAATGACATCAATCAGTGTATTACAGTATAATGTGACTGGACCTGCTGTTAAGACACTGTATCCTGTTCTTGATGTTGGTCTGCTGTGTCACTTTACAGTTTTATTTTCATAAAATAACATAAAGTAATCTTGGGTTTAACCCAGATTCAGAGGACAGTGCCACCTGCCATTAGAATTCTGATTTTAAATTCACTGACAAAACAACACATTTCACAAGACCCTGGGCTATGAGAATGTGCGATGGGCAACAAATGATTAATCTTAATAGAGAAAACTAGTCAGATTAATTGACAATGAAAATAATTATTATTTGCACTCCTAATTGGGACCCAAACGAGGAAAGAAAATGATGTGGCAGAAACTCACCAAAGAGTGTGAGTCTTCCTCTGAGCCACAGAATTAAAACTGTTATGGCTTGTCTGAGTGGCACCAGCTCATGCAAATGAGTGTCTAGACAAAGTGTAGCAGAGCTAGCACCACTGTGCAGCCTTTAAGTCATGCACTATTCACAGCTGAGAGTGAAGTCGGATCAGGTGTGTGCTGATGATACAGTTACCCTTTCCTCCAGTGCTGCATCCTGCCTGAAGAGTTGGACACTGTGCTGTAGTTATTGTAGCTTCATCCATACAGATTTATCTCAAACACCTAAAGGCTGGGAGAAGAGCATCATATGCAGGAGTGTATACATCTTACATATTTCACCAGAAAATCCTGGTGTTGTTGAATTTACTCTTCTAAGGTTACTCGCTGCAGCACATGTTTCTCTGGTTTCTTGCTGTGGGAGACAACACGTTTTCACCATTTTAGACCAAACTGTTTAACTTTATAAACTTTATAAACAATTTAAATTAAATCAATGCAGTGAATGATTATATGGTAAAATATTTGATACTGTATTGTTTAAAAAAAATACAGGTTACAACAAGAGACTCTGGACAAAAAAAAATAGATAAAGGTTGAAAAGTTTCAGTTGTTATCATCCTGACATTGTAGTAACATAACTATTTCCTTCACAGGGAAATGGTGGATGGAAAGAAAATGGAGGTGAACAGAAGAGAGGTGCCTCTATATGTAAGTGCCTATATGTTTTGCTCCAGTCTGTATGTGTCTGATGTGCTGGTGGTCTAGTACAGGGGTACATTTGGATATTTTTTGGGTGTGGTTGTGTGAATACATGAACTCTGAGGAGCAGTGTCCCATATTTAGACCCAGTTCTGTTTTTTTCTCACCAGAATTAGAGCACTATAGTCTTTCCCTCCAGCCATCCCTTTGCTCTCTCTCAGTCCTGACTCTCCCCCTGTGCAGTGGTTGACTGGCAAGCCTTGTCTCACAGGTGAAACCCAAGCCAGGAGAGTTTCAGTCCCTGGGGAAGCCAGGCCTTACACAGCCTGTTCACCAAATGACAAGGCCCGCTGAAAGCACGGTTTCCTCAGTAAACATGGCAGCCAGAATGAGAGAATATACCCATTTGTTTCTTGGCTTTTTACTGTAAGGAGTACACCAGTGGTTGAACTGAATAAATACACATTTTTCTTTTGGGTGCGTGTTAGAGTGCAGGGTGTGCAGGTGTGTTTGAATTATTGTTTTTTGACACAGTAGAACTCTTTTTCTCTCTGCTACGTTCATTTCTTCCATCTGTCTTCCTTTTCCCCTTCGATCCTCCATATCCACCGTCTCTCTTTCTCTCTCTCTCTCTTTCTGTCTGTCTCTCGCCCTTATTCTCCGTGTGTGTGGAAGCCTGGGTGGGCCAGTCACTGAAGCGTTGCCAGATTTCTGGTAAGCAGAGTGTCTGCTTGTTTTGCTGTGTCACCAGTTTCAGGCGCAGGGCGGGGGGCTGCTCTGTCCAAAACCTTTGCCTCCACTCGCTCATAGAGGCTGATTGAGGACCGGTCTGAAACCCAGGCATGTGAATCATTACGGGCTCTACCACTTACACATACACCGCTCCATTAAGAGGAAGTGGTGTCTCCACCCTCTAAGGTCACAGCTCAACAGGAACAACTCTCACTACTGAATGAGATCCAGATTTCAATGCTGGGCTTTGTGTAGGCAAGCCACAGCACACTGCTGTGATATAAAGGCTGTTATTGTAACACCCTTAGTAAAGTGTTATGGTGCACCTCCACACATACAACATAGTGGCAGGCCCATAGCAGATACTGTTAGGCCAGATCAATGGATAAATGGTTGCATTGAATTGCAGGCAGAAAGTGTGGGAGTTCCTGTGTTTGAGGAGATTTTATTGAGTGTGTGTGTAGAATTCCTCCCCCCTGCAAGAAGACTGTGTGCTCATGTTGGTGAGCTGAAACGTAAGAAGTCCAAATCTGCTGTGAGAGAGAAATATACAAAAAACAGGGATGGTAATGTGTCAGCCTGTGGGTCAGTCCACTGTGGATTGGGTGGATTGCCATGGAATTTTGTACAGGCATTCATGGTCCCCAGAGGATGAATCCTACTGATTTCTGAAAACTATTGATGGATAGATATGAAATTTTGTACAGACATTCATGTTCCCCAGGGGATGAATATTAATAACTTTTAGTGATCACCAAAATTTTCATCTAGCACTATTATCAGATCAGGTTTGTCCAATACTTTGGTTTATGACTAAATACAGTCTCACAGAGCCGCTGGCATGGCTATTATCTCAACACAGCACAACGTCATGTTCACAAAGGGAGATAGATTAGCTATATCCTTGTTGTACCATGTTTGTTCAATTGCCAGCATGATGTTGGTTTGGTGACAGTTATCACTGTGCTCTTTGAGCTAGTGGGTATCTCTGTTATGGCTTATGATCCCCCCCCCCCCTTGAAGTGCCATGCTGATTGTGTTTGCCATGCTTTTCACATGTCAAACCAACATAAAACCTCACCCTGCCAGTCGTTTATTGACATTTGATAAGCCAGTCAATCATAAAAGAAGGGAAAAATTCTCTTTTACATGAACAAATAGACATATGCTCTTATTACAACGGCTTTCTCAAAAATGCAGACCTAAAATGTCAATATCAGTCTTAATAATGATTAATGTGACTAAACATTTTGTACAAAATCCAGGTACTTCTTGATATTATTATGGCAACCCTGTTCTTTGAAACTAAATGTTTGCAGCACCACTCCAGTTTTACTGACAGCATTTTCTGACATGTAGACTAGTTATTAGTATCTCATTTGCACAGCAGATTAAATCAGAGGTATGTGTCTCAGCTGAGTATGAGAAAAGGCCTACAGCACAGTTCTAGCTGTTACCCTCAAGACTCCAATAAGATTCTGGTTCACTGAGTTTCTTTTAGATCCGATATATGAGTCACTGTGGTACTGTTTATATATTTAAAATATTTTCACTTTTAAACATTCTTATGAGTTTGAATAAGGCTTTGCTTGATGTATTAGATTGTTTGAATGCTTATGAAATTGATTGAGCGTGTGAAAGTTGGTGAAATGGTCCAAGCATATGCCTTTTCTCAGCCCTCTGCTGGTTTTTGATAAAAGCCAAACCATTAAGTTATAATAATTTATAGTAATTGTAACAAAAGTCTTTTTTTGTGTGTGATATTATCTGATTTCAGTATACTTCATTGTTCAATAGAACTTTTCTTAATGAGACAAAATGTCATTTGTGTTGGATTCTTAACTGAAATACTATACTCTATACTATAATTTAAAACAAAAAAATACATTGTCCCCGCTGACGTCATGTTGTCTTCTCACTAAGGGAACTGACTGTTATTGGAGCTGTTTTTGTTGTTGCAGTGGCAGTGAACTTGCTCCCCTGACGTCACCTACGTGTTGCACTCAGGAGATCATAGCAAAGAGCTCTAAAGCTGATGACTGCTGGTTTCCTAGAGACCACAGGCAGCAGATCTGATGTTGTTTTCCCCAGTGAATGGACAACAACACGGGGAAATTATAAAATCATGTCCCTGGTGTATCCTTGGATTTGGTGTTCTAATGAAGACAAATATTAAGTAGTTATTATGTCATATTAAGGTAATCTACACAGCACAATTGCTTTTTAGATTTGTATTAAGCTCCTATTGCATATGTGATAAACCTCCTCATATTAATGTTCCATAATTAACATACTGTGCCTGACCTGAGAACTTCTCGTATGGGAGGCATGAGGTAAAACCACAAGCTGTTGAATATTTAATTGTTACTGGATCAGGTTGTGTCATGATAAAGCCCTGGAGAAAAGGCCATAGATCACATCAGTGTGACATCTTATCGCCAGCCAGCCGTCCTCCTTTCCCAAGGCACAGGAGATATAGTTAGGATCAAGCACATTCTGTCCGATCAAATTGTACCCGTGTAAACCAATATTATTTCAGATTGCTGCAGATTGTTGGGACAATTACGTGGGAACTACAGCCTCCTTGGAGGAGTGAAAACCAAATAAAACATATTAAAAATAAGTGCTCACATATGTTTCTGTGTCTTTTGTAGACATTTCAATCTAATAGCTGGAGGACAAAAAAATAATACACTAAAGATAGAGAATGGATAAAGCTTCTTGATGTTAATATGATATATCAGAATATGACTTGTCAAGGGACAATAAATAGGAAGAATTCTTGTGAGAGTAGCTATGATCTTAGCAGAGGAAAGTCCCTCCATTGCAAAAGTTTCTTGGTTACTTTGAAAACCTAAAGCAATTCTGTCACATTTGAGTTAAATTAATGAAATTCTACTACTTTCAAAATGTACAAAATGTAAAATAACTATTGATTCCCTGTGTCTAGCTAGCATTGTAAGAAATCAGGAAGGCTGCACAAACCCCAGGCGGACATCTTATCTTTTTGTTAGGTGGAAAAACAATCAGTGATAACATTAACAGTGGTAAGTGTGCACTAAGTGGTACTGCAGCTAACCACTTAGTGCACACAACAAGCTGAGAAACTGCAGCCTGAGTCAGACCTCTATTATCAGTCCTAACCAAAAGCCTGCTAACACAAGAGGTCAGTTGCATTTCTACCTCTGAACCACTATAGGCTGGACTCAAGTAGCAACTCTTGAAAGCTCCAAGAGTTTCGGGGCAAAGTAGATAAAAGGGAAACTGATATCAGCTTGAATTGGGCTCAGTCAGAATTGTAGACGTTATACTTTAGCCCTATTATTTATTGGTTAGCCAGGGACAAGATGGTCTTTCCTTATGAGGTTGTGTAGAGAAGTCTTTCACCATTACTGCTGAAAGATTTCTAGATGCATTTTGAAAATAGCGTCATGTATCCCTTATCTGTTTCCTTTTGCTTGCTATCTCAACCGTACCTCTAAATGTATTGACATTCATGGTTCCAAGATGATCTATAATGACTTTGGCGATCCCCTGACTTTATCTTGCACCACCAATGTTTTACAACTATCAGATGGATTGTCGTGAAATTTGGCACAAACATTCATGCCCCCCTCAGGATGAAGTGTAATAAGTAGAGCTAGACTGATACATTGGTGAGGGCTCCGTATCAAGGTTTTTTGTTTGTGTTATGTGTTTATGTTAAGTAAATAACAATCCCCATTATATCATTATTGGATTTTTAAACTCCCCAATATCAATATCAGTCTCAAAAATCAAGTATCGGTAATGCCCTGAGTTTCTGTTTAGCGCCATCATCAGGTCAAAATTTTGATTTGTTAATTTGTCCAATTTAGTTTATGATCAAATACCTGCAAAACTAATGACATTTCCATCAGCCTCAGCTTTACATTCTGTGTAGTGCTAATTAGCAATGGTTAACATTTGCTAATTAGCCATATAGTGAGCATGGTAAACATAACACCTGCTAAACATCAGCATGTTAGCATTGTCTTTGTGAGTATGGTAGCATGCTGACGTAAGCATTTAGCTCAAAGCACTGCTGTGCCTAAGTGCAGCCTCACAGCCCCAAGCATGGATGCAGACTATTAGTCTTTTTTTTTAAAGATAATGATGTAGATTATATTTAATCCATGCACAATCTAAACTATAATTATCAGCTGTGTATGCTTCAGTCCCATGTATTTAGCTGCTCTCCCTCTAGTCTAAAATGTTACAAGAATTAAGACTCAGACTCAGTAGTGCGTTGAGAAGAAACAAAATGCAGTATCATTCTTCAAATGTAAAGTTAAGCTGATGTTGGTCCTAAAAATACATTTTAGCATGATGGATGCCTTAACCTAAAGTATTAACAATAAGGCTAAATTAAGGATCGCCTCATAAATCACAAGATAAAACCCTAAGCTAAGCACAAGAAAACAGAAGATAAGGATATTGCACAAGCATGGAACTCCAAGTATGTGATCCCTCTTGAACTTGAAAGATACACTCTGAGCTAAGCCTCTTGTAAAGGTCAGTCTCTAGAGGAAAATCATTTTCCGTGTTTGGTAATCTATATTGATATCGAGGACAAAAACATTTACTTTGTCTTGTCAGTAATTAAGAGGCACTACATTCACCCTTCCAGCATGTTGTATTGGTAACCGAATGCTTTGACGTCCCTGCATCAGTGGTTATATGTTGCAGAAACATATCGGCTGCAGTGAATAATGTGAGTGATAGAGAGAACACGTCTGTGTTTGGGCTTGTGTATCTGTTTGTGTACACACAACATGAGCCTCTACTCAATAAAGTCTTTCTGCTTCTCTTACCCCCCATGTCTTCGGTAGGGGGTAGACACTCTTTAGAGTTGTGGGTGTCTTTGGGGTGAGTTTAGATGAGGTTAATATAAAACAAGGTCAATGATGTAACGGAAATAATGAATCCCATTATGAAGGTGGATCATGAAGTAGTCGCTCAGCAGGGTGCAGCTCACTCCCATTGTGAGAAACGGACTGGTGTCTTTCTTTCTTCTTTTTTCCCTGCTGGCCCATGTTTGCTCCTTCCATCCAGTGCAATGAGTACAATGAACTTGGAGCTATTACAATATAATATTTCAGCGCATGACGATATACTTTTTAACATTGGTAGCGTGATGATTATGAGTATGAGTATAGTACTCATACTCATAATCATCACGCTACTTTGGTTGTGTTGTAAATGCAATTAAATGGATGGATCTACTTTTTCTCATCTCAGGGACAGGTGGAGGCCCATGTAAGGTTACAAGCCAACCCTCCTGAAGACGCAGAGTTTTATGTTGTTGTACAAGGCTCTAGACTTACACATGTGACTGCAGCAAAAACAGGAGATGATGGGTTGACCCTTTGCTTCATAGTTCCAGGTATGTCCTTCAGTCAACCTCTAACAACACTTTTTTTCTCTTTGCCTGTCATTGTCTCACTACCACCTATCATGATGTTCTCTATCTCCCATAGGCCATGCCCTTGTGGAAGTTGTCTCTGTCACATCCTACTTTTACGCAGAGGACCAAGTCAAGCCATGCGAGGGTGAAGCATCTCTTGAATACCTCAGGGACGTTGCCCAGGAAGCAGCAGAATACCTGAGTACCAACAGGGACCAGCTTGGCCCCCAGAGCTACCTAGAAATCCTGAAGAGGTTTTCCACGTGGGCGCAGGCAGCTGACGAGGAGCTCTCTGTTGTAGGGTTAGACCGCAATGAGGAGGATGTGCAGCTCAGACAAAGGTCAGGTGCTGAAGCTGGTCTCAGGCAGCTGGATGAGAAGATCACACAGGCTATGGCCAACATGGATTACCCTCAGCAGTGGAAAAACACTGACAGTCAACCTAGAGAAGGTAATGAAATAGGAAGTGGGAGTGTAACTCAAGCTGCGGTCTTGTTGGTTTTCATTTGCCAGAGGAAATTTTGTGGCCACTCCAGTGCCAGTTATTGATGCTTTCTGGGACTTCTAATGCATAGATGGGTCTGCATATTGTGCTGTATGAATCATTTAAACTTCAAAAACCAAACCAGTCTAACCAAAACAAAGCACATTTAGGAGGTCTACTGTATGTCTGTGAAATACATTTCAGTCTCCTAGAAGAGTTAAGGATGTTTAGTCACAAATCCTAGAGGCCTCATCCACTCACGTCCTAGTTGTGCATTGCTACTTCCTGTATCATCCACGGAGGTCAAATATCAGGGATTCCCCTGTGCTAAGCACATATGAAGAAAACCCTTGGGAGAGGTTTTATTTATTTATTTATTTTTTACATTTTTTGCTGTTGTTGCTGTTATGTACATCCTGGAGATGTTTCTAAGGGTTGGTTCACCCAAATTCAAAAACACATATTTTGCGACTTATGGTATCTAGCCACAGTTCCTTTTACGAACAAACAATATTAGTCCTTCAGGTTAATATCATTGCAGTGGTGTTCTGGTGTTCAGTAGGTTTCAAACCCAACATGAGATCTGACTACAGCCCAACTCTTTCATCACATGATGTGCAGGACCAGCCAGCCAGCCGGGCAGAGGCCGGTGTGCTCCACAGACAGAGCAATTACTGCCATTATTTCTATTCAGTCAGATTAGAGTTGTCTTGCAGACCTCTGCCTCTATTAAATCAACTCCCACAACCCTCCTCTGCACTGCACTCCCACTCCTTTACACCACAGCTGTGTCAGAGTTGTTGCTGGCGTTTGGCCTCAGATTTAGTTATTTATGATGTTTCATTATTTCAAAGCAGTGAAGTCTCTCCTCATTATTAAGAAATGAGGGTGAAACACTCACAGCATGTCAAGGTATTACTATATATTGAACATAGGTGCATGTTCAATGAGATTTAAAACGCATTAAGATATCACATGTCCTAGTATGGAAAAGTACACTGAGCTGATAGAGTTGGTGCAGTTTATTGTCTTCTTACAAATCCAGACTGTTTTTATTTGGCATGGAAAGAAAAAGGAAATGAGACCAGAGACGGACTGGATCCCTCAATAAATGTCCTGTTCAGCCCTCTGCTGAAGGCCACATCCGGTCTTACATATGCGAATGAGCGAACATCAGATTGTTTCAATTTTTCCCAATGAAGATCTAAGTTCTAACCTGCTCAGTGTGTCAGCAAACAGGCTAAGCAACGTGTTGCTTGTTTGAAAAAACGCTCGCCCTGGTTCTATTTTTGCGAAGTTTCGCGCACTTGCTCTACCTCCAACCTATTTTCATTGGTCAAGGACGCTGACGTCCTTGACATTTCCGTTTCCCCTCCAGTCAGCAGTCAGCATGGATGACGAGAGACTCATTTATGAGGTTGAGAAACAGCACATCTTGTATGATCCACAGCACCCTTTTTATGAATAAATAACTTAGATGCTGTCTCATTTGCAGAGGGAGAAATTACAAGCGGAAAAAGAAATCTCATCCCCTCCTCGTGCTGCGCTGCATTGCTCGTAGTATATCTCGACAATTTTTCACGCTCCATCTGCTAGAGTTTGCACGCTCGCTGTATGTTAGGAAGCAGTTATTAGTGGGTGACAGCAGTACAATATATGTACATGACTTGCTTAGAAAAAGCAAATGTCCATGCAAAACATGGGCGAGGTGCAAATGCAAAGTAGCTGTCAGGCCCTAGTCCCTCCGAGCACTATTTACTGGTCTATTTGACAATGACATTCTTGTTTGTTGAACTTTGCTTGAAGAGCATGTTCAGTATTCACTCCTCTCAGTCGGTCGAAACTGGGTCACAATTAACGGCGCCTTTGTGGAGGTGACGGGGCGTTTCAGTTCATCTCAGGGCTCCAGCAACAAATCGGACGGAAAAGAGAAAATAATAGTTGAATTCTTCTGCGCATTGTTTCTGGATTTGAAAGATAGTACCATGGCAACCTTCAGCTCTCAACCACACTTACAGGGAAGGCCCAAAGAAAAAGTACCTCTGGTCCTCTCTGAAACAGTCTTTCATCCTGTGCTTACAAAACAACAATGGTGTATATGGAGGATTTGTGCTGAGCAGTTGCCACCCTGTGCTGATGCATGATAGTAGCCTAGAGAGTGCATGTTAAGGCATCATTCAGAGTCACAGCGAATTGGGATTGTTTATATGCCCTTATACTTATTGTTTATACTCCCTTATGCTCCACTGCACACAAGGCAAAAGGCAGCAACTGTTTTACAGCAGGTGTTGGTGCGGTGAAACATCCAGTTTTTCTAGGTAGTAATATTATTGATATACTGCAGACCTTATGTAACCCAGAGCCCTTCATTCCTTCATCTGCACGGGTTGCTACTGTTTAACATTCCATACATATGCAGCAGATGATCTGTACATCTGCACAGAGTTGAGAGAGCATGTGTAGAATAACATACCATGATCAATTTGAAGGTTGACGGAAAGGTTTACTTTGCATAAGAAAAGATTAGTATAGCCTGACTGATACTGGATTTTTGAAGCTGATGCTGATATCGATATTTGGGAGTTTCCGATAACAATATATCGGCCGATAGCTTTTTTTTTTTTTTTTTTTTTTTTTTTTACATAAACACATAACAACAACAATCTTGATACGGATCCTTCTGATTATTTTTTTTTAAAGACTTGTGACCAAGATACATACTAAGCTGGACATTTTACAGTTGAAAAATCTATTTGTCAGCGTTCTCTGGCGAACAAACTATGTAATGGTGACACTGTTTCTTAATTACCTTAAACTTAGTTTGGCATTTCTGAACTGCAATTTCTTGTTACTTATCAATAAGCTAATATCGGCCTGATTGATTTATTGGTCTAGTATTTTAGTTAATTTTTACCTGAAGTATGCGTGATTAAGATACTGAACTCCATTCATTTTAAGATGCGCAAAAGCCTTACATAATTGCTGAAAATCTAATGTAATTCAACATTCAACAATTTCAGGTAAAGCTGCAGTATACAGTACTCCCTCTTCATTCTTTGTCTCTCTCTCTAGCTTCTGAGCTTCAGCCCAAAGAAACCCTCCTTCACCTTGCAGTGCGTTTGGGTTTGGTCCATCTCTCCCGTTTCTTAATTCACCAACCGAGAGGTCAAAGGGCATTGACCTTACCCAATCAGGAGGGAGACACACCCCTTCAGCTGGCTCAGAAGAGCAGACAGCATGCCATGTTCAGGGTGCTGGCAGCGTAAGGCTATGATTTTATCTGTTTGTCCAATCCTAAAGCAAAATAATCTCTTATTTGTGAGAATGCTACTGTAATGCATAAATACATACATAAAATAATATTTTCTCCTTAAGTTTCACAGACAAACATCTTTTATTGCTTCTAGAGGCCTTTTTAAAGGGAATTTCTTGAACTATTTAAGGAGTTTAAAGGCTTTCTGGGAACTTTTTTAATGGCAAGTGAAGCTCATGCTATTAGCTCCTTATTATATTAATAAGCTGCTAGAAACAGCACATGATCCAAGACCATTTTAGTCATGACTTAAATAGATATAACATTGAGAGCACATGATGACTAATGGCTGATTCATACGGGAGGCTCCTTTCTGTTCTCATTAAATTCACTTCATGTAGACCTCACTTCGTATAATCTTTATTCTAATTGGAGGTGCTTTTGCATCTTTCTTTCTCCTCATCAGTCCTCCAGGTCCTGTAGTCGGCCCTGTTCCAGGTGTGTGGTGTGTGTGGTCCGACAGCTCCTGCATGCTGAGGTTTTGCCCCGGGACGGACTCCCTGACCCTGACTGTGCGGCAGACACCCGGCAGCAGCCCTCAGGATGGCATCATGATCTTCCGAGACAGACTGGGAGACCAAGGCATCCTCAAACTGGTGAGAGCAAACCACTGGGACCACCTTCATTTAAAATCCTTATTGTAATCACATCTACTACATAATATAGCAGAGAAATGGCAAATAAATATTCCGGTTTCTGTGCATGATGTAATGTGTTGTGGCTGTCGAGATAAGGCCATTTGCACAGGTTTTGTTCAGGCTTGTATAAACAGTAAGTCTGACTCTCACACCCTTTAACTTGCAATCAGACATTTTGATAAGAGTTGAGCCAATACCAGTAAACAAAACACTACAGCTATCGCAGCTAGTAAATCAGAGGCCGTGAGGGGGTAACATGAAAAGGAGAGAGAGGTCAGGATGCAGTGATAGTAGCTTGTGGAGAATGAACTTGCATGATGTTTTGAAATATTTAATCACATTAATTAGTTCTGTAGGGTTTTGATTTTACAGTTTTACAGCTTTTTTAGTCAATAATTATGGCAGTACGACCATATAACCGTATAATATCATAATCCTTTGCTTTTAGCTGTTTTTTGGTGATTTCTTTGTATAATTTAAAGTGCGACTGTGTTAACACAAGATCTGTTTTTGTTCCAGATCAATGAGCTCAAAGCTGATTGTGAGGTAGACAAGAGAGGCAAAGATGAATTACCTCCTAGTGATGAAGGTAAGGTGACTTATTACATTAAACTGTGCAGTATTAAGTATTGAATTCCTGTTTACAGTGGCCATTTATTACCTTCAGACTTATTTGCAGTCATCTGATAATTAGGGTTGGCTATCACTGACTCAGAGATGTACCACAAGATGCTTTTTACCATGATCCAGAAGCAGTCATGTGCAATGCTATCAAGAATTTCAGATTTTAGAATAAAATGTACAAGTACTTGAAACAGTACTCAATTACACTAATTGTAAGTCTGTTTACCCATTATAGTCCTACATGAGACACGGGTGAGCTCAATCCAGACATTTCCTGTGTTCTCCCTCATTTGCCACACGTTAGCTGTCACATGGATGTACCAGCTGTGTAACGTGGGCTGCAAAAAACAAAAGTCACACACAGAGCCAGACACACGCACACATACACATACAGAGTGACAAAAGCGCAAAAAAGACAGATGTAGTTGTGTCTAGTGCTGAAATTATTAGTCGATTAGTTGATTGACAGAAAACAAATTCACAACAATCTGGATAATCAGTTAATCTTTTAATTCATTTATGAAGCAGCTTCTCAATGCTGATTTTCACTCTAAATATAATTGGATTTTGGACTGTTTTTTACTCTTCTCACACTTTGGAGACTAAACGATTATTTGATAAATAATGGTCAACAGATTACTTAATAATAAAAATAATCATTAGTTGCAGCCTTAGTATTACTATCACAGTGGTCTCTGCATGCACTAACAGCTCTTATTTGCTGTCTGTCTGTCTGTGTGTGTGTGTGTGTGTGTGTGTGTGTGGTGGCATGCGAGTGCAGAGACTTTACTGAAGAGTGGTGGCAAATGAACCACCACAGATTCACTTGAGCAAACAGTCGTATGGTCATACATCCATCACTTACAACCTAAAGAGACTAAGAAAACACTTGCAACAGACACCATAAAAGGCACACTCTCCTTTACACGTGTGTTTGTTCTTCCTCAGAGAATAAAGAGAAAACTTAGGGGGCAGATTGTTTTTTTCCTGGGAGTGTCATGCTCAGGCTGGCTTGCAACCACACAGAGAGAGAGAGATCCTTGCAGATCTTCAGTGCTGCCACTCCCTCCTTTAATTTTTCTGTCTGTCTCTCTCCGTCATGCACGCTCTCACACACACACGCATTTGATATCTCTCACTTAATCTGTGGCCACTGTTTTAGGTAACCATAGAGATGGTAGTATCGACCCATAAAGGGAAGCAGGAAGTGTATCTCAGTATTGACCTTAACCCTGTTCCGACTTCAGCAGCCGTCCATTAATCCTCTCGAAATAACAATCTCACAGTAGGGAGTATGTGCTCTTCCTCTGGACCTGCTGCTTTGCACAAGCACAACATCTCTTTGGCCAGTTTTCCATTCCTGGATAGTAGAGTCATATCCAGAGGACCTGACTGGAGGAGGAAGAGAGTGTTATGCATCAACTTCTGGTTAAATATTTTTATTTTGCACAGGCATTAGCAAGGAGCTCCGAGTGGAAGAGAACGCGGTGGTGGACAATGTAAGTACACATACAGATATATATGTGAGTCTGTGGTGCAGGTGTTGTGTGCTGTAAATGTTTATAGATTTGCCTCTTAAGTTCGTAGCTGGTTCTTGCATGCAACTCTGTGTTGTTTTAAAGTAAACAATACTTGAATTTTCCTAATAGCCACGCTTCCTCTGTGTGTGTTTTTTTCTTGGTTTGTTTGAAGGTTTTTGAAGAACAGCTTGTTCTGTCTTTGGATGACGATGTAGAAGAGTACCCATCCTCATTATCTGGTAATTCTTCTCTTCTCTTCTCTTCTCGTCTCTTCTCTTCTCTTCTCTTCTCTTCTCTTCTCTTCTCTTCTCTTCTCTTCTCTTCTCTTCTCTTCTCTTCTCTTCTCTTCTCTTCTCTTCTCTCAATCTATCAATGTCAATCTATTTATCTACCTCAAGGATTTAAGCTAAATGAAGGATTTATTTGCTCCACATTTTGGCTCGGCAAACACAGTAGCAATCCAGACCAAAATACTGTTTCCATTTTAATATTATGGCAGTAATTCTTCGGCATCTGGCTTCCATTGCTTGATAGTAGAGTCATATCCAGAGGACCTGATGCCGTGCTGTCAACAAGACTCTTCTTGGGAGAATATTTTTTTCTTCTTCACAGGCATTAGCAAGGAGCTGCATGTGGCTTAAATGATGAATGGGTAATTCATAAAAAACACAACAACATATTTGTGGCTGTACGGAACAGCAGGGTGTGGGAACAACGCATAATAAGCTGGTTGAGAAGCCCTGACTGGAATCCTTTCTCTAATATGCAGACCTCTGTTTTGAATCACATCATAGGAAATCAATACACTTACTGCTTCACAGACACAGACAGGGATTCACTTTTGTCTGAGGTTGATAAGCAGTTTTCTTTGATTAAATGGATGTATTATCCTCCTGCAGTCTGTCTTCAGGTGGTGCAGGTTGGGGCTGTACCTGTTGGATTCCACAATGACTCAATCTGAGAGTCCAGGAATCTGCCCTGTCACTGGGACAAAGACAGGAATGAGGTCAGGCTTGTCCCACTCAAACTCTGTCTGAGCTGGAAGATGCCCCCCTCTGGCCTGTCGCCCTGCCATCCCCTCCCCCGACTACCCTGGATTGGACAGTGGAGCTCTGTACTTGAATTGAGAGGGGGTGTTAACAAGCTCAAATGTAGTAGGTTTACAAAAGCTGACATTTTAGGTGAGCCACATGCATTAACCTTGAATTCTCTTTAACCACATGCGTGCACATAAGATTGTAAAAGCTTAGCTAGTGCAAACACTCACTGGCTAGTAAAAACTTTGAATGTTTCAGGTGTTGCCATGGTAACTGTGAATGCTAATTTCCTGTGTGTTGTTGTGGAAGAATGACAAGTTTGTTGTAAACTCTAGAGAGACTGGTGCTGCTGAATGGAGCCCATAAACTTTGTGACCATAAACTGAAGTGTGTGTGAGTGTGTATGATAATGTGTCTTCATGAAGTAGTGACGGGTAACAACGCAGGGGCCTTGTTCCCAATTTTGTCCTCCTTAAACAGACTGCAGATTCTTCTGTATTGCTCAAGTCATCAAACTCGAGTGTCTCGAGGCCGCTATGGTACAAAGTTGTCATCCAGAGTTATTGTTTTTTCCAGATCTGTTAGAATGATTGTAAGGATTTCTCTGGTTTCACTGACATAACTCAGCAGTGTCAGTTATTGTTGGAGCTAGCCGGTGTGACAATTAGTCTACCAGCTGAGACTGGTGCTGCTTTAATCTGTCACCATCCTTTAAATTAAATAGAGAGGAGATTTTTCTATCTGTGTGTAAAGCTGCTATTTGAGCAAATAAATTGAAAGTAGGCAGACAGAGACGTATAGAGAAAACAATGAATGGATATAAGAAGTCTGCCTTGTATGTTTGAGCTCCATGCTAATGTTTCCACTGTGTGAGAGCAGTAGAGAGGAAATGCCTCTGTGATGCCCAGGATTTCCCTTACATTAGTGCAGGCACGGCTGGTCCAGACATCAAAGCCTGGGTGGAAAGTGCACAGAGAGCTATGAAAATGGCTTCTCATCAAGGGAGGTAATTTTCCACATTGTTAGAAATACCATCCACTACTCTTGTAGATATGCAATCATGTCAGCAGTGGTACATACAACTGTACATATGCTGTACACATTAACTTTTCTCAGGCACTGTACTTAAGTACATTTTTGAGGTGCTTTTACTTTAAACTACTTTGTACTTTACTACATTTCAGAGGGAAATATTGTACTTTTTAACTGCACTATATACATATACAGCTATAGTTACTAGTTACTTTACAGATTAAGATTATTTATACAAAATATATTTGTCCTCGACCAGCTACAACATATACAATAGTGCACAATAATATGCTGTTTACATGTTGATGCATAAGTAATAATAATTAAATTATAATATTTATAATTAACTAATACTGCTTCTGTCACTCCATATCAATACATATTTTGTCAGCTTTCTCATGTCAAAAAAAGTAACAAGACTGAGAATCTACAGGCATGCTAGCAACTCTGTGAGGCTGTACTTTATCACAGCGGTGCTTTGGGCTAAATGCTAACATCAGCGTGCTAACATGCTCTCAGTGACAATGCTAACATACTGATGTTTAGCAGGTAATGTTTACCATATTCACTGACTTAATTTAGCATACTAACATTCTTTAGCGCTAAACACAAAGTACAGTTGAGGTTGATTGGACTGTTATTGTTATGCAGTTATTTGGTCATATACCAAAGCATTGGACAAATCAAAACTTTGACCTGATGATGGAGCTATGCATGCCATCCCTAGAGCCTCGCCACTAGTGTGATAATGATAAACACTGGCGTTAAAGAGTTACAACCTAAGGTGTTAAAATCATGGCCTTTTTATTTTGTTTCGTGAATGTCACAAAGGGGGTGTACATAAATATTGTTAAGCAGACGTGGTAAATAAAAGAGAGCATGACTCAACACAAGTCAATAATCCACTTTTTTTTCTCCAGAAAATAGGCAGCCTGCTGGTAAGGTTAATATGTGGAACTTTCAATGAAAACAAACCTTTTAAAGGTCAAACTGTAGGTATGTGTCTCATCACATTTTCCTTTCTGTACTTGACATTTAAGCGATGAAAGATCAATGAATTATGACACAATGAAATTACTAGAAGGACAACAAAAGGCTTATCAGCACTGAAGTAAATATGAAAGCAGTCCGACATGTCTGGTAATTTATTTTCTCTTTTTTCGCATATCTGCTTGAGGTTTTTCTTCCTTAAATGGTTGTTGATGTCTTTTTGTTGTCTGGTGTTAGACAGAGAAATCTGTTTTCTGGTTAAGATATCTGGTTGTCTCACGCTACTCTGAGAGCTGCTCTCTGACCAGACATTTAACTGCAGTATCTGACTGATATTGGGATGAATAATGGTAATGAAAAGTGGCTTCTCACCGTGTTCTGTGGATAGCAAATCATTCAGCGGAATAAAAACATATTTCTAGTAGACATCTTGCACAGTACTGTAGATTAGTTAATCTTAACTGTTGAAAAGGAGGGGAGACAAAGAGAAGTCATCTGTTTGAATTATTATAAACTATACTGAAGCTATCCTGAGATTGTACTGTATGTTTATCACAGTAAATGAGCATCTGATGCAGTGCAGTGGAGACCAGAGCCAGTTCACCCAGCGTGCTACAGACCCTCTGCTCTCCATGATCAACAGCAGCGATCAGACCATCACACAGCGGACACAGGTTATACATCACCCTCTCTCTTTAAACCCAGAATTATCATTTAATCAGTTTTGTTTTGCTACTTTTTAAAAAATGTATTGCTTCTTTCTTTTGCACCTTTTTCTCCTGTCTTGTGTTTTTACCTTAGGCGGAAGATGCAGACATCAAGTATAGTACAAGTATAGTCCATGGAGTGACCAGGGACAGCACAGAAACAGACGGCGGGTTATGGAACACGATGGACTCAGAAGATCTCCTGCTAGCCACTGACACTCCTCCACCCAATTCAGAAGATTTCTACCCTCCCTCTGAACCCTGCTCTTCCCCACTTTCACCTGCTGACCAGGCCCTGGCCAGGCTGAACTCTCTTGCCTCCTCTGAGCCGACCAATCAGAGAGAAAGTCCGCCCATGGACATCTGCGACCTCAGGTATTAAATATTGTAGAATGTTTTCTCCAATGAGAAGGCTGTGCCGGTGTGTCTCTTGTGTTTAACTAGTCCTTTATTGTTCCAGTCCCAGTCTAGTGGCTCTGGAAGTGGACAGTGAAGAGGACAGCACTGAGCCAAAGTCTCCGCTTTCCCCGCTCTCGTCAGATGTGGAGAAAAATGAAGACAAAAGGGAAACCTTTCGTCCCTCCCCTGACCTTATTTGCACTCTCACCCAGTCTGCCTCCTCAGCATGTGAACCCATCATGAAAGTAAAATACCATCTCAGGCTCTCACACACTTTCATCAAGTATTTCCACTTCTCCTTATATCACGTGAAGTATTGTTTGAAGTTTTTGTTTTAATAACTTTTTTCCTTGTTTAGGAATTGGATGACCAGGGGCTTCGACTGCGTTCGTATTCCTACTCTTCCCCCAAAATTAGTTTGCGTCCTGTTCGTTTTGCTCGGGACAACCACACTTCAGATATCAGCCCTGGTCAGTAACACTGGGACTGTTTACTCCATCACATAGTTAGAAATTTAGTCTAACACATAACTAACAATGTTTCCATAAACTAACTTCACTTGTTTGGTGCGTCACTAATGGGCAAGTCTCACAAATTTGGTAGGTGCAAGAAAGACTTTTTACATTCTGTTAATTTTAACTTTCAACTGTAGATAGCCTCACTACTAATATAATGTGCAGTCAACTCCCAATAAAGTATCTGCTTAAAGCGATAGTTCATCATTTTTGGAAATACGCCTATTCACTTTCTTGCCAAGAGTTAGATGAAAAGATCAATACCACTCTCTTGTCTGTCTGTTAAATATGAAGCTACAGCAAGAAGATGGTTAGCTTAGCATAATGACTGGAGGGGGGCAATCTATGCTGGCTCTGTCCAGAAGCCAAGAAGTCTGGCATATAACACCCCTGAAAAACCACAACGGACTCACATGAGAGTGATATCGATCTCCGTCTCAAACTCTTAAGAAAGCAAATAAGATGTCGAAATATTCCTTTAACAGTTAGATAGAAAATGATTCTAGTTTTGCCTTTTTCAAATATTCACAATGAACCTACACCACTGTATGAAATAGTGATTTTGAGTTGAGTTGAGTTGACTGTACGTGGTGATAGTTTACCCCCTGTGTAGCTGATGTGTGAGCAGCCCTCTGTCCACTGTGTCCTGTAGATGCCGTGCTCCACAGTGTCAGCCACAGCCGATCTCTCCTTCAGGCCCTCTCTCTGTCTAAATCTCTGTCTCTGCTCCACCCTGGTAGTAAGTACTGGACACCTGCAGCCGTCACACAGTGCTAAGGCCCAGCATAGCCAGCACGCCGCTGTCCGTGTCAGTGCTTACGTGTGTGTGTGTGTGTGCGGGGAGTCAAGGTTATTATTGTAAACTGATTCAACTGCTGAAAATGAAAGTTTTGAAACATTTGATTTGATTCAAAGACAAAAAAAAATATTTTAAAGTAGCTATAATCAGTATTTTTATATTAACAATGGATCACATGAATAATACACGACTAACCTACAGAAAATTAACACCCGACGCTGTAGTTCCCCTCGGCTCTACAGAGCGTTGCATGATGTTTTAGCTCATTGTTTTGGTTTTACTGCCCCCCAAATTGCCTGTTTTGGTTCATTCTCACCGCTCTCATCAGCGTCATTTTCAGACGTTTCACCGAGCTCTGATAAACCTACTGTATGCTATCTGCCCAGCACCAAACAGCACACACACAAAGTTAGCAACTAGCTGGTGAACACAGTGGAGCATTTAGCAGGTTAAAAGCCAGATATTTTCTTCAGGCGATAGTGGAGACCAAAACAGAGCTAAAATGAGAGTGAATATTGGACTTACATTCATCAAGTGGCCAGAAACATGACTCCAATGAATGTTAATGTTGCTCTGTAATTGCTGAACGTGTAAATAAGCAACTGTTGGCTAGCAGGATCACCATATAAATGTAAAAGGTGATAATATTTCAGTGTTGTGGCCAAATATCTATTTTGCACCTTTAAACATGGTACAGTACATGTGACCTAAAACTATTGCCTGGTTCAAATATAACTGCCATAACAGAAGCATGATTCTGAAGTTTTGTTTTTATCCTGTGTGTGGAGAGCATACCTGCCAACATTTAAGTTTCAAAATACGGGAGTATGGCCGGGGGTGGGGTGGGGGGGTTGTTAGGTGGAAGGCCATCCTGCCCTGACGATGGGCCGTCTGCCTGGCCTGCGAGAGAGAGAGAGAGCAGAGAGCAGCTGCGCACAAGCCCTTTGGATCGGGTTGTGGGTTGGCAGGTTGCAGTGACATATGGGTTATTGTATATAGTTTGTGGATTGTGTTTCGTAGACAATCTGGCAACTTGGGTGACGTCAGACAAACATCCAAAACTTGGATCCGTGTATGACGATTATTTATAATAAAGTTTGAGGGCCATGCAAATTACGGGAGTTTCCTGGGAGAAACAACAAAACGGGAGGGTGACGGTCTTGAAATATGGGAGAAACCCGGGAAAAACGGGAGTGTTAGCAGCTATGGCGGAGAGAGCAGTACTTTCTATTATAACTGCCAGTTGCTTTCCAAATGTGGGGGCATTTATCCAACATTATTTGAAAACACAAATGATGTTCCCTGCTGAACATCAAATGAAAATTCGCCACCAACTGCTATTTTTCCCCTAATCATCTTACATGTAAAATCTTTGAATATTTATGTGAGGAAAAAGCTCATGCTGACGTACAAAACCCTGGGAAACTAAACTAAAGTAAAAACGTGTTGGAATTAGAAAGGGCGAACTGAAACAATAATCGAAGCTAAATTGAATCATAAAACTGTAATAACCTTGGCGTGTATTTGCATGTGTGTCTGTGCATGGCTTTCCTAATCATGATACAGCCTTATTGTAATCAGAATGGCAGTGAGAGTGGAAGAAGAAATCACATTTGCAGCCTGGTGAGAGATATGAAGTGTCTCTGAGGGGTCAGTACTTTGTGTCTGTCTGTGCTACAGCTTTCATATATATTGTTCTGTCTTGGTTATGTACCTACGGATCATCTCTGTTACTTTGCATATCAATTGTGGTTGTATTTAGATGCTTTCATAAGAACCTATTCAGACAGCGAACAGCTCCTCTGGCATGTAAATGAAACCTGACAGGCTTTGTCATATATACACTCTGAAACAGTGACTCTGAAGTTAAGAATGAATTTTCCTGATTTAGTTCCCCAGTCTTATTAAATGTTATTTGTTCTGCTGTCTGACTTTATCTCAGACGGGTCATCTTTTGATTTTTATGGATATTTGGTGCAACATGTGCTTTTCTTATCAATTTCAAACATGTTGTCAGGTTCTTGAACAATTAGTTTAACAACTTCTCCTCATTCTTTATGTTCACAGAGCAAAGAGCCTCCAGTCTATCAGAGCAGTCACATGAAAAACGGTATTTATGCTTTACTTTTATTTTACTTAAGTCTTATTTGGATGACATTGTATTCCAGATGCCTTTTTCTGTCTTAGGAGTTTCAGTGTTTCTCTGTCCTAATACTAAATGACTCAGCCTTTCACATTGGCCTCACTCATTGGGGTTTTCGCTCTTAATTAAAATGACAGTACGTTTCATCAAATATGTAATCCTCGCTGCCAGGAGCAACATACAGTATGTGGGTAACCATGATAACAACCAGGTTGCATGGTGACAGTGAGCGCTCTCTGAATTTTGCTGCCGTCTTTTATGAAGCTCTTTTGTCCTTGTGAAGTAGAGCTGGTTTTTATGTGCGTTGCTGGTGTTTTGATCCTTTCTGGGGTTTTTTCTGGTAACAACAGAGGCAGTGACGTACAGATATCAGTGTGACCCTGAGCTGCTTCCAGCCCTTTTTTTTTGTACAGCACAATGCCTTTGCTGTGGTTTTCATCTTTGGTTTACAGTGTCATCTTGTCCCGTGTAGCTTATTTTCAGATATGACCAGCTGCGTCATGGATACATCGCAACGCATAATGAATGTACTGAATGTTACAATGCACAGGCAAATTATGGTTTATGACCTGAAAGACTGCTGAATCTAGTATAAAATAATGACAGTGACAGTGTTGTTTTATATGGTCTCGGTCTGCTCTAAGAGGGGTGGCACTTATTAAAAAAAGGACATCCTTTCCTCTTCCTGTTCCCTGTTTTTATTGCCATTCCATTAGGAACGATGCCATCTGATATTTGCTCTGCTACAGTATTTCATGTATAAATACCCTTATTGAATTGCCACACTTCAGTAGCTCCCCCTAGTGGAAGATTCCAGACACAAGAAAGAATATTTATACAAAAATATTTCATTGCAGCATGTCTTCTTGGCCTTTGTGGCTTCTCATCCACATTAAAACGTCAGTGTGTTTCCGTGTGTGTCCGTGTGTGTGCGCTGTTCTTTACAGGGAGATTAGGTTCCGTAAGCGTGCACAGTCTGCTGATGATGAGGGCAGCATGGAGCTGGCAGAGTCCCTCCAGCATCTCACTCTGTCCGAGTTCCTCAAAGAGTATGTGGGGGGGGTCGACCCCTGTTTGACTGTTCTAGCATCCTTAACCGTCCAGTTCAAACAAACTAACCCTAAACTAAAACTTAAATCATGTTTACCACCTGACAACAAACCACAACCTCCTCTCTTCTTCTCTCCTTGTTTCCCCTTCCCTTCCTTTCCTTGTTTCCTATACTCTCATTGTCTCCTCTCCTTTCCTCATTTCCTCTTCTCTGCTGGTTTCCTCTCCTCTCCTCTCCTCTTATCTAACAGCAAAGCAACAATTAAGTTGTTATTGTCTTTTAACAATATGCACCATCTGTCATTGTCATTTGGCATGTATCTAGCCTTTAACAATTCTACTAATTTTAATTTACTTTCACAGCACAGAGTTGCAGAGAATGAACACAATTTTCTTTGTCACATTTTAGTGACTAACAAAGGATTTCATTCCCTTTCCCTAACATTTATTTTACCAGAAATTACACGCTGTGCAATATCAGATGAAATTATATATTTTTTATTGTTATTTCATTTCATCTAACTACATCGCACCCCATGAACCAGTTATATGCTTGTGTACTATAAGAATTTCACACATTTCACCCTCATATGTATCTTCTGCCTGTACCTACAAAAGCCCATCATACTTGCTCTTGTTGTCCTGTAGACTCAGCAAGAAGAAAATCAGGATGGCGTGACCAACTAATGTCTGCATGTCTGCAAACCAACAGTGAATTTTTGTGTTTTGTTGTAAGTTATAGAACACAAATGCAAGGTAACAAATTGCACTGACATTATTTAAATTTTCCTTCAGAATTGAAGAGGAGGAGTTGGACAAGTACAACATCCCAACAAAGGTGGAGTCAGAGAAGTACAAAGTCATTCGTACCTTCAGTTTTCTCAAGAGCAGGATGTCGAGTACACGCAACAAGACCAAGGTAAACCCAAACCATAAACAGTCCATGCCTCTGCTGTTACATCCGTCAAACACAAAATCTAAATTAAAAAACTAGAATATAAAGAATAGCTGAACAAAACTTAAACTTGCCCTTGCTGTGCATTCAGGCCAGCTTTACATGCTACACTAAGCTCTGCATAGTTTAATAGCTTAAAAACACAAGTCCTGCTTCCATTAAAGTGTTTGACGCCTCTATAGGTACAGGCGTGTATGTACTGGCTTATTAAATTTGACTATTTATGCTTATAGAAGTATTTATGGTATTGAATATTATAACACTTTTGTAAAGGCTAGTATCCTAGACTCAGGTAAGGAATATGTGACTCTGTCTTTCTGCTCTCTGGGAGACACAACCAGGAAACATTTCTGGGAATAACTGAAGGTCAGGGTGACAGACCAAACATGGTGTCCAGCCTCTTTCCTTTTAATGATTAATCCTCTGTTGTTGAGTCAGCACAGAGACTGGAAGCCCTCCCCGACCTGCATCTGTTGTTTATGCTATGCTCCATTTCCTTGTCAGTGGACTTTCTTACTCTTTGGGAAAATGCGATGATTCCTTCCAGGCTCATATGTCTACTTACACGTGGGAGAGTTTACTCTGCAAATAGAAACCTGACAAAGATCTTCACCCTGGTTTATAGAAATATGGATTAAGGCCTGCTTTGCTCAGAGTTCTTAGCTGTAGTTGTCAGTCACGTTTTGCCTCTGTCTGTATGGCCTCTTTTTTTACGCCTATGTCTCTGGCATGGTTTTCCAAGGGGAAGGGGAAGGACAGAGAGGCCAAGGATAGGCAGCTGAATGGACATCGGTTTAACACAGGCTCCTGTTTAGGCCCCACCGTGTGTGTGGTGTGTGAGAAACCAGCCTCTGGAAAGGACCTGCTGCATTGCTCCAGTAAGTCATAGCGTAATTCCAAGAAGCTTACATTTATATTTTTTGCAAAACATAAACTTAAAAATCGAATTCTTTCCCAGGTTGCACTGCTATCGTCCATAAGGGCTGTAAGGAATCTGTCCCCCCATGTTTGAAGGTGAGTATTGTCTTGAAATATTGGAATAAAAAATGGTTTTGAAATACTCATCTCTACTGGTGCCTGTCCTTGTGTCAATTGTTTATATGCTGTAACCAGACTCTCTCATTTGTATTACTTAGAAACTTCAGGATAAGTATGCGGTTACCATGGTGAAGGACAGGACAGCATCCCTCCCACAGAGTGAGTTTACAAAACAAAGGTCGACGGTCACCAACAATTTTGCTCTCAAGCTGTCTTAAGCATGTTGTGTGTGAAATTTCCTGTTTGCAATGTTTCATTGTGGTTGCAGTGGGGATGACTATTGTTAATTCTCCTTGCTTCTCCCGCAGATTTCACAGTGAGAGACAGTCCTCCTCAGTGTGTGATCCCCATCTCTACCTCTCTACCTGTCATGACCCCTAAGGAGAGGAAAGACACTGCGATCCAGTCATGCCCCCTCTCTGGGAGTTTCCCAAACAGTGACAGGTCATAAATCTCCCAGACTTTATTAATTAGATAATATGATGTGGGGATATTGGTAAATATTTGGGGGTAATAATGGTTGTCCATGTTCTTCTCTGTTTAGCAGTCGGCTCAGTGAGAGTTCAGAGACAGAGTCTGATGCCTGGAAGGTGACCAGCCGATCAGAAGAGCTCCTGCCGACTCCAATGTCCTCCACCTCCACTGACTCATCCTTCGGGGAAGGTATGAGATGAATAAGGCTCATTGTTTTAAGTTTTTACAGATTTCCATAGAGAAATACCTAAAAAGGAGCAGATCGCTATCCGATTTTTACATTAAATAGATGTCCTCACACAACCAAACGTTGTTGTGTTTCCTTCTTTGAGAAGATGCTGACCATTGTTGTTGACAAGGTCCTTTTGCACCAAGCACAGCTCAGAAAATCGTCCAGTAATAGAAACAGAAGAAAAAAATGGAGAGAAAATGCAAATAAGCTGCTGACTATGCATCACAGTCCCTCTAAGTATTGTAAGTTACAAAACAGGAAATGGTTGAAAAACATTGAAAATGCCATTTTCACCCAGATTGTATTATAGTTTTTAAAATCATTTTTAACATTCAAAATGGACTTATTTTTAAAAATAAAAAACAAACCTAATTGTCTGGGGAGAATCTCAGTATTGAGATAATATAATACTGAGACATATTTCTGTCCATATATTTAGCCCCAGGGATAAAGAAGTAAATTGAGATGGTTGAAAGTAAAGAGCCCTGTCTCGTTTCAGTAAATGTTATGAACGCTGATTAATGGAACTGAATCCTGGCAGTTTGGATTAAAAGTGATTTTGTACCTCTTTCTCGCCATAGACTGTGTGGACGCGTATATCCACAGTGACATGTCGGTTGATGCTGTGGATTACGAGGCTGAGTCGTGGAGTCTGACAGTAGAGCACAAGTTCTGCAAGAAGCAGGACAAACGAGCTGTCAAGAGGCAGGACGTTATCTATGGTAAGCAGATGTCAGAGTTGTGAAAGAAGACCACTGGAATGTGTCATTTTCTGCCAGTGTCAGCATTTCATATATAAAATTACTGTAACCACATATAATTGTTTCATAATTGTAAAATTGCTATGATTGAGTAACAGACTGAGATTTCTGGTGTGATATAATCCATGTTTTTATGTGACACACATATTGAATGTCTACATGTTGAACCTGTGATGCAGAGCTGATGCAGACTGAGCTTCACCACCTACAGACACTACACATCATGGCCGAGGTTTTCCGTCGAGGTATGAAGGAGGAAGTGCAGCTAGATACAGAAGCGGTGGAGCGGGTCTTCCCCTGTCTGGACCAGCTGCTTCTCTTCCACCACGGCTTCTTTGCTGCCATGAAGGAGCGGCGACAGAGCTCAGCCCAGCCCCAGGGACACAGGAACTACCTCATCCAGCGAATAGGAGACGTCTTGCTCCAACAGGTTAGCTGGTCATCCGGGACTAGCTTTCTCTTAAGTGTAATAGATGGAAACCAGTGAGGGTGTGAATCACTGGGTGTGTGTATTTTTCTGCAGTTTTCAGATGAGAATAGAGAGAAAATGAAGCAGGTATATGGAGATTTCTGCAGTCGTCACAACGAAGCGGTCAGCTTTTTCAAAGAGCTCCAGCAGCATAACAAGAGATTTCAGAACTTCATTAAGGTACTTAACCTTCCCACAGCATCTTTTTATTTAACAAATGTATCTTGCTTTCAACCAATTCTAAAATAAAAGCATCACTACCTTCCTGCTCAGGGAGATGCATCATAACTCTTGATGTTACTTTTTCAAGCAACAAGGTAATAATTATTTGGTGAGACGGAGGGAAATCCCAGAGTGCATCTTGCTGGTAACTCAAAGGATTACAAAGTACCCAGTGCTGCTGGAGAGGATCCTACAATATACTCAAGGTCAGTCATCTACTGCCCTCTGCTGGCCACATGGTCATATGGTCCACAAAGCTTAGTGCTTGTCAATAACAGCACAATATACAATATTTCAGTTGAAAATATACAAGTAAAACAAAATCTCTTTCAGTCTTCACATATTTCTCCTTTCTGCTCCCTCAGAGGAAACAGATGAGCATGTCGACATTTCGAAAGCACTGGTTCAGATTCGAGAGGTGATAGCAGCCGTGGACATGAGTGTCAGTAAATATGAGCGGCATCAGAGGTTACAGGAAGTGTGGAACCGCATGGAGAATCGCAGCGCAGCCAAGCTGAAGAATGGCCTCACCTTCCGCAAGCAGGACATGATGGGGCCGGGACAAACGCTCAAACACCAGGGCCTGCTTCTGTGGAAGACCGCCACTGGTCGACTCAAAGGTGAGGCCACCATATACTTACTACTTAGTTGTTTGATTAATATGTTATATTTGCATCCTTTTAACATTTTTTCCTGCTTATCCTCACTTCAATAGATGTCCTGGCGCTCCTTCTCATAGATACACTCGTATTCCTGCAAGAAAAAGACCAGAAGTATACGTTTGCCACTGTGGTACGCACACATTAATTACGCCGTTTTGATCTCAAAGAGACAAATACCCAGCTGTAACAGTGATCAGCTGTGTCTCTGTTGTGATGTTACACCCTATTACCTGTTCTGTTTTATGTTGGGCCATTATCACATCATGTAATATATTATTCCACCGCATTTTTAATGTGCTTCAGGATCAGAAGCCTCCAGTCATCGCACTGCAGAAGTTAATAGTGCGAGAAGTAGCAAATGAAGAGAGAGGGATGTTTTTGATCAGTGCATCGGCCGCTGGGCCAGAAATGTACGAGGTCCACACGTCATCCAAAGAGGAGCGAAACACCTGGATGAGGCTCATTAGAGAGGCTGTAGAGAGGTGTGTATAAGTCTGTGTTTTATATATGTGTGTGTGTGTGTGTGTAAACTACATATTCAGATTTCACCATCTGTGAACAGTCTAACCTTCAGTTACTGTTTTCTCTGCTCAGCTGTCCGGAGGAAGAAGAGGAATACACAAGTGAATCTGAAGAGGAGAAGCGAGCTGCTGAGGCTCGTATTCAGAAGATCCATAAGTTACAAGGTATTTGGAAACCAGTGACATCATTAAATTGTTACTGTTTTCTTGAATATTTTCTACCCCTGAGTTAAGATTTTACAATACTTAAACTGTGAAACCCTATGAACTTGTGTTTCAGAGAGTCTGATGAGCCAGGACCAGCGGATCTGCTCGAGCCTGGAGGAGAAGCTGCAGGTCTACGCAGAGCTCTCTGCTCTGAGAGGGAACATGCACGCTTCGCTGATGGAACCGCGACTGCTCGTCCAGCCGCAGTCAGAGGAGCTGCCCCAGGCTGCCGTGTTGCTGGCTGCAGCTCTGCAAGAGGGTGAGACATTTTACATATACTGTGCACTGCAGGAACAAACACAGACAGTGTTTTGTTTTTTGACAACACAGAACAATAATGTGAAGGGAAAAAATTACTTAAAAATTAAGCAGATATAAGGACATTTCTAAGTGTTTATTAATGTACAGCATGTGTCAATCATTATCTGTTCATACGCCAGCCTCCACTTATCTTGTCCACAGGAGTTATAGTTGTTCACAGATACATTGATAAACACTTACATCTACTTACAATTACATTATAGTGTAATAAATATATGGTAATAAAGAAATGCAGTCTAATTATTTCCCCAACTTTATTTTTACTAATGTTTTCAAGCTGCATGAGTGGGTTGACATGGGCAACACAATACTACAGTAACATTAACAGGGTCTTTAAATGACATACAGTATGTTATGGGATCTTATAGACACATATATGTATGTATATATAGTAAATGTTCTTTCCCCCAGTATTATTCATGTAGTTATCTTAAGATAAAGATCAGTTTCTAGATGCATTTCATTGACGAATGCAGTCCAGTCTTTCTTAGTTGGAGGGTGTTTTAAAGAGATATTCATCCTGTGGTATAAATGTATCTGGGAGTTTTCTCTGTTATAATGTAATACATAAGCAATCAACTTCTATTACAAATCTATTCTTTATCTCTTGCCAGCGTGAAAAAATTGAAGGGACAAACCGAGAAGCCCATTATTTTTCCACACTGCCACCAGCATTTGTTTTATCCTTGACAACCCCTTCATAAGATTTTCAATTGTGGAGTCACAAAATATTATATTATGTTCTTCCAATAGAACTCTCAGTCTCATATTTAATGGTTTTAATTGATTGAACAGCAGACCTAGTTTCACACGTGTGTTGTTTTTGTTTCCCAGCTGAGAATCTGAGAGCCACGCTGTCATCCAATACCTGTTCTCCATTGAGTCACAGCGCGGACTCTGACACAGACTCTGTGTTTCCTGTCAGCCCTGCTTCACTTCTACAGCCCCCCTCAGACTCTGAGGCCTCACCTGAAAACCCTGAGGCCAGTGAGGGGGGTTGGACTGAGGCCCTTGTGCTTCAGTCCCAAACTCTCTTGCAAACAACAGACACAAATGATGTCGACTTGAAGGTACAGCACAGTTTCGGGAATATATAATGTATTTAGCTTATAGTGATTCTTGTATGACCTCATTATATATTTTATGTTTTTGAGTTAAATATTGATGCAGCAATATAATGTAATGTTTTTCCCATTACTGTAGTTGTGATGGTGGAGGTACAGGGGTGTTGCAGAGGTATTATAGGTCATTATAGCCTCTTACAGCCTGAATCTGAACGTCACCACTTTCCATTTCTTCACAGATGTGTGGCTCAAGATTGCCAACAGTTGTTTTAATAATTCAGTATAGTCTATTAGAATTACATTTCAGTCTTAATGTGATGAATTATTGATATCTCATAATAAAAGAAGAAGTCCATTTAGTTTCCAAAGGTATTGCACCATTAAAAATGGATATGGAGGGTTCCAATTACCATGCCACAGTTGTGCTACTGTTTGCAGCTTTTTGTGACCTGTGAGGTAAATGACTCCGATAACAGAGAATGATTTTCTTATCGACTGCAATGTGATAATTTAACCCTAAACAGTGTGGTAGGACACCATGTGGCCTCAAGGGGGCACAAATGTTGCATGAATGCAACTTCAAATTTTTACTCTCCATTTGCATGCCATGAGAGGAAAATATTTTGACTCCCCTGTGAGTAGATGAGCTAAAGTGTAACTCATTATTTAGCCGGGAAATTGAGACATTTAAACAAAATCCTCAAATTCATGCATGATATACACAGCAGGCTTGTTAATCTGCATGTTGTGTGTGATATTGCCCATTAACAGGTTGCTCAAAGTGTCCAAAGCCTGACCCAGTTACTCTACAGTCTGCAGGTGAGTGCATTACTCAATATACAGTTAACCACCAGCTCCTGTTTATCCTGCTCACAGCCTCCAGCTATATTATTATATTATTATTATATAATCTATATTATATTATCAGCAATTCAGAAAACAAACCTCTTCTGTTCTCACTAAGATCATATACATGCTATGTTAGTGTCATACTCAGTCAAGATGAAGGCTTTATTATGCCTGTACAGCTTCAGTAAACAGAGAACCAAAACTGCGCTCAGCTGTTTGAAGCCAAAGGTAGTGAGCTACAGGAGCGAGAATCCTACTGATCTTTTTCTGCTATAGGAGGGTCTTTTATTTTACACACACACTGATCTTTGGTATAAAATGTAAATTTGTGCAGAGAGAACGTGTGTGTATTTGCATAAGGGCATGTGTGTGCGCACTCTTGCCCATCTGTGTGAGTTTTTGATCACAATGATATTTTCATATTCAAAGTTCTGCATCCCTTCTTGCATATGAACTTGAAAACCACAATTCTACCAGTGGCAGTGGGATCATTTCACCATGTAAAGAGATGCTGTTGCCTTAACACATAAAAAGTCAGGGCACCCAGTAGAGCCAGATCATCATTTCCGTCACATTTTTATATTCAAATCACCTTAGTGAGGATGCACATGTGGTTAATGATGCGGTAGTTGAGCCTTTGCATTTTCATGAACCCCAACTCTGTGTCTTTCCCTTTCTGTGCCAGGCCACGGTGACCATCCAGGACAGCTGCTATGAGGTCCAGAGGCTTCTCCTCCAAGAGACTGGGCGCCCTTCCCCCCGCGCCCAGCGACCGCACCTTCCAAGCATCCGGGGCAACACCCTACAAGAACAGGAGAAGCAGCGTAACCTGGAAAAGCGGAAGGAGGAGGTGGCGGCGGCTCAGCGGCTCCAGGGCCAACTGCGCCAAGAGAAGGAACGCTGGGAGAGGGAGTGCCAGGCCAGGGACAGCCAGCAGGGGGAGCAGGAGAGCAGGCTCGAGGAGAGGGAGAGGCAGTGCCACCTGGAGGCGGAGAGGCTGAGGCGCGAGAGGGAAGAGTTGAATGAGCAGCTGGAGGAGTACCAGCAGAGCTTGGAGCGGCTCAGGGAGGGCCAAAGGAATGTGGAGAGGGAGCGCGAGCGGCTAGAGAACCAGCAAAAGTTGCTCCAGACCTGGAGGCACAGCCAGCAGAGGAGTCTACCCACTGTGCCCACTGTGATTCCTCACATGGTCATCCCTCTAGATGGGCAGCAGGTGGGGGAGGGCACACGACTGATAACTGTTTCTTCTGTCCGTGGATTTTAAAATAACTTGTGATGTTTAATCTGAGGCGTTAGTCGATCACTCGGTAATGCTCCTGACTAAAGCTCTTGACCCTGACTTGAGTGTGAGGTAGATATGCAGTGTTTATGGAGTATTTCTTGGCTAAATTCATTAATGAGAAGCTTTTCTCAGACAGCTATCAGCTTGAGTTACGTTGGTTCACTCATTTACACAGAGCAGCTCAATCCCCTCTTGATATACGACCTGCGATAATGAGAGCAATTTCAGCATCATTTGTCTTGGTGCTCCAGCAGCTCCACTCACCAATAAA
This sequence comes from Siniperca chuatsi, assembly GCF_020085105.1. Taxonomy (NCBI): domain Eukaryota; kingdom Metazoa; phylum Chordata; class Actinopteri; order Centrarchiformes; family Sinipercidae; genus Siniperca; species Siniperca chuatsi. The sequence continues at coordinate 6,169,509 of NC_058059.1, forward strand.
CATCGTAATGATTGATGATAATTAAAACGTTGCAAATAAAAGCTCCAACAAAATAATTAAAACCAGAGGCGCGTAGTCCAAGAAACCAATCAATCGTGTCCGAAAGGACTTAAATTATTGACACTTTGTTTGAAAAGCACTACAGTGAAATGTCCCCCGCAGCTGGAAGGCATGGAGGATAAAGGGTGCACTGTTCTCCGTGCCCTTTAAGTCTCAATGTACCTCACATGCACAAGCAGCAGTGGTGAAACTAATATAGCACAAACATCTTTGTGAGCCTCTGCTGGGTACAGCTTTATGCTTCTCATTTCAGCAGGTGTGACTGTTCAAAAGATGCACACAGAGAGCACTCGAGTGGACAGACAAATCAGCAGACTCGTGTTACAATATTCCCTCTCTCCCTCATTAATTTCCACACCCCTGTGAGCTGTTACAGGCCAGACGGGATGAGGCTTTCCTGGCCTTTTGCAGACTTATTTACTTCCATTCCTCTATTTTAGTCAGTGTGGAGGCTGCATTAACAGCAGTGGTCTGACAAAGGCGTGCGGAGGCAGTGGAGGTCCTAATGTTTTAGCCAGAGGCAGCAGTTCACAGGGTCAGAGACAGATCGAATGACATACACACACATACGCACACACACACACACACACACACTGGCTTTCAGGTTGTTTCCAATTAGCTGTGCTGCCTCTGCTCTGCAGTTGATGTAAAGATGGAGAGAGGGGGTATTAGGAGAGGAGAATAGGAGGGGATGGAGCTGTAAGCAAGCTGCAGCAGTGACACCTTTCACTGTACATTAAAGGGTCAGTTCACCCAAATGACTAAACATTTTTTCCACTTCTAGCTGTATCTGGCAATGCATTTTTAGTTTTATTTGTTCAGGGTTTGAGATATCCATCTCTGAGAGTTTTATGTCTACACCAATACAATGGAGATTCATTTGTGGCGCTCAAATCATTGAAAAATTACATTTAGAAAAATTCAGTGTCTTCTCAGAGATAGCCTCTCCATTAGTCATTACAATCACAGAACACACTGTGAACAGCTTTCATGCAAACTGAAGAAATAGTCCCTATAAAAACAGTGAAGTCTGTATATTATCCAGAGTAAGTGGTTTTTTAATGCTGTGAGAATCACAAGTGAAATTCCAATTACTTCCATTGTATTGGGATGGAGTCTGAAATCTCAGAGACAGATAGCTCAAAACCTGGACAAAAAACTAAAATAAATTATTTATATATCTTCTATCTATTATACTAGATACCACTTAGAGGTAAGTGGGAAAAATGTATTTTGGGTGAACCACACTTGTAATTCTTTTTAATTGCAGTTTTAGAGAAATTGATCTAAAGGGCTATTAAAAGAGCCTTTTATAGGTTTTGCCCGTTGAATTATGTATGTATGTAAGATGTATTTCCTGATCTCTCATGCAAATGCATCAGTGCATTTCATAGGTGCATTGTTGAATGGGTTCACAGGTGTAGAAACTATCATCAATGGCCATTCTTTCTTTAGAAGCTCTCATCCGGGCAATAATATGAGCTTCATCTGAATGTCTGTTCAGTGTTCTTGATTTTCATCTTTCAGCTCTGTTGCTGAATGTGACTGTGACATTTGCTCTCTCCCTCAGGACTCGGCACCAAGCCAGTCCAGAGACCACGCTGGTAACGGCTCCGTGTTTGTGAATGAGGCTGCGTTCGCCAGCACCAGCGTCAACAACCGCCACGTCCACCACAAAAGAAACGACCCCAGGGCACACAATTGTCTCAACACCCTGCTGGCAAGATCCAACAGCAGACAGCCCCCCATAGCTAAGACTCCCCACAATCTACACTCAGATGCTCAGGGATGGGTGATGGAGACAGGATATCTCTTGAGCCCTGCAGGAAGGCTTGGACTGCAGCACACACCCAGTGGTAAGAATTACCACCAGGTTAATGTTTTATCATCTGTTTTAGAGAGGAAGTTTAAAGCAAAACACAAAAATTGAATTGCAAATAGGGGCTCATGAGGACAATACTACTACTGCTACTATAATACATGCTGTGGGATGGTTTCATCTATGTGTTGGTCTGTCTGGTATGTAAACTAGGACTAATGGTTATTTAATTAATTAAGTTAATCTACTGATTATTTTCTCGATTAATCGCATTGAAAAATGCCTGTCACAATTTCCTGAAGCCCAAGGTGACATCTTGTTTTGTCCAACAAACAGTCCAAAACAAAGATATTCAGTTTACCATCATAACACTGTGTCTCCCAACCTGTTTAGCTTGTGACCCCTTTAAATAAAGCAGTGTCTACTTGGCATCATACGTGTCTAAAATTATAAATTTTTGAGGTGCAAAGAAGTAAAATGATTAGATATTTCACAAAAAAGCAAAGATTGGAAATAAGAACTCAGTTTTTACCTATTCCATTAAGCATCTCATGAACCCCTTAGATTTAACCTGTGACCCATTTAAGGGTTATTTAGTGGGACTAAATAAGACACTAAATAAGAACAAAGCAAATTAGCAAATCCTCACATAAAAGGCTGGAACTATAGACAACGTTTGGTGTTTTTGCTTGAAAAATGACTACAAATATTTTTTTGTCAATTGACTAATTGATTAATTAACTAATTTATGCAGCTGTAGTGTAGACACATTTTTTTAAAACTCAATAACTTTTAGAGAGATAATAAAAAGGATAGAGCAATAAAAAGGTACAAACCAAAGCACTTAACTACATTCATTTTCATATTAATGAGGGGGGGGCAAATTCTAAGCTATTTTTTTGCTTTCAGATACCATCTGTGAAGAGAAGTAAGTTGGCATAGAAAAAGCTGCTAATGAATCCATCAAGTAGCTCAATTACTCATTTTCATTACTGGTTATGTTTAATATCCTGTATCTTAGTGCTAATGGCATTACACAGCTCAAGTGCCTCTCGTATTGGACAGTAGTGCACTCTTATCACACTGTCTCTGCTGCGCAACATAAATGAGAAATCTGCTACCTGTGAGAATGTAAACAAACCCTCCGCCTGCACTGGTTTCACCCATATATGTGAGAGCATACTGTACACACACACACACACACACACACACACACACACACACACACACACACACTGTTCTCAAGGCTGTATCCCTGGTGAGGCCTTGTCTGTCCTTCCTCTCAGTTAATCAGTGTCTCCTGACAAAGAAACCCCCGCCCTCCTCTCCACCACCTCCACCTCCACCTGCACCAGCAGCCAGCCGGGGCCCTCGCCTGCCAAAGGAAAAGAAAATCAATGGTTCCTCTATCTATCGACTGGCAGGGCAGACAACAGCATGTGAATCACAGTTCACAGCCGATGGCTGACTGATTGGGACATCGATCTAAAAAAATCTTTATAAAACTCATTACAGCGTGACTTGTCATCACATCGGGCGAAGGGGGAGGTGCGAGGGGGGGGATGAGAGATGCAGTATTAATCTGTGTCTCACTCACGAGGTGTGAGCTACATTCTCATGTTTGCCCGTCCCCATTCCTAATCCATTCATGCACGAGCTCATTCTCATATTCACGGCAGGCGAGGAAAATTACAGGTTACGTGTGTTGACTGCACCAGAGTTTCTGGTATTGTTTACCAGCTATAGCAAGTAGCACAATCTCTTCCTCATTGATCAGCTTATTAACCTTTCCTCGTTATTGAGCACACACAAGCCCCAGTGGAACATGAGTCACTTGTTAACAAGCCTGGGGTGTATACTTGGCTGTAATCTACAACGCAGGGTGCGTTTCAGCTGACATCTACCCACAATGCATTCCTCAGTGGATCCGTGAGGGCCTGCGATGACACTGAATAATATTCCCCAATTTTCACATAATTCCCTGTTAGATTTAAACCTCTATAAGGAGTAATTTTAGTATTTTATATGACCTTTACGACCTCATACTGAATCACGCGCTGCCTGGTATGTGGAGGAACCTGGTATCTCTTTTTTGTGAGAAAAGAAAAGGAATCTCTTTCTAATGCAAATTCCCCATTGTGCCGTCAGTCACATGGATCAAAACATGATCTCACGTCTCATCCTCACCTGAGCATATGAAGATTTCTTCCCATGCACTCACACACGCATGACCATACACACCCTTTTTTCATTCAGTGGATTTCCATAATTTGTTCCTGCACAATGTAATCTTGGGGAACCAGTTGAATGGAATTTTCTGAAATGACGTCTCATCTGATGAGTCGTGTCAGGTTTTTGTTGTTCACTTCTTCATACAAAGGATGAGGGCATCGTGAGTAGGTTGAGAAAGAAAATAGATGTAAAACTGATGGTCTTTACAGTATGCAGATTAATTCATACCTTGTATAATATCTTGCATGATGCACAAACCTGATCTGTAACTTTCTAACAAAGCATCAGGCTGCACAGTAATGGCTAAATGATACCAATGATTATTTTGTTTAATATTGAGATCACAAATAGAGTAGAATAGAATAGAATAAAATCTAAATTTTTTGTCCCACCAGAGCAGGAAATTTGTCTTTTTCTCATTTTGGATATTTTAGGGCTGTTTTTTCGTTAAAGCGATTGCACATGGCACAAAGAATCCCTTATATATCTTTTTGTTTACCAGAGGTGTTGTATAGTGTTGTCCAGAAGGCTTTAACTCAAATTCAGAATGGAGGTATCATACAGTAGACAAGGCTTTCCTGTATACAGCAGTATTTTACTTACCGTCTAATGATGTTTGGTGACCTGCAATATTCTGGCCAACTGGTTTCTGTTTGCCACAGTTGGGTTACCATTAGTCTGACTCACAGGAAGTAGGCTGTGGGTATAAGCCTGCCATTGGCCAACTATTTCATTCGGAATTCTCCCCCCCTCCCCGCTATCTGCGTGTTTCCCTCTTGCAAGGGCACCGTCGCTGCATCCTGGGCTTAGCGCTGCCCAAGAGGATTGTTACTGGTTTAAAGAAATACAAACAAGCCAGAGCGTTTTTTCCCCCTATACCAGAATGATAATGGGTTCAGCCAGACCTTTCTCTCCAGCGCGGGCACAGCACTAAAACGAAGTGTAGAGATAGGTCTGGCTATGCGAGACTAGGTTACCATACCAGACTAAGCCATTGAACACACATATTAAAAGGATGTGCTCTATCAGACAGACATACCCTTTTTTCCACAACATTTTGATGGACACCGAAACCCATTCATTTCCTAATAAAAAATGGTCTCTGACTGACATCAACATTTGTCTGTGAAGTTCAGTCAATGTATGTTCCTAGATACTTGAAACTGTTAAAGGGAACGGAACCTATTTTACACATCAAAGTCTGTTGTGTCTCCAGAGGGATACATTGCCTCAAGTGATGTCACTTGAGTCAGTGGCAGTTGGGTCTAAAGACTAGTTTGAAAATGAAAAACATCTGGCAGTTTGGAGTTAGAAAGAAGTGAGCTTACCAGACCTCTGTAGCCCACTCCTCATCTCTGCTTGAGGCTAGAGGCTCAAGACTACATTAGCCAGTATAGCTCACCTGAATCTCCTACTAGACTGTCGGCGGGTGAGATGCATTCTGGGTATTGTAGGCACCAGGTTTTGACAAAGAAGAAGAATGCTGGCATAATAAAGACGATATCTCTTGTTCTGCATCAATTTTGATCATTTTCATCAGAGTCCAACAATGTTATTAGCTGCCAGTATGCTTTTCAGTTGATCCTTATAGGAAAGGGAGGGCTGAGCATTTTTATACAGCTTAACATTCCTATCCTGCTGTTACATTTTATTGGACAGAAAATAATCCCTGTATTCAGTATAATCATCAATGTTTAGAGCCAAACATTTTTTTGCTTTTCAAATGTTCTGTAGCCGTAACAAATAGATTTTTTTTTTTTGTTGTTGCTTTAAAATAGCATGCATTTGCTGTCTGTGTTGTAACATATTAATAATGCTAAAATCTTATTAGTTCATGGAGAGATGGCGTGTTTTTATCATCTGGCTGCACACTGATGTCTCATCTATCTGAGGCCAAGCCTATATGGTGGCTAACAGAGCTACTCTAACAGACTCTTATATAATTAATCAAACACAGACACTTTCCTACAGGGACACATTGAGGCAATTTATAGTTCACACCATCTGTTACCAGGACAGCACACCTGCCCTAATGCTAGCCAGCACCTGCACACAAATGTAACAATGCATGCACACAAAAAGACACACATTCACAACTAGATACCACCCATAAAAATACATTCTCTTTCAAACCTCCTTTAATTGAATAATAATGTTATTAATCCTTGAGGGGGGAGCACCCCTGACGCTGGGGATGTAATATTTTGCTCAAAAACACTTCAGCAGGCCATATGTTTGCCAACTCAAGGGTTGGAATCCTTGTTTCTGGATGAAGGCTGCTCTCACTAAGATCTTTGTTCATCCTTCCTTGTTTCTGGTCCCTCGTTTCCTCATCTCTTCTTCAACCGTCAAGTGTGAGGAGGCAGGTGTCATCGAATCCCGACCATGACAATTGATTATGTTGACAAAGATAATGATAAAAGTGACACCTCTAAGTAGAGGGGGAATGATGGATAGCTTGAAAAGCTTTTTGTTTTCATTCTCAGTCTCCGGTGCAGGAGGGAGCAGCGGGCTGAGCTGCAGCAGCTGTGGTTGATCTATATGCAGTTAGTGATTATATGAGTGGGATAAACAATTAGACTGAGCTCATTAAACATGTCCCATCCTGGTGATTATTTATCAGTGGTTAGTAAATGATAAAGTCTATTTTGTTAGAATTTGGTCAATGTATTATCAGCACCAGTAGCTGCATATCTTCGACATAGGGTATAATAATTGTGTTTTTGTATGCCCACTTAGATCATAACAGTCACAGCTACATCGGGGAGACCTGGTCGTCGACAGCAAGAGGAGCTGACCCGTATCCGGTGGTCCCGCATCCCGGTGACCCTCAGCTGGACCTCAGTCCACTGGTTTCCTTGGAGACTCACAGTGGTGGGGAGGAGGGCAGTGAGGAAACCATTGTGTACCTCTGAATGTTGATACATTTCAGACTCTAAAAAGCCAACCCAACACTTCGTTCATGAAGCATCAGGACTGGATCCAGGGTGGCTTCAGAAAGCATTTCTCTCTTTTACAGTCTTTTGTCATGCTATTTTTTTTATATTTGAAAGATTGATTTTGTGGTCTTTTTTGTGAAGTTACTGGAAACACAGAGAGAGAAACAGAGATAAAGAAACTATGGTTGTTTCAGACTCAATCTCACATGTGTCATGCACCTTAGCTTGAGGCATCACTGGGTGTTCGATGTCTCTTTATTTTCAGTTTGTGTGTGTGTGTGTGTGTGTTTGTGGTCTTTATTGACTGGGTCCCTGCAGCCACATATTTCCCCTTTCCCCCCCCCTCTCTGCTTCTCACTGTCCTTCCCTCACTGCCTTCCTTTCTCAGGTCCCACATATCACGTCCCTCGAGTGCTCTTTTTATTAAATTTACCACAGAAGGAGAAAAAGCGTATATACCCAATATCAACAAAACATCAGGCTGCATCTCTCTAGCGGGTGATTGTCTTGCCATGGAGTAAACTGCCCCTCTTTTATTTATCAGACAGGCTCTATTTATGTACAAGCCGAGTATAACGTTAGGATTGAAAGATGAGGTGTGACAACCGCACGTTTTTCAGACTCACTGCCTGCAGCCATCATTTATTTCTTTTTATCTGAAGCACGTTTTTTCTTGTTAAGAGAAATAAGCTGTTGTGGGTTAAAGAGAGATGTTGCAGCCGTGCTAATATGTCAGTTTTATCAGAGCATAGTAATTCAACAGCAAAAGCCTGAGAAAGCATGTTTTGAGCTGTAAAAAGTGAAAGGAAGTGTTGGTGCAGGAAGATGGACAGGAGGAAAACATGTTGGGTCAAACCATTTTAGGTATTTATGTAATAATTGACTGACTAAATTTTCATCTTCGTTTTCTTTCATTCATTCATTTTTAGCCACACTAGCAGCATGGCTCTACCATCAGTCAGTCCACCACTTTGGTCTAGACTGAAATATCCCAAAATCTGTTCAATACTTTGGTAATGACATTCCCATCAGCCTCTGCTGTACTTTGTGTTTAGTGGGAATTAGCAAATGTTAGCATGCAAACACCCTAATCTAAGATGGGGTGAACATGGTAAACATTGTTGTTAGCATTGTCATTGTGTGCATGTTAGCATGCTGACATTAGCATTTAGCTCAAAGCACCACTGTGCTTTAGTATACCCTCACAGAGCTGCTAGCATGACTGTCTATAGTCTATAATTGTTTTCTTTATTTTCTGTCAGTACTTTATAAAAATCCCATATTTACTATACAAGCTGTAAAGAGTGGAAGATGTCCTAAAATTTCTTCGCAAGCAGCCAGAACAATATGAAGTTTATGTTGTAAACTATTACACTTGAATATCATGTAGTATATTTACATATTATCTCTCATGGGCGTGTAAAGAGATCCCTGTGCCAATGCTTTAGGTGTCTTTGGATGTTTTTTTACAGACACTATAAAAGATTAATTGGTTTAATTGCTGTTGTAGTTTCAACAATAAGGCAGTGGCAGTATTTTGATGTGATTTAAGTACCATGTATATATGTTTGTGCTTTTATTTATTTATTACAGTACAAAGAGTTTAAATGTTTTACAGTGCTTTGTGAAGGGTTGTATTGTATATAGAAGTGTACCTGTGTGAACAGATGAACAGGTGTGTTTTTGTTTGTTCTAGCTGTGTGCTCAGACATGGCTGTATTGATAAAATTACTTTTATTGAACTTGAAATAGTACTTTGTTTGTCTTTAGGCTATTAAATGGGGCTCAGTGAAGGTGTCAATACAATAAAAAAGCGAACTGGTTGAAACACAAACACAGTGTTCAGCTTGGGTGCAAGTATCACAACAGTTTTATGGCCCTGGTCTGAATGTGAAGCGTCTCCAACAGCGTAAACAGATGTGTGAGTGAGCTGCCCGTTCAGTTGCCAGCACTGACAGGTGGTAGACCAGGTGCATGAATGTCAATGATTTGCTATCTGGCTGCACCTCTGAATTGCAGTCACAAAAACCACATCAGTATTAGATGAACACGGCATGTTGTGTAACAACTACCTTGTCACCAAATTTGTGGGTCATTACATTCTTTAAAATTTCTGAATACACTTATGACTTTTATGGGTAGAAAGATTCCCACCAATCAAAACCTGTCTCTCAAGAAAAGGCTAAAAATAAAAACAGAAATACCTCAATCGCCATTACTGTGACACATTTTTAAAGATTTACCAGGAACCAGTGGACTTGGGGCTGAGGGCCACAGACAGGGTAGGGTCAGAAAAGTCAGAGTGTTGAGAAATGGACCAAGCCAGTCTTTTCATAGGATTTGTGTAGAGTAATAAAAATATAGATTTTCACCAGGCTTTCCCTTTAAAGATATAGTGAGAATTAAAAGAAAAATGTTTCAATGAATTCATATTGGTATAGGCTGACTACTGTAATGGTGTTTTTTCCAGGCCTTGATAGCAATCTGACATCTCCAGCTCATTCAGATTGCTGCTGATAGAGTTCTTACAAAGAGTAACCGGGCATTCACACTCACATTCTGTTTCATTTAAATTAGGATGTGAAATATGTAAACAAACATTGTACATTTTCCCAAATGCTATTCAGACCTTCATGGTTGTTTGCCTGTGACTTTCTTCTTCTTTTCATCTTAAAGAATTGATTTTAAAATACTCAAGGCCCAAAATACCTCTCTGATCTGCTTCAATGTTACGAACCCTCTAGCAGTTGTTTCACTGCACCACAAATCTGGAACAAACTTCTGGGAGATCTGAGGTCTGCTCTAAATCTAACCTCTTCTAAATCAATGTTTTTCTGTTTACCACTGCTTTATTAAGTTTGGGTCTTTTTTTGCACTGTAACCACGCTATAACTTTAATTCCTTTGGCTAATATTCTATTTATATTATATATATCTATATCTATATATATCTCATATAATTAAGTCTTAAATTATTTTGATTTTCAACATCTTTTAAATGTTCTAATGCATTTTCATTCCTTATATAAGCACTTTGTGTTGCCTTGCCTTTCTCTCTCTGATCTTTCACACTAAAGAGCATGTGGCAATGTGGTCAGACCTTTGTTTGATTCTCTTTGTACCTCTGGTAGCCCTTCAAGGATCCATTATGGTTATCATCTTTGCTGTTCAAATTTAAGATTACACTCTTCCATCAGCTCTTTTTGAGCTCATAGTGGAATACCTCACCTAATCAGTTTTGTACGCTTCAGTGAGCAGTAGCTTTTGCCATGATTGCTTGGACCATATAGTCGTGTATAATGGTCTGTGTTTTATATGCCTCTGCATCTTTTTGAGTTCTGGTTCTGGTTGAAGGAAACCTGTCAAAGGCACCGAACAGCTGTTTGAAGAGGGAATGTTTGTGTTTGTGTGTGACAAAGAGAGATAGTAGAAAGGTGTGGAAAGAGACGGGAAGAGCGCATTTTGCTAGAACGCAAACATTTTGTATGCATGTCACGGAGATGTGTCTATGTACCTGTCTGTTTTGTGTTTGACAGGTGTTTTTGCACATACAGGCATTTGTGCTTGTACTATGATGTACATGCCAATCAGCCATCTGGGTATTTTCAGTTGAGTTGGCAGTCTCTGATATCATTCCCTGATAACATTACAAAGGCTTTTCATTCCCTGATAACATTACAAAGGTTTTTCATTTCCTGATAACATTACAAAGGCTTTTTCATTTTCTGATAACTTTACAAAGTTCTTACAAGTTATTGATTAAAATCTCTTCCCAGTCTGTTAACAGTGGAGCCAAAAGTGTAAATATCCTTAATTGAATTTTTCTTTCAGTAGACCATACATGCTCCAAATTGCAACTGAAATAGTGTTAAATACTTAATAACTCTTTATTGTTTCACTCCCTCAGCTTCAGTCTGTGTGGATTCAATAATTAGAAGTACTCCCTTCCTCATTTCACAGTAAAGAAACCCCAGTATGTGGCCTCTGTCTGTCTCCCCTAGTTGTTTTTTTAATGACCGCTGTGGAAGGTAACCAATACCACCAAGGAAAAACCAATAAAGGGGAAACATATTGCTGAGTCATCTGCCAGGGTGAAGCATGTGTTGCTAAAGCCTTTCCCAAGGGGACATGTAATGATTTCTGTAGGTGCACTGAATAAAAACCTGCCGAGCCAAAATATAAATAACAGCCATTAAAGCTTATCCCAGTAAGGAATGGTTTTATGAGAAACCTGAACAATATACAGCATATATCCAGGTTATTAGATTTCTCATGGGGTGAAATATAGTGAAAGGACAGTCTCTAATATATATACAGACTGCTCACAACCGCAGCTATAGGAGAAAATCTACAATGACTGTAACAACTTACTGTATATTTGTTTGACTTTCAATATTTTGCCAGATTTTCTTTTTTTTTTTCTATTAGTAAATTTGGTGGAACTAAATATTTCAGTGCAAATTAACAATGCTTATAGCATGTCTTTGCAGCCTTTGCACTCTTTGCAAAGAATGCAGTGTTACCTTTGAAGTGGCATTTTAAGTGACACATTCTCTGATCTTTACTTTTAACCCTGGATTTAATTGGTCTCACTCATCATGTCTCTTTAAAGTCACGGCCACCTCCTGCAGCTGTGTCAAGCCAAGTGCAATGCTGCTTACCCCAAAATAAATGCTAATTACAGCTCTCACACATTAGACAGCTTCAGTGTCACAGCCACAAGTCAGAGCCTCGAAGCAATGGCTTGCAGGTCAGATACGGTTGATACAGTGTTTTATGACCTCTCTGTAGGCTACAGTAGCAACAGTTACACCATTTCTGCACATCCTCTATTATGCCTAAAATTAAATCTGTAGTTTCTTACTGATGAGTTAGATAAATAATTGTTTGCAATTGGCCCTAAAATGATCTTGTGAGTAGGATCCTGCAATAAAATTCCAACTTTTGTCTGAACGTCAAGAGGCGCTTAAATGCAGATTAGTACCAAAACAAATGAGCTACAAAAAAAGAAGGTTTAAATTAGGATGTATTTACCTTGTAATGGTTAACTCTGTGTTTGTTTGCTTTTCAGACATTTCCATATTATGTAAAGCCAAGTTGGATATATCAGAGCTTTGGGAAAAACACATCCATCAGCTGGTCAGAGTTACGACTGGAGAGTTGGCTTTATAAACTGGAAAATGGCAAATATGTTCCTTCCATGTGACGTGAACGCAGCATTAATAGTCTTGCCAACATTGTTATTATGATACTGCTTTACACATTTCTAGTAGCCTACAAAAGTTCATCAGCAATGTTATCAATTTGTTTTCTTTTTCACATTTATCCAGGCCCACCACTGAACTCCAAGTAACTTCATACATACACTATTTATTCATCATCCGACTTAAAAGGGTAATGGTAATAATTATCTGAAAATTTAACAGAAATACTGACAAGGCACTTATCTGCCACATCTAAGGTACATCTGAATCTACTTTCCCAGATTCCCAGAGGTTGATATGACATTGCAGAGACAGAAAAAAACACAAACACACATACATTTTCTCCCTCACTGTAAAACACAATCACAAAAACATTTCTCTAATTTGCTCTAGGTAAAGAAATATTTTATATTAAACCTACAATGACTGATTGTTTTGGCCCCTTGGGGACAGTGGAAACAAACAGTGAACCCAAAACTTATATTTTTACCTTTTAACTTGATACAGCGACCTTCTAAGCAAACAGTTGTCTATTTACACATCCAGCAGATATAGAGCAACATTAGCAATCATTTGGAGTTGTGTTTGTGTCCACCTAAAAAATGTTAAGTCCAATTTTCACTCTCTTTTTAGCTCTGTGTTTGGTCTCCAACTCCTGAGGGAAATATCTGGCTTAATGCTTAATTTGTTCGCCAGCTTGTTGCTAACTGTGTCTGTCGTTTGGTGCTGGGCAGGTAGTGTACAGTGGGTTTTTATTGCTTTTTTGCTGACAACAGCTGCCTGTTGCAGCCAGAAATGACTATGAATCAAAACAGTAAAGTTGCGGATGGTAAAACTAAAACAATATGGTGAAAGATGCTAAAAGGCTCCATAAAGCTGAAGGAGACTAAAGAGTCAGGTGGTAATGATCTCTGTGGCCTTGTCTAGCAACTAGCAACGCACATCCACAAAGTAATTTGATCAATTGTTAATATAAAAATAGCAGTTATAGCAGCTTTAACGCCAAGTTGGATATGTCAGAGCTTTGGGAAAAACACATCCACCAGTTGGTCAGAGTTACGATTTGGATGTTGGTTTTATAAGCTGGAAAATGGCAAATATGTTCCTTCTGTGTGACGTGAACACTGCATTTTTCACATTAATTCAGGCCTGTATATTCACTCGATTGGCATAAAGTCAGTCAGTGGCAGGGGGTTAACATTAGGTTACTCTGTCGTACTTGGGATTCTGCTATAGTACCCCCATTATGATACTGTATAGCCCTGTTTCGTTAAAACCACCACTGAAGTCGAAGTAAATAACTTCACACATATATATTCATCATCTAACCTAAATGGTACTGGTAATAATTATCTCAGAAATTAACAGAAATACTGACAAGGCACATATCTGCCACATCTGAGGTACATCTGAATCTAGTTTCCCAGACTGAGGTTGGAGGCATCGCTACAGATGAAGTCGGAAGAAGATGATATGACACAGTGGAAAGAGACAAAACACAAACAAATATATTCTCCCTCATTGTAAAACACAATCACAAGCAAAACATTTCTCCTATATGGTATAGGAGAAGAAATACATTAAACGTTATTGGTCAGGATATGTCAATAGGGGTTGGAATTGATAATCCATGGACTTTTAATAGCTTCCAAACACCTCACACTGCCAGAGGGTGAGCACAAATCAATACAAAATGATACATATTCATTCATGTCAACACTGCATTTCTGCTTCTTCTATCCTGTTCTTCCTCCTCTCATCCACACTTGTTTACTTTGGTATCTATTACACACAAAATGTTCTATTGAGGGAATAAGAAGAAATAAGTTGGAGGTACTATATAAATGCATGCAGCATCTGTCATACCATCTGTTGGAGGCTTTGCTGCCATGAACGGTGTATCATTTTTCATGACGTGCTGTTTCTGTAGAAGTGTGCTCATTGCCTGCCGTCCTGTCAGCACTGCTCCATTCTTTCTGTCATCAGTGTCATCAGTTGTTCCTGTGATGTTGTTGGCACAACAACATTACAGGAGCATGTGTGTGTGTGTTAGCTTGTATGTGAAGGAGAGAAATGCACGAACAGTGTGTGCGGTTTGGTAATGAAAACATGCCAACATTAGAGCATTAGCTGTCTGCAGCTCACAGCGCTTTCAAAAACTTCACAAAAGGAGAGAGAGAATATTTTTCTAATAGTGACTTGACAGAATTCAGCCATTTTTAAACGCCTTGTTTAATTGCTGTCTTAGTGGTTTTGCACTAAGGGGAGGTGAGTGGTCTTCCAGGCATACTGGTACCTGTCAGCACTTGAGTGTGTGACATGCATGTGATGACATGCATGTCACACACGTTCGTGAGAGCGTTGGGATGAGTTGTTCACTGGGATCCTGCACTGTGACAGCGTGGTAATCCTCAACAATAGACTCACTCATTAGTTCAACCTACCCACCTGCCCCTTAATAGTACCCTCATTTTCCTTCTTTGTCCTTCTAAATTATAGAGAACTGTCAGGTGTCCATGTGTTGTGCGTGTGAGTAAGGGACAGTATAAGTATTGGGTAATGGATGGTAAGTAGGGTGTTGTGTGTGTTCTAAGCTATGGGATAAGTTAATGTATCTTAACCTGTTGTCACTGAATAGTATAGCAAACATAGTATGTTTCCTATACACAGTAAAGCCTTTCAGATTTGAATACTGATCTTAGTTTTGTGTTGGAATTATTCAATACAAACTTGGGTTGAGTTACAATCACATTTTTGATTATTGGTTTAGAAAGAGCTGTGTGATTTTGCACACAGATTCACATACACATAAAAACATTAATCCCATCTACTGACCTCCTACTACCCTACTTCTCATCCTATATGTGGGGACTGGGGCCTTATTTTTAGAGTTTTGGCCGTAATTTCTAACATTTACCTAGGAGTGCTAAGCACTGGTAACAGAAACTAACTAAGGACATTCACTCAGATTAATAGTACAAACAATAATCAACAAATAAATTATGATGTAATATTATAGATTAAGATAAAACCATTGATCCCTGGAGAGAAATTCACAAGCTACCCAGCAGATAAAGTATCTGTGAGATTAAAGTGATGTACGCATTAATACATCAATAATAAACCAGTAATATAATGTGCATTATTCTGAAATGGGCCATTCTGCATAATGAGTACTTTTACTTTTGGTACTTTAAGTATATTTAGATTCCAGTACTGTTATACTTTTACTTTAAAATTTGAATGCATGACTTTACCTTGTAACAAGAGTATTTCTAAGGGAAGGGGACCTGCTCCCTCTGTAGATATAAACGGCTTATTCTAAGGTAATGAAAACACAGTGATTCTTATTTTCAGGTGATTATACAATAATGAAAACATACTTATGAATATGATATTCCATTTCTGCCAATAACTCCTCCTAAATGTTACACACTAGTCCTTTAAGAGTACTTCTTCCCCCTCTGATGCTTAGTCAAAGACAACTGGTCTTCCTGTAGATTCTTTCACCTCTCTTGCACTTCTAGACTGAGAATCCTCATTGACATATTTCTATTGGTGATAAGACATCACTTAGCCTTTTGCTGCTGATGATCAGACAACAGTTTTGCCCAGCTTATTTAAACTAAACTTTTTGGAAGTAACTGAAAGTGACCACACCCAAAATGTCAGTAACAATCCCACATTGCACAAGAAAACTGTGTGCAAGTACAACTACAGTAACTATGGTAGAGTCAAAATGAAACCAGGAAGTTAGTTTGTAAACTGTGATGTTTGTTTACAACAGACAGTTTGGGTAACAACTTTACTGTTTGCCTTCATTTGTCTTCCGAATAAGTTTGACTAATGTGTGGGTGTATTTAAAACTTGTACGATCATCGGACTGCTCATGTTTCTTGCGCTGCCTAATGCTTTAGCTATGTCTCTGCATTCCCAGACCCCAGCGATTAACTTGATAGGTGAAAGGTTATTATTATTAAGAGGAATGATGGCAAAAATGATAAAAAAAATAAAGCCCAGGTTGTGCATACAGTTTCCTCTGTCTCTAAATGAGTATCCTTTCCATTCATTGGACCGTGAGCTCTTTAATGTCAGTCTTTCACTCTGCTTCCGTTTGATAATGTCCTTCCCAACATCAGAGGTGGCAGCAGTTAAAAGACAGTGGGCTGGCCCTCCTAGATGAACACTTGGTTATTAAAATAGGTGAAAACAAGGTTAGTCCACACCTCCATCCGCCCGTGCACAAAGAGGAACAGACAATTAGCTTTCAAGGGTCATTTTCTGTTAGTCACAGCACTGCCTTTTGATCAGTCGAGAAGGCTGGAGTTAGTGAGGCTCTGTACACCAGCTATTTAGGCCACAGCAGATTAAACAGGTTAGACATGTGGCTGAAATGGGTCATCGTGCATTTCCTTTGACAGACCCGTCAGATGAAGAACTCATCCTTAGTTTGACACTGCTGAGAAGAGACAGAAGAAAATAATGGCAGTCAGAAATTTACAGATTTATGTGTAGGTAATGTTTTTATCATATGTACTGATCATCCTGTTTGTATCTCAGACATGATACTGTGTATATTAACATCTATGCTGTAATCACATACACACCTCTGAGATGCAACACTACCTTGGGTGCTCAGATCATCATGTCTCCCCTTTAGCAATGTTGTGCATTACATCAGCCAAACAAAAGGACTTATAGCAGTGGAGCAAGATAAACAGACTCTTACATCTTCCCAGTGATGAATATTAAATCAAAGGCTCTATCCTTCATTTCAGGATGGATAAGAACAAGCAGAGAAATCACTACCTTTCTTTTTCAACAACAACATAATGTCACTTAAGGTTAGGCAGCCAATGCTAAACAGATAGCTTGCATATTGTTTGTATTGCAAAGTAAGTGGAATGATGTAATGCTCTGTGTTCAAGCAAATGGCTTTCATTCTAGCCCCTCTCTCTCTCTCTCTCTCTCTCTCTCTCTCTCTCTCTCTCACTTTCTCTCCTAGAATAAGGATACACAGACCATGTGTTAGTGGTTGGATGACTTTGAAAACTGAACTGATAAATGATAATTGACTTCTCATAGCATGTAGGGGGTTTCACACAGTCCGAAGGAAAGAAACTCCTAATCTGACATGAAATGGCTATTCTCAAATTGTTCTCTTTGCTCTGTGAGCCTTTACTTAGTCACAGCAGTGACTTGAGCTAAATGCTAACATCAACATGCTAACATGCTCACAAGGACAATGCTAGAATGTTGATGTTTTTGTAGGTATAATAATACCATCTTAGTTTAGTGCATCAGTATGCTAACATTTGCAAATTTGCAGTAAACAAAGTACAGCTGGGGATGATGGGAATGTCATTGGTTGCAGGAATTTGGTTATAAACGGTTTGGTTTTGGTTTTCAATGGAAAATTTTATCTGATGGTGGTGCAAAATGAAAGGTCAGGGGAGCAAAGTTATTACTGTCAATCCTCTGGACAACATGAATGTCTGTAACAAATATCATGGTTAGCTATCCAGTACTGTAGTTGTTGTGATACGTGTCAAGCAGGGTAGCAGGAGAAACCAGGGATTGGACCCAAATGCAGACAATGAGGCTGAGCAGGTGCAGTTCAATAAAGTTTAATGGTAAAGAAAAACTTACACAGGCAGTGGTTGAAACCAGGAAATATGTCCAACAAGGCTAAACAAATCAGACAGGGAGATATTTAATCGAAAATCAAAAATCTCTACGTCTTGGTGGTGCTAGAGGAAAAGTCAGGGGATCACCAAAGTCATTAGAATTGATCCTCTAGGCACCTTGAATAGATGTAGCAAATTTCACAGCAATCCGTCCAATACTGAAGATATTTCACTCTGAACCGCAAATGTCAACCTCGTGTTGGAGCTAAAGTTAGCTGAGATATTTTAGTCTGAACCAACGTGGTGGACCGACCGACTGACAGACTGATGGTATGGCTAAAACTTTTTTGATGTTTACATACAGGCAGGCATATATCGGCCTTTACTGTGCTTTAACACTATCACTACAATTTTAAAATGTTATCTCGGTGATAGAAAACACTCTTATCAGAACATCTGCTTTATAGTTCTTCTGAGTGATAAGCAACTCTGCTCTGCAACATTTCCTGTGTGGCAAAGGCAAAACATATTTCCTTGTTATATAGTAGTACTTGTTTGCTAACCAATGACACCAGTGTGTGTGTTTGTGTATGTGTGTGTGTGTGGTCACGTTAAGGCTAACTGATGCCTATTAAATAATTTTGGAAACTTCCCCTGAGGATAAATTATGTTAGTTATTGGCACTCAATTTACTGTTGCAGTGAAATTAAATTGCCTGTTATTAATGAAGATTACTGGCCTGGAAACTCAGGATGTAAAATGGGAATTTAAAACTCATTTAGATTTTATATCCTGGTCATAGTGTGGTCGTAGTTTTCCATTCAAGTCCAGGGCAATTGCTTAGTAAAAGCTCAAAGTCTATCAGGTGCAATTTATTGGACACAAGATTTTTTAATTTATAGTTGCAGCTTTAATAATCTTTAAGGTAGTATATTTGGGTTATGCTAACTGTGGTCCACAGACTCTGGTTGGTCTTATGAGATGATACTCATTCAGCCTGATGCTCCATGTTTTCGCTCTTTTGATGTCTTTGATGTGATTTCACCTCCAGAGGAAACTGTGGCTCTTCCCTTTCCACCCCGACAGAAGGAGGAAGAAAACTGCTCTGAGCTCCCCTGTACCACCCCCCACCCCCCCGCACATACACACACATACACAATTATATCCATAACTCCAGCAGTTAGGGCATGAGTTAAAAGGATTTGGTCTCATTAAAAGATTTTGAGGGATATAGAGGAAGAAGGATCAGACTTTATTTGATAGCCTGGGGCTGGGGAGTGGAGTACTTCAATCACAGAACAATTGCTTTAAAATCACTGCCTCTCTCTGTATTAGCTCTCCCCTCCGCTCAGCTGAACTACTGAGGCTCGATGTTTGTTTTATGTTCACACTGCTGTTTATGATTGATGTAGCAGTGTTGCGCTGTGAGGCAATAATCAAATGTTATTTCTCTTAAAATTAAAAACACATTTCAAAGCTTTGTAGCTCGGAAACTGTGCATTTATACATCAGCCAGAAGCAGCTGTTCAGATGCACTCAACAACAATGACTGACATCATCAATCATTTAGTTTTATTATCTAGGATTAGAAAACTTCATCTTGCAGATCTACACGGATTTCAGTGTATTGATATTTTCAGATTCTTCACACAGGATTATAGAAAATGATTTAATAGGTTTTTTAACCAACATATTAGTTTGGTTCTGTTTTTAACCCTTAGAAGTCAGGGGAAGTGGGCCAAAACTGATCCATATTAGAATCAATGTTTTTTGTGAATAAAAAAATTATATGCAAACAAGAATTATCAAACTTGCAAATATTAGCGTTTATCTCTCCAAGTTATGTTAGCTGAGCTATTAAGCTACTTAGCTATGGCAACGGCATCCACAACTACAGTAATGTTAGCTAACAAGCTCATATTAGCTAGCTACAGTAGAAAGTAACCTAATTTGATTATAATAGCAGATACTACATAATTACAATCAAAGTTATGTAACACAGCTATCAGTATAGTCATATCAATATATGAGGGGAAAAGTAACACTTACATGTACTGTATCAAGTTGTCTTGCTGTGAAAAAGAATTAATTGTGAATGACAGCTGAGCTGTGGATCACAGTAAATACTGTACAGTATATACCTGGCAGAAATAACTGAGGAGGATGAAAATGTTCTATAAATTTCCATAGGAAAAGCATATGGCTCCTTTTTGACCCATTTATGGACAGTACATTTTTGTAAAAAGTAAAAGAGGGGGAACATTTTTGGAATACCTGGAATATGAAGCACTGAAATACTTTTGTCACAAAAGTATTGAAAAAAAATGTTTTGACCACCCATGCATAGGTTTAACAGTAGTAGGTATATCGTAGAAAAGGTTTCAGTCGTAGTCATCTGGACACTGTTTTCTACGATGGAACACTCCTGGACGTATGACTACACCGTCTTAGTAGTAGGTATACCTCACAGTGAATGTTTTAGTTTAGTGGATTAATAATTTTGGGTGGGTACCAGTATAAAAAACACACAAGCACACAATGTTCCATTTCTTATTGAATGTGTGAGGCCAATTCTGTACATGCCTGAAGCAATTTGACTGAAAACTTTGTCTTTAATCAAAACAAAATGTTAAAGTGTTAGAGGGCTGTGAATCAGACACTAGCAAATACTATCCTGCAACAGTAGAAAAAAGAAAGAAAGTGAATGAAGGAGAAAGTAGAATTTACAATGCATGACTTTATTTCCCAACAAGTAGGTTGATGCTAAAATAAACAGTCAACCTGAGAGTTTGGTTTCAGAAGTAGATGAATAGCTAACAGGATAGGCGCGATAATTGAATGACCCAAGAACTGTAAGAATCATTCACAGGGTCCCTGTGGACAAACAGTGGGTGTCTCTGTGGGAAATTAGCCAGTAGTTGTTTGCAGCTTCACTAAAACCTAAAGAGAAAAACAGAGAAAGAGCAAGATGACAAATGTTGAATCTGTCTTCAATAATTAACATCAATAAATTATTACAAAAAATGGTCAGAAAAGTGTAAACTGAGAAAAACGTAGGTCAGGATTGCCAGCTTCTGCAGGACCCTATCAGATCTGATATTTTAGGCTGCTTATATGTTATATTTTGGAACAATTCCAAATCTGAAAGCAGTAAGTGAAGAACACTGTGAGATGATACAGTGCTCAACATGTCAAATGTTTTATTTGTTTTTTTATTTTTCTCCTATTTCCCTCTCCACACCACATTTCCAGTTGTTAGTTAGTTGAAAGGTACACTTTTCACAATTTCACCAGCTGAGTGAGTGTAATGCACATGGAAACCAAGTCCTAATACCGTAACATCAAAATAGGTCATTCGTCAATGATTTAAAAAATGACCTATGTGAGCAATTTGCTCACCTGGAGCCCCCATTCTTAGGACGCCCCAACCAAAAGTACTGTGTTAAAGTTAAGGTAGGATCATCTTCATGGTTAAAAGAAATCAACATTGGCTGTTGGTAGAAACAGGGTTTTTGGTTACACCCGCTGATCCAACCTTCTCCTTAAGACTTTTTGCTAAGCAAGTGTCATTTTCAGCTGTTTAAATAACTAATCAATGCTGTCAATTTTCTGGAGAGGACAGTCACTATTTGCACACCTGAGGTTGCCTTTCAGGAAAATGTAAACATCGGTCATTTTAACCCATTTGAACAAAATACCAATGCTGCTGTTTATCTGGAAATGGTGCAACTGTTGGTCAGGAGGGTTATCCATTAATGACAGGGTTGGTGATTTCCTGGATCCTCATGTCCTTGAGCAAGACTCTGAACCCCAAATTGCTCCTGACGGCTATGCAGGTGCCTTACATGGCAGTGCAGTATAAGTGCAGTGAATTTACCACTAACCAGTCCAAAGGACAGTCTCCACATGGAGGTGTTGCCCCAGAACCCCCACAACCACCCGCCAAACAGGCACCTTGACCAGCCAATGGGAGTAACCAGTGCTGTGACCAGATTGTGATCCCTCATCGGTCTCCCACTCAAAAACACTGATGTGATGTGATACTATTTATATCATATTGGTGATTGCATGAAAAAATGCAGTGCTTCCTCTGACAAAAATATCACCTGCATGCTAATGTGCAAGGTAATGTGTGAATACGAACAGAACTTATGCAGCCCCCAAAGTCCTAAAAAATTATATTTCTTTTATTTTTATTTTGTGTGCACACAAGTTACTGATAACTTGTAAATTATCATGTTGCAAATAATAACTTGTAATCATCTTTCAGGACTTTGGGGGCCCTGTAAGTACATTTTTGCTTCTATAATAAAAGTTATAATTGAAGATTGTGAAACTACCTGTAGTAATGATTTGTCTATCTCTTTAAGATTTGGTCAAATCTCTCTGTTATACCTTATTAACAGAGAGATTCCAAATAGTCATGTAAATGAGCATGTCAGGCATCAAGCAATGTAAGAGACTCACTTGGTTATAATACATAAATGTTCTTATCTTCTAATATTATTTTTAATTTATTCTCTGCTTGCGTACCACGTAAACTCACTATCGATTATTTCTAAGAGTAAAAGGAGTGAGAGAGGAAGTGATCTAAAAGCTATTTACATGGTTTGCTCCATAATCAATGGGTCAGTGGTTCCTGTTGGATAGAATCTTAATGCTCTGCCACCACCACCACAAACAGGTGTAAAGAGGGATAGTGAGAGAAAACAACAAGCCCCTCACGCCTCTCCCCAATACACCCACAAATGTGTACACACTCACACAGACCCATGACACACTACTAACCCCTGAGCCCCGTATGAATTTTAATCACAGGGTAAAGCAGTGAAGAGCAAATTCAGACACAATGCCACAATTACCAGGCTAGTGGCAGAGTCACGGGCCCAATTAGTAGCAGAAAGAGCAGCAGAAGAGTCTCCTGATAGGCCTTCGTTTTGCTGGCAAGAGGCGTGTGAAAAAGGTCAAAGACCTTGCTATACACTCTCTTTGGTTAATTAATCTGTTTTTTCTCCACTGGTATCTGTTTACTGTGTGCTTACATGTATCTTATAAAAGTACAAGTCAGGAACTTTAATGAATTTTAATGGCAATGAGCTAAGACTCTAAATACATGTGTTTACCACGAGAAGGCCTGAAACGCTTCAGCTCCCACATGATGGAAACCCTCCCCACATGACTCATCATGTTTATGCTTAACTTACTGACATTTAATGAGGGAAAAGCATTTAACACTCACTTGATGCCCTTCAAAAATCATAAAAGAAACTTTGATGTACAAAGTATAGGTTATTAAAGTTTTCTTACATAAGGATTGTCGTTTAACAACAAATGGACACCCACCCATGGGTGACTTACTTGTGGCTGTTTGGGCTACTTTTTTAAACACAAGTTCACCCAAATTACCAAAAAAGAAAAAAAGACGAATCACTCAAACTAAGTAATGATAATAAATGAAAAAATATACATTTTTCATATATGGCTGACGTGATCATTTAAATTGAAAATTTAAGGTAAGAAAAACAAGGTAAAAATGTGTTTCTCAGAGCCATGAAATATATTATTATAAGTCACACATTAGTTATGATTTGTGTCAAATGTTGTCTCTCATCTCCTTCAACTGAGACAGCAATGCACCATGCAGTACATTGTAATCCTGCGATTGCATGAAAGCAGACGAGCTGTGTTGCCTGGAGCACAAAAGGGCATCTGCATTTCATTATACCAAAAGAAGGTATGGAAATCCAATAGCAGTTGTGGCTCTGAAGGTGTGCCCGTGTTTGTGTGTGTGTGTGTGTGTTTGTATACATGCATATACACACTTGGCACACATTACATATTTCTTCTGTTTGCCCTTGTTAAGAAAAACAGCAAACAGACAGTTGTTTGCCAGTACGGAAGAACATGTTCTGTGTGTGTGCCCTGCATTCCTGTGTCCCTATTAACGGCTGCTTTTTTTGTCTTTACCCAGGGCAGGAGGATACAGCACAGTGGTGCAGTGAAAACCAAATTTATTCATGAAGAACATAATAATCAGACAGTAGAAAGGAGAAGAGGTGGGAAATGGAATCTATTCCTGAATAGTGATGGGCTGCTGCGTGTCCTTGGTGCCTCCATGGCTCAGAGGTGGAGATACAGATGGATACACTCACTCTGAACAGGGTGACTGACAGCTCCTGTCTCTCTCTGCTTCTAATTTACACACTGGACTGTCTCGCACTGATAACCTCAGTGATATAGCTGCCGTGGTGGTGACAGAGGAGAGGGGAGAAGTGTTTAATTGTGATTCATCTGGTGGTCACTCATCAGTTGAGGCTCCACGCTGCAGCTATGAGAGAACAGGCTGGCTGGGTGCTGATGATAGATCATGGTTAATGAGAGTGTGAGAAGTTCATGTGTCATACAAGTCATCAGTCCCTATTCCACCTCCCTTGAGTTGGTGAATCACCTCCTCTTGTGTGGAGGGAGAAGGAAAAGCAGCAGAAAAAAGACACTCCTATTTCATTTGTGAGTGAGAGCGTTGCCTGTGATCTATCAGCTAGTGGAAATGTCTTCCTGAGAGCGGAGTCAGAATGTGAGATGGAACTCAGGAACAACACGAGTGACTCACTGCAATGGGGGCGTCATGTCTGGGAATGTCCTCTCTTGTGGCCTTTCACTCTATGAAGATGTTTACCCCAAACTTTTTAAAATTAGGCTTGCCTCAGACAGTGTGCAGTTCCCCACACCTGATTCTGTCCTATCTCTGTTATCCACGCATAAACAGATGAGATGGAAGAGGCGTTGCGGGTAAATGATAAATCATGTCAGGAGCACACGAGGATGAGAGAGTGGTGCCATCGATCACCTCTGCTGTGTCATAGCAGCGCATTTAATGAGAAAATCTGGGCAGACAAGGGGCGTAGACAGCAGTCTGTCACCGTGGGCGGCTGTCAATCAATTTTAAATTCCAGCATTTGGCAGACGCTCTCAACTTTAGTATGATACAAAAAGAAGTGAAATAGTCTTGTCAAATGCTTTTGTTCGTTAAATCAAAGCAGATATACAGTGTCATAATCAAACATGACCTTTTCCTCCACAAGGAGACGTTAGATGGAATTTAAACTGTGTGCCGTGACCAAGGTGACAGCAGATGCAGCACTGTGCTGATGGATTACTGACCATGACTACTTACTAGTGAATTTGATTGCAGTACATTAAAGGTCATCATTCCTTTTTATTACCACTTGGGACTTATTTTCATAGTTTTTTTCCATAATTTAATTTCAGTAACATTGCTACAATGAAGTGTGACAGGGGAAGAAAGACAAGCAGTCAGACAGGTAAACTACTGCAAGCACGTTAAGTTAAACCAGGAAGTCGAAAAAACTGTTTTTTTCCAAATAGGTTCGGCAGAGCAGAGGATTTGTTTAAAACCTGTATGTATATTCTGACTGCTTGTATTTCTTGCCACATCTGACTTCTTTTTAGTGTTGCCACATTCCCAGATCTCAGCAATTAACTTGGTGAGTACAATGTTATCACAACCAGTAGGAATAATGGCCCAAACTATGAAAAGAAGACCCAAGTTTTAATAAAGTGGAATTATCCTTTAAAGAATAAGGCTGGTGAAATTCTACATTTTTGTTATTGTCAACCAATCCCATGAAAAGACCAATAGCAACAATGTATTAGTCCAACTCTCAATACTTTCCGTCTTCCCTGTCTGTTCATCACAAATACATACATTCATTTTTTTTAAAGGTTAAATCATTTTGTAAAACAGCTGGGCACTGTAGTTTTTAGCAAACTTTACTCAATTAGGAGTCAATAGTGTATTTGTTGGAGACTATTTTCAGCTGTGGATTTGGAGCTCTAGTGAGTATTTACCACAACAGGACAGTGTACTGTGTGTGGGATAAACTCAAAATAAACTACAGTGCCCATGTTCATCGAAATGGAGGAAAATGTCACTTGATGCAACATGTGGCTCATTCATGTGTTTTTAATAGTTTTTGGACAACAATGGAGCTCTGTGACACAGGAGACTAAACTATATCAGGCTTGGAAAACACAGTCAATACTTATTTGTCAATTCATTGTTTCACTTTTGGCAATAAGAAAAATGTAGAATATCACCAGACTTATCCTTTATTAAAGTCAGATGCTATTAAGCTTTTTTGCAATGATGAGCTGTATACAGGCTATATTTTTTAACTGTAATAGCTCACATTTTATTACTTTACATTAAAAAAAGAGTAATTTTGGACCTGTAATTGCCTATTTGTGTCTATCGAATGTATTTCTGTTGCTCCAAATTGGGCTTAATTATTTTGATGAGGATGTCAGGGGAGTATGGTTTGTTAGACTCCTTTTAAGCCAAACAAAAGACTATTTGCATTACTATTGAGGAAATTACATAAAAAG
Source organism: Siniperca chuatsi (assembly GCF_020085105.1). Lineage (NCBI taxonomy): Eukaryota > Metazoa > Chordata > Actinopteri > Centrarchiformes > Sinipercidae > Siniperca > Siniperca chuatsi. Next base: position 6,195,795 of record NC_058059.1, read on the forward strand.
CTTCGAGACCAATGGACAAGAGGACTTCATGTTATTCAAGCTCTGTGGCCTCAGGGGTGTCAGCATGCTGAAGAGGTTTTATTAAAACAGAAGGAGAATAAAGAGTAATAGCATATGATGTAGAGCGGTTTTGACAATCTTGGTCAATCGTGGTTCACGTAATAGGATCCTGCACACCTGTGTCTGTTGTGCAAGTGCAAAATTAGTTTTGGGGGAGACAAGAGGCGCTCTGTGTTTTTGCCTTCATACATGACAGAGACGACATACGAAAAGGGGAGCGGTAATTGCATTTTTTTCTCCCCCTTCTCTCCCCCAGATCATATTACAGGACAAATATGAGAGGGTTGCTTGCGTGAAGGGTCGTCTGTGGCAGCTTTGACAGCCAATTTAGTCCTGCAGAAACAGACCTCTCCCTCCAGCACTGGTGGTTAGAGCTGTCGCACATGCACTCACGTAGAAAAAACCTCTCTCTTCTTTTTTGACCCCATCACCCATCCTTTTCCATCTGCTGTAGACTTGTCTTGATTAGAGGCAATTCAGATTTGTCGCTAAAAACCTGTTGTATACTAAAGTGGGGACTGTTTTTCGAGGGTTTTTTCTTCCCTTTTGACAACAGATGTATACAAAACTGCACTTGTCTCTCCGCTAGAGTGTTTTGTTGTTTGAAAAAAAGTTTCTATTATAGATTTATGAAGATAAAAAAATCTTTGATCACAGCGGACAGAGATGAATGGTTTCGTATTTTGGAAACGTATTGTTTTTTATGGGGGCTTGTGGAGCTTTTCTGCTTTTCTAATACTGCTGAAACTGCTGAAGGGCAACACAATATAGGAAAGGTCTTAAACTTTTCACTGTTAAAGCACAGTTTGGCTATCTGCCTTGTTTTGCTGAAAAAGAGCAATATAGAACTTCTGTTCAGACTGTCTGGTGATTTAAATTGTATTCCTTACAGAGTAATACTTTCTGTCTGTGCTATTTGTGTTTCAGTTAGCCCTTGAAGAATCTTAAATGAACAGTTCTACATTTTGGTAAATATGCATATTAGTCTTTTTTGCCTGAGAGTTAGATGAGAAGATTGATGCCACTCTTGTGTCTGTACATTAATATGGGACCTAGAGCCAAGAGTCGATTATCTTAGTTTAGCATAGAGACTGGAATCAGGGGGGAAAAGCTAGCCTGGCTCACTCCAATGTCAAAAATACGCCTACCAGCACCTATAAAGCTTAGCAATTAAGACGTTGTATCTTCTTTAATAAGGTTGTGTACACATTAAACAAAGATAAAGCATATTAATTAATTAGCTTTAGAGGGGCTGGTAAGCATATTTTATAACTTTGAAGTGAGCCAGGCTAGCTGTTTCCCCCTGCTTCCAGTCTCCATGCTATGCTACGCTAAGCTAATCGACTCCAGCTCCGTTGCACTGAAATGAGAGTGGCTCTCATCAAACAAGAATAAGCGCATTTCCCAAAATGTCGAACTATTCCTTAACAAGTAGAAACCAAAGAGATCTAATCTTGTGAGTGTTGTGCAGCTTTTCTCTCACAGCATTGTCTTTCTGGAGAGGTTGCATAAATGTATGAGGGATGCGATGGAGATACTTTGCCTTAGCTGGATACAATGATGATGTATTAGAAGTATAAGTCACTGATTTAGAAATAAATCCATTTCATTTGCTGAGCCCTGACGATGCGATGAGATATGGTCATAAGTTTATCGCGCTGCTTCGTGGCCAAGTGTTTGTGCCCAATTCAGCTGCTGTAAATCAACAAGAAGGTAAGAATACTAACAACACAGCATCAGATAGCTTCCAGTCCTTGGCTAACCTTCACTCTGAGTGTGTGTGTTTGTGTGTGCTTGGTGGAGAAGGTCTTTATCTTTTGCATATACATTAATGTACACTGTGAAATTAATATGAAGCTATAGATGTTTCACTGTCATGTTCATTCTAACCCCAAATAAGTGTGGCATCATCAATGACAGTCTCCTCTCCAGGTGTGCGCTATGTAATACAGTAATTAACTGCAACACACACTCACTGCTACAGGTCAAAGGTCAATGAAATCCCATGCTGCCCTGCTCTCAAAGGCACCACTTGCTCATTTAGCCTTTTTAAATGTTACATGACTGCAGTTGCATACTTATGTGCAAATCAGCACACAATGCTGACACACGTACATACACTGACTCCGATACTGGCACACACACGCACACACACGCACACACACACACACACACACAAACACACAAACTCTTACAGTACACAGGGTTAGGCTTACCTTTTAAAGGATACCTTTGTTTTTTTATTGAAATGAAACACAAATGCTGCACATGAACAATAGCAGCGTCAAAACCATGTATGATCTTTACAAAAACTCATGCTGCATTTAAATCCACACTGATACAAGTCTGAGGTCAGGAGTCAATACACAGATTTGGTTTGTATAACACCATTGCACTAAGCTCACTGGAGCTCTGCAACTGATCATGTAAACCCTGTGCTTGAGGAGAGTACAGATGTTAGGACTTTATATCAAATATCACAACAGCTCTCAGTGGTTTATTGTAATGCTCTTTTTTTCTCCTTAAAGTTTGTAACAATACACCTGACTAGCTTGAATATAATGGCCAGCTACTGATATCTATCGACATCCAATAGATGTGGCAATAAAAGCATATTTGGTCAAATTTCAGAAAACGTTTACTTGCTTCTCTATTCATGTTTCTTGTTGTGTTAGGATGTTGTCAGGAGAGAGAAACCTGAAACTATTTTACAGATGCTTCAGGTGCATTAATATTTCCAGACAATGAAGAATATTGTAAAAGGCCAACAGTCAGTTGTACCAGCTGATCACAAGTTTGATCGTCAGTTTCGAGTTTAAAGTCATCACTAACTGCTATGTTGGAAGTTGTTGGTTTCACACTAAACGTATCACTTTGTTTAGTTTCTTCCTCTCTACTTACACTTAACTAAGTAACTAATACAATCAAAGCATTGTTGCAGAGCATGACGTTTCACCTAGTGCACCTAGTTTCACCTAGTTGCGTCTATTATATAAGGAGTAGTAATCAAAGTACAGCTTAAATTAAGTTGAAATGTTACATTTACATTTACTTTTCCACATTAATATATATATATATATATATGTGTGTGTGTGTATATATTATATATATCTATTATACAATAGATTTTCAATACAGTCAAAATAAGCAGTATCAGAGAGTGTGCCTTGCATTTCCACATTTCAATTTACTGCAACATTTCACTTCATAAAAGTATAATGTATGTGACTAATATATGTGAATGAAACAACAAGTTCTGTCTTACGTAGTTTCTCAGCAGAGTTGTTAAATTCCTCGCATGTAGTAAATCAGGAGTTCTGCAGCCTTTCAAATGCCACGCAAAAGAAAGATGTGGAATTACAAAAGGGAAGGTAGAGCAGATAATTAGTAAACATTCAGCAGAAACAGGTTTTCTTATTGACAGAGCTTGAATGTTGAATGTCCATTATCTGCTGTGAAATAAAATAAAAACAGTCGCCAGTCAGTATGATTGACGTCATTCTGGCTCAGACACAAACAAATGCTCCTGTTATTGTTTGGAGAACTCCACAGGCACAAACAGCAGCCACATATTCAAATTAGCTCCATCAGATAACAATAACCACCCACACATGTCTGCACTGAAGCTTCAAGGACGGGCAGCGAAGGAGAGAGAATGTGTATGTGTTTGCTTTGGGTATTTGTGAAATTTTGTGTTTTTTTGGGGGTTATAATTGCTTCTGAGAAAGAAATGATGCATTCACATCATCACAGGAGTTTTCAGAAAACCTACAGCTGTGGCTCTTTGAGAGATCAGTAGAGAGCAGAGGTATCACAACAGTAATTCAAGCTATTATCGACCTCCACAAAACAGCTTGGAGCATCTGCGAGTATCAGTAATGGCAGAGACAAGAGATTTATCTATTTAATTCCACTTTTGTATTAGCTCCTGACAACTCTATTCTGTCATCTGGCCAGAGGTCTCAGAAAGCACAAGAAATTACCCTTTCATTTTCTTCAATTCAATTCAATTAGATTTTATTTACATAGCTCGAATTCATAACATAAGTTATCTCATTGCACCTTTCCTATAGAGCAGGTATAGACCGAACTCTTTATAATATTATTTACAGAGACCCAACAAATCCCACCACGAGCAAGTACTTGGTGACGAGGGGGGGGGGCAATGCACATTCCAGAATTTTAAAATAGTAATAATGTAATGGTAGTGGTAATATTAATATTAATAATGTAATAATAACAGGAATGATAGTCATAGGACAATAATAGTAACAAAGCCAATAACAACAACTGTAGTAGCAGTTGTTGAGCAGGAACACAGGGGCAGCAGGTGGGCCACGACCAAAGATCCAGACTCCGCAGCTCCGGAGGCAGAAATACCTGCTGAGAGCGACAGAAGGAGAGAGGAGCTCTTTAAGATATAATGGTGCCTGACCATTAAGAGCTTTGTAGGTGTGGAGAAGGATTTTAAATTCTATTCTGGATTTTACGGGAAGCCAGTGCAGAGAAGCTAATATTGGAGAAGGTTTCTGAAAGTTGTTCCACATGCAATAAGGCTGCCGTGTGGTTAATTTTATTTATCATGGCTGTCCCGGTGGTTCGCTAATAAAATGTGCTCATGTGCAGTTCACGCAAGGAATGAATTTCAAAATGAGTACTATGAAACTGCCTGAATTAAGATCCACTGGAATAGCATATATAAATTCTCTCAGCCGCTGCATTTACAGCTTTAAGAAATGTTTTAAAAAATCCAGTTTTCCTGTGTTGAGTCCTCATTAGAAATTCAGTTTGCAATTACATAAAGCAAGTTAACTTTGATGTGAGGTGTTACGCCTGCTGTGTTTACTCTATATGCCAGAAGCTAGTCCAACACATTTATATGGAAAATGTGTATAATATGAACCACAAGCCCTTTAATTAATGATGTAATATTTTCTTTACAGTAACGCTCTAACCCATGACTTCATTATCAGGATTCAGCAGTGAGGTAATTTGCTGCAATATGGTTTTTATTTGCTGCTGTCACACTTGTATAACACAGCGAAGAGAGTGAATAAGAGAGCGAATACTGTAGAGTTCGAAATGATGGGTCAGCTCATGATGTCACCAGATCTGACAGCTCTCACGGGGTGACTCACTCAAGCCTGCCAGTAGTCGAAGCTGCATCAGTAAATTCATCACACTCTGAGCTTGTTTCACACTTTCAAATCAAACTCTCATGAAATATGAATGGATGACAGTATTTTCCACATCAGTGGCCACTACCTTTGGTGTCAGGGGAACTCCAGTGTCAGAGGTTCAGCTGGTTATGATAAGACCGCAGAGAGGGGTGTAATGGATTGTCATTCAAAAGGCGAGAGGAGGTATAGCTCAGACAGTGCGATACACAGAGTAAGAGGATGACCTTTTTCAGAGCCGACGTCCAGAGTGGAGCAAAGGAGTCATGTGGCTCTGAGTGACCTTCAAGTTGTGCTGGGCTGTGCTTTGTTCATCTCTCTTTATCTCTTTCTTTGTCTGTGGCTTCATTGTAGAGGTTGGTTCAGTCAGAGGAGCAGGCCAGGTCACCTTCGTTGTTTGACAGGTACAATGAATAAATACATGCACTGGAGAAACCTTTCCACTCAAACTCTGAAGGTTTGTGGAGGCAAGGCTTCAGGGACCTGGAGCTATTTTTACTTTGAAATGACAACATCTCACTACGCAAAGGGGCACTGCACAAGGAGTAAATTTTCTAACAATTTAAAAAATTAAAATAAATTTTCCAGACAATTTGTAAAAATGTGAAGATTTTTACACATTTTCTGGTAAGATTTCCCAGTGACCAATACATATAAATTATGCTCTGATTACATCATGGGAAGGAAGGTAGTAAAGGGAAAGATTTCCATGCTTATGACTTGCGAGCATGTATGTCACCTAACTCAAGATGGCAGCTGCTTATTGTGCTTCTACTTGCGCTTTCATTCATTACCAGCTTTTCATTCATTATTGGAGATTCCAACAAGTCCTTCAAATTAAACGACAAAATACATTGTTTGTAGTTGCCCTCCAGAACAACATATAGCGTTTTGTGAGGCAGGACAACATAATTTGTCAGTGCCTTCCAAAACCGTTTCAAATCATTGTTGCAAAAATAAAGAGGTTTAGGCACAAAAAATACTTGCTTAGGGATGGATGGTGGTTTGGGTTGAAATAGCTTTATGCCACTTTCTAGAGTCACTCTCTATAATAGGTTTATAAGCATTAATTAATGATTTATGATTGGTTAATACATCATTTACTAATGTATTATAGATCATTTATAAGCCATTCATAAGAATAACGTTTGGGTGGACAGGTTGTGGAAAACCTTCCATCTAGCAACTAGCTGGTGAATATAGTGGAGCATTTATACAGTCTATGAGCATATATCATTGGACATATCAGAGTTCCCAGGTCAGGATGTTAACATGAACAAAGTTGGAAACTGGTAACTGTGGTAACTCCTGCATGACATGAAAACAGCATTAATACAATGTTTACTCTTCTGATTTTGCCAATTTCCAGGGGTTTCTGTTTTGAGTATCTAATCTATATTCCCATTTCAATCAGCCCTCAGTATCCATTTCCTTCCATCTAAAAAGCGGAAGGCACACCACAGTGTTCCAGTTTCGAATACAGTCAGTGTTAACTAGGGTCTCACCCTCCTGACCTCTGGGGGCACACAAGAAGTGGTTGTACGTGCAACAGCTATTTATCAGTCTCCCCTCTCACCCCTGTTGCTATGCACTCACATAGCAACAGCCATCCTCCTCGCTGGGACTCTTTGTTTATCAGGAAATGTAATTCATTTCAGGAGGCAGACGATGGTACACTGTGTGGGGGAGAGGCAGCTTATTGGGCCTGATAGATGGAGGGCCACAGGGATGCTGACAGGGCAGCAGCCTTGGTATATACATGAAAAAACAGATGAACCTCAAAGGTCTCACATTGACATACAATTAATAATTATTTCTCACTTGATTGTTATCTGTTTTTATAACTTTGAAGTTTAGATGTGTGAGATTTTGATGACAACATTTTAACCCTTAAAAAAGTTTTTAGTTTTGGCTCCTCTCATAGGTTTGAAGTGGACGGGACTCATTTGGAAAAAGGTGATGTCACATCCATCCATCCACCAATCAGGATTTAGCAACATTTGAATCAGAATCTGATGATAGTTAGTGGGTTGTTAGGTTGCTATCAATCAAATCTGATCAAACCACACCAACACAGTCCAGACGAAGCAGACTAACTAAGCTTTTTAACGTTAAACTCTTAATAGATAATACCTAAAGATGTTTTTCAACCTTTCTATTTAGTCAAGAATATTTAATTTTATAGAGAAATACTTAAGATTTGAAGCCATGTTTTCATGGGCTTTAAATGATGTTTGTCTGACTTTTGTGGCCTGATATTTCACTGTGAAAATTGTCTCCTATTTGTCCTCCATCTTTACAGCAGCATGAAGCAGGCTGCAATTATATCCTGGGACCATTTTCGACTAAATAGTCTCAGGATATAAGGAGCCCCATGATCTGAGTTTATGAACTAAAATTAGGAACTAAAAATACATTTTGCACTTTGCTGTCTACGTTTCCATTGTTTCCTGGTAAAGTTCCTGCAATGGGAAAGGGCAAATAGGCTGTAGGTTATGCTCTCAAAGGTCAGAACAACAAATTGGGACTTTTGTCACAGTATGTTGCACACTACACCCACATAACAGACAGCTTCATTTATAAACAGGAAATTGTCAGTGCTATCACAGCTATATATCTCTGTGTTGTTGTCCTGACTTTAATGATGCAGCATACTATTTCACAGTAGTTATGGTGGCTTGTCTGATGTCCCTTACTAAGCTAATTACAGTCTTCAGGCAGTTTCATTGGAATATTGTGTAGAATTATCTTGTTTTTGATGTAGTTTTTTATTCATCTTTAACACTTTATCTTCATCTTCTTGCACTCAACAACACAGGTAGCTTCAGTCTGCAGTAGTTGCTATCTGTTTAAGCAAAGTTTAGTTTTCCTGTGTCTGCTCATATGATCACAGTATTGGAGATTGTTTATGGATACAAATCTGTTGCCAGACTACAGTATGAAGTGTATGGCCCAACCTTAATCTCACCAACCAAGTTATGTAACCTTTAATCTAATTATTAACCTAAGCAAAGTTGTTTTGATCGCCGTAACTTAATTGCTAACCTTAAATCTGTATTTTCCTTTTTTAAATGTTTTGGAGAGGTGCTGCAGTGTTTTTGGCATTTCAAACCAAACCCATACGGCTCCTTGTAAAGAAGACAGATTGATGGTGCCTTTCAAGTTGAGGAAATTACATTTTTTCACAAACACACCATCTTCTTGCTAAGCATAAGCGATGGAGGAAGTCACTGATGTGTCTGTTGATTGGGTTAAAATCAAACAGTCTTTCATGATGCTTCTAGCTGTGTTTGGGTTCGTGCTTGTGTCTGTGTGCATAAAATCATTGACTTGAGCGAAGCTAATAATGTGACATTCTGTATGAATGCTTACTTTGAAGACTCCGCTATATTCTTGTTATGAGAACTACTTCTCTCGCTCTCTGTCACGCTCTGTCTGTATATGAGTAAATGAAAGTGTATGATTATATGTGCCATCTGTGAGTTGTAGAACATTGTAAATTTTCATTTTCACATGTCAAGAACAAAACATACTGATTTAATTGCAGCGCAGAATGAATTAGATTCATTTTGGAATTTGTTCAACTCTGCACCTCATATATGTGTAAAATAATGGTTAAGGTTGGGGTAGTGGATAGGTGTCTTACTTTCATGCTGGAGACTGGAGTTCATGTCCCATCAGAGATCTACAATTAATATTTGCCTTTTTATTAACCATAACCACTTACCTTAACCTCACCAAGTGTTTTTGCTGCTGCAACACTCGCCATAGTTTATTTGCCATAACCACAGTCTTTCCCTAACCTTAAAAGAATAGTTCAACAGTTTTGGAAATACACTTATTTGGTTTCTTTTGAAACTGGCCGGGCATAGTAGCTTCCCAGAGTCTGGTTGGCTGGCAATTGCTCAGAACCAAGAAATAGTCTGGAACATAACCCACCATAAAACTGTAAATTTTCGTTTTTAAACTTTTAAACTTTTTGTATAGATTAAACAAATGAAATGTAATGTGTTAATGTCCAGTCTTTATGCAAAGCTATGCTAAATGTCTCTTAGCTTCTCATCTAACCCTCTGTCAAGCGTATTTCCCAAAATATCAAACTTTTGTTCTAACCATACCGTAGTTGCCACGTGCAGATATTGTAGAATGTGAGAATTAGTACATTGCCATATAGTTTTGTCGTATGTCTTTGCATGTGCATGTAGCTAGGTTTATATTTGCCCTTGAGTGTAAACTGCTTCACCCTAACTATAACAGCTTATTGCGACCTTGCAGTCTCTTGGTAGCAGGTTGAGTAAGTGCTTCATTATGAAAACCAGCAGCAGCAGGTCTCTTAGTGTTACACACACTGTCCACCCAGGAGTCTAAATCACCAGGGCATATAGGGAAAGCATTTAACCAATCTTTAATAATGATTAATACACCTCCACCACAACACAAAATAGGCCTCCAAACACCATCATCTATCACCAATATGAAACCCCTCTATAAAGCTTAAATTACATTCATTAGTGAAGCCCACGGCACTGCTGCTGCTTAGGAGGTAGCCTGGGCAGTGGTAATTGCTCTTATATCAATCAGTTATGTGATTGGAAAATAAAACAAAATAAATTAGGAAAAGTTAGAGTGGCAGTTGGCTTCACTACAAATCCAGTAAACAATTTTACTGAGCAGGAGAGCAGACATAATACCCTTTCTACACTAAAGACCCATGTTTCCCTACACAAAGCGGACTCATGAGGGAGTGTTTTACATCATATCTGAAGACCTGTGATATCAAAAGCTACTCTGTGGTCAGCCAGTTAATCTGTCATTGACCTTCTTTTTTTAACAAGAGATCTGCATCACATTTTCATGTTCAAGTCTAACCTCAGGTTAATTCTGTATGCACTTTAATTATGTTCTCAACTTTAGTGTAAAAGCCTTTCTCTTATTCACTAGTACACTCTCCCAACCACACAAACACACACACACACACACACACTAATCCATCATTGATCGCCTACAAATATACCTGTGGCTATATTTTTGCTTGAAGAGGTACATTTGGTGAATCATAAACGTCATGCAGTGGTTACACTATGTCAATATGGGGTAAGGGGAGGGACGCCACCTGATTATTTTCAATCAGTCTCTCACTACTATGCACAGACACACTCACAAACACACACAAACGTGTATGGAAAGACAGACACATGCACACTATCTTTCATCCATCCACACACATTTCATTTGTGGGATTTGCTGACTCAATTTGAGTCAAGGATTTATAACACCTGGTGTAAGATGTGGCTTTGTCTCTCTAACCAGAACCTGGTGTGATGTGCTGTTGGTTGTTAAATATGCAGTGAAAATGGTACTGAAACCATCAAATCCCAGAATTTTTTTTGTGTTGTTGATGATACAATTGTCATGATTTGAGGGTTTGTGTATAGTATTTCCTGTTTATTTTTGAAATATTCTCCTCCCCTCATTTGTCTTGTAGTTTAACTTCCTGTCTTTCGTTGCTTTCCCCTCCAGTTTTGATTGTTTGCCCCGCCCCAAATTAGTTACACCTGTGTCTCGTTATCTCCCTTCACCTGAGTGTATTTAGTCTGCGTGCTTCTCTTGTTCCTTTGTCAGTTCATCGTTGTCTCAATGTCAGCGTCCTGGCCTTTGTTTCCTGTGTTCCCCCCCCTAAATTCTTGGATTATTTCTCTGTTTCGCTTGGACTGGGACCGGATTTTTGGACTCTGATTATTGTTTGCTCCTTTGGACTTGTTTGCCTTTATTGGACTGCTTCCCTGGTTTTTGACCACTGCCTGCCTGATATCAGTATAAGCTTTTTGTTCATTATTAAATTGTTAAAACTGCACCAGCTCTGCCTGTGTGTCTGCATTTGGGTCGTACTCCTGCTTTCCTGGTTCTCTGGCTTGACAAACCATAACAGTAAAAAAAGTGAAAGCAAAGAAGAGTCTAGTTTGACATTTGGGAGGTACTTGTATTTAATGCCGAGAGTTAGATGAGATTATCGATGTTAAGCTTAAGTATGAAGCTAGAGCCAGGAGGCGATTAGCTTAGGTTAGCATAAAGACTGTATGCAGGGGGGAATGCCTGGCTCCAAAGTTCAAAATACACCTACCAACACCTTCATAGCTCGCTCATTAACATGTTGTATCTTTGTTTAATTTGTACACAAACAGAAATATAAAAATCACAATTTGAAAGTTTTACGGGTGAGTTACATGCTGGAACAATTTCTCGACTAAATAAAACCTGGTGCAGTGACTTCTTGGAGTCTTGTCATCACCCTTACTTGTTGTTCGCCAAGAACTCCCCAGATGACATTTTACATCTGTATGTGTACGGATTAAACAAACGAGATAGAACGTGTGTTGGTAGGCATATTTTTGAACTTTGGAAAGAGAATGGCTACCTGTTTTATAGTGTATTGTATTTTTTTGCTAGTACTTTCATTCCTGTGTGCACTGACATAAAGGTGAGCTACTGTAACAAGAGTTTCCCCTCAGGGATCAATAAAGTATTTCTGTTTTTTTTCTTTTTTTTTTTCCTGCTTCAGGTGTTTATGCTAGGCTAAGCTAATAGCGTCCTTGCTCTCTCACAGACATGAGAGTAGTATCGATCTTCTCACTGAACTCTCTCGGAAGAAAGAAAGCACATTTCCCAAAATGCTGAACTATTCATTTAAGTTTAGTTCAATGATGGTTAGGTTTTAATGAAAAGCATTTGTTAAATTTTAGCTTTACATTCCAAAATCTTTGCGTCAAAATCAATCTTTTTTTTTTGTGCTATGGCCATGTATTTATCTAAGTTTTTGTGCACTAAAATTTTTACATTTTCTAACATTTTATATTTGAACATTTCATGAAATGTTCAGACATACCACCAGCCCTGTTCAATCAAAGACACTCTCTCAAAGCTGTTTCGGGAATCACTTTGTGCTGGTTTAACACAGCCTGGCTAAATATCACACCCAGGTTCTGAATTCCTTAACTTCATCCTGAAACGAGTTAGAGGCACATGATAATGATCCAGATCTCATAAACAGAGGTACAAACTTGGAGAGCGACTCAAAATGAAGTGAACACAAAGCTAGCACTTATTACAAAAAATGCTGAGCCAGGAAGAGCGGAATATCTACCTGGTAGCTGTGGATGGTGGTGTTCTCCTCTTCCTTCATCGTAAACCTTCCTGAGAGGTGTTTGGGTAGATTGCCACAGCTGTGTCGCCATTAGCCCTGGGTGGTTCGACACCTCCATCAGGCCTACAAACACTGGCCAACACATGCGCACACAACACACTACATTCACTCTCTTCCTCTGTCTCTTCCCATGACATACATTCACTCTCTTCCTCTGTCTCTTCCCATGACATACATTCACTCTCTTCCTCTGTCTCTTCCCATGACATACATTCACTCTCTTCCTCTGTCTCTTCCCATGACACACACAGACAAACACACAAACACAACACAGACGCAAACTCAGTAGAAGAGATTCATACACACAAAGTCAGTCAAACACAATTGTAAGAACATGTTTTATAAACATGCCAATGCACACAGACACACACTCAGTTCGGTCCTCAGGAATGTCTCAGACTTGTGGGGTGTGACACCTCTTACCTACTTTTAGCTTCAATTTCACCTGTTCTCCACATACGATACACAGTCATTTTGGTCTTTTTAAAAGTCTTATACCTTGAAAATGAGTAGAAGTGTTTTGGCTCAGGTTTGCCATGTCAGGTAGTGCCAGTTAATTTTTAAATCACAGAAATGTATAAAAAATTGACTTGCTCCTTTTGTTTGTTCATTTTCTGTAACTCACTCAAGCTGCGATGTGGTCAGCCCAACTAGTCAGGCATTTTCTACTTTGTGCCAGGAAACCATAAAAAGTATTTTCATGTACCATGTAATGCAGCTCTCTGTAACAGGCCTGTTGCTGAGGCCCATAAATTGTGCAAACTGGCTTCCCTGTCATTACTGTAGACGTGTTATGTGACGTTTCCTTGATGTAAACATGGGAGTGTCTATGTTGGAGTGATGAAAACTTTTATTATCTGACCACCAAGAAGGGCTGATGTTTAAGCTGCTGTTGCCATGGGAACAAACATTTGTTTCGGGTAGCAGCCACATGGCTTTGTCTATTCCAGTTACTGTGGAAAAATTATGCAAATAAATGTTAGTCAAAAGAGAACACAAAACACACTCATGCTAATCAGATTCACACATCTGTACACACACATCTGTACACACTCGTGATATTTTTCATCATTTCATGCTATGGTCCTGCATCTTTTTCAGCTGATCGGTCTCCTGACTTGTCAGCAAAAATGCTGCTGAATGGAAATATTGATTTAGAAATAAACTAGGGGAAGCATCATTGTGTTTGAATTGCAAATGCCAAGCAACATTTTATGACTCAATATGCAAGATACGAATGAAAACAATCTGTCTGCTCTCTGCCGCTGTGCATCTTATACCCTAAACTCAGAGAGGGAATTAGCTAGAAGGTGGATGTAGTTTCTAATGAGAGAGTAAATTACAGGGACCTGGTAATATACAATAAACTCAATGCATAGTCTAAATATGGTTGAGCACCTATTCAATTACTATGCCAATAACTGGTCACATTACTTATGTTGACCTTAACCACATTAACATCAGAGATCCTAAGTCTATGTTTGACAGCTGACTTGTTCAATCTAACAGTGGATCATGATTTAAACTGTAATGCTCATGTTTTTATACATTTCTGCCAATTATCTGTGGTCACGTCCACACTAATGCAGATATATCACATGTTCTTTCTTTCCATACCCGCAAAGCCACAAAGAAATACATTTTCCATCCCTGAAAAAGGAAGCTTTTTGAAGATGCTCCAAGAGTGGATCAATTTGAAAACGCTGGTCTCATTTTGAAAACATTGACTTGTGATTGCCAATCTTCAGACATTGTCAAATGCTTCCCTGTAGCTGCAACATTAAAAAGCCAATTTTCTATCACATCTTTATGTTCATACTGTCAGGCCATAGCACATTTATCGATTGAGGGTCTCGGTGCAGTTGCCCAGGAGTTACTGTTAGCAAGAAGCTTTTACAACATCTCAATCAAATGATTTTTTAGTGCTTGTGGGGGCATTTTAAAAACAGAAGCAGAAAGATGTGTCAGTGACAACATCTATGTTATGTTTTCAGCGATATTAAAACACAAAATAAGTGATCACAGAGAGAGTCATAGTCCGCAGACTAGAGCTTAAACTTCTTATATGGCTGTGTCAAAACAGATTTAATCCCACTGCCATGTTCAATGTTGTTGTTTGCCGAAGAAGAGATCTGATTGTTTGTCTTTTGACATTTTAGTGTGGATGTTGAACTTTAAGAAAGCCATCTCAAGGCCATGAAGTGTGGGAAGAACCTTGTTTCTATTGTATCCGCATTAGTGTGGACATGGCATATAGGTTGCTGCTGTACAGTATGAAAAATAACATTCACAGAGCGAGATAATCCCTCACAATAAACAAAAAGCCATAATTGGGTTTTCTGTTTCTGTTTTATGTCATTGTACCTGAACTGTTTTCATGTCACTGCACGCAAACACGTTACGCTCATGGGAAGAAATGGGAAATAATCCCTCACAACTCCTGACAAACTGGCAAATAGAAGCAATATGTAATATGTATAGAATGTATTCATTATAAATGTAAGTTTATCCGAATGTAGTCAGGCCAATATTATTATTCACTTTTTTCCATCATATTAGCTGTAAGAGGTACAGATAAGCACAATGTTCACACACATGTGAATATGTTGCTCTTCACTGGGTGGGAACTGAAAGTGGAAAAGACAACAAAATCAAGGATCCCTCTCTGACCTCCCAAGCAGTGCAGGTCACTGCTAGCAGCTGTTTATTGATGTGAGATTATGGGTGGAGAAATTTGAGCCTGTTTTTCCTCATCATAATTTAAAAGCATCACGAACATCCCATATGGAACTAGTATGTGTTAGCAGAAACAAACATAGGCTTTGTCTTTATCCCACAGTATCCATATTCACTAATTCTGTCCAGACACACCAGTGTTTGTACTTTTCCCCATGTCCGTAACATTCATCCAGCGTAGGATCCTGAGGACCTGTGGAAAGCTGTGTGTCTCTATTAGCTGCTGTTTCGCTGTTGATTGACACTTTTCATATTACTTTTGGAAAAACCTGACTGTACTCTCCTCAGCTGAGTGCCATGCTGTGCCAGTAAAGTCTCTGCTTGTTTTTAAAGGATCAGTCAGAAAATATGTCTGTCTCAGTTCACAATCCTCCTGAAAGCACCATGGAAATGACTTGAAGTCCTGTCATTTCCGACTTTCATGTTTCTATAAATGTGGTGTGGCAGAGGACAAATAAATTATCTCACCACACATACAGTATGTTCAACTACTTCTCCATACTCTTTCTCAAATGTTTTCTCTTAGCATGCTCTCCACATCTCGATTCACTGCTGTTAGTGACCGAAACAACTGAAGTAGTTTATTGAAGGGAAAATAGGAATGAGATTAGAATATTGAAACAAAAACACTTACTTTCCATTGTTACAGACTTTTCTAATATGAAATGTCCAACAGCAATACTGCTAGACAATTATTAATGTTAAGAAGCAAAACTCCACCATTGCAAATTATTTGGGAGCATTACTTTATTAAAACAAAGGGCTTTGCTCCCTCAGGCCAATTACTTTTAGAACTGGTGAGGAATTTTAAAGTGTTTAATCACTGTGTTCAGCAAAGGCAATTTATTTTGTGTTGAGACTGATACCAACTTATGTTAAGTTCAGTGTATTGTGTAAATAAAACACTATTATTAACAAACACCCCCAGTGGCTTAGGACCTTCATTTTTTAAAATGTATGTGTTATTTTACAGGAGATTTCCACAAATCATGTTTCCACAGCCAATCTCAATGATGGCTAAAAGGTTAAATGAATGGAAGAATAAATCAGCGTGGTCTTGATATTAAGGGACTATGAGATGCCAAGTTTGTGATGTAAATTATTTCAAATTATTATGGATAGTAAATTATTATGGATAGATAATAAGACTGGCAGTAGAAATAAACAGATACAGATATGATACAGGTAGGATCTTTCCATTACATCCCTACTAAGTAACAGCTCTAACACATATAGACCTTTAAATACAGGTCCTTGTATCTTATACATGATGAAAATACTGTGAACAAACATGAAGGTAGAATACTTACACTATACACTATTAAAAACCTAGGAGTAACCTTGGATGGTGAACTCAGCTTTAAGGATTATGTCAGCCACATCACCAAGGTTGCCTTCTTACAACTAAGAAACATTTCCAGAATTAGAGGCTTCCTCTCCCAAACCGACTCAGAGAAACTCATGCATTATTATGAGCAGGCTAGATTATTGCAACTCTCTGTTTATGGGTCTTCTAAACAAAACAATCCAAAGACTACAAGTCATCCTGAACTCAGCTGCACGAGTATTAACCAGGACAAAAAGATCAGACCACATCACTCCAGTCCTCCGTAACCTTCATTGTTTACCTTTTGCCTTCAGAGTTAAGTTCAAAACCCTCCTTTTGGTTTACAAAGCACTTGCTCATCAAGCTCCACAGTACATCTCAGACAAGATGTCAGTTTATAACCCCAGCCGATCTCTCCGGTTGCAAGGTGGAACTCTCCTCCATGTGCCTAGAGCACTTTCAGTATTTATGCACCTTAAGAACAGTTTGCCTCCTGATCACTGAGTTCTTTTAAAACTAAAGACCCTCGCTTTTCTTAAATAATCACACTGTATTTGTACAGTTTGCTTGTTTGTATTTGTGTGTGTATGTTGACTTTTATGATAATATCAAGGATATTACTGTTTTGCATTTTTCATTTTTTGAAATTTCTTAGTTTTAGTTTAGTTTTTATTAGTTTTCACGTTAGTATTTATTTGTAATATGGGGTATTTGTCAGAGGTGAGATTCAAAAAGCTCAGGGATTTTTCCCTTTGAGAAATCTTTCACTGTTTCACATATTTTATCACCTTCCACTATTACAAGACAGTTGCTTTTATCTGTGACACAGTCGTATTCAAAGTAATCCCAAATGGGACTCTGGTGCTTTCTCCCAACTTTCGCCGCCGTCATTATGCCAGCTGTGGCGTGGATGGATTGGCAACACTTCACGGACCGTGAGGTGCCAACAGCTGGCGTAAAACTGGCACAGCTAAAAAATTGGAAGATAGATTTCATATCCACCTGAAATACTAGGCTTGTGTAGTATGAAATAAATTGACAAAGACAAAAACTAAGGACATTTTCTCTATAATTTTAGTTTGTTTTAGTTAACACACAATACAGTTTCAGCTAGTTATTGTTTTTTGTAAAGCCTTGTTTTTATTTTTATTTCAGTTAACGAAAGTGTTACGTTTAGTTTTCGTTATTTCGTTTTTGTTAACAATAATAACCTTGGTATGTATGCATAGATGTCTCTGTCTTATTTGCACATTTGTTCTGTTTTGTGCTGTTTTTATGTAAAACACTCTGAACTGCTTTTGTATGATTTGGTGCTATACAAATAAACTTGAAGTGAATTGAATATACAATAGATCCCTTAAAAGCTCCAACAATCAGGAGCACTCCTGAGGCAATTATTCCAATTGGTGCATTTTTGTAATTATGTCTTCCTATAAGCTCTGACCTGTTCAAATATGTTTAAGCAAGGAGGTTGAAAAAGAACTTTCCATCTGGATCTTGAATAAAGTATATTAGAAAGAGATCAATATCCCAATGAGTGGCCGCTGGGTTTACTGGGGTCACTTGGGTGGCCCTTTAGGAGCACTCTGGGCCCAGTAGGGCTGTTTGGTGTTGTTTATACCATGCTGGGTGAGTGACCCTGGTTCAGATTTGTGTTGTTGCTGGGTACACCAACTAAAACTGCAGGTCAACCATTTCCACTGCTGCAAGTATGAGTGGACAGTGATCCAATTTCATGCTATTGAAAATTAAATCTTCGGAGTAGAACGGCTCCCAACCCCTGAGAAATGAGATGAGACAGAGGAAAGATCCTGCTCCCAACTGTAATAAAAGCTAGTTTTCATTTAGTGTGATATTAGCAACTGCTCATGGGAATGATGTGGTTCTTTATTCATAATTAACAACACAGCAGCCATTTATGTGAATTGTATACACTACTCAGAATTTGTAATCTGTTTAGTGCTTAAAATGCAGATTTTTACCTTCATGTGGCTGAATAGCTTTGCTCTTTTTGACCATTTTCAGACTTCACAGTCCCATATTTACATGTATTCAAATTAAGAAGTTGCTCAGTACAATAATGAGCTTCTAAGTGCACACAGAGACCTGTAGTTATTGGTGAGGGAGAGGAAAGTGTTTCTCATTCCCAGACAGTCTGGGAATGAAACATTACCACAGCGTGCAGTCTCTAGGCTCCCACCACCATTTTATTTACTACAACAATTTCTGCTCCCTTGCGAAAGCAGTTTTAATAAGAGTAGCAAAGCATTATTTCATATTTAATGGTTACCTTTGGGGTCAGGATTGAGTAGTCTTCACATAATCATTCGTGGGCATGTTTGTACTGTTTACAGATTTTTTTTCTGCCTGTGCTGAGAGTCTGAGCCAGTCATAGCAGGAGCTCGCTAAGATCATCTCTGAATATACTGCATCTAGTTAATGCCTTTTTGAGAACTATTGATTGGCGAGAGCATAATGGTTGCATCACTGAATCAATGCTGACTTTGAACTGTACAAATGAGGCACTGAGATAGTTTAAGAAAAACTAATACACATAAACCATTAAACAGTCCCTCGGAAAGTAGATGGAGTACACTATTAGTTTTTATACAGCAGTATTTTATTTTGAACGCTGGAAGAATGCTCCAAATACAGTGAAAATTGAATTTGCTGTTTTTGCAAATACAAAGAAAGTGTGGAGTATTCTGATATATACTCATAACATCTTATCCAGTACAGTTGTGCTACCAGCCTAAATCCAATGACTATTCTGCTACAACCTCTTAACAATTTTGTGGATTAAATAAATGAATTACAATATATTAAAACTGTAAATCCAAGCAACATAAATGAGTCTTTCAAAAAAAACCTCTTTAAACAATGTCTTTCCATAAACATAGTCTCTGTGCATGACAGAAATGGGTGGTCAGAGGGTTCAGTTATGCAGCAAAGTAGCTATCTTGCTCCTGTGTTTGCATTTTTCTCTCAGCGTTTGAAGTGGGTAATGTGCTTTTGGTTGAGGCCCAAAGTCTTGATGGTAATTACCTTGCTCTCTGACTCTCATAATTTCATGCCTCCAGGGGGCCAGTACAGAAGCCTCTACATCTAATTTTGCTGAATTAAAGAAAGAAAAAAAAAGAGAGAAATATGCTGGAAGCACTACAGCTCATACTTAATGTCAAGAGAAGAAAGAAATGAAATATTTACTTTTTATTGCTTCAGAGGAAGACAAATTATGTGTGCGCATTTAAAACTAACTTGCTTATTTGTATATGAGCCTTATCCTGAAAGTAGAAGAGTTTCTTTAAATTAGATATAAATGGAATAATATGAGTGCATTTTTATCATGTTTTCCCTCTCGAAAACGGCATGTGTACACTTAAAGCAAAAGAGTTTGAGAGTTAGATGATAAGACTGATACCACTCTCATATCTGTCTATTTGCTACAGCCAGCAGCCGGTTAGCTTAACATGCAAAGACTGGAAACAGGGGGAAACAGCTAGCCTGGCGCTGTCAAATGTCAAATTATACTGTATGTTGTTTGTTTAATCCATACAAAAACCAAAGTTTAAAAATGTCAATTTGCTGTTTTATGGGGTTTATGTGTCAGACTAGACCTATTTCTTGGTTACAACCAGTATCTTCCTGGAGTCTTTGCTGGTTGCAACTGCTCAGAGCCAAGAAAATGAGTAAAACAACAAATTGGCATTTTTAAACTTTGGTTTTTGTGTGGAACAAACAAGATATAATAGGTGTTAATTAGTGAGCTTTAGTAGTGTTAGTAGGTGGATTTTGTTACCATTAAACAGGTTAGCTGTTTCCCCCAGTCTTTGTGCTAAATTAAGCTAACCAGCTGCTGGCCATGGACAAGTATGAGAGTGGTGTCAATCTTCTACTCTAACTCTCAGCCAGAAAGCAAATAAGCATGTTTCCCAAAATGTCTAGCTATTCCACCGGTAATGTTTGCGTCGCTATTTTCCTTTTATACTTGTACGAATTTGTGGTGTAACGTTTAAGTGTCTAGTTCCATTCCAGTGTTCTGCTTTTGTTGACATTTGGGAGGTTTTCACGTCAGCTCCTCTGGTTACCCATAATACCCTTCTTTGTGTAGATCCACATAGAGATTTGCTGAGGAATTATTCCTGCATCAGAGTGATGCTAGTTACAGTTCAGATAATTTGTGTAGTCATTAGCAGAGCAGAAGCAGAAGCTTCAGTCCTTCATCTAGGTCTACACGTGATGCATTCAGGCCCAATACTGGGTGTAGATCACCTGCGTAGTAAAGTGTAAAACTACGCTTCAGGATACGTTTATACGCATATAGTGCACGGGAAATACAAGCAGTTATGCGTATCTGTTCCATCAGACAACTGAAAAACACATCTGAATCGCCTCCTTAGACACGCCTAAAAAAAAACAACTAAAAAGTCCCCAATGAGAGATTAATCAATGAGTAAAATATGAAGATGCTCAGGAGGGGAAGCTGCTCATAACCTCACATCGTCACATGACCTTGGTACATGCAGGTGTCAAAAAAGTAAAAAATAAATGTTTTCCTCCTCCTTCCTTCCTCCTTCTAAGAATGAGATGAGATGATATCTATTGTTGATATATGTTTTGAAATTTATGAAAATATGAGAGTTTGTTTTCACTGCATTATTCTGAAAGTGATAGTTTAGGCTGTGTGCTGCAGAGAGGAAGAAAGCAAGAAATGGATGAGGATGCACACTCTCCATTTCGGCAGCACAGGGAGTCAGCAGGAAAGTCGTTTTCTAAATGTTGAGTCATTTCATACATCTACATGGAACATTCATCACCCTAGACAGGGTTGTAATCCACAGTATCACAGCAGGCAGAGAAGGAATGTAAATATATAAATAATTTTACAGTGTAGTAGGGACTTCAGACCTCCCAAACACCTCTCTGACCACATGCTGCATGACTCAGAGTGAATCATTAGCAGAACAGCTCACTGGTCAGACTCTGAGGATATATTGAGTCTGTTGAATATTATATCAATTATATCTGACTGCTTTCAGGTCGGTTCAAACCTGGGCTAAACTGTGATATATCCTTGACTGTATCTACAGCATGTCCTGCTTTAGTAAGAGAGATTTCACAGTCTCAACACACGCATGTTGAGACTTGAGATTTCAGTGACATTCTTGCCTCATGACATAATGGGAAATTTCGATACTGTTATCATGTAAAATATTTATAAGACTCGGTGTGAGGAAAGGTGTTTGTGCTGGTGTGTGCCTTTCTGTTAAATTAAACACTAGTAATTACCTTGCATATAAATGTGTGCGTTCACGTGGTGATCTAAACCATCCTGGTACCACTGTCTCTGTTGTAGCTGAATGTTTTTTCTCCCTAAAAAGTACATTACCTTGAAAAGTCAGCTAGCTTTGTTTCTTCTAATACTGGCTATAATACATTCGTCATGCATATTCATAGCCCCAGCAATGGCAGGCGCGGGAGAGATTTCATCCTGTGATCAAGGTTGTTCCCAAATGTGGATAATTTCACAGATCAATTAGCATAAGGCTCTCTGTTTAGACTTTGTGTGTGAAATTAATTTCTATTTACAATCACTCACAGTGCAAATGTCTGTGTACCTGCATATGTGCATTTACACTACATACTGTTGGTATGGTTGAATTTCTACCTGAACGAGCTTTCTTCAGCCTTTGTTGTCCGCAGCCCAGTTATTACTGAACCTATGAGGGCAGCTTGTCTGGCCTGGGCAGATTTTTCTGAAATGATTGCAATATGTAAAAATCATATCAAAAGTAGTTATTATTCACTGCTGTGACCAAGCTGCAGTATGGATGCAATATTTCTCTGTCCAATCCTTCGGAAGGCCTATCTCCTACAACAGATGTTTGTATCCTACAAATATGCTTTGCCAAATACATTTTGGAGGAGACATAACTGCTGCCTGGATTATGTTCACTGGCATATTTTTTTATCAAGGAAATGTGACATCCCTATACCATTCATTAGTCATAGGAAGGAGGTTGAGGTGGATGTTTGCGCATACATAGGACAGGACTTTGACACAAGAGACTAGGGCTTGGTGTCCTGCATCCCATGTGTCATTAGGTTTGGTGTCATTAGGTTAGTTGAGGAAAGATTGTGGTTTTGGTCAAACATTGAAAATGTCAACATGTCCTGTCTCAAGCTTCAAGTCAGTGGTGACATTTTTACTATTTACCCAAGACCGTGATCTTTCCCTAACTATGTAGGGCTGTGAATTGCACAAACATATCTCGTAAAAGTTTTTGGCCACGCTAGCTGCATGGCTCTAGGAATGGCAGTGTCAGCTGGTCGGTCCACTCCTTTGGTCCATTGGATGGATTGGTATAAAATTTTGTACAGACATTTATGGTTCCCAGACGATGTACAGTAACGACTTTCGTTATCCTCTGACTTTTCCTCTACCGCCACCAAAAGCTTGACATTTGAGGTTTTAAGTGCATTGTCACCACAACTATTGAATGGATTACTATACAATTTTGTACAAACATCCATGGTTCCCAGAGGATAAATTCTACTGACTGTGGTGATCCCCTGACTTTTTTCCTTTTGCACCAGGTCAAAATTTTAATTTGGCCAATACTTTTGTCTATGGCGAAATACCTCCCATCAGCCTCAGCTGTACATTGTGATTAATGTTAATTAGCAAATGTTAGCATGCTAACAAGCTCAACTAAGATGGTGAACATGGTAAATATTACCTCCCTAAACATCAGCATGTTAGCATTGTCACTGTGGCATGTTAGTATGTTGACATTAGCATTTAGCTCAAAGTGCCACTGTGCCTCACAGAGCCGCTAGCATGGCTGTAGACTCTCAGTCTTTTAGTTATCAGGAGAAGATGCATGAAAACAAATGAAATATATTGACAGTAAACTATTGCAAATACTTTCAGCATGAACATTTTGCATTAACATTGAAGAGTTTGAAGAAACCTTTAATGTATATGTTTTCTCATTATGTTGATAAAAATAAACATAATCCGGTTTGCCTTGTGTTTCCTTCAAAATGTATTTGCTGATGCAAATTAGTTGTATGAAAAAGTAACATTTGTTGTAGGACACAGGGTCAGCCATGAGGGAACTTTCAGACCAGTAATAAATATGAAATGAACCAGCAGTGATTGGGGCATTCTGTCCGTACACTTGGAAATAGCTACAGGAGCTCATTTAGTCTGAAATGAACAACCCTTGCAGGGATTGTTTAGTGGACATCGATCGAGGCACTAATGGTCTCTCTGGGTTCCTCTCTAGTGACAACTCTGACTGGCGTGACAACAGTATTCTCTGAAGACCTAATTAGCCTGACCATTAAGCCCAAAGGATGATTGAAGGAGTCGCTGTGCAACAAATATTAGACATTTTGTGTACTGGCAAGGGAGAAGAAGGTAGTGTGATGCTCACTTTCACAAGAAACAAATATGGACATGTTATCTTACTGGATCTCAGAATTCAGATTTTATTCTAGTTTAATGAATTATCTCTAGTGTGTTTTATTATGTTGCATGTTGTTTTTGTGATGCCAAACTACATCCATTGTTATGCATGAAATTGTCTTAATAACCTCTCATAATCCTTGCCATAGGGAAGAACTGTGCATAACAACTAAATGTGTGTGTGTGTGTGTTAGGAGGTGGAGGGGAGTCGTTGCTGAAATCCTTTGAGGCAAACAAGGAGGAGAATTGAGGAAAGGAAAAGAAAAGATGTATCCCTGAAACACGCAAGTGCTTGACATAAACAAACAAACTGAGAAGATTTCAAAGGGACGGCTGCTCGCTGGGAATCCTCTCATGTGCCGATGGGAGACAAGGAAGCAAATGCAGTGCAGAAAGGTATGAACACATACTGTCTGCCCACACACACAGTGCCAGGGCCCTTTCTCTTTCATGTGTTATCAGGCAAAGATTTGGTTGTTTGTTTACCGGCAATTTCCCTTGTCACCAGCTCGCAGACTTTATCCATATCGATGCCAAGCCAGGAATGTTACCATGTAACAGGGGATTTTCCCCACGCTTTACTGATAAGCTCAATGAAGCTTGCCTTGTCTTGCATTTGGAAAACATCTGTTGAATTCTTTGGTCATAATGCAAGCTGTGTATACTTCTGTCAGTGTGAGCTAACAGGCAAATACCTGTGTACATGTCAGCACAAAAATATAGGGAGTGGACATAATCATATGGGCAACTGATACAATGCATTATGTAATCCATTACAACAGCCCTGTGTTTACAGTATTTTTTGTACTTTTATACACAGGGGAATTTAATAGAATTTTTGCAGCACCTATAGATTGTAATGCAGTGCTAATGACCACTGAGTTGAATCTATTCCTCTCTGTCTGAACAAAAACTGGAGTATATTTGCTTCTCATAGGAAATCTTTAGTGCAAGGCTGATGTATTGGTTTGAATTATGTTGTACTACTGTGTATGTCATTTTGTCCAACTGTTGTACACACCAACAACAACATCTTTCTCACTCACCCAAATCCACTTGATTACTTACACTATTACAGTTGTGAGTCATATTTAATAATTACTTGTACAAAAATTGTGAGAAAATAATTGTTACTCTAATGCATGTAATGCTTGCAATATAGAGAAAATTGTATGCATAATGTACATTAGGGCAGTGGTTCCCAAAGTGGGGTGCCTTGAGGATGGGCCAATGGTACTGCAAGATTTTTCTTCTTTAATTTTTAAAGTTTCATCACAAAAAAAACGAGGTGACATTTACATTAACTACATTTTCATTAAAAGTTTTCAAATGTATAAAAACGGAAGAATAAACATCTAAATAACAGTATTAACAACCCTTAAGTATGCAGTTATGCTGCAGCTAAAATTGGTGACAACAGGTCATGGTTGCCAGTTGTCATAGTAATGCAACACACTTTCCGGCAAGCAGTCAGAAATAGTAACTGTCAGACCAAACGATGGAAAGATTTGTCACTGTTAAAACACCTCAAAGGAATGTTGTTAAATACATTATATCATTATATCACCCACACCTAAGCTACAGTATGTTCACTCTTATGGAAGTTTTATTTGTTCCGCAATACATGTTGATGTGTTGCCATTTTCTTAATGAATATGTTACAAAATATAACGAGTCCATAGGACTTTAGCTTCAGAAAGTAAATGGTAATGCTCTTACAATATGTAAGAGATACTATTCAATATATTCCACAATATAATGAAAATGTATGTCAATAATGTATATTTCACCTTCATATCCATCTAGAGTGTCGTTTCCTTGTATATCTGTAGATGTTCAGACTACCGGTGCACTTGTAACACAATGTTGTTACAGATGCATGCTGATGTTTGGAAAACCTTTAACCGCTATGAGGGAGAAGACTTCAGCTTGGTGTAGTTCTTGTCCTGGGTGTTTTTACAGTTGACTGAAAGGAAAAGTCCATAGTATTTATATAGTGCAGCGTGCAGAAAGTGATGAGTGATTCAGTGAAGTTGGTGGACAGTTCATGGAAGGAAAACTTCTGACAGCTGACAGCTCGCATCACTGTTGTCAGTTATTGTACCTTTATGTATGCTGTTGGGCTGGCTGGAAGCTTTTTATTACAACCACATAGCAGAATCAGCAGCACATTAGAGCTGGAGTATACAATGCCCTCTGATATAAGCCTCCTGCACGCCTGAGACCTCCTGATGTTGGAATTCAGCCTTGGGCAGTCAGTCTTGACTCTTCCAGTTGTCCATTATTTACCACATCACTGTTCAATGGAAAGGAGGATGTGGAGCCAAGTGTGTACTCCAAAGAGCTCAAGAACCAAACTACCAGCAGTTTGGTTAGCTTTCATTCCCTCAAATCACTGACAGAATGTGCTGTGAATTTTTTGTAGGGCAGCCGTAAGGAGTTAAGATTGTCAAAGGCTTTGAAAACTTTTTGGTTTTGTGGTTTTGAAACCCACAAAAACAAATTCTCCTTTTGCCACTGGCAATGCTGCTGCAAGCTAGCTTGCAAGAGAGATTATTCCACAGTAACTCTGACCGTCTGTGACTCAGCACATGTTAAAAGACTCATACCTCAAGTCAATGATGCAGCAAAATAGGAGCTCTGCAGGAACAGCAATAAAATCAGATCAAGATAAGCTACTAAATAAATCGCATGTCAAATCATGTATGTATCATATATTCTTGAAAATGTGATTGCTAAAGCTCTTTAAATACATTTACAAAGATAAAGATGTGTCACCATTATGTTTAAACACAAAAAAATCTGCAGGTCATGGTGGAAAAAAAGGAAACTGATGCTCACTTTTGTGTTCAAATTAAAGGTCTAATGTGCGGTAGACCAGAAGGGCTCTGTTTTTCAACCTCTTCCGACTTTGATAGGAAACCTTTTGACATTATTTGTCCTTCCTGCTGTCTGTGCGTTGTCTTGCGTTGGAGGAAGCTTTCCCACTTTAGTCCCTGAACTTTTGTACACTGTAAGGCACATATGTTATACAGTACTCCACTTCACGGTTCCTTCCAGCTTGCCTGGTTTTTAAAATGTTATGGAGATTTTCATTCTTTCCTCCCAAACCACAGTCATTTATCTTTGTTTTCCTGCCAGCTGATCTCTTCCTTCCATAATTACCTTACATCTCTTTTTCCTCCACGCTGTACGTTTCACTGACAATGCCCTCCTCTGGAAATACTGTGAGCTATGATTTGCTACCCGTAGCTGGGATTTACTCAACTGTATTAAGATGTTTCTCATCCTAGACACTGTTTTCTCCTCAGTTCTGAATCAAAACTTCGGATCAACATTGACTTCAATCTTGTCGGTCACTGTCAGTCATGGGGCTACTTGTCTTATGGTTTACATGGCTCTCCAGTAAAATCCTAATAAGCAAACTGATTCTCAAAAAGCAACCCCAAAACACCTGAGGCATATCTTTTCAACCAAATAAACTAATTTATTTTTGCAATACAAATCACATTGTCCTGCTCATAGTAGCCCAAGGCTTTCCATTCAAGTGATCAGATTGTTTACAAAAGGAACAGCTAATAATGATAGCAGAAAAACTATTACCACAATCATCATTAGGCCATTAATCTTCATATCTGCAATTCTGTGGATGGACTGATAACGTCATTGATATTATTGTGAAGTACACACTTAAGAATCGCCTAGTCGTTCTCTTGAAAACAATTAATAAAGGTGGAACTAACATGTCACTTTAATTGAAATAAAAATAAAAATGTGGCAAAGAGATATAGTGGCAAGAAAAGAGATCCTCAATCAAGTCATTAGAGTAAAACTCTCTGACGAGTTCATATTCAGTGGCCATAAGTGACGGCATGTTCTGACCTCTTAGACTTTTTTGAAAAAAAGTTTCCCTCACAGTTGCTGACAGACAGCGTCAGATACAGTTTTAACATCATGTGTTGGAAAAGCTTACTGTAATCATTAATTCAGCATTGTAGCTCTGATGGAGCCGTGCTCTGTAAAGTGTATAAGTTCATCAGAGAGACATTTGTCCAAATCAGAGGGAGAGAAATGTTCACTCCAGTGATTACAGCACTGTGCAATTCTGTCACTATTCTATCTCTAGCTTCTTTTTCTTTTTAGATTTGCCGAGCGGCTAGAAGATAGCGTTACTTCATTTTCACTTAGCAAGCAATTTAATTGGCTTGTTTACAAAACACCCATATAAACAGTCCTTTTACGGATATTTTTACCCTCTTAAAAAAAAGAGCCCCCCTTGACTCCAGGGCCCTGGGCACATGCCCACTTTGCCCATGGGGTATTCCGTCTATGCATCCCTTTCATCCCAATGAAAGTTTTTCATTCGCTGAAAAATACGTTTTTCAGGCTTCCTTTGGTTTCCACATGTTTGGGCCCATAGAGCATTTGCTTTAGAGTCTTCCAGCTGGCACCCACACTCATGAATGGGATGACAATAATTAACTGATACAGCTCTTGCAGACTTTTCCAATTTTATTGGACCTATAGTGACTCGAATTCTGAAAATACAAAGAGTTTGTGGGGAGTTTGTGAAACTGAAAAATGTATTCATCGTTTTACAGCTGTTTCTTTTGTAATGTTTGTGTTTACGAAAAAAGTGTTTTTGAGCCAGTGGACTTGCAATTCTAACTGTTGTCACTGCACCAAAATTGGCTCACAGCCTCGCTCTGTCCTGGGGGCTCGGGTGTCGTACAGTAGAATACAGGAGTTCCTTTTTACACAGACTCTTATGCTAGCTTCATATTTCTCTCTGGGCTCCTGCCATTTGATTGTCTCAAGTTTTGCAAATCAACAAAACAATTGGGGGGGGGGGTTAGCAGCAAAGACAAACCATACAAATCTAGTTTATCAAATGATATCTGGCATTTTCAATCTCCACATCCTCCTATTCTATCTCAGCTACTCTGTTTCTCTGACTGATTCTGCCCCCTGAACTCCATTGCACAAAACTGCCCCCTCTTATCAGCATTGTGGAGAAGATTTCTATATTCACCACTGCACTCTCTCCATGGCGTTCCTTTTGAGTTTCCTCTACTATGCACATTAGTTCATCGCCATCACATTCAGTATCTTCTGTGATGATTGCGATGCTGATGACACTCAACCCCACCCTTCTTTTCCTTTTTAAAACACTGCTTAATGCGCACATCATGCTTCTCTGGTCGACATCCCCAGCTGGGTGTCTGCCCTCCACCTCAAGCTCAATCTTGACAAGACTGAGCAGAAATTCCTCAGTAGATACCATTCACATCACCACGATTCCTCCCGTCAAGACTAACAAGTGTCTGGGTGTGAGCCTTGACAAAAAACAAGGATGTCATTTTTCAAGAAGAATCTGTAGTCAGCAATTGATCCAGGATTTTCAGTCAAACTATCTATCACTCACTTGTATAGTAAAAAAACATATTAGAACAGGAACTTTTTCCTGTTCACAAAAGGATTGCAAAAAAAGTTTGTGGTGAAAGAAACATAGACAGTTTTAACATCAAGTATTCAGGCGTACGAGTAAGCAGGTTCCACTACATTCCAGGTTACAAAGATATTCCCAGTTTGGCGATTAAACTTGGACAGGTTATTGTCTGACCTGCCTCCCCTACACGCTTTTGAAACACCTATCTAATGATTTATATTAAAAACATTCTGTTTCTTTTTTATTTTCTATTTTCATTTGTATTCTACAGTTTCTCACACATATTGTTTGTCTCACTTTAAGGCTGTTTTTATCAATTATTGTTTCACGTGTTTGACATTTGGCTCAGATGTTTTGAGATTTGTTTTTGATTGGTTGTTGCATACTGTGGCTTCAGAATAAAGATGTGATGTTGGTCCATGACCCAAACATTGTCTGAGAAATCTATATGCATTAAGGTATTAGTTACACAATTTCAGTAGCTGTGAGTTATGGGGATGGATGATTATTAAGTGCTTGATACAGTACTTCTTCCAACAGTGATTTGTTTTTATAAGGCACATGATATGCTTGAGGTTTATTTGGAACATATTACCAAAATGTTCACAATTTTATGGCTTATGAATCTTTAATGTATCTGCTCTATGTATAGATTATATTGCAGTTCTAGAATAAAAAATATGTAGATGAAATATGAGGTGTTAAATATAATAAGCTTGTATGTGTTTATACATTTTCTTCTAAATGTTCTTCTGTGTGTTTTGCATGTTGTCAAGAACACACACCTTCCTGTATATGTGGTGTGAGTTTCAATGTCCCATCAGTCCTTGAACACTGACCCAATGTCCTGTAAGTGAATTGGCCATTTCTCCAGGCTCTGACAGCTGGGGGGCAGGCGTATCACTGCCTGCCCCGGCAGACAGCTGCTCCTTCCCCTCGTCCTGCCCTCTAACAGTGGAGCCTTGTGCTGCATCCACCTCTCCTGAATGTCAGCACTCATGTAACTACCTCGCGCTCACATCACCAGCTCTGTGCATTTCTCTTCACCCCCCGTCTGTCTGCTCACTCTCCTTCTCCCAGAGGACAAGTCTGTTTATCTGTAGCACATTTGCACCTCTCCTTTGTTTATGTTTCCCATCGTCTCTACTTTCTGCAAGAATGCTGGCAGGTTATAAACTTCACCACTGCAGAGTGAGAACTTTGCTGTATGGTAAACATCTTGCCACATTCCCACATCCACAGACATAAGTCATAATTCATCACCTTACATTATATACTAAAATATCCCTTGAATAAACAGCCAAGGCTTTAAAACTGTATTGATTTACAGCCCTTACTTTCCTAAAAAATAGGCCTAAGTGAAGAAAAAGATTACCATTATCATTTAGACATCAAATAGGTGAGCATACTGCACAGTATTTGTCTTTAAAGATACAGTGAGAGCACTTGTCTTTTTGGGTGGGTGTGATATTCTAACCTCATATTTAGGAATGCAGCCTGTGTGTATTTTTGTTATGAAGGAAAATCATCTTGTGGGCGAAAATAAGCACCTTGGACATGGCTGAACTTGTGCTCAGAAGCATGAAACCATGTCAAGTCCAGTCGAGGAATGCCGAAGAATGCTAATGCAGGAGGC
The DNA here is from genome assembly GCF_020085105.1 of Siniperca chuatsi. Classification (NCBI taxonomy): domain Eukaryota; kingdom Metazoa; phylum Chordata; class Actinopteri; order Centrarchiformes; family Sinipercidae; genus Siniperca; species Siniperca chuatsi. The sequence continues at coordinate 6,226,855 of NC_058059.1, forward strand.
ACCTCAACTAAGTTAGGCCCCCACATCATGATCCTGTCGGCTCGTCTTCACAGGAGAAGGCTGCAGGAGGTTCAGTCACACTCTGCTTGCAACATGACTGATCTCAGAGGTCAGAGGGCACCGCTGTAAAGGCTCTGAGTGGAATAAAGATGCATCAATGCAGCAGTGTGGGGGAATGCAGTGATTTATCCTTCAGCATGAATAAGGAACAGAGAAAGAAGCAGGATGAAAGAAAATGGAAATATCAATCATGCATAATAGAAACAAATTAATCCTGTCACACTCAAGGTGTTTTTTCAATTATGGTGAATTAATCTATATAGAAGTCACTGATGAATACACACCTTCATATCTAATGTTCTTAATGGCAAACGTGCCTGCAAATTCAACAGATATATGTCTCTTGGCACAATATGTCTGATGCTGCTATGGGACGACACAAAAGCTAATCCAATTAAACATGCAATGCCACACATATTTCCTTTAATACATGAGTATGTCTTTCATCTTTTCATTTCAGTTTTGAATGTTACATGTCTCATTATAACATGTTGTGTTACAGAAGTGTCCAGACATTTCTCAATTTCCCACCACAGCTATTTGGTTTGATTTCACCAATGAACAGAAATCTACTGCAATGCAGACCCAACCTACACTCTTTGCTGTTAGGTTGGTATTAAAAGCTTATACATCCAATTTCTCCATCCAGTCTTCCCAGTGACTATGCTTGCCTGAAACCTGCATATATTGCATCATATGAATGCTATTTTAACTAGCAAGAGCTACAGAAGTTTGCACAACTACTCTGATGCTGCTTTCTGTGCATACGAAATGTTTGTGAATACAATCTGCTGACTGTGGGGAAAAAACATTTCTATCAAATTACTAGATAAATTCTTGTGGGTGCCATTATGGCTACCTGGTGTTTTTTGATTACACATGGAGCATGTCAGGGAGCCACCAAAGACAAAATGTTATTTGCACAAATACAATAAACCATGGCTAAAAAAAGATGTGAAGGTAAATTCATATATACTGTAAGTTGTTTTGGATGTGATTGTTCCAATGTGTAAAATACTTAAAGACCCTCCTGAAGACACCCGCTGAAAATCTTGTTTTTGTTGACCTCCAGTAGTTTAACTTCTGACATTGCTACAGTGATGTACAAGTGCACAACAACCTAGTGTTAAGTTACTCTTAAAAGATTAAGTTATTGTGTAGAAAGAGCATGTTTAAATTGCTTTTTTGGAATTGACCCATTGTGTGCAGTGCTGTCTGCTACTTTACAGCACTGCAATGAATTTGTTGGGATTTTTATCCATGCTAGCGTTGTGCCTCTAGGAATGGCAATGTTAGTTGGTCGGTCCACCACTTCAGTCCAAACTAAAATATCTCAAAAACTGTTGAAAGGATTGCCAAGAAATTGTACAGACATTCATGCCCCCCTCAGGATGAATTGTAATGACGTTGGCTGCTCCTTTAATGTTTCATCTAGCACCATCATCTGGTCAAATTTATTTGAGTTTGTCCAATACTTTGATTCATGACTAAATACCTGCAAAACTAATGACATTCCCACCAGTCTTAGCTGTATTTGCTACTAATTAGCAGATATTAGCATACTAACAACAAACTAGGATGGTGAACAGGACAAACATTATACCTGCTAAACATCAATATGTTAGCATTGTCATTATGATCATGTTAGCATGTTGATGTTAGCATTTAGCTCAAAGCCCCACCATGCCTAAACTTTACACTGAAAATATGTAGATTTGCTCCTGAATGATTAGGGCATTTAACACAGTTGGTAAATGATCAAATAAATAACACGTAGTATTTGAAAAGTTGAATTCACAGTTTTCATGTGTTTCTGGCACTGTTGTCCCCTTGAACAATATATATTCAAAACCTCTAATCTTCCTTCCTTAAGCTCTCTTTCTAAAACAGCAAAAACATATATAACATAATTTAAATTGCCCCTGCCCACACATACAGCAGAGTGTGAAAGAAATGATTAGAGAAGAATGAGCAGTCAGAACCTTGAAAATGCTTGTATGTCAGGCCGTGTCTTTAAACCTTGATCTCTCTTAAAATGCAAATCCTCCCCAGAGGTCATGTGTCTTTCACGCATGTAAGAGCATGTTTCCTCAATTCCAGCTACTTTGACTGCTTTAAAATGAAGATACATCATGTGTGTGTGGTTGTGAGTGCAAACGTGTGTGAGAGTGTGGCTGTTTGTTCTGTGTCTTTGTGTGTGACAGTTTGGTAAATTGTTTGATGCCAGTACCAACTGGTTGATCCAGCTTTTTCAGATCTCTCATTTAGAGGAAGTGTCTTTGTGTGAATTGTGGTGTCACCATCTTCCACACTTAAAATAGGGCTTATTCCTTTCAATTGTGCACTAAAACCTTCATGTGAAAATCTCTGCATTGGCGTGAAATAACACACAGGTCATCATAATTGTGTGTATGATTTCCAGGATGACAGTGATTTATTGTGGTGGCAGTTTTACTGAACATCCCCCACTCTTTAATTTTTCTTCTTGCACTCTCTCTTACCCTGCATAGCCATTCCTCTCACATGTGAATTTGGAATGTAAATGATCACCCTCAGGGTCAAAAGGAAAAGGTCGCCCATTTTCATGCAATGCTCAATATGCAAATCTCAACGCAAATATCAGGATCTTGCAGCCAGCGGGCACACAATTAACTAACTTAGATTCCTCAATGGGAGTGGTGGTGGGAAAAGATGATAATTACTTTAATTTCTGAGAATAGATCTTCTCACATACCAAAGCTAAGAGTTAATGAAGCATGTGTAGCATGTAACTGTAAAATTCTTTTTGTTTTTGTCTTCTGAGATCTGATTTCACTCATTTTTATGGTACTGCAGCTGAAGGAGAAAGAGGATTGTTTGCTTAGTGTTTGCTATCAATCATGTTTATGTGCTGGTGTGAAGAATTTCTCTGCTCCCCTGGTCAGTGTAAATCTCAGGTGCAGGGAGGTATGTAGTTGTGTGTTTATGGAGCTTCCTGTAGAGTAGATTGGGGTAATTACACATCTAAAGCCCCTCATATAACAACACGCTCTTTGTCCCACCCGCTGACAGGGTGCCTAGCTGGGGATGGGGTCATGCGGTGCGCTCAGACAACAACAATCTAAGGATCAGATTTAAACAACTGTCACTGGATTCAAGACACACAAACAGAAACGCATACAGCATGTGGATGAGTGTGCAAACCCACAGATATGTGGGGAAGTGCATCATGTGTACACACAGTGGTGCTGGTATATTTTATTTTTGTTTGGTCAGTAAAATGACAAATTTAAGATGAAGTTCCCTCTTCTCAATTTTTCTTCCATGGGGCAATATATAAAGTACTAACTTAAAGGGTGGTTGATTTCAGTTTGGTCGATCCATTGTAAACTTTCGAATAATGTATAAGATCTGCATTCTGCCCTGGAGCCCGTCAGTGGGTGGCATTCGAAGAGCAAATGTCAGAGATGGGGGTGTAATGAAAACAGGAAAGTGAAAACATTGGCATTGGCACAATTCACTGAAAAATTTTAAGTTTCCCCAAAAACTTAACATTTTTTTCTAAAAGGTCAGGTTAATACTGAAGAAGGGCATGTTACCAAGTAGCTCTTCAGTTTTTTCCACCCTAACAAAACACAGTGTCAGTGCTTAGTGGATGCAAACAGACGCTGCAACCTACATCCTGACTTCAGCTACTGTAGCACCCACCACCTCCAAAGCAGAAGCACAAACCCACATGGAATCACGACATTGCTAAGTCTGATAGCAGTTGTGAAATTTCTTGAAAACACAATTATACATTATTGTACTAAATCAGTTTCAATCAGGAGAGACAAGTTTGCAGGTATAAACCTCTTAAACAACTCATTGTCTGTTATTCAAGATTGCATTTTACTGATTATTTGTGGCACATTTAGGTTGCTACATTAATCATGAACACATTTCTCTCTGATTGTGTCATGTAACAGTGCCACCGTAACAAGTTGGCCTATGCTTTCAGGACACACTATCATGGCATCATTATCATGACAGTGATAATACTGTCATCTATGGAAAATGTTTGACATTGACCCTACTGTACATCTGTACAACTTCTGAAGAAATTGCCTGTATGAATGCTGGCTGTTTAACAATACCAATAATGTATGAAAGATGTGGAATCGCAAATGCTTGATTGCAGTTGTTGCTGCAAAGGGTTACCAGTTATTAGGTTTAGGGGGCAATCACTATTTCACACAGGGCCATGTAGGTTTGGATTTTGTTTTCCCTTAATAATATCAACCTTCAACCTTTCTATATCTTTGACTGATATTTAAATTAGTTTGATGATCTGAAACATTTAAGTGTGACAAACATGCAAAAAAATAAGAAATCAGGAAGGGGGCAAACACTTTTTCACACCACTGTATATAGTACAGGGTGATACTTTAATATTTTCTCGGGGAAAACTGCTGTGGTACATATCCAAATAATTGCTGGGAAATAGAGTGAAAATAAGGCCAAAGAAATATAAACATAATACAACTGTTGGCTGAAAATATATTAAGTGAATGACACAGGGAAACAAAGTATAATATACCAAAAACAACAGTGTTATCAAGCAATATAAACATGCTGATGGAACCTGCTGGCTTGAGTGAGGAAATGAAGCGTAAACCAGACTTGATCGGACACAACACCTCCTAAACTATCAACAGTGAGCTGATGCAGCTTTAAAGCACCTTCACCCTCCATATCATCTCCCTAAAGCGCAACAAAGAGAGGGTTAGGAGCTTTTTTTGTGCCAGTAGTCAGCAATTCCTGTCCAAAAAGCTTTACCCTCTGCCACCCTAGAGAATGCGGAGTGCAGTGTATGTACAAGCTCTCCTGGACTGCATTTTTGCATTCCTTAGCTCTGGATTCATCTATACACCAGCACATTTCACTGATTTTCTCTGTATGTGAAATGTACATCACATACAGTATACATTAGTGGTTCTGCAGAGGGCCATGTATAGACAGCATGTAGGCGTCAACAAGCATGAATAAAAACTATTCTCTTCAACAAAAGTATTCAATTTGCAGATGGAGACATGAAGAGTGCCTGTGAAAATGTGACTCCAATTTTGGTGATTTTCATGTTTTCACTTCAATCGAAGAATTACAAGCTCCTCTGCGGCTTGAGAAACCTCTACCACATTTGGTCTTATGAAACCCTTTGAAATCCCACTGGATAAACTGAAAAATATGCTTGGTGGTCATGCTTAAAACAAGACAGCTTTTCTTTACTCCTGAAAAGTTAGATTTTTGGAGAGTTTTCCCTCAATGGCAGTGAAATGCGCTATTCCAAGCTCTTTGAAATCAGATGAAGGACACATATGTACAGAAAAAAGTGTCATTATACCTGTGTGTCTGATAGTTACTGTCAGAACATATTTAGAGACAGATGTGACATGCACAGAGAAATTAGACAGAACATGACTTTTAGTTTAAATAGAAAAAATGTTATCAGAAATTTGTGAGATTTGTGAGAAGAAAAAGCAGTCGAGGATATTTGTTCAATGATGGCAGGCGTCCTGTTTCACCACCCTCCCAGCTGTCCAGGGCACGGGTTGTTATGACAAGAAACATTGTAGAGTTACGTCAGCTGTCCAAACTCGATACCATCATGGTACTTCTAATGGAAACACAATGATGCCATTGCTATCTACTGCCAGTAAACAGCTCTAAGGTCTCAGGTTTTAGGGTCAGGAAAATGGTCCTGACTGGTTTTGCAGAAATGCAAGAGCAGATAAATCAGATCAGATTAAAATAAGAGCAGAGTAAAAACAGAAAGAAAATGGAAAAGAAAAGAAGAGAAAAGGAAAAAAAAGAAAATGGGGCGATGGTGGTTGCTGATGTGGAAGGAGCGATTTTTGTATTCATTACCCCCCACTTCTGAGCAGGTGGCTCTCACAATAAGACCTGCTGAGTGAAGTACTTGCGTGAGATTAATAGTTGCGATAAGGCTGTAATGAGAGACCGAAGGGGGAGGAATAAAGAAATGGGGGGGGGCAAAATACATTAGAAAGAGAAGAGATGCACGCGAGAGAGACAAAAGAAAAGGGGCAGACTTTGAGAGGGAAACCCACCTGGCCGCCCGCCAGCAGGATGTCAGTGGTCTCTAGATTAGTGGCTATACATTACCCTAGCCTATTAAAATATTATGCACACTGATTGATGCTGACAGCCTGACCAAAGGGTGGTGACTGTGTGGGCAAATGTGTCTGTCTTCATTTAGGCCCTGCTGCATCCAAATCCCATTTCTATCGCCAAAGTCCTGCAAACAACATGACTGTGGATTTCTTGAGGGTTTCTTAAACAGATGTTCATAAGAAGCACTCTTAAAATCAACAAAGAGGAATTAAAGGATTGGCGTGCTTCCCTTCCCTACAAAGGCGATGACTTTCTTTGTGGAAATCAATTTGCAAGCACATCGTCCTGCTTAATCACCACAGTTCCTCTTGCTGTTAGGAGCTGAAGTCATTGGGGACACTGGCACTGCAGCACAGTGAACTCTAATGACACATGACCGTCCTCTCTTGTAATACACTCTAGGGATGCCCCCCATCCAACACCACCCCTATACTTACACCCCCGCTCACACATACCCATTTGAACTTGAAAGCTCTGTCACCCAGATCAGTAAATAATTACAGGCAGACAGGCAGGCAGCGCGGTAATTGAATGTACAGCAAGTTGACATATGGTGATGGACAGATTCCCATTAACCAAATCCACTTCATTGCTGTTCTCCTGAGGGCAAGTTATGTTCAAACAGAGCCAAATCCACCTACAGAGTAGTTTGATGCCCAAGCTGACAAAATAAACCAAGAGATTGACAGTATCATTCAGAGCAAGTTTCCAGTAAGAGCAGCCTGCAGCATCCTTGCTGTTATACTTCATCCTTGACCAGGCAGATGTCACGTGCATTAGCTGCTGAGGCGGTTTGTGCTCGTGTGTGTGTTCCTACCGAGAGAGAGTCGAGGGTGAAGGAGGCAGTCCCGTCCATTAAACACAGACACCATCGTCAGTTTCACTCTGAACACTTTAGCATGTGACTGTTTGATGAGATGTGCTTGTTTGAACTTCCAACCTTGTCCTGTGCGAACCCATTCCAGCTGAGTGACCCGGCTCAAGGCTCGGTGGTTCAAGGTTCAAGTGCAAAACATAGATGTTCCTGTCACATTGGCTGTGAATGGTGTCTCATTTACCGCTCCACTGTAGATTAAATTCTGGAGCCAGTCATGTACAATGACTGTATTATAAGATGGACAGAACATTGATGTGAGATGTGACCAATGGGGAAGAAAGCCTGATTTCATTATAGATCTAGAGAGGGTAGACAAAAAAATGCAAACCACAAAAGTGGGTCACATGCCAAATAGCGAGATTGGTTAACATTTTGTATATGTAATATCTCTGTTTTATCTTCAACAACTTGTTCCAGTTTTACAATGCAGTTTGCCTGTGTTTTGAATATTTTTTACAAGTTTGAGGGATAATGTCCTCACCAGAAAAACAACAGCATTGGTTGTCAAGTTGAACACTTACAATGACAAGGGAGCTGTGTCCTAGTGCCTTAAACTTAACCAAACTTTAACTATAACACTGGCAAAGCAGAAAATGATCAGATTAATAATTTTATCATATGTGGTTTGTCAACAGGTGCTGGGTCAGAAAACGTTCATATAGGTCGCTTTATACCTCTTTTGTTGTTTATGCTGGAGGACTTTTTGGTTTCAAGACTGTTCTCTTGTCATATTAAATCATTCAGAAGTTGTTTTGAGTGGTGCAAACTTGCAATTTGTACACATATTATTTGGCCTCTTTCTTATATCAAAGTGCTGATTGCCAGACTTCTTTTATAGCTGACTTGCTCCTGACTTACTGTCAACCTCTGATTGTCTCTGAGTTACCTCAGTGTCCTTTTTCATTAAGCTGTAGCAGTACATTATTTTCTCATGTTGTCAGGAAGGTTTGTATCTACAGAAAATAAGCCCTGTGGTTTTGTTTGTTTAACTTCATATGTGTAAATGTGTGTGATTCAATATATGTGCATTTGCAGAATGTGTCTGTCTGCACACAAGCAGTTGAAACCTGCCTGTGGAGCCTGTGTGAAACTGTATTCTAGTTTGTGACAATAGTAAGGTGATAATAGTGAGTCTCTCCCATTTCCCTGTGGGACCCATTAGAAGCGACAGTTTTGATCTCTCGAGCAGACTTAGACAACAAAAAATCAACATAACAAAATATATAGGAATTTGAAATTTGGAAGTTTGGAATATATTTTTCCTCCTCCTTATTTTGAGAAAGAGTATTGTTCTTCAAGTTGTCCTCCTATCAGTAACTTAACACTCATCTAATTATGTTGAAAAGGAGTTGGAGTGCAATATTCACAGTAACAGTAACTGAATCAGTCACTATTAGAGTTAAAGATTAGTGGGAGGTATTGTGAGCAGCAAAAGTTGGTGTTTCATATGTGGCTGATAGTTTTTATGTGTGTTTGTGGTGTGTCTGCACGAGTATTCAGGTTTGTGTGTGTGTGAACAGATGCTGTTGCCTCAGACTGCCTTACGTATCCTGTGGGAGTCCTTCATGTTTATTTAATCAGTTCTAGTATTGCAGAAGTATCACCTCACATAGTCCTTAGGACACTGTGGAAGGGTCATACACTTACTTCGTTTTGTGTTTCCTTGTGTGAACACACACATAAGCATGCAAAAGGGGACCCAAATTTTAAAAAGACCTAACTTTCCTCTTACCACAAGTGGTGTAGATTTGTATTCATCAGCTGAGATTTTAAGATATCCATCTCCATTTGTGCTCAAAGTGTTGAAAATGACAGGTGACAGGTGACAGCAACTTGTCTTTCCAGAAACAATGTCTGCATTACTCTGGATAATCCACAGACCTTGCTGTCAACTGTTTTTAAAATAAGAAATCTGCATGGATAGGTACCTCTAAGGGTACTGTATGTGAAAAAAAACCTTTTGTGATTTGGGTGAATTGACCCTTTAATAACTGTTCTCACACCATGGTGAGTGTCTGCTAAACCCTGTGGAGCATGTACACTTAGAGTCAATAGGAATCTGTACCGCTAAGCATTGGTGGAAAGTAACATAAGTACATTTACTCAAGTACTGTACTTAGGCACAATTTTGAGGTACTTGTACTTTACTTGACTATTTCCATTTTCTGCTACTTTATACTTCGATTCTACAGCACTACATTTCAAATACTGTCCTTTTTATTCAACTACATTTATTTAATAACTCTAGTTACTCTTTACTTTGCATTTTCAGATTAATGATATAAAATATAATTAACAAATAAATGATGATGTCTTATTATAGGTTAAGATAAGATAAGACTATTGATCCCTGGGGGGAATTCACAAGCTACCCAGCAGTATATAAAGTAATCAAAATTAGCCCCACCAGCTACAACATTAAAGTGATGTACACATTAATGCATCACTGATTATAATGCAATGTGCATTATTGTGAAATGGGCCATTCTGCATAATGTACTGTACTTTGTACTTTAAGTATATTTTGATATTAATACTTTTGTACTTTTACTTAAGTACATTTTTGAATGCATGACTTTTACTTGTAACAGAGTATTTCTACATTGTGGTATTGCTACTTTATAAGTAAAAGATCTGAGTACTTCTTCCAGCTAGTATAAGATATTATTTTTGGCAGGAGCAATGGAAAAATGCCTGCAGTGGTTCTTGATGAGTGGCCTTTGCTGAATGCTGAGATACTTTTCTTTAAATGTTCAAGCTGTGAATCAGGTGGACCTGGGAAGAAAGGGCTCTAAACAAAAACACAAATGAAACCTAAATTCCAAGCATAGCTCAGTCATGTGAGCATGAGTCACCACAATGGGTGCGCAGACATTAAAGGCTACAGTTAAATCCCTGCACACCATTCTAAACATCTGAGCTACCGATACGACTTGCAGAGAAAAGGGACATGCTGCCTTTTAGCTGCAGTGCAGGAAGTGTGTTTAATCCAGAATAATGTCTGTCTCATCAGCTTTAATCAGAATGTAGGGCCCTAAAGAACTTGCCTGATTGAGACACTGTTGAGGTTTCAGCACAATGTTAATTCTATTGTTAGTGATATTACAAACTATTTTAAGTACCCACTCACACCGATAGTGCACCAAATTACAGTACCAAGATTGTCAGTCGGAACAAAAAAACGTACACCCCTGAAATACCCAAATGTAGGATGAGCTTCTTTTATAATTACAATTTTGACCAAACAAGTTTACAAATTCAAAACAAATACCAAGGATATATATACAAACATTTATTACTTAATCACCTTCTCATTATCCTTTTCATCGCGTCCTGGTTTGCCTTCTGGGTTTTTGAGAGCATAGCTCATGAATGGACTGCTTCTCTGCAACCTGCTTTGCAAATCTCTGGTGCCAGACTGTCCTTGAACACACCAACACAGAGAGTTTTATAAATGGCCCCATGACTGTGATGGATTACCTATCGCAAGCAGAGTTCAAGGAAGTGCAGGTTTTTGTTTTTTTTAAAGTTAGGAGTATGATGCGGAAATGCTCTGCAATTAGTAACTTGTATGGCCATTTACTATCCCTAAGCTGTTTATATACCTGTGATGTGACGTCCTGTGACCTCTGTCATTTGTGGCTGTCCAGGTACAGTACATACTGTAATCACCTTGTGTAGCGAGTGAACTTTGTCTTATATTCTGTGTTAATATCTTAAACATTTTAAAACAAAGGAGAGGTTTAGAATTAAGGAAATGATCTATATATATTTTGTTAAATGTTACACCGCTTACATAAGTTCCTGTACCCTCTCGCCCACTCTTTACCTGTCGGCTATGAGACTATATTGCTTCAGCCTGGATTTACTTCAATTATATTTCATGTTTGAACTGCTTCTGTGAGGCCACTGTGCATCTGCTCTGTCTGTTTTTACCCAGATAGAGAAGAGAGCTACGGTCAACCATCTGGAGACATCTGCTCCATTTCCAGCCAACACAATCAGGTCAGGAGGAGTCTGCACTCCAAAGCTGCAGGGGCCCTCAAATAGCAGATCAACCTCTATACTGTACCTGAGGGACAGATAGGAGGAATTCACAGGAATTCAGATGACTCTAATTACCGGTTTTCTCTCTGTGTGGAATGTGGACAAACTAACCAAGTGTGCTGCTACATATACTTTTGGTGACCAAAAAAAGGAACATGGGTGAGAGGGAGAGTCGAGGAGAGGGAGAGACAGAGGCAGGAAATGAAGGAGGGACTAAACTTGACAAAGACAAATGTGGGAAGCCTCCATTTATCTCTTATCCTTTCACTTACATGTCCACTTGAATACAAAGATGGAGAGAGGAAAAAAGGAGACGTGATTTGCCTGGGTTTGGGAAAGCAACAAGTAACAACACCACATTTAAAGCATTTCTTTTCATTATGGTGTCAATGTCCTATTTGTGTCCTCACCAGAAAAATGACAGCATTAGCATTTGTTTGTTCAAGCACTTAAAATGACCAAACCATGTACAAAGCGTGTGACTTTGACACCAGAGACAGCTGTTCTCATTCCGCCTTCTGCCAGCTGTCAGTTTTGGTGTCTTCTAATCATGACCTCAGTTTTTCTAACCTTAACCAGGGAGGTTTTCTTTTACCCATGATCATGATAAACTTAACCAAACCTTAACCATAGAGGTGGCAGATCCAAATGCTTTCATATGAATCATTTTAGTGATATGGATCATTTTGGAAGTTCATAACACAATGTTGTCCTGGCAAAACAGCACCAGATCACAAAAAGCTCATGTGGTTAACTTTTCAGATTTGATAGGTTCAGTCTAAAGGTATCTTCCAAAGACACTGACTTTTTATTAACAAAGTCTTTCTTTGTGTTTCTCCAGATAGTGTTTCCTTGTACTAAAAAGACTACAACTTTCTCTTTTTCTTAAAGTCAGTATCTTTAGAACTGTGGATTTACATAAGTGTTGTATTAAACCTGCAATAACAGATTTTTTGCCACTTTTGAACACAACATATCATATCATGACCTTTTAAAAGGACAGTTCACCCCAAAATCAAAAATACAAATTTTTCCTCTTACCTGTAGTGCTATTTATCCATCTAGATTGTCAGCCGTAAAGATGTCTGCTTTTTTTATATATATAATGGGACTATTTGGCACTCGGCTTGTGATGCTCAAAGTGCAAAAATAAATAAATAAATAAAATTGAAATACTCTACAGCAATGTCTCTTTCCAGAAATCATGACCCATTTACTTAAGATAATCCACAGATTTGTTGTGAGCAGTTTCATGTGGGAGCTATTTTCTTTCTACAAATAATTCCTACATGAAACTACTCACAATAAGGTCTAGCAGACAGCAAACTGTTGCTTATTTACACACCCAGCAGTTACGGAGCAACATTATCATTCGTTTGGAGTTGTGTTTCTGGCCATCTGGCAAATGAAAGTCCAATATTCACTCTCTTTTAGCTCAGTTTTTGTTCTCTATCAACTCCTGAGAGAAATATCTGGCTCTTTAGCAGCTAAATGCTTCACTGTGTTCACCAGCTGGCCAGTGGGTTTATCAGAGCTTATTTACTGAAAATAGCTGCCTGCTGTCTTTGAAAATGACGCTATGAGAGCGGTGAGGGTGAACCAAAACAGTAAAGTTGCAGACCAGACAGCAATGACACGAAACTTGCTGTAAAGCCCAGGGAAGCTGCAGATTTGGGTGATAATTCTCTATAGGTTCATTACTACCAGCGACCTCTTTCACATTGTGACATTGTTTTCACATTGTCATTTGATAAAAATAACGATTATATCCACTTTAAGACAGACTTGAAAAAATGCAAACCTGTCCTTTTTATTTACTTGGACTTGTGTCCATTGTCAGGAAGGGCATGGAAATTAATTTAATGGACTGGTTGTTGGTTTCTTCCAGTTTATATTCAGAATGAACCGGTAGTAAACTTTGGCTTTGGTTAGTTTTGGTTTCTTCCTACGTGTGTAGGAAGCAGCTGCTGCAGACATGAAAGAGTAAAAGCTACAGTATCTTTTTCCATACACCTTTTCTTTCTCTATGTATGGCCCACAACACGTACATAAAAACGTCGGGTCCACTGTACAGCTCAGCTTGTTTATTGATAGTAAGATGTTGCAGAGAACATTATTGTGTCTCCTGACAACTACCTTTATGCTTTATTAGTATTCAGCCAACGCCTCACTCTGGGAAGACCAAAGTGAGAAGATTATGTTAGAGCATATTAGATTGAATCAGACTTAACAGGTTGTGTTTTGCTGCTGTCTTTGAAGACACAATGTATCCTCAAAGATTCCACCGCACAGATAAGGCAGTTTTTACCTTTTCAATTTTCAATAACCTTTCATATCTGATCTCCTTCCATAACTATTATGTTTTTTTTAACAACTCAGCCTCTGTTCTCTAACTTCTCTCTACATTTCACACACTTTTCATACACAGTTACCACCGACCGCTCTCAGCCAAAAGGACTTCCCATCAATAAGAAAGTATTTTCATTGTGTTCCTCCTCTCTCTGCAGCTCTGTGGGTGTACGAATCTCTGGTGGCAATGGTTTATAGGGCTGCCCTCCTCTCCTAAATGATATGAGGCCTGCCTTCTACAGGAGAGGCAGATAAGAGCGTAATGCATTACCCTGCACTGGTCTCATAAATCACATCATGGTTGTACGTGAGTGTTGACTATGTGTTTGTGTGTACTGGTAGTGGTGGTGGTGGTCGGTGTATGTTGGGGGACGGAAGTTTGGTGTGATCACAAAACACACACAATGCATTTATAGGCTTGATGATATATCACAAACACATATGACACTGTTTGCTGATGTTGAATTGATTTTTTTTCCCACAGCTTTCTTCATCACAGTGGTTATATTGATGTGATTTGTTTTACCTCTGCAATACACACAGAAACACATTGTCGAGAAGCGGCTGAGGAATTAAACCAAAATATAACCTCTAACGACCACGATGGAAGTTAGACCATCTATCATCACAGATTTCTACTGAGAAAAACATTTGTGTGGCCAAATGGCCACAGAATCCATAGGAAAGAGAGGCAGACATTGTCGGCAGAGCTGAAAAAAAAATGAGCTCACTGACACAGAGGGGGCTGACAAGCATCTGTCTTCGCCTAAAGATGTGTAAAGCAAAATGTCATTCTGAGTACAGAAAACATAACTAAGGCCATGTTCAGAATGACGTGAAAAAACTCAGGCCCCTTCTTTATTTGAATGAATGTGCCAACACCGGGTCATCCGGCAAAAAAGTTTAACCTGACTTAGCTTTTGACCGCAACATGACGTCATCTCCAAAATGTTGCGGTGGCCAATCAAATACATGCAAGCGCACATAGTAGATTACTTTGCAACGTGAACACCATATTTCTACTGTTTACCTTAAAATTTGCCATGATGAAAGACAAAATTATTGCTGATTGCTTTTGTGATGATTTTCCAGAAGTAAAAAATCTCATCTCAGAGTATTGTAAATTTCTGGGCACTGTTTTGGCATCTGATCAGCCTCAAACTATGGATATATTACTCAAACTGGACTTCCTGGATCATATTTCCAAAGCAGCCCCTTGCCTGTTGTTAATAATGGCTTGGTTTAGAATAGTTAAGCCTCTATAACGCTGTAGTTCCATCCCCTCCTATTGTCCTATCTAATTATTGTTTTATTACTATTTTGGCCCTCTGTGTCTATTCCCCCCAAATGTTTTGGTCTTGTTTAATGCAACTGTCTAAAGATGCTTTGTGAAATCTGATCCAAAGTTGCTGTAATTAAGCATTACAACCCTGAGTACATTTTTGAATTCCAGATGTAAACGCACTAAAGAAGCTCAAGTATGCAGTTTCTATATGTAACTGTATGAATGTGGAGCACAGCGTTATGACAGATGAGAAAGAGTGACTCGATCTACAATCTCAATCTTTTTTGTTTTCTCTTGTGGTTGCTTGTAAGACAAGCCAAGGAGCCCTGTCCTGTTCAATAAGAGTCAACGACCCCAGTGATCGTTTGAGGCAGACATCATTGCTCATTGTTGTTTTAGTTCCGTCATCTCTGTCAAAGCACTGTGTTGGAGTCCAGTATGACTGGGTAACCTCACTACTTCATCATGTTTGATTAAGTCAAGTGTCTCCACCCTGGCAGCATGCCAATAGAGGTCAGCCTGGACGGCCTGTCTATAAAAACACAACAGTCTCCCTTCCTCTCTAATTTACTCTAACAAGGAAGAGCACTACAGGGAGAGGAGTGTGTGTTTAACTTGCGTGTAGAGTTATCAGAGATAAGTATCTCTGAAATAGGCCCCGCTCAATTCAAGTGGGATTGGCTAACCACTTATATGTATGTGTGTCTAAGTTTCACTGCATGTGTGTGCGCGTGTGTGAGTTATGATTTACCAGAGTCTGTCAAAATTGTTATAACCGTGTCAGTCTGGGTTAAATCCATCTGCAATCCCTATCGCCAGCTCCACCCTGTCTTTAAGGAGTGATCTCACCTTCCAGATGGCTCATTGTTCTCACAGTGTCTGTCTCGGTCCCAGCCCACAGCCAAAACTTCTTTTATAAATTTTGCAGAAAGTGTTTTCAGTGTTTACATGCACACTAACAACATGACTATAAAGATTAAGACAACACCCTGAAAAGAAATGTCATGTAAAGGTCATAATCTGAGTATTTTATCTGAGTTAAGCTAATAGTGATTTTCTTTATTTCAGCATGTACAGTAAATATATAATTTGGTGTTCTGATCATCTGTACAAAAGCAGTGTTTCTATCCAGAAACCATCAGCGAGGATGAATTGAAAAAAAAAAAAAAAAATGGGGTTGGCATCAAATCTGCTGTCTTGTTACAATTAGATTTTACATCCTCAGCTTTTTAAAAAAAAAAAAGGTCTTCAAAAAAGTCTTGTTGCTTCTGGCATTTGATGATAGGAATGAGATGTTTTCAGTAAGCTACCACACACCTTTTCTATCAAAGAAATCATGTAAATTCATGTTAGTGGAAATCAGATTACCGTACTTTGAATCATGTAAATGCTTTCACTATCACCTTATTCTGGGAATTTTATCCAGTTATATTGTTCATTTGAAAACAGGAACTGGCTCACACTTTATCTCAAAGCATCATGACATTGTTCAAGTGAGGGGATATTCATCTTGAGCTTTTTATAGCAAAATGATGCTTAAATCAGCAAAGGTGAAGTATGAGCATCAGCTGTCTGATTGTCATCTACCTTCCTCGACTTCACACAGTTCCTCATGAGAAGAAACTCAAAAAATGCCTTGGAGACAATCCCTATTTAGCGCCAAAAAAGCATTCAGTCATAACCTTTTTCACTTTGCCTTGTTTCCTATTTGAATCATGTTTTCATGCCACTGCCCTTTTAATGTCAATCAGTGCATGAGGACAACAATCATTCCATTCAAACCTGTAAGCATAAAGTCAACGCAGCTTGCAACCTGCAACCAAAGATCAGAGTTTCCAGAGTGGCAAACATGATGAGGAGAGTGTCATGCATTTATTGTGACAGGTAAACACACACACAGTTGCCTGGAAGCCTTGTGATAAGGTGTCTGTTTTTGAGTGTGGGAGAATAAGTTCTTATCTGTTCACATTTCCATTACAGGCAGGTGTGTCTCAGCACCTTCAGATTGCTTGTGGATAAAGTCAACTTTAAACAAGGAAGTGATGCATGCATGCAAACTAACATAATCAGTGTTCTACAGGAGAGTCAGCACAGTAAGCACACATGTACATACACTCCCAACTGTCTCTCACACCTACACACATATCCCTGCATTCATTACGCCTTAAACTGTACACAGCACAATGTTCTCTTCTCATTTACTTCCCTTTTATTACCTCCATTTCTCACACAGAGAATTCATTAAAAATTGACGGCGTGACAAGTGTGCAGAGCTTAAACCACTTAATGGATAATGTATATTCTCCTGGCCATGGCCGAAGTCCCCACTCTGTATCATTTTTATGGCATGATTCTTCTTGGATGCCACTGCTCAGCCAAAGGAGACTTCAATTCAGCAACGCCCAAGCTGGTGGAATTACATAGGTTCACTTTCTCTCTCTCTCACACCTCAGATTTCCATCTCTGCTCTCTCCATCACCATGCACCAGTCCCCTATTTTCACACCATCCCCCCTCTCTCTGCTTTCATTCAGCTCATGTAATCCACGCATTTCTGTCGCACTCTCACAGGGCTTTAACAGAAGGCGCATGGACAGTGTGGTAAGAATAAGCAAACATATAGTCTTTCATTAGCCCACTCAGGAAGCCAAGAGGGTCCAACTGCAGACCTGCATCACTTCCTTTTCTGCCACAAAAGTATAAAACCAAATAGGCTACTACTTTTACAGTTAATGTAACTCTGTCTGGCTGAGAGTGAGAATGTAAGAGTATCTTCTGTGTAAAAATCAGCTAGAAGTAAAATATAAGTCCAAGAAAGCCATACAAAGGAGTGAAATGTCCAGGTGTTACTGGGCAGATTTGATCTTCAGTCTTTTATAAAAGGATGTTTGTAACTAACATTAGCTTTAAAAGGTGGGGTGTGAGATTCTGGAGAAATCCAATACCATGACAAATACTATAATATAAAGCGAACAACGACACAGCAAGTAATGTAACTAATGTTAGGTAGGTTATGAGTTAGCAAACTGTTGCTACAGTTGCTGCTGCAAAGTTAAAAGCCAGAGAGGAGGAGACGGTTTCCCAGAGCCAGCAAACCAGCTCCAGACAGCGATACTCACAACTCTCCTGCTACTGTAGCTAACATCACAACAGCAGCATAGCTTGGCAAACTAGAAAGTAAGCTGAAAGTCCGTGGGCAAGTCATTTAATGTTACCTGACATGCAAATCATGGCTGGAATGGCTGCAGTAGTGTTGTGTACAAACACCAGATTTTTTTTTCAGCGCACACAGAACAGCCAGCTAGCAGACCATAAGAAGATTATCTGAATTTGAAAAAAGACATGTATTGCATTAAAAAAAAAGCTCTAAAAAAAATTACATACGATCCAATTTAAATGTGAGTCAGTTTATGTGCTATTTAAGATTAGTTTGTTGTATATGGAGATTTTATTTGTCAGTGAAGTAACCATACTTACGTTCTCATCCTGGACTTAAGTACTGGAAAATATGTTTAATATCTATATTTTATGTATATGATTTGAAGGCAGTATGTGTTTAGGCACACAATTCAGTAAAATCACACAACACGAGAGGTTTATGTTGTTGGGATTCAGGTAGGGCAAGTTTGGCTATTAGCAAAATATCAAAGATATTTGTGAATGTTAATAAAATTATCAAATTATTAATATGGATTAATTACAGGGCACCAGCCTGGAATCAGGGACCAATAACCAAACATGAAAAACAATCTCAAACGTGGCTGTCCACTTAAAAATGCTGATATTTAAAGCACTCTTACATTAATAATGATGGTCCATGCTGTCGGCGGGTTCAACAGCAATACAGTTCCTTTGAGTGGCAGCAGAGGGAGCAGTAGTCGACTTTCAGTGGGGACAGAGCGAGGCTCAGCGGCGGTCTCTCTCTGTCTGTGAAGAAGCGGTAAAACCTGAATCTTCCTTCTGCAGGTACGGGATCGTTATGGGAAATAATACATGAAGCGTCTCCTGAAGTAACCAACATTACAATGGAAAGACGTCGAGCAGCGCGCTTGGCTTTATGGAGGTGATGACATAGCTGTACGCCGGGATTTCCTGCGCTGTGGTTGGCGTCTCGTCCAGTAGAAATCCAGTGTTTGGATTCAAGCTGAAATATCGCATCCAGGCATGAATTAACAGCTGGTGGAGACTTGGCACCATTTCACCGTTTGGCCTTTGTTTCTCATTCAGGCCTCGGGTCAAGGCTTTGCCTTTCCCAACTAGACCGCTGTTTTTCGTTCTCCACATGTGGTGGGGCCCAATAATGTTTTCCAGACAATATATTACAGTTCGTATCACATGGTTTTATAGGGCTAACAAATGTTAGCTTCTCCAACAGGCTAACATCACCTGCACTTTATGCAACGTCAACCAGGTGTGTTTTTTTTTGGTAATTTAGCATAGAATTTCCTTCACACCAGCAAACAATTTAGCTAGTTGAAAAAAGTCTCCAGTTGACTCATTTTAATAACAGGAACCCCACAAAATGGTTTTAAATATGCACTTGATTGCTACATATACGATATCACGCTAAAAGACTGAGAATTAGATAAAATAAAGGAAACATATGGACTATTATTTTGTTCTAACATAACCCCTTTTGGATACATAGCTTGCATACTTAGACAAGTAAATCATATGTAACCTTTATTGTTTCTATTTCCTAACAGTATGTTTCAGTTTAATGTTAGTCAGTTTAAGACTTTGAGGATGAGACCTATCCAATGCATTTGGCAAGCGTAATGCTTAGGTAATATTTAGGCTCATGGCTGGGGTTGCTCGAGTTTCAACTTCTCCAAATCCAATAAAGAGCAGGACAGAGCTGTTAACGTTAGCCTAAACTTAATTTTAGTGGCCTCAAGGACCAGGTCCCACACAGTGGATGTGTGAGATTGAACGGGTTATTTTTCCCCTATGTAACCTGTTACCCCACAAGTCAGCAAATTATACAATAACTCTTGGCCTTGGATTTAAAGCCAGATTTGGTTACTACAGGTAAAATAGTTAGCTGGACATGCTAAAGTTTGCAGCTCCTGTTAAAACAGATAAATACACCGTTAATACAAGTTCTTTCCTTACACTTTTGTGTTTTTTGGGAAGGCAAAAGAAAAAGACATCCTCCAAACTCTTTAAATGCCAAGTATTCCTCTTACAGCTTCAACATGAGAAGAAATCCAAAGACTGATAGACGTGTCATCTGTAGTTACGATTATGAATGGACAATTCCTGTTCAGGGAGTTGATTAGGAAGCAGTCAATTAACAAGACTTAGGTGTCTGCTGCGTGCATTAAATTTTCATCTATTTCATTTAAATGCATAATGTAGAATTATACCATTATTTCAAACAAAGTCATTTGTCCAATGCAAGTAATTTCCATAGGGATTTCTTTTGTTTGAGGAAAAAATGAACTTTTTTGTCCCACTCAGTCATTATCTTTCCTTTGTCATCTTGCCTCTTCACAATGTTCTCTCTGGATCTCTTTTACCATTAAAAATCAATGCACTGAATGTGTTTAATTCACATGCAGTGTCAAAAGCAGTAATGTATTCCTGTGTGGTTTTGAAAAAAAAAAAAAAAAACCCATGTTCTTCCTCTATCTTCTCTCCAGTCTCACTATGTTTTAACACACATATCACTTCCTATGAGCTGAGAGCTCTTGTCTGTAACAAAAACAGGTTCTGACTGACTATAAAACCTGTACCTATGAGTAGTGATTTATTGAAAATGCATTTACAGTGTTGTATTAATGCCTTTTATTTACATTTTAGATAAGAAATATGTTTTACATAGGCTTAGACAAGGATAAAGCATTATCTGAATGAAATTGCAACTGATGATAAACACTTGATGTTCGAGTTACCCTTTTCAGCTTTGGAGAGCTGTTAGAATCACTCTAGAGCCAATCGCAGCAAAGAGCTGATCCACATGAATCTCACAGGTTGATCAGACAGGAGAAACACCAGCAATTTCACTGGAGACTGGAGACTGATTTGCATCCTGACTCCTATGTTTGTTTAGGTTGAGGCAACAAAAGCATAAACATAAAAAGCTGTCGTCATGTCTTAGTTGCTATGAGCTGACATTGTGAGGAAAACAAATGAAATACATTGTCAGTTAATGTTATACAAATATTCAGTATGGACATTTTGCAACTTGACAGATACATTCATTAAAAACATTTGTTTGGTCAAACCGGGGAACCAGGAGAGCTGGGGTTGAACTTAATAGCAGACAGGCCAAATAGGTGCAGTTTAAATAATTTCATGAGTGACAAAAATGCTCACCCCGATTTCAGGCAAGCAGTGATTGAAGAAACCAGGGAAGCAGTGCACAAAGGCAAACAAGTCCACAGAAGCAAACAGATAATCAGAGTCCAGAAACAACAGGCAGAATGTGCACAAACCCAAGGTATTAATCCAGAAACAGGAGCCGATACCATGAACTGGCACTGAGGAAAGGAAGGACACAGACTTAAATACACTCAGTGAAGGCAGACGAGACACAGGTGCGACTAATAAACACAGGTGAAAACAATCAAAGCAATCAAAGACAGGAAGCAAAACGACCAGACACAAGAGGGAGGGAGAATATTACAAAATACAGGAACAAAAACCCAAAACCATTGCTTGGATTTGTGTACAATAAATACTCATTCCTTTTCTCGATCTGACTCCAACTCATTTATCAGGGATGAAGGCCAGACACAATGTGATCAACTTGGAACAAATGGTTTCAAGCAGCGTAACTTCCAAGTCAAGAATGTATCCCACTGTTTTTGCTGGGGGAGGTATGGCTTAAATGATGAATTAGCAATGCTTAATTAGAGTGTGTTATCTCAGATGGGCTTTACGAAATGAGAATAAACATAAGTTCAAACTTAATGGAGTGCCAAGATGCAAGAGCTTTCTCTTTCTTTCTCTCTTAAACAACGCAGACACACATGCAAAACATGCACGCATTTAATGTGAAGGTGAATGGTCATAGTTGTTTAGTTTTGTAATTTTCTCATAATGTAATGCTAACTCTGTTTTTCTCTGTTTAACACTTTGCATGTTGTTCCCATTGGTACAGGCCTGTTGGGTGGTCGACAGGAACAAGAATGCAAGGCAAAATATGAAACTTTAAATCTTGTAAGTGTTGCTTTGTTTCCCAGACCAAAAAATACTTTAAGTGGCTTTTTTTGTTTGTTTGTTTAATAGGCGCGACAAAATACCTGCTGAGTCAAAGGCTCACATAAAAATGGAAAAAGTAGAGAAAGTTACCAACAAAAGTAATTATCAATTTCAGTGAGATGATACTCATTTTCAACATTTAAGTGAAATATTTTCACTTTTTCAAATATCGTTATTAATTCTGGTGGCAGTGAGGAGGCAAAACAAAATTTGAGTCCCAGTAGAAGGTGACATGTAGCTGGAGACCTCTTCACCTTCAGTTTTGGGAGAGCTGGTGTTGACATGATTGCAGCTGCAGTGATTGTGGCATTATAATGTTGTGTTTGGAAACAATTACCATAATGGTCTCATTTACAATGATGGATTGCATTTGCAGAGGCAGTAGTAAGTCTCAGCAAGCTGTTTTGAAGTATTTTTAAAACAAAATGAGCCTTTGACTTCCAGCAGGTACAGTAAATCATTGTGGGTTTGGGATTTAGACTTTTCATGAACATTAAATAAAAAAAAGGTTTTTATCTTTTGTATCTGTTTTTATCATATTTTCATAGTTTTGGCCACCGTGATGGTTTTGATAACATTTTACTCACCAGGTTTTGCTGAGATCTGCGGCGAAGAGTGGTTTATTATCTAAACATATTTGGAAGTGAGCACACCCAAAATGTTGGTTATGATCTCTCACTGCACAGAAAAACTATGTGTATGCTAGTTCTGCTGAACAAGAAATTGAGTCTGCAAAATTTAATGGATGTCAACAGACAGAATGGGTAATAATTTTAATGTTTGCCTTCAATTTCAGCCATGATAGCAACATGGCTCTATGGATGGCAATGTCAGTCGGTCCACCACTTTTCCAGGCTGATACAGTATATATCTCAATAACTATAAGATGGATTGCGATTGCCATGGAATTTATTACAGGCATTCATGGTCCCCAGAGGATGTATCTGACTGACTTTGGGGATCTTCTGACATTTAATCTAACACCACCATGAGGTTTACATTTGTGGTTTTGATTAAAACATCTCAAAAATATTGGATGGATTGCCATGAAATTTGGTACACACATTCATGTCCCCCACAGGATGAATTGTATCACTTTGGTGATACCTAAAGTTTTCATCCAGTATCATCATCAGGTCAAATTTTCAATGTTTGGTTTATGAATAAATACCTGTGAAACTAATGACATTCCCATCAGCCTCTGCTGTACTTATCAGTTCAATTCAATTCAATTGGGCTTTATTGGCATGGGAAACAGATGTTAACATTGCCAGAGCATGTGTGAAATAAAAACATGAACAGAAAAAAAATATTAGAATATTAGAATATATACAGATAAGTACGATAACATAGTAATAATGATAATAATGTTTTTACTTTGTGTCTAGTGCTAATTAGCAAATGTTAACATATTAACACGCTGAGCTAAGATGGTGAACATAAGTAAATATACTGCTACACATCTGTATGTTCGCATTGTCACTGTGAGCATGTTAGCTTTCTGACATTAGCATTTAGCTCAATGCACAGCTATGCCTAAGTGCAGCCTCACAGAGCCACTAGTGTGGCTGCAGACTCGTAGTCTTGTTTTCTTCAAAATACTTAAGGTAAAGCTGTTATTTCAATTGTGTTACTTGCCCTGTTAGACTTGATTCTACCAGATCACCACATCTCATCATGAAGTTGATTATTGAAATGTTATCATAACCAACAGGAATGATCCCAATCTCTCCTTTGAAGACCAACCATATCAACAATATTACAAAGACTGCATATTTCCACTTAGGAAACATTGCCAAGATTTGTCCCATTCTTTCCATGGCTGATGCTGAAACACTTAATACTTTTGTCTAATATAGGCTTGACTACTGTAACATCTTTTTTTCTGGCATACTTAAATAATATTAGCAAACTACAACTTTTACAAAATACTGTTGCTAGGATACAAACCAAAACTGGAACATTTGATTATAATACCCGGTTCTTATTTCATTACATTGGCTTCCTGTACATGCTAGACTTCAAGATTCCACTTTTAACTTAGAAAATATGACACAGACTTGCACTATCCTACTTATCACTTTTAGTCACTCCTCATAGACCTGCAAGGGCTCTGCGATCTCAATATGCCGGTCTCCTGACTAGTCCAAAAATAAATAAGACATCAGTACATGGGAGGACTTTCTCTTACCAAGTCCCTCTTCTTTGGTATCATCTTCCTACCCAAATTTGAGAGGCTATCTCGACTCATTCAAAAGTAAACTCAAAACTCATCTTTTCACATCAGCCTTCAAACTCACTCAGTCTGCCCTAAATAGTAAACTACAGTCATCCAACATATACTTAATCAATGTGCACATGGTTAAGCATATGTATGTGTATATGTGTTGTCATATATGTGTTGTCTCATTTTTGTACGTTTTTGTATATTTTACTAACGCTGCTCACTGACTTCTCACTTCTTTACCTTTTGTGTGTTTTGATAATGTTTCTCATTGTTGTTTTTATTATATGTACAGCCCTTTGAGGCATGCTTTGTGATACTGGGCTAAAATAAACTCTGACTTGACTTGACTTTATTGCCAAAACTACCAAAAAATAAGACACAGGTTGTAAATAATAATAATAATTATTTTATGGTTGTGGCTGATATGAGAATTGTCCTCTTTTGCAGACTAATATTATAATTACAGTTATATAGGAGCTATATGAGAAAATAGGACACAGGGACACACCTGCTGCATATCCTTAATTTCAAGATGCATCTCACAGTTTCAAACATAGCTCACAGTTATCATTCCTGGACCGTGAGTACACCTGTTGATTTAGCTGGAGAAGCTAAGTCTGTGAAATAGTAGTGCACACAAATTACATACTTTCACAGACACACACCCATGAGCTATACAGTATATGGCGGAAACACAGGGCTCTGCCTGATAAGGTTTTTCCACTCAGGTATCTGTTGGCAGGCAGGAAGAGTGGACGGGCAGGATGGAGGGTTTTGAGCTTCAGCTGGGAAGATTTTCTTTTCTGCAAGAAACATCACAGCCAGCTCAGAGCAGGAAACCAGAGGGTTTTTTCTAATACTCACATTATTATTAGCCCATGGCTGCAATCAACTTTCTTTTTGAGAACAGGCTGTTTTTTGTATCCCCACTCTGTCTCACACAAATGCATCTTGTGTCCTCTTCCTTATAACTTTGGCTTGTGGCAGTCTCATTTGGAGAAGTATGTGACCCCATTCCTGAGCTGCCCTGATTAGTTTGATGTAGCTTCAATTCACTTGCCGTCAGACTTTCAGTTATGTTTGTTTTTCTGTGATCTCTTTGGAAATCATAAGCAGCCTGCACCTTTGATCCCAAAGTGGGAAATTAAAATAGGTTAAAAAAAATCGATGAATGAACATATATTTGTAAAAACACTCCACTAAACTTTTCAGCTTCATGCCCTAAGTATAAAGAAAAAGGTGTGCGCTAACAGTTGTTAGCAACTATTTCTGTGTGTGTGTGTGCTTTGTACTTGATTATAGGAAGCCGCAGCTCTGGTATATATTGACACTCAGCAGTGTTACAAAACTAGTGGATTACAAGATAATGTGCAAAAATGGTGATGTGACAAAATGTTTTTATACTGGGAATCTTAATGGTGCCATGAAAATCTGCTGATTTCAGGAAAGCTATGCTGCAATTTATGTATTTTTCCTTTGCACACAAATCTTATACAACTCTGTTGCCAGTATTCTCAGTAGCCAGAAATTATCTTCCTCCAGAAGTGCCAGAAAGGATTTCCCTCCTTTTTGAACTAATTCTGTGAGGAAACCTAAACTGGGTTGACAGACAAGAGCCGCCCTGGGTCACACCAGAGTATATCAGCAGTTCATGCCAGTCAAGGCGAAATACGCCCCCCATTCCATCTGGTACCGCAGGCTTTACAGGCCTGTAGTTGTGGATCACAGGACTAACACCTTAAACTCAGCTCAGCTCCTGTTCAGCATTGCCCAGATCATCTTGTAGACAGTAGATCATCTTGATGCAGTGGCGACATAGTGCAAACACAATTCTGGGCCCAAATGAACCCTGATCCTGAACTTACAGGTTCTGTTTTTGCTGTAGGTTGCTTTACAATGTTTATGTGCCCAGTTTCACCACTGGAACATTTGTATGCATACAAATACATAAGTTTTATCTTATGTATTATTTGTTGTTTTGTTCTCATTGTTTCCATTTATAAGCTAGCAGCGTGGCCTGAGTGACCCTTGAAAAGCAAGGTTTACAATAACTTATTTGTGATTTATCTGTAGGATGGGAAGCATTAAGAATTAATTACTTTGGCAGGCCACTAAAGTAAAAGAATGAAAGAAAAACTTGTCTGAGAAACCCTGACTGACTCTGTCTCTTTCTTTTCCTGTCCGACAATTGGTTTGATCAATAACACACTGACACACACAAACATCAGGGGTTATCCATCAGCTTCATACTAGCTCACAGACATCAAATATTAATGGCTGCAGCTCCTCCTTATGCGCAATAGAACTGTACACATATACTGCAGTGAATTATTGAAACTCTTCAGCAACTATACATTTAATACCACTGACACACACCCACAGCGTTGGATGGGCAGGTTAGGTAATCTGAGCTGTAGTCACTTCCACTTGAGAATCCATCATGAAGTACAGTTGGTTAAAAAAATTAACAGAAGTCAGGAATAACTGCATCTTCCTACTAGAAGGATAGTGGATTCAGTGGTAATTCTGCTTAAATACAATTTGTGTCTTACTTAAAGGTCCAGTATGTAATATTTAGGAGGAGCTATTGGCAGAAATGGAATAAAATATTTATAAATATGTTTTCATTGGTGTATATCCACCTGAAAATAAGAATTGTTTCTGATAAAGTAGGTTAGATAATCTGGCTAAACTAAACTAAGATAAGAGGTTAGGATGAGGGGTGTGTCAGTAAGAGAAGAGGTGAGAGAACACTGGGGTCTGAGCACAGCGAACAAAACACTCAACCTCTTCCAATTGAGAGACAGCAGGTGCCCAATGCTCTCACTGATGAGGTTGGTTGTCTCATCAAAACATAAACCTTAGCAGTTTTGTGTTATATTCCATCACCTTGCACAACAACACACACGAAGCCCCTGTGAGATATCAACACGTCTATGTGTCTGCATGATTACAGCGTATTTTCTCATGTGTTAATTTTTTTGAATGAGCCGTATGGTTGGGGGTGAGGGGTCTGTTTCCTCAGTCTAGGCCAATCAAAAGTGTTGTGGCAGAGTGTGTGTTAAGTATCATGCAGTGTGTCTGTTCTGCGGGAGACTAATCAGGGGAGGTGGGGTATGTTTGGGTGCCTTTAGAGGACGGCCCCAGGCCCTCTCCCAAAACATATGTGAGTGATTATGACAGATGGGGCCCTGGAAAGAGGCTGGGGGAGGGCAATGTAGGGCTATAATGTTTTACAGGGGTTGCTTCAAATTTTACTCTTAATGTTTTTTAACTGATGTATTGGTGTGACTAATTCAGCTCTGGGAGTTTGTTTTTCTGACAACACATCAGCTCTTACAGTCTATTTCTCTTTAGCCGCCCCCATACAACCCTTTTCTTTCTGACTCAGTGTTTTATGGTCTTATGCATCTGGGCATGCATGCAAGAGACTGGGAGCAATGTTTTTCCAGTGATATTAGTGCGTGCAACCATAATCCCACTTAAATGCGGACTGTATTTTTAACCATCAGTCAACCATCTGGTTGTTATCTGATCATTATCATTATTTAATTATTTGGAGAAAATGTCAGTACAGAAACTGGCTCATTACTACATGATGCGCACATAGTCAGTATTATTTGAATCTTTAAAGTAGTCACAATAACTATTAACCATTATTGGTATTTTCTGATGAAATCAAAGAGCTCATTAGAATACATTTCGCACACTTGTTTGCAGTAGTCATACAAATTCAAATCTTGACCTTATGCAGCTGATTGCATTTCAGCATAAACACTTCAATGATTACTTTTTTGAGAAAATTAACTCAAAATCAGCGTACAGTGTGGTTATGCAAGAAAAGACGTATTGTCTGACCAAGTCAGAAGGCAAAAGAGTTTGTCAAGTTAAACCAAATCTTGAAATGTTTTAACTCCCCAGCAGACAATAAATGTTGGAGATTAAATTTCACGCAGACGAGGGGTTTTACGTGTTTTGATGAATATTACATTAAAACATTTAATTCAACAAACCAGTTGACAACATGTGCAAATCACATGATTCTGGTCTGTGTAGTGTCAAGACATCACAAGTGTTTCCTAAACTGGAGAAATATACTTATCCCTTAGTCTTATATATGCTATACCAACTCTATAACCGTCTCTGGACTCATTACTCTCATTCTGCTGCAATATTGATTATTTTTTTCTCTTATCATACTGAGCTTTAACCCACCAGCAGCATCTTTCCTTTTGCCATCAGAATGATGAATAGGCGGATGCTGGACTATAGTGTTGTCTTTAGGTATATTTGCAAACTTTTCATAATAATGCCATTTAATTGTTTATGCTGTTACTGCTCCTCTGCTACTGAAGCATTACAGTTAATCTAGTATGTCTTTCAGGAGTGATGATTGATTTGTTCCATATATTTTACATCCCCTTTTAACTGTGAGCAGGAATTACTAATAGTTTCTAGACCAAACAAGGCCAATAAACAACAAATGACAATAAGCTGTCCTGCCCACAGTGCTGCAGTGTGAGTCATTTATCCCAGTATTTCTCCTCAGCAGAAGACTACCAGTAATGAGTAAACAAGGCATTATGTTCCTGACTCTTTTTCTCAAAGGCTTGAGACCCAGGCAGAATGACAACCAACAGTACTTATTGTTGTTCACCATAAAGTTTTATTTCTGGGGAATTTCAGCAGTTGCTCTCTATTCAAATGTGGTGAGAATGGTTTCACAGCTCGGGGAAATGCAGTGGAAATCTCATTACAGTGTACACATGCTGGAAAAAATGTTCTGAGGCAAATTAAACGCCTTCTCCTGAATCGCAATAGGCTTGTTAGGATTTTAGTGTGGAAATGTAGCACAGGGGGGGAGAAATAGGCTGGCTAACAGTTCTGCCACTACCTGACTGCTGTAACAAGTGGGGTTAAACTGTAACCTGTGGTCTGCTGTGATCCTCTCAGCAGCAGCTACACGAGCTGATTTGCATGAGATGTGACTGCTGGAATTTCCATCTTTGAATGAGGCAGTAGCCTGAAGGACAATGACAGGTGTGTGTGCGCATGTATAAGCACTGCTTAACATAAAAACACCCATTGATATTTGGGTCAATTCACATTCCAGTGTCATGTACCAACATTCCTGTGATACGCCCACCATGTTCGGATAAATAAAATAAATGTGATGCATTTTTAAATGTTTCACCAAATAGACCATTTGTTATTGAGTGCTAACGAAAACAGTAAAGTAACTGTGTTAAAAGTGTAGTGTTGTCTGGAGGAAGCACTCCTTACTAAGCCTTTAAATACAGTATGAGAGCTAGGACAATAACAGTGACCCCTTGTACTACAATCAATCAATACAAAAACAAACTGCAGCAACAAAAATCACCATAGAACTCAACACCTCTTTGACACACTCAAAAATAGATTCACAAGAAATAAAGAAAAACACTGGTGGTGAGAAGTCTTAAGGTGGCAGGAATGCCAAAAGTACAGGGGGTAGACAAAATAACATGAACACCTTATGAAAAAGGACAGAGTATTGTGGTTTTCAAGGCAATGTCTGCTGACACACTAAATACTTTATTAAACTACTAAATACAATTTTTTGAGTGATCCATTTGCAATTTGTGCACAAATGATTTGGAGCTCTGATAGTTGATTTGAAGTCTATCAGCTGTCTTAGTTGTCTAGTGTTGCTGATCGATGAAAAGGGGCACTGTAGTTTCTTTTGTAGAAATCCCACAAACACCATTGTGGTGTTGTAAATACTCACTACAGCAACAAATGTGTATTAATCTGCTTTGTTTACTGCTGTTTGAGTAACATTTGCTAAAAACTACAGTGCCCAGCTGTTTTAGGAAATTACTGAGCCTTTTTTAAAAGTGAAAGTATATATTTGTGAGATGTTTTTAAGGCTTTTCATCTTCAGTAGGGATGAATGGGCTTGGGGCTAAGTATTTCCATGAGGTGTTTACATTATTTCTCTATTCTCTGTACTGGCAAAAAAAAACTGTTATGTGCCTATGTTAAATTGTGACATTAGGAGGAGGTGCGGTTATTTGCATAATGAATTCATTGGAGCCATGTTTTAGTAGATAATCTATTCAATAAAGAGCAGAATTTTTTGATTGGTCATTGTTCATGCTTAAATAAAGGTGCAAAGTAGTCAAATGATTCTGTATTTATTTCTGTATATCTCTCTAGGTCTCTGGAGCTGAACAGAAAAACACCTAGTGATTTCTAGGTCAGTTAACATTCCAGTGTCATTTCACAGAGAGTGACCGAGAGCCCCAGGGGCAATCTGGCATAACAGATGCTCACAACTCACAGCCATACCGTATCAAACTGGCGTCACAACCTGAAGATAAATCCCACAAGAATGTCAGCCTTCAGGCTTCGGCTCCAGGGCGTTTAATGACACTGAAAAAAAGTTAAATTCTCTCTAAGGTCAGATACAGAGAAAGAGAAAAACACAGTACATGACCTGCCTCAGGAAACAGAAATGTAAGTATTGAACGGTGACCTTGAGTGATCTCTGAGGTAGAGAACATACTCCATTCAAAATGGAACAATGCCAGAGCAGAGTCATCCGTGTTGGAATGAGGGCCAAAGTGGGCTCATTTGGACTGGACCGGAGCCAAAGTGGTGGCTCTGTCAGCAGGTCAGCATTACTTAGAGCTGGCTAATGGTGAGGAGAGGAGAGGAGAGGAGAGGAGAGGAGAGGAGAGGAGAGGAGAGGAGAGGAGAGAGAGAGGAGAGGAGAGGAGAGGAGAGGAGAGGAGAGGAGAGGCGGACAAAAATCAATTGCTGTGAAAGATTCTTAAAGTACTGTGGAAAGAGATGATCTTTTGCGAATATTTAAATAGACAAGGGAAAGAAAAATAATGTAAACAAGGAAAAGAACTTAAACTGCTGACTAATTTAATCACAAAAACTGCTACAGAGGTATAATGATGGTAGGGTATTGTATTTTTGGCTTCAACTAACAATTTCATGGATTCATTTCTGTTATTTTTAATTAAATTAAATTTAATTTAATTAATCTTTGAACGTTAAAGTTTGTTCTTGTCCATCGAAATAGTAGTTTGACTCTCACACATACACTTAAAAATTCATAACTCAAGGTCCACTGACAGTAGCAGCGTTTTCTAGAGTTTTCAATCGCATCTAATGGCCTTCAGCAGCAGGTGGCGCATGCTCAGTTGTCATGGAAACAACTCTTCATTTTGCCGACTGACCAAACTCCATCTGCTGCTAAAGAATGCGAGATGTGGTTTAAAGCCCTGGTTTAAATACCTGATTTATATTATTTTATTTGGAATATTTTCAATTTATGGAATAAAAAAAGATGATATTGCTGGTTCTGCTAAATTAATTTTGATATTTAAAAAAAAAAGTCTATTGTGACTCCAACAATGTTATAGTGTTAAAGTGCAATGGTAAATCAGTGGAGTACTCTTTTAAAGTTGGATGATGCAGTTGTGAAATTTTGTTCTTGTCCCACGTGGTTCATAGGACATTTCCATAGGACAATTCCAGATGGTGGGCATATTGTGAGGTAAAGTCAAGAGTTTGCAGTCTGTAGGAGGGTGATGTGCAGCATTCTGGGAAGAAAAACTGTTCCAGTTGATTAGTCATGAGGGAGGAGTGGGATTGTATGTGCTCCCTGCATGTGATCTGATGGATGGAGAATTTCCGCTGCTGCTGCTACTCTGACATAAAAGTCAAGAAGAGTTGAAAGTTGAAATGTGGGTCAGTGTCTCTTGGAATGTAAATGCAGATAGAAAGAGAGACAATGTCAGAGTTTGAGATGGATAGAGTAAAGATGGATAGTCAAAGAAAGACAATTGCTCATTATGTTTAATCCATATTTTGTTTCTATAAGACTGAAAAAGTACAACTGTGAAATGCTGAACAGTGTGTGGTGTGCGGCAAGATAAAATGTAAAACAAACCAACTGCCGACGATTTGATTTGCAAAAATGGACTAACGTATTTAGTAACTACTAAGGAGATTTTCACTTGTGCTTTAAAAAGTCTGCTGCCTCCCAGCCCTTCACCATTTCATATAAGATGCTCTAGTTTCTAACTGCTGAGGATTAATGGGTGTGAAGCTTTAGGGTAGGATGAGAACTGCAGGGTAAGGTGTTATACAGGGGATTTCCTCATACTGCAGCCACACATCCAAAAAAATACTTAAATTACTTACATTCTCCTGATTCACACTGCAACTAACACATGAGGCTGTGAAGACAATGTCCTTTCTTACCAGAGGGAATCCAAACTTAAGGCTTTGTCATATAAAGACCATCACAGGTCGCATGGAATATTTAAAGCAATTATTTTGCATTTTGGGAAATACGCTTATTCACTTTCTTGCCGAGAGTTTAATGCGAAGATCAATACCAATCTCATATATGTACACTAAATATGAAGATACAGCCAACAGCCGATTAGCTTAACTTATAACTAACAGATTGGAAAGATTGGAAACAGCAGGGAAATTGCCATTTATAGGGGGTTATATGCAGGACTATTTCTTGGCTGTCTCCACTGATTGCCTGGCAACCCTGGCAGTGAGGGTCCGTGTGATGTACATTTGTCATCTGCCCGAGTCCACGCTGACCGCTGTCCGTTGTCCGCAGTGCACCAACTGCAAAAAAGCAAACTGGACTCTTGCTTCATGCACTGTATGTATGTACTGTATTTCCCATCCTTGGTCCTATTCTTGTTAAGAAGTCACACACACTGTTTTCTTTTTTTTACTTTTTCTTGTTGAGCCAATTACAACAAAGGAGCACCTCTTCTTGCTGTCAGGAGTATGATCAAGTTTTAAAACCACACCTTGTCTATTTTACACTTTGGTTTTTGTGCAAATTAAACAAGCAATATATAAGTGAGTTAGTGAGTTTAGAAGTACTGGTGGATTTTGCTACCTTTTGCCAGAGTCAGGCTAGCTGTTTCCCCATTTCCAGTCTTTATGCTAAGCTGAGATAATCATCTGCTAGCCATAGCTTCATACAGATATGGGAGTGGTATCGATCTTCCCATCCTGGCTTTAAATAAAAAATATAAATATATAGTGTTTAAAATCTGCCTCCAACAGTGGCCTGTTGAACAGAAGGGGCACTCATTCCATGACCTTCCTACAATTTCT
Organism: Siniperca chuatsi; assembly: GCF_020085105.1. Lineage (NCBI taxonomy): Eukaryota > Metazoa > Chordata > Actinopteri > Centrarchiformes > Sinipercidae > Siniperca > Siniperca chuatsi. The sequence goes on from NC_058059.1 coordinate 6,260,211, forward strand.
TCAGGCTTAAACATATCAAACATCAGGACGTTGGGAGGACAGTGAGAAATGAGAAGCAGGGAGGTGGAAAGAGCTCTGGAGAAGAGACAGTTTTGGGAAAAGAGGGAAAATAAGCAGGATAAAAAGACATTCTTTCAAGCACATTAACCATGTTAAGCTACAGTATATCATGCTAAATCCTCCTCAGCTCTCCTGCCTATTAGCTATTAGCACTGAGGGCCATGTGTGTTATCACACTCCAACACACTCAGACCAAGGTTATATCCCTGCATGTTTATGGCAGTGCACTTTCCAGCATTTTTAACACACAAGATTAAACAGAGTCCACTTCACCTTGGAACGATATGACAGTAGTCACATGGTAACACCCGAAGGTGCTGTGCTTATGAGATAGCAGAAATAAAAAACTCCTATCAATTAGCACCTGCACTATGGCTGCTGATTCAGCCTGTGTGTGCTTGGTCTCAGATAGGCAGCACTATCGACTGTTCAGTGTTGCTTTAATCTTAATCTTTGGTTTGTTAACTGGAATATAAACTGGGGGAATTAATTCATGTGCAGTTTTAGAATTTCCAAACATTTTACTTTAAATGCGGAATTCACAAGATTCAACATTTTGAGAAATACACTTATTAATACGCAAGAGTTACATGAGTTCATCAACACCACTCTCATGTCTGTACAGTAAATATGATAATATGACAGTAAGCTTAGCACTGGCTCTGTCCAAAGGTAACAAAATCCACCTAGCAGCACCACTAAAGCACAATAATTAACACGTTATATTGCTTTTGTTTAATACATATAAAAACGTGTAAATGCACCACTTTGTGGTTTTAAGGGGGGGTTATGTGCCAGACTATTTCTTGCCGCAGTTTTACAAGTAAACCACGAATGTTCCTTTAACCTCCGTCCCAGAGGTGGACAGGTCTGCTATCAGCATGAGTACCATGTAAATGCTTGCTATATTGCACTCTCCCTTCCCGATATTGTCACGAATACTTCTCACCTCTCTCTGCTGGCCATTTGTCATTCAGAATAATTTTTTTGCTCATGATCTAAACCATTGCCATCACTGCCTCTAGAATCTACTGAAAGAATTTTGCCTATGACTTTGTCAAAGAGAAAACTCATTTTGCACCATAAGTTTTGAGATGGAGAAAGAAGAAAAGAAGAATTTTCTCAGCATTCCCCCAAATAAACTCTCTTCTTATTTGTTTTTCTCTACATCGAGAATAAACAGATTTGCAGGCTTATATAGGGAAGACAGAGTCATGCCCACAGAGAGTGGTGCCAGCACCCACTGCTGTCTGCCTCCCTGCATACTCTGCAGCTAAATCCTCCCACTAATCTCCAATTAAAATGGTGATAATAGGTGTTTGCCCAACTCAGTGCCCACCACTGCTCCCCTGCTCCATCCTCCCACCATGCAACCTCCCATCAAATCTGTCATGGGGGACTCAAACAGACACACACACACACACACACACACACACACACACACACACACACACAAACCCTGTCCGACTCTTTCCAAAGTGCTCGAAGGATTGACCTAGATTGAGCCCACTTCACAAACTAATTTCTGCAAACACAAAGGAGGATTAGCAGAGATTAAGATGACAAGGTCTGAGGACTGAGAAGTAGCTGGGATAGGCCAATTATAATTACTGCCCTAATAAAAAGTTGACTGTGGCTAAACCAGTCAGTAAAGAGCTTGTGATTGGATCTGCTCTGCTCCAAAACTGTTACTTAGCTAATACCTTTGCCACTGACTGTACCTTAAAGGGTATACATGATACAGTACTGTGCAGTTTGCTCTGCCTTTGCTGACTGGTCAAAGCTTCCAATAGCTTTGATTCAAAGCAGACAGCAAATGCACACAGCAGCAGTTGAAATCCTGTGCAATTCAAGGATACTGAATGGACTGAGATTTTTCTTCGGATTATATTTCCTGATCAAAATTTCAACAAACCTTTGTTCTTTGATGAAGTTGCACATTCCACCTTGTTTTTGTGGGTCTGTTTGCTCTCTTCTTGCATTGTTGTGGTAGTCCTTCCAGACTGTACGCAGGTTGCTTGCAAAGAGTAGCTTACACTGCTTACAGTAATTTCCCCTAACATATTCCATATGTGGATCTGCTTTGTTGGAATAAACATCTGCTCTACCAGCGTGATTCATTCAAATAATTCATGAATACATTTTAGGATACATTTTGTGTTGAAAAGTGAGATTAGGAAATCTAATGAAAATGGAAAATTCAATCCTCTCAGGATCACTTGAATGGTTTAAATTTCTGCAATGTGTCATACATCTAAGAGCGTCATGTTGCTGCTGCTCTGCTCTGGAAAGACGACTTTTTCATGTAAATCCTTTTTTCACCAGTGATGAAAGCACAAATATAAGCCCCAGCTCCATCTCCTTTACTCAGGCGACATGAAGCAAAATAGAGAGAAAAACATCTGTAAAGAGAACTAAAGTTTGATGTGGTCACTAAAGCCAAATCAGCAAATCCGCGTGATAAAGCTCCTCTGAAATGTCAGCCACTTTTCATCATTTCTGACACAGAGCTTTGGGTGTTTTGAAAAGTTTTCACAGCACATTGGGGACTGGGTGTCTGAGTGGCTGCGGCTAACTGAGTGTGTCTGTGGGTGTTTGGAAGTGTGTTCAAGAGCTTGTGTGGTTTGCTGTGTTTATGTGCGTGTGTGTGTGTGTGGTCCGGTGCAGAACAAAAGCGGACACTCATCAGCGGAGTTGGCGTGTGCACAACAAATTCAGAGCAGGAAAGACAGGCAGGCTTTCATCTTCGCTCATGCTTGCTGAGACCCCAAAGGGGACCACATGCCAGAGTCAGGCAAGGAATCCTTTTGTGTGATTAATACTAAAAGTTTAAGGGTCCCCCGCTGTCGGGGCCTGAGATATAGCTTCAGAGCCCCCGTCAGGGGGTCAGTGGAAGCCAATGAAGTCTCTCTAAGACACAGATAACAACCTGCCACAGGGGAAGGCCGGCAAAGGATATAACAGTCAAAATCCTAACCAGCTGTCAGATGTCCTGCATTACTCTGCTAATTACAAACTCAGTGGGCTTCCTGACGCACCCCCCTCACCTTTGTTCCTTCTTTAAGCACGGCATTTAGTTAAGAAGGCTCTCCTAATTGATGAAAGAGAGCGAGAAATGCAACTTCAAACCGCAGTCTGACTTCAAGTGCTTATAAAAATGCCTGAGAAATTGGAGTTCTGCACACCCCTCACGCTCATTCATTAGCTGCGGCTCGGGTACCTTACATCAGCACACATTCATTTATCAGCCTCATAGTGAGCAGGCCTCATTAATCACAGGCTTTCCATTCCTTCAGCTATTTTTTTTTTTATTGTTTTCTTGATTTTTTTTCTCAGTGAGGTTGTTTTGGTTTGCAGATTAAGGTCTTAGCCTGGAGTTTTTTGTACAGACATGCTTGTCAGAGTGAGAGCACAGCTGACCTTTATCTGACAAGTAGTTTCAGGGGATCAGGGAGGGTCACTCTGCTAAGCATGATGGGTAATAAAGAGTTTGGATCATCTTTCTCTCTCCTGAAAGATTCTCATTATTTGTGGGGTCTCTGTGACCCTTTGGAGGGGGCTCGACCCCTAGGTCAAGAACCACCGGACTAAACTACTGAACTGCATATAAAGTGTTTAAAACTAGCTCCACCTCGACCAACTACAACAGTAAAATGCTGTTTACACTTGATGCATCAGTATTAACAATCAAACAACAATTATAAAAATCGATCTAATAATATATCACAGGGTCCATTTGTCTTGGTACTTTTGATGCTTTAATTCCATTCTTCTGCTACATATTGTCACCCTAATTTTATTAAGTGGGATTTTAAATGCAGAACTTTTACATGTAGGCTAATAGTGTATGTTAGATTGTTGTATTTCTTCTTTTACTTGAATAAATCCACCCAATACTTTTCCACCACTGATTATTTTGAAATATTTCTAAAAGCATACATCTTGTCAAAATGATAGTCAACACTGATGTACTATCATACTAGTTCCTTTTGTTTGAAAAGGGAAGCTGATGAGGAATGAAAGAAGATAAAGTGCACACTAACACCCACCACCTCTCTTCTGAATTCCCTTCCTTGATGAAAAGGCTGGAGTTAATTGATTGTTTTGGGTTCCCGTTCACGTCAAGAGAGAATAATGTTTACTGTTTAACAGACTTCTCCTGAGCTATGCTACTTTAAAGTGAAGTGAGTTTACCCCATCATCCCACCTAAACCGCCAAGCCCTCCTCCACCTCCCTCTTTCTTTACCCAACCTCAAACCACACCCGAGTGAAAATGCATATAACAGCAGAAATTGCAGGGCAAATGCCTTTGACCCACACTGATTAAAAGATCCAACAGCCTCATTTCAAAGAGAACGTAAACAATGTTATGAGCACACTGCCTGCAGTGACTCACCCCAAACTGTTATTACATCTACCTTATGAAGCCGTGCAGCGTTTCATCTTTCTGCGGTTTTCAGCAATGAGATAAGCCTGAGATCGCTGAGGTAAGCTAAGTGGCCTTAAAAGCATCACTAAACGGTTTATAAGAATGTACTAATGACCCCCAAACACATCTTATCAACATGAAAAGCCTGATAAAGCTGTAGGATATCCAGTGGGTGAAGTGGTGTTTTAATTCACAGGCTCATAAATCTGCAGCTGTCAGAAAAAATGAGAGTAGGTTTTCAGGACGGTTGCAACATGCATGCATTGATCCAGCTGTTTAACAAAACATTACCAGCACATCTCCAGCACTTTGTCTTTAGCGCTAATTAGCAAATGCTAGAATCTTAAACATTATACCCGCTAAACATTAGCATGTTAGCATTGTCATTGTGAGCATGTTAGCATGCCGACCTTAGCATTTAGCTCAAAGCCTCACTCTCCCTTTAAGTACAGCTTCATAGAGCAGAGCATAGAGACTCTTACTGGGAATCCACATCAAAAGTGAGACTTGTGTAGCATATAAGTGCTAATGAAGCGTTCTGTCCGTTCTATCCACACCAACTCCGACCTCCATTCAGCCATCGCTGTCCACAGAACCAGTCGTCTGTCAGCACAGCTCCTGAGGTGTTGAAAGGACAGCGGCCAGCCAAACTGTCTTCACCAGGCTGACTGACAGTAGAACTAACTGTACAAAAACTGTTTTCATGTAGTCCCCATAGCACTGTTTTTATTTATTGATTCACAGATTTTATTTCCTAGTGTGGATTGGCTACATTTGATAATATTGAAGCATATCTGTTCCATGAGTTGGGCAAATGACAGACGTCAAAAACACTTTCTATGTGGATTGGCCTATGGGGCTTGTTCTGCATTAAACCAAGACCATGATATTTTCTGAACTTTAACCAAGGGCTGTGAATGCCTAAACATAACCATAGAAGTATTTAATAATGCTGTACTCCTAGCAATTATAGCATTATTAAACCACTCCGAGTGGATATTGTAGGAAAACAAATGAAATACATTGCCAGAGAACAGTTTACATTATATGTTCCATATCAACATTTTGCAACTTACCATTAATGTTAACAACATCTCGTCATTATGTTGATAAAAAAAAAACGTCTTGTTGATAAAAAAGGGATTCCTGGTGGCATTACCTTTTCCACAAAAAGTATTTGCTGTTAAAAATTAGTTGTATATAAACGTAATTTCTAGGAGACAGGGTTCTTGCAGAAAGTTAGATAAGAAGATTGATACCACTCTCATATTTGTACAGTAAACATGAAACTACAGCGAGTAGCCAATTAGCTTAGCTTAGCAAAAAGACTGGAAACAAGGGGAAACAGCTAGCCTGGCTTTATCCAGCAGTAAAAAAAAAAAAAAAAAAAAAAAAGAGAGAGAGAGAGAAAAATGCCTACCGGCACCTCTCTAATTAACATTTATCATACAGACATAAGAGTGATATCAATCTTCACATCTAACTCTCATCAAGAAAGCAAATAAGCATATTTCCCACAATATCGAACTATTTGTTTAAGTTCACTTTTGTTGCCTTTAAAAGTCTGTGGAGTTCTTCCCAATGTAGTCGAGAGGAAAGTAGTCTTGGTCAGTCATGTATTTGTTGCTCCCCAGTGTTCCACTAATTACAACGCTTTTCCAAATGTCCTCATCTGATAGGAAATCACTTCAGGTGATGTTCAAGCAGTAAATTAGCTTGTGGCTACAAAGCAACCCAATCAGCAGGGTATCTTTCCTGGAATAGCCACAAATTTTAAGGATGGGGTCAGCGGGATAATTCAGGGAGGAGGCTAAAGTAATGACACAAGTGAGAGACAAAGGCACAGGAAAAAACTGAAAAGAGACAGAAGAGAGGAGCCATTGTGCATCCTCTTTAGACTTAATTACTTCTCATCCATTTTCATTCCGCCTTCTCACGATAAGGGGAAGGGTGCATGCATATTTCTTTCCAGTAGCTCAAATGTCTGCTGTATCTCTTAATGTCTTTAAATACGTTTTTTTGTTCATTTTGTGCATGACTTCATCAGTCCTCTGTTATCTGTCTATCCTCCACAGCAGTAAGAATTCTTCCTTCCAAATCCTGGAAACATCTCTGCAGCCAGACATCTCTCTGTATCTAACTGCAAGTTATAAGCTCAGAGAAGGGAGGAGTTTTAAAAATCTTGTATGGTGTGAACCTCGCGTGGCTCCTTCTTTAGCAGTCCAGATGCTATTTTTTCCTCAGTATGTTATCTCCTGAGTCTGCCTTGCGGTTCAGATAAGCAGGATCAGCTGCAGGGCTTTTGAAAGGGCAGCAAACTTTCTTTAAAGTAAGCTTTTCAAAGCAGGTAACACATTAAAATGAACTGTAGCACTCTCTCTAACACATTTATAAAATCAAAACAGTTCAATATTGCCATTACATATTCATTTATACCAGAATAGAACCAATTGTAATATGTGTATAAAGTAGAGCTGGTGTTATGAGAAATATGTTCTAGTGGAAACAGGAGGTAGCATCAAAAACTGACAGGACATTTCAGCTCTGATACTTAAAAATGTTAACTTTTCCATAAGAAGATATTCGCTGGAAATTCTATTTCAGGTCATCTGACCGACACACTGGCTCCTGACACAGTCCCCTTGCCTGAGGCAGATTGGTCCTCACCTGCCTGCCTGAATGCTGATGTAACTTAGAGGTCAGAATGAGCACAGCCCAGTGGACGGCTCTCATTTTGAAAACATCCCTGACATGATCACATAGTCTGAGCTCCACCCTGCATAGTATGAATATTTTTTTGTGGGTGGGCGAAAGCTCAGGAGCTCAGCAGGCTTCTTCAGCTTTGTATCAACCTACCTGCACCTCCACCCAGCTGATGAAATCCTCAGAAATCCTCAGGGAAAGGGTTTGTTTCGGATCTGTATGATTTGTATGCAATCTACTGACAATATTTCAATAATATGCACAATCAACACAAGTAGCCAAGTACCTAACTTCGGATTCAGCAGCTTGAGCAGATATTGCTTAACTAAGTTGCAATGTATATTTTCTAATTTAAGATAACTTTATTGTGTAGTTTTTTTTGTAGATTTGCAGTATTTCTCCACTAATGAATTCCACTATTAAAGAAACTGGCAATAGTTTATATTTTTCTTATTGTCAGCAAATCCTATGAAAAGACCAAAGCCAAAGATGAACTGATCCTGTCAAAAAGTACTGTCTGTCCAACATTTTGAGTATAAAATGATAATTTTCAAGAAAAACGTTGTAAACATTGAAAAAAGCATATCTATGAGCTGCAGTGCTGCACTGGGTGACATGTTCCTTATTTACCATGAACACACACACACTGTAGTTTATTTTGACTCAATCCCACATTCACCATCCTCCTGCCGGAAACATTAAAGCACCAATTATGTATTAATCCACTGTCGAAAATACTCCAAAAATGTACTATGTCCTCATGTTTGATTAATGTCTTTTTTTAAATGAAACTATATATTTGTAAACTGTTTTTAAAGATTTACATCTTCAGTAGGAATCAATGGGCTTGGTGCCGAGTGCCACCTTAAGAGAAGAGAATTCATTGAGAGACAGACTAACACATTGCTGGGTTTGGTCTTTTATGGGATTTGACAGTAAGAAAAACATAACAAAAATAATAACATCAGACTAATCCTCTAAGATTTGTTCTGGAAAATGTCAATCATTGTTCAGATATACCATTAATGCTCTCCACCTTAAAAGTTATTGAATAACATAATAAAAACATCAAAAATTTGTATTTATCTATATTATATTATTTGTATATATTATATTATTTATTAATATTTTGTAATTCATCTTAGTGTACATAGCATACATAGCAATTAATGCTTGGACTACTTTTTTCTATATCTTTTCTAGATATTTTTATTTCTTCTAAATTTAAACATGATAATCTCTGACAATCTGCTGACAATAACATGTTGGTGTAGTGTAAGGACATGCGCAAGTAATATGCTGTTTTAAATTCTATTGTAAAACGTCTCTTGTCTCTCTCTGTATGTGTACATGTCTGTGTGTGTGTGTGTGTGTGTGTGCGCGCGTGCTTGCATGACTGAGTCGTGTTTGCTTTGACGGTGTCATGTAGGTACATTGTTTTTATCACACATACAGACTGCCCACACAAAATAAAACACACAAAATACTAGACTTTACTACTAGTCTGTTCAGCCAAACTCTGCATAAGCTAACAGCACCCAAAGGATTCACAGTGTTGATGGGTTCAGCCATCAGCGGTATGTCTGTGGGGGGGTGAGACCTACTTCCTGGCGAACAGGAAATTCAACTTCCTGTCTTGATTAATGGGGGGACTGTTGGATCACACAGGGGCCACCCACACACAGAGCTCTCACTTCCAATGTCAACCCTTTTTTCTTTGCTGGTTCTCAGCCAGAGAGTGCTTGAGAAAATTCATCCCCCCCCCGTCTAAGGGTGTATTTTGTTTGTGAATGCATGAGGGTCAGGATCCAGTAAAACTGGTGTTTCTCAACCTCGTGTCACCGGTCAGGCGTCGTGTCACAGCAAAGAATGTTAACAGTGAACAGAGCTGGACTCCTCAGAGCTGGAGGAAGGCAGTGAGTGGCAGTGTGTTCTGTAGCCAGTCACTAATGGCATGTGAGACTTGTTACAAACCAGGGAACGCAGGAGGGCTCCACAACTGGCGAGCTGCTTCGCAATGCATTTCACCGATGAAAAGTGTGAGAGGGGGCGTAGGAAGTGAGATGGGAGGCAGGCTAGGGAGGGAGGGAGGGAATAGAAAGAGGTGCTTTTTAAGATTTCATGTTCTCCTCCAGCCCCCACAGTTTGCAGATAAAGGTTGCCGTTGCCAAGGTGACTCGACAGAGAAAGGGAAAGTATCTGGATCTGTTTTGCCTGTTCTTGTGCAGGAAGCTTAGAAGCCAGAGGCATAGATAAGATGATTTCAGTCCCTCCTCCACAGAACAAAAGCTGTACGCATGATATACTGCCTTAAATACCTCAGGACACTTTGGCTGTTGTATTCACTCCAAAGCTGCCTAAATATGCGAAACATGCAGTAATGAGAAAGCACCCTATGTTGTGCTGAAGCTGATTTTCCTTTCTAAATCTGTACTAATAACATTAACACATGTAGCCAGACAAATGATTTAGATGCTGAAAACAAAGACACAATGCTTTTCAGTCAAGAGGAAAAAACTCTTATGTTTATTAGCCATGAATTTCACATTGTGAAAAAAATCACATGTACAAAATAATGCCATAAAAAATAGAAATTAAACTCTTACATGACAAAAAAAAATGAAACTGATGCACACTGACAGTATTTTCTGTCTAATTTACATCATTATGTGAAGCAAGATACTGTGCTCCAATCTGAGCCATTTGGATTTCCAGATAAAACAGAGGATAAGAGGAGGGCAAGAGTAGAAATGGGAAATGCCACTCAGCAATTAGGTGCAAATTGAAGGGGCATTCATTACTTGCCGTTGCCAGGGAAACTTGGGTTCTATGGAAAAGAAACGCTCTTATCTGATTGGTGGGGCCAGAGGCTCTGTGTTCAGTGGTCGGAGGAGGTCAACATAAGGAGCCACAAGGGTCTCCATAGAAGTCCTGAAATTGCCAATAAAAGGAACTTTTGGGTGGCTTAAGGAGCTGAGCAGGAATCTACAGAGCTGTTTATCAATTGATCCCCACAGATTTGATTTGTTTCATGAATCCATGATGAGGACATTTGGAAAAAATATATACATATTCCACCAAAACATTACCTCTTACATTGAAATTCAATAATTCCATTAATATTCAAATGCAAAACGTCAATGTTCAGGTCACCTAGACGGACATACAGACAAAAACACTGATTAGCGTTACCAAGTATTTCATATGCAAGTGTTTAAGACATTCTCTCTTTTTGTTCTTTTGGAACTTGCAATGTTTTTTTTTTGTTTTTTTGTTTTGTCATCATTGACACTGTGGTGAAAGCACTGCGGTGTCTGCCCTTATCAATGCACAGCTTACTGGATTTAACTCTTTCTCAACCTAATGGTGAAGAAGACTGTGGGTTAACACCCCAAGGAGCCAAATTAGCACATGCACATGCACAGTCTTTGCAGCTGTCCCAAGGACAGCTGCAAAGACTGTCGCATTCTTAACCATGTCAGGGTTACTCTGTGACGTCCCTGATAGTTACTGGGTTACTTACTGCATAGTTCCAGCAGCCTTATCTGTTTTATGGTTCATATCTTCTTGTTTTGTTGGTACAGTTTGGGCCCTGACAGGACGATTTAAGACAGGTTTGGACCCAGGGTGGAGCTTAAAGAGAATCTATCAGAAGTAAAATGAATATTTCTTTCAACCCCCATTCAGTCTTCTTATTTGGGCAGCGACCCTGTGGCCTAAACTGCGTCACACCATCAGTAATCTGAGCCATTCTTCCTCTCCCATCGATACTCTAACATAAATGAAAACCCTGGCGAGGTGAACCTCTGTCTCTTTTAAAAGAACAAGCTCCTCCTGGGAAATTGTGAATTGTGCAAAATGCATCCCAACTGAGATCCAAAAAAACACAACACCTGGCCATGCATGACATAACCCAAACAATACATTCACATAAGAATGCAGGCAGAGAAGAAATAAATAGGATTAAACATATTAACATAACAGAGTAATAACTGTCATATAAATTAAGACTACATTGCAGCAAGTTTAAAAAGAAACTGATTAATTCTCAGTTTAAGTTAAGGTGACAAGATTTCTGTGACCACAGAGAAGAGTTCATGCCAGTTTTACTGAATCACTATGAGTGGACATGCTCTAAAAAAGCTATGACTCAGCAAGCGAGCCGCTGCTTTTATCAGAATAACAGAAGCACAGCCGGTCTTTTACAGCATTAAGTGTACAGCTGAATGTGACAGTGTTGAATCCAAACACTGAATACCGACCCCATGTACAGTGGGTTAGTTAACCAGCGCTCAGCGGGTGTTAATGCGTAGCTGCAAAACAGCACACATGTAAGGTCATAACCCCGAGGCACCTCAACCCCCAGCCATGCACACCATCCTCCTCAGCCTCAGCTGGTGTTGGTCATCAACACCTCGTGGCTTGCAGTGACGGCAAACTGCCAAAGCCGTCATAAGAGGAACACTCAAAGGTTTGTTTCTGTGTCAGAGATGTTAAAGCATGTCTTTGAAAGAAAAAAAAAGATAAGGGGTCAAATAAAAAAAGCTTATTAGAGGAAAGAAGGGGGAGATTTGCTCTTCATTGTGCCTTTTATAAATCAGCTCTACTCAGTCAAACTGAATTGCTTTCGGTTCTTTAGCACACCAATCATTGCATTCTCCCTCCCTCAATCTAAATAGAACATCCACCATGCTATACATTGCAGTCTCCATGAAAAGAGTATTTTTTCTTCTTTTTTATGATAGAGAAAAACATCAATACAGATCCTCACAAGCTTGTCATGACTAAATGGGAAAAATACAGGTTGTGTGATATGTTTGCAGTTCTCATATGGCAGCATGAAAGCACGAGCCTGATATGCCAGATGTACACAAGTTGGAGTTTGTGCCTCATATAACAAGCAGCAGTTTGTTTGGTTTATTTGTGTTTGTATGTCTCAGCTTCCTTCTTAGAAATGAGACATGACATCATTCCAGTAAAGTGTCCAGCTGCACATGTTTCTGGTTCTGCATCTTTGCAACATCAAGATGAATGCGGGTGTCTGTACATCATTGCTCAGTGTCTCTTTTAGAGGAAGATGATGTGTGCTTCTTCACAGTTGGAGTCCAGTAGATGATGCAAAACAGGGAAATCTGAGGAAGAGAAAAGAATAACCCATTAAACAGGCTAATAAGATGTATAAAGATGCCTCCTAGCAAAAACGCTCTACAGCTTAAAGGTGACTTTTTAATTATTCAAAATACAAAAAAAAGCCTAAAAACAGAAAATAATGCACATCTAGGAAATGAAATAATGAAATAATATTAACACCTGTACAATGTAATACAGTGCAATGCAGTGGTGCTGTGATTCTATCAGAGTGCTGCTGGTTCAAGTCTTTCAAGGCCCTTATTTGTTGTGTTGTTGACTTGGACTGTATTTTATTTGCTACTATATTACTTTACATTGTAAAGTGAATGCTGATGTAATGAATTGCTGATGTATCCATTCTGCTAGACAAATAGATTTGGAATATCTATCTGCTGTGTTTCCTCAGTACAGTCTGGCCTTCGTCAAGCTTCTTATCTCCCCCTCGGCCTACTACACTTTTCACATCTGAGTGTGTTTTACTCTCAGAATTTCACTACGACCTTTCCATTTTTAAAGCTTTTACTTAATATGTACTTATCTGTATGGCACAGATGGTTACAGGCTTGGCAGCCCTCTAAGTGTCTAATGTGAATGTAATATCATCAGCCTTCTCTGAAGATGGGCCTTTCCCTTGCTGACGTGTGAATAAGTAAACCCTGAAGGGCACTTTTGCTGATAAAGACTTGCCTTCAGATCTGCCTTCAGGCTACAATGATCATGTCTTGTAAATTTACTTGAAATCCAGAAAACTAGCTAAGCACTGTATTCCAGTTTGTTTCATGTTAGCATTTAGATAAATACATTTATGAATTTATTAATCAAAGTAGTTTGAACAGCAGTGTGGGCTAACTTTTCTTCTTCACTACCACTGGTGTATTTAAATTACATGCTCTCACTGTCGCGCAAATGTTTTTTTTGAGATTTTAGGACATATGCGTATTCTCTTTCTTGCCAAGAGTAAGACGAGAAGATTGATGCCACTCTCATGCCCGTAAACTAAATATGAAGCTACAGCCAGTAATCAGCTCTGTCTGAAGGTAAAATTACCTCTAAAGATCACTAATTAACACATTACATCTCTTTTGTTTACCCCGTACGAAACTGATATGTGTAAAAACGTCACATTTGCAAAGCGAATAATCATATTTTGCAAAATGTATTCCCTAAACAAAGCTGCTATGGTAATTGGCAACCAGATTAAGCTGATCAGGTTACTTTAGACCAAAGTGTATGTAGAGACTGACTAATGTGTTGGGATGCTACATTCATTCATTTAGTCATATTCTTGATGCTATATTGATATGGCAGTATGACACAACATAAATTCAGCACTTTAAAAGTTACCATTTCCTGGCCTAAAAGCTGCATCTCAGTTCAATTCATTAGACCTTTAATAGCTGAGTGAAGTGAATAATGAAAATCGGTTGGTCATCAGATCCACATTGCTCATGATAGTTTCTCTTAAACTTTTGTGTGTAAATAACTTCTAAATATGTAAAATCACCAACAGTCATCCTGAAAATATGGCTACATTATCAGCATCTAGGAAGTCAGTCAAAAATACAGCGTTATCTGATTTTGTCAGTACCATTCGCCCATACTAAAAGCTTTCCAAGAAAAAAAAGGCCAAAAAGGAGGAATCTCAGACAAGTTAGAATTGTTCCCCTGGGAAAAACTGATTGAGGACTTCTTTTTTTCTCTCACAGCTACAATCTCCTTCTGTGAGGTCTAACAAACTTCCTTCCCCTTTCATTCCTTAACAGTCAGCCTTCTTTTCCATTCCTCCACATTTCGTCTTTCCACCGCGTTCACTGGGACTGTCAGTTGCCATGACAGGCAGGCACCAAAAACAAATTCTGTGTTAAATTAATGGCAGGATTATATCCTTCACTGACCACTGGGTTGCAGTGGCTTAGAGATAGTTAAAACCTTCAGTCTAGTCTCCCCCTTTCAGAGATGAGTCACTGAAAAGAAAGGGAATAATAAGCCTTAAACAATATTTCATCCTGTGGAGAGAAGGAACATCACACCAGTGAAGCTGCTCTGAGCTGCTTCCTTATCAAATGGGAGACTGCACTGTGCTGGACAGCTGGGGAGTCACTGTACTTCTCTCCTTCGCTTTCTCAGGAGCTGAGGGCCCCCAGCCATTTTAACAAATACAGCAAATACAGCAAAATGAAAAGGACTGTGTGGATGGATCAGTGTAGGGTGTAGGGATTGTGTGATGTGATGTGATTGTAAGCCTGCAGCATGCAGAAAGATCAGGTTTGCCAGCTGACTACCCATGCTCCACATACGTCTGGCCTGTTTATCATCAGAGCAGGGTTAAAATGAGGCCAAGAAGACATAGATGGAGGCAGAAGAGACTGTCGAGTTCAACAGTAAATTTTCAGCGCAAGACCATTACTATCAAGGCTGATGTGTGTCTGACAGAGCTGAGGGGGGAGTGCTGACGCTTTCTAGCCCTACAACTCTTCCTCCTCACTTCCCCTGCTGCCATTTCTATCAGTCACCTATATGTAACTGATGATGAATAGTTTCCGACACTGCGTGAGTCGCCAGCTGCCTCCCTCTCACCCAGCGTAAAGACCATAACCTCATCAAAGGAAGGCGACTGAGAGTGGATTAGCCTCGCCAAGGTGTAGCCTGCTGGTGTGTGGCTTGTCTAATTGGCAGACCCCGTTTTCCTTCTTAGAGGGATTTGCCCCACAGGAGCAATAAAAGTATCCTATTCTCTTTCAATTACCCTCTTTGTCCTTCAGCCCATCCCCACAGACACATAACTCACTTAACTAACACACACAAGCCCCTATCAATCCCCCCACCGTCCCTCCTCTAGAGCTCCTTCCTCTCTTCTTCTGAGAAGACTCTACCTATAGTTTAGAATATTTTTGTTGTAATTGAGTATTCATAGTTAATATTTATGATTTAACTTTATGTGAAGTTTACTTGTGGAAATGTATTTTCATGTTATTTATGGTAACTGTCATTTTTGATAGTTACATTTATTGCTCACCTTTAAAATGTGCTGCTTCCATATGTATCTTTGACTATCTAAGTGTTTGTGTGAAAATGGAATATCAGCTAATATGTCATTCTTTTTATTTTTTACTCTGAAGTACTGATATTGGTATCTGCTTTAAAAATCCCATTTTGATTGGGCTCTAATTCATTTATGAACAAATAAATACATACATGAGTAAATACATTAAAAATGCAAGTGAATATAAATTTTTTACAGATGGTTAAAGGAAAAGAAAAAGGTGCAACTGTCAAACTCTTCAAAGAGTACTCACTATGGACAGTTCTTAAAAAATCTAAATCGATGTAACAGAACTATAAATTTTATTTCATTCTTCTTCCTTGTCAAAACCCGGCGCCTACATTACCCACAATGCAACTCAATTGCTGACAGTTCGGTCAGATGTTCTGGTGTATGTCTTATGCTTGTAGCGGCTAATGTAGCTTCGAGCCTCAAACAGAGATTAGGAGAGGGTTGGTAAGATCACGTCTTTCTAACTCCACACCCCCAGATTTTTTTCATTTTCAAACTTGTAGTCTTTAGCCCCAACCGACGCCAACTCAAGTCAAATTACTTAAGGCAATTTATCAGATTTTGCACAGCTCCCTCTGGAGCCACAAAAGGCTTTATACAACTTTTTTCACATATAAAGTAGACCTCCCCAAGACCTGTAAACAGACTTTGATGTTTAAAGTTGGTGGTGGTTCCCCTTTAAGACAGACAAAGAGACATGGGAGGTCAAACTTACCTCATGAAAGGGATGTAGAGGGTTTGGGGCTCAAGCAGGCAGATGTTTCCAGGTGCTGACGAAAGCAGTGGGAATGAGCGAGTATGGCACAGTAGTGATGCTGTTCCAAGAATCCAACGTGGGGTCATAGCAGTCCAGAGTTTTACACCGCTGTGTGCCAAAGTACCCACCCACCACATACAGTTTGTTCCCCGACGCCACAGCCTGGCAGCTCATCCGCTTGGCCGTCACGTCGCCTACTTTGGTCCACTGATAGCTCTCACTGCTGAACTTATAAGCCGAGCATGCTGAGAACTCCGTATCCCCGCCCATGACAAAGATCTGGTTTCCCAGCACGGCAGCGGCTGTGTAGCGCCACGGCTGTGGGCAGGAGGCGGGCACAGTCCATCGGTTCTCCTGTGGATCGTAGCACTGTACCTTGGGCAGCTTGTCATGGGTGACGCTGGTTCCTCCAAAGGCAAAAAGCTTGAGCTTGACGCTGACCACTGCTGCATTGCTCACACCCTCTCTCAAAGGAGCGACCATGGTCCACTTGTTTGCCACTGGATCAAACTGCTCCACCTGTTTCAGCGATACAGATGGAGAGGCCGGGAGGCAGCCAGTTGCTGCGGTGTGACCTCCTACCACGTAGAGGCAGTGTTTCAGCTCTGCAGAGCCATGGCCAAACCTGGCAATGAGCATGGGTGCTGCCTTCGACCATTCCTCGTGGATGGTGTCATAGACCCATACATCTTTGGACACACCATTCTCTGAGCCTCTCCCACCAGTGATGTACACCTTACAACCGATGGCACAGGCGCTGAACTCTTTCCTGGGGCTGGGAATGTCAGCCTTGGGGATGATCTCTTTGGCTTTCTGGTCCACAAGGTACAACTTGTCACACATGAAAGTTTGCCCTCCCAGAAGAAAGAGGGCATGGCTGGTTTTTCTTGGTCGAGCACACGGGCTGTTAACGACGCCATCATTCTGCAGGATCTTCAGCTTACACCGGATAGCTTCATCCACCAGCTCCTTGCTCTTGGCCTGGGCATTGATCAGCTCTTCTGTAGATACATTCTCCATGAGAAAGATGGCAGGCAGCAGGGCCAGACGGACCGTTCTCAGGAGCTCTGGAAGGCTACAGTGCCTCTTTTCCAGGTCATAGTTGATCCAGTTAAGGGCAGCTTCATAAACCAGTCTCTCATCTTCTGTCTCTAGCTCCTCATGTGACAAAAGCTGCACCACCATATCTTTGGGCAGTTGGAGGAAGTCCTCTGTCTTGCAAATAGCGGGAAAGTTGCTGAGACACATGCCCCAGGAGAGCTCTGACAGCTTGGTGCAGTGGTGGGCATCAGACAGCAACAGCATGCCAAGGCAGTTAGATGGGTGAAGGTTTCTCTCCAGGAATTCAGCACAGGCATCCCGGATGTCTTGAAACTCTAGCATGTCCCCAGCCTCCAATAGTGACTCTGCATTCTCCTCGTTGATGACCACACGTGATGAGTATGCGTAATCCAGCAGGAGCTCTAAAACCTCCGGGTGGATGGAGTCACGGAAGTCGACCTCGCTGGCCTGGCTCTCCCTCAGCCCACCACTGAACATGGCCTCAAAGTAGCGGCTGCAGGCAGCCAGCACGGCGCGATGGCAGGGGAAGGAGCGGCTACCGGCATGAAGCAGGACATCTGTGAACAACTGTTGCTGCCGCAGTGAGTTGAGGTGCATGAGGACACTGTCGGCATACGAGGACTTGTGGAACAGGTAGATGTTCATAGAGCCAGTGCTAGCTCGTGATTTTCGGTTCTCATGGACGCACACAGACATTTTCATTGAATCCTGAAAAAGAAAACACAAGAAAAATCTCTCTTTAATGCATTTCATATTTAAAATCCATTATACAAGGTTCTACAGTGTTTTGCTGAGGAAATGGTTGAGAGTGGTTAACAACTACATAACAAACAAAAATCTACTGTTTGTTATGTAGTTGTTGTTTATTTTCTTTCAATTTACATCCATGAGGTAAAATTATAAATGGGTAGTGTAGTCTTTCTGCCAATATTTTTCTTGCTCTGAAAGTCAAGATTTATTTAAAATTCACAATCATCTTTCATTCTAGAGAATTTATCTTCTATCATTCAATATCCATCTAAACTCACTGAAGAATCAAATGATCTGTCCACCCTTCAAGTGTTCTTTCCATCACTGATTAGCCAGTCATTTTCCACAAGATATTAACTTGTGCGCAACAAGTAAATTCTGTCCAATTTACATTGTGATATGTATGTAAAACAAAGTTACATATTTTCACTAGGTATTCAGCAGATCTATGAAGCTTTTAGTTTCTGTAAAAGAAAGAGCAAGCCTTTTTGTTCTACATCTTTTTTATAAATATTTATAACTATCTTCTAATACTTTCAAATAAACATACAAAACAATAAACATTTTTTTTTACCATGTCCACTAATTTATAAGTTAGATACAAAATATGCATGAGATGCTTGTTAGCTGGTATGCAAGTATGTGTAATCACTGTAAATCAGGCTAAATTGTTTATCAGAGAGACTACACTATTTGTCTCTGAAAAAGCAGACTGCTACAGTTTTAAAGTGGGCCTAACTTTCCTTATTAAATTGTATTCTCAGTCATAACTTTTAGTAACTATTATATATCCACACACTGTGATGTCAATGTTGAAATATTATATTTTGCAGCCCTAATATCCATAATATGATGATGTGCATTTTTGAAGAGTAGTTTAGAAAGACATTTAGCAAGAGATCCAGTGATTACAGGTTGCAAAACAGCATATGTCTGGGAGTTACGAAGGTCAAGTAGATAACACTTGTCTTCTCACAGAGACCAGGATTTTCCACTTTCAACTGCAAGCAGTACTGATCCCCCTCTTTAAGAGATACCATGATTTACAAGTAAAGAGTCCCTGTGCAGAGCCCTTTAAGAAAAGAGGAAAGAAAGAGACAGCAGGACGCTTTTAAGCCTCTGAGAAATGCACCAAATTTACTCCACTCAGAAAGTTACAGCTCCCATCTTCATTGTCCTTGCCCTGTCCTCGCTCAGAGCTCACAATTTTTAAACATGTCAAGTGCCTCCTGCACTCTGTTTCCGGAGTTACCAAGTGTCTGACCTAGTAAATCCACAGCTGTCAGATTCTTTGACCAGACTTACAGACATTTTAAGTCTTCTTCTAGGTCTCTCCAAATAAGTTAAGGGGTGATGGAAAATTGCTTAATCTTAAGAGTAAATCTTGAGACCAATTATACTCCACCCAACATCTGCCTTTTTAGTATCAAAACAAGGTGGTTGAAGCATGTTTGTAGTTTTCTCATTGACAGCAGACAGCTGCAGCTGTGATCAGCTTGAATTATGTCGGTTGAAACTGATTCCATTGATGACAAGTTTTCAAGACAAAAAAGAATGAAAACATCCATAAAACTTATCAAAACACTCCTGCAGTATAATCTACTCTTCCGCTGCCCCTCTGCATGTCCAGTATGTCACAAACAATGTTAAACAACCTCTACAACCCAGCTACGGAGAGGACAGTTTCCATTTTCCTTAAGTTGCATCATCTGCTCCAAAATCCTCAGAATGGTGTCTTATGAATCGACAATCAGGTGTGAACCCTGCACATATGAAACCAATGGGACCATCTTTGGCTTCAACAGAACTGTATTATTCTTTGTCATAAGTTACAGGGAAACGATTACATTCCAGTTAAACTAACTCCCCAAACAAGCTGCTCTCAATGACTTGCATTACATTCCAACCTAAGCCTTCAGACTGGAGCCATCGCTTGAGCCAGCAAGCATGGGATATATAGATAACCTGTTGTAATTTTATGTGAACTGCATAAAAGAACTGTGTCTTGTTTTCAGGTACTTTGTGCTGCTCAGCCAATATGGTAGCATAAATCTCGTGTTTTTAGCCATGCTAGCAGCATGGCTCTAGGAATGGCAATGTCAGTTAGTCTACCACTTTGGTCCAGACCGAAATATCTCAACAAATATTGCATAGCTTGTTATTAAAGTTGGTACAGACATTAATTGTGCCCAGAGGATGAAGCCTAATTACTTTGGTGATGACTGACTTTTTGTCTAGCATCATCATGACGTTGTGGTTTTGAGTGAAATTTCTCAAGAAGTATTGGATGGATTGCCAAGGAATTTGGTACAGACATTCATGTCCCTCTAAGGATGAATTATAATCACTTTGGTGATCCCCTAAATGTTCATATCGCACCATCATCAGGTCAAAATTTAAATTTGTTTATGACCTAATCAACCAAAAATAACCAAAATTAATGAAATTCCCATCAGCCTCAGCTGTACTTTGTGTTTAGTGCTAATTATCAAATGTTAGTATGCTCACACACTAAACTATCATGGTAAACAGTACACCTGCTTAACATAATAATGTTTGCATTGTCATTTTGAGCATGTTAGCATGCTGATGTTAGCATTAAGCTCAAATCACGGCTGTGCCTCAAGTACAGCCTCACAGAGCCGCTAGCATGGCTGTTGACTCTTAATCTTGTTATTCTACTGTCAATGACTTACCAAAGAAAAATCTGGTTTAAACTAAATGACTCATATAAATGTGACATGCTTGAATGAACCAAATGAATAAACAGCCACGTGAAACATTTTAAAGGGAATAAAACAATGGTAAATGTTTTACTGGTGTTCTCACAGCTTTCAGCTACAATCTAGTCTTTATAAGGAATGTATTCCATTGGAAAGTATTCTCTTTAAAATGCGGGAGGATTAGTTTGTAAAAAAAAAAAAAAAAAAAAAAAAAAAGATTGCTTTCCAAGTCATATTTCATAATAAAAATAGGAGGAAGAATATTATTTATCACAACTTGATGAAATACAAAACCAACAGCAACCTTGGTTCAACAGGATGTATTGCATTCCAGCAACCCGTCATCTTCTGGCCTTTGGCTCAGTTATAATGACGCTATCTTAGCCTGCTCTCACACCTGCGCATGTCACCTGGTACACACACACACACACACCCACACCCACACCCACACCCACACACACACTCACACAAACACTCACACAAACACTCACACAAACACTCGGTACTGATACTGCAGCTCATGTTTTCTAATTGGAAGTTGTAAGTGGCTTGAATAAGTGGTCCTAATAAATCAGGCACTAAATTGGAGAGGTTTTGCATATACTAATAATAAGCATGTTAATAAATATAACCTTGAGTAGTCCAGGTCTGAGACACAGTAGCTGACAGGCAGATAAACACCTTGATTAGTCCAACAAGAACTCGGTAAAGCGACGAAGAACAAATCAACAGGTGTGATAATTTCAGATGATAAAGTATGGAAATTTTATGCTTATAGGAGGGATAGTGAAAATACAAAGATTAAAAATAAAATAAAAACAATTCGGCATCACTAACAGCAGTTACCTGAAATCATGGTAAGAGGTAAATGTCATTATTGCAGCCTCTTTAACAAACAATCTGTTGTTTCTGTGCCAGTGTTCTAACTTCCAAAGTATAATCATTTCCTCTTTAAAATTACTCCAAGAGCTATTATCTCATTTTCATAATGGTGAGGCATGACATTTCAAGGAAATGGCATTATTTTTTTTCTATTGTCCAAGTAAGAGTTTGAGTTATGTAGTCTTGCTCAACTGATAATTATCTACTTATCTACTCAACCATTTACGCTTGTTATAATTTTGAATTTGACTTAATTTGCCTTTGATGATTTATTCAATGCTAAAATGATGATAATCAGGAATAAAATTGAACATTCCTGTTTTATTCTCCTACCACGATCCCATTAAATTACATACTAGCCCCATACAATTACTGAAGGTGTTTTGCTTGTATTATCTCAGTTTTGCATGTCATCAAAGAATAAACAATAGTTTTCCACGGGTGAATGAGCTCACTCATACATACAGTGACTGCAGGAGAGCTGAACAAAGAGAAGACCAGTAAACCAGATACTTAAATCATTTGCATATTAAAGGATAAAGCCAAGATTACTAACCAGGCCTGCAGTTCCTGAAAACCCTGTGCTCACATATTTGTAATTTAAATGGAAATTTGTCCTTTGTTACAAATTTGCTTGTGCCCAACATCTGTCCAGTGAGGAGGATGTTTTATTATTGTATGCCAAACCTACAGAATCTAATAAGAACTTGGATAGTTTCAGAGTTAAAAATGACGTTTTCTTACACGGATTCTTGTAAATATTGTATTCTCTTTGATCATAAGCACCAGTTTAGACTATTGGCTGTACGTAACGTAAAAATGTTACCTACCTTACTATCACACATCCCTCTGGACATTAACCCAACATGTAAACACAGATTATTGGGGGAAATCAGATTAGCACAACCCACTCCAATCAGATTACTACTTTAATCTGTTTTTTCACAGATAGCCGGTTGCAGCGTGTGTGTAAACATCCTGAGGGTAACAAGTTGCTGTGAAATTCCTGACGACTGTCTGACATTAATGTCTCAGGTTTCCAAACTTTCTCTGCTGAAACAATTAATCAAATAGTCGATCCTCAGAAAATAAATCGGTAACTATATCATTGATAAATAGTTTTCCCGATTTTTTTTCCTAACAAAAATGCCAAACATTCTCTGATTCCAGCTTCTCTTTTGTGAGGCTTTGCTGCTTATATTGGTCTTTGATTGTAAACTGAATATCTTTGGATTTGGACTGTTAGTTGGGCAAAACAAGCAATTTGAAGACGCCGCCTTGAGCTTTGTTATAGTTGTGATGGACATTTTTCACCATTTTTGGCATTGTATAAACCAAACAAATACTTGATTCATCTAAGATGAAATAATTGTTAATTACAGCCCTAATGCTGTTAATTATAAGGACGTTAATTGTGGACCATCAAGGAAAACTTTTGAAAAGTTAAGATAATCCTGACAACTTTGGCATATCCATTGTGAATATTACCTCACTTAAACTATCAAATAAAAATAGGCAAACAAAAATATAAAAGTCTCTTATTTCAGCATTAACCAACTGGAGCTGAAACATGAATCGATTAGTTGATCGACAGAAAATTAATCAACGACAGTTTTGAAAATCAATAAATCATTTTATTCATTTTTCAAACAAAAATAGTGAAAAAATACTTCACATTCTCTGCTTCGGCTCCTCAGATGTGAGGATTTGCTGCTTTTCTTTGTCACATATCATTGTAACCTGACCACCTTTAGGTTTTGGAATGTTGGTCAGACAAAACAACAACTTTGAAGACATCACCGTGAGCTCAGGGAAGTTGGGATAGGCATTTTTCACTATTTTGTTTTGATATTTTATAGACTAAATGATTAATTGATTATTCAAAAAATGTATCAATCACAATTTAGAATGAAATTTAGTTGAAGCCCTAAAACAAATTACTATTACTAATATTATTCATATCATTATTTACAATCAGTGCTCATGGTAATATAACTTGTCCTTGGTGTCTGATATATTTCACGTGCTATTTTCTGTCACGGTAACAGAGTCACCAACATCCCCTGAGAGGAAGAAAATATGCCAGCAGTGTGAGAGTGAGCAGTTGGCTGGATGTCTGTGAGAGTTGTCATCCTTATCCCAGATCCATGGGCACATAACCGGAAAACAGATCCATGGGCACATAACCGGAAAGCACATACATGCCACACTGACAAAGCACACAGTAAAAAGGCTTGCACACGCAGCCTTTGGACTCTATCTGAGGCCTGGCTGGCTGCAGTCTGTTTAAAATCATTGCCAGGTGTTCACAGTCAACCATGGACTCAGGAAGAGGGATTTGAGGGGGAGACTTCAAAAGTAAACACCAGGCTTACATGGGCCAGTTCTATACATCTGCCACTTGGGTGGAAAAAATGAAACAAGATGCAAAACAAGAAGACACGCCAGCGGCTATTGATCTGCACATCTACATCAATCTTAATCTCTAACAGAATATAGTCTCAACCCAGCTGTCCACGCACATCCGAGCGAGGTTAACTGTGTTTAAACCAAAGCCCTGCCACTCAGGAAATACTGTTTATCAATTTATAACACCAAGAAGAGCATGTCACACCTGATGTCGCCTTTAAAACATATAAAACATCTTCAGCGTGCATGAGTATGCAGGAGCAAGACGCCGAAGAGAGCACAAAGGACTGCGAGGAGATCTGTAGCACTTTTTCATGAAAATAAAGAAATAGTGCAATCAATGTGCTGGTTAAATCATAGCAACAACGTAATATTGACCTAATCAGTGAATATCAACAACCGTCTTTTGTCCATCAGCCTGTTTTCTGTTGCGCTTTCTCTGCCACAGCCCGGAGTTTTCCATCATCAGGTGATCAGGAAGGGATGCAGCAGTTGTTAACAATATACCAATCTGTTAAAACGCTATAATAGTCAGCAGGGTTGTGCTTTATTGTCAGATTTAGGCCTACCTCTTCGCGTGAAAGTAGGAGTTCAATTGTGCCCGCAGGATCTCTCGAACATGTCGCTTCTGAAAGAGCCACGATGCAAGCCTTGCGCTCGGGGAGTGTTAACAACTCCTTGGATATTTCCGAAATGCTGGCGGATGCTCGGTCAGGATGAGGCCGTTTACTTAGATAACGCACTACACTGGGTTGTCTGCAAATTCCGGAAGTTAGGTATAAATATATATCAAAACAAACGGGCTTTAAAATAAAGGATGAGGCGAGATGTTTTGGAGGTGTTCCTCCAGCGCTGCTGCTCTGCTCCTGTATGACGGTCCTCCCCCAGTGCTCCCAGTCCTCTCTCACTGAAATCAATGGGTGTGTTTACACTGAGAGGGGGAGGACCGTCTCCTCCTGCAGGAAATGAAGTGAGAGAGAGCGTACGCAAAAAGATGTGTAGGACAGTTGGTCTCTCAAAGCAGGAGTTAGATTTTCCTAAAAGTTGTGCTAACTTACTGCAAACTTTTGCACTTTCCCATGTAAATATTTTGCACATTGCACGAGCTGTAATTTTATGGCAAATGTATAGGTGCCTTTCTCTGCTACACCTGCAATGTAACTGAAATAGCTGATGATGCACACTGTTCTGCAATCAGTTCTGTAAAATACACAAAGCCTCTGTCACATTGTGTTTTATTGTCAGTACTCTTGTCAATACGCTTGTCTCATTGTCATTATAGTGTGTGAGACTTTAAAGGTTGGAAGGACGAAACAAGATCCAGCATTGTGATCAGGGCCCAAAGACAATGAAAGGTATTGTTTGTGTTATGCTTTTGTGGAGTCACAACTTTAAAAAAACTACAGGGATACATTTCAAAACAATACCATATAGGAAATCCCATAATGTTTGACTGAGTCACAGCCAACTCACCACTGAATGCCACGGCCACAATGTGAATCTTATAGGATCTTAAAGGCATTGTGGTTTTTGGTTGGGGTGGTTTGGAACAGGAAGTCCAATTTTATTCCTGGACATCTTGTGTGAGTCACATCTGTGGCGCTTGTTGATGGTACTTTTGGCTGTGACTAAACTCTTCAGTGGACGCTTGAGGCTATAACGTTATTATATTGTTTTATGTGTAGTGCACTTGTGTTGTGGTGATTAGAGCTGTTACATACTCGTATCCAGTTTCATTTCCCATCAACTGTATGAAGACAGAAATTACACTATTACTGTAGCTTCATATTAAGGATAATGCAGCACAGTGTTCCTTAAAGAAGGAAATAAAAATACATTATGACAGCAAATGTTTCATATATATGACAGGAGAGACATCTAGTGGGTAAAATATTCCTGGGCCTGATAGTGCCGAAGATTGAAAGCCGGAACTGAAGGAGTATACAGGCTGACACAGTTAAGGGCAGAAAAAGACTAATAATTTATCTAATGATTAAGCTTATGTCTGGTTGACACTGGCTTTACTTCCTCATTGTTTGGGGTCTCACAGACCCCACTGCTGTATGTGTAAAAAAATAACAATAATATCTGCTAAATAAACCATTTGTTATCATTTTTATTTAAATATAATTTTTATTTTCTTCTTTTTAAAACCCTCTTTTTAAAACCCTCTTTTTGCCACAAACAGGGCTTGCACATTTGATGAAGGTGACAAAATATGAAAATGACCAAAAAGCATTGTATTTCGCCAAATAAGGAAATATTTCAAATTATATGGGCCATACATGAATAAACCCAGTATGTGTTCCTTTTGTTTGCCAAAAAGGCCTTCACAGATAAAGAAATGTATGTTATGCTACATAATGGCATTATTAATGTCTGGATCCATTATTAAGGTCTGAATCCCTGTTAGAGCACTTATGAACAAACTGTTATAACATTTTAAAAAGAGAAATTCAAATAGACTAATTTGGGATTTGGGAGGGGTAGTTTCATTTTAATCTAACAGTTGATTAATCAAGATTATTGAGTTTTATGTATCAAATAATGTCCTTGTTTGTTTTCAGTATAAATGGCCACAGAGTTATTTTGTAGTCTACTCTCCCTGCTTGTGAATGTAAACAGTGAGATGAATTCATTGTTTCATATATATAAACAGTTAATGAATGAATCGTAGAGGTGTGTAAACAAAAAAAATCTTTATGGCAGTAAATGCTTCATGTACAGTATATGACACGAGAGACACCTAGTGGACAAAATATTCCTGGGACTAATACTGTTTAGTGACACAGTAAGAGCAGATCTGGAAACTTTGTATAATGTATAGTTTGTATTTAAGTGTCTATGTTGTGCTTTTGTTTTTGTGATTTTGTATTGAACTTGTTGAAACTTCATAAAGATTTATTTTAAAAAAAGAAAGGCAGCATAAAATGGTGTATTTGGTTAGATTAAGAGTACTTTAGTAGAAAATTATTCAGAATTGTCAAACTGAAATGAAATAATACAATAGCTCTTGAAACTCAGCTGTTCACATAATTTGTCCCTGTTTATTGCATTAATATATTCCTACTTCATGTTAAGTTTGTGTCCATTTAGAGTTTGAAGAATTGTTTCAGTTTTTTGTTTATCTCATGGTTTGGTTTATTCTATCTCAAATCAAGAATGACTGTTACATGTATAGATAATATAGTGGAAGAAATAAATTAAGAATTGAAATAAAGAGTGTGTACAGGTCAGCTTTCACATTGATAGATGTATTTTTGATGTAACAGTTGATCAATCAAATCATAATATTATACGTTATAAATAATAACATATAGCTAAGTTAAGACAGTTGTTTTCTGTTGCCTCTCATTCTTTGCACTTTACAGTTAACTTGTGTTTAATAATGAATGAAGAAATATTTAAATACTCTCGATGGGTTTTTTCAAAGCAGTAGGGGTTGTAGTTCCCCTTTAAATCTTTGCACAAAATTGACTTCCGCATGAGAAGTCCCGCCCAGCTCACGCAACATAAAACTGCTGTCTGATCACCAGGTCTTGTGACTCTACTGTAAGCATGGTCGCTTCTCTGAAATTCACACTACTGTTGCTGGTCGTGGCATATTGCTGCCAGGGGTTGCAGCACAACTACATCGATGAAGTCGAGGAAGAGGCTCAGCGCGTCGTTCAGGCGTCAAAATATGGCTCTCTGTGGCCTCTGCCGCAGAAAGTGCAAATCTCAAAGGTTTCATTCAAGTTAACCAGCTCCAGCTTCAAAATTGTTGACGCCAAAGAGTCATCAGCTGGCGCGAGCTGCAGCCTCCTGCAGGATGCGTACAGGAGGTGAGAAGCAGTATTTTATTCAGTTGGTTTGTTTGAAAACATTTTTTAGCTCGGTACGTGCCCCTTTCAGTTTTTCTTGATCCGTTATGAGAGCACAAACCGCCGTGCTGCATTCAGGGACCCGTCACCGCATGATAAACAGTGTTTCCCTTCTCTGTCTCTGTCAACAGGTTTTATGAATACATGTTTGGCAGTGCTAAAAGGCAGGCGATGAACAAAAGCGGGGGGGCAGGCCCCTCTGAGCTGACAGGGCTGCAGGTGTGGATCACATCACTTGACTCTGAATGTGACGGTTACCCCAGTGTGACATCTGACGAGTCATGTGAGTCTCTTATCTTCCTCATTGATTGTCACATTCAATTATGACATTCATGCTGGTGCTTCTGCGCAGTGCTGGAATGTCAACTAAGTACATTTACTCAAGTACTGTAATTAAGTACAAATTGGAAGCACAAGATTTTACAGACAAAACTTATGTTAAGGTTATAAAATATGATGCACTGTTAAAGATTAAACTGCCCAATTCTATATAAAGTAGCCTAGTTAAAATTAGCTTTACCTTCACAAGTTACAACAGTAAAATGCTGCTTACACATCAATGAATGTCACAGTCACAGGGACCATTTTCTGCACAATGAGTACTTTCACTTTTGGTACTCTAGTTTTGCTAATAATGCTTTCATACTTTTACTCAACTGACTTTTTCAATGCAGGACTTTTACCTGTAATGGAGTATTCTTATGTTGCCGTATGCTACTGTTACTTACATAAATGATCTGAATACTTTCTCCACCACTGCTTTGGCGTAAATGAAATTTGCAAAATCTGTCGGCCTCTACTGATTAGTTATAATGTTTATCTGTTGCTAGTTCAGGTTTCTTTGTTGTTTTAAAAAGTTCAGCTTTATATTGTACAGTGGTAGGAAGTAACTAGTTAGTTACTCAAGTACTGTACTTTAAAACTTTAAGGTGCTACTTTATACTTATACTCCACTACATTTCAGAGGGAAATATTGTACTTTTGACTTCACTACATTTATTTGACAGCTATAGTCATTAAAATGAATACTGAGTTGTGTAACAGAGTATTTTCACGCTGTTGTACTGGTACTTTTACTTAAGAAAAGAATCTGAACTTATAATATAGGGCATCTGTCTGATTCTTCATACTACATTTTACGCATTTTTATGCTTATGACTTGCGAGAGGAATTTGAGATTACCTGGACAGTAGATACTAGGATTAACACTGTTAATATAGCAGTTTAAAAAACCCCAGAGTGCTTAACATCCTGACTTTAATATTCAGTACAATTCATTTTTATTTATATAGCGCCAATTCATAACATAAGTTATCTCATTGCACTTTTCCTATAGAGCAGGTCTAGACCGTACTCTTTATAATATTATTTACTGAGACCCAACAAATCCCACCACGAGCAAGTACTTGGCGACAGTGGCAAGAAAAAAACTTTCTTTTAACAGGCAGAAACCTTGGACAGAACCAGACTCAATGGTGGGCGGCCATCCACACACACACACAGAGAGAGAGAGAGAGCTATTGAGAGAGAGAGCTATAGAGAGAGAGAGAGCTATAGAGAGAGAGAGAGCTATAGAGAGAGAACGCTATATATAGAGAGAGAGAGCTATAGAGCTATAATAATCACCTGCCAATGTGTAACAATACTGACTATGCACATGCAACTGTTTGTGTCCACAGATGAACTGTCAGTGGATCAGCCATATGCTGTTCTGAAAGCACCGAAGGTCTGGGGAGCCCTGCATGGTAGGATTTTTTAATTTTTTTTTAAATTTTTTTTTATGTTATTGCACCATTTCAAAGTAAACTCTGCATTAGGGCTGCAAATAACAATTATCTCCTGATCAGTTAATCAGTAGATCAGAATTTCAAACATCATTAAATTCCTTAGAGACCAAGATGATGCCTTTTTAAAATGCTTGTTTTAATTGAGATAAGATGTGCAATTTAAAATGACATAAAAACAGAGAAAAGTCCTCAGATCAAAGAAGCTGGAAACAGGACATAATATGTGTACGGTATAGCTCTGCATGTATTTGTATATGTAATATGCACATTCAAAAGCTGTTCTGTTAAGATGCTAAGTCTGATGTGGCTCTGCGGCGCAAACTTGACACCCCTCCCTGCAAGATAAAATCACAGTGTGTGTTTGTTACTTTGGAACTTTGCTCACAAATCTAGGGTGCGTTATCAAGTGACAGTAATTTAATTTTATGGTATCTTAAAGACTACCAAGAACTTTACATGATTACGTACAATGTGTTTCATTTGTATTGCAAAATTTGCTTCCATCGTTTTTAGGTCTGGAAACATTCAGCCAGTTGATGTATGAAGATGAATATGGAGCTGTAAGTGATTGTTTCAAATGTTTTATTCATAATGAGGACATTTTGTTGAATGGGTCAGGCTGATTGAACTTTGTATCTTTTCAGAAAAGCATCAATTCAACAACAATCAGTGACTTCCCCAGATTTGCACATAGAGGCATCTTACTGGACAGCTCTCGGCATTTCTTGCCCATTAAAGTCATCTTGGCTAATCTGGTACGGCAGTAAGACCTTCTTATTTTGTTTTTCTCATTTTTTAATTGTATTTACTGTTGAAATAAATTTTTTTTTTTTGTTTATTCATACAGGAAACAATGGCAATGAACAAATTTAATGTTTTCCACTGGCACATTGTGGATGATCAATCCTTCCCTTACCTGAGCCGAACGTTCCCACAGCTGAGCCAGCAGGTCAGTAAGACTGGTTATTGGTGTTAAATCGCAGCAAAGACAAGTAGAGTTTTTCATATTAGGACATTATGTTTGTCATAATCCACCAGAAGAGCATGTTCATTAAACTGTTCACAGGGAGCTTACCACCCATACACACATGTGTATACACCCGCTGACGTGAAGATGGTGGTTGAGTTTGCCCGCCTGAGAGGCATTCGTGTTATACCGGAGTTTGACACTCCAGGACACACACAGTCTTGGGGCAAAGGTGAGTTGTTTTTTTTTTAATTCTTTCAAAAACTACCTGGAAGCACTCAGCAAGGATATATCTGAAAACAATAAAGCATGAAAAATGTGGATCTGCTCCACGTCTTTTCCTCTCAGGCCAGACAGATCTGCTCACACCCTGTTACTCTGGCTCCAAACCCTCTGGCACCTTCGGACCAGTGAACCCCATCCTGAACACCACGTATGACTTCATGAACCTCTTCTTCAAGGAGATCAGCACTGTGTTCCCTGATGCCTACGTTCACCTGGGAGGTGATGAGGTGGACTTCAGCTGCTGGTGAGACTGTGTACACAATATCAAAAAACCTCTCCTCAGCATCAAAGACTAGAGAGTAGTTAATATTGGCTGCTGTTTTTTTGCCCTCCAGGAAGTCCAACCCGGACATTCAGAAGTTCATGGATCAGCAAGGTTTTGGACAAGACTACAGCAAACTGGAATCATTCTATATCCAAAGGTGCATTGCTCATTTTATACTAAAGTAGGTTGCTTGTTCTCTATTTCTTATTCAAAAGAGAAAGAATTAGATTTTTTTTTGTGCCTTTTTTGATCTGATAGACTCTTGGATATCGTCACCACTACCAAGAAAGGCTACATGATCTGGCAGGAGGTCTTTGACAATGGTGTTAAGGTAACTGAAGAGAAATAGTGTGTAATGCCATATCAGTAAAGTTATTTCCATGTGAGAGTTAAGAATGTAGGACTTTTATATGCTAACTAGACCAAGATTTTGGGAAAAATTTGAGTGTTTTATTGATAAGTACTTTATCACCATTAATAGGTCATTTGTGTTTTTGTTTTTCATTCTCTGTTGTTATTAAAGGATTAGTTGACATTTTGGGGGGAAAAAGCTTATTTTCTTTCTTGTCAAAAGTTAGATGAAAAGATCGATGCCATTCTCATTTCTGAACGCTAAATATGAAGTTATGGCCAGCAGCCGGTTAGCTTAGCGCAAAGACTGGAAACGGGGAAACAGCTAGCCTCTGTCCAAAGGTAACAAAATCCACATACCACCTCTAAAGGTCTGTAATTAACTCATATCTCTTTTGCTTTATCCAAACGACATGCTGTGGTTTTAATAGGGAAAGTTACTGCAGCCGATTGGCTAGCATAATCTTGTCATTGTGATGTTGCCGGGCAACTAGCAGAGACACCTGGAAGTCACTGCTGCCGGCCAAGAAATTGTCAGGTGCGTAACCCTCCATAAAACCACAACATGTCGTTTTTACACTTCGGTTTTTGTATATGACTTTTATATATTTAACCAAACAAGATATAACATGTGATATGTGATTAGTGAGCTTTAGAGGTGCTGGTAGGCGGATTTTGTTATCTTTGGATAGAGCCAGGCTAGCTGTTTACCCCCGTTTCCAGTCTTTATGCTAAAATAAACTAATTGGCTGCTTATGGTAGCTTCATATTTAGCATACAGATATGGGAGTGGTATCAATCTTCCCATCTAACTCGCCACTAGAAAGCAAATGAACGTATTTCCCAAAATGTCAAACTATTCCATTAACTAAAACCAACAACTCGTAGTATTTAACCTAAGCACAGTAGCTTGGTCTGTAACTATTCCAGCTAAAGGCAGACACAGTAGTGCATGTGTGGATCGGCGGCGGGTCTAATGAGGAGATGGGCAAAGTGACAGCTGCAGGGTACACCACTATCCTCTCCGCCCCATGGTACCTAGATTACATTAGCTACGGACAGGACTGGCAGAAGTACTACAAGGTTGAGCCACTCAACTTTAACGGTCAGTTTTCATAAAAATGGCATCTTAAGTCGAATCAATTTATTTGGTGGAAAGCTCTGATTTGGTCCTGCTTTAATGAGGCAAAAAAGAATTCTGGATTTTTGTTCAACAGGCTTACGCTTGAAAACTGCACAGTTGTGACAAGTAGAGAGTCAGACATAAAGTGAAGATGGGGCAGTGGGGGACTGATGTAGTTCACTGCTGTGGAGGACCAATCCTGGTGTATTTGAAACAATAAACCAATGAACTAAATATTCAAATAAAATGAGAAGTAAATAATGACAATGTTGCATGGCAAGAAGGTACACAACTTGTCTTGGATTCAAATCCACCAGCCTGGGGAAAATAAGTCCGGTTTGGTCCTCCATAAACCTGGACTAAGACAAAAGTTGGACTGAACCTTTTTTAGACACTTAGAATAAAACAAAAGACACATCAATGTCTTAAATACACTTGAAACAATAGAAGGCTCGGACATTTTCGTCCCGTCCCCCCCCCATTTCTTTTTTTATCTTGCTTATACTGACACTTGTATGTATGTGTGCTGTGTAGCTGAAACCAGACACACTTATCCATGTTTGGAAAGGAAACCAGCAACAATACCAGAATGAGATGGAAAAAGTTACATCATCAGGGTACCAGACCCTGCTGTCCACTCCCTGGTACCTGAACCGTATCTCCTACGGCCAGGACTGGCAGGGCCATTACAAGGCCGACCCACAGGATTTCAAGGGTTTGTGTGATTCTTTTTTCCCCTGCCCATTTCGACTGGTCATTTGCTGTGTATGCACGATTGCTTTTTTTCAGTTTCAGTATTTACTCAAGGATATTAGGACTCATATGATTCCATTTTATTGTTCTGTTGTTGGTCTGACTCAGATTTTATTAGCAGTATTGTTGACTCAGCACATCTGAAATGTCATCAAGTTGTTTGTCACTCCTGTGCAATGTGTAAGCCTGTCGAATGAACAGAGGGAAAATATCTTAATTCACTATCAGGAGAGAAAATCACCATATAAATGTAATTAAATTAAACATTTTATTTCATAATCACTCTAGTCCAGTGGAGTTTTAGATTCCCTGGATGTTGTTTGGGCTGCCTAATCTTGTCAAATATTACATTTTAAAAACAGGAACTGAAGAACAAAAGAAGCTTGTGATTGGTGGAGAAGCCTGTTTGTGGGGAGAGTATGTGGACGCCACCAACTTGACACCCAGACTCTGGTAAGGCTCATGTGATGCCTTAAACTATTATCAGAAAATAAATGTTTTTTGAAATGTGATACATCACATAACTGACTGATTTTTATTTTGTTTTTTTCTTGTCTTCCATCGCTCCCAGGCCTCGTGCCAGTGCAGTGGCGGAGCGGCTATGGAGCGCCAAGAATGTAACGGACCTCAACGATGCCTTCAACAGACTGTCTGTGCACCGCTGTCGTATGGTGGAGTAAGTATCGGAAGTCTGATTAAACTATTAATTTGCATCTACATCAGTACCAGTCTCCAAATGCTTTATTATCATCTAACAGACATACTGTATGAAACATTTATCATCTAAACTATCTTTTCCTATGTAAGGCGCGGGATCCCGGCTGAGCCTTTGTTTTCCAGCTACTGTCCCCGTGAGTACAGAGGTCTCTGAAAGCAATTGAAAGGTTGGCCATGGAAACAGAAAAAGGAAAAGGAAGTGAATCCATATACTGTGGACTCTATGCTTTTATTTTAAACTGCAACGCAAATGCTAAACTACCTTTTGTAGAGATGTCACAGTACCGATGCGTCATCCTTTTTAAATTTGCTCTACAGAACTGTTGATCACATCTAATGTCAAACATCTTGAATTTATGAATGCAAGGTTTTTTTTTATGAATGTTTGTATAATTGATTGTGAATAAAATGTTGACATTTTAGGTGCTAGTTTTATATATTGTTTTAGATATTTAAAAAAAGAAAAGAAAACAAGTGTATGAAATATTTGGCAGCAAATTTATTTTGTATCCAGCTAAAAACATGGTACACTATTCATATTTTCCTCTTTCCTGCAGTGGGTATTCACACTATAAATAGCATTTTACTCAGGCTACTTGTCAGTAGTCAAGTCTGATATTTACTGTAAGTCCTGGGAAAAGTCTGTTTGGGTACTAGCCATGCCTCTGTCTCAGAAGACCATTGGTCCCATTGCTGAACAGTTTCAGTGTTGAACAGGAGATCACAGCAGACCAGCAATTCTTTTAAGGAGGGTGTTCTGGTCCTGGGGGTTCATGACGTCATAGGTGTCCAGCTCCAGGGAGAAGGTGGCATTTCCAGATGTCAGTGTTCGCAAGATCGTGGAATAGCCCTTTAGAAGGAAACGGGTACGAATAGTCAACAATTGTCAGAGTGACCAATTAAACCAAAAACTGCTGACAAAATGTTTGAATTGGATGTCATCTCACCATCATCTCAGCCAGGGGCACAGCTGCTAGCAGCACCTTGTTGTCGTGACGACTCTGGATATCTCGGACGGTTCCTCGTCTTTGTGCTAAGTCCCCCAGCACAGTGCTAAGGTGTTCCTCCCCGACAGTCACCTCCAGTGACATCACTGGCTCCAGGACCTGACCTCCTGCTAACTTCAGGGCCTGCGTCCAAAGAAACAGAACCGTGGCTTATCTATTAATAATCTGCGGTTTACAGTTATGACATAGGAAGCCATAATGGTTTACCTTAAGCATGCAGCGGGACACACAGGCGGACACCATGGCAGGAGACGTTCCTTGTTCCATGCTGACACTTTGGATCAGTGTAGATACACCTAGTAAAGGATAACCTAGCAATGGACCTGAAGGTGGAAGCAGGCATTGAAAACTACTTACATTTCAGGGGGTCCAGTTACTTCTTAAATAATACAAAAAGGGCAGGACATGTTTGCAAGAGAAGAAATTAGTTTTGTTCAATGATACCTTGAAGAAATGAGCTGTGTACTCCATTCTCCACTGCCTCTTTCATTTCTGCTGATAGCTGCCCCTCATAATCCTCTGTAAAAGCTAATTTGCATGAACCACCCGTAGAGAAGATGTCCACAGGTCTGACGGCCAGCTCCACTGTCACAACATGTCGTCTCTCCCCAACAGTACGGTCCAGCGTATCTACATTATAAGATAAGCAGGAAAATTCATACAGGAACAAAAACTGGGACAAGTACAGTATGTAGTTGACAATCATTTCTCCCCCACTGATAACCTAATGCACCGATTAAGAAATGTGTTTGTTGTACCTGTAGTAGAGGCCTCGTGGAGAATAGTCTCCCTGTAAGCCACCTGTAGTGGTCCAAGGTGAGTCTCAATGCCATACTCTCTTCTGATTCGATCATGGATGATGTCAATGTGCAGCTCTCCCATCCCACACAAAATGGTCTGAGGATGGAGAGTGACTGACATTTATTTGACTCATTGTGGCAGAAGCCCTGACTAAAAGTCCTGGCTAATCCAATGATGGTATTACCTGGCCAGAGTCCGGGTCTACCCTGACTTTAAGACTGGGGTCTTCTCTCTGGAGGCAGTTGAGTGCATTCTCAAGATCTTTCAGGAAAAAAAATACAATGTGTGAGTGAATACACGGTTTCTGGAGCATGTGTAGCAAAACTATAATCACTGTCACTGACCAGCCTGTTTGGCCATAGTGGGCGGTTCTATGGTGCAGAAGAAGACGGGGTCAGGGACCTCCACCCCTGAAAGGACCACGCTGGCCTGTTCCCCACACTTCTTCCCTGCCCTGCTGTCATTTTGGGCTCGGCGGGCTGCAGCTGCTGCTGAAGCCTTAGATGAAACGATGGTGTCCCCTGTGACTGTCTGAAGTGAAAGTGGAAAACATAAAATAACCCTTTTTGAGGGGAAAATCTTCAAAATACGAAATGTGACGTATGATGCACTACCTGCTTCAGTCCTACAGTTAGAGCGATGTTTCCCGCTGTCATTAAAGGGATTTCCACATGCTGATCGGCAAACGGCACCAGCAGCCTGCTCATCCTCTCACTATACACATGATACAAATAAGAGTTTTGACATCTACTAATGGTTTTGGTCAAAATTGATTGGTAGGTCAGAGGATGATCAGGGTTGTGTAATTATAATGAAAACTACGTACACGCTGTTCCTATTGATGTTGTGGACAGCAGTCTGTGGTTTCAGAGTACCAGAGTAAATCCTAAGAAATACCAGAGGACCACGCTGCTTGTCATGGAGAACCTTGAAGGCCAGAGCACATAAGTCGTCCTTGTACCACCGCCTGTAGGATGATGAATGATGAACAGAGCTTATGGTGCGACAACAATGAACAAATGTACATAGAAACATATTTTCATAACAGCGTGGCATATTCATCGAAGGACAATTCCAGCATGATTTGAATTTTTGCTAATTTTTATCCATCGTCCATCCATTTAACACTAATTGCGACAGTCTACTTGTGTGCGTCACAATAGAAGATAAGATAGCTTCTCAGGCTCATTCAGACCCATTAAATTCCATGTGACAAGAAAAACTACTCCACAAAATTGAGTCAGTATAGATGAGAAGCAGATAATCACATTTAACAACATTTAAGTTGTATTAAAGATAACTAACTTCAGCGTATGAACTTTTACAGTCATCACTTAAATATTCAAAAACACAATAGTATAAATGAGACAGACACATGTCTTAATCTCCACTCACTGCATAGATTTGTGTATTTTCCTCTCCAAAATAAAACTTCTTAATAGCTGGCATTCTCTGTGGCTAAATTCAATCCCAACCAGTCAATAGACAAAGAAAGATTATTTCCTCTGCAACAGTCCATGAAATTAAATTGAAGCAGAAAATAAAGCCTGAAAATAAGTGCAGCTTACGACTATCACCCTCTTCCCAACTAGGAGTGCCTCATAGCTGTGGTTGTTTCAATACTTATTTTGTAAAACAAAAAATGCACAAAGAAGAAAACAGCAAAGAATAATATGATAAAAGCACTGAAAAAAAAAAAAAAAAAAAACAGTATTGGAATGCAGAACCTCGACCAAAAACTCCATTCATGCTGGAATCGTCCTTTAACTCAAAAGTGTCAAAACAGTTCTGGTCTAAGTCAGTTATAGATTAAAGAATTCACTCACACGAGGTCATGGTGCCGTTCATTGGGGGCTGGCAGGTAGGCGGTGATGGCATCTAAAAGAGGCTGAACACCTTTGTTTCTCAAAGAGCTCCCACAGAGTACTGGGACGCCTTTACGGGCCAGAGTCACCCGCCGCACAGCCTCCTGTAGCTGGGGACACATTAGCACTGTTTACTCTGTATTCACAAGTAACAGTTACTTTATAGGTTTATATTGTGGTACCATGCAATACAACGCTTACTTGGATGGAGGGAACAGCATCAAAATTGTCACTAAAATCAGTCAGCAACAGTTCAGCAAACTCATCATCCAGATCAGCAACCTGTGATTGATAACGGAAATATAAACTGGAGAAGAAATCTGGAACATCTTAATGTTTCAACATTTAAAATTGTCAACATTGCTGTAAATGCTTTGACATGTACCTGCTCAATTAAAGCTGCCCTGGCCTCACTGACCTCCCGCAGGAGTTCTGGCTCGTCAGACTGGTCAAGAGGTTTGCTTTCAAACATTCGTCCATCATCTCCCATAGATCGTAGCTTCCATATCAGCTTCTGGTTGGTTAACAAGTCAACCACACCTAAGAAGTTTTTGCCACTGCCAACAGGAATCTATGAAACAGGATAGCACTCCATGAGACAACTAAATGACATGGTGACATGCTCCTATTTCGTTTAGGTTTTTAGGTATACTTTCTTTGTCTAGTTAATTTTTACAATTGAGTCATTACAAATTACGCAGTATAAAAATACATTTGGACTTAATTGGCTTATTATTAATAAGCCTGCTTGATGCAACTTGCGTTGATAACCACTTATCAGTGTACTAATAATCACAGCTTTATTTACCTGTATTCCTACCGGTACAAGTTCAAGTTTTTTTATTGTCATATGCACATCAATTACCGTGAAGCAGTCATAAGCAATGAAATTCTTAATTCTCAGGCTCCCTCCAACAATGCTCAAACAATATGTATAAAAAGAAAATTCCTACCTGCAGGAGGACTGGGTTGGCTTTCAACTTCTGTCTTATGCTCTCAATGGAGAAACTTAGGCTGAGAGAAGAAATTAAACACAGTTTCCAGTTAAATTTTGAAAAATAAGAACAAAACTCGTATATGTTCGGACTGTTTAGTCGCTCACTTTGCTGCAGGCTTATCCATCTTATTCAGGAAGCAAACACAGGGAACATGGTGCTTCTCTGCTTGTCTCCACACGGTCAGAGTCTGAGCCTGTTGGTGTTTTCACGGCAACAGATGCGACTGTGTTCAGAGTGTACCCAGTTATGTAACACGACAAAGTTTTAAATGAAAAAAAGAAGCAGTGTGCTAACCTCAACACCGGCAGAAGCATCAAACACTGCAACAGCCCCATCAAGAACACGAAGTGCCCGCTCTACCTCGAGAGTGAAGTCAACATGTCCTGTAATCACACACACACACACACTTGAGTGGCTTCTCATTTCCATTGGAATGTTTTATTCTCACAAGGATGCTATTTCTACCTGGGGTGTCTATAAGGTTTATTCTATGACTTTTCCAATCAAACGTGACTGCTGCCGACTGTATGGTGATGCCACGCTCCCTCTCTTGAGCCATAAAATCTGTGACTGTATCCCCGTCGTCCACATCTGAAAGCAACCGAGTATCAGAAATAGATTAAAGAGACAGAAACAAACAGGTAATCCATGGGTAATAAAGAATTAACTTTGTCCACATCTTGTTTTCACCATCCTACACACCTCCTAGTGCTCTCGTATAGCCGGAGTAATAAAGCATCCTTTCTGTGGTTGTTGTCTTTCCTGCGTCAATGTGGGCCATAATGCCGATGTTTCGGATCCTGCAGATACAGTGCACAAGTTATCACGGAGCCTAGAACACAGCTGAATCTAAAGAGCAGAGACTGCAGAATGCAATTACTTACTTGGATATATCAGGGTTGACCACAGCCCGCAATGATTTGACATCATCTATAACAGAGAAGTACAATAATGATGATCTGACATCAGTGATGCTATGTGTATGTTTCTATGACTGACTATATTACCCATTATCTTATTGATTAAGGGATTAATCATTTAGTCAGAAATAATAACTAATGCACATCAAAAGTTACAACCAAAGTGAAGTTTTAAAACTGCTTGTATAGTTCACACACCCCCAAAAAGTATATATTGAGTTTCAAATTTCATTCTTGACCTTGCAAACAACAGTTGACAAAACAAATTCCATTTAGTAGCTGTTCTGGAGCTTTCAATCAAGTCATATGATCTTCATTAGTAGATGTTCTTCTGATTATCTGATATGTTCTTCGTCAGAGTGGACTTCTGGTAAGTGCTCAGAAAAAAGGGGACATTTGAAAATCTATATTTCCATGACAACAGGGCAACCTCCATCTGCCGATGAAGATCATGTGATATGATCAAAAGCTCAGCTACTGAATGGACCATGCGGTGGTGAGTGTTTTGTCAACTAAATATATGATTTATAATGATGTGAAACTGAAAATCCATAAAGCATCTGTAAAACTTAAACCAGCAAATGTCTGACTTTTTTACTTGATAAAAAATCCAGTAATTGTAAAGTAGTAATAAATAAATTATTTTCTGTTGCTTGACGAATCAATTAATCAACTAATTAAGGCTT
Source organism: Siniperca chuatsi (assembly GCF_020085105.1). Taxonomy (NCBI): domain Eukaryota; kingdom Metazoa; phylum Chordata; class Actinopteri; order Centrarchiformes; family Sinipercidae; genus Siniperca; species Siniperca chuatsi. The sequence goes on from NC_058059.1 coordinate 6,300,560, forward strand.
GTTCGTCAGCATTGGTTAATCATAACGGATCTAGTTATGAAAACAAAGTACCTGGAAGAAAGCTGTAACGTCTTTTTACATGGCAGCTCACTCTACATCTGCAGCTTTGGAGCCCAGCAGTTAATAAATACCTTCCCTGTGAATGACAACGACCATGATATAAAGTCAACATGATATTAATATAATGAATCACTAACAGCATTTAGTTTTCGCAAATTATATCTTACCCAAATCATCCCGCTTAATGTCGGAAAGGCTCTAACGCGCATATTTAATGTCTGCTTATCTTCCAAGCTTTTTCTTAAGAATCATTTTGAGACTTAGACGCACCATTGTAGAGCAACATTGCAGTCAAAATAAGACTAGAAGAGCAGTCAGACAACCTGCTACGGCTACACCATAACAATAAAAAAGGGACTTATAGCTATAACCAGAAGATAAATACAAAATTTACCCCAGACTAAAGCATTAAAATGTCCTACAAAACAACATAATCTAACTATACAGCTCTCAAATGTTACGCTTGCATAAGGTACAGCCCCAAAATACATCCCTAGGAACAAGCGTGTGTGATTTATATTTCCGGGCACGAAAATAAAATTGGGCCCGTCAATATCAACAATTTTAAAATTGTTTGATATACGTACATAAAGTTATCCATCATGTTTTTACTCAATACATATATAATCATGTATTTTGTCTTTAATACGGTTCAGTGTCACGGTAAACTTTTGTTAATCCGAAGCCGTTCATATTAAACCAACGGACAACCCGTTACTTCAGGATGACGTACTTCCTCTAAGTATCGGCTTCGGGGAAAACAACATCTAAAGGACCCCAGCCTCAAGCAAAAAACACCAAATATTCTGCGGTTTTACCAACTGTTAGTACCTGCGACGTATTCGCTGTAACACCTAACTCCTTTCACACAAAATGGTAAGAAAGTAACCGTTTTTAATTGAATTATTTTAATTTTATCGGGCAGTTTAACAGGTTAGCATATTGTGCTAGCATTAGCTTTAGTTCACATGTGGCGGGGTGACGTGCTGCTCTGCTCTAGTGTTGTGAATAGTGTTAATATTAAAGCCACTTGATCTCCACTGACAGAGATGCAGTTGAAATAATAGGTGTATGCGCATGAAAGATATTTGTAAAACTTAGGTGACTTGTTTACCACCCATATGCTGTGCTCCTCGACGAGGTAGAATTTCTCATAACGTCCGAGCCTGTAAGTTTAACATTCGTATGAATATTCATTACGTTTTATTCAGTGTAGATATCATTGATGTGCCCAATCATGAAATAGTAGGTCGCTAGGTTTTGCCTTTAATTTGAAATTTAAATTAACTTGGTCGCCAAGTGATTTATTTTTTTGTATGCGTTGCTGGCATTCGTGTTTCGACACGAATAAAGGAGTAATTTATCTGCAATTAAGCAGCAATTAAGAATTATTGAATAATCTGCAAATACATTATTTATCAGAGCCCAAAGTGACGTTTTTAAATTGCTTGTTTGTTTAATGAACCGTCCCTAACCCAACTGTATTAAATTCACAATTATATAAAACCGAGAAAAACATTCAATCATCACATTTGAGAAGATGGAACCAGAGAATGTTTGGCATATTTGCTTGAAAAATGACTGAAACTATTAATCAGTTATAAGTTGTAGATAAATTGTCAAAGACATTACTTATTTAAGTTGTCAAATTGGCAACCTAGACACTAATCTAGCTCTAAATAGATTTTTAGTTAATGGGAATATGAAATGATAAAAGCTTCTAAAAAATGAACACATAACATATATAAGGGCCACTGTAGGAGTCATGTTTATTACATAAGAATGGTTTAATGCTCTATCCAGAAGTTAAATGTAAAAAATTTAAATACAGCCTGGTTCCTTGGATGTCAGTTTCTCAAACTTGCACCATTAAGTTATATCAGTCCACATTAGAGCTTCTATACTGTATGCAGCATCCTGCATTGTAATTTTTACTTGGAAGTGGAAATTGTATATTTCTGCACTATCAGACTTCGTAACCAAGTTGAATTAAAATGAATGTTTGCTTTTTCTGTTGTAGCCCCAGAACGAGCACATTGAGTTACACCGCAAGCGGCATGGCTACCGTCTGGACCACCATGAAAAGAAAAGGAAGAAGGAGAGCCGTGAGGCCCATGAGCGGTCCCACAAAGCCAGGAAGTTGATTGGTTTGAAGGCCAAACTGTACCACAAACAGAGACATGCAGAGAAGATCCAGATGAAGAAGACGTGAGTATAGACAGAGGAAAAACTGGGGTTGTCTTTATAAATGCTGGCTGTTTTTAATAAACACATTATGAAAACTGAACCCAATGAGCAGCCAAACAATTATGACTTGTATCTTTGCAGCATCAAAATGCATGAACAGAGGAGGACCAAGCAGAAGAACGATGATAAGACCCCAGAGGGAGCAGTGCCAGCCTACCTGTTGGACAGAGAGGGACAGTCCCGTGCTAAGGTCCTCTCCAACATGATCAAACAGAAGAGGAAAGAGAAGGCTGTAAGTACCAGCTGAAATCTGCTCATCAGCAGCCCCTTCTGTGGTTGTCTAGTAGCATGCCACAGTAAAGATCTCCTGCTTTTATGCAAAACATATCTTTCACCTGTTAATTGTATGGTAGTGATATAGATGTGTGGAAATAATTTAATCGGTTTTTAAACACAAATGTGCAATGTTTTCTGTAGGGCAAATGGGAGGTTCCCCTGCCAAAGGTGCGTGCCCAGGGAGAGACCGAAGTGCTTAAAGTCATCAAAACTGGAAAGAGACAAAAGAAAGCCTGGAAGAGAATGGTCACCAAAGTTTGCTTTGTTGGCGACGGCTTCACCCGTAAACCTCCAAAATATGAGCGTTTCATCAGACCCATGGTAAGAACACAGAATAGTTTTGAGTTTAAATGTTTTATATGGCATGTTACATTCTACGCTAATCTGTAACACTGTTTCTTCATGGGCATTCAGGATTAATGTTAAAGTTGAATTGTGCGTTTCTGTTTTAAGTGCCTAACTCCTAAATGGCCTCCCTCTCTTTATTCTACTTTAGGGTTTGCGTTTTAAGAAGGCTCATGTCACACATCCAGAGCTGAAGGCCACATTCTGCCTTCCCATCCTCGGAGTGAAGAAGAACCCCTCCTCACCCCTCTACACTTCTCTGGGAGTCATTACAAAAGGAACAGTCGTAGAGGTCAACGTCAGCGAGCTGGGCTTGGTTACACAAGGAGGAAAGGTTATCTGGGGTGAGTGCTCAATTTTGTGGGAATCCATAAATCCATTGGTCAATGTATTTACATGCTCGAAAGTAATGTGTCTATTACGTACTTTTGGAAACAATTTAATGTTTACCACCCATATGGTGTGCTCCTCAGTCCTAGACGTCCGAACGGTGTTCGAACAGCCTCTAAGTTTAACATTCGTGTGAATATTCATTACGTTTTATTCAGTGTAGATCTCATTGATGTACCCAGTTATTTTGTTATGAAATAATAGGTCAATTCAGAAACATCTGTGTAAACAATAAATCCAGCTTCCATTTTCATTTAAAAGGGTTAAGCAATAACTTGATAAACACAGCGAGATATTGCATTAAAAACCTAGCAAATTTTATCTGTAGCTGGGTAAAGTGTGCACATGTGCAAGACCCCAGATGTTGGAAATAACATCAAGATAAAGGTGTTGAAGGAATTAAATCATACTGTGAGAAATTCTAAGGTCTGCAAAACATTTGAAATGTGATACTTAATGTAAATATAGTGTGTGTGTATTTATATTAGTGCGGTATGTGATAATGTTATAACTAAAATATTTCTTTTACTTCACAGGTAAATATGCCCAGGTGACAAATAACCCAGAGAACGATGGCTGCATTAATGCAGTTCTGCTGGTATAAGACTCTTGACCTTTATACAGACTGTGCCTGGTAATTTACATGAGGAGTGTTGATTACAACAAAGATGCAACAAGCAATGGGCTTCAAATCACGGGACTGTCTAGAAGATCGCTGATGCTACACTTGGCAACGCAGCAGTTTTTCTAACAGGAGGACGCTCAAAGGAAAATAAAATGGGGGTGATTACTGTGTTAAATTTCATATAAATAAACTTGATATGACACAAGAATTTTTTTCACTTTTATCCATTTCTTTGCTTACTTGTAAAATACTCTATAAAATAAGAGAATAGTTAAGTTAGTTACGATAGCTATTTACCCCTGAAAACAGCAGCACAGACCCTCGCTGATATCCTGATGGGTCAGAGATGTGTTTAATAAAGGAGGGTAAGAAAAACAGGGCTTATTGTGAAGAGCATGGGTTGCGTGATTCTAACAGAGTGAACCAGAATTGAGCTGTCGAGCCATGGAGTCAACTCAGCTCATGTAATCAGACTAATTCATGCCTGGTTTAATAACGTCTGTTCTTTAATGTTCTTGAACATGGATCCAAAACATCAAGCATATATCTAACAAGAAAGCTGCTTTCTTCACAGCAACATAACACATATTAAACATAATGTGAAAAATGAAATAGCAAAACAGGACAAAACCACCATAAACAAAGCAAAGCATGTTCTAGACAAACATCATACAATATAATGACCCTGCAACGAATGTGACCATACATACATTTGGTAGTTTTTGTTACCAGCACCTCAGGTAGTAGGTACAAAAATGGCCAATCAAGTGTGCCATATTAAGTTGAATGTCTCCAGTATGCCTCTATGTTATAAATCGAGTGAGTTTTGAATACAGAGGCCAGAGAGCCTCCACCTGAACAATGCCAGGCACAGTGCTGCTTAATAAAAACCGAACATATTCCACTTAGTAGTAGCAGTCTCCTTGTATTTAAAAGTAGTGGACTGATTCCACGGCAATAATCTGAAGTAATACCTGCGCAGTCAGTCGAAACAGCTTAGATGTATGAGCAGAACCAGTAGAGCGTGTTCTTAGGATGGACTGACTCACCCACATACGATGTGAGCTATTGGGTGACATTACCAAGACGAAAGACAGCACAAGTTGAGATGTTGCTGGATTAGTTAAAGTACAAAATTGATTAAACGTGTATGTAAACGTCTAATGCTCTTCCCCTCTGCTGAGCAAGTATTCCCTAATAGCTTCTGGCCATAACTGATTTATTAAACTACAGGGTGGTGAGTGGAAACAGTACATCAGCATTTAACAGTATTACTGTAATCTTCTGAAATGTTTACTGTAATCTATTATTTTCATAGAAAACCACAGCTCACAAAGGGAGTCAAACAGCACTTGTCTTTACTAACAAGCTTCTTCCTCTTCCTTCCCGTGTCATTGTGTGCACTGTGCTATGTTGTTTGAGGGAGAAAATGGCAGGAAGCAGCTTACAATAAATTTGCAGCTTCTAAAAACACAGAACATCTGGAGCAGCAGATTAAATCTTGGTGGGCTGCAGATTTCCGTAGGTCATCAATGGATCAAAACCAGACTACAGATTTGTAACGGGCCTCAGACCTGGGGCCAGGCTGAGCACAAATCTGTGGATTCTGGACTAAAAATATGTACAGTATTGGAAGCAAACCATCAAATTGATGATAAACCAATTTCTGTGTGTTAAAAGTCTGGCATCATTTATCTGACCTTAGCTATAAACTACTTTAATTTATCAAACAGCATAATATAATATGTCTATATATATTTATAGGTACAGTAGATATGCAAAAACAATATGCACTAACAAAACAGCATGTCCATCCATCCTTATGCAAGATAGATTATAGTAGAGGTACAGCTTGTATGAAAATAACTCCAATTCCTTTGACATACGAAGATGCACATTGCATGTTTTGGTGCTTCTAACTTATGACTTTACTGTGTCCATGTGCTCTTTTACTCAGTAACTTCATTTCAGCTTCATGCTTTTACTGCAACCCTACCCTTGAAAGACAGAAGGACAAGGCCCTGCCTGCAACTTCTACCGGCATCTACAGTACCACATGATGTCACAATTGTCTCTCTTCATTTTAGCCTAGAGTTGCACTTTGCACAGTAGTGTTTTGCAAGCTATTTGATTATTACATAACTCCTATTTCACGCCAAATTTTCAGCTGCCACTTTTGGCATATGTTCACCATCAAATTTAGTGAATAGAGGAGAGCCAAATCTGAATGATTAGAGTTCAAATGGAAGAGAAATGTTGGTGGAATTAATTAAGTTTGGTTCTTCGCATGAGACACAAACAGAAGCACCCATAGTTATTCTCAGACTGGTGTGCTGATTATTTAGCTTCTCTGTCCATAGATACTGACTGTTTAGCTTCCTATAGAATCACAGTATACACTAATTACTAGTGCCGCTTTTAAAACAAGCTGAATCTGTATTAATACAGACTATATCCAGAGCCTTTAGGCTTTATACTTGTTCTTCTATCAGTGTAGCCCTGCAGATTTGACAAATAATATTTCTCTCACTTGTTACTTTGGGTTGTATGCTCAGTAGCTACTGTATATGTTTGATATACACTAGATAAGTAAGCATATTCCAAAACCCATGAGAAACTTGGATTTTTGTACCAGATATCATTTGGGTAACTATAAGTGACTTGTGTAACTGAGCAGCTGCCTTGTTAATGCAGTGTTGTCAAAGATGTTCTGTAGTGTTCCGTGCTATTTAAAAGTGTTTTAAAACTTCAAATGTTGTCCATACCTATATGAAGAGAAAAAAACCTCATGTTTCTTTAATAGCAGTGACACCGACCTACCAAGAGCTGCACCGAAAGATGTTTGGGGTCAGCTTTTCTCTAAAACCAGCTCATTAAGATACGGCTGCTTCTTTACATCATCACATCTGTAGTTCAAAAATCATGCCCTGCGTTCTTCTTAGAAACAGTGACACCAAGAAAACTTCATATTTTATTTGTGATTTGTTTGTCTGGTGCATCCGCACCAACAATTTTCTTTTATAGTCCACTAAAAGCCCCCTTCACCTACAGGTAACTGTGAGCAATTGTACAGAAAAAGTTAAATAACAGAACATTTTCTTCCACAATGTTAGGGAAGAATAGTATTGTGTTTTGAAAGAAACCTTTTAGCTCAATTTTAAATCAAACTAATTGGATAATCAACTACTCTTTTATATACACTATCATTAGAATTTTGTATTCTGAACTGTCTGCATTTTTAAGAATAAAAAAAAATCAAGTTTTGGCAAAATATTACACAATGTCCAAATGTAGCTACAGAGTCCAGTCATGGTTTTAAAAAAAGTAATTAACTCTAAGGCAAAATTACATCTGGAAATATTTCACTATGGACACGTCCATATCCATTACAGTGTATATTACTCATGTATAAACAATCTATTTGTAATGTATTATATTAACCAAATTAGATATTAAGAGTGTGGCTGTACTGTATAAAAAACTTGTAAATGTGATACATATAAACAGAATGTTCTGTATTATGTATTTAAATAGTGAGACTTTGCTATAAGCCCTGCTGACTACCTCGCCTCACCAACCACGACCAACTTTGAGTGTTAATGTACTCATATGTACAGTGGAGGTGTGTGTAAAATAAAATTTAAAAAAATTAAGGCAAGTGTTTCCAGTAATCCATATATACGGAGTACACATGTTTTTTAAAAAAAAAAAAAAAAAAAAAAGCACAACAGTGATATGCCATAGTTTCACTGACAGAAGAGGAGACACCCTGTTAGTCCTTAAGAAGCTCTCAGGAAAACAACACCGTTTTTGAGACTCATTGAGGTGTGACACAAAAGAGAGATCAAGCCCCTTAAGCAGCTACAAAGGATAGCATTTCCACCTTATGATTTTTTTCATTCAACTGGCACTGTGCTCTTTCATCAGCCTCTTCATTCTGTTTAAGCGAGATGCAACATTGGAGAAGGCCCGCTGAAATCCTTCCCGCGGCCATGAGGTCAGACAGAGAGATCTCCGCAGACCTCTTCAGAGTTCAGTCAGCTTAACTTCCTCTCTTAACTCATTTGGCTGAGAGCATGTTTTGTTAAAAAAGTGCACATAGAGATCGAACGTAGCGTCCATCAGATGCTGACATTATGTGTAGTAGTCTAACTTGCTCTGTATCGTCTTGCAGCCTTTGACAGAGAACACTCTCTCAGATTTGGGGAAATAGACTAAATCTCTGGCCACCTGGTCTGCCACGTTCTGGTCTGGCTGAAGTCCTCTGGCTTTCATCTCGGCCATGGCGCACTGGACAACGTGCCGGTACTCCAGAGGCAGAAACGGGACGAAGAAGTCCACCAGGTGCTTGTCAATCAAACTTGCATGCCGCAAGCCACCTACAGGAAGAGATTAACAGATACTTACAATAGTACAAAAATCCACATTTTTCATCAAATCAAAGTTTCTGAATGAAAATGACTCCAACGTACAGAGCAACACAAAGAAGTATTCATTTAATTCATACTCACTGTTCTTGTTGTTGAACACTGATAAAGAGATCAATGTTTCCAGGTCTTTTAGTTCGATCTCTTCTCGAGCTCGTCCTTCATTCCAGAAATCTAAAGCTGTCCGTACGATGTCCTCCCCTCCAGCATTGCTAGGAGAAAGATCCAAAACAGGCAACATATTAGAGTTTGCCTCTGATCATCTGTTGTTACCACCGTTTACATTAATCAAAAACCAATATAACACATACAAATATACATTCTATTCGAATATGTTATTTTTGGCAAACCAGTGGCGGGAGCAGAATAAGCTGCTGGTATGTAGTGTTAGTACTGGTTGCTATTAGAGCAGCAAATTATTGTAGTTCTGTGTACTCATCAAGTGAATCTTTGAAACATTAAAAGTGAAGGTTTAAATATATTTAATAGTACAAATAAGCTCACTGCTGCTGTGTTGAGTTTTCATTAGCTAGCTTTAAGCCCCAACACACCAAACTGTTACCAAATATATCTCAAAGGCAGCAAAATGTTTCTACAATGAATGCATCACATTCTTTTCATTATTGTCAAACGCAAACAACTTGTGGAAAACATCCACAAAACGTCTCCTCAAGCTGAGCATATAATACCACAACCACTGTCAAGATTCTGCTAGAATGACATTAAATATCACTGAATAATGTGACCCTATAAAGTTACATTATTCAGTGATACACTTTCGTTCCCTGGATTGATACCATTCTGTGGTTCAAATGAAGATGTTTGACTTGTCAGACTTAGGGAATGCTTTTTACCTGAGAAAGATGAAGATGGCTTTCCGATAAGAAATTCCATCCAGCTTTTCGTAGTAGTCCAGGTACGGCTTAATGCTGTCAATCAAGCCAGGATGCATCTTGTCCATCTCATCAAAGATGAACATGGAGCGTGCACAGTTGGTGACATTGCCTTTGATCCACTGCTGTAACTGAGCCTGAGGAGAAACAGCAGCATATTTAATCCATACAGGAGACAAAACAGAACAATGGCACTGTATTTCAGTGAAAGTAATTGGATTCTACTTCTATTTGTGATCATACCTTGTAGGTATCCAACTGACTTGAATGTGGGAAGTGAAGTTCAGCTGTGAAAACATGAACAAAGCTGCTGTCCATTCCCTCCTTGTAAATGTTTTCAGCAATCAGGTTACTAACAAAGTTCTTCCCTGTGCCGGTCCATCCGTGCAGAGAGAGCACCAGGGGCTTCTTCGGGTTGTCATTGCTCATGAATCCATTGACAGCTTTCAGGATGATGCGTGAGGCAATGTGCTGTCCGAACAGTTTGCTTTCCAGGTCAGCCTCGAGACCTAGAGAGTGCACAGCAGAACGTATTACAGGATCAGTGGCTGCAAACACCTGAATGAAACACCTTTCTCAGCATCTCCCTCAGGAAATTGTTCAGCTGAGGTGGTCAGTCACAAAAATCTCACCTCATCTCATGATCCATTTTGTTATTAGGTGAGAATAGCCACACTCATTAAATATATCAAATCAAACTTCATTTGTATAGCCAAAGTGTATCAAAGTGCTCTACAGGCGACTAATAATAGGTGATAATAAGACATTACAAATATGAACAGTAAAACTATTGGAGACTGATGCACACAAAAATAGAAATGATAAACATTTAAACAACAATTTAATTAAATAAAATGTACATAACGGCCATAAAGCATTCTAATCAAAAGCCAGGCAAAGAGGTAGGTTTTAAGTTTACATTTAACATTAAAGACATCACTTTTAGCTGCTCTCAGCTCTGAATTTCCTCTCTGGAGATCAATAGAGGCTTATCTTATCTCATCCTTGCCAGAGCACCCCGATGGGGCAGTCCTGGTTCACACGTTGCAAGCATGCCAGCCAAATAGGCCAGGGCAAGACCATGTAGAGCTTTATAAAAGTTGTTTGCTTTAGGAAAATAGCACATTTTCTCTTTTTAGCTTAAGGTTCAGGTTTTATTTTACGAAAAAGTACTAATTTTAGAGCTGACACGATTAGTCGGTTAATGGATTAGTAAAGATGAATCTGCAACTAATTTGATAATGATTTTTTTTTGTGTGCAAACAATACCTAATTCCAGAATCGCAATTGTGATGATATGCTGTTTTTTTTGTTTTATGATAGGAAACCAAATATATTTGGGGACTGGATTTCTGGTCAAACAAAACAAGCAATTAAAGACGTCACCTGGGGCTTTAGGAAATTGTGAAGGTCATTTTCACCATTTTCTGACAGATGAATCAATTAATCGAAAACAGAAGATTCATCTACAGTGAAAATAATCATTAGTTGCAGCCCTGATTATTGTCTTAAGATGTTAACGGAGGTGACTTCCGCAATAAAACCCTATATAAGACTGAAATCCTGGCCTGAAACGGCGTGATGGGTGCCTGCAGGGGCCAAACGTTGTTAATTGTTATTTCAGAATGTTTTATTATTGTTATGTTCCGGTTCTGACGGTAAACCTCCCCTCCCCAACTAGTCACTAAACTTATATTGTCGTTGAGGCTGTACGTTAATGTAAATAATTAGGATTACAAGTTTCTCCCTTTAGTCGCGTTAAAACAAACTATTTAGATCGCGCAACTGTCTATACATTTACATGCTGCATGTGCTCACCTGTTGCATTGAAGGCTATCCATTTCGGATTACAATTTTCATGTAAATAATTCCAGATTGTCCGTCCGAGAGTCGCACTGACACCTACAACCACTGTGGTTGTGATCGGATCAATCGTGTTTACCAGCACAAAGGCAGTCGAATAAAAATACAACAAAAATAAGTGTGCCACTTTCATCGTCGAAAGCACTTAATTCCTGACATCAGTCGTTTTATGTGGTAAAACCGCGCTAAACCTGCAGGCTAACTAGCCTAACAACCTGTACAACGGGGAACTTCCTTATACGTCACAAACACGCGACTTAACACAGAGAGTTCTGTTCAACAGAACATCAGGAATGTTTGACAAGTTTGAAAATGATGCACAATAAAATAAAATGAAAGTATTACAGTTAGCCATATACAAGTTTATACAATTTAGGTACTTGTATAGCTAGCTGACGATGTAACAGATGCACTCGCTCGGCTAACGTTAAACCAATCGCTGATATTAGCTAGCAAACAGCAAAATGTTAACAGTTGACAAAAGAATCAAATGTGGGGGGTAATATGCTAGCTGGATATCCCTGTGTTACCTGTCCTGTTGAAAGAAATCCACTCGGGTCGACAGCACTCGTGGAAATAGTAGAGGATGTTCTGGTAACTAGCTAAAAATCCAGTCAGAGCCGCAGCCATGCCGACCGCTATGCTGGTGCTGATGGGCTCGATCGCCTCAGTCATACCGTAGCAGACGAGCATCCACAGCAGCAGGACGTGTCGCTTCCTCGGTTTCATTTCGCACAAATGTCACTGCTTCATCAAACTTAGCTAAAAACAAGAAGAAGAAAAAAAAAAAAAAACTCAGTGTGCGTCAAATTGTTTGCCAAAGCGGACTGAGTCAACACAGTGGAGACTGATGGTAGTGGGGGCGCTGTGGTTGTCATGCATACACGGAGTTTACGTGACGTCAGAGTCCAAAGGTGACGTTCACCTGAGGCCAGATGAAGTCCCACCATGGTACCCATGTTTCCAACTCTGTTAGAGATTTACCTTTTTTATCGTAACATATTCAAGGTTCCTCTGAAGCGCTCGTTTTTCATAAACATATGCTATTATGCTGGTCTGTTTTTTACAGACATAATTTCCTAAATACTAAATATGGAATAGAAGTGGCATTTAGATTCAAGAACAAGACATTTATTTTTAAATAACAATTGGATTGATAGGGGGCAGTCAATTTATTCTTTCTGTAAGTCACCTACTTTCATACCATCATACAAAGAAAGCAAAATAGCATCTTGGGTCCCAGGAATATATATTGATGAAGATGTTCCATTTATAAATTACACAGCAACCAACAAATGTATTATTCTTAGAGACTCATTTCTACACCTCCTTTTACACACAAACATTGGACCAGCCCCTGCCCTGGACATACATGGGCACACCCATCTCATTAGCATACAAGCATTAGGAAAATAAGAAATGTTTGGGAGAAATGGGAAATAGGCCTAAATGATTAGATGTGCAACGACCAAAACAAAAGATAAATACGAAAGACTCCATTTTAATTATTGAACCAACAGTATTATTAATTGATGATTTATCCAGTCATATTTTTGACTTGTCTGAAAACCTTTAACTACATTTTGTTAGTTGCAGGGCAATTCAAGTATTAACTATTAAAGTACAATATTTGAGTTATAATGGCAATTTCCTCTGACTATCTTATGAGAGAGTTGAATCCAGGGATAACACATACTGTAGGGTGCAGAAGTCAACTTAACATCCTCAGATCCTCACAATATATACACAACGTAGCTATTATCAGATAAACAACACACCACAGGTAGGTTGTACATTTAAAGGGAGACTTATTTCAGTTTACCAATGCTTGTACAAGTAACAACAAGAACTGGAAATCATACATCACAATGACATCACAATGGACACAAATATTAAATTAAAAAGATCAGATAAATTAGCCTACATACACATTAAGTGATAGCGATGTGCCACTCACAAGCACCTGAGTCAGGTTGCATTGAAATTACATATAAATTATGCATTGAGTGCTCAAGACTATATGTAAAAGTAAATAGTAAATAAATGCAGATGTTTGTCCCTTAAATTGGGTTTAACACAGCGCAACTCTCTTCACATTTACATGCCTCACATACTCACCTATTGCACTGAAGGAAATCTATTTCTAAACTTTCATATGGATTGTAGATCTTCTGCCACAGATTTGCAAAGATACAGACAACCGTTGATGTGATCGGATCAAACGTGTTTACTGGGACACTGACTGTCAAAATAACATGTATATTTATAAATATAATTATAAATATAATATTATATTTATATTTATAAATGTATTTGTACTGCTTTCAAAGTTGAAACCACTTAATTCCTTAAGTCAGCCGTTTTTATCTGGTAAAACAATCTTAACACAGTGAGACCTCACTGACCCAGTTGACTAATAGCTTCTTCTTTATGGCAGTAACTTCCAGCAAGGCGAACCGGTCGAGTAACATTTCATGAGCTGTTGTCTACGCGTCCCTATGATTGCAAAAGTTGCCAAACAAGCTGAATTGATTTCATGTTAAACCATGTGCCTACAATCTCTGAATGCAAGGCTGGATTACCTGCCACAAGGCCCCAGACCCCCAGGGGCCTTGTGGCCCAGTGTTTTTGGTAATATGATTAACCGTAACTTTGTTTAAGTATATGGGAATATGCCTTACTGAAGCACAATATATACTGACACATTAAGGGCCTTAAGGTGAGTGTTGGTCAGGTAGGCTTGTATACCTGATGTCGAGGCCTTGTCTTAAAGAGGGTCCATGTGTCAGAATCCAGTGGTGGAATGTAACTAAGTACATTTACTCAAGTGCTGTAGTTAGGTACAATTTTGACATATTGCTACTTTATTTAAGTATTTCCATTTAATGCTACTTTATACTTCTATTCCAATACATTTCAGAGGCAAATACTGCACTTTTTACTCCACTACATTTATCTGACACTTAGTTACTTTTCTCATAAAAACATGATGTGCTTATATGATATGATGCAGTACTGTGCTACTAATCTACCCAGCGGTATACAAAGTATCTAAAATTGGCTTCACAGTGATGAACTACGACATTAAAATATTCTTACATGTATTTGTTAGTGATAAAAACAGAATAATATAATATTCTCTAATAACATAAATGTTTAAAGGTGCCATTCTACTGAGTACTTTTACTTTCGATACTTTAAGTACATTTAGCTAATAATGCTTCTGTACTTTTACTTAAGAAACATTTTGAATTCATTAATTTTAAAGGAGTATTTTTAGACTATGGTATTTCTACTTTTACTTAAGTAAAGGATTAGAGTACTTCTTCCACCACTGTCAAAATCTAGCTTGAAGAAAGTAACCCTTGGTTTAAAATTGATCATGTTTCACATGTCTGTATAAATTAAAATGTAGTGCACAAATCATATGCAGGAGAGGTCACATAGGGAAGACTATGGAAAAAGTGCTTAATAGTTTACTTTTTCCCTTGTGTCAAAAATAAGTTAAAAAATATAATATGATCAAAATCACACCTGCCAGTAGAGAGCAGATGCACACTGCAAATGGTTGTTTCTATGTGGGCCAAATGAATGAATTAGGACTGTGAAAAAAGGATGATCTCATTCATTCATTTTTCTTGAGAATCTTGATCCTCATTCTAAGTTATAGTAAATATGGTTAAATAATGTAATCCTGCGCTAATAGGCATTGTCAGCTTGATTTTAAAAAATGGCTTGTTGGTTGCATCAAGCTACAGTATATGGCACTGTTTGGTGATAGTCATGTGATCATACTTTCATAGAAGGTGCACTTACAAGATCATCCACACAATGTGCAGAGGGAACTGTGCAAGTGACTTAAACGATATAGCCATAGTCACTTTTCAAAACACAGTGATGTTTACAGACATGCAAAGAAATGCATGAGTGAGCTCACATGTTACATGAGTGTAACCCTCTAAATCCTATCTTTGTCCATTTCCCTCTCTGTCTGCTCCGGACTTGTCAGGAATAACTGACATATAATTTAAGAACAAAACACTTTGATAAGGGTCAGTTAACTTCTTGATTCCGCAGGTCACCTACTTTTATACAAGGAATTTATGTCTCTCTATGAAAATGCCATTCAGACACAATATTATGCAATAATGTTTGATGCAATCCCAAATGGTGCAGT
Source organism: Siniperca chuatsi (assembly GCF_020085105.1). NCBI lineage: Eukaryota > Metazoa > Chordata > Actinopteri > Centrarchiformes > Sinipercidae > Siniperca > Siniperca chuatsi. The sequence continues at coordinate 6,315,863 of NC_058059.1, forward strand.
CAGGCTGTTAATGTCTGCTCCCAAAGGCAAAGAAAGCATAACACCATCTTGGATCCAAGGAACATATATTGATGAAGATTTAATCACACAGTAACCAACAAATGTATTATTCTTAGAGACTCAGTTACTACACCACCTTTTACAAACAAACCTTGGACCAGTCCCTGCCCTGGACATACATGGACACACCCATCTTATTTGCATACAAGCATTAGAAAAACAGGAAATGTGGTGAGGAGAACTGGAACATATGAAATAAATAAATGATTAAATGTGTACCACGACAAAATAGATAAAGATAAATAGAAAGTAAAATAAATTGAGTTTTAATGTATTGTACAAACTGATTGGTGGTAAAGGGAGGAAAAAGCTTTTTGCTAACTGATTTACATTAATTTAATTATTTCAGTATTATTTACTGATGATTTCTCCAGTCATATGTAGCCCAGGGTAAAAATCCATCCATCCAAAAATAATCCAATCCAGGTTCCAGTCCAGGTTTTCCATTTCCTCCCTTCCAACCCTCTGTATTTAATGTAGTGCCATTCCATGTAGTTGCCAGTCCATGTTTTCCACCCTTTCTTTCCCTTGCCATAAGACACACCCCCTTTGTTTCAATTAGCCAATCACAGCCCTCTGCCTCAGTATAAAAGCTGTCCTGACTTCTCTCAGCTCAGTTGTGTGGGAGAGAAGCTAGAGGACAGCAGCTGTAGAAACCATCATCATCATCATCATCATCCGGTGATTGGGCGTTGTTGTGTGTGCTGGGCAAAACGTTTCTTACTGAACTGGCCAGGTGCCCATTCAGGGTATATTCGATGGCGAGCTAGGCTCTGGAGCACACAACATTCCTGTTATCCATCCAACACTCTTCGGTCTGGTAGGAGGCTGTACAGCCTGTCCTTTTACTCTCCCACCTCCTCGAGCTACGCAACCGCTGTAATATTCAACCCCCCGGACAATCGCGCTAACGGACATTTCAAATCACTCAATAACAAACATATGGAGTCAAACGCGGTGCGCAGCCTCGGTGTTCTTCATCCTTAGTTGGGAGAACAGACATTGAATTTTATTGTTTCCTTCCTGCCTCAATGAACAATATCTTGGACATTTGATTTAATTTAAAATTGATTGAAGTTGATTTTTGATTTATTTCTGCTGCAGTGGTTTATGTATATATTGGGTTCTGTTTATATTCACTTTTTTGTACAATACACTTTTCCTTAATTCAACTATTCTGTCAATTGTTATTATTTACTGACCCCTGCCCTCCAGCAGCCGTTCCTAGTCTTTCTGATCAATTAGCCTACAGCATTCATCCTCAAACAGCTATTACAAATCTATTACACAGTACTAACAAACACTTGTTACACATATTTTTGACTTGTCTGAGACTTTAACTACATTTTGTTAGTTGCAGGGCTCCATAATGAATGCTTCACAGTTACAGACGAGTTGGTCATTATTGTTAAGGTAAAACGAGAAATCGGTAATATCTGAAAGCTGCAGAGACCAACTAGCACACATTCATCTTTAGAATTCAACTTCTTTTACAGTGAATTAAAGTATTAACTATTAAAGTACAATATTTGCACAAAGAGTTATAATGACAATGGAGATGTCAATATTGGAATCAGCCAGGAGGAGAATGGAGGGTGAGATGGCACAAAGCTGGGTCAGAAAATCTGAGGAGTCAGAAAGATAGGAGGGGTTTGGCTTTGGGGGGCGGTAGAGTATGGCAGTGACCAAGGGAGTGGGACCAGAAAGTTTAAAGGCAATGTAGGTTGTACATTTAAAGGGAGACTTATTCCAGTTTACCAATGCTGGGATGATGATATATATATATTTGTTTATAATATTTAGCTTAACTTCCTCTCCTCAGTCATTTGGCTGAGTGTGTTTTCCTTTGTTAAAAAGTGCACATAATAATCTTATACATCCATCAGATGCTGACATTATATGTAGATGTCCAATTTGCTTTGTATTGTCTTGCAGCCTCTGACAGAGAACACTCTTTCAGATTTGGGGAAATAGACTAAATCTCTGGCCACCTGGTCTGCCACGTTCTGGTCTGGCTGAAGTCTTCTAGCTTTCATCTCGGCCAACACACACTGGACAACGTGCCGGTCCTCCAGAGGCAGAAACGGGATGAAGAAGTTCACCAGGTGCTTGGTAATCAAACGTGAATGCTGCAAGCCACCTACAGGAGTAGATTGAGAGGTACTTCCAGTAGTAAAAAAAATCTAATCAAATTAAAAAAATCTTTTCATAGAATCTATTTCTGTGTGATGACCAAGACTAAAAGAAGCAGTCTACTCACTGTTGTTGTTAAATGCTGATACAGAGAGCAATGTTTCCAGGTCTTTTAGCTCGATCTCTTCTCGAGCTCGTCCTTCATTCCAGAAATCTAAAGCTGTCTGTGTAATGATGTCCCCTTCAGCATTGCTAGGAGGAAGATAAGAAACAAGGTCAAGGTACATTTATTAGTTATTCTACAACACAGGAAACGAATTAGTTGCATGTTAATAATAATAATAATAATAATAATAATAATAATAATAATAATAATAAACTTTATCTATAAAGAACAAATCAGCGCCACCATTAAATAAAGATCCAGCAAATAAAAGTACAGTGAATAAAACAGAATAAAATACCCAAAGTACAATGAAATAAGATAAAAACAGGAAAATAAACAAATAAAACGCATAAAACATAGTGGAAGTGGAAAAATTAAACTTTGGGCTTACATTAGTAAAAGGCTTTTTTTTAAAAGATAAGTTTTAGGAAGTGATTTAAAATGTTGTTGAGTATTGGTATTATCTAGCAACGCTTCTGTGCTTCAAATAAAAATTCTGATAGGTCCGAAACTTTCACCTGATGAAGATGAAGATGGCTTTCCGATAAGAAACTCCATCCAGCTTGTGGTAGTAGTCCAGGTACGGCTTAATGCTGTCAATCAAGCCAGGATGCATCTTGTCCATCTCATCAAAGATGAACATGGAGCGTGCACAGTTGGTGACATTGCCTTTGATCCACTGCTGTAACTGAGCCTGAGGAGAAACAGCAGCATATTTAATCCATACAGGAGACAAAACAGAACAATGGCACTGTGTTCGAACTGTGTCTACTTTTTAATCATACCTTATAGATCTCAAATTTCCTTTTGTGCTGGAAGTGAAGTTCAGCTGTGAAAACATGAACAAAGCTGCTGTCCATTCCCTCCTTGTAAATGTTTTCAGCAATCAGGTTACTAACAAAGTTCTTCCCTGTGCCGGTCCGTCCATGCAGAGAGAGCACCAGGGGCTTCTTCGGGTTGTCGTTGCTCATGAATCCATTCACAGCTTTCAGGATGACGCGTGAGGCAATGTGCTGTCCGAACAGTTTGCTTTCCAGGTCAACCTGGAGACCTAGAGAGTGCACAGCAGAAAGTCAACAGGATAGTTTGAACTTTATTGAACAAGTAACTACAAGAACTACACATTGAGAAACATGACAGAAATCATACATCACAGTGACATCACAATGGACGCAAATATTAAATAAAAAAGATCAAATGTAGTACCTACAGTACGTACATTTAATGTTTTACAAGCTTTCTTAATCTTGATTTGACGCAGAAACGGTGTGAAGGGTGCCTGAAGGGGTCAAACTTTTATTTTATTAATCTGTCTACACTCCTCAGTTAGATTTTGGGTTTTGAAGCTAATTAATCACTTAAGCCATGACACTTTAATTATCCTCTAGACCAGCAGTACTCAAATACAAGTTGTCACGGGTCCTGTGCACCTTTTCACCGTCAGCCTCTCTTTGAATATCCATTTCACTCTTTCATCCTGAGATTGGTTCCTCTGACGGAAACCTTGCTAAATGTGGCTGCTAGTGTCTGAAAGAGGACGGGTGATGTGATAGTGATGTACCACTCACAAGCAGCCTAAGCCAGGTTGCACTGAAATTTTGTCAAGGGTCCAGATTCAGACCAGAATCTGCCTGTTGAGTATGTGGGGTCTGGACTAAATGTTAAAGTAAATAATTACAGATGTTTGTCCCTTAAACTGGGTTCAAACAAACTCTATAAACACTGCACATCTGTCTTCACACTTACATATTTCACATCCTCACCTGTTTCATTAAAGGAAATCCATTTCGAATCACAACTTTCATCTGGATTGTAGATCTTCTGCCACAGATTTTTGACACCGTCAAACATTTTCCCGAATGGATTAAATGTGTTTACTGGGACACTGGCTGTCAAAATAATGTGTAACCACAAATATATTTGTACTGCTTTCATCGTTGAAACCACTTAATTCCAGAATTCAGCCGTTTTTAACTAGTAAAACAATCTTAACACGGTAAGACCTCACTGTTCCAGCTGGCTAATAGCTTCTTTGTGCGGGTAACTTCCGACAAAGCGAACCAGTCAAGCAACATTTTTCATGAGCTGTTGTCTACATGTCCCTATATCACACTCAGAAATAGAAGTTCGGGTGTGTACTTAAAGGGTAGAAATGCTTGTTGCTGGGGAAGTGCCCTTTTGAGAGACAATTGTGTACCGTTTAGTGCCAGTCCATTTTTGTGCCTCATCAATGTGCACCAGTTAAAGTACAATTGTGAAGTAAAGAGCAGTGATAAATTCAAATCAGGCTCTAGATACTTTAGATCTTCCTCCATAGCAGTCGGATTCCCAGCCTCCGCAGCACTAACTCCTGATCAGGATGTTGGTCATAAATCTGCCAACACAGTTTGTCTCGAGGTATTAGGCAAACAAAGGACCTTCGTTTTCTGCTGCTGGTGTTTTTCCTTCCTCTCCTTCAGCCTGTCATTGTGGCGGCGTGTCCTTCCTGGTGTGGACGGGGTCAGATGGTCTACCTTATGTTCCAGGATCAGGGCTCTTCCTTCAGTTCCTCAGGGAGGGGATAAGGTACAGCAAGGGGACTCCTGATGAAATCCAGACTCCCTCGTGGGCCGAGATAACACTGAGGGAAAGGAGAGATTTGAGCTTCGTTTGATAATGCTGTGAAAGTTGTGAAAAAGAAGTGCAAAAAAGCTTGAAAGCAGTCCTACACCCCTACTCTGTTGTCCATGCTTGGAGCAGTTTCCTGTGTTATCTGTTAGCATCTGTACAAACACTTTGGAGACAAAGTACCCAGATTTTATGCACTATTCCTTTTATGACTTTACATGACTGTAAGTATGGTATAGTTGTAAAGTATTAAACATGTTAATTTATTAAACATTAACATTTCTATTTCTGACAAATGAAACTCAAGTTTATTTAGCTATTCCCAAAGCTTTCAGTCATAACCCACAGCTGCTCACTGAAGACCATGAACCTTAAGTTTTGATTTTTTAATCACAGATTAGCATTTTAACATTATTTGGAAATAAAGAAAGCTGATGTGAGACTATAAATTGTAATTTTAAGTGTGTTTGATTGGGGATAAGGTCCCTCTCATGTGTGCACATAGGTGTTTGGGGCATGGTTAATTTATGCATATTACTTATGCAATATTATATTAGAAAGATGTTTAGTCTGACAGTCAGAAATTATTTTACAATACTTATTTTGAAAGTTGGAACTGCTTTGGAAACAATGTGACCCTGCTGCTCAGAGTCCTCCAGCCATTTAATATTATAACTGCATAAAGTTCAAGGATTTGCAAGACACATGTTTAAGAGTCTACAGCCATATTAACATCTCTGCAAGTCTGTAGCACAGCAGTGCTTTGAGCTAAATGCTAACACCACTTGACTTGACACACAGGTTCAAAGACAACCTGACACTGAAAATAGGAAACCCACCGACTTAAATAAACTCAGGTAGGGGAGACAACGAGACACAGGTGAAACTGATCAGGGCTGGGCAAACAATCAGAGGCAGGAAGTAAAACCACAAGACACATGAGGGAAGGAGAATATTACAAAATAATACAGGAAATAACTACATAAATAAATACATAAACCTTCAAACCATGACAGTATAATGTTTACCATGGTCAGCATCTTAGGTTAGCGTGTTGGTATGCTAACATTTGCTAATTAGCACTAAAAATAAAGTACACCTGAAGCAGATGTGAATGTCATTAGTTTTTGCAGGTGGTCATAAACCAAAGTATTGTACAAATGAAAAATTGACAAACAAATTAAAATTCAAACTGATGGCCCTAGGTGAGTTAAATCACCTAAATTATTACAATTAATCCTGAGGGACATGACCTCATGGTGGCACTAGAGCAAAAATCAGAGGATCACCTAAGTCATTAGGGTTCTGAATCCTCTGGGCACCATGAACGTCTGTACCAAAAATCATGGCAATCCATCGAACAGTTGTCGAGATATTTCACTAAAAAACAAAAATGTCCACCTCATGTTGATGCTAGAGGAAAAGCCAGGGGATCACCAAAGTCAGTAGGCTTCATCCTCTGAGGACCATGAATGTATATGCAAAATTACATGGCAATCCATCCAATAGTTGTTGAGTAGTGGATTGACTGACCAACCAGAGGCTAAGACTCTATTAAGAGTCAAGCTCCAAAAACGCTGGCTCCTACAATTTCCATAATGCAACTAGATAGCTAGTTAGACTATACCTGATTGATAAACACCCTTGTCCTTGAAACCCCATACCAAGTGTGCATTGCAGGCTTTATGTTAAACATTTGTAATCCCCATGTCCAAGCCGCAATACTTAACTGGTCACTTGAGTAATTTTCATAGACTTTAGAAAGCTCCTCCAGAGGCACAGAGTTTTCAGAGTCAATCCTCCTGACTAGTAAACTGATTTTGACATGTAATAGGTGGAGTGCCCTTTTAGGAAGCCATATGAATTTAAACAGCTGAAAGTTAATTGTGAAAATGAATCGCAACATTACACGGAGAGACAGGGCTTCCTTAGCTATGAGTGCAGTCCATTAGGTTTGTTATTACTAGTGTAGTGTTATGCAACAGGCATCCCCCACAACTAACTCTATAGGGCCTGAGAAGTCTGGGCATCTTCTCAATGGTCATCAAGTGGGAAAGAATAAATTCGCCTGCAGAGTAAAAATGTCTACTCACTGTGGATGTTGGAAAATGATTTGATGACTCTGACAGAGCAAAACATTTTGCTTGTCTTGAGATGTTTAACTCCGCTGTTACCATGGGAAACTCATATTGCCTGATTGGATGTCTTTTCTTCTTTTATTCCCACTAATTTCTCCAGTGCTGGTTCATTCAGTGGTTAAAGAATGGGAGAGGGCACTTGTGGCGGCATCGGGGCTTTGAGGGGGAAACAGAGGGGACAGGTCAACCTCTAATCTCATTATAAACAGAGGGCACTGCCACCACACACTGACCCCCACTCCCCCTCTGTTCACCTCACCTAACCCTTGCCTTAACCCCCTACCCTGTGGCAGCTTGGGCTGGATAGCCACTTAAAGAATCAGGACCATGGCACATTCCTGTGAAGGCAACAATGAGAAGATCTGCAGAGAGAAGATTAGGAGAAGATCAGAGGACTGATTGGGAGGTAAAAGTTAGACATAAAGAAAGATAAATCCTGTGATGATGCTATGTGTTAAAAAATATAACAGACAGGGGTGTGCAGTACAGTTACTTTATTGTATTTGAACTGTTATACCCCTTAACACCACCAGGAGGGGCTCACTGCTTTTGTCTGCCAACTGGTTTTCCCTTTACAGTGCGAAATTGATGTCTTTTGGGAAGTGCAGAGCACACAAATAACTGAATTACAGTAACTACAAAAGCTTTCACCACTGTGGTAATGGAAAATAAAAAATAGAATAAACATTTAGGCTACCAAGGATACTGAATCATGTGCTTAGATAAGCATTTATTACTTAATTTTCTACTGAAATGAGGCTGCGGTCTAAAAATCTATTTTTCTTTCTTGTGATACTTTGGAGGGGGCTCGACCTCAAGGTTAGGCAACACTGGACTAAACTTCCAAATGTTAAAGTAGTTAAAACTAGCTCCACCCCGACCAACTACAACAGTAAAATGCTGCTTACCCCTAATGTCATATATAATACTATATCACTCACAGGGACCATTTTTCTTTTACTTTTGATACTTAGATTCCTTTACTTAAGAATGATTTTGAATGCAGGATATTTTACTTGTAATGGAGTATTGCTGTTGTATTGGTACTTTTACATAAGTGAAATATCTGATACTTCACTGGTTAATGGTACACCTTTTAGTTTTTTTCCTGTCCAAAATGCATCTATAAATAGATAGATAGATATACAGTATATAGCCTATATTATGACATATTATATAAAGCAGTGTCACTGACTTTTTAAACGACATAATGTAGACTTAATGGTCAAGTAGGCCCATGTTGGGATAATTGTCAGCCTCTTACGTCTCTCGCACCTCATCCAATAACTAGCAGGTGTGTATAACAGCTGCTTATGACATATAGCTTACAGTAATCACGGCTAAGATCAAGAAGCCAGAGACTTTGTTTAAGGAGGAGAAAATCAAAAGTGGACACAAGACCAACTTTTTCGTGGTAATTTATTTTGAAACGATGATTCTTCGATACCAGACACAAGAAGCCAAAAGCATGGCGTCTTATTTTTAGCCGGCTTTTGCGGTTAGAATGACTTGCTTGCTGGCGAGTTAGTTTGAAATCTCCGTCTGACTTTAATGTTTCCAGCATAGACTGTATGAAAAGGTTTCCAGCTGACGCCCATGAAAAACGAGAAACCTTCCAAAGAGTGCCTAGCAACGGTTGCTAAGCTGCAGTCGCTGTTTAGGGGGCGGGGCTTATCGAACAGTAGCCTAGTCCTTTGATCTCTGACGTCAGGGTAACATACATTAGTGCCTGAATTCATCTGGCCCTACACATTCTGTTAGTCTTCATTTCTGCTAGTGTTAAACTGACAGACCAGTAGGTGAAAACTAAGCCAAGAAGTTAACAAAACGCAAAGCATTCAAGACAATCGATCATAACACAGTCACTATGGATAGAGCAGAAACATCACGGACAGAGGAGATACCGGCGTTTACAGTAGATGCTGATGTTCGCCCACTCATCGAATCCTTTTTTAAAAGGGTGACAGAAGAACAGTGGGGATTGTTGAAATTAGGTTCCCCTGATGATGCCACAAAAATTATGTTGGCAGACCTGCTTTTGGACATCATAACATCTGTGTCAAAAGCCTTGTTGAGGGGTCTTAAGAGTATAAATGTAGTCGTATCTGAGGAGCATGTTCGGTCCAGTCTGGGCAACACACTGCCTCAGAGTTTTGCTGAGGTTCTGGACATTAAGGACCAAGTACAGTGTGTCAGCTCACAACGCTTGACAAACTTGTTTGTTAAAGAGGTTGCAGAAAGTGTGAACTCTGCCCTCTCCACTACTGTGCACACTGCGGAGCCTGTAATAAATCAGCGCATCACTCCCGCCCGCAGACTTAACACTATGGTTGGTCATGCCTGCAAAATGTTAAAGGCATTTACGGCCAAGATGAAAATTTTGTGCTCACCTCGACCACGTAGACAAAGGAAGAAAAAAGTAAAGCTGGAAGATCAGTCAACTGACATTGATGATAGCTGTCCACCAGTCAGAACAGTGGAACCAGAGACCCCGGAGAAGGTCTCATCAGAGGACAGCTTTGTGACAGCAACAAAAAAAACTGTCCAGGAAATTATTAGGAAGGAGGTGAGTGAAATCATAGAACCTCTTTTGGATGATGTGTCAGACTCTGAGTACGAGCTGCTGCAATCTGAAACCTCTGTGGAGATTGAAGTTGTTGCAGACAACATTGCTCAGGTCATTGTTGAAGAGATTAAGAGTTCTAAAGAGACAGATGCTGCAGGTCCAAGTCCAAAACCCAATCAGAAATGCAAGCTGCTTTTGAAAGGACTGGGGGTCAAGATCAAGACCTTTTTTGCAAAGCGGTTTGCCAAAGCCTGGATACATCACATAGTGGCACAGCTGAGGACTAAATTCCACCACAACTCCAAAGTTGAAAGCAGGCAGTCAATGCTGTCATTCTTAGATGGTGTTGACTCTCTGCTAGAGGGTGGTGAAAAACAAAAAGGTGGAAAGGAGGTTTGTGTGTTTCGGAAGTTCAAAAATATTTCCAGTGGTAAAGTGCTGGTACTCACACAAGAACTTAGTGATCTTCTCTACCTTTACATCACAGATGGGATGATGTCCCAGATTATCCCAGAACCAAATAGAAGGAGGACATCTTGCAGGACAGTGTCTGTTCCTCAGTCACATGATGCCATGTATGCTGACATACGGAACAAAGTGTGGAGTTTCCTGGGACTGATGAGCTGGTGGCTGAACATGCGGGTTGGCAGCCACAGTCAAAGGGTGACACACACTTTAATGGACACTGAGTCACTGGCACCAATACCTCTACCTCTGTTAACTACAGAGGTCACCGCAGTCAAGGCTGAAGAAAACAAAATGTCTGTCAGGATACTTATAGAGAAGCTGGTTTCACGGACCTACAACAAAGCAAAAGTGAATTGCACCATTGGAAACCCAGAGGACATCATCAAGCATCTGTCTGAAAAAACATGGGCCGAAGTCAAGGGCTCAGATGTTCAGATCACCCCAAAAACTTTCAAAAACCTCGACAAGGCAATTTTCAAAGACCTGTGTAAGAAGTGGGGCTGTGAAGAGATGATGCTGGCTTCAATGAATTTAGAGGAACCAGCAATTGAAAAATGTATCGCCTCCTCTGTCAAAGAACACCTGATGAAACCACCAAAAAAGCCTAGCGCCATCTGCAGGTTCTTCTCTTCTGTGGGCAAAGTCATCTCCATGCCCTTCAGAAGGTAGATAGGTGAAATGGAGTATTCATCTTGAAGGAAAAAAAATGTCTGGATTTTCTCTTTTTCCTTCAAAATGAAAGCAAAAAACTTAAGCTGTCAGGTTAACCTCAGCAGTGTGACCTCATAGCTAGAAGACGAGGGTTCGAATCCCGGTCCTGAGCCCTTCTTGTTTGTGTTGTCTACTGTTGTGGCGTGGGTTTACTCCGGGTGCTCCGGTTTCCTCCCACATTTCTCAAAACCATGCAGCAATTGGACATTCTAAATTGCCCCCAAAAAGCTAATTAGTTTCATGATTCTAAATATGTAGTAAGTGATCAATCAATCAATAAAATCAATAAATAAAAATATTAAAATTTAAATTTCTGATTATCTCTCTTATCATTTGAGTTCAAAAAGCTGAGAACTCAAAAAACTAAAGTTCTGCTGATTCAATTTCACTTGTGTAGAAAATACAAAGAAAACAGTGTTTTTTTCATGTGATAACCACTTGCATCAACATCAAAATTAGTCATGACCCAAAATAGCTAGTAGGTACATTATGGTTAGGGGTGTTAAGGTAACATATGTTTGCAATATTAATATGCATCGCCCAGTTCATTTTTACATAACCAATTAACCATCAAGAGCTCAATTACACCAATATTATGGCTTTATTGTTAGAAAGTCTCTAACATTCAAACAAAAATGTTTCAAGTTCATATTTGAGTTTCGTACACCTTTTTTAAAAAAAATCTATATTCATAGTTTTTTCAATGTCAGTGTGCTCTTAACAAACACAAAATTAAAGCTGCATTTTACAATAAAGACAATTCTCAGTAGAACAAATTCATGGAAATTAGGATGCACTGCAGAAAATGTTTTTGCACTAAAATTTGAGGAAGAACGTGTTGCTAATTGAATGACAAGATTCATCTGTTACAGATTCTTTTGGCATCATGACTACACCAGATTATACAATAATACTAGGTTTCTGGAATTAACCCATTTAAAAGTAGAACAATTTATTAGAAATATAAGTGTAACCAATTTTGATTGCCAATACATCTGTGGTTTAATAGAAGATAATCTCACTTTTACATTTGAATGCTGTGTGAAAGCAACAAGAAATACCAGAAATATACATTATACACACTAATATATTGTATACTGAGAAACATTGGCATTGGGTTTTATGCCCCCCCAATCCTGATGCACAGCAGGAAAAAAACACAGTGGTAAAATTGCCATAGCCAAATAAATTCCATTGGCGTTTAAAAAACTCCAAACTTGACCAGATGACTTTTTAATCAGTTTTGCTGACACGGCCACACACTACACACTCTCTGTGCAGACAAGGATCTTCTTTCTCCTCCTTTACAAACGTTCGGCAGCGGCCAGCTCAGAGCTTAGCCTACATTAGCGGCAGAAGAAGAAAAGTACCACGCTTGCTGTAACGGGTGTCCACTGAGTTCGTGAGTTAGCAACAAATATAATTTGATAAACCCAAGTTTTTTTTTTATTATAGATTAAACAACATTACAGTTAGCAACTTATTTCTTCTTCTCCATGTGAAGGCAGTGCAAGGTTGTTAGGTTAGTAGGCAGTTCTGTTTGCTTTCCACATGCTGTACCACGTCGATACATGTGTTTTCATTCCTGGCGAGAATTAGCTGGGTCGATGTCTGCTGGTAGATTTCAGCCAGAGCCTTTCTCACAGACCTGATTGTGCAATAATTATCATGCGTTTTCCTTGGTCTTGGCTATCAAAACAAAAAAAGGCACACCAGAGAACACGAGTGTAGATATGTACATGTTGAAAAGAACCCTTCCCAGCGCCTGCAGGCTATTATGGCGATAACTACCAAAAACAGCCCAAACTCGGTTGGAGCACGCAGAGAGTCTCCTCTCGACATGACGTCATCAAACATTACCTAAATTTATTGCTCCCCCCGATGTTTAACCCAAGTCGGCGCCAACGCTCATTTGTGCCTGGATTGTGCTTCTTCAAGACAGCCATCACCTCAGAAGTGCAATCAAGCATCCAAAGTACTCATCTGTCTTTAATGTTGCAAATAACTAGAACTTTTTTATAATTGTTGGAATAATTTAGAGAAAGTACAGCAGTGTTGTCTGTTAGCACTCAACTCATTTCAGAATAGTTGTTGCTGATTAATCTAAAGTAGACATGCTGTTCATTGATTGTGTTTGTTTTAAATTTCAAGTAAAACTCTGTATTAGTTGAGAGTTCAATTTATGTTGAAGCATATCTGCAGGAAGAATGAAATATGATAACAACTGCATCATTCATCTGAAGTATTTTATTGATGTAAAAGACCAGAACAATATAATGAAGTCATGTCAAGCCCTGATTAAATCATTAAACAGGTGAAACTGGAAGAAACCTTGGGAAAGACCACACAAGAGCAGTGCCCCTTCCTGGACTGGTAGGTGCCAAGTGGGAAGCATGACAAAATTCAGACCAGGGGCTGTATTTATCAAACAACTCAGGATTATTCCAAAGGAATTCCTAGAATTGGTTCAAGTGGGACAAATATGAATAAGGTGATTTGCCAATAGCTGAAGATCGGGATCACTAGGGGTGCTGCTCTTTGCTACCTGCTGATGCTGGGACACCAGATTAGGTTGTAAGGTGATGTTACGCAACCTGGCAGTGAGGTTGAAGTTCACTGCACTGTACATACATACACATGTATGGACAGAATGTGCTAAATGGGGACAAGTGTGTGTAGAGGACTCAAGAGACACTTGTGACAGATCTGTGCTGTTTGTGCCCTCTGGCACAGCGCCTCCTCTACCTTAGGTGGTTCCCTGTCTACCATAAAGCAATGTGCTCTCTGCACCAGTTTCCCTGTTTGTCACAGGCCCTGGCCTGGTTCGCTTTGGCACTAGTTTTGGATCTACAATAATTCTCTGTTTTCAGAGAAAAAACTCTGACAACCCCACTCTAAGCTCCCTGTCCAGCACCGAGCAGGTAAAACATAGTGCAGCATATAGCAACTAAAGAGCCATATATTTCCCTCCGGAGTTGGTGGAGAGCAAAACAGACCTGAAAAGGAAAGTAAATATTGGACTTAACATTCATCAGGTGGACACAAACACTAAATGAATGCTAATGTTGCTCCGTGTTTGCTGGATGTGTAAGTAAGCCACTGTTTCAACTTTATATGATGATGACGACATGTTGTTCTTACAGCATGTTGTGCTACCTCCAAGTGGCCAAAAATCAGTTAATGCATGTTTCTTATGTGAAGTGTTTTATATGAAGTCAAGTCAATTTTATTTATACAGCCCAATATCACAAATTTGCCTCAAGAGGCAAGTCAGGGTGATTGAACATATTAGAGAGTTTAAGTTATATTAACTATTGTCAAAAAGTGTTTTAACACGTTACTTGCCTGTCATCTGAAATGGATGGTGGTCACTGAGGGGTCTTGTTTTGCTTACCAATGGAGCCTCACCACAGGGTAGACATGTTAACCCATCTAAAATGTGGCACAAATCACCCAAAACACTGGAGAAAATCGTTCTTCTTCTGAGAATTCAGACCCACTGTGTGTGAGTGTGTGTTGGTGTTCTGTCCTCAGTTTTGTTATATCACACATAGACAGAGTGGAGAGAGAAACCTTTATGGACCGTGGCCCAGGACAGTGAATGAGTGTATCAAACAAGCCAAGAAACAGCTCAGAGAGGAAGGAAGAGTCCATTTGACACAGATAACCTGGAACACCTGGCCTCAGGTCTGTACTACTGTACCGGCCTGGAAAGTAATTCAAAAGCAGTGTATTCAAATGAGTCCACAGGTTATTGTCTGCTCCCTGCAGGAGTGAGTTGTGTTTTCTGCTGGCTGCCAAATAAATGTCAAGGCAATGTTCGTCCTCCGAGTGGTTTCCTGCGGCACCCTGCAGAAAGCTGAACGTTTCCCAGCAAAATAGGAACATAGATATCCCAGCATGGAACAAGACAATACAGAGCAACAAAGGGCTAACTAGAGCTCTACTTGAAGACTGAGAGAGAGAGAGAGAGAGAGAGAGCACAATGCTTGCCGTCATCCAACAAACATGCTCTGAGCTGTCCCTATTGTGTCAGGAGCCACTGTAGTCCACTATGTAAACATCCCCTCTGTACCCCATCAAGACTATATTCAGACCCTGAGCAGGAAGTGATTTCATATCCAACATCCGCCTCAGTCTTCCTCTCTCAGGTGGTGAACGTTCCCGGCAGCCAACCTCCCAGACCAAGGGAGGGGGTAATGGAGAGCGGGCAGGGCCCAGTGCAAAGAGGGGGCTAGTTTGGACTTTGGTAATGTACTTGAATGGTACGGCCAACAAATGTTGTTACCTCAGTATATTGTTATTCACAGTTCTTTCCTCCAGTTTAATTCTTTATATCTTGAAAACATGTATATGTGTGGCCTGTGAGACCAAAGGCAGAAATAAAAGAGAATTAATATTGGACTTAAATTCGCCAGGTGGCCAGAAAACACGACTCCAAACGAATGATAATGTTGCTCTGTAACTGCTGTGTGTTTAACTGTTTGCTAACAAGTTCGCCATATCAATTTAAAAGGTGATGAAATGTCAATGTTGCGTTTACAACTTATTTCCGCTGCCCTTCAGTGGCTAAATTCGGGACTATGTTTAGCTTAATTTAGCTTAAAGTGTAGATTTAGTAGTCATTTTTTAACCATGTAAATTATAGGTACTGTATATTCGCATAACGGAGTAGTTTGACTTGCAGATGAAAAATAAACATTTTTGTGTCTCTCAGCTGATCATAATTGAAAATATGAGCCTATACTCCTTTGTTTACAAACATTACTGGTGTAAAAAAAAGTATTAATAACTTAGATTTAGTTGTTGTATAGTGTCTGTGTATTAACAGACTTATTAATAAATTTTTTGAAACAATAGCAGATTCCAGAAAATTGTTTAGAATTTTGGTAGTGGGGTTTTAGCTTTTGCCATCATTTGGATCACAGTGGTTGTACATATATATTAAAAAGTATGAATATGAATTAAAACAAACAAATTAAAAAGCTTGAAGCTGCAAAAAGTAAAGATCAGTGGATCTCCTGGTTTTCATTTAGTATTTCATGAAAATATCCAAAAACATTCATTCTTTTTAGCAGAAATAAAATTAAAAAATCACTTGTTTTTCTTTTATTTGAAAAAAAAATGTGTATTCACTGTCCTATATTTTCTTGGATATTAATAAATTCCATTTTATATGTTTATACATTTAATGGCTCAAGCCATGGCACAAACCATGGTTCTGTGATGTTTATATAAGTAAACAAGTTATTAAGCATTAAATAAAGGAATGTAAATCAGGCAGAAGGCCCAAGACTGCTGATTCAATTCAATTCAATTTTATTTATATAGCATCAATTCATAATGGAAGAGAAAGAGATATTTGTTTCTTTTGAAAACATAAAGATAAAACATTTGAATGAATTTTTAGACATTACTTTTTTTAGACGAAGTCTCATTTATTGTTTTTTCAGTTTATAACAATATAAATAATCAAAATGTCTCTTGGCTTTAAAGTTACTTTAGAATATTAACCTTAGGGCGAGAACCAACCAACATAATATCCATTGTGAACCTGTCCCGTCGGCAAACACATTCAACTCCACTGATTATAATAGTACAAGCATGAAGTTGAGTCAAGGAACCTGCAGGGAGCTAAGAAGCTGATGAAAAGGACCCACATGTTTGGCTGACAGTTGTAAAACATTATGAGGGAGCTATAAGGTTCAAGCTGGGCCAAAGCCAAAAAACTGTTATTGTACTGTATTAAAACCCACCCACATAGACAAACCGTGTAACACCCCTGGTGTATGGTAATCAGGAATGATAAAATCAGTGAGAGGTAGTAGATGGAATGGAAGAAAGAAATAACTTACAGGGTTTGACTGATTCAAGGGACATTACAGTCGAGTATAACTGTAACTTTTATTTTAAAAAACCAAACCACTTTTCTCAACACTTTTGGGACATAACGTGTTTGTGGAAGAAAATTAATTATTCCTCCATTTCCAGGTTGAGAGTCCAAGCTCCGAAACGAGCCTTAAGTTGGTGTGAGCTAATCAATCCAGTACGTTTGCAAAAGCGCTGAAGCTGAACACTGGTATCATTTATTATTTTTAAAATGCCTAAAAACATGTCAAATTTGACTTAAAATCCTTGGGCTGTAACAACAATGGGAAAAAACATGATTAATAGCTAGTTTTAAGGCTCCATGGCAAGGAAATGTAATAGAGATTATAAATGTTGATTTGATTTCTTTGAATGACTCTAGTCTGTGTGGAGCCATAAGGTCACATGACCAAAACCTGTTGAGTGTTTCAAGGTGACAGCTGAGACAAAAAGGCTGTTTTTCAAGAGTAGAAACAGTGAAAAGACAGGAACAGCCAAACACACCTGTGACGACCTTCAAGGTAATGGGCCCTTACAGTGTTGTTTGCTTGGGTGTGTGAATATGAGTGAGTGTCCTTCTGGTCTAAAAGCTAAATAAACACACACTGAATTGGGGTTGCAGATTCTTCAAACAGGTGTCCTGAGGGCAACTTGAGTAGAGAGCTGGCTCTGATGTTAAAAAGTAGCCACAAAAATGAACAGAAGTAACACACAATTCAATCAAAATCAGTGTGTGATTATATTGTCACAAGTAGCTACTTTGAATGCGACCACAGTACTACTGAACGAAAGCTGAACTGCAACTGGATCAGAAGCAGGACGAACTATCTGTTTACCATCTGTGAATCCCTGCTGGGAGAGGGGCTTGGGAACAACCTGCCACAGACAGAGAAGTGAAGGATGATATGAGGAAACCCAAAATAAATGAAAGGAGGAAGCAACAGCAGGTGGGGGTGAGAACTAAACAAACACAGTGCTTGTTTTACACCCACCTGCTCCACCGGCTGTCTTTTATCAACTACTGGCTGAACAGACCAGAGTTTGACAACTGACAAGTGGACAAAATAACTATTAATTTACCTTTGGTGGAAGAGACATTTCTCTTTGTTTGAGTATACCAGTTGTGGAATAGGTATTCGGGTCCTTCACTTGAAACTCCTCAAATCCCTTATTTTAGCCCCGCTAGCAGCATGGCTATAGGAATGGCAATAGGTTGGTCTGTCCATCACTTTGGTCCAGACTGAAATATCTCAACAACTATTGGATGGATTGTCATGACATTTGGTACACACATTCATGTTCCTGACAGGATGGATTGTTATCACTTTAGTGATCCACTGAATCCACTGAAGCTTTTTAACTCATGCCTTTGGTTTCACCGCCTGCTAGTCTTCTGTTTCGGTTCTGATCAGTGTTATTTCCAGACACAGCAGGCAGCAGTTTTCAGCGAAAAAGCTCTATATTTCCCTTAGGAATTGGTGGAGACCAAAACAGAGCTGAAAGAAGAGTTGATACTGGACCTCAGTCACAACTCCAGACGAATGCTAATGTTGCTCTGTGTCTGCTGGATGGGTCAATAGGCAACAGTTTGTTAACACATTCTCTATAATAACTTTATATTATGTCATTGTTATGTATGTTACGGCTTGTTGCGCTGACCATGAGTGACCAAAAAGTCTGTTCATGCAGGTTTAAGTAAAAGTAGCCTACCATGCACAGCAAAACATGTACATGCATTTTAAATGTCACTTAAAGCAAAGTACGTAAGTATTATCAGTGAAATGATTATATCAAAAATAAAATTATTCACTATGCAGAATGTTTGTATTATAATATTATTATTACTGATGCATTAATATATATTTGTGTATGGGCAATATGGTTGAAACCATTATTACAATATTAGGATATTTTCCAATAATCAAATTGATGTTCAATATAATAAATGGTGTTCCACTGTTGCCTTTCATTAGACCAAACTCTTTATATGTGTAAAACAAAAATCCAGTATTACATTAATAATTATATCTTGTCTTGTTATGTCTTATGTACAGCACTTTGAATTGCCTTGTTGTTGGAATGTGCTAAAGTTGTCAAACAAATGTATTTGGGTGAAACATACAATATTTACCTCTGAAAGGTGGTAAAGTGGAAGTATAAAGTTGCATATAATGGACAGTATAGTACTTGAGTAACTGTAGTTAGTTACTTTCCACCACTGCAGCATTATAATAGTTTTTAGCATTCATTCCTAATTCCATGACTTATTATTACTATTAATAATTATTCTCAGAATTTAGCTTTTATCTCATCTTACCTGCTTGCAATTAATTGACATTCGGAATCAGAAAATGTTTAAATAATCAAGCAGCTGAGGTTAAATTAGACTTTTCACAATTATATGTATGCACATTTTATATCATGTACCATTTTCTTATTTTTGCTGTTATGATTATTGGCTTTATTAATGGTTAAAAAATAATTCATTAATGCTGTATGGATCAGTAATAATCCATTTATACAAACTACTTTTGGGTTCCAAAGTTGTGAAAACCCCATCTGACTCCCATCCCACTAAAAGCTGTGAAGTGACACTGAGGGATTCGAAAGACGGTACCAACGGCTTAGCTGTGAGATAAGAGTTAATTGCTTTAAGTTTCCTGACGAAGACGAAGAACGAGAGGTCGCTAAAGCCATCTGCAACTCTGGGAATCCTTTTCATTTACTCTCCCTCCTTTGCTCTTTGACCCCCCCCCCCCCCCCTTCACCCACACATACAAACACGCACACAGAGGAGTCACAATCACAGAGTGCTGACTGAACTGTGAAAGTGACTCAGTGCAGATAGCCGATGGACCAAGACACTGATAAGAGTTGCTAGTGAGGCTGGTGATCAATGGTCAAACACCATCTGTACAAGTGTGTGTCTGGATGTTTGTGCTCCTGTTTAAACTCACCATCCCCCCTCACTGCTATGATTAACTGCCACCCACACCATGTCTACACAAATACAAACTAAATGAACAATTCTGTGTACATATCAAAACTTTGTCTTCACACTTAAGTTTGCCTCCACATTGAAAGACTTAAATGTGTTAGTCTCCTTCCTTTTTTTGTTTAATCGCAGTTGCTAAACTGTGAGTTGAGTTGCTTGTTGTTGAAGCTCAACTGTTTTTGCATTTCTTCTCATGTGATCACCTATTTTGTGTTTCAATACAGGTGTTCCATCACCATATCTTTACGTTTCTGTTGACACGTAATTAGAAGGTATATCTATATACTACAAAAATGCAACAGTAGACTGGTTTTGTAAGAAATGTAATGGCGCCTTAATTAGGAAGTCCATCCTGCCTGTGGCCATCAAACTCTTTAACTCCTCCCTCTAAGTGTCAGTCTATATGACCGTAAGTCACTAAACTGGACATTGGACCATTAACATCACTGCAATACTTGAAATAATTGTGCAATATTCTCTGTTTAATACTGCTGTCCAATATACTCTGTTTTCAGTTTAAAATTCCCTATTTATTGATATTTATTCATACTTCTATTACTGCTGTGCAATATCCACCGTCTCAGCTTTAGCTTTTATACTTACATCCACTTTGTACTTAATTTATCTTACCTGTATTATAGTGCATTATATTTTGATTTGCTTAGTACGTCTATTCCTTCTATTCTCAAGTGTGCATTGACGTGACAGTGAGCAGCTATAAGAAAAGAGTTTCCCCTCAATAAAGTATTTCTGATTCTGATTTCTGATTCTGATTATTACATTGCTATCAAGATCATGAGGAAATGTTTTTCTGATCATACCTGCCAAGTTGCAAAGTGTTGACTGAACGGATCAGTAAAATGTTTACAGACAAAGAACAGTATTGTATTTGTTTCCCCCATAATTTCTGCCCTTGAAACTAAAGCATGATTTCTTTAGGCACTCGCCATAACGCTTAAGGCTGATGAAAGATTGTGGTCTTGGTTTAATTTTTAAAAAGTCAACAGTGACTTGAAGCACAAGACAACATGGAAACTGTATTAACATTTAATGTGAAAACATAGCGATAAACCTACAGAGAACTATCACCCAAATCTGCAGCACCCTTGGCTTTACGGAGCTTTAGGCTATAGTGAGTTTCAGCTCATTGTTTAGCTGTCCAACGGTAACTTTACTGTTGCATTTCACTCTCACCGATCTCATGGTGTCGTTTCAAGATATAAAAACCCGCTGTACCCTACCTGCTCAGCACCAACCGGCAGACAGACACAGTTAGCAACTAACTGGTGAACATGGTGGAGCACTTAGCAGCTAAAGAGTCATATTTTTCCCTCGAGAGTTGGTAGAGACCAAAAACAGATCTAAAAGAAAGTGAAGATTGGGCTTGAAACAATATTCACAGGTGGCTAGAAAAATCTAAAATGAATGATATGTTGCTCCGTATCTGTTGGGTGTGTAAATAAGCAACTGTTTGCTAACAAGTTTGCCATATCAATTAAAAAGGTGATGAAATGTCAATGTTGTGTTCACAACTTATTTCCACTGTTCTCTTGTGGCCAAAAAAAAAAAATATTGCAGGTTTAACCAAAGTCTTCTTGTTGTCTCAGGACTAAGGATGCGAGCATCAGTCTACGGTGTCAAAGTTCTGCGCTTTGAATGTCCGCCCTGACCACCTACCTACGACTTGTGTGCGTTACAAAACTGTAGCTCTTCCTACCATAGAAAAAACAGGAAACCTAGTACAGGCTTCCAAAACATAATTGGCAGTACAAATTAGTAGTACATAAATGTAATTTTTAGGAGACAGATTAGGGTTGTCAGACAACTGCGCAATCATAAATTCGTTATTTCATCCATTAACACTCTAACATGTTAATAAGGCTAAGGGCAATCACTGGCTGGGATGGAAAGCAACAGAAACACCATTTTTTTGCATTAGTGTGGACAAGGTTATGGTTTAGTTCAGTGGAAACAGAGTTACCCAACAGCTGAGCAGCAGCTCTGTGACGGCGACATCCAAAATCATGTTAGGCCCCTTTGTGCCCAGTAGCCTCTGATGGCGCCTTTTCATGTGCGAGCCAGTTCATTTTTCAACCTGATAAATCCCTGAGCACAGACTGACAGGCTCTCTGGGAAGACGGATGGGCCTGCAGAGACTTCTAAAAGGGGGAACCTCACCGCACTCCTTTGGCCAGGAGCAGGAGGGGGGGTTGCTCTGGAGGTCATCGTCCCACACATTAGCTGCATTTAAATCTTACCACCAGTCACAGAGCGCAACATGAATTCATATAGTTTCTGAGAGGGAAACCTGAACTCATATTAGTGTCTGTGCATGTGTGCAGGGGTTTTCCCTGTATGGGATGTCAGCAGTTCATTAAGTTTTTTTATTGAGGGTTTTGCTGCTTGGGAGATGTGTTTTTCAGTGTATACATTACATGCTGGGAAATGGTGTAGATGATGTCAATGACAGACACCTAAGAGGATGATTAAGGGGTGGAGAGACAGAAACATGAATATCTGCATCCGTGGAGCAGGAAACCCAGTCATCGGCCTTGTTTTGTGTCCTTGAATGCAACCTAATCCAGAGCCAGTGTGGTCGAGGAAGAATTTAATTTATTTTTGCTGAGTTATTTTCAAAAATAAACTTTCGGCAGGGTTGACCAGCATGTCCATGTACCTCCTGCGGTGAAATATAGACAGAGAGTGTCGTACATATCATCTCTCTTTCGCTCTCTGAGGCCTTTGCACTACATGTCACATACACAATCCTGTGTGCAAGTTTCCCCCTGCAGAAATCACAACAGAAGGTATCTATTTTACACCTTTTCACTGCTTGTAGAACAGCTACAAATCACCAGGCAATGTTACTGCCTAAACAGACCACCCTCTTTGTCTAGATCTTCTCTTCTACAAAATAGATTTCTAATTCCACTGCCGCTGCACAGCGTGGTTTTGTGCAGCTTTTATCCCTGTCTCAGTCCGCCCTTCCCTCCTGTTCATTTCCTCATCTATCAGTGTGACTCATATATTATTGTAGTGTTAACGCAGGGAAGCACCCGTCAACCGGAAGATCTGCTTCTGGAGATTGAGCGAGTAACTAAATGACGCTTCCTGTCTCCCAACCCTTATTCCCCTACTAACGTTGCCTACAGAACCATTACATCAACATTAAAAGCATCATGCTATAGCCTTGCTAAATGATTTCTATCAATTTAAACTGTAGATTAGAGCTTTATGCTTATATAACTAACACTGAAAAACAATCATTCGTTATTCATGCTGTAGCAAATGTATTACACAGTCAACCAACTGTACCTGTAGAGTGGCTGGGATGGAAGAAATACTGATATTTTCCGTTGTGGGAACAGCCAAGGTTTGCATATTTTACTAAAAGAAATCATTTGCATGACGAACATTTGTCACATTCAAATGAATCATGACAAAATAAACAGTCGAGGGGAAAGTACAGACTTTGTGAACAGCAAACCTGACGTGAGACACCCTCCTCAGCTCTGCCAAAGACATTTTGCTTACTGACTTTGCCCGCCACTGTCCCTGCAGCAGAATGCCATATGAATCAGAGGTCATGGGTCACAGCAGGTTTGCATTTAAGCAAGCGCAAAATACACCCTAACACATGTTACAGATGTATCCTCCACTTCTCACCACCAATACATCTACATTTACGTCAAGGGATGGAGGAGAAATTCAAGTTTGGGCCAAACAGGGCGGATAATCACAACCAGGCTGGTTTTGTCTGAAAGAATGAGTGAAGGCTCAGACGATGAGGATCAAAGAAGGGGAACAATTGGAAGATGTTGGTCACTTGATATTAAATGGCGGGGTTAAGTGAACTGATGTGCGTGGATAAAAGGTTGGAGCAGCAAATCTGGACCCTTAGCGTTCGTCAGGGTGGGGTCGAGCAGGGGGCACAGGGGGAGCAGGTCTGCAGGATTGAGATAAATTCAGTGGGGAGTCGATAGGAAGTGCTCTCACATCACTTCCTCTCTTTGTTTTAGCCGCTATTTTCAAGGCTTGGAATGTAGTTCCTGTCGAGGTGAAGGAATTCAAAACAATTTCATTAACCTCTGCGTAGGGGAGCATTGAGGTGGGAAAGGACTCTGGGTGTGTGTATGTGTTGTTGTCTTTGTAAATTAACGAGTTTGTGAAGAGGGCATTGACGCGAATACATGTGTTTTCATTGTCTCTGTGGCATTTTAGGTACATTTTCTGTATCAAACTGAAGTGACCCACGTGTAGCTGATTTCTTCACAACCGTGTGTGTCGTATGTCCTGTATGTGTCCCAGGGTCTGTGGGAGAATGAGAAAACTCGAGCACCACACCCTCCTCACATCCTGTGGCAGGCCTGTCTCAGGCCAGGGTCCAGAGACATACCAAAGCCCTGCAGTCCCAGCACACTGACATAAACACTGGCCCTTAAAAGGAAGTCTGTGTGCATGTGCATTTATGTGTGTATTTGCAGAGTACAGTGCAATAAACTACTATCAACTTCACATGTAACATGTACAAGTAACATATTTGTTAACTTCATTCCCATTAAACTAAATCTCATTTGACTCTGGCACCTCAAACACCTGGCACGTCCATTGTGTTGCATCGGTAAAGGCAGGATGTCTGTCATGCTGTGCTCACCAACAGTATGTCTCCAGGCTTTTATTAGTAAGTGGGTAAATCTCTCCAGGGACATCGCAATGATGCCCAGTTCTCTGCACACAGACATCCGGAAATCCACCACTTTTCTCCAGCAAAGACCTCAGTCCCACTAATGACTCTCTAGGAAACTACAGTCAGCAGCAGAGGGATTTAAAGTGAAACACAGCAAACTTTTTCCAAATCCAGTCTAACGACCTCACAGAAATGTGCGCATGAATCCCCAATCTTTTGGGCTTAATACAAAGCAATGTGTACTTGCAACCCCTCATCACAGGTTGTATCAGTTTTGAGCAGTTTAGCTTTAGAAGTTCCAGATAGGCAAATTTGTTACCTTAGGACAGAATCAGGCTAGCTGTTTCCCCCTGCTTTCCGTCTTTATGCTAAGCTACGCTAATTGGCTGCTGGCTAAAGCTTCGTATTTAGCCTATAGACATGAGAGTGGCATCAATCCTCTCATTTAACTCTCAGCAAGAAAGCAAATAAGTGTATTTCCCAAAATGTCAAACTATTTCTTTACAAGACAAAATGGGACAGTAAAAAATAAACACAGGTATGTTGTGAGCCACTACATGTGGCTGCTTTTAGTCTGGCAGCGCTAGATGCATCAAGGGTTTGTACTAAAATCTTTTTATGGCAGAGGAACCCACTTGGAGAAAAAAAAAAACAATTGTTTTGCTGATGGCTTGTTTATCTTGCATGCGAGCTCTGCCTGCCTTCCCTTGTTTTATCACCCTCCCTTGCCTCCATTTATTTCTTCATGCCGTGCTGTTCTTACTTTTCCTCCATGCTCATCTCCTCCTAGTGCCATCAGTACTGTTGAACTGGAGACAGTTTGTTGATGGGGCAATGCCACTGGCACTTTGTGGGCACATTAGGGCCCCACTGCTAATGTCTTTGACATAGTTATGAGAGTGCCTTGCCTCATAAATCCCATGTGCAGCAGCGTGCAGTAGCTGTAAACCTCATCAGAGAGAGGCCCATTTGTCAGGCTTGTTTATTGAAGCATTTTGCTGCTGTGCATGCTGGGCTCATCGAAGGTGGAGAGGTCATGATTTCTATTTTCATGCTCTCTCATTAGAATGATTGACACCGTTAGGGGAGAAGCAAAAACCGTGGTTATATTTTTTGAGTGTTTCCGGTCTGTGGAGATACGGTATCTGATGCCCCTTGTGTTACCCCTCAGTTCAACAGGCACATTTATAGAAATGCTGAACAAACTGTCAGTTTTGATTTGCCTTGATTTGCTCTCCATAGCCACAGTGAAAAATCACATTTATACTAAATAGATGTCAAGGACAGTGAAGCTTTGGATCTCATGCAAAACTGGAGACACACAGGAGATCAAATAGCTGTAATGTTGAGACTGTTGCACAAGGTTCCCAAGTTCAGCTGTTGTTTGACATAAATTTTCTCCAGAGTCTCTGCCTGATATACCATAACTGCTTCTTGGCCATCTGTGCTTGGTTAGTGAGCTAGATACCTTTTTAATGAACCCATCAAGACTATGTAAGACTTTAGGAGAAAGTAACGGCATTGGGCTGGTATGCCCTCTCTGTGGTCCACTGATGGCTCCCCTAAATACAACAATTCAAACAGTACTGTACTTCATTATAGAGCTGCACTGCAAGACTGCGCCTTCCACACAAGCTGTGCTAGTCCATGCTAAGGGGGAAAAAAATCAATACACCACATCAATGAGAATCAAGTTATAACCTGACGGAAAGAGTAGGGTGGGGTCTCATACACACACAGAGCTGGATTCTTATAAACTCATCAGCACAAGGAGCCATGCTGCTCTTCTGACAGCAGTTCACTCTTAACTTACACTCCTGCATGTTTCATCAAATGTTCTCCCTTTTCTCTGAAACTACATGGACATCTGAGAGGAGGCTGAAAATAATCTGCTGCCTGCTGAAGGGAAAGTGTTAAAGCTGAGTAGGGGGAAATGCCTTCTTTTGAAAATTCTACTCTAAAATGCAGAATTACATGAATTTAAATATTTTAGTTATAAAAGTTGCAGATGAAGCAATGTGTAATACCAGAAATCACTGCGATGTAATAACTCAGAAGTTCAAAGCAAAATCCTATGGCCACTTTTATTCTACAATTATAAAGAAAATGTGTATGCACATATCTATTTATCTGTGCGTATCTGACCATGATGTATATAACATCTGAGATATGCAAAATTACAAGTCATGTAATTTACTGGTGCAACAATTAATTGATTAATGAATCAGTCAATCACCAGAGTTAATGGTCAATAATTTTGATAATTGAATATTTGTTTAAGTCATTTATAAAGACACAAGACTAAGAGTCTTCAGCCACCATGCTACCATGCTCATGATGACAATGCTAACATGCTGATGTTAAGCAGGTATAATGTTTACCATGTTCACCATCTTAGTTTAGCATGTAGCATGCTAACATTTGTTTTTTTTATAGCAGTAAACACAAAGAAAAGCTGAGGCTGAATGTTATTAGTTTTGCAGGTACTTGGTCATAAACCACAATTAAAATTTTGACCTGATGATGGCGCTAGAGGGAAAATCAGGCGATCACCAAAGTCAGTAGGACGCATCCTCTGTGCCAAATTTAATAGCAAAAGATGAGTTGAGATATGTCAGTCTGGCCCAAAGTTGTAGACCCACCAACATTGCCATCCCCAGAGCCATGCCACTAATGTGGCTAAGATCCAGTTTTGCAAATATGAAGATTTGCTGCTTTTCTCCGTTATATTTTGGTTGGACAAAACAATCTATTTGAAGACATCATCTTGGGCTCTGGGAAATTTTGCTGGGTGTTTTCCACTATTTTCTCACATTTAATACTGATTAATTGAAAAAACAATTGATAGAATAATTGATAATCAAATAATCGTTGAATGTTTCCCTAATTTAAATATGATCATTTTGTTGACAATTTTGTAAATAAAGCAAAATATGATTGAAGCATGCTTATAAATATCAGTTTTATTGCAAGTTAGTAAGAGGTTGAGTCTTACTTCTTGGGAAGAAGCTGTCGTTGTGTTGGGTGGTCTTGGCGGTACTCTCTCTCCCAGAGGACAGCTCTGGAACAGATGGCTACCTGGTGGAACAGAAACCTTCCTGCTCTCTGCTCCACCCTGATGTCACTCAGTCCCTTTTGATGTAGTATCCCTCTATTCAGCAGTGTGGACAACATACTTGTGGCTGTCATCAGAGCTGCTCCAGACTGGGATGCATCGACAATCTATAAAATTGACTGCTTGGGCTTCTTCATTTGCTGTAGACAGAGAAGCACTTATGTTGAGCCTTTTAGTTAAAGCAATAACAAAGACCTTGCAGGACAGACAAGTTTATGAGGGAATCTATGAGCAGTGAGGAGTTTGGTTAAGAGCTGAGAGGCCCGCATCTCCCACTATGGTTTATACACTGAAATATAAGAGCAGAACAAAACAGGATTGGAGGTAGCTTCGAAAACTAATACAATCAGAATGGAGTAGTAAGCCAAAAGAAGTTATTTTCATGTCCAATTTCAAGAAATGAGCAGTTGAAAATGATTGATTCTTAAGCAAGCATATCTTTAAAAGTCAACCTTAATTTGCTACAATTGCTTTGTAGATGTAGTATACTGACAGAAATGTTCTTAAAAATTCAAATGGAGCTTTGACAGTATTTTTAATTTACTATATACTGTATTTCTTGGCATTTCTGCCTTATTACATAGTAAATTCTGGAGAGTTACAGGAACACTAACATGACATTCAGCACTTTTCTAACTGACAACACTGCACAATTAGCTTGGAGAAACACCAAGAAGCTACATTCTAGCTCTAGAGATGGCAATGTCGAATTGTCAAATATTGAATTGACTGCTATGAAATTTTGACATTTATAGTCCTCACCGGATCCTATTGACTTTGATGATCCCCTGACTTTTCATCTAGCACCATCATCAGGTTAAAGTTTCACTTTGTTCATTACTTACTTATGACCAAATACCTGAAAAACTAATGACATTCCCAACAGCTACAGCTATATTTTGTGTTTAGTGTTAATTACCTATTGTTAGCATGCTAACACGCTAAACTAAGATGGTGAGCATGGTAAACATTATACCTGCTAAACATCAGCATGTTGGCATTGTTATTGAGGGCATGTACGCATGGTGTTGTTAGCATAGTGCTCAAAGCACTGCTGTGACTAAGTACAGCCTCACAGAACCGCTAGCATGGCTGTAGAATCTTGGTCTTGTTAGCTCTACGGATGGCGATTTCAATCTGTCGGTCCACCTCTTTGGTCTTAACTGAAATATCTTGACATGACATTTTGTGCCATTCATGTTCCCAAGATGATGAATCTTAATGAATTTGGTGATCCCCTGATGTTTCATCACAAAATGTGTCCTCAACATTCATGGTTCCAAGGTGATGTATCCTAATGACTTTGGTGATCCCCTGACTTTCCCTCTAGCACCATCATCAGGTCCCTTTTAAAAACTTAATCAGCACAGCACCTTTATATCAAATATATCCGATTTATCATTTATGAAACATACATTTGTTTCATGTCTTTTTAACCATTCTTGAAATGTATAAAGTTCTCATGCCAGCATCACTTCCCTGTTTAGTCTGCAAAAACTGGATAATAATCCACAGAGGAGATCTAAGGATACCCCTCATGGAAACAACACACAAAACAGTTGAATACTGCTGCTGACAAGCCATCATAAAAGTTGGCAACACTATGGTAAATTTCATAGCCAAGAAATATTATATATAAGAAATATTACTCTTCATGTAACAGCTTTCCTTGCTGCGACACCTCAGTGTCTAGGCAATGTATATTTGTG
The DNA here is from genome assembly GCF_020085105.1 of Siniperca chuatsi. Classification (NCBI taxonomy): domain Eukaryota; kingdom Metazoa; phylum Chordata; class Actinopteri; order Centrarchiformes; family Sinipercidae; genus Siniperca; species Siniperca chuatsi. The sequence continues at coordinate 6,345,086 of NC_058059.1, forward strand.
CGGGAACAGAACATTAAATCATTCTGAGACAGGCTGGAGAAAATATTTCAGGATTAGTGTGGCAGCGCGGTGAGTGTCCACACTTAACACTCTTGCAGTCTCAAAGAACAAATCTTGGGAGACGGTGGACCACAGTCGACACGGCCACTGTTCCAAACATTAGCCTCAGAGCAGGAGAATTTGATTACTATGGTAAATAAGCCAATCAGACTCACATGTGTTTCTGAGACGCAGAGTTTGGTGGAATGTGTATAAACTCCCTAATCTCTCCACAATGTTGATGACAGACTGACAAGGAGAGCTGGCAGCAGGAGGACGGAAATACTGTATGAAGGAGGGGAGGCCATTAAAAGGGACATTACAACATGTAGCCGCATACTAAATATGCACATAGGACAAAATTAGTCATGGATATTTTTTGGTTTGTTTGAGTCTCTAAGAATTCTAAAGCATCAGTTTTGAATTATGTATTTTGAAACTCTGGCTGTTGGAGTGGAGCACAGGAAGTGCCAGGACCACCAGCACAACGTAGTTTCAATTCCAGGAGGGCTTTGGATGAGTGCATGCCTCTTGCTTTGTCTAATGCTGAGGGTGACAAGGGAGTGATGCTATTGGTGGCAGGCCTTGGACAACAGGATGTCCTTTTTGGCTGCTCAGCATGGAAATCCTACAGAGCAGAGACACATGCTACACCCCTAGTCACGTCCCCAGGTCACGTGTGTATCAGCAGATCACAATGACACAATTGTAGTTTGGCATTTCAGCATTTATTGAGACAAAGTCTAAGACATTAGACATTAGAGTTCAACTTAATATGAATTCAAAATGAAGGAAATGTGAGGGAAATGTAGAAATATTGCTGCACAACTGCAGTGAGTCTCCATATAGTCATATCCATCTCTGCCTATTTTACAGTAAACCACAAACAAACTCACACAACATTACATCTGGCTTCACTTCTCTAGAAAGCAATGCACGTATAACCATATTAAAGTATCAAATCTCTAAAAGCTGCAGTTATGTAAAACATTGTTCATTCTGCTGACTTCCTCCATTAGTGGTGCTGACTAAATCTAAAACACAACGTAAAATACACACAACACTGATTCAAAACTTAAAGAGGGAAATGAAGGGAAAGAACAAAATTTTTTAAAGTCTAATTGAAACTTGAATTCTCCTCACTTTTTGTGGCAGAAAACTGTAATGATACTACAGGTACTGGGACATATTTGAGGAAACAGAGTGTAAGCTTCAAGCCTCTAGGTGGATGTTTCCCATGACAACGGTTGAGTGACAGCTTAAAGTTGCTAGGAGACACACTGTCAACTTCTGTCCTAAAAACATTGATACAAGTTATTTTTCCCCTTTTCCAAAGAGTCCACATAGCTATTAACCATTAACCATTTAAGCTGCATGTCCCAGCTAGCTAGCTGTCTCTCTTTCATGGGTCCAGACGTGGTGGTGGAAAATGAACAGTCAAATCTCACAGCAAATGGTGGTCCTGTGACTTCCGCGCTCCGTACATTATCTTTTGATTCGAACCATGACCTGGAGTAACATACGAAGTGCTCAAATCACTGATGTGGCTAATCAACGGCTAACAGTGTCGGTGCCCCAGCTGGTTAACTGCCTGTGTGGCCGTAGGAACTGAAGTGATATTACTAAGTATTTTTAGTGCCGGCCCACAGATATCGCACCAATTAAATTACATGACATCGTCAGTAGGTACCAAGCATTTACACTCACTGGCGGGGGCACTATTTCTGCAGAAACATAAACAATATCTAAATTTTAAATAAGTACATGAGTTAAAACAAACACCAAAGATATATACTGATTTCTTAGCAAAAGTGAATTTTAATTTCAGTGCAACTTTAATTTGTTTCTATCATGTGTAGTATATTACTTTTTGCTTTGTGAGGTTATATATATTAATGTTATTATATATTGAAATTTTACTATTTTATATATGACACTTATTGCATGTCTGTACATCCTGATAGAGGGATCCCTCATCTGTCGCTCTTCCTGAGGTTTCTCCCTTTTTTTCATCTTTAAAGGTTTTTTAAGGGAGTTTTTCCTTATCCGAAGCCATAGTCTAAGCATAGAGGGCATCACATGTTGTACAGATTGTGAAGCCCTTTAAGGCAAATCTGTGATTTTGTGGTTGGGAAAACTTGCAAAACAAATGCAGATGCTTCCTCACAAACACACACACACACACACACACACACACACACACACACACGTGCATTGTACAAATTCACGCAAAAACATACTAACAGACTGATGCAAGCGACAAAAACACTCCTTCATGTACATAGACTTCATAGAGACATTAAAAAACATTTAATCTGTATTTTGTCCTCTACCTTTCCCTCTCGCATTTATTATAAAGCTTTGGACGTTACTTATCTTCTGTGCATTCATACAGATGTATCCCTTACATACCTATCTACACAGTTATCTTGAAATCTATAAATTAAAATGTATTCCATGTACTCAAAATTTTTACTTTTTTAATGTTGTTGTTGGGCACAGCTGCCCTCTTGTTCATGCCCTATCCAGGGTCACTGCTACTGCCCTTTAGCAAAATTTGTCAGGCCCTCTTTGACGCAGATCCGTTTCCTGTCAAAGTGAGATTTTTATTGTTCCAAGGGAGCAGCCTCCAGAATCTTGCTCCCCCAGCCTTTTCCTGTTTCCTCTCAAAGAGGAAGTGCTACTTTGCTTCAGTTTTTTTCTCCCTCCCGCATCTTCTCTGGGACAAATCTGGAACACTGACTGCAAAACTTTGCTTGTGTCGGCCAAGTTTTGATTTCAAAGAATGAAAAGAGTTCTTTAAAAAGAGATACCCTCCCACTTCAGTCTCTCGTACACAAGCTTACACACATACAAATGCACACACACCAGCACATTCACAAACAAGCCCACACTGATTTTGCATCCTATATTCTAATGTGCCCCTTCTGAGCGATCAGCCTTGGTGGTGTGTGTTGGTGTGTGGTCACCTGCAACCCCAAAGTGAAGCGTTCCCATGGTGCCTCAGCACATGGGCTCTATGTTATTGCAGAGAAAATTGTTCTTTGTATGCAGGGAGGGTCAGATCATGCATTTAGTCAGTGTGCATGTCACATACTTAGAATGACATGTGTCCTGGTTCTGAGACTGATCTCAGTCAAGCTCAGCTTCAAGGCAGAGGAGGAGCAGCCTGGACATCGGACCATAAACTCTGACTGTGAAAGAAACAAAACAATCCTGCACACTGTGAGGGTCTCCGGACCGAAACGTGAATAAAGTGAGTACAAGTGGTCAACAGTGTGCAGGATGTTTTGGTTCTTTTACTAGTGAATCACTAAAATGTTCAAATTCTTCGTAGGGCCAAGGAATTTCAATGAAAAATTTGAGGTTTAAAGGTAATTCGTGAATTTGGAAACGACAGTTGAGAAAACAATCTCACCACAAGGTTCATTTAGCAGCTGTTCTGTTTTGTTTGAAAGCTCCAGAACAATACTGAACGGACCTCATTATTGATTTCTGAATTTTAAAATTGATTGGATTGGATTATCATGTTTTTTAAGAGTTATTCTAACCACATTATGAAATAAAAAAAATGTGTCACAGGCTAATATCAGGATCAACCCAAGCATATTTTAAAGCTTAATCATGGCTTTCCAATTCACCAAACTGTCTCATAGCCATTAATATAGCGAGGATGAGAGTGACAAAATTAATATTAGATAAGTCTTTTTTTGCGTACCACTCCTCCCACTGAGCTGTACTGAGCTACAATAGAAGCACACAAGCAGAAGGAGGAAAAAGAAACTTATTTCTTATCTTGCAACAATTTGGCTTCAACAAGCTGCAATTTGACAGATTTGATCTCACAGTGACCTTAACCACTGTAAACATGAGCCTATATGAGCTCCCATTGCGCCATCAGCTAAAATATTTTAAATACCAGTTAAGTGGTGTTATATTAAGCTAGGTGTAAGGGTCAGTAAATACAAATAACCTTACAGTACTAATGATTCCTGTGTTTTCCTCTGGACTGCAAAGGTAGCAGAAGGCCATGAGGTAAGAAGGCTGAAGGCACTTGCCCCCTTCAAGATGTCTGCACCACAATGGGGACAGAAAAGTGCTTCAAAATCAGATTCGCAAAGCGGTTTGAGCAGGATGGAGAGTGTTTGTGCAGGAGAGGGGTTTTATCAGCGGCAAACACTCACAGGAATTCCGGTTTGGGATTGTCCATCCAATTCCTGCGTTCCACAGGAAGCGCTGCATAAAAAGCAACTGAAAAACGCCCGAAGACATTTCATTTGGAGGCAGTCGACTCACAGGGAGCACCTTGAATTAACCGCGAGGTTTTTATTTGAAACCACCAACCCCAGCTTTAAAAGAAACTGGCACCATGGAAGAGTCCTCTAATCCACTGGTCCGGCGGCTCGTGCCCATGGCCGCCGCTCAGCCTGCGCGCGCACACGCACCTGATGACCCCATACTGCGAGGGTAAGATTTTTTTTTACACATTTCCAAAGGCCCGAGTGCATGTTCAAGCAAGTAGCTCCTGTACAACTGTGTTTTTAAAATTATTTTTCAGTTTGAATGTTTAATTTCATTTTAATTGTTGAAACTCGAAAGAATCGACTATATAGGCCAATGATGACACGTGCAAGGTAAAAGGATACAAATGCAGAAGTACAGCTAAACAAAGCTAACATGCTAAACAAATATAAACAAATGTAGACTAGACTTTATAACTATTATATACAGGCAAGAACTGGACAACAAACTATCCATATAGCTACGGTTTGGATTGTTACTGTTTGTTGGGGTTACAGGGTAGTGCAAAGAATGCTGTAATAAATACTGTAAGGAGAATAGTAGAGTTGGTTTTATGCGCATGTACTGAGAGTACAGTCAGACTTTTGTATGACAATGAAAGGATCATTATGTGCACAGTGTGTGTTACACTTTAACATATACAGTAGAACAATAAAATGTATCGCAGTGCCTTTCATACTGGGGATATTAGACTTTTTTTTCTTAAAACTCATGCCCATTAGTGATTTCCATACCTTTTTTTTTTAATTGGTAAATTGACAAAACAATAAAATATAGGGTCCATGGCCGTAATCATTTCTTAATGGACTGTCTGCATTACTAATTTAGAGCATGACCTAAACACAGGAATAATTCTTTTTTTTTTCTTTTGGGCTTAATATTATCTTTATTCATCATGTTAGGATAGTGAAATATTGACCTTACCTAGGACATAGCTTCAGAGGAAAGGGATCAGCGCGCTAGTGTTGACAGAATTTATTAAAAGAAAAAACACAATTAAAGTAATTACAATAATTTATGATTTAAAATTTGACACATTTGTTTCTTTTGCACATACAGGAAGGTTTTAAAGTTTTATATAATTTCTTATTTTAAATGAATGAATGAATTGAGTTGTACATTTTTTGCAAAAGCCACTAGGTAGAACGATTTGGGATTCACTAAAACTAGAAAACCTGACCTCAATCAACATTTTCTTTTCCTTATAACTTCCCACACAGCTGCAGTTCTCACGCTTCCTTCAGTTTTCCTTTGACAGTGAACGTCCTGCTTTGTGTTACAATCCTTCCACTGAAACTTATCAAGGAAACTGACTACATTTCGAAATTTCATACTAAAGAGACAGTAACTTTGGAAGATACCCATGATTTGACTAACTCAGACTGCTGAAGCCTCAGATTTTGATTACAGCACCCAGGATCTGTGCCAATGTTCATACTGATACCTGAATGTTATTTGAAGACAGACTTGGAAAAATTGTGAACCTATCCTTTAATTATACCAGCTACCTCTGCAGGGTCTCAACAGTCAGCCGATAAACCCAGTTCGGGAAGTGTATCAGTAGGTTATCTAGTTTAAATAGCCTGTGCCGTGACGTCACACACGGTAACCCAGTGCAGGCAGTCTGAGCTCCGGGACACCCAGCTGGAGGAGTGGGAGGAGGTCCTACCATCACCCCCCATGCTCTCTGACAGTCTTCAGCTCCAGGAGAAACCTGACTAGTAGCGGAGTTTTATCACTGGACTTTGAACTCACTGGCGGAATATAACGGGACTAACTTTTGTTCAAGCCGCGGGCGTTTCTCTACTTCCTGCAGTGTGGGACTGTTTTTTGGGGGGGATTAATCTTAGGAAAGCTGAGTGCACGGTTTGTGGTTATTTTTGTATCCATGCATGCGCCCTTTTTATTGGCTTGTAATGGATTGTGCGTGCATGTTCAGCATCCCCGCTTGTTGTTCAGTTGAGTGTTGAGTGTTGTTTTCTTTGCGTTTATTTCTTTATATGTGGAGTCATCCGTTTAATGTGTGAGCGTGGAACTCTGCATGCGTGTATGCGAGAGTATTACAGACAGAGACGGTGCTTTGAGTGAAGGATGTTGCTCTTAAAAACAGTGATCTCCACAACTGTACAGTGCTGTAAAACAGCGCCCTCTTATGGCGAACGTGAGAAATGTGTCTGCTCAAGTTACTCCTAATGTGTCAGTAGGCCAGAACTTATTACATTATGAAAATTTCACACAAGACACATGCAGATGCAGATACAAACACGTGCTCTGAGCCTTGGGATCACATATTGGATTATAAGCATCATTTTGTATGAATTGTATTTTATTCAAAGTGTTTTTTTGCAAAAACAAAATTAGGTGTATTCAGAATATTTTGGAGGGAATTTACATCTTGCTTGCATAATTAAGCTATCGATCACTTCATCTTTGCAGAGTGAATTGTATATCCCTTGTGTAGACATGGTGGAAATGTTCTTTATGCGGCCCAAAGGAGGAGTTTTTAATATTTTGATAGCTTTTCCTAACATCATAATAAAAAGCTATTATCCAGTCATATCCGACATTTTTGTAGGGACACTGCTATACCACACCCAACTAGTATAAACTTTTTGGACAAGCGTTTTGCTCTGCAGCACCTTCCTCATTGCCAATGTGATGATGCTTTTATTGTCACACGTGCGCACACACACACACACACACGCTGTCTTCAAAGTGGCCCCCTGCTGCGCTAACAGTCACACTCGCTGCCGTGACTTGTGAATGAACACAGGCTTTAGATGTGCGTGTCCTGTCTCTGGGCATCAAGCCAGCAGGGGATCAGAGAGACATGCAAGCTGTCAACCGAGGCTTAGCATCACCTCCAGGACAACTGAAGACTCTCCTGCAGGCTACAGTCCCATACACTGCGATCACAACTGTCTGGCTTTAATGCCCTGTTAAAAGATTTCCCAAGGGTTTAGTATCTGGTCTGTTTAAAAACGTGCCTGTAGGATAGCATCGCAGCAGGAGCAGGTCCAAGCTGACTGTCATGCACTCTGGAACTTCTTCATCATTCTTCCTTGCAAACGGATAGTCTTTCTTTTAATCCTGTACAGTATGTTATAATCCAATATGGTGTGAACGGATAAGTGCACATTTCTGTGAAGGGAGAGTTCTTTGTCCTTTTGCCCTGTCCTTTGTGTTAAAGTCTCAGAGTCCATGCAGGTCAGAGAGAGTTCAACCTGCACTGTCCACAAGAACTCAGAACTGTATATTCAGCACATAAGCACATGTAATGCATAAAAGCCTACAAATGTGGCTGCTTGTGTGGGTTCTATTTGGCTCAGTGAAGTCACTAAGTAAGTTCAGTCTGAGAACCATTAAAACCAGTCCAGTTCCACAGTTCAACTTCACTTTCCAGCAGAGTCCAACATCTATCAAAAAGGCTTTGTGTGTTGTCGGGAACATTAATTTAACATAGTCATGCGTATACACTTGAGATTAACACACAAATCCAAATCTGCAGCGAGAGCAAACTAACCCCTCAATTTAAAGCACAAACAATACATAGGTCGCGTCTTTACTGCTGGTCATAAAAATGTTTTAGGACTTCATCTACAACCCCCACTGCACTCTGTTTTCTGACCTTTAAAGTAACTCACCAGAGAAACACAGTCTATGAGAAAAATAATAGTCAGGAATGTTAATAATAAATATTTTAACATGTCAAACGTTTGAAAATGACAATGCAACAATAACAATGAAACAAAAAACGTCTCCCAGAACTAACATAATTCATTTGTTGGCTGACATTTTAAGGGAACTGTAGTGTAACAACAGAACAGCGTCTCTCCTTTTTTTTATAGACCCACACTGCTCGGCTCAAGAACAGTGCTGAATCTTAATACTTAATTATCTCCCTTCTGTACAGGTAGCTGGAGTCATCCTGCTGGAGGCAAACATACACATTCAGTGTGAGGAGGACTTTGGCTACGATCCACGACCCCCCCTCCCCTTCATCCTCTCCTCTTCCCTCCGACTGGCACAGAGAAGAGTGTGAGAGACCGAGCGAGGGAACGTGGGAAAGTGGAAGACAATGTACCAAACGCTGCTTCTTTCCTCCTCCCTTTTCATCCTTCATGTGATGGGCACTCCGCAGTTCTTCACTCACCATGGGTAACAGCTCACTTAATACTCTTCCTGTGTTTATTATGGCCTGTCATCTGGTCAGCGTGGTCCTTTAGCTACAGATCTCCACTTCAGCTGTCATCTAGACCTGTTTGTTTTAGCGACCTCCTCGCTCGATTTGACATTCTCACCCACTGCGAATGTATACAAATTGGTTAAATGACATTTAAACGTTTAAGAGTGCACTCTCTCAAGACCAAAGCTCTTCCCATATGTCCTAGACTATTAGACGCACACCATTATGAGGGAGTCTGCAGGCTCATCTTGTCATTTTCAGTTGATTTGTGCAAAGACCAAAATAAACTGAAAGCCAAACGAAAGATCAAGTGGAGCCAAAGAGGTCAAAGATCAACTCTTAACTCTGACACATTCAGGAGTGATTACACGGGTCAGTCAGGAGCAATTAGGCTGCACGCCAACTTTTGGTGACAAACAGAAACCTTGAGGCTCAAATCTGGAGTTTTTCAAGCTTTCTGAACCAGATGGGAGCCATTTAAGTCCTTAATATCTCTGTGGAAATTACTTACTAGCACTAAAACTTCTCATCTAAAACCAGCTCTGCTTCCGGTGCAGATGGTCTTTGAAGCTGAAAGTCTGTATTTCAGGCCAGTTTTAATGTTCAATCTCATGTCTCCCTTTTGCAGGAGGAGGGTGTGTGGCCGAGACCTCCGTCACAGCGTTGTCATGGCAACAGAGTCGTACGTCCAGCCGGTGCACAAGCCCTACATCACTCTGTGTCAGGGGCATCGCCTCTGCAGCACATACAAGTGAGTCTACGCGCACACAACAACACACTCCTCAGCGTTTGGTGGGCGAAACACCAGCTGAACCACACAGTCCAGCATTTACATGAGAACTCAGGTCATAGCTGTGTCGAAACAGCGTTCTAATTAAGCCATCACAAGATGTTTATTTCATGAAGGAGTAAACAATGCTTGACATGTTCAGGAATGGAAAGGGTTAGAAGTGCAGTCATAAATAGATCTAGACTTTCTCCCACACACAGACACAAATGCACGTTTTACACAGAACTGGGTCATGGTGGCACATATTTGGGTGGAATCTAAATATCGGGTACATTGTGAAACTACGGGAAATGAACTGCCTGCCCGCAGAGACTGCGGTCATGTTTATTTTGGACTGTGTCTCCCTCCATACTTGCACACTCTCAATCTCTCTCAAGCTCCGATGCTTTCGAGTCCCCCCTTACATTCCCTCCATTTTAATCTTTCTTTTAACTCTTCCCTCACCGCCAAAATTCAGTTTCACTTTTGGACTTTTTTCATTCTTTTTGTTCATTATGTGGGCAGGCCTCAGACAATTACAGGTATCTAACCCCATGGTGTTTCTCATTCATTAAAATGATTTGATCCGTCGCTTTCACTTTGTTTTTAGCCTTTGCCTCAGTTTATCATCTTGTATCGCTCCTTGCGAACCAAACATACCGGAGTCTCTGCAGACTACAGCGAAATCACAGTTTAGATCTGACTTTGCATCTCTTCTCCTGCCTGACCCTTTCTCCCTACCTCCATCCCTATCTCATCTCTGACATACACTTGGAAGTCAGTGGTCCGTGGTTTTAATATTCCACCAAATTCCCATTCTTTCATCAGCGTTCTTTCAGTCTGACAGCACATGAAAAAGACTGGACCGGCTCAACCACACATGAGGGCGACTACAGCATCATGAATAACCAGGAATCCCTGACTGTTTTGTCTCAACAGGACTGTGTACTCAGTGGCGTACCGGCAGGTGAGCAGAGCACCTCCAAAGCATTTATATCCAGAGTGCTGCCCAGGCTGGCGGAGATTTCACTCTCACAACTGCAACCAAGGTAACATGGAGGGTTTATGTGTTGATCAGTTCCTGTATTACCTGCATCTGTGGAAGTGAAAAGCATTTTTCAAATGTTAAAGGAATAGTTCATTTTGGGAAACATGCGTATTCACTTTCTTGCAAAGAGTTAGATGAGAAGATCAATACCGCTCTTCTTTGTGTACGCTATATATTAAGCGACAGCCAGGAGACGCTTAGCTTAGCTTAGCATAGCATAAAGACTGGAAGCAGGGGGAAATAGCTAACCTAGCTCTGTCGAAAAGATTAAGAAAAGTACCAAAACCAAGTGTAAAACAAGACAACTTGTGGTTTTATGGGTGTCTATTTGCTGGACTATTTCTTGGCCGGATGCGGCCAGGCAACCAGTGGAAAGATATATGTAATGTGTAAATTTGTGCTGGATGGCAGATTCTTTTTACCTTTAGACAACCAGGCTAAGCTAACCATCTCCTGGCTGTAGCTTCATATTTAGCGCTCAGGTATGAGAGTGGTATGGATGCCCTCATCTCTCAGCAAGAATGCGAATAAGCATATTTTCCAAAATGTGCATTCGGCCAAGAAATTGTCCAGCACATAACTCCCCATTAAACCACAACCACATTGTTTTTTGTACGGATTAAACAAACTAGATTTAATTTTCTTTAATTAACTCTTGACAAGAAAGCAAATAAGTGGATTTCCCCAAATGTTGAATTACTCCTTTAAATGTCTCTTACAGCTGTGTGTGGACAACCCTGTGTGAATGGAGGTACCTGCTTAAGACCCAACCAGTGTGCGTGTCCGTTAGGCTGGACGGGGCACCAATGCCAAACAGGTAAAAATGTACACACACACACGCACACATTTACCTGCACAACCACACAAATCTCTGTGAGCATATTCTCACACATTTAAACCCATTTCTTTGTCTTTCTTGTGTGTCAGATGTGGATGAGTGTAGCGAGCAGCGGCCGTGCGCTGAGGAGTGCGTGAACACAGCTGGCAGCTATCGATGTGTGTGCAGAGACGGCTTCAGGCTTGCCGGAGATGGCCGTTCCTGTCAAAGCCTCCTTCCTCCTCCTCCTCTTCCTCCTCCTGCCACTCCTCCCTCTCCCACCCAGACCAGCCAGGCAACAGTGGGTGGTCACACTGATGCAGGTAAATGAGCAGAATAGGAGTGTGTGCGTGCGTTCACATAGTATAATTTTGTGTCTTGCAGCAGCAAAGTGTCTGGAGCACAGAAGAAAAGAACATAGCCAGCTTCGCGGTCCATTATTACTTTTGGTACGCGCTATGCCACTCTCAACTCGTACCGTGAGTAATAATGCACTGCGACTGGTGCCGACTCCAGACAGATGTCTTGTGGTCTGGCCCCATGCGGTGAGACTGGGACCAGTTGGTCTTTGATAATGACTCAGTTGACTCCTATGAGTCCTGTGAGTGTAACAAACATCTGACTCTAATAGAGCTCCCATGCTAATACAGACATATCTTTATCCCGCACACTCCATTAGTTCCCTTAAAAATGTTGCAATGTTGTCTCTTACCATGAAAAAGTAGATTTTCGATTGTGTGTGCTTCCTGTATCTTAGCAACACAATAATACAACCCCCCTCCATGTCTACAAATGTGGTCGTTGACCCCAGGACCCTATTCTGTTTCAGCGTTATTGCTTTTTTGGGAATTAATGCAACATGAAACCTTAAAGAAGACTTTCCTTTTCCTGATTTCTCCCAAATCTTAACACCTTTGGGGATTTTTGTGAGTAACCAAACTGTATATCTAAAGGGGATAGTGTCTCATGTACTGTCAGAACATGAATATATATGAATGTGTAAATGTGAGATTGCCAAATTTCTCGGGCTCTGCTCAAAACTCCCTCCTATTTATCAGTGTTTCTGTAGAGAAGAAAGACCAAATTCACACAAAATGGAACTAAAATGAGACCGTTCACTCCCATGGCTCCACATGAGAGTCCTGCAAGTATTGACGAGTCAGCAAAAAGACATGAAGAAAGGTGGATAAAAAGACTAAATATGACTGATTTTTCTACTAGGTGAAAGCAACAGAGGGTTATTTGTGGGAGGGTGCTCAGTTTCACTGCTCAGCTCTCACATTGAAAAATGCAAGGCCAGCAGAGATGTTTTGCTTGAGACTGCATTCCATAATCTGTTCATATGCACACGTCAGAGGGATGTTGATGTAGATCACAGATATAAACACATGTTTAAATGCTCAAAAGGTAGACCATCGCTCTGACTCTGCCAAGCTGAGTGTTGGATTACATTTGTGTATCTCCATCTTCCTCTTTTTTTCCACCCCGTCTCCCCTTTACACTGTGTTCTTGGCCAACACTTTGTGTTCTCATTCCAGCTCCATCAACCCTGTCTGCTGGGGGTCATCGCCAACTCCCCCCTTTTCCTCCCCCACCTCCTCCTCATCCTCTGTCTGAACTCATTCTTGTCTCAGTAATGGACCACATCTGGGAGAAATTGAGCTGCTCTAGGTCTGTCTGCTAAAAGCAGAGCCAGAAAGCAGGGGGTCCCTAATTTTGCATCCCGATCTGGGTCCCACCTGCTCCAGGGACATTCCCCTCGGGTGGAGCCAGGCGGACACTTCCCCATAACGGATGCATGTTCAGAGGAGGGATGAATGAGAGCTCGTCTATTTCTTTTGACCTGTCTTTCAGCTCTTGTATTGGCTTTTTTGGCCGTTCCCATATCCATGATTCCCCCTTGTGCCCTAAATTCCCCCGGCCTCCCTGCAGCTCTGCGGTCCTCTTCCTGGTTTGTGGTTTAGAGACGTTGCTGTGGCCATGAATTATTCGAGGAGAGGGATTGATGAGGGGCAGGATGCTCGAAGTAATCGTCTCAGAAATAAACTTTAGATCTGAGAGAGACAAGACTAAACGCACATCATTCTTGTGGTTGATCTATTCCCTAACCCTTCTCTCCACCCCTCCTCACGTAGTTTCCACAAATTCAAACGCAGTAGCCGCCCCCCTCTGATGTATATTTTTGTATTTGTATGGTTTCTACAGGTGGAAGGTTCACCCTGGTGGAGAATGTGACAGAGGAGGTACAGATCCTGAGGAACAGAGTAGAGCTCCTCGAAAAGGTACAAGAAAAAAACCACATGAACACATGTTCAAACACAAGTGCACACAAATAAAAGCCACCTACCATGATACCTCCCAGCCTCGCTCACCAGGAACACCTCTGGTCCTTGTATGATGTTATGATATAAAATCCTAGTTGCTATTTAATCCCCAAACCACAGTGGCTTTTTAACTTTTTTACCAGTTTTATTAGAATCCTGCCTGTGTTTAGTGAAACAAGCAGAAAGGGTTAATGAAGATCAGCTATTGAAGTATTAATAATGCTGTAGGTCAAATAGATTTTTTGTTTACAAGGTGAGTAATAATCCTTTTGTGCAGCAATTTTCTCTTTTTCCTCATTTCCTCCTTTCTTTCTCTGTGCAGAAGTTGCAGTTGGTGTTGGCCCCCTTCAGCAGCTTCTTCCCACTGTCGCTGGACGAGGGCTTGTCGGAGAAAACTACCTTACTGTCCCACTCCTTCCAACAACTAGACCGCATCGACTCCCTTAGCGAGCAGATAGGCTTTCTGGAGGAGCGCCTCGGCACATGTGAGTGGCTACAGGCTGACCTTTGATTGTTCATAGTTGAAAGCATATGCACTTAGAGGGAAAATCCAATATTTAGTTGAACACCACTGGAACTTTGTGTCCAAGGAAAGCAGGAACAGTTTTGAAACTTCTTCAAAGAGATCAGAGAAAATGTAAAAGCCCAAATGTAACAATTGTCCATAATGTAATAAAATTAAATATATTACAGCTCATATTAACAAAAATCCAATAACATAATAAAATCTTGTGCCTGTAACACAAAAACCTTTTTGGCTATGACATAAGTTCAATGATACAATCAAAGTGGATCAAACTATAAGTGATATAAATGATACATTTTAACCTAATTAAGACATTAAAGATTAGAAAACGAGTCTAAGAGTACTTAAACACAGCAGTGGTTTGAGCTAAATGCAAACATCAGCATGCTAACATGCTGATGTTCAGGAGGTCATTTTTACAATGTTCATCAATGTTTAGCATGTTAGCATGCTAACATTTGCTAATTAGCACTAAACACCAAGTACAGCAGAGGCTGATGGGAATGTCAATAGTTTTACAGTGCTGGACAAATCAAAGTTTGACCTGATGATGGGATCACCAAATACTACAATTCATCCTGAGTGGAACATGAAGTCTGTGCTAAATTTCATGGCATTCCATCCTGTAGTTGTCGAGACATTTCGCTCAACACCACAAATGTCAACCTCATGGTGGTGCTAGAAGAAAAGTCAGGGGATCCATAGCATTCATCTGGGAACCATGAATGTCTATATAAAATGTTATGGCAGTCCATCCAATAATTGCATTTCAGTCTGGACCAAAATGGTCAACCGACCAACAGACCGACATTGCCATCCCTACAGCCACACCACTAGCATTGCTAAAACAATCCTAGTTTGATCAATATCTTTATCACATCTCTGTGCACCATTTATCATTTAGGTTGAGCATTTAAAGTTTAACATATGCACTGATTGCACTGATCAATCATAAGTCACACCTTGAACATATGCACTCTTTGATGTGTTCACCGCAAGCCCTTTATTGCTACATTGCAACTGGAAATCCACAAGACTACACTATTTATTTAAAAAAAAAAGTGTGCAATAAAGTATTATTTGGTAATAATTTTTCTTCATTACCTCTGTCAACAAACTTTCAACTCCCTGTGCTGACTGGAGCACAAACCTACAGTCTCTTGCACATGCCCAGTTGCGCTGTGGCCTTGGAGAGATTGCAGGTCACTGGGTGCATGGTCTTTGATTGACACACTGTCCAGCGCTCAACAGTGACTGCTTATTCCAGTGAAAATATGAATAATAAATAGCATGTACAGTGTAAAGAACAGTGACTATGTCTATCAAACCAAGCTTGTTTTTATCATATTTATTCTTGTCTATAAAATCAGGTTATAATTTTAAAGCACATTAATCAATGCAATTATACCTTCATAAACTTTGTTTTTAAGGGCAAAGGTATTAATTCAAATTTAATTTGAAAATTTCCATTTGCATATCAGACATCCCCACATGGAATCCTGACCGTAACTTTGATAAAGTTCACGTTGGAGATTTTTATTACATTTGGTTTTATTACATTATGGTCAGTGATTAAATTATGGGACTTAAGCTCATGAAGCTTCAACTATGAAAAACTTATGCAACAATCTTTAATTTGTGACTTTGCATCAATTAGGATTACAGTGGGTACAATGAAATCAAAGCCTGGTCTCATGGTATATAACTGATTTCATTAAATTTTAAAATCACTACCATAAAGTATGCAATTTATTTAAAAATGTGTGGACACTGGACAATACATTGTAGTAACTCATTCCACTCTTCTCCCCTGTAGGTTCTTGCCAGGAAAATTAGCCACCGAACATGACCCGCAACATTTCCAGACATCTCCAATGAAGTTAATAATGCCAGAGATTGTACGCACTAAGATGGCTGGCGTTTGTAAGAAAGGGATGAAAGCAGAAACAGCCTCAGTTCTTGTTACCCAATCGTCTGTGATTTCCACTATTCCCAACAGCTTAATTTACTTTTCTTGTTGTATTACTGTCAAATTCTTGATTTTGTAACAGTACCTGTGGCAGGGTCAGTGTCAGCATTGCATCATCCCTGTAACATCTAAATCACACACCCTGTGGGGTCAAAAAGGCCACATTGGCCACTTTGTTTCTGTGTTTGTTTTGCATCAGTGCAGCTGTGTCCTCTGTCAAAGCCCACACTGTCCTGAGGCAGACATGGACATCTGTATTTATCTATTTAAATTATGATTACTTTTAGTTATTTCTCAGTCAATAGACAGTTTTTTTTACCTAGTTTTGTAACATTTTGTAATAAAAAGTCTTAATCAAAAACCCCATGTG
The DNA here is from genome assembly GCF_020085105.1 of Siniperca chuatsi. Lineage (NCBI taxonomy): Eukaryota > Metazoa > Chordata > Actinopteri > Centrarchiformes > Sinipercidae > Siniperca > Siniperca chuatsi. Next base: position 6,361,436 of record NC_058059.1, read on the forward strand.
TGCTCATATGAAAGGATTACTGAATGTTTGCAGATACATTGTACACTGCTGATATAAGATTGGACAAACTCTCCATTAAGCTAACACAACAGCTCCTGTTGACCTCCTATATGTACTGTAATCAGTAATGGAGGAAGTATTCAGATGCTTTACTTAAGTAAAAGTATCGGTTCATCTTTCTGAAATACTCCATCAAAAGTAAAAGTCCTGCATTTAAAATGTTAAGGGACAGTTCACCCCAAAATCAAAAATACATATTTTTCCTCTTACCTGTCACCACAAGCCGAATGCCATATAGTTCCATTATATAAAAAAAAAAAGTAGACATCCTTACGGCCGATACCTCCAAAACTCTACAACTCACACCAAAACAATCTAGATGGATAAATAGCACTACAGGTGAGAGGAAAAATATATATATATATATGTATTTTTGATTTTTGGGGTGAACTGTCCCTTTTTAAGTAAAAGTGTAGACATATCAAAAGTACAAGTACTCATTATGCAGAATGGCCCTTTTCAAAGCTTTTTTCAAAGCTTTATTATGTTAAATTTTTATCACCTATGCATTAACTTGGAAGCAGCATTTTAATATTAGCTGATCATGGTGGAGCTGATTTTAACAGTGTTATATGATAATCACACTGTTTCTTAATTATTTCAACCCGTTTTTTTTTTGTTTGTTTTTTTTTACAGAAATCAACTTGTTTCAAGAACGTTTTCTAAATGAGTGTCAGAATCTTGAAAGATGACAGAATAAGGGATCACTGCTGTAAAAAATGCCACTTTTTTTCGCTTGTTTTAAGAAAATTTGACTTTTAGGACTTAACAATTGACACAAATTACTTGGTAAGATGAAGATTTTTGCAGTGTTTGCACTACAAAATGTTCATCTACAAAATACACTACAAATAAATGTAGTGGAGTAAAAAGTAGAATATTTCTCTCTGAAATGTAGTGACGTATGCAGAACAAAATGTAGCGTACAAGTACCACTAAAATGTACTTAAGTTACTTTCCACCACTGTACTATAAATCACAGGAGGAAGGCAAAGCAGGCATTTTAGTGCACAACCACGTAAGAAAAAAAAAAAATTTTTATTCTTTTGCAAGGCATTCACGTTTACCCAGAATAGGAGAAATCAAGAACACTACATCATCAATATTAACCAGATGCCATAATGGGCGTCTATACCATGTGTGCATATTTACACACAAATACAATAAGGGACCACACACATACAAGGCTCTGCAGGATGTCAGCTCTGTTCATCTAAAGCTACCACCAATTACACTTTAATAGCTTTGGTGAAAATCAGAGAAAACTTTAAGTCCTTCATTTTTCCACCCAAACTCAGCATGAAAAGTGCTTTATTAAGGTTCAGAATACTTTGAATCTTTTCCAACATCTTACAGTTCGTAAACAACTGCCCAAAACCAACCAGCAGGGTTTTTGCAGAGCCTATTAGCCACCAGGTCAAGCTCATGATACGAAGCTTACAATTCACACTTTTGTATACAAAATAACTGAGAACTGAACAGGAAATAAATGGACTAAACACTCCATTAGCAAAGTTTTTATGGTATAGTTCATATTTTGGAAGAAATAAATTTGGTAGAGTACTTCATAACATTCAAACCACTTGCTGCAAAAGGTAAAATCGGCTCTTACAGATAAGAAAACAGTCAATATTCAAACTAAAAAACAGAATTTGATCAATTAGTATGACTGTAGTAGGGGCATATAATTCCATACTGGCATTAAACATGAACAATGAAACCTTGACCATCACACATGTACTTAAAGCCGAGAGCCCAGCAGGTATCACTAAAACTACTGCTGCACTCAGCCAGCAGTGTACAGACTCAGTACCAAAGTATTGATAAATCCATTCACAAGATGATCTCTTCAGGTTTGTGTGCTCAATAAGTCAGTCTAAATTTAACATTTAATGGTGAAATAAATACATTTCCTAGATTTGATGCTAAGTGTATGCCAGACAACATCCCACTTTAATACAGTAACTAAAAATAAAACAATAAGATGCAATTAGTAGTACACAAATATCCTGCTGAAATACATTCTCAGATGGCGTTTGATGAGCGAAAGCGGCGAAATATGTGTCTTTGCAAACAGTGTAAAGGCAGTGAGCAATGTGAAATGTAAGACCTGGATGTAAACTAAAACAGTTCAGTCAGTTCTATATGGTTATAAGTCATTGTCAGCACATATTACAAAACATAAATTGATCATAAGCAAACTAGCCAAACAAGCCAATGTGCAACAACAACCACCAATCAAACTTAAGGCCAAAATTTCCACAACTTTTTAAATAATCTAATATTCTCCTGTGAGGTTAAGTAATAACTGAATCAGGACATCACAACAAAAACAATGTTATTCACTTTCATAGTGATTAAAAAACAGGGACAACCCTTAAACCCTTCTGAGATGTAGACTTGAGTATGCCAGGTTTGTCAGTAATTAGAGAATCTTCAAGTTAATCAGAACAAATAAAATCAGATCAACTCAAAAAATGCTTGATATAAGTTTAACCCTCTTTCCTACAGCAAGAACTACCTTATATCATTGGTAAAGGGAAATTATATCATTGGTAAAATTAAATCAGTCAGTGGATGACTGATTTAGCGGGCCAGTAAAATAATAATGACTTTTGTCATGGCACAGCAGGTAGCTTGCACTTTGGAACTAACACAGTTTGACATTGCACAATATGAAATCCCCTTTTTGACACATCTTAAAATAGGTTCACTTGTGAGTTCCGTCCGAGGGGCAAAAACGTGTGATCACTTCTAAAAAACAAACAAAAAAAACAAACAAAAAAACACATAAAAACAAGATGAACCGATGTAAAAATAAATAGAAAACAAAAATACAGAATACAGCGAGAAGACACTTGCTGCTCAATGCTGCACACAGGTTATTTCTAATCTTTTGGAGACAAACTGAAAGAATGCACCAACAATGCACAACATTGAAAACTGATCAGTCCACTTAAGTCCATTAATCAGTACAGACGGGTGCTATTGTTTTACACTGTATCTTGTAACCTTGAATTCCTTGCTTTCTGACATCATGGAGCTATTGGTCATTGAGTTGAAGAGCCAATATGGATAGAGTTGAATTCATAGCGTCAGAACTAAAGAAGTCCACGGTCACCCAGTGTCGACCTCTCACCTCCACACACTCCACCTCTCGTGGAGACCCCGCTCCTTTTGTCTTTAGGCAAGAGCCTGGAATGCAGAAAGGGGGAGAACACTCTAAAAGGAAAGAAAGGAAGGAGATGGGGTACTTTGAATATGTGTGTGCATAAGCGTCCAAAGATAATTAAAACAAAAGCAGCATGAGAGGAACACATGAATATCCACTGAAAACAGCAAAGAGAAAATACCAAGGAACAGAAGGCAGACGGAGAAAAAAGGGGAGGAAAAGCCCCCCCCCAAACAAAAAGGTACAAAATGGTGATAAAGTAAGACAATAACAAAGCCAGGCTTCCAAAGCCAAAGAACAAAGCAACGATGAAGGTGGACAGAGCCATCCTAAAGGCATGCATGAAGAACAACACACATCCATACTGTTCGGCTTGCCGTCCGTCACTCCGCTCACGGCGTGCAGAGCAGCGCTGCTGCTGGTGCTGCTGCAGACACAGTGAGGGTCGGGACTGACTGTGCTGTATGGTCAGGCCAGAGGCGGACTGGACCAGGCGTCAACTAGACAAGAAGAGATTTCATGACAAGAGACCTGTGTCATGTTGTTTCCTGGCCAGGTAATGGGACAACCTGGGGAGAGTGGGGAGGGCAGGGGGAGGAATGGGTCTCAGACAGGGACATCGGAGATAAAGAGGTGGGAGTATGGTAAATGTTCAGTGCCTCAACGGCCCGTTGCTCTGGGTTACGGAGTCAGAGATGTTCAGGAAGGCAGAGCGCATCAGGTTGAAGGATTTCTCAGAGAGGGATGATATGTCCTCTGACGTCATCCCCTTTGTCTCAATCTTTGGAAGGATCTTCAATCTGATGGTCCCTGCGGAGGCACAAAACTTCACTGTTACAAGTCTCATCAAGTAGCTTTTTGCATAGAGATACCGATGGCACACACAAGACTGTATAGACTGCTTTCAGCTGAAAAAATTAGGAAAATCGAGCCAAGTTACCTGATTTGAACTGTTTTTCTTTCCGTAGGTAGAAATTGCTGTAGGAGGAGAAAACGATGGGTATGATGGGTACCTGAAAAACAAGGGGAAGCAATCAAGAGAGGACCTAAGGTGAAGATCAAACACACTATTCCAAATATTATCATCAACTCTTAATTCTCCTGTTAAGCACACAAATCTAAAGTAATTTCACTCCTAAACTTTTCATTTGTCCATTTTATTTCTCCTAAGCATGCCAAAAGATGAGAAACAAAACAGACAGAAATGCTTGACTGAACCAACGTCTCACTCACTCACACACACACACACACACAAAAAAAAAAAAAAAAAAATCAGCACAACACTAGCGATTTCCATCTCCTCCACTGCTGCCAATAAAGGCTGCTCTCTTGAGGCACCGAGTGGATCACGGCTTTGCTGCTCTTGCCCACAGTTACCGGCTCATGTGACAGAATTTTAAACTCGGCGATCGGATGTTTCATGTCGAAGTGCACCGTGGGAGTCGTAGTTAACCTAGAAATTTCCCTCTAAGATTCCATCGTAGTATGCCTTGCATCGGCACAACTGCAGCCACAACCATTACCCAGCCCAGCAATGTCACGCTTAAAATCACTGGGTGCTACTGCCAACTGGTGGTATGTAGGCTGTATAGCTACTCAGGCACACAAATCTCCACACATATTTGCAAATCGCCACAGGCATTTGCAGATCTCTGCCACAGCTGAAGTGTAGCAAAAGTCCTGTGTAAAAAGAGCCAATTGAGAGGCCCGCCTGTGTTGTAACTGACGACTTGTCTGTATTTCCAGCTCTTGGAGCTTAATACTTTAATATCGATGTATGTGGTTACAGATTTGTCTACACATTTACAGATCTATGTACGCATTTACAGATTTGACTACGCATTTACAGATCTATGTAAGCATTTAAAAATGTGTCTACCCATTTACAGATCTATGTAAGCATTTAAAAATGTGTCTACACATTTACAGATCTACGTACACATTCACAGATCTGTATACACATTCACAGATCTATGTTCGCATTTACAGATTTGTCTACGCATTTAGAAATCTCGATACACTTGCAAATCTGAATACAGATTTGGAGATTTTTTTATTTTTATTTATTTATTTATTTACACATTTACAAATCTCTACAAATGCACATACCGATTCTGAATACACATTTGCAGATTCCTGTACACATTCACAAATCTCAGTACGCATTTAGAGATTCTCTTGCACATTTACAAATCTGATTACGCATTGAGATACAGTTACACAACCCTCCACTCACATTTGTAAGTAGTTCTGCTACAATAACGGCCCCATACGAGTGGCCCTTCAACAGGACTGGCTGAGCCAAACGTGGCTCCCCCTGGGGGCTGTCCTGCTTCCACTCAATCTGGCCGGCTGGGTACAAATGGAAAGGCTGTGCTATAACTCAGCAGAACCAAACACAGAGAGATAGAAATAGTCTATGTTCACACAGGAATTGTCTGAAGTGTAAAGCAAAGCCAACAGGGAAAACCAAAACACAGATTGTATTCTCCAGACCTCAAATGAAGTCATTCCGCCACCTCACACAGACACACACACACACACACACACACACCACAATGTCAAATCGAGTATGTCTATTAACATCCAAACACTATTGTTATAACATAAGCACATATAAGCAGGCTCTGAACTGTAGAGCTTACAGAAAATATGAATGTGTTTGTTAACAAGGAGCAGCAGGGCTTTATTTTTGTAGCCTCCCAGCCTCAGTGCATATCTGAACCAAACTGATATTAATCTTTAGCAGCAAGTAAAAAATGGGCTCACAGCTATAAACACATACACACACTGCAACAGTTTTGCCTGGGGTGAACCAAGTTGCGGTTTCTGGCTAGATCTTATTCATACAATGTTTTTTTAATTAGTTCCACCTGCCTGACCCGAGTGTGTGCTACGAAACATCAACTCAAGAACAGAGACCTCCCACCTGCATGCATGCAGAGATAAAGCTCATAAACACAATATACAAACTATCACAATTTAAGTGTTCATGTGTAAACAAACCAAACTATTCTGACCATTTCAAAGCATTCCTTGCTAATAACTCTGGCTGATTCAGTGCTGTCTATGCATGCCATCATCTGTATATTGGATATGGTTAAATCATAATGTTGCCTCGTGCCATATATGGTGGGTAGCTCCCCCATGTGTCTAGAATCAGCACATTGCTGGCAACATTACCCCTCACTCTTTTAGGAGACAAGCGTTGGCAGAAGTCTCCTGGAACACAGCCAGTATCATCAGAGCCAGCAGGGTTAAGTGAATGAACAAGATGAGGGTGTGCATTACGGTATGTGAAATGTTGACTGAATTTACATGTATACATAGGATATGAATAGGGTAGCTTACACTTGCTCTACTCAGTACACAGACACCCCGAAAAGAGAGTGAGTTTTAAAGGAGATAAGAGAATAAGTACTCACTTGTGCCTGCACTGCCAGGTGGAAAGCCCCTTTTTTGAAGGGCAGCAGGTCGCCTCTCTGGTTTCGCGTTCCCTCTGGGAACACCCACAGACGAATCTGTGGAGATAAAAGGACAAGGGTTGAAAGGGAAAACGGTGATTTAATCATCCCATGTCATCCCCAAGGTGTCAAAAACCAGAAATGTGACAAATTGCAAAAACAAAAACAAAGAAAACCCACCAAAAACTTCTGAAAAGAGTCAAATAATCTACCCTTAAAAACCAAAAGCATGAAGTACTAGTTCTTCAGGGAGGTAAACACTACAAACCATTTTTGACTGTAACTCAAACTCAGATTCACCGATAAAACGGTATCCTATGTCGACAAGACTCAGATTACCTGGTCGTCCAACATGGTTTTGGCAGCGTCAGTCATGACACTCTTGGCATCACTTGTCTTCTTGCGGTTGATAAAGACGATGCCGCCCAGCCAGCAAATGAGACCTACTGTGCCAGCGTAGATCAACTCCTTCTTGGCAATCATGGTGCAGCGGTCTGGTAAGATCTCCATCAGGCCTGAGAAACAGAGGATAAGAAACTTACTCATCGGTACACAGTATTTTATTTTAACAATGTGCGATAAATGAGACACAAATACTTCATAATTAAAATGTGCTGTAATCATTATCTCCAAGTTAATACATTATTTTAAATAAAGTCATGTCTGTCACTTATGTCTGAATGAGTACAGTATGTGACCACGAGCATGAGAAATAAGACTCAACTAATGAATAAGCTTAGTTTTATAGCATATGAATTCAAAGTAGCAGCAAAGGATAGACATTGAGGTGCTTAGTAATTGAAGATAATCCAAAATTTCTCACGTTACTCGAATAATGCCTAAATAAAAACTGCAAATCTAGGAACACTAACTAAAATATGGCTAAAAATAGTGCTACAAAACATGTGGGATTCACTTTTTTGGAGATTGCCTTTACATCCAAAGTTTATCTTCTATCCAGGTAGCGAAGTATGAATAGAAAATCTTAATTATCATTTTAAACTTTGTTGAGATTCACTTTGAAACTTAAATTATAACTTGGCATTTCTAAAGCAAACATAAGCACTAAAAACTCAAAAAGATGAATTATAAGAAAACCTGTACTTTTGTTCACATAAGCAGTTTTACTCTTTAAGTTTGAGAAATAAGACATTTTAATAGAAGACATTGGATAAATTGTCATCAGGTAGCCCCTATCCTAATATCCAGTTTGACTGCTTTACCATTGGCCATCAAGCCTGAATTATGTAATCATTTGTTTGTATTTTCCACTGAAGATTTGAAGGGGGGAAAAAAACAAAAAAAAACTAGCCCTGGTAAAATGCATAACAGTCAACAACTGAGACACCTTGTCTATAAGGGGGTGTGTTAAATGAAGTCTCTAACATATACAGTAGCAAAACAAATGACTAAATGCATCTTCCATGGGCTCAGTTTGGGATGAGTTTTGGCCTTTCCATCATATCTCTCTATGGGCTTATCAAAACCTGGATTTCATCAGGTATAAAGTCTGCTGATGTAATACATGTGATGATGGTAAAGACATTTCACTTTATTGATGGGAGTTAGCCCCATGAACAGCGCTTACATTATTATGAAACCAGACATGTTTGATTTACCTTCATGCAAAGACAGATGGTGCAGAAGATAGAGCAGTCCACACACACACACACACTATTAAAGAAAGGAAGTCAAAGTGTGTGAAATAAAGGATAGCAAACAGCAGACCATGTAGATGAGTCTATATTAGGGTGAGTAAAATGGAGCAGACAGAACCAAAATTACATCAGAAAGAGTGCTTGAAACCCAGCCCTAGCTATGGAGGTGTTCTTTACGGTCGTATCACATCAGCTCTAGGATGAGCAGCTATTAATGGCTGGGTGTAGCAGTTGGCATGGCAACTTGGACGCCAAATCAGACCCATGCTGAGTTTTCTCAGCACTAATTAGATGCCTAGTTCTCACCCTGGCCTCGAGCCTGCACTCATCACTCACCAGCACTGATGGAGAGAAAACATACCTCTGCTAAGCTAGTGCCTTCAACACCAAAAAGAATGAGGAAATGGTAAAATAAGACACACCCGCATATGCAAAGTCTTAGACAAACAGGAGAATCTGAATCAGAAGTTCAAGTAGATGAAACAACAAAACCTTTCTACAACGTGCTCTTCTGTTTACACTGATTTTTATTGGTATCTAGTAAATTTCTAACAAGCTTTTAATTCAGAGTGGGTCCTGTGAGGTGTGAGAATCAAAAACTTAAGCGAAGATTGCAAACAGGCTTACATTTATACAAAGAAACAGGGACATCAGAAAGAACATCATATACTGAGGACAGTATGTATTATAATAGCCATGAGAGGAGAAGCAGCAGTTGTGGGGAACGAAGCAGAGACTTTAGCAACTTACAAACAGAGGAAATGTAGGATTCCTCCCCTAGGGCGCTGTCACCTCAAGATGGGTGGAATCGTGTGCCAAGAGGCTGGGACCAGCCTGTGCACCAACAAGGGAAAGCCAAGTCTAAACCACGGCTCCCCCCTTTCTTTTTACAACCAGTCATAACTGCACATTTCTATTATAAAACCCTGTATAATGTTAAGAAGAGCACTCTTTCCTAGGATGTTGGCTACAGACTAACAGCTTGCTGACTGTGGTTTACTAAATAGAAAAGATCGTTGTACAAGATATGTTTTGATCCTCCAATACTTTAATAAAAGACAAATTGAGAAATAGACTCTCTCTGGACTGTTCTTCCACAAGCAAACGAACGTGCTGACAGAGGCCAGTGATGTATTTATTTTTTACTGGTGTATGTATTGATCAATGTGTTATTCTATGATTGTCTGTGCCAAATAAACTACAAAACATGATGTTAAAATACTTTCTGTGGTTACACAGTACTCTGCTGCAATTAATTCTCCATCTTGTCAAACACCCTTTGTCAGCACAAAGCTGACATAATCGTTTTAATCTTTTTTTTACATTTATCTAACTTTTAGCAGGACTATTGTTTCACCTACACTGCAATCTGTCTTAGCTACCACAACCAGGAAAGAATACGGAGGAGTTTGAAGTTTGGATGACAGGCATTAACATTTTGGTCAAATAAGTTGTGGCCCAGGTGTGCAAGGTCTGTGCTTACTTTCCCTTACTGAAGTGGGAGAGGTATTAAGTCCTGGAGGGTAGGCAGGGTGGCACCAATGTTGTCTTCAGCAGTCCCGATTGTTCATTGTTTGAGTCTGTTCTTATACTGTTTGGTGGCCGATCCAAACCAGACTGTGACTAACGACCAATACACAGAATCCAGCTGCATCACATTCTGGCTCCGTTGCAGCTTCCTCAGACATCCTGCTCTCTGTGAGCACAAATACTGTGTTTTAATGCAGCCGAATTTACAATACAGTTGTTCTCATTTACATATTTTTATGTTGTCAGACAACGGAACGAGTGTGACATAGCTGCAACTGAGCTGGAGCGCAGCCAGAACTCGACACAGACGGATGCTGTGTACATTCATCGTAATGAATAGACTGAAGGTTGAACTTCTGCTGAGCCTTTCTTTAATTATGGACCCCTCCCCTTGTTTTCCCTGATAGCTCTGAAATGAAGCACGGGGCAGCAGAGACGGAATAATACCTGTTAGTTCCATTGCGCAGAAGCAGCTTGTCCATTTTATTGGCCAAGGAGTCAAGATTTGCCACGTGTATACTTGGGAGTGGATTCAGAAATCCCCCCCGTTGGAGCTTAACCAGCGCAACAGTACACTCCTTTCATCCAGGACTGCTGCTCCTTCAACTTAAATGTCCAGAAAACTCCCCGAGTGTGTCAAATCTGGTGTCAAACTGCTTAGGGTGAACTGCTGCAAGTACATCACCTCTTCCCTGGTAAATCTGATCTTATTTGAGTCGAAGAAGACGAGAGATAAACACAAACAAAACAAAAACTAGTGCTGAGGAAAAGCTGCCATTTGCACAACCATCCTGCATCATTATTAATACGAACCAACAAAATATTTCAGTCAGTCTCAATATTGTTTCAGCCTCACTTTAATTATGCAGGAAAACATTTAATACAACAAGTTCCAATGTTGGCAGCTATCTAAACATCTGATAAGTGTTCAGTTTCAAGGGTATTTCAGGGTTCACACATACCGGGCATCATGGCCTTTTTATACTTAGTCCCTCCAGTGTTTGAACAGTGCAGCATGATAATGATAACAGAATATAGATGTTAACACCCTCAAATTAAAGCTGAAAGTCAGTACTTAGCACCATAGTCATTGTTTAATTTCAGAAATGTATCACTGTCCAAATATGTATGGACTGCATGCAATGTAAGTTTTCTGCAAGCTGACGAGAGGGAAAATTACACTGGTCGTTTTGAGAGTGAAATCAATGTCAAAAATATTTATCTTCATACATATTAGTAGTACTGTACCCACCCAAAACATCCAGGGAGCTCTGGTGGTTGGAGATGATGACATAGGGTCCCTGTGTCTGCAGATGCTCCCAACCGCTCACTTCAAATCGAAGACCCAGGAAATACTTCACATGACGAACCATGAAGCGGATAATCCTGAGAGGAAAAAGGTTAATTACATTCCTGGATAAGTATAGGTTACTGTTCACAGTCATGTGAGTGCAGTAGACTGCATATTCTTAACCAGAACCCTATGTTGAAAGGTTGGAGGTAACAGTGGAATGTATAAAGCCTGTTAAATACTAGGGGTAAGAATGCCAGCTCAGCTATTTAAAATTTGACCTAAATCAAGACAATAGACAATATAGGCCTGACCGTCTTAAAAATACAAGAGATCTGGTAGATTAACCATGTACAACATCCCCATTAGCGTCGCTTGTTTCTTGGTTGGTTAAATAATTGCATGTAGTAGGTACAACGGTCCAATAAGCTTTGAGAAAGAATGTCCTACCATCTGCCTGTCTGCCTCTAGGGAAAAAAAAAAAAAAAAAAAAAAACAAAAATCAAAGTTTACTCTAATTAATACTTTGATTTGTCAGGATCTATGCTCTTAAAAAGTGGGGTGACATTCCACAGCAGTGGATTGGCAAGGCACAATTTGGTTTCTTGTTCAGTCACTCACTTTCAGCTGAGTGGGGGTAAATGGTAAATGCATACTTTATTTTACCAAATAGCCTATTCAAAAAAGAGGCTTTGAACACTTTTTACTATTTTCCAAATACCTAAAATAAAATAATTATAAACAATATGTTAGACATTAGGGCTGAAACTAACAAAATGTTTCATCTATCTGCAAATTATTTTCTCTATTTATTTTTTGTCTAAAAAAATGTCACAAATGTGAAAATGCCATTAATAATTTGAACACCTCAAGGCAAATTTCTTGTTTTATTCAACCAATAGTTCAAATTCCAAAGATATTAAGTTTCCTATCTTATGGGCTATGACAAAGAAAAGCATAAAATCCTCACATTTGAGAGGATGGAACCAGTGAATATTTGTCATTTTTGCTTGAAAAAAGGAGGCAAACAATTGCCTACTTGCATTTAGCAGTTATGAAGCAACATTAGCATTAATTTGATGTATTTCCAGCCATCGGGCAAATCTAAGTCAAATATTCACCTTTCTAGCTCTGTTTAGGTCTCAATCAATGCCTGAAAAAAAAATATCAACCAGACAGTTGCTAACTTTCTGTGCTGTTTGCAGCTAGGAGAGTAGTGTACGGTGGATTTATCAGAGCTTGTTTGCTGACAATAGCTGTGTGCTGCTGCTGAAAACGGTGTTGACATGAACAGCTGACTCTCAACCTTACAGTTAATTGCATGGACCAGAACAACCAAAACAATATGCTTATAGAGGCTAAAAAGCTCTGTGGAGTTACACACTTGTTTATTCTCTGTAACTGTGGCACAATGATTGACACTTTCAGATTACATACAGTCATTTAATTTCATGTTAATGTCAAGTTACGTAATGATAACTGTGTTAAGTTAAATATTCCTAAACCTGATGAAACATAAAAACACATTTTGCCACACTGCCATTTCCTCTTTATACCCTTTCTGTTCAGGGTGTATCTTTTGGCACTTATAAAACTCGACCTTTGTAGAGACAAAGATGATAACAGTTCTGAACTCTGTTAAGACATATCCAAGGTGAACTCTGCCCTGACTTGGAAGTTTCAATGTTATTCTAAACAACCAGCTCCAGGGTGACGCCCATGTCACAATCTGATCACGCAGGTTCACATGCTTTTACTTCCATCAAATGGGATCCTTTTTCACCAGACACTCACACATCCTTGATATTTTCTCTTTGGCCCCTGTAACACTTTGAAAGCGTCAAAACACAATGAGTATGGCTGCCAATTTCAGATTTATCAGAAATCTGGTGTTGATGTGTAATGCTGGAAAAAGAGCCTTGGCCTTTATGTCCAGGCCAATTCCACACAACAATCAGCTACTTAGCTCTCCATTTCTAGCCATTATCTGATCATCATTCGATTCGGACTGATCTCTTTTCCCTCTTGGAGCCACATAATTTAACTCGTACATGAACAAAAATGAACATTTTTCTAATATCATGTCAATTTCTTCTGAACAAAAAATACTGACTACCCCTAAATAAATACATTTGGTGTTCTGTTCCTTCTATTCTAAACTCAATAAGTCTGAAATATCCCTGGACAAAGCAAAATATGAATCTATTTGAATAATATTAATCTTCCCAAACTTGCCCAGGAAGATGTTGATAAACTAAACAGATAACTCTGAATTAATTGAGTAAGGCATAAGTTGATATGAAGAAAGGGAAGTTGCCAGGATGGAATGGGATCCCCCCCCAAGTTCTACTTCAGCTTTTGGGACTAATTAGGGCAATAATTTTAGCCATGCTTTACTCATATTTCGACAGAGGGTCCTTTTCAATGATTTGAATACAGCTTTAATTGCCGTAATACCCAAACCTAATAAAAAGGACCCGACCAATTGTAGCAATTACAGTCTTGAACCACACACCAAAGCTTGTTCACAGTGACCAGACAGTATTCCTAAAATCTCAACTGTCGTCAGATAACATGCGTCAGCTGCTCCATGTGATTTATGCTGCAAAAGGACATCGTCTCTCTCTGTGCGGTATTAAGTCTGGAAGCAGAAAAGGCCTTTGACAGACTAGAATGAGAAACCCTGAAACGCTTTCAATTAGGTCCCAACTTCATCAAATACATTCAACTGTTATGTAATAATCCTTCTGCAATGATACAGAAATGGTATTATATCTGCAAATCTCGTTCCTGTAGTCAGGGCTGTCCCTTAAACCCCTCCCTGTTTATTTTATTATTAGAGCCTCTTTCACAAACAATTCACCAAAACCATCATCCACATCACTTTCAGTAACACCACTCACTCACTCCATATCACTTTTTGCAGACAACATTTTGTTGTTTTTCGATAAGGCAGTTGTCTCAATTCAACGTGTTTCACTTTTGCTACGTTTACATAAAACAGCAAAAACAGTTGATCATACAAAAAGGATGTTTGCCATCTACATCTAATTAATATCTGAATTTCCTTAAGCAGCAGCTAATTGTAGAATGTAGAGATGCTCGAAAGGCATGATGTAGGATTTCTCTAAGATCAGAAAGCTAAACAAAATGAACTGTAGTGATCCTGGAATAACAATTTTCTTTTAAAATTACTTTTCGGGGCGCCCCGTTAGCCTGATGATTATAGCACATACCACATAACCACAACGTCCATGGTTCGACTCCCAGCCAGGGGACCTTTGTTGTCATACCCCTCTCTCTCCCCATGTTTCTGGTCTCTCTATAGACTGACTGTCAAATATATATTAATATGAAATATTAATTAAGGATGCAAATAAACTGAGTGAGTCTGTAAGTGATTAAATGATAAATACTAAAAACAAGAACACACAAGAAAAAATTCCACTCTGCTACCATAGAAATGTCTTAATGATCACACATCTGCACTTGCATTTTAAAAAGGCAAGACAAACTAGCTATTTTTCCTGTGCAACACACCAAAGCTTCTGTTACACCACCAAGTTGAATGACCTTCCCTCTCAGGGAAAACAGAGTCACTCCCCATCTTCTGTCTCAGCCAGAGAAATGATCATGTCAAAAAATACCTCGTGTCCCTTCCTCATCAGTGAATCATATCCCCTCTCAAACTTCTTCCTCCTTTCGTTGTTCTAATATGATCTCATTTTAAAAATTTCAAAATTAACAATCTCCTTGTAATTTAGGGTCTACAGTCAAACTTTGCTTTTCTGTTTGTTATCTAGAGGCCCATGCCTTGCAACCTATGGGAGAAATTTGAGATGACTTAGGGGTTTATGGGTGCAATAGAATATATGGTACTTGGATCCAACAAATGGTTTTTACAAGGGAGAGATTAAGGCTGTGTGTTATTTTGGGTCAACAAGAGCCACCTGTCTGAGGTTGTAGATTAGATGGAAGAGAAGTCCCGGCCTCCTCCTGTTCTGATAGTTAGACACGAGTTAGACATCAGTTTCACAGTTGTCTCCTAATTTATGATATATTACGATGATTTTGCACTATAAGAGTTGAACGTATTTCCATGCAAAGTTAAGTACTGCGTCGGCTGTGCCCATGTGTACATGCTGTCTCAATGCTTCTCTGTCGACAGATCTCTTTGTAATAAATCCATATATTCATGTAACGACAACCGGGGCTCATAGTTATTCTTTTATTCAATTGAGGACATCTCTTCAGTACAAGTTTTTCTTCAACACAACCTTGCATTAATCTGAAGTTAGAGCATCGGGTAAATACCTAGAAAGTTACATGCATATAAACTGTAAATTAAATAAAGCCAACATGTAAAAAAAATTAGACAACTTCCAGCTTTAGTGCACAATGCATGCTGCTACCCCCCAAACAAAATGTTGGAAATAATGGGATCTATGTTTATTGACAGTGTGCAACAGTGAATGGATACAGTAATCAAACATTTCCAATCATCATTTCCAATATTCTGTTCCAAAGGAAAGGAAATTAAATGATCAAGGCTCTTACTGTGGTAATTCTCTGTGGTTACGCTCACTATTATGGGATTGAAAACAGCAAAGCCACTTAGTACATTATAATAGCCTTAATTTCACCCTGATGCCAGAGCTGATTTTTTTTTTTACCCATTCACTGAGGATTTACTGGACATCTTCTGGAAAGGCAGCTTAACTGCTGTAAATGAGGGGAGCAGGGCTTTGCAGTTTTTATGCCACTGTTTGGTCACATGAGTCTGATTTGTCACAAATGAACAAATGACTTTTTTTTTTTTAAACATAATATTTTTGTCTTGTTTTGATGTTTCTGAATTTGTGAAAATGTTTTGGAATATTATGGAAAATAAACAAATACAATTCAAACTGTAATTTCTACTACTACTACTACTACTACTAAGAGCTAACGGAGCTAACAGAGATGATACTAAGGTGTATGTACCAGAATTGTTCATCATAATACAGTAAGTACAGCAGGTAAAAAAGTTGAACCAGGGAGTAAGTTTACAGATTTTAATGGAAGTTTCAAACAGACACTTTGGGTTGGGTTAAAAAAAAAAAAAAAAATCACGTGCCTTAATTTTCCCTTCAAATATAGTAGATGACATGGTTAACTTTTTTCTTTTTTTTTTTTTTAAATGTGTCTGATTGGTTTTTGTTTGCAATGCCCAATGGAGCACATAGCTGAAGGTGTGTTGACTAGAGTCCTAAGAACATAATTTAGCAATTAGGCTAGGAAGTAAGATGTTGTCATAGGGGAAGAGGGGGGGTGACATGCAGCATGGTAAGGACTCAGCCTTGGTACATGGGGCGTACTAGGTGAGCTAACAGGGCGCCCCGATAACCTTGACCTTTAAACTGAAATACAGTCTTTGGGTTATCTTTCGACACAACAGTGCAGTGATAACACGCTACGTCTAGAGCAAAAGCAACTGGTTATGCAATCAGTGTTGCAGCAGTTGTAAGGCTGCTCTAGGGCTGCCATGAGTAGTTGACGTAATCGATGACGTAGACGCTGAAAATGTGTTGACATCAATATTTTTAACCAATGCATGGTTCTTCGTTGTTTTTCTTCAATATCACAAAGTAATTGCTGCGTCATGACAACAGTGTGCCGGTGCTTATTTGTGCCAAAGATACTCTTCAGACCGTAACTGCCGTTAAAAAATCTGATCTGTTATCAGCATAAATTCAATACAATGTGGCTCACAGATAAAAAGGCAAGCCTGACCTGTTATCCCTTTGTACGAACAAACAAAGATACCAGTGCCGAAGCTAATGCAGGTGCTAAAGGTCAGAGGGTTGTTCGAGACAGGGACATCGTCACAGGATCAGAATGACAAAGCAGAGGAGTAATTCATTCAGAAAGTCAAGGACAAGAAAATGAGTAGTTTAAACTATGCAGGCTTTAAAGGTCAGTCACTCAACAATCTAAGTGACAACATTACTGCTTAGTCAAAGAGACAGCTACACTGGTAGTCTCCCACGGATGTTAAAAGCCATTACACAGTATGGAACCTGAGCTCAAGTAACGGTAAGAGAGAAAGCTAAGCCTCTGTCCCTTTATCTGTTGTCATGAGAGCCTGCCTGATAATTAAAGTTGGACCCGTAGCCAAAAGTAGCCATTCACATATGTGACAGGTAAAACTGTGTGTCTGTAGATTCTGCACAAACACTAAAAATAAATTGAAAACCAACAAGAGTGTTTCAGGAAATGCAAGCACAACATTAAAGCTGCAAGCAGGGATGAACGGGGCCACTGCACCTTCCCACATACCTTCCCAATATCACTTCCTGTGTCCGCTATGTGGCACTAGAGAACCAATTACCCACTAATAATACATCATGTTCCAGTATATCAAGTGTAGACCACATCCTGAAATTTCACTTCCTGTTTCTTCGCAAAATATCAAAATTCTACACCACAGAAACACCCTTCAATGAAAACTTTGAAGTCGAGCCAATTAAATCTGTAGGAGGAGGAGGAGTTAAAGTATGGAGCCTGTAAATAGCAAAAAATAGCCTAAAAGTGCACAAATTCAAAACGGCTGACTTCATATTGGGTTGAGGGTATGGGTCCAAGAAGCTTTTTTGTGTCTTGGGGTGATACACGTACCACCCAAATTTCGTGCATGTAGGTGAAACGTGGGGTGGGGGCTGCTTTTTTAAAACAAACAACAACAAAAAAAAAACTTGTAGGGGGCGCTATGGAGCCATTTTTCCACATGCCCAAGACCCACATCAGATTTAGATTTTCGCCACCTCTGACAAGTGTGCAAAGTTTCATGAGTTTCTGAGCACCTTTAACCCCTCAAAAATGCAATTCATTTGGGGGTTGACAAAGAATAATAATTCCTTGCATTACACTAGGGCCTCCGCAGAAGTCGCTGCTCAGGCTCTAATTAACAGTAAAATGAGTTCTATGGATGCTTTTGACTGTGGAGGTCTGTTCTGGTCCACGATAGAGGACTTGAATGTAACACAGTAAACTAAGTTAACTGTGAAGCAAGTATTCAACCCCAGAATTCAGGCCTTTGTGTATCCGTCTGACAGCAAATGTCTGTGACATGACTGTTCTGTCTATGATGAATCATAGCTCTTTCTGCCAGAGCCTGCTAGTGTGTTAAACATGCATCCAAATCCATCGCTATTCACTCCCTGTGTTTTTGTATATTTAAAGGATCCCCATTGGCTGATGCCATGGCAATCAGCTAATCTTCCTGGAGTCCACACTGTGCAAGGTTTGTCATGTTGTCACAGTCAACTGGTCAAGATAACCTTTGAGCTGACATAATGGTACGCTGGTGCAACATGACACCACCAACATAGCCAACGTGACTGCAAAACGGTTATTCCTAGAGCAGCGAGGCAGTAAGGTCTGCTGTTGTAACCAAGAGGGCTGCTGTCAGATCAAGGCCAAGTGAGGTTGCATTGAGGATGGGCCTCATAACTATTCAGTAACCCAACTCTAATCGGGGAGAACTTGCCATCTGGCATCTGTCTTTTCAAGGTAATTACTGGAATGCAGTCATTTGTGTCCAGCAATCCATCCTCACCGTCTAGGTTTAACCACAACAACAAAAATCCCCATGCTACAAAGTGGACACTGACACTAAAGGCGTACTACATTTCTGTCATAACAGGTATCAGTTGACCCGGCATGTGTGTGTGTGTGTGTCCAGTATAAATATCATATTTCCTCCAGTGGTAAGGTTGAGGGGTCATTTCTACAGAGCCAATATCTGAACCTACAGTTTGTTACTGACCATTAGAGAGCTGTAGAGGTTCTGAGTGGTGCTGTATTAGACTGCATTGCATTTAAAGTTGTTTCTACTATTCAGCCCCCAACATGTATGTTAACAGAGGTGGATAAGATATGAGAAACACCTTTTAGTATAATGTTCAACACACTACCACCACCACCATCTATGGCCTCAAGAATTGAAGCACCTCATTTATGCACTTTCAGCAAAAACTTGACATTAAAAGCTTCATAAAGATAGGCTTTACTGCATGCTATTGTGCTGGACTGCATATTTAGAGTGCACAGGAAGCATACCTTAAACGTTCACACTGACAACTCAGTGGATATAGCTACACTTCATTTCAGATGCATTATCAAAATTGTTTCATCAAAAAAGGAGCTCTGATGCCAGAACAAGCGAAACAATGACAGCCCTGTGATGTCCAGAGGCCATGCTTAAGCTATGTGTCAGGCGTGTGCCTGGAGGGGAAGGTATGTGAGCAGAAAATATAATAAAGATAATTACCGTTATTTAAGGCTAACTTAATATTGCTTTACCCTCGGGAACAGTCAGAACATGGTGCACTTCGCTAAGCACTAGGTCAGCTAAACATGAACGTAACGTTAAATATTAATGCTAGCATTCTTGTTTTCAGCTAACGTTAACAAATTCCTACTGCCAATGTGTCAGCGGGGCTAATGTTAGCATGTTCATGATTAAAAATGCATCAAGTATGTATTCATTTTTTGTTTTGTTTTCCTTTCCAATATCAGACAAATTGGTAGACTAGAAGCTCCCTGGCGTTACAGCGCTGTTATGTTAACATAACCATTCGCTGCAATATGACCGGTAATGTTGCTAGCGAGCGTAATCTGAGTGTTTAACATCAACCACGGCTGCTGCTGCTGGAAAGCCAGCTAGCAAGCTAACGCTGGCTAGCTGACAGACGTCGCTGCGAGCGACATTTATTATGCAAACAAACTCACCTCATGTTTTCAACGTCTCTGCCTCCGCTTTTCAATATACACAGAGGAATCGTAATCAGGGCCAAACACATCATCCAGGCGACGTAAAAGCACTTTTTGAAATAAAAAACAAACGTGCTGCTGGTCCACATCAGGACTGGTATCAGCAGCAGCGGTATCATCCACAGCACATCCATAGCGATCCACCACAGAAAGTCACTGTCAGCTATAACACGCGCGGTTTTGATGAGGAAGCCGCTAAAACACTGCCCAGCTACGGTGCAAGGGGCGCGACCCTGACAAACATTACACAGTCAGAAGTATTCCTCCCGGCGATGGCAATGCTTGTCTCTGGCTGCCCAAAATGTAACGTTGCTCATCTGTTGCTAAATGGCACCATGAGGTGGAGTCAAGTCGTCATCGGTTGTGTTTTTTTTATTTCCGGGTGCTGGAGCACTATGTCTGATGCATGGATGTATGGTCTGATGTCACAAGCAACAGCCTAGCAATTCTGTCGGTGCATGTTTATTTTAAAGCCTGTATGAGATTAAATTAGTAAAAGTGTCAAAGGATTAGTTACTGTACAATCATTTCCCCCCACAATCAGAGCTCTTGTAGGATATTGAGTTTTATGTGGCCAAACATCCAAATTTCAGTCTGCTATAATAGGCCTGGGTCATTATACGAAAACGTGCCATTTTGTGTCCCTCAGAAAAAAAAAGCTCTGTAAATCTTAATAAACCATGAAACAAATAAAATATTTTATAATTTAGTTTCCATAATATGTCTCAAAATATAAGAATAAATTAATTTCTGTTTCTTTTGTTTTTAAAGGATTTTAATCACATTTTTGTGCAAAGCATCTTGCAGAAATGTTGAAAATGGCCTGTCCCTCTGTAGGATTTTTCTACTTCTACTTGCTATCGAGGCCAAAAAAGTCAAACTATCATAAAAAAACATATACTTCTATAAAGCCTTAAGTGTCAGTTCATTAGTCATGAATGGATTTTATTCTTAACATGTGTCAAATAAAAAAAAAAATACAATTTAGTCGGGTCCCTAGGTTCTCGTCAACCCTGTTACTTTTTATGAAAACCCCTCTTTAAAGATAATGGACTTTTCCAAAAGTTGCATCAGTTCCAGGAAGTGACATCATCTGCCTTTCATGAAGTTGATGGTAGAAGACAAGGAAGTGTTCTCTTCTTTTTAATGAATTTTCTTTGAGTTTATGTAATGTCTGAAAGACAGGGACACGCTCATTGTGTCAGCCCTGTTACCAGAAAAGCATACGTTAAAAAGTTATTTGTACATATTTAAAAATTTACATATATAACAACATTTAAGCCTCTCATTAAGGCACATAATGTGGTGTCATTACCTATACCTCATGGCTAGTAATGGCCGCCAATAACCTTTTTCGTCAACCCTGTTACCGTCAACCCTGTTACCATTCCAGGGTAACAGGGTTGACGCAAGTATGCTTTTTGTGTGTCTTACCCATGTTGTATACCCAAGAAGGATTAAATCAAGGGCAACTGGACTTGGTACTTCCATATTTGAAGATATTGCCTCTCATCCAAGGGTTTTCTTTAGTTCTAAATGACTGAAAAAGTACCGCATGCAGAAATATGGACAGAGTGCCATTGGTCTTCCAAGAAGAAGGTGGAAGACTTTAGATGGAAATACACTTTCTTTCTCTCGTAAAGAAAAGCTCCGCATTCCAACACATATAAAATCAAGTATCAGAGCATTCTATGACCGGGATGATGTCAGTCGGGTCACCACTGGGAGAAAACAGACAATAACGCTAAACAAAGTAAAAAAACAGAAGAGATTTCTTGTTGATACACTGTTAAACCTTCACAGAAAGCACGGCACGTAGAAATACGGAAAGACATCTGGTCAAAACTTGTTGGGTAGGCAGACAGGAATGTTACATTAAGTGATCATTAGTGATCATTGACTTTTGTTTATTCTGTTAAGGCCAAACATGTTCAACAGTTAGCTTTTCCTTTTGCTCCGGTCCTGAGCGCCAGTACTTAAAACGTTGTTGTGGACGTAGTTGAGGACTAACGACTGTCTACTGGGCGGGAATGGTTAACAAAAGAAATCACTGCATCACCATTCACCTTCAGGATAGAATCAGGAAATGGCCACTCTGAAATGTCGATATGTGTCTAATCTTGAAACCCAATTTCTCTAGACATAAGATTTTTCACCAGTTTACTTCCTCCATGTTACAACACACTTGATCTATGATCTGCATTTTGTTTTTTATACTTTATAGTGGCCTTTAGTAAGTGATCGTTAGTGGTTTTTGCTTATTCTGTTAAGGCCAAACATGTTCAATTGGTCATTTAATTGCAATGTAATGTTAATGTTTTAATGTTAATGTTTTAATAAAACAATTGATTTACATTTACATCCGCAGAATCATCATAATTTTTCATAATTTTTATGCTAAAATATCTCAATAGAGCATTCTACAAAATATGCTAATTAGTCATGTTGAATTAAAGGTTTATGAATGTCCAATTAAGACTCCATTACAACCATAACTGTAACCAATACAGTAACTGTTGTCAACCCTGTTACTGATGTGTCAACCCTGTTACTTGTATAATATTCTAATATCATTTAAAAAATGAAAATAAAAATGTAACCAACTAATTGTAAATGTTTAGTAAGGGAGACTAATAATCCACTCAAAATTGAATTGAGGCGTTTTATTTTTGTTTCCATACATTTTTCTTAAAACAGAAGATGCTGGGAGAGTGTCATTTGTAAATGAATATATTCATCCACTAAAAAAAGATAAAACTTTCAATATTCTCAATTCACAAACACTCTTAATGTAACAATGGGGGGATTGTCTTTCACAGTATATCAGATTTGTTCTATATATGTATTTAAAACCTTTTCAAAAAGTAATTAATATGTCGGTAACAGGGTTGACCAAACACACACATTTATGTTGGTTATATGAAAAAATTATAAAAAATAAGATAGCCTGAGATGGCACGGCACATTTCCCTGAGAGGTAAGGATCTACTTCATCCAAAAAGGGGCTTAAAGATTTTCAAAACAGTACTTTGAAAATCAAACATTAAAAGTGGGAAATGGCACGTTTTCGTATAATGACCCGCCTATGTGGGTCCACTCTCTCCACAGGGTTATCCATAGAATGACACCATTTTGACAGCCGATTACAGCACAACATGTGTAATTGGATTAGTAGTGATAATCCAATCCTTGGCTGTAATCTGACTGTCCAGCAGCCTTGACTATGAAGTTCCAGCCATGTTGAAGAGATCTACTTGACATGATTTGGAAGATTAGGATCAATCAGTCATTAATCCTGATTTAATATGTGCAGTGATCCTAATCATTGGCTGACTTTAAACTTGGCTTCAGTCTACTCGTTCAGAGGCAGTAATGAAATAAAAAATGTAAAATGCACGGAAGCAAAGGATAATATTCAGTGGTCTGTGTGTTGCCAGAATAGAAACCTCAGACTCAAAACAAGTTTTCTAGATTGCTCTTGATTAATGCCCATTTAAATCATGTAGAAGCTTCTTTGTTGGTTTGTCAATATGGGCTGGAATACAGAAAGGTGGACAATATTTTGTTCAGATCCAGGATTCCAATGATGACAGTGGGAGAAAATATGAACATAAGGCTTTTCTTAAAGACTGGAAATAATGCTGCTGCTGCTCCATCATATCCTACTTTAGCACCATCATTCTACTTCTAAAATACATGACATGAATATGCTCATGCAGTTTAAGCATACACTGTACAAAAATATGTTGGTAATGCACTTTTACAATTGATAACACTGTCATACTGACCAACCCGTGTGAAGGACAGTATAAGGGATGATCGAGTGGTTGGTTACATCAAACTGATATTATGTTTTTATTGTGTGATATATGTGATCTGATTTAAATGCCAAATTAACTGGAGGTTTCAGCACGTATGGTTGTGGGTGGGGGTATATTTAACCCTGGTGGTCGTAATTCAGCACTGTAAATTCTATTCTGTGGCGGCATTTGTTAAATGTACTGGTACACTTATTGGTATTGCAGGATAAACATATTCCATTTAAAACAGTGTTTTTATTGTGGATCCATAAAACTTAAATAATTTAACTGGGTTCACCTTTCAGACATGCAATAACCTTCCTCTAGAAGTCAAATCTTTTTGTCCACAGCTCTGAGTTAAGTCTAGCTTCAAGTTGCACCAACTGCAAGGGACTCAGACCAAACATCTGCAGCAGAAACCTCCTTTAATCAGGAACAGGTCAACATCAAGTTGAGAAAGTTTACCTTTGAACTAGTTCGGCATGATGGTATTTAATGTCAACAAAGTGGAGTCATGGGTGTTTGAAATATTTAGCACAACCCAATGGTTCAGTTTTTAGTGGCCTGATACATTCACTATAAGAGAAGCTAGAGGTACCAAGTATACAGATATCTGCACGTATTTATAAAAAAAGACAATGTTTGCTCCCCATTAGATATCTGTTTTGGAGCAAATGCCCCTGATGACCGGTCATCCACAGTCCCGGGTAATCTTTAATTATCTCTTTCCAAACAGTGACTTTACTTTTGTGGGTGGCACGCTGTCAGACCTAGCCATTTCCTAAATTTTTAGCTAGCTAAAGTGTTTATTTTTGAATGAAACAAATGCAAGAGGCATGTTTTGGGTTCTGCTGTTTAAAGACTACTGAGAAGTTGAGGGAGAGTTGATAGAGGGACGGCTGTTGCAGGGGGTTGGAAGATGTGCAGCTAGGAGCAAGCAGGACTGCAGGCTGTTATAGTGTTTGGTGGGACTGGACAGCCTACTCATTTCAAGTACTTGCTTGGGTCATATTGGAGGCCAGAATCCACTGATACTTGGCTTTTAGGACACGTTTTTTATTACTGCAACTTATTGTCAGAAATAAAATAAAACCTCTCTCTGCTTTATTGAAGATGGATTGGCAAAATTAGATGCTAAAGCTACTGTTCTGCTGCTTTGTCTAGAAAAGCAACATGGTTTCACAAATTATTTTGTCGATATCAAGTGCAGCCTGACACAAATGACACAAGTACCCAATAATGTAGGTACACAGTAAACACCCATTTGCTCTGGAGAGATGATAAAGTCTGTTTATTTAGTAACTCGCGTGTCATGACAAGATGTGATACATGGAGAATGGAAGACAGATACAGTACACTGAGTTCTAACAACCAACGCTGGAGATCAGTTGTTTGCATGAGTGTGTTTGTTTTATTGTTAGAGATATGGGTGTATTTTCAATAGTTCCGGTATGTGTGATTGTGATATGTTTGTACTTATGAATGTGTTTGTGTCTTTGGTTGGGGATATGATGCAAATTTAGGGAACAATGCATCCATTTGGTCTATATTCTGAACATTTGTATGTGACTTTTAGAGGATGTCACAAAAGGGCATGTTTAATGTTTAAGGCTGCCACACTGTTTCACTTCTGCTTAGTAAGAGCAAAACTACTACCAGCAAAAATGAAAGCTTGGGAAAGTAATCTTTTACAGGGAAAGTTTACTGAGGAAATTTAGGAGGTATGACTGTTAATGCTACATTTGTGATGTTGTCAATGTTACTCATCACATCAGCATTTCTGCATAAAGAATTCTAAAGTCTTCACCTCTCATGAGTCATTATCAGATCGCTTTGGGTGCCCATTAAAAAAGTGTAAATGTGCAGTTCACCTGGTAAACATGAAATCCCATTCATTTCAGCTGCACATCTTCAAACCATTAAGTCTCCTGACAACAATGTGTTTCAAATGATGATTAATCTCCACCAGTCAAAAGGTGTTCCACAGAGGAATCGGGATGAGGATGCAGAGCTATATGCAACAGTTATCTCTGTTGTGATGTTTGCGGATGACACTACCATTATCAGATTATCAAATAACAATGGGAATTCATATCGCAGAGAACAACCTACTGTTCAGCGTCAACAAAACAAAGGAGCTGATTGTTGATTTTAGAAAAAAGGAGATAAGGACTACATCAGTGGAGCTGAGGTGGAGCAGATAAACACTTTTATGTTTCTGGGAATCGGCATCACAGAGAACCCATCATGGACATCACACAGCTTCACACTGGTCATGAAAGTTCAGGAATTGGTGTATTTCTTAACGAAACTTCGAAAGGCAAAATGCCCGTGCCAAGCTCTTGTTAACTTTTACAGAGGAGCAATAGAGAGCATCCTGACTGGAAACATTATAAATTGGCATTGGATGTGCACGGCCCAGGACAGGAGGGCTCTGCAGCTGGTGATTAAAACCATCCAGAACATCATTCGTACCAACCGACCGAGCATCAGCGATATCGGAGAGGTGAGGTGCCTGCGCAGAGCCCAAAGGATACTAAAAGACAATACCACCTCAGCCACAACCTGTTCACCCTGCTGCCGTCTGGCAAGAGATACAGAAGTATCTGCTGCCGTAACACCAGACTACAGAGCAGCTTCGTTTCTCAGGCTGAGAGACTTCTCAACTCATCCTCTACACTCCACCATAAATAAGAGTTTTGTTTAGTTTTTTGTGTGTGTAGCATGAAGGGACCACAGCTTGGATTTCGTTGTACAACCCTGTGTTGTATAATGATAAATAAATTGTTTCAATTTGCAGAACTCAGTTGTTTTTCCTGCTTTGCTCTGTAGACCGAAGATTTACTAGCAAGGCTGTGTAGGAATAAACCAGTTGAGGCAGGAACGGCTCTGCATCCTGGCCTTGACTCACTTGAAACTTTTTGAAGCCCGTTGGCTCTGAATCAAACTCCTCCATCTGGAGAGTGTACAAACTTAACAGAGGTTTTGAGTACTGAGCAGCCTTCGATGCCCATGTTGGAAACAACTGAGAAACCTTGAGAAGAGAAACAGAGGTTCAGTTCTGTACATGCTTTGTTGTGATTGGACATCTGTGCGAGCCATGCATTGTTCAAGCTAAACATCATGTTCAAAAACACTAGAGGGTTCACAAATGTACATGGTATCAGAGAGCTTGGGCCAAAGGATGATGTTGAATTTGGAGTGGTTTCATCAGACCTGTGCACTTGGATGAATAAAAAGGCTGAGCTGTCAACTGATCACCATCTGGTGGTGTGTTGGATCAGAGGAAAAGCAGAGGCTCGTGATCTCATCTGGTAAACTGCAAGCAGGTGGTAAAAGCTGTTGATATGACCTAAAGTATCTCATGTGGCTGTACTCACTCTCCTTTTAAAGTTGAGACTGGAAGACCTCAGATTCTAGTCACTGCTTCCTCTACAATGAGAGGAGCCAGTACAAGTATTTTGGTATATGGGAAATGACTGGATGCATTAATATTATGATTACCGTTGTGTTGATTTATTGCTTAAGCTCTTAAAAATTGATTTCAGTAGTTTGTGATTTTGTGTATGTAGACTGGTGTCTGACACTGAAGGTCCTTGTGCACCCCCTGGTGGTGAAATTTTATTTCACATGATGTGATGTTTTTGCAGTTCTTTTTTTTTGTAAGGCACAATCCATTTATACAAATGTAAAAGTTGCCCTATTACCTTAGCTTAAAATCAGAAATGGAAACTGCTATGACTCTCAAATTGATTGACAGGTCTTTTAATACATGGACTAGACAGACAGCAGGAAAATCAAAGTTATTAATGGCTTCTAACTCTGTTAAAGGTTCTTTTTTGTTGTTTGTTAACACTATAGTAAAACATACCTATAATTTAAATCATTAACCGTTAAGACAATAACATTCTTAGCTTTCATCATGAAATTAAAATCTTCAATTATATATTGAAACACACCTGTGCTGTATACAATCCACAAAATACAAATACAGACTGAGCCTTTAATGAACATTACTGGTACTTCTGACTCCTTTTATTGTTCATGCACTGCACATGCATGTGCACTCCAGATGCTTTTATCTGGAGAAAGTGGCAGTAAGTCCGACAGTTAGGTACGTTTTTTGTCACCACAGTTAATACCATAGCTAGGTTGGTCATCATGGATAAACAGGCTCAATTGAATCCAGACACTTGTTATATACAATAGGTACAGTATGGTGCCAGCATTTGGCAGGAAGTAAAATCACAAGACACATGAGGAAGCAGAGTCTTTTAAAATAAAACAGGAAATAGCATACATAAACCCTCAAACCATGACAGGCACATTGAGTCCAGTCCAATACTGTGTAGTTTTTGCAGCACAAGCCAAGAAGAAACTGCACACATAACGAATGGTTTGGTCCTACTGAGTAATTATGACAGAACAGCCTACTTTGAACTACATTTCTGTAATATTCAACTAAAAGTGCATACCTTTATTCTATTTGGAGGCTGTCCAAGGATGCTGGGCATAAAATCTTCAAGAAATTCAATAAAAATGGACATCTAGCTGTCTCCCATTGATACATTTAGCTATAAATCACTCAAATACCTAACTTAAAATATTCCCAAATAATACTGGATACACGTGTTTTTAACCACTGCCATTTATATATGCTGCCAACAGATGAACTCAGGAATCTGCTATGTTCTCTAGACGTATTTCACTATAGACCTTTCTCACAGCAGACATTTTCACTTATCACAGTATGAAAAGCACATGTGTAACTAATAAAAGTGTCTCGGTAAGCCATGCAAAATTCCAGGGCCCTGGATCGGTACACCTGAAAAGAATCATGACGTCATTAATGTTATTCATTACACCTGTGTTGGACAAATTAAAACGTTAGTTAGGTCTGGACATTATGATCTGAATAGAATTTTTTGGCAAGCCTTCACTGAAAGGCCTTTACCTCTCTGCATGTCTTTCATCTGCACTTAGTGCCTCCAGTAGTGTCTCTCCATTGTGTATATTTCCAACCACTGGATGGCAGTGTTGTTGAAGCAATACTGGCCATAGCACTGACAACTTCACTTCATAATTTCTAGCTAAACACAAAGGAATTATTGTCATTAAACTTAATGCTTATTTAATGATTCACATAATTAATCACAGTGATCATGATGACCATGATAATGATAACTGCTGATACGGTGAATGTTTTATGTCTGAATGTGATCGGTCAGTATAAATAGAGTATATTGAGGTATCTGACTGGGCTTGCCACAAAATAAGTGTTTTTGTCTTTTTACAACTGTTTTGACTTCCCTTAATAACGAATAAGATTATTTGATGCCTTTAATACAGTTATTTACCTTTTTTAAATTACTAGTGTCAACAGCTGTTTTTACATGTGCTCTATAAATAAACTTTTTCAGGAGAGACCATGGCCAAGAGGGGAGCATCACAACACTATTACAACAATAAATACAAACAACTTAAACAGACTAAGACAACTGTCACACACTACAAAATAGTATACAAAATATCCGGTTAAAATGCAATAAAAGAGTATAGACAAAATCCACTTTTGTCTATTTTCCAGACCAAATCAACAGTCCCTGAGGACTATTGATGTAGAAATGCATTCTGAACTTAGCTGTCATTATAAAGTCAGGAAAGGAATATTATCAATAGGAACAAGATGGAGCCACTATAAGAAGGCAGGGATTGAAAAAAAAAATGTAAATGCACTGATCATTTGCAATCTTGGGATTAATTATGGGGATGCTGGGTGCCTCAAATTTATCCACAATTAGTTTTCCATATAGATTAATAGCTGATATCAGGTCATAATTATGTTAACAGAGCATCCAAAGGTCACCAGTAGGGCTCAAAGTTTTGAATAAACTCATAGTTAAGCTTGTGCAAGGGGCAGAAAGGCAGACTGCCATCACTACATATATTTTTTCCCCTTTTATGATGCTGCCTTCCACCAGCTGAGCAGCAGGTTTTTAGCAGCACTTTTCTATCTTCTGATTCTTTGTGCATCAAAGTTTATAAACCCTGCACCTCCAACACACATCCTGTGGGCAAAGTGGAAGCTTGTGGCTGCTGTGGGGTATGTGTAAAGTAAATCTAGGATGTTCAGCGACATGCATGATTACTTTACGTCTTATCAAAGACAAAGACAGAAAGAGAAAGTAGGGTCGGTTGCCCAGAAGTTTGTTTTAAACCCTCTAGGGGTATTCAATGAAACATCTGCCATGGGTGGTGACCTTTTTGACCCCCCTCCCCATGTTCCTTCAGCATTTAACGCATTTCAAAACATGGCTTCTCATCAGTTCAAACGCACAAGGAAGAGTGGGTGAGCACCGATATTTGTAAAGGCTTTACTGGACTGCCCTGCAGAGACACCCCCCACCATCCTTTTTTTCCCCTTCTTGCCTGTGCGCGCGCAGGAGCAGCTGTCATTGGGTCGAAGCGGGTGCCCGCGCGCTGCATATAGCGAGACTATCCTGTTTGAAGATTATGCTGCAGCTCCTGGCCATCTTGTATCCTTGACAGGATGAGACGTTGAAAAAAATAAATAAAACGAGTATAGGAGGCCCCTTTTTTCGTCGTTGACAGACGAATACCACAAACGCTAAAATCAGGTTTGTGTGTGCTGAAAACACCTCTTACGAGTTGTGGATTATTTCGAGGACATCGTACTGAAACCATGAGCTGGGGGTCAGAGCTATGGGTGAGTCTCACTGCACTTGTATCGTTTGTTCACGCTTTTTATTGAGCTTGTATGGACCTAACGGTTCTCAGATAAAATAAACGTGCGTGTGGCAAGGCGCAGTGGCTACATGTTTGCCGCTAAAACGACGTTTAGTATCCGCTGTTTTGCGCGTGTTCAGCCTCTGACGCTAGCCAACTAATTTGTAGCGGTGTTCACTGAAGCTTAATGTGTGTTTGTTCTGATGTCGGCAACGCTGACTTGTGTTACATTTCGTTTCAATATCAGTAACATGATGTAGCTAGTTGGCAAAGGAGGGTATCCGTGGAAAAGCTAGCTAACCATCCATTTTAGTTTACATTTGAGCATTTTGAACCACGCTTCGCACACACCCCCTCACAATATAACAGCTAACGTTATTCCTGCGGGGCTAAGTTGTTGAATCTGTTCGTGTTACAGTGACACTTGTTTTTTTTTTGTAACGGTTTCATAAATGTTTAACAAGCTGGTAAATTGCGTGCATTTTACAGGTTGTATAATCACTGTCAGTAGAGGAAGTAGATGAGGGTAAGTTCTCTTATTTATCTGCATAACGTTACAAAAGGGTGTTGAAGCACTGCTGTTTTGTAGCAAACAGTGGTGAAAAGTAACTGGTTAACTCACTAGTTATTGCACTGAAGTAACAATTAAATAACTACTTAAATAGCTTGCTAATTTTACTCCAGATACTTTTATCATCAAGATGATTAAAAAAAAGTTGACATTTATGGCAAACATCTTTTATATATATTTTTATTTTATTCACAACATTTGAAATTTAGCATTCAAATCTGGGACTAATAAACTATTTGCATGTCTGATAGGTTAGTCTTAGATGTAGTCTTGACACTAAATCAGGGGGATCTAGGATAACCTTATATCTTATTAATTTTTTGGTTCATCAGGCTACCAAAACGTTTGTGAGCAACAATAGAAGACAAAGTAGCAACCCAGTGACCTTACTACAGTACATTCCTGTGCAATGATGCCACTTTTCGTCCCACTTAAAGTCACCTTTAATGAGTGCCGAACTTGTTATAACCCTGTAGTAGCCCTTATTAAGCCAGTTACTGTATCAGTGTTATTTCCCCATATTCAGACACACAGATACTCAAGCATTCTGGGCAATGTGTTGTAAACAGCATGGGAATAATAAAGGACTGTGTCAAACTATCTTTACGACTTGATAATAAGCAGTTGTGGTGCGTGGAATTCCTGTTGTCAGGGTTTTGTTTCAGTGGCTCGTGGTCTTACTTTGTTGTGGAAAATGATCCACTGGAAAAGCAGTCATTCTGCTGTCCGTGTGCTGACAAACTGCCTGGCAGCGGTGTTGCCTTGTTGTTACAGGATTCATTGCACATTTAGTATGAATGGTGGTATGTTTTCAGTATGTGCGCTGGTGTGTCAGTGCAAGCATGCATGGATGTATGCAAGTTACTACATGGAGTTTCCATTTGAACCTGCAAGTAGGGTCACATTTTATTGACTTAAACTCACGTTGCACCGCTTATAGTGTAAGAATATGACAACAACAACCTTTTTATACATGGTTCAATTTAATGGATCTCTCTTTGCTCAATTTTGCACTGTAGGCCAACAATTCTGCACCTGATCATAATACTTGCAGTGTGGAGCATTTTTTTTCTCTGATAAAACTGCAGTTTTAGCAAAGTCAATATTATGAGTTAGATTTTCTTTTCTTTTCTACCAAGCAGCAAAGTGGTCTGGAGATAGTTAAAACAGGGATGTGTTTTCCTTTCTAAGAATAAAAGGAGGGGGAGGCACTCCCCTGAATTCTCCAGTAATTTACCTGGTCCAAAGTTCACAGAGAAAACCACTAGTACTCCACATTCTTTGCATTTTCCCAGTGATGTCAGTGTATTTTTACTTTACTACTGCAATGCTTGACCGAGAAACACTGCTGCCCATGTAGTCATGCAAAGCGAACATAGCCTGAAGGTATTCTACAGGCTTTTATATGTCTGGAAAACATTTGAAAGTTTTTTAAACAGAGACTGAGCTTTTGCAGAAAATAATGTATTACAACCAGATGCTCGCCTTTTCCCCCTTAGCTGGCTGAATGGAATCCAGACACTTGTTCCTTTAATTTAAGACCCTGCAATAGGACAGCAGACAGAGCACAGCAATACTCTACAGGTGGCTGTTGCCACTGGATAATGCACACAGCTTATTTACTTGTTGTCCCAAACTAGATCAAACAGCAAAACATACGGTCACACTAGCGCTGTTACTGATTCAGCACCCACTCTTGTAAATAGAGCAAGGGCAGGATGTTGTGGGTTAGGCTACAAGTAACCTAGTTATTTGTCCAAGGTGACATCTTCAACTGTCTTGTGTTGTCCAACTAACAGTCCAGGGCAAGATCCAGTATTCTGGACATCAGATTGATTTTTCTGTGTTTATGATCACTTTCTTTGAGGTTAGTTAGCTAAAAAAAATAATATGTTGCAACATGACAGATGAAGGATGAGGCACTACATGCACCACACATTTTGTCATGCTCATTCTCAGGAAGGTAAATGATATTTCAGGAAGTGAAGTCACAGTCGAGCAGCAGTTTCTCAACCTCTCAAGAACACGGCTGCTTTGGTGAGGTAGTGAGAAGCATGGAACTGAATCTTTATTCCAATGGAGACAAGAGAGAGGCTCAAATTATATTGATCAAGTAGTTTACTTGATTTGAAATTGTGAATGTTGAGCAGGTTATGGCTGGAATGGCTATTGTTTAAGCTTTGAGAGTAAAGCACCACAGTCAGTTGATAGACTCCAAAATGTCGAATGCCTTTGGTGCAGCATCATAGCACTGATTATAGTCTTCTTCACCATCCACTTAAAGACAGACTGAAAGAGGAATGTTTGCTGCCATGAAAATTATGAACATCACTGGCCTGTAACATTACCAAAAAGCTACCAACAGCAGTGTCACACAAATAGTATTTGCTTAAAGGTGGGGTATGCGATTCTGGATAAATCCAATACCATGACAAATACCATGATATAGAGCGAACAACGACACAACAAGTAATATAACTAACGTTAGCTAGGTTGTGGGTTAGCAAACTGTTGCTTCAGTTGCTGCTGCGACGCTAACAGCCAGAGAGGAGGAGATGATTTCCCAGAGCCAGCAAACCAGCTCCAGACAGCGATACTCACAACTCTCCTGCTACTGTAGCTAACATCACAACAGCAGCATATCTTGGCAAACTAGAAAGTAAGCTGAATGTCCGTGGGCAAGTCATTTAACGTTACCTGACACACAAATCATGGCTGGAATGGCTGCAGCAGTGTTGTGTGGCCCGGTCCGAGCTACTTTGTTTGTTTAGCATTTAAAGAGCCATGGCTGTGTACACACTGAACAGACAGCTAGCGGACCATGAGGAGCTATTCGCTGAATTTGACAAAAAGATGTGTATTGGATTAGAATCGCATACCCCACCTTTAAAGAGACTCTTGTGCTGCAGAGAAGAGACCAGCTGTGTGCTACGATATTGAATCCAGACAGGGTCCATCTTCCATTCGTAGAAATTTCAGTTGTTTTCTTTTTTGTGCAAGCAGAGAATGAACAAAAAAAAAAGAAGTGAATGGATCATGCACATTAAGGACCCCAAAGAGACATTATGTACAAATGCAACCAAGGAAGAAGGAAGTCAAATGTGGTGAAACGTGTGACTGTTTCTCAGTGGAACAGGGGTCAGAAAAGAAAAAAAAAACTATAAACAACTATTTTATAACGAACTATAGAGGCATTGCACTCTAAATAGCCATTCTAAATCATGTTAGCTGTGCTTGTCGAAAGTTCGAAGAAAGGGAGACCGCAGCATCACAGAAGTATTTCCTCTTGGGGTTCAGATGTCATAGCTAGGACTGGTACTGTTAGCAGCAGAGGTGTCACTAACCAGGCCAAAGTTATCTTGTCAAGGAAGATCAAACAGGCTGGTGGTTATACCACGTACACAACATTCGCTGACTAAATATCAGCAGTACATAAAATGAAAAAAAAAAGCTGAATCTTGTCCTATAGCTTTACATTAAACAAAGTGACTACTACACCTTTCCACAATGAAACACCTTGAATGTTTCACTTCTCTCGTGCTTTATTTAGGAACTGGATGTAAGCAACGTTTCTCACAGTTGAACACAGGAGTCCACTAAGTCTTCATAGTCTGTAGGATGTAAAAGTATCTTTTACTGTCCCACAACTTATTGATGAGACAACATGGACAAGGTTGAAACTCTACTCAAGGAGCAGCAGCTTAAGGTGAGTTGAACTGCATATGGCTTTAGAATAGCAGGCAAAATGTGTGGGCCCTGACTGAACCATGCTTTGCCAGTTACATTGTTCAAATGGTGCGTTACTTTGTTTATTCAATGTCAGTCAAGGCGTGAATATCTGTAGTTGTCTTGTCATTGGGGACAGCTTGAGAAATGAATGCTCTAGTTTGTCTTGTATTTTTAACTGTGGACACACGCGTATCTGTTAGCCATCGCCCCTAATGTAATTGAGAAGGGAAAGTGGTATTGTCTGGAGAGGCCTTTCAAACGTCACTTATTGTCTCACATGTCGTTAAGTGGTGCTCCAGACTTTGCCAGAGGGGCACAGACAGAAAAGTTCAATCAAAGCCTCATGGTCTTGTTTTTGTGGATTTCAGTCATGCATTCACAGCAGTGAGATACCAGGGCAGATCTCCTGGTAGTGTTGTTTTGAGTTCAAAACAGCCTGACGTTAGTCTGAGATTTCATCAGTGTTTTCTGCTGTTGTATCTCATCTTGGCTCCGACTCCCCCAGGGTCCAGCCTCATCCCCTGCTGTTCACTTGACATGCAGGGACTTCCAGGATTGAAACTTGAGCTAGTTTGTTTCCTTCTGTCAGTGTGCTGGAGTAAGGGGGGTCAGAGACTGAAACCTTTGGCAGACTACAACTGACATCCCTGCCCCCCATTAAATCTTATACTCATTGCCACCCACCTGCTGACTCAGTGATACCACCCCAAGCCCATTTTCTTTTCACCTCTTTCTTTGAACCTTCATGACAGTAAAATGGTGATGAATGGATCCACATCTAATCTGTAGCCCCCAGACTTCACCAAGGGGAGTGAGAAGCAGAAAGAAAGGAAGACAAGGGGTGAGGGTGTGTTCAAGCAGAGTAGGTTCACATTGACATATGTAATTTATTTGGCATATGGCATTTCTGTTTTGTCCAGCTCTTTGTTAGCCTATCCTTATAGACTACTTCTGCCTTTAAATTTGGCTAGAAATACATCCTATTGAACAAGGTTTGGTGGAGGTATAGGGGTTCACAAATTACAGTTTGGAATAGTTTTGTTTATTATCCTTTTGGAAATTATCTTTGTGTCTGTGGTAACTGTCAGACAACAACAACAACAAAAGACATTACAGTTAAAGACATCAATCAGCAGAGTGCTCCACAATGACCTCACCAATAATCCAGAATAAAGTACAACAAAATGCAAATGTCACCTATTGTATCACAAGGATTTGTATGAATGTACCTGGTTTTCAGTATATTTTTAGTAAACACACCTGTACATCATGGCTTTCTGTTTAACTAAACTGCATTCAATTAATTATCCACTGACGTTTCTATCTAGAGCTGCAACAATTAGTCGATTAATCGATAGACCATCGATAGAAAATTAATCTGCAATTATTTTTATAATCGATTAATCATTAAGTCATTTTTGAAAGCAAAAATGCCAAACATTTAATAGCCTCTCAAATGTAGGAATTTCAGACTGGGTTTACTTAGGCTCCAAGAAATTGTAACATTTTCACAGTTGTTTTATGTTTTATACACCAAAGGATTAATTGAGATGTTCTGTCTCGGGCGTTTTCTGACCACAAGTATAGTCCTTTCACTTATTCAGAACTGGATAGCAACAGTCTCTTTTGTCATCTTGTCCATGAAAAGGTGACTCAATCCTTCCCACCACAGGCTGTTGCAGCCTCTAATCTTTAGTCATTGCCTCTTCTGTTATTTGTAAAGTCAGCCTCTAATCACTGCTGTGAAATTATACTGCTGTTGGGTCTCAGTCACATGAGCTCTGACATATTGTCACCTGACCCTCATAGCCTTTCATGTTCTCCTAATTACTGCTATATTGTACTACATACTGTAAGTGCCATTTGTTCTTTAGGCTGTGACAGCTTTGAGTGTTGGAGTAACTCTAGCACCGAGACTGCCTGCACATTTAGCTGTTTTACGACTATTCAAGGTGAAGGATGGTGAACAAAGGGCCCAACCTCCTTTCTTTGCAACATCTCCATTGAAACTACAAATATGTTCAAGCCTAAATGTGCCTCTTTGTAGGCAAAACTATGTAGCTTATAAACAAGTAGTGATAGCAGTGATAGCATGCACATAGAAAGACAGAAGTATCTACTGTAAAGCTACCCAAAAGAGCCTTAGCAGGTGGCACATAATTAAAAGAGGTCTCTTGAAGAAAACATAAATAAATGTAATCATGCAATTTTACTTATTCTTTGATTTTTGTTTGAAAAATTATGTTGAATTCTTAAGAAATTCTACCATTGAGCTCTGTGTTATCACATATAACCACTAACTTGAAATGAGCTCATACCTACCTGTACAAAACAACTAATAAACAAGAGACATCACAGTGTGCTTCTGGAAATGATAAAAATATATGTTCTGACTGAATACAAAGAGAATTTTAATTTTCTTTTATTTGTGCAGATTTCACCTCTGGAATATTTTCACAGTCTGTGTTTATTATCCTCAAAGAGCAAAAGGATTTGACAGCACAGATGTTTGCTGCAGCTAACTAGCACCCACACCAACTGCATGTGTGTGTGTTAAAGTGCTAACGATGCTACTGTTAATTTTATCGGCTCTGTTTTCTCAGTTCTCCATCTGTCCTCTTTTGTGATCATGAAGTAGGGGGACATTTCTGAGGCCAAGAAACAGTGGGTTTGCTGCTTGAGGGACAGTAGTGGTCTGTTATTTTGCTTCCTGAAATCTCTTCCTTTTTAAGGGATACCAGATGTGGTCAGTAGACGCATGGTCGGACTCAGTACCATGTGAACCTTTTTAGCAGTTACTTTATGCCTGCTTAATGTGAAATGATTCAAAGCCATAATGAAAACTGGCTTGTACAGCCATGCAGTTACCACACGTTTGTCTTCCACTGCTTGCAAATATTCTAACTGCTGAAGAAAGGTCCAGCTTTCACTCCAGCCCACTCTTTCCTTTTTTTACATTTTTACATTTTCTCATTTGCTCTGTTGTTCTTTTCTTCTCTCTGCTTCCATCACACTGACTCACTGGCTTTCCCCTCTCCTGTAATTGCCTCTGTGAGACTGATGTTAATGGATAAAAATAAAATAAAATAAAGCTTGTTTGCAATGAACTTGGTTGTTCAATGTTTCTCATCTTAGATTGTTCCTCATACAGTGGAAGAACTAACCTCACATTTTTGTGATTATTGAGAGGCTGTGTGGGTTTGAGGAGGCTTCCTGTCATGATAGTACATCATTGCTCTCTTACTGCTCTCAGATCTGCAGGATGCTGTATCAAAACCTTTTTGCTTTAGCAAAAATTTTTAATTTAGTTATTTACAATAGTATGTGGGGGGCATGTGGAGATTTATTAATGTGCATGATGCCAGACAGAGAGGATGGAGGTCAAATGGTTTTGGCAATAAATGGCATTTGAAATTATATCCATCACTTCCTCTAGCGAGGTCTGGCTTCAGTCAATAGCAAAGACAGACTTCCTCCCAAACTTAATATATTTACATGTCTCCCAGAGTAGGTGTTACCTCTCAGTATGTTGTAGAAAACACTGGGTACTGTAACACATACTGGTGTATTACTGAGAGATCTGAGTCTTTCCGAGATGAGTAACCTCCATGCTGTGTCAGGCAGCCTCCTAAGAAGTGCCATCTTTACTCATATCCTAAGATGAGACATGTCAGGGTGGTGTGAAAGTGCTGCCACACTATTAAGAGAAACTGCACGAAAAACTGTTAGTAATGCAAGCAAAAAAAAGGACCACCCAGAGATTTCAGCTCATTTTGATGATACAGTTAAAGTACTTATGTATTCTAAGTCCTATGAGGCCTTTCTCCCCCCCCAAAAAATGATTGTAAATATTCTAGCATCAGCATAAAACCTTTTGTTGTGTGCAAGAGAGAATAAAGCTACTGTCTCAAAGTCCTTGTGGGCTGTTAGCAGGTTAAAGTGCTGTCTTTTCATCCAGTAGATGAGTTGTTTAGTAGGTAAATACTGTATCAGCAACACAAAGGGTGCCACACACTCGTGTTTACCTGGAGAGAAAAACAAGTGGTCTGAGACCCAAAAGAGAAATGTAATTCATTGTTGGCGCATAGCCAAATGGAGTCCTACTGTGGTATGATTTGATCTTGAAGGGAGAAATTTGACTCTTGTCATCTGAAGCTAATTTATTAAGCTATAGCTGTAGTGAGTGAAGAGCCATTGCAAGAAGAGAAACCTTACACGACACTGACAAAAAAGGACTGCACGTCACACAGATCTATTTATGAACTGAAAATCTAAGCAAGACTGACAGTTGGGTCTAAGTGTTAAACACATAAAATACAAATATGTTTAATCTAGTCTCTCATTTACCACCATGACGTTTGCCAGCAGACTTAATTATATGCTGGTGCTGTTTGTTTGTATGTCATTTTTTCCTCTCAATGTTAAGTTCCATGGCAGCTACAGTATAATTAAATTTAGAGACTGACACCTATTGGCAAGGAAATATAGTAATCATAAAGGTATTATTTTGACCCACTGCAAGAGAACATGTAGTTAATATATTCAAATCATGGTTGTTCTTTAGCGGAAAAGGTCTACATTGAGACATGTCCTGGCAGCACATAGCTTGAGTGCCTTTGCAAGAGATTCACCTGAACCATGTATAGCATCTGTACTATTAGTAGACAGCTGAGCAGGGGTGTCATTTACAGTAACACTGAAGTCAGTGTAACTTTCATGCCATGTGTTAACGTTTACCTACTGGACAACAAGAACATGGTATAGCCCGACCGATAACTGGATTTTTGAGGCCAATACTGATATTGCTATTTGGGAGTTTAAAAAATCCGATAATAATATATTGGCCAATAGTAATTATTATTATTATTTTTTTTACATAAACACATAACATAAACAGACAACCTTGATTCGGATCCCTAAGATTTGTTTTTCTAAAGAATTGTGACCAAGATACATATTGAGCAGGATGTTTTGCAGTTGAAAAATAAACTTGTCAGTGCTGTCTGGTGGATAAACTATGTAATGATGACACTGCTTCAAAATGACCTCAAACCCACTCTGGCATTGCAAATTCTTGTTACTTATCGGCCAACATATACACCGATACCAATATCTGCAATAAGCTAATATTGGCCAATATTAGCTTTAGAACATGGACTTGAAAACTAACTTTTTAGAAATTGTAGACTTTTGTGTACAAACACTCATCAAGTCAGTCAGTGCCATTGTGCTCACATGGATTAATTTCTCCATCAGTACCACACTTGCTTCAGCCGTCCATATCCATATAATGTTCTCAAGTTTATAGGCTAAGAGATGGCCTATCTCAGGCAAATGTGGATTGCTTCCAATTTGTTCACTGAATGAATCAGGGATTCAATTCAACTGAAGTCAACAGCTTGCTATGTTGTAGTGTCATTGCAGTTCTCTAATATTGGGCATATTCTAAAGTCCAAAGTTTTCCTTAAATTCCAGAGAATGTGTTATATAAGAGTTAAAGAGCTTTACCCTTCAGAACGAACAAAAACAGCTCAACAAGAACAATGGCTAATGTGTGTTTGCTGGCCTTGCATAATTAATCCACAGAACAGTGGCGGCCTATTGAGTGGTAATGGTAGTTAGAAGGGAGGTGTAGTAATAAGATTAATAACAACGTCATTTAATCAAGTTCTGTGCTGCTTACAACATTTCTGTTCCCTTTCATTATACTTTTTGCTCTGCCTGCATTTGGTGTGCTTCGATTGATGAATATGTTCTTGGATTAAGCATTACCAAGATATATGGTGTGTTTGGATCCAATCTTTGCATTACTATATGCAGGATCTTAAATCTATTAATGCTGTGCTTCTTGACCAAGACTTGTTCTTCTATCGTATTTTACTCCCCTGTGAAGGATTAACTTTGTTCGGGGCTCCTTTTTTCTACTTTGTTGTCGCATGAAAACCGCGACCATGTTGCGCAGAAGAAGTGAGTTTTTCGTTTTCCTGGACAGTGTTCGTTCTGTGAAATCGGAAAAAGAAGAGCAAAAGGAAGAGCCCCAGCTGAGCCCTTATGAAGAGTATCTGCAGGTGCTACTGAAGATGAAGATGACAAGTGATGTATGTGAGCAGAGAAGTAAAATGATTCTTGCAGAATTTTTCTTTCCATTTAAACATATAGTATCATTAGTTAAACAAGAGCAACAAAGGCTGTGTGCCATTCATAGAATGTCTGTGGTATATACCATTGTACTAGCCTGGGAACCAGATGAATCTGCCGAGCTCATGTTTCATTTGCTCTGGCCCCTCTCCCATTCAAACAGATTTCCACCCGTCCTGGATTCGGTCGGGGCAATCACAGCCATTCATCTAATATGCGGCCGGTTTGATATGATGACTGACAGAGTAGCATTACCGGTCCAGATTTGGAGTCACATGTTTCGTTGCTCTGATTGGTTGATAGAGTGCAAGGAACTAGGCTGACGAAACTCAGATCAACGTGTCAAACTAGGCAGTGCTGATCAAATATGAATCAAGATCGTGTTACTGCATTGCCTATTTCCCACCTCAAATATTTTCAGAAACACATTTTAGTGTACTGTTTAGCTGTAATTTGAGAAAGTTTGTGACCAGGCCTCCATTTTCTCCTGCTTGAGAACGGACCAAGCATCGCCCCAACTTGCATGTGTCGCTCAGCACGTTTCGTTGCTCTGATTGGTTGTAGGTCTTTCCAATTGCGTCCTGAG
The DNA here is from genome assembly GCF_020085105.1 of Siniperca chuatsi. NCBI lineage: Eukaryota > Metazoa > Chordata > Actinopteri > Centrarchiformes > Sinipercidae > Siniperca > Siniperca chuatsi. The sequence continues at coordinate 6,402,996 of NC_058059.1, forward strand.
GCATTCTGGCATACCCCCATTGCTAACGCCCCTTGGAAATCGAAAATAAAGTGAGAGGTTCCAGACTAATATGCATTTGCGAATTAGTCTGATGATGCCAGGCTACCATTATGAGAAGAAAGATTTTCCGCCTTGTAAAATTAAGAACTTGTTAGATGCCAGTTTAGTGGACTTTTACAAGGGCAGAGCCTAGAAGAATGCTGCAGTAAAAGTTTCTTTTTGATGTCCATGAATGAGTTGACCACCCTTTCAGTTACTATGACTCAACTGAGAGGCAGCAATTTCCTGTTGCTTAACCGCCGCAATAAGGGTGGGTTTTTTTAATGGAGTGGAGTGACTACTCATACATCATACTGTTCACGACTGTTACGTGACATGGGCAGAGATAGAGTGATTAAATAGCAACTGGGATTGTGCACAGGCAGGCAAGGAGAAGAAATGTCTTATGAGCACGAAAGTATGATACACCAACACACATTCTTAAATTTCAGACCAGCAGAGGCGTTATTTCTATAAATATCTACATGGCATGCAAACAAGACCTATTACACATAAGTTCACCTACTGTGTCAAACAGCTGTTCATATTTTGCAGAAAGTTGGCGTGTGTAAGTCTGTACATTTGTGTATTTTCCTGTGGGCATGTGTTTTTTTTCCCTTCTTTCAGAGGAATATTTTGCCAACATTTAATCAACCAACATCAGGCAGTTGATGATCCTTAATAGTGATAGTGAAATTCTCTTCACAAATGTCAGTTCAGTTATTAGTTGTTGGCCTATATTTAGCAAAATTACAGTAATCCAGTCCTTAATTAGCGTATGAGACAGCAAAAACTGGAATCAAAAGGTTACTTAAAAATCCATGCAGGAAGATAGATTTATTTGCTGTATTGGCTTTTTTTGACAAATTGTCTGAGCCTGTCACATGAAGAGATAATTTGTTTGCATTCATGTGTTAAATCCTCATTTAGGGTGGGCAGGCAGGGGGCTGACAAACCATTCTCAACCTTTAATAACCCAAAGAGAAATAGCTGAGGGCAGCTATTCAGTGGTCGTGTCGAGCACATGATCATCAGTCTTTGTTTATGTGTGTGCACGAGCGTGTTTGTGTGTGTGAGGCTGCTGTCCCTTTTTTTGTGACTCCTCTGTGACACAGGGGTTACACCGGGCTATGGAGGCATTGTTCCGCCCTGCTTTCTTGTACAAAGCCTGGTGTGTGTTTGAGAGAGGGTTTGGCATCTCCCCCCAAATATTTGTTCTTGCTGCTGGACGCCCACTGTCGCGAGACACAGTGAAGTGCTGTATTGACCAACTCATGGACGACAGTAGAGTTCAGTGGCTCTGCTTTACTGAGCACACTGCTTCTCTGAGTCATCTCTCTGTTGTGTCTTGCCTGCTATGGTTTGTAAGAAGCAGTATAATTTTGGAACTTTGGATAATCACTAGAAGAACAACTCCAGAGCATCAGACATTTTCTACCACTTTGCTTTATTCGATAAGGCAGGGCTAGTTTTGCTAGAACAATTGGGCTATTTGTTTATTATTTGACTTGGCAGGACCGTCACAGCTTAATGAACAGTTTTGGATGAATGCAGTTCCTTCTTCATCCTTCTCATTCTCACTGCAGTTGGGGGTTTGTTAGCTAATGACTAATAGAGTATAAAAAACACACCAAAACCACCATCTCTTTTTTTTTTTTTTACTAATCAGACTAAATAGGAATACGGGTATGACTCAATCAGTACTTACAGTCATAGCTTCTAACACATCACTTTTTCTCCAATCTCAGACAACTAATCAGTATGGACTCCAGGTCAGTACATGCTCTCCATGGGACAGTGAGGTATATGGGGTTTCAGTCAGTCTTAGATGTTTTAAGCACACCCACCAACCTAATCTACTGTCCTTGCTCCTTGCTCAACAAATTGAACCATAAAAAAAAAGACAAAAGCATCTATAGGCCTCTTCTCCTATTGTCCTCCTTCCAGCAGAACATCTGTCCCCTCAGCCACTGTGGATTCCCCCCTACTCTGGTGTGACATCTGCTTTTCCTTGTCTCAACAGATTTCCTGTCAGGGGCTAAACTATAGACACCACTGACACAATCTGAAAGCCTGATGCTAAGTTTGGAAAGTATAAATTTAGTTGTGAGAACTCGAAGCCAAGTTTGAGAAGGTTAAAGTTGATTTTTTTTTTTAGCCCTTGCAGGAAATTCATACTACTGCATCCAATTTCATAGTTGCAATTAGGGCACAATATGGTAAAAACAATCATATTGCAATTATTTTGACAGAAATTGTGGTTGCGATATGATTCATGATTAGAGGGAATGATCATTTTTGCATCACACTTCTCATTTTCACTGAAAAAAAATCATGACGATGTGACATTTGTTGGGGTCTGTACCAAACATGTTTTCTTACATCTGGAGAACAAGATTTGTAGCCCAGGGCATCTCTGCAGCACTACAATATTTCATTGTAATGCTGTTTTGTCACACATTTTACCTTTATCAAAAAATTGCAGCTTCTACGATTTGAAAAATAAAGGTTATAAAATTTCTGATTACATTTAAAAAAAAAAATGTTTTGCTTTTTGCAGGCATCTTTTATGGGGACATGTGGAAACTTTTTTTATTTTAAAGTAGGGCTGGGTGATATATCGAATATATTCAAATATTAATTAATGTGCAATATAGTAGATAACCATATTATTTGAGTGTTTTCACTGGGTGCCGCTGAGGGTAGTTACATTACTTTAGTCAGTCATAAAGTCTGTAGATAAGCTCAGGTTGCAGTATAATGGTTACTGAAAGGCTGTGTGTTGTGTTTGCTAGCACAGAAAATAAATAAAAAGCCCCTGTTTATGTAATGTTATTACGGCATCTTCTACTTTTCGCACCATAGACTGTATATAAAGATGGACGACGTGTCACCACTTCCTGCCACTGTACAAAAATGAAGCCAAAGTATCCTGGATACAGGAGCTGCCATCTTGCACTTTTGATGTCATTTGGAGACAGAGTCTGCGCTGTAGCGATCGGGATTGGAGCCACGGTATCGAGGTCCCGCCCATACACCCGGGCGAATCAATCAGGAGCCGGCCTCAGCTGTTAATCATGACGTGAAACCCTGTTTTTATAGCATCAAATAACCAATTAAAACCAAACTTTTAAGAAAAACAAACACTTGAACATACATCAGTGTGGTAAGATCTACCTAAAATGATAGAAACCATCTTTAGGGAAAACATTTTTGACGTGTACTTAAGAGTTTTTAGTTTGGCTCGTGTCCCATCCGCTAACATGGAGGGGGTGGGGTTTATGACCTATACCACAGTCAGCCACCAGTGGGTAATCAAGATGTTTTGGTTTCACTTTTAGAGAGCTGACATGTCGTCCATCTTTATATATAGTCTGTGGTCCAGACTGTGAACAGCTAGCTAGTTAACAGCTAACTTTACGAGTGATTTTTTTCACTGTAATGGAAAAAAAGCACGAGATTACTCTACCCGCAGCTTCCAGCTCCAAAACTTAAACTCAAAACTTATTTGGGAGCTGCAGTTTTAGACTATTTTAATTGACTTTAGCCTGATTCCAAAGTCCAGACTGTGAACTAGATAGCTGTTCACAGTCTGGAGCAACTCCGCTGTGAAGAGTAACGTTACAAGAAGACTCCGTAGCACCGTTATATAAAGAGGGACTTTTTATTTATTTTCTGTGGCATCAAACACAACACACAGCTGTCCAGTAACAATTATACTGCAACCTGTGCTCATTTACGCACTTTATGGTTGACTAAATGAATGTAAGGGTAAGGCTCACAACAACACCACAACATCACCACAAGGCTACCTTGGGGAAGGCTCGGCCAGTAATGCAGGCCGTGGTGGGTGTGCTAACCAGCAGTGGAAGAAGTATTCAGGTCCATTACTTAAACAAAAATATTAATACCAACCCCACTGTGAACATAATCTACTACATGTAAAAGTTCTGCATTCTAAACCTTACTATGGTAAAAATATGTAAGTATTGAAGCAACATTTACATAAAGTACTCACTGTGCAGTAAAATGATCCCTGTCAATGTTTTACTATTATATATGATGTTTCTGGATTAATAGTACTGCTGCATTATTGTGTATGTTGCATTTTACTGCTGTAGATGTTTAAGTTTGTGCTAATTTTAACTACTTTATATACTGTTGGGTTGTTTAATCAACAGCAATGCATCATATTTTACAAAATTGTCATATGTTTGCACTATTTGAGAATGTTATTTTAGAGAAAATGTATATATCGAGATATATATTGTATATTTCGGTATAGCTTAAAAATATCGAGATGTCATTTATAAGCCATATCACCATGCCCTATTTTAAAGGCTATGTATGTATTAGATTTGAGTGTTTTTATTGATGGCTGAATCACATCTTCATTTACATCTTTTTAACTTAGTCAGCGATTTCTGGTTATCTGTTCATTCCCCTAGGTCTACCAATGAAAGAACTCCCTTTTTCCTCTTCTCTTGTGTTTCTAATGGTGTATTGATTTTTGCTGTAATCATCAGAGCAGCAAACCGACCTCTGCAGAGGTGCTAAGGATCTAATAAAACAAGAAGCGTCCCCAGGAGCGTTTGTTCTGATGTTTTAAAAACAGTGCAGTCCTGTTATCACCAACCTTGTTGTAAAGTGGTTCTGCTCACTTTGCTGCTCACCTTCTTTGTGTCTGGCAACCTAACACTGGATCTGTCTGTTTTTGAAGTTCTTGATCCGTGATCTCATTATCTTGCCTTTATCTTCCCCAAAGCATAGATGACCATGTCAAATGGTTCTTATTTATTTTCTGCATTCCTGCATCATGAATCAACTTGCTTCTGAGGTTTACAGGTGCATTATTATGTGAAACACATCTGTAATTTGTAGAGGACATTTCTGGTCAGGTCACAGAACAGTTCTTCCACATGCTCCATTTATTGCAGACTTTGTGTCTTTGAAACCTACTGGGGATATAAAAAAAACACACAACATCAACAGCAGTGCCATGAGAGCTATTTAATGTGCCAGAAATGTGTTTTGTCATTAAGTTGATTGTCATCCCTTAGTCATTTGCTCGAAGAAGATCATATTCTCCATAATAGATCATTTCCTCACTATAACCCCTGCTGATATTGACCTGTCACCATTAGTAGTGTTATTGCTCTCTACTGCCTTCTGTGGTAGAAAGGAGAAGAACAGGAAGCAACATAATTTACATAATTTTATTGTGGTACTCAGACATTGCATTTGGTGTACATTTTTCTGACAATGAAGAATACACAGACTGTTAAGGGTACTGGTGTATTTTATAATTGATAAGCTATGAATAGAAATGAAAGGAAGTTACAAATATTTCAACATCTTCAGATGTAATAGATGGATTTCAAAGTAAGTGCAATACATCCAGCTGTATTTAGATTCCAGCATTAGATATTCTGTAGTGGTTAAATTTCACAATCTGCTATTCCGTTGCTTCAAAGATTCAAATCCTTACAGCCTTTCCTTGCTTCTATAGGAAATGACCAGGACATGGGATTAATATGAGACTGCGTCTGCCTGCACCAGGCTTACCTCTGTCGTATGCTTCTCCTTGTGTTTGTGCTCTGTCTATGTTAAACAGAGAGGAAAGAGAAAACCTCTGTGTTGTAGGGATGCAGGTCAATGGGCCCTCAGCGTGGGTGTGATCAAGAGATCTGATCTGGAATGGTAGCTAAATAATGTGCATTAGTTCAGATTAACTGGCAGTCTAATACATTAAACTGCACCATAATCTCCATCACCAGTTGGGAAGGGTTGGAGGTCAGGAGGCTGATCCTTAAACAAGCATGTGTTTGTTTTCTTACAGCACATGAGCAACCTACATATATTCATTAAGTGTCTCCTTTGTTCTCTGTTTGAACCTGTTTCCCATTTCCTGCATAATAGAAAATATTTAGCCACGCAGTTCTATTTATTTTCTTTCATGTACTACCACAATAGTACATGCATCACAGTGAGTGGGACTGTGTCCTGAAATAACAAGCAGAGTGAGGCTGGTTCGTCTCCTGAAAGGGTCCCCCACTTATTCCCTCCTGCAGGAACAAGGTCAGGTGTCAGAGGCCGCAGATGACAGAATGGAAGTCTAGAGTTTGAGCAGGAGTTATTAGTCTTCAGTACGGGGGCCATAGGAGGAGGTTTTACAAAAGTTCCTTTGCAGGTTTGAATATGAGTCTAGTAATTGTTCAAAGAGGATTCATTTTACACAGTGAGATTTTTTAAATTCGTCTTTTCCTACTCAAAATATTTTTACCAAAAAGAATGAGAATGGTCAAATCTATTATTGGCATCCTGCTGCTTTACAGTTTCTACAGGGATACAAGTATTGAAATCACTTTGTCTTTACCTTACCTATATATACTTTATATTCATAGTCAAGATCATAGCCAGAAATACAACTAAAGATGTTGGAGGACTACATCAAAGCATGTGAATGGATTTATATTTCATTTCTGTTAAATGTTTTCTTTACAAACTATCACAGATACTAAAAAAAACTCCCATCGTTACTTGCATCATTTCAACCTAGAATTTGTGGTGTGTTAGGGCTGAAACTAAGGATTATTTTCTGTATTGATTAATCTGCCGATTATTTTCTCGATTAACAGTTAATCGCTTGGTCAATAAGATGTTAGAAATATGCCCAAAACATATTGAAATTGTTTGTATTGTCCAACCAACAGTCCAATACCCAAAGCTATTCAGTTTATGATCACAGAAGACAACCCCCCCCCCACATATATTCACATTTGACATTTGAATGTATGGCATTTATGCTTAAAAAAAATGACTTAAATTATTTAACAATTATCAAAATAGCTGCTGTCTTTTTGACGATTGACTAATTCTCCCCCACTTCACATGCTTGCCTGCTTTGCTTTTCTTTGTTTACAGATTCACGCCATTGGATCTGTTTTCTATGGCCAGTGCCAAATTATTTATATTTATAAAATGTACAGGGCTAGGTATTTTACAAGTTGGAATGGCAGGAGTTTGATGTAGCATGGAGACTGTATGCTCGCGGCTGACACACTTTCACATAATGTATTGTTGTCTTTGATATTTGCCTCTCTCCGATTCATAATTTATTAATCTACTCTTTCTCTTATAGCTGGAGAATTGCTTTGTTGATGACTTCCATTTTACTCGAGCCAACTGCCTCTTCTATCCCATCTGATATTAGTAAAGATTCATGAGCTTAGAATGACTCATCATATTACAGATCATAACCTTTATTTTATATATATTTTATTGGATTTTAGAAATGGTAGTGAAGAGTTTTTGAGGTCCCAGCAGTGTAGGATTGTCCCCCTTTCATGTAATCCCGCCTCTTCTGTCATTTCTACTCCTTTCAAGCCCCCTCCCTCTCTTTTTCCGCTCTCTCTCACTATCCTCCTCTCCCATCCCACTTATTCCACCTTACGCCTGATGGAGCATTAAGCCTGAATGCTGTGGGCAGCCGTGGCCTCAGCTTCAGAGTGTGTGTGTGTGTGAGTGAGTGAGCCAGTGCTGCATCGGTTCTTCCCCTGCTCTCTGGGACTCGTTCTCCTTTCAGACTATTGGGAATTACTTGCTACAACTGTGCAGTTTCGTTGTTATTGTGTGGGAGTGGGGTCAGCGGACATTGTTCCCAACCCAAGCACGCTCTCACTAATTTGTACTTGCTCCGCTTTGGATACCTGGGAAATGGTTTTGTGGATGCCTTCTAAAACCTAACCTCAGCCTTTTGTTGTGCTGCTTTGGAAGGGGGGGGCCGAGTTGGATGGACATTTTCTGGATTTGGATATTTCAAAAGGGTACACATTCCACACGGAGACACGCTGGATAAGATGGTGCCCCTGCAAAAAAGGGTAATCTGAGTTATGCGTGTGGAGGAGTGTGTGTTAGAGAGAGGAGGGTTTTATGTGCATGATGTGGCTGCAGTGACGTGTGCTGATTGTTTTCTTTCAAGAATGGTTGGTGCCTACTAGTGATGATGAAGTAAATGCTGTTTGATTGCTTTAATTGGCACATAGGTATGAGAGTGAGCGTGCTGTTGGGCATTAAAGGGGAAGGGAAGCTTGTTGTAGAAACTAGAAAAACAGTGGATAGGTGTCTGAGGGCAGAGAAACTGAGGGAGATAAACAAAGACAACTGACAAGGCTGAAGAGTTTCCTCATTATTTCAGTAAAGTGTCTAATTGTTTGGTTTTATCTTGTCATTCTTCTGTTGAGTGGCTTGTTGATGAGTGATTGCTCTTTGAAACTGACTAACAATGCAGACTGGAAAGTCCCTCTCACTCAAAGTATTCTCTATTGTTGTCCTTGAGTGCTTCAATGGGAAGTTGTTTAATTTGTGAATGCTGTTTCAAAGGTGTTTGAGAGATTTTATTACGCTTAATACGACATGATGAGACTTCAATAAAGCTACAATAGTATATTTTCCTAAATTATCAGCATGCTCTAATTCTAACAAAAAGGTCAGTTACATTTTTAAAATACCTCAAAGTGCTGCACAGTTGTGTAGGGTAACTCTCTAACTTTTCATCACCACAACCTCTTCCTGTGTCTGTGATATGTAAATGCTTTTAGTGCAGAGATGCTCCAAGCAGTCATAGAGTACATTGCATGGTTTGCTCAGACAAAGCTTTTTGAGCCAACACTTCACATGCTTAGTGTGTCGTGCTAGAGGAACTATTAGCTGGACTCAGGAAGACTCCAGACATGGTAGAGGAGAGGATGGGGGACTGTTGGAGCTACACAAAGGTCGTTTTTTTTTTTTTTTTTTTTTTTTTTTGGTTCATCTTTAAAATTACACTGACACTGTTGAAAGAAGATTGTTCGAAAGTAGCCATATGATCGTCAGTAAATATTAGCTGTGGCCTGTGTGTGTGTTCATTGGTATTCCAATTGCTCTTTTTTCTGAACTGATGAATTTCAAGATGTGACCTCAGCCAACTAGAGACACATTTTTTCCTCACAAGTCATGAACAAATCATGAATAATGAGTTCAGCCCCAACAGCTGTATTTGGTTATCAGTAGTGGAGGCTGTTAGTGCCTGTTTTTACTATGAACCACACTTACCCTCTGTGACAGACCTCACTTTAAGATGATATTAAGGGTATCAAGGGAAAACTTTAAAAGGTGTTTAATGTGCGAATTGTAGCCATGCGAGTAGGTCAGATGCTTTTGTTTGATCAGTGGCTGAGAATAAACACGTTGACTGACACATATGCATACTGTATGCCTAATTACTTTGGTTGAGGAGCCACAAGAAATAAGGCGCAAGGCTGAGTATAAGCTGAATTTTTAGAGGACTGTTTTTATGATTAGTAAGAATCTGTATAGGCTATGCTCAAATACTAAGATGGATACTTGGTAATATTTGACATAAACCTCCACTTACCGTGGCATTTCATGTGAATTAGGTCCTGCAGTATATACAATACAATGTCCGAATTAAGTTGATTTAATCTTTCATTATGCTTGACTTCTCTTCCATTTTTCTGTATAGGGTACTTGATCATGATAGATTGCTATCTCCCTTGTATTTGAATGATTTAATCATTACATCTTCTTCTTCTCTGCAGGATCAGTTTGACAACTTGGAGAAGCATACACAATGGGGGATCGAATATGTGGAGAAGTACACCAAATTTGTCAAGGAGAGATCAGAGATTGAAACCAACTATGCAAAACAAATTAGGTGAGTTCTCAAGCTGACTTATGATTCATATTCAGGGTTGCAGGGCTGTAATTAGGGTGACTGTTTTCCATCCAGGTGGCTTAGATAAGGAAACCCCCCTCTACAGCAGGATTTGACCTACTGAAACAAGAGACTAGATCCTTACCGGCTTGTTAAGTAGCTGACTGTGACCTCTGACCTCCCTCTGGGGGAAACTGAAACGAGAATTCCCATGTGGGAAATAGTACATTAGCAGTGTTATATTAATTATCAAAAAATCATCATATTTTCATAAAGGCATTGTTGTTTCTCTTCAGGGAGGTATAATTGCTTTATGCAAGTGTAGAGCTAAATCAACAGACTTGAAGAGGATGTCTATTCCCCCCTCCACTTTCTCTCTTTCTTTGTCCATAAAGAGTCTCTCTGTCTGCCTCTCTCTCACTCTCTCGTGCACGCATGCTGTCCGTTGTTGCTGGCTTCTGCTTCAGGCAAGAGGAAGTCAGGTTGTGGGGGGATGGGGTGGTGCTTGTGTTTCCATAGAGACTAGAAGGTATCAGCATTATCAACCCCAGGTCTGACCCAGATTTTTTTTTTTCCTCCAACCACAAGTGTCGGCCCCGCCCCCTCCTATTCTCCACACACAAACTCTGTTTAGGTGCATTCACTGAATTTCAAAGGCAGTGATGGGAGCATGAGCAGCACTGAGAGGATCTCCTAAGGCCTCTTGCATCCCAACACAGTAGGGGATACCCCCCAAATCCACAATCCTCATCTTTAAAGAGGCCTGGCAATATGGCTAATGCTCTTAAGTATTGACCCCAACCCCCAATTTCATAGTGACTAGCCAATACCAATCCAGTATTCACATAGCAACCCCCTGTAACAGATCCTCTACAGACCAGACCACTCCTTTTTGAGAATTAAGTCAGCTTGAGATAATGGGACTGGTAGTCTGTGTTTACATACATGCATTACTCATACAGCATATCCCTGCACCCATGAACCCATTTCACACTTAACGGCGCTTATCAAAGAGAAATATATATTTTTCACCCAAATGCTGTTTTATATTTGTGGATTGTTTTGATATCTCTTGATTTTGTTTTGTTCTTTCTCTTTCTATACATTTGCTGAGACATCTGAATTAAAGTATGCGATTCTGGATAAATCCAATACCATGACAAATACCATGATATAGAGCGAACAACGACACAGCAAGTAATGTAAGTAACGTTAGTGGGTTAACATGTGGGTTAGCAAACTGTCTCTACAGTTGCTGCTGCGAAGCTAACAGCCAGAGAGGAGGAGACGGTTTCCCAGAGCCAGCAAACCAGCTCCAGACAGCGATACTCACAACTCTCCTGCTACTATAGCAAACATCACAACAACAGCATATCTTGGCAAACTAGAAAGTAAGCTGAATGTCCATGGGCAAGTCATTTAATGTTACCTGACACACAAATCATGGCTGGAATAGTGTTGTGTAGCTCGGCCCGAGCCACTTTGTTTTTTCCCCATTTACAGAGCCATGGCTGTGTACAAACACCAGATTTTTTTTCAGCGCACACACAGAACGGACAGCTAGCTTAACGTGAGGAGATATTTGCTGAATTTGACAAAAAGACATGTATTGGATTAGAAACACATACCCCACCTTTAAGAGACACAATGTCAAATGTCCTTTTCATCATGTGTACAACTTGATAATTGATATTGATAATTCTTAATTTTATCCAAAATACATTGCTTTAAAGCCAAATTAAAGCAGTGTTTTTAACAAATATTATGGCCCAAAAACACACGCATTCACAGATTTGTACTTGCATTTGAACACACAGATATCCCATAATTCAATTAGTCAGTATCTTTCTCCAGTATGTTTCACAAAAGAACGGAGGTAGACCCATCTTGCCATGGCAGGTTGGCTTTTATTGAACTTCAGGCTCCACAGATGGTGCGGATGTTTTCAGTCACTGTGCTTAATTAATACAGAGGGCCCGCTGTCACACACGCACACACACATTGGCACACTTTTCAGAAAAGGCTAAAATGAGGAAAGGATGTACAGACAGGACAGTTTGAGTCATAGGGTTTTCCTGTGTACCCAACACACTGTGCTTCTTTGTTATGGTGCTACTTGGCCATAACTCAGGACAAATTATCCATTGTAATCAACTTAGCTTATGAAATCAGGTTTAAACAGGCACACTCAAACCAAAAGAAATGCAAGGCTGTTAGACGTAATAAAGTAATTGAATTGGCCCTTTGTTCTAGTACTCTTTTCTCTTATCTGTGTTGTTGGGGAGATTGTCCCTTCTGTTTCCTTTCCTTACAGGGGTAACAGGCCTTCATAACACGTAAAGCACAGGTGTATTTAAAAACGTTAATTCCATATAACTATGCAAGTTTCACAGCCTTGTTTTAGCTAATGCTGTCTTACTGGCATGGCTCACTGGGACAATTAATTGAGTCCTGAAATGATTAGTCGATTAATTAATCATTAGTCATTTGGCAGAAAGACAGAACTGGGCCAGTTCGAGGATAGTAATTATTGATCACTAGCTACATAAGTGAGGTTCAACAATTATCATACAACTATTTTACATAGTTTTTTTTTATACTATATGAAATAGCCTACATTCCTCACCAATTGAATGTCATTTGTGGCTATTGCACTACTTTGTGCCATTTCTATCATCATACCAACCACACACTGCACTAATCCATGAATAATCCTCTTCCACTGCATGGGTGTAAACATGCACAATGCTTCAGTCTAGTCATTACAGGGCAATGCATTAATGCTTCCTCCTCCTCCTCCTCCCCCAAATTCCAGTCTGGCATAATCCATAACACAGTGTGAATAAAGTCCTGCTAACAAAAGAGACGGGTGAGGGTGAGGGTGAAAAAAGTGTCTGTCTTTACTGTGGTTTCGGGATTTACCAGTATGTAGCAGTCAAGCACTCATGCGGTATCATCTTCCAGACAGACGCACACATACACACAGACATAACCAGACACACATACACAAACATGCGCCTAACATTGCTTGTTTAATTCTCCTAATTAAGTGCTAGTTGCTACCCTAATTTTGACAAGTTTGTTAAATATGTTATTGAGGTGAGCGTGCAAATACAATATGACATATTACATCTGGCTGTGAGTGAATGAATGAGTTAGTGTGAACTAGCACTATAATTAGAGATGGGATGAGAAGGACAGGGAGAGGGATAGACAGATAGATCTGCCTAGCAACAGTGCAAACACCACTGGGGAAGAGAGGCGTGGGGGATGTCAGCAGATGCTGGAAGGAGTGCAGACACACATTACATGTAGTTTTTTTTAACACGTGCATTATTTATTTCAGCAGGAATTTTGCATGCTCTTTGATGACATGTACATGCTGAGGCATTTAGATTCTGTCAGTGAATACAGTGCTAAAATCTCAAAACAAGGGCAACTACCACTGACTGTTATCAGCTCTTTTAAAGCAATTGGCATTGACTTACAATAATAATTTTGATTCTGAAATGAAAAGTGGACAGGAGAATTGTATTTTTAATGATGTACTAATAATTATACAAATTAGCATGATGTTTATTATAGATTTGGTCTCAACATACATTTCTAATAAGCACACATTTGCTCTGTCTTACTGAAAATATGAAAGGCTTGTCTTGTTTGGATGTTTTGGTCTGTTTTTTGTGTATGTACACCACTTGGTTGTTCAATTTCACTTGACAGCAGTGCTCTTTAATTAGTTAAAAGATCCTGAAGGCTTAAGTACACTTTGGATTTGCACCCAAATCCATCAGAACATAGTGCATGTTATTATGTTCTGTTGACAGAGCAGCCGTCAAACAGTGCATCAGAGGTTGTGAGTGTGTCACACTGTCATGATAAAACAAATATGACATTACTGTAGCCTGTCAACAGTTGCTAGGTTGAGAGGACATTGAAAGAGTGTCATAACCATAATAAAGTTTGTTATTCGCAGCTGATTCCGAACAATACCCATTCACCTACAGCTAGTACATTGACTCTGTATACTATTCATCTCATTTTTGCTTCTTCTCCTCATCTCGTGCCACTAACATGCAGCCAGAGTAAAAACAAGGGCAATGGCTGCATAAGAAAGGTGTGCTTGTTTCTGGTGACTGGTTCTGCATGCATACTCTTGGGGGCAATGATTTATGACCTGAGGAGAGGAAAGGGGATGTAGTAGCAGGAGCAAAAAGCACTCTGCTGGATTGAATGGTGTACTGGATGATCCTTTGGCAGATCCATAAGGGCAGTGTCAGGGAAATATAATGGGAACGTGCACTACCCATCTGCAGACAGTGCTCTTAAGAAATATACTGTAAGAGTTGTCTGACAAGGCTGAACTCTTTGTCCTTACAGGAATTTATCAAAGAAGTATCAACCCAAGAAGAACTCACGAGAAGAGGAAGAGAGCAAGTAAGTTAAAGGATCTTGCGCACAAAATAAATTAAAGGGATATTTGGACATTTTGGAAAATACACTTACAAGTATTCACTATCTGGCAGAAAGTTAGATGAGTCAAGAAATAGTCCGGCACATAACCCCCGTAACTGGCATTTTTACACTTTGGTTTTTATATGGATTAAACAAATGTGATTTAACATGTTAATTAGTGAGCGTTAGAGGTACTGCTAAGTGGACTTGTTATCATTGGACAGGACCAGGCTAGCTTCCCCCCCTTTCCAGTCTTTATGCTAAGCGAAGCTAACCAGATGCTAGCTGTAGCCTTGTATTTAACAGACAGATATGAGAGTGGTATTGATCTTCTCACCTTACTCTCCGCCAGAAAATGAATAAGTGTATTTCCCAAAATGCTACTACTTTTACTTAGCCTGGCATTGCCAGACTAATTCACATTTGAATTGCAAATTTGTGTGGAACCTCTCAGATAATTTTCGATTTCCAAGGGACCTACGGGCGCAGACCAAAATGCCTCTGGATGCAATTGGATAGGTCTACAACCAATCAGAGTAACAAAATGTGCGATGAAGTGTAGTTGGTAAATTAAACTTACCAAATCAGAAGTACGGCAAACACATCTTTATTATCAACAAAAGCTTTAAGTGCAGTTATTTGTCCTTTTTTTTTTTTTTTTTGAGAAAATTTGTTTAATACTGACGTGCTCCTCTGTACAGTCATCATATCAAAACCGCCCCATATTAGATAAACGGTTGTGATTGGCCTGACCAGATTCAGGACAGGTGGAAATCTGTCTGAATGGGAGAGGGACCAGACGCATCTTCCATAGCAAATAAAACATGACCTTGCAGATTCGTCTAGTTCCCTGGCTAACTTTTCTATTATTTCTGAACAAATAGTGTTGGCATCTGTGTTGGCAACTATACCATCTTTTACCATCACTTCCTGTGTCTCACCAGGTACACCTTCTGTCGAGCCTTCCTGATGACACTTAATGAGTTAAATGACTACGCGGGTCAACACGAGGTTATAGCGGAGAACTTGACATCTCAAATCATCACCGAGCTTTCACGCTACCTGCAGGAGGTCAAGGCCGAGAGAAAATCGGTGAGACATCGTTTTATATTCACACTGAGTTGCGCTCCTTCCACATCCAATGTTTTATTTCTAGTTCGTTATCTCAATTTTGTCCACATCATCATCATTCGTTGTCATTCTCCCCTTGCCAGTGCTTTAAATTGAACATTTACTTTAGATAGTAGGACAAGGATTCTGTAAAAACTGAGGAAAACAGACACACTGGCCTACAAGAAATTAAGTAGCCTGTTCTCTCTGCCTATTCTATTCTGCATGAACTGAGGTCATCGCTGAGTAAATATAGATACACCCAAAGGCTCGCCAGAGTCCTTTTTATGGAACAAAGTCATCGCCTCTCTATCATTACAGGCTTATTTCTCCCTTTTAAGCCAACTTACAAAAGATTGGTGCACCGCACACTATTCTTAAATGTTGAAGTCACTTTCTTCCTCGCCATTATAAAGTGACTTGGAAGAGCGGTGGACCTACAGCGCATGATTCATAGATAACAGTGTGGTGCCCATTAAATCCAAAGAGTTGGTGGAGGAGCAGAGACAAAGCTACCCAGCTGGAAAAAAGTACTTTATGAAAAATCTGTCATGGACTCTTGTGTCACGGAAGTCCAGCTGAGAGAACTGGAGTGGAAAACCAAAACCAGAGGGCTGCTCAAAGGCACAGTGACCTTTTTTAGAGTATATGTTCATGTGCACAACTGGTGACATCCATGTTGCTGAATTCACTACTCTACCTAAATACATGAAGCGCTGGGTCACACTATTAGTGATCAGTTTTGATTTTCAACTCGGTTCTAGTCGCAGCAAACACAGAGAGAAAGGGGATTTCCAGCGCTTCGGAAGGGGAATCATCCACCCCCTCCGGGCCTGTTTTGCTCTTTTGGCTTGGTTTGGCTTGGCATAGCATCTCTCTAGTCTATCTCTCTAGTGTCCAGATAGAGGGTCCATGGACATACCCCTGCTGCCCACAGGCTGCAGGATGTCACTTTGACACCGCTCTTCCTCTTCATTTCTCTGCACCTTTCCTCTTCTTTTCCTCTATTTTATTTATAAATATCTCTATTTCTCTCTTTCATCCCTCTGTCCTTCTCATTATCTCCCCATAGTGTCTCCTTCACAACCTTTGCACCCTACGGTTTCTCAGTTTTCTCAGCATCTTTTTTTGCAGCTGATACTGTGAATAGTTTGTCATGTGCTTGACTGTCTTGATTAAAGAATACCCACAACAGTGTTTCTTCAGTTAGCCAGTGCAGGGGGCTTTCCCTTCATAGCATGACCCCATAACTTACAGTATCTTTTCAGAACAGAGGATCGTTTCATCTAAAGGCATTGAGCAAATAGTTTCCTCAGTCGTAACCAGAAGGGTGTCCTTGTAGGGTAGCCTTTATCTCTTTTTTTGTGTCTTTTTTTCAGTTTTGATTAAAAAAACCACTTGCGCCCTCAACACACACACACAGAATGCAACTCTTTGAGATGTTCAAGTGTTGAAAAGGCTACTGAGAATACCAACAACCCTAAGCTACAAAGAAAAAGACCTTCATTAAAATTTGCCTTTTTTTTCACATAATAACACTCAGCTTCCCAGCTTCCCGTTATTCTTTTCTCTGGTTTCATTCACATGCATATTTAAGCACCACTCAATGCTCTTTCTGTTGTAGCTTTTTGATTTGTGTCTATGTCAGACAGTCCCAGACAGTGGGATTACAGGAGGGTCAGGGCCTGTCCCCTCCTGGGTTTCAGGGATCTTACTGGACAGGTAAAATCCACGCTACAAAGCAGAAGGAGAAAAACAATAATATCTCATTAGTTTCTCATGTGGGGTTGTTTTGTAACTCTCCCCACCTTCCTTTGCTGTTTCCCTGAGTGAACCTCCTGCTAAGCTCAGCATGGGATGGTATAGGAGGTGAGGCCAAGAATGTCGTCTTAAAGGATTTTATTTCAGAGCAGATATACTTGTTTTTACAAAATAAAAATAGGTCAGACTATTCGTTTTAATGTGTTATGCAAACATTTTATTCATTAGATTTAGATTATAAAGGCACAGGAAGAAATATCAAAATACATCATGACCTCAAGAAGATGCCAACTCATTTGCCAGGCATTGCTTGTTTATGGTCAGTATAATAGGCAATGATAAAGAGCAGGCAGGGTTAATATGGGATGAAGAGCCTAAGTCTCTGTGATTGTGCTGAGGAATCATAATAAGGTGTTCAGTCAGCATACTGCTGTCCTCACTAGGCCTCTGATCACAGGGCTTAGGTATCCTCTCTAATGAGGTCTGATAAAGACCCTTAAACACTAAGACCTCCAGAGACTGCCCATTTACTGTAACACTTGTAACATTTCTAAATGTCACTATACTGTATTTACTGTATATATCGACATGTGTTACTGAAGTAGTCCACTTGAGGGATAGTTCAGTGTGTGCTCTTTTGTATCCACTTGTACCCGCAGCACAGCACATAATTATATCTTTTGGTGTTGGGGGAAGGTCTATCTGTCTTATCCTGCTGCGATGTGGCAAGTTCAACCAGCTAGAAAAAGTGAAAAAAAGAATACATCTTCACCTGGCAGGGCCAGGAAAATAAGCACTGAATTTAGTCAAAAGTCGGCTGAAAACCATAATGCACTATAAAACATCTTTAGGTGGGTTTGGCAGGGAATACTGCCCTCATTTATCTCCTGGAGGCAGAGAAGAGAGGTGCATCCACAGTGTAACAGTGTAAGAACAATGTGTCTCTCTGCAGTGGCCTCACATGCCTTCTTGTGTTGAGTGGAAAGACAAACAGGAAGCAGGGAGGGAGAATTGATCGTTGGATCTTCCCATCGTTGCTGCATGCACATCTCAATCCAGAATGCAATATCACTCTGTTTGAATTGTTGCCTAATGGTTTAAACATGAGGAGAAAAATCTCAGTGGAGCTTCCATGCGGTTTAATCATCTCTCTAGTCTCTAGATCTTGTATGACTTGTATACCTAATGATTATATGTGTGTTGACAAGTGTACAGGACTGCAGGTGCACATTCCTATGAATGACTAACAGAGCAGTTGGAGCTTGCATGTCCATACAGATGTACATATGCACATATGCATAAGTGTAAATGCGGTGCTGGAGCGGAGTTTTCGTTCCTCTTCTTATTTGTCAGAAGCAGAAGGTGTTTGTTGATTCTTTGTTTTGCTTGAAACTTATTACGCAGTTTATGAATGTGTATGTGGAGGGGACAGCTTGTGAAATATAAATGGACTGTACTTATATAACATAGCTATATGCTATAATCTCAGTTTCTGACTGCTCAAAGCTACATATCACATTCACACACATTCATACACCGATGACAGAACTGCTCACAAAAAAAAAACAAAACATACACGCCAAATGTATAGCCCTCGAGCAATTTGGGGTTCAGTGTCTTTCCTAAGGACACTTCTACACGTGGGGGAAGCCGGGATCAAACCGCCGACCTTCCGATTGGTGGACGACCCGCTCTACCACCAAGCCACAGTCAGCACATGTCACACGTGTCTGTCTCACCTCAGCTCAGTCTGGTACAAGGATGACACTGGAAAGTAGAGAGGCAGACAAGGTAGACAGCAGATAGTAGTCACTTCATGCACAAGACCATAATACACACCTGTTAAAGTAGTATTGTTTGTATGTGTGTATTCAGAGAAAGATTCTGTCTTTTGGAATTGTATTGATTTGTATTGATCAGAAGCAGAAGGTGTTTGTTGATTCTTTATTTTTGCTCGATACTTATTAAGCAGTTTATGAATGTATACGTGGACAGCTTGTGAGTCACACAGGGTGTATGTCACACTCAGCCCAACCAGAGCATGTCTGTCTCACCTCAGCACAGTCTGGTACAAGGATGACACTGGAAAGTAGAGAGGCAGATAAGGTAGACAGCAGATAGTAGCCACTTAATGCATGAGCTCAAAATACACACCTGTTAAAGTAGTATTGTTTGTATGTGTCTTTTGGAATTGTATTGATTGAAATCTGTCAAAACAAAAGTCCACTGAATCACAGTTGCCTATAACCTCATCCTTTACTACACCTATGTTCTTTCAGTTTTACATGCCTTGGTTCTGTTTCAAGTGTTATGGTACCTGGAGGGAGTCTGTGTTGTACCAGGAGGTGCATAAGAGCAGGGGCTAGCATGAGAAATTCCTTTGTCTAGAAAAATGTAGTCATTGCACAGAGAGAAGTCATTGCACAGCGAGCAGTCCTGCTTCACATTATTAAGTAAATATTAAATCTGCTGTCTCTGATCTAATGTGCCTGGATGGATAATGATCATATTTTCCAAACCCACTTTTATTACAGTTAATATATTGACGTAGTTAAAGTTTGGAGTCCGGGTCAAGAATGTGTTAGCGTGTTAAGTCCAGCTTTTTCTCTCTCTCACTGTGTCTTTCAAATGCCTGAGTTACTGAGAGTGGCAGCTTCAGGTCACCGACCTGTTGAAGTACCCCAGATGTCCCTGACAGTGCCAGCAGTCACATGCTGTTGCTGAGAGGGACGTGTGGGAGAAAGGTGGGGCTACTCACATGTCTACTCCTTCTTGTGTTGAATATCAGAGCTGGATGGACCAAGAGTGTATCTCTGCAGGCTATAAATTTAAACAGAGAGACACTGTGCAAAATTGCTGAACATCTGCCTAAATGGCTGCAGAATTTATACCTGCATCATAGATGGAGGTTAGTCACAAATGATGATGCACTCTTTTTTTAATCGTATTTGAAAGTGAATGAGCTCATGTGTCTTGGTTAGGTAACACAAACACGATGTGGTCGGATCTTTATCCTCCAGCAGGATCTTGTGAATCTGGTGGAGCTGTTTGAGGAAGACTGTCAGTGTAGTTTGTTTATCTTTGCAGTGATGGAAGATTTGTTGATGCAGACAGCATGAGAAGCTGAATATATTTTTCAGATATGTTGTTATGGAGACAAATATTTGGTTGAAAGAATGCTCCACAGTAACAATGATGTCACCCAGTCTGGTGCGGTATGTTGTGAAAAGGCTTTATGGTATCTTGACTGTATCTTATCGTCATTTAGTGAGACATATTTTTAAAGTTCATCACTGAATAAGATTGTTCTTATCAAACAGGAATTTGAAGGTCAGGGTCTTAACAGCAGGCTCCACAATGTCTCATTTTCTGTTAGAGCTCGAATACTTCCTCTGAAACACTGCAGCACTTCCTTATTTTACTCAGCTTCCCTTGAAACTTTGGGAAATGAGAAGTGTGACTACCTGAGGTAAACCAGGTCACATTCTCACTAACTACTCTCATGTCCAGTGTTATTCAGGTGAGATTAACCTTTTAGGTCTTCTGCATCAGTCTTAATTTCACATCTTTTGCTTGTGTGTTAGTACATAGAATACTGAGGACTTCCTTGTGCTGTCCAAAGCGCTGAAATGCAAGAGAAGTACAAGCAACAGCATTCTGTTCTTTATAATGACCAGGGTCCTTTTGAATGGCAGCATCGATATTCAGCTCAGCTACCGACCCTAGCTTCCGCAGTCTGCGTAACCAGGGGATACCACATTGATAGTCAAGTCTCTATGTAATTTTCATTTTAATTTGATTCTTTTTGGATTCTTTAGCAGATGAATGTGACTGCAGGCAGTGGAGGAATTATTTGTATGCTTTATAAGTAATCACATTCTAATTTCAAAACAACAAAGGTTTAAAATTGGTGCTCTGTTTCCAGGGGATCTGGCTGGGATCCATACAGAGAGCTGTAGAGAGATGTGCTCTGCCTCCGGGCCAAGTGCTGTGGTCCCCTGGAGCGAGACAGGCCAAGTGAGGCCTTTTACAAAAACAGTTCAGACCAGCAACTGCCACCTAGCCTTGTCTAATATGCCACACTTGGCAGCGCCAAATTCCATTGTGACCTGTCTGTCTCCCCCTAGATTACAATATCTGGCTCTTCATACACTTCCATGTTTTATCTCATGACATGTTCACTATAAGCTTCTCATTTCATTTTCAACCATTGTTCTTACTGTATCAGTTAGCCCCTCTCTGTTTCATATTCTGCTTTCTCATCTAACAGTTGTAACTGTCACGTTCCAGATATTTTCTATCTCTTTGGTTACTCTTATACTGTAGCATAAATCAAATGGAGATGTTTATTCAGGGGCAGGCCAAAATCAAGCTAATGAAAAATCCCACAGAGAAGTTAATACTGTAGTATTAGCAGTCAGAACATGTGTGTTTTTTATTTAACAAGAGTTAAATGTTAACATGCTCACGTTGACGGTATAATGCTTACCATTCTTGTTGTTGAGTTGTTTCTTGTAACATGTCTTCCTACTGAAAAGTGGTTCTTTGCCTTTTGGACTAAATACATTTTTCTTGCATCTTGCAAATCTCTTCTGTGTAGATATTTCCTTGTTAAAGAATTGTGCAGATTTCATTCACATCACTGAGTTCATGAAAGTAGAGCACCTTCAATGTGTGCATGAGGTCCTAGCAGAAAGCACGGAGGACTGTTTTCTCAACACACAAATCTTGCCGTTGGCTCCATGCTCTGTACATGACATGTGACTTTGCAGCTTCATAAAAACAGCGTCTGTTCAGCCTTACCACACTGTTATTGGTCCCTTGGTTGTCATTGTTACCTAATCTACAGTATGTTTGACCTTTTATTTTACTGGAATTTCTACTTTGTATAAAGCTTTCATTCAGTTGATTTTTAGGATTGATGCTTAATGTATGTTTCTCTAGAGCTGTAAAACACCCAGTGTTAGTGCACCTGTGTTGAACTGGTGGGCTATGACTGGTTGATCTTTAATCAAATAGATTAAAGTTATAGCCATTTGCTCAAACTTCTGAGAGACTGTGGGTTATGTGGTCATGGTCATCATTTTTAATGTAGCTACAGTATAGTGTTTATTTGAATTTGCCCTACTTTCTCAGTTCATACATTCCTATCACAGTGTGAGTAATATTCATAGTGTTTAATGGTATGGTTGAGACTCTCACTTCAACTGCTTCTAATTTATTATCCTACTATGTCAAGGTCAGTTTCACCTGCTTTTAAATCCCTTAAGCTTGTGAATAGTGCGATAATATTTAAATTCTTTTCCTCCATTCCCAACCTTTCTGACAGCACTTCCATGATGGGCGTAAGGCACAGCAGCACATTGAGAGCTTGTGGAAACAGCTGGAATCGGTAAGTGACTGCATTAATGTGCAGTACCACAATTGTTCACTAGTAGCAGTTGCCATTGGTCACAGTTGATAGTTGATAGTAGAACATAATAATCTCATGTCATAACCAATTACCTCATGATTTACTTCTGCAGTTCACTCTTGACTGAGAGACGCTTTGATTGCATTTGATGCGATGCAATCAGTTCAATCAATCTTGGTCCTTTTGAACTTCAAAAACCCAGTTCATTCGCGGCAGTAGAGCGGTGTTACAGAGTGATGTTTCTTTTCACTCACAAACAGCCTTTGGCTGAGAACAGATACTGGCTTTCAGAGTGCACATTAAACAGCCTAAAGTTTCATTTAGTCATTAAGGAATTAATGTTGATTAGCTACAGCTTATACAGTATATAATAATATAATCTGGTGCAGGTGACATATGCCATTTTCAATGATGAACGCGACAGTCAGTGCCAGCTAAAAATAAGAAGTTTGCTAACATTACCTGAATGTTTTCTACATTGCTATTTGGTATTGGAGGGATGAGAGTTGAAAGAGTTGATAAGAGATATCTGGATTTGTTAGCTCCTAACAAATGCGTGTGATTGCCATTTTCCAAAATGGAACCGACTATCAGAACCCAACCTTAGTCATGACATTAAATGTAGAACACCATACAAGACTACAGTAATTAAATTTTAGCTATATGCTTTCAGTTGCTATAGGTATTCATCAAATTATCCATCAAATACAAGAAGGTCTACTATTGCAGAAAAGGGATAAAAACCTATATAAAGCTGTGCAGAGATGGTCTATTGACTGTAATCACTTACAATCAATCATCAACATCAACGCCACATGATACTAAAGCACATTCTGCAACAGACAGTTAAGGAGGAGCCCCATGTGACTATTAAATACATCATCATCAAAAACATACAGGAGGTGTCAAACAGTACATTTCTATATGAAAAACACAACTTCAGCAGAGGGCTGTGCATAGAGCCCTGAGGGACCTCCTGTTCTGTCTTCACCAGAAACCTTAAACAATGTGCTGTTTCTTTTGCTTGAAATGTATGGGATGAATATCCAGAACAGTCTCTTACATCAGGATGGAATTATAATAGATAAATAATGTTGCTTTAAAGCTTACTGATGCTTTTAATGAATGTGTTATTGCATAATTTATCATGTTGTTGTTATCATCTCCTTAAGTGGCAGGCTGATAATGTTAAGAAAGTTAAAAATCTGTCTGTTAAAAATCAGACAGACAGAAAATACGTAGAAATAAGTAGAAGTTTCACTTGAACATCAGTTTTGCATACTTTTAGTTGTCAGCATTAGGCCAGAGGAACATCAGTTTAGAATACATTACTTTATAATTCCAGGCATTATTAAAAACCTAAATAAGTTCACATCCAGGAGTGTCTGTTTTATTTGTGAAGGATCTAAAAGAGAGATTGCACAGAATAACACTTCTTATCTCTGCCTGGCCCCTTTGACGGGGGAGAGAAAGAGTTTGAGAGGGATACATAACTGCCTTGTCCTCCTCGAACTTCTCTGTGCGTTCAATGATCCCATTGTGTGTGAGGCAGATAGGCATAGTTCAGAGTGCACGCTGGCCCAACAAACACTGATTGTTCAGTTAGAGGGGTCGAAAGAGGGTTGGATGAATGGTTGTTTTTCTGTACACAAATGACCACTATGAACATTTGTTTAATCCGCAGGCTGCAGACTTTGACAGACCCCATTGCTGTGTCAATGACATAAACTGACCTCTGTCGCACAAAATGCTGTGCCTGAAATATATATGACGTATATGCACATGTTTTGACATTCATTACTGTGCTTATTTAAAGGTCAAGTTATATGGTGTTTCCTGCTACAGCTCATGGCAGGAAATTACTGATGCAATGTCTGTGATCATATTAAATTTGGTTTTCTCTCTTTTTTAGAGTAAAAAAAGATTTGAGAGAGAGTGTAAAGAGGCAGACAGAGCACAGCAATACTTTGAGAAGATGGATGCTGACATTAACGTGACTAAGGCTGACGTGGAAAAGGTATGTGTCATCTTACTCCCATACAGCGGCCACCAATCATGCAAGCTCGTCCTATTTCCTCCATGCTTAACACAATTGCCTGGCCTTCCTCACCCTCCCACCTAGCACCCCACCCCCCGCCTTTTCTCTCGACATTTTCTTTTAAATTTTTCCCCCCCTTCCATGCCCCCCAGCCTTGACTACTCATTCCACTGAGCCGGAAAGACAGCAAAGATTGAGTGACCATGTGTTTGATGCCAGCTACTGTGTGTAAAAGCTGGCATTGTCTCAGCGGCACAGTGATCTGCTGCTACACAAAGCTGATAGCAGCACCGAGTCCTCATTATCACTGTAGCGCAGCCACCAAACATTCTGCTGTGCTGTACGGGCCTTAGCAACAGAGAGGACTGTGTGTCCATGGTGGTGTTTGTGTGTGTTTGGATTATACATATCAGTTGCCTTTGCTTTTTCTTTTTCATAGTGAAGAATCTAAATGTGTAGTTTGGTCTTTCTGTGAAGTCCTCTTCGTCAATAAATCAACACATGCAGCGATCATCCAATTCTCAGGACTTGTAGACCAGAGCCCCCTGGGGCCTGTAGCTGATGTCATTTCCTGTTGTCATAACCAATTAAAAGAGCCCTCAAAATCTCAGCCTTTAACCCACACAGCTCCCACGCCCGCAAGGCATCATGGGTCAGCAGCGCGTGCTCCTGCTGTTTCATCAGCTGTTGGAGCAGAGCTCAGGCTCAGAGTTGACACAGTTCAGACCCGATTATTATGCAAATATAGGCTGGAATAAAGAGCCTTTCTGCACTCTGGACATACAGCCAAAGTGCTACAATAGGCTTAGGCTAACACTGAACTCACACAGCACAGCAGTTCAAGAAAGTAGTCTTGAAACAAGAGTGGTGTTGTGTCTGAATACAGTTATTTCATTTATTGAAGCATGAAATACTCATACATTACACAGAAGTCAGTGCTGTATTTTTTTCTCTCATTTTTAATATTGCTTTTCATGTAAAGCGTGTTACAGATAGAAGGGCAGGAGACACCGAGGTGGAGACACAGATGGTTTTTATTGACAATGGTAAAACAGGCAGAGAGTTACTGAGTAGGTGGTGGTTACTGATACCATCCTTTGTGAACTGTGGTCGGAGATCGGGAACAGGAAACACACGTTGGAGATTGGCGATCACAGGAGACACAGTCGAGGAGACACACACGGGGATAGGACTGAGTCCGAAGGCGTTGTCTGATATGGCGAGGAATAACGTCCATGTAGAAACGAGACCGGACACTGACTGAGGTGAGTGGGGTGTTTATATACTGGAGTTGATGTGGTGCAGATGAAGGTCAGGTGTGTGATTGGAAACAGGTGTGTAATTAGAATTCTGAAGAGGGAGTGCGTTGTGATTGTGAGGTTGTGGAGCCTGGCGTGTCCGTGACAGTACCCCCCCTCCACGGCCCACACCTGAGGGCCAAGGACCCTGACGTCGTGGTGGCTGTCCTCTTCCACGAGAGGCAGGTCGGTTTGGATGGTCTGTGTGGAAGGTGTCAAGTAGAGAGGGATCGAGGATGTCGTGTCTGGGGACCCATGATCTTTCTTCGGGACCATACCCCTCCCAGTCCACCAGGTACTCCAGGATGCCACCACGGCGCCGGGAGTCCAGGATCTCATTCACGTGGTAGGTGGCTCCTTCTTCCAGGATGACGCGTAGGGGGGGCTCGGTAGTTGTGCCAGGCTCTGTGGAGACATGAACAGAAGGGTGGTGAGGCTTAAGAAGGGATACATGAAAAGTAGGATGGATTTTGTATTGTGCAGGTGGTTGAAGTTTATACGTGACTGGGTTTATCCATTTGATGATGGTGAAGGGGCCAATGAATGTGGGACTGAGCTTTCAGCAGGGCAGGCGCATCCTGATGTCTCGGGTGGACAGCCAGACCTTCTGACCAGGTTGGTACTCAGGTGCAGTAGATCGTCTGTGGTCGGCTGTTAGTCTGCGCCTCCAGAGTGCCCGTTGCAGTTGATGGTGGGCTGCGTCCCAGACCCTCTCACTTTCTGGGAACCAGTAGTTGACCGCAGCCACCTCTGAAGGTTCCCCCGACCATGGGAAATGAGGGGGTTGGTAACCGAGTATGCACTGGAAGGGAGTGAATCCAGTGGTAGGTTGGCGTAGGGAGTTCTGAGCATACTCGGCCCAACCCAGGAACTGGTTCCAAGAGTCCTGATGGCCATGGCAGAAGGTACGCAGGAAGCGCCCAATTTCTTGGATCTTCCTTTCAGTCTGTCCGTTTGTTTGTGGGTGGTAACCGGACGAGAGACTGATGGTCACACCTAGGAGCAAAAAGAATGCTTTCCATACCCGTGAGATGAACTGGGGCCCTCTGTCGGACACGATGTCCTCTGGGATACCGTAACACCTGAAGATGTGGTTAAACAGTAGTTCTGCGGTTTCCATGGCTGTGGGTAGTCCTCTGAGGGGGAGTAGAACCTGTCCACGACCACCAGTTCATGTGTTGTTGTCTGAGGCGGGTAGGTCGATGATGAAGTCTACTCCTAGGTGTGACCAAAGTCAGTTGGGAGTGGGCAGTGGACAAAGTTTACTGGATGGAAGATGGATGGAAGCGTGGGCTTTTTGCGATGGCGCATTCCTGACATCCCTGTACGTACCTTCTCACATCCCTGGCCATATTTGGCCACCAGAAGCGTTCTCGTAGCAGAGAGAGGGTTTCATTGGCCCCGGGGTGACCAGTGCCCAGAGATGTGTGGGAGGAATGGACTAGGGCGGTGTGTTGAGTTCGTGGGACATACTGTAGGTTTGGGGGGCAGCCCGGCGGAGCGTTGGTGGAGGCATTGGAGGAAGGCATGGAAGTCTCGGACCACTGGATGGGGTTCACGATGATCTGTTTGGGGAGAATGGTTTCAGGTTCGTCGGTGAGTTCGCCTGGGGCATATAACCGGGATAGTGCGTCTGCTTTACCGTTCCGGGAGCCGGGGCGATAGGAGATGTTGAGGTTGAAACGAGTGAAGAAGAGGGCCCAACGAGCTTGACAGGGGGTTCAACCGTTTGGCTTCCCAGAGGTACTCTAAGTTCTTGTGGTCGGTTAGTACTGTGAAGGGATGTTTAGCACCCTCCAGCAAATGCCTCCACACTTCCAGGGCCAGTTTGACGGCTAGGAGTTCAGTTGCCAATGTCATAGTTTCTCTCTGCCGGGCTGAGTTTCCGGAAGAAGTAAGCACATGGATGGAGTTTGGCAGGAGTACCCTGTGATTGGGAAAGCACCGCTCCTACTCCGGTGGTAGAGGCGTCCACCTCTACCAGGAATGGTCGTTCCAGATCGGGGTGAACCAGGGGCGGTGCACTGGTGAATGCTTCCTTCAAGACTGTGAAGGCCTCATGGGCAGCGGGTGGCCAGGACAGAGACTTGATCTTGTTGCAGAGGAGATCAGTCAGAGGTTGGACTATGATACTGTAACCTTGAATGAAGCGACGATAAAAATTGGCAAAACCCAGGAATCTTTGTAGTTCTTTAATGGTGGTAGGTGTGGGCCAGGTCCGAATGGCTTCGACTTTCCCCTCGTCCATCTGGATGCCACTGCTACTGATGTTATAGCCGAGGAACTGCATTGAGGTCTGATGAAATGAGCATTTCTCTGCTTTGAGGAAGAGTTGGAATTCCCTCAGGCGTTCCAGGACCTCCGCAACGTGGTGGCGATGTTCGGCCAGACTCCGGGAGTAGATGAAGATGTCATCGATGTAGACTAGGACTGACTTGTGGAGGAACTCCCGGAGCACCCCATGGATAAAGTCCTGGAATACGGAGGGGGCGTTGGCCAAGCCATATGGCATGACTAAGCATTTGTAGTGGCCAGTGGGTGTTACGAAGGCGGTCTTCCACTCGTCCCCCTCGCGTATCCGGATGAGGTTGTACACGCTGCAGAGGTCCAGCTTGGCGTAGACAGTGGCACCACGAAGCTGTTCCAGAGTTGCCGGGACGAGGGGAAGAGGATACCTGAATTTGATGGTGATGTGATTGAGTCCCCGGTAATCCACACAAGGCCGCAAGCCTCCGTCCTTTTTGGCCACAAAAAAGAAACTGGATGCAGCAGGGGAGGTAGAAGGTCGGATGTATCCCTGGGCTAAGGCCTCCTCTATGTACTCCTCCATGGCACTTTGCTCGGGGATAGACAGGGGGTAGATTTTCCCACGGGGCACTGGTTCGCCCGGTATAAAGGTCGATGGCACAGTCCCATGGCTGGTGTGGTGGTAATCTGGAGGCTCTCCTAGGGCAGAAGACATCCCTGTAGGCGGCGTAGCAGGCTGGGATGTCCACAGACTGTTTCTCCCACGGGCTCTCGATGGATGTGGTGCAGACCGGAAGTTCCTTTGGCTGGGATGGGATGGTGAAGGCAGGCGAGGGAAACAGTGTGGGTGGCAGGAACGACCCCACCGTAACACCTCGCCGGTGGTCCACGAAATGATGGGGTTGTGTTGTTCCAGCCAGGGGCGCCCTAAGATTACCTCCGCGGTCAAGCCCTCCAGAACCAGCCGATGTTGTTGCTCCTCATGCAGCACTCCCACTCGGATGGTGATGGGACCAGCAGCCCTATGGACACGGGCGTGGCTGAGGGGTCTTCTCTTTACTGCGTGGATTTGGTAAATGGAGGGCGTGGCTGTGGTCTTGAGGCTGAGCTGGCGGCAGAGGGCACCAGAGATAAAGTTGCCGGCTAACCCAGAGTCGATGAGGGCTTGTACTGGTAGAGATATTTCGGGAGTAATCAAGGTTATCAAGGTGGAAAGTGGTTTTATATTGTTAATGGTAGGAATAATGGCACTCACCAGGGGCACGAGGAAATGCTGTGACCTGACCCGATTGAATCCCCGGTCCGTCTTGGGCCCAGATGGATTCAGCCCATTAAAGTGCCCGCCCCTGGAGCTGGGAGATAATAAAAGCTACCTTCGATCGTCCGGTCGGATAGAGGGAAGGCTGCATCTCCAGGACCAGCGAACACTGAAGTAGGAAGCCGTTGCAATCCTCCGCCGAGCCAGAGAAGGTTGTGGGTTTGGCCATGGGACTGGCGTATCCCGGAGATGGTGGAATTGCGGTGGCGGATGCAGAAGTGGAGGGAGGCGTGGATACGGGTGGCGAAGCGCTGAGGCCACGGCCCAGGATGTCCACCAGCTCCTGGAATGGGTCCGTGGCACTCATGTTGTCATCCTACGACGGGTCCGGTCTTCTTTTACGGACAGAAGGGCAGGAGACACCGAGGTGGAGACACAGATGGTTTTTATTGACAATGGTAAAACAGGCAGAGAGTTACTGAGTAGGTGGTGGTTACTGATACCATCCTTTGTAAACTGTGGTCGGAGATCGGGAACAGGAAACACACGTTGGAGATTGGAGATCACAGGAGACACACACGGGGATAGGATTGAGTCCGAAGGCGTTGTCTGATATGGCGAGGAATAACGTCCATGTAGAAACGAGACCGGACACTGACTGAGGTGAGTGGGGTGTTTATATACTGGAGTTGATGTGGTGCAGATGAAGGTCAGGTGTGTGATTGGAAACAGGTGTGTAATTAGAATTCTGGAGAGGGAGTGCTTTGTGGTTGTGAGGTTGTGGAGCCTGGCGTGTCCCTGACAAAGTGATAATGTAAATCCACTCAACCCTAAAGGATCAAACTGTGGTTTTGCTTTTGTTAACGCCAAAATATGTACATTTACATTTCTGCTGACCATTTTCTACTGACTTTTAGTTTCCACTGAAATTCATCTTCAGTTAAATTCCTGTCGGTGCTTTAAGGATGCTCTGACATTGAATATTTGATACAAAACAGCTACTTACTATTAAGCAAAAAACAACCGATTTAAACTACCACATTATACTTTTTACAATGTCCTTATTTTTTTCTTCCTTTCTTTTTCCTTTAAAGGAAAATTGCGGTATTTTCCAACCTGGTCTTACTCTTACCATTGTGGCCATTCTGACTACTGGTCATAATGATTTTGCACTCACCACTTTTGTTTCGGAAGACACGGACTCAGGGATAAGCATTTGAAATGCTTATGTAAAACTGAAGTTTACTTGGAAGGCTTTAGGAGACTCACACTGCTTGCCCCGATATAAGCTCTTTTGCTCGAGTCCACGCTTTCTAAATCTCCATAATGAAGATGGTGAAGTTATAATGAGGCATTGTCAGAATGTCCACAATTATAAGAATAAGACCCATGTTGAAAAATACTGCAATTTTCCTTTAAGGTTTGATTTTCATAACTGGTGAATGTGATGCTTTTCAATATCTCACTCTCAGATAGGCCTCTGATTTATCCTAGAACAAACTGAGTTTTCCTGAAAACTTTTACAAAGTATAGGTGATAAATAGTACCTTACCATGAGTGATTATATACATTACATTATCTCAAGGAAGTCTCTGTTGATTTTCATAATGTAATAAATGGATGCTAATGGCTGCAATGAAAGTGGGAAATAAATCTAAAATCCTTTGTTGTTCGTTAGAAAGTGGCAAGCAGTAATGTGGACTATATGAGAATCTGCACGAGGAAAAAAAGTTTTTTCATTTGCTGTTCCTTTCTGTGTCGGTTTTTTGACCGACCTCAGCTCTCTTTTTCATCTACTCACATTTCCATTGTTCAGAAATGGAGAACTTATAATACAAAAAGTCTGGATTCAGACACTGTGGAGGATGATTGGATTTTCTTCCCACACATTCTTTAGAATTCTTCCCTTAAGACGGTGTAGTCCCTCATTCGTCCAGGAGTGTTCTATCGTAGAAAAGGTTTCAGTCGTAGTCATC
Source organism: Siniperca chuatsi (assembly GCF_020085105.1). Lineage (NCBI taxonomy): Eukaryota > Metazoa > Chordata > Actinopteri > Centrarchiformes > Sinipercidae > Siniperca > Siniperca chuatsi. The sequence goes on from NC_058059.1 coordinate 6,434,306, forward strand.
TGGACACTGTTTTCAGAATCAAGACGTTTGGCTCCCATCCGAAGTCATTCTGAATTGTGAATGACTTCGGATGGGAGCCAAACGTCTTGATTCTGAAAACAGTGTCCAGATGACTACGACTGAAACCTTTTCTACAATTCTTCCCTTACTTGTGTTTTTCTATACTTTAGATACTTTATTGGTGTATGTTTTCCCATATTGTATCTGTGATTTTGTAACTGGAGTCTAAAAAAGTTGTGTGAATATGCGCGTTTGAAAAAAGAGAAAGGGAGTGTGTGTGGGTTTGTGTGTGTGTGGTTTAGACACACTTCTGTCATTACATTTGCAACATACTTTCAACATCAAAAGTAATTTGCAAAAGTCAAATGTTATTTTTGCAAGCGGCATAGAAAAAAACAGGTTGTGTGATCTTTGCAGAAGCATATTCCCATTATTAGAGGGCCTCTGAGTATTCCGGAAGGAATGACATGTTACAACCTCAGCCTAGTGTGTGTTTGGGTTTTAGTCATAGTTAAAGCCTTGGGTTGTAAGTAGGTCTGGGTTGGACAGAACAGATGAATGATAGGAGAAGAACAAAAGAGGAGAAGAAACAAATAGGAGAAGACGAAAAGAGAAGAAGAAACAGAGTTTATACATGTTTGTAGTCATAGTTGTGTGTGTACCTGTGTCTGTGTACATTAGTATTCTGCAGCTAAAGGCCACCTTTGGGTTTGATAAGTTACTAATGAAGAAATTAACTTTCTCAGTTAAGTTACCTGTCAATAGCAATACAAAAAAAATTTGCCAATATTTGACATAGATATATTTTGTCAAGTTCCAGGCCTTTTCTCTGTGATGTGATGTCTCCATGTAATTCAAAGAAGCTGCTGTTTGTTGAGCTGAGGTATTGTGGTTTTCTCTGCAGCTGTAGCAAACCTCTAACTGTTCCCTCTCCTCCTCTGGCAAACATATCCCTCAATTTGGGGTTTGGATTCACAGCCCAGATATCCACAAAGCCTGTTACAGTTCTTTGAGGGGCCCCCAGCCCTCACACACCCTCATAGACTTCTCTATTGTGGAAATCCTCAGTCATAAAGCATTAGAGAAATAACACCTCTCCACCTATGTTCTGCCTCTACTAATAGCATAACAATATGCATAATGCATTAACAATACCAGTATTTCCATGGTGATTGTGTTTGTTAACAGTGATACCAACTTCCCCTTTTTAGTGATGACACGCCTGGTGGTCCAGGAAGTGTATCTATGGCAACTTCTTGTTTAGCTGGAAACGGCTAACAATCCTTTTTTTTGTTTGTGTGTGTTTGTATATGTATTTTATTCCATGCCTTGAAGCGAAGTTCCCACAAGGTAGGTCCAGCGGACAGAGAGCTCGTTATATCTGTGGGAACACACACTGTCTCGACTTGTGTCTCTATAAACACATACATACTCTCCTGTAGAGTCTGACATACAGCCTCAATCAGATCACTCTTAACACATCCTGTCCTGTTTGACTGTGATCTGCTCCCCGTACAGTGGCTTGTCTCGCTGTTTTCTGCTGAACACTTTCTCAATCTGAGGTTTATATGTGTGATGTAAAAAAAATGTAATGAGAGAAATGCCAAATATGTTGCATAGGGCAACGGCTTTCATACTAACTTTCATTTGGATTTTTGTACCTCATTCTCATTTTTGTTCGTAATCCTCCTTAAGAAATGTATTTCATAGATAGATAGATATTTAAATAGATGAAAATTTATATATAGACACACACATGTATATGTACACAGAGGTGAATAAAACAGGTAATTTACAGAAAATGACAACAGGATGTCATGTGGCTGCAGGCACCTCAGCTTGTTATGAGGTTTCACTATCTGCCAAGTTACCATGGCAATGACGTGTACATCATTTCCTAACACATTCAGCACACTGCATATTGCACATTGCATGCACCTACACATGCATAGCACATATCCATAAATGCATGCTCACAGGCCTGCACAGATTTTAAACAGCTGGACTTTCACATGTGCTTTTCAGCTTTTCTCTGGATTTACTTTTTTTTGTAGGCTGTGACTATCATTTTCCACCGAGGTATTAACTGTCATCTCTCCTGTGCTGGAAATAATGTACCTTTGTGTCTGACGAGTGTCTCCGCTCTGATGTCCTCCTTTTCCTCTAGTATGTCATCTATTACTTACCCATATGTGTGTGTGAGAGACTCAACTCTTGCCTCAGTTTGGTGTGTGGGTGAAAACTGGATGAAGTCCTTTAAATGTTTCCCTCAAGACTATGATAGATCAGGGTTATGTTCCTTCTCCTGCCCCGCACAGTTACAGTGGTGGCAGTTTTTTCTGTGCATCTGCATTCAGTTGACTAAATGCAATCACAGGTTCATAAGGTGATCCTTTGTTATAGATGGCCCAATGAAACCACTATTTATGTGTGGGACAGGCCTCAGATCTGATGGAAAGAGGAAACAGATATGAGTACTTAGCTACACAAACATACACACACAATGCACATACACACCACACACACCCCACATGCTGTCTAGCTGAGATAATCTCATCTCCATCTGCTTGCCTTGGATCTGTAATAGGCTGCTCCTGCTGCGTTTCTGAATGCCTGTCTTCCCTCCCTGAGACTGAACTAGCTTAAAATAATCAACATTATCGACAGTAGAGATAGGCCAGACTGGGCGGACAATCAAAATCCAAATCCCTCCATTCTGCAGCCAGTGCAGGCTGTTGTTTCTCTTTTTATATGTTTGTTCTGGCCTACATACAGTACAGTCTAATGCCAATGGCTGCTGTTGCTGCCCGACTTGGACTTGCACCTGTGACCGTGCGTCCACGAGTTCTATGTTTATGTGTGTACATGTGCATGCATGAACACTCGTATGCACAAATATGTCAACTCATGTAGGTTTTTATGCTTTGTGTGTGTGTGTGTGTGTGTGTGTGTAACCTATATGTCTGTGTTAATCAGGGGACCCTGAGGTTTAGTGTGGAGAGCGTGTCTGATGTGCATGTTTGTTTTTCTTCAGGCACGACAGCAAGCTCAGATGAGGCACCAGATGGCTGCTGACAGTAAGAGCGATTACTCCTCCTACCTGCAAAAGTTCAACCAGGAGCAGAATGAACATTACTTTACAGTTATCCCCAGCATATTCCAGGTAAATACAACAGCACCCCAACATATGGCCTATTTCATCTGATTTGTTGTTGCAGGTAATTGCACTTCGAAAGTTGTTAAACAAACCTACACATTTTAGGTAACCAGTGTTTCCCATACATCAAATTAATTTAGGTCACCACTCAAAAATGTTTGCCTCCACCCAGAAATATTTTTTTGTATTTTGTGTTTGTCATTTCTGTCTTTAAAAACGGTGTGCAAATGCAGCTAAAAGTGCCAACTGATTGAAAAGTTTGCCCGAATGGTGCATTCATGTGCAATCATTACTTAGCTCGTGAATTCAATACTGTTTGCAGCCCACCACACCCACTCCCCTTTGGGTCGCCTGCTAAAAATATATTCTCATGAGTGCAGTTATTTTATATTTGAGTTTTCACTTCTCTAGAGCTGTTTTTTGAAAGTGCATAAGAGATTTCCCGGATAGTGTTTCAGATCTTTGATGCTCAACATCAAATGAATGCTCTGTCAGACAGTTTGATTCCAAACACAGTGTATCATTTTCAACACAAGCCCTACCCACTCAACTCTTATTCTATAACACAAGGTAGTAAAGCTTGTATTTACGTATGAATATGCCTGCATTTTTATGTAGAAACTTCAAGACATGGAGGAGAAAAGAATTGAGAGGCTAGGAGTGTGCATGAAGATATTTGCAGAAGTGGACCGCCAAGTGCTGCCCATCGTGGGGAAATGTTTAGACGGCATGACGAATGCCGCTGAGTCCATCGACCCCAAGACTGTGAGTATACAGAATAAGATATACTATGTGCACACACACCACCATATGGGACATATTACTCACTCAGCCAGGGTGTCAGTCATAGCCCACACACTACACATTAGGCTTTCATTTAAGCAACAAGTGTGCCGGTGGGCTGGTATTCTAGGGGGGGCATTTTGAAAATAAAAACAGCCAACCTGTAAACAACAAAGTGCTGTGGGAGGACAGTGTTGGTGAACAAAATGATTCAATTTATAGTAAGAACACCAATGAGTTATGAGCACACGTTGTATTATCCGCATGAAGGGCTTTGTGTCGCCTAAAAATACCATAATTCCCCTCAACAATAAATGACAAATAAGTTATATGTGAATGCATGAATGATTTCCCCTTGAGTGCCAATAAATGAGCTGCAACTGCCTGATTTTCACCCTTAAATGATATTACAGTGGTATTAATATAATAATATTTTTTTTATATATATATATATATATATATATATATATATATATATATATATAAATGGAAGGCAGCATTCGCCTTAATGATAAAGAGAAAATGAGCCTATGACAAAAATCAAGACTGCCCCCAGAGATCGCATAGTGTGTGTGTGTGTGTGTGACTAGCTGTGTGTGCATGGCCCAGCTCCAGGGAGATGACTCCAGACTGTGACTGGCTGCTGCAGTAAACAATGACGGGGATAACATATCACATGCTCCATCCCTCTCTCTGTCTCTCTTCCTCTCATAGTCGTCTCTCATGTATACAGCAGATCTTTGACCCCTGATCCTTACTCCAAACAGACCCTCTGCCCTTATCAGATAGGCCGACGCACACTGCACGTGATTAATGTGCTTCTTCCTGTGTCTGATGAGCGTGGCTGTGTCCCCAACCTCAGTGATTTTGTCATAACTCCTGCCTGACAGATTTAGGTCTTTTCCTCTTTCTTCTGTGCCCCACAAACAGTGGGAATAACAACAGTCTCTCTCCTTTTACTTTCATGACGCACTCATGAACTGTTATCAGACAAAGACTACTACTAACAAGAGAGTCACCAGGCCACTATTGTGTTGCATGTCATCTGGACAATCTAAACAAACAGAGATCCCCCTTGTAGTCATTGCTTTGCTTTTTATGATTCTTCCATTGATATTTAAATTAAAAAGTGGATAAAAATGTATCAAGGATTAGGCTATCACTGATTGCTGCAACCACTCTTCCCCCACTAGGACTCGAAGCAGGTGGTGGAGTCCTATAAGTCCGGGTTCGAGCCCCAAGGAGATGTGGAGTTTGAGGATTACAGCCAGGCCATGAAGAGGACAGCGTCTGAGACCAGCCTTTCCAACTCCAGAGAGGCCAAGGAGAAGCCTGCTGGCAAGAGCAAGGGCAAACTGTGGCCTTTCATTAAGAACAAGAACAAGGTAACGCATGAATGCACATTTAACACAGGGCCACATTTACACTCAAACGTACACCAAAGCCCCGCTGGTTTTAGTGTATTTTGTTTACAAGATTTTCCTCATGTGGCGGTCACCTTGCACTTTGGGGAGATTTTTGTTGGGGTGGGGTGGAGGGCTGGAGGGATATTATAGGTTGTATTATGTTATGTTGGTTCTGTCTTGTAATACAGTGGCTATAGAAATATATGTGTTCAATGTCACATTTGCAGTATCTGTTACATTTCTAGCACTGGTTATGTATTAATTTTGGTTTCATTTTTGTGTAGATTCTTTGGCTAGTTTGGCTTTGTTGCTAGTTTATGTTACTACTGCCATTTTTGTTGTTATTATTCACCACCCGTTTCCCCCTCCCTGGCAATCATCCTCACCGATTTGGGAGCCTCCCTTCTGTAACACACACTAATGCATTTCTACCTTCACCCTGTGAACGGACTCAACTGGCAGATATTAACCTGATCTGAAGTAACAGTCTCCCTTCACCGTTCCATTGACTGGTGATCAACCTGGCGTAGCCTTCTTCAGTTTCCTACTTTTGAACAGCAAAACTGATCTCTGACTGTCTTATGGGCTGGTGGCACTGTTGGTATTGAATTAGACCACAGCACGAGTGAGTACTTGGGTGTGGGTGTGTGGGAGAGAAAGGCTGGAAGCAAGTGTGTGCAATGCTAAATGAGAAATCCTAGCGAACTGACTGTATGTGTACAGAAAATGGTGTTTGAACTCACTGTATCCACTGTGTGCATACTCCCAAAACTAAGGCATACTTTTTCAGAACAGTATGTTTCTGTTATCTTTGCTCGATGCACTCAGGATTAATTTTCTATAGAAAGTGTTTGGGAGCACAAACAGCCATACAAAGAGGAATTTCTACAGTAAATGCACACTCACACACATGCATGCAAGCATAACAGAAACGCACACCACAATAAAACATTATATAGATATTTCAGTAGAAAAGCACCATTATTGCTTTGCAGAATCAGGGTTTTAGTGATTTGTGTTTGAAAGAAGGGTTTCTGAAACACTTGCATGCGCATTGTGTGGTGCCTTAGAACTCATCACTGCTTCATTCTCCAACCCCTCAACTACTGGTTGATGAATTATGCAGATTTTTTAGGACAGTGATAAGCAATTAGATTCCCCTGATGATGACCTCAAATTCAGCTGCTGATATCCGTGGGGATGTGGTGAATTTCTTGTCCCAGCTGGCATGTGATGAGGTCGAGAAAGAGAAAAAAAGGAAAAGGGTTTCCAAAATGGAAGCCTGCATGCGCTTTGTCTGAAACTCTTTGCTGTTTGCTTTGTTGCAGCCGCTTGCTTTAACACATTTTACGCTTCCTACTCACTCTGGTTGTTTTCTTCTTTTTAACAGTTTTTTGTGTTTTGTATGTTTGACATTTTTTTCCACAACATAACAACTGATACAGTAGGTTTGACATCCCTTTGGTTGTCTTTTATGTTCTGTTTGGGTTTTCTGTTGTGTGTTTATTTTTTAATATTTGTAGGAGGCTTATTTATTTCGTTTTGTGTTCCCTCCTCCTTTTCCTTGTCTTTTTTCGTTGGATTCTTGCCCCCTTCTTCTTCTTCTTCTTCTTCTTCCATGTTTTTCCTCCTCCTCCTCTCCATCATGGCTCCCTCTCTTACTGGTAGCTTATGTCCCTGTTAACGTCCCCCCACCAGCCCCCACCTGCCCCCCCAGCCTCATCCCCGCCCTCACCCTCTGCTGTTCCCAACGACCCCCAGTCTCCCAAGCAGCACAAGGAGCCCCTCTCCCACCGCCTCAACGACTTCATGACCTCCAAACCCAAAATGCACTGCCTCCGGAGCCTGAGGCGAGGGGTAAGTGTGTGTGTCCAGCAAGCTTTGTGCATGTGTGTGTTTGTCTCTACACCTGTATCTGAGCCGTGTATCTGCTACACTGTATGGGTGAAGTAATACAAAGGTAGAATCTTTGTGTCTATGCTTTACATCTGTTTTGAAGGTCATAATGTCTACATGGTATCATCATATAGCAGGTGATTGAACATGACCAGTAACTAAATGCATCTATATGTAGGCAATGTGACCTCATTTAGAAAACAGTGCTCTCATTGGCCCATTAAAACTTTCCTTTTCACATTTTGTTTTTCAGAACTGCCTTCAAAATTGGTACTATAATTACAAAAGACTAAAATACCAGCAGTACAACAGGCCTTCACTCATACAGTGCTCAGCATTTTTGCTTCTCTAGCATGCTTATGTAGCGCATAACTATGAATCCATGGTACTTGTCTGACTCAGCAGCAGTCTCTCCATCTTGTCCCTTCATTCTTCATATTAACTCTGTGCTCACAATGACAGCCCCTCTCACCCACCTTCCCCCTTTGACAGAAATTAGCAAGACGCCTTAGCAGTCTTGGCAGTAGCATGGAGACTGCAGTGGCTCCCTGCGCACTTCTCTGCAGTCTATGCTGGAAGCAAATTGTTTTTGTTTTTGCATGTGATACAAGGAAAAGAACCTCACAATATGAACAAAGTAATGGGTTGTGGATATGGCAGCAGGCTGACTGAGTCACTCCATGTGGAGGGAGAAGGCCAGTAGAGTAATTTTAGAAGGCTTCCTGGAGGGTGGCTTTATCAGTCCAGCCTGTGTTGTAATGGAGTTGCTGGGCCGGGGCAGGTCATAGCACACTTTCCCATAATGCACTTCACCCTCCAGTTCTCCCTGAACTCAGGAATGGGCGGTAACTCACGTGTTCCTTCCGGACCCCACAAATATAGTTTTTGTTTACGCTCATATTTTTAAAGGGCAGCAGTTACTCAAAGTAAAAACATTTGTATGAATTGGTGCTAACATGACATCTGAAAAGGCAAAAGAACAATACAGTGCAAAAGTGCAGTGTGTGAGCATATAGTAGATGAAATGATTGAAGGTCAGCAAAAAAAATGGGAAGTGTGTATTTTTTCTAGCGCCGGACAGATCTAGCAGGAAGTGCACGTTTCTGAAAGCGGAAGAGCTGAAACAGCTCTCAAGAAGAGTGATAAAAAAATGACACAGTTAAATCAGATGCATTGTTCTCGAGTATACACAGATGGAAGATTTGACCTTACTGTAACATTTCATAGCACAAGAGAACGGTTGAATTGTTGACGTTTTTGAGTCTATGAAAGGTTAGAAACTGTATCAGAGTAGAAAGCCTTTAGAGAATCAAAGATTTCATTTAAATTAATCTGCACTCCTTTCCATACCTCATGACAATACATTTAATTAATTTGTACATCTTTTCATGTCTCATGGCAGTAACCTGTTTATGTTTTTTACATATATAGATGTTGTTTGGTTTAGAGTACAGTTTTCGAGTATATTTTCTTTCTTTTTGGAATAAATCTACAATATATTAAAGGTAACAGAAGGTTAATCCAGCAGAATAACAAGTCTTTTAGGGACACCAGCCCTACTGCCTTACTGACACAGGCAGTTTGAGCTAATACCTCTGAACAGCTGCTGGTAGAGATTCAGGGCAATTCCTCAGCTCTTTCACAAACCTGCCTGCATCCAAGCTAACTAGCAACACTTTATCACCAGTACTACAGTGTCTATGCTCATTTGGAGAAGGAAGGCATATCTTTAATGGGGTATCTGCAGGTCTCGAAAAGTCTTGTAGAGCTTTTCCTTCAGTTTCCTCAACAACAAAAAAAGTCTTAGTTTTAATTTCCAAATGTCTTGAATATTTTCTCTTGCTTGGCTGCCGTAGGAAGTAATGTTAGTTATAAAATGGTTTTGTATCCAATTGCGGGCTGTCAGGAAACTTTAAATTAAAAGTGAGATTGGTGCAACGTTATATTGTACGTATAGGAGGCTGTTTAATCCTTTTTTATGGCATTTCAGTTGGAACCATCAGACCTAAGCTTCCTAGCTGCTAGCTACAACAGCTTGGAAGCTTATTGTGTCATAATAGGAAAGAAAACTTAAAAGAATGAATAATTTTTAATTGGTTAATTTTGGCCAGTATGATCGTGAAACAGGTATTCAGTTGCATTCTATGTGGTATTAAAAGTCGTAAACTTAACTTGGTGAATCCTGCAGAAACCCTGTTTAAAGATATAACAGAGCAAAAGCGAGACATTAAACCTACTTAGATCAAGAAAATACAATTGTGTTCCTCCCCCACCTCCTGCAAGGGGAACATATTATCACATTAGGGATTAGAGTAGTTGTGCCAGTGGAGGTGGGTGTTGTGTCTCTCTGCACAGTGGAGGGATGTCTACCCCTGTAGGGGTAGCCTTTATGTGGTGTATATTAGCTGTCTAATCCATCCACAGTAACTGTGTATGTGCGCGTGTATGTGTTTTGTGCGGGAGGAAAAAGAGAAAGCGTATGTGTTTTGGGAGTCAAATTAAGACCATATACAGTATAAGAGCTTTAAGACATCTGTGCTTAGTTCTCATTGACAAAGCTGTATTCTCTCTGACAACCACCACAGCAGCAATCCCCACATTCGCTCGTTTGTCACAAAGAGCTTATGAAGAGGACTCTGGGCCGACCCACATATGCTTTCGAAGCAAGGCAATATGTTGTAAGTGTGTGTGTGGTGGGCGTCAGTGAGTACCAGTGGTGTGTGTGTGTTTCTGCGAGCGTGAGCAGGTACATGGTTGGAAGTAGGGATGGGACGATATACGATTTTATCGCAGAAAAAACACTCAAGATAAGTTGATCGTGGTGAATTTCCATTATCGGGATAATCGTGAATATCCTCACTTGAAAAAGCTGTCTAGCTCGCTAACGTACAGTCCGATATTGATTTCCTGATTTATTTTGAATTGCCAAGGTTTGGCATGTCTCACTCTCTTGGCCACAAGGCTAGCAGTACTGTTTGATGACAGAAAAGTGCCACAGTGTTGTTCACGTTTTTTTTTTACTAAAACAGGTCCAAAATAGTACAGTTTGACTTTATGCTACAATGCCAGTTAGACTTTATTTTTGATGAAGGATAATTACTGTATTTCTTAAGTCAGGGGTAAATTATATATACTGATGCAATTGATGAAATTGTTGTCTGTACCATTTGACATCACGGTAGAGAAGTGAAAAATAGAGCCTGATTTTAAATAAATACATGAATTATCATGTAAGAAAGAACAGACTCACACAATGTTGCTATTTTTCGATTATTTCTTTATCCTTTATTTATGCAGGGGGGCCTTATGATTTATGATTATCTTATTTCAGATTGGTGTTTGTTTTCCCGAAAATTGTGATGCAATAAAAATGTAAGGTAATGTGATTCCAATATGTTTTAGTGTTTTAAGCATTTTAAGCATATTTTGATGATTATCATAATAATATCATGAATCGCAATTATTTTGGCCAGGATAATCGTGACATGAAATTTTCATATCGTCCCATGCCTAGTTGGAAGACAGTATGAATGAATATTGAATGTGTGTGGATGTGTGTGATTACTAAAAGCCATGTACAACACATGCAGTAGCCTCCTTAATAATAATTTGTTATGTGACACATTCAGTCTCTACGAGGAGATTGTTTGTCACAGTAAATGAGGCAAAATTTCCTCACAAAGGAGGCTAGTGTCTGTGCCTGGCTCAGTATTGATCACATGGCTCTGACACGTGTAGAAACAGGGCGAATGATCGGAGAAGATGATGACTTCATCCCACATCACATGTATCAGCTTGAGGTTTCTTGTTGCTCACTGTTGTCCTGCAGCTGTTTCAGGGCTTCCCCACTGAGCATCTACTAGGGGTCAATTCACAAAGTGTCACAAGCACCTGAGGCTGTGGGGGATTATGGGTGTGAGGATACTATTCATCCCAGCAATCACCCCTACTTGCTATTTAAATCTCACTGTCAGGTGGATGTAACATTAGGCGAGGTGTTGGTCACACTTTGGATCTGGGTTCAGCCTAAAGTACCCAGAATTCACCCCTCCAGGGCTTTGTTTGTGCTGGTGTGCCATACTGCAGCGATGTTAACTGTCTGTAAGGGCCATATTATACCTGTATATCTATGTCTGTCTTGGTGGTTGGAAAGAGTCCAGGTAGATCTATGAACCAGGGCCCGTATTTATCAAACACTAATCATCACACTAAAGAAGGAGTAAAAAAATCTTCGCTGAAAGTCGAGAATAAAACACATTTATCATGCGACTTAATCCCACTTACAGTAAAGTGCAGCTCTCAAGTGATCGCATGATTTATCACACGTATACTCAGAGCAGGACTACCCAATCAGGGACTCTGCATCTGCCCCAGTGTTCATTCTTTAAAAAAAATCCTTTTTAATAAGTTATATTTTATTCCACAAAAACATATGTGATTTAAATTTAAAAGTTTAATTTATTTGTGTGAAGGTCTTAATGCTTGTAGTAGTAATTAACATGCGAAATTGACAGCAATCCAATATATTTATAATAAATAAATATACAAATATGGATGAAACAATGTGAAATTGGCTGAAATGGAAACAAAAGGAAAACCAAAGTGGAGCAGAAAAGAAAGAGTGTAGCCCACCTCTGTCTCTGTACTGCAGTCATCTAAGATCTACTCTTAACCAACTTCAGAGACCTCTGGAGCTCTTTTAAATTTAAGAGCATTTTTAAGTTGTAAGAAATGTGATAAATAATAGCTTTTACTTAATTTCTCTTATACCCAGATTCATTAGAATATAGTCCATATCTGAACCACTACAAACAGAAAAAAGGCCCAAACGAGATCCTAACCTAGAGTTTATGAAGCATTTTTATTACTTATACTAACACAAAAAATACTCTCAGTGATATGCATGCATGTATGTAAGTGAAGCTTCACACATGTGGAAATGTAACAATGTAACGCCTCCCTCTCGCCTCTCTGGGAGGTGAGAGGGAGGATCACAAGGCGTCATAGTGAGGACCATAACAGGCCATTCCAGGTGGATGACTTGATTAGTGGACTAAAGTGAGTAGAGCTCCACAGTGCACCAGCCTGTGAGCCTCTAACAGGATTACAAGTCATCTGCTCCAGCTCTACCGGCCAAAGATTGTTAACCTGCTCTCTACTCTGTTCTTTGTATTCAAAACATAACCACATCCTCTCAAAAATCACTCAGCAGATGGTGTAAATGAGCTGTTAAAACACTTTTACAACCATGTCTTTTGTTCTTTTTGCTTGTTCTTTTACTCTACTTGCCTTTTAGTTCATAATTACTCTTTATTTGTTTTGTATCTTCATTCAGCCACTTTCATTTGAGATATATATATATATATATATATATATATATATATATATATATATATATATATATATATATATATATACCTGGATATGTGTAGATTTTTCTTCGTTACAAGTGAGTTTTGATACTTTGGTTTTGAAGGGGTCTCTCCAGCTTGTCTGCGTTCAGTATCTGCCTTCATGTCAACGTATGGATCTGCTAATGTCATACATGCTTTTGGCGCCCTCTGCTGTCTCTTGCGTGTCATTGTAATGGCAGCAGAGAGGGATCAAGAAGTAAAGGGTACATCCGTCCTTGTCGCAGTCATTATCCCTCTACTTCTTTCTTTACATTTATTTTCACTTGTCTTCCCTTAATTTTTTTCTCATTCAGTACTTCATGCTTGTGCAGTTGGTTGGCCTTTTTGCCAATTTATTTCTCATTTTTCAGTAACCCATCATTATACAAATGTTAAACTTCACCACATTAGAAAAGAATGGGGAGTTTATAGCTGAAACTGTTGCTGAAAGAGCTTTTTCATAATTGAACTAGCATATAAATCCTGATCCTTCAGATACCCTCTTTTCCTTAGATGGTGAAGTTTGGCAAAGCAAAGCGATATCATAAAATACATGTAAACAGTTTTTGTTTAAAGGAAAATGAAACAAATGGCCGTAATATTCTCCTGATGTTGACTTTTGTCTGTTGTCTCTTTCTCTCTCCTGCTCCTCGCCATTTCTCTCTTCTCTCCTCCCATGAAGCTTTCTCTCAAGCTGGTAAGCATGACCGTATAACTGCACGACCATAGCGGCATGACCATAGCACGCATGTCACGTCCTCCCAGTAACACGTTGTTAATAACGTTCTGTACGCCGTTATGTTTTTGTTGTGCTCTCTTTTTTATTTTTGGATTTAATTTAATAATTTAATTTTTGCTGTGACACAACGATGGACCTCAGACTCATGTCGTTGTCTCATTTGTATGTTATTTTGTTGTTTGTTTGTTTTTATGTCGTGGTTGTGTTACCGTCATGTCTCTCCCAAACTGTGTCTGTGGTCTCTGTGGTGCAGATCACACTCAATTCCCACGTCCGGAATCTCATTGAGGTGATCAGATTTACTCTATGTTTTATCTGTCCGTCTCTTAGTCTCACTGGTAGTTCTTCTTGTCTCAACAAATCGTATGTACTTGTAACAAATACTAATCTGATCTTATGTTGTAGTTGCTCACTCATGTCCTTACACTGCATGCCAATTTCATTATATTATATTATTTATAGAATGCTGTTCTGTAGAGCTAACATACTGTAAGTGAACTGTATGATGGGCCTCCACAGAATCTCAACTATTCATTAATATCTTCCTCAGAACGAGAGGCACTTTGAGTATTAAAGGAATAGTTTAACATTTTGGGATATAAACGTATTCACATTCTTGCTGAGACTTAAATAAGAAGGTTGATATAACTCTCATATCTGTGCACTAAATATAAAGCTACAGCCAGCAGATACTTAGCTTAGCTTAGCATTAACACTGGAAACGGGGAAACAGCTAGCCTGGCGCACTCCAAAGGTATAAAAATGTGTCTACCAGAACCTCACCAGAAACTCACTTAGCATGTTATAGCTTGTTACCTTGCACCATTTTATTCGAGTGTCCAAATTCTGACTGTGAAATGTATACTCCGTATATAGCCCTATATAAAAATGTGTATATGTTATAAAATAATTCCAACAATGGAACAAAAAAAGTAGTGTCCAAGGCATGTACACTGCTTTCTGATAACAGTCCCACAATTCAACGCATAGCAATTCATAGATGTGAAGATTACCGTTGTGCGACTCTACACCTGTCAGTGATGATGCAAAATGATGATTAATAAGTGTCCGAAATCTCAATTTACTGCTTACAACTGAGTACATTACTAAGTGTTCAGGAAATGAGCAGGATGTCACTTCTCCCGGTTCACCTTTGGGCAGAGCCAGGCCAGCTGTTTCCCCCTGCTTCCAGTCGTTATGCTAAGCTAAGCTGACTGTCAGCTGGCTTCATATTTAGCGTGCAGACATTTGATTGTCTCTCTGCAAGAAAGTGAATATGCGTATTTCCCAAAATGTACTAACTAAGCTGACATTGTAATGAAAATTAGGCCTTTTCATGATTTTTGGTAATTTCAATATTTTCTATTAAGTTTTTATTTTTCTAAATTTATACCTGATTCTATACAGAACAATCAATTTGTAAATTCTTATCCATCCTAAATGTATCATACTACAAAAAACAAATTACCTAATGTTTGCCCATAGTTTTATTTTTTCTTGGGGTACATAGAGAATGCAAAGACTAATACATGACTTCTGTACTGTAACTTCACTCAGAAAGGAGCATTTCTCTGCATGGTGATTGACAAATCTTTCTTATGTTGCATGCCTGGTAAGTGTTGCGTGCTGATACAGGGAGAAGGGGTAAGGTGGCCATGGTAACCTATCTGCTGTGTTTGACCTGGCTCATGTGCAGTGAATCCTGACCTCAAGTCTGTAGCTCCAGCAGATATATCCTGTGGTGCCGCCGTGACCAATCTCAATGAGATCCAATCAGGCCTTGACCTATTCAGTCCAGCACGTTTTTTCTTAATTGACAGGACTAAAGCAACAGTGCAATAACACAATTTTCTTTCTTTTTCAATGACAGACCCTATGGACCCTATGGAGCCCCAAAGAGTTCAATATTGAATAGACAAATAAGACTTTCTGAAATAAATTCTTCATAATGTAAGATGTTATAATGATAAATGATTAAAATTCAACTCATTATTATGTTAATGTTATTTCATCATTATTATTTCTATAATAACATGGTTTTATTGGAGTTCATTTCTATCAGCCATTATCAGCAAGCAGTGTGGCTCTCGGGATGGCAATGTCAGTCGGTCCGGTGAAATATTTTGTACAGATATTCATGGTCAGAGGATGTAGCCCACTGACTTCGGTGATCCCCTGACTTTTCACCTAGTGCACCATCAGGTCAAAAATGTAATTACTTACTTACTTTGATTTATGACCAAACACCTGCAAAACTAATGACATTCCCATCATCCCATCAACTGTACTTTATGTTTAGTGCTAATTAGAAAACTAAGATGATGACCATGAAATAAAACCAGAATTCTGAAAGATCTATAATGTAATAAAAATGAACTCCAGCAAAACTCTGTTAATATAAGAAAATAAGTTATGAAATACATTTCATAATAACGAGTTGAGTTTTCATTTATATATTTAACTTTATTTCATTTATATATTTATTCATATGATTATTTATTTCATGATTATGTTTTTATTTATTTTTTAACTCTTTGGGGCTCCATACAGACCAGCTAGCACTATGGTAAAGCAAGTTTCAGAATATTGATTATGTCATTATGTCCACAGAAAGTTCGAGAGACTCCCGAGAAGTGTGACTCATCAGTTCAGTGTTACAGACTGGAAACTTTCTCATCAGGAAATATGACTGTTGGCCAGCCAAAAAACCTCTCACTCTCACAACCTCCATTTTAAGAACACACAGTCCTGTTGGAGAACAGTCAGACATCTTTAGACCCATTAGCTAGCTCACACTGAAACACTATATGAGCAATAATAGGATGTAGCAAATACTTTATTACATTTTCGATGCATTCACAGAGAGCACTAGATTAGGCGCGGCGACTGAATGGGTGAAAGTCTTTACACAGACAAACATCCCAACTCTCAGTGAGTGTGTGTTAGAGAGCGGGTTGCAGTATCTCCTTCAGGTGAATTATGTGGTTAGAACATAACCGGAGGCTCCATTTATGGAGCTGTTATCCATTTATCCCTGAATCTTGATTCACGGGCTTTACAGCAAAGGGAGATACTGCACCTAACTAGAAAAGATCCCTGTTAAAACAGCAACTCAACAAATGAGTTATGAAAGTTGCATTTCCTTATCTTATGGTTTCTCTCTATCTCTTTCCCATTTGTGTTTCTTTGTTCTGCCTCTCTTCCTCCCTTTTGTTCTCTCAGGGCTCTGGACCAGAGGACTTCAGCCACCTGCCACCAGAACAGAGGAGGAAGAAGCTGCAGGGAAAGCTAGATGAACTGAATAAGGACATTCAAAAAGAAATGGACCAGAGGTAAATTTAAAATTACATTTACATTACATTTTCCCTCCTGTATATGACAAGCGGTATTTGTGTTTACCCCGTTATCATGCAACACAAATACTGACTTCAGTCATTTCTTCTCCCAGGGACGCTCTAACTAAGATGAAAGACGTGTACGTGAAGAACCCTCAGATGGGAGACCCAGCCAGCGTAGACCCCCGGCTATCAGAAATAGCCCAGAACATCGAGAAGCTCCAGTTTGAAGTTCAGAAATTTGAGGTTAGTTCAGTGCCAGTCTGAGCTCTCGTTTCTGCACGAGTGTTTGTGTTGGCGAATCCATCTTGTTTGGTTTATATGAGACAGTAAATAATGAGGAGTTCAAACACACAACTCCAGCTGGGGTAGTTCCAAAGACGTCTGCCACTCGTCCATATTAGGAGAAGATGTGTTGCAGCTGGAGGGGCTGGCTGCATGTTCCAGCTCTGTGAAAGGAGAGAGGAGTCTCAGAACAATGGTCTGGTTTAACCCTGTATATAAATGGCAAACACACTGGAGTGTAAGGCAGAGGTGTTCCTCCTGTGAAGGTTCTTGCCAAATGTAAAGGCCATCTGATTCACAGGAGAAAAAAAGTATTCCACGATGCTTGAAATAAATTTCAAGTCGTCACGTAGGAAAAAAGATAAGCTCCAGCCAACACATACATAACGACTGTGTGTGTTTCAGGGCTGGTTAGTTGAGGTGGCGGAAAGGATGCCATCCAAGAGTGATACACATCGAAGAAGTGGACTCTATGAGACCCAGAATAACACAACAGTGGGCAACATCACAACAGTGGGCAACAACTGTGCACAGGACAGAGAGAGGTATGGTATACTCAAACAAACGACTAAACACTTACATGAAACTTCAATCCCAGACCACACAGTTGTTACACACCTTAGTTTTTCGGAAGAAAACTATGTATGTTTTCACAGTATATTTACTGTGTGTGTGTTGGCCCTTGAGCAGCCCGGATGGCAGCTATACAGAGGAGCAGAATTCAGAGACTCAGGTCAAAGCCAACATCAACCCCAACCCCACCTCCACCACGCCAGAGTTCGACGATGAGTTTGACGATGAGGAGACCCTGCCCACCATCGGCACCTGCAAAGCCTTGTACCCATTTGAAGGTAACTACAACCACAAATGTTGTAAACAACAAGAGTCAAACCCCACACAACGAGCTCAACAATTTTGCTAATTTTAAATATTTCAACGAACATTTGCCTTTTATTAGTCAGCTGCTGCTGGTAAGATCTTTCTGGAAACAGGTTGAACAGGGACCTGACGTTTGTGGATGCAGGGGGAGGAATGTGATTACTCTGAATGAGGAGTAGTAGAGGTGTGACCTTTCTGAGGAAATGTGTGGAGGAGGAGAGTGGACAGAAATATACTAATTTCCCCGGTACACTATTATACAAAATCGAATCTGATCGAACTCAAAATCTTTTTGATCTTTTTTTGTGACTAATTTTTTAAATTAAGTTTAACGTAATGTATAGTAATAAAGAGGGATGGATTTTGTACACAGGGCCATGTAGTCAATCACCCAAAGACAGCAAAGGAAAGCCAACAAATCGGCAACAACAAGAAATACAAGCACAAGCAAGAGAGGTCATGACTCTAGATGGCCCTGTTTCCTGGTCTAGATTATCAAAGCCTCTAAGCATTACAGAGTCAGCATAAAAGGAAAAAAGAAGTATAGCCTTAAAATGAAGCAATTGTGACCCCCCTCGTGACCTTAGTGTGGTCGAGGGTTGTGAGCAGTGATTTTCCATCTCTCATTTGAAGGAATTTTAGAGGCCTGAAAAGGTGAAAGTATCCAGTATTTTACTTTTTGTTAAGGATTTGAATAGGCCCTAAAAGGTAAAGTCATCAAGTATTTTACATAGCCTATTTTAAGGATTTTTAGAGACCGAAAAGGTTAAAATATCTAGTATTTTACAAGAAAAAAAGCAAAAATTAGAGAAAAAAATAAACAATTTTCTGTAACAGATTGTTTTCGTTATACCTTTAATCATGTGGTAATCCCTAAGATTTATCTTGGGACCCCTTTGGGGGTTCCTGACCCCCAGGGTGGGAACCTCTGGTCCAATGTTCAATTTAATATTCGGTAGGGTTAGAACCATGAAGTCCTGCAGTTGCTAATTCAAAATTTAAAATATCCAAAAATTAAAACAAACATTCTCTTACCTGCTGTTGTACCAATAAATAATACATGTTTTTTCACAACTTTTTCAATACTGTCGTAGTTTTTTCACTACGACAGATTAAATGAAGACGTGTCATTAAGTAGTAAGACTGATTGTGAGCATGCGATAGTTTTGCCCAAAACTGGTGTTAAAAAAGTCGCGACTTCCTTCCATAAGAGGTGGCCTGGAGGCTAATTTTGCAGATTGATGTTATGCTTTCATTGATATACAGACTACTGTGGTTTATGTACAGGTTAGTCTACTTACTCTGAAGGCTAATGCAGTTTTCCGAGCAGCATAATGACTATCTTGCAGTATTAGCAGCAGTTTTTTGCTTTGTTTTCAGGAAACCTGATTTACAAATGAAGCTCTTATCTACGTTCAAGGTAGTTCCTGCAAGTGTACAGGGTAGACATTTCTTATTCGCTGTATTCATTTCTCGTATCTTGCCTTTTCTCTTATTTCTCTTTTGTTTCCCCCCTCTTGCAGGTCATAATGAGGGTACTATCGCCGTGGCAGAGGGCGAGCTGTTGTACGTCATAGAAGAAGACAAAGGAGACGGCTGGACACGAGTGCGCAGGAATGAGGACGAGGAGGGATACGTCCCCACATCCTACGTTGAGGTTTTTTTGGAAACAAATGCCAAAGGTGCTATGACATACATTTAACTCAGCAAGTGTGTTTTTGTTACTTTGAGTCAGTTTCCATTCACTGCTATATGAGTGGGCCAAGTTATGGACATTGTTACTGGTAGTTCAGATAAGAGAATACCCCCCACACACACGCACACACACACACACTTCCTGTCTCTCCCAGAGGGAAGGACCAATCAGATTTGTCAATTTTGAGTTGGAACAGTTGTGGCAGATAGTGTGAGTGTTTGTGACTGTATACTATTCTTGAACTCTGAACAAAACATTTCGTAATGTTTAGGAAATTACACTGAATGCTAGCTGAGCCAGATGGATGTACAAGAGGAGTGTGGAAAGAAGCTTGTAGGTCCTCACCTCCCATTCACTGCAGCACCACCTAGTGGCCATACAAAATAAATAATGACACCCCCCCAGTCAAAGCTTAGCATGATGGGACGAATCACCCACTGACAATGATTACATGTACATTTCAAACGCACAGTACTTGATTTTTTGTTTTGTTTTTTAATGTTTTTTGTTCTTCTTCAGATTATTGTGTTCCACTCAAATTAACATTAATCGAGATCTGATCCACAACCTTATTCAAATATTTGATTCAGTATGGTATTATATCAGTAAACTCAGCTAAGTGAATGTATGCACCATCTGAAGTGACAATGAACATCAAGTGAAAGTCATCACGCAAGTTATTGTGTTTTGGTCACTTGTACCTAAAAAGAAAGCATGCTCGATGTGCAATCATGCAAATGTAATTTAAATCTGCTGTAAAATATGAATACATTTAAAAAAATATTTTTGTAGGCTAAACAGAAAAAAAATTGTTGCATGCTGTAGATTAATCACAGTGCCGTAACAACATCAAAAAGTTGTTAAAGAAAGTATTCTCCCCTGGTTAGGGCTAATTTTATAAAAATTATTGATCAAATTAGTAAATAATAGCCCCCTTAAATTGTGTTTTCTTTTCTTTTTTAATCCACCTTTTGATAATGATAGTGTTCGGCTGTTCTGGTCCTTTTTTCCAGGCCAGTGGTAAAGCAATAAAGGACTGAGAGTTAGCTGTACTAAGCTATATGGTGAGACTGGGCTGAAATATGGAGCTGGTCACGACTTTTAAGCTTTGTGGTTTCTTGCATGGGTCTCTAAGCAGCACCTCTCTGAATGGTGCATTTACTGTAAAAGCATGGTGTGTGTGGCCTCTGTGTCATTTCACTTTACTGCTACAATAAGGCATTCTGATTGGCATTGACTCAGAAATCATCTCTTTCATAACTCATTGAGTAAGCCTTTGTTTAACTTGCGTTCACACTTTTTAATCAGCTTTGATAGCTTATTACTGGCACAGCATGGGGTTCTTATGTGCAGGATGTCATTTTACATCAGTGCTGTAAATACACGTTTCATGCCTCCTGTAATTTTAATTGAAGAATGTTTGCAATGCGGTGCATGGTGCAGCATTTGTGGGATGTTTGTCCTTGTCATGACATGTTTTCAGCATGTTGTGACAAAGTAAAGTGGCTGCATTCTAATATGCATTCAAGTCAGATGAAAACTAAAGTGGAATAAGCTGAAAGGTTCTTAGATAAACAGACACATCTTCGGGTTAATGGAGGTCTTTCACACATACAGTATGTGCAGATTACATTCATTCTGACACCACAGTATTGTCTGTCAGTTCAAAGTAGTTTCATATAGGCAATGACTTCTTTCTTCCTCCTCTCCATATCTGAGTATTTGGGTTGCTGTCTTTTACTCGGTTTTCCTTTAAAGCTATCTAACTTTTCTTTTTGTCATTTTTCTTTTGTTTGTTTGTTCAGATTTCCTTTTTTGAATTGCAGATTCCTAAAAGTGTGAGGCTGGCTGAGGAATGGGCAGGGCAAGCAGCCTCGGAGAAACCACCATGTTCCTCATGCGCTCACAGAATCAGAGAGAGAAAGTGAAAGATGACCTGAATCTAAAAGAGAGTGACGGCCGATTAGAACGCATCTCAATTTTTCAAACCATTACAAAAATATATATATATATCGGCAGTGTTGCGCTTCCTCTGCAGAACTCTGCGATGTGAAGCGACGATAAGAGAAATCCATTAAAATTTTAGCGCTCATAACCCATTCCATTCTTAACACCCATACAGCAGCCACAACCACAGTATACAATTTGCTGTTTGTTGTTTTTAGCAAAGCTTTGCTTCTTAATGTAACTAACTCCGCTTGCACCACCCGCGGTCATGAATGTGGCTGTTGGCTTCCTCACTCTGTTTTTCCTTACCTTTGCCCCCATTGCACACACACACACACACACACACACACACACACACACATGGCAGAGGGTGTGGTCAGAGACAGGACGGCGACCAGCAGGAGCCTACAGACAAAAGGCCAGCTGTCAGACACATTCATCCAGTGGTGTGTGAGTCGTGAACTCACTCACTCACTCAGAAGAGAATCATCCTGGGCTCATCTACCTGCATCTGGTTCTTAAAAAGCTCATGTCCACCCCTCCCACTAAAATCAGCTCCATATTTGCAGGTTTCACCCAACTGGAAATGGAAGAAGTGATGGTGCTAATCATCTGTTTGTATGCTATGTGCTTCTGGTTTATGTTGTGTGTTTGTTTGATCCGAATGCTTGTACGTATGTCTTATTTTAAAGGTCTTGTGTGTTGTAATGTCCCATTTTCTCCGCAACACGATCACCCCCACATATCCAGGACCAACTGGAGGGAAAAGAGATGGATGATGGGTCATCACTCGCCATCACTCATCCTACAAATTCTTGTCTTGTCACTGGTGCCTGTTCCTCTCTCTGACCACAACCCCCTCCCTCCCCCCCACCTCGACGGCCCTTCCTTCCTCAGGCGGCTCAGGCTATCCCTCGGCTGCTTTGAGCCCCCCTTTTTTTTGCAACAGCTCTGGGCGGGGGGCCTCTCAGCGTTGTGGTGTGCTGCATGCTTGCCCTGTCTTCCTCCTCGCCCCTCTGCTGGCAACCTGGAGAAGGTGGTGGGGGTGTTTGGTAAGCTTACGCCCCCTTGCCTCCAGCCTTTCTATTCAGTTAACCCTCATTGCCTGGTCATACTGTTTGAATTAACCTGAATGCTACTGTTTGGGTTCAGTGCCTGTGGTTCATTATCTTTTTTCTTTTGTTGGTTCAGAAAGCATGTTTTCCTGTTTTTAACAGCGAGTGAGTGATCTCCTCCTCCCAGAGTTCCCCAGTTTAATCTCAAAACTGTCAGTAAAGGATGATAGGGACCCGAAATGTTGTTTTCTGAATGATCTTATGCATAGGTAGGTCATGGATGTCTTGTGCATTTGTTTTACTGTAAGTACACAGTACAGTATGTATGTAAAAATGTTATGTGTTTTGATCTGAGTGTCTAACGCAAGTTGTTGTTAGTTTACAGTTAATCACCTTGTGGAAATATCTCCACTCGATCCAAGCAACAGTTTACCCAAAAATAAAACCTATGAAGATATGATTTACACCTGATGTTTTTAGGATGGTCCACTTAACTGTCTACTGTATATGAAAATATACTGTGATACACATTTTCCTGTGAGTTTGTGACTGAAATGTGACCCAGAAACACCTGTTGTGGGCCTTAACTGGGTTTCTGAGGGTAAGAATGATGCTGATGTTAGCTGTGGTATGGTGAAAGGATTAAGATGCGATTATCTCAAAAGTTTTGGGGGCAAATTTGAGAGTTTTTATAATCATGAAACTGTCAGACGAGAGAAATTATGTCCACTGATTCTCCCCTGCTCAATGGCACATAATGTACGTGATTTTAACATTTTTGCTTTATATTTGCTGATGTTGAGTTTGGATTCAGCTAATTTTCTTTCTTTTTTTTTTAAGATGGAAATCTTTGTTGTAGCTTATTCTGCCTGAATGGGACTAAAATCCCTTAAATGCAAATATGAGTAAGAATTACATTGTTTTGGATGAAGCCATTCTTAAACATTCATCTGATGCGGCATATTATGAATACTTGTTAAATGGAGGAGTGATGAACATATTGACCATTTGGACTCGTGATGGAAGGAATGATCAAGTCTCTGCTGAATCAAGCTTAAAAATACCACGTTTACTTTTTACCACCCATCGCTCGATATGTCAAGATATCAAGCCACTTTTGTTTCTTTAATTGTTTTCAGCGATAAATGACAAGATAAATCTGATGAGGCACAGATCACTGCTTTGAGGGCAGCGGTAGCTTTATAGTAGCCATCTGCCTGCCAGTTCTCTGCAGTGAGACCACCACAAACCTTTTAGTGGATGCCCCGGAATAACCTGCCTGTACAGTGGAAATGGCACGTTGGAATTAGAGAGAATATATATGAATATATAAATAAAGTTTAAAAAGGAAAAACATCTATTTTAACTATTGGGAGTCTTACCATTACTTTATCTGCTTTGCAAAGTAAGACTTCTTTTCCTTTGTAAGGTCTACCAAATGGTGTGTTTTGCACTTTTTTGTTTGTGTTCCATTTGGTAGCCCATGCTTGTGTTTTGGAGCACTGAATACTTTGTATTGTGTTTACTGTGCCAATTAAATATGCCTGAAAAGTTAATGATGTGTTTCTTGTGTCTTTGTT
Source organism: Siniperca chuatsi (assembly GCF_020085105.1). Classification (NCBI taxonomy): domain Eukaryota; kingdom Metazoa; phylum Chordata; class Actinopteri; order Centrarchiformes; family Sinipercidae; genus Siniperca; species Siniperca chuatsi. The sequence continues at coordinate 6,458,457 of NC_058059.1, forward strand.
TTCCTTCCCTTGGGTATTTAGACACAATCAAGAGCCACGATCCCAAGGTATCAATAATGTCCAACAGCAAGAAAAATTATCAACAATTATTAATTTGTGTTTATGAGAACACACTATAGATGTTTGTAGACCGAGTAATCAAGTCTGATTATAAAGGTTTGTGATTTAATTAAGTGGAGATTACTCTTAACAAAAATTCCCCAAATGTCCCTACTCTTTAGGTCTCTCTTGTATATGTGCTGCTACAAAAAATAAATATTAATGGTTAATCTGTCAATCATTTTTTATTAATGTATTACTTGTTTAGTGTATTACTTCTTTTAGTAGTTCTGAAAGTCCAAGGTGACGTCTTTACATGTCCAAAACTCAAAGATAGTCCATTTAAATTCATGTTTGAGACTCACAATAGTTGCCTGTTTATTTTCTGTTTAATGACAAATGGATTAATTGACAAATTATTTCAGTTCTAGTAGTAAACATACACAGTTGGTAAGAACATAGGCTTACTGCGTTGTTGACAGGTTATATAAATACATACATCTTCCATTCATATGATGAAAGGGCTAACACTGACATTAACATTAATCTATACAGTCAAAATAACTAATGCACAAAACTGTTTTCCATAGAACTTCACTGATTTTAAATTCACAGCTGCCTGTAGTTTACCTCATTTCTACTTTTTAGCCGTCATTAGCAGGTCACTCGCTTGAATTTTGTTCAGAAAAAGCAAATCAAATAAACAGTCTACATCTACTGTATAGAGCTTACAGTTTACAGTATCTCAATGTATCAATCAATTGTATTATACTGTAATAGATCGATATGGTTATAGAAGGCTTTGTAAACAGAAACAAATGAGTGTCATGAAATGTAGCTTAGGGATTTAATTCTGAAGGCATCGCTTTTGACACTAAATACCTGACTATATACTGTGTGGTTGAAGCAGCAAACTCAGGATGAACGTGATTTGGATGCAGTTCCCCCTCTTGGCCATCAGATGGTAGTCACGTTCCACCAAAAGTTGTAACCTTGATAACTACAAAGGAGTATCCAAGTGCTTTTTTTTCTTTTTATTGCACTATTTTTCAGTGACAATGCAGCGCTTTTTCAGGCACTGACATGACAAAACTACCAGAAGTGGTTATTGAATTATGCAAACTGCACCTCAAACAAGCTAGCTCTTACCTCTGTGTTTGGTTTCAGTTGGCTTTCATTTTAGTCTGTTAATTATGTTTAAGTCTCACTAAAAGTCTCCTTCAAAGTGTCTTTCTCATACACATTGACATTATTCTTGCTAACCACTCTACTGTTGTTAGATTGAATTTGACCATCAGACAACACAGCAGTCACATGTATTGATCTGGCCACCAGAGAGATCTGGATTGCCAATTGATTCTGGCCCACTGAGCTGCAGCTGTAGTCCCAGCCCCACAGAAATATGCAGGCGCATGCTATGCAGCAGATGCAGCACCCACCTCCTCCAACACACTTTCAAACAGCCTAATTGGCCTTTGCTCCCTGGAACCCAACATGCTGCACTGTACAGTGGCTCAAAATGGCTAAAGATAATGAATTGTTTCAGTGAATCCTGTGGGGCGAGTGAATTTCCCTTTCCAAAATGATTCAGAGCTATTTTCACTTTTTCTACTCATCACTTTACATTATTTGCAGGAGTTAGCCTAGAATGGCACATTTCCATCGGTGGTCCCTGGTCAGTTATTAAAGATAGCAGAGGTAAAATGAATATTTAAACTCTATGAATACAGTTTGCAATAATCAAACTTTATGAAGACATTCACAAACGTGCGACATCTTTGAAGGCATCGAAGTGCTAAAATAGACACCAAAGAGATGAAACAGACAAGCAGAGATCAGTAAGAGGGTTGGAAAATACAAAACACCACTGTAACAAGCAGGTATATAAACTAAATTTAAGCTGGCTGACAGCCAATTCCTCTTAGTCCTACACCTTGAGCGGTTCAGTATCTACTTCATCTGTTCTGTGTAAAGATGAACAGGTCATCCCACAGCAACAAGCTCCTTCTCTAAAAGAGGACACTGCTTACAACTTCACTTTGAGGATTGATTAAATCTGCCTCAGATTAATCTTCCATCTGTCTTTAGGCCCAAATAAGTCAGAGAACAATCTCTGCAGACGAGTAAGTATCATTCCACCGCCGATGGATCATTCACACCCTTGTAGATGGCCTTTTAAGTATTATTGGACCCGCAGAGACATGTTCAAGATGTTCGTTATTGTTTTGCTGTTTCTTACTTGAGGCAAGTATAAACCAAATAATGATATTTTGCCTTTAGTTCTAAGATTGTGGCTGCACATTTAAACAGCTACAGGCGATCATACACTTACTCCAGGTATACGCATTGAAGTAGAGACAACAAATACATTTATGATGAACTTTCTCAGTATCTTCAGTGTAAAGTCATTATATTCTTATGTCACTGACACTGTTTAAGTGTCTGGGCAGAGTGCTGTTCTTTTTACTGTTTGCCTCACAGTTGTTGCGATTTTTCCTCAGTGTGTTGGGAGGGCAGTGTTGAGGCCAAAGGCTTCAGGTAAAATGAACATACAGGTTAAAAGGTCTGTTGCACTGTAGAATATGAATAACCTGCAGACATTGAGGGTACACTGAGCTCGTCGGCATTGATAGCCATCACTCAGTGTACAAGCTCCATGTCCAAAAAAATAATAATCTGACAAGAAAAAACATCCTGGAGAAGGAGAGTGGAGGATAGCAGTTTTCCTACCTGGACATGAATTGGATTGTGACAGTGGACTAAATGTGGAGCTTTTAAGCCACACTAGCAGCATGACTCTAGGAGTGGCAATGCTGATCTGTCAGTCTGTCTATTGATCCGGTCGGCCTACCACAGCCAAGATTGAAATACTCAACAACTATTAGATGGATTGCCATGACATTTTGTATAGACATCCATGCCGCCCAGAGGATGAATCCTACTCACTTTCATGTTTCTGTAAATTCTCTAAAAATTATTTTGCTTCACGTAGTTCAGTTTTTATTTTGCTGCAAACTTCATGATTGTGGTTTGTGATTTTTATAAAGTTACATCTAGATCCCTGTTAAGTCCTTTCAAGCATGCTTTGTCATGAGGGGCTATATGAATATACTTGAGATCATCTGAGATTAATTAAGTATTGATTGAACAATTTGCTGCATATTATAATACTGTGAACAACTGATAATATGCATGTTTTGGGGTTTTTTGTACTGATAACTACATCATGGAGCTTTGTTACATACAGCAGCTGCCAGAGAAGCGGACTGATGCCACATGACTTGCACTTGAGTCTACCTCAAACCACAAATTTGATGACTTCAGACTGAACTCCACAAAATCCAAAAAGGACTCGACTCTTCACTCAGACTTAGGACTGATGACTTGAAAGATTTAAGACCCTTCTCAAGCCCAAAGTGGAAGGATCTTGGCTGGACCAGCAGCATATTCATACAGTCCCTAAAATTATCTTAATTTCATTTTCACAACCAACAATTCCTAAAAGACAAAATAGAAGGAAATCTTGGGCATTTATGCATTTTAGACTCAAAGGCTGAATTTGCATCAGCTTCAGTTACTTTTAAACTTTCCTCGACACATGATGAATCAACACAGATTTTTTGAAGACATTCTTACCTGAAGTCATTGTTCAGCTTTCTCAGTGAATCAATTAAACTTCAGCACCGGTTTTAAGGTTGTAATAGATTTTTGGCTGGTCAACGCAGTGTGTTTTACCTGCTGGTTTCAGTATGTTCCATTACTGGTATGTTCCTGTCTGGCCTGGTGTGAAAGCAGGCAGCCTGATGGGGAAAGCATACCTCTGGAGATCAGCCCAGTCTGCCCCGTCATTAAGGGCCGGTGGGGGCTGGTGTCTGCCTGTGAAACGCATCAAGGGCCGTCACCTTATGCCCTGTGTGTAATGGTAGAATCGTACACAACTTGTTTTTTTGTTTTTTTTCCTGGAGTGAATTTAAGATTTAGTTTCACAGCGTCCCTAAAATTTTGAACTCTGTTAAAGCTACTTTGATGCGTGCAGGCATTTTACACCACAAGTTAGTTGAACTTCCTGAATGGAGCTGTCACTACATATGATCAAACTCTAATCAATGATGATTAATATGATTCCATGCTCTTCATGTCTTGTGTTACCCAGAAGACCCTGAGGGCCTTGTGGACCTCTTTTCCAGTTATTGTAATGTTACAGCATAGATACAGTACAGGTGTGCAGAATTAGGAAGGTTTTTAATTCAGTCTTTGTGATGGCAACGTCAAATCAAGCCTGGAATGAGTAAACATCTTTCAACACTGAACAGCACTCAGCTGCTGGCCTATTGCAGCTTCGTCTTCTTCACTGGAAGATCTTCAACTTCGGTGAATATTTTCAGAGCTAAACTATGTTGAATCTACCCTCAAAGTATGAGAACTGTGGAAAAGAAAGACACAAACTACCAGTCAACAAAAGACACTTGGCCACCTCAGGCTGCCTGGATGCATGTTAAGCTTCACAGTCACAGAAAGACATACCGTTAATAAGCCATGCTTTAATATTAGAGACAAACACAATGACATCCACAATGACATTTCCAAAAATGAAAGCAGACATTTTGCCAGTGTAACAAAGAAGGTTTCTGAAAACCAAGACAAATGAAAAATGTGAAAAAAGAGGTCAGAGGGAAGCTGGTTCCTCCATCTGGAATAGATATGCTGTCAGCAGGCCGTGAGCTGTGCTGAGATAATACTTGGACTGAAGCTTCGGTTTTCTATAATATTCTGCACATTATGGTCCCAACTGACAACTCAGCACTGTACAATCGACTCACAACAATACCACTGTGACCTTCTGGCAGTAAGTCCTCAATATTGTCAACAAATAACTTTTTTTAAAAGTATAAAGGATAACAAATTTGGTTCAAGAAAGGATATGGGTTGTTTTGAATGTGCTCTTGAATCGATTCATGACACGTACCAATTTCAGCAGTCATAACTTTCTCGGAGCTGTAACTGAAGGGTGTTAAGGCACTATTGCTGTGTGCTATACTGTATGTTTACACTGAGCCTGGGGGCGTGGCAGCAGATACTTTTAACTTTCCCTGCAGCAAGCCCGGCCGGTGCTAGCCACTCATCTCTGCTCTTTAATTAGCTGCTGCTGATTAGAGATGAAGGCGTACAACGTGGGTCAGAGACCATAAAACACCTCACAATCTACCAGAAAATCTCTCTTGCTCTGTGTGTCCTTTCCTTCTCACTTTCCTTTTCTTTTTTTTTTGTTCTCTCCAGGCATCAGCAAAATTATGATGGATCCCATTTATTCTTTGGCGCAATAGTGGAAAATATGCTGCCACTGAGTTTGGAAAACTTGAGCTACAGTAGGAAAAGCTCCCTTCCAGAGTGGCAAGCTCAGCAGTGCTTCATTTGTGTTCAAATTAAATTTAAAGTATTTCTCTGAATGATCTGAATGCACTCTATTAACAGAAGCTTGTTCTTTGGATTAAGTATCAAGTAACCAAAGGTGACAAGACTCTGACACAGTGATTCACAAAACGTCCATGTGCCATTATTTTTCTGTTTTTGATAGATTTCAGAAATGCTTATTTTCTGGGGTCAGTAACCTGATCCCCATATATTTTCATTCATAGCTCGCTGGATGTTTAAGTCCCCTCTCTGTGTGGTTTTGGAAATGTGTGCTTGGGAGTTCCTGTGAGAAAGAAGGCAAATAGTAAGCTAGTTGTCACCTTTAAAGAAACCCCCACCTACTTTGGTTTCAACAGTGGCTCAGAGCTACATGGTCGGATTGCAGGGTGATATTTTTACCACAATTCATATGCCCCCCCAGTGGCATCATCCTCTTTTAGATCCCACAATAAATCACGCACACAAACACACACACACCACTCTGGAAAATGACATTTGGAAACAAATTCACAGTGAATACCACAGCGTGTAAGGAATGCCTTCACCGCAGGACAAAGGAACGTCTGTTCCTCCAGTAGCCCTTTGTAATCTTTGGACAATTTCATAAGGTCTTTTTCTACCCGGTGTGACTGCAGCTGTGGCAAACGTCCAGACCATTTGACCACCTCTGACTCAAAGCAGCCGTACCACAGAGAACTCATCCCACAACCAGAGATGGTCCAACCACGCTCATATGGAGCCAGAAACGAACCCAAGGTAATTAAGTGCATAGATCCTCCCCAACCCTTCAAAACCAAGGACACGGATACACATAGACAGGCAAAACCCTAATGGAGATGAGGCTTGTATACAAAACTCTTTTCCTTTCTTCCATCAAAGTTTATCCCAGATCAAATACTTTATATAAACCACAAACTCAATTTAACACCTTTCTGATGCAGTCAAAATAAGAATTTGGAATTATAAGCTTCACTGGATTGCATTAGATTCTACAGGTGTTCATGTTATTGTGTCCACCTTGTAAATTGAAACACAAATGACACAAATAATACCTAATTGGCATTTTTAACATTCAGTTAACTTGTTGCTGATGTTATTTTGCTTGACGCTGTTCCAATTATATTCTGTTATCTTCCCAGTAAAATAGTTAACAGGCCTGTTGGGTGGACAATGTCCTATATTCAGGAGTCCTATGGGAAATTATATTGGTGTAACAAAATACCAAAGAAGTGAACGTGACCAAATAGGTGCTTTTAGAGATGACTCAGGATTGCTGTTATGAATTATATACTAAAGCTGGATGCCAGTCCAGCTTCTGAGGGAGTCTCTGTCTACTACTGAGAGATGGCCTCCACCCTGGATGACCCAAAAACACAATTTAATTAAGAGGCCCTGTCACCGATGAAATCCCAGGGTGCCCGAAGGACAGCAGATCTCATTTCTTCTCCAGTTAATTCATGAGATGACTCTTACTGCGGGGTTTATCTCATTTCTGAACTGATTACCAATCACAGACTGAATTCCCTAGGCTCCACTAATGAAAATCTGGCTGAAAGCAAATGACTACATGCATTTAAATGAGGGATTACTTATTTTTTATTACTCTCTGTCCTTTGAGAGTCAAAGAGAGGAAAGGTTGGTTATATGATTTAGAATATGTCTAAACATTATCCCTATATCTGATACCTGCATTGGCTCTTCCTCATTCTCTCACATAGCTTCCATGTCCAGCATTCTTTGTAAATGGCCTCCACACCACCTTTCTCAAGGACTTGCTGGTGACGATTTTACTTGAAGCTGAATGTGAATGTTTATAATACAGCCTGTGATTCATAATATAATTCACCAGTAAAATATTTAACATATCATAATGGTACTTAAATGCACTGTATGTAGAGTGGAAGAAAACAAGATTATGGGGAACAAGGGTATTTTAGAGCAAAGGACAAATAAATTATACTTACCTATGGTGTACTTGTTCCCTAGTGTCTTGTTTTCTTCCACTGTACCTACATTTAAGTATGTTACATTTAAGTAAGGCTGAATTATAAAGTGTTACCAATATTTACTATTTCAGCTTCAGGTCAATATCCCAGGACCTATATTCAGATGAGTTTTGTAGTTTTTTACATTTATTTTAAGCTGCATCAAATTACTTTGGGCCAATTCATGGCACAACAAGAAGTAAAGACAACACTGACATATTGTCACATTGCAAAGTCATGGCAAACTGTAAGCAAACAGTTGCCTATTTACATGTCCAGCAGGCATGTAGCAACATTGGCATTCATTTGGAGTCATATTTCTGGCCACCGGGCAAATTAAATTCAGTCAGTCTTCTTTTAGCTCTTTTTTGGTCTTCACCTATGAAGACCAAAATTAATTTCCTAGGCTGAGAGCAAATGATGAGGCTAAAGATGAGGGACCTATCTTTAGCTGCTAAATGCTTCACTATGTTCACCAGCTAGTTGCTAACTTTGTCTGTCTACCATTTGGTTCCACAGTGATGTTACACACTGTCTTTTTAATATAAATAAATATTAAGTGCAGATTCAAATTTTAAAAAGGCAAGTCAAAATAAGTAAAAAGAAATACCTTAGCTAGATATAGATGTTGTTGAAGTATGCCCATCTTTCAGTAGGCATTTGCCTCAGCAGACATTTGACAAGTCATAGCAGGAAAAGCACAGGTGTAATTAATTATCACTAACTGCTTACTGGAACACCTACATGGAACAGAGCCACAATTAACGTTATTAGTTGCACCTGTGCTTTCCCTGCTATAAAAAGTTAAAATATCACAGAATGGCCTTCACAGGCATCCTGTAAAAAAACAACACAACCTGTTTCCCATCTTTGGTAATGCTTTGACTGAAAAATGAGCAATAGATTCAAATCCCCCTCCTTGTTGATTAAATATTTGTTTATTCTGAGATGTATCTGAATTTTCACTCATGCGTTATCTATGAAGTGTCTATAAAGATGGTGTTCTCTTCTATTCTTATGCAGATGACACACAACTTTACACAGCAATAAAACCTGATAATATGACAGCTTCATTTTGGACATCAAAACATAAATAAATAATTCACAAAACTTCCTCACTCTTAATGTAGGTGAGCTTTTTGAGGCTTGATCCATATTTCTTCTTTGACAGTCACATAAAGGCAAAATCCAAAACAAACACATTTTCCATCTGGGAAGTGTCTCCAGGAATACATGTTTCCTCTTCTTTACTGACCTAGAAAAAGTGATTCATGTTTTTGTTTCTTCCAGAATCTCAAACAGAGCAATGTCTCTGGCTGAGCAGTCGTCTGTGTCAGAAATGTCAAACCTAGTCAAGATTTAGGAGCATTGTAAGATTACTCAGCAGTGTAGGAAACATAAACGCATTTCCCTCCTGTCTCAGCCTTAAGAACTATTTCATCAGTGGGTTACAACAAACATCCACCTTGTCTTCCACCTCACTCAGCAGTATCCCTGTGTCGGGTTCCCTGCTATCTTCGCTTTTCTTCTGTCTCCTACTGAGTCTTGTGGTGTTGAATTCTGGCTTCATAGCACTTCAAATGTGGGACATGTACAACACCCAAACATGAGGGCATACTGTAAATTGCAGTATGTGTGTGCAAACAGGTCTTTCTGATGATTATTAACTTTAACTTTATTTTATTTACAGGGACAATGCACATTGATTGGCATCCCTGTAAATGTGCCAGTGTTAACGGCTAATTTTGTTGTTGTCCCTTGGCCAGATGTTAAATTAAGCATTAAAAAACAATAAAACACACAACATGTAAAATTACAGCAGGAAAAAGCTAACCATGAAGAGCTGAACAGGATAAAGAGCTTGGAGGAGTAAAGCAGCATCACGCAAAGTAGGACCTGTGAAATGCAGGCAATTAATACAAAGTAATGTTAAGCAGACAACCAGCACAGGCAGTTAAAACCAGAAGGGAAGCAATCTGACAAACTCAAACAAAAAGCCAAGCAAATGAGAGCAAGCAAGGAAAGCATGCAGTGACTCTATATGATGGTAGGCCTGGTTGCTTTTTAACCAAGTTTTAAGATTATATGCAAAGGAACGATAAGAGTTGCTATATCGTATATTTAACAGAAGGATGTTCCAAAACTGGGAAGCCCTTACTGTAAAGGCTATCTGGCTGAAATATGTTTTCCTCCTTGGGACAGCTATATCCCCTCTTATTCTTGATCTTGTTAATCTAACCCCGGCATTTTTCTGAACGATGAATCTGGTAAAAGGAGGAGGTGCTAATCCATTAATCCATGTTGTATAGTAAGCAAGCACTGTGAAATGTAATACGATTTTCCCAGCAAAGGAATGAATGGTCAGCCCTTTTCTATTTTTCACTGGGGTTCAACATCTCTTTGACTTTGTTCATGGAAGTTTAAAGGCACCCTGTGGACTTTTCTTGCCAACACATTAAGTTATATTTACATTCACTGTTTCTCACCAAAACACATTGTCTGTATTCTTGAGGTCTAACAAACATGTTGAATGCAGTTCTTTCCTCATAAAACATTTGCAAAGCCGTTTTTGTGGATATTTTGGAACAAGTATTGTTTACATCCATGTTTATTAGCCAGTCTTTGCCGTCTAATCCTTCATTTTTTGCTGGCACATTGCTATGTTTCTTAGCACGTTACCGCCACTAACTGTCGATCAGTGACATAGTGCAAAACCATCGGCGGGAATGTGTATCACATTTGCTACTTGCACAAGCGTCCGTGTGCATGTGCACGAGACAAAAACAAAATGGGACCCACTCTTAAAAACATTAGTGAAAAAGTCTACTAGGTAGCTTTAACTCAGCCATTAGATTTTATTCCAGCTAAAGAGCTCTGTTGCTGTATTCTTTGTTTTCTATAAAAAAATATGTAGACAAACATGCTCATTTCAAGTGAAGAAAAATTGAAGCACATTATTATCTTACGTTTCTGTAAAAAGATTCGAAATTACCTGACAGCATACTGGATGATGTGAATACTTGGAGGAGACTACAAAAAGTTAACCTAATGGTAAAAACTATTCCCAGCGTAGGAGTCTGACATTCATGAATGCTGCCATTGTAACACTATAATTACAATTACAAGTGTGGTGAATGTGATTCAAGTTGAAATGTCACAACATTGTAATTGACAAGAGTGCCATGTGAGTAAAACAAATGTTTGTAATTGAAATGGCTTTTTGTACAAAAAAATATTGCATCAGATCCCGGCCTATTTGAAAAAGTTAATATGTGAACTATTGATATTGGCACATATTTTGAAACTGTCTGACCAGAATGGCTGTCTTCTTATTTTACATCTAAATGTTTTCTTCCCTCTAAAAATACAGGCAAGTGTTATTAAATGGAGCAAGACTGGCTACTTGAGACTGTTTGGAAAGATTTCAAATGGCCTCTCAATAATATATCACATATATATGAAGCTTGCTGTGATTGTGTTTGCTTAAAGAAAGCATGGTGAAAGTGCCCCAGTGGTTCTTCACCTCATGCTTGATACAATCGCTAGTACAGTAGTGATTTTCTCAGCCTGACTCCATGAGGTTTGAACTTCAAAGGCAGATTTTGGCCGTCGCTTGAATTCATTATTCACTATCACAGGAAACTAAAGCCAGGTGTGAGAGTCTCCCCTTTTTTCATCTCTGAAACTTTGGACAATAAAGCAGCCATCATGTCGGAGAGGGATTCAGAGATCTTAAATCAATTGAATACCAAAATATCATTTGATTATGAGCTGTAGCTGAGAATAACAGAGTACCCAAAAGTGCCACACAGATCAGGACAGATTAGCCTCAGCTGGGAGATCTGTCACACTGCCTTTGTAGTGAAACCACCCAGCAGAGAAAAACAGAGAGGGGATTTGGATTTAGGGGAAATGAAGCCAAGATTTGGTCTTATTTTTAATCACAACAGAGAATCAAAAGCAATTGTCTGTGGGCTGGTTGGATCATTTGGTTTGAGTTTTATGTCCTCACAAGATCTTTTTCTAGAGAAAGAGGAGAGTTTCAGATGCAGACTGAGCGTGTGTTGTATGTGGGTGGGCTAGGGACCTAAGCTTCGTGGCTAAAGTGAAGTAATCTGATTAAAGTTAGCGATTAGCTGCTAAATTGATCTACTCAGCTAATACAGAGTCATGTGCCAGTGCTACATCACATTGTTAACACTGTAGTCAGAAAGTGATACAGAATTCACTTTTCCTAAGAAATTTGGAGGGTACGCTACAATGTTATTAAGACTAAACAGAATCAAAACTCAAGATGTTTTTTGTATTTTTATGGCAGAGAGTCTGACTGGTGGTGGGGGAGGCACAGGTGTGACTAATGACATTAATGATCCATCTTTTCCATTAGGTGTCCCATACCAGCGAGTCATCATGCACAATACCAGAGCCCTAGAACTGGAACACCTAAATGAACTACAACCATTGTTAATGGTATAAGCTGCACCTCTGGCTGACAGGTTGGTTGTCCCAATTCTATACTACATACTACTTACTTTGTGCTATATACTAAATGTCATAGTATTCAGGTAAAATCAGGATATGCTTTCAGATAAAAATGTGTTTTGAGAAGAGACTTAAATGAAGACACTGACTCAGACAACCTAATATCTTCTACACATAAGTGTACAGTATTTTCTCTGATGTCCTGTTTTAGTTGACACACAGGACTTGAAAGTCTTTTTGTCTTTACGGTCACACTTTTCTTGCAAGAGTGTGACAGGATGGTAGGTGAGTTTCTTCCTTACAGCTTGTGCCTGAGGCCCAAATTCCAGTCCAGATGGGGTGTATAACAGGGTTAGGGACAGCTCATGTTATTCCTCACGAGTCATCCCCCTTTTCATGATCCCCCAGAGATCTCAGACAAGCCTCACACTGAGGACCAGAGTTTACATGGCCCTTTTTTTCCCCTATTGCAATTTATTTACGCTGCAGTCGTCTAGCAACCACCACAACACTCAACAACTCCTCCTCCTCTTATACTCTCTGTCATTGGTAGTTAACCCTCTTTTGAACAAAGCCACATCTGCTGAGGGCTGATGTACACATGTTTTGGGATGTTCAGGTACCATTGGTAGTCCAGGGGTGTGTTAAGCGCAAAAAGGAAGAAATAGACATGTAGGGTCAGATGGTGGATAACCTTGGTAGGAGTTCAAACAGGCTATGACTCAGAAAAACCTACCCACTCGACTAATCAGTGGGAAATAGCTCTGATTTAAGCATTGTAAACTCACAATGTTGTCTGGGCACTTATCAACGGTTCACTCTTCCGCCTCATGCTCCCTCCTCTGCGATGAATGTCTTCTGGAGAAAAAGAGAAGTCCAATGCCTCCGGTCTGCCATGACATCATCCCTGTACACATCTGGAACTGCTAGAGCAAATGTGTGTATGTGTATGTGTGTGTGTATGAGAAGGGGGAAGCTGCAGAAGAATAGGGGGGCTGGTGACACATCAGCAGTATGGAGAAAAAGGGGGTGAAAGAAGAGTGAAAGAAAGGAAAGGAAAAGGCTGTTTATCTGGGGCACATAGACAAAGATAAGATGTATAACCAATTTGTGTAAACATTATTTTTTGCCTCAGCACTAATGAATCAGAAACCATGGCCTATATACAGTAACTCAAAGCCAAACACTGGTTCATGGTTTCGTTGAAAAACAAAAAGCACATGATGTTTTTCCTCAAGGAAATACTTTGGGGAGTTAAAAATGTTTTATTTATTTCCAAGGTGATGCAGTGTTTTTAAGATTTACACTCAAGTTACAAGTTGCCTGTAACCTGTGACACCACCAGATTTATTGGTCTGTTTTATATTTACGTTGTTGTTTGTTGAAGCTTGAGCATTTTGCTTGTTATCTGTTTACATGTTTTGCTCTGGAAATTCTGTGATGGGGCGAGAGAACGAAATAACATTTGGCGCTGTCATGATTTTGCTTTTCATTCATACCACTAGAGGGGGACACTTTACTTATTGTGTCTTACAGTTGGTGAGCTGAAATCATGTAAGTGACTGCCTGTCAAATCATGAGAATTGGAACCTTTTATGACTGTTATAAAACTGCTAAAGAAGAGTAGAGAGACAGATAATATTAATCAGACTTATTGATTTATGCTGTTCTCATGCTGAATTCAACATTCAGAGAGTACATTTATTGGATCATACAAATCTGATAGATAAAGGCAAATAAAAAGGGAGTAGCCCACAGTACAGTACATGCACAGCTAAACAATATCTCAACTTCCACTTCACGTTCATACAGAACTGTAGAGATGTGAAATGTTCAAAGGAGGAAATACAAGGAAGACAAGAGAGAAGTCGATGGTTGGAGGGATGTGGAGAAAGCTGTTTGCCAGATGTTTGTACTGCAACATGCTCTGGCAAACACATTTCGAGCCTAACCCCTCATTTAGTATTTTATGATGAACTTCCATTCTCCCTTGATGCAAATCACTCAAACTGACACGAAACTATCAAATTATTTTCTGTCCAGTCAAAACCCCGCATTATTATTTCTTATTCTTCACCTTGGAAGGAGGAGAGAGAGTTTACAGTAGGGAGGAATAAGAGAAAATTAAGTTGACATGAGAGGGGTGCAAAGCAGCAAGTTGTAGCGTCCAAATATATTATGCAAGAGAACATGAAATGGAAGGTCAGAAAAATAGAGGGGAAAGAGAAAGGAGGGAGGGAGATACAGCAGTCTCCGGAACCCATGTGTTCTGTAAGTTCAGGAGATGGTGGAGACCCTTTCTCACTAAAACTGAGTGTAGCGTGACCCACTAATCCAGCCACCAGTGCCTGAAATGTTGTTGTCTCCAGCAGGACCTGTGGAGCACAGCGGACCACAGCAGAGCGGAGCTCTGCAAAACCCTGATCCTGATCTCTGCTGAGTTAGAACAAATTACCACCAGAGCCACAGACACTGCCATGCCACATAACCAGTCTATCTGTCTGTCACTCTCTCCTGCTCCCTCCTCCTCTTCTTCTTCTTTCTCCTCCTCCTTCCTGTCTTGTTTTTGGTACCATTGCATCAGTTCACTGCTTAACTGACCATCATGACAAACTTGTCTACAATGTTCTCATGCAGCAGCAGAGGTGCACTCCACTTTTGATGCTCCTGTTTTTTCCATGATGAACATCATTCCCACTTGGTCATGATTCTCTCCTGGGGGGGGGGGGAGTAGAGGAAAGAAGCTGAAGTAATTTGAAGGGAGGGTGTTGGATGGTGGTGAACTAGCCAGCTCCCACCCCCATCCAGTCAGAACAAGGCCTCCACCCCCATGGGGTTATCCTTCCTTCAGTCTGGAAAAACTGGAAAAAGGTCTGACTCACAGGGTGATAAATTCCTTTCTTATGTTGAAGGATTCCCCAAGGAAACCATTACTAGCACAAGTTACCACAAGTTGCCATATTGACGAGTTAAAATAAATAAAACCTGGTTTTAATGCTACAACTAAATGATCAGCAAATGTCAGCTAATAATATCTTTGCTTTAGTAGATGTAGTTTTAGAGCCCAAAGAAAATACTAAAACATGTGGAATCACGTTTCTTTTCCCCTATATCTCCTCTCATATTTTCCATGTTGTTGGATTTTATTCTTGTTGATTTATCACTGTTCAGTCGGTGTTGTAGGCTTTAAAACACTTGTGTCAGAGCTTGGCTTCTGCAGAGGCTTTACACAGTTGTGTCATAGACTGTGTCAAGATTCTTCATGTTGCTTGGCTTGAGCTTTCGCTTGTAGGCGTGTAAATTGTTGATGGCTACTGACTGGCATTGATACACTTTGCATTATTTATGCACAACAAATTAGTTTCTTTTTGTAATTGGCTGTTTTTTTTGTGATTAAACAAATAATATCTTGATTATGACAGTGCTCTGTCCATCCAAAAAGAAACATGTTCAATGGCGAGCGAGTTATACACACAGCTGTGAGTTTATAAATCATCTCTGAGAATATCAGCAAAGGCCGAAGAACAAAATAATTCCCAGCTGCAGTCTTAAGTCAGCCTTGCCTTCATCTATCCTCAAAACATCATGGTAATGAAGACCAACAAGCTGTTTTCAATCAAACAACACAATCTGCACTTTATCTCTGCCTTTCTGCTATTTTCCACTCCTTCATTCATATGGGGGGATTCTGACTTGCAAAAACTGCATTTTGTTGTTGATGGAAGGAGAAAATGTGCAGAGACAATTCAGTACCAGGAGAGTGGTCTGCCAATCACGTTTGGCAGAAGAGACCCTAGGTGTGAAGGTCAGTCACTGCAGCTTGGACCAATAACAGAACCCCTGATTTACAGAGGAGGATTTCTAAAACTGGGTAGTTAGTTACATTTTATAGTCTTTGTCTATGATACTCCTTAAATGTTATCCTCAGATGTTCATGAAATCATGTTTCCATATGTCATTTGGTTAAAAATATAGCTACAATTAATAATAAAAGAGATCAAGTCTTTGTTTGCACTGATTTTTACATCATGATAGTAAGCAAAATCTTTTCCAGACCTGTCAAAGTTATGATCAAATGTTACTTATACAAAATCAGAATCAGGTTTATTGCGAAGTAGGTTTTCACATGCAAGGAACAACATATATCTGTTTTTTGAAAATGAAAAGAGCTGTACAGTGTTTGAAATGAAGATGATGGAATGTGCAAAATATTTAGATTTAGATTTATTGTCCAACAGGGAGCTGGAGTTACTACCTTATCACATGTGGACGGTTTCAAAGAATGGTAGAGGGAAGGGATCTTTGGATCGCTATTAATGAACAAAAAGTACATTATAGGGGAGACAGAAGCAGAACATGGATGGCAAAAAACTAAAAGCAAGCTAGTTGGTTGACTGACTCAGACTCTTCCTGAAATAGCTCCTTTTTTCGCAGGGATAATTAAACTTTCCCTTTCATCATCTAATTCAGACAGCTGCTGTCCTAAAGAAGCACACATTTCTTGTTCTCCCTATGCTGCCATTCTCTAAGAGAACCTCATGCAGACTGAGTCAGTATCAACAGTCAGTGACCACAAACTGGAGGAACTCTGTAGACACTCTAGACCACATGGTTTTCAATCCTGGTACTCTGAGTCCAGGCCAGAACCCTCATGGTTTTCATTACAAGTATCACATCAGGGACTGATTTAGACTTGGGATACCTATAAAGATAGAAAACAGCATATTCTCAATCCTTGTTTCATTAACAAGTACCAGGTGAGATGAGTTCCAGGTTTGAAATTATGATCTGACCCCATTAAAAAAACCTGGCAAGTTCTTGCCAAATGAGGAACTTGAATCTCACTAGATCCTGCCACTCTACTAGTGATTATAGAAGAGACAAACATCTACGTATTTGAATTAGTACTTTAATCAAAAGTCAAAATATATTCAACTTTTGACTGCAGAGAAAGACGTCTCATTAGTGTTAATGTATGTAGATTTGGGTGTCATCAGCATAGAAGAAAAAAATTATCACATACTTTCGAAGGATTATGGCAAGACGTCGCATGTTTATAGAAAGTTTAAGAAGGGCTTTGCACTGAACACTGTCCAGTTACACTAGTCGCAGAAAGTTAAGCTCCTTTCAGACACACAACTGTGTTGGCAAGTTAACATGTCTCATGTCTAAATAAGCATCCGAACAAGCATCCACTTTTACTTAAAAGCCGTGCGGTAAAACAGTAGTCTTACTAGGTCTGACCTAAGACGGTGTAGTCCCTCATTCGTCCAGGAGTGTTCCATCATAGAAAAGGTTTCAGTCGTAGTCATCCGGACACTGTTTTCAGAATCAAGATGTTTCGGCTCCCATCCGGAAGTCATTCTCAATTGTGAAAATGGTCTGAGAACTCAGAAATTTAAGCTACTCTGTGTTACTTAAGCCCTGCCCTCAGGAAGGAGTCTTCTGCTGTTTACCCTGCCTAGTTTCACCTGAAACTGACCTTCTTTTGTTTCCATGATGGCCCTGTGCAGATTTGGGTGTCATCAGCATAACAGTCAAAACTGACATCAATACAGAGCATTTCGGCAAGAGGAAAACAGAGCAGGCATGCAAATTGTTAACTTGGACGTACCGTGCAATACACCAAGGTAAACCTGGAGTTTTCTAAGATGAATGTTCTGTGAAATACTTCATTCAGTCACACAGACAGGACTCCACCAACAAGGTGCTACAAATTCCAGTGGAATTGACTATGGGATTTAAAAGACTGTGATTGTTTGTCCCAAATACTGCTCTCAGATCAAAAGTGAAGAACAACTGGAATTCAGGACAAGGAATTATTCATTTCAGTTAATAATAAATTATTTCCAGAAATGAAGGGAAAATTTAACATTGGAACCTTAATTGTAAAGGATATAAGAATCAAGCATAATCTTTTTGACCAATGGTTTAATCAGTATCCCTTTTTATGGATGCCAGAGGAAAGGAGGCAGGGGATTTTCGTAACAGATAATTTTATTGACTTTGGCAGGCATTATGTGAATTAATCTCATGAGTCCATCATTAAACCCCTGCTACTTTTACTGCATGTCAGGTGTACATTGTTATTGGTGACGAGTGGACAGAGTGCATGTGCTTCAAAGGTGCTATCAAAAAATACAAATGCTCTTGCACTGATGAGGTTGATTTTAGGATTAAAAAAAGTTGTTAGGGTTAGTTAGTTAGGCAGTAAATGAAAGGTGAGTATAATGGAGGATAGATGATCATTTTAATGCTCTTTGTAGCAGTGTATACTGTATGTTTTGGATCCTCAAACACTTCTGTTTAGTGCCCTCTTTGCCATAGAAATACAGATGGCAACAATTATCAATCAACAAATGTGTGGAGGAACAGAATTCTGCAGGCAGCCAAAGTTTTATAAAATTACCCATCTCCTGTGTTTCGGCAACTTTTGTTTTCTTTTCTATACCTACTCCCCCACAACTCTGTGGGACTTCTCAACTCGGAGACATCTGAACCAAATGTTTTGGGCCTTTCAAGGACCACTTTTTTAAAGATTTTTCTGTTGGATTTGATTTTGAAAATAAACAAAAGCATAGTATACCTACTCTTAAGGGAGAACTACCGTTTTAGTTTTCTCATCGTCCTACAATCACAGGTCACTTGTGCAACTTTAAACAGTTAGATGCATGTCATCTAACTCGTATGTGTTATTACAGCAAATGATGAAGTGTGTGTTTGTTTGAGTGGGTTTACGTCTGAGTGTAGATTATAAAGACATAAAAGCAGGATAAAATGTGGAGAGAAACAGCATGCTTGCTTTCTTGTGACTGAGATAAAAGGCAGAGAAAGGAACTCAGAGCTTTCTCATTACCTGCTGATTTCGCTAAATGTTTGTCATTCACCCCCTCCCTACTTTACCTTCAACCCCTAACCCCATTTCACTTGACAGCGTATATCCCTGACCTCTGGCCATCCAGGACCTCAGGCAAAAACAAATGAGCTCACCCGTTTCCCTCTTCCATACTTCTCTCAGGTTTAGGTCGTGTGTGAAAAGAGAGGTTTAAGTTACCTCAGCTATCAGCCAGACGATCTGAACCCCCTCCAGACATTCATGCCCCACAGCTCTTCCTCTAGGCTTCTTACATTGTGATACACCCAATGTCCATCAACTCAAAAAATCTCCCTTGACTCAGGCGTGAGTGTTTGTTCTTCACAAACCTCCCTGGGGATGATAAACTCATCCAGGTTGATGTATCAATTTTCTGAAATGTTGTGTCATGACCTCACTGTGTTGCCACATCACAGATTCATGACCAGCTCGTCCTGTCCAAAACTTAATCGAAACCATTTCATGAAAATGTAAAATGGACCGCAGAACAAGAGGCTGTGTTTTTTCCACTCTCCCACAGTATTTAGGGTCTAGATTTCTTCTGACTTCTACGCGGCAGCTGTTGGATCGCCTTTCATCAGGATTAGTCAGTGTCTGTGCTTGTCCATATTGGTACTTACTGGGGGTGGTGGACTGTTAAAACCCACAATGAGGGAAATGTCTCCCTAAGTACCCTATGACTCACTCCTGTAGCACTTCAGTTTAGTCATGCTGTACAGTACGTCTCATGATAGCTCTAATTCCGCAGTTTCTCTGGTTCTGTGTGCGCTGAAGGGAACAACAAGGACATATCCTACTTCTAATAAAGTAAATAATTAAATAAAAAAACAGGCTGCACATTCTCTACAGATGTTAACAATAGAGACGGTCAACACTCTCCAGATCTTGTTTTAATGACTGCTCAGCTGTGAGAGGATTTGTATGCTCATGTGCGAGCATGTGTTGCTATTTGTGCATGTGTGTGAGTGACAGAAAAAGAGAAAGACGTGTTTTAGAAAGGCCTGCATTTATTGTAATCTAATTCTATACTTTCTCCTCCATCCTCAGGCTTTCCATTCGGACCACATCTATCTCTTCCACCCCCCAGTCTTTATCCTGTGTCTTGTGTTTTAGCTGGCAGATATAAATCAAGTGTCTGGAATGGAAATACTCACGTTATTGGTGTGCCACATATGTTTATATTTAAAGCCTTTTCCTCTTTTTTTAAACTCTTTTGCAGAGAGAGCACCTGAAAAACACAGGAGGGGGAAACCGCTGGAAAGTGTGATTCAACCAAAAATGTCTGCCCCCCACCACATCTAATGCAGCTTAGCAGAATAAGATCTGTGTATTAACCAAGGAAGAGGGAGAGAAAGAGAGAGAGAGAGAGAGAGAGAGAGAGAGAGAGAGAGGGGAGAAGAGGAGGTATGGTTCTGCTTGACCCGCAAGGCCGACAAAGGTGGAAAGAATGTGCTGTCCAGACGGTGAACACGTTAACACATAGGGGGAAAAAAACTTCCTACAAGCAGCTTTCCCACCATCCCAAACCCCCTCACTCACCATTTACACATGGAGAGAAGGAGGAAGGGAGAGTGGAGGAAGAGTAAAGCGGATGGGGAGGAGGGGAATGAAAACGCAAACTGCAGAGAGATGAAAAAGGTATTGAATGGCAAAAAAAAAGAAAAGGAGGAAAAAGGTGGGTGGCCAGACAAAGAAAGAAAAAATGTAAAAGATGTATTTTGACCTTGAATTTTAAACAGAAGAGACACAAAGAGACAAGAAAAATTGGAAGCATTGGCTTCTGAGAGTATAATGCAGTAATATGGAAGAAGGGGGGCATGGCAGCCAGGTGGCCTGACTCAGCTCACTGCTGACCCAAGACACAAGGAATTTGGTAAAACTTCAGAACTACAGGAATAGGTCGACATTTTGGGACATACACTTATTCACTTTCTTGCTAAGAGTTTGATGAGAAGATTGATACCACTTTCATATCTTTCCGCCAGGATAAAGTTAGCTTGGCTTAGCAGGAGATAATTATCTTAGCTTAGCATTAAGACTGGAAATGGGAACTTATTTATTCCCATTGAAAGAATAACTATTTGAAAACGAAAATGCATCACAAATAGGGGCTGTTGCTCTGCAAATTAGCTTAGCTAGAGGTTTAGGACGGTTTAAACCTGTGTTGTCTGGGTCAAAGTCACATGATCACATAAACGGCATTGCCGTGTCTTCAGAAGCGGCAGTTAAAACTGCACCTGTGGTTTAGTCTGAACCCGGTTGCTGGGTCCTCTAGAAATCACCTAAACTCCTGTATAGGTCACAGGAGATTTAACTTAAACCTGCTACAGAGAAGATTTAACTTCAGCTCAGATAATTTTATTAATCTTATTATTCCCACCACAGTTTTAGTGTAAACTAATACTGTGTATTTGACATATTATTGATACTGCAGTAGGTTGAAAGGAAACTCAGGAGCAAATGTATTACGATATGATCGTATCCACGTAGACTATAAATAATAAAACATGTTGTGTCAAGATAAGGTTTCAGATAGGAAAAAACTTAGCCAGGAGATGGTTTCTCACCTAACGTGATTCACTGGTGACACTGAATTCATTATCAATGCTGCATCAAATCTTCAGACCACTTTCAAGTGTGAGAATCTCAATAATCGTGCACATACCATCACTCTCGGTGTAATTGCATTAATATGTATTGACTAATTGTACAACAATGTGGAAATTGTGAACAACAGTGGAAATATTGCAGAACACAACAGATCCCAATAACACCAGTACCAGTGCTAGTTTAGCTGTGGTTCAGCTGAACCTGTACTCATTTTGACAGAGAAATCCGATCCAGTTTAAACCCTTACAAGTTCTGGTTTAGCTGGACCCATTCTAAGCCATAGCTAAGCTAGCCAGATGCTAACTGACAGAGCAACCACCCCATAATGTTTGTAGTAACAAGTGTCTTTGTTGAGGACTATTTTCAGCTGTGGATTTGGTGCACTATGGCAGCAGGATGGTGTATGTGGGTACTGTCTCAGAAACAACCTCTCATTGATGTGTTTTTTAATAGTTTTCGGATAAAAATGGTGTTTTATGGCAAAGAGAAAAAAACAATATCAGGCTTTGGATACACAGGCAATACTTGTTAACAGGATCAATTCATTTTTGTGGGATTCGTTGACAATAAGAAAAATGGAGAATAGCACCACACTTCTTTCTTTAAATGCCCATATCAGTGTGTTTGCAAGTTTAAGCACTGAACTAAAAATCATGATTACACAACTCAAGCCAATTTCAATAGTCTGCTAAATGATTTTCACACTGTATGGTGATGAATGGAAGCCAATGGATGCTTGAAATAGCAGAACACACATTTAAAATTCTAAGACACAACAGCATGGTTTGCAGAGTGGTGAGCTGTAATATAAAGTATACATGATTTGTAGTAAATGGACAAGAAAATATAGAACTTAAAAATGTTGAAATATCTGTACATGAGTTCTGCACACAAATCACATTTTTTTACACTGCACTTTCAAGAGTAAGTTATAGGTAGATTTATTGCAATATCAAACTGAAAAATCGTGTAGGTTTAAGGAAGCCCTCTGCATGGAGAACTTTAGGGGCCTCTAGGAGATGGAAAAACGTCTGCCTGCCAATACTTTAAATGATCACTGAGGCTTTAAAGGGTGAAATGGGGACACTGTTGCTGGAAAGACACGTTGAATTTTTTTAAATGCAATGTTGCAATGCTTTGAACAGCACGAATTTGAAACTATCTGCATGGCAGTAAGTGAGAAAAAATATTCTTTTGTAATTTGGGTGCACTGTGTCTTTAAAAGTGTGGCTAAGGCAAAAAGAGCAGAAAGCAGAGAGACGTAGAACCAAAAACACAGAAACAAACAATCAGACTGCTGAAATGTTGACAGCCGTGATGTTTCCTGTTGTTTTAGTAAACAGCAGGCCCACCCAGCCAGCCTTAGGTATGTTATGTGTGTGTGTGTGTGTGTGTGTGTGTGTGTGTGTGTGTGTGTGTGTGTGCCTGTAGTTACACACGTGTAGGTGTCAGGCCTCCTCTGGGGGTCTCTGGCCCCGTTAGAGGCAGTTTATGGGGAACAGACCCACACCTGTCTGCTGTTTCCAGCAGCAACCAATGGTCAGCCTCCATCTCCCGGAGAGGAGACCCTCTCGAGTTCCACATGGAGCCAACATCCTACTGGGGGGCCAACTCTTCATCATGATTTGGGATGACCTCCCAGGAGGGGTAGCATCCAGCGTATCAGCTAGAGTCCCTTTGAAAGCATGGTCTAAATCAGAGGCAGAGAGGAAGATGCCTGGGGGAGAACCAGGGAGGGGTCAGAGGGACCCAGCTTGCCCAGGATATGGCTCCCTCTGCCTGGGATGACTCAACTGCAAAGCATCTCTTTCCAGGCAAAACATCCACGTCAGTACTCTCCCACAAGCTCATTGGGTCTTTTAATTACAGTCTGGATTTACTTTCCTTATCTGCAAGACTCATTTAATCCAATCCATATCTAGAAATTTTATTTGTAATACTTTATAATGTGTTTGTATATGCCTTTATATTTGTGAAAGAAGTGTACTTGTTCTGTTAACATGACTTTTTCTTGTGAGTGTTTGTAAGAGCATTAATTTGAGTTGGCATGACAGAGATTATGCACGAGCGTTCCTGGAAGTGTTGATAGCTCGGGGAGAGGACTCTGATGTCTTTAGCAGGCTGTGATTTCTGCAAACAGGGCCTTTCAGCCCCCTGACCACTCAGCCCTGCACCCCACTACCAGCTTCCTGTCCTCCTGTGGGACCCTCTATCATTACTATCCCCTTTTCTTATAATCCATCTTGGTTTTGATCTCCATATGCACTTCTTTCTGTATCCAGTATGCTACTTTCCTGAGATGTAAGACACTTCTTCTGTTACAAACTTGTCTCAAACTGATGACTACTTAGGGCTGCCAAAGATGTTCATACTTCCAGCAATCAACGCATGTCTCTCGTTTTTCAAAAACACTGGGTGGATACTTTTAAAAATGACAGTATCATTTTGTAGTGTGGATGAGGAAAACTGAGCTCTTTGAAAATGCTGACCAATGAATGTCAAATGTCTCAAACTTCCACATGTATTAATTGTCCTACTCAACAACTAGTTGCCTTTATCTTTCTCTGTGATCACTCATTTTCTACACCAATATACCCGATCACACAAAACAGGAATTATCATGGACACATCATTATCATGCAGTCAGACCAAGTAAAGAATTTTATATCGCCTCAGTTCAGCTGTCCTGGAGATCTAGGGGGTTCAAGTTCAAATCAAGGCTGTGTTGTTGGGAGGTGCTGCTTCAGGCACCAGTAAGACATGAAATATGATCCAGGAAGTAACAGATCTCTCAGTTTGAAGGCTTTGTTGTGACAATTGTGAGCTAAACGGTAGAAATACAAAGTTGACGTTACAAAGTAATCTACCAGGAATGTTCACTTGCACATATTTGATTGGCCAACTTGATGACGTGTTACAATCCAGCAAAAGGTGAGCCAGGTTAAACTTTTCTTCTGGACGACTGTGCATGTTTTTGTTGGAGTCCTCTGTGTTGGCACCCCTGCTGTATCAACGGAGTATTCAACTACGCAAATCTGTATGAAATCAGCAGTAGAATCTCCTTAGCTGGCAAAATATCGTTTTCTCATGGAATGAGATGTCACATCTTGTGACAACACTACCCTTGCAAAGGGTGCCGCTTGGACTCAGTGCTTTGCTGTTGCATTCAGTTTCAACTTTGACCTTGTTTGTCGCTGACCTTTCAATACACAACCAGTGAGATGACAGCAGTTCACGATGTAACCTGAAAGCTACCCATGGTGGTAGAAAAGAACAAATAGATTGCCAGTGCCTTAATTTGTGTTGAACCAAAATTCCTAATTCTCATACAATCTCTGCTTGGCATTATGTTTTTTGTTTTATTTTCTGGCGCGTTCATGCTACTTGGCAACATAAACCTACACTGCACTTTGCCTCTGCGACCTGCCTTGCTGTGGGCACAGCTCACACCACCGATCATGTGTAGAGGGCTTTACCATTGGTCTTAATTAACATGTATTCATGATCCTCCATCAAATTACAATAATTTTCATGCCATTTGACAACAAAAACAGAAATATATGTCAGTGAATACACCTGTATGTTGTGAGTAGCTATACTGAAACACAGAAAGTTTAAGTGGACAAAAAAAGAGCCTTACCCTGCAGAGACCAAGCAGAATATTCAACCACATTTGTCCAAAACCAGATTATGCTAATAAGGGAGGATTTTGTTGTTTGCCAACCAAAAGAGGAGGAGAAAGAATAAATGCTATAGTAAGATATTCATTGTGGAAAATGAACTTTAAACAAAACGACTTGAAACCATCAGTGTGAAGGGATTCTTGTGTGACAGGATCTCCTCAATGTATCTTCATTATTGTGGACATGTAACATGCAAACTTCCTTTTTCGTGTTATATAATAAATAGATTCTAAGCCCGTGAATTTCATGAGAAAATACATAATGATGTTGTATTGTTTGGCTTTACGGCTTGCTGTAAAAAGGCAGCTAAAGTTGAGGCTCATTAAATGCTGCTAAAGACCATGTCCTGGAGCTTGGGAGAACTTCAGAGTGAGGGCAAAACATGCAACAACCCACATCACACAATACAAATATGGAGGAAATGTAGCCACAAGATGCCTATCACCTTACGTCAGAGAGTGGGGTAAATTAGGAACAAAACTGCACTACAGATTTTGAATGTTTGACAGGATTGTAAGTGACTAAAGGTAAAGCATGCTTGCTTTAGCCATCACTGACTTATATTACTTCTAGCTGACTGATTTATTTTATTGAAAAGTTGCATGTGACTGACATAACTGGATTGTTAATGGAAAAGAACTAGCTTGCTGAATCATGGAAGAAACTTTATTGCAGGGTATTCGCACCCCCTCAGGAGATTTTTCCACTAAGTACAGGATGGTTTCCAGAGAAAACCTCAGTTTTAAAAAGCTTTAAAATGTAAAGTTATATGTTCTTTTGTCAGTAATGTAAGAAAAGAAAGGGAAACTTTTCAAGGTCATTTCTGTGGATTTGGATGGGGTACCTGATTATTTTGGCTGAACTGCCTTATGAAAACTACACTACACTATGGTGTAATGCAGCACGGAGGGTGTAGGGAGCAGAGGAAGGTGGGGATGGCAAGGCAAGGCTAATATGAAAACCTGACCCTTGGAAACCTGCTGTGCTCTTCCTTCACCTGAGGCTTTGCTGGGGCAGGAAGAGATAGAGCAGGGACAAGCTCAGGAATCCAAACATCCACCTCAGCTCAGACAGAGTAGAAGAAAGTGAGAGTCTTTTGACACATGGTAATGAAATCCATTCCTTCACAGCTTTTACAGCAAGAGTGAAGAGATTTTTTAAAGCTGTGGTCAGACTCACCTAAAACAATTTTCTTGGCAAGCTCAGTGTTTCCATAAGTCAACTTTAATTTGATATCACCTGACACCTAAATTGAGTGTCACCTACCAAAAGCTGTGGCTAAAAACAAAACAGGCAGCATCCTGGCCACATCCATCCACTCTGACCACAGCTTCAGAACAGTGTTAAGGATGAGCATCCACAAGAGCATGATTTGCAGTCTCATTTGACTCCACAAGCTGAAAGTAATGAAGCCTCAACCTCACACAGTTGCGGCGTTCCCCTGTCATTTGTTAAATTTGAAAACTGTCCCTAAATAGATGGAGGGTAGTTGTTTTTTTCAGATCAAAGATGGAGAATACTTAAATCCCCCGGAAACTTTTCAAATCTAAAATATTTCTCTATAACATTAACAAATAACAATCAAATTATATATTATCTTAATTATTAGTTTGACACTCAAAAACTAATTTGCTTGATCAGGACTGTGTGGGTGTGGCTTCATTTAATTTGAATCAAAGTGCTTGCAATATAAACAAATCTGCCAAATGTCATCGACATTTTGATTCAGATGATTGGTGCACGGCAGTACGTGACATCCCACCCATCTCAAACCAGGGCCTACTTCTGGACATTTAAAGTACAACTTAAGTTAAATTGCATGTTCTTTTTTGTCTGCTACAGCATACATATCTGCTCTGTAAATCACATGTGTTCTCCTTGACAAAAAAATCAGAAACCAAAAGGGAGAAAAGTAAATTTTCATATTTTTTTGGTTTCATGATGGCTAAGAGTAAAACACAGCGAGTAAAAATAAAAACTTCACACTGCATAGCTTCTAGCCCTGCTTTCGGGTATCAACACACAAAAAGATAACGAGAAACAATTAGAAAATATTAAAACAGCAGCCAACGGCCTGTCATCAGAGCAGTGCTACATTGTGACAGAAATTAAGAGGGAATGGTTTGACATTGAGTTAGATGCTAAAAAAAATCTTTTTAAAGCAAAGTAGTCCATGACTAATATGAGAGGCATTCAAGGGGACATGACAGTCATGGAGATATTAGATGAGAGAATATTATAGCCTACAATAGGTGATGTTACACTGTCGGGTGCAACAGAGGATGCTACTGGACAGAGACCTAAAGAAACTGAGGCAGCTTTCGGATTTTCCTAACTACTGAACTATAAATTGCTGTGCTGAAATTGGTCAATCAACATCAACATCATCAATCTATTCAGATATATATTTTATTTTAGAAAAATTAGTAATAACTACTAAGGCATTATGATTCTTAATTCAACAAACTTTTTTTTCCTTATGGCTACAGGCATAAGGGAATCTGTACATGACTCATATGACAGGTCTGGACCAATCGTAAATTTCGCTCGTACCTAAAAGAATTCATAATACGAAAATTTGACTCTGTTCATAGGAATCGTTCTTGCATGAGGCCCATTTTCTGCCCATTTCTTGTAAACTACAGCACAAGTTTGTTTACTTTGTCTCTCGTTCCAATGTAAATCAAGCACAGACACAAACATGCCTCTCCAGCAGCTGAGAGGAAAAGGAGTATTTCTAATATGAAGACCTTTTTTCTTTCTTTTAGTAACAAAAACTATTGACAATAAATTAAAAGAAGACATATGACATATTTCTGACTCAAAAAAGACTGACTAAATGTAACTTTAAAGATCAATGACAGATTAATCACCACTCTCATTGCGATATTGTTCTGACCCACAATCCCACTTCATAAAAGAACTCAAAGCTTCCCAGAGGTCATCCAGCAAATACAGTATGCATCAGTGATGTGGGAATTTCTCTTACTACTACAACATTTAACTTCACTGAGAGGAAGTCTTTAGAAAATAATGACATACTCTTGTAAAATGCTGCTGTTTACATTCCCCCCTGGAACGAGGACATGTCTGTTTCTTATCCCAGAGACCAGAGTCATCCTCCCTTTTTTAGTGAACACCCACCCAGCCAAAGTATACACTCATGAGACAAACCTGAAAGAAAATGAGCCGTCATCGAGCTCAGACATAGCTGTGTCAGGCACTACTCTAACTGACTGAAGATCTCTTGGTCTCTTTATGTATGTCTGTCCCAATTGTCTATCATGATTGTTGATATCTGTTCCCACCCTGTTTTTTCTTGGCATCACAGTCACACCACACTTCACCCTGATTGGTTTAAATCATGCTGAAAGTAAAATATTGGATCATGGTCACAGTAAATGACAATCTTGTCGTCCAAGACAGAAATGGAAGCAAAACCAACCTTCAGGATGGGTTACAAAGTGGGAGGGAGAATAAGAGCAGAGACATGAGAGAGGTGAGAGAAGTGGGGAGGAGGGATCTGGAAGGAAGGGGTCATAAAGTAGGGGAAAAGAAAAGAGGGGAGAGTTGAGAGAAGCTTGAGAGAAGAAAGAGAAAAGAGGGAGGGAGGGAGTGGCGGAAGGAGAAAAAAGTGACGGAAAGAGAAAACGTGGGAGCTGTGAGAACCTGAAGCAGACGGAGCAGTGAGTGATGCAAAAGGGTGGGATGGAATTTGGTCAAAAGTAAGAGCCAAGGCAAATGTGCAGCTGTCAAGGAGTTTTGTTCTCTTTAAAAACATCTTTCAGTTGTTGTGCGACTTGTTTCAACATACAAGGCAATGGTCGAAAATGTAAGTCAGAGAGGAAAAGAAAAAGTGAGAGGGAGAGCAAAAGGAAGCAAGGAAGACTGCTAAATAGCAAAAGGAAAATGACCAGACAGAATTCAACAGGCCAGTAGAAATGAGAAACAGAGAGGCAAAGTGGAGATCAGCAAGTTTGGTTACATATAGAACAAGCTAGAACTGGGGAGGGGAATGTGGCGAATATTGTGCACCAAGTCAAAAGTGAAAAGAACACAGCAGGGAGGAAACTAAAGGAAAACAGAAAGAAAAAAGGAAAGGCGGAGAAGAATTAATAGTATTTTTTCAGTGCACCATGTATCCCTCACCCTCCCTGTGGACCCAGGGCCTGCGCACATGTCAGCACACCAGTGCGCATATGTTTCTACTATTACATGATAGGCTGTGGAGAAAATATAGGAAAACCGTATCTGTGTGTGCATTGGGAGGGGGCAGGGAGAGAAGGGGGTGGAGTAATACCAACAAAACTGCCTTTCCAACAATGAGCTCCACCTTCGGCTAATGTATCTGTGTGCCTGAAGTTTTCCAGTCAAGGCTCAGCAGCCCCGCCCTGTCCCACCTCCTCCCACCCCATTGCTTTTTTCTCTTACTGAACAATGGCAGTATAACCTCAGAGTGAGCCAGACACATCGGCAGCATTATCTCCTTTTCTGTTTTTGATCAAGACAGCTGTATTCCACCTGTCCAGACCTAGGAATATTTCTTTGTTTTGACAACATTTAACATTTGAGCATTTAAGTGAAATGTGGCTTTCACATGTTACAGAGCTGAAGTCAAACCTGCATGAGAATCACCATTCACACATCATTACACATTAACAGTGGGGTGAGGACAGCATGGTGATGCCATGACATGAAAGACGGTCTGGTATGTGGTCGCCTGAATGTTAGTCCCATGATGCTGATGTTTGGCAGAGCGCTGTAATAGCGGGTAAGAGCGGGTTTGGTAAAGTATACTGTGGTAGCAGAAAGGCAAGGGGCTCACCAAAGTGTTGCTGTGATGTCATCCTATGAGGTCATCTATGACCTTATGGGGTGGTTTAACAGTTGTGTTATGGGGG
Organism: Siniperca chuatsi; assembly: GCF_020085105.1. Taxonomy (NCBI): domain Eukaryota; kingdom Metazoa; phylum Chordata; class Actinopteri; order Centrarchiformes; family Sinipercidae; genus Siniperca; species Siniperca chuatsi. Next base: position 6,488,443 of record NC_058059.1, read on the forward strand.
CGTCCTGGTGGACCAGTGGTTGAACGCATGCATAACATATTCCATAATCAGCCTGTCACCTCTCTAATCAAATCAAAGGTTAAGTTATGTGATGGCATATTAGGTTACATTAAAGCGAGACTATGTCATTTTTGCTAAACAGCAGTCACTGTGGCCACAAGTGGTAATTATGGAGTAATGATAAATGCTAAAATGTGGTATAACAGTCGCACAAGCAGAAAAGAGTCACAAAGTCAGTAAACCTACTCTTACACAAAAATATCTTATCCAGAGTTTGCTGACATTTGCTAACATTAGCCACCAAAATCCAACAACCAAGTAAGGTTGTAGCAGCAAAACCCCTGAGTGGATTGCATAGAGGAAAGGTGCATCGCTTATGAATTCAACTTTTCATTTGTGAGAGGACAAATGTGCTATTTCTGCTTTAAGTTAAGCAGCAGAAACAAGCTGTGATCACAACACTGACACATTATCACCTTTTAAGTTGATATGGCAAACAGTTTATTTACAAATCAAGCAACATTAGCATTCATTTGGAGTCGTCCTATTCACGGTGCTGGGCAGGTGGTGTACAGTGCTTTTTAGAGCTTTTCCCCTGAAAACAGTTGCCTGTTGCAGCTAAAAACGATGAATGCGGTAAGAGACGCAAACAGTAAAGTTGTGGGCCGTAAAAGTAAAACACTGAGCTGAAAGACGCTAAAATGCACTGTAGAGCTGAGGGGAATTGCAAAGTCGGGTGATAAGTATCCGCCACTACAAGCGACTCCTTCCAGATTACACATAGAGCAGCTGTAAGTAAAGTTAAATTATGTTACGTTAAGTTATCTCACCTTATCTTACAGTTTGTACAAGTTAAATCATTAGCAGGAGCTGATGCTTAAACTGGGAATGTACAGTGCATCCTTTACATCCCATAATAATACCCCAGAGGCATAGGAGAGGAAATACTTTGTTACATCCACTTGTGGCTGATGAGCCTGTCAAACAAACTGTGTGTGGGACTGAATGTATATGAAAGAGAGAAAACAAAAAAGACAGAAAGCAAGAGAGAAATGGAGAAATTCCACTGCTAATGAGTATATATTGTCACATGTGTGTCCCATGTCAACAGACTTTACATTTAGCTAGTGCTTTGTATAGACAGACCATCCTAAATAAATCTGAGCTGACCCCTCTTTCTCTCTTTATCTATTTCTGTCTTTCATCAGAGAACCAGCATTCACAGGGCATGGCACTTAGTATTATCATACAATTCATACAGTATACAGGGCTTGTCCGATTGGTGATTGTTACCAGAGATGTTATGCCTGTAGGATATCAGTGTGGTGATCAGGTATCTAACTTTATCAGTTAAATATGGTCTTGTAACATGTGTGTTGCCAAAAGGTGCAGAGGGGGTGGAGGCTTTGGCCTTCTGCCGTAGCCCTAAAAGACTTTTCAAGCGATAAGCATAGTCACTACCATGATGTTTCTGGGTCTGATAATAAAGTGATATATAATAATATAATTTAAAATGTTCATATCATACAGCCACGCTAGCAACTATCTGAGGCTGTATTTAGGCACAGCAGTGATTTGAGCTAAACGCTAATGTCATCCTGCTAACACATACAAAAGCAATGTTAACATGCAGTTTTAATGTTTACCATGCTCACCATCTCAATTTAGAGTGTTAGCATGCTAACATTTGCTAATAAGCACTAAACAGTATGGCTGAACCTGATGGGAATATCATTATATTTGCAGATATTTGGTTGTCAAATTTTGACCTGCTGGTTGCACTAAAGGATTGAAATTTGGTGGTAATTCATCCAATAGTTGTTGAGACATTTATCGAGACACGTGGTGAAGACACACAGCTGTTTATTCACAATGTACATGAATTGATTAAAATTATTTCACTGACCTTTTCGCCTACACAGGCCAGTGAGAAACCATTATATTCTTTACATTCTTTAAATACCCTCGCCTTTGACGAAAAATGAAAATAGAACTAGAAGGTTATATTTTCATTTTTCCAATACAAAGCTTCACATTGTAAAATGAAAGTTTAACCACTCCTCAATCTCTCTAAAGAGAAAATGTCAGCTCTGCACTTCATTTGGGGCTACCCCATAACACCTTACAAATAGCTCAAGTAAAATGATGAACAATGGGGGGCAGTAGAGGCAGGTGGATGAAATCACCAATGCAAGAGGAAGAAAATGATGAACCTATAGACCATTGTTGCCACTGGCTACGTCATTTGCATTCTGTTGCCAGCTTGTGATGATGTATAAAAGTTACAAGTGGCATCATTCTGACATGGACTCTAATGCCACTCTTGAGGAATAACAATGCAGACTATTTCAAAAGAAAACACCTAACCCCTCTAGCTACAGCAAAGCACCAGGAGTGTTTTGATCCTGCATTGATATTGTTAAGAATCAGATTTATGTTAAGAAACCCTTTCACTGAAAACCAGTCAGATTAAAAAAAGTCTCAGTGGTTAAGAGGTTGTGATGCCAAACATATGTTGTTCTATATATAAAAATGTTGGACCAGTAGACAAAGAATGAGGCAGTTTGCCATTGCTCTGTAATTCCTTGAAGCTCCTAATGACACTATCTTGATGTCTTTATTGATTTTCAGCTATGCTTGCTCTATCTCCTGCTGCTCCCATCTGCCTCAGCTAGAGATTTTGGCTTTGCTGGGTTATTGCTTTCACATAAGTAGAAACAGTGCTGATGGCTATTTCAGGGTGTTTGTACACCTCTTCAAAACAGCACTATTGGAGTGGCAATTGACCCAGCAGTTTGTGTTTCCATCAAGAGAACACCAAATGGTGCCATATCCTGTGGAGGAATTGGGTTTGCATTCCTCCACTAGAGGTCCAGATGGTCACAGAATCAATGCCAGCATGTGCTGCAGGTTTCTGGCAGTCATGGTGGCTCACAGTCTTATTAGCGCACTTTTCATTTTGTGACTCCATGTCTTTTGGTGGCTACCTGCCTGTGTTTAGACAATATGGTGGAGAGTTCACTGATTTCAATATTGCATCACCATTGTCCAGTTTGGTTCCACAGAATATCCAGACCACTTCACCGGAATTTAATGGTTTATTTGTGGGCCAATGAACCACATAAGCATGTATAACCTTTTCTAATAGAGCAATCAGGATCATTACAGCACATAAAACAACTCATGTCCAACTAGAATCATGAATTCAAACCTATATATTTTTTTTTTTTTTACATATTAGCTAAATGTTTCTGAGAATTTATTGAACATCCTAGACTTGTTGAACAAGAACAAATGGGAGTCTGGGGAAGGAAACAGGAATATACTCAATCCAAGCAGTGTTTGGTGTTCATTCAGCACAACAAAACTCGGCTCTCCATCTTTGCAGATTAGTTTTGCAGGGATGGACGGCATCACAGGCTACAGTTCCACCTGCCTAAGTGGGATTTATAATCTTTATTTCTCTAGAACTTTTAATACCATCCAGCCCATAAACTGATATGTGATGCAGATGGATGTCTGCAAAGCTGTGAAGTGGGTGGTGAGCACCACAGGAACACGTTGTCCTGTTTACCCTCTAAAGCTTAGATTTTATGTTATTTGATAATCACTTACAGAAGTTTGGACTCGTGGGAGGTCAGGTGCAGAGCTTTGTCTTATTGTAGGACACAGCAAATTGGTGGTTAATGTCTAATGGGACAAGGTTATTAGAACAGTTGTATCATCCAATAGGCAGAAGCTAAGGTGGACCACTAACACACATGTTGAACTGGACAATAAAAAAGGTTAAAGGTCAAAACCACTCAAATCCCAAAATTTAGGGAGGGTTAGGGAAAGGTTACAGTTATAAATCCAACTTGCTACACACCCATCCACCACCCCTACCTCCAACCCGCTGATGAGCTTTCCACCTCGCTATATACTGTAAAGGGAATACTGTGTTTGTATTTAAATGTTGGCACTGGACATAAATCATGGGCTGATTTATACATAAAATGATCAGCTTGATCCTCTTAAAGTGACTGCAAAACCATTTTTGCTATGCTGCTCTAATCTGGGTGTTTGACAGGCTGATGAAGATGTTGGTGAGGAAGGTTTCTTTGCTTGGCTGAGATTGGGCCCGCTGGAGGTTGTGGTGGGGAAAAGGATGTCAGCAAAACTACGTACCATATTAGACTCAATGACCTCCTACCTTCATGCCATGCTGTCAATGTAATGAAGCTCATTCGGTTACCAACTAATTCCACTGAAGTGTGCCAGGGAGCACTTGAGGCACTGATTTGTGCCAGAAAAGATTATTTGTCCTTCTGTCTGTCTATCTGTCTATGTAAAAACATACTCAATCTGATTGCTGTTCTATTGTATTTCTAATAAGGAACTACTAGTTGTTGTCTCTTTTCACTGAATCACTCACATTCCTCTTCAATTCTAAAACACCACACATATGTTTTATACTTCTGGGTCATCTGTCATTCATTTTGACAGTTTTCTACACAACAGTATTCTTTAATCCTTTCTCCAAAAACCCATCTCTCCAGTGTGTTCTGACATCCCATCAAATCCCTTCACAAATCCCCAAACGCAGAAGGTGCAGATGCCAAACTACAACAAAATTGACCGCAGAAAATGTTAAGTCATCTAGTTTAATTCACTTAGCTCATTATTTCTTCCCCTTTCTTTCTGAACATGCAGAAAGAAAGATACACACTTTGCCTGCCATGGCTTTTTAACAAGTTTCTGGGTGTACATTTTTCTCAGTGGGTTGTATAGCTTAATAACTGCCAGCAGCTCCCAGTTAAGAAGACAAACTTCCACGGTCCCTTCCCTCCCTCTCTCCCCCCTTCCTGCCTCTGGCCTCCCTCCCTTCTTGTAACTTTCTGAAGTTTCTGGAAAGTGCTACCTCACCCTTTCTATAAACCCCCCTTTAAACAGGGCAATACTTTATGTGTGACTCGCTGAAATGTTTCCACCACTGCTAAAACTGGATTGTTAAAGACCCTGTTCATTTGTTCAACTACAGTACAATACTCCGAATTTCTTTTTCTATGCTTTGGTTGAGTCATTACCACTGTCATGTTTTATTTTGAGAGGAAATGGCTGATTTTAGAGTTACTGGCCTCAAGGGAGACCAGACAGAAAATCAATTCAAGCATCCAGGTATGAGTCTTGTCTTCGTATCTGATGAAAAGTACAATTACTCTTTCATTCACACACATATACGCACACACATCTAACATCTGCTTGGAATGTGTTGGGGGCCAGCGCTGCATAGAGGATGGAAAATGGCGTGAGGGAAGGCAAGGGAGGGAGGAGAGAGGGGGGGACACGAAGGGAGAAAAGATCAGTGGAAGGAATATGAATGGAAGGGGAAAAGAAGAGAGAGCGCAGTGCGATGGGCATAGAGACTATAAACCCGGAGATGATGGTCTCAAAACACAAGATCTGGAGTAAGCCTCATCAGAGCCCTGCACACATGCCCTGAGAGTGCAGCACGCATCACTAGCACACACTTCAAAGAGCAGAGCTCAGGCAGGCCAGAAACAGTCTAGACACGCTCTTCCCATCACACCATCCAGACCCCTCTGTTCATTTTGGCCTCTCTCCACCTCTCTTAGTTTATTTTTTCCATCTATGTGTCCCCCTTTAGACTGTGTCACTGCTTTTTGTAACAATAACAGCTCTTAATTATATTTATGTGCTCGCTTTGTGCTCACATGCCTGAACTGGTAAAGGAACGAGACTCTAAAGCCACGCTAGCGGCTCTGGGAAGCTGTCCTTAGGCACACCCGCCCTTTCAACTAAATGCTAACATCAGCATGCTAACATGCTGATTTTAAGCAGGTATGATGTTTACCATCTTCACTGACTTAGTTTAGGTTCTTAGCAAGCTAACATTTGCTAATTAGCACTAAACACAAAATACGGCTGATGGAATGTCATTAGTTTTGCAGTTTTGCTGCTGGTGCCATGGATGTATTAAGATAGTTGAATACTGTGCCCCCAGTCAGCCTTGCTGCCAATTTGTCCCAGTGGCCAACCACAGGTAGTGCAACAAAAAAAAATCCTGTGGATATAAAATAATTCTATAAAACTGTTGACATGACACCTCCAATTTCAAACAAGGTGGATTGTTACACTTGTGAATTTTTAAGCATTGAAGGTTACTATTTGTAAAACATTTGTAAAACGTTTCTAGAGCCTATTTTTATGTTTGTGATGCAGTCAGTCATTAGGACGCATCCTCTGGGGACCATGAATGTCTGTACAAAATTTCATGCCAATCCATCCAGTAGTTGAAGAGATATTTAAGTCTGGACCAAAGTGGTGGACTGACCGACCAACAGACCGACATCGCCATCCCTAGAACCACGCTGCTAGCATGACTAAAAAAACTAGATTAAAACAGTTAAAAGTGGAAAAACATTGGGACAAAACAGGAATTAGAAAAGGAAGAAAAGAAGAAAAGAATAGAAAAGGAGAGGAGGAAAAGGGAATGAAATGTACACAGAGCGGATGAGTAGCTCCCAGTGAGCAGTGGGAAAGTCCCCCCTCCCTCCCTACATCTCCTCCTCCTCTCTCCCTCCCTCACCAGTGGTTCCAGTCCTCAGGGACAAGGTCTGAATGGGAGCACTGGACTGAATCAAGGTTAGACATTGAGCAGACAGTAGCCAGAATCTTCCACTGAACACCACAGAAATGCTTCAGGATGGTTTTGTCTCCATTATGTGTCCGTCTGTATTTCAACATCTACAGTTTATGTCTTGTGTATGGAGGAAATTACTTAATTCTGAGACAGTCTGTTGTAGTCTGGAGTTGTATTAGAGGAAAATCTTTACAGACATTTTTTGTTCATTCAGAGTTTTGTAGTCTGGGTGTGTGAGTGTGTAATCAGCCACATGAAACACCCAGCACACTGGGATTTCTGACTTACTTTGCCCCATGGTACCACTCTTTCTTCAGACCGTCATGACCTGTGGCTGTCTGCATATTTTCGACATTACCCATCTGTGTTTTAACAAAGATGCCAAAACAGTTGTAAACCATATGGGTATTCCTACTGAACATCTTCCATCTTCACCAACTCTATCCCCTTACAAGTTGACCCCCCAAACTCTCTACCTCCTTCTCTCTCCTCTATCTTTTTCCAACTGTGCATTCACCAGGATACATCTGGATTTCAACTGCAGACTATTACATGGTAACAGCTCCAGCTTTTATGATCTTATGGAGAGAAGTGGCAACTAGCAGCCATAAAATGACAGACATCCAAGGAGTGGCATTTCTGTAACAGGCGTGTGATGAATGGGCAAATTGTGCCCTTATGTTCCTTTCATCTGAGTTTTGATCAAATTTAGATTTTCAAACATACTACAGCAATAAATTCCCAACAAGAAGTCATCACTATGCTGCAAGTCCTCTTTCTAGACATTGTGTTTATCAAGATGAGCAATGAGAACTTTGGCATGGGTTGCAGTGTTAAGATTTTCCACAGGAGTGCTGCCAAACCTCAATGAGATGTTTGTGATGAATCGCTATAGCTGGAAAGTGTATTAAACAAGGCTGGGAGATTACCAGTCAAATGAAGAGCGATGGAAATGTTGTGTGCATATATGCATTGTATACGTGTGTGTGGTTGTGTGTATGCGTGCTACAATTCACTGATGAGCAGGGATGCTTGTATAAAACTTGCATTATCCCCAGAAAACCATAACTTTTTCTATGTAAAGCCTTGAAGTAAAACAGGGGGAGGGGATGATTGGTGGATACAAATCAAGTCTGTGTAGTTCAGGTCCTCCTGCCTGCCTGCGTGCAGCTCCACCTGGCTGTTAACGCTTCTCTTTAATAGGCTTATCCATGCATATAATAAACATTGGATTTTCTTATCCAGCAGAAAGGAGGACAGGTGAGACGGATTCATCTCTTAGGCTTGAAACACCACAGGGAAATAGTTTGAATGTCTGAGATGGGGGCTCCTAGAATTCAGAAAGGCCCATTGACTTCAGCAGTACATAACTGTATTACATATGGTTGGTATTTTTTGTGTGTGTGAGAGTGTGTTTGAGAACATCTGCTGGGCAGACCTCGGATGGGATTAAGATGAGAGGGAGGCTAGGGTCCATCATACATTGATCTCTGTGACCTTTATACCATTGGGATGATTTGTTTCTAAAGTTGAACCTTATGATACAAGGAAAAAGTCCTTCATACTGGAATCAGTTTCAAAGACAAGAATTTCTTCTGGCGAGAAAGACGAGAAAGAGACAAAATGTCTCCAAGTGTCTCTTTTATATGAGGGGATTGTTTTGTTTCTGTATGAGTTTGAGTCCAAACCCTCAGATTGGCCTTCTTAGTTAGTGAGGTAACTGAGCCAATGGCATCATGAACAGTTAAGGGAAAAAATATGACCACAGGCTGCTTGACTCAGCACATCTCACTGTTTCCAGCATTTCCTGAATATCTCACAATGCTCCATACATAGGTGATCTGATGAAACTCTGAGTAAAAGGTTAAACTCTAAGAGCGGTTTGGAATGACAAACAAAACTAATACCCCTTTTACACCTGGCATTAAAATGCAATCAGTATCTGGATACATTATCTGGATAAGGAAAAAAGCATGTTAAAGCCAGGTGTAAATGCATGCAGAATGCACTTGGATCAAAATACAATTGAATCAGCCAGACTACATTTGGAGGTGGTCAGGCTTGCATTGTAATCGGATCTCGGCCAGGTGTAAATGCAATCTAAGAGTCTACAAGCCATACTAGTGGCTCTATGAGGCTGTTCTTAGGCACAGTGGTGCTTTGAGATAAATGCTACAGTCAGCATGCTAACATGCTCATGATGACAATGCTAACATGTTGATGTGGCAGTTATACTGTTTAATATGTTCTCCATCTTAATTGTGTTAGCATGCTAACATTTGCTAATTAGCACTAAACACAAGGTACTGAGGCGAATGGGAATGGTGGTGCTAGAGACAGTCAGTCAGGGGATCACCAAAGTCAATAGGATACATCTTCATGGAACAGTCAAAGGATTACTAAAGTTAGAATTCATCCTCTGGGGACATGAATGTCTGTACCAAATTTCATGGCAATCCATCCAATAGCTGTCAAGAAATTTCAATAAAAAACAAAAATGTCAGCGTTCTTTTGGTGCAAGTGTAATCTAATCTAATCATCTAGGCGAAAAGTCAGGGGATCACCCAAATTAGGAGGAAAAACGCCAACTTTTATTCTTTGGCATATATAAGGATAACAAGCTGTTTGAACTTAGAAATATAAATTGTAAGAATTTAACATAAAAATTTCATTTGTGGCAACAAACCAAACCAGTCTCTTGCTTCAACAAAAGGGAGTGAGCGCTGATATCTTACAATCTTAGCCATGATTCATTACAAAGTGAAAATGTTCTATTAAGTAAAGAAGTTGTTTAGAAACATTGTTAGTGTATTAGCACATCTCCAAGCATGCATTGTAAGTAGGTTCAAATTCCCCAGAAAGTCTTCTTTTTACTAATTTGAGGAAAGTTGATGGATGGATGGAGGTTTGTTATGCGTCACAGATGAATCACATAGTCCTTTGTCTGATCAAAATTACCAAAATGCACACCATGATGAAGATAAGGGTTGACTTCAACCACCCCCCACACTTTTTCTAAGGAATACATTGCAAGCGCGAGATCTGCAGTGATTAGGCATTGCGGCACATGCTGATATCAAACTACTACTTGAATTCCTTACAGAATATCATGGCAATTCATCCAACAGCATTTGAGATATTTCAGATTGCACCCAAGTGGTGGACTGACGACTGACGTTGCCATCCCAAGAGCCACGCCACTGGCAAGGCTAAAAAGCTTCAACATTTAAAAAAAATATTTCAATAAGTGGCTTTTACCACAAACCTTTCCCTTCCAATTTTGCATTTATGAGGGATTCTATCTGTTTCTGCGTTTGAGGATCTCTCAGAACATCCAAAAATCATCAAAGCTACAACAAACCAACAGAAACTGAGATATGATAAAAAAAAAGATTTGATCCAGATTTCGGGACAACCCCCTCCTACCCCCAGTGTCATCGTTAATGTTTCAACCCCACCACTTCAGACATTAAATGTGGGCATTTTTTTCTGAACTGAGCCACACCCAACAAGACTCCAGCTGGCCTGTGCTCTATCTCCACTGTTAAACTCCACTTCTATCGTGGAGTCTCTGATTAGCATATCCTGCTGGCTCTTAATTATTACAGCCTGTATGTGATGTTTAATTTATGACATCAGCTCTCCAAAGATTACAAAAAATAACAAGAGTGTGGGACAGAGAACAGCAGGATTAATGTGAGCCAAGAACAGGGGCTGCATGCCACATGTGAGACCAAGGTAGTGTATTTGACTGGTTGGTTGCTGGCAGAGTTGAGTGTACAGTCAGCCCAGGGGCAAGGAGCAATCCAAGCTGTTTCTCAGCTGCTGACAGAGTCATTGAGGTCATTCAGTTACATACAAAGTGATGCAAAACCTCCACACTTACCTCTGAAACACAGCTCAAGTCTCTTATAACCAACCAACCAGAAGAAATCAGCAGACATGAAGTACATTTCACTGAAAAGTGACGTCGTAATGGCTAATCCTTTTTCTCCTCATAATGAACATAACATAAACATAAAATGGACCTAATAGTCTCAAGTGAACATACTGTATATGTGCACATAGAGATCTTTGACTTTTGGCTAAATTCTTCACAAAAGGTTCTACACTAATGGTAATGAACAAGAATGGCTGTTTTATATGGGTTGTTTTCTAGGTTTAAGAACAAGAAAATTATGGCCTTTCCTAATGAAGTGGCTCAATCAATGAAACTGTTTATTGATCTAATAACTTATTTTTTTAAATCAGGGGAATGTATGGGTAAAAATCTGATTAAAAAAATCTGCTGTGGTTCAACCAACCTTTTTTTTACTTACATAACATACAAAATCAGGTGATTTGTGTTTGTCTTTGCTTTGATTGGAAGCATTTTGTGACTTCATTTACTGTAAACTGTGAACACTACCTTCCTGCAGCAGGAAATACGCCATTTTATGGCTATGTAACCACATGAAATCTAAAAATTATTTTAAACCGAGTTTCAAAATAAACAAACAAAACAATTCTAAACGTAAAATTCTAAAACATAAAATGATGAGCCTTGACTGTAGCTGCAGTGACATAAAACTTGTTTGAGATAGGTAATGAATCACAGAGCATTTTGTAGGGACTGCTTTTGGTTGCTCATAGTTGGTGCATCCCAGATTTTAGAGTTAGCTGCCAGACAGCAAACTTTTAATACAATTTTTTTTTTAAATCACTATCATTTGTGATCATTTATCACTTGACATCTGTTGTTGTTTAAGCGAACCTCAAAGTATCATTGAATGCACCGCAAGGGACAGTTTTTGAAACATTCCCAGCTTGCAACTACTTTACCACAAAATGATGATGGAACATTGAAAAAAAAAAACATTTCAAGTCCCTGCAATAAGTTTAATAGTGTGGTGAAATAGATAGAAATCAATGGCTGCGATAAAGACAGGAAACATATCTAAAAAGTTATATAATGGTTTGGGAAATGATTAACAGAAATAAAAAGTAGACAAGAGTTGTGGGCACAAAAACATATAGACCCACCTGTATGGTGATATGGAGTTTTACACGTGTATCTAGCATATTGTATAAGGTAGATACACAAAGAATTAAGAATTTTGCGATGAGGTAGCATTTTATCCTACTGGTTTTATTCTGCAAATGTTCATGATAAGTTTTATGCACTGAAACTTTTCTCCACAGGGATTACACTCCAGACTCAAGGGAGAGTTATTCCTCCAGAGCACAAACATGCAGACCACGGGACCCCTGCCAATGCGGGATTTGCACTCAATTGATAACTGGCAGCTGGTGAGTTCATGACAACGTGTCAAGTGTGTAGTGTGTATGTGTGGAGTGGAGATGTGTTTTTTGTTCATTAACGTGTGTGAGAGTGTGACTGAGTGTGTGCGTTTGCGCATATCTGTGCTCCTATGGTCTAATCTGATGAATTACTCTCGTGCGAGCAGCTGCTGAACACTTTCACAAATGTTTCACATTTCAAGTATTATGCATTCATGATAATATGTATATGAGTTCGCTCCAACTAAAGGCCAATGGAAACTCTCTGTGTCCTAAGCACTCATATCATCATCATCATCATCATCAAAACAAACAGCAACAGAAGGGGGTGTACTGTGTGAGTTTATTTTTGTTTGTGTATGTGTCTTTATACTTTACCACAATGGATAAGCAGCCATCAAAACTGTCTGTCTGCATGGAAACAGACAAAAACTGTTTTAGCTTCCTTTATTTAATTACAAAGTAAATATTTTGAAATACAGTAAACAGTGTATCTATATATAGAGAGAGAGAGTAACTTAAAGAAGAAGCTTCTAATTTTAATAATCTGAAATTGTGCTTGGCTGTGATTGACAGGAGGCGGGTCCTAACCACACACAACACAGCGATCATTTGGAAACTTTATATTGGAGAGGAAGCAGAAAGCATGATTCTTCATTCACAAACAAAATAGGTCCAAAATATAGAGGAAATACACAATAAATGCTGTATAATGTTGTGGACAATTAAAGTTTTTTCATGTTTTATTGTGGCTGATTTTTGTTTGACTTGCAAGAACCAGCAGCCACATCTCCAACCACAGTACTGCCTGAATCATGGTTGAGTCTATGTGCTCCAAATGCAGACTGCATAGACTCACCCATGATGTGATGGTTGGGGTAATAGGGCACTGTACACTGGCCCCATTTTGGGGTTTTAAAAGGTTTAAAGGCTATGATGTTGGCGAAAACTTGAACATGTTTTATTCATTAATTCAGTTGGTGTGGCCAAGTTGTCCTTTTCATTTACAAAAAGCTCAAATCACTGTGGAATTGTACTTCCACAGGGCATAGATCCTGAAACGTGTGTGTTGCCCACACAATGGCTTGTGGCTTGTTTGAGGGGCAGCAGGACCCATAAAAGATGACCCTGACCCTAAGCAGTTTCTTTTGAATGCAGGAACGATTTCTGCATCCTGCAAGCAGATAATGTGGAAGGCTTGTGAACCAGTATATTGGGATGCCATGTTATGTAATGTCTCAAAAGTTGCAAGCAGTATTTTGTAATCAACACATTTCTAGGGAGCCACTGCAGAGAGGCCCTGGCAGTGGTTAAATGTTAATTTTTTACATTAAAATATGTTGGCATTGCTTTAAAGTCACTTTCAAAGACAGGTGTGAATGTATGTCTTTTGTAATAATCGTATGACCATAGAATTTTGAAGAAATCTGACCAAATCCTGTTCATCTTTGGGTTTTTTTGTTTATTTGGATTTCGAGGAGAAAGAAAGTTAATGCTATCAATTATTTGAATTCTAAAATAGACTTTTTTTGTTTGGGAATTTGTGCGTCATTGACATATTAGTTAAAGAGTAACAAGACTAAGATTCTACAGCCACGTTAGCACAGTGGTGCTTTAGGCCAGCATGCTAACATGCTCACGATGGTCAATGCTGAACACAATCACATGCTGGCGTGTGACTGTTTACCATGGTCATCATCGTCTTAGGTTAATGTGTTAGCATTTGTTAATTAGCACTAAACACAAAGAGGTTTATGGGAATGTCATTAGTTTTGCGGGTATTTGCTCATAAACCAAAATATTGGACAAATTATAAATTTGACTATGATGATGGTACTAGATGAAAAGTTAAGAGATGACTTACAATCCATCTTGAGGGGGACATGATTGTCTGCACCAAGACATATCACTTTGAACCAAATATGTCAACCGCATGGTGGTGCTAGAGGAAAAGTCAGGAATTCACCAAAATAATTAGGATTCACTCTCTGGAGACCATAAATGCCTGTACAAAATTTCATGACAATCCATCCAAAAGTTGTTGAGATATTTCAGTCTGTAACAAAATGGTGGACTGACCGACCACCATTTCCATCACTAGTGCCATGCTACTAGCATGGCTACAAATAAAATGTGACTCTGGATAATATAATCAAGCAGGAAGATGTTTGATAGAAATAGGAAGGAAACTTAAGCGGACTTGGAAAAAAAGTAATGAGGTCTGATGGAGCCATCATTCATCATGCTGACAGCAAGTTAAGTGTTACTTTGATGTGATGTGTTTCAGTGCAGTTCTGAGCTCTGTTGCAAGATTACAGAGGTCAAAGATTGTAAAAAGACTTTAGGTGAGCTGACAAGGCCTTAATCCCTTTAAGTGGAATAGAATGGAAAATGGTCTGAAGAAATTAGTGTAATAGAAACTAGTCTACATTTTTCAGATTCTCTAGGGTTGACTTTGGCCTTCTCTAACAGAAATATGCTTATTTCCACTTTTAAAATGTAAGCACAAGATTTCAGTTACAACAGCTTGGAGTCTGACGGGTAAATACGGGTTAATTTTTCATCACGTTTAAATGTTGCAACATTTCACACAAAATATCCTCTCATCTACGGTAGACAGTGCCAAAGAAGCTCAGCTTAGACTTTTGGAGCCAAATGTGGAGTTGAGCTTCTTCTTGAGAAAACATTACTGCTCTGCTTTTACAAGAGTGTTTTTTTTTTGTGTGTGTTTTTGTTTTTCTTACACAAATACCATACTATTGCACCTGTAATAAAGTGAACTCCAGTTAAAACCTCAATGGACATAGACTAGTAAATTGTTTGCGCAGTGTCACTCCTCAGACCTTTGCAATTATGTGACGAGCCACCTCCAGCACTGAAAGAAGAACATAACGAATGGGTCTAGTTAAAACGCATGGGTATGAACTGGCTTCCATAATTACAGTCACCACTACAAACAGCCGACAGGGCGGAGCTGGGCTCACACGGGTGGGGAAGGAGACATGGTTAGTTAATTTCCTTAGACGAAAGGCGACAACTTTGGCACTTTTGTTCTTGCTGCTTTGGTCGACAGATTTAATTTAAGGGAGTTTTAGGTCTCTTCACTGGAAAGGGGAACTGGGACTGAACAGAGAATATGTGATACAGCGGTTTACAAAAAGAAAAAAGCTTTGCCTTCAAAATTTTCTACAATGGATAGTTTATACTGATGCTTGTAATTTGGAGAAACCTTTGCAATTATATGTGAGATTTCCCTCTGTACATTGTTATAACAAGTATAATTTAGTCAGCTAAGAAATAACGCTCTTCATAGCAGTACATTCATGATGCTTGACAACCCTCAGCTAATTAACATCTACATCAAAGAAAGTTTCCCCCTCACCCTTCAGAAGAATACACATATAGGCTTGCCCTTTTTTTCTCATCATCTTCTTGAATGTTTTGGTAACTCTTCTCTTATTCATCCTTATGAACTCCATGTGTCAGGGCTTAAGGCTTTATCTGTGTAGTTAAACAGGATTTGATTTTACTTTTACTGCTAAATAAACATTAAACAAAACCTGGTGGAGCCCAACAAAGTAGGGAGTCACTTGACATTGTAGGGTTATATCTTTGACATAATTCTGAGGAAAACAAAAAAATGAACTTGCAAAAACATTTGATTTGGAGCCAGTTATATTTTATAGTGACTGTGGCTTTGCAAGTTACATTTGACACCTGTATATATGTCTTTATTTTAATTTAATTTTTTTTTTTTTTTTTTTTTTTTTTTTTTTTAAATTTTTTAAATAAAAAATCACTCATTCATGTATAGATGACACATGATCCTGATTTGAAACATTTGTACAGTGGTGAAAATAATAATGGGCAGTGGAGCCCCACCCACCCCCATCACCCTGTGTGACTCCCCAGTCGACACTGGAGTCCTTCTGCTTCCTGGGCACCATCATCATCCAGGACATCAGCTCCCTCACCAAGAAAGCCCAGCAGAGGATGTAATTCCTGCGGCAACTGAAGAAAATCAACCGGCCAAAGACAACGATGGTGCACTTCTACACTGCCATCATTGAGTCCATCTTCACCTCCTCCATCACCATCTGGTATGCTGCTGGCACTGCCAAGGACAAAGGCAGACTGCAGCGTAGCATTCACTCTGCCGAGAAGGTGATTGGCTGCAATCTACCTTCTCTCCAAGGCCAGCTGTGGCTTAGTGGTAGAGCGGGCTGTCCACTAATCAGAAGGTCAGTGGTTTGATCCCGGCTTACCACAGCCCCCATGTCGGGGGCTGAACCCCAAATTGCTCCCGAGGGCTGTACCTTTGGTGTGTAAGTGATTAGTGTGTGAATGTGATATGACTTTGAGTGGCTGAAAGACTAGAAAGGTGCTATACAAGTACAGCCCATTTAGCTTCTTTCCGTCTGCGTCTGGCCTCATCAACAAGGTCCGTGACCCCCACTGACACTGACTCTCATATCCACCCAACCCCCCACTTATAGTTCAGTATACTCATACTGTAAACTTTTGCACATTCCCATGTAAATATTTTGCATATCCCTGCACAAACTGTAATTTAAACAGTCATATTGACCAAATTATTTATTATTTTCTTATATATTTTTTATATTCTTTAATATCTTATTGTCAATTTTATGATTCTTGACCTGCAGTACTTGCTTTATATTTCTCATATTTCTACTATGCAAATTCCTTGTATGTGTGAATCTACCTGTTACATTTGTGTATGAAACATATAATATACAATCTGTAAAATATTTACCTCTCATACAGTGGAGAAAGATGCCATTTCTTGTATCAGTGATATGTCGTGAAGCCATCCAAAGTGTACTCAACAATGTTAACTTACAGATGATCATTCCTCTTTCATTAACAGACTCAAACATTAGCACTCCAAAAACTGATAAAATAAGGACAGTAGGTAACAATTTAAGTTAAGGAAAAAAGATGGCTGTCTATGGGATTTTTCTACATCCTGTGGAGATAAATGGATGCTGTGTGCTAAAGGTTTTATGAAACATTAAAATTAGTAAAATTTTACAAGAAGAAAATATAATAAGCACCACCACAACAATGAAAAATAACTGGTTGACGATATCATCAGTGAGTTCTCAGAAGCTAACACTTTCGAAGAGTGTAAGCAGATGTTCTGCATTTCTTGAATAGCACAAGTTGGATCAAGCTCAGTATTGTTAAAACAGAAGAAGGTAGCAGCCCTACTGAACTCAAGGTTTATGGAGAACACGACAGTTTGCCACAAGGGTTACAGTATAAACATAACTCCTTGATGCTCTCTAACAAGATCATGTTGTAGCCTCTGGAACCGTTTGAGGATCAGAGCAACAGTTGACTGTTAGTACAAATTATAATGAGATCTGATCCTACCTGTTTCACACTCTTTGGTATATTTATGCAGGACATATAGTACAAGGCAATACATGCATAGTTGTCTTATTGTGTTTAGTTTAGTTAATGCTCAGTGACTGATTCATGTCTGGCATCAATATTTTTGGCCTGCTTCTTTGTACAAGATAAAATCTGTGCTTGCAAATCTTTTCCAATACAACATGTTGAAAAAGAGATGAGCTGCAGCTGGGAGCATGAGCAGACAGGTGAGACTGACTCATTAAACACCAGTCTGTTTTTCTTCTCTGATGACAGACATTTTTTTTGTCATCATCCCAAGTGTATGTAGAGTATATGTACTCTTAAGATTTTTTGTCTTTCTAGACTTAATAGTCAAGCCTCTTAATGCTCCAAAAGTTCTTCACAGTAAGCTTAGGGAAGTTTGCCATGATAAACTCTGGCACGCTATGGAGTCACACATTGTGGAATGGAAAATATGGTGTCCTGCCATGGTGCATGATGCCAAATAGGCAACACCAGTGTGCATCTGACAGAGAAGGGATTAATTTTCTGTCAAAAGGCTCTGCTTTCTTCAAGATTACAAACATTACTTAAACAATATTTTTATAACAGCTTGTTCTCCAAAGTCTTGATAATCTAATAAAGAATGCCAGAATTTAACCATGAATTTAAAAAAAACATGTGCAATTTGACCCAGAGACATTGCATATTTGTGTTTCAGATGGCTGTCTAAATGAATTACCCTTAATTGTGATTTGAAAATATAAAGCTGGTGTCTGACTCACACTGTCTTTTTCTTTCCTTTTTTTCCTTTTAGTATTTTCTTAAAGAGAAAGCTCCTGGGTTTCCCCCTCTCTGATAGTGCACTTGCCTCCTTCATATCCAGGACTTGCTTCTGTGCCAGAAAGCACACACAACAGAGAACAAACCATGCAAACTCACACTGTGGAACTGTATTTCAAATTTTGTTACTCCTAGATTCTTGTTCTGCAGCACAACATCCTACATTGCGTAAAATTGTAATCTGTGTTTGGAGCTGCCAGGAGCTGCTCAGTGCCAGGATCAACAATTTATCTGATCTTTTGGTGTGCTGTATTTGAGTTTCCTCCTTCTGGCTCCCTAACAATCTATCATTAAAGTGAAACCACAGAATCGACTCCATTCTGTTATTCATCTCCATCACAACACTGGAGAGCGAGGTTTTGATGTAGGGTCTGTGAAAAATTATTGGGTGTCTGGGAAATGATTGAAAAGATCTAAAAGGCAGATTTAAATATGTGTAATTCAACTTGCACAAAGTTTACGAGTTCTTGACAAATGAAATGCTTTGGTTTACAGGGAACCTGAGGAGGAAGAACACATGCAGATGAATAAAGACCATAAAGACGTCCTTCTAAAATCCTCCATGTATTTTAAAATGCTATACTGTCAGATTGAAACCTTATGTATTTGTAAAAACACAAAGCAAACAATTCAAACCATTGTAACATCTTAAAATGCAGGCAAAACCAGATTTTTTTTTCAAGTTAAAATCTTAAAAACAGAAAATTGTTATGACATCAGCCAAGTTTAAAGTATTCAAAGAATGTGTCCTATGTGACTGTGTCTGCCCTGGTGCTGTTCTGGATTGGGTTGCACCAGCTTTTTCACCAATTTGTATGTAAAGTCTGTCCTTAGGTCTTAGCAACTACTAGCTAGTTTCAAACTGTTGGTTTACTAAATCAGGCTACACCATTAAAACTGCAGGAATGTCTTAGCTAGTAAAGACATAAGAAATTTGCTAGGAAACATTTGTCATTCCAATCAAAAGCAATTAACCAAGTAGCATCACAAGCTGTAGCATAACAGCTTTAGGAGTCCAAACAATAGGCTATATCAAACTTAACTACCAATTCTTTTGTAAATGTAGGTATAAGTTCGTTTCATTTATGTCTGCGTCCATGGAGAAATATATCTGTAATATACTGTTTGACTTGTTTGTCTGTATGTACAAAAGGTTTTAAACACAACTATCTGTAGATAAACCATGTTGATAGGACATTGATAGGGCAACATGACAAAATGTAATATTAATGGATTCGTCACTCCTATTATCTTTTGTCTTACTGATATTTTGGGGATAATCATGCTCTAAGTTTTGGAACTAGAGCTCCCATAATCTGGGCGCTTTGAGGGATGTAAACAGGAAGTACAATGTTGCCATGCAGTTAGTTACCTAGCTGTGGGCTACACCCTGAGCCCCGTTTTTTTTTTTTTTGTGCCTATATTTGTTTACATTTTGGCAAATTGGAACCATTAAAAGTATGCCGAATCAGCTATTATCAGTTCATGTTTTCAGTGTACCCATGGATATACAGACAACTATCATTGGCTTACTTTGATACTGCAGAAAACTTAAAAACACAATGATTCTCAGGCAAGTTCTGGAAGGAACGTCTTTTTTTCTGTGGTTTCTAAGCGGAGTAATAGACGTTTATTCACGATGGAGATATGATATCTTCGGAAAGTAAGTTACACTGAATCTCAAAAGGTGTGTATTAACGTTATGTCTGTGTGTACAGGTTTGACTGAGTTATAACTCCAAGCAGGAGTACAAATTATGAAGCAATTTGCGGCAATCGGGCGCTAAGGGTTTTTAAGTAGCCTACCTTAATTCCATGAGCTGTCACAGCTGCTGCTACTAACCATGTTGGTGAGCGGGTCAACCTGCATTTAAATTACCATTGTTTTTAGAACACCAGCAAGTTAGCTACTTGTCCCATTAACCCCATAGAGTATTTTTCTTCCTCCCTCTGCAACCCCCCCCCTCTGTCTTGGGGAGGATACCTCACAGTTTGAAAAGCTCTGCTTTAGCGTGGCCTAACTGAGGTTATTTTGGTCATTTTTGTTACATTTAGTTTAAAAACTTCCCAATTAAGTGTCGTGTCCGATGTGTTCACCATATATCCCATTACTTCTTTCACTCTTCACTGTAAATGGGTCATGTCTAAAGTTAGCTTTGTCAATTGGTTCAGTTAGCTATGCAACAGTCTCATAGCAGTTACTGGGTGGAAATATTTATCAGTTTATGTGGTGCAACCAGTTTTGATTTAGTGATGTGTAAATCTCCACTCAGTAAACACTTAAAAGGAGGTTAAGTTAACAGCTGGTGCAGTCTGCTCCTGGTGTGTGTATACTGAGATAACTGTCAAGCAAGAGTTTGGAATCTCACATCTGGCTTCAGTAAGAGTCTCATCATCTGTAGGTGTTGCTTTAACAGTGGAGGACAATTAAAAAGATGGATTGAATTAGGGTCTCTCTGGCTTTCATATCCAGCCTGAAACCTGGTGACGGTGGATGTGGAAAATAGAACAAAAAGAGGTGACTAAAGAAATTTCTCTGAACAGCAAAACTTGAGCACTAAATCACAATTTACTTCTCAGTTTTAGACCATATATTCTATCTTTTGTCTCACAAGGACTTGTTTTGTGAAAGATTATTCTGTTTGAAAGTCCTCAGATGACACATAATCGTAAATGGTCCAGCGTCAGATAAATCACCATGTTTTTGGTTAGAAGACAGTTTAAGGGAGCAAGTGGAGACCTTGTACAGGAGTAGTTTGAGAGCTTTCAGATTAGTGTGGTGTAGGTGTAAAGTCACCCTAAATACAGGGCTCAGGCCATAATTTGAACCATATATCTGACCACGTAACCATTATATGGCTAAGTGGTCAGTTTAGAAAGGCTAGCGTATTCTTGGTGTAAATATCTCCTCCCCTTTTGAGAACAAGCTATTCATGTGATACAATTGAATCAAAAATGTAACACCTTTAAAACCAAAGTAAGTGTAAACATATGGTAATAGGGGTTACCTGAGGTAAAACTGCTGTGAAGACATAAGGCAAAAGGTTGATATGTTTAGACGTGGTTATAGAGCACAAATAGTTACAGTCTGTACACTGATGACATCTGAAAGGGGATTCCAGGTGTGTACTTTTCTTTTTGCTAAATGCCTCTGTCTGTCAGTAAATGTGTTTGAGTGTTACACAAGGAATATTTTACACACTTTTGAAATGTGAATGTGGACCACGCATGTTACAGATAGTCTACAGTTAGTCTTCTTCTTTAACTTTATATCTTCCCAAGCTTTTTAACAATTTTACTAAATAAACAGCAGGATATGGAAGCTGCTCCTATTGACAATAATGTTTATGTTAATATTATTGTATGTTACAGACTGGACAATTATTGTCCAGACTATTGTCCATTGACTATTGTCTGTTTTGGAGATGCTCGAACTTTACGTTGACCGCTGAGCATCCACATTCAAACTCAATGTGGCACAGTATCAGATGTGGCCACAACCACAGTGCTGTTTGTTTACTGTGCTTAAAACCAACTTTTACTGGGCAGTTAATGGAAGTCTGCCCCCCACTGGAGCAGCCATGTGACAGTTTATAAAACACAGCTGCCATGTTTGGGCGTTCTTGAGACAACGGCAGCAAGAGGTGGTGTCTGAATCTCAGTGTGGCTCTAAAAAAAGTTTCTCCAAAATTGTTCTTCAATGTAGGTAGATGTACTACAGTAGCAATAAGTGTTCTGTGATTATGTCACATATTAGCTGCTTTTTCACAGATATGATGAATCACTATATGAAAATACAACAGTGACATCTCAGATTATACTTAATCAAAGGCTCCAAGAAAGGTTTGCATTAAGTGTTGGTTGGTTGGTTGATAAACTGTTAAAAGCTTCCTTTAAATTTTGTAATATATTAGAAGAGAGAAAGTACAGTGTTTCTCTTTGTGAGGTACAAAAGAACCAATTTGGGATCAAAATGTTGTACTTTCTCTAATGTAATAAAAAAAAGACACTTTGATGGGAGCATTTTACAGTATAGCAAGTTCTTGGGAGGCAGAAATTGCAGAGTTGCAGTTTTTTTGCACTCCACCTGGACAAGAAAGATATTTTGCTCACTGATCAGTTGGTTGATAAAACCAACTGATCCACTTGATGAAACACTTGATTAATCAAAAATAACTGTTTTTATTTAGAGTTTGGTATTGTTATTCTTTTCTTAAATTTGGCCTGTCCATGACAAAAGCTGGACCATCTTTCCAGAGGGTGATCATCACTTGTGTATCCATCATGTCTATAATTGCTGGTGCGCCTCAGTTGTCCATTGGGAGTCAAGGTTACTCATCCTCCAGCCTACTGTGTACCTGGCAAAGTAAATACAGCAACATCTTAATCTTTTGTTATACAAACAAGCAATTTTCTGTGTGTCAACTGATTTGTAATTTGATTAAACATTATTTAGGAATATGCACCATGGTCGTATATTGAGCACAATATAAATCAAGATAATTAAGGTTAACATAGATTTGACACAGGACCCCTTTATAAGATATGGCCAAAGGTCAGGTAACAATACAGGTAATGAATTTGGTGACTATCTCATTTTAACTGTAAAACGAAGAAATATAAAATGTGATTACTTTTTCCTAATATCTTTGATCATCAACTGGCCCACTGTGGAATCATGGGCAGATATAAGTTATTAGGAGGCCCCAGAGCAAGAATTTGATGTTGGTTAAGTCAAGTCAATTTTATTAATATAGCCCAAAATCACCAATTTTCTTTAAAGGGTTTTACAGTCTGTACAGCATACAACACCCTTATTTGATTAAATACAACCACGTGAGCACAATATCAACTAATATAATAAGGAGTTAAAACCAGATTTTTTGACACAGGGCCCCAATATTAGATAATATACAGTATTTTTGATATTGTACAGTAGTACATTCTCAAAGCAAATGTCCAATTAATCAAATACCAAAAACCAATTGATATGCAGTGAACCTTGGCCTTTTGGGGACCTCAGGCCAGTTACCTGCTTTTTTTTAAATAAATAAACTTAAATAATGAAGTTAGAAGTTAGTAATTTAATAAATGAAAAAAGGTTGGTAATCCAGCCACGCGTGGAATAGTGAAATACTATTCAACATTGTTGTTGAAACAACAACCTGGCTGGCTACATAAAATAAATAAATAAATGATTAAAATAACTTTTCAGTATACATCATCAAAATAATGTTCAGTATAGGATACTGGCTCAAACCTAATAGGCCTATGTGGAAGTATGGACAAAAGTGGCGCCCACCTATTGATACAACACAAGTTCATAATGATTCCCTGACTATCAGATCCAGCTCGGAGAGTCACAACTTTACACAACAAAGTCGTGTATATAATTAAATGCCATGCCTTTGTTCATATAAATCAGTTTGCTTTTCCCGCTCTGACCCTCTCCTCTGGAAATAGCG
The DNA here is from genome assembly GCF_020085105.1 of Siniperca chuatsi. NCBI lineage: Eukaryota > Metazoa > Chordata > Actinopteri > Centrarchiformes > Sinipercidae > Siniperca > Siniperca chuatsi. The sequence goes on from NC_058059.1 coordinate 6,512,055, forward strand.
GACGAATTGTAGGCGTGAAACTTTCCCTAAACTTTTCCTCCCACCCACGGCCAAAAACAGGGCTGGCTCTAATTTATGGACTCCTCTGATTTGCCCGAGTCTCCTGTCCGCAGAGTGAGTGACAGCCTGGGGGAAAGCCTTTTTTTGTGTGTGTGTGTGTGTTGCCCCGTTGGACTTGAAGGGGCTTTACGTGACGACTGAAAGAGGAGGCAACACTTGTGAACGGAGGCGCAGCGCTGCAGGACAGTTCAGCAGAGCAGAGCGGAGAGGAGCTGTGCGGGAGAGACGGGCGCCCATCCGTCAAATAGCTGGAGGAACGCACACTAACAAACCCTTATGGCTGCTTGAGAAATAACGATACACCCCCCCTCCCCCTTTTTCTCTTTCTCTGGGACTTTTGGCTTTTTAGTATTGTCCTGACCAGAAGTTGTTGCAAATCTAATTAGTTGCTCCAAGTTGAAAAGTGAATCCACTTGCCGTGGACGTCTCTGGCGGTCATGGATACCCATATAAGATGGAAAGTTAAACGGAGGATAAGGGACGCCCAAATCACTTTAGCGGTGATTCTGCTTTTTGTCATATCGCAAACAAGTTCAGGTAAGATGCAGCTGTAAGATTTGTTGGATTCAGTTTGGAGCTGCGCTGCGCTGAAAAGTTTTTCTCCTTGGTTATAGTGGATCGCTGTGATGTCCGCCCCTCCTCCTAAACTCATCTTTGTGCCTTTATTGGTGCCTTAATGTATTCAGCTTGGTCTGCCCGAAACTATGGGATTTGTCAAAGTATCAAAAGACTGCGAGTTTTTGAGAAAAAGTGTTTTTTTGTTTTTGAGAAAGGCTGATATAGAAGTGACCACTTATTTTGTCTGTGATCTTGCTATGGAGGAGCTGGCAAAAGTTTTGCCACTGCAAAACCATCCAATAGCTGATAAATATGGATTTAGGCCTGAATATATAATCTTAATGGCAAAGTTGTGGCAAAGTTTATATGTATATAGTGAAAGGATATACTGTACAGTACGTCCCTGAATTGCAATAACATGTATTTATTACATGTCACTTTGACTATTTTGTTTAGCATTTTACAGACTTATTACTATGTTGTAATAGTAATGTTGCTGTGGTGCAGTTCAGGAAAGTTTAAAGAGGCTTTTCTATAGCTTTCTTTTTTTTAACTGATGAGAGGGATGAGCATAATTTTCATAAGAGGGAGGGGCTGTAGCTAGTCTGGGTGGAGTGGTAGGGTGGAGCTGCCTTAAGGACTCCGACATCAGGAGGCACAGTTTCTAAAGTACAGGGCCCATTGCTATGGCTCAGACCCCCATATATTCCCCTAATTGCATTCTACAAATTCTCCTCATGCTTGTTAGTAACAGTTATACAACGCAGAGTCTGAAAATATGAATATGAAAGTTTGGTATGTTGCTTAAATATCAGTTAAACTCACTCCATATGCTTGAAGGAAGAAGTGATTTTTATCATTAGACACTCTTGTGTGGCACTGTTGTGTCCCATGGGTCTTCAAAGGTCATGCAGTGCTGTGGCAGTGGGGCTGGGGTCTGGCCTTCATGTATTATTAGCACCTGAAGACTGCCTGGCATGGTTGGTGGTCTGCTGTCTGCTGTGAGGCTCTGACACAGGACTTTGAGGTGAACAGGTGGCTTCTTCTGCTGCTTCATGGACTTTTAGAAAGCGTCCAAGATAGTCCTGATGGTATAAATGTGATGTTGTGCCTGACCGAACCAGACGCTCAATTTAAAGTTCATTCCATTGTAGAATACTTGAAATGATTATAATAAAAAACAGATGCAGTTGTAGTGTTTTTTTTCCAAGCTCATATGGGCTATACTGTTATACCTTTTAAAGGAATTACTGCAGCCTGTTTATTTTCATGTTGCCTATAAACACTGGTTGTTAATTGAACACAACTTAGGTCACTGTATAATGGTTGGATCCAGATCTGGGTAATTTCTGATGACAGAGGAGTTGGACTTGAGTTTTGCTGGGTTGTTAGAGAGCATGGGACTGAATCCATTTTGATGCTGCAGGCTGGATTTAATCAGCTCTTAATACCGACAGAGAGCAATCAGAGTCTTGAAAGTTATCCTCAAGGATGCTGGTTTAATTCCTGAAACATGACACTTGACACGTGCCAAATGAGAAATACTTGATGACTTCGTGCTAACAACATGCCAACTACATGCAACTTTTATGTAAACTAATTATCTTGTTCTTCAAGTTTAAGATTTTTACTTGTATTCATCTTTTTTCTTATTTTAGTTAAGTTAAGCAGCAGTATTGGATTAAATTCAGTTTTTGTGTAATATTCACACTAATGTCGGATTATGGTAAAATATAACATTTTTGCATGTATCTTCCCCATCATCATAGACAAATGGCAATCACAGACAGCCAGTTTGTCAGCAGTAAAAGATTCATCTTGACCCAAACCAGATGACCTCTTAGCCTCAGGGAGGACCTGGATGTACATTCATCTGAAAAGTTGCAGAGGCCTGCCCAGACACACCATCACTGGTTATCTGGGACTTGTCAAGTCTATACACAGTATGCTTGCAAAAGAAATGCAATCTTATTTAATTATTCATTTCATAGTCATGAATAATGTTAAATTGAATATAATATCAATTATAGTTTATTATTATTTTATTTTATTATATTATTTGATTATATAGTAGGTATATTTCCTTAAATTGTGTGATTATTACATTCCACTGAAATCAAAACAAAAGAGTGATTGGGCAACTGTAATAACACACAATAGTAAACACAGTTCATAGAGTTGATGCCATATCTTTGCATTATATTAATGTTTGACAACTAATGTAATAATTTAATGATGTTTTGGTGGACTGTTGGGGTTCAATAACTAGTTCCACAATGGATCTGATTCCAAATACCCAGGAATCTGCTAAGCTCAGAGTCTTACAAATCTCTTATGAATTCATTTATATAATTTATAATTGTTTTTAATATAAATTAAGGTAGTCATTAGCATAATGAAAGCTACGCAAAACCTACCTTTAATTATTCAAATGTGAAATTTGAGTTTTAGTTTACAAAGCTGCATTAATTTTTTGCACCACCTGGAGGCAGCAGAATAAGCTGAAAACACAACACTGACATATTACTTTATAAAGTTGTTGTGGCAAACGTGTTAGCCGTTACCTATTTACACATCTAGCGGGCACAAAACAACATTAGCATTCATTTGGAGCTGTGTTTCTGCCCAATTGGCGAATATAAGTTTAATATTCACTTTCCTTTCATCTCTGTTTTAGTCTCCATTAACTCCTGAGGAAAATATTTGGGTCTTTAGCTTGCTAAATGTTACACTATGCTAACTAGCTAACTAGTTGCTAACTTTGTCTGTGCGCCATTTGGTGCTGGGCAGGTAGCATACAGTAGGTGTACCTGAGCTTTTTCACTTAAAACGCTGCCGACTCGTGCTGGAAACAGGGTTGATTAAAACGGTGACAGTGAACAAAAACAATAAAGTTGCAGGCTGTAAAACCAAAACGGTGAGCAGAAAGATGCTAAATGCTCCATAGAGCTGAGACAAATTGCAGTCGGGTGATAATTTTCTGTGAGTTTGTCACACGAGGGATCACTTTCACATTACACATAGTCATTTGGTAATATAAAAAATATTAGTGTAGCTTTAAGGTTGTAATGGTGCACTGAACCCCAAAATGATAAGGCTGCTCGTTAACCTGTAAAATGGTTAGCCTGTTAGCCTAAAATGTTATGATGGAATAGCATTTAATAAAATCATGAAATAGCATTTTAGCTACTGACTAACCTAATAGTAAAGAGAGAAAATATTGAGATATGCCTCTAGGCTCGCAGTATATTCCCAAAGTGTAGAAATACATTTTTATTTTTTTTGCACACTACAAAATAGTTAGAGGTCAACAGCAACCAGATGTCATAAAGGATCAGCACATTGAATGTAAGTCAAGCTTTATTAGAGAGAATGAGTGAAGTCATAGGCTGCAGTTCTTAAGGGAGGTAATCTTGCCTTGACATTAATGAGGAAGCCTTGCTTTAAACCCATGTGAAAAGTGGTAATAACAGAAGGCCTATAAGACATAGAGGTTAAGAATGAGAAGAGGGGTCAGAGTTCAGAGGTGAAGGTCAGGACTTTCGGATTGCCACTGCTGTCAGGTTTACAGTTTCACTGCCTGAAGAAAGGAATTCTTGCTGTTGAAGCTCCACTGTTCCCTGTTTCCGTAAATTCTCCTCTGCCTCTTGGAGGTAAAAGAGAAAGATAAGGAGTGTGTAGTAATATATTTTATGTCAGTGTTTAATGCTTTTTATGAATAGAATCTGCTTTTTGGAGTTTTTCTGGACCCTGTACTCCTAAACAATTCTAGAGATGCAGAATTTGAATTGAAACTGATTTAGGTAACAAAAGTGTTTTGTCTGTCTAGTTTCTAGCTAGTTAATGTTTTCAGATGTCTGACTAAATAACATTCAGTCAAATGTAATAGATACATTATAATGTAATGTAATACCCTGGACTCCTAGTGTGGGACTTTAGTTGTTTTGTAGTTTTATGATAAGCATACCTGCTGTAGACCAAATCTAGTTTCTTCTCCAAATGGTATCCTTTGTGTTTCTGCTGAGTTGCTTTTTCTACTTAGTTTCCTCAGTGGACTCTTTTCACATGTCTTAGAAAATCTGTTTTGACTCTTTTCACTATGGTTTGTTATCATTAATGAAGCAAAAGTTTTTTTGGATGATCTATATCAGTAACAAACATTCACAAAGGTCCAGAACCTACTTGTGCAGAGTACTTTAGTCATCAAAAATACTGAAATAACATTCTTTGAATACCTTACGTGCAAATGAAAACAGGGATGGATTTTGGCCAAAGTCACCTATGGCAATAGACGACAGTATTGAAAGGACCAGCAGATATGCTATATGGTCATTATTCGAGAATTATGCTATATATTAGGAGCTGATATTTGTTTTATCCTTATGTACATTTTAAAGGGATAAACAGAAGAAGGCCTCGCTGTTTCACAGAGCGTCTTCACATCTGGAATCGATAAGTTCCATTGTGCTGTCTGCTAAGCCCTCCAAAAAGCCAGAAAAAATGTCTTCCAGATGTTTTCTTCCCATTCGTGGTGGAACAGGGGACCATGAAAAAAATACTGTTGTATTTTTCAAAAGAAAATACACCATTATGTGCTGGTTTTAGAGAAAATTCCTAATTGAATAACATCTGCAGCCTTATAGCTGAGTTTGTAAAAATAATAGCAATGTGCCTTGAATTTCAGCCAGGTTTGCACATACACATCCAGGGTCATTAAAAGGTTCTTTTTGTTTAAGCGAGCCAACTTTATGACAGGGTTAAAGGTCGAATACAGCTGGTCTGCAGCTGTTTTTCATTTACAGTCTCTTTATATTTGGATAACTCCTCTTCTAAAGGAATTTATATGGATAAGTCAATTTAGCCTTTTTGTCACTGTGTATAAAGTTCTTCATGAGGCCAATTAGAAAAGCGCATAGAAGTGATTGACTCCATGCAGAATTTAACAAATTGCATAACTTCGGGTGTGCTTTATTTGTAAATTTTACAGGATGCTATAGAACTAAGGTCCTTTTCATTTTGTTAATGTCATACCCATTTATATGACTGAATGAAAGGACAAAGATACATTTTATTTTTCATTTAAAACGTTGAGCTCTGTCAAAATCAAACTAACACAGCTTGTTCAAGGTGAGAGGCAGACACAGATGTGCCTTAGCATTATCACCATGGCAGCCCAGAGGCCTTTAGTCACTCCCTCCCATTAGTAATCATCTTTCAGTCAGACATGTAACTGTGATTTTTCAGTCGGGCTTTGAGTGGGTGGTTTCTTAGTGGCAATCCTGAGGTTGTGTCCAACTCAATCAGATAAGTGGCAGTGAGAAAAAGTGGCTTCTTGTGTGTGCCTATTGCCATGGTGCAGAGGAAGGAATCTGAGTTAGTTAGTTAGCAGTGACCCTGCAATTGCATGTGCCACTTCAGCCTGTAAATGCAGGCTTTGTGGAAAGGACTCTATAAATCAGCTCTAATGCCTGATAACAACATGGGAGATCAAACAAAATATGCAGGACAAGTTTTTGACCCCATGTCAGAGTTTAGGAGATCCTTTGTGCAGCACAAGTAGTGCATTATTTGCCATATTCTGGACAGTATATTGGCTGTTCCTTTCCAGACTATTCAAGGGTCAAATAATTGTTGCTGCTCAATGGTGCTCTGTACTAATTAGACAGCATGCTTGATTTAAAGCCAGATACACATGGTTTTCTCTAAAGGTGTTGTGACCAAAGCTAGTATCTGCTAAAAACACATGGACAAAGATGGATCATTTCAGTTCCAAATTACAACTGAAAGGGACGATGTGTTCTCTACTCCTTGACAAAAAGGGAAAAAAATGGAGGCAGTGGCGTTTGAAATGTCAACACGAACACATCATTGATGTAAATGTTGGATGTGCTACCTCATGATGCAACTCCCACTCCTGTATTTGATTTTTAACAATATGCTTTGTTGCAGCGTGTAGTGCATGGCAGAGTGAAAAGTAAAGTATGGTCCAGGCTCACAAGCCGAGTATTCATTTCAGCTGGGAAACAGTGCTTTTCTCTGTAATGGGGTATTATAATCGTTCAGCATGGAAAGCAATGTATGACTCATCCTTTCCAACCCTATTCCCCCTTCCCCAGCCCAAGCTTAGCCACAGCCTGAGCAGTTAAATACTGAGAGTAAGCATTTCTTTCCTACTAGGGGAAATACAATGGTTTCTGGTCACTCCAGAAACTTCACTGTCGTCAAATGTATTCTATTTGTACTTTATTAGGTGATGAAATTAGTTAGAGCTGGAATGGAAAGGCAGCATTAAAGTTAGACACGTTTTTGCTTATTCAGCAGTATTTTGTAATTAAGCCTTGGGCTTAATTAATTTGGTTTTGTTGCAACAAGGGACCAAGCTAGAGTTTGACCGCAAACACTACACTAGTATGTGCTGAAGCAAGCTGAAGGAGATGTTTTAGACAAACAAAGACACCACTCAATACCAGCAGAAATAAGTGTTTTGAGCAACACAGTCTCCTAGAACTTACTTATAGCACTAATTTGCAACAGTAAAATGTTATGCCATCTGGATTACATTTTCTACCAACATAATGAGGAAACATTGTCAATAATGTATCTACCAAGTCACACAATGTTGACACTACACATATCAGTAAAATGTAACATTTTTGTTGTCTCTGCAATATCGGAGCAGTTGAAGCGTGATAAAACTTAACTTATGGTTATCTTTACACACTCACAGCACTTGGATAAGTTTATGGAAAGACTGTGTGGTGTTGGTTACATATTGGGAAAAAGTCAACAATGACTGGAAGCACGAGACACAACGTGCTTACTGTATTATCATGTAACCGAAACCACAATCTTTCCCTAACCTTAGCCAAAATGCTATTGTTACGTAAACCTAACCACACGCGGTGTCAAAATCCTGCATGAAAAACCAAAAAAACGTTGCCAGGGAGCATAATCCAGGCAGTAACTACGATTCCTCATGAAACGTGATTGGCAAAACAAAGTTAGTTGCATATAGTTAGTAGTAACTATCAGGGTCCGAAATTAACACTTGCCAAGCGCCAAATGTGGGTAGATTTTCCGTCACTTTCCGCCTGTCTGCTGCTTCAACCCGGTACAACGTCAAAGTGTGTAATACACACGGCGGTCCACTGTGGCAGTGTCAGGTTTTCAACACGTTTTCATTCTGCTAGAATGAAAGTTAGCAATAATAAATATGCAACGTCCGGTTAGACTTTCAAAATAAAGCAAAGAAACATTTCAGGTGACCATCGCAGTTTGGTTAGGTTTTTGGCACCAAAACTACTCGGTTAGGAAAAGATCATGGTTTGGGTTATAATAACTACTTAAAACTACTTAACTACCTTAAAACTATTGAAACATTGACCATTGGTTTCACACGGAAACAAACCCCGGTCTCCTGCGTGAAAGTCCTTTGTTTGTCCCATTACTTTTATGTTTGATCCTTATGTACATTTAATAGCAAATACTTCAGTAGAATCTTGAGATCAGGATTTCTTGAGTTGTATTCAGCCCTGAATTGATTAACCGTTGATCAATATATTAAAATAATTTTTCTTCAAATTTTACTCTGCCCTCTTCTTTAAGTTCGTATTCAACATAATACTTTATTATCTCAATGGAATGTACTGAAACAAATGTACATGTGACACAAAAAGGCAAATTATTATTTTGGCCGGTAAAAAATATGCTTGGCCGGTGGATTTTTTTCATCTACTAGTCCCCTTGGCCGGTGAATCAAAAAGTTAATTTCGGACACTGGTGACTATAGTAATTACGATAAGTTAGTAGTAATTTCTAGGAGACAGGATTGGTTTGTCAACTCTTCTCTTGAAAAATGTTTTGTTTTTTTAATTATACAAAATTATTTCACTTAACCCGGGACATGAAGTCGGGAGCCAATTTTGATTCATAGTTGATGACTCAGGTGAAGTAGCCTACTGTCAGTCAGGCAGTTTACTCTCTCACAGTGACTTCTGTTCACCCACAGGGTTGATGTTGCTCAAGACAGTGGTTGAGGTGTCAGTAGGAGATGACAGTTGCAGTGACTTGGCTTTCACTGCAACTCAGGCAGATTATTTGGCACTGCAGACGGCAAGCTTTCCTTACCCCAGGCTGCAATTACAGTGTGTGTGTTATCACTATCACAACAATGATTGATAACCTAAATGTTCAGTTTGTTTGATCATTTTCATGTTTCGTCACTCTTTCCACACCACACTGAAACTGTGCCATTACTTTTTTTTTTTAACTCCCATCCGCTCTCTGTGATTTCCTTTCCCTTTAGACATTGTTGACATGATTGCTTGTGCATCGTGACATGGCAGCTTTAAATGTATTACTTACATTAACTACAGTAAGTTGTCAGTATTCAGTGATGCCCTTCTAATGAAACATTTGTCTAGAAGCATTACTGGATTTTAATTGGGAATTTCGATGCTTTCACTTGCACATAAAATATCCTTTTTTTTTTAATCTACTCTTGTTGCTATATATTGCGGTCCATATATTGATTATGTGGACTTGGTAAAAACATTTCTTTGCAAATGTTTATGGGTCATTGAGTTCACTAATGATGATGAAACTCTTCCTTTGTGAGAAAACATTACATATTTGGGTTGATTCCCATCATTAGCTAAGAGGCACAGCACCTCAGGAAGTGTTGAAAAATGTGCCACTTAGATTTGATAGGCCTTAGTGGTGCGTCAGTGCTGGATAGTCCTTAACAAAGGGAAAAGCTTCACTATTGTGCAGGATTTCATATTTATTAGATTCAGTTTCATTGTTTTGTGTCAGTGTGTTGGTGCTGGAATAATGGTTATCTGTGAGACTGGGTGAGAGGAAATGGTTCTGTAATTTCAGTGCTGCAGGGCCCTCTTTTATCATGCATTTCTCAGCAGTCAGCCATTAAAACCATATCTGCTGTGGGAGAGACAGAATGAGGAAAAGGCTACAATTCAGGAAAAGATAAAATAGGCAGAGGGAAATAAATTTGCTAATGGAGGTAAAAAAATGAAGCTGGTGCAAAAGGAGACAAAACTACTGAGGGTGGAATAAGAAGAAGGAGAGATAAAAAGACAGAGACAACAGGCATCACACATATGCCTCAAAAGTACCATTCCTGTAGTTTCTTGCTATAAAATAAGCATTCAGAGGTGCACCAAGGAATCTTAACTCAGTTTTTCCATCTTAGTCTGTGGTGGACGGCAGACGGTGATTTATCTTCACTGCTGTGAGCTGCAGCATGGAGACAGTGAAGTAAACCATCTGGTATTCCCCCTGTTAAAGCAATAAGAGTGAGGCTAAAGCACTGAGCCTCAGAGTACACAAGAGAAGTTCTGGTCAGAAAAACTCTGTTCTCTGGATCATCTTTCAGGTCTCTGTGCTTGTATTTTTGTGTGGGAGTCAGTATGTCTGTGGGTGTCGGGGTGAATATGGAAGAATATGTCTGAAGATTCTGGGTGGATTTCTATGCATGTATTTCTCTGACTGCTTGTCATTTCTTGTTTTCTAAATTCATCTTGTTCAATGTTTTCTGTGCGATTAGAGGCTAGGGTTAATCTTTGAGTATCTTGTGGTGAACGTCAGAATGAGTTGATCATGACCAGGGGAATGAAGGCATTAGGTGTATAAGCAAAAAGATCTCACTCTTCTCATTCCCTCCTCAGCTGCTTTTATGTGTGCAGCTCTCAGCCCAGGTCACTGGGTCAGTCTCCTGAAAAGTCTGGATTAAAGCTGGCTGATAAAATGAAACTGATACTGGCATGTGAGGTCATTTACAGACTTATTTTTGCTCATGCCAGTGTAAACACTGTTCTTTGAGCCACTGATAACATGATGATTGCTTTTGCTAATGCTAATACTATAGCATTGAAGTTGGAACTTTTGCTGAACTGCACCTACTGTGGCTACGAGTGTTAATAGACAAGCAAAAGTAGACATGAGTTGTGAAGTCAATGACTCATTACTGTCATTTACATAGTTACCAGGCCAAGTAAGGCTTTAGCAACAAAACCCATGTGTGCATTGAATTGAGCATGCTTGCGTGTGCTTAATTGATTATAAATTCAACTTTTCATTTTTAAGAGAAAGAATGTGTTAATTCTTTTAAAAGTTACATTATCTTTACAATAACTCCTCTCATTGAATCATATTCTCCGGGAGCCTTGATTGCATATAAATATTAGTATTTTTGAACTTTTTTTCACTTTATTGTCAGTTTATCATTATTAACATAAATGTATATTTTTCTCAATTATTATTACAATTAATATTTGGTCATATCACCCAGCCATGGGAGGATTTTACTGTAGCTGTTTACTGAAATATAACATAAACAGCCACTAGCATGTCACATTCACATTTGTACGCCATTCTAGCTGTGATCTTGTCTTCAAAATTGTGTATGTGTGAGTACAGTATGTTGTACATACACCTTAGTTTGAGCCTCACTGCAAAGCTTACATGTAGCGGAGCAGTGATTGCCAAGAAATCTCTCTTGACAGTAGTTTGGTAGGTTTAATTAAGCTGAGGTGCAGGTGTGTGTGATTGCCTGCCATCTTGCTAACTGACATCCCATTCAGGTTTGTGCTGGCATTAGTTCACTCATGTGTTGCATGTCTGCAGCAGTGCGTGTTCTCTCACAGGATGTCCATGCAGTGTATGTAATGCGTTCAATCTAGCAAGCGTAATGCCTGCAGTATGATTGCCAGGTCTGGTCACATGAAACCCAGAAGCAACAACTTAAGGTCAATGTTGATGGAAGTGTGTCTTAGGTTTTTTTGTTATCATATTCTTGGACCTGATATCTTGATGCGTTTCACGCTGTGTTTTTATAGCAGAGGTGGGCTGCCTCACCTGAAACAATGACAACTTTCGCAAACTTAACAAAAGTTAATAGACTTTTATGAGATAAAACATTAACCTTTAAGAGAAAAAGATTAAAAGTGCTGTTTCACACCACAAATGCCATATATTTCATGAGTGTTAGTATTGATTAGGCCTTGTGTCAGGATCCAGTTGGCTTACCATCTCAGCTAAACAATTTCTTGAGGGAAACCCTTCTATTTTTTTTTTTTTAGACTTTAAAGCGAGCCTTTGTAACCTTTGCCGAACAGCGGCTACTGTGGCCACAATTGGAAAACATGGGATAATGATAAATGCTTAGCCTAAATGAAGTGTAACAGTAGTACATGTAGAGAAGAGTCAGTTACACAGTAACACCTATCCAAAATTTCTAACAAAACCATAGCTAACATTACCCAGCATAAGGTACTGGTTATGCTAGACCAAGTAAGGCTGTAGCTGCAAAACACCTGAGTGTATTGAATTGAGCAATAATGCATTTTATTGCCTATGAATTCCACTATTACTTAGAGGAAGAATGAAGTTCTTCTTTTAAAAGTTACGTAGTCTTGCTTTAAGTAATTAAAGTCAGAGCCTTATTTGTAGCCTGTTGTACAGTGAGGCTCCAACTTCACAACAGTTGGCTTCAGTTAAAGTTTTATAACATAATCAGGTGAAATAAAAAAAGCTCTTACACCCTCCCTGTCTGTGATGCGCTCTAGGGGGGGGAAGTCTCTCATTGGGCATTCTTGTTTTTAGCTGTGCTGGTTTCCAAGAGAGGCAGGGTCCTCTTTATGGCTGCAAATTACTCCTTGTCCTCAGCGCCAGGTCAAGCATGTGCCTGGAGAGTTAGGCCTCACTTCAGGAAGGGCTGGAGGAGGAAGATAGGGGGCAGGGAAAGAGGGAAGAATGTTAATCCCCCCCCCCCCATGAAAAGTCCTAATTCACTGGTCCGGCACCCCTCCTTCTGTCAAATGAAATGGTGCCGTCTGGAGTCACTAAGTGTTGTTACAAAATGTGCGTGTGTGTATGTATGTGTGCATTTGTTGAAATCAAGGGTAGATGATAGGTTAGGGGAATGGGATCCACCACAATCTTGGCACTGAGCTCCGGAGCAGGATTATGAATCTGGCACTCAAGCTACTGTTCAGAGAAAGAGAGAAAAATGGTAGAAAGAAAGTGTAGTGAAGTAGGAAGGGGAAGATATTTGCAAAACACATCATACCAACTTTTCTCTGTAATAGTCGGCTGTAATGTAGTAAGTTTCACCACACATTTAAAAATAATTCACACTTAAACTGTATACTTTTATGAATTCATTATCCTTTACTATGTTGCAACCTCATCCAACCCATGTCTGACAAACAAACCCATAAAAGGCTGAAAACAAAGTTAACCGCTCCTCTTTTAGCACATCACATCAAAGATACAGCACTTTGCTTACTAATTTGTACATTACACTTACAAGTTTCCACTGTGCACATGGCCTGGGAAGACCTAACTGTGGGAGTAGAAGTGGATACTTTACACCCCATCCATCTACGAGCTTATTTTTCAGAAACATTGAACATGCGGGCTTCATAGCAAGAAACATGTTTGAGCTGTGTAGAGTTTGAGTAAGACAAGCTGGACTTTGCAGTTTTCATCAACTAAGGAAAGATGAATTAATCCTTTGTGAATCCTTTGAGTTGTTAACCACAATCCTCTTTTTACATGTTATGTCCTTGGTTGCACTGTCTTGTAATTGTGGTGTAAATGCATTCACTTGTGGACAGCAGAGGCCCTGAGGCTGATCAGAGCATTACAGACATCCGTAATAGTTTCCCAGTGTATTGATGGAGGCAATGTACTGTATGGATAACATGAGAGGCAAAGGAAAGATGTTTTTATTTACACATGAAAAAGCTTCCAAAGAGCGCTAAGGCTTAAAGGATGCACTGTATTTATAGTATAGCTTTTTTGTGTCATGCTCCATTGCATGAAAGTAGGTAAAGCAGCAGAAGAAGCACAGCAGGCTGGCGAAGAGCAAATGTACACACAACCGTGTCATATAAACAGTTTCTGTGTATGTGCGGAGAACCTGGCTCTTGAATGTGAGGGGCTGTGGTCAGGGGGAAAAGTATTTTTAGCATCTAGTGCCAGAGGTGTTGGTCTCTTGAGGGATCTTTCATGTTAAGTGGGTAAACATCTCAGCTTAACAAGGTGGGACTGAGACCCATACCTGTGGCTTAGGATGTGGTCAGGAGGACAGCTTCCTCTGCAAGGTCGACTGCCGGTGACAGAAATCCATGAATGAAGGTGTGTAAGAATACGTCAAAGAGGGAGGGAAATAGATTGGTTAGATTAGTTTGGTGTGTGGACAGAGATATTTTATGCTATCCTTTCACCTAGCTGCTAATTGGCCCTCTCCACCTGGCTGACCTCCAGGTGACCCAGCAGAGGCCCTGTGGCCGCTTTTAGATCCATCAAGGGATCTAAAACCTTGGATGAAAAAAGTAATGTAAGGAAAAAGGAAATTGGGAAATGGAAATGAGAAAGTGGAACAGTTTGTATAACAGACTGATTGATGGAAGGAAAGAGTGGTTAACGGGTATGGAATGAGGGGCATCCTGATGACAATTGTTTCCTTCCCAAAAAGCTGCTGATTTTCATGGGATTACTTTGTGTCAGTGCGGATTAGCAAAAGCAACACCTCTCAGCAGGGGTCATGACACAGTTAGCATCGACTGGATGCTCCTTACAGACTTCCCCCTTTTTCTTCTTTCCCTGTGGCGCTGAGCTGGCTGTTATTATGATGTTGTTATTGTTACTATGACAGCCATATTGTTATAATGCACTGTGAGTTTAGGCTACTGTTGCCTAAAGGAACTTCTTCAAATCTTTTATCACTGTTTGTGTGTTGTCATCTGTAAACTAATAAAATGTCTGTGGCTTGTTGGAAACATCTGATCAAGGATGGAGGTAGTTTGCCATTAGCAGCTGCTGGTGTTTATCTCTTAGTGTTTAGACACTCTGGTGTGAAGACAGACTTTACAAATAAGTTTATAAACAAGAACAGCATTATGAGCACCTTTCCGCACAGAGTGACACTGACAATCATAGCTATATATAGCTAATATGTATTGCCATATTGACAGGATGGATCTTGAAGTACCTTATCACCTATACGAGTATTACAGGGAGGGAAATTATTTTTTTTATTTTGATTGTATGAGGTAAGATGTGAAGTAAGTGTTTGTACCTGTCACCACCAGAGTCTCTAGCAGCAGGGTGCATGCAAGGTTGTGTCCATATAAGGAAATGGGGAGACTGTGTGTGGTAGGAAAAGGCTACTTGAAGATGGATCAAGAGGAGATGGAAAAGGAAGGCTATGGCTGGTTGGTTATAACAGTCATAGAATCGCAGATTAACTCATTAACATGAAAGTGATCAACCGTTATCAGATCTTAATACTGTACCTTGGGTTTAATCTGACATGTAAGCTCCATCATTTAGACAGTGGTCGCTGTATTTAACCATAGCAGAGTTAGATTATTTCCATGCCTTTTATGGACTCCTTCTGAGCAATCGCCAGTGATCGATTCATTTATCTCCCAAGGGATACTGTGCTGGTGCTGTTGGATGTTGGAAGGTTAGAGGCAGTTAACTGTAGTGTCAAAGCACTGACTGTTGTGGCTTTTACATGGAACATTTGTGGCTGTCTGAGAAAAGGGCAAAAACTGTCAGCTTTGCCTTTGGTCAACCATGGTCCTTGTTAAAAACAGTATTAAATGAAAATCCTTTATGTGTCAGTTTATGTGTCATTTACTTCTCTTATATTAGTGGCTAGCTCCCTGTGTCTGTCTCACTGAAGCTGATTTTGAATTTAAGGAAGCTCTAGCAGGATTTTTCACTTGTTGAAATCCTGTATGAAGTTTGTCTGATAAATGCAAAATTTCTAAAGTTCTAGACTTTTTTCTGAACAATGCCTTGCATATTTTTCTGAAGAGTTACACAGGTATTGATGAAAAATGCAGGGCTATACTATTCTGAAACATAAAGGGATTGTATTCTAATAATATAATACTGTACTGTATCTGTCAGCCAGCACCGGCCAACTAGACCAAATTATAAACAGGAGCTATAAACTTTTAGCTTGTCTACAGTAAAAATTCAAAGGTTAGTATGTTTATTATTTGATATTTTTTACTTGTTTACTTTTTGTTGCCATGTTAGATCCATGCATAAAACATTTTCAGTGCTAAAATGTAGATGCTGTAATTAAGCAGATGTAAAATCATTATGCTTTCCTGGGTGCTTATTAGTTCTACGCCCCCAAAATGTTTCAAACCCTTCATTTCAGAATTATTTTGTCGGATTGATGGTGAATAATCATTTGAACACATTATCCCATCTTTCCCCTGAATCAGAGTCCCTGTGCTTTAATGCTGTATCTTCTGGCACCATGCTGACACCTTTACTCATCTTTTCAGAAGATTATTGTAGGCATTCAGGCCCCTGAACGCCTCAGTTGCTAAGCGACCAGTGTAACAACATCTCTCATGATCTCCCATGTATACACCAATGAGTGATAACGACGTAGAACACAGCTTTTGATTAATGACAGATCAATCAGTTCATTTGTAACAGAACTACGTTTCCCATCACTTTGACATTCTGACATATTATTACACTGTTGCAGCGCGCTCTGAGACAAGTTCATTAAATGAACCTCTGTCATCATGGTGAATGATAGACTTCTTCTGGCTACTTGGTGAGTTTCTGTCTGTCTCTTCATTATGAGTTGATGACAGACAAAGCTGTCTTTTTGTTTAGACCCTTCACCTGCTTAGAGGCTCTCTCATCTTGTGGTATGCACTCAGGAATATGAATGTAGATCTTTTTGACATGCGTAAATGCTGGACTAGGTGGGCTTTGAAACAGATGGGCATGGTGCTTGGATTTATATATTTCTCTCAGACGAGCTGCTATTACAGATCTGTGTGCCTCTGCCTAATATATACTCCAAAGCAGTGTTATCTTCTGCAGGATTCCACATTCATGTTTGTAGAAATACAATTACAGAGTTTGGGATTGGATAATAGGCTTCCTCCAAGACAGGAAGAGTGGGCTGGCTTAGGAGAGAGATAGAAAGGGTCAGATGAGATGAGAACATCCTGATAGGAAATCACTACACACCAAATTTATCTGACTCAAATCCTACATTTTCTCCTCGAAATGGTCTGCACAGACTTGTTCCAGATTGTTCTGTGTATATTTGTCTGTATAAACACGTATAAACTGTTATAAATGTGTGTATGTCTTATTTAATTTGTTGAGTAATCGAAAAAAGTTACTCCATGATTGATGTCTGTGTTGCAAACTGATGTTTTTGTGATTGTGTTTTGTATTTGTTGTCAGGCAATTGGTTTGTAAATCAAAGACCTTTAAGACTGTTTTAAGATTCTTGGTCTTGAAAACTCTCAGTATGCTTTTAGTCAGGTCTTTGTGTTAATGATAATAAGATAATGTAGGCAACATGCAATCACTTTACTGACGAGGAGGATGTTTTTTTCAGCTGATGAGGAGGATGTTTTTTTCCCCACAATAACTGTACAGCTGTGGACGAACACATGCAGCCAAAGTGTTCTTAAATGGAGACCTCTGTTTAAAAATGTGGAGTATTTTTTTTTAATTGATCTGCACCGCACGTGAGTCATGTATAATGACATCCAGCTGGAGGTTGTTGCAGGGTAACGCAGAATGTACAAACACTCTCGCTCTGCCCACTCCTCTTTTCCACGTTTCCCATCATCCCTTTCACTCTCAGATGGATGGGGCCATTGAAAGTTTTTTTTTTTTCTGAACGGCGTGTGTGGTCTTTGTAGCCTGACACTAGTACTGCTGTACCTGTGTGTGGGTTGCCTTTGACACTCCACATTCACATAACAACACAAAAATGCATCCAGCAGAATACCCCAACACGGTTGCTTAGGTCTTTGTTTTATTTCCAAAAAATGTGGCAAAAAATCCTTCTGTTGTCCTCTGTTTAGTTTGCTTCCTCACTTTAGTGTTTGCCTTCCTGTAAAACACTCTGACAGCCCCCGTCCTTATGCAACTATTAGGTCCCT
This sequence comes from Siniperca chuatsi, assembly GCF_020085105.1. NCBI lineage: Eukaryota > Metazoa > Chordata > Actinopteri > Centrarchiformes > Sinipercidae > Siniperca > Siniperca chuatsi. The sequence continues at coordinate 6,529,646 of NC_058059.1, forward strand.
ATAGACATGACCCAGTGTCCTTTTCTGTCCAGATCTTTACTGGGACATGGCTGGATGCTAATGGGTGTCATTGTGTAGCTTATTGTGTGTGCATCTGGCTGCAGGAACAGCTGTTTGTCCTGGGTGGTTTTGGCATGCGAGGGTGCGGTCCAGGGTCAAACCCCATGTCACATTGTTCTGACCCAGTGTACTTCTGCGGTGGCCTAGTTACAGACGGGACGACCGGTCTGAAAGTGTGCTAAATGCATGGTTGTGGCCCAAGGGAGGCAGTGGTAGATTTAGCATTGCAGGGAAATGGATGGAAGGATGGGTTTTGCTGCAGCTGTAACCCATGATCATGGTGATCTATAAATGGGCACATCTCTGTTTAGCGCCTAAATGGATAACAGAAATCTTTTCTGAACCATAACAGTGAAAGATCCTGCTGAGTAGGCTAACTAGAGCTTCTGAGTCAGCAAAAGACTGGTCAAAGGGGAATGGTCAAAAATGGCCATAATTAAGGCTTATTTCATATGCAGATTTTTCTGTGTTGTGTGTTAAAAGGTTGTATCTATATATGAGTTTTATAAACAATATGATATATGGGCTGTAAGTTTAGCAGTGTGTACTTTAGAATTCGGACAAATGTTGAGACAATATAAGTGCTATTTCAAACAATTTTTAAAACAAATCTAATATCCTTTTTTTTTTCTTTATGTCCCTTTTTCCTCTCTGTAGCGGAACCCGCAGACCTCTTGAAGATTTTAGATTTTCACAGTTTACCTGAGGGTGTTACAAAAACAACGGGTTTCTGCTCACATAGGAGGTCAACACAAGGACCCGATGTGGCTTACAGAGTATCCAAAGACGCCCAGCTCAGCGCCCCCACCAAACAGCTGTATTCAGGTGAGTATCTGACTCAACACACACAGTATCTCTCTACCTCTAAGAACGAATACCACCATCTCTTTTTGTGTCTTTAAGCATTTCTTTTTACAAACTAGTTTTAATATCATTTTTCCATACTACATTTCAGGTTAATCACTACAGATGTTTAATTTATAAGTTACAAGTTGTAACACGGTCTTGCCATCTGGTCACCTTTAACCCAACATCATAGTAAACTGGCATTTTAACATTTGCTGGAAAGCAATTTCTATTTGCTTCCACCTAGACTGTTCCTTTTCTTCCCCTCAAGGTTTTTTAGGGTTTTTTATTGGCTCCTGTAACTTGATTATTTATGTCAACTCTATCTTTGATTTATGGGATTTTAGGCAGAGTATGCCTGCTGTGTCATCTTTCACTCCCCTGTGAACTTGTTTACACCTTACTAAAACATATACTGTATGTCTACAGCTTTTACTGTAAGCCTTTTACTTGTAGAAGAAATGAAGACGAAATGAGAGATGTCTTGCACATCTGGACATTTTTGGTAACTGAGTTAGTCCTGTTGCTTAGTCACACACATTCAAATGTTAAAGAAGATTTAGGGATAAATACAAATAATGCATGTTAATTCCCCCCTTGAAAACACACATCAGATGCATGAGAAATCCCACCCTGTAATATTTGATGTTGTAGGAGGAGCCGGATGATGGAAAAGCAGTGAAAATAGGGGTGGTAGAGGGGAGGGAAATCTGAGGTTCCACTTTTGCCTTGTTCTATTGTGCTGACGTGGCTTTGGGTTACTGCTCTATGGTGCGCTGCAGTAGTACTTTCCTCTCTCTCCTCCCTCTCCGGCAATCTTTCCTTGCTTTTCTCCTCCTTCTCTGTCTTTATTTTCCCTCAAGCGCCATAATTTTTCCCTCTATCATTGCTCCTAGACTGCTGCTGCCTTGCTGTGTTTTCTCCCTTTGTGTTTCATATAAACTCTGTCTGGTGAGACATGCTAGGCTGCTTTTTCTGTATACTTTCTTGTTTTTTCAGTACAGGAATTTAAAACCATATTACTGTGACCCAGACAACTAATTTCTGAAATTACTGCGATTGGTGTCCCTGCAGCTTAAAGATATAAAAAGCAAAAAAGAGCAGTGATGTGGTTTAGATGCAGAAAAGAGAGAGAAATAATAACCCTTCCTGTGAGCAAAGCTCCCACAAAGTTTTGATTGGATGACAGCCCCATTCATGGTTCTCTGAGACGTTGCATTGGCCTTAGTGGACCTTTGATCCATGTCATGGCTCTTCTTTGGGGCTTAAAGTAGAGCCACAGGGCTCCGAAGTCTTGCATACCCTGTCATGCTCTCCAATCAAACAAATACTGTTCACTTTGAAGCTCTATGACAGCAGAGCCCATATGAGTCTCTGTTTAGATACACATTCTATAATTACACACATGCTAATCTGGATCATCCAAAATAACAGTCCACATAAAACAAACCAACTTGGAGGAGTTCATAACAGGCACCACATAGTCTTAAGGTGCAAACAGAATAACTATCTGTCTGTGGCTTGAAGGCCTTAAAATCTAGTCGAAGCGTCTGTGATGTGGTCCCTCTCTCGCCTCGACATTAAGAGAATGTACAGCTCATATATTCCAGAAGGCAGCTAAACTTGTGAGATCATTTTATCCATCTTTTTTTCCCCTCTAACTAAGTTTGCTATTGATTTATGACTTTGGCCCGAAGCCTGGAGGTACAATTTGCCTAAATTATCAACACAGCATGCTGCCTCCTTAAGCTAAAACAATGCCTTATATAGAAAACAAAGACATGCAAACATGCTCGTTTTGTTATGACTATAATGTTAGTAATAAAAAACACAGTAGCTCTTGAGAACACACTGGCCCGTGACCCCATAACCACAGTCTGTGACGATGTGTTGGAAAAGAGCAAGTGCAGACATGCAATCATTAGGCAAACATGTGGAAGGGATGATTCATTTGAAACAACTGAGGCACTGAAAACAGAGGAGTTCTTTCTTACCTTTATTATGTGAATGAGAACTGAAGAAACAGGACAGTGAAGCCGTCTGCCTTATTTAACTTTTATACCACACACTTCCCATATCTCAATAGTCTGTCCTTGTCTAGTAACTCTCTCTGCATCCAAATAAATCTATGAGAAATAGCATCTATGAGTACATGTATGCAAATTCAAATTACCATAAATCTCTGGTTGTAGCTTTGACAATTTGGGAAGTTTGTGCAGAAGAGTTTTCTTCACCCCCTATCTATGTTGTCATAATGGACAAGAGGCAGCATTAGCACAAACAGTAATGAAAGAATGATGCAGTGGCTCTTACATTGTCTCTGAATGGGGTAAGCTGTCACTTGGCATTCATATTTGTGGTCTGGACAGCTTTGGCTAGATGGCACTGGCCACTCAGTGAGAGCCCTCTGCTGCAGCCTACGGTGGGATTCAAATGGCTAAGCTAAGATCACAAGCTGTAAAAGTGATAATGGTGCTGTTTTTTGCTAACATGGCTCAGGAGTGACATATTGTATTAACTGCATAAAGCCTTGGACAATACTGACTGTTGCACTTACTGCAGCACTTCACCTGTATTTATTATCTTAAATATCCCTATCCCACACGCATATTATCATTTAATTTCAGCAGAAACCCGTCTCTATTTGTGGCTTATTACCAATAAATTGAAGATTGTATACATGCACCAAAAAACACAGTAAAATGAAATAGCTGTTATTAGAAAACCAGCTTTTTTATTACACAACACAAAAAGATAATTAACAAAATGATTATAATTATGGGATTCTACATGATAGTTAGTAAGCAGGGATGCATGATAGGGAATGTTTTGCCAATATCCGATGACCAATCGTTTTTATCATCATTATAGCTGATACAGATACTAATACCAGTAGTTTGCTCCTGATGTCTCTGGGATATCAATTAAACGATTAGAGTCTTAACTTCTGAGTGGTTTTGTCCTCTCATTTCTTTATGATATGCAATTTATCACCCTTGAATTATATCCTACTGGCCTCGGCCAATGAAAGGTGTGGACATTACCAGAATCAGAAGTTATCAGAGGTGGATCATAGAGAATAAGTTGCTTCTCCTTTATATTTTTTGCACACAATCCAAATAAGCTGTTCACAAACAAAAAGGCATATAATTATATGCAGCTCTATCCCTCTACCTTTGGGGGGGAAATTATGTGGGCCTTGAACTTGACAACACATAATGAGTCCTATATTTCCATTAGAGCCATGCACATTCGGGGGTCACTCAGCTGTATGCAGGACACACACATCCATCTTCTTCCTCTCTTTTGCTATGTGTATCTCTTTGTCCACGTTTCTCCCTTTTTTGCACACCAACATACAGGTACACTTATTGTCTCTGCAGCAATGTGCAATCCCACTGGAATGCTGCTTGTCTCACACAGAAGGAGGGATATGGACACAGTGATGACTGAATGACCAATTACAGGACACAAGACTTTCTGCCCCATTTACCTGCTTGTATGCACACTGACAGATAGTCAAAGGAAGATCAGTCAAAGTGCTGGCATAACTGCTGCCCTTCCCTGACTTTTTAGGTGTTCTTAGAGATTCTGTAAGTTTGGTAGATGAAGAAGAATAATTGACGCAACTTTAATTGGTTATTTAATCTGGAGGAAATTGTTGGGTCGTGCCTGATTGGCTGTTTGAGATGTCTGGGGTTGTCTTTGAGTGTCTGACTTTCCCAGACCCTTTTAGTCTGAAACTGATGGTGGTGGTGCTGCCAGTGTAAACTCCCAGGACTTCTGGCACCACAGCCTTTGCATTCCCACCATGTCCACACACACATAAACACACTAAATGAGGAATGAGGTATCTCTCATCTGGTAGCTTGAAGTAGCAGTTTGAGAGACACATTCCAGAGAAACCCGATCTTTTCTTAATGACCCCCCCTCCATCCCCCCACTTTGCTATGAGGTCCTGAGGAGAGAGTGAGGAGGAAGGGACACTGAGACACAAGAGAGTGCTCATTTAATCTTTTTCCTCTTCTCGTCCTCAATTTTTTATTTTTGTTAACCTCCTTCTTTCACCCTCCTCTTCTCTGTGTTTTGATGGAGATTCCCTCAGGGCGTCTCAGTCCTTGTAGTGATGGGAGGGAGGAGAGGACACACTGCATAAACATAAATCCACAAATGAGAAACCTTGCTGTGTAAATGCTACTTCAATTCTATTCAGGGACAGTTAAATTCTGGTTCCAATTTCTGCCCTCCAAAAACAGGCCTTGAATTTGAAAATTAGTCATTCTCATTTCTTTCCTCCCCCCACTCCCTCTTCTTCTTTGCCATGGTGTCTCTTTCACGCCTCAGCTGACCCTTGACCTCCACACAAACAGCCTGTCCTGAGCCAGCACTGAGTCAGTGTCTCTGAAACAGACATGGCTCATGCGACAGGATGGAGTGACAAACAGTCCTTCAGAGTTTCCCCTTGGGGATCAATAAAGTATTTCTGATTCTGATTCATCTGGTTTATTTTCTCTGATATCTCCCACCTTCCTTTTTTGCATCATAACATATATCACATCATAATATTCTGACCTCTAACATCTGTATGTATCTGTCACCAAACTCCACTACACAAGGTTTTTGAAGGGTTGTTTGTCTCTTCTTCTTCTTTCTTATGTGCTATCTCTCCTGCTGTCTGCCTTATACCATCCTGTTGAAGCATCTGTCAATTAAAGCAATGTTTCTCATATGATGCCAAGGTGAATTCCTGAGGGAGCACACTGCCAAGGCATGTGCTCTCCGCATGATGTGATTTGATGCCTGGCATTAATGGAGAAATCATGGAAAAAAGCAGGAAGACAAGACAGGAAGGCAAATAGACACTCAGATGCTGACTGGGTGAATGACAATGAAAAAAATAAAGCATAAAGTGAATGGATGATGGTGTCAAAAGTTTGGTACCAGAGCTTCTCTTTTCTTTTCTTCTTTCCTTTTCCACTATCTCTTCCTAACCTCAGGTTTCCACAGCTTTTTCTCCACAGCTTCTGATTGGCTATTTAAACCATATTTACTCCAGTGTAGCATTTTCCAGCCCTTCTCCTATTATTCTGAAAATGGTGGCAGAGTAAGGGGGTTTGATGGCTGCACGAGGTGCTACAAAACCACTGCAGCCACAAACCCTGCCTCTCTTTTCCGCTCGTCTGTAAATCTCTGCTCTGCACATACTGAACAGCAGGGATCAGCTACTGGAATCCAAGTGGTTTCATTGCTTATGTTAAACATAATCCAGATGGTTTCTCATTACTCCAGTGGTTTCAATATAGTCAGATCACCTCTGTTTTTTCCAAACTTAAAGATCAGAAAGCTCTGTTTGTTAAATGTAGTCTGACCTCTACTGTACATTAGCAAGCAAGAGTCTCCTCAGATGGTTGGAAAGGCCGCCCTCTTTCTGGGGTCTTGAGAACACCCCACTATGGGAATCTGTCTGGCAGATGTGCCTCACACTTCAGCAAAATGGAGGAAATAGCTGAGGTTGCACAGCAGAACCATGCAGATAGAGGCAAACACATCTTTTTTATGTCTGTTTCTGCAACTTTTATTTGTTTAAATACCAAATTATTGGTATTTCCATTTCCATACTGATGTGTCTTTAACTCTTTCTCCTGTAAATTTTTTTACTCCTATTTCCTCATCTCCACACTCTGCTGGAGCGTCTGTTAGATCGATCAGCTGTGGGAGAAGAGAGAAGTGGAGAGGAGGGGTTTGAAGGATAGTTCGACAAAGTCTCCCAGGATCACATGTTTTTGTCATTATGCTTCTCATCCTGTGCTGCACTGGAAATGTTCCACTTTGCACTTCTGCTTCTGACTTTTGTTTTTTCCTCTGACCGGCTAGTTTGCCAGCCATCCCTTTCAGATTAATCCTATCCTGTTACATTTTGGGCGCTCCACAAATCGCTGATGTTTCCTATCGGTGCTCAAAGCCCATCTTCTCAATTCTTCCAATCAAAACTATCTATGTCTGTTTTTCTTTCCATTAGAAGTAACAATAATATTTTTTATACTCCCTCTTGACACCAGAGAGCCTGTCAGCTAAAATAATAAGATTACAACATTCTGACACAAACATAGTATTTCATTCCTCTTACGATAATGAATGGTTACTGTTACTTATACCTCTCCAAAACTTTTCTCTTAGGTGATGTGTTCCCAGAGGACTTTTCCATCTTGGCCACAGTGAAGCCTAAGAAGGGCAGCCAGTCCTTCCTGTTGTCTGTGTACAATGAACAGGGCATCCAGCAGCTTGGACTGGAAGTGGGACGCTCTCCTGTGTTCCTGTACGAGGACCATACAGGCAAACCCAGCCCTGAGGACTATCCCCTCTTCAGAGGAGTCAACCTAGCTGACGGAAAGTAGGTGCACTCGTTGTCAAGTCGACGAACATCGATCAATCTCTCACCACAACTGTACAGTACACTTATAAAAATGCAAATCAAACTCTGCTTTTTGTTTATGCATCTTCCCCTCTCATCAAAGTCCAGGTGGATGTGTCAGGCTTTGACAGTGGTTTAGTTTGTTAAGCAGTACCTGGCCCAGGTGTCCATTTGTAACAGATTTGTTAACGACATGCAACCGTGTCAGTATTCATTTGTGATATTGTACATTTATTTAATCCCTTACACTTAATGTGGATTGCAGTGTCCTCAAATGTGGATCTTCTGCTTGCATGCACAGTGTAGAATTCTGTTTGTATCATGAAAAAATGGGATTTAAGAAAGAGTAAAATGAGTGTCTATTTCACTCTAGAAAACAGAACAGGATATATTTGAATTTGAACAAGAGGCCAAACACAAAAGGGGCTCTTAATAGTGCGTTAGTAGTGTGTAAGTAGGCAGCATGTAACCCAGTAAGTGTGTGAATTAACTTCACCTCTTCTTTCAGATGGCATCGAGTGGCCATCAGTGTGCACAAGCAGACCATCACCCTCATTCTGGACTGTAAAAAGAAGACCACCCAGAAGCTGCTCCGAAGCCCTAACCCCATCATTGATACCAAGGGAATTATAGTGTTTGGAACTAGAATACTTGATGAAGAAGTCTTTGAGGTAGGCATTATACTGTAACTCCTAATTTAAATGTTTTTGATGGTATTATTCTCAGTGTTTCCCACGAATGACAGGGTAATTAAGAACACATTACCCTATTTATAGTAGGTTATTTCTTATTTCACCATTTTCATTCTAGTTATCCACCTTATTTTTGTGTTTACTCACAGCTACTTTAATCTGCTCACCTTGCTTTTCCCTTCAGTACTCTTTCTTTTTTCTACACACACACACCCGCCCTGCCTCTTTCTGTTTCTGTCTCCCACAACTTGTAAAAACGGTGAGGAGTGGAGGAGGCTTGTTGTTAATGACCATGCTTATCAAAACGATCACTGTTGCTTTTTTACCTGGTCCGTGCTTGTGAAATATCCACTGTGTCCACGTCTTCTAACGTAACACCAGAGAACGTCTCTCGCTCTCTTTCTTTTTCTCTGTTTCTCTGCAGAGCATGTGCGATTGTCAGTAGAGCGAGGGGAGATTGTCCACTAAATCGCGGATGGTGTCGTTCTCTCGGATGGATAAAAAAGTAAAAATAAAAAATGCTAATTATAATTGGTCGGCAATTATACCTGGGCGGCCTGCACAAGTAAAGTCTATGTGTCGGAAACATTGATTCTGTAATTTATTAAGTTATTGCACTATTCAGGACTATTTGTATGTTGGCTCAGCGATTACACACTATGTTGCAGATGCACACTAGTTTTCCACTCAGCTGTGTCCATTTGGTATCATTTAGTGAATCTGTGTGAATTAGTTGTGACAAAGTGGGATGAGTGAATTGATTTATAGGTTTATATAACTGGTGCAATTTTGCATCTGTTTTTTAAATGTATTTATTTTCAAGGCTGTACTAAACAAGTCTGCACACCAGTCCTTTTTGTGGATGATACTCAGGCCAACTTGACTTTGATTTAAAGTCCTTAAGCAAATGAGATAAAAGCAAGTGAGATTCTTCAGTCTTACTACAGTACAGACACATGTTGCTGTGGTGCAAATGATGGTCATCCCCAATCCCCATTCTGCGTGCCATGGCATGGAATGCGGATTGTGGTAGCAGCCACATTCTCTATATGTGGATTTAGCTTGTGGAGCCCCCAGCATCTGATTCCCCGACCTCTGCTAGTCACCCTTACACATGCACACAATCACAAATCAAATTTAATTTAAGGTTCCATATATTCCACATCTCCCACACAACAACATAGTGTCTCTGAATTCTGTTCTGTTTCCAACTGTGCCACATTTGTTTGTTGTTTCTGTTGTTGCTATTTTGAAGTTTTGCCTCGGTGTGGCTACTAAGCAGTACTTTTTGCTTTTACCTAGTGTGAAGAATCACAACAGGATTTTGTGTGGATATTTGTGGGTCTTAAACACGACCCCTGGGAGGGACACACACATACACAGACACAGACAAAAACTCACACATAGAGGCACAAGGCACAAGGAATAGTGTTGTCTTTGTCCCCTCAGAGTTGTGCTTGTTTAAAGGGGGATTAGTCTGTGAGGCTGAGGCCCTCAATAATAATTAGTAACAGAGGCTGACTGATGTGACTGATGCTGAGCCAGCTGACCTTTAACCTCAATGCTGCTCAGCAAGAACAGACAAAATGAATGAAATATGACATCACCCCCCCCCCCCCACACACACACACACACACACACACCCACACCCACACACACACACACACACACACACAACTGCTCTGCCAAGCCATAGGGGAGATAGATATATGATGGGGTATAAAATTAAAACTTCACTTCTTGCCCTCATTCAAATACCATAGCCTCCCAACCAAAGCCACATTTCTATATCTAAGACATATTGTATGTACTGTACTGTATATATATGCATTTGTTTCCATTAAGAGTGTTTATGTGGTGTATGACTGAAGCAGGGAAGTACAACACTGTTTTATATTACACGGATTATGTTCACATTTCTAGTGAAGTTATTGACTTGAACTATTTAATGAGGCATGAATGCAGATGTTTGTGGTGTATGTTCGTGTATGTGTGTCATAGCTATTATTTCCACTAACCCTAATGGCCACTGGTTAATTCTTTCAGTTGCCAATAGGATGACTGCATGTATCCGGTACAGTTGTACTTCTGCTGTTATTTAATTATGGCCCGTAGTATACTTAGAATGAGATTGAGGTGATACAGGAACAATTAAAATCTTACCCAGCTATCAGGGCCACAGTAACAGTCCAATGGTTACCGTGGGAACAGACAGATATTTTGTGAGAGATGTTAAAAGCCCTCCTGCTGTGTCTCTGCCAGTTGGGAGACAGGACAGACTCCAGTGCGTGCAGAAAATGGAAAATATGCCACATAGTTTCCAAATTATGCTCAGGCTGCACTCCTTTCCTCCTCTTACTCCCTTCTCCCCTCTGTAGTTTAGTCTGATCCTGTGTTGACTTTTGCCAGAGTCAGTTACCACCAAGAGGTGTTGAGCATGAAAACACAAAAAAACCTATTTGATTTCACCGGCAGGCCAATTAATTCAGTTGACTCAAGAGCCTGCAACTTCCAGTCAATCTCTTTAGAAAAACAGCATGTAAAAGGGGAAATAAGAAGAAAGAGCAACAGCACTTTTGTACTGTCAATTTGAGAGAGCTGTTTTTGACAGCATTAATTTGTTTTCATTTAGAGTCTCAGTACATTTCCATGCATCATAAGGAAGACTGCTAAGAAAGAATTTTCCGTAAAAAAGAGATCATCAATGTTGAGAAGGATTGAAAAAGTCAATCACATATTTAAATACAGAGGTGAGGAGGGACAGACAATCTGACTTGATCACACATTTGAATTACAGTGAATGGTCTGTTTCTTTTTGCTGTAAAGTTCTTTAGAGGAGGTCCTTTACATACAGCAGTCAGGAGGCAAGTAGTACTTACTGTATGCTGAGGTGGTTTGTGGTTTGGTTTCTGACATGGTTATTGTGGTCACAGAGAGTGTCTACCCTCTGTAAGTACCATAATATTATTTTTTTTTCTTAGTAGGTTGCATATGAGTACTGTAGCTTGTGCCAGTAAGAACTATGAAGGTAATTAAGGTTATGATTATATAAGAAGACTGGTATTTAAACCTGGTAATCAATGCTCATCAGTTGCAAATGAAACAGTGATTACTCCTTCATAATGACTGTAATGTATGTTAGAATCAGTCATTGAGAGCCATTACCTTTAGCAAAGTCCAGCTAATGACTTTTAGTGATGTTGTTTTTCTTCATGACTTTAGGGTTATGGGTGTTGAGAGTGTTTATTTCCAGTGTATTTTAATCTCTGTTGTTCAGAATGTAGGGCCTGCATGTAGTCCATCTGCAGAATGTGTCCCCTGATTTCTGTGTTCACTGTTGTTTCCCAGTGAGTGTGCCAAGAAAAACCAGAGATAATTTAATGCCCATCCCTTGGTTCTAAGCAGAGTTCAGTGAAATAAATGGCTGTGGTTGGTTTGAGGGAAGACAAACGGTACAGACACACCACTTGGCCTCACTCAGAGGTAATCCACAGGGGACCTCAAGTGAATCGAAGTAGCCAAGGTGCAAACACAGCAGTTCTTGTCTGGCCTCCATTGTTGCAGCCAAAGCAGAGCGAAAGCATTCTCGTCCAGTATGAATGTGCGCGATCATATAGTGTAGTTTTTGTCACAGAAAGATCTGGCATATTAGAGAGTTGGAGCAGATGAGAAGGAGGTTTTGGTGTTGAGAAAACAAGATGTTCAGGATTGAGAGAGTGTGGAGGAGTGGGGAAGCTGGAGCAGTAGGTTCGGGTAGTGGAGCCAAAACCTTTGGGTCATACTCTGGAAAGAATGAGGAGCTCTCTCCCCACTGATGTCAGTCTTGGAACAGCAGCTTGTGCCACATGACATCATCCAGAGGTTTCCTTGGTATCCGCTGATAGGCTGTCCCAGACATGCATGCGTGTGGGTGGGGGGGTGATAAGTTGGGAAGGCAGGGTAAAAAAGTTTGATGGGCTTGAGAAGAAGAGGATTGAGGTTAAGATGTCTTGAAATAAAGGATTAGAGATGGAATGAGTGGGGGAGTTGAAGGCAGTGTGATAAGAGTAAGAGGAGCAGTGCAAAGGGTTGGGAGGCCTTTAATAGGGCTGGGATGAAGCATGTTGTGGGGCTCCCATGGTACAAACAGAGCCAGGAAAAAGTAGTAAAAACATGCATCACATGAGCTTGATGCTCGTTAAGAGCTTTAATATTGTGATGGCACGATGAGTTTTGCACATCCTGTTTCCTCATCTTTACCTCAGGACTTTTCTTCAGTTTTCCTGCCGTTCACTCAGCTATCCCTTATTTACAGTTTCAGTCATCTAAGGTAATTATGTATTCACCTGTAGAGGTACTCCTAATTTACAACTGTTCACAAAGAGTATGTACTCCAGTTTCTGAGGCAGTAGTAAAATTGGTTTGACTGATGCTGCCAGGCCTTAACTGGGCTTCTGTTTTATTATTTGTTATTAGCTACACTCAGTAGCTCTTGTAAAACTTTTGAATCAGTCGCTCCACAGTTCCACACTTTTCACAAATGTAGCTGGACTCTTTGATTTTTATTATAAAAAAAACTTATAGGTGTCAAAGCAGTAACAGGTCTACCTTGGGTGGTAAATGGATTGGAAAATGGCTTCTCTTATGGAGCCCTGTTAGAGGAGACCTGGAAATTTGATGCCCTGCTTGGGTCTTCATGACTGTCTGTCTGGTGCAGAAATATGAAGGGGTATTTAGGCCCTCTTTCCACAAAGCACTACTCTTGGTACAGTAGATCTAATCTCAAGTGGACTGCTCTGAACAGCAGTGTAAATGTTCTTCTAAATGAAGTTGCAAATTGTTGAGGATGCATTGAGATTAGGTCACTAAAGCCCTATTCAGAGGTGTGACCACAAATGAGTCCTTGATAGGATTGTCAGACACAAAACCACCCAAACATGGTTGACATGATTTACATACAGACAAGGTTTGGAAGTACGTACCTGAAGCAAGGTACAGAGAATCCTCCTAAGTGATCTTACATTCAGTTGCCATTTTATTAGTTGTATAGGTCTATAAGAGGTGTTTCTGTTATTTAGCCTACTCTCATTGATATAAAAGAGATAAAATAAGAGAAACACCTGTCAGTATAACACAATACAATTCAACAGCACCACAAACTGCAGCCTCCAAAATGATCAAAAAGTTGAACCAAGACCTCTCTAAAACAGTTTCAACAAGCACATTACAACATTATAACCTTCATGAAGGTAGGATTTATTGTGGTACCGTTGTATTAGACTGCATTCGTTTTAGCTAGGTGCACCGAATAAACTGGCAACTGAGACTATTTTGCTGCAATATCAAGTGCAAATGTGTAAGTTCTTTTTCGATCTGCAGTTTTCCCACAGATAAAATCAAGTCAGTGGGGAGACGATACATTTGAGATTGATTTGAGAGGCATTCTGACTCCATGTGTGGACTGCGATCTGTCCCAGCTGGATTTAGACAGAAAGTTTTCCAGATGTATCTGGAATTATTGCAGATTGAAGTAGAGCACTGTGTACTTCACTGTGTAATAATGTAACCATAATGTAACTTTTGAATGGTATATTGTGGCATAGTGTTATAGTCAACGATATGCCATAAAACACCAAAAATGTTTTTTCTAAAGCGTACAATCCTAATGTTCACCTTTCCTATACAGACTTGTATTGCTGTAGTCACGTTTGTCTGCATTGTCTTGTCCAAGGTATATGTCATGCTTCACTGGCAGAGTACACTACTTCTATACATTTCAGGCTGAGGAATGGGACATAGACTTCAGTAGCCCCAGATGGACATGGAATTTCCACCATGGATAATTAAGTGAATTTCCCTAACTCATGTCAGATGTTTGTCTTTCGGCCCCTTATTCCCTCTGTTATTCCTTTACTGCGTCAGCAAGCCCTGAAGTGTGCCCTCAGCACTTTTTGTATGTAGATTTCAGCAAATGGCCAAGCCAAACATTTAGAATCTACGTCTATTAGATGAGGCGAGCCGCTCTGGTTTCCACTACCTCAAATGAACGGGAAATGGGAATATGGCTGCCCATAGTCCTCAGAGACGTGGAATTAAAATCTTATGCAGAAGGGAGTGTGATGGGGGCTGGGAAGCTGAGGGTTGAAATGATGGAGAGGCCTAGTTGGGATCCAAAAGCAGGACAACGGCAAAGAGGTGAGGGTTAAGGTGCTGTGTAGTGGATAAGTGGGGTGGCAGACGGGCCTGTTGCTCTTGGCAGCTGCTCTGAGCGTTGGGATTGAGCTACAGTCTGGAGGGGAAAGTGTATGTGGATGAAAATGTAGTTGATATCTGGTAAAGCTCTCATTCTGTAAATTTGTTGGAGTGGAATTTCTCTGTAGGCATATGTATGTGTGTTTCTAAACATGTATGTCTGCATGTATGTACTTATACAGCTATGTAGACAATGTGTATCTAGTTTATTGTGTGTCCATGAACATTTGTGTGTGTGTGTGTGTGTGTGTGTGTGTGTGTGTCCATGCTGATTTATGGCCCCTGTGCAGCGAGCTGACCTCTGCAGTGTGTTGTATGGTTTTTGTGGTCAGGTTGGAGCATGCCCAGGCGCTGGGACTGTGAGTGTGCCGGTATGGGCTGGCAGTGGGACCAAGACCTGGCTCAGAGCTCAGGGGTGACTGTGTAAATATGTTGTGAAAGTAGCTCGCCTTAAAATGCAGCCAGAGCTCAGACCTCCCAGAGTCTTATCCTGGTCTGTGGGGCCCTCCTACCCATTTTCCTTCCATATGACTTGAAAAATGATGAGAAACTAGACTTGAGTTTTTCTTCTTTCAGCTGTTCTCTTAGCATTGTGTGAGGCGTAAAAGGTAAACACAGCCATTATCAGGTGTCCCCTGGGGATATGAAGTTGCTTGCGATGCTTGAAGTATGTGTGTGTATAAGAAAGAAGAAGAGAGCATATATGTGTGCAGTTCATTTTGTTACGTTTTAGTGTAGCAATAATTTACCCCATTCATTAGCTGTGCATTGTGATATGATGATTTTGAAACCGCACCAATATTGCTTTCTATCCCATGTATCATATATTTTTATTCAGAAGAGGGAACACAGTGAACTCAGTCCACCCAGCATGATTGTGGGTCAGGTTCAGATGGAGAAAAATATTTGGCTTCATGCTCATTAGAGCACTCTCCTGCCCCCGCCTGGACACAACCAGAACATCCAGCAGGAATATGTGTGAGGGCCAAACAGGGTGAGGTTTGGGACTGAAAACCAAAAAGTTGATGTGACATTTAAGTAAATAAAATACAGAATGAATGGATGAATCTGAACATTTTCAGCCTGGATTTGTTCTGCGTCAGTAATCTAGCTGTAAGCTGCAGCCCTCACTCATGAATTCATGTGCATGTTTTATGTGTGCATGCAAGTGTCTTCAGCAGTTTTTCTTTAACATGAAGTATGTGAAGTGAGCACGGCCGTTGCTTACAGCCACAGGCAATGGCTCTTCCACCAGAGCTCAACATGAGGAGTGCATTGGCCTGGAGAAGAGTCATATTTCAGCTGAGTCCAGGGAGATGCTGACAGCGGCAGCCCTGTTATTGTCTGAAAATTCTGCCTTAAGCACCACTCTGATGTGCCACATGATGCTTCAGAGTGAAAAATGTCACTGTCCCTTCTCAAATGGGAAAGATGATTGCATGTCTTTTATGGTTCCCCCAGGGGTTGGGGTGTGATTGTATAATTCCAGGGTATTTTTTCTCTTTGGTGTGCTCTGTTTGGGTGTGGGATTGGTGGTACTTGTGTGTCTGTGTTTGCATGTGTTGCTGTATATTAATCATTTTATATATGGCATATTTCAGTCTGCATTTGTGTCACATATCAGCTTATGTTGACGTGACTTTTGAGGTGAGGAATAAGTTATAATTTCCTGTTCTTTTTAAGTGTTGGGGTTACCCAATCCCTTATCGAATTCCGAATCCCTGACTCTGCACATACAGCAGTTGCAGTGTGGTTTCCTGTCATCAAAATATAGAGAGATAGCCTCCATATACAGTAATGGAGAAAATATGTCATGTTTTGATGGGCTGCTGGACTGAGTTGACCATTCAGCGCCAGAATACTAAATGAGAAATTTGGCATTAGCATACAGCTGGAGTACAGTATAGGAATATTTACTGCTTCCCTACATCTGTAAAACAGCAGCTTATATAACGTTTGGCACCAGAATCTGTCGAGCTACGTGTGGTGAAAGAGCAGCTCTGGCTCAAAGAAAGGAAATCAGAACCAGCTTTAGTGGTTGTCACGGTGGATCAAGACTTTGACAATAGTTTTACTGTGAAGGTGTGCAGTTTTCATGGGAACACATGTACTGTTTGCCTTTTATATCAATGCAGAAATAATTTATGTGTAAAGATGGAGCATGAAAAGGAAAGAAGCAAGCATCTTTTTGTGATGATCAAATACAAACATATACATTTTGCAGTTTAGTTTCCTATTATTGTTTATATCTGATCAAAATCTGAAAAAGAAGAAGTTTGCTCTTTCAAATAATGATATATAATTGCTATTATTAAATACAATAATTTGTATGAAATTGTGGAGAACCACTCTAGATTTTAGTCAATTAACTAGTCACAGAGAGTACAACATAGCCTGTTAAAATATTTGTATAATTTCTTCTGTTGCTCTGGAGGAGCTTTGTCAAGTCTGAGATAATAACCCCCGATGATGTCATGGTGATGTCATCAAGTTTATCTTGGATTGGACATGGAGTCTACAAATTTATAACAGAAAAATTGAGTTACAAACTGGTGTGAAGCTTGATAGACGTCAGCATTTACCAGGCAGGGAGGGTCTGATGAAGAGACGCTATGAAGTTGCATTATGGGAAATGTAGGTGCAGTGTTTTTGGAGCTTCGCCCATACTAAGGACTAGAAATGAGAATATCTTACAGTCTGCTGCATTGATTTTGACCATTCTTTTTTTCTTTCGCCATTCTCCAGACTTAAGTGTAATTTTAAGTTGCTAAAATGCCCCTCAAAGTAAAAAATGTTTCTAACTTTTATTTTGCCTATCCATCTGTAGTTGGTTTTGTGCAGTGCTCAGTGCCTGGCTTCCCTTTTTATAGTCCAGAACTTTTAACACAGAATAAAACTTCAGATGGCTGGAACTGTTAGTGCTGAATGGTCCAACACAACTGAGCACAGCTCAACTCAGGTCCACATTCCCTATCCAGCTTCTTTTCATCCTTTTTCCCCTCTCACATGCCTTTGGTTATGTGCAATCAAATGTAACCATCAGCTTTTCCAGCCTCAATATAATCCTTATAGCAGCACACTTTTCTTTCTAGGCATGCACAAGCCTCTTTCTTTCTCTGTGTACATGTCACACATCATTAAACACCTCACATGCCACGGTGCTCTCAGTGTTGTGAGGATGTTCTCATTAATGCTTAGGTGTATGATTAATTATCTCATCTGGCAATGGCATGTGAATAGGAAAGCAGTTGCAATGCTCCAGACACCAGGGCTGTTTTGTTGTACAGAGGGCTTATTCCTTATTGAATGTGACCTCATTTCAAACACTTAATTCCCATCATCCCCTTTCAGTGCAGCTGTGACACACTGTCTTGCCAGGATAAGAGAGAGACAGTCAAACTGGTACCAAGTCAAGACGCCTTATGGGTCCTCACTTTAAACAAATGGCTCAGAGGTAGCCATTTCAAAGTTTCCTGGGAACTCAGAGTTCATAGCTAGGAGAGCTGTGTAATGACTACTCCAATCATTCTGTCTTGGAGGAAGTATTTGGATTTGTTTTGCTGCATCCACCATAAACACCCTCTGATAATGTAAACCAAGGACGGAGCACAAAACATCATCTTGTGGAGTGTTTTGCAAGGGTTATTAAAGGATCCGAGAGAGGGAGTTCTGTGTGGTATGTTCGAGTGTAGCAGTGGGATTGGTGCTCCTCAGTGAACTGTCACTGGTTAGACCACAAATGCAATCCATTTATGTTTGTCAGAAAAGAGAGCTATCCATGGAGAATTTAAGCTGGAAAGACATGTTGAGGGATTTCAGATTTTTGGCAATTGGACATAATTAGAAACACTTCATGCTCTGTGGCGGTTTGTTCCCATAGTTGCGTCGCTTCATGATTCTCATACCCCCCGAAAATATATTTGTTTCAGCTAAGTTGACATTGTATTGGATTGATGTGGAATGACATCACTGGATTTGGAAGTGTGATTAGGACATGTTTGGATAGATACAATAAAGCCTTTTGGTGCCATGTGCATTCTGTTTAGAAACATGTGGCAAACACACACACCCAGCTCCCTATGTAGCCTGGGGATCCTTCTGAGCCCTTTCTTTTTCCCTCTTATTCTCTCTTGCTTTTTTTCTATCAGTCTTTCTTGAGCTTTCTCTTTCTTTAAATCTCTCACTTCTGCTACTGTTCCACCCCCTTCACTTCAACTTAGTATATGCACTCAGGTCAGCTATCTGTAACTGCAGGTCTGCTCATGTTCTCCATGTCGCACATGCTAAGTCGATCCATTCATCTTACACAGTCAGCTCAAAGGCAAAATCACTCATGTCCCATTCACATCTGGGGCAGGGCTTATGTATGCTGTTCAAAATCATTCATCTTGTTAAAGAGCATTTTGTGTGTGTGTGTGTGTGTGTGTGTGTGTATGTGAGCCTGTGTGTGTTGTGTGTCATTGTTTGTGTCATCGTCCGCAACTACATGAAGTTAGTTGTTCCATGTTTTCTTGTAACTCCACTCTGTTTGCTGTAATTTTTTTGTCTCACACTCTGGTGCTCAACTCTGATGTGAAACGACACTTTTGGACCCCGGACAAATGTTCTTCATCATTTAGTCACCCTTAGATTCCCCTGGCTTGACCTAGTTTCAGGACTGCCTGTTCTGCATGTGGTAATGCTGCATGCAGATGTTCTCCCTCATCTTTATTTGTTTATATTCTTAAATTTTTCCCCACAGGTCTCAGAGTTTAAGACTGCCATCTCTGTCACTGTTGATTGTTTGTTTATTGACATGTATGACTTTTATCTGGGTCCAGCAAGTCTTGTGACTTCCTGTTTCTTGTGGTTTCCAGGGAGACATCCAGCAGCTAATGATTGTAGCAGACCATCGTGCTGCCTATGACTACTGTGAGCACTACAGCCCCGACTGCGAAGTGCCAGTGCCCGACCGGCCTCAGAACCAGGACCCCAACACAGATGAATATGTGAGTAACGAGACCTTTCTTCTCTTAAGCTTTAGGTTTTTATCAGTCTAATATGTTCTTTTAACTCTTAACAGTTCAGCTTTGTAAACTCAAGGCCATAACATTACCCATTACTAGAGAGAGGCAAGAGAACCACCAAGTGTTCTCATGGCTGACCTTACTCAAGGAAGTTCATTTCCCTTAATCCGTAATTGTCTCTAATACTCAAATCAGATCTCGGTTGGATCCTGTGCTGAAAAGAGCCTCTTGGATTATGCATGAGAACTGCACTCTGCCAGAGGAAAGTGCTGACTGGGAAGAACAGGGTTATCAGGCTATGCAGTTAGTTAATAATGTTCAGGAATGATGTGGTGCCTGCCTAAGCCTGCATCCCTGCATCGTGCCGTTTTCTGCACTGAATACCAATACACTGTGTGCATGCTAAGTAAAGGTGTGTCAGAGAAGTGCGAAAAGATGGACAGGAAGCACTTCCTCTTGACCTTTTCCTTGCCCTGGGGCCTGTCAGTATGCCTGCAAGGTACACAAAAACTTGACCTGTTTTTTCTAAAGATAGGTGAAAGATTCATTAAGAAAGCAGTGGAAAAGTAATTTGTCATTCAGTCATAACAAGTTGCAACAGGCAGATACAGCATGAGGTTTCCACGAGCAGAACACATTCCTGTGTGCTTCTGATTGATGGCCAGCCTGTCGCACACATATCAGCCATAACCCAGCACCAACAGAGTAGTGGATCATATTTAAAAATCACGTTTTTAATCATTGATAGTTTTTCTTTCTCAGACACTCTCTCAGTGTCAATGTAATGTTTCTCTTCTTTAGAACACAGAGGAGGACAGCTACTATTATGAATACCCTTACTATGAGGACGGGGATGGCAAGCCTTATGAATCAACACCTGATACTGAGACAACCACAAAAGAAGTCAAGGTAGTCTAACTAGTTTTGCCACAAATGGCCTTCAAATGTGATAATGTAAATACAATCATATTGTTTCAAATGCACCAACGTAACCATCAACAATATCCTCTTTGCCTTACAGGTAACAGATGGAGACAGTGTGTTGACCACAGTGGAGGAGGCTTTGAGCGGCGGTTCTGACAGCACCGGCGGCGAAGTCTTGACCTCCATTTCCACTAGCTCATCCTCTGGTACATCCTCCAGCTCATCCAGCAGCTCCTCAGCGGGCTCTTCAGGTACTGCCACGGGCGGAGGAGATGCTTACGGCGAGGAGACCAACCCTTACGACAGCTACGACAGCTATGGTCACTACGAAACCTATTACGACGAGTCCACAGCATCACCTGATGGGGATACCTCTCGACGTGTTACCATCACCAGCATTGGTACCGGGGATGAGCTGGATCTTGGAGCAGGGGGAACGACTGACTTGGATGCAGGGACCAGAAGGACGGTCATCACCAGTGGAGTAGGAACTTCAGTAACCATCTCCAGCAATAAGACATCAGTAGGTTGACATTAATCGCAGTGACATAATCCTCACTTAATTGTTGCTGGTGTGACCTGTAGGTCTAATAGCTGTATTGACAAGCTGTTAAAAACATTTGAAATCCTATTCTTTACTTTGTTACATATTCTATTATGCAAACCCTACCTGCACTTAAGTGTGGGATGCATAAGCAAGGGCTTCATTGGGCCCTTCTTCATGTTATAATCCACAAATCCACATGGGGGAAGCAAAGCCAATGTGGATGCATTTAAAAAAGACACCGTGAAGGAATAAATGCTTTTGTAGAAATCTCCATCGTTGCAGCTTTAGGAAAAACAATTAAAATGATTGGTCGATTAATCGATTAGTCGATTGACAGAAAACAAATCTGTTAATTAATCGTTTAAGTCCCATCTTCTAAAAATGTGATAGTAAACTCAATGTCTTTGGTTTTTGGTCAGTTGGTCGGGCCAAACAAGATATTTAAAGATGTCACCTTGGGCCAATAAATTTGAATTTAAGATAGCATTTTCCAGTATTTTCTGACATTTTATAGATCAAACAATTTATAATCAGCAGATTTATCTATAATGAAAATAATCCTTAGTTGCAGCCCTAGAACGATCTGTGTTTTAACTGGTCACAAATGCAAGGTTATGTTCTTGTTTTTCTAGGTTATTTGCTTACACAGGAAGTAACCTCCTCATTGTCAATTACATCTACATCTGATTGATTCTCATCTTCCCATCTCTCTTGTAAATTATAACTACAGTATATATTTACAACTATATCTGTGCTTTTATAGGTAGGAGGTTCCTACGATGACTACGGTGATGGATATGATTATGGCGTGGACATCACTGGTGCAGGCGGTGGCGGCAGCAGTACAGTTCACATTGGTGGTGGAGGAGGCAGTAGCAGCAGCAGTACAGTCCACATTGGTGGTGGAGGAGGCAGTAGCAGCAGCAGCAGTACAGTCCACATTGGAGGTGGAGGAGGCGGCGGCAGCAGCAGCAGTTCTACCATCACCATCGGGGGCGGGTCTGCTGGAGCTGGTTCTGCCTCTGAGGGAGGATCTTCCACCACTGGAGGTGGATCGGCCAGTGCTGGCACCGGAGCAGGGGGCTCCATCACCACCGGAACGGGCCTGGGCTTAGATGGCAAGGGTGACTACACAGATCTGGATGGGTTCAAGGAGGAGCACATCTCCGACTATGATGATTTAGACATCTTTGACCACTATGAAGACGGGGATTATGACGACAAAGAGGGCAAAGTGCTACCTGCTGAGACCGATAGGTCTTATGAACAGGTGAAAAATAATGGAAGGACATACTTACAAAGATATGATCTTGAAAATGAGGCGGATAGCATAATGAGGGTGATGAAGAGGAGGGGGGCTGATTATGTTTGATTCTGTGTGTTTGCCGTGTAGGTCGACGGAGTTCGCGGCGAGAAGGGACAGAAGGGAGAGCCTGCTGTTATTGAGCCTGTGAGTATCCGTCTTTGAACAACATACTTGAGCAACAGATGTAGGCTGCTTATGCATGTGTGCGCATGGGTGTATGCGTGGATGTTTATATTTGCAAGTATATATGAATGAGCCACAATCCACCCCCTAACTTCTGAACAAGAATCCTAAGGCCTCGCTCCTGGCTGGTCATCAGGACTACAGCATAAACATTTGGAGAACGGCCATGCAGGGATTGTCAATAATCTCTAAACTCAGTGTGGGTAGTGTGTAAACACAGGGGCAGATGGAGGGAGGGAAGGAATACAAGGAGAACAAAAGCGAGTAAGAAAGACTTTTCCTGCCTCTCTGCCAAAAACCTAAGCTTTTTTAAAATGCAAACAGGTGGAATACATCCAACCCTGATTCAGACACTCATATATACAGGTAACATTGTGAAAATGAGGACAACTCCTTTTGTATGTTTGCAAAGGTACATCAGACACAGAAGGGATTTATACCTCTAATACAGCTACAGCTGTTTCACTTCAAACAAATGTCACTGCACTCCACTAAGTATACATGCCTCTGTGACTGAGTGTCTTCATGTTTATATGAGTAGAAAGTAGTGTGTGTCCACTTCCTAGATGACTGTTTGCGTATGTGTGTGTGTAAGCATGTTCGAGTACACATCACCACTCGTGTCTCTTGTAAACATGCAAAAAGCTGAGACAGACGTTATTACACACAAATACAAACGCATACACACTTTTTTCCCCAAGGTCTAGCCCCTTTCCCATCACACACACTGCAGGCGAAACACAGACATAACCTGGGGGTCGTCAAAGATCAAATCTAGTTAGTTTATGATGAAAATGCTCAGTGTGTACAGCTTTGGGGTTGAAAAAAAAATCCTGAGATCACATAATTCAAATAAGTTTGGATAATGTGTGGGTTTCTGTCCTCATAGCAAAGCAGGAAGTCAAAATGTTACCACAAGAGCAAACTAACAAACCAATATCTCCTTAGCCACAGAGCTGCAACAATGCATCTGTAAGTCAGATTCTTGTGAGTCCACACCAAACTGGCTGCAGTTTTTTGCCTGTACAGTATATGTTAGAAATGCTCTTGGATAAGTATAATTCCAGAAGATGCTATCATTGAATATATTTCAAAGCACAGACACATGCATAAACTGGTTTTATGTTGCATGCATGATCAGAGATCTGGTCTGTCAGTGTGAACAAATTAATTATCGCTTCAATTTGATTAGTGCTGCCCTCAGCTTGTCTAGGTAGGAGAGAACCTCAGGGCGGCTTTGCCTCTGTGTCTCTGCAGTCATTCACCCTCCTGTTCTCCATGGATTAATTGTGAGCATAACTGAAATGACAGGCAGGAATGTACATTAATTTAGGCTTTGAGAAGGAAAGTTGATAGGCAGGTGTGTTGGGACATGTATGTCTGTACACTTAACTCTTTTAACCAAAGCTCTTTGTTAATTGACACAGACAATGCTTGTGAGTGCATCTATTTCACTGTGAGATTGTTGCATACAGACGTGCTTATGAATGAGGCCATGAGATGGTTGTGGGGACTCTTGCGATTTCTGATGATTTCTGTGCTTGTGTGTTTCAGGGAATGTTAGTGGAGGGTCCGCCTGGGCCTGAAGGGCCAACAGTAAGTCAATCTGTCTCAAAATCTGTCACTCTAAGTCTCTCTCTTAACTTCCTATTTTGTTTTTTTTCTTGTCCTCTCTTTCCCTCTGTGCCTCTTGATCACTGGCAGTATTCTTTGTAATCTCTGTTGATAAATAAAAGCTGATAACGGTTCATTTCACCCATTCTTCTAGTCTGTTTTATGCTATGTTCTCTGGATAGTAGAATGCAAGTTTCAATGCTTTGCTGTGAAATTCCTTGCTGCCTGATTCCTAATGCAAAGGGAGTGGCCAAAACAGTTCCCCTAAAGAGATATGGACTTGCCCAGATGTTGAAGAACTAAATTATTTATCTAGGAAGATTTTTCATACACAGTTGCTCTTGACACCCTGCAGATGGAGTCCCACAGAGGCCAGCCATTCAAGCCTTGAGCTATAGACAAATAAAGAGCGCCTCACAAAGGATTTACAACTCAACAAGTTGTCCCATATTGCCTCATGCATTCCTTTCTCCCATGTGTGACCACTTTGCAAGATAGAGGCTAGAACTTTTAGAGGAGCAAATATGCCTGCTTCTTTGTGTTGCATTATGTATGTATGATGTGTGTAAAATGAGATATTTTGCTTAAAATAGGGTCTCCCCGGACCCCCAGGTTCTTCTGGCCCACCAGGCAGCCCTGGAGATTCTGGAGAGAGGGTGAGTATAAATTGTATATGTCACACTAATTTTCAAAACTCTAAAAATACAGAAAATAACCACATTTCTGTCTGTGTGTGTGTGTGTACTCGTGTTTGTGTTATTTTCCATCTAAGGGTCCTCCGGGTCGTCCTGGTCTTCCTGGTGCTGATGGTCTACCAGGACCCCCTGGAACTCTCCTGATGCTGCCTGTAAGTAAATTGCAGTTGTTAAAAAATGAGTTAAAAATAGCAAAATAGGAAATGCTGTCTGTTTACCCCACTTATAAAAACATTTTCTATGTGACTTTATGTCTTTGTTTAGCCTTCTTTAAAGCCAAGTGTGATGTGTCTTTCTCTGTTTTATCTGTAACTCTGACATGTGGTTTACACAGTGTAGTGGAATGAAGGGGGTTTCCTTTGAAACCATTTTCATTTACAAATATTTTGTAATTTAAATCTGTGCTTTAGCTACCTCTTGTGGTATGTTGACAAAGTGAGATAGCCCCCC
This sequence comes from Siniperca chuatsi, assembly GCF_020085105.1. Lineage (NCBI taxonomy): Eukaryota > Metazoa > Chordata > Actinopteri > Centrarchiformes > Sinipercidae > Siniperca > Siniperca chuatsi. Next base: position 6,554,612 of record NC_058059.1, read on the forward strand.
TTTCTATCACCTGTCATGCTGACTCTCAGTTGTTTTGACTCCATAAGCTCTAAATATTATAGGACTTTCTCTACCTACATAGTTTTAATTTATTCCACATTCTTTAGCCAAAATTTAAGCTATCCTATCGTGTGTCCTTCCAGGAAGTCATCTATCTTTAGACAGGAAGCAAAGCAATGCTGTTGCTTCAGCTGCATCCAGTGATTGGACTGCGTCAGTTACACAGCCATGCTTATGACTTCCTACGCTGTCTACCTTTTTTACTTTCTTTTCCTTGTACTTGGAAGATGTCTGAAACTGCTGCTGTTGGACCTGATTAGTTGTACAGATGTAAAGTTGTGGTTTCAGGGGTCCACAGAGCTGTCTGAGGGAGCAAGCTCTGTCTGGACAGGAACTCAAGTCTTTCTGGTGTATCCACTGGCAGAAAGCACAACTTGAAATCTGATCCTTGAGCACCAAACCGAATGAGAAACATGCATTGTTGTTTCACCCTTCTTTCACCAGAGGACTCTTTGGCCCTGTGTTGAAATCTTAACTCTGTGTTTTTGCTTAGATTGCCCACTTACATTCATCCACTAGTGATGTATCTTCTCTTTATTTTCTTTGGACAGTCTGCTCTACCATGAGTTGGTAAAAGATAATGTAATTCCCATCATTCCCAGTGTTTTTCTCTTTCTCTGGCCTTGCTAGTCAACAATTTAATGTAGCAGAACATTCTGTTCAAGGCTTGATGATGCAAAGGAATGTCAGTAAAGAAATGAATATTGGAGGAATGAAGGAATGACAAAAAGTGCAAAAAAGATGAAGAGAGAAAGAATCAAAGACAGACCAAAAGGCTCACAGATTGGCAGGCAGAAAAAAAGAAATTACTGCATATATTTGATTGTGACTAAGATAGCAAGGGGCCAATACTTAATCAAACTCAGAAGAAATGTAGACAGAAGAAGAAACTCTGGGATTTGCACAATAGTTGTGAAAAGTTTGTGCTCTGGAGAAATTTGGTGGGAGAGCTGCAGTAGATATGAGTCAGCCATGATGTTCTGAATGAACTGTTTATATTTTACTTCTTGGTAACAATGTTTCTGTGATGGTGAAAATCCTGTACAGTATTTCGCTGTTGTGTTGCTGTGCATCTGTAAACCAACCAACAGTCGGCCTCCTGAGGACTGTGCTATGTAATGCAACCCAATATGCCTGGCCCAAACAAACCTGTGTTGCATCACAAGCCTGGATATTCACCTATGGTGCAATGTCAGCTTATCACCACCAGATGCCAGTAGAATTCGAAGCTCAGAGGCCTGCAGAGGCAACCTTTGATGGTGCTGGTTTGGCAGCTGGAGGCTGATGCTTAGTTCAGCATCTGTGGAATAGTTTCAAGATCGGATTTGAGAAATATTGAAGATATTGTTGGGAATAGATGTCAATATTTAAACTAAATTATTTATTTTGCTGCAAGATCTTTAGTCATTTCTCATTTTTCACAGCTATTACTTTTGCGTTTTGCCAGTGCCTGCTGTGTGCTGGTATCATCTTTACTGGAGCGAAGTCTCACCAATCTGTGATTCCCTCCATAGTTCAGATTCAGCGCTGGAGGTGACTCTGGACAGAAGGGACCTGCGGTATCAGCACAGGAGGCCCAGATGCAAGCCATCATGCAGCAGGCTAGGGTAACAGTTCACACACAAACACATCAGACTGTAGTAGACAATATTATACTGTATATGGTATGTTTTTTCTCCATTCTCCAAACTTGCTTCTCCTGTTGAATATGTCTTTTTCTTATTATTTTGTTAATGTTTAGATGTTTTTGTGTCCTTTTTTGCCATGTTTGCCACAGTTTTTGCTGCAAAAACATTATATTATGAAATGTTTGTTGTATTTTTACATTCATTATTTTAAACCTGTTTTTTTAAACCTGTCTTTTTGTATTTATAGCACTTTTCATGCATCATTGGTACTCATACCATTTCATACTATTGGTATCATAATCATTTTTACATTTTATTACCCTGGGAGTTGCTCACAAGCATGCATAATTCATATACACACAGAATACATGAACAGGCACAAATACACTTACAGTGCACACACACATGCAAATGGATAAATCCATGTTATATTTAATCATATATCTTTTATCCTTAATAAATGTATAATTTTGTCTTATTGCTAATCTTTTCTTTTCTTGTGTTCAGCTGGCTATGCGTGGTCCTACAGGTCCAATGGGTTTGACTGGAAGAACTGGCCCTCTGGTATGTGTTTCAAATCACCTCACAGCAAACACAGACTCAAAATCAATAGAAATTTGATGTCAAAAATTTGATCAGCAGTTATTGTAGTGCGCAGTACACAAAATGAATATACAAACAACATATTGTAGCCTAGTTGAAAACTGGTATTGGTTTAGTGTCTATCAAATCTTCTTTTTCGTCAATTTTTTTCCTTCTCAGGGTCCTCCTGGTGTAGCAGGACTGAAGGGAGAGTCTGGAGAAGCAGGTCCTCAGGTACGAGATAAAAAAATGCTTAATTTAGTTTTTAAAATCTATTTCTGATAAACAGTAACAACTAAATCCAAGCAAACCCCACCTGAAAACTTGTTAACTTTAACAAATAAAAACATATATTTTGAAGTATTGCATTAGTTGTAACCCTTAAAAGCAGAGTAATATTTCCTTTCCTTGTTTTAATAGATATTTCCAATATGGAAATATAAAGAAAAAGAAATGCCTCTGAGTTTAATATAAGTGTTTTTGTTTCAGGGACCACGTGGACCTTTGGGATCCCCTGGACCCCCTGGAAAGCCTGGCAGAAGGGTAAGTGTGGCACAAACCGAGTTGAGATCAGCAAAGCATGTAACATATTATTTTCTGATGCTCATATGGAATAGATTTCAGAGTGCTGAATTAAAAGCCAGGCATATTCTAGTCTTCATAGTATATGCGCAGTTAACTGTTATTTTTACAGGGTCGTTCTGGATCCGACGGTGCCAGGGGCATGCCAGGACAGTCTGGAACCAAGGTACCTTATCTTCCATATTCATATTGCACTTCAATGCACCATATGTCATAATGCCAGTTTAAAAGTGTTTTTGAAGCCTATACAAGAGGTATGCAACTTGTTTTTTCTTTGCTCTTAAGGGAGACAGAGGGTTTGATGGTCTGGCTGGACTTCCTGGTGAAAAGGGACACAGAGTAAGTTGTTTTGTAGTGCTATGAAAAGTGTGTCTTTGTTTGGTTGTTTTGATGTGTGCCACTCTAAATGTTTGTTGTTATAGGGTGAACCTGGGCCCTCTGGACCTCCTGGCGGTCCTGGAGAGGATGGAGAAAGGGTAACAGAAACATTATGATTTCACACCTCTCTTTTTCTGATTTTTTCCCCCTTTATTTTCTTTTAGTTATATCAGCCTAAGAGGGCTGATAAAACTAAAGAAATAGAAGGTGTATGCCTGTGTCTGATGTATCTCATCTCTCAACCGTTATTGTTAAGCTGCAGAAAATACAGAAATGACTTCTTCCTCTTACCAAACTCACCTTTTTGTCAGCACCCGAATTTTCCCTTCCACTTGCTCTCCCTGTCTTACCTTTCTCACTCGATTTTCTCCTTAATATTTTTTGATCTCTGCACACCGTTATCTGCTTCTAATCTCCCTCACCATCCTCATTACCCACAGCTGATGCAACCTGATCCCCTCTTACCCTGCTTTTCTTTGTGCCTTCCCAATATCTCTTGATCCTCATAACACACACACATCCTCACTTTCTCCTCCATTATCATTCACTATCTGTTCCACATTCTGATCCGTTCTCTCTCTTTCCCAGGGAGATGATGGAGAGATTGGACCCAGGGGACTTCCTGGTGAACCAGTGAGTGATCACATGTATCGCCATTCCGTCTTATACTGAGAGATTGTATGATAGAGTTGAGAGCTGAGGGCCTGCTCTCAACATGTCACTTTGTTAGCGAACAATTATATGGTCTAATATCATATATAATTTGCAGACTGCAGCCACTGTTCATATTCATATAAATGGAGATTTATTTTTAGCATTATACTGCTGGAAAGTGTGTGTTGATCAGGCTTTGCAAGTGCTTCATCTATATAAGAGAATCTTTGGAGGTGAGAAATGCAGCCAGCTCACATCAAGCTTGTTATAATAGCCTCCCACTCTCACAGGCAGGATATATTCCCCACGGAGGTGGAGAAAGAGAGGGAAGGAGAAACCATCAGAAAGCCCTCAATACCTACCGTTATGACCTAGTTTGTCCACCAGGGTGTGCTACATTGGTTTGAATTCACCCTGCCAGGATAATACATCTTGTTAGGTAACTGTAGCTGTGAGGCAAAGCACAAAATTTCAAAGCATTGTTTGAGAGGCATAGCTGTGGGGAATGAATGTGTAAGTAGTAGTAAAGGAAAAAAAAGAAGGGGTTTCAGCTTTCCCTCACAATCGGACTCTGTAGAATATCCTCAAGGACATTTGGGAAGTCAGGTTGTTTCCAGAAGTATAATTTTGAAACTTGATTTAGTTGAACGTGTTTAATAATTCATCAATCCTTTCACAGGTGCGATATCATTCTCAATCTCATTCCGTCTTTTTTTCCTAGGGGCCCCGTGGTTTGCTGGGACCGAAAGGACCTCAGGGACCTCCTGGACCCCCTGTGAGTCCTCTCCTCTCACCATTTCATAACCATGCTGTTACAATAGATTTACTGTTTAGAGAGCAGAATAAGTTTTTTTGCCATCTCGTAGGCAACAAGAACAAAAGACACTGCAAACAACACCCACAGGGAAATAGAAAACTCAATATATTTCAGACAGCATACACAAAGAGTAGCATATGTTATTGAGTTTAACTTCAGCATTTCAGACAAATGTCTACAGCAGAGCAAAGCTTAAACCTAATGTTTATATTGTTTCAATAGATTTAATTTAACACGGACAGTGTGCATCAATCAAGTGGCTTATTTTGAACTGATATCCCTGTGCAGGATGTAGAGATCCCAAATACAATAAATCACACATTAAGATTCATATGGTGCAGATGCAAAAGCCAAGGTGTGGTTTACAAACACGCCTTAAATTTGTCCACAGCTAAGAGTGAAATTTAAGAGCTAGAAGTGCACCCAAAATACTTTTTCAGTGTACTAAAGATTTGCTGGCCTTATATGCCCTTATACAGTATGTGCTAAATGTTGTGTTCATTTCATCTGCTGTAGGGCGTTACTGGAATGGATGGCCACCCTGGACCCAAAGGAAACATAGTAAGTTAAGCTGGAATTGATTAAATTCCTATATTCAGTATCAGACATTCCCCATTTCCCAGATAAAACAAAACAAATAAAAACACAACTGTCACAGAGTCTGAAAATGCACCATTTTTATCTCTTTCTCTTTATTTTATCCTCAAATCCACGATATTGCCTCATGAGCCCTCTCTCTCTCCATTGCACTCACACACAAACACACACACACACACACACACCAGTACAATCAGAAGATATTTAGCAGATAATGAAGAATAGACCGGCTGTGTTTAGATTCATTTGAGCAGTCCACCATGGCCAGTTGTATCATTCCAGGTCAATTTCTGGTAGCGCCTGGCCATAATGAGAGAATACCTGGTTGAAGCAGCTTATCTGCTCCTTTGGGAATGTTCCAACTAGGTAGAAATGGAAGCTCAACAGCATTCCCAGACTCTTAGACTGGGGCAACATAATTGATTGCCAGTTATCTGAGAGGGTTGTGTTTCGTGTTTGTGGTTCAGCAGTGTCTTTCAGTAGGAAAGTAGGTGGGAGAATGTGTACTGTGGATGTGTGTGTGGCTTCTACCTTGAGCCAGAACAAGAAACAATGCTTTTTGTCTAAAAGTTATGGCCTATATAGGTATAAGAAGGTAATAATGCAGTGATGCGCTGTCGGACTGCTTCTAATTTATATCTGTTCAGAGCAACATTTCACTTTTAATGGGCCATATGGAGCAACAAATCACTCTTACCCTCACATGGGAACTTTTTTCTCAAGTAAACAAAGTAGCAATCTTTGTATTTATAATGGCATTTCTAAAATTAGCTTAATTTGTTTTTTCAGGGACCTCAAGGAGAGCCAGGACCTCCTGGACAGCAAGGCAACCCAGGTGCCCAGGTCAGTGATGAACAGGTTGTCTGACATTAGATTTCTCTCTCATCCATCAAATAAAATGTTCTGAGCATTTTGTATCCTCTCCACAGGGACTTCCAGGGCCACAAGGAGCCATCGGACCTCCAGGAGAGAAGGTAAGATATCATATGATCACTGTAACATATTGTGAAATACGCCATTTCTGCAACTCCACAGGAAAAAACTGCCAGCTTGATACAATGTTAATAAACACAGACCCCAAATCTAGAAAATTGCAGGAAATTGTCTCATTCATTTGCATGAGCTGAAAGCCAAGTTGCTATCTTATTCAGTTCCAAATGCTTATCACACTATTATGCAAACGCATCCCCATCCCCAACGCAGGACCAAATAGTGCCTAGTAGACAGTACAGATAGATTTTAATCCTGATACATTTTAATCCAATTTCAGCTAAATCACATTTGCCAGAGTTGGAATTTGAGAATGAATAATATAGGTATTATGTTTCTCCTGATTATAAAGAAAATACTAGAAGGCTGTCCTATTTGACGGAATAAGGAATAGATACAAGATCATTTATTTGAAAATCTTAGTTCAAAGAGGTAATCAGCAGCCCAGGTTGATTATTGATCATAAAAACACAGACTTACTGGATGATTTAATAATAAAAATGGTCCTTGTAAGCAGTCTTACAATCTAGGGGTTAATGCATAACTAAATCTATTGGATGGACCATTAACTTTGAATTGAAATAACTTTGGTGATCCCCTGACTTTTTATTTAGCACCATCATCAAGTCAAAATTTTAATTTGTACAATAATTGGTTCATGACCAAATACTTGTAAAATTAATGTTATCATCAGCCTAATCTGTACTTTATATTTAGTGATAATTAGCAAATGTTAGTATGTTCACACACTAAACTAAAATGGTGAACATGGTAAACATTATACCTGCTAAATATCAGCATGTTAGCATTGTTGTTGTAAGCATATTAGCATGCTGAAGTTAGCATTTAGTTCAAAACACCACTGGGCCTAAGTACAGCCTCACAGAGTTGCTTGCATGGCTGTAGACTCTTAGTCTTGTTTTTACAGATTTTTATGATGCTTTTAACCTTTGATTGCTATGTGTTGTCTTACTCTGTGATGTCTTATTTGCCCTAACATATTGTCTTGTCTTCTATCTAGGGTCCTACTGGAAAGCCAGGCTTGCCAGGAATGCCAGGAGCTGATGGTCCACCGGTGAGTTTATAATACCACACGTCCAAAGAAACGTATGCAAGTAAAACAGATTTTCTCTTTCTGCCTCTCTGTATTTTTTAGAATTTGCCAATTATAATTGGCATAACTGTGAGAAACAACATTTTCAAACTAGTACATGAAATTTTAATGTTTAAAAACCACTTCACGCATTCAAAACACACTGAGATAATTATTTGGCCAAAACATATGTATGATACAACACATTACCACAGCTGTGTAACAGTGGAACAACCTGCCCACACACAGTCATATACATGCACACACTCTCTTTCCCATCTTTGCACAGACAGCACAGAAGACACCTGCACTAATGGCAGATGTGTCTTAGAAGGCACCAGGTGGCACCTAAGAGAGACAGAGACGAGAGAGGCTGTGAAATATGAATATGTAGTAAATGAAAAAGACACAGAGATGGTGGGAAAAAATAAGGGATTTGGTGAAAGAGAGATAGAGGAGAGCGAACACTGCGCAAAGTTCCCTGGTCCTTTAATGGCTTTCAGAGTCTTTTTGGAGTAGAAATAGCTCTCCGCCATTTACACACTCAGATTTTTTTTTATTCATCCATTTGTTGCTTCTACCATCAACTGCAATATTCTCTCTCTCAGTGCTCCATCCCTGCCCCTCATTTCTGTCCAACCTCTCTCACGTCACTAAAAACCCATCAGAGGCTTTGCTCCTTTGTCTCATGAGAATGCAATCAATTTCCTTCCAACCTTTTTATTCTTTTCTTTTTACCAGGCATCCAGATTAGATGTGTGTTTTTGTGTCTTCTGCACTGTGTGTTTGCGCACATGCATGTACAGTATGTGTGTAATGTATTGTAAAGTCCCAAAACGGCAGTCTTGGCTTTTAGAGCGCAATAATAGCAGGTAGGGCCTCTATAATACTGTGCATTAAGGATAAAAATCCCAAATGAGATTGAACTCTTATTCCAATTTTCCATTTTGATACGTCCTCCCATAGTTTTACAACTTAATCCCTCAGTTAAAGGGGGTGTTGTAGTATTTATGGTGGTAATTATCCTGAAATGAGATGCAATAATATTTCTCTTAATAATTCACAGGGTCACCCTGGAAAGGAGGGGCCTCATGGAGAGAAAGGACACTTGGTAAGTGTTATTTCTTCTCTTATTTTGGAGCTTGCATTTGATCTTTTCTGAATTTATTTATGCTTTTCTAAGTGTCTTTCCCCTCCCTGTGTCCTAGTTGAGACATATTTGCATAAAACATTTTGCATTAATGTAGGTAACATTAGCACTATGGGTGCATGTGTGTACCGTAATTGTGTGTGTGCTACAAGCTCTCACCGAACATCTATCTCCCCAGGGCCCTGCTGGCCCTCAAGGACCCATTGGTTATCCTGGGCCCCGAGGTGTGAAGGTGAGATGATTATCAACCACTAAGAAATTAATTTCTGATATCATCAGCTAGTGGTACCCTGCAATTAACAACTGTTATGGGCTAATAGTTGCCCATTATCTTATTAAAATGCCTCTTGAAAAAAAAGCTGTGTTATTATTTCCAAGGTTTGTCTAACAACTAAGTGTGATTTTGTAAAAAGCTTTTGTTTAATAAATGAAAAGCCCCAGTTTCCTGCTAAATTACCTTTCCTTAAAAGAATGACTGTCTGGAATGGTTCAGTGACCTCTGCTTTTGTCACAGAGACATAATAACGATCTTAGTGATACAAAGATCAAGACAGGAGAGTCAGCTTTTCAGATCTTACATCATCTTGCTCGCATCATCAAAGCTTCCACTGAGAGAGGGGATCACACAAGTGGCTTGACTTCTAGCTAACAGCCCCCCGTTACATGGTGCTAAGGTTAGTCACAGGGGCCGATAACGGCTCAAGGTGCCTCAGCCCCTCCCTTGTTTGCTGTCATCAGTAGCTGATAAAACCAAAACAAAAGAAATCCCATCACATCAAGTCTTGGCAAGAGGTTGTGATTGATCCAATCATTAAAGCTTCCACTAAGAGATGGGATCACACAAGTAGCTTGACTTCTAGCTAACAGTGCCCTTGTTACATGTCTGAAGTGTCTGCTCTCTCTGGGAAGATGAGATGAATGGTCAAGAAAAGTAGTTGAGGATTTCAAATGCTTTTAGTTATATTCTAAACTACAGACAAAACACATCTAAATGCATCCATTACATGGTGTAATAGCACCCTTGTTTAACACATTTTTTTGGGGGGGGAGCAGTGACAATCAGCTATATTAGATGACTTTTCTGACTTTGCAGCCTTATTTTAGAAAAACTGTAATCATCACATCATCATTGGTGGTGAATATCTTCCTGGCTCGTGCGACTGAATGATCTACAATTGAGCCCCTCCTGTTTGTCCAATATGCACCCTATCGACCTGTAACATCTGTCTGTTCTTGCATCACAGGGAGCCGACGGTGTACGCGGCCTTAAAGGAACCAAGGGTGAAAAGGTAAGAGAGCTCAGACTGTTGACTAAGACTAAGAAAGTCTAAGAGAGTGACTGTGTGAAAGGTAGAAACTTCAGAGAAATTGTAGTATTTGTATGAATTTTACTGAACATTAATGGTGATGATGATGATGATGGTAGTAGTGGCCCTGCTTGAAATGTTTCATGCTAATGAAAATCCCAACGAAATCCTGCAAAACTGATCTGAGTTTTGCTGGTACAGTAGGGAAAAAAAGGCGATCAAGAGTTTCTATGGCAACAGGGGATCTTGCCAAGACTCCACATCTGTGTTTGTATGTGTGTGCTTGTCTTTGAGTGTGTGTCTGTGTATGAATACCACACAAATGGTTTCCACATTGTATTATCCCTTTCTTTCTCTTTCATTACATCCTCACCTCTCTATCTCCTTTATTCTCTTGCCAGGGAGAAGATGGCTTCCCTGGCTTCAAGGGAGATATGGGTATCAAGGGCGACAGGGTAAGGCTTCTTTGTTTATATTGTACTCAACAGTACGCATCAATCACATCTTGAGTGCTGGAAACATTATACAAATTAATTAAAGTAATTAGACAACTGGAACTTCTGTACTCAAAATTGTTTTTGGGGCTTAGTTTTGTTGGGGGTGACCTTTACCTGAACTAATTGAAAGTACTCCTGACATTTAAGCCCCTCAAGGCCTAAGCCTCTGTGACTTCTGTGGAATTGTGGGTAATGGGCAAACATAAGGTGTTGTTCCTATTGCCAGAAGTTAGTATGTTTGCGTGCGTATGTGTTTACGTGAGCACTTTCCAATTCTTTTTCTATCCCCTCTGCCACTTTCCAGTCAGTCTGAACCTCCACAACTTTAGGAGAAAACAGGAACAGCTTCCTTCTCCAAACAGCGTTAGGGATTTACAATGTCAAGTAGTAGCAAAACCATCTTTTACACTGAGAAACAGAACTGACCAGGCTGTCTATAGCTGAGTACAGAAAGAAAGGAGAAATCAATGGCACTTTAAACCCTTCAAACCCGAGAGAGAAACACAGGGCTCCAGCCTGTTTTCCTCTGGAGATGTAGCAGATCCGGATGAAAGCAAGGATTTGAGGAGGCCCTCTGCTCTGGAGGAGACACGTATGGACTAGAATCTAAATGACTAATTTTTAAGCATGCCTATGAAAAGTGTGTGTGTGTGATCAATTTAAAGTGTTCTCTTTGATGAGCTTGCAAGTGTGAGTCAAGTACAGTTTGCTTGATGCTGTTTTATGTGTACTTGAGTGTGGGTGTGTGCGTGCACTCGCTTGCTTGTTCAGCTCTGCACAAGCCTTTAACTAGATACCTTTCACACACCACTGGGTCTCCGCAGCAGCGACTGGTTGTCAGAGCGAGTTTGTACTCTGTCATTTAGTGTGTGTCCTGGTAGAAGGGGAGCACACGTACAGAGAGAAGCAATAACAGGATCGCTAACTGCTTTAAGGGGCAGGCAACAAGGAACATAGCTTTACTTGATTCTTTTAAGCAACTTTACACTTACAACAGATCCGAATTACCCAGAATGGACGGACTTGTTTGCTCAACAAGAAAAATCTGTTATCTAGTTGTACTTGTGACACAAATGAAAATGTATAAGAATATGAATGAAGGTGTTGCAAAGGAATGATCTAATACAGTATGAATAATTTCTTTCGTAATATGATGAGTTAAGACAATATACATATATTGAATGACTTCACATGTCCCTGCTGAAAACTTGGTTTCAAATCTAAAGAATGTCTCTATAACATTAAATATTCAGGACTAAATAAGCAACAATTAAAATGGGAAATTTTCAGAAAAAAACAAAACAAAACCCTCTTTAGGTATTATTTATTAAGAGAAATAATAAAAAATTAACAGAAGAAAAACTCAGCTAATCTGCTTCATCAGGACAGTGCAGGTGTGGTTTGATCAGATTTGATTGACAGTGGCCTGGCAACTTAAGTAAACGACCCCACAGCTGTCATCAGACTTAGATTCAAATATTGCTACATCCTGATTGGTGAATGAAAATACCTGACATCAACTCAGCCCCATCCACTTCACACCAGTAAGAAGAGCACAGAGAAAAAACTAATAAAAAAAAATGTCTAATGTGAAATAACTAAAACTGTTGGCAGAAAACTTTGTATCCATGTAGGACACCATTGCTCGTCGTGATTGAAGAATAGGTTTTCGGGGCCTTTAAATGTACTCTGTGGGGTTTTTAACCACTAGTGGTGTTATGGAGCAATGTTTCATGAGTGGTCCCAGTTTGGTTTGCATGTTTGTGTAATGTAGTGTTTCATGCTACGGCAGTAATGCACCCAGAAACGTAGCAATGCACCAGCAAAAGGCAGAAAAAAGAAATGTGCTAGCTGAAGTCTACATGATCTAAACAATTAAGGTATTAAAATATACAGTACAAAAAAATTGTCTTTGCTATTTATTTTTTTATGGTTTATGATGAAGGAAATACATTCAACATGTTTGTTAGGCCTCAAGGATAAACCTTTTTGTGAGAAAACTGAATGTAAACAATGTACAAGAAAAGTCTGCATTGTAGCTGTAAGGAAAATGATAAATTATAAGTATGTACAAGTATGTGTTCAGACCTAATGCTTACAGTGGATCTAGTGCATCATGTTTAAGTATACGGCTCATAATATTTTCTGCTTCTTGTTCTTTCCAGGGAGAGCTTGGATCAGCAGGACCCAGAGGAGAAGATGGTCCAGAGGGACCAAAGGGTCGCTCAGGTCTCCCAGGAGATGCTGGTCCTCTTGGCCCAACTGGTGAGAAGGTAAGCTCCTTTTGCCAGTTTGGCTTCTACAACCAAAACACTGATATCCCACAGAGAATGTCCTCTGCCTACATTTTACACTGACTGATAAAACAGAGTAAAAAACCAAGTTGTTATTTTGCATGTTTGATCTAGGATGATAGCTCAGCAGGGCTTAACAAGGAAAATAGTTTTTTCGATCGTTCTCTTCTGAACAGAAACCGATTTTTCATTGCTGCTGATCTTGAACCAGCTGGGAGCATAAAATGGATTCAGTTCTTAACATTCTTAAATTGTTGTTAAATTGAACACTGGATAAGCTTTTGCTGACAATACTTGAGCCATTTTTTTGGTTAAAAGAAAACCCAAAACTTCATCTAGAGGATGCAGCCTCTTAATGGTCATTAGGCTTTAAAACTGGCTTAAACAGATGTTGAGTACTATTTACTACTGTGCTAACAAACACATGCACAATCTGATTTGGCAAGTCATTAGCCGAAGTTGGAGTGAAAACTGTAGTTATGTTCAACAGTGCATGTGTTTATTATCCTTAAAGCTTTCTCCTTATATTGAAGTGCTTGTTCTGAATCTGAATTATACACTTATTTGCATTATGGCAGTAACACTGCATTGTAGACACTGGTCTGTATCTGGATCACACATGAGGTAACAGCTGAGTCATTTTCATATTTAATTAGAGCCTGTGCAGCAGCCAACATTTCAACATTCAAACACTGAGCAGGTTCTAACAAATGCTGCTTTGTTTAGCAGGTGCTTGTTCATATTTTAATGTAGTTTTACAACTAGAATAAGACTACTATTCTATTTGTTTACATTCGCAGCTGTACAATTGTAGTATAATGTGGGCCTGATGCAGTCTGCTTGTCTTGCATTTAGGTTGGCAAGATACTCATTTGGAGATCAGTGCTGTATAGAAATTCTACTGATAAATTTATTATTTTTGGAGTATTGATAACCCACAAAAATACTATATATTTCATGTACAAAGTTACATTAATACTTAGTGTCATATATTTAATGCATGCATCACAAACACCATGCAGTATAGAATTGAATGCATTTAGTGGAGGATAAGCTCATAAGCTGTTGAGTTGCATTATGGGTATTGTAGAATCCAGCATTTTTAGAGCTTGACCCATACTGGAGACTAAAAGTCAGGTTATCTGTGTCTCTTCTGAATCAATTTGACCATTGTGTTTTGACCATTTACAGGGTAAACTTGGAGTTCCCGGATTGCCAGGATACCCAGGAAGACAAGGACCAAAGGTAATTGCGGACATATGTGTATTGCTAAACAATATTGTCATTTGTTCACTGATTTCAGTAAAGAGTAACTCTAAAACTCTACTGATAAGGGACACAATTTATTCAGCCAAATTGTCACTACACACATGCGTGTTTCTGAGTGTATTTAAAAGAGAATGAAAAATGCATACTGTACATGTGCATGCTTTGCTGAACTTTTGATGGCTCATCCTTTAGCCTCTCCGAAAGCCACAGTCTGACAACTGGACATGCTTGAAGCTCCCTGATCAAAGAGCCAGGGATTTGAATATGCTTTTTGGTGTCCTCAGCTTCTGATACGACAACAATAAAAAACTGTTTTTATTTATGGTTCATTTAATCTGCTGTTGCATTTAATATGCTAGGGATGTCTCAGGGAATAAACAAAGGATATAATATTTAAGGTTTGTCACTCAAATGATTAATTGTTCTCTTTGTCCAACACAGGGATCTCAGGGTTTCCAAGGTTTCCCTGGCGCCAATGGAGAGAAAGGAACTCGGGTATGTCAGATAGACTTCTTATTATTCTTCTCATTTCTACAAGGGTTGGATCAATACTGGCATAGCAATGGAGACAGGCTCCTGTCCCTACCCCAAATTTATCAACCTAGAGGAAGTTGCATGGCTAAAGATTTTTACCAAGGACAGAAAGACAATTGCATTTCTTCTTCATTACCACTTACACAACTCATTTTGAACAACAAAAAGCATTGTTTATCACTTTGTGGTACTTGAGCAATGTTTCATTTTCTTTGTTTAAGGGATGGGCCATTAGCTTGTCTGCAAGAGTAATGGTTTTTCACCACGAGTGGAGCAAGGCACATAAAGCTTTTCATCTTCACAAAACATTTGTGAAGTTTATGAGACCAAGCAACCAGACAAAAGGGGATAATAGTTCCATTAACATAGTTTCACAGCACTTGTTTGAAACTTAAAAGCCACACAAAAGATATGATTGTTTTTCTCATTAAAGTTGTATGCAGCCACTGTAATTGTAATAGTTTTAGTTTAATTGCTTTAAAATCATATTGTGCATTATTGTTTATTAAAATGTCCTATTCTGAAGTAGTAATGAATCTAATGTAGGTGATGATAAATATTGATGGTAATTTTGAAACTGGTAATTCCTAATTAATGATAAAAGATGATCTCAGAGCTCCTAAATGGTCCAATTCTGTTTAAATGTGTTCAAATGTTACTGTCCACTGGCATTTGATTCATTCTTCTAGAGGATGCAGCCTCTTAATGATGTACCACCCCTTTGATCATTGTGTGTGTTCTTCGTGTCCACAGGGAACAGCAGGAAAGTCTGGCCCACGCGGACAGAGAGGACCAACGGTTAGTCTTACTCAGCAGACTCGTGCTTATATACAGATGGCAAGCTTGGCACCTGAGTGAAAATTGAGGTTCAACCTGGGCAATGCTTGAGGGGAACCCACACCGATTCAGCCGTGAAGCATAATATTTTCAGGTCACAAATATCTCTTAGGATCCTTTCTATGATTTTTATTCCTTTGTCTTTTTCTAAAGGGGCCTCGAGGAGAGAGAGGACCAAGAGGACAAACAGGAAAAGCTGGACCAAAGGTGCGTAAAATACTTCACAGCCACTTTCTTTCATATATTGTGGTACGACTTAACCATTTACTCCTTATTTTGTCTCGTCAGGGTAACTCAGGAAATGATGGCCCACCAGGACCTCCCGGTGAGAGGGTATGTACCATCACACTGTCATCAAGGCTCACTTTATTCTCATAACATGTATCGGTTTCCATAAGAGGCAACTGATTATTGACATGGAATCATTTGTTGTTTGTTTCAGGGTCTGCCAGGGCCTCAGGGACCAACAGGTTTCCCAGGACCAAAGGGCCCTCCTGTGAGTCCAAAACTCATACATCACACAGGACTCTGTATACAAACCCATCATGCCTTTTCCTTTGTCATTCATTCATATATTTGTATGTATTTCTCAGGGACCTGCAGGGAAAGATGGACTGCCTGGACATCCTGGACAGAGAGGAGAGACTGTGAGTAAACTAGTCTGATTACTCAGCTCTTCATCTGTATTCCACAGAGTCAGCTGTGTGACAATTCTGTTTTGTCTTCACATAAACAGGGATTCCAAGGCAAGACCGGCCCTCCTGGTCCTCCAGGCGTGGTTGGACCTCAGGTGAGTCACAGTCACTGACCATCTTGCTGCCTTACATGTATTACCAGTGATGGTTTATATTTTTATATTGATTGTATTTTTTTGTGCAGAGACAAATCTCCATTAAGTGCTGAAAAAGAAAACAATATGTATTTGTATTAATCTCAAAGTGTTCAAAGTTACACTCGGTGCTGTAGAGGTACTGTCCAAATTGTGTGTGCACAAAAAGCCAACAGAAACCTGTAGGTGATGATTAAAATGTGCACTAGTAAAGTTACCAGAAGACTCTGAGCATTTTGTCTACCCGACAAAAAATGGATTTATCCTCATACCTATATCTCACGAGCCATGACTTAAGTGTTGTTTATCCTCTTTCATATTGGCAATGGGCTCTTCATCCATTATGCATAAACGTTTAACAGACTTTCCCTCCCAGCCGCTCTGCTAATGCCAGCTGAGAGCATTGATGATAACGGAGCTGTATGTGGCCTTAATGACTAGTAGGCCTCCCACACAGCAAATGCTCAGCTTCTCCACGGCATGTTTTGTAATAGATGGAGAAATTGTAACATCTTTTTTGTATTAAATTGCTGATTTTGCTCACAGCGTTTGTCTTCTTCGCACCTCCTCTGCAATTTGGTTTTATGCTGTAGTATCCATGATTATATTTGTGTTTTTTTCAATTGTAGGGACCAACAGGTGAGACTGGACCAATGGGAGATCGGGGCCACCCTGGACCCCCAGGCCCACCTGGTGAGCAGGGTCTACCTGGAGCTGCAGGGAAAGAAGGAGCCAAGGTGAATCCTGAAGCTCTATTTAATATTTTATTTTTTTTAGCACCCCATCAACGTAATACATACCTGTAATAACAATGCTATTTATTTCCCACCCCATCTAGAGTTTTTGTTTTATAGGATGATTTAATTACACTCACGTGTAATTTGGAACATACAATCACACCCTAGACCCTAGCACTGCATTCACAGGATTAATGAGATTGTTTTTTAACCTACAGGGTGACCCAGGTCCTGCTGGCCCAGCAGGTAAGGATGGCCCTCCTGGGCCAAGAGGTTTCCCTGGAGAGAGAGGTCTGCCTGGCCCTGTGGTTAGTATTGCCTTCTGCTCAATACAATAGCATCACACAAATTCAATATCTCTCACAGCTTGGTTATTGCATAATAGTTCTGGTCTATTAAATCGCTGTAAGACTGTGGTGAACTTCAAGAATCAAACATTTTCAGATCCCTGAGTGGGCTTCAGAAGAGGAACAGTATGCTTTAGGCTGTTTATTTATTTTTTTAAATTTTTATTTTGTTATTCTAACTTGACAAAGTCATGTCCTGGTAGAACTATTTTAGAAATCAATGGCAGAAACAGCTTTTTGATGCAGAAATGATGTGATACACCTGTTCTTTTGATATGAAAAGGGATGTTCGCAGCAGTTTTGGCAAATAACTGTTCTCCCTGTCTGCTCTCAGCCTCCACTTTGGGGACTATAGGAGGTTTTTCGTCTCATGCTGAGCCTGTTTGAAGATAGGAAGTCCAGTGTAAGGCAGGAAGTGTGCTTCCCCAACAGATGTGTTTGTTTTCTGAAGCCTTCATTTCATTTTGTTCTGCAGGGGGCTCACGGCCTGAAAGGGAATGAGGGTCCACACGGCCCACCTGGCCCTGCTGTGAGTACAATTTACTGCATCCACAACCTCAGTTTGTCACTCTCACGCTCTCACGCTCACCTTCCATATTCTCCATCTCTGGGAATTGTCTTCATAGCAAAGTTCCCACCTTCAGTTGTTCCAGGCTCTTACATAATATAATGATATGCACAGTTTGCTACTTACATAAGAGAGGTCTGACCTATTTGGTAGGGTAGATGTGCCTGATAGTATGATTTTGTTTCAGTGTTAAAACTTTGGTGTCTTTGATATTTTCACTCAGTTACTCTGATTGCTAACATTGCTGTGCGTTGGTGCTGTAGGGTTCACCTGGTGAGCGTGGTCCTGCTGGTCCAGCTGGACCTACAGGTCTCCCTGGACGTCCTGGCCCCCAGGGACCTCCAGGCCCTGCTGGAGAGAAAGGTGGACCGGTAAGAACATCATATTATAGAGATTGCAGCGACATACAGAAAAAGAGTAAATTTCACAAGTTAAGCATGGCTGACAACATGGTGTTGTATTATGAACAAATATTTTAGGGAGAGAAAGGACCTCAAGGCCCAGCTGGAAGAGATGGTATTCAGGGACCTGTGGGTCTGCCAGGACCTGGAGGACCTCCTGGACCACCTGGAGAGGATGGAGACAAGGTGAGTTAATTTTCCTATTTTCTCCTACAAGTAAAGAGAAATATAATGAAATTCAGTAAAGCTGCATTAATGCTTTAATTTTTTGTGCACTCTGCATCACACACATGCGCACACTAATATACAGAACATGCACACTTATCCCCTTACAAAGACACTTTACAGTTGAGATCCAAGCTAGATACCCTCTCTTGTTTTTCTCTGTGACCTTAAATGCTCTAAGGGGAATTTGTCTGACAGAGTTTGCATCGATTAATAGATCTTTAAAAGGCGAACCTGCCTTGTTTCAGCTTTGTACCCTTCTGTACCAACAGACAGAGGAGAGGGAGGAATTTTGTGGCAATAACAATGTGTGAAAATGACCCTTTAGTATTTAAAACAAGAACAACTCCTCATACCCTCTAAAAACATTTGCAGGAAGATCAGCCGCGGAGATACTCAGAGGATAATCTCTTATCCTTTGAAGAATGCCTCAGTTCTTAACTGGCCTTACAATGGTCCCCGCGGTGCAGACGGACACAGAAAATACAGAGGGTATTTGCCATGCAGATGAAAAGGATCTCGCAAGCTAATGTTTACACACATTCAGACACTTTCTCATTATAAGTCCTGTCCGCAGGGAGTGAACAACTCCAAGGCCTTTATTTTAAGAGACTAATACTGCCTCACAAAGAGCATTGTCTGACTCAAACCCAAAAGTAAATGCCTTTGGCTTAGGCAGTTATTAACATTATTTTTTCAAACACCCACAGCATGTGGAGGCTTTGAAAGAATGGTGCAAGGTTCCTTGCTCTAGGAATGCTGGTGCAAACAGGTTGAGATGGGATTAATTATCTATTCTGTTTTGGCGGCTAGTAGCGGCAGTGACTCAACCATCATGATTGATAAGCCCCCCTCAGATGTGATCTATATTTGTCACCATTTGTCAGAGAAGGAGAGATATAATTCAAATATCCATAGACAGATCTCTAAAAAAAATAATGTCTTATCAAAGGTGGGATATAGTGTAAGAGTGTAAGTTTTATTGTGCTTTGATATGTCAGTTTCTGTTCTGTGTTTGATAATAATTTAACTTTATTCATTGTCACATTTTATCTCCCTGCCACTTATGTATTACTTTGAATTGAGAGTTTCATCTGTCTTCATTTCACACTGTGATCATTTCGTTCCACAGGGAGAGCTTGGAGAGCCAGGCCAGAAAGGAAGCAAGGGTGACAAAGGAGAACATGTAAGTTGTTTATTTACAGCGTTATCGTAAATATGTTATTTATTTATCATTTTACTGCCTGAGATTGTAAGGCTAATCCATTTTTACTGGGAATTCATGGGTTTTGAAAGTTTTGAGTAGTGAAGGATACGATTGTTGATCGACCTTTTGATGTGCTCCTTCCTCTGCAGGGTCCACCTGGTCCTACCGGCCCTCAAGGACCTGTTGGAGCACCCGGTCCTGCTGTAAGTGTCTAGTTCGCATTGGGTGTTCAGATCATTCAACGCCTCATCTACTGTTTCTGTTAGGCCAGCAGTACCACCAACCCTTGTATCTCCTGATTGTGACCTCTTCAGGGTGCAGATGGTGAGCCTGGTCCCAGAGGTCAGCAGGGTCTGTTTGGCCAAAAGGGAGATGAAGGATCAAGAGGATTCCCTGGACCTCCAGGCCCAGTTGGGCTGCAGGTACGGACTGCAATCAGAAATACAAACTGTGGTCAAATGTTATCATTAAGAAACACTGAGACAATATTATTAAATCCTCTGCACACCCCTTAGGGCCTGCCTGGTCCACCTGGTGAGAAAGGTGAAACTGGAGACGTTGGTCAGATGGTAAGAGCTTGATTGAGAATACAAATGTATACACTATATAAGTGACTGTGTTATTATTCAATACGTTACATTACAAGTTTGCAGGTGAAGTGTCTTTACTCATTAGACTGTATCCTCTCTTCCGTGTAGGGTCCACCAGGCCCCCCTGGTCCCAGAGGCCCCTCAGGACCCCCAGGAGCTGATGGTCCTCAGGGACCTCCTGGTGGTATTGGAAACCCTGGTGCTGTTGGAGAAAAGGTAAACCTCTCTTCTATTTCTGGTTTGATCACATTAACTGCGCTTGTGCCCGTTCTGTAACTTTGTCGCTCCAGATGACCCTGGATGACCTCTGAGGTGGGTGGTGTCTTGCAGCTGAGGTTGTGTTTAAGCAGTTCAGGTAGCATAATGCCGTTTTGATGGCTTTTTTTGGTGAGGGGGCGGGCCAAAGTCACATAAACTCTTTTCAGTGATGTTATTTGGTGTCTCTTTTCATTTCATGGAAATTTTATCTTATCACTTTAGTAAACAAAAATTTGACTGTTTTTAATTTTAACAGATTTTTAACTTAAATTCTGCCTCCTAAGCACACAGATATCCTTGTCTACCAAAACTATTTTGTGCACATAATTACACACAGAAATGGTGATTTAATTGCCTCCTGGAACATTATTTCAACTGAAAAAGATACATCACTCACACATGTAGATACTGTATTTAGAGTGCTGTATCATCATTTCGCTTGGAGAAGCCAGTCTGGACTGAAACCATCTATGGCTTTTAAAGTGGATGAGAGGCACTGTTGTGATTGGCCATTATGGAAGCCCACTCCACCGGCTGAAATGTCTTCCTTCAACTGACAATGTATTCATCGTCCTACAGCCTTTTTGTTCCAGATGGCACCTCTGGCCCCATTCCAAAAAGTGCAATATCTCTCTAGATGTGAAGTTTCAAAGTAAAGATTATGCAGTTTTTCCAAAGAGGTAGACAACACAACAAAGGACCCCAAGTGGACTTAATGCTATGAATCCCAGACCACTATTGCACCTGATTGTGTGTAATTTTGCATTGTAACCTCCCTATAAGATAGGTCTGATTCAGTTTTTATCCGGTTGACTGGTTTTTCTAACACTTTAGAAGAGACGGATGCAGTGTGTGAGCAGTTTGTTTGAGTGCTCTGTGGTAAAGACTGTGAATGATACCTCTTTACAAGGCTTTTGCAGCCATTAATATTTCCCATGCCTATTTATATGATACCCTTTTAAATGGGACATGATAATTATTTTCGGCCGCAGAGTGACAGATGCACTGCAGATCTAATGGACAGGCTGCCATCCCCAACAGTGCTGTTGCTGGGTAGAGAGTGTGTGAATGAATACTCAAAGGCACTGTACTTGCAATTCTAAGATGATAAATGCATTATTAAAGGCGGCTCTTATAAAATCAGCTCCTACTCTTATTTGTTGCTGCTGTTTCATTATGAAAGCTGCTTTGGCAGCCGCAGGACTGCAGTACTGTGCACCTTCTCCTCATTTTCTGTCTGTAGTGAAGGTGTGATTTGTTATATCTGGTTCAGGCAATAGAATCACCTTTTGCTCCTTTTATAATCTCATAATTATGAGGATAGCCTGTCCTTCGCCTGTGCAAACAAACACACCGCTCTTTTGGCCTAATCGCTCTTTTGGCCTAATCGCTCTTTAGCTGAGCTGGCATTTTATTAGCCGGCCCAGGGAGCTGGTGAGCAACTGAGCTCAGGCTTTTCTGTAAACACACCCCTCATATATCTGTGATGAGCAGCTGTCTTTCATGCTCTCGGTTTCCCTGTACTCAGCAGATTTTACCAGCAGCCCTGTGGTGAACATGAGTAGGTTGTCTTAGGGATGGAGTCAAGGTCCGTGTAGGGCTTCTCAGATACACTGCATAAAGACCAGTGTACACTTCTAATACAGGAGGATCAGTCTAAACAGGCGTACCAACTGCTTAGAGTGGATTTCTTGACAGCAACAAGAGAGGTTTTGGAACGCAGCCACACACACGCTAATTTAGAGTATCAGTTGATGTTCACAATACAGAGCTGTTGTTCATGCTAAAGAGAATCTGATATGCTTATCATAACACATCACCTCACAGCTTGTCATTGGCTCTGCAGAGCTGTGCTATCGATTGGCTCCCTGTCTCCCAAACATGACATGGGCTAATATTTTTCCCTGAAACAGGTGTGGCAGACTGCATCTGCAGTAGACCCCAGCAGGGAGGATGGTAGGCTTATGTGACAGTGAAGAACGATAGTGCCCAGTATATAGGTGAGTCAACAGGGCAACTATCCAATAAGGCAGGAGGAAGAGGACAAGATATATGGGCAAGGTCCAGGGAATACAGTGAGGTCAGCGCCCTCCTGTGCTTCAGCCACCCAATCTGCCTGCACTTGAATGGATGAATTGAAATCTCTTGTGTCATCTTCTATCCCCATTTGGATCACAAGGGCACTGGGACAGTGAGGGCTGCTGTAAATGATGGGATTTTTAGAACCATGTTTGATCAACAAATCACCTTTCTGATAATGCATGTGTCTCTCTCACCCTCTAATATCTCCCCCCCCGTCTCTCTGTCTTAACAGGGAGATGCTGGTGAAACAGGAGAGCCAGGTCTTCAGGGAGAAGTTGGCCCACCAGTGAGTTATCATCTGAGTTAATAGCTAGGCTACAAATTAGTTTATCTACCATGACTATAAAATATAATGATTTGTTAATTTTTCTTTCAAGTTTACTAGTTTTCTACTAGCATCTCTGAATTAGAATTACTAACATACTGTTTATTATTCCAGGGCTCAAGAGGAGAGCGAGGAGAAAAGGGAGAGGCCGGTCCAGCTGGTGCAGCTGGACCTCCTGGCCCTAAGGGTCCCCCTGGAGATGATGGTCCCAAAGGCAGCCCCGTATGTTTTTTTTCCACCTTTGGCTTCAGCAAATTTTATTTTATAAATCAATGCACTCTCACCACTGATTTAACCTCACACAAAGGACGGCCATTGTGACCTTTGCCTAAATATCTTTTCTCCAAAAAAAAGTAATACAACTTTGATTGATTTTCAGGGTCCAAGTGGTTTCCCCGGTGACCCTGGCCCCCCTGGAGAGCCCGGTCCAGCTGTACGTATGGCATGAGTCATCAGCTAAGCTGTGAATAAATTGTGCAAACTCTATTCTTTACAGTTTGTTTTTGATGCAATGCAGCATGACAGACTGTTCAATTCTTATGCAGGGGTTAGACGGTCCAGCTGGTGACAAGGGAGATGATGGAGAGGCTGGTCAGCCTGTGAGTGTTGTGTACCAATTGTGTTATTTAACCACAACTATTTATTTCATGAAAATTGCCATTTAAATTACAAAATGAATACTGTTTAATTTTCATGTCATTAAAATTCAAACTAGGGTTCTCCTGGACCCACTGGAGAGTCTGGTCCCTCCGGACCACCAGGAAAGAGAGTAAGTACTGTCCTGTGCTCTCTTGTCCTTGTCGCTGCGAAATGTTATCAATGTCAAAATGCTAAAATGTTCTGTCTTTGTATTCCACAATATATGTATTTTTTTTTAATAGGGACCCCCTGGAGTAGCAGGACCTGAGGGAAGACAAGGGGAGAAGGGAGCCAAGGTAACCAAACAAACAAACAACAAATACAGATTTTCTGTTCATTTAGTACACCATGTCAAGTAACCACCAAACGAACAAGAATCAAATGGTTTGTGTGTATCCTGTTTTTGTGTGAAAGGGAGAGCCTGGCTTGGAAGGTCCCCAAGGAAAGACAGGTCCTGTTGGTCCTCAAGGATCACCTGGCAAGCCTGGTTCTGAAGGCCTCAGGGGTATCCCTGGCCCAGTTGTGAGTAGAGTGTTTCTTACTTTCACACCAGTTTATCACAGTCATATCTTGCTGTTGTGTTGTATTGTTAAAACAGCATATAAAGCAGGTGTACATAAATGGTTTTCAATAAGCTGCCCAACATAAAGGAGCCGTGCTATTTATAGAAACATGTTTTCTATTGAGCTGAGGCTAAAAACACTGTGTAATTGGTATTTCTATGCAGGGAGAGCAAGGTCTACCTGGTCCTCCAGGCCCAGATGGACCTCCTGGACCTATGGTGAGTAGAAGTGACTCCTGGCCTTTGAACTGAGGTATCTCACACAATGTGTGCCACTGATTGGAATCCTCATTCAACAGTTATCTCCTCTCCAATGTGTCATCCCACTCACAGGGTCCTCCTGGTTTACCTGGTTTGAAAGGAGACTCTGGTGTCAAAGGAGAAAAGGTGAGCCACTCTAGCACCTGCCCAACTGATTGTTTTGATTTAAAGCACAAGATTAATAGATATATTTCCTAACAGATTGATTAGATCTGTTGTTTGCCTCCAGCGATCAAATCATCACCCTAATGATTAGAGGGTGTGCCAGATAGATATATTATATGGCTGTATTGTTTGTGATAGTGTAATATTGATTGTTGTATTGATGATATGTGTGTGTTCTTCTCTACCCTCAGGGCCATCCGGGTCTTATTGGTCTTATCGGACCCCCAGGTGAACAGGGAGAAAAAGGTGACAGAGGTCTTCCTGGTCCTTCAGGATCACCTGGTTCCAAAGGAGACAATGTAAGTAAACAAAACTATACTGTAGTCATGGTGAAAGGCCTACATGTGCACATTCTGTACACCAAAAACAGACTGCGAGTGTTGTAGAAGAGCTGTGCTATTTGTGCCAATTGTCAGCCCACTGAAAGTTATTGATAACCTTCATCTTTGTGGTCTTTTTTTTTTATTTAGCGCAGGCAAAATGTAGTCACCAGAGTTAATATCCTTCATGCTAGTCAATACTGTTGCATCAGGAATAAACAATGATTCTTGTGTTGTCACAAAACATTTATGGATTCACATGCTCTTTTTTTCCTGTAGGGTATTGCTGGTCCCTCAGGTCCACTTGGTCCCCTTGGTCCTCCTGGATTACCTGTAAGGCCACGCTCATATGTGTTATACTACAGTATGTGTGCAACTGAATAGCGTGTAATGTCTGAGCCAATATTGATTACTTGGTCATTTTTGTTCTTTAGGGTCCTCCTGGTCCCAAAGGAGCTAAAGGGTCATCGGTAAGTGTTTTGCTGAAAGATGCATTCCATCAGAAACCGTAACAAGTGTTTATCGTGATAACTCATCAAATCAGTTTGTTGTTTAAGATCAATCATTGCTTTAATTCGTCCTGCTCAGGGTCAAACTGGACCAAAGGGAGAGACTGGTACACCTGGACCCCCTGGCCTTCCTGTAAGTCAGTGCACCAGACTTTTGAATTGTACTTTATCATCATTTTGTATCTTATCCTTAGCGTGAGTCATTATCTCCTTAGTTTTATGGACTTTTATATAATCTGCATCCTTATATCTGACTGCCATTTGTCTCACCTCTTTTTGTCTCTCCATAACAGGGCCCTCCTGGCGAAGTTATCCACCCACTCCCCATCCAGTCTAACATGAAGGGCAGAACTCGTAGGAACATCGATGCCAGCCAGGTGATGGACGACGCAGCCGCGGATGCCAACTACAAGGATTACGATGACGGCATGGAGGAAATCTTTGGCTCGCTCAACTCCCTTAAGCTAGAGATCGAGCAGATGAAGCACCCACTGGGCACACAGAGCAACCCTGCTCGTACCTGCAAGGACCTGCAGCTCTGCCATCCTGATTTCCCTGATGGTTTGTATTACACTCCATCTAAAATGAGGCATGAGGTCTATTGTCTCATCCTTCCTCCCCCCAGTTTTTAATTTCTGCACCTAAATGCTACTAGACAGTACATTCATTTTTATTTATTTTTTTAATTGGCCCTGTCCGCATGCTATGCAAATTTGAGCTCTGTTATGTGGCTCCTTGCCTCACTGTGACAGCCACAACTCGCTTCCCTTCCAGCGACACCCATTTGACACACATACATGCAAATAGTATACACCCCCAAATTTATGAACATCACTTAAAAGCCAAGTTTAGGTAAATTGAGATTTTGGGCATGGATACACAGGGTTAGAAAAGGAGATAGAGTAACTGACCTTCTGCAATACGCCCTGTTCACCAACAGTATCGGGTTGGTAAATGCTTATAATGGAATTATACTTGGTTATCAACTAGAGCTCGATTAGTCAATCAGCAGAAAAATGATCTGTTGCTATTTTGATAATATGTTAATCTTTGAAGTAATTTTTCAAGCAAAAATGCCAGACTTTCCCATTTCCAGCTTGTCATTTGAGAGGATTTGCTGCTTTATGTGATATTAAATTGAATATCTTTGGATTTAAGTGTGTTGGTAGGACAAAACAAGCAATTTGATGATCCTTTTGGGCTTTAGATCATCTTTTCTGGCATTTTATAGACCAAACGATTAATCGATTAATTGAGAAAATAATCATCAGATTTATCTATAACGAAAATAATCATTAGTTGCCGCCCTAGAATCAACCATCAATCATCATTACACACTGCATTTTGGAAATTTCAGTGGCTAATCCGTCATAGTTGCATGACACTTTCAGTTGTTTACATATGGACAAGTTAATACAAGTATTTCCATTTCTGTATAATGTTCCATCATGGATGTTTGTTGAAATATATCCAACTGGGTGTATTACTTTTAATGCTGAATTTACTAGAAAACACCAACAATTAAGAATGTGTTGTATATTGTGTTTTACAAGATGTGTAATGTTTGCCTGACGTTTGGTGCCTTGGAGAGACATGCAAGACTTTTAGCACAGGCCAGGCAATGTCAGACATTGCCTTGACCTGAAGGAGTACCATATAGGCTTCAGATCATATATGTTGCTCTGTAATTGCTCTCTCTGTTTTCTCCCTCTTTCCATTTCTCCAGGTGAGTACTGGATTGATCCAAACCAGGGCTGCTCTCGGGACTCCTTCAAGGTTTACTGCAACTTCACAGCAGGCGGAGAGAGCTGCATCTTCCCAGATAAGAAGTCTGAAGGGGTAAGTCTGTAATATTTTGTAATTTGATTGACAGTAAAGTAAGCTGAATACTAAAGTTAGCTGAATACTCCTGATTGTCTTTTTTCCTCAAGTCTGGGACTAACCGCCGTGCATACTGTATAAATAACCCAAACATCTCAAGACAGCGCTAGCTGCGACAAACTCTATTGTACCTACGACATGTACCCATATAATTAGCCTCCATGAGATTACCTGGTGTATTATTACCAAGACGATGTGGGAGATGACTCAACAGCATTGCCTGCATTTCCCATGAGGGCCAAAGTCATTTTACAAACATGCTAAATCTCAGTTTTGTTCTGACAGTTGGTAACTGCAGGGAGACAATTCCCTCATTCAAACACACGCATTTGGTCTAACTCGTCCATACTCTATTGTTTCAGAGCCATTTTTAGAAACAATGCCATTAAGGACTTTATCACCTGTAAAGCCTTTGGCAAGTGACAGGCACACTGAGAAGATTTTTGGTTCATTATGCATGAGTGTGGAGAGGAGTGGAGAGTAGCAGAGTGGTGAAACATTGGCAACACTGCCTCTGACAAGTCTGGGTTGTGTAATAGCACAGTGCTACAGCCATTTTAATGATCCCACTCACCAAGCCTCAGAGGAGCAGGAGTTTGCTTAAGCTTGGAATAATGAAGCAGACTTTTTATAGCGTGCTAGTGATGGGCTGCTCTCATTTGTGTCGGGGGTAAAAAGAAAAGCCTGTTTTGTCAATCTTTGCATAAAGACTGCAAACACTCCCACATGCATTTAGATTGGCACAGTTATTATAAGAGCACATAGTTATAGTGTCCACGTACTGTACAGAATCACAGACACAAAGCCAGACATGCCATCATGGAATATAGAAAAGGGGAAAGTCAGAGCAAGGATATATATTTCCTCCTCTGCTCAGTCCACTCCAGTGAAAACAACTGAAGGTCACCTTCAAGGCAGCATGGGTCTAATGTATGCCATCTCCCAGCGATAAGCGATCTCCGGCTCATCATTCATTAACGCATTAAGTTATTGATGACAGTTTCATATCAAACCCTGCTATCTAATTATGGAGAAATTCATCATTGTCATAGCTGAGACCATTAGAGCTGTGCCCTGTTGGCCAATTCACAGCTTTTAATGGCATAACAAAGTCAGTGCACCATGGCTGCACAGCACTAACACTGAACAGCAGGGATAGAGGCCGCGGTATAAGCGCTCGTTGCAGGCGATCATTTCTTAATTAATCACTGTGTACTCATACATTTTTCAGCAGCAATTAGCTGCCAGCTACAGTTTGTATTGTACAAAATGGCATAATGGCTTACTAAATTTTTTTGCCCTGGACCGGTTGGGCTGGTTGATATCACTGAATACTGTTTCAGGTCTGGAAGACTCCTCAGAGGACAAACAGAAGGAGAAAGAGGGGAGAAAGAAAAAGCTGAGAGGGGATGTGCTTCTGTCAGATCTGTTTCCTTTCTTTAACACTGCTGTTTTTTCCTCCTCCTCTGCTTCTCTGTCGATCCATGCCCCCAGGCTAGGCTCATATCCTGGGTAAAGGAGAATCCCGGCTCCTGGTTCAGTGAATTCAAACGTGGTAAACTGGTAAGCCAGACTCAACTTTCCCAAGTCCTTTTCCCTTCCTGAATGCCTCTTATATTTTACAGAGCAAAATGGCAAAATGGCCCAAAGACTCGCCAGGCACATGGTATAGTCACTACAAGAGAGGTTCCCTGGTAAGTGGCCCTGCCTGCGGTCCCAGAGACCTGGCTGAGGCCTGGACTCTGTGTGCCTAAGGCTCTGCATGGTTCTGGTTCTGCCCTATAAAGTATGTATATGCATTGGCACCTTGCTTGTTGGTTGTTACATCATTGTGGAGCATGATTCAGCACGAGCTGCACTCACCTTCAGTCCAACGATAGGTGATGCTCTTACGAGGCAATGAAGAAGAGGTTTGTGGACCATTTGCTTCAAATGGCCAAATATATGGACCTCCTGGAGGGGTCAGATATATTGCTTCAACACAGGCAAATCTTGCCTGTTGTGTTGGCATCTAACAGATGGAAAACAATGTAATGCTGTTTCACTGTTTAAATTCTTGACTGTATAGCCACTCTGCCACACCTCTGCTACATTAAGAGAGCATCTCCTAAGAGTGACTGTGTGCCTTGACACTTCCATGACTCAAGAAGCAACAGCATATCCATACATAGCTAATTTAATAGTGCAGACAAAAACGCATGAGAGTGAATACATCACTTTACACTTTTCTTCCAAACACATTAGATTTTTTAGTTGTAATCTCAACAAGTTCCTGTCTCAGCAGGTCATCCATCCTTCATAAAGGGGGAAAATAAGTGTCATTCCCTCTCTGCTGCAGCCATTCAGCTGCACTCACATTCCCAGTGTCTCCCTTAAACACAATACTTAGATCTGGCAGAGTAGCTCTGAGTCAAACAGGTCAGGCACTCAGTCACCACCCAGGGGCTTCTGGGTACTCAGTCACTGTTGACTTGCGGCTGTGATGATAAAGAGGTAATGTTTCTCTGGCGATGTTGGGCTGGATCCACACGCTGCGCAGGGCAGGGAGGAAGGGGATGAAGAGCGGTGGGGTAAATGAGAAAAGCATGGGACTTCCCAGCCACTCTGAGGATGAAAACATCAGAACAGTTTTTACTTTGAGCCACAGTGCCGACACTCATAGACACACTGCAGAACAAAGTCTTCCTTGTTTATATCTTGTGATTAATTAGCTAATTAAATCAGTCACTGACACTAAATTGTTGCCCAAATAGATGGAGAAGATGATTAACTCTCTCTGTTAATGTCAGGTTTGAGTGTCGGTACTCTGGGTTTGGAAATGCATGTGTGCTGAGGAGTGTGTGTGTGTGTGTGTGTGTGTGTGAGCATTCGCTTATGTGCGAGAACAAGTCGAGAAAGAACACATCCAGACTCACAGACGGTTTGCTGCTCTGGCTGCATGGCACGGATGCTGCATGAGCTCTACTCTCAGTAAGTCCTGTTTGTCTGAAAGACGAAGCGACCATGTGGCTCAAATGGATTCCTGATGGTTGGTATGCAGATAGTCACTCAGAGACACTAAACTGAACCATGACTGGTTCCAAACCTGCTATCTTATCAGTCAGGATTACAAAGCACTATAATCAGCTTAATGGGATATATCTCAGTTTTCTGTAACATCTGTAAAAAGCAAAATTCTAGGTTAATTACCAGGCAATTAACATACCATTACTGCAACATAATTCCTATTAAGATAATTACATTTTCATGTACTTACCATAATTTGCTCATATTGGATATATATTTTACATAATTACATAATCAAGATTTAAATTAGGTGTTTAGTTATGCTTATTTTTTGTATTTTAAAGGCAGATTTTTCCACATTAAGCCTCACACATCAGTACAGCTTCCAGGCATTAGACCTTGGAAATATCCTGCACCCTTCCTCTATATAGTATCTTTACCTGATCCATTATTTAAGAAATGGGGACTTTATATGGCGGGTAATATTCAGTATTTTATATTGTCAACAAATGCCTTTGAAAAGACCTAAACCAACAAGGAAGTGATTCTACTAACAAGTTTTTCTGTGTATCCAAAGCCTGATATAGAGCTCTGTTGTTGTCCAAAAACTAGAAGAAGAAAAAAAACAGTGAGCCACACAGTTGCACTGGCTGACATGTTCCTTCATTACGATGGACATGGGCACTGTAGTCTATTTTGAGTCAATACCACATACACCATTGTGTTGTAAATACTCATGCATTAAATGTCTATTAATCCACGGGTGAAAATAATTCCCAACAAATGCACTTTTTCCTCCTGTTTTAGTAAAATTTGCTAAAAACTACAGTGCCTAAATTAGTCACTTTTAAACAATGATAACTAAATATTTGTGACCTGTTCTATGAGATTAATGTCTTCAATAGGAATGAATGTGCTTGGGGCTGAGTGCCACAAGCAAGGGTAGGTAAGTCGGAAAGTATTTAGAGACACACTCACACAATGTTGGTTTTGGTCTTTTCATGGGATTTATTGACAGTTAGAAAAATATAGAATAACACCAGCCTTATCCCTTAATAATCAGGTCAATATGCTGTCCTGTCTGTGCTTTCACACAGCATAGCATAGTATATCATACATTAACTCCTCATTTATCCTTGGATAACGCCTTTTTCTAACACTGTTGTCAAAAAAAAAAACATATTCTAGAAATCCAAACACAGCAGTAAAATAGGAATACAAATTACTAGTCATAAAGTCAATGAAAATGGCTGCCAAGAGACAAAAACACTGCACGGTATAGATATGACAGAGTGTTCAGTACATTTTTTTAGGATCTTCAGGATATTCTTCCTATCAGTCCGCTCATCCTTTACTCTGGTCCCTTCTCCCAGTGTTACACTTTTGATGCTCAACTCCATCTGTGTTCCTTTTTGCAGCTCTCCTACATGGATGCGGAGGGCAACCCTATCGGCGTGGTCCAGATGACTTTCTTGCGGTTGCTGAGCGCAGCAGCCAGACAGAACATGACATACAACTGCTACCAGTCGGTGGCCTGGCATGACCAGGATCTGGACAACTACGACAAGGCCATCCGCTTCCTGGGCTCCAACGATGAGGAGATGTCTTATGATAACAACCCCTACATTCGCGCTCTGGTCGATGGCTGTGCGGTAAGTCAAAGAGATGTGTGTTTGTGTGTGTGTTTGAGTAGGTGGTTGGCAGGGTTCCTTTGATGAACACTATCAGAAAATTATGTTCCTGTTGTCTTTGTAGTGGCTCAGTCAGTATGAGCCTTGCAAAAGTATATGATGTTTTTATTTCTAAAGAATATTTTTCCACACACTAACTCTCCCTCCTGCTGTGTCTCTTCTCTTCAACAGTTGAAAAAGGGCTATGAAAAGACAGTACTTGAGATCAACACACCAAAGGTGGAACAGGTGCCATTTGTGGACATCATGTTCAACGATTTTGGCGGTTCCACACAGAAGTTTGGATTTGAAGTGGGCCCTGTCTGTTTCATCGGCTAAGACTGTTTCCTGAGCAAATGGAGAAAAAAAGCATATATTTGTTTTCTCAGAAAAAAAAACAATTGAAAAAGAATAGGACAATTCTATTTGTAAAAAAAAGTAACTTTTTTTCCATAAAGCAACAAGTATGAGTAAAATGAAATCAAGTTGAGAATACAGTGAAATTCTATAGGAATAGAGGAAAACAAAATAACCTTGAAACCTCAGTGTGCCTTCTCCATCACATGCAAGTTTTGAAACTGGATGTCAGATCCTGTCTCCTACACAACACACTCGCATGCACACAACTCTAGCCCCATGTCATCACACTTGATTTAGTCTTTTTTTTTTTTTTTAACCCAAACAACGAAGGCAACCCTGAGAGCTGCAGCCGTTCCAGACGGTCGCAGTATTTGCCATGGACTCCATCTGATTTGGCTCTTTGCTTTTCTTCAGTTCTGATCTCATGTTTTCCCTCATCTCCCTGGCTTTTTCCACTTGTCTTTTGTTGGTTTGTTTGCTCATTCACTACGGGAGCTTTGTTTGTGCATAATTGTCTCCCCATTCTCTTGGAATGGATCTTATATATATAAATATATATAAATAATTTTTATGTTTGTAAGTACATTCTGTATATTTTTCCTGGTAATGTTTATTGCTTCTGGCTTCAAAACATGCATGTGACTTTATTAATTGTGAGGTAGGAGACGGTGGATACAAGGATAACATCTAAATTGTAGAAATATATCGAAAGTGAGGAAATTTGACTTGTAAATTGAAAAACAAAACAAAAATTGGTAAGTCCTGTCTTGTTGCAGTTGTGGAGCACACCTTGTTGTAATTTAAGAACAGAATGGAAATAAAAGACGAAAACAAGCTCTGTGATATTATGTGACAGTTTAATTTGCATAACGAACAAAAAATAATACATTCCTCCTTTTGTGCCCTCTGAACAGAACACCTATCTTGGTGGCAATATCATTAACTTAATAAACAGCTTCTGTTTTCTTTCCTCAAATACTCATCTATCTGACTATGCATTGGGAGATGATGTCACATTTTAATGAAAACACAAAGAAATCAAAACATAGGTGCTATTTTCTTTCTTCTGTGGTGCTATGTATTTTTCTAGTTTTTGTTGTTTGAATGAAAGGAAATTTGTGGTGATAATATTCCATCACCAGCAGCCCCTTGACTCTCTTGATCACCACATCTGACGCAGGTGGATCTTTGCTGCATCCGTTTTGTTTTGTTTTTTTGTTCAGCAGTGGTGTTTGCATGCCATTTCTCTACATATCCACTCGTCAGTGCAGCATGGCGGCATATGTTATCACCTGCTTCAGCGGACCGTACAGATTAGAAACTTGCACCAAATGTTGCAATAACGAGAGGAAACTAAGATGGTGCTATTGGCTTTGCATATCATTGCTCTAAGACGCTGCATTTTGGCTCTTGCTGTTGGATCATCTGTGTCACATCAAACTGATGGAGTTAACAAGCGGACACGTAGTGATTGGGCCGAAGCATCCTAAGGGATATGGTCCAAAGTTTTGTTTGATGTATGAAACCCTAAACCCTTCCACCAAAGGTTTTCACGAATATATTTTGCTTTAAGGGCCACGGTGGCTTGAAATCATATTTTGTTGGGTTTTTTTTTTTGTTTGTTTGTTTTAAAAAATGGGAAACAACTTGAAAAGTATTTTTTCATGGTTTAATCACAGTAGAAGCAGGTCACCAAATTAGCCAGATGAAAGAGTTTGCTCATGCAGCGTCAAAAATTGCTTGTAGGTGTACTATTTTTGCGCTTATTGTAATTATGCTCTTTGTTCAAACTATGCACTCTTATGCTTATGACCACTAGTATCTACCACAGAATTTTTACAGCCCTTCATACATAGGTTTGTTTCCTTTTTCTTTTTTTTTTTTATCTTCAAACATGTGACTTGAACCATTTCTGTTAAGATAACTCAATATGCTTGTAGATCTTTGGCTTTATTTTTCATTGTGATGCAGTACACCCAAATTTAACACTTTGCTCTCAATAAAAAGGACAAACAAATTTTTGTAAATTTCCAGAACCAGCAGTGATGCTGCCATTGTCTTTGTTTCGTTTTTGTTTTATTTTGTAGATTGCCGTTTATCTGTTTGTTTGTTTTCACAGTCTTGTCAAACCTGTGTAAGGATAAGAGGATAAAAGTTATATTGGTTTTCATGTCAATAAATTCAAGTTTACTGTGGCCATCCACTCTTGTATGTCTTTTGAAGCATTAAAACCTATCTGTATGCATGAAATTGTAAAGTTTTTTCTCTTGTTGTTATAATTGTGTAGAGTGACATGATCTCCAGTCCACGTTTTATTCATCAGGATACATCCGTTTTTTCAATGGTCATGTCCACAATTGTGAAGTGGAGAGAAAATGATGAACTTGTAACTCTACCAAAGCCAATGTTCGTTTGTAGTATATTTATTGTATTATTTAAAATAAAAAAATAAATGTTAAATGATACCATAGTGTAAGTGTAAGAGGCCCCCTCTTTACATGCACACAGGAAAACAAAAGTTATTGTCAAGAGGTTATTAATTTACCACATGCAATTTTACACAACGTATGAGCTGGAAATGACTCCTTTTAATGGAGCCTTTCAGACTGCGTTTGGCCACATCCATTTAAATAGATCGTCCTGTCTTCATGTTAACAACCTCTGGGCTGTGTGTGTGTGTGTGTGTGTGTGTGTGTGTGTGTGTGTGTGTGTGTGTGTGTGAGAGAGAATGTCTGTTGAAGGTTGAATTTAGACTATTTAAACACTAAATGTATGATTGGATGTCAGCTTTAGCTGCATAACAGGTACGGTTACTATTAATTGCACTACACTGTATGTTTTAATAGTGTCAAACAATTCTTGCT
Organism: Siniperca chuatsi; assembly: GCF_020085105.1. Taxonomy (NCBI): domain Eukaryota; kingdom Metazoa; phylum Chordata; class Actinopteri; order Centrarchiformes; family Sinipercidae; genus Siniperca; species Siniperca chuatsi. Next base: position 6,589,687 of record NC_058059.1, read on the forward strand.
CCACAGATACTCCACAAGAAAGAAGTTCTCAGGCTGCGTCTCGTGATTGGACATAAAGTCATCCATTGACTGTTCCCTGCTGATGCCTCCAACAAAGACTGCTTAAAGAATCTTCCTGGCTAGGCATTTTTGGACAGCTAATGTATGTACTTCTATCACTTAAAGCTCATTTTTCTATGCTGCCTGCAGTGCATTATGATAAGCCAGAAAATATATGTATGATAACTCCTCCACTGTATATATTTCATGCAAACCTTCCTCAGTGCTTATTAAAATAAACTTCTTTTTAACCCTCCCATGCACCACTAATTTCAATCATCTGGAATCTCTAAACTTTGATCAAATCGTTGGTGGTAAAGATGATTTGCAGCACTTCAAGTGTATCAGCAGAAAACCTTGCACAGTGCACATTAATCCTAGCACAGCAAAACAAAAAATAAAAGTTGTTGTGCATGATACCATGATCAATATTTAATGCAGTGTTTACAGGATGGATTTAGGACGGATCAGAATCCATGGATTCTACTGAGGCAGCATCCTGGGTGAGTAAAGCAGAAACCAAAGCGAAAAGCTAATTCCTCGTCTAAGCTCAGAACTACTTACAATGCAGTGGTGATAAATGGGGCATCAAAGTGAGTTGAGGATGGGGACAAAAAGAACAGCAGGTAGGGATTTTGCTCCCTCCAATTATGGCAACAGGTGATGTGTCAAGACTACAATAGCACCCAAGTGTAATAAGCTTGTGAAACATTTTAGAAGAGCAGATTCAGGATGTGTGAAGAGGTCACTTTGGGACATGCAAATGTGCTTGCAGCACAACAGTACTCTAGGAAATTTATAGTGGGGCAAATGTATGGCTTGTATGAATTTATGGTGTCTTGCAAGCCCAGGAGGGCTGGGCATAGTAATGGATTCATCATATCACGAAACACTGAAGTGTGCCATACTATAATAGTGTGCAATACTATAATATAAAAATTCTCCATTACAAGTAAAGGTCCTGCATTTAAAATCCTACATAAGTAAAAGTACAGAAGTATTATCATCAAAATGTACTTAAAAGTATCAAGTATCAAGTACAAATAGTCATTGTGCATTAAAATGACCCCTGTGACTGACGTATTATTTACTGTTGTAGCCTGTGGAAGTGGAGCTAGTTTTGACTATATACAGTTAGGTTGTTTAGTCCAGTGATCCCCCAACTGAGGGGTCAGGTCACCTTCAAAAGATAGAGATAAACCTGAGGGGCCGTGAGATGATTAATGGGAGAGGAAAGATTAAAAAAACAAAGTTCTGCTACGCAAATCTGTATTCATATTTGGACCTAAATATTTGCTTTTTAAACATTTTGGATAATTTGACCTCTTTGGGCCTCAAACAGTTCATTAAATGAAACCATCTGAGAAGCTTAGAGGGGAAAATCCCTCTTTGGTGGAGCTGCTAACAACTCATAAATGTCTGAAAACATGACAAGTGGCCCAGGTTACAAGCCAAAAAGACAAAACAAATTGAATCTTAAACAATTTATTGTATGTTACAACTCATAGTTAATACTTATGTTTAAATGTTCATTATAATATAATACTACCTTTATTCATGTGCAACAATATTCTTGATCTTGTGTGATGCAGCATATTGATGGCTGTGCACCTCTCCCTAGGGCATTGTGCCCCAGTCATTCCCAAGTCTAGACTAACAACCACCATTTGTGCTCTTAATTTGGACATGACAAATAGAGCAAAGCAGGCCACACTGTGACATCCAGTAGATAATCAGAAGATCAAGAGGTGTACGATCAGGATTTGCTGTAACTGGTGCGTGAGGTTGCTACCATCTGTGACGAGATGTATAAATACTAAATTGTATGCTTGTTAACTTCAGTCGCTTTGCAAACCAATTCAGGTCTTTATAGTTTCAATAAAAATCTTTAAAAACTTTCAACCACATAAGCTTAACATGTTTTTTTTTTTATGTTAAATCTTAATTTGTAAAGTAACTAACGGCTATAGCTGTCAGGTTGTTCATACACTATTACTTTATACCGTATTATTATCATCAACCGGTAAACCCACTTTGTACTTCACATTTTTTTTATATTTGGTACTTAATTTATTTTCGGACCTGTATTGTAGTGTATTATATTTTTTTGCTTAGTACTTCTATTCCTTCTATTCCTGTGTGCACTGACGTGATAGTGAGCTGCTGTGACAAAAGAGTTTCCCCTCGGGGATCAATAAAGTATTTCTGATTCTGATTCTGAAAAAGTACAATATTTCCCTCTGAAATGTAGTGAAGTACAAATATAAAGTTTTATAAAATGGAAACAGTACCTCAGAACTGTACTTAAGTACAGTACTTGAGTAAATGTAATTAGTTAACTTTCCGTCAAGTTCTCTGACTGACTAAAAAGCTGTTATACCTTCGGTTTAAAATTATTCTCCACTCAAAATGTGTCTTTACATTAGAGTATCAAATAATCACCACCTGTAGGCTTAAAGACAGAACTGAAAACTGGTACAGCCACCTGTCTTTCACAAAGAACAGCATCTCTGTGAAGACTCACTTTAGGACAGACGTGGGAGACTTAACCATAAGAAAATGCAGACAGAGCAGCAAACAGATTTTAAGGACATACGTTCTCTGTAAAGTTCTCACTAAAGAAGTGATGAATGAAGAATATGACAAAGGTGAATGTTATTTGGAATATGGGTGCCATGGATTTATTGACATATCACTGGTTCATTCAGGGACTAAGAGAGTCACTGTCTGGGATTACTGCAGGCCTTTTCTGAGACAGCCCAGAAAAATAGGACACCAGTCTAAGGACGTCTTTCTGGATGTCATTGTTATAGTAGCAAACACTTCTCAGCTGCTGTTACATATCGTTATTTCACAACTGGTCTTACTTCCTCCATTCTATGTTTGCTTGTTAAATTAGAAACTTATTATATATAAGTATTATATATCCATTCACACCGTTCATACAGTACACGAAAGTCTAATTATTAAATGTTAGAGAGTGCTGTTTGTATGTGTGGTCTGGGCTGGTAAGGGAAGAGCTGAAGGGTCAAGCGGTAGACGTTACAAGGGAAATTTGGGACGGAGTCCTGTGCTAATGTGTAATTGCTTTGAGCCTGTGGATCTTCGGCTAACAGAGCCCATTCATCGCCAGGCCCCGGCACCACTGACCTACTTACATATGAATCAGATAGTGGAGAGAGAGATAGTGTTACAATGCAGGGACTGTCATATTGGGATATTTATAACAGGCTTTTCCGCTCTAATAGACTTTGAGATTGAGGAGTGGCTATAGTTCAAGATGTTGGTTTTGTAATGTGATTAGGGCTGGCCACCCAAGCATTACACGTGGCTGCATCTCTCCATTATCAGCTGTATTAAGCTTAGTTTGAGCCTCATCATCATCACGGCGCTTTTGTCTCCATTCCATGACCCAAACAAAAATGTAATTTAACACGTGATGAATGTAAGGAGCTTTCCTTGACATCTCACACCACACTGATAGGTGATTTTTTTGTATGCTGGCTTGAACTGGACCATAGTTACCAAGGTCTCTGGAAGCAAGGTTTCGGAAAGTCAGCACGATGCATTTCAAAATCAACTGGATGACGCAAAAGGTATAAAAGATCAGTAAAAATCTAATACAACCTCAGACCAAGTCGTCATGAATGTAAAACAAGAGACAATAAAACAAGTTTTATTATTTTTCCTATTTTATTTATTCACTTAACTGTTGACTTTCATTGTTATTTTGCCTGTAAATTTTATTTCCTAACACAAAGAGACTAAAAAAAATTAGTCAAATTTAAAAAGATTCTAAACAAGTTTACAGCCATGCGAGCAGCTCTGTTAGGCTGCATGTAGTCACAGTGGTACTTTCAGCTAAATGCTAATGTCAGCATGCTAACACGCTCACAATAACAATGTTAACATGTTGATGTTTAGCAGGTATAAAGTTAACCATGTTCACCATCTTAGTTTAGCATGTTAGCATGCTAACATTTGCTAATTAGCACTAAATGCAAAGAGCTGAGGCTGATGGGAGTGTCATTAGTTTTGCTGGTATTTAGTTATAAACCAAAGTGCTGGACAAATTAAAAGTTTGACCTGATGGTGGAGCTAGAGGAGGTCAGGGGTTCCCCAAAGTCATTAGGATACATCGTTGGGGAACCATAAATGTCTGCACGCAATTTTGTGACAATTCAATTAGTAGATATTTAAATATTGTGTTTCACTGGATAAGTGCTAGTGGAAAACAGAGAAGAAAGTTGGATTCATCCTCTGGGCACCATGGACATCTGTACCACATGGCATAGGAATCCATCCAAAAGTTGTTGAGACATTTAATCAAAAACCAAAAATGTCAACCTGCTGGTGGCGCTACAGGAAAAGTCATCCTTTGGGTTCATCCTTCGGTGACCATAAATGTCTGCACCAAATTTCATTGCAATCCAGCCACTATTTGTTAAGATATTTCAGTCTGCACCAAAGTGGTGACAGACAAACTGACAGGCCAACATTGCCAGTCCTAGAGCCGTGCTGCTAGCGAGACTAAAACATACTGGAATCATCCTATAAAATATCCACCAAGTGGAATTTCCTACATTGTTGAATACAAACTCCCTTTACTCCTTTTGCTAAAACCTCCAAGAAATACCAAGGACATGACCTCAGTGTCCTCAATGGAAGCTACATAGTAATGTGGTTAGACCAATCAAAGTACACTGTTGTGGTTTTTTGACCTTTAAAGCTTTGATACTTCACCTGCCACCCTTCTCCTAGTTGTGCCAGAACCCCAACTCTACTTCAACTGAGTTGCAGACAAACATACTATGTCACTGCCTAAACCCAAATAGAGTAAATTACAAAAAGGAATATACTGTATGTATAGCCATACTTTGCTGCATACATCAGACATCAGTTGAAGTGTAAAAGGTAATTGCTTTTTGCACCACCAGATTAGGGGAGGCATTGATTATATGGACATGTCTTCAAAATTGTAGTAATTTCTGTCAAGGCCCCTGCACACCCACACAAGTCTTTCAGTTATTCTGGCTGATTAGACACCATTTCACCATGCTTGGTATTCACTGAGGACACAAACCTCCAACCTCCACAAGTAAGTTTTACTGTTATGAAAATCAAAAAAGGATCTCAAAGGTGCAACAAAACTGCCAGGAGTGTCAGGCACATGTCAATCAAGCACAGTCTGTACACACCCACACAGTACACAGAGAGGTCTAATCAGCTAAGTGACAACATCTGTGTGGGTGTGCAGAGGCTTGAAATGAGCTGCCACAGTCTTCAGAATTTTATTTATTTTTGTACATTCTATCTCATTAGCTTACCTAAAGTACTCAAGCTCACCTCAAACATTGTTAAGTTTATTAACTGCAGCTGTGTGTGTTAAGGCTGTGACGCCTCTGTTCTGTAATTCTACAACCTTGCATCCGTTCAATTTTAAGCGGTGGAGCATGTATAACAAATGTAATAAATTATATTCTATGGTCTGATTTTAAGATTATAAGATTAATAATATAATGATCATAAGATAAGGCTGTCCTTTGCAAGGAGGTAAAACCAGCGATATGAGGAGAGAGGATCAGAGGAAAACTAGAAGACAAAAAAGGAAAGCCGTGATGGGGAAGCGAGGGAGATGTTTGATGTGTAAATACACCACACACAGCCGGTGATGTTTTCCCTGCAGAAATGCAGGTAAATAACACATGAGTTTGGTTCATATTTAGAATAATATTCAAATAAGTGTCAGCAGATATCATCAACATGCGGAGAGTGAATTAGTCTCGTCATTCTGTGCATCTTCTTTGTTCCTCTCAGCTATTGTCATGAGGGATACGAACATCTGGGATGTTGTTAAATTCAGTTCCTCAGAAGATGTGAGATTCTCATGGGTGAAAAAACTCAGATGTCTCCAGAATTAAAAAAGGTTTAAAGTACAAAAAATTAAAAAGATTAAAGTTTACCAGATTAACAAATAGAACATTTTCCATACTGTGTGTCAGTGTAGGTGGATGTGAACTTCAACTGCGAGACTGCTTTAAGGAATCATTCTTGGCATTGAACTGATGTGATGAATTCTGTGCCAAAAAGATATCGCTAACAATATGACTTTGAACCTTCTCTCAGCAGGAGAAGCTCGGTCCCACTCATGTAAAACTTAGCACTTGATTTAATTAGATCATCTTGTTTCACGGCCAGAAGGAAGAGCATATGGTCCTGCACTTTCCCCCCCCCCTTCACTCACATACAGTAGCTTCGTTCTATTTTCAGGATCCCAGAGTATTAGCTTTGAAGCTGCGGGCCTCTCCTCCACACTTTGGTCCCCTGTAGAGAGACAGGGTCAAAGAGACCTGTGTGGTACAGGACCCAAACAGCAGCCAAGGACGGGCCCGAATTAACAGCATTAATTACTTCTCCTGGACACAGTGTGAGTGCAGCTTTTTTTCCCTTGATGTCATTCAAAGGAGACAATCAAGGACAGGGTAAATGATTCACTTAAAAGGACTCACTTGTCGGCTCTGCAATTTTGCTTGTCTTGGTTTGTGTCATTAAATATTTTTGCAGTCTTATGCACTTCTGCCCAAAAATGTTTTTTTCTGTGCCCATTTGTGTCAGCAATGTGCTGCAATTCTTGGTATAAACACTTTGAGTCTTAAAACTGACTTACAGTACAATTGTGCCTAAATACTAATGCATTCTGACTGCATGGAAAAAGTGCATGAGACGGTCTCATGTGACCATCAGCAGGCTGTTGCTTAATTAAATAAAGTCCCTGAAAGGCTGGTTTCAAATGTTGAGTATTTCTCACAATATTTATGACTAAATAAGCAACAATCAAAGTTAAAGTTTCATTCGTAGTTATTTATTAAGTTTAAGAGTCAAAAACTTGATTGACAGTGACGGCAACATAAGCAAAAAACCCACAACTGTTATCAGATTTTGTTTCAAATGTTGCTAAATTCTTATTGGTGTGCGGAAATACGTCCCACCCACTTCTAACCATCAAGAAAAACAAGGGCAAAACCACAATTACAAAAAATTTAAATAACCAAAACTGTTCAAACAATGGCAGAAATGACTGAGTTCATGTAGGATCCCCTTGCTCATAGTAAAAAGATGAGATGAGAAAATTGGTTTTCAGGGTCTTTAAAGCTATAGGTAATGTATTTGTATTTTGTTATATTTGTTGAAATTGTCTTTACATCTCAACAGCAAACAATAAATCAAATACTCTGGGGGAAAAAAATGAAAAAAATCCAGTATATGTGGCTGTCGCAAGTCTTAATAAGCCTACCTACCTGCGCGCACTCTGCCTGTGCACTCATTACGCATGAAATTGTGTTTTGGGGGAGTGGCTTTGGAGGGAGGCCTGAAGGGAGGGGGTGGGACTTTCAGTTAGATACTTTCAAAATCTAGCTAGTTTCTCTAATGTTACCTACCCTAGCTTTAAGTTCCCTCTGTCCAATAAAACCACAGGGAAACTAACCACTTAAAAGCCATCAGGCAAAATAGGAAACTCTCTTAACCTTTTAAACCAGCAAATCTTCATTTATCTGGGCAGAAGCCGAGACAACACGTGCCTGTTGATATAACTCCAAGTGAAATGACCACTCTCCAGTGTGCAGACAGAAAGGTTCAGTGGTGGAGTGGCAGGAGGAGATGAAGGTCTTTTATGGATTGACATTTGGAGACTAAAAAAAAACCTTCATATACTGAAGAGGGCTTACTAGGTCGATGAACACAGAAACCAATATTGTTTGCTTTCAGATTCAATTGGGAGGTTTTTATATGTGGTTCTGTTAGCTGTCAACAAACAATTTCTCATAATATTTCTTCGTCTGTTATATTCTTTGTCCTCCTCTGCTCGCAGGTGGGGTACATCTCTGCTGATGAATACGTTGGTCAAGCACAGGTGGGAAAAAAATAGGGAGTTGTTAATGGATTTGGGAGAGGTGAAAAGCAGACATTGTGCAGTTGTTTAACATGCAAGTGCGCACTGTGCTGTGTGGTTCCATTAGTAGCTCAAGGATTCAGCCAGGTTGTAGATACTGTATGAACAAACGTTTTGGAGCCATTATTTCTTTTATGGGTCCATTATTTCAGCTCATAATTGTATGTTTGATAATTGAATGTTGTGCAATATATTATATTTTGAAATCTGGATTTAATAGGAATTATATTTTATTAGTTTAAGAAGAATGTGCATGACTAAGTAGCCATTATTAGAAGATATTAACTATATGCATGTGTTCTTAGTTCTCAGTTTGCTCAAAGGTCTATTAAGACATATGGTACATAGATACATGTACCATATGCAGAGATAGATTTTATAACTGTGTTATGCAATGGTATATTGCATACCATTTATTAGCCATTTTCAAGAATGTGAAGAAACATATTAGGAATATGTCAATTTGATTCAGTCATTAGTGCTTCCCTATTTTCTCAGGTTGAGACCACATCTTTCAGTTTTCCATCAGCATATGTCTAGCAGATTCAAATGAATCAGGTGATAAAATAATTTCAGGGCACTCAACTGAATATTTCATGATGCTGGCAAAAGCTATCGACAGCAAATCTCACATTCCTCTCTTGTGCTTGTATTTGCTCTTAAATCTTTCGTGAAATGGCAAAATAGAATCCAGGCTTGGTCATTTGCAGATGCAAATTCAGCCACTAAAACATATGCATGAGTTAGCATAAAGAGACTTGTACATACATACCCCTGCATGTATAAACTGATTACAAAATACATATTTTGTGATATGTTCTATATATCAAAATACAAACAGAAGACCAAGGCCCTTCTCTGTAGCTCTCTGCAGACAGAGGCACTGACCCTAATAATGTTAGATGTGTGAGAGACAATGACAGGCCCACCTGGAAAAGCTGAAGCCTTCACAAAGGACAAACTGTAGAACAGCGCCAAGTCCCCACAGCCGTTAATTCACACCTTGGTGTAAGACTGACACAAGATCCCGGTGGAAGCCAACGAGATCTCAGTTGAATCTAAACACAGGACTGTTATTGGACGAGACGCGCAATACAGCGCATGAAATCTCAGCGCACAGCTGTGACGACATCACATCTATAAAGCCTAGCGCCACACACTGCTCGTCATCTTTTCCACTGTAACCCCCATTACGACAGGAAGGCACATCACATGAATTTTTATTTTCCTAGGAGAGTCTTAACTCGCTGGACGAGCAACAGGCTGGATCTCGCACTTATGGATCCCGATCGCTCGCCGCTGAGCCTCTCTCTCCCCACCGATGTCGACCACTGCTTCCCTTTGCTGCCACTCACAGTTTTGCCATTGGAGCCGGCGACAGCACGGACCCGGCTCCGTCAGTATCCAAGTTCGAGAGGACTTCCCCGGATAACTCAAACAGACTGACACATACAATTGCTAACCAAGAGAGATTTTCAACTAAGAGGCTTGTGTCTGGGCAGAGATAGATTTTATAACTGTGTGTTATTTCATCTAAGCTTCATTGTTGTGAATTGTGCTTTGTTTATTTTGGAAAGTAACAGACTCCTGTGTCCTAATTGCTGTGTGTTTTTCTTTGTTTAGCACCTTCCATTTACTTTTCTTTCTCTTTCCTCTCCACTAACCTACATGCACATATATACTTACACACACATCTCAAACGAACCAGATAGCGTGGTAGCATAACCAGCTAAGCTGCACGCTATCTTGAGGTCAAAGAGAGCCCGTCCTCCATTTTGGCTCTGCCCCTTTGTTTGAGTTTCGCCCGCCATTAAGGCTCTGTGGGTGGCGAAGACCCACACGGTCACGTCCGCCATCTTCCTTCCACCCCCCTCTCTATTGTCCCACACACACACACACACACACACACACACACACACACCTTACATGCTTGCTGATCGTTGTCTGCTTATTGTGTTTAGAATAGATGATAGTGGTTGTTGGCTGAAGTTATTGATTGTTAATCAGTGCTAAGGTTAAATAAACGCTATTTAAAGAGCAGCTGCCTGTGGTACGTGTGGTAATAACAGCTGGTTGCGACGGTCAGTGATCGGATTCACCCTTCACTGTCTACTATTATTAATGTAAGATAATACTTTAAATATCCGCATTTGTAGGTGGACTGCCACCTTGAGACTGTTTTTCACGTTTTTTTTCACGTAATTTTGATAATGTTAATAATTTATTAATATTCATAAATATATTTGATATTTCTGCTAAAAACCAAACCTGACCTGCCTCAATCCTAACAATAGCCACTAAAATAGCAGCTGGTTGGCTCTTGCCTTGACCACATTCAATGCCTGTGATATTTCAGTCAATGTCATAGAAATGGCTGTTTAAATGATTTGTAATCCTTTTTCTACAATACAGGGTTTGTCATTGCATGAGTGCATGCATGTGTATCTGGCAGTTGAAGTCTTGAGTCTTTCTGTGTTCGAAGTCACCTGAAGGTGTTATTTTTGCTCCAATTCTTGTATGTTGTTCCTCAGAATTGAGTGTGATAACGTCCTCCCTTTTTTTGGAGTTTAAATTTAGAAAAATGCCAGACAACCAACCTGCCCAAACTTGATTTTGCATTGATTAGAGTCACCTGGAATTATCCACCTCCACTGCATCCTGCCAAAAAAGATATAAGTTGAAAAAAGGTAAGATTAAATTATGAAAGTGCAAATGTACCACCTGAGGTCACAGCACATAGAGGTAATTCATCACTGTCATTTCAACATCAACACCTTTCTAGCAGGTCAAAAAGCTTCCTCTGATTAAACATCAAGTGGAGACAGTGATGCCAAGGAGAATAAAACCAGTGAAGCATCTTTGGCCTGCAGGAGACTCTTTTTGCAGTCTGCTTAACAACCAGTTCTATGAGAAACATTTAATTATAATGAGGTTATATCGCTCACAGCATTTTAACATCATGTTTCTGAGTGCTTTGTTTCTACAAAAATAGAAGACTGCAACCTTGTGAATGATTTGTTATTGTTATTTTTAACCTGTGGTCTATGGTAACATTATAATATGATGCAATACAAAACTGGGCATCAACAATCACAGTTGACTTGAATGAGCCCCTCTATCTCAACAAAATGATCATTGTGCTTTGCAAAGGTAATACCACAGCCAGGGCTATTATATTGGATTGTAGTAGATTATTATTGTAGTAGATTATTATGTAACCCCAGTAATCAGTAACTTTAATAATGGATGCACTGCATTTAGGTTTACCAGATCCATGAGCCTGGTTTTGTGTTTTCTGGGTTACTGCCATTAAAGCCTGGTATGCTTTTGGAGCTTCTGTTTCTATTCTATTATCTCTGTACTGAGCTGTTTACTCCCTCCTGCCATTTTGTTCTCGGGACTGTACATCATTTCATTCAATAAAGAGTTATTGAAGTGGGAATCGTTAGCTTGGTTGCTAAAGGGACAATACGTTCGCAAAGTTTATTCAAAAGATGTATTTGTACCATCGATTTCTGTCTCATAAGTGTTATACTCTTGTTGAGCAGTTTATACTCTGACAGTAGGGTTAAATAAAAGTGGATGGTGCAACGCAGCTAATAAGCTACGATAGCTTCCTCCATTTTAGGCACTCTGACTTTCCATTCCCTCAAAGGTCAAGGCGGCTTGCTATTGGTCTACAGTAAGAATTCGCCAGTCAACTTTCACCAAAGTTATTTGCTGGTGTGACTGGGCCATTTCTGGGACACTTAAAAGGAACAGAACCATGATTATGTTATTAGTTCCGTCTGTGCTTCTCAACATGCAGTCTCTGTTCTTGTGCTCCGTGTATTGGAATGACATCAGTGAGCCTGAGAGGATTGGTGAGACTGGACTGGCTGGACTACGGCTTGTCAAGCTTGTGCTACTTGCTGTCCAGAGCCAGACTGACTGATGGGGGGAATAATTCATTTAATGGTATTAAGTTGACACTGCTCACTGCTGTCATCACTCGTCTCCCCTGGTACCAGCAGAAGCCCAGACTGCTGGCTCTCCCCGTGTTTACACACACACACACACACACACACACACACACAAACAAACTCAAAAACCCACGCAAACAAGAACACATATTTTTTCACATAAAGTCCAGGAGGAAAAACTGAGAATAAGCAGTAAATGGTCCTCAACAAAAAGACAACCTCTTTTTGGTCTCAAACTGAGTGTTGGAGCCTGAAAACATCTTTACCTGTTGTGCCCCGGCAGCATGGCTCTTATCACCCTTGATTCAGTCAAACTGATTCTGTTACAGGGTTGACTTCATATTACTTTCGTCTGTGCGAGGTGTCATTAACTGTTACCCAAAATGACAGCTGGATTAGGAAATGCCAAGCACACGCCGTTAGAAGTACAACAAAGATGTTTCATCATCAAAACCCAGCTGGATCAAATAAACTTGGGTGATGCATCTTTAATGGTGCCTAGGCAGGCATCAGGAAGCATTAACTTTTTAAGGAATAATCCACCCTCAGGTATTCTTACACTGTTAGTTATCATCAATCTGTGACACTTCTGTGATGAGTGTTTGTAGGGTGCTTCTATAGTGCACCCACTTTACCTCAACCACCTTCTATCTGAGTTTGTGATTTCCTGTTCCCCTGAAAGGCTTACAACAAACCCCAGAGAGGAAGGTTTTATTCAAAGGTGGGAATAAGAACATATAAATATAGCAAGCTTGCCAATTAGTAAATGCACATTGGTACTTGTCTATCATTGCTATCACGCCCTTTACTCACAACGAAGTGTGTCTTGCACAGGTACCTACTGCATTCTGGTCTATTGTGGCTACTGCGGGTGTAGAAATAGTATCTTTCCTACTTCTTGTTGGTTGTTGATTATTCCATCCATCCATTCCTTTTTCAGCTGCTTATTCGGGTCCAGGTTGCGGTGGGAGCAGGCTGAGCAGGATAGCCCAGACGACTTTCTCCCTAGCTACATCCTCCAATTCCCCCAAGATGTTCCCAATCCAGATGCCCTGGGGCTTCGTCCCAATTGGACTTACCAGGAAAGCCTCTAAAGGAAGGCGTCCAGGAGGCATCCCTATCAGATACCTAAACCACCTCAACTGACTCTTTTTGATGCGAAAAAGCAGCAGTTCTACTCCAAGTTCCTCTAGATGTCTGTTGAAAAGAAACTCATTTCGGCCGCTTGTATCCGCAATCTCATTGTTTTGTTCACTACCCAAAGCTCATGACCGTAGGTGAGGGTTGGAAAGTAGATTGACCGGCAAACAGAGGTCTTTGCCTTCAGACTTCCACAACAGTCCTGTACAACACCTGCATTACTGCTGATGCACCAACCCGCCTGTCCATCTGCGGATACAGACACAACTGCTGATTATTGTTGATGCAAAATAATGAGCAGTGAGGCCCTTTCTTGAAGAGGGTCCCTGTGTCAAAAATTTTGTTTTAAGCCCTTCATCATTTCAGTTTTGTGCTTATATGATGTATATTTCTAAATGAATGTGCTGAATCGCATTACCATTCAGCAAATCTGGGGCCAGGTAGTGTTCCAGCATGTACACACTGCACTGTGATGTCATGCTGTACTTTCACTCAGCTATCAACGGCAAAATCAGGCATCAAACAACAACATGGGACCAGATATGCCAGGCACATAACCAACAGCTGATTTTTTTAAAGGACAATATGGCAAAAGCAGAAGCACACATGCTGTTTAACATGATTTCTTACATTAAATCAAAGCAACAGTATGTTGTGACAAGCTGTTAAATGTATTTTTGAAAACAATGTGAGCCTATGACTTTCAGCAGGTCAGGCACACCTACAACAGACAATTCATTGTGGTGAATAAATCATGAGTTTTATATATATTAACAGCGATAAGCAAATACACTTCCTGATATACTTTGAAGTAACTTAGGGTGAATTCTTCCTTTAGGTGTCAGATGCCAGATGATTTGGATATCAGTCTACTGAGTTCAGAGGCAAATAAGATAAAAGCACTTCAATACAGTCAGATTCAGATTATTTGATGCACTTCTTTGCACTAAATTGATTTGGTTCCATTTTCATTCCTTTTTCAGTTCAATCTCCTGCTCTTAGAGTAAATCTACCTGAATCTACAACCTTCTTAATCCTGCTTTATTAATTTAGGTATGTCTATTTTACAAATAATTGCCTTTCTCTGTTTCTTTTTCTCTCTCTGACTCTCTTGCTCACACACACACACACACACACACACACACAATTTCCAGTCTTAGTGAATAATTTTATTCCATAAATGATAAATCAAGAAGATATATTTCTCCCCCTTCCTTTCCATTTCAGTTTTTTTGCTGTACAGCAAATACACACACACACAAATATTCACTTCCTCTACTTTTCAAAGGGTAACTTCTTTATGAGATAAAAGGGGTCTCATGAGCATATGCTTTTCCTTAACTAATTAAAGCGTTAAACATTAAATTAGGAATCCAGTCGGCCACTCATTTGTCATTAAGTGGCAGACTGTCACCAAAACCCAAACGCTTCTCTATGCCTCTCCACCCCTCCTTACCATTTGTTGTAGTCAATAACTGTTCAGCGCTTTTCAGAGAAGGGTGCAGCCGTGCCTGTCTGACATGTATATGCTACTGAGTGCCAGCACAGGTGTGCAGTTGGCAACTCACACAGAAACAGCTCTGACAGCTGAAAACTTAGTGTGATATCTCAATAACCACACCACATCATTCTACTGCATTTTAATAGCAATGCAATATGAAGTAGAATGTGTATAAAGCCATTATGTGAGCTACACACGGGCAGGGAATTTTATTGAGGATACAGTGTATATTTGGAGTTTCTAGAACAAGTCAAATGTGATTCATGGCCTCTGAGGACCAAAAAAACCAAAGCAGATTGTCCGCTGTGAATACTAATTACATTGTGGCCCAGTTTGGAGGAAAACTTGGGGACAAAATGTTAAACTACCCAAACGCCTGGAAAAGAATGACAACTCTCTGCTTTACTATACAAGCCCTTAATGCCAATTTGCAGGATTCCACCTGTCTGAGAATTGCTGTTTGGGGTTCACAAAAAGTCTGAATATGTAGCTAGTTTGGCATCATGTTCATTCACAGCTGTCAGGCCTCCTCTACACCCTGCGTCCCTCTTCAGCGGGGGGATTCTGTATTAGCTTTGATGAGAGCAAAACCCTGCAGCAGTGGGGGGGATCATTATGGGAGCCACGTCTCCTGCAGTAGCTGGTAGCTACAGCCCTCGCTGTGGTGCAACTGCTGACAGGATGGAATTTAACCCAGTTTGAGCACTGAAAGTGAAGACCGTGACCATGAGAAATTTTTACGGCAGGCTCTCAGACATCATAGCAGTCCATCATGAGGTCCGTCTTCAGCAAAGCGTCCTACATTGAATCAACTATCAAAGGAGTATGAGAGTTGCAAGAATTGGGGAGGGGATTGCAGAACATCTAGTGTAAAATTGTGCTCAATAATTGAGCATATGTATTGCTTTTTTGCATGTGCGTAAGCAGGTTTAGCAGTACTTGTGAGGACTGATGACAGCCTGTATTGTGAGGACATTTTGGGTTGGAAAAACATTTTTTGCTAAATGTAAGTTATTACATTACATACACGTTTTGAGCCTCTGCTGGTTGCCTGACAGTGACGACAAGACTCAAGTCTCTGAGCCCGGCATAGAAAAAGTTCAACAGACAATCTTTCCGTAAAATCACATCTTTATTTTTACACTTTGTATGGATTAAACAAACAAGATACAACATGTTAATTAGTAATCTTTAGAGGTGCTGGCAGGTGGATTTTGTTTATCTTTGGACCCCCTCTTCAAGCCTTTAAGCTAAGCTAAACTAATCATCTCGTGGCTGTAGCTTCATATTAAATGGACAGACATAAGAGTGGTATCGATCTTCTCATTGCACTCTTGGCAAGAAAGGGATAAGCGCATTTTCCAAAATGTCTTTAAAACAATGTCCTTAAAAAAATCAATGTGTTTAAACAAAATACAGCCAAGAAAGTGCTACTTCTTGTGCCTTAAGTGAGTTTTACATTGCCCACAAAATAGAAATCTGTGATCAAATTATGTCTGAATGACGACATCTGACGACAATCTGTCTCACTCAGAAAACAAATGTGGGGGGAAAGGGGAGGGTCATAGGTGTTTTATTCACTCCTGCACTTGGAGTACACAGAAATAATAATAGCAAAACAAGTCTGTTATGCAATTTATGCATGACCCTGGAAATAGACATGTCTTTCAGCCATCTGTCTTTGTTGACTAATTTCATGTCTCCCATATTGTGTACCCTCTTCTCTCTTTCCTTCTCTTTCTCTAATTCATGATTCCTCCTGATGATGTCCACAGCGCGTGATGCAATGTGCTGGCATCCACACATTAATGACAAAGTCAATGGGAAGACGAAGGGGGCAAAATGATTTGCACAGCACCATGTGAGTTAGTTGCACGGCAGTCAGATACCCTGGGGTTACATAGGAAGGAAATTGGATCTAGAGGGAATGAGAGTAGGCTGTGTGATGTCATATATTACAATAGATCAGTGGCGAGAGGTGGGGTATCAATCATGAGGGAGCAGTGAACACAGCTGAGCTGCTGCGTAACATGACAACTGGCTGCAGGAGCCAAAAAAACTCCAACAGGGTCTTACATGTAGGTGGCAGTAACTAACTGAGCAGCATACTCTGTGGATGTGATTCAGTGCCTATGAATCTGAATTAAAGGTAAGCTTGTAAAAAGGCAAGACAGTCTTCATATTGTTGTCAGTATTTGGATTATTTCTTCATTTGTCTGTGTGACCTCTTTCAGTTTAGGTTAGAGGAAGAATGGCAGCAGTAGGCAAACAAAATGTTGAAGGTTGATAATGGCTGTGTGGTCTCCATTTTTGCTGTAAATAAAAGACAAATCAGTGTATTTGCTTGGATGCAAAAATAGCTTTTGTACTGTGGCCCACATGGTTCTCTCAGTCAATGCATTATTAATGATGCTGTGCTGCGAAGTGTCCAGTAAAGGATGGGCTGGGACACAAAAAGAAAAATACTGTATTTGGCACCAAGATGCTCAGGCAACCAGGTTTTAGGATTATTGCTTAATACTGATATTATTGTGTTAATTATTTAATAGATGAACAGCTGTTTGAGTCCCCACTGAGCACCACCTTGCATTCATTTGTTACGCTTCAGTTGTTTTGATGCATTTTACAAAACAAAATGGAAGCAAATAGAGTACAAAAGATTGTAGTTTGGATTCAGTAATAACAGTAGAAGTTTGCAGTATTATCATTCTGACACACTCCTTAGTTCCAGGATGCAAATTGGACCTGTACAGCTCAGTGCCAGTATCCTTGTAATTTCAATTGGGCTCATTTAGGCATAAACTGGCCTCAGAGAGAGAATGAGGCTGGGGAACACAGAATTAGCTGGAAGCCAAGTCACAAAGCATTCAGCACCTGATTCTCAGCTAGGACAGATGGCAGAATTGCAGCACGATGGCACAAACATGCACGAAGAGAGGAAGAGGGAAAAGCAGAACACCACACACACACACACACACACACACACAGCCGTGTCTCAGTGTTCCCTTAGGTGTGGGGCCAAGAAACTCAATGTTTCATAAGGATTAAAGTCTCTGTATGAAACCTATGACTGAACATGAGACACTGGATCATGCGACATTGCCAAAACAGCTGTCGGGGGCTAGTCACGGTACCGGCAGTGAGTCACAGTTCCTGTCCACAGGCCTTTTATTTTGTCATGTTATGACGATGTGAAAGAGATTTTCAATTCAGCGACCATCACGCTTAGCCCACCATGTTCCAAATCC
Organism: Siniperca chuatsi; assembly: GCF_020085105.1. NCBI lineage: Eukaryota > Metazoa > Chordata > Actinopteri > Centrarchiformes > Sinipercidae > Siniperca > Siniperca chuatsi. The sequence continues at coordinate 6,607,528 of NC_058059.1, forward strand.
TCCTCCACCCAAACGTCATAGACCTCTGAGTTGTTGGACTTCCTGTGCTGATGGCGTCCATGCTGTTGATATCCCAAAGCTGGTTACTGTAGTTTGAGGATCATAACGGTTTTCATATCACACCCAAATTTGTGTGCCGGTATTAGTTGTACCCTGCTTAAGCTCCTTGGTTTCTTAGGGGCAGTGTTAATCCATCAATACTTAGATCTGTTTCCCCACTCTTCCATGATCCAAGATGATGGGCAGAGCTAATAAAAGCATGGGCAGACAGAAGCTGGTGATAACACATTATCCTCGCCATCTAATCCCTCTTCTAATTAGAGATGCTGACTTAGACCAAGAAAAAACAACAAAACAAGGAAAAATGTAAAGAGACAGAGCCAGGCACCCACTGGGTTTTTTAAAATTGTATGAACTAGTCAATTAAAGGTCCATACTGGCAGATTTGTATGTTTAAGACCATTAATTACACATCACACACTTCGCATTACTGTCGACCGTTTTCAAAAGCACACCAGAAGTTTGTAGATTGATTTAATTCCTTCCAGGCAGCCATTGTTTTCCAGCCATTGTTTTCATTTCAGTACTTCATTAACCTACAGAGAAAATAAAAAAATGGCTTGCAATAGGTAATCCATCACAGCAAACTTAGATTTTAATCCTTTTTTTTGGTATGAGGTACTGTATGTTATCAGTTGGGACTGCTTTAAAAAGTCTCCTTGTCAGAGCACTCATGGACACTGACATCCAAGATTTCAGGCTGCCAAACAGCTAACTTTTAAAGCTGCACTTATATATATTATACACTTATAATAAATATTTTGCTTAATGGCAAACCCATAGAGAATTATTACCAAACTCTGCAGCTCTACGGAGCCTTTTAGCCTCTTTTAGCTCATTGTTTTGGTTTTCTGGCACACAAGCTTAGCTCTCGTCAACCTTGTTTCCAGCTGTAGCAGTCAGCTGTTTTTAGCAAAAAAACTCTGATAAAACCCTGTATGCTATCTGCCCAGCAACAAACAGCAGTCAAAGTTAGCAACTAACTAGTGAACATAGTTGATATTATTTCTCAGGAGCTGGTGTAGACCAAATCAGAGCTAAGAGGAAAATGAATATTGGATATACTTTCATCAAATGGCAACAAATCATGCAAAAGTAATGCATTACATTACTCGTTACTTTAGCTACCAATACAGCTCCGTCAAAGGTGCCTGTAAACAACTCCAAATCCTCCACACCCACACGTTGCATCTTTTGTTTTTCACACGTGTAGAAATAGAAAACAAGACATTGTGGTTTAACAAGCAAGCAGCCCTACCATTTGGAGGAATTTACTGACCATCCAGCAGCTAGCTTAGCTTCGGTGACTGCACTCAGCCTCAGTCTCGACCTCATCGCCTCAGTTTAATTTCTCGGCAAGTTGATTGTAAGAGTGCACTGAAGAGAAAACAATGGTTACCTGGAATATACCGTGGACTGTAGTCTACTAGTATTGTCTTTTCAGTTATGGGAATTTAGAGAAAAGATGGACAAAAGCAGAAAAGAAAAAAAAATGAGAATGAAATAGAAACAGAGACACAATGAGTTGTTGGGGCAGAGAGAAAGACAACTTCTGTTTGTCACCTTTATTATTTTATAAACCTGGTAATGAAGAGAAGGCTGTTTTTGTTTTTACTCTTACCATTTTCCTCTTGTTTTACTTACTGTCTCTGTATTGGCTTTGGCATGAAAGGGCACAATTATATGTGTATTTGTGTGTGTGCATATCTGTCACTTTTTGAGAAAGAGGAGGGAAAGGTAGAAAGATGTTCTCAGTGACACCATCTACTCCTGTCACTCACCTCCCTTCCCCATTATCTTTGACGACCCCACTATCCCCCTTCACTTTCTCTGGCTCTCCTATTTTGTCATTCAGTGAACATTTATTGCTCTGGTGAATTTAAATCCCTCTCTCCCCTCTTGCACTGCATATTCTCCACTTCTGACTCTTTGTTTACTTTCCCTATCTGTAGTTTTTTTTTTATTTTTTACACCAACCACCAATTTTCTCTCACTTGTCTTTTATATTCCATCACTCACCATGATTGTCTGCAGCTTCTCATCCTTGCTGTGTGTGTGGTTGGACATCATTGTTGTCCTTTCCTCTCCCTTTATATAGGCAAGCAAGCTGAGGTACGTTTTTTATATCTTAGAGGGCCAAGATGTTAATGATGCATTAATGTCCTTACTATACGGTTATATTAGGTTAGAGTAAAAGAGATAGAAGAGAAAGAGGCATTACAGGGAAATAAAGTGTAATTTGGCTTTAGCTTTTTCTGAACATTTGAGATGTAAATCTAAAATGTTCAACATCTTAATTTGTGAAAAAAAAAAAAAAAAAAACGAATTAGGATGCATGAACTGAGTGGTCAAATTGTGTAAATTTTAAATAAATGGAAAAACAGCTGAGTTACAATAAATTACATTTTTGTGAAAAGCATGGTAGCTATTTCAGAAAGAAGCTACTTTATGAGTTTCACAAGTTAACTTGCCCAAGCTGCTGATGTTGTGAAGATACTTTGCTGAGCCTGGAGAATAGACTGAGGATAGTAGACGACCTACTGAAGGCTCTTTGAGGTGTTACTTTAGCATCTCTCTCTCTGAGCATGTGACCTATCTCTCCAAGTAACAAATTGAAGCACATTTACTTGGACAAATCCTTCTCAAACCTTGGCTGATGCCCAGTGTCAAGAGTTATAAAAGTTTTAGAGCGCTATGAAGGGAGTGATCTCTAATTGGTTCAGCATGCTTTGCAGTAAAAGCACTCCCAGTGACTCATAGACAGTAGCAGGAAAACACAGATCAGAGATGTCAAAAGGTAAAAGTATGGCAGGTGAGGAGGCTCTCAAGGCTGTATCCAATAAACCAGAACTGGTATTTTTGAATCATCACTGTTTATCTCTTTTCCCATATCCTGGCTGCCACCCCACCTTGCACCCAAGACTGAGACAACTCATCATTTGTTTATTATTTTTTGCTGTTGATGGAGTCAGTGAGAAAGCCAGACAGGCTCAGAGGGTGCTGATGTCAGACCTATTATCCTCTGCTGATACACAGCACTACAACTTTACCGACTGCAGGTACAGCAGTTCAATAATGTACACTCATTGGACAGAAAAATGGGAGTCTCCATGTTTACAGCATAGAGTATCTTCTAAATCACAGTTATACCTCTCCCAGGCAGCATTCTGTTTGAACTCTTTGTCAGTGTAATGTAACATGCCTATTTGAGCAAGCTGGGAGCAGCATTAGCAGGCAATATAGCTTAATGAAGGCAGTATCCTCCTGTGGGGAAACATAGCTTCCCAGACTACTTGGCTGAAAGCTGCATCATCTACAGCAGAGGGAAATCTCAAGTTACCCCGAGGCGGAGAGATGCCGGTCCACTCTCACTCCAGGCAAATCCTCATCTTCTTTCTCCAGCAAACGGCCAGTTGTCTAGATAAAGAAAAGTGTTGATGTCTTCTACGTCTCTTTTCTCTTTCTATCAGTGTATGTGTGTCATTTTGCGTGTGTGATGGTAAAAGTGTTGTAAACTAGGGGGATGAATGGGAACCATGTTGAATATTTGGCAAGAAACACAAGTCAAGTAAGTACTTTGTCTTAGTCTGCATACAACTGACAAACCCTAACTAGGCACAGCAGGCCTGTCAAGCTTTGGATTTCTTGACATGATAAGGTGGTGTGCAGAACGATTTTAATGAGATTATTTTCAATTGCTCTTTGGTACGAACGAAGGAAACCTAGTCGTACTTGGTGACTTTCTTTCTATCACTGTGCCCAAATTTCACCTTAAACCTACTCCCCTTTACATGAACAGTGTACCAGTAACTTTACCACTCTAGTCACAAACTGTCTGCGACTCACAGTGAAATTACAGTATATTGGTGGAATGTCTACATTAAGTTTGAATCTGATCCAAATCTTACTCTATTATTATCCCAGTGATGATTTCGCAGATAAACCTAGTAACCCTCACCCGCTAAAAAAAAGAAAACAGAACGATGAGCTAGCAGAAAGGAACGGAGCCATAAGATCTGGCTCCCTTCAAAGAGCTATAATTCCCATCGTTATCAACTGTGTTGAAGCTGATCCGGATGCTAAAATTATCAGAGTTTATTAGGGCAACATTAGTGGCTCTGTCCTACATTTACTCCTCCTTTTGGATTTGAGGAAGTGTGACTCTAACCAAACTTGTTAGCCTAGATAGCATATAGCGAGCAGAGACATCAGCCACTGTCTATTCCATCCCCGCCTCCACAGTCTCAAAAGTCGCTGAGCAGTTGCGAGCGCATAGGGAGGGTCGAGCTCACGCTTGTCACCGCCCCATGTTCACGGAACCATGTGCACGTGGAGCAGAAATGCTCCCTCGCCAGGATGCTTTTCCACTTGCGGATGCTGTTCTGTGCGCTCGTATCACGTGCACGCGCCTGGTGTGCAGGTTTTGAGAATAATTAAACGGCATAGCTAACATGATTGCCTGGAACATGTAGCTTTAGCCTAAGTCTTGTATAGCAACCAGGAGCATGTTTAAGACCCTTTTACAGGGTTCTCTTTAAAACAATTCAGCCGCGGACTGAGTTCTCAACTGCTAACTTGCTAGCTAGAGATTTTTTTCTACCTCTGTCTGAAATCAGGGAACGATTATTTAAAAAATTGCAATGAGTTTGAGTGGTAAATCAAAGTCGCGTTAACATCAGTTTTTACTGTATGTACTGTAATGAATTATTCACGACTGAAATCAGATCTTAGACGAAAAGAAAAGCCATCTTGGTTGTCCTGCCTGCAGAGTTTGAGGGGAGAGACTTTTTGTCTCATCAAAAAAGGGAGCAACGCTCTCACTGTCTAAAGATTCATAAAGGCTGCTAATGATGCCCAATGTGATGCAAATTACTCATTCATAGCTGCTGCCTGGCTTCTCCCAGAATAGATGGGGGAAAACTCAGACCTAATGATGTTTGGGTGGAATCTCTGTTCTGCATTAGGGCTCACATTCATTTGCAAACACAATATCTTCTTTTATACCATTGCAACTAAATCAAACAGAGAGGAATCCCGTTAAAGCCTGCAGATGCTTGTTCAAATTACATTAGAAATTCTATTTCAAAATGAGCAGTCTACAGTGCCTGGCCTGCTCCTCATCACACTGACAATTTACCTCCCCTGCCGTTTTGAAGGAGCTGAAGAAGCTGAGCGTATGGTGTCAGATTCATTCAGAGAAGTGTTGGTGCAGTTTAATATTACATGCTTGGGGCATCAAGTTAGGGTTGGTTTGCGTAAGCACATCAAAACTGTGCTATCAAAATCAATTCTGCACTTCCTTGTTCTCATACACATCAAATAAACAATCCCACGCAAAAGAGAATAGTGAGTGTTTTTGGCAATATGAAGTAGGATTCATTTACTCAGTGTCCAGTTGGAGCAATAGATATTAAAAACATCTATCTGTTCCCTGCCAGCTGCATATCAGCGCACTCTTACGTGATGCGGATCTGTCAACACAAATCTGACTCAGGCACGCACTCTGTTCACAGACAGCACTGATATATGAATATGTCAGTAAGAGAACCACAACTTCCTCCTGTAAAATAAAAAAAGTCTTGTCAAAAGGCAGCTCTGCAGGGTTATGTTGATTTATTCTGTTCACTGTGCAGCCTCCTGAAATAATAGAGAGGCGGTGACTTTATAGAGTAATCGCAACAGTTTGACGCTTCAAGCTATAGATGAGAGTATATCTGCTGGCATGCTGTATTAATGCTGAATTAATGCTGATCCCTGTTTGTTTGTTTTTTGTTTTATTTATAATGGTTTAGTAACCCCTACTGGTCTTGGGAGGGCCAACTGAGACAACACCGTGCGATTAATTGATTCAGTTAATCACAGTGTATAGTAGTGTAGAGGCATATAACTGTGTGTAGGATATGAGAAGGAGCTGCACAAAAAGAATAACGTGTAAACAAATCAATCAATACTCAACAAATATCTCATTTTCTTTGCTAAAACAAAGCAAAAATTTAGGATTTTTGACTCTCTTTATGTGACAAACTACTGCTGTAAATCTCCATTGCCAGTACAATGCAGAAATGTATCACTATCAGACATTTATTGGTGAAAAATAAATTATTTACAGGCACACTGACACTAATACATGTTCTAGCTTCCATATACTCTAAATAAAGATTGTTGTACTGCGGTCTTGATTTAACGTAAACCATTGTTGAACAGCAACCGCTTGTTTGCTAGCTAGTGTCTTTGCAAATCTGTAGAGAGGATAGCTGCTTGTCTGTGTTAACCTACAGGGATGGGGGAGGGGTGGATGAGACTGATTGTGTCTCAACTGTACTGAAGCACTGGGGTCTCTCTCTCTCTCTCCATCACAGTGATTGTGTGAGATTTTGTGAGGGCGTTAATGCTCCTGTGTGCATGCCAACTAGCAAGATGGATGCTTACTGCTACACAGGTGTAATTGGATCATGCACATGCCTCTGGTGTCATTGATCTCTTCCCCTGTGGGGCTTAATGTTTAAGAAGGGAGAGCTAGGAGACTGAGCTCCTATTGATTTTACCCTCAAACTGATCATGAGTCTTTGGACACATGTGATCAACATTAATCTGTGGTGCTGCATGATGGACTGGCTAACAAGGGCTCAGCCATTCCTTTCAATAGGTCTTCACGCAGTGCAGATACAACCCTAAATACATTCCACGTTCATAACTGCAGTAAAGCTGCTCCACTTTTCATATGAAATCGATGAAATTGTATGTTGACATTTGGCTTGATTAGTGTAGCAATGTACTGGCATGTCAGGGCTGTTAATTGATGATGCAACAAAAAGACTGAGAAGTAATGGGATGGAATATGGCCTGGGATCATCAAGGGTTTTTGCTCCAGAAATGTAATTTTTGTTTCAACCTACGATGAATTGTAATGAAAATTTTGTCCGGGTGTGACCTATCGAAATAAGGCCTTTGCAGGGACTCATTTTGAGAACCACCAAACCACAGTTTATTTACATTAAATTCAGAATCCATTACAGTGCCATCAATTCAAAATGTCACTTTCCATCATTTGACTTTTGACTGTGTGGTGACTCTGTGCTTAAACCATCTCACATTCAAAATAATGGTGTGCTAGGAGAAGGCACTCAGCAAAGCAATTCTTGACAGCCACACTATAATCATACTTAACTCAAACTACACATGTCCAGAAAATACTGTTTCTCTGTAAGATATCATTCAATGAAATGAATGACTTACTACTCTAACTGTCAAACTAAATGATCCCTATGCACAAGTACAGTAATTATAGCATACCCTACTGTATATGTATATTTTATCTAATGTTGCCACAACATAATACAAACTACAGACAATACATAGGAAAATAAGGTCACTCACAAGGATTGAAATGCACATTTTGACATCTGTGTCGTGATAATATTTCTAATGCATTTATAAAACAAAAATACACAGTCAGGCAGCTATTTGGAATCAAGGGTGATTTATCCCCCTAGATGACATTTACTTGGCTTTAATGGCATTCACACAAACCCAGAGAACTGCATTGCCTGGGGGGCATCAACAAAGCAAACAGTTAAACAGCATCATTATCATCCACAGAGCCAGGCAAACTCATTTCATTTTTAATGTATGAAGGTGTGTCTCTGTTTGTGTGTGGCACAAATGCGATAAACAAGTCAAAGGAAATTACAATGAGATAGGCAAGCCGCTGTCTTTCTATGTAACTCTGTGTATGTGGCCATAGTCCACTTGTGTGTATAATGTGCTTTGGAATTTGTGTGATGAACATACTGTATATGTGGTGTAGTACAAAATTAATGATATGTAATAAGTGCCATTTTGGTCCACATGGACATATTATATGAACATTTGAATGCATGTGTGTGAAGCTCAAGATATGGTGGAAATTATATGTTTACAGTGAGATTGTGTGCATAAATTGTATTTGTGTACATTCTGCTCATAGTAGCTCGACAACTACTGGAGTCATTTTACTGCAACGATTTAGTTGTAATATGCATGCCTTCATTTTTTACAGGCACGCTGTGTGTGTGTGTGAGAGAGTGCGTGTGTGTGTGTGCGATCTCTTTCATATCTGGGAGTTCCACCAGATACTGCTTGATTTCACTCTTTTCAATGATGCTCTTTGACCGGCTGCAGAAGTTGCCTTAGGCATCCAAAGCAGAAATATTACAAGCATGATGAATATCGAAAAAATGCAGTGTGGGGTTTTTAACAAGTGCTTATACACGGTGTATTAGGATGATGAATTCCCCTGCCTGGGCACCCTCCAGATACAGCACAAAAAGATGAAAACTATGTCAAATGAGAGAGGGAGAGGGAGAGGGAGACATTGATATAAAAAGGGGGGAAATACCAGGGTTTCTGCACAGTGTCTGAACTTCGATAAAGATTAAAGATGCACTGTCAGGAGAGGTGGACAAAATATTAGGCGCAGTTTATAATACACTGTACACAATCCAATCCATTATAACACCACAAATGGCCTCAAAAATTACAATAGAGTGACATCAACATCTCTCTGACACAGTCTCTCAACAAAAAACACACATTATAAGTTTCACAGAGGTGCAATAAGATTGTACAGCTGTTCATGGGACTGTAACCAGCCCCTGCAGGTACAACTGACATCGGCTGTCAAAAACAGTCTAGAGTATAAAGAATATGCAGATAAAAACCAGGCCTCTTTTGGATGTTAGAAAGATTATCCTTATAGTAACACACTGGCAATGTTCAACTCGGTCTGATTTATGGGCTGTCTTCATTCATTCTTTTGGTTTCTAAGTGTTCAAGCCAATGGAACTTGCAGTGGCAACTTTGAAGTTGTAACACTCACACTGTGTGATGTCTCAGAGTAGCAAATACATCACTATAATCCGAATGCTCCCTTTGATGGGCTTTGAAATAGTGTTTAACTGAAGTCCACAGTGCTAGTGTATAATGTTCATACAGGAATCCTGAGATGCATTCAAATCACTATTAAACTGAGAGGGCAGTTTTTGCTCTCAAGAACAAATCACACATATTCACCCTCATAAATCACTGCAAGCAGCTTTGGCAAAGTTTCCCTGGACCAACTTTGAATACTAAGTCACTTTTCTACTCATCTTGGCGTTCATTTTCTTGTGTGGGTGTGCTGTTCAACCAATTTCACTCGTGATGTATAACTGAGCAATTTATGTATGAAACAGTTAAACAGTGTCAAACTTGCAAATCCAATTTTCAGACAATAATAACTAGTGAGATATAATTTGCTTAGAGATATCAACAAATCTTGTGTAATAATTGAGGTTCCAACAAAGAGACATACACCTCATATATCCTATACTGTTGTGGAAATATTACAGTAACTGTCTCGAATGAATTCATAGTTAACAAGCTGTTTTGCGTAAACTTGTATTACCTGATTTGTTGGCCACGTGAAAATAAGCTGTGAAAAGAGCATTGATACATTACCATCTTTTACCTTGGCTAAGTTGTAAGCAAACAGTTCGCTTATTTACACATCCAGCAGATATGGAGCGCATTCACTTGGAGTCGTGTTTCTGGCCATCCGATAAATGTAAGTCTAATATCCACTCTCCTTTTACCTGTGTTTTGCTCTACACCAACATATCTGACTCTTTAGCTGCTAGATGCTCCGCTATGTTCACCAGCTAGTCGCTAACTTTGTCTGTCTGCCGCTTGGTGCTGGGCAGATAGCATATAGGAGGTTTAACAGAGCATTTGCGAGTAAAACAGTCTAGTAATGATGCTGATGAAAGCGATGAAAACAATAAAGTTGCTGTCTTTTAGCTCATTGAGAAACCAAAACAATAATGTAAAATGTGCTAAAAACTTGGGGGGAGTCAAGTATAATTATCTGTGGGTTTGTCACTACAAGCGACACCTTTCACATATAAGTAATAATTCGATCCGTTGTTAATCTGACAATATTTATTACAGCAGTTTTGATCCACCACATAACTAGCAATGACATTTACAGCAGTTGCAAAGTAGAAACAAAAATTAATGACAGAAAGTGTTGATTATTCCTCTTTGCTTCATTTTGGAGCCACAGTTTTTATTTGGAAAATGGTTCAACAAAACAGTGCACACTTTAACAGCTGTATTCTACACAACTACAGTAACAAGCATTTAAATGAAAGCTAAAATACACTGTGTTGACCTTCAAGGCAAACATAGTGAAGAAATCCTGGAGCCTAGCGACGCTATTATTTGAGGACATGCAGAAGGTGAGGCATTGCTGCAAGCTTATACAGCGTAATTAAGACATTCACAAATCTGGCAACCCAGTAGGGTGGAAAGCACATTGCTGAGATGCAGCTCCGTCCTCTAACTACTGATCTGGCAACTGGCGGCCTCGTCCTGTAATTAGCTCTGACATGAATACAAGAACCACGCAGAGATGCAGTGTGTGATGAGCAAACAAAGGATGGTACCATATGACAGAAATACTAACGTCAAGAATGACTGTGAGATGTCCCCGTCCTCCCCCATTACTCTATTCTCTCCACCGTCTTTGTTTGAGTCCGTCTCCTGCTGCATTTCTTCTGACAATTTTTTGTTTTCTGTTTATCCATGATGGCCTCCAGTCTGTTCAGCCGCTCCCTGTCTCTCATTGTCTGCCAATGTCCCTCTGTGAATGTCTGCTGCATCATTCTGGCCTGACCTACATAACCTCTGGTCATCAATTTTGTATACAGCTGATGCACTATGATGCATGGATCTCTATGGCAGAGAGGTCCCTCCAGGAGCTGTGAGCAGCGCCATGTCACTCAAACACATGCACGCACACACACTCACACACACACACAGAAGCATGAATCAGAGCCGTAGCAGTCGTTCACTGACATAAGCCCCCAAGCAACAACACATAAGAACAGCACTGCAGCCTATTCAGGGGCAGAGAAACATGGAGAACTGACTGCACAGTCTGAGCGGGGATGATAATATCTCAGTAGAGACACTGGATGTAGTGAATAAAGAAATAAATGGAACGGATAATTAGGAGATGAAGGGAGGAATACACAAACCTTAGTTTTAATAGAGGGTTGAAGCAGCTAACTGAATGGATTCACTGGAAAACAAATAAGCTAATATAGACACACTGAAACCTTCTACACCCATACAGTCACTCAACTGTAAAGATGTTTGACAGTGTAGTTGTAAGCAGCGCATACCATCAGTTTATCAGACTGGAAGTACCAAATAAAAAAGAGTCTACAGTAAGTGCGTCGCACAGTGAATGTGTCTGAATGTGTCTTTTTGGAATGGGTGCGTTTATGGCTGAAGGTGTATGTGTGTGTGTGTGTGTGTGTGTGTGTATAATATTTGTCAATTTAGGATTTTGTGCTGTTGCTGTAAATGTCTGCATTAGTCAAATCACAGTGCTTAGTCAGTGAATCAAAGGCAGGGCCTGAGGGATGGCCTTTAGGCTTCTCCACCCCGCGGCCTAGAGTTGACTGTGTTTACCATAGCAAACTGTGTGGGTTCAGCAACACTCACAGCAGCCGACACCACCTACAGATCAATCAGGTCATATACATGTCTCCATCATCTGCCTAAATACCTGCAGCTGTACAAAAGATGGAATCAGGGGCATGAGGAGGCGGATTTGCCCTGCTCAAATTTTCTGTTCTCGCACGGCACATGTCCAGTATACAATTATAAAGGTGGCAGAAGAATTCAAAATTCTTGGTAATTTTTGAAACAATGGATCCTTGATGTCACACAGAGGTAGACAAAAGCAGGCCTTTTATTTCTAACCAGCAACTGCCAGTTCTGCCGGCTGAAATGACAACTGTTGCTGGCATATTTTATCATAGTTAGCTAGGCACTGTAGATACATTATTGTTACCTCCATAACTGAAAACTTTGTGTCTGGTTAGCTCGTTTTGAAACAAGAATCCTATCAAAAGGTCTTAAATATTATATGCCCTTGATGGCTACATACATGATATAAGGACTGAAGCTAAAGCGTTACATCCCAGGAAAGTCTGCACCCTTACCAGCTGATGATCCATGTAAGAGGCATGTAAATAAAGGAGCAGCATTGTTTTTGTACAGCAGGTTAGAGCTAGTTAGCCCTAGTATTACATACAGTACAGTATGATAAGGGAGATTTCAGACTGTTATTTTGTTCTCTGTTTGCTTAGCTTACAGAAGAACATACTTAAACAGGCAACACAGAGGTTATGATAATTATGTGATTTACACTTTATTGTTCATATTTTCAACCTGTATTAACGTTACAAGAGAAAAGGCTTTGAGGAGGAGGACTAACCAATGAATTTAGCTAACATGATGCTATCTCGGCTAATGAATGGGGTGGGATTGCTGTAGTGTCAACTCCCCAAATTAGGACAGGGATGCTAACGTTACTCTGATCGGATATACATATATATCATCCAGAACTGGTTTCCATGCATGCGGGTAATTACTGCACAGTGGTTGTCCAAGTCTTGAAGGAGGCTTTTTCTGATGTAACCCCACAAAATAAACACTGTTAAGTTGATGATATGCTACTTGGTTTTGGAAGTAACCCTTGTGTTACTACTGTCGGTAGTAAGCTGATTAGCATGCTAACATTTTAGAGCAGACAAACTCACTGTTTAATCTATTCCTCACACTTTTGCTCTTGGTTTTGGAAAGGTTGATAAAAAGACACCATCGTCCAAAGTCTTTGAAAAATGAGTATCGCTCTTATAGCGCCCCATGCACACCACTTGAACATGTCGAGAAGTACAAAATTTGAACTGCCACGACTAGTTACATTTGCTAAGCTATGATTGGACAATCACTGTTCGGGTGAGGGGTTAGCGAATTGTCAATTGCAAAATAGTCTAAAACTGTTCTAATGTTCTGTAAAGGTCCTCAGCTGCATTTAGTAAGATATTAGTCCATCCTTAAAGAAGGAAAGCCTCCAATTATTTGATGAATGAGGTTAGGTCATGGACGTTAGATGTTAACGATCTAATTCATCTCTATGATTCCGAACTTCCCATAAAGCTTTAATGATTTTTGGATGTGGTGATTGGCGAGGCCATATAATGTGACTTCATCCTGACATCGATGAAATCAATTTTGAATTGCTCTAGCAGTGTGTCTGGTGACATTACCATCCTGCAGTATGGGAGCACCATGAGGGAAAGGTATTTGCCTCATTGTGTGCACCTGAAGCTGTAAACAGTCTAACATCCCTCAGCTGGTATACAATCATGTAGAGCAATCATCTATCTAATGTTTCGCAGTAGATGGCTGTGTGTATCATTCCAGACCTAAAACCATGTTTAACATCTGGCATCTGACAGTGAGAGTCAAAGGCCTTTGGGGGGGGGTTTACAATATCTGTCCGGATGGAGATAAATGAGTGAAAAATGATTCATCAGACCACGCTTTTTCAATTGGAGGAATCCAGAATTTATGCTCTTTATGCCAGAATATTTATCTTTGTCCAATGGCCTTAGATATCTTCAGTTTCTGAAAGGCAGCCGTGCCATAAATGCCAGCTACATGAAACTCAGTAAGTGCAAATTATTGTTTCACAGAGGTGTTGGTTCTATTCAGAGGTAGTCATTAAAGTGATAATTGTCAGATCTCTTCTAAAACTGACAAACAGTACTACTTGTCTTTTGTCTAGGTGATTGATAGATCTCTTCCTCTCTGTTCCCGTTACTTCAATTCTCTTACACTCTCTTGCCTTTTTTCATTTCCTCCCCCCCCCCCACCTCTTTTATTTCTCATTCTCTGTACAGCACTCAGAAATTTGCTCCTTTATCCTCCCAAGGTCCGAAGGCTGAATGCTGATAGAGTGATTATCCAGTGCATTAATACTCACTCAAGATCAACACACAGGGGGCTGTTAAATCACACTTTTATGGAGCTCCCTCAGTAAGCGCAGAACTGATCAAGGTCCTGGACCCATCCAGACCAGGTCTGTAGCACACTAGATGAATGGAGCATTACTGAGACATACTAGATGTGTGAAACATATCTTTAATATAATCTGTAGCATCAACCCTGCTGAGAGCACAGGGAGAGAAAGTGATGAAAGGGGGAAGTAATGGCAGTGTGCCTGAGAGGAAAGACACAAATTCTATTAGGACCTAAATTTAAACTGGAGCTCTTTTACTCACTTTTCTGTCTCTCTTTGACACACACACACACACTCTCTCTCTCTCTATCTCTCTCTACTCACAAAACCTAACTGGGAAGAAGAAAAGAACTCAACTGGTAAAAGAACTGGGCACTTTCTCCAATAAGAACACATTTTGGAAGGTTAATCAATTTTTCTGTGAAACTTGGACAACTATGCCAAATCTCAGCTTTTTAGTTAATTCTGTAATCACGAAAAGAACTAAAGAGAGTGAGAGACACAGTGTATGTGTGTGTGTGTGTGTGTGTGTGTGTGTGTGTGTGTGTGTGTGTGTGTGTCTGTGGTATGTGTGCGTGCATGCGGCAGTGGTGAAAGATTTTTTACTTAAGTAAAAGTAGCAATACCACAATGAAAAAAAAAACAAGTCAGTACAAGTCAGTACAAGTTACAAGTCAAAGTCCTGCATTCAAAATTTTACTTCAGTAAAAATACATATTAGCAAATTGTACTTAAAGTATCAAAAGTAAAAGTACTCATTATGCAAAATTGCACCACTCAAAGTGTTACATTATATACTTATTATTGGACTGGGGTGTACAATCAGTCTCAGTCACCTCACAAATTCAATGTAACTTCACAGAATGTTAATGCAGCACATGCATATTACTCTGTGACTTCCACCCCACTGCTCCTGCAATGAAGACATTTTACATATCTGCATGCAAACAAGACAATCCAGCAATTTGCATTTTGAGCTCAGTGGGCAGGAAATAAATCTTGAGGAGAAATATCCATATGAGCAGCCACATTAAAGCAACATCACTATTCAGCTTTGCTTTGTTTGAACAGCTTTTTCATCGAATTCTTCCAAATCACAGTGGTGCTCCATCATCTCCTTTTCCTGTGTTGACCTTCAGAATCTTTGATTGTTTTTCCATTCGTCACTTGTTCACCATTGCTCCCATCAAAATCCTCTTTCTACTAGTAGTCCTCAACTTACACTAACTAGGATGCACAGAATAATCAGACCTGTCACCATAATTGGATTTTTATTTTTGAAAAAACTGCAAGGTAAAAAATATGCCAGGAACCGCTGTGTATTAATTAATCTAAATGGAGCTGGGTGTCTTCTCTCACACACCAGACCTACAGAAAAAACCCAAAGACAAACAAACACACATGCACAGTGCCTTCGCTGTTCTCATTTGCAACTCTTAATGACCGAACATTTCATCAGGCATGATTAAAGGGTCTGCTGTGCTTAGCGGTATCCACTGTGGCTTCATGCTTCCGAGAAAAACTTTAATATCAGCCAGTGAGATGTCTCTCCTGCTGTCCAGTGTGTGGGCTGTACCACCACGCAGGGAAGGGCTCCTGCCGCCAAACAAATGTTCCTCTTTCTGTCTGGAGCATTCCACTTTCATTACACACCGATCTCATTCTCCTGCCCCATATTTAAATCCTCTTTGAGAGCTGAAACTCAGTTAGTAGCACTGCTAGTAACACACAAAAACACATGCATACGTGTCGTGCACTTTAACTCACTATCCTGAAAATCATTATCCTACTGTTTAGAAGTCTCTTCTCAGTCTGATCTTGTATTGCTTCGTTCAGGTGCACAGACCAGCCAAAATCTGCTAACAGACAAATGAGAGTCCACATTAGAGAATACAGATATGAACTTGCCCTGATGCCATTACCAAGGTGATTTATGCATCTTAGTGCCACCAAAAGAGAATTCATTTCAGCTGAGAGTCTATCTAAAGGCCACTGAGCTATTAGTATATAATGTGGTTCAAACAGTCACAGGCAGGGAGAAGCAGAACGGCTTCAGAACCACATGACCACCCAATTAAGAGCCTATTGTTCACATTCACAATGGCATAAGTACTGGACTGCCCACACAGAAACAGAGTGCCTAAGTATAAAGATGTAGTACTCTGCATAGCTCTAGGGATAAAGCATACTGTTAAACTGACACACACACACACTATTTCCGTTTAACCCCAAAACTTAAAATGAAAGGCCCTGCACACCCCCTTATTCTGGTTAATGAGACCTTTGCTCGTGCAGTACATGAAGTCACCGGACTCCAATAAAGAAGGATAAAGATGTCATTTGTCCCGCCCTTACAGGTGTAGCAAATTTAACAGGAGGGTCAGGGAGATGCCCACACACTCCTGGAGAGGTCTATATGGCTGCATTTATATAGCACTCTCATTCACCCACACACTCACACTGATGGCAGCGAGCTACCATGCAAGGTGCTGGCCTGACCATCGAGAGCAATTTGGGGTTCAGTGTCTTTCCCAAAGACACTTCGACATGTGGAGGAGGAGCTGAGGATCGAATCGCCAACCCTGTGATCAGTGGACAACCTGCTCTACCTCCTGAGCCACAGCCACCAGGTCTAATCAGGCAAAAGAATTCAAATCATCATCCTAATAAATTTACACCCTGGGCTTAATTCTAATGCCTGATTTTCATAGGTGGAAAGTAATACTTTCAAGTACACTCAAGTACTAGAACATTTTTGAGTATTTTCATTTTATACTACTTTATACTTCTACTTCTCTACATTTCAAGTAGGAATATTGTACTTTTTACTCCATCACATATATTTGGCAGATATACAGTAGTTACTAGTTACTTTAAGATCAAGATTTTACATACAAAACATACCTGTATGATATGTATGAACTACTAAAATATGATGCAATGTTATACACTGAACAGCTTCAACTGATCCTGATAAAACGTTACAAATGCCTAATGCATCAGTAATAACAATCAAATAATATAATAGGAATTATATCCAATGAGCCATTCTGTCGCCTAATTAATTTAACTTTTGATACTTTAAGTACATTTTGCTGCTAATACTTCTACTTAATTAAAATGAACACGTTTTAACACCTTGTCATACTAACTATAAGCACATAGCCCAGCCCCTAACCCCAAGCCCAAAGTAACAACATGGAGCCCCAAAGCTTGTATTTTGCAGGGTTGTAACTACTGAGGATAAGGATTTTTTTTTCAGATGCATGTTTTTTATTTCCATTTTTTTCCCCTACAGACAAAGATGAAACAATTCTGAGTAGGTGAAAGGCCCTACTCCTTTTTTTTTAATGACAGACTAACAGCAAATCATGTTGGAAAGGCATTTTCCCTCCTGTATGTTTAAATACGCCAATTTAAATCTCCCTCTCTTGGCGATGCAACTTCCGTTTTCAGCACCATGTACAGCGCCGTCACTCATTTTTTCATCGAGAGCTTATACGGCAGCTTGAGGCGGGGAGGTAAACTTTTGGCAATATCAGAGTGAAGGTTTATAGCTGTGTATACGACAGTGTTTGCGCGTCTTTAGCCCAATGTTCATCACAGTCCGTCGCAGCGATAAATAAGTGCGGCCACTGAAGACCGAGGGGAGAGGCACCGAAGATAGGCTCCCGATATGAACTGAATATGCACAGAGACGATTCCGTGAAACAGATCTGTCGCTTTCTGCTACTGGGTTGCTGAGGGATAAAATAATTATAATAATAATACAAAACTCGAGCGAGGTGCAACGCAAAAGAGAGCCGGGAGGAAAGGACTGCTGTGCGGGGGGACGCAAAGGGACTCGATCTGCATGTGAGACCGCTGGTCCACACACACCGGAGGCAAGAGATGCAGCCTGCGAGCAAGCTCCTGACTCTGATTCTCCTCATCTTCATGGGCACAGAACTCACCCAAGTAGGTTTTTAACGCCATTTTCCACCTCCTGTATTAAAAGCTTAATTGGCTCCAGATCCACCGAGAGATTACCCGGTTACCGCGTATAAAGAGCCCCGGTGAAATAGCCCTCTACCCCGCTTAAACAGATTAACGGGTGGGATTACATGATGTGAATACATTGTGCTTTACGGGCGCGGATAGAGCCCTATTCAGTATCTCCACTGCCGGGGCTGACAAACGGGCCAGGTATGGGGGGATATATTGCATGATCGCTCAATTTCCCCATCAGCAAATGGTCAGAATAATCAACTTCAGGGCTATTCTACTACAATATGTTGCCTGTAGCGATCTCTAAAAAGGCCGTTGTTGAATTATGGGCTTCTCCTCTTAAATCAGGCTCCACAATCAAATGCAGTTTCTCAAAGAAGGTGCTTTGAGCATGCTCAATGACCACAGTGTGACTTACTGTTGCCTGGGGGTGGGGGTGGGGGTGGAGAAGAACATTTAGTCCCAACAATGTAAAGCCACCCAGCTCAGGAGTGGTAAACAAATTTACTGGTCAATAAATTGCATTTCTGTGCTTCTTTACTGGAACTAGTAATTACTTCCTGCTCTCTAAAAGGCCATTTGCAGCAATACATATAATAGTTACTGTTGCATTAAACTGTTGCCTCTATAAATTGCCACAAACAGTATCATGGTGGGAAAGAGAGTGAGGGAGTCAATGTATTTATTGCCAGGCCCTGCCACCACTGGATTGAAGAATTTGATGATTTAATTGCCCTTGCTTTAACAGAGAGTCATATTTCATGGGCTTCACTGTTGTGTGAATCCATTTGTGGTTGGTAATTGGAGACCAAAAAAAAATAAAAAATCAAATATGCCACTGAGGTACTATCAATAAATTAATCTCTGTTCCCAGTGTAACTGTAATATACTCTACTCCGAGTGACAAACTCAATAAAACGTGTTGGAAGCAGGTTGCTGCAAACCCTGCTGGCCCAGATAACCATTGTGTTAGAACAATATTGATGTAATATTGCTTTGGCAGAAATATGCCACCAATTGATCTCCGCGAATTTATTAGAAATGTCAGTGTGTTGTGAACATTTTTTATTCGCAGAGCAACAGCTTGATTTTGACATTCATGCGGAATTTGATTTGTAATTTCATCAAAGGTGTAACCTTAGAAACACTTACTGATGGTGCGATTTTATCTCCCCACATTGAAGCATCAAATGTGCAGCCTATAATCTGAACTGGACATACAGTGCAGCAGCAGAGTGCAAAAAAATGCTGACACAATCGAACAATGGGGCTATTTGCACCGATTGATGGAAGCCATCAGTCAGAGGAGGGAGGAAAAGAAAGCGTGTTTCACTTTAGGCTTCATGACAGTCGGTTCGGGTCCTGCACGGTGCAGGTCAGGGCCCGCGCTACAGTGACAGTCTTTCTCTGAGGGCCTGAGAGTGTGTGTATCATCTGTTTGAAGGTAAGTCGATATTAGTCCACAGCATTGCCTCTCCGCTCCCTTCCAGAAACACAAGATACACTGACAGGCTCTATTTATACTGCCCCTGCTATAGAAACATACAGTACATTTCACTGCAGGAAGGCAAGGCCATCTCTGCTTGAAGATATAAAAAGTGAGAGGTGTATCTACAGACAGAAAGATAGAGAGCTTTTTTTGCCAGGTTCCTCATGAGAAAAGAAAGCCATCCAGGCAGTATGGCCTCGACCTTTGATGCTGAACAATGACGCTCTCTTAATGACCGCATTAAGCGCCTTGCCCAGAAGTCTCACAGAGTTTCAGACAGTGTGGGGCAGCTGCAGCTCTTTTCTTAACATCTGGCCGAGGGAGCAGGGAGACACCTGATTAGTAGCACACTCTCTTCTTCAATTCCACCTGCATTTATTTACCTCCATCCCCTCCGCTGAAGGTTTGGCTACTGCTCGGTGTTCACACAGAGGAGAATAGCAAGCAATAAAAGCGGCATCTGTTCCTCACCTAGTGGCTCCCCCATGGCTTCAGGCCCACATCCTAAAGTGTCTCACAGACACCTGACAAAACAGATGGCACCACTATAGCTGCCCCTTTGACGCCATGCAACCTACACACCATAGCTCATCCTACAAACAACCACCATGCAAAGAATTCGTGTAAAACACCTGCACATGTTAAGGTTTTAGATTTGTTTGTATGCACAATTAAGAATGTATTTTTTTTAATGAATGTGTGAATTTTTACATAAAAAAAAAAAAAAAAAGCGCCAATGTTCACACAACCAAATCTACTTTGCCAACACGTCTATGTTGCTCGAGATTAAATTATAAGGGCTCCAGCAGGGGGAACATTTTGAAACAGTTAGGGCTTTTTAATGAATGAAACAAAAAAGAAATCAATCCGGTTTTATGTGAGAAGCTGAGATGGAGTTGAGCTGAATTGCAATATGCATGGTGTGATTGGCAGCTGGGGTTGAAGCTATTTATTATTCAGTATTGTTGGTTGAGCGATGAAAGGGGGGGGGGGGAGTAGCAGAAGAGGAGTAGGTGGAGATATGATGCATTTTGTAGTTCACTTGCAGGCTAGAAATGGGATTTTTTTGCTACTTTAAGAACATTTATTAGAATGGATACTGAATGTGTCAATATGGTTCTCCTACTGTAAACTCTAAACACCTGTTTGCTATAATGCAATACAGTACAATAGCCCAGTCAGAAATGCTACTTTTATGATGCTTTAATGTTATATTGTTTTATGTTTATTGGTCATTTCTGAGGCTGCTGTTTGTTGTGTTTTTTTCCCTTTATTATTATGCTGCATTGTATTGTAAGATGTGCCAGCTTGTTTGTCCCTCCAGCCACATCTACACCTTTCACATACTCTAAATCATAATTTCTGTCCTAAATTGTAAAGTGAAAATAACTTGGAAGGCACACTTACAGTATCCAGCACAACACTACAAACATTCTCAAAAAATGACCATATCATTTGATCTTAACCTCTCTTACACAATCTTATTTATGATCATTGTGCACTCTTGATAAATAGTCTGACGGTCTGATGACTGACTGACTAATTGATCTTTTCATTGAGTCTGTCTTTTATCAGTGCACCTGTGGCATTCCTCCTGATGCTGCTGTGTTAAATTCTGAGGACTTTATATTAGAGGTGGCACCTAAACTTTTGATCTTTAGTTTCACCTCTATTGAAACCGATCCACACCTGTGAAGCTTAGAAAACTAACTGTATCCATTTGAAAGCCATGGCATTAGAGGCCTTTGTGCTGTACTGAACTGCACCATATTACACAAGACTAGACTGGACTCTTGAAAGCAGTGCACAGCAGTGAGCTGACCCCTGCCGATACTTTGCAGTAATCTTTGGAGCCATCACCACTGTGAGCTCTCACCTCAAAGGTCATAAAGAAGTGGGAGATAAAAGTGGCAGGCAGGGAGAGGGGAGTGATATGGAGGTGCAGTGAGTGCAAACTTCACTCACTTCTATCTTTCAGTTTACCAGAAAAATGCATTATGGAGCTGACAGAAATAGCTGTGGACACAGCACCACTCTTGCTATTCTGGGGACCTCATGTATCATGCAGTGCTGCAATTTAGCCCATAGGCTGCAGCATTACTCTGTTGGCCTGTTGGTGACTTAGGCTCAGGACAAAATGAATTATTTGTCATTTCTGAGAGAGATAATTCTAAACAAAAATATGCACCATTTAACTGCACTTGCTAATGCACCCACAATGTTTTGAGTCTAATAACCATATAGTTAGTGCATAAACATGACATTTATATAATGTAAAGTCAATGCAAATCGACGAGTTGTCTTTTTAAGACTGAGCTTTTTTTTTTTTTTTTTTCAGCAATGCCAAAATCAGCTACACGATGGCGCCAGAGTCACGCGAATTAATAGCTCATCCTCTGCGCTCGAGGCATCCAGTAACCTGTCAATAAAGCATACTCTGAGTCCTAACACCCCGTTGTCATTGAAATGCAACATTCTGCGTAAGTTTTGACATGTGGGCTGTGTAGTCACACACTGCAGTGGTTGTTACAGTTTAAACGAAGGCCAGCTTTACCATGCAGGGTCCGAGGAGGTTCGCCTCTATAACTGAGATCCTCCTGTCCTTTTGGGGCAGTGGAGAAAGAAATGTCACTGTCCGCTATAAATAATCCCTCAGCATCAGTGTCGGCCGACCTCAGCCGCACTGCACATTGTCATTCGCTCTGGGGACAGCCAGTGTCGGCAGCTATGGGCGAAACAGGCGCAATCCAAGATATTACCATGAACGGACCCCAACCTGGCTGACATCATTGCGTCTGGCGATATAGATAGATCCGTAGTACCTCCTCCTTCTTTCTCTCATCCATTTGGAGCAGCCTGTGTGTGTAGTCAGTGGCACTTAATCACAGAGCGCACCAAAGCAGGAGGCGGACTGTCGGGCGTCAACGAAATAGTAACGGTGAACCGGAGAGGCAGCAGTTTGCGGGACAACGCAGAAAGAGGAGCTACCCGCAGGACGTTTCCAGCAGCTGCTCTCGGTTGTCTCCCTCTTTATCTTCCACTGGATCAAGTGTTGCAGTTTTATCTCCGTCCTGACCTTCCCGTTTCGGTCGTCCCTATCGCGTCCGACTTGTTCGCCGCCAGTGCTTCGTTGGAGATGTCCAAAAAAAGACCAGCCGAGCCGGAGTCCCGGGTGAAACATCAAGCTTCTCTGGGCAACATGACTCGCTTCCCTTGTTTCTCACCGGAGTCTGTAGAATGAAGACGGCTTAAATAAAGTCCAAGCAGAGCGCAAAGATGTCGGTGCCTTTGCTGAAGATCGGCGTCGTGCTCAGCACCATGGCGATGATCACCAACTGGATGTCGCAGACCCTCCCCTCTCTGGTGGGGCTCAATACTACCAAGCTCACGGCGGCACAGGGAGGGTACCCAGACCGGAGCACAGGAGTAAGTGCGCAAGTTTCGCATATTTCCTGCAGCTGGTTGGCTTTTTTGAATGAATGTTGACTGTTGCAATCAAATTACAATTCAAACATAGGCAACATATGTGCGCTTTTAAGTGCGCTTGGTTCATAATTAAGAGGAAAAATTCTGTCAACGTGACACGCTTGCGAGGCGCATGCAAAAGTAAAAAAGACTTGGAGAGGCGTCATAGACATCTTCCTCCTGCGTTTGAAGTTGCTCCAGCTGCCACTGTGCTGCTGTCCCTGTCGATATAAGTAGCCTGCACTAAGTGGAAAGTTATCGGGTTTTTTTCTGCTATTGAAAATTAGGGGATTGACATGACAAATTTCAAGGCAGCCTTTTTCCCCCGTCCGAAACAGCGGGAGTCCTCATTCTTCCTTTCACAGTGTGTGTGAATGAGAGAGGTGCTCAAAGCTAAGATACTGTTATAGAGTCGAGATGAAGCGTTTCTTTGTTTCTCTGTCAGACTCCTGGCAGATTCTGTCTCTGTGCCAGGATAACACTGTGAGCACTCCTCAAGTGGATGTTTGCACTGAAATTTAGAACAATGGATGTTGAAGACAAATAAATAAATAAATATAGTAAAAGCAGTGGATGTACTGAGCTGATATTTACTCAGTTATCCTGAATGTGCTGTGTTTATTTCATGATTTTGAGAAGATTCTTTTTACATTACTTTTAAGATTTTATTTGACCATTTTTGTCAGTGACCAGTGTAGCAGAAATGTCTGAGTAGAGGAACACTGGCACTAAAGCAGGTGCTTGATAGTGATTTTCTTTGTCTTGTCAGCACATCCTTTGGCAGAAAGCAGTGCAGCTGACTGACAGTCGCTGCGATTGCTCCTTTTGGATTTTGTGAAATCACTCCTTTTCACTAATTGAATTAAGCAGCAGTGATTTTTATCGCTGATGCAGTGATGAATATCTTTTTTATAAAGTCACTCTCTCAGTCTCATCCAACCAGCAGGTTAGTAACTGGAGTTGTCCCTCTTTCAGAAAAAAAACCCTCTTTCTGACGTCATACACGTCACACTTTACATTCTGAGCTTTCACACACCCACTGAATAATGGGAGTAGCTTCAGCTGTCTTGACTGGCTGCATCTTCCCTTTGTGTGGCTTTAAAATACACTGTATGATGGTGCAAAGCGGGTGGAGCCTGGTGGTTTGTGGTGTCCAGGTGATAAATGCGATACAGCTATAGCATCAAACAGGCACAATACACTTGATGGACACATAGCCGCAAAGTGTCCTCCTTTGTTATTTCATATACAAACACAAGGATGTGTTTTTGTGATAAAGTGTCCCCCCTTTTGTCTTTTTCTGTTTTTGTCTGAGTTGTTTTTCTTTGCTCCCCTCTCCTCTAGCATCGCTGTTCAACTGCCCCTTTTCTTCATTTATCCACTCCTTTGTCCTCAGGTGTTGCCAGCAAACCCAGAGGAATCGTGGCAGGTGTACAGTTCAGCCCAGGATAGTGAGGGAAGGTGTGTCTGCACTGTGGTGGCGCCGCAGCAGTCCATGTGTTCACGGGATGCCCGCACCAAACAACTGAGGCAGCTGTTAGAAAAGGTAATTACCGCTTAACTCCTCTGCAACACATGACCCTAGCAATCAAAGTGATGCAATGCCCATAGTAACCACCTTTACTCCTTTTACCTACAGTACTTCACACACAAAGACGTGCGCACACACACATATAGGCTTACCCATGTTTGTGGTCTTCCAATCACCTCTCTGCCCGTTGGACAAGAATAGGAATCATGCTCTAATGAGCTCCCTGGAAACCCATCAGGCATCATGGGAGGCAGCTATACACTCACTCTCACTCGAGTTTCTATTGTACTGCACACATCCAAAGCAACACATCTAATGATGCAACCCGGGTCATTTAAGCACATTTATGAAAATATGCATTTTATCCAAAGATGGAGATAATCCCCAAATAATGTAGCTGCTACAAAATACAGACCTTATCAGATTTCTCCTGAATAAATAGAAGATGTGCCAAGTTTATGGAGTTTCTGGACCACAACATTTTTGGAGAAACCAAATGTCTTAACAGTATGTATTCTACACTTCCACCATGTGTCTGAGGCCCCTGACTAGTTGGCCTGATGTCAAAGTTTGTGAATCACTGCAAGAAGAAAGACAAGCCAAAACAACATATTGAAAGTATGTTGCGTTTTCTCATGCCCACTGCTCTAATTAGACCATTGGAAATAAAGATTTATTTCATTACTCAGTCCAATGTGTCCACCGCAGGTCCAGAACATGACCCAGTCCATCCAGGTGCTGGACCAGCGAACCCAGAGGGACCTGCAGTATGTGGAGAAGATGGAGGTCCAGCTCCGTGGTCTGGAGACCAAGTTCAGGCAGGTGGAGGAGAACCACAAGCAGAACATCGCCAAGCAATACAAGGTACGAAGCCAGATCTCCAGCCATTGACCCAACCGCCATTCTGTCATAGCTGCTCTGTAGCCCATTATACACAGCCTTACCCATTTTGTGTTTGTGTGTTCCCACTGTGGAGATGTTTCAGAACTGCTTAAGCCACCACACCACATCCATCAGTCCAACAGTCAACACCACAAGACCAAAAGTCCAAGACAGAGAAAAGCAGCAAATTCCACAATTAAGAAGCTGGAATTGAGGAATTTTGGGCATTTTTCAGTGAAAAATTACTTAAACGATTAACCAATTCGACTAATCGAATAATCGTTTCAGTTTTCCCATTTAAAGGAGCAGTGTGTAGGATTTAGTTACATCTAGTGGTGAAATTGCAGTTTGCAACAATTTGAATGTCGCTCGCCTCCCCCTCCCCCTCCCAGCATGCAGGAGAAACTACAGTGGCCTTGAAACTCACAAAAAACACGAAAGGCCCTATCTAGTGTTTGGTTTGTCCGTTCTGGGCTACTGTAGAAACATGGCGGTGCAACATGGCGGCCTCCGTGGAAGGGGACCCACTCCCTCTGTAGATATAAATGGTTTATTATAAAGGTAATGAAAACACAACAATTCTTATTTTCAGGTAATTATACACTAATGAAAACATACTCATGAATATTATATTCCATTTTCCAGATCCTCCTAAATGTTACACACTGGTCCTTTAACAAAGAAGTTCTCAAATGCTAAATGTAGTTTAAACACAAGCAGCCTTATAAGAACTTTCTATATCAACGAATAAGTACACAAAATTACTAATTTGACGAGACATTCGATGCCACCTTTAAGTACCTCAAAGTTTGAGGTACTCAAAAGCTACTCTGTGCTATGAACACAGTTCAGATGGTACCAAAAAAGTGTTAAGGTTTGATATGCAGCCCTTTTTGCAGTTACACACACACAAATGCATTGTTTCAGTCTATCTGTATTCTTACCTTTAGCACTCTTAATCAAAAGCAGCTTCAGTGTTTGTATCATCTTACCCACACCAATACATTTGTGTGATCCTCACCTATGCATGCTCAAAAACCTCATGCATCCAATGCCACATTCAGTGCATGTGTTCAGTTTTCTGTAACCTGTCTTACGTGCATATACTAAGTGTGTGTGCGTTTGTTTGTGTGTCTGTTAGATAGGTTAGCAAGCTCTAGCCCCTGTCAACAGTTTGTCATTTTCTTGCTTGCAGGGCTAACTTTAAGACATGTAAAGAGAGCCACAGGGAAGAAGAGGCAGGTCAATTCCAGATTCCACTGAACTGGGCCACAGTACTGAGAGCATTTGGGCATCAAACAGTTAATTTACCTTTAGCACCATTAAGACTAAGAAACCCCACCCCTCTCCCAAACCAACCCACCACTGATCTCTTCCTGCATGTTACTGCTGTCAAAGTTTTCCATCTAAAAGCTTTTTTCAAACGTAAATACATTTATTCTTATTATTAATTGCTGTTATTTATTTTATTTTCCTTTGGCTTTTGTCTATGCATATTTGGTTACTACTACAAATCTATACGTAAAACTATAGACGTAAAATTCGAGACACTTTGTTGTGTGTGACATGTAAAAGCATGTAACCCTTAATACGATGTTGCATTTTAAACGATGATGACCAATAAAGAGCTTTCCCAATTGTTGTCGGTGTACCGAGGGCTTGCTTTTTAACGGCTGGTCACTGCCGGGACGGAGCCACCTGCTCTGCTCGTCCAGCGGGTGGAGAATATTTTCCGGGTTTGTTTGCTCAGACACACACCTGCACAGACAAAACACAGCTGTTCACACACAAACACTGAACATGGACACAAACAGGGGGTCTTCATGTGAGTGAAGAGGCAGGCTAGAGTCAGAGTAGTCAGGTTCAGACAGGTGTTTTTTTTTTCTTTTCTTTTTCTTTTATGGACAGTCTCCTTTTGTCGCGCATGACACTCAACCGAGCTTATTCTAACCCTTTCAGGCCATAAAAGCGAAAATGGAGGAGCTTAGACCGTTGATACCAGTGTTGGAGGAGTACAAAGCCGATGCCAAATTGGTATTGCAGTTTAAGGAGGAGGTCCAGAATCTGACGTCAGTTCTAAGCGAACTTCAGGAGGAGATGGGGGCCTATGACTACGAGGAGCTCCACAACAGAGTGTCAAATCTTGAGGAGAGACTCCGAGCATGCATGCAAAAATTAGGTAGGCACAGAAAGTTGTTGGCACACACTTTTCTTCAAACACGTGCATGCACAAACACTCCCACTGATGTACAGTATGTTGTGACTGACCAGAAAGAGATCCTCAGGCATATTCACATAATTCAGAACATCACAGGAACATTATGTGTGGCTGCGATACTCTACCACTCAAATGCATATTACACAGTCTTCTAACACACTCGTCATTTACACTCTATGGTTATATTTTGTACATGCTCGCTCTCTGACTGACTTTGCTATTGGTATACTCTGACATGTTCAAGGTAAACCAATAAAAAAAAGTCCATTAGAGGGCTACGCATGCATGCACAGAACTGGAGTTCCATCCTGGTAACTTCTATATCTTCTGTACTTTTTTCTCCTGCAAAGAAACAAGGCACTAGTGCTGAAACCATTGGTCAATTGACAGAAAATTGACACCAATTGTTTAAATCGATTAAATCATTCAAGTCAATTTATCAATCAAGAAGCCAAATCTTTTCTGGGTTTCAGCCCCTCACATTTGAAGATGTGCTGCTTTTCTCTGTTTTATGTCATTTTATAGAATAAATCCTTTATTGAAAGATGAACTGATAATGAAAATAATCATTAGTGGCACTCCTACGTTTTAACTTTGTTTAGCAAATTTCGTTTTAATGTCGAGTTCTGCATGAGGCTATAGTAGCGCCCCACAAAACTGGCTTCCTGTGATGAAATAGATGGGATGTTTAAATACGTCATTAGGCATGAGGTGTTTCACATGGTTCCTCAGGTACACACACAATCATACACCAATGGATAGCATACAGAGGAAGAGAGATATTGACAGCCTTCTCAGCTTGCAAGTTCACATCACAGTATTATCTTTGCTTTTAGCCCCTGTGTCAGTCTCTTCACACCTTTGTCACAGCCCACAGTGCTAATAGATTCACACCCACACTACAGTGACTAAGATATATTACAAGAGCAGAGACACTCAAGCCGCACATCACGGGTATATTGTGTCCCTGTTTCAACTTATTCACAGTGCAAGATGACAGCCAGGAATTGGAAAACCTTTGGTTACAATGCCTACTGTTCTTTTTGGAAAGCTAGTCAAAACACAGTGATTGTATTTAAATTGAATATATAGAGTACAAAAAGCAGATACCTAATCTCAGCTCTCCAGTTACTTCATCATATCACTTCATCATTATTTCTCTTTATCTATGTATACACGATTATTTTTGTAAGTCGCTGTGTTTTCACTCTCAGTTCAATGCACATGCTGCTGCTCACATCTGTGGTCAGACTGCCAAAGAAAGGAGAGCAGGGAACTGTGGGAGATACTCCACTGTGTGTGTGTGTGTGTGTGTGTGTGTGTGAGTAGGTGAGATCAGATGAGATAAAGGCGAGGTCACCCAGCGAGGGACTGGCTCAGGCAGAAAAGAGGGTGGCTACTCCTTTCATCTTCACACAATTGCAGAGGCACTCATGCATAGTGCACACAAATACACTCCAGTACACTCCCGTTATTGAGATTAAACTTGCGAAGGTCACTAGCTAAATTTGCATCAGCAGATCAACATCAGGGGGAAAAAAGAGAAAAATAGAGAGGGCAGAAGACATTTGAGTATTGAGTAATAAATAGAGCGACAGGAGAAATTGATAGAAGGTGTTAAGGGGGAAGGAGAAAGACTGATAAAGTGAAGGCGAGCAGGAAAAGTGAAAGAGAGTAACTAGCGTCCCCGCAGAGCTGTCCTTCAAGCTGTTTTGTGCCAGAGAGACTAACAGCCCATCGGCTGCTGGGACACAATGGCCATCGATCAAGTGGACATGCCAGCTTGCTGGGCAATAATCAAATAAATAAATCACCCTGTGTTATGCCCCAGCAATGTGGAGGCACAGAGAGCTTCAGGCAAATCCAGCCCCTTCACACCGATACTGATGAATGGAGCAGGAAAGTCGTACCAACACATAAACCCCACTGTTACCTGCTCTGCAGCCATTTTTCTCCCCTTCTATTTCCTCTGTAGAGAATAGAATGAAAAGGCATAATGTTATAGCAAGGTTCACATGCCACAGGATCAATATTTCTCTCTTTACAAACAACCTCAACGTATCTCTTTGTTTTACTCTTCCCTCTCCCTCATCTTTATTAAACAGTAATTGGTATTTTATAACTTGAATGTTATTACCTCCGCCAAGGAGGTTATGTTTTCGGTGCTGTTGGTTTGTTTGTCTGTCAGCAGGATTATGGAAAAACTACTGGCCCAATTTTCATGAAACTTGGTGGAAGGGTGCAGCATGGGTCAAGGAAGAACCCATTAAATTGTGGAGCAGATCTGAATCACGGGGAGAATACATAAATTATTTCTCATGAATTATTTTTCACTTAACATTGCGAGATAGGTCAATTGTAACGGTATCTATGGCAAAATGACCTGAATTCGCCTCACATCTGGGAACAGGGAGACATCGCTAAAAAGAAGTTTCAGGGCCTTTAAACAGGTTGGGTAAACTTATTTGAAAAGAAAAGGAAGGCAAACTATTGACATTTGAAGACATCACCTCGGGCTGTGGGAAATTATAACAGGACTCGAAACTATTTTCTGACATTTGATGGACAAAATGATGAATTGAGAAAATAATCAGCAGATTAATTGAATCGAATTGAAAATGAAAATAATTGTTATTTGCAGCCCTACTATCACTATTTAGGTGTGTTCACTTTTTACCTCAAAATAAAGTGGTTCAGATACTCAGGTTCACAAGCTGCCTGATCGTCTAACCACTCGTGTTTCTTGCCCTGTCGGACTTTGGCCTTGCCACGACAACACTGCAGCATTCCCAGATCTCACCATTACTTTGGTGAGTACAATGTTATCATAACTGATAAAAACTATAGCCAAAACTACAAAAAAGACCCACGTTGAAATAAACTGAAATTATCCTTTAAAAACACATATTCCCCCTTCTCAGGAATTGAGTGTTCATTCTATATCTAAATCCTCACATTCAATGCTGATGGTGTTTTTGTTATATCAGCTCCAGTTCCCATTAGGTTTTCCATTTGCTCTGCCCTCTGCTTTGGCCCAGGCAAATTCAGGCCAAAAGGGGATTAGATCTTGTGTGCATCTCCAGAATGCAGATCCATCAGCGGGCTCCCCAGCAGCCTGCAATAGTAGCGTCATCTAAAGATAGAGGCCTGATTAGAGAAAAGAAATAAATAAATCAATGGCCAATGTATTACTGCAGTCTCTAATCCCTCTGTGGGTTACGAAAGGGACTCAACCCCTAATGGGAATAGTAGATGCTGCTCATGTGACCATGACATGTGTTTGTCTCTCAGCCGCCGCTGAGGTGTGATGCCCACAAATACTCACAGGCACGACATATGTTGCACATAGAGTCACACAAACACTCAAACACACATGCAAAGCCACAATTTTCATTATGTAAGTGAATGGAATTTGACCAGATGAGAACACGGAGTCTGACAGATAACTGAATGAGACTAGCAAAGGAAACGAACATACTGGATTGTATTACTACAAAGTAAAATGACATTTCAAAACAATAAAGAGCAAGAGAGATGATAGGGGTTTTAAAAGAAAGAGGGATCATGAGTGTTATAGTAAGGGGTTAATGGATGCAATGCTTCACAGAGAAAGATGTTAATGAAAACTTAAAATGAAAATCGTCACAGTCCCACTCTTTAAATTAGCACATCAGAACGACTCATTACATTCATGAGATAAAATTAATAATTAATTAAATCAAATCGACTTTTGTCTTGCTGAAATATCGTCTGAAAAACAGGTTGTCTAAATGAATGGATGTGCTGCAGTGGTGTTGAGAAGTAATGTTACTTGGTAAAATCCTGTCTCTTATTTTTGTCTGTGCTCATTAGAAAGGGTACATTAGTCTGACCAGCTCTCAGTCACGAGGGTCACAGAGCCCAGTGTTAGTTTTGTAAAATTTGCATTAACACCTCAATCAACACTAATTAACACTACAGCAACTTACAAGCAGCACTCTACAGCAGAATACACAGAGGCTCTCCCTTTCCTATTCCCTCTTCCTCTCACTTTCTCACACTTCCACACAGAGAGAGTAAAACAGGCATTAGCATGTGTGAAATGAATAATAAGCACCTCTTGCACAGTACATCAAGCAAAGAGAAAGGCAGAGACGTAGCAACAAGCTGGACATCAACTCCCTCATCCTTCAGGCAAACTCATTTGGATTTAAAGTAAATGAAAGTGAATCCCTTTTAATAGATCTTGAATTAGTCTAAATACCCAAATGGGTGTTGCTCTAGATGTTCCCATCTAACTTTGTTCCTTGCAGCATGTGGCAAACTGACGGGCATCAGTGATCCCATCACCATCAAGACGTCTGGATCCAGGTTCGGCTCCTGGATGACTGACCCTCTGGCGCCTGAAGGAGATACACGGGTATGTACAGTACTGCTGCACACAGTCACACAGTATGGATGGGAATCATCTCCTAATATGATATTGAATGTACGACTGGGTATTGAACCAAATTGTGTCTGTTGCGCAAACTGTCACAAACTTGTCACTTCACTTATTTTTTGATCAGACATTTATTATATTCTGATTAAAAATCATAATTTTGCCAATTTGAGCCTTTTATTTTATTCAGGCAAAGTTCTTGTATGCTGCTTGTGTTTAGACAGCATTTAACATTTGAGGTCAAAGATATTGAAAAAAATCTTCTTAAATCTACTGAACCTTAGGTATCGTATCAGCACAAATTTCAAGCGATATCCAGTCCTATTCTTAAAGCTGCTATAATCAATGTTTTTATATTAACAGTGGATCAATGACTATTTGTAATATGAAAATGGTTGCTCACACGGACAAACCCACTGAGAATTATCACTCAACTCTGAAGTTCCCCTCAGCGTGTACAGAGCATTTTACTGCCTTTCAGCTCATTGTTTTGGTTTTACAGCCCACACTACCTACCCTGCTCCAAACAGCAGACAAAGTTAGAGACTAGCTGGTGAACACAGTGGAGCATTTAGCAACTAAAGAGCCAGATATTTCCTTCAGGAGTTGGTGCAGACCAGATCTGAGCTACAGGTAGAAGGAGAGTGAATATTAAACTTATATGTAAGTATGTATGGCAATGTTGCTCCCAGTAGCCAAAAAATAATTTAATGCAGGTTTAAGGTGCCCACATAGTATATTATCCTCTACATTTTACAATGTTGTAATATTCAGATTAGCTATAGCATTTTTTTTGTGATTTCTGATTACTTTTTGTAAATGAGTGCAAAGAACAGTCAGTTGATATTTTCAATTATATTGTACATTAAGTCCACAAAGCTTTATTTAGAATTTTATCCAAAAAAATTGGCTTAACTAAAATTAATCCAAAGTAGCAGCAGACAGCAACAGAATCTGTTTTTGTCATCCTCCATGTTTGGCTTTGTTTTCAGTCTTGTAATTTAAACCTGCTGTTGCATGCTCAAATAAAGCAGCGAATACTTTCAGTGTTGTTTTACACACTTTGATTGTAGTTAAAATCAAAATTTGTGATATAAAAATGGTCACTTGAAAATTGCAATTCATAATTTTTTTTCCCCCTGTCCATGCCACACACAAAACAAATACACTAGGATTTTACAGCTGCAATTATTAGTTGAAATTTTAAGCAAAAAATCACCGGTTTCGACTTCTCCAATGTAAATATTTTCTGATCTTCTACAGTATGATGGCAAACTGAACATCTTTGGGTTTTAAACTGTTGGTCAAATGTCAAAACTGTTGAATATGTCAACTTGGGTTTTGGAAATTGTGATTATCTGCAGATGAATCGTTAATGAAAATAATCGCAGCCCCACAATATCAGACATGCACACATTGGAGGAGAAAATAAATACAACCACACTGGCTGTAAACTTTTAATGCTGATCCATCCTTTCCCCTGTGCCTCTTTGTTCAAGAGACAAGTACCTGAAGATCTGCAACACAAATAGTTTTCCTGACTCTAAAGTAAGAGTTGACCTTGGAGGTGAAGGTCAACTCTCACTGAAATTTAAGTCGGTGTCAATTGATCACTGTTTTTTTTTAATCAGCTGGTTGCATCTGAGTGGGGCTTCTTTTGGCTCAATAAATGGGTCTGTTTTCATTACTAAAACACATTAAAATGAAATACCAGAGATAAATCTATGTGGTTTTAATGGGAAGCTGCCCAGCAGACAAGGAAGGCAGGGAGCTGGAAATAAAGAAAGTTTATTTGTCGGCTTAGCATGAACATGCTCTTTGTGCACCGGCTTTATGAGACACATTAATAAGAGACAGAACTCTCAATGTCACATGGGAGGAAAAGGGATAAAAACTTGAGAAGAACCAGCAGTACCGTAGCTGTGTAAATTTGCTGTTTGCTTCCTGAAGGCTAATTGTTGTGAAAACACAGGCAAGTGTATATTTTTATAGATACTCAGCAGCAAGGGCGAAGTTTACTGCTGACTAACATCATATTTAGCATACTGTAAAAGGCTACTTTTTTTGTAGAAACTAATACATTTTGAACAGAACACATGACAGATGTGCTGTGTTATCAAAGGGTAGACAAAGAAGAGTGTAATTGACTGGAGCGGACAGGTCCGCTCCATTTCTTTTTATCTCTTGGTTTCCTTACCTTAGGTTTTTTCTAGGCCCGTGGAGACCTGCTTCCTTGACATGAATCATTTTTTAAGTCAATCACAGCAGCACATGGAAGCAGGTAGGAGAAGGGTTTCAGGTGTCTCAGTCCCACTAAGACTAAGGAAGTGTTTGAGCCTCTAGCAGCTCCGGAATAAGAGCTCTCTGCCCACCACCACAAGGGCCAGCAGGAAGCAGGGTCGGAGCAGCTGAGACAGGCCTTTTATCTGGAATGATTATTATCTGGCATTATCCCTGCGGGACCCAACTCATGCCACCCTGCGGCTGTCATCCTGAC
This sequence comes from Siniperca chuatsi, assembly GCF_020085105.1. Taxonomy (NCBI): domain Eukaryota; kingdom Metazoa; phylum Chordata; class Actinopteri; order Centrarchiformes; family Sinipercidae; genus Siniperca; species Siniperca chuatsi. The sequence continues at coordinate 6,641,974 of NC_058059.1, forward strand.
TGTTTGTATTCAGAAGCTGCCGGATCTCAGCTTCGTCTGCTCCTGGAGGAAGTCTCAGCGCTAACTTAATTGGGATGCTTGTTGACGGTGTGATTTGATATATTCTGTGTGTGATCTGCATAGAACATTCTGATACTCAAGGCACTCTGAGGAATAATGATGGTTGGGGTTTCTAGCTCTGAAATAGTGATGTGTTTGATCCTAATTCTATTTTCTCCTTCTTGTCATGATGTTTAGGTCTGGTACATGGATGGTTACCATAACAACCGCTTCGTGCGGGAGTACAAGTCGATGCAAGACTTTATGGCTTCAGACAACTTCACGTCCCACCGGCTGCCCCACCCGTGGTCAGGAACAGGTCAGGTGGTCTACAACGGCTCCATCTACTTCAACAAATTCCAGAGCCACGTCATCATCAAGTTCGACTTCCGCACCTCTTCCATCAGCAAGTCCCGGCAGCTCGACTATGCCGGCTTCAATAACGCGTATCACTACGCTTGGGGCGGCCATTCCGACATTGACCTGATGGTGGACGAGGGAGGCCTGTGGGCTGTCTATGCCACCAACCAGAATGCCGGCAATATCGTCATCAGCAAGCTGAACCCTAACACGCTGCAGATCATCAAGAGCTGGACCACCAACCACCCTAAAAGGAGTGCCGGCGAGTCTTTTATGATCTGTGGTACACTCTACGTCACCAACGGCTACTCAGGAGGCACCAAGGTCTACTACGCCTACTCCACCAACTCCTCTACTTACGAGTACATCGACATTGCCTTCCAGAATAAGTACTCACATATCTCCATGTTGGACTACAACCCGCGTGACCGTGCCCTCTATGCCTGGAACAATGGCCACCAGGTCCTATACAATGTCACACTGTTCCACGTCATCCGCTCAGAGGAACTGTAACCACAGAAAATGGATTACATACATAAATACATATTGTCTGTGTAGAGATCTCCTTATATACAAAAATATATCTGTGAAAGAAAAAGACTCTATGGCAAGACCATTCTATTTATAATATCAAATAACGTTTACTGAGAGACTGCATCAACAGTGAATGCAAATGGATTGAATGTGCATATACATGAGACTGAAAAAAAATCTAAAATGAAAGGGTTTCATTCCAAAATGTGATATATTTATCAGGAAAAAATGCTTTATCCGTTAATATCACAAAAATCACAGGTGATTGTTAGAAAAACAGAGCTGTTTTGTAAATAAAGGTCTTAATATGACTTCTAACATTAATAGTTTCCCATAGTCTTTTTATTATTTAGCTATTTTAATAGCTGCCATCATTTTGTTAGAGGTATTTTATTTTGGAATGAAACTCTTTAATTGTTTGCCGCATAGAAAATGATTGTAAAAGTAGACTAATATATAAGATTTAAAAGAATAAGAACAGATGCCAAAAAAAAAAACAAAACATCACGCCTTTTGTTTTTTTAATATAATGAAATCAACCTAAGCTCATTCCTGTGGCTCCGGTTCTTCTGCAGAAATGCTCCCAGCTGAACTTTTCTTTTGGTCAATGGGGGTCCTGAAACGAAGACTGTTGGTAATAAACTGTTGGATCCCCAGGTCCAGTGGACAGACAGAAAATTGGGAGGTCAGTCTCGTCAGAAGACTTGATAGCCTAATGGGTGCAGTCTGTCATATCGTTTTTATCAAGTACAGTAGCAAATCAAAAGTCTGTAGGGAAACAGCAAACAACAATAACGACATCCACTAAAAGACCTGAAGGCACTGACTGTTGACAGCGCTGTTGTTTGAGATGATTTTCCTGTGTTAGTGACTATGTGTGAAAAAGGCTTTCTTTGCATGAGTGTTTTCTATCACTCCGGTCTGCTCTTCTGAATGTCTTTTGCTGTATGATACTATAAAAAAAGGGAGGGTGGGAGGGGGAACAAGGTAGAATACCTTTGGGATTTGAGGATTTGCAAAGATATTTACTTTTTTTTCCTGCGTCTTTGTATTTAGTTCTTGTTTTGTTTATTTATATTTCTTTGCAATCATTTTATTTTTCAAAAGTTCTGTAACTGTATCACTGTAACTGTTGGCACCGGTTTTGCCTCTCTGTATTTGTTTATTTGGACTGCGTAGGAGGAATCTATCTAGCTCACATCTCGCTGACGAAAAAAAATAAATAACAGAATGTATCAAGTATTGTATCCTGGGAACCTGGTCCTCCTATCTTCAATTCACATCATGCGCCTGTAGTAGGGAGAGTTTTCTTTTAGAGGATAATCCTGTGTCATGTCATGTTTCCCCCCCACTGCTAGTAAAGGATAATGCTGTTTAAATGTATACCCTTGCAGAAGACAAAAGCTTTTCACTCTTTTTGCGCTTTGCTGGACATGTGTTGTATCTGAGATGAGATAGTTAATGATTCGTGTCAATAAAACTGAGAAATCTGATGCTCGGATTGTTGCCTTAAAAAGCTACAAGCTGCCATGTGACAGCACACTTAGTGCATGACTGTTCATATGCAGATCAGAATCAGAAATACTTTATTGATCCCCGAGGGGAAACTCTTTCGTTACAGCTGCTCACTGTCACGTCAATGCACACTTGAGAATAGAAGGAATAGTAGTACTAAGCAAATCAAAATATAATACACTATAATACAGCTAAGGTCAATTAAGTACAAAGTGGATATAAGTATAAAAGCTAAAATAAGTGTAAGTACCAAAGTGGATTTAGCGGTTGATAAGTATGTACTAATGGAACTAATGCTCTTATTTCCTGCCTTTTGGGTTATCCTTCATTAAGACTGCACAGAGTGGACACTGTGTTGTTTTGTTGAGTTGTGGGAAAAGAGTATTTTGCATTTACAGACCCTGTCACATTTTTAGAAGTCTTAAAGAGAAGCTATGTACCTTTTGAACAAAGAAATTATTTCTCTTACAAATGAAAAGTAGAATTCACAAGAAATAAAATGTGTTGTTGCTCAGTTCACTACACTGAGGGGTTTTGCTGCTACAGCCTTACATGGTCTGGTATGACCAGTAGCTTATAGTGGCTAATGTTAGCTAGCTAATGATAGCAACGTTAAGCTTTGCCACTTGGGCCACAGTGGCTGCTGTTCAGTACAAGTTACATAGGATCACTTTAAGGTTTTAAAAATACATGAAAATCTGACCAATTACAGTTTTTATTTTCACTATTTGCTTCTGTCACCTTGATAATCACAGCATTTGATACTGATTACTAGATATCAAATATTTTTAGGTTTTATTGGTTGCTAAATATTTCATTTAAATTACAAAGATTTTATCAGTCATTGTCTGACAGTGTTTTGACTGGAATAACCCCTATTTGTGTTTCTTTTCCATCACTTGACATTTATTTTGTTTGTATTTTGTGATGTCTTCTTTTTAAAGGCAAAACTGTCCACTTTTTGTTCACTCAACAATTTTCTCTCCTTCTTTGTTCTCCACTCAATTTCACTTACCCCCACCACCATCCTTTTTTTTCTCCCTTATCCTCCTGCCTGTCTCTCTTTCCCGCTCTTTGTTTCTCCCACTCCCTCACTGCCTTTTAGTCCTCTGATGTTTCAATCGATGAATAAATGATTGCTTCTATTTTCACTCCGAGTGCTTGGCCAACACAAACTGCTTTGCTCCCCAGAAAGAGTTAGAGATAGGATTTGGGAGACAGAAAAAAAAAAAAAAAAACAGAGAGAGAGAAACATGTTCGGCGGAAGGTCTCACAGCGTATGACACTATGAGCTGTCAATCAGGAGCTGAATATATTTGCATCTTTAAGCGATGACTGGCGCATCAAGAGACATAACAACACTCCCTCTAGTCCCAGTTCCCCCATCCCCAACACACATGCATATGCCTGTGAACCTGACAGTTGCATTTCATTTCATCATTTTGCACGTTGGCTCTCTCTTTTCATTCCTTCATGTCTTGTTTACTCCAGACTTAAATAGGTGCAGTAGGCTAATTACCTTGTGCATACCTTGCCCTCTAAATGCCACGACTACTGCAGCAGCACTTCTGGGAGTAAAGGACGGACACAGTGAGAGGTTTGACCTTGTTCAGGCCAGCTGTAAGGCGCATCATTCCCCCAAGGACAAAACCACTTATCAGTGATAGAAAGCTAGTGCATACATGCCAACAAGAGGCTTGCAAAAATGTTGCATAGCACTGCAGTTTACACTTTACATTGCTGCACAAAATTTGACGGCATGTTGTCACGATTGTAGACTTTTCCCTACGCCTTATTACATCATTTACCTTTGCAACTGACTCTCAGGACAGCGTCTCTATGGCGTCTTTGTACATTTGAAGGTTGAGTTATGTAGCCTTGAAAACTGACAAGTCAAACAAACTGCTAATTGATATTCAACTCAATATGACTAATTTGTGCAGCTGCCTTTGCACTTAAGAAGTGAGAGAAGTTGCTACAAATCTATGTAAAGTTATGTAATGTGGCAAGGGGAAATGTCTCAAAAATCACGACATACCCCAAAAACTGCAAGAGGAACACTGATCATAAATATACTTAACAGGATATTTGCCTGACAACATATGAAGCAGAGCACTGGAGTTGTGCTTGCCTTAGCTGATTGATTGAATGATTGAATCACCATCAGTGGCTCATTCATCAGCTATCGGCTGACCAGTAACATTTAATTGTATTGATACAGGTGAACAACATGTATAAATATAACCTGACACTTCATGCAAATGCAGTTTGCTGCTGCAAATCCCTCTACCACCCAAACATCTTTTGATATTTTTGACTTAACTAAATCTAACTGTCTCTGACTGAACTAATGCCCAAAAAATGACCATTGTATTGAATCAACACCTCTGACTGTCTTAAGAAATACTGACCATAATGAGCTTTAGCAGATTGATTACTTCTCTCTCTGATTGTGCATGCACATAGGCACACACATGCATGCAATACCCACATGTTTTTTTGCCAGGTCAGATTGCCAAGTTGAGATTTAGTTTATGAAAATTCAGACTTCAGACTGATCCAGGTGTCTGTGACATGAATGCTCTATTCAGAGACCTGCATTTAGAAGTTAGTGTAGTGTAGTCTAAGTACTTGACTGGAAAAGAAAAGGTCAGACCAATCCGTAAATTGCAGAATTTCGATGATACTGCTGCAATATTAAAACTATGCCAAACTTTCAATACAAAGTGGAGTCATTTCAAACCAGAAGTTGCAGACACACTTGGTTTGGTTCCCCCTTAAATTCTGCAATCCACCAAATGGTTAAAGTTTCATTTAAGATATAAAAAGCTGATTAATCCCTAACTGTCAAGAGAATCAAAGCAGTAATAACATTTCCATGGCCTAGGACCTGCCCCGCACTCAAGCAATTACTGTGAGCCCTTTCAAATTTAATGCAAGATGACACATGCCAACAGTTTCTCAAACACACACTTTTTTTTTTTACTGTTCCATTACAAAATTTTCCATTCAGATTCATCACACTGGCAGGGGAACAAAACAGAAAGAAAGCCTAGGTCTCACGTTTTCATCGTAGCTGGGAGCAATCTCCGTACTAAAACTATTACAAGCCCAGTGTGGGTTGGAATAACAGCCAATAATAAATCAATAGAACCATAAAGAATAGGACTGAGAGGGAAAAACAACAGCAATAAAGAAAATTCATTTTAATTATGGTGCAATAAAAAGGCAAAGTAAAAAGAACTCAGATGTCCCCTTTGCGATTCTCAGTGCACTGGTTTTGTTTACAATAGTGTCCTTGTCAGCAATTCAAACACCTGTTTTGTAACAAAATGTCTCCTTAATTAGCATTTTCTTTAATGCACTGTTCTCACAAGGGATCGTGCATGCAAACACACACAACTGTGTGTGCCACATATAGACCCCACACTACCACACCAAATGCAAACTCAATCTTCGTACTGTGTACAGAAAAAGAACACAATCCTCTTTCCTGCAAAATACATTTACCAGTTTAATTTGCCACAAGATTTTGGAGGAAACGTAAATACAGCCTGGATTACGTTCACTGGCAAGTTTGCCTGATACAGGAAGCGTGACTTTCTTACACTGCACAGAAGTCACTGGGAGGCAGTTAGCATTGATGGTTGGGCATACAAAGCACAGACTTTGACACCAGAGGCCGAGGTTTGCGTCCCCATATTCTTATGTTTAGACTACTGAAGCACTTGGTTAGGGAATGATTGTGGTTTTAGTTAAATATTGAAAATGTCAACATGTCCTGTCTTTGAAGTCAGTGTTGAAGACTTTTTCAATATTTAAATCTGCATTAACTGACTTTTTGGTCATTTGGAGGCAGTGGAAAAAAGCTGTAAACACAACACTGACATATTATCAGTTCATACAACGAACTTAGCAAATAGTTGCTTATTTACACATCCAGCAGACACGCAGCAACATTAATATTCATTTGCAGTTGTGTTCCAGGGCTTGTGACGAATGTAAATTCAATATTTACTCTCCTTTTTGCTCTGTTTTGGTCTCCACCAACTCCTGATGGAAATATCTGGCTCTTTAGCTGCTAAATGTTTCATTGTTAGTTAGTTAATGAAAACAGCTGCCTCCTGCAACTGACAATGACTGATGAGAGCGGTGAGACCGAACCAAAACAGTAAAGTTGTGGAAAACCAAAACAATGAGCTGAAAGATGCTACAACACTCCATAGAACTCAGCGGAACTGCAGAGTCAAATGATAATTTGTATGTTCATTACTACAAGTGGCCCCTTATACATACGAGTAGTTATTTGATCCATTGTTAATGTAAAAATATTGATTATAGCAGCTTTGAGTTGCCTCAACATAGCCATGAAAATGCAAATCATGGAAATAAGTTAAATGCACACAGTCAAATTCACAGTGACTATTTGGCAGATAAGTGCAGGGTGAATATTTTCTCATTATGTCGATAAAATGAAATATGTGCAGTACCAAATTTCTTACAAACCGGATTTCCTAATGCAAATTAGTTGTATATGAATGCAAGTTTTCCAGGCAGCAAGGTAAACGATCCTTACTAAGGTTAACTTCTTTTAAAGTATAACTGATCATGAAGGAGCACTAGCAAAGTCTATACGGTCTGACCTGTTAAAATTACATTTGCTCATATCATCAGCACATAAGCAGAAACTTCTCTATTACACATCAGGGTTTTTTATCTAATTCTTCCAGACCTAGAAAAGAGTCTGCTTTGAACCTTTAAACCCCTGACTGCCTGTGGGCTTACTGAGGACTAATGAGCAAAGCGCTGTTCATGTTTCCCACCATTTCGATACCTCAGTCAAAAGGCTTTGGGAAATGTTTGTGTATTATGGGTGCATAATTTGTGTATATATGTGAATCTTGTCATGTACTCTTCATGGTGTGTAACTAACCATAACTGTGCTTCACCAAGCATACCGTACACTTGCTTTCACACTTAAGTGGCCACATGTAGCGATGACAATATGGGTGGTCTTTTGCCAAGGGTCAAGCCTTATGTCTATGTGCGTGTTCATGTGTACTTGCACATGCATGTGTATTAGTGTGTGGGTATGTACTACTAACAAGCTGTGGTGACAAAATGTGTGCCATCTGTGCACACGGGAGATTTCACACTCTTGTTCATGTTTGAGTTGTGCCAGTATTCTCATCAGGGACACTGGCCAATCATCACAGGGAAGCAAAGAGCAACAAGCTCCAGCCTGTTAGCCAGTCACATGTTCGCCACACTGATTTTCAATAATATATTGTCTCCACATGGGGAGAAAGTGTTGTTTTGCTTAGTACTTGTTTGTGCTAGATTTTAGTCCATTGGACATATTGATTTTTCCAGCCTGAAGATGTTCTATCAGCTAAACAATAGATGCTTTGTCATCTTAGGAAATGTAGTTTTTCTTTTTTGGCATGCAAGTAAAGAAAAGTGTATCAACATCTTGTGTAAGTAGATATGGTATGTCGTTCATGCATTTTTTGTCACAAAATCTGTGAGCAGTGACTGAAATTTTGAGATTAGGATCTTCCATGACTTTAAATTAGTCTTCGGTGAGGTGTGATCCACTAGAGTAGCCTGTGAGTGGTGACTCATGGGTTTTGATTCAGTACAGACATTTCTAATCCCTGCTTCCAGATGATTTGAGGACAGGCTGCACCAGAAGAATGAATTATTCAGTATCAGCTGTTCACCTGGAATGAAACCAAGTGACAAAATCAAAATGATGTGGGTGATTGAAATTAACGAGTGGCATTGACAAAGAACAATCCTACCTATCACAGAGACTCACATATTTTTAAAATCACCACCTGCCTCTGATAAAGGACTTCAAATGGAGCCACATGGATTGCTCACCTGTGGAGAGACTCATTACAGCAGTGTGTCTTCCCTGATTTGTGACTGTCTGGCGATACTGACACCATAAGATGTCAATATCACAATTACTTTAATACTATAGGGGCCTGCTCACGTAGAATGCCTAGCTATTGTCAAATATCTTAAATTTGGAAACTAATTCAGCGGTGTGTCCACCCATTTTACTCAGCTGCTGTTCTACAGGAGTCCTGTCAGTGCAGCTTTATTACTCTGTTTCACCTGACACCTCAAGCCGCGACAGAAGCAGTGAGAACTGCATGTAACCGGATTAATATCTCCAAGCAATTTTCCCCCTTTGCACCCATCAACACATAATTATATGCTCAACCTCTCCACCTCAATCACATGTACAGTCTCTGACCTGCACTCTAAAGGTTTCATCACACGCGTAAACACCTCACGCCGCTCTTTCTCATCTCTCGTAGAATTGTAATCGTGTTGCTTATCTCTGTTGCTGACTCCCCGCCACATTTTATCTCTTGCCGTCTCAGCCTCAGTCATCAAGAATGCAAATTGGGAGTGACAGAGCAATTGTGAATTCCATCACAGAGAGATAGAGTTAAACAGCTTGGCTCAGATCTATGGGAGAAAGTCGACCACGTGTTAGTGATTGAACTCTTTGCTATCTGTGGTTGTGTGTCATTTTGTGTGCATGTTTCGAGATAGGTGTCATCTATAAATCTCTAAAAAAATTCAGGGTATAAATCTCAGATTAGCCTCCAAATCATGACAAACATCAATCCTTATTCTAACATTATGATACATGATGCACAGAAAATCATTCTGACATTAGATATACAGAGCAGTGCAGGTTAATACGTATCTGACGCATGAACATCAATCTGCATTGACCGATGAACTAATCCTAAATCCATTTCACATTCCAGTCTAAATCCCATTGATCCCTGTACATACATCTGTGCAAATGCACATGCGGAAATTGGGACATCCACATGTACTTTATGCGTGTATGTGTGCTGCATTTAGAGACACTGTGATGCAGTTTCAAAACCCTGCGACATCCACACATTGCTTAATGCTGCCCTATACAGCTCTCACCACCCCCATCTCTGCCCCCAGGTGCACTGAGGCACAGAGCAGAATGGAGCAGAGCCATGTGCAGTGACAGTGACATCCATCGCATGCAATGAATAATCAATGAACACCATCTGGTGCATACAACAGGGGAGCACAGCTCCAATCGTTTACTCCAGGATGGCTCTCTCTCCCCCTCTCTGTCCCTCACCTATTCGCTCACCCTCCCTTTCCCACTTTTCCCACACATATTATAACTACAAGGCTACTGTCTTGCTTTCTCCATCTACATCTCCATGCCCTGTTCTGTCCCCCCACCACCACTCCCCATGCTCCTCAGTGGCCTCTGTGACAGGCTAGTCATGGTATCCCTCATTCTAATTCAGCAGTACAATTCCCAGGCAGCTAATAAGGTGACCTGATGCCCTTTAAAGGACACTCGCTTTTATGATTTATAGTAACTGAATAGCTTATTAGAGTGGTCTACATGTACGGCAAAAGCACTCCAATTATATAATCTTAAGGACACCTGGTTTAGGAAAACAATTTCTTACACAGAACTTACACAAGATCTGACTTTAACAGTTATCTTTTTATCCTCCATTCCCCATTTCTTCATTTTACAGCTTTTTTTATGGCTTCAGAAATTAAGAAATAATACCGGTACTACCAGTCTTCAGTGACTAGGTAGATTTTACATTTTACATTTACATCAGATGCTGTCTGACCTCAGACTTAAACGCAGCTACTGTATCTAGAGTAGCTGTCTGAGCAGGTCTATAACTCCTTTCTGGCTTGGCACTCTATTTAGCCCCCTGTATTTCATCCAGACTTGCTGTCAGCTTCCCTAAACCCTCCAATGTCACCCATCCCTTCCATTTCCTCTCTGTGGAAGCCTCTATCAAACCCAAAAACTCCTGGCAGAACCTCAAAATCTGGCATATACAACCCATATTGTCAAACTCAAGGATGACCACAGAATTTTAAGCACAAAAAAGGCACAATGTGCTGTCATTACACTTGTCATTATAACAATAAAACAACAGTAGGGATCATTTGTTTTAGTCTAAACAGAAGACTAGCAAGACTTTCTGGATTTGGGCATATTTGAATTTGCAGACAATCAAATGGCTGCTTCAGGATGTCCAAAGTCTTGTTATACCAATTTTTTTATCCCAGTTTTCTCCTAATGACTGGTCACTAAACTTCTCCCCTGAACAGCAATTGTCCAATCATAGCTTAACAACCGTTACTAGGCATGGCAGGCCTGTCAAGCATGGGATTTCTCCACATGTTGAAGCGGTGTAGTGGAAATGGGGCTGTAATAAGAGCGGTATTTGGCATTTGGAGGGGGGTTTCTGTGTTTTTTTGCCTTTCCAAAACCAAAAACACAAGATCAAAGGTGTAAGGAATTGATTTAAACAGTGTGTTTATCTAACTCTAATGTAAGCTGCAAGCATTAGCATGTTTGGCTATCGAGCTTACTACCTACAGTAGGTGTTACTTCGTAGGCCAAGGAACACGTTATTAACGAACTACATCAGTCTCTGGGTTTTCAGGTTACATTTCTAAAAAAGCTCCATTCATGACATCCACTGTGTAATATTTCCCTAGCATATGGAAGCCGGTCCTGGATGCTAACAGAGTTTAGGATAACATTACTGTCTCAACACGGTCTTTGTCTTACACTCCAGCAACCCCAGCTAATAAAGCAGCAGTTGCGTGTGTATTGCATATACTAGACAGCTGGATTGATTAAAATAGAAGCGTATCGGTTATGTCAGACACGCATGAGACAGACGACTGAAAAAATGCGGCTGAAATGCCTCCTGTATACTGTAAACACGGCATAAGAATTTCGAGTGGTAAATATGCCACTGTTATTGTAAACCTCACATGAGCAGTGGGAAAATGGAAAGCTTGACTGACATAGCAACAGTAACAAAGCTTGGGCAGGGAGTAGCGAACAGTCAATTGATTATGTATTGCCAAACCTCATAGGCCTATCATGGCTCATCCTGACGCCCGGGCCACACCTCTACCTGTGCCTGCCGGCTACTTCGCTGAACTGCTGCGGCTCGCGTGTGTCCACACAGACAGCAATGCTGCTGTGGCGCTGCTACTGCCAGCCCTGTCTCTCTACATTGAGATTGCCTGTGATAATAGCCATCAATAATGGAATGTTTTATTTCATTTCATTCTAAATATAATTTATATTTAGTTTAGACAGAAAATGAAGGGATTCTGTCCACAGAAATGCTGAACGGCTTTTAATTCGAAACAGATACAGGAATTGTTGAGTTAAACAAAACATTTTTATATTTCTTTCATGTCTGAGACATTGAAACTGTGAAAGTGAGAGGTGTAATGTTGCTGGAATGATGTCAATATGACTATCAACAGATAATTTTCACGTCTATTTTTGCTGAGAACTGCACGCGTCACGCAGACAAAAAAATAGGTGGCACGCCAAATCTCTAGATGGAAAACAAGGACTGTGTGGCTGCTCTAACCTGTTAACATGGGCGCCGAAATGAAAAGTAAAAAGTTCCACGATGCACACGCGCTGCTCAGGTATGTGGCATGGCCTGGGCGTTCCAGTCTTGCCCAACACTTATTGTAGATGGAGATTTTTGCAATGAAGAGGGTTGCACATTGAAGAAAATGCTGAGAACTCTCAGTTCTCTGGCATGTGACTAGACTGTCAAGGCCATGCTACAGAAAATACAGCATCAAATGTAATTTCTGTTTCATTATGTTTCATAAGTTCAGTATTGTCTCTGAAATGCTGCGCAAGCCTGAACAACTGGTTGAAGTATCACTTGATCATCTCTTTGGCTTTAGTAGAAATTCAATCGAGTGTTCAATCATCATTCTGATTGTTTATACCAAAACATATCTGCTAATGTAAAGTGTGCTATTAATGTTTGACTGTTGAGTGACACGTTTTTTATTGGTATTGATTTAATTTTCCCAGCAGCATTTCATCAATTTGGTTTGTGCTGTAAACATACCGCAGCACAGGGGCTGTTTTAATTAAAGCTACAAGTGTTCTCTTAACAAGAGATGCTGGTGAGTGTCCTTGTTTTTGTAAGATAGTAGCCTACAATAAACACTTGTGCTCCTAGATGAGATCCTCCACTTCAGCTGTAGTTGTGTTTGTACCTCAAGATTTCATCCCTAGTTCTTATTTTGTTGCACAAGGTGTTCTACGAGGAGCCATTTAAATTTGTTAAAGCTCTATTTGTTCAAGATAGAAGCCAACTTAGTAAAGGTGCATATGCATACAAATAAGAACAAGAGAATTAGGGTTGGCTAGAGATATCAGACCAGTTGGAAGGATCAGTCTCCCAAATTGAAAGATGTGCAAAATGTGGGAAAGCAAGCAAAGACTTCATTAGCCCCAGGGCTGAAGGAGAATTCTGCCAGCTACAGGAAAATGCACTGAGATTTTTATGAAAGCTCATCAAGTCAGCATGCATAGAGAAGGCTTTAATTTCATCCTGGTACAGAACAGGTGTAAATTAAATTTGCATTATGAAAAATATATGTTTTTGGCTTGCTAATAAAGAGAGGGAGACTTGCAGAACAACTGAGATCTTTCATGTAAGCTGTTTAATGTAAATACCTGTTGATGTTTAAATAAAACTCTATTCAGATGCAGCTGCTTCTCCAATGTTTTTAACTTGTGATGGGGAACTGCAACAACCATGGATGCAACAATAAACTGAATTTGGGCCGACAGAAAGATAGATCTGCTCGCATAAGTTTAGGGTGGGAACATCTGCAAGCTGCAGATATACCCTTGCTGAAGAAGTTGACATTTCCACAGGAATAGTCACAATAAAAAATAATAGAATTGTCCAGTGTGCCCAGTTCCATTTAGTAATAGCAAACAAAACCAAATCACATTTATTTCTGGCAAAACATTTTCTTTAATACATCTAGGCTTACATAAAAAAAACTGAAGCATAGATTTGTTTTATTCTTTTAAAGTGAAATTGCCTTTCTCTATATATCCTATTTATTTACACTTAAATGATCCCTATCTGCATCATGTTCTAACCGGAATCCTATTTCACCAGTAAATACAGATAAAAAAGACAAAATGCTATCAAAATGTCATTTCTTGTTCCAAGAAATGTTTCCTCATTTTCTTCACTGCCTACTTCTTTCTTTCATGATCCAGGAACTGTTGTACCATATTGCTGAAAACAAACAACCACTTTGTTATCTCCCTTGTAGCAGGTTTACTAAAACATCATGTTATCCTTTTAGGATGTATCTTCATGTCATGCTGCTACATCTAAATCAGTGTCAAGGAGACACATTAGTAACAATGAATGACAAGCATTTTTGGCTCACAGTAATGGTGCAGGGTTGGCATCACATTAAGGTGAAGGTCACCTTAATGTGATGGATTTGCCAACATTGATCAAAGGAGATAAACTGTTTTTGTATCTGGTTCATTGTCACATATACACTATTTGTCTTCTTTTGTATCTGCACTTGACAGCATGTTTTACCTTTTTTTTAAGACTGATTTTCTATTAAGATTCAACCATTTACATATTCTAACTTAAAGTGGCGTTTTTCATTTTGAACCAAGAGATTGACAGGTTTCATAATTCACCATATGACTTACAACAAATGGGTGGGCTCACGGCAGCATTAGAGTGTGTAATACACATGACAAAGCTGTCCCTTTGTTCTTTGAACAGCAGCTACTGTGTGCTGGTCTTCTGTTGAGTACCAGGTACTCTCCCAGAGACAAGGCTTTGCCTTTAATTAATTTCCTGAATGATTGAGCAGAATTTAAAGGGGTTCACCCCAGTTCACCCCAACACCACCTCACCAGTGGTAATAATGATGAAAGCAGCCAAATGGGAGGTAGAGACTATTTCTATAAAAATCAACCTTGTCCTATAAATCAACCTTGACTCTATCGGTTTTGTTAGTTGTTGTAAACACCACTATGTAAAAGGGGACACACTAAGCGGACAAGCTCAGGATAAAATAAGTTACACAGGGTGATCAGTTATTAAAATGGTAAATCGAATATAAAAATGTATAGCAAGTGTCAGCAGATCTAAATGTGTGACTTTACTGCAAATGTAGCCAACTGTAAAAGACAGAGAATGTCTTTATTTCCACTGAGGAACTATGAACATCACCCTGTAACCCACTGGGATTTCTCTTTTGTACTCCCAGAAAACACCAGGAGGGACTTGTCTTGCCCCAAAATTCAGTTCTGGGGTGAACTGCTGAGTTGTGCCTCCATTGGCCTGTGCAGACTGATCTGGCATGCAGCCCTTCAATGGCTGGCACATACAAACAAAATATGGCTGGAAGACAGGAGAAGAAAAACAGTCCTTTGTGTTTAGTTAATCCCAAATGTCCCATTGGTCTGAAATGATTTCAGTTTGTGGTTCTTGGCTTGAGATTATGAGGGGAGGATTTGCAGCTCCCTCGCCATCTGATTGCTTTATGTTCTCTATGGAATGAAGCGATGCAGATGCCACCAGCTATACAAACACTACATCACAATGGGCCATCAATTACATCCACACAACATGTTAACTAGACAATAACATTTTTACTTTTAGTTACAGAAACCATATACAGCTTAAAAACCAAAACAGACAAACTATTTCTTTCCATTCACCATTAAATGAAGCTATACGCTGCTTTTTAACTTCCTGTTCCACACTCCCTCTCAGTTGGTGCACTTGTATCCTTCTTTAATTAAGGCACGTTAAGGACACCCCCCACTGCTCCCTGGGCTGAGAGCTGCCACTGCTGCCGACCTCTCTGTATAAGGAGGAAAAAGATGGCAACAGGGTGGTAGGTTGCTTTTAATTAGCTGGGTAGCACAACGAATCAATTATTTTTTTATTTTATATATTATATTATTTCAAAGTCAAGGTTGAAACCCCTCTTTCCTGGTGTACCTGGGATTCCTCTTTTCAAACTACAATGTTAACTGAAGCAAAGCAGTCAATGCCACCAACTGCTGTACTTTGTCAAACAAGCAGGGCCAGCAGACATTATGTTTGCAATTAGAAATGGACAGAAATGTTTTAACTGCACAATGCTACTGTCCAGTTTTATGGTCAAAATGTGCCACCATAAAAAATACATTTGTTACTGTATGTGGCAAACAATTTGGTCTAACTTCAGCCTACCTGTTGCATGTTTGACATGAGGTTGTTTCTGTTTGTCCCTTGTGAACACATTCTGTTTCCCTAGCCTGTGCGATGTCAGTTCTAACATTCCAATCTCTAACTACAAATGCCCTATACTAAAAGATTTGTGCTGCGTACACGTCATGTAGGACAACAAGTCCTTCAAGTACAAAATGCATTGCTTGCATGTCCTTCAGAATGACACATATAAGCATTTTCCGATCTGACACCAGTATCAGCAGGACAGTGTTATTTTTCTGCACCTTCCAAAACCATTACAAATCATTGCTGCAAAAACAAAACCCTTTTTTGATCTTATACAGCTATGGTTAAGGTTTTGTTAGATTTAGCCACAAAAAAGTGATAGGAATTCTGGCTCTTGTTAGTGGGCCAAATCATTTGGCTCAGCTCAGCAATAAGAGACTTTTGGCTCCCAAATGGCTCTTCATTTAGTTCCACTTCTGCTGGTCACTGCCTAAGTTAATTTCTTTTATGTTGCAAGAAATAAATATGCAAGATTCTTCATCTTCAGTACACTGAAATATTCGGTCATATTGATGTGACATTAGGATCATGCTATTATTCTGTCTTGTATTCATTTACCAAAAAAAAGAACAGGACAGGCTCCCATCGTTCACTTAGAATTAACCACAAAAAAACTTCACAAAAAAAGTTTTTAACTCACATGACTGATCAGCTGTTTATGCTCTGAGAGAAGAAGAAGAAGAAACTGTTTCCACTGTCGGCGTGCATTAGAATCATTGCATTTCTTCACTGATTCTTCATTATCATCATGAAACATGGCCAATACCAGCTGATGTGAAAGAATAATTACAGCTTGCGCAATTGAAAAAAAATCCTGAATACCTCTCCCCATTTTTCTCTCGTAGATGGCCAAGGCGAGTGGTTTTGTTTCTTCTTCTTCTTTACGGTTTATTGGCGGTCGGCCAACAACTGGTTTTCTTTCACCAACAACTTCTGACAAAACTATGCTTTAGTTTATTCTCTCTAAATCAGTTGATGGATAGGCACCTAATTCGCATATTCTTTCTTATTTGCGACATTTCAAAAAAACACCAGATGTACAGTACATGGGGTACAGTATGCTACCACTTAAGATGCTGCAAAGGTACAGTAGGTACTGTAGAGGAAGGCATAATGCAACTACTGTGCTTGAAATCCTGAATAGACAGGTGACATGTAGTGTAGTATGCTGACTGCTATAAAAGGAAAAAAAAAAAAATCTAGCTGTGGGGGCAAATCAACAACATTGAAAAAAAAAAATTAAATTAAAAGCTACATAAATGTAATGGTGATCTGAAAATCCAACTATCTAACACTTTTCCACCATTAATTAAAACAACAGTTGACTCGCATCAATGAAGGGCATGTCATACCGTAATTGTATCCTGTGTGTGTGTTTTTCTATATATTCACCTACAGAATTAGTTCTCTGCAAGTGGAAATGAATATATTTTTAATATTTTAAATTTTCATTCAGCTGTACAGGCACCTCAAATATAAAATTTACAATGATTTTGGAGATTAGATTCTTTGAATATGTGCCTGTTCACAATGCACCACAGTAACAGTGGAAATCAAGAGAAGCACTACTGAGCTGCAGACTAATGTGTGAAAACTGAGACAACTCACAGAGGACTCACACAGGAAATGAGCTGAAGAGATGTACTATAACTAACATTTGGCTGCTTTTCGATTAGTTCCCACTTTCCATGAATGCTATGGTGTAAATTTAATTCTAGAAGAGTGATGGGTTTAGGTTTTCATGGGCGTCAGACCATGGCTGTTATTTGGTAGGTTTGTAGCTCTGTATTTTCCCATTTTCATCCCAACACCTGTAATCAGTGATCTATAGTACATTTGCCCTTCTCTCATGCTCTGTAGGAGACTGGGGAAACTGGTCTAATCTCAAAGAAAGAAGCCCATTACTGTGCAACATAGCTTGGAGCCAAGGTCTCCACTGAAACCTCCAACGACCTCAGACAGGAAATTGGCAGCACCTTTTTATGGGCTCATCTAGATCAGGCTTTAAACCAATGGCAATATACCCAGAACATTCTGAAATAAATGTTAGAAAGCAGCCACTGCATTTAATTGAAACTGGTTTCTTCCACAAGTCAGGATAATGTAGCTCACATCCAATATACCTGCAAAAACAGTACAAACTGTTTAAAAAGACAACTCTGTGGTATGAAGACAAGGTTTAAAAACACAGGTGCAAGCTCAGCGACTTTGTTGATGCCACAGATATACATGCATTATTCTTGTAGCATCTGTTTTTTCTTCTTAGCACCATTCAAAGGCTAACAAAGCAGAATGAGCACAAAAGGCTTTTTTTGCCACAATCAGGCTTGCGCAAAGCAGAACAATCATAATTTCCTCTTTTTGCCTCATTTCTTGCTTTCATTTCGTCCCCTTTTATCAGCAACACAGAAATCCTGGAATCTATATTCCATCTTCCCATTTATAGATGCCAGCACTGCTCTAGTATGCAAATTCATAACAAAGAGCTGTGGATAATCTAAATTGCCCATTTATTATGAGATTTCTCACATGATAGCATGGGGCGAATTGTTCAAATTCTTAAAACAGAGCAGCAGATGCAAAAAGTTCCTGTTTCATTTACAAACTATCTATGCCCTGTTTTGAGATTCTACAACAAGTAATGGCAAATCTTCAAATGACAGAAATCAAGCCTCACTAGTCTTTTGCTCTCTGTGGAGTCATATCGCTGTCAGCTGCAGCATCAGGGTATAGATTTCTGAGTCAGGGACCTGGAACGACATAATGATATATACACAAAGCAGCTGACAAACAAAGAGTGATGGTGAGACAAGGTCATGTTTTCTGTCGGGAAATAGGACGTCTCTGTCTCTTTACACAGAGAAAAGGAGTCCTGTCGGTTATACTGATTGTCTGTCTGTCTCATCTGGCTTGGAGCAGAGCAGAGCTATGGATGCACTTTATTTTACAGTGACATTAATCAGAGGCAGGTACGTAATAAATGTCAAATTTGTTGCAGTTAGAAGAGTGAAGCTGGTCAAAGTGGATGGTTACAGTAAAGCACAAATACCACTGAAATAGATTGTGAATCCATAAAGCAACGACCCCAACAACTTTTATCTTTGTAGGAACCAACCAGTGATTAAAGGGTTAATCCACCCCAACTACAACATATTTTTCTTCACTTACTCCACCTCTAGTGGTATCTATTTTATTTGCTCAGATTTCGAGATTTCTGCATCCCAATGAAATTTCATGTGGTTCTCACAGCATTGAAAAATAACATTTAAAAAATTCAACAGCTGCCTTTCCTGTCTTTTCAGAAACATTGGCCCCATTACTGTAGAGAATCCCCAGACCTTAATGTGAGCAGTTTTCATTAGAGCTACTTTTACAGAAAGATTTTTCTGACAATATCCTTTCCTTAATCATGACCAATACCTGCCTGCAACACCCCAGTCAAGACAGAAACCATTTCAGAACAAGCTGAATACAACTGTAGTGAAACTTAATTCTGCCTAATTTTGTTCTTTATTAGAGATTCAACATCCAGTCAGCTGGTGTTTGATTTACTCTGTAACCTTTTCAAGGTTAAAGTTTTTGTGGTCTTGGGCAGTGTAGTTCAAGTTGTGGTTGATTACGCAGCATTCTTTAGCTATTTTTGAATGTATTTCACATTGTTTGTAGATGGTTAAAGGCAAACTCAATTTTTAGACCTGCACAATATGAGGAAAATCTGCCATGTGCGATAAATTTGTTCAATATTCCGATGACTTGTGATAAATAAACAAATATTGAAGTGTGTATATTAGCTATACAGTTACTATGTCATCCTGGTTGTCTTTAAATTCAGAACAGGATTAGAATGGAATATTTTAAATATAACTAAATGTTGTTTCTAGAGAAGCAACAGTAAAGTTTACTACAGCAAAGTCAGTATATAAACTCAATAATATCTCACTGGAAACAAATCTAAAATGTCAATAAAATAAATCATATTCCTGACATTAAAATACAGAGTTTAGAATGTTTAGAAAGAATGAAGAACACAGACATCAGTCAGTATCAGTCCTTCCTCCTGTTGTCTGTCCTCGTCCCTCTGCTGCTGCTGCGATTAACTGCAGGTACCGCTGGTAGAGAGAGGAGGGGCTGGTTTGTCTCAGCCAGCAGTAAGTTTACAAGAATTTTCCAATTTTAAGGTACGTGGAAAACTAAGATAAACAGTTAGACTACATACAGACGGCTTCGTTTTAGCTTGTTTGTAAGAATTCGCTATTAGCCGAGCTAGCGCGCTGTGCTTGTGTAAAACATATGACAGACTGCAGTCAGAGCAGATTAAAATATCTCTTTCTACATGTTTATACTTGTTGAACAGGTATATTTGATTTTTACTTGCGAAAGTTTTATTGCACTTACAGTAACGAGCGTAGTTGTCCTCAACTCGAGTAATCTTCAAGTTATCTTCACTTCACTGTCTCCACCGCGGCTCTGCTGGCTGCTGTGCGCGTGCATGTGTCTGTGGAGGAGCTCAGTCCATCACAGACAACGGGGCAGAGGCTGCAGCGTTATAATAAATACTACGGCCCCGGGCCCCATTTAATACTGGCTTTCCGTACCCATTGCCAAATTAAATGTCTTTTGCGATGTGTTTATCGCGCATGTTCATATCGTGATGATGATGAAAATACAATTTATCTGTCAGCACTACCAATTTTACACACCAAAGTTTGTTTACAGGTCTTGGGGAGTGTGAAAATTGTGGGAGCCAGAGGGAGCCGCACAAAGTCTGATAAATTGCCAGCATCGGTTGGGGCTGAAGACAACAAGTTTAAAAATGAAAAAGATCTGGGGGTGTGGCGTAAGAAGGGAGCTTACCAGACCGCTGTAGCCCGCTCCTCATCTCTGCTAGAAGCTAGCAGCTCGAGGCTACATTAGCCGCTGCGAGCATAACACACACAACCAAACTGTCGATGGTCGAGTTGCATTGCAGGTAATGTAGGCGCCAGATTTTGACAAAGAAGAACAATGCGTGAAATAAAAAGATGACATATTTGCTGCATTGATTTTGAAAGCATCAAAATAGAAAAGTAGGCCTACTTGTCATAGTGTTTAGATGAAGCGGGTGTGGGCATAAATTGATGCACAACACTGGTGATGTACATGTGAGCTTGCAAATGTGCAAATATACCTGTAAAATGAAGGGAAAGTACAGACAATAAATATTCTTTCACCTTCTGTACACATCCAAGGATCATCCATCTTCTTTATTATCCCAGACTGGCTCCCTCCCACTACTTCTCTGTCGTCATCTCCTCCCCTCTGAGCTCTCACCATATCCACTGATTAATCAGGCCATACATTTTATCCCAGAATCATGAATTATGAATTTCTTTCTTTCCTCTCTTGCAACAAAACATGTTCTTTTTAACACACCAAAACACACTGGGAGACAGACTATACTACTATACTCTACTTTAACACTATGCCTGCATCAGAAGTCATGTTTTATGGGGATTACAAAGTGAGGTCAACACACCCAATCTCATTTGTTTGTTCTGTTTCATTTTCAAGAAGGCACATTTCCTCCCCACATCAGCTGGGAAATATGAGAGAAGCAGCGGGAGAGAAAGAGGAGGTGGGGGTTGGGGATCTGATCAAAAGCACGGTGTCTTATACAGCACATGAAGCTGTTTCATCATCTCTTGATCCTCTTCTGACACCTCATATGATGGAGTGTTTGGATCTGGGGGAGGTGTGTGTGTGTGTATGTACAATGATGGTGGATGGTTGAGATTATAATGCTGAGCCCATACAAATGTCAATTCCCTTGGTGATCTCTAGTACCGTGGTTTCTGGGAGGCATTTCTGTCTCATGACAGTGTGATGATTTGTTTCATTTAACTGGAGATGTCCACCAGATTTTCGACACTATGCTACACTGAAGTAAAAGTTACAGGTAAGTTAAAGTTAAATTTAAAGTCATTATTGTTAAGATTTTCATGAACTCAAACCCCATTTTGATGCTATTTATGGCCAGCATTTCTTTCTGCAATAGACATTCAATGTATTGACAGTAATTACCTCTCTATATAGTAATTTTTATTGATAGCGGCGGAGTCTGCCATTCCCACGCTGGAATCAAATTGCCTTCACACACACAAGCTATTCGAAGGAAATGCTGCATGTATGTAAACCAGCAATACAGTGTGTAATAAACTCAATATCAGCCTCACTGTTTACGTTGACTCTCTTTACACTGTATTATTGCTGTATTAAGTTACTGCTAATGCAAACCAATTATTTCCTATAACTGCAGCTTCACACTAGCATTCAAAAAGTGAAACATGAGTTGTCTTTTATTGTGAAGTAGTCACAGGAAATGTAATTTGTTTGTCAGTGACGTTAGTACTGACCGTTATCATTCATCACAAGTGCATTTACAAAACAAGACAGATGAAGAGCTGCAGGCGACAGGTTATACACCTCCAACTTCACAGCAGGGTAACCAATGCCTTTCACTGTGCCCTGCTATTCGCAGACTTGTGCCGTGTTCAAGATCAGATCATGGTTGTTCACAGAATGATGGAAAAAGGCCAATTATTGCCTGACTTCTATACAACAACAACAACAATAGTTTGTTTGGCTGCACTGTAAACAAATAGAGAAGTTTCTCTTATATTGTATTTCTGACAAAGTAGCTGTTGGAAGAGGGTTTTTCCAAATCAACCAGGACTGAAATCTCAAAGACTATGACTTTAAATATCTGTAGTTTAAAATGCAGTCATTGAGTAGATAACCGCCTGATCCAGAGGCCTAGCCAATATAAATATTGACTTACAAAAACAAAGATGATTTACAGCAGTATTGAATCTGCATCCAGAATCACTCAATAATTTTAAACTAATCAAGAAAAACAACATATTTGAAAGTTTTGACCATAAAATTGTGTAGAGAAATGAAAAGATGATTGCAGGTCCAGAATAGTGTGATGGATAAATATAGATAGAAACAGACTGGAGCATATGACTACAGGTGGAATCCCAATTAGCAGATTTGGGCAGCCACAAAAGAGGTCTGGATATCCGAACTTTTGTTATGTGAATTTTCAAAGCAAAAAGAGACAGGAAACCTCCAAAGAGGTCAATTATCTATGCTCAAATTGCAGGTGCTTTTGAATGCAGTACTTGACTGTGTACTTGTGCTGGACAGTTGAGGATTGGGCCTTCAAGTCTACTACCTCTATTACCTACTCAGGACAGCAGTTACAGTGTACCTTATGAGTAAATATAATTCACTCGCTTTGTTAAATTCTGTTTTATCTGAAAAACTGCCTGTGTGTAGGTATAGCCACAGAGTCAAGTTCACTGATCAAGACTCATAGGCCTACACTGTGGCTTGTTATGAACAAGGTTTTTCTTTAACCAAACGTCTTCAAAATCAAATGCAAGCCACTGTCTGCTTTCCTCCTCCAGAAAAGCTCAAATATGTAGTTGTAATCAAATTTTTCAGATATGTTTTACAGATATTTTGTTATTGCTTTGATGTTGTTATAAAGAATATATCTGAATTTATTATATAAGAAAGAGCTTATGGAGTCCACAACCTTCATAATGGCAAAAACATTTATTAGCAGCTATTTTAGGCCATGCGAGATTGATTAATGATAAACAGATTCTTAATTTTGACAAAATATCCTGACTTATTTGCTAGTATTAGACAAGCTCCAAAATCCTGGATTCCTACATTTCCCATGATGCAACTCAACAGCATCTTTCATTAGACGCATCCTTATGTGTCTTTCTCTTGGTTGGCTTTGGCAATTAGGTACAGTACATTATCATTAAATGCTAATGTGAGCCATGAATGCGTGCACCAAATTTCATAGGAGTCCATCCAATAGTTGTTCAGACATTTCACTCAAAACCACAAATGTGATCCTGATGGTGGTGCTACAGGAAAAGTCAGGTTAATGTGATTCATCCTGTGGGTACCATAAATATCTGTGCAAAATGTAATTCCAATCCATCCAATTGTTGAGATATTTGAGCCTGGACCGACACTGCCATCCCTAAAGCTAAAAATATATATGATCCAAATAGATGCAGCAGAGGACAATTTAATTTAATCAAGAATTTAACCCTGTGTCATCAGGGTAATTTCCTCCGTGTTTAGAAAGCTCCCTCCAGAGCCACAGAAGATACTACATAACTGTTTTCACAGGCTGAGTAGTACCCCGGGTGCTCATGTAAACTGTTCAACCTTTAACTCTGATCGGCAATTCTAATGTTGCTAAGATTTTTGAACTAAAAACACATCCAGTTCATTTCATGGTTTGCATTGTGATTTTGTTTCTCAGCCACAATGATAGTATTATTATAAAAGCCATACTGTTCATGTCACTGTACAACCAATTCATTTTCCATAATCTTTGCCTATAATGTATCATATTACTATAACTTGAGGTGTTAGGGTTTACCTATCCAATGCCAAAACACATGTTCATATTTCATAGCAATGTCAGCAAAGTAATATGATCATAATTGTCCAAATATTTCATAACATGGTGTCAAATCTACTGCACACCTCTCCATCAGAAGGGAACAATGAGCATCTCAATTTCTAATAGCTGTAAATGATTCATCCCAACATAAGAAAGTCTATTTTTGGAATAACAAGGGATCAGAGACTCTTCTCCCAGTTATTGAATAATTTAAAGACCTTGCCAGTGTACTCATTAAGGCTCTACAGTAGGCAGACGGGGGGGTTTAGAGGGGAAGGGTAGAGTGCTGTCAAATGGAGAGGGAGAGAAGAAGAAGGATTGGCTATTTGGTAAGACGGCCGTGAGGAGAGAGGAGAGAGAGCAAGGGGGATGTTAAATACATGAGAAGAAAGAGAAGGAGAACTGAAAATACTGGCATATCAAGGGAGATAGATGGGAAAAAATAGTTTCTGTCAGTGTCATGATTAAAAGATTTATGGGAGTTGAAGGGGAGAGGGGGGTGACTCTTCCCACAGCCACTTTTCCTTTTGTCTTCTTTGAACTTAGAATGTGTCGACAGGCTAAGGGAGTTTGGTTAAACCCGAGTGATCGCAGATATGAGGTGCCGCTTGGTCTTTGAATTAGCGGGTCCCAGAACACACTCAGAGGGGAATGGAGGAGAGAGGAGACAGAGAAAAGCAGAACAAGGGAGGTGGGGAGGGAGTGGAGGCACGAGGGATTGGAGGGTGGTTGAGGAAAAGTGAGAGAGAGAGAGAGAGAGAGAGAGAGATGATGAGACGAGGAGTTGTTGGTGGTGGGTGAGAAAAGCTTTTACTTAACAGATGAAATGCCAACTCTTGGCCTAAATTACCTGAGAGTTTGTTAATGTGTCTGTTGCTGCTCTCTACTCTCACACCAGGTGTCATAAAAGGATTTTCCATGCCCCGCCCCCCTTCTTCTCCTACTTCAGTAGCTCTGTGTTCATGCTCTGTTCCACAACTCAGCACATATACTGTAAAATATGGAGCACCCAGATCATGACAAACCACTATGTATCTCCCTTTCTCTGTGTGTATCCCTGAATATTTCATAAATGGCGCACAGCAGATGTTGTTGTAAAGCGCATCAATATTTGATGCACTCTCTGTCTCCCTTTCTGATATTTTGTATTCCGGTGACATTGGCGACAGCATTCATGTTGGCCTAACAGCAACTGTGGTTTTGTCTATTATGTAGGATTAGGTTTGAGCCGTGTTCTGCTTGCTGGTTAATGGAGAAAACAAGTCACAACACTGTGCGAACGATAGCCGGATGATCAGTGTGCCTGTTTGCAGGTGGCTAATTAGAAAAGGCTTGCTCTTCCCCCGATCCCTCATTCCAGCGTGTCATAATTCTCAATGAGCTCCTTTTAACTACACCCTAACAGTGTTGATTAATTTAATCAGAAATTACACTGGAAGTTGCAAGGAAAGCATTTGCATAATACACAAATTGTAGAGCACTTTTTGAGTCACCCAGATAAAATGGATTCAAGTTGGCAGAGCGACTGGCTATGAATGAACATGAGGTACGATTAAAACATGTTTCCAAATGTCAAACTATTCAGATTTTCTCAGTCTATCTGGGCATGATGGGTAAACTATATTTGTCAACACTATCACATATGCCCTGGCATGTTCTTATGCCACACACTGCTTGTTTTGGATTAATACAGATTAGGAGGGGGGGGGAATCCGAATATAATCTGGATTACCGGCGGCCTCATCCCCTCTGGCCATGGCAATTCCCTGGAGAGTCAAAAGCCTGTGTGCAATGGCATTTTCTTTGACCCATTTGCAGCAGTGGTGGTATTGCAGGGTGAAATATGGAATATGAATGAGTGCCTCCTCCCATAAGAGCTTCCATTAGAGATCACTTAAGGGGCCCTGGTCCATTATTGAGAGGTTGCAGGGGGTGTGAAGCAGCTCTCTTTGAAGTCAGAAGTGGTGGTAAAGTATGTGCATTAGTTGGAGTATGGCAGCTCTGTATCATTATGATCAATGTATATCTAAAAATGTGAATGGCTTACAATAACTATTATTTACTAATTAGATTTTTGTCTGTATGTTACATTGAACAGGATGCCATGAGTGTGGTAGACAGAGAGATAGATAGATGGAGAGATGGACAGAGAGGCAATAAAAATTAATACTAAAACTAATTTCAATATTCTAGAGCTAGAGTGTAGCTCTGCTGTACACATTCTCTGGCCTTTCCCCTCTCCCCCCCACACATCAGTCGAACAGGCAGCCATTTCTCATGGGAGGAGCTGTTACATAGCATCTAAAAGGTTATTAAGGCTACTGTGTCTGGGGGAGGATGAGCTGAAACTGCAAAGACAACAAAATGGCCTCTTTTGACAGGGGGCTGTTCCACTTAGAGTACAGCAAATTTAGCTTCAGATGCATTGTGGTCCATAATAGTTGAAAACAATAAGCCAGTAGTTTGTGTTATGTGTCTGCTCTATATTTGATTTTCATGCCTGTGATCATTACGTTTTCTTCTTGGTGGGGATCATCTTAATCCTTCCACCTGGTGCACATTTCATTCTGTCACAGTGAATCAAAAACATACATTTTCTTTATATGATATTATATGGCGCAAGCTATGGCTAAGATCATGTTCGTTTACAGAGTCTCCATCTCTGCCAAGTCAGCAGTGCAATTTAAGAGAAAAGAATAAATAAACTAAGGCAGTTTTGCATGGGCTTCATAGTGATTCAGTGTTAGTATTGTGGACTCAAAAGACTGTCGGTTTGAATGTCAACCCTGAAATAAATGTCAAACAATGACAAATAAAAATGAAAAAAAAAAACTTAAGTACAGGGAAGCAGATGCCATCTTTTGTCTGCATTAAATATTGCTGTGCTAACAGGTGTTATTCATTACTGGCAAAGGGAAATTACTGTATATGCAAACTCTGCTCTAATCTACACTCTGCTCTGCTGTAACATATTTAAAAGTAAATATGTTTGTCAATCCCAAAGAATGAGTATGAATATGAGATAGAAATGTACAGTAAACATGAAACATGTCAAGTTTGACCCTAAATGCCCTCTCAACCCTTGTTTCATCATCCTCCCCTCCAGCTGCAGATAATCTTGATATAACCAAGCTCACTGCAGCAGGAGAGTAGTACCCTCTGCTATCATAGCCCTCAGCAAAATACCTCAATAACATCATGAACTAGTATTGATATAAATGGTTTATATGTCTCAAGTGCCAATATGTCTGCATGCTGCTATACAATCTCAAGACCAGGCCTGGAATTTTGTAATTTTTAGGGGCAAGGCCACTTGGCCTGGAGCGGTGCAAAGACCACATACCAGGGCATCAAGGCCGTAAGTTAAAAAATGAGATTTTGATTCACTTAAATAGACTTAAATAGAATCCATTTCTAAAAGCATTAGTGCCTTTTTGATAAAAAGTATCAAAAGAATAATTAATTTGTAATTCATATTAGAAAAGGTTTTTTTTAGTCACAAACAAACTAGCAACAAATCAATGTACTTGGTAAATGTATCGTTATAACTTGATTTGCATAGGCTATTCGTTGATAGTTTTTCAAATGCTCATCTTTATTATCACGTTGAGCATCTTTGCTGTCACCAAAGAAGGTCGGTAATGGGGGGGCAACGACAGCCATGGACATCGTGGCCGTAGATGAAATTCCTGCCCTGCTCAACGCCATGGCTAACCTTCAAGTTTCTGTTCTTCTTCTCTTTTTCTCTGCATTTTCTGAAATATGCTTATGAATTTGTTTTCTTCCTGAGAGTTTCATTAAAAATCAAAACCACTCTTATGTCTGTATGGTAAATATGAAGCAAGAGCCGGGAGACAGTTAGCTTGGCTTAGCACTGACTTGACTATTTCTTGATCGGGACTTCCTGGAGTCTCGGCTAGTTAACTGGCAACCTCGTGATGACGACAGGAGTCAAGAAGTCACTGATCTCAGCCAAGAAACAGTAGGCTACAGCACATAATCCCTTGTAAAACCATAACATCGCTTTTACAGTTCCGTTTTTGCATGGATTAAACATGTTAATTAGTGAGTTTTAGAGGTGTTGTTGGATTTGTTTTATCTTCAGACAGAGCTAGGCTAGCTGTTTCCTCGTGCTTCTAGTTTTTATGCTAAGGTAACCTAACCACCTGCTGGCTCTAGCTTCATATTTAGCATACAGACTTAATCAAATAAAATGACAAACTTCAAAGGCATTGAACAATCCTTCATCATAGTCATTAAGTCATTCTTGCATATTTAACATGAACTTTCTTGCCTTTAAAACAAAATGAGAGACTATCTCACTGATTTATGTATAATACTCAGTAAGTCAGTGTCATTTGCTACAATACAATAATGTTCTCACTTCTTAATTCCATTCATTTTCATCTCTAAAATGCAAACTAGATTTCTACAAGAGCATTAATAGAGGCTACATACCTCAGAGCCTGTGTACTGATGTCGGAATTATAAAGATAGATATAAGAAGTTACTTCATTATGGTTTGATGAAGGATGTCAATTTCCATTCCATGTTTACACCCTAGTAATTTTAAAATTTACAAATAAGGAACAGGGCATTTGACAAAAGAACATTTTAAAAAACTAAATTCCATCTTGTGCAGCCTGGAGATAATTACTTTCAGCAATATTTATGATAATGGACCTGTAATTATGTATAATTCAGTGTCATTTAGTCTTTTAATAGAGGTCCAGGGTTTTCCTGTGAGTGACTGTGCTGACATAAAATAATTGCTTTATTAAAAGGGGGGGGGGCATCTAATGATGATAGCTAGATAGAGAGATTTATTATTCATCACAAGGCTGTTATTTGCACATATCCAAATATGGAATTTAGTTTCAGAGGTATCTTCAGTATTGATGCACAGTATGGACAGACCACGGAAATGCCACACACTGCAAATTAACTGTTCAAGATGTTCTATTGACTGTAGGTCCTCACATTTATTAATATTTGAAATCTATATACTGTCTGCTTGCATGCTACAGTTTGCTATACAGCGGTAGTGCTGCTGCTGTACAGGAGGGTACAGTTGCTGACCATTGGTCCTAATGTCCAAATAACCAGGTGAAAGTAAAAACAGTGTGTGAGATGATTTTGCTCAGGCAATATGACCTTACTCTTGAAAAGTTAAAAACGCTCTCACTATCTATAACTAAACTTTCAGTAGCAGCAGAAGATAGTTCTAATAGTTTTGGCTGAATGGATGAACTAAGAGTCTACAGCCATGCTAGTGGCTCTTTGAGGCGGCACTTTTGATTTGAGACATGCTCACCATGACAATGCTAACACGCTGAAGTTAAGCAGGTATACTGTTTACCATGTTGACATGTACATCTTGAAGGGGGCATGAATGTCTGTAACAAATTTCTGTACACAATTTGATGGCAATCCATGTGATAGCTGTTGAGACAATACACTAAAAATCACAATGAGATGTGTTTAAACACATCTCATTGGCTGGTTTTGACTTGATGTGTATAATCTCACATCATAAACAAATGTCTCTTGCTAACCTGTGAAGACAAAAAGCTAGTGCTATACTAAAGGAAAATGGATGAAAACCACATTACAAATACAGATGTTTGAGAGATACAGATGAGAATCTATGAAAAGAAGAAATACAAAATTGCACAAGCAACAGATGGGCACCTTGTGTTTGAGTTAAATTGCTATACTCTTGCAACATATTGAAGAAAGAAACTTTTCTTAGGGAAGTTGACAGCTGGAAAGCAGTTTCATTAATGAGACCACTAACAGTTTCAGTTTGTCTCATATCACAAACTGTATCGTACAAATTAACTAACACAGCCTGTGGACAAATCTATGTGACACCTCCAGAAGGCTCAGCATAATTGGAACAAAGACAATGCTGAGTTGATTCCAAGTGTCTTGGTTTCATAACCTTTCATCCGTTGGAGACAATTTCTCCATCGAGAATTCTCCAATGATACAAATGCAAACGCAAACACACACACACACACACACACACACACACACACACACACACACACTGTTGTGTCCAGTGAAACCACTGGAACAACTACCTTTCCTTTTATATGTGGTTATTTTTTTTAATATGCAGTTTGCTTTCCCATTCTTTCTGAAATTATAAAAAAAAATAAAACAAAAATGAAAATTACAATTCCCAGCCCTACAAGACTATCAGTTTACAGCCATGCTAGCAGCTCTTTGAGGCTGTACTTAGTCCCAGCGGTGCTTTGAGCCAAATGGTGACATAAGCATACAAACATGTTCACAATGACAATGGAAGCATGCTAATATTTAGCAGGTTTAATGTTTACCCTGTTCGCCATCTAAATTCTAAGTGTGTTAGCATGCTAACATTTGCTAAATAGCACTAGACACAAAGTACAGCTGAGGCTGATGGTAATGTCATTATTTTGCATGTATTTGGTCATAAACGTATAAAAGTATAGGACAAATTAAAATACTGACCAGATAATGAAGCTAGATAAAAGGTCAGGTCAAAACCACAAATGTCAACCTGCTGGTGACACTATATGAAAAGTCAGGGGATCACCAAAGTCATTAGGATTCATCTTCTGGGGAACATGAATGTCTGTACAAAATTTCATGGCCGTCCATCCAGTAGTTGTTGAGATATTTTAGTCTCTGCCAAAGTGGTGGACACACTGACTGACTGACAGACCGACATTGTCATCCCTATAAAGGCAAACCGGTGTCACTAAAATGCACACACACACACACGATTAAAATTGATAGATTTTACACAAATTTGGGACACTGTATGAATATCACTGATTATTACAACACCTACACCTTTCTTTACAATGTTTCAGTAATAAAATTTTGGCCAGTTAAAAAAACTAATCCAGTAACGAAATATTATATAAATTTCAGCCCTTCAAAAAATTTGTTTAAACTGTATGGTGTTTTCTTGCCTTTAGCCTAGTGCATGATGGGATATGTGCCAGTCCCCACTCCCCACCCCCATGACCCTGAATATGAATAGGTAAGGTATACATAATGGATGTCAATACAACATTAGGTTTCACTATAGCATTTAAACCAGTGTTAATATTGTGACTTGACTCTGAATTGCCCTCCGGCTGGTGTTGGTGTCTGCCTGCACTGTTCAAGAATGTTTGCCCCTCATGTCTCTATGACCCTGGTAGAACTTTAGTTCTGTACAATGTCCACAAGGAGTAAGATTCTGTGTTTACTCTGCTACTTGCAATTGTGCATTCAACAGCACATACTGTAATTAATGAGAACAGTAGCTCTGTACTTCTGTCTGTCCACCCTCATTATCAAACCATGCTTCACCCCCATGGTCTCCTCCAACATTTTTGTTATCCTTGCCATTACTCATCCTGCTCATATTTCTTTTTTCCTGCACCCCTCCTCTTCCTCTCTCAGCAGTGCTACACTTTGCATTCATTTTGCACTGATATTTATTATTAGTGTTTTAACAACTTGTTGTTGAACTTGTGTTTGTAACTGAGAAGTCAGTTTGGCTGAGTGATGATGCATTGCATTACATGGCAGTACTTTCCATGTCAACAAAAGGGATCAAGATATCTTATTAATGAGGAGTGTGCCAATGAGTCAGTGTTTTGCTTAGTGTTTTGTTTTGCAGTGTTTTTAATAAAAAGCAGAAGCATTGGTTTTTGCATTAATGGTTTGGTATTTGATTTTGTAGGCACATTTTCTTCGGTAGGTACATACTGGTAGCTTGTTGAGCTTGCTTTTATTACTGGTATAATCCTGTCTGTGAGTCTCATCTGTCCTTATAACAGATTAAGACAGATTTAAAAAGGTACCATGTGGAGTTTTCATTGTAAACAAATAAAGTTTTGATTAAACTTGTTTCTCACCAAAACACATTTAGTTTCCCCTGAAGGTGTAATAAAACATTCCCAAAACCTTTTCCTGAATATTTTAAAACCTACATTGGTTACTCTTCCCCTCCTCTTTTATTGGTGTATTGCTACCTTTTACAGCACATTACCAACAATAGCTTACTGCAGAAATGGGATTTACATCACCCCCATATGCCTTGTGATGTGCATGTGCGTCCTTGTGCACATAATAGTTAATCACAGTACAAACACTAAAGGCACCAGCTCATCAAAACATCACTGTATATCACAACTAGAGGTCAAAAACTCCACAGGGTGCTTTTTCAATTTTCAACAGAAAAGCCTGTCAAAGCTACAGTAATATGGGCCAATAGATCAAAAGGACAGCACTTCTGTATCGTTCTTGACTTGGATGTTGTTAGTGATGCTTTTGCCCCATTTCAATTAAACTGAATGCTTACCAGGTAAAAAATAGCAGAAATTCATAGCTGGAGAGCAGAGGATTTGTTTAGAGTTGACATAACGGGGGGTTCTCTCCTTTCAGATGTATAGATATAGCCTATATGGATGAAAATGGAGTTTGCCATATGGCTTCAAAGGCTTCTGCTTTTATTTGTATCAAGCCGAGCCAATGTTTTGTAGGATGCTCAGCTGAGCAGTAAGGCTCAGTCAGCGGGGTTCTCCTGGTGCTCCTCTCAGCCTCCTTGCCTTTTCGTCTCTACTGCCTACCAGACTGACACCTAAAGTGGCACTAATTGGCATGGGCTCTGACAGCTATCCAGTGTGCCTTGCGAAACTTTTAATGACACGCCTTACACCCAGCAGCATCCAGACTATCTTCCCTGTTACGGGAAGTCTGTAAAAATATACTCAAGCTGTGCATGCTCACTGGCAGTATGTTCCCTCTTGCTTTCCCTTTCTTTTGCTCTTTCTTTCTCCCTCTTGCACAAATACAGACACACCAGCCTACACTAACACACACACATTCACTAATGTAATGTTAACCATCGAAGCACAGATGGGTGCTGTCTGGCAGAGATGACGCATAGACCTAATCATTTATTTCTCTAACTTCTGGACTGAATATGAATTATCCATGTATAAAAGGGACTAAAATGTAGCACATGCTTATGAAACGCAATAAAACTGTTATTTTCTAGTGCATGCAATATAATCTGTATTACCTCCTTTTCTTTTGTGTATGGACCATAAAGCCTAATTTGTCTTTATATTCCTTTTAAAGACTTAATCCATATTTTAAGATTCCTTTCTTGAAATGATTTGTGCACAGTAGAAGAAAATACGTCATTTATCTTCTGGAATATTATATTTTAAAAAAGTAGCTCTGCAAATGCAAATTGAATTCATTCATCATTAATCATGTGCATGCTTACTTAGGCATGCATGGTCATACAGGCACATTAACACACTAACAAGGATGCACAGATGCACTCTAGCACACAAATGCATACTTTACATGCTCAAGCACATACAAGTGGAAACCCAGAGAAGGCAAATATAAAGAGACAGACTTGGCCTAATTATTTCTTGCTCTTTCTTCCTCTGTCAGTTTCCTTCTCTAATACTCCCGTTGCCTATAATCTAGCTTTCATACTCCCACATTCTCAATATCACCCTCAAAGTGTTAGCACTCTGCAGCACTGTCCCTGTGTCAGTCACTTAAGCCTCTTACAGCAACTCACACTTTTCTTTTCTTTGTCTGACACACAGATAGTGAAGCAGAAAGCAAAGTTTTAGGCTGTAGATTAAATCCAGTCAGCAAAAGGCTAAGGATGTTATCTCAAACATTTCCTATTTCTTTCCTCCCCATGGACAGCAGCAGAAGATATGTCTGGCGTACACTGTAGCATTTCACCACATTGGGACTGAGTTTCTATTTACTTATGCTCTGCTATATATGAGGGTACATATCATTTCAGCTCATGAGATGGGGATTGTTGCAGGAGAGGCAGACAGGAATAGCCACAACAGGGAACATAGAACAGAGAGAGAAAGAGCAATAACACAAGAGGGAGAGAAGAGAGGATGATGGAAGAGAAACAAGAGGTCTTCATTCCACCACAGGTGCTTAAATTACCTCCTTCTTCTCACAACTGGCCTTGGTTCAATTCAATTCAATTTTATTTATATAGTGCCAATTCATGCACAATGCTAATTCCACCTAGAATTTTAAAATAATAATGGTAGTGATAATATAAATAGTAATAAAGTAATAATATTAGGAATGATAGTGATAGGAATAATAATGATAATAATAGTAATAGGACTAATAATAACAACAAGTAGTAGCAGTTGTCAAGCAGGAACACAGTGGCAGCAGGTGGCACACAATTACAGATCCAGACTCTGCAGCTCCGGAGGCAGAAATACCTGCTGAAAGCGACAGAAGGAGAGAGGAGAGAGACGAGAAAGCACAAAACGACAGGAGAGAGAAGATGTCGAGTTAGTAACATGCATTAATGGGATAAAAATGCATACAGATGGAGAGGGAGAGGAGGAGAGAGGAAAGAGGTGCATCATGGGAAGTCTCCCGGCAGTCCAGGACTATATCAGCATAACTAAGGGATGGTTCAGGACTCACCTGAGCCAGCCGTAACTATAAGCTTTATCAATCCACAAATAAGAGCAGCTAGAAATTGTGAGCTAACACCATCTCTCTCTAGCTCTGGTCCATACATTAAGCCCGCTGTTACTACCATGAAGTCACTGAAGATTAAAATGTAAGGTAAAGAGCTGTCTCAGCAGGGTCACCTTGTGGCCACTTTGTATTAGCTGGTGGTAAACAAGCCATGTTACTGTATGTGAAGAGTCCAGCTAGCAATTAGGGATTGGCAGTGGTGGAAGAAGTATTCAGGTCTTTTAGTATTAGTAGCAATGACACAATGTACTGTAATAATACTCTATTTCATCCTGCATTTAAAATTTTACTTAAAGTATAGAAATATTATCAGCAAAATTTTCAAAAAAAGCATTCATGCAGAAAAAGGGCCCCTGTTAGTCTGATAGTGTTATATTACTGGATTATTGTTACTGATGCATCAACATTTAAGCAGCATTTGTAACTGATGGAGATAGAGCTAATTTAACTTTAACTATTTTATATACTGTTGGATATTCTAATATATAACAATGCATTGTATGAGTTGTGTGTCTTAATCTTCATCGGCACAGTAACTAATAACTATAGCTAAATGTGGTGGAGTAAAAAATACTTGCCCCTTAAATGTAGGGAAAGTAAAAGTAAAAGTACCTCCTAACTGCACCTGAGTAAATGTACTTAGCTGCATTTCAACAATGACAACAAATATGGCAATATATATTGCAATAAGTTGTCATTTGATGTATTAGGCTGACCGATAGGCTGACACCAACGACGCTCTTGCGCCCTTGCAATACTTAGGTACAGGTGAGCTGACTTTAAAGGATAAGGCTGGCGTTATTCTACTTTTCTTATCGTCAACAAATCCCATGGAAAGACCAAAACCAACAAAGCTTTACTCTGTCTCTCCAGCCCTAAAGCCGTTTGGTCCCACTGAAGATATAAAACAAGTAAAACACAAATATATAGTTTCATTTGTAAAATAGGCAAGAAATTTCCTTAAACAGCTTTCAGCAAATGCTACTCAGCAGGAGTAAATAGTGTATTTGTTGGGGACTATTTTCATCTGTGGATTATATGCACAATGAATACTCTGGAAAACATTTTAAGCTGGTTCAACCTTTAAAACGTATGTTTCCTTGCTGCCTTAAGTTATCTTAACAAAACTTGATTATTTAGTTCAAAGTCAGCTCATATTGTATGAAAATGTAAAACTAGCTGATTTAAACCCCTAAAGAATGCATGCTGGGAAGTCTGCTAATATGGTAATCAAGTTTCTTTGAGTTCAATTAACTTTAAGCACATTAATTCAATTTTATTTTAACATTAATTACATTAATTCAACTCATCATTTCAAGTCAAAAGACTTGGAGTCAGATGAACTCATGTTTATAAATTCTAATAAGATCATGGCTAATCTATATAGTCTTAAACAGAAAACTAGAAACTTTAAGTTGAAATAACTTGAAATGAACAAAACCCATATATTTACATGCAGCAGGACGATGTACTGTATGTAGGATTGACTCAAAATAAACTGCAGTGCCCATGTTCATTGTAATGATGGAACATGTGACCCAGTGTGGCTCACTGATGTGTTGGAGGATGTATCAGGCTTTGGTTACACAGGCAATACTTGGTAGTAGGATCAATTCATTGGTAGTTTTAATCTTTTCATGAGATGTGTTGACAACACATAAAATACAGAATATCGCCAGCTTTACCCTTTCACTGTGGGTCTGCTCTGTAATCTGGCAGTTCAGCCTTTTGCGAGCTCATGGCTGTTTTACATAAATTATGTCAAATGAGTATATGCTGGGTGTATGCTAAAATTCTCAAACACATTGCATCTCTTCTTGAATGTCAGTAAAATTTGGTTAAACTGAAAGCACTCAATGTTGCAGTGAATACAATACAGTACATGTTGGATTTCTGCTTCTTAAATAACAAATGTCATTATCGCAGCTTATTTTCTTCAAACAGGAACTGCAATGTATCATTGATGGCTCTCTTGTTGAATTTAATGTGTTGTGATAGCATCATTATTATGGGCGTCATACTCATATTGTGAATGTACTGCAGTCCTGTATTGTATCATCGATGGTGTAATCCATAAATGCCCATGGCGTAAACAGATTATGGACATGCTGTACGTGGATGTATTTCATCATCGTCATGTGCACATCCACTCTGTCCAGTTCAGTATCACCGTGAGGAGGAGGGAGAAGGTGAGACTCAGAAGTCAGTAGCTTTCCAGAAGCCTTATTTCTGTCTCAGCCCACCTCAAATTTCAACATCTCTGCGTCTTTCTAAATCTGTCCCCCCCAAGCCACAAACACACCCCGTATCTCTTTTTCCGTCTCTGTTTTAGATCCTTCAGCAAGGGTGTGAAATATTGATTGTCATGGGGTTCTGAGGACTTGGAATTGAATTCAAAAAGTCTCATAAATCTGCTGCTGAACCTGCATGATTTATTCTCTGTCTCTGACTTGGCTGTTATCATCCAGCTCCAACTAGTCACATACTGTATGTTCGTAGCTAAAGCTAAAAGTTTTGAATGAACAGCTGTTATCTGTGTCTGTTAGTGTGTGTGTATGTCCATGAATGAAATGGTATGGGGACATAGAGACCTTCATCCTCATGGCCAACAGTGAAGCCTACAACCTTGGATTCTGATCAAACACTTTCTGGATGCAGACTGTGGAAACAAGGCTGCAACTCTCCAACTCACAAACCCACCAAAACAACATGCACACGTGTCTGCAAACACACACGCATGATGTGGGGATATTGTGCACATACACACACGTCTCCAACATTGCAAGCACAACACTCTCTCTCTGATGAAAGTGAATTGTATATCTCAAAAAATCATTCTAGGACATTCACTGAGCTGTCAAACGGTCATATTCGGCAGAGCGAGTATACAAAAATGCATGCACATTAGACACACATACACACACAAGCACATTTTGCGTGTTTGTATGTATTTGGGAATTACTTAATGCTGGTGAACTAAGGCCATGTTTCCACCGTCTGCAACCAGCAAGTGTTTGATCTAACTCCAAGGTTCCAGCTGGCTTTGAGGATGGAGGTCTCCCTCTTCTTGGCCAACCTTTAAAGCCACATGCTCTGCAATTAACATGAAGCACCTTCTACATCACATCACCTTAGATGTGGGAAAAATAAAAAATAAAATATGTATAACTAGGACTGGCATCAACATGAGCATCATTATTTCAGTATGTTCTGGTCTGAGCAAAACACCAAATATGTTAACAACTGTGACCTGAATGGTAAACGTTTTGGATATAACAGAAGCGTGGTTTGTTAGCTGTGGTTATTTTGCTTTGTCCCTGTGTACCGTGTCATTATGGTGGGATCAGAATTGCATTTTGTGCTCGAGATGGAACATAATGTGTTTATCTGAGATCGATCATGAGGCGAGGTTTAATATGCGGGCCCTAGAGTGGGGAGTGCAGTAACGCCACTGGAGGGGGGGGGGGATACAGATTTTTTTGGAGACGTGGAGGAGGAGGAGGGATGGGGAAGAGGAGAGCAAAAATGCTGAAACCTGAGAGGGGATGGGTATGGAGGTGTAAAGTTTGAAGGAACGCTGTGGGATTAATAGCTAATGGTGGCTATTAAAGTGGTGAGTGAGACATTCTGTGCAAATATCCCACACTACTTTATATTCCCCAATATATTTCCGATCCTGAATAGGCCATAGCCCACGACTTTACTGTTTGGTTCACTCTAACTGCTGTTATAAACCTTGTTTCCAGCCATATTAGGTAGCAAAAAAGCTCTTATAAACGCACTGTACACAACCTGCCAAGCACCAAACGACAAAGTTAGCAACTAACAGGTTAACATAGTGCAGCATTTGGCTACTAAAGAGCCAGATATTTCCCTCAAGAGTTGGTGGAGACCAAACAAAAAGCAAAAAATAGAATATTGGACTTACATTCATCAGGTGGACAGAAACACGACTCCAAATTAATTCTAATTGCTCTGTGTCTGCTGGATGTCAAATAGGCAACTGTTTGCTTACAAGTTTGTCATAACAACTTTATAAAGTGATATACAGTATGTCATTGTTGTGTTTATAGCTTGTTGTGCTGCCCCCAAGTGGCCAAAAATCCAGGCTTAAATTTATAGCTAAAAGGAATAGTTTAACATTTTAAGAAATATGCTTATGCTTTTTATATATAATATGCTTTCTTGCTAAGAAGATAGATACCACTCTCAAATCTCTCTGTATGTGTGACGCTGAAATCAGGAGACGATCAGCTTGGGTAAATGGAGACACTGGGTGAGAAAGAGAAGATGGATGAGCTTGAGAGACGAAAGCAAATCAAGCAAAGACTGTTAGATGTCACTTCCATCTGGAGGTGCCAGTCTGTCAGTGTTCATTAGTACTCAGTAGACCCCGCGATACCAGCAGACCACCTGCTGGCCAATAACACAACTCACGTTTAGAGGAGACGTAGAGCACAGCCGAGGCTACAGCCGCCAACTCTACATTTTCTTCTCTTCCACATCTTCTCTGTGTCTTTGAAAATCTATTCAAATTTGTGGTGTGTGGGGAACTCTCTACATGTACAATGAAGGAGCAGACAGTGCGTAGTGCGTAGCCTTCTTTCAAAATCAAGCGGAGGAAAGTGTCTCTTTTATCCGCAGTACTGAAGCAAAAAACATTCTGTAGTATCCAGTCCATAAGACTAGCAAATGAATAATTCAGTCAACATTGTGGGGCAGTAACACATTACTTAGTCATTGCATTATTGTGATGACTTTTTTCAGTAACGAGTAGTGTAGTAGCTCCATTACAGTTACTAATCCCAGTAACACTGATGGTGTTAGATGGGTTAATATCAGTTTGGTCTTTCTGTGTTCAGTGGAGAGACTGGTCTTTGAAAGGGGCTTGGGCCCGGTATTTCCAAAGTTGTCCTATTAACAATTTGTGTGTTCTTGGCTGGCTTGCCACGGGTACGTCGACATTCAGGAGTCTTCTAAATTTATTTAAACTTGGAGGGTGTGAGAACCACGCAACTGAGGTGGGGACTTTATGGAGCGCTGTATGCAGTCACTGAGGTTAAGCTAGCTGCTGCTGCTGGTTGATCAGTAAATCCCTCGAGGGGGTTGACTTCCTGCTTAAACCACAATGTCTGGAGTTTTTTTATTTCTACATGTGTTAAATATAAAAGATGCAACGTGTGGGTGTTGAGGATTTGGAGTTATTTAAAGGCACCTTTGACGGAGCTGGGCTGAGTAATGATAATGCAGTAACAAGTAATGTAACACATTTTTTCAGTGTAATGTGTTATGACTAATTTATTACAGTTTTCAAGTAACTTGCACAGCACTGGTCATCAACACTGTGGCACATGCAGCGACTCAATTTATTGACTCTACTTCACCTTGTGTTTGTCATCACTGTCATTGGAAACATTCAAATTCGATGGACTTTTCAAGCAGCCTCAAGATTTATGAACACACAAACAAAGAAGGTATAGCTGAGTGCTGCTGCTCTCAGCCATGACCCTGACCAGTTCTTACCCCCCCCCCCCAAAGCTACAATTGGTTATCGATCTCTTCCAGATCATCGTCCCAATGAGGATAGCTGCTGATGAAAAGAGTGCATATGTACACAAGCACATGCTCATGCTGGGTGAGTGTGTAGACATGCATCCACAAACGCATCATTTTCTCAGCAGCATCTTAATCACATTTCATATTTAATCACACGGCAAACTGCTTTGATTAGAAAATTGACTGTTTTGACAGTGCGTGAGCAAGAGAGAAATAGAGTATAAATAGAGTTCTGCTGACGTAAGAGAAATGTATTCCCCGTAATGCAATTTTCTGCCTTATTTCTCTCTTTTTTTTAATTATTTCTCATGTGCATTGAGTCTCGTTTGAGCTTTGGCCAAGAACTGTATCAAGCCTCACGATGTTCACACTGCCTTCTCCACACTGTGATATTTATATCTACCAAGAGAAACTTTCCTTTATGGCCTGAAAATCAAAACTGCACATGCAACATCCTGGGTTATTTCTCTTCTAGTGGGAGTTGAGACCCGCCAAACGGCTCTTTTGTGTGTTCAAACAGGGTTGGTTGGCCAGCGGAAAAACACTGAAACAATTGAAAATGTGTTTCCCCCACCCTCTTCTCACTTTGTGTGTTGGCAGGGTCCATTAGTAAATGAGCAGTTGACCATTAGTTTCCTCTAAATGGAAAATAATGGTTCTTCCTGGAATCTACCCAACACTTTGACCAATCTCTGCCAGTGCTTCACGCTCTCTTTACATACAGTGACTCCTTTGGTTTCCTTTGTTTTCTTTTCTTTTTGCTTTGCTCGAGAAATTAACTGCAGTACGATTATAGAAGAGATTAGAAGATGAAGAGATGTTTGATAATTCGCACTAGTACTGAGGCTCTCCAAGTTGCCTATTTTTACCTCAGTGATGATCTGTGCAGGCCACAAAATACTTTATTACTTCTGTATTTCGCTTTTGTGCTGTTTTGATGTGCCACTTTGATGCATTTGTGTTTGGTTCAAATCCTCTTTGTTCCTCAAACATCATCTATGTGTTTTACATCTCTCTCATCATCTGTCTTCTTTTCCCTCTCTCTCTCTGTTTCTCCTGCTCTCTTTCCTGCTTTGACGCCATCTGTAAACATCCTGGCGAGCCACAAACTGGAGCAGCAAGCCCTGATTGAAAGCGCACGACGAGGCAAGCAACAGTTCATGCATATCAAAGCAACAAAGATGGATGTGAAACATAGCCTTTCATAATGAACTTATAAATCAGCCTCTGCATCGGAACTATATTTGAATCTATTGCCCTTGTCATTTTACGCCTCTTGTTGTTTTACAATTTCCCACCATGTGTTCTGTTGTCATATTGGTTTTGTTAATTCATCTCAATGTCAGTGTTGAGTTTTAATTTTGTTTCATTTGTTTCCTTGCTTGTTAGTTACTTTTTTTTAAACATATTTTGCAGATAGATGTCTTGCCTACACAGATTAGAGATTTATCGCCTCTCCTACCAATAAAACAACCTAAAGAATGTGTCTATATAAGCTGCTACAACATAATTTAGGTGCCTATTGACAGACTCGGGCAGGTGTTTTTTTTTTCCCCACACTCTCCCTTGCCAGGAGCGTTCTTTTGAAAGGTTATTATAGCTGTTCTCTGATCGATGCAGAGAGTGCTGTGGGCAATGCAATGATCCAGCTGTATCTCTTCACCCCACCCCCACCCCCTGATCTGGCTTTCCCCTCCCCAACTGTACCCTCTCCTGCTGGATGACTGCATGTTGGACGGGTTAGGGGGTTAAGAAGGGCTGTTATCCATAAATCTACAGTGGATTTTAAAGTCAAGGGACACTGTTATGACATAAGCAAGGAATGTGATCAACATAAATCCTGGGCTCAGGAGATGAGTGTGTGTGATTGTAGTTTCCTTTATTCTTATTGGTCCAAAAAAAGCTGATCCGACAAAAACCTGTTCACAGCAAAATCTCAATAGGCTGTAAATCCTATATATCACATTTTACAGAAATATAGTACAAGAGAGATGTGTTGTTGGCAGTAGGGAATCAAAAATGGAACATGTGAAACTTCAGTTCTGAATGACTGAATATCCTCATTTTCAGAAAAGTGCAGACGGTGTGCATCAGCTATTTTCCTGTTACTCCCCAAAAGCCATATTCTCTTGACATGTAGGTGTGCAGAAAATCACTCATTCAATATATCAAGTCTGAGCTCTGTGCTGGCAACGATCACCCATATCTACACCACTGCTATCAGCACACACATTGGTTCTGTACAGGCCTAATGTGTGCTGATAGCTAAAAATGTTCAGGGCTGCTGAGAACTGATGAGGTATCAGCCTGCAACAGCCACATCACTTTATTATTTACTTTATTATTAATTATGATAAATCTCCAATCTGAAATACCTGCTTGTTTATGCAGCTGATGAATGAGTTGGCTTTAATTACTTATTGAAATAGAGTGTTTTTTGGCATGTAT
The DNA here is from genome assembly GCF_020085105.1 of Siniperca chuatsi. Lineage (NCBI taxonomy): Eukaryota > Metazoa > Chordata > Actinopteri > Centrarchiformes > Sinipercidae > Siniperca > Siniperca chuatsi. The sequence goes on from NC_058059.1 coordinate 6,684,622, forward strand.
TAATACTGCAAAGAGCCAATGCAGACATGGAAAAGCTGATAAAAAAACTTGATACAATATGGCAACCATGATATAAAGGTGAATGTTATAGGAAAACTGCTTTTAATTTATATTACCTGACCAAAAACACAATCCATGTTATAAATCTGATGAGTCACAATTTACCGTATATTTAATTTTAGGAAAATGATATCGCATCTATAACATAACTTCATAGACTGACAAAATGTACAGTGCTCTCATCTCCATTTGCTTCTCCAAAACAGCAAAACAACTATTTCTGCAGTGCTGGCTCCTGGGCAAAATCTCTAGTAATGTGTTTACAATAGCTGGCAAGAAAGTACAAATCCACAATCCAAACACTTATTACCTACTGGGACCTACTGTAAGGTCAATTACAATACATGAAAGTCAAACTGTGTTTTATTCTGCTCCAGACAGCTATGATGGTAAACAACATTTGGAGGAAAAACAAATCACACTCAAAAACTTAATACTAAAGGAGTGAAAAGAAACTGCTAAAATGGAACTAAATCGTGCCGCAGCGCACCTTGTGTGATGTGCGTAGGCATGCATGTTTGCTGGAATGGACACAGAGACATTAGACACATTAAATGGAATTAATTAAGCAGAAGTTCAAGAGAGGACGACATCTCAAACACTCCTCTTCCTGTCATACGTCCACGAACGCCTTTCTGCTCTGCATGCCTGTTGTTGTTTTCCGTGCCCCACCCTCACTCCCCCTTTTCTCTCATAGGCTCCCCTGTGTCATAGTTCTGGGGTTTTGTCCTGTTTCCTGTTTTATTTTGTAGTGTTCTCCTCTCCTTGTGTGTCTTGTTTTACTTCCTGTCTTTGTTTGCTTTCCCTCCAGTTTAGATTGTTGGCCCCGCCTTGATTAATTGCACCTGTGTCTCGTTGTCTCCCCTACCTAAGTGTATTTAGCCTGGGTTTTTTCCTTTGTTTGGTGTCAGTTCATCGTTTGCATTTGCATGTGGTTTCCCTTCTGTTCAGTTTGGACTTTTCTTCTGTTTCTTGTTGACCTTGCATGGATTTTTGGATTTTGTACCTTGCTTGCTCCTTGTCAAATTTGTTTGCCTGTCTTGGACTGCCTTCCCGATTTGGACCTCTGCCTGCCTGACTATCTGTGTAAGCCTTCCCTTGTAATAAAGTTGCTGAACTGCCTCTGCTCTGCCTCGAAGTCTGCGTTTGGGTCCTATTCCCTTGTGTTCCCTGTTTCCCTGCGTGACACTCATACGACACCCTGAGAGTCTACAGAGCCTGAAGCCACGGCAGATCCTTCCCGAAGCCATCATCCTGTTCCATCACTCCCATCCACCAGTCACTTCTCATACCTTTCATATTCAATAAACAATTATATTTAAATCTCAAGACTGTCGTCCCAAGAAGAACGACAGCCCTGTGCCCCGCAGTTTAAAGGTATAGACAGATGATGTCCTGCCAAGAGGGGCGTCAGATCCGAAAACACTTCTGTCCTTCTGGACATGGACAAACAATGTATTTTGTTGTTTGTCATGGTGTTGTCTTTATTCTTGAATGAACACATTAGGCTTGCGAAATACCCAGAACACAAGCAACAAAGTTCACATACTTCCTTGTGTACTTTGAGGGATCCTGAAGAACTGAAAGGTATATCCACTAGGGGGCAGTCATTGCTGGCCAACACTGGAATGCACATTGTAAACATACCTAAACACGGTGACAATTGAAGAAGTTACTGTAATGTCAATGGGTCTGTCCCAATACCACTTGACCACTTAAGTGTGCGTTGACACAGTATTAGAGTAAGTGTTTCCCACGTCTTGAAAAATACCAACTATAAGCTGGTTTTATGACTGACAATAATCAACAAACATGACAAAGTTTATTTTTGGATCTATCCTTTATATTAACATCCATCACGTGGTGCGTCATAGTCACAGCAGGAGAAATTATGTAAAGGATTTATGCTATTAAGTGACATTTACGTTTTGGAATTTGTTTCACAGATGTTAAATTGGTTAGAAAATGATTATCTTCTGTTTAACTATCACCCAGGTGGCTACAGAATGTTTATGATGCAGTAGGGAAAAACAGGACATTGAATTATTTCTATAAATTAGTCTTAAAGGCATATAAACAAATTATTTTTGGAAGTTTTTATGACTTTAAATTAGTTCTCAGGACATTATTATTAATGTACTGCTGCTCGACCATAATTTCAAATTTATGCACTTCAGATTCAGGTAGATCTTCCAAGGGTCCTTTTTGGATCAGATCCAATGTTTTGGACCCATGCAGACCTGGAATAAGAATTATATCATGTATATGCCATTATAAAAATACATAAATATCATACCCTTTTATCAGCGACTTTGTGAAATACGTTCCTTTCTTTAAAAATTTCATCAACAGGCACTGTTGGCAGTTACAGCAAATATATCATACAAGTAGGCACTTGACTACTCGCAAATATCTTATTGGGTATTGGGATGTTGAGATCACTCAGAAAGATTGCAGTTTCTCTTCAAAACTTTCTGCCAGTGTTGTTGGTGCTTGTTTTGAAACTGCTGATGACCTTACGTCACATTCTGAATTGAATCTTGTGGGTACAAAGCATTAATTTCTGAGGATACACACAGCCAACGCAAGATCCTTGGGGTAGCCAATGGGTAATTCAAAGTGTCTATATCCGAGGCTTCAGGGCAAAGCTGCAACTTGTACACGTGTGAGGGCAGAGACACACTGCAGTACTGATTGGACATTTCCAGCTTCAGCTTGCAGAGACAGCAGCAAGAAAGACCCCACAGTGGTTAAACATGCCTGATTGCACACAGACAACTGGCTGTTGGAACGGATCGATCAAGTGCAGCTGGAACAAATCATACAGCCAACCCGTCTCTAATCCTCTTCTCTCTTTCTACTTCACACCCTTTTCTCTCTGCATTCATCTACCCACTTTGAACTTTCTGTCTCATTTCTCTCCCTTTTGTCATTTGTCCCCGAAACTGTGTCCTCTTCTTGTTAAACCAATTCTACCTCATCTCACACAATTCACCTGCTCTTTTTACCCACCTCACCCGTTTTCTGTATGTATTATCGTGCTCCCCTCCCTGCTCCAAATTAATTCTCATTTCATTTTAATATGATAGATTAAGGAGAAATATATATGAGGGTGGAATCTAGGACAAGACCTCTCTGATAAAGTAACTGTAATAATATGCAGTACCACACTCATATAGTGGCATTATCCACAATCACCCATTCCATGCTAATGGAATCATTGATGGATGTCCCAGCTAGCCCCACAGAGCAAACCTCAGCTGTAACAGATGACCAGAGCATATTAGATATTTGTGAGCCCTTTTGATTTGTTTCTCTTCATGACAGTGCTAGAGAGATTGAGTTGTGAGGTTTCTCATTACCCATGCAGCAAACCACCTTAGCACCTCTGTTTATTTCTTGTCTCCCCCTCACACCCCCCTTCTCTGCAGAAGAAATAATGAATGTCCCGATTGACAACGTCTGGGCAGTAATTAGTGTAATAGTGTAGCCTCACCCTCTGTGAAGGTTATTTCTGAAAGTGATATGTGTTATGAAATCACAAACCTCCCTCTGTCTGAACCTCATGTCAACCTGCCAATTTGTAAGTAATCAGAATCTCAGCTAGCATTTCTGTTTCTTCAGAGTCAAGAAACAACTTTTTCTATTAATTCCTTTATTTCTACAGTCAGGTGAAAACCAGTCAGGAAGTCACACCAGGGGAAGAAATTATTTTGAGGTCACAGTTTACCAATTTGAGTATTGCCTGCTTATGAGTTAGTGTCTAGCCAGCCTTGAATTTAAAACCAAAGAATATTTAGCATTTCCTTGTTTTAGTAAAGTCATGCCCTCGCTTCATTACTTTGTGTTGTGCAAGTTAATTATAGTTTCAGTTGTTTTCCTAAATATTAATTAATTAATTTTCCTCATCAACAAAGTTTCAAACTGATTTGTTCCACATAATTGCCACACAGTTTTTTGCAACAAATTAAATTAATGCAAATTCCACATTGGTGGAAATACGTAAACAAAATCAAGCTTATTATAAAGTATAATGAAAGGATTTACAGTATGTGCAACAGGTGGAATACATATTAAAAGAATAGTTCATTTTGGGAAATACGCTTATTGGATTTCTTGCCCAGAGTTAGATGGAGAAGATTGACACCACTCTCATTTCTGTACGCTAAACAAGAAGCTACAGCCTGGAGACGATTAGCTTAACTTAGCATAAAAACCGGAAGCATGGGAAAACAGCTCCTGGCTGTGTCTAAAGTTTAAAAAAATCTGCCAACCAGCACTTCTTAAATTGAGCTAATTGACATGTTTGTTTTATCTTTACAAAAAACAGAAATGTAAAACTGACAAGTAGTGGAGTTTTGGGGAAGGGGAACTTCTTTCACTCTTTATGCTATGCTAAGCTAATCGTCTGCTGACTCTAGCTTCATACAAGCAAATAAGTGTATATCCTAAGATGTTGAACTTTTAGCTTATTGTATGTGTGCAGTTAGTATTAATTGCATATTTTGTACATTTAGCATACATGTTATATATTATGTAAACACATTAGCATTTTTTGTGCATCACATCATCATGTTCTACAGTCTGTACCATTTGATCATTAAGAGGTAAAACCGTAAAGTCTGAAGCATTCAAAATGTCTCCCACATATTGAATACAGCTGGATTCACTGATATTACCAAAACCAAACTATGCAATTAGTTTTGACCATCTGCACATCAAAACAATACAAAAAGAAGATAAATCATAGTTTTGCAAAATAACTCAATTTGAAACAAAAGGATGCAAGTCTGAGTCCTGCAGCTGTGTCACCAAGTACAAATACACTACAGGCCACAGAAGCCTGATGGAACATAATGAGATTGGTCTGCCTGCATAATTCAGTATTTTCTCCTGTCTGTTTCTGGTGGTACAATCCTTTTCCACCAAAAGTGATGTGGCAAAATGTAAGTGCCACTACAGTCACTGGACAGAGTCTCAGTTACACTGCATAAATAACACCTCTGACTGCACAAATAAATCAGACTCAATGTCTTTTAAAGTTTATCAGTGTTAAGTAGTACTGTCGCTCTCACGGTTATGTCTGTAAGGCAAATTGTCACCAGGTTTAACACTGTAGCCTATCTGCTTATTTTACCAGGCAGCAGTGGACTCATCTTTCACAGCAGAGAGCAGAGTACTGATAAATGGCCTAAATTATAGTCATGCAGACAAGAGCATAGCAGAGTTTTGAATGTGATAAAGAAAATGTCACAAATGTTCCACTGAGTAGTTTATACAATGCCATTTTGCATACTGAGCTTCTGTTTCAAGAGAAGAGCCAGTTTCTACATGGGCTTTAAAGGTTTAGCACCACGATAAAAACCCTGTGTGCAATTAACAGAGATGTTTTCCCTCCATTACTTGTGACTAATAAATCAGTAGTAAAGCAATCAGCAAATAATGCATGAAGTTGCTTTTTCAAAGTGCTTTATAACCTATTAGCTTCATCCTGAACATCATTTCATAGGTCAACCACAAGGTGAAATTTAGTCAACATTCAAGCCTGACAGATGGAGCGGTGTAATAACGGAATTGTAATATTTGGATGCCTTCTACCTATTAGAGCTGGATTCATTCATTCACCACAAATGTTGCAGGTTTAGGGTTAATGAGCTTCATATCGCTCAGTTAATTCTCTGTTGAACAATTATTTTTCTGATATTACTCATTTACTCAGTTATTGAGTGTTTTCTCATTTATTAGCTCCATCACTCATACATTTTGATTTATTGATACAAACCTCATTGGTGTTAGTCCTTGAAATGAGTTATAGATTGATAAGATTTGGATAATATTTGTTATTAGTTTTATTCGAATCAATGCATTTTTTTCAGCCACATTAGTGGTGTGGCTCTGTGGATGGTAATGTGGGTCGGTCGGTCCAACACTTTAGTCCAGACTGAAATATCTCAACAAATACTGGATGCTATTGCCATGAATTTTTCTACACACTCTCATGGTCACCAGAGGATGAAGCCTATACTGACTTTGGTGATCTCCTGATGTACCCACTATGAGGTTGACAATTTTGTTTGTGAAATGTCTCAACTATCTATTGGATGGATTGCCATGGATTCACATTCATGTCTATCTCATGATGAATTTTAATAACTCTGGTGATTTTTCCTCCAGTGCCATCATCAGGTCAAATTTCTATTTGTCCAAAACTTTGGTTTTTATGACCAAATACCTGCAGAACTAATGACATTCTCATCGGCCTCAGCTATGCTTTGTGTTTAGTGCTGACTAGCAAATGTTAGCATGCTAACATACTAAACTAAGATGGTGGACATTATAGGTCCTAACCATCAGCATGTTAGCATTGTCATTGTGGGTTGTTAGCAAGCTGACGCATTAAGCTCAAAGCACTGCGTTATTTTTCCCCCACCTCTTTTGTGTCAAATCCCACCCTGCTGTGCTGTGATTAGCTAGCTCATTACTTTGATGCGTTCTTGTGACTGGATGCTAGCTCTACCGGTTTTTGTGTTGAAGTCCCAAGTCCCGCTAGCAACAGTAGTGACACTACTGACGTTGATGATATTGTAATAATAATACAAATATGAATATATTTAAATCCTTATATCTACAGAGAGGATGCAACTCAATTTAACCCCTTGTTCATATAACATTCGCTTTTCAGCAAATCCTGTATTCATAGCCATAACTTTATTCAATGAACATATTACACTCAATCTTGAACCATGTGTTGCCATCAAGAAAAACAAAGGGTTAGAGAACTGTATAAGTAACGTATGCCCCTCAGAAGTATTAGTGTCAGTGTGGTAAATTAACTAATCAGATCTTTCCTATTTCATAATAAGGACCGGCTAAGAAAAAAATGCAATAAGTCACAGGTGAGGGAGCACCTAGGATCTCTATCATCCTAGGGGCACAGCCGTGCTCACAGCTAGCATTCATTCACAAGGACGTGTCGAAGTAATGAAGTAATCACAGCACAGTAGGGTGGGACTTGATGCAAAAGCTAAAGCACCACACAGCCTCACAAAGCAAATAGCATGGCTGTTAACTCTTTGTCTTGTTTTAGAAACCATCAGCGTTTACCTACATACCATATAAACCATAACTGTACAGCCACAGAAACTGTTGGTGTGAGACTTGTGTACTTTAATGGCTGGAGAAGTAGGGGAAGCAGAAGACGTTTCCACAACTTCCCCAAGAATCATGTAATACTGTGGTATTGATCAGCCAGCCTTCGCCATGCCTCTATACCTTGCAAACCTGCAGATCAATAGCGCTGAGTAACCAGATAAAGATAGCCCGAACTATCACATTGCCGAACTGAGCACAATCTAAAAATGTTGTGTGGAAATAGCAACAAGGCATTCCCTGTGGCTGAAATAAAGGAAAAAGAAACCTAATCCTTCACTGAGCCACAAAAAGACAACAGATTTGGAGCAGTCTATCTGAAAGGCTTTGGATCTTGTTCTAAAAGAAATGTCAGCGTGTTTGATTTCATCTACTAATAAGGTTAATTTAAAAGGAAAATAGTCTTTTTTATCTTTCCTTAAATTACATAATCCATAAACTATTCATTAAAAAATATAAGCTGCTTTGTGGTAGCAGGAAAACCTTGAACTAAAATGTCTTTAAAGCTAAAAACTGAAAATAACACTTCCTCTCATTAGATGTAAATCTTGTACAGAAGACCAAGTCCTTTGTATCATTTGTTTGTGGAACAAATCAGAAGAGAGACTTGAGCAAATGCAACCTCTCGACTCTATAACAAAAGGTAAAAAATAAAATACCAAAGGTATAATCATTGCATACTTTTTGAAGATGCAGATTGCTGATTTTCCTGTTCCCGAATGCCAACTACATGCAGATGATGAGAACCAACTCTAAATTTTACAACATCCCTCCTCCCACCGCATCACAATCTTAAGGAATCTGTCAAATGTGCCTACAAGCCATATGCTCACATAATTAGACCTGGAGTCTGATTTGAGTGGGGCGGTTCGAGCTGGTCCATCTTTATCCGTGGCTCTGGGAGAGAGCATCAGGTTCATACCGGGTTACATCAAGACTCTCCCTGGTCTCAGATGAGTTCCTCTCAGGGAGTGAACTGCTGAGCGATGAATAAAAGCACAAGCATGATTCGCAGTCAGTGCTGTTTTCATGGTTCAGATGAAAATGATACGGTAGAGCAGCTTTGAGAAAATCTCATCATTAGTCCTCTCACAGGCCAGGATTTAATTATCTCCACATCCAAATCGTCCACTTCCCCCTTCTCAGCAGAATATTCTGCTCCTGAAGGATAATAACCATGATGCCTTTCGCCTCGTTCTTTGCCTGCACGGTAAAACAGCAAAATACTGATGTCCTCTTTGTGTGTGCGTGTGGTTCGGATTGGTTGTGTTATGAATAGGTGTGTATGCAGCTTGCGTGTCTGTACACGTGCTTGCGTGTGTGTACGAGTGTGTTGGGAAGCCCTAGAAATAGGTTCATGTAAAATTAATCTTCAGACAGAAAATTGACCCAGATATAGTGGAATCTCATTGTGCCTAACTACATCAAATGGATCCCATGACAAAGACAGAGTGTAACAGTGACAAGAGGAGCTAAACAAGGCTTGCTGATTAAGCTAACAGAAAAAAGGAGGACACAAGAAAAACAGAGGGAGGGAGGAGGGAGTATCAGTGGCAAGCTGAAGTGAGAAGAGGAAGGAAGTGAAGACAGAGGAGAGCTTATAACTCCTTAGAGAGCATTGTAATGCAGCTGCCTTATGTCTTAATGTTGATCACACTGACTCTGGTGGGACCTCATTAGCTCAAGACAAAAAAATGTGTTCAGCCATCTATTGCCTTGGAGGGAAACAAGATATAGTGTGATAACATTAACTCATATCTACAACTACAAACGTTAAGTTGCCTAGACCAGTAGTCTTGTCTACCCCTGAGGTCTGCTAAGCATTTATTGGTAAGAGTGAAAATGGTTGGGAGGGTTCATTCTTCCAGGACAATTTCAATTTCTTGCAACTTGTGTCTTAATATCATAGTTCTTCCATCATTTCTTTCGGTTATGATAATATTATACTCACCAAAATAATTTCTGTGGTCTGGGAACTAGGCAATATCCCTAATTCCGAGCAGACACTGTACGAATTAAGTAAGGCATATTTTAACCCCGAATTGGTCGCCCTGACTTATTTTAGAATCAGTCTGAATTTCCACCAGATTGGTTGTTGTTTGACATTAAATGTGAGGGGGGTCGCCATGGGGGGAGCAAAATATTTGCTGTTGACCCCTAACCACCCTTACAAACAAACTTTTGACACAGGGCCCCTCAACAAGACATGGCCACAAAACTGGCTAAATAATTTTATGGTTATTAGTTGATATTGTATATCAAACATAATAGCAATTTATTAAATTACAAAAAATTATTGACATGCAGTAAACCTGGGGTTTGGGGTACTGCCTTGGGGCTCGCAACACCTGATTAATTACCCACATGATCAAGGATCTGGTTATTTGATGATCAGATGGATTTCAGGCAAGTTTGTCGAAATTTTGTCAGCTTGCAGTTTGAGCAATTTCCTCATGGCTGCTGTCAAAATATCTGTTATAAATTGTAGTGAGCTTGTTTTAATATTTTTGGAGTAGTATTTTATATGTTGTGCCTCAACATGGTCTCGACTAAGACTGTGCTGGGACAGAAATAAAACTGACCATATTGTCTGCATCTTCCCAGCCACCTGAAGGTCAATATTCTTTTTTTCCTTCTTGATTTCCATTCGAAGTAGAATTGCACAAAGTAAAGTTGTCTCTCTTTTTTGTCATTTTGAAATTGACATTTTTGAGGATGCAGCCATCTTGTTTGAATATGACTATCAGGGGTTTTGTTCAGTATGAGCACCTATGTTGATCAGCTACTGATCGATCAAAGCAAACAGTTTGAGCCTAGAAAGCATATGTTTTGGCCGTGCAGAAAGGGCACGTGTAGTGTGAGTTAATGCAAATCACAAGATTAATAAAAATCCTACAGACTCTGCCCATCTGAAAAATGGTCCAACGGGGCAAGAAACAGGTGTTCAGTCTGGCGATCAGACAGGTTGTATAAAAATCCAGAAATTTAGGAATGTAAGTCCTCCAGATATGTCACTAAAAATCTTTCAGATGGGAAAATTATGCGCACAAACAACTATCAGCAAATACAATGTGACAAAGTTCAACCAGGAAGTCAGTCTGTAAGCTGTGATGGATGTTTACAACACAGTTTGGATAATCATTTTACAGTTTGCCTTAATTTTCTCTTCTAAATAAGTTTGTCTAACCTGGGGGTTTGTTTAAAACCTGTACATTTATCTGACTGCTTGTGTTTGTTGCCCCATTAGCCTTCTTTTTAGTGATGTTATCGCATTCTCAGAAGCAGCAATGGAATTGATGAGCATGATATAATGCCGTTATTACTGATAGGAATGACAAAACTACAAAAAAAGGACCAAAGTTGTAATAAACTGGAATTATCCTTTGAAGACTTGAGTTAACCTCCGTGACCTTTATGACAGGGTAGTAAATGACTAGCTTTAACGATCCTGACGTATGCATTCTCTCTCCCTCACACACACACACACACATTTAATTATGTTATTTTTGGAGACATTACATAGACTTACATTAATTTCCTGGAGATTTACCTTAACCATAACCACTGACCCAAAAATCTGCTTTTCACAAATTGGACAAGCCATCCCCAATAAACTAGTCTTGAGTGAAATGTGTCCCCGAAGGTAGCCTAAATCAGACCCCCCCTCCACACACACACACACACACACACACACACAGACAACAATGTCTGACTGATCGCAGGCTGATTGTCAGTAGAGATTGTGGTATCAAAGCCATTTCCTCGATGTGTCTGTCATCACTCATCTGACCCTATTTCATTAGAAGCCGAGCAACATGATAGCTTGTCCTGTAGCCCACATGGCCCTCCATCAGAGAATCAGTGACAAGCAGCAGAGTGACTGACTGGTGGATTGAGGTCCAAATGGAGATCAGTGATATGCTGAAAGGCCAGCTTGAGGCTACGAGCCGAATGATTAAGACTCAATTACTTTATCGTCTCACACGCTATCATTCTCATGCTGAGCAAGTTTATAGTGGAGTAGATCTAAAAGTAATATGGATTTGACCTTGACAGCTATTTGCAAATATAATCTATTTTTGTTTTTGTGCTATATAATGGCTTACAACCCTGTGTGCAGACATTTGTGGCTGAAATACAAACCAAGTGTTGACTGTCATTGACTACACATTTATTTGCAGTTTGGTGTGGGTTTTTAGTTGCAAATGGCAAAAGTGAGATAAGAAGATTGATCCCACCATCAACCTAGAGCCGGCGGGAACCTGGGTGCCTAGCTTAGAATAAAGTCTGGAAGCAATAGGAAACAGCTAGCCTGTCCTCTAGGCTCTGTGCAAAGATATAATGTGTAATTAGATAGTTTTACAGGTGCCAGCAGGCAGTTCAATCAGGAGAGACAAGTGAATAAAGTAAAGATAGAGTTTATTTAAACAGATGATGCGAGATGTTAAGTGAGTCTTTGGCACTTAGACTCTTCGGGGAGATTTTGGTGGTGGAGGGCGTCTGCCCTGAGCAGCGGCAGAATAAATCCCAGACAGTCCAGACACTGGTGGTGCTGGTGGCTGATGACTCTGCTCAGGCCGATGGCGGAAGAGGTTGATGGAATGATGAACTGATGGATCTGCAAAGACTGGGTGGTGAAGGGGAGATGGAGAGGCGAATTATGTTTAAGCAGACGGTAGTAGGATGACAGGTTGAAAATGAAGGTGTGTCACTGTGCTTTTGGATAGATGAGACCAGCTGATAGAACAGCTGATGTCCCAATTTGACAGCCCTGGATAATGACAGCAGGAAATATAAGTGGGCATGCGTGAGAGGAGTGAATGGCAGAATGGTATGAGAATTAATACACCTAAGCATGCAGAAGTCTAGTCTTCCTGATTGAATTTTTGCTAGCCTTTCATATGTTTTTACCTCCGGACAGTGACAGGCTACCTCTTTCCCCCTGCTTCCAGTCTTAAAGTTAATCACCTACTCACCCAAGCATAATATTGAGCATACAGATGTAAGAGTGGTATGAATCTTCTCATCAAACTCTCACCAAGCAAGCGAATACGTGTATTTCCCAAGATGTTGATCTATTACTTTAAAGCAACCATACCAATGCAATTTAGGCATTTTGTAACATGTGGCACTATTGTGAAAAATACCTAGAAGTGAATATCTGTCTCCCCACTCCATATTTTTTCTGTACCTGTCTAATCTCACCATTGTCTTCCTCTATCTTTTTCCCTCCATCTCCCTTTCCCCTTTCTCTTACTCCTTTTGTGTTTTTCCCAGAGGTGCTAGCCCTGTGGATTCATGCGAGACTCTGTCATTGTGCCAGGGAAGCTACTGCCGTACAGAGATATGCTGAAGGTCGTCTGAGGGTGGCTGTAGGTGCAGAGACCAGTCGAGGCCAGACAAGATACAGAATCACTCATGTACTACTCTCAGTAATACCCTATAAGCTGCCCACAGGAGAGACACACACACACACAGATGTGTTTTCTCACGGTCCTCAACGCACCACGCCACCCAATTTCAGCCTTTATCAGTGTGGTGAAAGAGCGGATCAAAGACACAAACACAGCCAACGTCATGCAGGTGCATATGCACACACACATACACACTCACTGAGTAATCCCACACAGTCCTCTGTGGTGATGTATTTGGTCCGAGTCATGTGAGGTCAGCCATAGTTCTCTGTTCTGTGATGAAGGGTACAGTATTGGACTGATCCCAGCTCAATGTGACCTGCTGTGCAGTAAACATTTATTGAGCACTGTCACACTTCATTTATCTTTGTGTATCTCAGCGTATTTAATAACATAAGATAAAATCTGGGAAACTGACTGATCACTGTAGGTGATGTGGAAACGCATCTTTTCACCGTATATGGTCCATATAAGCTATGCTGTCAGAATGCCGTTGTTGTTTTGGTTTCTCCCCAGTGGCAGCGGAAGTTCTTTAGTAAAAAGGGTCAGCCTGGCAGTGTGAGCCTGTGAGCCTCTGCTCATGGCGAAGAAAACCTGAAGTCACAGGCAGATCGTCACACACATTTGCAACTCTCCACACACATCCCACATCCCATAAATTTACTGGAGGAAAACACCTGTCCAAAGAGGTCTGCAGGGATTCTTCTTGGTGGATTTCATTTTATTTTATTTTGATTTATTTACTTAAATTCTTCATTCCTCTGCAGGAATACCAAACAGCCCAGAGCTTTTCATCTTCTTACCCCCATGTTGCAGGACTCATTGCCAGCGAGCAAGTCTTATAGTCTGCTGTGAAAGTCAATACCAGGACGATCAGCCTCTTATTTTCAATGCTAATGGAAAAAATGTCTGATGGGTGTTGTCATCACAAACACCCAAGATGTTCTAAAATATCTAGAGCATAACGTTACACAGATAGCTAAAACACTTATCCTCATTAGTAATTGCTACTGAGAACACAAGACTGGAGATGATTAGTACATTGACTTTGCACAGGGGAAACAGAAAGGGGAGGCAGTGTAATTTCATTGTTATTTTTATTGCCTTACTTACAGAAAGGTACAAAAATGCAGCCATTCCACCCTCAATTTAGCCCCCTTTCGGAGGATACTATAAGATACCCCAACAAACACCAGGAAATCAGTGGACGGCCAGAGAAAGATGAAGGAAGCTAGTCATGGATTACAACCCCCCCCATACACGAACATATGACAACAACTCGACCATCTCCATGACAACTGAACACACTCCATTCTGTGATAGGAATTTATTTTCAAACTGCTACTTCCAAGGCCAAAATGAACCCTCAAGCTCGGAAAGCACAGGCATACTAAAGCCTTTCTAACGTGGGATGGATGGATGGAGTCTCCACTCACCACACCAATCAGCCCATGTATATAGTAGACTCTTCATTGTGAATCGCCACATTAATGCCAGCTTTTAGAATCTTTCAGAATTTATTTTTGTCATTATTGGTGTGGCTCCACCACATTTGCATTTTGTTTCTGGTCATTGATGACATCAGCACTGTTGGCTTTTCTCTTGATAAAGGCACAAATGAGCAAACTGCCTGCATTGCTGTCTGACTGCCAGAGATGGGACTGCTCAGAAGCTGAGCTGAATAGAGAATAAACACTTCTAAAGATGTGCTTAACCTACAGTTACATCCTAAAACCAAATAAATAAGAGATACACTACAGAACCATAAATAAATAAGACTGCTTCCTTATTCAATTGTATCATTTCTCTCATTTTCATCATTAACTGACGTGTGTGTATTTTCTGAAAACACACTGTGTATTCGCCTTGCACAGACCAACTCTCACACTTGAAAAAGATGCTTCAGTGTAGAAAATAAAACGGAATCTGACACGTCTGCTGTTAGCTGTGACTGGTGGAGGTGTGTAAAATGTGAGTTTCACCCCGAGTTGTGAAAATATGTGTCTATGGATGAGTCACTGCAAAGGAGACAGACAGAGAAGAAAGAAAAAGAGCAAATAGAGGGTAAGAGATTTTGTGTGTTTGTCTTGAAGTATTAGCTGCTGAACCAACTCCACTGGGGAGTTTGACTCTGACGTTTTTGTATGATACACACTCAGGTGGTGAAAATGAGCCAGGATGTGATAACATCAAACACTTTAAAGGAGCATCAGCCTCAAGTAGTCATTTAAGCATCATGATCATCAATCAAACTCCTTCATTCTTTACACAGGCATTTTCTACTTGCTCTTCCATTCTGTTGGTTTCCCTCCATAACCTCATTACCAGGGGTGCATATCGAATCATCTGAGGGGAGAGAAACGATATATACAATCCACAACCTGATCCAAAAATGATACAGATACATTTGTAAGGATACAATACATTGCCATTCAAAGCCAATTTGATACGATACCTGGTATTGTCTCATTTTGTAAGTGGTCATCCATTAAACAACACTTTCTTGAAATAATTTAGGTTATTTGTTCTCAAGGGTATGTGTTGTGAAAGATGTGTCACAGTTAAGCGAATAATTTATGCTACTGAATAAAACACGGGACTATAGGGAGCACTGGTTATTCATCCTGTATGGAGTTCTGCTCTTTATGACAGCAGGTCCTGCCGTGTAATGTGAAAGCAATCCCACACCACAGAGCTTCACGTAATTGGAAATCACACCAGCAGTCCAGCGTGCACCAATTCAAGTAGTAGAAAAGAAAGACAAATACCATCGATGTTTCAGCACGTTAGATGGCAAATATTTGTCTCTTTTGGTACTTTCTTTCTCTCCTATAGAAATTGAATGTTGTAATAGTGTTTGAGAATCTGTCTCTCTGTGGGTGGAAATCAATGACACATCTCTGTTAGCGAGAGGGAGAGAGCAGAAATTAGACATGAGTCTAAAATCCTATATACATTTTTCAAGAAGCTTCAAGAGTGAACATGCCTTATGGAAATCAATTTTGTATACCAGTGCATGCATTCACTCTTCTTTTCACATTTAATCAGGTAACATTTTACATAATTCATGTTTAATTTGTGACTGTAAAATCATCTGGTACTATAAACATATTACAGTAATTATAATGATAATTTATGCACATAATAATAGAATGTCTATGCTATGTAAACATGTTTATTTTTCTGTAGTATTTAAAATATCTTCCACGGTCCACATAGAATAACATCTCTTTTATTCGTATGGCCTACTGAACATAAAGCTAAACAGCAAGGTTATGGTTTTGAATTGGGTCTGAATTAGCTCTTTAATAAACCATAGCCTAATAATTCTATTTATATACTACCAGTTTGCAGCAGCAAATACGCATTAAAGGAAAAATAATGCAACCTGATCAGGTAACCCTTTATCAACTTAATTAGGGAATGTTATCACTGACAACATATTTCCCTACAACATTCGCTCTTTCCCAGCTTTGATAACAATCCATAACCATATTGATAACAAATCCACACTACATACTAAATCTCAGCAGGTTTAAAGAATGCAGTGTGTACACTGGAAAAGGGACAAAATTATGCATACTAAAAACATTTGATTTTAGCTGTTGATGCCATGCAGAAAGAAAATGGAGGCTCTACTCATAGTTGCAAAATGTTTAAATTACAAGTGGTGGTGGAGGCGGAGGCAGACACATCACGTGAGGCAAAGATACGGCATGAGGTTAAAGGTAGTTAAGGTACTTTAAAATTCGATTGCCACAATTTGCTTCATTCTTCTCACAGTCATAACTCAGTCAAATCTGAACACACAGACATGATAATATTCATGATATCATATATCTCTGATGTACATCGCGAATACACGTCTCTCAGGCAAAATGAGTTACGCAGTTGTCTCCAATTGGGGGGGCGGGGTGTCAGACTCTGAAAACCCCTTATATAGCCTACATTATCTTCTGATTTAGCTATTCCTCACCTGTCCACCTGGCATCCTCAGTGTGTTCCCCTGCCCTGCACACCTGTTGCTCATCACCTCATCAGTCCTTGTGACCTGCTAACAGGTGTGCCTCATTATCTCATTATCAGCCAGTGCATTTAAACCCTGCCCCCCCTCTTAATATTGTTGCTAGATTGTTGAGCCATGTACTCTGCCTCTTTGCAGCATCTACTTCTGTTAGTCAATATCACTTGATACTCCGCTTTGTCACCTCAATGCTTGTCAGTAAAGACACTATGATCTTCTTAAGTCTGGTGTCTGTGTTTGAGTTCTGCCCTCTCCTGTATCACTGACAGTATGTCGAGCATGTGAGCTGTAGTTTCAAGCTGCCTTCTTTGATTTGTGCCTCCATTCAATCCTTCACAGTTGTCACGGCAGAGCAGCTTGACGAGTCTCTTGAGGGCAGAACAACACGAAAGAAGAAAACACTTGCCCTGAGAACAGGGTTCAACTAACAGGTTAATCAGACTTTTTTCACAGCAGACAGTTTTACATCACAGCAAGAGAACCACAGGTGTAATTAATAACTAACTATTAAGTGCTGCAATCAATGAAAGTCCCAGGGTCCTGGCAAGCTGGTATGGCTTACTGGGACACATTGAGACAGCTCTGGTGTTTATCCATTATATTGTACTAAAATGTAAAATAGTAATACATTTTATACATTTATGGAATGTTTTTCCAAGATATTCAAAGGCACTTTACACTGGCTAAAATGTCAAGTGTTTAATGCTTGCTTTTCCCTGTCCAATCAACAAGTAATAAATGTGTACTATAAAGGAATGTCTGTCTGTCCTTCGATTTTCTCGACAAATGTTCATCCGATTGACTTCGCACTTGGTGTGTGTATTGCTGAGGACCCAGTGGAGTGCAGTGTCCAATTGATGCAATTTGGCCAGATGGTGGCTCTATACGTTTTGGCCTGTAACTTTTGAACTAAGTCTCAGAAACACAATTTATCCTGGATTCTGTGGGTCCAGACCATAGACTGTATATAAAGATGGACAATGCATCCCCACTTCCTCCCACTGTACAAAAATGAAGCCAAAATATCCCAGATACAGGAGCTGCCATCTTGCGCTGGTGTCGTCATTTGGAGCCAGAGTCTGCACAGTAGTGATTGGGTTCGGAGCCACGTTATCGAGGTCCTGCCCATACACCCGGCCGACTCAATTGTGAGCAGGGCTCAGCTGACAGTCATGATGTGAAACCCCCTTTTGATAGCATCAAATAACTAATTAAAACCTAACTTATCAGAAAAATTTTATGTGTGATTTTTTTTTTTTAGTTCGGCCCATGTCCCATCTGCTAACATGAGAGGGTGGGGCTTATGACCTACCAAATACTACAGCCAGGGAGCGATCGAGATGTTTAGGCTTCACTTTTGGGGAGCTGTCATGTTGTCAATCATTATATACAGTCAATGGTCCAGATGAAACTATCCATATAAGCCATGCCCATTTGCGTCTAAATCGATTTTCTGCCATTTTGAATTTTGTCCAAATATTTTTTTCTCCACTCCTACAAATTTTGAGAAATTGTCACCAAATTTTGTACAGAACATCTCTGGACCAAGATGGAAAAAGTTCCTTTTTCGTCTTTTTGATATTTCCTACAGTTTTGCTATAGCTGGCCCTCAAAGTTTGGTCAAATGCTGTGGGCAGGGCTTATATTACAAAAAATGTCATAACTCCTGAAAGCTTTGTGCTATTGTAACCACATTTGGTGGACATGTGTAGATATTATGTCTAACCATGTGACCATGACAGATTTGGTGCCATTTGGCCAACAGGTGGCGCTGTAGCAGCGTCATCTAACTCTAAAGGAAGCAATCTCTCTCTGTCTATGACTGTCTATGACTGTCTATGTGTATGACTGTCCTTTACATATCCGATTATCCGATCGACTTCACACTTGGTAGGTCTATTGCCGAGTACCTAAGGGAGTGCAGTATCGAGCATTAAGTCGATGAGTGGTTCTTGACAACGGTGCAAGCAGCACTTGCAGGGACCAAGCAATCGGCCACAGGCACGTGTTTTCCAAACGGGCACATGGTCCCAACGGCCCTGCCTCCCAACAACGGTGCAAGCAACAATATCGCAAGCCAAGCAATTGGGCCGTTCCGAACGGGTATGTGCTCCCAACAGTCACATGCTCTGAACGACCACGCCCCAAACGGGCACTGCACTAGTAAATAAATAAATAAATATAGAAGTACCAAAGAGAGCAAGTTAAATTAGTAACTCGGGTGTATAAAGCAATCACTATGATACAATTTGACAGCTCCCCTACGGATCAGCTATTGTCTGAGCATTGTCTGACTGACAGAATTTAAGCATCAGCATCCAAACCTCCTTAACAGCCAGTATACAAAGACTAAGCAAGTCAGGCTTTACAGCATTGACATGTGGTCACAAGGTTGTGACCTGACGATACTCAATTTTCCACGTCGGCCTGAGACTCAACCTCCTGACCCGGCCATTAATATTCATCACCCTCTCTGCAGTTCAGCAACAAACACCAGCTCAGTCAAATAAACAAATCTAGTCTTTTCTTACATCTAAGCCAGTGTTGGCCTGACACATTTATGTTATCGGCCTGGCCAACCAGTAAAAAGTGGTTTGTACACATTTTCTCAGTTTTATATTTATTTACTTTATCTGTCTTGCTCTTTAGTCAGGACTTATGAAAAATTCATCCTGCATGGCTGGTGCTGGAGGGTGGAATAGAAGAAGCATAGGCGACGTCAGAGACATAATTTTTACTAGTGCTTGCGTGCATGTTGTTGCCACAAAATCTTTCATATTTTATTACCCTTTGCAAAAAATTTATATAAGCTAAAAAAAGATACAAGATTAAAATAAACTCCTGTCTAGTGTACCTTTTATCCACTGTAGCATCATTGCATTTGGATGAATGGTTTTGACTGTAATTTGCAACATATAAAATGCTGTATAGACTACAAGAGCATAGGTTGGGTTTCAGAAGTGGGTAGACACAATGAAGTCAGAGGTTCTTCAACAAACAAGTATATACAATATAAGTATATTTTCTTCATTTATATACATTTTTAATCATCGAGTGATAATAAATAAGTGATGATAAATTATGATTAAATTGGTTATCATGCTTTCCATAATGTTAAATGGCTGCATTATAATGCACTAACCCAATAATTATCTATAATTTCCTTGATAGATACTTATAGAAATATTCTATCAAAAATGATTTATATAAAAATGTTATATATATATATATAAAAATGTTTTTAAAAAACTACCCTTCCTAACGTCAACAAGGAACCTTCCTCAGTCACTACATGTTTTATTTACCACAAAGAGTACTGTCTTTTACTGCACTGTCTTTGATTGATGATCAGTTCTAGCATATTTTTAGGAGAATTATCTGTAAATAAAAACAGCTAAATTATATTTTTTACCTAAAAATGCAGACACGCTGTGGGACTTTTTTCAGCCCTGAGTAGTATCTGCAGTCTTCCTCACAAGCTGCATGCAGCCCCAAAAACCACCACCAAGAAGGCAGGGTAGCTTGTATGTTTGTAAATCACTGGCTACAGCTTGTAAAGCTTAAATGCTTTGAGTACCTGGTAAAAACTGAAGACGACTCAGATGAGCATTTTAACATTTTGATCAACTCAGAGCTTGTGGTTGAACAGTTGGAGGACACGGTTTAGTGGTCTTTGAGTGAATGAATCTGAAAATATAAAAGTGAGGGGGACACTGGAACCCCGAAGTGTTCAATATTAAATAATTAAAGACGATATGAAATAAATAATCATAAATTGTGTAAAATATATAAATGGATCAATAATTTGTGAAATAATTTTATTTTTAAACCTCAATTCATCATTATGAAATTTTATTTCATCATTCTTATTTTCTTTTTCAAAAGTCTGTTCTATTTCATGATGGCATTTTTCCGACTGACATGCATTTCATTCGACTTTTCATTCCATGTCATTTCATAATGTCACTTTCCATGACAGTGGTGGTGTTACTGCCCCCTCAACTTTCAGCCAATCACCTGCCCCCTGCCTAACAACTGCTACCAGATTGAGCCTGTTAGCTCCTGTTAGCTAGAGCAACAACAATGTCAAAGTAAAGAGGCTGCTGCTGTAAATCTTCTCCTCTTCCTTTTTTTCATCCTCACTTTTTTCCTTCCTGCTCTAGTTCGTACATACTTCCCTGCTTTCTGTGATATGCAGAGCTATGACAGGTATCAAAGCAGAGTACCTTGTCTGAACATGACTATATAGGAAATGTGTCTGATTCAAGTCAGTAAGTGGGTCTGGGATTTGCTGATCTGTCATGATGTCTGGCTTGTACCTTTTCCTGCCACAGTGCCTCTGTAACCAACTAAAGGGAGTGACAGACACAAACATTTTTTATTTATTTATTTCTTTCTTATTAAACCTTTATTTAACATCTCTTTTCCAAGGGAGCCCTGGCCAAGATAGCAGCAACACAATGTTTCAAACATCATACACACAAACATTGAAAACACACAAAACGAAACACACAGTATCAACTCACAGAATCATATGCATAGGAAGACAGACAGAAGGAAACGGTTTTAGCTAAGGAAGCGATTACAAATTCCAACTGAATTAGCCTCCAAACCCTTCCCTAAATTTTTAAATGCTCTAATTGGAATCAGCCTATCTAGCTGCAAAACTGTCTGCAAGTGGTTCCAGGTTGCAGGGGCAGAGAACATAAAAGCCTGTTTGCCCATTTCAGTGCAAGCCTTAGGGGCAGACAGTAAGAGGATGTCATTTGAGCACAAACAATAGTTACTAGTTTTAGGTGAGATATACCCACAAAGGAAAGAGGGGAGCAGCCCAAGGATGGACTTATAAATAAATATGTACCAGTGAGTGAGTCTGCACAAGGCCAAAGAAGGCCACTGAACTCTGGCATAAAGGGTGCAATGGTGAGTGAGAGCTTTGCAGCCTGTGACAAACCTCAGAGCACTGTGGTACACCGTATTTAGCCGATGCAAGCATTGGGCTGAGGTGTGCGTGTTTTACAAAGCTAAAAGCTAAAAGCCAGGCTAACATACATCTAGTACAGCACAAATAAACAAAAGTACAGTACTTCAACATAGAGGCAAAGGATACCGGGGGTCTTAAAATGGATACATGTTTTGAAAACATTGCATTCTTGTTAACTTCCCCTCACAGATTGGATGAGGCAAATCAGTCAACTGTGATCCTCACTAGGATCACATATTTAAGTCCAAGCTTTGGCTAGACCACTCAAGGACGTTCAGGGATTTTTTTCAGAAGCCATTCCAGCATTGTCTGGGCTTGTATGCTTTGGAACAGTTTTCAAATGTATCTGTGAATTTGGCCACATTCATTGTTCCCTCTGTCCCTACCAGTCTCGTAGTCCCTGCTGCTGAAAAGTATACTGATCCATGTGCTGCCCTAACCATCCATCTATCTGTAGTGATGGGACAGTATCTGCCTTTCACCAGATGAAGAGGAGTTACGTAACATTTTGTTGCATCTGAATAGATCATCTTTTTCTCTGTACTCTGGAAGACCACTGAGTTGCATTTGGCAAACTCCATGTGGGCTCTCATATCTTTTTACTGTGTATGTCTGACTTTCTTTAACACAGTTCACTATAAAGACCTAAATGATGGAAGTGCTGCAGAGAAGGTGGTCCTTTTTGCAGATTCTCCCACTTCTGCAGAGCAACTCTCCAACAGACACAATCTCTGTTTGAGTGATAATTGAGTTCTTGGTCACTTACCTGACCAAAACCTTTCTTGTCGTGAATTTGGCCTGATGGTCGGCTCTACTATGCATCAATAGTAGAAACTCCTGAGAATATCCATCCTTGAATTTATACAGTATATCAAAATATTCTTGGAGTTCTGGAAAGACTTCTTTGGATTTGCATGCCTTTTAATTCATTGATGATTAAGAGAGGTCCATATTCATAAATTGATTAGTCAGCTATTTCTTATCAACTGCTGAAAGTAGCACATACAGTACAAGTCATGTTACCGAACATCTTGATATGCCAACTTCTTCCTTGTCACCAGTTGTGTTTTTAATGTCCATGGACGGAGGAGCGTTACTGTGTCCGGTTTGGTAACTTCAGGATTATATCTCTGCTCTTTGATGATGATGATGAGTTGTGCTGGCCTCATCAGGCTGTAACCTCCAGCAGGCCTGCTAAGGGTTGCCAAGTGTGAAGCAGTTAAGATGAGGGATCTTAAAGTTCATGGTACTGTGCTAGAAAACAGTGGGTTGACTTGCTGCCCCAAGTGAAGGAGTTCAAGTATAGAGTATCTTGTTAATGAGTGAGGGTAAGGTCATCAGTGCAAACAGAATTTCATGGTAAAGAATGTAAAAATTTCTCTGTTCACTGATCTATTGGATGGTAAGGACTCGCAGCAAACTAGATGGCATCTGTCTTTATGAATCTCGCCCATATTTTCAGATTCTCATTCAATAATCTTTCAAGTATGTTCTGAATTACACAACATGATATAAGAGAGTAAGAGAGAGAGGGTGTTAGCTGACTATGGAGGGAAGGCCTCCGAGGCAGTACTGCTTGCTGTTTCTTGGACTTCAAACAGTCCTGCATGTTTGAGGTCATTGCCATTACAACTTTAAAGGCACAAGGGTTGGTATTCCTCTGCAGAGTACAGCAAACTTGTCTTTGTCAAATATGTAGTTGATCCTGTGCATGAAAATATTGTCGCACATGAATATTTCCATCATGTTTTACTGTAGGTTTTATGTATTGTTTATTCATCATTCAGCTTTCCTCTATAAGCTAATAAGTGTAACATTCACTTTTATTAGTATGTACCAACGGAACAACATCATAACATATATTGGAAGACAATATATAGTTGCCTCATATGCTGGATGTCTCCACGTTTTGGGTGGCAATCTCATGTTGTCTGCAAATGTGATTTATATATGAATTAAAAACAATTTTCACACCACTCTATTTATTTAGTATTATGTCAAATGATATAAAGAATATTGCCCATGAGGTCATAGTAAACACATAACCTTCCCTCCCACTCACTATTCTTCCATCACTATTGCCACTGTTGTTCTATTCCATGAGGACTTTAGTTTGTTTGTAATTTACACAAGAAAGAAATGTGTGATCAAAGGAGAGGCAGAGAACAAATAACTCAAAAATAACCCTGGGTTTTCTCACTTGTTTTCTATCTGAAAAGGCACTCCCAGACAGTGAAAAGGTTGCTTTTTTTGGATGAGGTGACATGTCTGAGGATAGCATCACACCTTTAAGGTGAGCCTATCAGCTCCTTGGAACAGCCTTCCTAACAGACTGGCTCCCCTGGGGCTCCTGCTCCACAGTCTCAGGGTTGGGAGTGTGAGTCATACTCTTCCTGAGATATCACTGTTGCAGCACCCGAAGATTTTAGCACTGCCAGAATAGGACCAGGTACATATTTAGAAAGAGGAATGAAGCTTATAACACAAACATAGCAAAACCAAAAGCTCTGCCCCCTGTCAGGAACAGACAGAAGACCCCTGGCTGAAGATCTCAAACTATATAAAGGTTCACAAGGGATTAAAATGTCTAAAATGTAATCTGGCCATGAAGAACCTTAAAAGTAATCAATAAGATCTTAAAATCAATCCTAAAACAAACAGGGAGCCAATGTAAAGAGGCTAAGACGTGTGCAGACATCGTGTGATGTGATCGTACTTCCTGGTTAAAAGCCCAGCAGCTGAGTTCTGTACAGTCTGCAGTCGTCAAGTGAATAGGCTGTTACAATAATCAAGGCGTGAGGAGAATGTGCATATACAACAGTGTCTGCATCACTAAAATTTAAAACAGATCGGATTTTTGCAATGTTTCTGAGGTGATACAAACATGATTGGACAAGCTTAGTGATATGTTGCTCAAAACAAATTGATATCAAACAGGACACCAAGATTTCTTGCAACAGGCTTGATATGTTGTGACAGGTAACCGATAGATGGCAGTATTTGTTTTGTGATATGTTGGGGCCCAATAACAAGGATTTCTGTTTTATTTGAGTTGAGAGGAAGATTATGTCAGACAGGCAGTCCTGCAGAGAACTCAGCATACTAATGTCAGTGGGCTTGACAGGGAGGTACAACTGTGTGTCATCTCATAACAATGAAAAGCAATACCATGTCTGTGGATGACATCACCCAAGGGGAGCATATATACAGAGAACAGTATTGGTCCCAGAATTGAACCTTGAGGCACACCATAGTTGATATGGGAAAAGGATGACATGAAGTTATTAATGGCGACAGAGAATTTCCTGTCAGACAAATATGATGAGAACCAGTCTAGTGCAGTGCCAGATATGCCCACCCAGTGCTTCAGTCTAACTAAAAGAATGCCATGATCAATTGTGTCAAAGGCAGCACTTAAGTCCAGCAGCACAAGAATTGAACACATGCCTGCGTTGGCATTCATTAAAAGGTCATTAGTGACTTTGAGAAGGGCTGTCTCATTGCTGTGGTGCTGACGAAAACCAGATTGGAACAGGTATTATTATTTTCCACAGCATCAAGAAGCTGCTTAGAAACGAGAACCTCCTCGAGAACCCTGGACATAAAAGGCAGTTTGGAGATTAGACAATAGTTACCCAGGAGGGTAGGATCTAGCCCAGGTTTTTTTTTAGGACTGGTTGGACACAAGCAGTTCTAATCTGGGACGCAGCCAGTAGACAGCGAGCTGTTCAAAATAGTTAGCAAATGGGGCCTATACAATCCATAAATTCCAATAAAAACCTAGTTGAGATTATGCCCAAAGGGCTGGAGGATACTCATAAGAGACATGATGTCTGAGAGTTCAGGCAAAGTACCAGCAGAAAAATTGCTCAAAGAATCCCTGAGTGGGTCATCCACATCTAAAAAGGCAGGGTTGGGGGTGATATCAGATCTTATTAACTCCACCTTTCCAGCAAAGTGCAAAATAAACTTTTCACAATCCACATCACAATCAGCGGAGGCACAAGGAGAGGCTGGGTTAACTAACTGAAACACAGTCTTAAATAGGAATCTGGGGTTGTGCTGATGGGCAGAAATAAAAAAAAAAAAAAGTAAAAAAAAAAAGATTTTCCCCTCTGGGATCAATAAAGTATTTCTGATTCTGAAGTGCAGAGAAATGGCATGTTCTGGCATCTTTCACCATCCCATTATAGAAGAGTAATAACTCTTTCATAGCAGCAAAGTGGACCTGGAGACCTGATATGTTTAATTTGCGTTCTGCTCTTCTGCATTTCCTTTTACAGCTTTGAATACTGTCATTTAACCATGACTATTTTCTTTGAGTTTGGTCTATTTTTCAGAGGAGCTATGAGATCTAAGGCTAAAGAATACAGGTAGTTAAAAGAATCAACCAAATCGTTGGTGTTGGAGGAGTCAGGAAAAACATTGCCAGGTATATTGAACAAAGCCAATTTCTTCCAACTGAAGACATAAATGTAAAAAAAAAAAAAAAAAAAAAAAAAAAAAAAAAAAGGTCAAATATATAGTTTAAATTCATACATAGTTTCATTTTTTAAAAAGGCAATCCCATTTCCTAAAACAACTGGGCACTGCAGCTTTTAGGGAAAGTTAGCAAACAGGAGTAAATAGTTCATTTCATGGGGACCATTTTCAGCTGCAGATTAATACACATTTGTTCATGTAGTGTGTATTTGTTGACAATAAGAAAAATGTATAATGTTGTTAGCTTTATCCTGTACTATTACCGCTCATAGGCTTTATCTCTCATTGCATTGTGATGATATGATCATATTTTGTTAGTTTTACAAAACTTGAGTTGTCCAAATTAATGATTTCCATAAAATTTCTAATTTAAAATTAGTAAGTGAAATTGTTGTTTTACATGGGTTTAAAGTTTTTGTCTGATATAATGTTCATTGCATTAAACCTCAGTCTGATATATTTTGACATTTGCACTTGATATATCCCTATCAGAAAAGTTTTCTTATTAATATTTCAATGTCTGTCTGTCTGTCAGTCAAGAGAAAATTACATATTTACTGTTGCAATATCATTGTAGTGGAAACAGCTTAAAACTCAACAGCTCTTGGGAGTTGCTCCACTGGGATGCTGTTTGTTGAAGTGTAGATAGTGTTCATGTTGGGTTACTACAGTTCATGTAAAAAGGGCTGAAATGCTGCGGCCTACTGCAGTGGGGCAGCACTATGGTCCAATAGAGGAAGAGAAGATTCAACGAACAGCACCTGGCACGGAGACAGTGAGACAGATGGCCATGAGGGTCCATATGGGGTGGAGAGTGTGTCAAAACGTTCTGCTGGCATTGTGTATCTACATGAACACATATGTGCGTATTCGTGCGTGTGCATGTGTGAATCAATGTGATTTAGTGTACCATATGTGCACCTATGGATTGTGTATCTTGTGCAATTGAAGGCAAGTGCATACAGATAAAATTGTCATTTTGTGTGTGTCCATGTGTGAAGGGAATAGATTACTTTTTGGGCAATTCACTGGCCCTGACATTACTACCACCATGGGTCAAACTGACCCTCAGCATGAGTGGCTCGTCTACAGGAGAAGGGCCAAATACACGGCATTACTAACGTCAGTCGGCCAGCAGCAGTACACCACCACACATGGCCCACCATCATGGCACAGCAGCATACACAAACGCAAAAGCACGAATACAAGAAGTAGATAGGGCGTGACCCAGTAGGATGCTGTTAAAACTAATATGTAGAAGGAACTGAAGAACAAAAGCAAAATAATACTGGATTTTCAGAGATCTCTCTAGCTGAAGGTTATGTCATATATAAATGAGAAAGATAGGATGGAGTATCAAGTAATATTTATGAAACAACTGCACCCCGATTCTTTTAAAAAACATGAAAATTGTCTGCTTTAGGTATGAGCATCAACTTGACGAGCACCTACCATAATATAATTTAAGCGAGCATTCTTTTGGTGTGTGCTTCCACATATTTTCTCTGTCTACTTGCTGTATCTAATCCTAGGATCAGCGCCAGGCTGCAGTATTAGAAAAAGGGAATGTGGACTTTATGTGAATTAGGTCTGTTATATGACAAACGAGCATGGACAGTCAGGGCTCCCAGACGCTCATGATCATGTCTGATGCAGTCGTTTAGGATAAACAGAAGCTCAGGGACAAATGAGCTTAGTCCTTTCCTGAAAGGATCTTTGGAATGAGTGCATAATGAAATGTATAATTTATTTATTCTGAGATGCTGGAGGGCTCTATGAAATAAACATGAGAGAGAGAGCAAAAGAGAATGAGAGTGAGACAGATAGAGATGGAGAGGGAGAGAGAAGGGAGGGGAATGTGTGATACTGTAGGAGAGAAAGTGAAAGCAAATGAGGGGAAAAGAATGAAAGTGAACAGGAGATACTCCATTCAATGTAGGATGTAATTTGATTTGTGGTTCAGAATAATCTGTGTGCAAATGTGTGTGTGTGTGAGACCCTTATCTGTGTGCAAATGTGTGTGTGTGAGCCCCTTGTCTGTCTTAGGTACAGGAACAGTAAGTTAATCAGCTTGCAAAATGCAAATATAAATCATAATTAGCCCTTGTATGTTTATGTACCATGTTTATTTAATCTCCATTATTGTTATATTCCTATTGAAAATAGGAGTTATAAATAAAGCAAAATTATATTTCAGTGTTATGCAATGACACATCTTGACATCCCCCCAACAAGTATAGACTTTTCGGGGTACATTACTGCTTCAATTAAACCAAACAGAGTCTACAGCCACAGCAGCTCTGTGAGCCTCATAGAGTGGGGTTTGAGCTGATTGCTAATATCAGCATGCTAACATCCTCGCAATGACAATGCTAACATGCTGATGTTTACTATGTTCACTATCTTAGTTTAGAGTGTTAGCATGCTAGAATTTGCTAATCAGTGATGAACACAAAGTGCAGCTGAGGCTGATGCAAATCTCATTAGTTTTGCAGGCATTTGAGCAAAGTATTGGACAATCTTTTTACCTGATGATGGCACTAGATGAAAGGTCAAGAGATCACCAAAATGAATTCATCCTAAAGGGGACAGGAATGTGTGTATACTTAATTTCATGGCAGTCCATCCAATAGTTGTTGAGACATTTCACTCAATACCACAAATGTCAAACTCATTGTGGTGCTTGATAAAAAGTCAGAGGATCACAGGTCATTCGGATTCATCCTCTGGGCAAAACGGATATCTGTACCATATTTCATGGCAAAGCAACCAATATTTGTCAAAACATTTCACTAAAAAACAAAAATGTCAACCTGGCGCTTGAGGAAAAGTCAGAGGATTCCAAGTCATTAGGAGTCATCCTCTGGAGACATGAATGTCTGTACAAAGTTACACAGCAATCCATCCAATAGCTGTAGAGATATTTTAGTCTAGATCAAAGTAGTGGACCAAGCAACAGACTGACATTGCCATCCACCGTTGCTAGAATTTGTACCTCCTGTTGAGCTCAGATATGGCATGCAACTTTATAATGTATGATTACATGTCCACAGTGGTAATGTTTGAGGTTGGAGTAGGAGTAGAAGGGTAAGGGGGGTTGCCATATCTATCTTCAAGAAAATACTTGTTGAGGAACATGTCCACTTGATAATTCCTATGACTTGCTTTACGGGTTACCCTCAGTGTGAAAAGTAGTTTGTATGCAGCCTCTTGTGAAGTTGGTACCACAGTACATGGTCAATACATTTACTATTTTGCTAATTCACCACTTGTAGAGAGTTAATTAGTAGGTTACTACAAGAAGATGCCATCTTCGTTGCCTTAACACATTTGTGGAGTGGCTTTGAATGAGGTAGGTAGGCTTGTCCAACACTGTGTTGTATTAAAAAGTTATCTTACATAAAGGCTAAAATCATGACATCAGTGTCAGTACTTGTCAGTACAGTAGGCTAACATTATCTTAGCTAATGGTTCTGAATCATATAAAAGCAGTGTTTATCCACTTTCATAGTCTTCATGGAAACTCCAGTCAGCAATATTATGGGTGAAAAGAGGAGTTGACCGCAGGGTTGATGATGGGCTAGAACAGTATCATTAGTCTACTACAGTATTAACAGGTTTCATTTTCACTGAGGCAATCAACAACACATTAAATTAATATTAGTTTGTGGAAAGTGAAGGCTACACATAACATGCAATGTAAGTATTAGCATCTTATTTAATCACAACATGCTAAAAGATCATTTGGCCAGTAGCATGTGTTTCCTACATGCTTGTGTTTATCTGTGTTGCCTCATTTTGCCAGATTGACAGTGGCCGCCTTTCAGTAAAGAGGTAGACGTGCACCAGAGTTTCTGTCTGACCAGCATGCTTTTACTTGTCTACAGAGGCTCCTGCATACAGAACATAGCTACAGCTCCGGCTATCACCTGGAGGTCCTGATTTATCTGTACTGACTGGCACATACACTATACTTTCCAGTTGTGTCCTGTGTGGTTGGTCTCCACTGCACGACATGTCACTCTCAATATGGCACATCAGATTTGGGATGAGTGCAAGCAGCGCATTTGTTTTACCCAGTCCAGGGTCAACTTTTTGACAGAGCTGTGGGTGCAACTGATCCCTGCCACATTAGGATAACAGACTAAACTATTTGAATGACAAAGAATTCTACTCAATTAGCATAAAGACTGTGATTCAACAATTTTTTTTGATGTACTGTATATGGGCTAAGGTTGTGGCAAGAAATAGACATTGTGCAGACATTAAAAAGTGAATATCTAACAGTTTGCAATGTAAACAACTGAAGTATTGATTTACAGACTTTAAAAACTTATATGGATGCTAATGCCGCATTCGCGTCATATCAAAGTTATCGTAGTTAGTTTCCAACTTGTAAATAATGTTCACTTCAAAATCCAACTCGTAATTATAACTGGGAAACCTCGATTTTTCTGAAAGCTCCAATATATATCTGACTTAATAATATGGAAGTGCCTGAAAACCAAACAAATATGGATGCCTCACAACAGCCAAAGACTTTAGTTCAAGGTGATTAAACCCAAATTTAATGAATATGTGTTATATTGTTAACGCACAGTATTTTAATCCTCGCACAACCAACTCTGTAATAATACAACCGTAGACGCTCGCAATTTGTTAACATGGGAATCTTTCCCATCTCTACCATCCATCCCATATGACGTGAATGCAGCATAATACATCAATTCTTAAAATAGGGCTGCATCTTTTTGCATCAGCAGAACAACACTATTATAAATTGTGTGTTTGGGTATGTATTATGGGGTGATCCAATATATAACCAGAAAATGTGGGAGGGTGGATTGGATCTTTCAGTGATTTCTTGTCTGTTTTAGGCATCGCAGGCTGTTTTCATTCATAGGAGACAAGAGTTGGGGTTGCCAATTAAGCAAAATAGGTGATTTTACTGCAGAGGTGGAGGTACGTGGGAGGGGTAAAGCACAAACCTGTCACAATCAGACATAGAGAGAGCAAATCAACAGAAACAGAGAGAAGGAGAAAGAGGGAGAGAGATGTAGTTGCATCCTCCTTTTTCTAATCAACATATTTGTAAAAGCGACTTTGTTATGGAGTACAAAAAACAAACAAGATGTGCCACCGCTTCCAACATCAGGTCTAAATTAGCAGCAGTGCTTTCCAATTAACATTTAATAATAATAATAATAATAATAATAATAACTCAGTAATGAATGGGACAACAAAATTGTCAAAGTAAATCCATGGTTGGTGATTGTTTATCCCATCTCTGCAGGTAGCAGATACACCACACACACAAACTAGTGTTGCTGTGATTTGGTAACCACTGAATCCTTTTTTGTATGTTTTGAGCACCTATTTACATGTAGTCAAATATAAGAGATTCATTTATTGGACTACAAGTTTGCAGGAAAATTTCCATGTAGCAGGGGGGAAAAGGTTTTAAGTGAAGGCAGTGCAGCTGCAACAGCTGTTGTGGCTGTGTGCCTTCATTAAATACGGAACACCTAACGCATGTGGCCAATGCTAAAGTGAGTGGGCTCAGTTAGTGCTTTTCAGCAGTCGTATGAATGAACATTATTTCTTACACATCTGCTCTACTTAGTGTTGTACATAAGGAGAAAGGTGCATACTGTAGGTGCTTCAGTTTGGCATTAATGCAAATCAGTGGTGCGCGCAATGCATCCTGGTACATGTAGGCACTGCCCTCACCGTTCCACCGGCAGTGCCGCTGAGGAGAACTCAGCTTTCTCGGGCAATATAACATGCACTGAGGAATTTATTACTTCAATTGACTACATTTACCATCAACACTGACTGGACATCCACATAAAAAAGGTGCTGAATTTTCCCTTTAATGTGTGCAGGAATGGAGTAAAAAAAACATTAGACAACCTTTCTTAATAATTTAGGAGCAAAACCAAAATCTCTGCCTACAATAGTACTGTATCATATGTCATACTTTCCCTCCTCTCTTTTTGTTCAGTGTAGATTATTGTTGTGAATTCAAATCTGTTTTCCTGAAAAAGGTGTCCTGCTTTTTCCCAGTCCATCACTGTCAGTAAGAATATATTTTAAATCCATCTGCCAAAGGTTGTGTTGTGGATAACAACATGGTGGGGTTATAGAGTGGTTGTGTGCCAGATGAATACAGCACTCCACATAGCAGTGCCTTAAGGTAATGCATTTCCTATGTTCGTGCAGTGCAGAATTCTGGGAGGTGGTATTTTCAGATATGCTCTGAGTTGCCCTAAGAGATGTTCTTCGCTCACAAAATATTCTTTTAGTGGGGCCGCTTTATTCACTGCACCACATCTCTTTTTAAACCATATGATTTATGACTGAACCTCATAGAAAACAAAGCTGTGGAAAAAAAATCTTTGTGGGTAAATACATCACACCGGATACAAAATATATTGTTTTATCTGTTTTGCCAGTTAAAGCAATGGGGATGTTGTCTATGTTTTTACTTTTGGCTCATTGCCACCATCAGCTTTCCCAGCATCGAATGCATGTTTATTTTCCAAAGAATATAAAAAGACATACATAACTTTTTAGCACTGGCCCCAGAACACAGCTGCTGTGGGCACTGAATCCTCAACATGAGGACAAGTGTTTCAAGCATATAAATGAGAACAATTTAAGAATCTTTATATAACTTTTAGTTTAAAGTGCTTTTAAAAACACTTGTTGCAATGGATGCAATTCAATTTATGCATTTTGGTTGTATAGTGGAACAATAAGCAGGTAGCTACAGTGAAGTCTAACTTATACACATGATTCCTTTGTTTTGGTAGGTTACTCATGAAGTACATGGTCTTTTAGTAATGATACATGGTTCATTTCTGTTACAGCTCATTCTAACTAAATATTATTCGATTTGGAGTTAGCTAAGATCAAAGCTGTAAAGGAGAAATAGGTAGTCGGAAAAACTCTGCATTCATATTTTATTATACCGAGTGACTGATGTGGCTGCTGCGCATTAATTTGATGTGTGCTCACACTGATTCTTGTGATAGCACCTGACTATGTAAAGTTATATAAATGGAAGCTCCTTGGTGTTGTGTGAGCTAAAGAATAGAACAGGCAGAGCGATCGAGGGAGGGAGAGGAGAGATCACACAACCTTTTTCCAAAAATGGCACCAGAGTGCACTGCCAGTTTTGCTGTTCTGAAAGCACTTATCAAAGTTATTGAAAGCCCGCTCCCAGCTCTCTGCACGAACCCTCCTCTCACTCCACGTTCTCTCATTAAAATTCCCAAACCTGGAGTGCCAAAGATTCACAGGAGATCAGGAGGCCTTCTTGATTTAAGGAGTGTAAGAAATAAATTAATCTGTGAAAATGATATTTTACCCATTTCTGTTTACAAACTCTGACATTTGAGTGGAAAATTAGCCTTCCATCTCTCAAGGCATAGGTGGAGCTAGGGTGGGGCAAGATGGGGCTCCACCAAGAATTAAAATAACCCCATCGTATCCCCATCAAAGAAATTACCAGACGTTTGACAAATAAAATCCTGTCTGATTTCCACTATTTAGCTGCTGTTTCTCCCATTCTGTGGTTGATCCAGTTCAATAGCACTCCAGATTGCCATAGACACCTTCTATGCACTGGAATCACCTAGGTAAGTTCACCTTGTTCACGTCACACAAGATGTATTTACTTAACTTTACTTAATCAAACAACCTCTTCAAGAGTACCCAAGGAACTAGTGAAAATGAGAAAGAGGAGACAGGCATGGAGAGCGACATGCTATAGTAGCTCCCTCGTTGCTGGCAGTGCTGTTAGCTGGACAGCAGCTAGAAGCAAAAATTACACAACCAACAAAGGAGCTTCAGGAATGAGCAGGACTCTTGGCTGGAATATTCGGTCACTAAAGATATAACTTTTTGCAGGCATTTTTCAAATGGAACATGCCTTTGTTGCTTGCCTTCTGTCTGCACTTGGGTCCTGTCTACCACTCCTAATATTATTATTCATTTTGAAACTTAAACCATGATTGTTAGTGTCATACTTTTGATTCGTCATTCATCAAGTGTTTATAGCAGGCATATTAAAATTTCAAATGCCACACATCCACACCAAGCCTTATTAACTACACATTTTATCGTCCTACGAATAAATAATTAAGCCTCCAACTAGCCCCAGCAAGTAAACATTTCTGCCGCTGCTCTCTGACCTTGGCAGCGAGCATGCTGACAAAAATACCAAATATAAAATGAATATTTACCAGGAGAGCTACATTGACTTATGCCTCATAGAGCCAATGCACCGATTCCAAAAGTAATATGTCATTTGAGGTAAAAAAAAAAAATAAATTTAAATTAGCAAATGATAGTGTAAAACCCTGCAAATGAAAAATTCATATTACTAAAGACCCAGAGATGATCGGTGAACCCCCGGGAAATTATTCCTCCAAAGAAAAATTTATAAGTTTGTGATTATAGTTCTGTACTGAAGGCAGGAAGTGACCAAAAGCAGGCATCTGTTGAATCATTTGAGCATTCTCTCTTTATTGTGTGACAAAAAAAAAAAAAAAAAACTCACACCATCAGAGAAACACTGATCAAACCTGCAGAAAAAATGTGGACCACAGGTGGCTTGCAAATTAAAAACTAACCAACAACACAGTGAAAGGAAAGTCAACAAAAAGGTAGGAAATGATAAAGATGCACTGATACTTTTTCTATTTAGCTGGATGAAACCACCACTGCCGCAGAGGAGCCAATACTCATTGCATATATACAGCACAGTGAGGAAACCAATTTGAAACAAGATATTATTATGCAAATCTCATACAACCACACTAGGAGAATATATGTTGTGTGCAGCTGATACATACTCGCAAGCACAACCTTCCCTATGACAATTTAGCTGCTTTCTGCAATGATGAGGAAACAAAAGGGCTTCAATAGCTGATTGAAGGAGAAGGCTCCCCACTGCCCGGTGTTTCACAGCATGATACACAGATAACTCCTGGTGAGCAAACATCTCCCTGAGGAGCTGAATGAAAAATCACAAATCAGACAAGATAGTTTCTGATCAGAAAATTCTCTTCTTTCAGGTACCTTTTGACACCCCAATCTTTCCCTAACCTGAAGCAAGTGCTGCCAGTGTATAAACATTACCATAACAATGTTTAATCATTGGTGCATTCAAGAGCAGATATTGTTGGGAAATTGAATGAAATACGTTGTCAGCAAACATTTGGCAGATATGTATGAAAATTGTGTGACTGGGCAGACCCATTCATTAAAAACATTTCTCATTATGTTGATTTAAAAAAAAAAAAACTTTATTTAAGGTGGCATCGCATTTCTCTCAAAACATCCTGCACTTACTATTGCAAATTAGCAGT
Source organism: Siniperca chuatsi (assembly GCF_020085105.1). Taxonomy (NCBI): domain Eukaryota; kingdom Metazoa; phylum Chordata; class Actinopteri; order Centrarchiformes; family Sinipercidae; genus Siniperca; species Siniperca chuatsi. The sequence goes on from NC_058059.1 coordinate 6,720,112, forward strand.
GTATAAATGTAATTTTGATCTAATTTTGATGATCAAACCTGACCTCCTCCCTATGGCTTTAGTGCAGTATAAGGATGGCACATTTCCTGGATTGGTAAAAACATTGCCAGTTAACATAATCAGGCAGGAATTACATTTCCTCTAAAATCAAATTTGCCAAAGCAAATTGGCAAAGCAAATTAGTGATATATAAACATATTTTGTAGGAGACATGGTTGAGATAACAGCCTCCTGTTAATAAGGCTGACAATTGAACTATTTGGATTAATTCTGCTATATTCTGCTGTTACACAGTCATGTTGAAAGGAGAAAGAAATACCTACACAAAATCCCCATATAAAGTGCATGCATTTTATTTTTCCCTCAGCAAGGTGTGTGTGTGAGAAAGAGAGGTCAGTCAGTGTATTCAGAGGTAAAACAGCCCCCCCCCCCCCTTCCATCAGTCTCTTTCCCCACTATTCTAACATGCTTCCAGTAAAACCTTTCAGCCTTCTGCACATCTTTTTTGTTTCTCTACTTTGCCTTCATCTTACATTTCCCCTCAACCTTACCTCCTATTCCCTACACAGATACTAATTAAAATATATATTTTACATATTAACAAATGCCACTCTAGCTCGTGGACATACCTACCTTCTCTCCCTCTCTAATTACCTTTTGATTGCCTCTCTGAAGTCCTCCATCTTTCTCATTGCCTTTTCATCTTTTATGTGTTGACGGAGAGTGAGGGGCTGTCTGCTGCAGAGAGCTGTGGCTCTTTGGAGAGAACAATGGGAATTGGAATCATTTCAGCAGTACATAATTTATCGTGGCGTGGATCATTCTCCTGTAAGACACCTCTCCTCTGGTTCTCCTGCTCCGGTGTTAATTTCAAAGCATCTTTCCTCTCTGTCTCAGGGTATGTTTGTGTGTTTTCACAAACGTGTGTGCAAGTTATTGATGCAGCTATAGATAAATGAATAGAAAATTCCACATAGTAACTGTTACACCTATGAAATACTCCTAAGCAAACACACTTGTATGTGTTTTGTGTTGCATCTGTTCGGTGTGGCTCTTATGTCAGCGTGTGAAGAGCGAGGAAGGGTAGAGACCGAGAAGGCAAACTAGAAAGAGCATGTGTAGTGAGGAGATGTGAGAAATGTTGCAGGAATCCATTCTTAGAGTCTCCTACATTAAATATTCCATCAGAAGCTGCTCTAGTTGCCATACTGCCGGGAACAGCTAGACTAACACTTCATCTGTAACACAGTGTAGGGTTTACAAGCCCCACTGTGGACAGCTCTTAGGAGATACAAAGAGCCATATGGTGAATTAAAACTATAATTTTCCATGAATGATGTATTATTAAGGTGTACGTTAAGATCTTTGTTAAGCACAGCAAATACTAGAATCTTGATAGAAGAGTTTGCTTAAATTGGTGGTAATTTCTAATTTTATAAGCTGTTTGTAGCATTGTGCTGCTTGTTTTTTTTTTTAATCTACTCTTTTGTCAACCCCCAACATACTTTCTGTTTCTCTCACTCGCTCTCTCCTTTTTTTTCCTTTGGTGGTAAAAAGTTGTAGAAGGGGAATTACATTGCAACCGCTACAGCTTTTGTTTTCTTTTTTTTGCGGTGCTACTAAAGTGACTTGGGATTCAGCTGCTTGGGGATGACAGCGGGATGTTTTGTTAGAACATCTTAGTGTGTGAGATAAGTGGCATCTCAACAAGTTCCCTCGCAACTTCAGCTATTCAAGTTTTTCGCCCTGTACCGATCCCGGCCGCCTTCTTAATTTATCCCAGCCCTCCCTTGTTACATCACTCCTGTTCTCTGTCTTCTCCTCTGAACCTTAACCAACCCCCACCACTGCCTTCCTCCCTGTTGATCCTTACCACTTCCAGAGAAAACAATATTAAATTACCCCAGTCTGCAATGACGCCACTTTTTTAAACAGCTTATGTAACTGTGATGCTTCCGTTCCAGCTGAGAAAATGTGAGAAGATAGATGTCAGCGCATATTTAAGAAGGGAAAATGTTTTGTATAGCTACGGCGCACCTGCAGCTCAAAATCTGAGCCTTACCTTTAAACAATGAGAAAATGAATCTGGGTCAGGATCAGCCTCTGTGGTGCTGTGCTTTTCCAGGAGAGATTTCACAAATCTCTTCTCTGCTGCTGGGGGAATGAAAATGGGGACAACTCCGAGGAGATAATGAGCATCACTGTCTGTGTGTGTGCGTGTATGTGTATGTATGCATGACTGCCATTATTTATGAAAATATACTGTACTTCTAATGACCAGACACAAAATTCCACTCCACTGACAACAAAAATTCATCATGAATTTCTCTAACTAGTTCATTATTCAAAGCAGTGCCATGATGCATTCAAATGCAAACATCACAGTAGAAATGAATGCAACAACAACAGCTGCTGTTGCAACAACAATGACAATCACTGGAAATGTCACAGCTATCAGCCATGTCATCTTCTTTGTATCTCATTTGTACCAGTTCCAGCCTTGGATGGTGTGAGCTTTTTGTATAAAAGGTGTGTGCAGAGAATTTGGGAGCATGAGCCTCTCTCATTTGGATTCTGTCAGACTATTACTGAGGTATATGGAGAGGCTGTGTTCCATTAGAGTTAAACAGCCAAGCGCTGGCAACTATAATTACACACTAATTTAGCCTCCAATCTAGAATAGAAAAGGCAGAGAGATGAGTGAAGTGAAACAGAAAGAGAAAAGGGAAGTTATAAAGAGTCATGGGCAGAGGTAGAAGGAACACAGAGGGAAAGAAGATGAGGGAGGATGAGAGCCTACAACATCACAGAAAGAGACTTACAGAAAGCTCATTAAAAGAATAGTTCGATAATCTGAGAAATATGGTTTCACCTCCTTGCCGAGAGTGAAAAGATTGATACCACCCTCATCTTTACACTATGGAAACAGGGGGGAAAGACCTAGCCTGGCTATGTCCAAATGTAATAAAAGGGGGGTAAACAATTTTACACTTTGGTTTTTGTATGGATTTAAAAATGGGATGTAACACATTAATTAGTGAAGAAAGTGAATATGCTTATTTCCCAAAATAGTTATAATCCTTTAATATTTTGAAATCAAACCGCATTGAAATCAAACCCCATTTTTTCTGCATTAGCCAATCAATGTATTTATATTTAGTATGTACCTGTATCTCTCTATATAATAGTTTTTACTGGTAGTGGCGGAGTCCGCAGATTGCCTACCCAAGCATGAGGGATTCAAAAGGAAAACAATGTATGCATATAATCCAGCACAACTTTATCTAATTGATAACAGTCTCACTGTTTACTGGTCACACTCTTTACACTGCGTTAGAACTGTATTAAGTTAATGCAAGGAACATCCCACTGCCACTGCTTGAGATTAAAAGCTTTCAAATGGCAAAACAGAGTGTGTTTTTTTTTTTATTGTGATGCAGCCACAGGAAACACAATGTGTTTGTCACCATGGCTCAGGGTAACAGCGATCTGTTATTAAAAATATGTGTACAAAAAAGAAGCACTTTTTTGTAATTTTTTTTTTCATTTTTGCAAGGAAGTAATGGAACTGAACAAAGCAGCCACAGTAAGCTGTTAGATGACGAGTTACAGGCTGCACATCTCCATCTCCTCAGCAAGGTTTTTTAGCATGAAATCAGATTGCAGTTACAATTATTTTTGACTTACTTCTTTTTTTGATACAATGTGAGTTTGTTCTGTTGTATAGTAAATAAATACACCAGTTGTTCTTCTGTTATGTTTCTGACAAAGTAGCTGCTCAAAGGTTGGGACTCGTGGGCGAAGTCGTCTCCCATAAGTCGGAAAGCTATATATGGAAAGGCTGATCAGCGAGCAGTAAGGGCCCTTCACAGCTGAGGGGTCACACAGCCAGGAGGGGTCGGGGTGATTGTTGGACCAGACCTACTCGACAAAGAAGCAGCGCCTTGGCTATCTCGACCACAGTTGCCTCTCTGACAGGAGGTCTCTGCTGAGGTTAACTAGATTCAGATCCATGGCTGCTTCAGCGCCTGTCACTGCTCAATGCACTCAACCTGAGACAGTTAGGAGGGAACTTGAGAGATTTTCTTCTCTGTCGCATGGATGTCTGCTCCTTTCTCTATTCCTGACAAGCTGTAATGATCTTTTCTATATTCCATTGTTGCAAAACAATCAATGTTTTCTTTCTGTGTTTATCGAGGCTGCTCAGTCTTTCTCTAAATTTAGATTTTTGTTCAAAGTAAAGTCATGCTTCAGAGAAGCGTGTTCTTTTAGTTGTGTATACAGCATTTCAGTCCTCACTGCATTTTTGCACTGAATGAAATTTCCACACTCTCTTCCATCTCAGTCTCTCTCTTTGGCTCAGGCTTTGGATGGATTCTTTGGACCCTGCTGTTATTATTTTCGGGCTACTAATGGCCCACCGTGGATAGGAAGGTGCTTATTAAAAACGAATAGGCAGCTGTGATATCCAGAGGCATTATTGTATGAGGTCTGAGGAGAGCAATGTGCACTCAGTGTAATGCTAAGCTATGTCATCCATTTTATTGTTCTTTTCTTTATACCATAATTTGCCTTCCTAAAGTACATTATTTATCATTTCTGAATGAATGTTTCTTTTACTATTAGTTCAGTAAAGGCATTTCCATGTAGCATAGAGGTGGCTGAATGAAGATACATAGAGTTCGACTTCAACTTTGAGTGATTTGTGTATACAAAGCCCTGTGGTAACTTAAAGGAAATCAACACCTTCTCTCAGTAGCACCACCCACACCTTCACTAAAACTTTTTCATGTGTCCGTGCATAAAAAAAAAAAAAAAGCATTGTGTGCATCTTTAGTGCCAAATTTAAGAACTAAAGCTGTGTTTCCATCGCAGGAACTTTCCCCAGGGACTAGGAACCTTTGGAGAAACTCAGTGTGTTTCCACCGCAGGGATCAGGGTCTAAATTAAGTTCTGCAGACATTATTTTACCCTCAAAAAGGTCCCTGCTTGGGGGGGTAATACTTTTCAGAAGTATTGGAACTTTGGGTGGTGCTTGCTGCGATGAACATTTCTGATTGAGCTTCTGATTGGTGGTTAGAACGTCTGGATCGATGAGCGTTGCTGGGTCACAGGCCAGCCTTCTCTGACGCAGCGGCTCAGCTACTGCCCGTTAAATGCTAAAACGCTAACTGCTACCCTAGCCAAAAGCTAACACTAGCTACATGCTAACGCAGGCTGCAGAGACTAGTGTGTTTACTCCTGCGACCACCAGCAGCCCTCGTCCCATGTCTCATGTCCCATGTGTGCTTCAGCACACAAACACTGTATTTTGCACATTTATATTTCTGAAGATAAATAAATAGTTGTGGAACCAAATGTGTGTCTAGTGGCTGTTCTTGTATCTGAAAATAAGTATATACTACTACATATGTAAAAAGGCACGTAATGCTTATGCTTGTGTTACCATATTCTAATATTTACTTTGCTCTGAGGAAGTAGTGGCTCTCAATTTCATCATTATACACCGGTAAGCTCAGTATTTAAAACAGGTGAGAGTGCATAGGTTAAAATAAGCACTAATGCTTATGCTGAATTGCAGGTGATGTGTCCTTATGCTGAATTGCAGGTGATGTGTTTAATAAAACAATAGAGTTATGCAGCTGTGTGATGGGTGTAACCTAATGGGTGTATTTTGGGTCTTTAGACTGCGGTGGAAGCATACACAACAATGGGCTGAAGGAACTTTTTAGTTCCTTGAAAAGTAGTTCCTGGGGATAGAAGTTCTGGGTCCTTTGGGTGGAAATGCGGTTTATACGTGCATTAATTGTGGGCAAGTCACATAGCCAAACTGGGAATGTTTCTCCCTCTCCAACAGGTTCTTCAGTGTGATTGTATACTGTCAGACACTTTTCTCCTTGCTACATGCAGCATATTGATTGTATTCATTCTGTAAACTGTCTTTGGTGCACTGATTTTAAGCCATGCTAGCGGCATGACTCTAGGGATGGCAATGTCGGACTGTCAGTCGGTCCATCACTTTGGTCTAGACTGAAATATCTTAAAAGCTATTAGATGGATTGCAATGAAATGTTGTACAGACAGTCATGCTCCCCAGCGTAATGACTTTGGTCATCCAATGACTTTTCAGCTAGCGCCACCAGCAGGTCAAGGTTTTCACTTATCTTGTGAAATATCTACTACTTTGATTAGCACAATGTTCCCAGACGATGACTTTGGTGATATTCATGATCGCTCATACAGATAGCTCACACCATCCAAGGCTGGAGATATTCACGTCCCCCTCAAGATGAATTGTAATAACTTTGGTGATCCTTTTCATCTAGCACCATCAAATCTTAATTTTTCCAATACTTTGGTTTATGACCAAATACCTGCAAATCTAGTACCATTCCCCCATTGTGTCTTTGGTCAAATAGATTTGTAGGTTTAGTTCGAAAATCGTAATAGGTTTCATTGATCTTCTGTCTTTTTCATGAGGTAAAATGGCTATGTTTATAGAGCAGTGGGTCCAAACTGACATGCCTTCCTTTTAGCTGTTCTCCCTGCAACTATGAGATCTGTCATTATTAATTCATGGCATCCAAGGGAATCATTCCCAAACTAGAAAGACAAAGTGTAAGTAGAAATAGCCATGCATAGCCTTGAAAAGGGGAAAAAAAAAAAGAGACCTCATCAATACCAGAACCATGCAGTGTCTACCCACAGTAATGCACAGTCAACATTCAACACAGTTGTAGAAATAATCAAATTGTTTGCTTTAAAAGATATCACATTGAGCCAACGTGGACCTCGTCAAGGTATGACACAGTTTAAATTATTGTTATCATAAGATTAAGCATTTAGCAGCAGCAAGCTAGTAGCAGCTAATGTAGCCTCGAGCCGTTAGCCTCAAGCAAAGATGAGGAGCGGGCTGCAGAGGTCTGGTGAGCTCACTTCTTTCTCCACACCCCCAAAAATGTTTTTCATTTGAAACTTGTAGTCCTCAGCCTCATCTGACGCCGCCTCAAGTTACATCACTCCCCAAGACCTGTAAACAGACTTTGATGTGTAAAATTGGTGCACTATAGTGCTATATATATTTAAACTATATCCTATAGTTTGAGGATGGTCTACTGTTCCTCAAATAAGCATTTTTTAACTGCACATACATTACACCACTATACTGCACTCCTATACAATATATTATACTAACCATACATTACATAATTGCTAATATGTTTGCATTAAACTGTGGCTGCCTGGGAACATAAAAACAACACAGCATAAACTCCCTTTTCAGTTTTCCCTTGCCTGCATTCTGTATTTAAACTGGTGAACTGTATTGAAAACACTTTATAGATTTTTTCCCCTCATGACTTGGTAACATGCCACCATGAAATCCAAATTATTTACAGCATGTCACAAATACATGGATGTCATTAATTGCAGCATGATACTTTCAAATCCTAGAGCATTGATTTGAATCATTAAGAAAAAAATGTTTTTACTTTATTCAGTCTTCAGAAGGTACAAAATGTCAGCTGTCAGGTATGCGTGCGACACGAGCTTTGTGCAACTTACCTATTCAGTTCAGCTTTCATGGGTCTTGGAATGAAACAGCTAGTACTACTGCACAACGGATGCATCATGGAAAAACAGGTTAGCAAAACAAAAGCAAACAAAACCTACAATCTCATTGTAGTCTCTTTCATAGGTGGGACAGAAATTCCAATTTATAGGGTCAATATGCCACAAATTCACACTCTCTGCCAAGAAAACCATTGCCAGGAGTTTTAATAACACCATCTGATAGTATATTTTGGATTCTTCATTATTATTATTCTCCAGAGCAATTCAGTCAAAGTTGGCAATTATCTTTTGGGCAGCAGATGTGGCTTATTAGAGATATTTTAGTGCAGATTACACATCTGTCTCGAGGTATTAGATAATTCCCCAACTCTACAGCAATTCTTTATTTTCTTCAATCATATATCAAAACAGTGTATTTTGTTGTTGCAGAGCTATTAGAAATGTAAAGTCACTTCTTGTGTCTTATCTTAGATTTTCTCTGTATATCTCTGCTGCTGTGTCACCTCGCCCTAAAATATCAGGAACTTTCCCGTTCGTATATTATCTCTGTTTCTTTTCCTTACTTGTGATCGAGGAGCCATAGCCAAGACCATTAAACATACTTTTTACTGTTTACTTCCCCAAATTACCAGATGTAATGTATGCATGACTTCCCTCCCAGTGTGGCCTTGTTCATTTTCTGTTTTCTGCACTACACCAACAGAAAAACATTCCTAAAAGAACATGAAGCATTAGCTGTGACAGTCAATAATTCACATTCATCCAGTGGCATCTCCACCTCTTTAGAAATAAATGGAACAGTTCCGATAAGATTATAAAGGCACCTGTGGGTGTTTTTGTGTGGTACAGGAATAACTGGGGGTGCTTTCACTGCTCTCTTTAGTCATTACCACATTACAAGAAAATCATTAACATCATGAAACTGTAAGTAAGTGCATAACAGCTTATTGGTTTATTTTTCAAATCTCTTCCAGCAAATGAGTAAATTAATAGGGGAAGAATTGTTGTCAAAAACTCAGTGACAGTTGTTAACACCATTCAGATTTGACTTGTTAAAAAGGGAAAAACCACCTATTGTACACATAAGAGTCACGGTGAGCACTACTCAGCCCGCTCAGAAAGTTGTATAATGTCTTCTGGAGGAGCTTTGTGAAGCTCTGAGAAAAGCTCAAATAACCCCTGATTATGTCATCAGTGTTATCTCGACCTGCTCTTGGAGACTACACATTTTCAACAGAAAGCCTGCGTTACACATTGAAAGTTTAAAAGACGTGGGTGTTTAAGAGAGGGTCTTTAAAAAAAAAATAGATATGATTGGTTGCATTATGGGAAATGTAGGATCCAGTGTTTTTGGAGCTTGACCCATACTAGGAAAAGTCAGGATAACTTGGCTTCTGCTGCTTCAATTTTGACCTTTTTTTTTTTTTTTTTTTAAGTCCAACTGAAATTAAATGATTGTTCTGCTACCTCATACAAATCTTCTCTGTTAATCATATGTCTTGTGCTCTGTTTTGAAAATAAAAAATCAGTAGCCAAATGTCGAGATCAACCAGTTTAGATCCTAAATGGTGGTGATCGAACCATGGTTCTTCAACACCACTGCTAACAGAATGCTGTCTGTCCTTGGCTAATAAGCTATAATTATCAGCTTAAAGTGTAACTAGACCCCCAAGCCACTTTTTTCAGCTGAAAACCAATGTATATGGGTATTTAGTAGTGTTGCTGATGGATTCAGGTCCAAATCTTGACATTTTAGTGGAAAGTATTTGAATTCTACATATTGTGTTAGAAATATACATAGCGACTGCCCTCTACAGGTTTGCTCCTGGCACCTGGGGGCTGATCAGCCTCTTAGTGAACATGGCCGGGACCAAACACAGCCTCTGGAACCAACAGGGAATACAGTACCGAGGTGATTTATGGAGTTTCCTGTTGGATAGTTTTTCTTGTTGCTAAAGTAGTTAACCGTTAACTGCTGCTAAGTTTAGTGATGTTAGCTCAGTTAGCCATGCTTGCTTAGCTAATGGCACTACAGTTAAACGCTAACAAAAGCTACAGTTAGTGATTAGCTCCAGGACACTTCAAAGCGGGGATCGAACCACCGACCTTCCGACTGGTGGACGACCTGCTCTACCACTAAGCCACAATCGCCCCTATAGTACAGTCTAAAATATATAAAAATAAAAGGCTTTGTTACAACACTATATGTGTTAATCAGGAAACATATTACTTGCAACCAAAGAGTGAGCTAATTCATGCACTAGGAACACAGGGAAGGGGAAGGCCACTCTGCCCTGTGTGCTCCAGAGTGTATACACAATTAGGAGTGCCATTGCACAGGAGAGGCAGAGAGTTTCTTCATACTATGGGCACCCTTCCACAGGAATGCAGGTGCAGTACAAGCAGGCCGGTGCTTTCACTGAGCAACACAATCTGAATGATTATTGAACTTGAGTGTCTATATATGACTATACCAAGGAAAATAGAGACCAATGGTGACCTGCCTTATCTTTGGTAGGCAAGTGCAGACACTCCACAGTTTTCAAAGTCAGTTATCAAGGTCACATCAGGGCGACAATCTGCCCGTGAAGTGAGTTTCCAGCTTTAGTAGCAAATGCCTCACTTATGTGTGTTTGTGTATAGTGGGCAATATACTGTATATGAACCCTGGTTTAGATAATAGATCAAGGTAGGCTGGAGGTCATGGGCCAAGGTGGAGTTAAGAAGGAGGATTACAGGCTTCATCAGAAATAAGAGCAAAGATAGAGAGCTTCAAGTAAAAATGGATCATTCCACTGGGTTACAGGGGCTAAAAGGAGTTTAGGACTGGTCCAGATCAATCAATATAGTTTTGAAATCAGATGAGAGGAGTTTGAGAGATTTGTGTGTGATGCATGGGTGAAAAAAGGACCAATTCATTTTCTCATGGGATACAATTAAACAATTTATGTGCATAAAATATAAAACAGTGCATGCTGTCTAACCCATTGCATATGTCCTTTATGCATTTTGGTTTTACAAATTCAATACGATGCAACAAGACATGCTTTATTCTTCTCCTGAGTGTCATGGAGGCAATTCTCTGTCACTCTCCTCAGGCGTTGTTTACAATGTTTCCTGCAGAAATGTGGTCTGACAGCTGAAATGATCCACCTGGAGAACAGGGACGTCCTTGGATTATGCCTGCAGGGAATTCTAATAAGATGAAAAATGCAAAAGGTGCAAGGATACTTCAGACAAGCTGCAAAGGAAACATGCAAAAAATAAAAAGCCAACAATTTATCCACAGCATAAATTACCAGCTATTGTAAGCATGGCCTGCCTTTGTTTATGTGGAGAAGGGGGCACACACAGGGCTGAATAAATGATACCTTATCCTTATTACCTTTATTATATATCTGGATGAAAGACAAAAGTGTTTATTGTGAAGATGTGTTTGTGTGTGAATGGACATGCCAAAGTCCTTGTAGTATCTGACACAAGATGCCTGTGGTGAAATGACAGCAGCAAATAGACACAGACAATGAACATCTCTAACACAGTGACCTACTGATACCCTAGCACGCAGCCTGGGTCTCTCACACACCGACACACACAACCATGCAACAATGGTCACCCCTAGATAAATGGGCAGAGAGATGTGGTGTGACAGGCCATTGAGCCCTCCATAGCTTTAATGAGGCCTGCAGCCAGTGGGGGCTGACTGGAGTAGGTATACCAGTAGGTGTCCATTACTACTGTACAACAGCAGAAGCTGGACGTACTATAGGAATGACAGGACTCATGTGGCCTAGTCTGAACCCACAAAAGAGGAAGCACTTAGCTCTGCGATCCTGAAACCAAATAAAGCCTTCTAGAGACAGAAAGATTCCAGTGATAAGGGGAAAAGATGAATAATGCTTCCCTAGAAAAATGAAATTACAAGCTGTATTAAAGCTATGTTTAACTGGTAAAAGGCATACTTTTCTCTCAGAGGTGCAGTAAATGAATCTGGGCAAATTTAAAAAAACAATTGTAATGTTGATTTTTTTTATGCTCTCTAATTTCTCTACAGTGTGACAAATTATGCAGGTTTACAGACCAACAATGGTAATGATGTGTAAGTAGATTTGCTTACTAGTTTCTAAACTTGTAGTAACTGCTTTTACAGTTTGAGATTCCATGAAAGGTTATTAAAAGACAAAGAAAAAAAATAATTACTCCATCTCAGAGAAAAACAGCACATTTTTACTATCTTTATCCGTGTGAGACACGCAGAACATATTAAGCCATTTATACCATGGTCACTAAGAATTCTGGATTCTGATTGATCTGATTTTGTTAGGAACATTTTATAATTTAATTATTTATAATTATACATAATTTTTTTTCTACTAAATGTGTTAAAATTACACAACAAAAAACCTTTCTACAGTTAACCACTTGGGGATCATTTTTGGACCAATTTAGTTTTGTTGTTGTTGCTGTGAGCTGTGGGTCTGAGGGACAGCTGCAGTGAAAAGGAGAGAGGACTGGAGAGGACATGCAAACAAAAGTGAACAGAAAATAAAGAGATGAGGTGAGTAGCAGGTAAAAGTGAGAGAGGGAAAGAGAGACAGCAGGCTAACATGTCTCAAGTGTCTGTGACAGAGGGAGGGGGAGAGAGCACTGTAACGTTATATTTCCACTGGAAAGAGTTTTAATTACATTGTGTAGCAGGCAGCGCTATTCGCTGTTCTCTCAAGATTATAAAGAAACCAGTAAATTTCTCTTTCTCTCTCGGTCAAGATTTTAAAACTCCTGGCTCAGCCTTCCTGTTAGCTAGATGTTGCCCATCAACAAAAACAGCAGGAGTTCTAAGGCCAAGGACCTATATTTTATGATAGAGGAGTTCAGTACATGTAGGAACCCATCTTCAAAGTAAACTGACTATACTGAATCAGCAGCTTTTAGCAGTGGAGCTCCTCACTGGTGAGTGCACAGTTGTCAGCTCAGTTGTGACACACAGTATGTTATTTCCCCATTTGAAAATTATTAATGGGCCACGAAAACCACAGAAACATAATGTCATAACTGTTGCAAATAAGTGGCTACTGAGCTATTAACCTTATAAACACTGCCTGGCTTGTATAGGCCTAGTTATACTGAACTGAATGTAACAGCTTGAACTAGCAACAGAGTGAACGTACTGAGGTTTGAACACAGATGTGATTGCTTAGCATAGAAAAAACAAACTGCATAGTCAGTGACTACACATCTTTGAACTGACATGATAGAAACGATTTGAATCAGCAAAGTGATTAATAATTAATACCTCTATTATGATATTTAAAACAGAAAAGCGAGATCAAAATTAGCTGTATAAGTGATGAACAAATCTGATTACATATGACATTTTGTTGGCAAGTGGCCATGGTGTAAGCGGGATACTACCCTTCTGTGTGGGGTCGTTCTTATCCCATATCATCCATTACAATCAAGGAACGTACAAGGGTATTATCCCTGACTTAATATCCTGTTCTCCATTTTATTTTACATTTTGTAATTCAAAAGGGAAAGCATGCTGACAGGTTCTACATATTCTGTGTGGGGATGAAAATGGGACTGAACTCCCTGTTTTTGCCTTGAAAGATTATGCCTCTGTGTTTTCATTATCAACATTATTGTTATAACAGAACATTCAATGTATTCAAAGCATGTCCCATCCAATCTGTCCTCTCAAACTGCTCTATGTGCACATGAACTGACTGTGGGTTAGAATTGTGGAAGTCCACTCAGGCAGTTCCTACTCCATTTCCACTGTCCACTATAGATTTGGACATCACATTCAGGCCGCAGGGCACAACCCGTCCGCCGTGTCATTATTCTTTTACCCCCAGAAGAGAGACCCCTTTTTTCCCCCTTTTCCCCAGGGTTGAGCTGAGTCCATCTGCAGAACCCAAGGGCCTCCAGGACTGAGTATCCCTAGGGAAAGCGATTAGCAGAATAAAAAAAAGAAGAGAAGTAATAAAGCAAAACAGAGGGATGGATAGAGTGTGCAGTGGAACATGTGGGTGGACTGACAGCAGATGCAGATCTGAGAGTGGCAGAGGTGGAGAAGATTGTGACTGTGAAAATTAGATCTCAGCTTTTGCACCATTGTTGATGATAATTACTTTGCTAAACGAGGAAACTGACGAGAGAAAAACTACAAATCTCAGAATCTGACTGTGAAATAATTTACATTGATGTTAAAAATACTAGGAAATACAGGATATTAGATATATCTTCTGTCATGCTGAATGTGTACGAGAATATATGCTTCAATTTGTACATCTGTATATTATTTGTATGTTCAAGTGCTGTTACTACTTGTACTATTCTCAGTACTCTCGGTTTGTCTTATTCCATTTCGTATTGATAGTTGCTGCAATGACCCAGTTTCCATACAAAGATCATTAAAGTTTCATATGAATCCAGTGTACCGGGAATAAAAACATAACAAGACTTTAGCTTTAACAGCGCATCAGTGCATCTAGAATAAAACATCACAAGATGAATTTTATAAAACAAAGAATAAATATTAAAAAAAAACAAGTGAATCACAGTAGAGTCTGTGTTAGCTTGCATGTGTGGCTTGTGGTGCGTATGACTGTACATCCTAATTTAGCAGTCTAACTAATATAATATAGTATTAAACTTGTACGAAAGTGGCTATAATTATGTAAGACAAAATACACAAACATTGTATGTTTGTAATGTGAAATCAAGGAAGAGGCTGGCGACATCCTTTATTTTTTGTTGAACAAATTCAATGAAAAGACAAAATTCAACCATATGTTAGTCCGTCTCTTAATATTTTCTTCTCTACCTTTTCTCTCATCCCAAGCCCATTGGTTCCTACTGAAGACATAAATCTTTAAAATGGCTCACAAATATATAGTTAATTTTTTATAAAAAGGTTAAATAATTTCCTAAAGCATCTGGGCATTGTAGTTTTTTAGCAAACTTTACAATCAAGGAGTAAATCATGTATTTGTTAGGGACTATTTCCAGCTGCGGATTTATTTGGACACATTTGGTGCTCTACTGAATATTTACAGCAGCTGGACTTTGTATGTGGGACTGACTCAAAATAAACTAGTGTGTGTGTGTAGTAATAAAGGAACATGTCACCTAGTGCAAAGTTGTGGCTCACTTTAGTGTTTTTAATACTTCTTGGACAGCAATGGATGTCTATGGCACGGGGGAATCAGCTATATCAGGCTTTGGCTACACAGACAACTTACTACTTGTTAGTAGGTTCAATTTATTGTTGGTTTTGGTCTTTTCATGGTATTTGTTGACAGTAAGACAAATATAGAATATCACCAGACGTAAGTCGATATTTAAGTTCTTGGCTAGTTTTTATTTTAGTTTTTAGTTTACATTTATCAATCTGCCCTTTAGTTGATTATCTGCAACATAGCCACAGTTTGTACTTATATTTGTACCAGCCAGTGAAATAGCTGAAACAAGATTGTTACGTTTAAGTTACCAACAAATGTTTTTCAAATCCTCAAGGTACCAACTGAGGTTTAACATCATCTCCATTGCGCACTAGTTCTATGATAAAGTATACGGTAACAGCTGACATGTGTGATGGGTTCACTTGGCTAACTTCTAGGCTCAGTAGCCTTTGATTTATTGTTCTCCCTTTCAGTTCAGTGGCTGCTGGCATTGGTGGGGACGAAGGTTATAATAAATGCTCAGAGCTGTAGTCTTTGGACCACAATATCTTTGTCAAAATACAGAGTGACATTCCAGTTGAACGGCCCCTGAATGGTGTATAAACAGCAGGTCATTGTACTGTAAAATGGCTTCTCGCCCTTGATTCCCTCTCGCCTGCTGTGCATTGAGTGCTCTGACACAACCATGACAAATGCAGCCTGGTGAAGTGTTTCTGTGTTTGACAGTTCGGCCTCCACCTGATCACCTTCATCAGCACTCTGCCATGAAACCAGCATCGGTTTGTGCAACCCCCAGTACACACCTCTACAAGAGTGACAATATAAATATACCATGATTGCATACACACGAAGTCGAGCAATACATTAAGGATAGCTCATGAACTATCTATGAAAGTGCATGTTAAAGACATCAGAACTGACTTACATAAGGAATGATCACAGCAAGGCATGCTGTCTATCCAAGCTTACAAATGTACATT
Organism: Siniperca chuatsi; assembly: GCF_020085105.1. Taxonomy (NCBI): domain Eukaryota; kingdom Metazoa; phylum Chordata; class Actinopteri; order Centrarchiformes; family Sinipercidae; genus Siniperca; species Siniperca chuatsi. The sequence continues at coordinate 6,735,851 of NC_058059.1, forward strand.
AATAATTCAGCTGCAGTTTTGTTCAGTTGCGCACGGTACGGTACATCTGGCTGCTGCCAACGGACGGATGTCTTGTCTCCTACTCACAACCCTCTGAGGCATCTATTTTTAGTGCAAGACCTTTGGAAACTTAAGAGAATCAAATTGATACAGTCATAAGGATCATTGTAACTTGAACATTTATATTATCAAAATGCTGAAAGAAATCACCAGAATGCTTAATGTATATTTTTATTTTATTTTAGTTCCTCTTCAAATGAATACTCTGTTCAATTCCTAATTATAGACAACCCCATTTACCCAAATCCAAAATTCATTAATCCTGATTTCATTTTCAAAGGCCTACGGTTCTAGTTGCTATAAAAAAGTTTTCAATAGTCGAAAGATTTTCTTTATGTCATTCTTTGGTTGTCTGCTTTGCTTGTTAAGCTGTGATTTGTCTCTATATACGCAGCAATTGCAACTAAATTAATTGACAGAACGAATAAAAGAGATAAGTGTAGAATAAGATCAGGTTGTTTGCATCTTGTGATATATAGTCGCAAACTGAATTTTCAGAAAATCAGCTAAATAAAATGCTAATTCATGCGTGTTTCCATACACTTCTGTTATGCAAATAATGCATTGAGATAAACAGTTGGTGGCACTAATTTTCCAGTTGGGTGCCATTAAACCATTGCAGAAAAAGAGGACACAACAAAATGACATAATTAAAACAGCGCCAGTCAAACCTCAAATGATGTAAACGATGAAACCATGTGGAAAACCTGATGGTACAGATCTGATGTTTTCATCTGCCGCCATTTTTCGTCTCTTTAGTGGAGAAGAAGTTTGACATTTAAGTCATGTAGGTCATGATTTATTCACTAAATGTCTTTCCATTTAGTTTTTAAAATCGATACAGCAACTTTTCCACATCAGCCAAGCGTAAAAGCTTTTTTGCAGGATTTCTGCTTTTTTCCCCAAATTTGTGCCCTTTCACAATCCCAATATTTTATGTGCAAACTGAAAATTTGCATAAAAATAGGTAGACGGAAACGCAGTCTATCTCCTGCAGGTCAACTACAACAGATAAAAAATCATCAGCGTTATCACAAGGTGCCAAAAGTGTGATGTCAACCAAATGTCCACTTCCTCCATCAAGCTTAATTTATTATTCCAATCCACTTGATAAGCATTTTGTTGCTTCCAAACAGAGAAATTGATATGTTCACACCACTATTTCTTTGCTAATGTTAAACAAGCTGCTGCTTAACACAAAAACGTATAAACACTGTGATCTATTATACTTAAAATACCCAGAATGGTGGTGTCTTGATGGTATCTAACTGATACATTTTCAATTATGTGGCTTGAATTGGCAACAATCTTATGGGAGTGATTCCTTATTAAAAATCCTGATACCTGTCGCCTTGTAATTTACCTGCTCTCCCTTTTATGCACAGTGCAGACTTCCATTACACTTTTTTCCAATTGCTGACTTTACTCAGGAGAGGCAGAAAACCACTAAACAAATTGCTCTTTTTCAACAAATGACTTTTCAGCCCACTGAGGATTATGCTTCCTGGAAGTGTGGCTGTAGACGACCACACAAAACCTCAGCTATGGCCGAAGTCCAGATTCACAAGCATCCTGTCATCAAAAATGAATGGGCCATTAGCTCAGTGCAACTTCTTCACCTCCTATACGTTGCCACTACAGCAAAGTCTCTTGCAACAAATCCCAAATCACCTCAGGTACATGGGCCTCCAGGCATACCAAGAGACTCGAAGCCCTTCTCAGCTGAAGGTAGTGCTCTACTTCTAGTCCCCACAGACGGAGATCACATCAGAGGAAGCACAGTGGGTTGCACAACTGCGAGGGGGAAAAAACCCCTGTGCTCACAGAGAATACAAAAGAAATACCAATAAGAAAAACTGTTTTCTCGTTTTCTTCTGATATTTGTCGACCATCCTATCACAAAATCAGGCCAAATAGACCTGTCAGTTATCTTTTCCAAAATCTGTTTCACTGGGTCTCATCTCAATGTTTTAGACAGGATTCTCATTTTAATCATATTACAGTACCAGCTCAAACATTTGGCAAATAATGCTGATGACATTAACAGTCTGTGTCGGTCAACTCCAATATTAACAAATTCAAGATAGATACTAAACCTTGGAATAAAAAAGGATACACAAACAAATCAAATCCTAACAGACAGGACTACAATTTTGCACCATGCAAAGGTATTGGTTTATTGTTTGATCTATTTGTCTTACTTCTAAATTAGTTTTGTTAGTGGTAGGGGCACATTTGACACTTACTCAGGTATGTGAAACTGAGGTTGTATAGCAGGGAATAGTAAAATTGGAAGTTAAGTTCTCCCTTTGTTTATCTTTTAGTGGTAATATTAAAGCTGTATTAAGCTATTGACTGCCTTGATATGCCAACTTATCAGGTTCTTATGGCCACCACATATGCAAATACATTCCTGAAGTTACTCACACATTGAACAGGAACAGAAGCAACATGGGCATCCAATTGGAATCCGCTTTCTCACTAACACAAGGCCAGTATCCACTCACTTTATAGTTCTGGTTTCTTCCACCGACTGCTGAGAAAAAATATCTGGGTCTTGCTGGCTTGGTAGACATTTAGCTGTCTTCACCAACCACTTGTTTACTCGAGCTTTCCACCAATTCACACTGGGCAGGTAGTGTACAGTCAGATTGTGTGAGCTTGTAATCCTTAAGTGGCTGCACATGGTTGTATAAGGGACGGGCAAGGGAGGTCTGTAAAAACTGTAGGACCTCAACAAGCAATCCAAAACAGTGAGCTAAAACAGGCTAAAGGATGCAATAGCATTGCAGTCAGTGTTACAGATTCTCATCGGAATTGGCAGTACATGCAATCCTTTGACATTATAGGGATTTATGTCAGAGTTATATTTTTAAAAAATATGGTAAATGTATTGTATTTGAATGTGGCGTTCACCAGTTGCTTCTTGCTGCATGGTGCAATATCAAGGTTTCCACCAGGTTTTTAGCCACATTAGCGGTGTGGCTCTAGGGATGGCAATGTTGGTTGGTAGGTCGGTCCACCACTTTGGTCCAGACTGAAATATTTCAAACAACTATTGGAGACATTAACATGAAATTTTGTACAGACATTCATGTTCTACAGAGGATGGATCCTACTGAGTTTGGTCATCCCCTAGCGCCACCAGCTGGTCAAGTTTTAACTTGTCCATTGAGATATACCATATTTAAAATATCTAATTGATGGATTGGCACCACATTTTGTGCAGACATTTAAGGTTCCCAGATGATGAACCTGATGACTTTGTTGATCCCCTGACCATCAAATATCTCAACAACTATTGGATGGATTGCCATAAAATGTGGTACAGACACTGACTCAGGATACAATGACACATTATACCATACATTGGTGATCCCTTAACTTTTCATTATGCACCATCAGATTTCAGTCTGTCCTAAAATTAATCACTCAAAACCTGCAATATTAATGACATTCCCATCAGCCTCAGCTGATCATACTACTTTGTTTAGTGCTAATTAGCAAATGTTAGCATGCTAACATACTAAACTAAGATGGTGAACATAGTAAAACATTATACCTGCTAAACATCAGCATTTTAGCATGGTCAATGTGAGCATGTTAGCATGCTGACGTTAGCATTTAGCTCAAAGCACTGCTGTACAATACAGCCTCACAGAGCAGCTAACATGACTGTAGACTCTTTGTTGTGTTACAATTTGCATTTTTAAGGGATATAAATTGCAATTTTAAGGGATATAAAAGACACATGTTAGTTATAAATGTGCACTTGTCTCTGTAAAATGAACCAAACTAAGTCTTCTCATTCATTGTAGCTGCAGGCATGTCTCTTTTTTCTCTTCAACTGAGATAAATGAGAAAGATAGCAGATAGAGGAGAAAGAGTTGTTCTTCAAACAAAATGCCAGCCGACAGCCAAGAAAAGAACAGATTCCAAATGTAGTGGGTTTTAGCAACATTTTTAGAGTTGAATGGTAGCCTGATATTTTTTCCTCTTTTCTTTCTTATCGTAGAAAAGGTTTCAGTCGTAGTCATCTGGACACTGTTTTCAGAATCAAGACGTTTCGGCTCCCATCCGGAAGTCATTCTCAATTGGATGGGAGCCAAACGTCTTGATTCTGAAAACAGTGTCCAGATGACTACGACTGAAACCTTTTCTACGATAGAACACTCCTGGACGAATGAGGGACTACACCGTCTTTTCTTTCTTATGTTGACACCAATTCTCACCACCAGTGAAGCTGGAAAAAATTTGCCAACCAGGAAAAGTTAAACCAATATTTCCACTTAGGAAGGTTGACTCCTGGATATACCACATCTGATGGGTGCAAAGATAAGCGATAAATCAGTGGTGTTGAAGTTCAAAGATGATGTCTTAAAGTATTTCTGATTCTGATTAAGGATGGGGCTGGGGATGGTTTGATATAAGCCTGATATAGTTAATGTCTCTAGACCTCCATATTGTCCAAAAACTATTAGGACAACTGTTGCTGGTAAACATGTATTTTTTAGCAGGCCAAAGGACTAAAGATACAGAACTGCAGTTCTTACATTTACTATCGGAATATACCTGGTACCAGGATAACTGGTCTTTCTAACCCTACACTGTGCTTGTGGTGCACACTTTGTTCCTCTCAGTCTGGTTTATCAGACAGTCTCAGAAGCTGATATGTGACCATAATGCTTACAGTGCTGGTTCACTCTGTGTCCCCCTTCCAGGCAAGTTTGTCAGTTTACAGAGCTGATATTAAATTGTACTTCTGATGGTTCACACTGCATCTGTGGCAATGCAAGGCAATGCCTGTGATATATGTGTTGTGGGGAAAACGTACATATAAAGAATGTTTTTCTCTTGCACAAGGTACATTAAATAATTCCCATTGCTATGCAACCATGATTGCTGGCTATAGCTAGTCTGAAGTCAAAGAATATTTCATTGCAGTAAGCTTAGCGTTTCATATGAACCTCAGAGTAGCTTCAACAGAGGTTGGCAACAGTGAATCACAGTAGGATTTCTTTGTAACCTACACTTTTAAGCATTGCTTGAGTGTTATTTGAATCATTTAAATTCTAAAAGAGAAATTGCAGCTTGGAATCCCAGTTTAATTCAATTTTAATTCCAATTAAATCATCAGTTTACTAATGATGGGGGAGAACCCCATATTTAAAAAAGTATGAGTACAAAAATGCATTGTTCACCCTAAAATCAAAAATACATATATTTTTTTTCTCTTACCTGTAGTGCTATTTATCTATCTAGATTGTTTTGGTGTGAGTTGCCGAGTTTTGGAGATATCGGCCGCAGAGATGTCTGCCTTCTCTCGAATATAATGGAAATAGATTGGTGTAGTTTTTAAATCAGGACTTATGTTTCAAACCCCATGTAAAGAAAGTTGTTCAGTCATATTTGTATCATTTGAAAATATAGCCAAAGTTTGTTTATTTTAGCTGCAGCTGAAGATGAGAAACTCATCTTTTGTTTTTATCTCCTCCCCCCTCGACTACTCTAACTCCCTAACCTGTCTCAGTCAGAAATCAATCCACCGCCTACAGTTAGTCCAAAATGCTGCAGCTCGGCTTTCATTAATGTGATCATATTACCTGTTTTAGCATCCTTGCACTGGCTGCCTGTTTATTTTAGGATTGATTTTAAAATTCTTTTAATTACTTTTAAGGCCAGGCATGAGCTGGCCCCTTCCTATATTTCTGACCTTTTACCCCCCTAGCCAGGATGCAGACTGAGATCCTCCCTGGTAGAGCGTTGCTAGCCATTCCAAGGTATAGGATGAAAACCAAAAGGAGACAGGGCCTTTGCTCTCTGCAACCGATATCTCCTAAACTCGGCAACTCACACCAAAACAATCTTGATAGCATTACAGGTAAGAGGAAAAATATGTATTTTTGATTTTGGGGTGAACTGTCCCTTTAAAAGTGAGCTGGATCAAGCAGACTGGATCAAGACTTTACTTCTCCATTACATCATCATTAAATCTCTCATTTCTCAAGAGATCAAGACCAAAAGACATGTTCTTATGGATCCCATCATGGTTATGTGCAGAGATGGTGCTGTCCAGATTCTCTACTGCATTACATTTTTACCCGACCATCTGTAATTTAAACAGAACTATTGTTAATCCTCTGCTTAAACCCTAAATCCCAATCACATGCTCCTGCCCATAACTCTTGTGGCATCCATCAGTTCACCTAAAAGGCACCTGTTTTTAGCTAAAGTTTGTAGTGTCACTGAACAGGTGTTTGGAGAAGTGGCCAAAATGAAGCTTTAAAGAAATTCTTAGAGGATAAACAGTCTTAATATCAACAGTATAGTTTGCACATATGATTTCTTGGGGGGCAGGGACTTGGGAGGGGGTGGAGATTTCATGAACACAGAAAAACCCTCCTGGGAAATTCCCCTTTCGTCCAAATTGGTGTTTGAAATGGGTCTTCTCCAATAGACTGCCACACTCCTGTTGTGGGAACGCAGTTTGAATGGATAGACGGAAAAGTGAAACATAATGAGGCAAGAGGAAAAAGAACAATAAAAGTTGCCAATGAAATGAGTGTCAACCTGATACAGACCTTTAGTGCCCCCCACTGGTGGAGATATACAAGTTTTTTTTACAATCAAACACTGACAGAAAGAAAGATAAACTTACAAGCCTTGTTTTAATCCCTGTATATGATCAACCAGTTTATGTAATCATTAGGTTCTCTAGTGTAATTTCTAATCTATGACGTTGCCATATCACAGAAAGTTGCTGTTTACACTACTGTAACACTCCACTCCGTTAGTTAAACAATTTTTGCCACATACTTCAGTAGCCTATACCTGCAATTAACATTTTCATTTGTTGGCAGACTCCCTTTGACTGATACAGCGAAAATTCCTCCATCTTTGCAAACATGTTTCTCACACTTTAGCTGAAAAAGTAGGGCTCTGGAACATTACACTATCTCTGAAAACCTTTAGACACTACAGTGTTGTCTCCTAGCAACCAACAAAAAGGGTTGGCAGTGCAGCGAGAGGTGACATTATCCCAAACCATCATCCAGTGATTCCATCTGTATAGTGGAGTACTTACATGCCCATGTTTTATTAAAAGGAATGTGTGTCTGAAGACCACAGGGGAGCAGTTTTTTTCTGTTTTTGGTTTGGTTGGTACACAGGAAAGAAATGGTCCATTAATGGAACATCTTACCAAGCTGCTGCAGGACTTTTTTTCTACGCCATTAAAAAAAAAAAAGTTGATAAATAACTAGATTAAATATTTCCTTCACCTGAGCCAGACAGTGCATTATAGCTTACGTTATAAGCTATTATCCTCTGAAGATAACGATTAGAAATGGATTGTCTCTTTTCAGTATGGTTTAATTTCTCCTTGAATGCATAGAACGCACAAAAGTAGATAAACTCTTGAAAGCTTTTACCCTGGGGCCACACCAGCTATATACTGTACATGCCCTGACATAGAAATAGGATGGAGCACTCAGAAACAAATATTTTTACCTGCTACAGCAGCTGAATTTAGATTTCATGCCAGCTGCGTTTCTGTAGAGCTACAGGGAATCTTTTCAGTGGAGATTTCAGCAATGTCCTTTCTGTTTTTGCCTTGTATAAGGGTTGAGTTGGCTTGATGCTGTTATGCAGCAGGATAAATGTGGAAACAATGAAGGGCAGTGTAACTCAGATGGGGGCTTCTGACTATCCCTATACCCACCAGGTGCCTTTCATCCTGGAACTCCAATGAAGGAGAGTCCAGCCTTATCTGAGAGTTTGGTTCCAGAGCACGAGTTCTCTGTAGAGGTGAACTCAAATGTTTATCACTCAGCATCCTGCGCTAGCTCCGAAAGGATGTCTATGTCCCATCAGTCAGTTTTAATCCAGGGATCTATCTGCCAAGGCCCCCCACATTCTGAGCCCATGTGGAATTAGCTCCATGTTGTTTCAATGGCTCTGAACCTGACCTGGCCCCATGGATACAGACTGTAGAAGCAGATTCATAGGGGCCAAAGGGCCCCTCACCTCTGACCACTTTACCTTGAGAGACCCCAGCTCCCAGGAGCTGTTGCCCTTGACAACATAGCTCTCAGGGTCACAGAGGCAAGCAGACCTCTTGACGGTATTGTAGTGGTTAACACAGGGGTCATGCACATTATCTGCCAATATCAAATTGCAACTGTGAAGTCCATTTGACATTAAAGCTGCACTGATCAATATTTTTAACAATCAATAAAACCACTGTACACTACCTGCCCAGTACCCAACGGCAGGCAGACAAAGTTAGCAACTAGATGGTGAACACAGTGGAGCATTTAGCAAATAAAAACACATATTTTCTTCAGGAGTTGGTGGTGACCAAAACAGAGCTCAAAGGAGAGGGAATATTGGACTTTCATTCATCAGGTCACCAGATTCCAAATGAATGCTAATGTTGCTGTGTCTGCTGCAAATAAAATGTTGTTAGCAAACAGCTGTCCATTCAATTTTAGGGGAAATTACTTTATAAGGATATTAATATTTCCAATGTTGTGTTTACAGCTTGTTCGGCTGCCCCCACGTGGCCAAAAAATCTGTTAATAGCTCTTTAAATATAAATTTTGATTCATAGTCATAATTCAAGAACATTATTAGGATTCATCATATTTAAAAACCAAGCGGAGGGGTATAACTAGGAACTAATGCTAACTAAAGCAAAATAAAAAGCTGCTGTGGAGGTTGCTGTGTGGTTAAAAGAGACTTGCTCCATGCTCACTGAACTGCAAACACTGAAATGAAGTTCAATACTCGTGCAGCAGGCAGCATGTCTTATGTGAACCTTACTGGCTATATATCATTAATGTATGTTTTTATTTCACACTTGCTTTGGCAATGTCAACAGCTGTTTCCCATGCCAATAAAGCCCCATTGAATTGAATTAAAAGTTGCATGACAGAACAGACTCCATCACTTCTGTGTGTGTGTGTGTGTGTGTGTGTGTGTGTGTGTGCGTGTGCGTGATCGACAGAACGAGAGAAAGCAGAAAGATTTTGTGATTCCGTCTGGACTGTCTCTGTCTTACTTATGACATCTGTCATTGAGGATAAGAATATTAAATGTGGGATTGACTTTACATTTCCATTTTAATATTTGCAGTCAATGTGCATTTGAACATGAAAATGCAAAGAGGGCTTTTACATCATGTTTTTTTGTGTGTGTACAAAATGCTATTGTGAATTTGCATTTTCATTTGAATTATGGCTGTATTATAATTCCATACAGTCACAGCATAAATAGTGTAGTTTAAAATCTACTCACAGAATGTGAGTAGATTTTAAACTACACCTCCACACCGCTCCGGATCTCAAGTAATCCCTTAGTACCCCACCCATCACACAGACACACACAGAAAAAAAAACACATACACACTCACTCCACCACTAGCCCCTGGTGCGACATGCATATTTTATAGACAACCTTTCACTCCAATCCCAGTCCTGAACCCGAGGGGGCATTCTGGTTAAAAGTCACATCGACTCAGCAAACATTTTCTTCCCGACTGCCAAGAACTCAGCAGGATGTGCGATAACTTCAATCAGTGTTAATCTTGGTGGTTTATTGGCTCATACAGCCTCTATGGAAGTATTTCATGCAATCCAAGTCAAGAATAGTACTGATATTTTTCAATTATATTTGATAGTCTGTATATATTTTTTATATTATATTTAGTGCTATTTTATATTTTGATGTATATCTTATATGTTTTATATTGCTTCAGACAGTGTAAATATAATTGTGCATTTGTCATTTTTAGGTCATTGTAGTGATGACAAAATTAGCATCCTTGGGTTTCCTCAAATTCTTTCATTTATTTTATTTGCCGATATGACAGCTCAACATAACTTGCCAGCTTTGAGTCACACAGTGGATTCTTTCCATCAAAACAGATGTTTATAGGTTGGCCTATGGGACCAACTCTCCTGTGTTTATCAGTGATCCTAACAACACTGTTCCACACTGGGCCTTCAGGGAGAGAGAAGGACTGCACATGATGTCATCCTTACTTGTAATGAGGCTGGATGTGGTTGTAAAATTCCCAGAAGAGGGGTTACCAGGAAAAAATAAAGGACACATGGGGATATGTTCCCCTTTAGGAGACATATAGTTGTATTTTGAAATTCACAAACACTCCCAAAAGGCACTAGGTGTCAAGTGCTAAAAAGTTCAGAAAATGTAAAACTCAATTGTCACTTCAGGAACAAAAATATTTTAAAAAAAGGTGAATGCCACTTGTTTTCAGCAATTAATGGTTTCTCTTGCCTCCTATAACATTAAGTTACATTATAGAAAATGAATGACCCTTGCTTCCGGAGCAAAAACAACAACAGTTTTGTTCTGCCCTAACCAACCAGTAGTGACGAATCTTTCCCGTCTGAGTGTCATTTTCAGTTGACACAGAAGCTGCGGTAGTGGTCGCTAAGAGCGATTAACTTAACATTTTTAATCAAGGAAATATGTCCATTTAAGAGTTGTTATTTCTGTCGACTTACAACAACTTGCACAACTTTGTCGATCTTATCCATGCTTATCACTGTTTTTGTGGCCACTTTTCTGTCTATTTTTCATGAATGTAGCTAGTTAAGCTTTGTAAGAAGGTGACGTCCCCATAATGGTGGAGAGTAACTAAGTTCATTTACTAAAGTACTATACTTACGGAACTTTTAGGTAATATACCAGAGTATTTCCATTTGATGCTATGGTCCATTACATTCCATTCCATAGGGAAATGTTGTACTTTTTACTCCACTACATTTATTTGACAGATATAGTTACTAGATACTTTCCAGATTTTACATTTTAAAAAGCATATCATAAGCTTATAAATTACAATTCACTGTTAAAGATTAAACGGCTGGTTCCCAACCTTTTTGGCTTGTGCCTCCTTACAATAAAGCAGTGTTTTCTTTGGGCCCCTTGTCACAATTCAAATGTCCATGAGTTGTTAATAGTGAGTGATTTCGCCTCCACATTTGTCAGATGGTTTCATTTAAATAACTCTTTAAACCTCAAAAATCTCCCACAGGGAACTGGGTCAAGATCTGGAATATGAAGGCCATAACATATGATTCACATCATTTTCATATTCATCAAACCACACAGTGACCTATTGTGCATTTGTATTTGTTACTGCATGTTTTTCCACTCATTTATTCAGGGTTTTCCTTTAATTTGTCACCCATCTGTGTGTGTACCCAGCACCCTGAGACTGTACGCTAGCCGTAAGGAAGGCGGCCGTGGACTAGTGAGTGTGAGAGCCACTATCCAGGATGAAACATCCAAGATCCACAAGTACATCCAAGATAAGGCCCCAACAGATGACGTGCTCAGGGAATGTCTCAGGCAATGGGGAACAGAGGAAGACGTGCTGGAGGAAGGACCATCATGGGAGGACAAACCCCTACATGGGATGTACCACCGAACATAACTGAAGTGGCTGATATCAAGAAGTCCTACCAATGGCTAGAGCGGGCTGGATTGAAGGACAGCACAGAGGCACTCATCATGGCTGCACAGGAGCAGGCCCTGAGCACCAGAGCAATAGAGGCCCAGATCTACCACACCAGACAAGACCCAAGGTGTAGGCTGTGCAAAGAGGCCCCTGAGACAATCCAGCACATAACTGCAGGGTGTAAGATGCTGGCAGGAAAAGCATACATGGAGCGCCATAACCAAGTAGCTGGCATAGTGTACAGGAACATCTGCACTGAGTATGGACTGGAAACCCCGAGGTCAAAGTGGGAAACACCTCCAAAGGTGGTAGAGAATGACCGAGCCAAGATCCTGTGGGACTTCCAGATCCAGACTGACAGAATGGTAATGGCGAACCAGCCTGACATCGTGGTGGTTGACAAACAGCAGAGGAAAGCCGTTGTGGTTGACGTGGCGATACCAAGTGATGGCAACATCAGGAAAAAGGAACATGAGAAATTAGAGAAGTACCAAGGGCTCAGAGAAGAGCTGGAGAAGGCCTGGAAGGTGAAGGCAACAGTGGTGCCCATGGTCATCGGAGCACTCGGGGCAGTGACCCCCAAACTGGAGGAGTGGCTACAGCAGATCCCTGGAAGAACACCAGACATCTCGGTCCAGAAGAGTGCAGTACTGGGAACAGCAAAGATACTGCGCAGAACCCTCAAGCTCCCAGGCCTCTGGTAGAGGACCCGAGCTCGAAGGACACACTGACTTAATATATGTTTTTACTTAACACCGGGTGTCTGATTTCATGTTTTTCACTCTCTTTTTGTCTAGGAGAGAACAGACAGACACTATTACATATTGTGGAACGGAACACCATAAGTACCTTTTGTACTTTTCTTGAGCTTTTGAAATCATTTCCATTGTGCAGGGGAGAAAACATTACTTGTTACATGCAGAAATGCAGATCTACTCTAAGCACTATCCTACACAAAAGATTAATCATATTCAAATGACAGAATGAATGAGCGGTTGGAAAAACTCCCAAGTGCATTACTGCCATATGATTTTCATGACAGGAACTCATCAAATCAGTCTTCCCTAATATGGAGTGTACATGTTGAAGTCACACATCTACCAACTCTTTCTCTCTCTGTATGTGTGTGTCTCTCTGGAATATTCCATTAAGCAGAGAAAAAGGGGTCTGAAGGACAACTGGGCACAGCCAACCTGCTGAGAGAGAAATTAAATGTACTTTCTTCACCAATCAATACCCCACTGTGTGGAGATGATAGAGGGTTGTTGGGGTTAGAAATGGAGTGTTTATCTGACCTGACATTGTCCTGAAAGCTCTGAGGGTCATCACACACACTGCATCTGCAAACTTGAGCTGAAAAGCATTATACTCTCGCTAAATCAGCCTTTATCTCATCGGCCTCTGGGTGACCTATAACAAATTAATTAATGTGAGAGATATTTTTCATGAGCTAATAAAGTCATTGATGGTCCTATGATGGAATTAATTTTAACGAAGTATATAATAATGAAACAAAAGTTCTCCTTTGGTGCCCCCACTATCATTTGTCTTTTCATGCTACTCTTTTTCATCCAATCTGCATATGTATTTGAAATGTCAGGTTATTCTGGATCACTTAGTTGCCTCCAAAGTGGAAACACTATGGTAAACAGTAACAGCAGTTATCTCCTCCCACACATTTTAAACCACGAAACGCCTGACCACCGTATTCCCATACACATACACATGCCATCAGATGATTACAGGCAGCACAAATACACTGAAAATGAAGTCTGATCCAAAAACAATGTAAACATGACTACTTTGCCTTGTAAAGTAAATGTAATAAAATATACAAGAACTGTGAGAAAAATGCCACTTTTGTTGCATCAAGACAAAGGTTGTCTCTGAGGTTGAGAATTGGTTATGCAACATGGCCTCTGTGCGACATTGCAGAGCATTACAATGGTGGCTCAACTGTGAAAAAGCAAGGACAGAAACTTGTAATAACAAATAAGCCTACAATGAAAGCCTGAGAACGCTGCAATAGCAGGAGAGACAAATGCAATAGGACAACTGCTTGTTGGTCAATAGCAAACATGCTGACAAACACTCCTTTCCCCTGAGTGGGATACAAGAACAAATTAAACACGGCACAAATTTAGAGCTGAATTAAGCAGATTTCTCTCCCTGATTATGTTGGAATTTTTACAAATGCATTTGCTGTGGATAAGGTCCCAAAATAATGACTGTAAATTGAAAAGAACAACTTTAATTTCTTGAGGTGACAGTTTGCCTTTTCATCCCAAACACGATGCCACAGCTCTGCTATCAGACGCAAGTCGTGCTGTGTGTTTGGAAAGCATCCATGCGAACACGATGTCAGAGATCAGTGAATCACTGAATCCTCCTACATGTCAAACCTGACAGGCAAAAATATTTTCTTTCTGAGAGGCTCAGCTAGTCACTCTAAGAATAGATAAACTCATGGGAAAATGAGCTGCAAGGATGTAAATCAATCAAAAAACAATGTTGTGCAGTGATTGAACCCTCTGGAAACTGCAAAAACAGAGTTGAGATGGTCTTTAGGTACCTTTAATATGTACTAATGTGCAAAGACATTCAGTATTTTATGTAAATATGCATTGTATTAGCTATTAAAATGCAACATACACTCACAGGGTGTCACCTCTGATTTTTATCAGTTAGCTGGAGGAACATAACCAAATTCATTACTGAGCTTGACTTAGTTAGTTTGTAGATTATATTGAACAGTCACAATGTTAGCGTTCTCAGCTGAGGTATTTTGTATAATGGCCAATTCAGGACTTTTGGAAATTTGTGAAAATGATTCTCCACTGATATTGAGTTTGATGGTTCTGCTGTTTATATACTTTCAATATACTGTAAGAAGTATTACTGGTATATCTGGTTGACTTACTGTAAATATGCTGTTTGTTTGTTTTTTTTTTAACACAAATCAGCACTGGCCCACTGTGTTTGTGTGTGTGGGTGGACCTGCATATGTGCATAGGCTACATGTGTGGCGAGTGGGAGCAGGGGCACAGCTGAGGTCTTGGCTTTCTCTCTGAACACCATCTTCAAGCTCTTTTGCATCTCATTGTAAAAACCTCGGCTCTACGGTCTCTCTGTGTCGGGCTCAATCACACTTCCTGCTTCATGATCAGTCCGTTTTCCCTGTCTCTCTTACTACTGTCTACTGATTGAGAAACAGCAGAAACTGACAGGGCCAGCTGACTCCTGCACCCTCATCTGTACAGTTAACCTGGCAAAAAAAAAAAAAAGCTTGTCTGCCTGCATTTGATCTTGCAGGATCTTCCTTTCCCAGACCACCAGCTCTAAATGCTCACACGCCAGAAAGACGTGCACTTTTAGTATTTGACAAGAGCATTAAGAAAAGTAATGGCCCTGCCAGTTGGCATTTCAAGCTCTGGATCAGTTTCATTTTGGTTAATAAACATCAGCCATCATATCAGGTTGTCAAGCTCCTCTAAGGAGATGATGCACAATGAGAACAGACAATTTAAGACTGAACTTTGTGTTGCCATTAAGGCTGTTTATGTACTACCTTTCTCTCATTTGAATACTACAAATACTGCCAAGGAAAAAACTGAAGCTCCACAGTGGGTCTCTGCTGCCCCCTGTCGCAGCAACACTACATGAATTATGACTACTATAAGACTAAATGTCTCCTTTGAGAAATCCAACTTCATATTGGAGGTTTTACAAAAAAAAAATATACAGAGAATGGGAAAGTTTTCATGTATAAATGAAAAGTTATTAATGACTGCACTCATTAATTCTGCAGAACATAAAGAGCATAGTTTTTAAGAGTATAGTTCAGGGTACCCATGTGTTTTTGGGCTCTTGAGTCTCACGTACTGTATACAATATAGTCAGGGATGGAAAGTGTACTAGAATATTTCACTCAAGTAAAAGTACTGTTACTTTAAAGACATTTTACTCAAGTAAAATAAAATCACTTGTGTAAAAATGTAGGCCTACTCACATAACAGTAAAAAGTAGGTCAGTTAAAATAGGCTACTCTGAGTAAATGTTACTACTTAACATTTTTAAAGGGGGTGGTGGTATATTATGATGATGATGATGATATAGGCCTATATGATAATACATGACAGAACTATTAAAGACCATATTTAGGCTACAAAAAGTGGTTTATGCATTAACATGTCAACCTATACACCCACACGTGTGTGAATCACAGAGCTCTTATGTCCAAACCAACAATACATTCCTTTTCCACAGATGGACATCTACAGCCTGTGCATACAACTGATTATCAATTATTATATTACACAACCGCCTTCCTCAGTGTAGCCTTACTAGAGTTAACCAGAAAAATGACCTACAAAAAAAAAAAAAAAAAGAGACATGGACACCGCGGCGGGTGCAACAAGCCAAATAACCTGCCTTAACAGCACAATAAAGCAACACCAAGGCAGGCGACACAGACATTACGTTAAACAATATAAACTCGAAAGCAGCTACAGCCCACAGACGCACGTGTTAAAGCAAAAGGAGAGCCTGCGCCGTTTTTACACACCGCATAGTGCGCACACAAACACAACACTACGTTCTCAAGCCAGCGCAGTGTCTCCTCTGTACAGTGAGTTACAACACTCACGAGTTAGTTATTGTACTCACCTGCCCGAACGGCTTCGCGTGAAGTCCTCCTCAATCTGCTCTGGGTTCCGCTTCTCTGCTCGCTCGTTCTCAGGGGGAAATGTCCAGTCCACTCAGCATCTCTGGTCCAACTGCGCTCCTCAAAGTTTTCAAAAAGTTTGGAACTGGAGCGAGCGCTCAGCGGTCTCGGCTATGACAGGAGGCACAAGTCCATACGCAAATGTAAAAGTCACCTGCCGAGCATCCACCATGAGCATTTTAGCATTTAGTATTTTAGCTAGCCCCAGCATGCACCTGTTGGTCACGCAACATTGTGGGTGTGTTTGATTTAGGTCACTCAGCATGCTCGCCGGGTGGTGCATTAAATATCATTAAAGTAGACGCAAGCTTTAAAAAAAAAAAAAACTATGTCGAGATGCAATAACGCTAACCTATAATGACGTCGTCCTTCATTTGATTGCATTGTTGTGCAGTTTGTGTAGAGCAACTATACACAAACTGCTGGACATGGAGCTCTGGAGCTCTGCAAACACCAGCAGCTTCTTCTCTGCTGCAGCTGCTGATTTGGCTCCTTTCTTTCGTTCCACTTTCACAGCGTTTATCGTGACTGTTTCATGTGACTTTTGTTCTAACTGTGTAACGGATGCAACTTGAAATGTAACTAAGTACAGTATTTGAGATTAAAAATAGTTAAGTGCAAGTAAAAAATAAAAATACTCAAAAAAGTAGGCTTTATTACACTAACGAGAGTAAATGTAATTCGTTACTCCCACTCCTGAAAATATTATATGTATAAATAATCGAAAAGGAGTCAATTTGCTGTATTTCATCCCAGTCCATTATGGCTGGCTCAGACCTATCTGCAAATGGAGCAAGCGAGAAGATGCGAAATCGTCCTGATGTTCGTCCAGACATAATATAAATGAAATGTGAAGCAAAGTGGCTCTAATGAAATATTTATTTTATGATTTTCTAAGTAAAATTTTTATATATCACATTTTGTATTTATGCTTTATTTTGATTTATTGTCATCCATTTAATTTTATCTATCCTCATGCTGTGCACATCCAAGACTGTGCTTATTCTCTATGGCTGTTGGTACAAACAAATGATAGAGGAAGTGCACGGTGTTTTTACACAGGCCTACACTGCCATCTGGTGGTACATTGCAGAAAACCCTACTTAAACACACTGTCTCATGTATATCAGGTAGGGATGGACATGAATTGCTTTTTATTGTGATGTGAGATGATGAAATGCTGTAATTGGCAGTATTATTGTATTTGAAAATGACTCAACTGTGTTTGGCCCTGTTAAGTATCATAAATCAGTTTGGATTACCAAACAGCTGCTTCAGTGTTGGTAATAAATCATACTGGCAATGCCTCACAAGCAGCACTGTGCTGTCCTGTGGCTCTGCCTGTGGCATTTGATTCTGTTGGCCATGAGCTGTCTTTAGGCAGACTCATATTTGACGAGGCTACGGAGTGGTTAAGTAACAACCCTACCAATCAAGCTTCATCCAGACCACTTCGGGTGCTTCTCAAGGTTAATCCCTGTTTTATTTTCAATTTTTCTAAATAACACAGGTGTTTAATACAGCTTCGATGTCATTTAAGATGTAATTTCACTTCTTTGTTTTGTGTTCCACGCCAGTCTTACATGTCTCCCTCTGGACCACAGCATTTTTAAGGGCAGTTTTCATGTTCTTCCACAGGTCTAGTAAAGAGACATGCAATGCAGTCTGAGCGAAGCCTCTTTTATGTCTCTTTACACTCAATTCAACAGCAAAAATATTTGTATTTTTAGCTGTTGGGTGGCTTGTCAACTCTTGTTCAAACTGTGTATTTTAAACACATAATTTTTTCTGGTAGCATTAATGGTATTAACTTTTTCATTAGGCTCACTCAGGAATGAGCACACAGAGGTGGTAGAAATTAATGTAGTTTAACTTTTGTGAGGACTCCCCCACTCAAGAAGCAACTAATCCAAATATGATGTCAGACAGCCACTCTAGATTCATGTTAACATTGGTTTTAATTTATGGCCTGTCCAGGAAATGGGTTCTAGATTTTTTTTTTTTTTTTTTTAGGTCCTAGAACCACCACAGCTTGCTTCCTTGACCTCAAATAATATTAGCACTGACATTTTGAAAACGGATTCAGTTTTGTCAGCACTTGGATAAATAGATGACTGACAATTCTTTAATGGTAGTTACACATTGAGAATCTGCGACCTGCCTTTAATTATGGCAATTTTGCATGGTTATTCAGTCTGTTCATCTGTTGTCGATCATCCTTTGTTCCATAATCAAGACAAAAAGCATCCCTCAGCATCTAAAAAGGTAGGCAAAATATCAAGATCCAGATACAGAAATCCAAGTCAGCGCAAGGTATCAGCAACGTCAAGTTGCCTCTGGGAATCTGTTTGATCACCTTCCTTCACCATTTTCCTTTCAAATAACTTGATGATCTAGCCTTGTTTATGCATTCAGCAGTAATATTTTACTGATCGTCAACAGCAGTGATACCTCTATATCATCCAGAGCAGGACAGGGAAAAATTACAAGTATCCTGTGGAACTTTTCACCACTGGTGGTGATTTAGAGCAAATGTTTCTATTATGTGTTCTAGCATGCGTGCAGGGAGAGAGAGGAGAAAAGGCTGCAAGCAAATGTTAAGGAAATGTAAGGTTTTGCAAATGTTTTATGAGGTAGAGGAAACACATTCAACATCTTTGTGAGGCCTTAGGAATACATACGATGTGTTTTGGTGGTAGAAGTTTAATTTAACTACTGGTCAGGTTATCTCAAATGTCACCATACTCTTCCCCTCTGAGGTTGGAGTGAGCAGGGTTGCTGTCCATGGTGCTGAACCTCTTTTTTCACTTTTCTGCCTGCATGGCTGAGCTTCCACAGCAGACGAGACTTTTTGTGAAAATGTGAGACACAGAGAGAAAGAGAGACTGATTTGTAGTTCCATCATGCCTTTTATTTTATTATCAAATGAATGATGTTGAACTACTCACGTGGTCCTCTGACGTCTATTCACGGTGCATCACCATACTCAGATATCACCAAGTACCAAGAGCTAACCCACCACTTCCCCATTTGCATGCAAATGAAAACACCAAATGACCAAAGTGCATTTCAAGGTCAGGAACATACCAATATGTTGTAGTGCTGCTTGTGCCAGTCTTTGCACCGCCATGAAAATAGGGTCATTTGGTTCAGTCTCATTACCATTGGTGCAACTCAAATTACTTCATTTCTTGCAGCGAATATTGGTGCAAAAGGAACTGCATCTTTAATGTAGACAGGAGAATGCCTTTTTTCTCTCAGAACAGAGGCGTCCAAACAGTATCTATTCAGAATAGTGTAGTTACAGTATCTTGGTTCATTGTGCTCCAATACTTTCTCATGGTTCCACAAAAGTGTCTGAGGAGCCAGACTGATGTTGACTGCCTAATCATAACACAATATGAGCAGAATATTGACAGGCCTCAGATAGTTTTATTTTTACAGAGAAGATTCCAATTCACTTGTTATGGACTATAGGGAAGTCATAGTCGAATTACTATACTTATTGAAACCTGACCTGATTAACATGAAAATGCATCTCCTGCTGAGATGTACCACATATTAATATCTCTAATGGCAGCAAACGTTGCAAGATGAGGACCATTAACCAGCAACTGCACTTCTCACAGGCCTCTTTTTTTGTGATCCCTGCTAGAATTTTAGTACCCATCATTCTCATTCATGTTTCCACCCGGCTGATTTTGTGGGAAGTTGAAAGTTAGGCCAGAAAAAAAAACCCAACTGTCACCTAACTCAATTCAATTCAAAGGGCTTTATTGGCATGAAAGTTTCAAGAGCAATCAAAATATAATTTGTCCCAATATTTGGACAACATACAATAACAGTAATATGAACAACTAACTAACTCTTACCTAAATGTCAATAGATTTTCACACTGTTGTGAATATAATCTGAAATTCCGGAGACATTAAAGTGACCTTACATACTCACTTAGTGGTGCTGTAAGTTGAATATCTTTACTCTATTTAAATAAAGTGCGATCCAAAATGAATGCCAGCCAATGAGAGCCACACAGCAGCAGTGTAGCATAACCCACATCTGTTTCGCCCCTATGGTAATTATAAGGAATGTCTATACAGGCAACACAACTTGATATACTGTTTACAAAAGTATGATGTTTGATCTGTATGAGGAAACTATACTGTAAATGGCTGTTTTTGAATCATATCACATATAACATTATAGCCACAGAATAACATATATTCAATTACTGACCTACCAGTGTTTTACTGTTATTTATGTTGATTAATACATGTGCATTTATACCAACTTTAAATATAACAGCGGCTATCTCATTTTGTGACCACCTTTAGTTGATTTATACTGACCCATCTACTGTTTTAGTAACTAGTGTCTTCATCAACAGTACATTAGCCATGGGCTACAAAGCTGTACATGTGTATATTCTTGCAGCCTTACATATGTTTGATTTGCAATTACTGATGTTAAGGCGACTTTTTATTGTGTGCCGCCAATGATTACATGAACTGAGCAACATGAAAACTCCCTCAGCTGCCAGCATTGCATAGTATATTAGATATAGCATGCTATCAAAAATGCATAGGAGGTGTAGGTGTTGAATGCCAACAAAACTATCATTTTTACATCTTTGTTAAAATGAAGAGAAGCTCAAGTTTGACCAGCAAGTATACCGAGCAGGGGTAGATACACAGAATATGGCCACCCAATGTAATGTGTCATTTCAATAATTGGTCGTCATTTCAGTCATTTTTTTAAGCAAAAATAGTAAAAAATTGCCAAACATTCTCTGGTTTCAGCCTCTCAAATGAAAGGATTAGCTGCTTTTCATTGTCATAATTCACTGTAAACTGAATATCTTTAGATTTTTTACTTTTGTTTGAACAAAACAAGACCTTTGAAGAAGTCACCTTGGGCTCTGGGGCTATTTTTTCACTATACGATTTAATGGATTATGTGGAAAAATAATCGGCAAGTTAATCAATAGTGAAAATAATCTGTTATTTGCAGCCCTAAAACCCTCAATGCAAAATTACTAGTAGTCATATACCACAAATAATAAGGGAAATACTGGTGTAAACTGGTATCGTATTTGAATCAAAATACTATATTAACTACACTCCACAGACTGACCAACAGTAAACTCAAGGCCAAACAGAACAGGATGCTTATTTACAGAAGGTAAATGGCCAGCACTTTGATGGATTAATGTCCTCTCGAGAAGCAGTGTTGCTTTTTAGGATCAGAAGAAAAACCCTGGAAATAAACCCATCAAACTGTCGCATATCCTACCTGAGACAATAGAACATGGCTCAGAGCTCGTGTAAGGTGACGGTCTTCCAAAATCTGTGCCAGCAGGAGTGGCACTGGTAATAGTGCAACACTGTGACAACCATCCTATGTTACAGGTACATCATAATAGTAGTGCATCAGAGCATACATATCTATTCTGTATCTCTCCAATTGTAATAAAAATATTAAGAATACTTAATAATGGCAACTTATAGGGACATTTTTGTTCACTTTGTTTTATTCAAGGTTACACACTATGTACAATACAATGAATATTTACAATACAAATAATTTTTCGTGAAATGTATCCCAAATTTTATACCCATATCCCAATGTAACATGTTTCAACAAGACAAGGCGGCTTCCAATCTAAAAGAATCTTTTATGGCCTAGTAATGATTAAAAAGCTACAATATCTTTGTGCTTGTTACCTTCGTTTTGGAACTACAAAGATGGCCATCCAGACATATTTGGCTGAAATTTATTAAGTTTAAGTATTTCCCCAACAAACAAGGGCATGACTAGAGTCTACAGGTGCTGGTCCTGTTTGTTGTTAGAAATATTTTCTATATTATAGTTTTTTGCACACAGTGTGTGACTTTAACATGTAGTAGACTCAACCATGCCCAAGATAAGCTTCCATTAACCACATTCAGGGTTAATGAGAGAGAAAAGAGAGTGAGAGGAGTCTCAGTTATTGATCAAATATGTCACATGCAAGATATGAGTCCATTCAGGTCAGCTGGTGTCTCAAGGAAAACTAAGAATGCTACACTAGTGACAGTTTGGGGAACTTTTAGGGGAAGTGATAACATCTGGATTTATATCAACAGTGTTTCAAATTACATGTACTAATGTCAAATTACTAAAGGTGTTATCTTTTATCTCAGAAGCCATTTTGTACAGTATTTAAAGAGGTTTGCATTACTAATGACTTTTTTTATGTCATGAAGGTAATGCAACCCCATGAAGAACTTCTCCTGTAAATGTGCCTATATTATCCCTCACCAACATTTTGGGTTTGAACACAGTTTTAAATCCCTGTACTGGTAAATCCAATTTGTTTTCGTATCGGTTATTGAGGCTGAGGGCTGGCAGGGTCACTAATGCACCGCCATTTAGTATTTTTTTTACCTATGCATTGACATTTCCAACAGTAAAAAATATGCATATTATAGCTCTTTACAATAACGTGCCTAACCCCCAAATGTAGAGCAACCTTCCCAAAAGAGTTGAGTTTACTTAATGTGACAGTCATGCATCCTATCAGAGACCTTCCGTGAAGACTAATATTTGATAATGGAAATCTACCAACCTGACAGACTGCAAAAAATATGCTTTTTAATCAAATGTATTTACTGGAGTAACAGATATGTCACTTCAATTTTCAAGTTTAGGCTTATGGTATATCTGCTTTTGTAAACCAATATCCATTTAGATATCCATTTAGATTAAGTCACAGGGTGTGAACCCTAACTGAGAATATGAACTGAATTTAAATATAATACATTTTCCTTGAATGGTATGTTATGACTGCATTGACTGGAATCAAATACACACACAAAAAAGTGGATACTCTCTATAAAGGTGATGATGAGTTGTTTGGCTGTAACCTATAGGCACATCTGGCCTGTTGTAGAAGCATAATACAGATATTACAGAAAAACTTTAAAATATAAAGCAGTTATCAAGTCGAACCTGAACTAAATAACACTAAAAATTGGTAGGACAATATTCCAACAAAACACTACAGTTGATATCAGACTTAAGCATAGCTGTCTAATTAATCAAAATAGGCTACTCTGCCATATAAAACTTTGTAATTAGAAGGAGTATGATACGTTACACTGTTGCTAAGTACTCTGGGATACTATAAAAAGTATTTTTAAGGGTTATTGTACACTTAATTGTTACCGGAAAAGCCTGTTTTAATTTATTATTGCAGCATTAACAGATCTAAATTTGACATATCACTGTGTTTTGTACTGTAATAATGTAAAATAAACTCGTTTAAAATGTAAGCGTACATGTTTTCCGGGAAAAATGCCGATGCCATATTTGAAAGGGTCCATGCTTGACTGGGCTCTGCGTTTAAGGAAGCTTGTCCGCCCGGCAGTCAGAGCGGAGGGGGACTCGACTGCGAGAGCTTCAGGCGGTGAGTGAGCTAGTGACGGACACAGAAATATCTCCACGACGGCTTCCCTAATATCTTAAATCAACGCTACAATGAACACACTTTCACTGTAGCGGTCGTATTGTGACATATCAAGGTGAGTTAAACTTGTGCACTGTGTTTTGTGGCTGTAGCTGTGTGAAAATAGCCGTGGCTAGGAGTGTAAACTGTGGCTCAATACAAAAGCTTTCTTTGCCGGAGAAAATGCCGGGGCTGCAGCAGCCGGGAGGCCCGCCTGTGTCTTTCAAGTCGCCGACCAACCACGGTTATCGCTCCAATGTTTCACACCAGCTCGTCAATTTCTCACAAAAATGTAACCATACGGTTTTATGTAGAAGCGTCAGCGGACATTACTTACGTTTAGCGGTGTTATTGACCGAATACCGTGGGTTTTGACAACCATGGCCGGTACCGAGAAACATGGTTGCTCTGCGGAGTCTCCTAACGCTGCACGCCGGGCATCGGTACAGTCCGTGCCGCTAGAGTGTTACGGGGACAGCCGGGGTTGCTCTGTTGCAACCAGGAAAACGTCAGGGAGGGAAAATACACGCAACAACACGTTTGGTTATGTAATACAGAAAATACTGCCCACTAATGTTGACATGTGTGGCGAAACTTTCTTTGTACCCATGATATGTCAAACAAAGTTGGCATGTATACGACTACGTTATGGTACGGTTTTAGCTCGTTTATGTGCTTCTCGGCATTTTTTTCAGCGGGGCGTCTTTGGTGACCCAGCTTGGTTTCCTGTCACGCTAGTTATTCATAATTTTCTATCAGGTTCAGCAGGTCATGGAGTAGAATGGTTAAGAGTCCTGCATAAGACATATTGTCTCTTGGTGTCACACTGTAGCCAGGTTGCCCATTCACCCTGCAGGCTGCATACTGCGCTGGAAGAGAGGATTTACGTTTGGGGTATGCAGGTTAGCAGAGGCTCCTGCATAGCGACTCCTCGACTGGGTTAATGTCCGAAAGCGTGCTTGTTCACGGAGGCACAATACTGGCTGTTGCAAGGGTTTAACTCTGGACATTAGATTACTCACATTACAGTCTCGTAGTTGTACGTGTGCACTAGTTGTGTTTGCACCACTAACAGAACACAAACAAGTCGCAGTCTTGTAAAATATGTGTAATTTATATCAAAAACAGCATAACTTTGTGTTTTAAAAGGCAAAACTTGCAACCTATCAGTCCAATGTTAACCCCAGTGGTGGAATGTAACACATTACATTTGGTCAAGTACCAGAGAAGTACAAGTTACTTGTACTTTACGTTTTTCCAGTTTAAAGTTACTAGTTATTTTGCAGATTATTTTAAAAATCTATGAGCATATTAAATATGGTGCACTGTTTTTACAAAAAAAGTATATAAAGGAATTAAAATTAGCTCCACCCTTTCCAGATACAGCATTAAAATAAATTCTCTACACTTTGATGCATCAGTAATAATAATCCAATAATGACATGACAGACAGGTGCCATTCTTCCTACATAAGGAGTACTTTTTCTTTTGTTATTTTAAGTAGGCTACATTTCGCTGATAATACTTATGCACTTTTACTTGTAATCGAATATTTTTTAATTCTGCCTGCTCATGAAAGCCTGCTCATGATGTGACAACTTAAAGTATTTATTCTGTATTGCATTACACAGCAGGATGCAGGTGTGCACAGTCAAAGCTGTGCATCAAGGAGATCTTAAACAACATCCAATGTAGCATTAAAACTGAATGAGAGAGAGTGTCGAGGGGACAAGGACCAATTGGATAAACATGATCATTTAACACTGTTAATTTGAGGTAATTGTTACAGTAATTAGAGGGCACATTTGTATTAAAGCACAGCTGACAGCCTGCCACGGGCATTCTGGGTGCTCCTAAATAGATGGATTAGCCACAACAACCTGTAACTTCACTTTATACTCCTACAAATTGGAGGACTAAGTAATTCAAGGGTATAATTTACTCATTTGTGTGCACTAGTAATCCAATATATTTCCCTTGATACCTGCCAGGCTCAGTAAATTCAAATTAAATATACTAGTAATATTTATTTTATACACTTGCCTTACTGACTTAGCGATTTATATGGGAGTTTTTTGTTAATAGGACCAAAACAGGGCTAGGAGACTGACGGAAACCAGCCACTAGAAGGCTTTTACAGTGAAGCTGCAGCCATCGGACAGTGACACAGTCACCTCAAGTCTCCAAGAAATTCCTCAAATCGCCCACAAATAAGCACTAACTCCTGCAACCCTGAGGCACAAAGAAAATCTCCCAGAACCATGCAGCACCATTTCATTTTACATGATAACATACAGCCTGCAATAAGTACTGCAGAGTGGTCACATCAAGCTCCTCCACAGTCCACACGATGGTAGCAGAGCACTGATGATGCCTATTCTGCCGCATATTCAGGATGTATAGCTGTTTGCAAGGATAGGTGTTCTGATTGAGCTTCTCAGTCAGTATTGACCATTGAGACAGACTGTGGGGTAAATGAAGGAGAGTTAGGGAGAAGAAATAAACTAAGCAGATAGTCATAGATTTAGTGGGAGCTGGCCGCATTTATAAGTTGATGTGCATAGAGGGGAAATATTAGACTATCTCCTTGATCCCAAATGGTTAAATAAAATTGTAGGTATCTGACGAAAATGAAATGTTCAGTAACATCTGCTCGTACAGAGGTACTTTTTATACATTATTTATTACATAGCATCATGTTTTTCTCTCTATCAGGGTAAGAGATCAGCAACAGTGTTTTTTCACTTAAAGAAAAAACTATTTTCTGACATTTTCTAGATTAAACAGGTAATCAGTTATTGTAAAAACTGATTAATAATATTGACAATATGCTGTTTTTGCCATGCATTTCTATTTTTCTGTATCTTCATAACCATGGATCATGCGTTAAAATTAGGCTATTAATGTATGATTCATGCATGAGGGTGATTCATCACTAATTAACTCTAATAAAGATGCATGCTATTCCAGCCATCACCATTGAAGCGTGGCGGCATAATATCATAAACTTCACTTATATTAGACCCCCCCCCCACATACACACACTCGGCCTCTGGTCGCTTCTGTTTTAAGTTAAGGGCTATTCCCAATTAACTGTATTATTCACTGTTAGCACTTTATTGTATGTGATGGGTGTTGATGAGGACTGGATCTTATTTTTGTTGGTATTTACAGTGCTCATGCATATATGTATTGTTATAGGCTGGTTTGTTGATACGTGACCGTCACATTTGATGCCTTAATTGTACCGAGAAACTATTGTGCTCATCTGTATGTGATGGGTAACTTTAACTGTTGTTTATCACTCTGCAGAGTATATTGTGCCCTGCTTTAGATGGCCTTATTGTATCATACTTGTTTGATTTTGATACCCGTGTGGAGGTTTGATGTGATCATTAACTGGTTATTATATATCAGATGAGCAAGTAGGCCTACATGCTTGCAGCTATGAATGTTTCTTTGCAACATGAGTTAGTCTGCATAAGCAACCCCCCACCCCCCGGATCAGTTTGTAATATTCTAATGACTTAATGGACGTCATTCACAGCTCTTACAAAAGGATCTGACATGTGGTCACAGAATTAATAATGCATGCCATCAGAATAATTTGATAGATGAATTACAGAAATTCTATGCATTGGGGCTTTAATTATCAGTGTTGTTTGACTTGCTTGCCACTGTTTCTCTGTTTCTGTTTTCTTCTCAGATTGAACAATGTGATTGTGATCGGAGGCAGCTGCACTCCAATGGTCGAGGACCTCACCTTACTTCACTAGAATGTACTTGATGAATGTACCTCCTGTTGCAGTGACGCCAACAGAATGGAGAACATGTGGCCCACCTGGAGGCTATAGCCTTCCAATCTGCTTCAATGACTCTGACACTGAGTTGTCCACCAGAGGCACACCTATCTCAGATAAGGTCCAGATGATCATAGAGAGCCTTAGGAGCACCCAGTCCTCACTCGAGATGGGCGACGAGATCGAGAGAAATGTGCTATCAGGACAGGAAGGTCATCCCCAAGTCTGCAAGGTCGCAGTGGCTTCTTATGTGGGAGCAAAGTCCAAAACTAAAGGTCCCACTGAAAACCAACAGGCATATGTTTCCTCCCCAATCAACCATGAGAGCAGTGACTCTGACAGCGATGATTCTGTGGACCGAGGAATTGAGCAGGCAATACTGGAATACCTGAAGGAAAAGGATGATCACAAACGCAAGGCGGAACCATGCTTTACCTTTCTCCAATCATCCAAAATTCCCAGGAAAAACCCACCTATTCCTGAGGTTTCCAAACAGAACTCTGACAACAATACAGTTTTGATTGCCAGTAACCAATTTCCAAAAAGTGTCAAAGCTGAGACTCCCACAGCACCAGCTGTTATGCCTATAAAAAAGTATATCAAAAACAAGGCCCCCCTAAATGACAACACAGTTAAGAAATTGGATTCAAATAAAAGTACAACAACCAAAAGTTTAGTCATGCCCAAAGAGCAGACAAAGAGCCCCTCTAAAACAATCAGCCTATTCAACAAAGTAAAGTGCCCAGTCACAGTTACGGTGGAGGAAGACTCAAATGATTCCAGTAGTGATGACGG
This sequence comes from Siniperca chuatsi, assembly GCF_020085105.1. Lineage (NCBI taxonomy): Eukaryota > Metazoa > Chordata > Actinopteri > Centrarchiformes > Sinipercidae > Siniperca > Siniperca chuatsi. The sequence goes on from NC_058059.1 coordinate 6,764,203, forward strand.
CATTGAGGAGGCCATTCAAAGATACCAGCTGGAGAAAAAGGAGCAGCAGAACAAAAGGGACACTTTCAGTCCACATGCATTCAAAGAGGAGTCTGACTCCACTAGCGATGATGGGATTGAAGAAGCTATTCGCTGCTACCAGCTTGAGCAACTCAAGGAGAAGAGTGTCGTGAAACCATTCTTACACAAGCAAAAACCCTTTAGTAAGTCATTAATACATGCTGTTGGAAGTACGAGCACGGAAAACATGAAGAAACACAAACTGAGAAAGAAAAAGACCAAAACAGAGAAAGAAGTAAAATCTGTTCAGCCTCCTCCTTCATCTGTTTTCATGCCCAAGAATACACTTTCAGACAGCTCAAAGGGGAAAGGAAATGGATTGCTTTTGTTTAAAGTAGAAAGTCTTAAGGATCAACCTACCCCTGCCCCTCCAAAGGTTAATACAACTGCAGAGCTCATGTGTGCTGAGGCAATACTGGACATTTCAAAAACTGTTATGCCTGGGGCCTTCCATCACAGTGTTGGCCTTAGCAGTTGTGCCCCCACCGACTCTTCCTTGCAATCTTCACTTCCTGACAACTGCCCAGATGAAGAAGGTGATGCCAGTTCCATTGATAGTGAAGATGGGATAGAGCAAGAAATCAGGAAATTTCTTGAGCAGAAGGCCCAAATGCATAAACAGCCGGCCAGCTCTGCTATGACTCAAGAGCCTCATAGTATAAATGAACCAGAGGACGTGAAAGCAAAACAAGTTACAACCCAAAAGAAACCTCCAAGATTGTCTTTGACACAGAGAAGAAAACACAAAGAAGAAAACCTTAGCATTTCAAACATGTCAGGGACAGATAACAGTGTTAAAGAAACAGCCTCTAAACCTTTACCTGAGCATAGAAAAGAATCAAGCCCATTGGTATTTTCCCAGGGAACTCAAAAGCACCCAATAGCTGTATTACATGAGACAGAGCAAAGTGGAGACAAAAGCAGCTCGCTTGACAGTGATGAGGACCTAGACACCGCAATAAAAGACCTGCTCAAGACAAAAAAGAAGTCAAAGAAAAAAATTAGAGACTTAAAGCGGAAATCAAGGAAGTGCCTCAAGGATGAAGAACCACTGCTAGGAAATGCTTTACAGACCAAAAAGTTCAAACCTGATCCTATTTCCAAGCGCAGTGTTTTGAAAAAGGTACAAAAGAGTAAGGATGACATGAAAGACAAGTCTGGGCTGAGTAAAAATACCTTTTTACAACATAAACAAACTGATGAGAGTGAAGAGCATGATACACATGATGGTGAAACAAAGACATTGAAAGCAACTGAGGGTCAAGACACCACGTTGCTGCATAATACTCAGACTGCTCTTCAGATAAAGGAAGATAGCAGTTCAGTAGACAGTGATGACAGCATTGAACAAGAGATTAGAAGGTTTCTGGCTGAAAAGGCCAAAGTTTCCACTGCAGAGAAAAGTAAAGATGGAGATGTTTCGAGGAACGGCACTGTTGTGGTTTGTACCCCACTTCCAGAAGAAGACATTAAGCAGGAAAATCAGCTGGCTGAAATTCCAAGAAAAAGTATCAGTTCTCTCTCTGGACAATCTCTTCTGAGTAGTCAGCCTCTTCCAACGCCACAGAGTTTGCTGCCAGACATCTCTACTGTCGGGGCAGAATCACACCTGTCCTCTGTCCAGTCCTGCAGCCCCAGCCTTTTGGAGCCAGCAGATGGGGCAGGGGCTGCTAGAACCGAGCAAAGGAGGCCTAGCACTGGAGTCCAGGATGAAGTCCAGAATGTCACCACACAGACGGAGAGAGTTCGGCCAGTTTTAAGTCCTAACATTGCTCATTCCCGCTCAGAGTCGATCAAGTGGCGCCAGAGCTTTGGGCTCCCCACTATTGACAGTAGGACTCACAGTCGAACTCCATTCCATATCACCTCGTCTAAAATCAGTGAGACTGCGTCAACAAATCCACCATATCAAAGGGAGGGCATCAGCCCTAAATCACAGACTCCAGTCACTGTTTGGTCCTCTGCAAGGACCAGCAGAGCACCTTTCTCCTGTTCTACCGAGACAACTGTAAATACCACGTTCAGATCCCCTGTTTTGAATATTTTGTCTACTGGCAGGCAGCATCCAAGGATGTCCTTTACACAGAGCCTTGTGCCTGGCCACAGGTCACAGTGCCCCATAGAAGGAGAGACAGAGAGTATGGTGCATATGTCTAAGGACAAGAGTGTGTTTGTCGAACTGGAATCTAATAGGACCAACCATGTCCAGGTTCGAAGCAGGGAAAGGATCGAGGCAAAGGAGAGAGTGGACTTGCTAAGTGAGATAAAAAGCGAAGGCGAGAGCATGAAGATAGATGATAAAGAAGTACATCTAGAAAGAACAGAGGAAGAATTTATAGATGAGGCAGATTGTGAGTCAGGCAACAGGAGAAATCCAGAGAAGAAGCAGGGCTTTTCCACATTGTAAGTATTTTCTTTGGTCACTATGTCCCATAGCATCATAATCAAATTTCTTGATTGCACCCTGCTAATAAATATAATGTAGGTTATAATTAAGCTCATTCATTTATAGGCTCTAAGGGAATGTTTGTTAATACGATAAAACTAAACAGGCATTTTCTTTATTTTGTACATTTATATGGCTGTGTAACACAGTGGCACCATCATGACACCTTTTTTTGTGCTCTGAGGTTAATTCATATCATCAAACCTTTGAAAAGCAATACAGTGACATATTGGTACTGGAGACTGCATGAGTATCACCACCATCGAAATGCATCAAAATACTTGCAGAAAATGACATTGTCCTAAATTTCTTTCACGTTTTATGTAAAAAGAAGTGACCAAGAAAAATAACCAGTCAATATGACAAAATAAAGATTTATGGTTAAGTCCAAATCCTTTAAAATTTGAATGTATCTTTTTAATGTACCAGTGGGACAACACAAATTAGCAATCAGAAAAATACATGCTGTTATTACATAATCTTACACAATTTTCCTGTGATGTGTAGGTTTACTTTGAGAAGAAGTCAAACACCGTTTATGTGCAAAAGTTAAATCATTATTGTTGATGTTATCATAATATGTTTCCATCACTGCCTTCATTAGGGATATCTCAATAAAAGCCAGGAGACAAAACATATATTATATGATTCGATCCATTCACGTTCTGCTCTATAGTAAATCAAAATGATACATTTTATACAGCTTGGTGCCATTACTGGAGTGTTTAGAGTGAAACCGAAAGGAGACTTGTGCATGCAAAACACTATGAGACCTGAAATGATCAATTAGTCAACAGAAAATTACTATTTTGATAATCTATTACTTTTTTCAGTATTTTTTTCAAGCAAAAATACTAAAATTCCGCTAGTTCCAGCTTCAAATGGAAGATTTCTTTGTCATATATGATAGTAAATTGAATTTCTTTGGGTTTTGGACTGAAACAAGATGTTTGAAGACATCACCTTAGGCGTTCTAATGGGCATTTTTCACTTTGGTTTACTCCTCCATAGAGTAAAAGATGAATCAGTTGATCATAACTAAAACAAGCATAAGTAGCAGCCCTAAACACTATTATTGGGAAGAGCTCATGCAGAGTGGGGTGATATGGCTAAAATCTAATAAAATTTTCTATAACATAGCGATTGCATTTATCAAAACCTATGATAATTCTCATAAATGCTTATTTTTTTAGATTTCTAATAATAAAGACCAGTCAGATCCCATGTTATAAAAACTTAGATCAGTGCTGTAAAACCAAACAATAAAAAAATTTACAATTTAGACAAATTTATAAAACCACACCAAAATACGAAAAACAATTATTCACCTTGTATCGCCCACCAATAATGTCATATATATTTGAAATATAATGATTGATGATTACTGAAACTCGGTTCAGACTGGGTCCTGAAATACTCTTTCCCCCCTACAGCTAATCTAGCATAATACTGTTTACCATGACTTTACCCACCCAAATTCTACCATGTCTACGATTTACTATAATTTTCACTTTAGCTGTGACTGCTTGTGTCTACAGACCAGTCTCGACTCTCCTCCTTAAGTGGGAAGCAGTACCTTCCCACTTAAGTCCAGCAAAAAAAGAGTCGCTCTGTATTGTCAGCTCCAACTGGAAAACATATCTCTTTAACTTCCTCCCTCACTCTATCCCTCCCTTCCTTACCTCTTTCTGTAATTACCTCACACTGCTGAAGCTCTAAATCTGAGTGCATGTAATGTTGATAATTTCAGAAAATTACCTTCTCACCTCACCCACAGATTGAGCATAGCCTTTCTAACTTTTGCACATAACGAGAAAAGGTCAGGGTACATTTTTAACCTTTAATAGGCACCAGTTTAGAGTAATTTCAGAACACCAGTGGGTACTGGAACAATCTCGTATCCTTTTTCGACTACCACAGAGATATTATACTACATCTTCCCAACAATGTTTTTCCAGACACAGTGCCCTTAGTTATTTGTATGGTTTGAATTCGTGAGTGGGAATTTTAAAGCTCAGTTGCTGATGAAAGCCACTATAACTGTCTTGGACTTATTACCTCTATGACTCAAGTTTTGTTCCAGATTCCACAGGAGCCTCATAGTTACTCCTCTCTGTCTTGCTAAACTTGATATTTAGTGTGTTCATTTTTTTGTCATGTTAATGTTTTCTTGAATTTCATATGTGGAAAAAAGGCTATTTATTTTTGTTTATCAAAAATGTTACTGAACATGCTGTGCATTGCCAGGTTTTGTAAATATTTTGTAAGAAGTGTTTCTTTTTTCTTTTACTCTTTCAGAAAAAAACCTTTGCCGTGTCTTTTAAGTGCGTCTGTGTAATAAAGAGTGGAATCCGAGCAACACTGGGCCTTCCTCATTAATGTATAATAATTTGCATCATACCTACCATCTTAATTTACAGGCTTCGTTCACTAGCTTAAAGATGGACTTTGGGATGAATTATTAGAGCATTAAGTAATTACTAGGAATTGGTCTGATGTGTATCCCGCTCTGCCTTGCCCAGGTCTTTGTCCAGTGCCATTGACCCTGGTATCGCCTTCAGACCTTGCATAGCTCTTACCACAGAGGAGAGAAGCAGGATGTTCAACAGGAGTTACCTGGCTAAAAAATGCAAGAAGGTACAACTATGTAGAAACATATTTGTATCCCTTAATGATGAACCAGATATTCTGTAACATATTAGCTAAACTCACTAGCCCCATCAATGGAAAGGAAAACTAAAAATATTTCTTTTACTTTTCGTAAATAGTTGTCCAGATTCAGAGTGTGAAATATGTATTACACGATGCTTGCAGGGGGTATCTTCTCTCAGTAGTGTTCCTGTGCAGAACAAGACCGTGCAACATGTCAAAAGAAAGCTTCAGTTCATTCCAGTCAACAGGTATGTGATTAGACCCAAATGGTTTTGTCTCCACAGTGAGTGATCACAGTCACATAAAAACCTGTTCATTTTACATGATTTTCATCTTTTTCAGGAGAAGTGAAGCACCCAGCCACCACAGCATTCTGCATTTGAAACCTGCATGCAGATGATGTTAGATATTATAGTATGTGGGTTGTTGAATAATTAGTTTGTTAATGTAAGGTTTGCTGTTAGTTTTGATGTTAAATGCCAATTTTGTATATTGGTTTCTTTTTTTTACGGTACTTTTTTGTTGGATTTTGAAAAAAAAAGGGTTTTGCCCTGTTTTCTAATGTTGTAAGTGATATATTGAGGAGATTATCCAAAATATATCAATACATGGAAGAAAGTCTAAGTTCACTCGTTCGTTTATATAGCAAATTAAGGGAATTTCTTCATGTTGCTACTGAATAATTACAGTTTACTGGTGGCATGGTTTTAGTTAGTTGCTATTCTGTAAAACGCTATTACTTTATCAGTAATATGTGATACTACTATTATGTCCCGGGCCAGATAGACAGCATTAATTCTTCATACTACAGCTGTTTCTAGTTTTTGTTTTTTGGAAATAATTATAATTTTTATTGCCAAACATTTGTTCTATATCAGGAGTTAACATTAACCTTGGTTTATGTTCTTTTATACCTTTGTATAGCTAAATAACATGAGAAGTGTTGTATTTGTATTTCAATAAAGTTGTGAAGTTAAAAAAAGAAATGGCATCATGGGTATTGCAGTCTATTGTGGAAAACTTCACGACTCAACTTTACGGCATACCATGAACTACAAACACGCAGCCGCTGTTAGTTGACCTTCCGTAGTACTACAGCAAGCATGGCAACCCGGGCACTGACGAAAGGTTTCTGCACACATGTATTTTTAATTGTTTGACAGAGTAATATTATTGTCGGGATATTTTGAGTGTGTCACAAAATGTTAGAGCTGTAGGACAGTTGTGTCATTGTTTTGTTTTATGTTTGTAATTCTAACCAACAAATTAACAATTTAGCCTACAGCTAACGTCAGTAGCTAGCGTTAGCTGGGTAGCTAACAGTAACGCCACTCGCTTTTTACAAGTTAATGTCTGATGTTTTGAACGATATTTATATCTGATGTTTAGGACTTTGGGGGCTACGACAGTCAAAATCTGTTAAAATCGGATACTCCTGTGGTGGACATCACTATGCTACTGCAGCGTCCATCAAATCACCTCAACCCCAAATTGACGATATTTCAGGTGAGCTAACGAATGCTAACCTAGCAGTAATGTGTATGAGACTAACGATGCGTTAGTCAATACTGGGTTTCTTCAGCAATATAATGTCTTCTACATACAGAAAAAGTAATAAAGCAGCCGCTTGAGAAGCCGGACTTTTTCCGTGTGTCAGAGCTCCTCTCGCTGAAAGACCTGTTCGACGCCAGAGTGCATCTTGGACATAAAAAAGGTTGCAGGCACAGGTTGGTATGAATCTCTCAGCTCATCAACTGTTAACTAATTAATGTTGTTGCTCAAATGCTTTGTCAGAGGTATTTCAGAATCAGAAATACTTTATTGATTCTGATTTGCACTCAGTAGTGAGGGGGTGGAAATTGTTAAGTCAGTCACATACTCCAAATGTACCACACTCACTCACTTAAGCAGCTAGATACATTCATTAATCCAGAGAAAACACACGTTAAAGCAATTCTATTGATTCGACTGTCTGAGTGTGAGAGACATGGCTGCATGATTATTTAATTATCAAATAATCTGCTGACTAATTTGTCAATTAATTGATTATTGTTTTGGTCTCTGAAATATCAGATAATATTGTAAGATCACTTTTTTTTTTTTTTTTAACATCACAATTTCTTAAAGCCTAATGTGACGTCCTTGACATTAGAAATGCCAGAATTCCAAAATTACTAGAATTGCTGTAAGGTCATTTTGACCGCTAGATTCCAAACTCCCTAATCTCTAATGATAAATTACCCAAATGAGAGATTAATGCATTTATTGTGTTAGGATATCTTTTAAAAAACAATTAACACCAAAAATATACATTTAAAAAAGTTTAATTATATGTTTATTTAGCAGGCTATGCTGTTTTGAACAAACTTGCTCCAAGTGGCTGATACCAGGGCAAACTTGTCATCCTGCAGACGCACACATTGGGTCTCTTTTTTTTTTTTTTTTATATCGAACCGCATTATCTCCCTGAAGCGATTTCTGGCCATGGTTTCCTTGAATAACGGAAAGCCCCATTTTTCTGACCAAAGGCTGTCCAACTCCATGTTTTTTGCACCCTGTGCACCACGGATATACAACAGGACTATGAAGGCTTTCAGTTCAGCCGCTGTCAGGTCATGAGCTGTCACCTCGGTGCTTATGTGCCTCAGCCACAGTGCAGTCCCTGATGTGTTTCAGCATGCCATCGTCAAACACACACAAGAAGGCCGTGAGCGCATCTCTGATGTTGCGCATCGTGTGTGCTGTGGGGCCAGCACAATAGAACAATAGAATAGCGCGAAATTCACTGCGGTCAATATGACCGTGTATGGCCAAAATAGGTAAAAATGATAATATTTTCTTTGTCTTTTGTGTAATTTATATAAAACCTATTGTAAATAAAAACACTGTTAGGAAAAGTCAGGTACCAGCAAGATTGTATTTTTTTTATTTTTTTTTATTCGGCAGTTATTGCACATATAAATTTCAAAATGGTCAAATTGACCGTCGTGGCCGTTCTAGTGTTAAATTACTTGTTTTGTTCAATAAACAGTCCAGAACCCAAAAGATATTTGGTTCACTATACTTATAATTGAGAAGGCGGAACCAGAAAAATGACTTAAACAATTAATCTGTTATTATCTCTTATTTAGATGACCATGTATTTGTTTTGACTATGATGTTAAAGTGCCAACTCTTAACTTTAATTTGAGGGTCTTCATATTTTTTATTGGCTATTCTCAGCACTAGAGCTCAAGCCCTTTCTATACCTTCAGTTTGAGGAGCCCACAGTGATTGGACAAATTAACAAACTTAGATTCATCGTAATCAATATTTGGTTGCAAATCTGCAGTTGAAGTCAATAATTGTGTGAAATCTACAAGCCAGAAACAACAACAGACCTTTGGGATCTTCCCCAGTAATGCTCTGCAAGGCATTGACTACACCAGGCTTCAATTCTTGCCTTCCATCTGGACGTATCCAGTCAAGAGCATTGCAGTATTAGCCCCTAAAAGCCTTTGGTTGCTTTGGTTGTATGTGTAGGATTACAAGTCCACACCCACTATGGATGTGAACACTCCTAAAGTTGAGTCAGTACTGTAAACTAATGATAATAGTTTCATTTCAGATCCAGTGCAGTGGAGTAAAGCTAGAACAACTAAAAGTCCCTGTTCAATTACAGACTGCCCTGTGTATATAGTAGGCTGCTACGACGAATATGCAAATAATATAATAAACAATCCACACATAACTATGTACCTCAAGGTGGAATGCATCAATTTCCCATTTTAAATCCTGACTTTTTTAGAACTCTAATTCTCTTTTTCTTAGACTCATGGAGCCTTACCTCTATGGCTGCCGTTTGGACCAAGATATAATTGATCTCGACCAGACTATGGCACACTTCCAGCTAGCCCTGAATTTCACTGCCCATGTAGCGTATCGTGGTGGCATCATACTGTTTGTCAGCCGCCGGCGTCAGTTTGGCCACCTGGTGGAGAGCACTGCTAAGGATTGTGGGGAGTATGCCCATACGCGGTACTGGCAGGGCGGCCTCCTTACCAACGCCCCCATCCAGTACGGCCCAGGAGTCCGCTTACCAGACCTCATCATCTTCCTTTCCACTCTCAACAATGTGTTTCAGCAGCACGTTGGAATCAGAGATGCGGCAAAGATGAACATTCCCACAGTGGGTGTGGTGGACTCAAACTGCAACCCCAGCCAGGTGACGTACCCCGTGCCTGGGAATGATGACACTCCAGCTGCTATGGAGCTATACTGTCGCTTATTTAAGATGACTATCAACCGTGCCAAGGACAAAAGGAGACAGATGGAGCTACTGCATAGCCTGTCCGCACCCTCCACACCAAGCTCATGACATAATATATTCTTTAAAAAAGAGACATTAACAATGCATTTAAAAAACAGTCAAGACCGTCTGCTGCTCCCCTTCATCGTGCATCTGCATTTGATGCAGGAGACCTGATGCTAGTGATGGAGTTACATTGATCGCAGTGCTTTCTTGTATTCAGACTGAAGTTGTGTGTATGTTACTCATTAATGAATCTTGTTTCTGTGACGTGTGGTCTTCTGGTTCTAATTTAACATTTGTCTTACAAAAGGCCCTCAAAGATGAATCATGCTACACTAGGTTTGTCCAAATTCAACTGTTGTGCTCCAGTGATATAACAATTACTTATGTTTACAGGGACTGCCATAATCTTGACTATTGACATTCTAAATCAGACAGCACTTTGTGGTATTGTTGCATTCATACTTATGCTCACAGGTTGTACAACATAGCCCGAATAATAACTAAACCTCTTCAAAATTCTATCACAGTGTCAAGTTTCCAGTTGTTCTGTCTTGTTGCCACTAGTGGTATAAATTTAGCAGAAACACTGTTCAAACTCATACGTGGGAGTAGATTCAAACGGTAGTTTTTAAGCAGTTTGATTACTAAATGTGATGCAGCATGTCACAAAATGTCATAAAGCCTCTTGTTGCGAGACAGTTGTGAAAGTGTATAAACATCTAAAATGCTTTTCAGTAATCTGACAAAATTATTAAAAAGGCCCATTATAATTTCCCAGAGTCTTCAAAGTGCTTGTTTTATCTGACAATCTAAAACCCAAAGATGTTAAATATTCAATGATTTTTAAAAAAACAAGCAGCAGGAAATCCTCACATTTGCACGATTAATAGCACCTTTTGCTGAAGGTTATTCAAATGGTCTTTAAGATAAAAAAAAGATTGCACTGTACTCTCAAGCTCATTAAAATGTACTTAAAAGCTGTTTCTAAGAAAATGTGCATCTAGAATGCAATGTAGTAATTTCTCTGTTCATCTAGTAAATGTTTAATTTGAGCCACTGTTTTGGATTCTTTTTGGAAATCAAGGTCATGAATGGTTTTAATTCTTAATATTATCATTTCTGTGTTTTCCTACTATATAAATAGTTAAGTGTCTTTGTTTCATACAATATGAAGCCATTTAGCTCATTTTCACCAAGGACACAAACTCTCACGAACTGGAATATGATCTGATCCAGTTGATTGTCATGTTCTCTAAAATGTTTTTTATGGCACTCTCACGCTATTATATAATTTTAAGGGAGTCACTGAATTGCAAAGGCAAAATCCAGTGATATTAAATTCGGTATATAAAACCTATTACGCCATTATGGGCTGGTCACTAAGTAGATGATGAAGTTTGATCACTCGCAGTTTCCGTAGTTGTGCAACAAGTTTTCCTGCGTCGACTTTCTCTGTCACTTGCGAGGACAAAATGGTGAGTGGGCGTATTTGTTGTATAACCAATACATAAGTTAACTGTTGCATCACATATTACTGATAAATATAAATGTTTTCCTGGCTTTGAAAGTGTTGTGTCGTGTTTGGTTAAGGGTTTCCTGCTTTAGGCAACCTGCCTTCCACGTGGTAAGCAACAGGTTATTTTAAACTCTAGGCTAATCCCAAATTCATGTTCACGGTGGCAAGAGAGTCACTCTTACTTTATTTACTTTTTAGGTGTTATCACGGGCTTTATCCTATCCAAACTGGCTGATTTACTAGTGGTGTGTGCGCCTGGGTGGGACGGCTTGCAAGTTCACAGAGCCCGTGTTGAGAAACATTTTGCCCTACCAACAGAATATATTCATATAAATTACAATAATATTAATAATTACAATATATATTAAATTAGCTGTCATTGAATAGTAAGAAAACTAGGGAAAAAATCACACATGAGAAGCAGGAACCACTAAATCTTTGTGATTATTGCTTAAGAATTACTTAAATTATCAAAATTGTTAGCTCTGTATAAAATGTTGCAGAATTTTACTAAAGTGCTCTAAGTAAAGTTGCCGTCAATTTAATATGCAAAGTCATGAGTGATTAATGTAATAATTGACAGAAAATAAGCAACAGTAACATTTTGTCAGTCAAGCAGTTGAATACTTACCAGAAATATTTTCAAATACCACCATCCCACCAACTTTCATAGCCACAGTGTGACATGAAGTTTATTATTATTTCATAATTATTTGAAGTTAGAGGTAAAACTAAAATGATCAATTCATTCTTTATTTTAGTCAGAGCCGGTCTAAGCAGATTGTACAATCTCTTGGACAGCCATGATGCCCCATGCTAGGCTCCTGATTTAGAATAGTATGGGTAAACACGTTTCTCATTTGTAGATGTGGCCTTCATCTCTGTCTCATGGATTCCAAATGTTAATGGACCAATGGACAACAATCTTTGGTACGTAAGAAATATTTTCATGGTTCCGATTTTGTATTGGAATTCTTGTAAACAATCTCTTCTGTCTTCTGATGTATTGCTGTTGTTCGTACAGGTACGTGGACAGCGAGAAGATGCATGGCTTTGCCCACATGAGGACTGCTGATCTCAGATATTGAGATGACTGCGTTTCAGAGAATGGTAACTGGTCTTGTTGAAAGTTTACTCTGTAACTGGACACGTTATGGTTAAGATTGCCCCTTGAGACGCAACTCTGGCTGTGTCAGTGTCTCTGTTGTGCAGTAAGTGGGCAGAAAGTAAGTAACTGGCCCACGATAGCTCAATTTCCACTGTGTAGTGGGCTTTGGGTATGGAACCGGGCCAAATACTTCGACTCAGTTTACCACAAGGCTGATGTATTCCCATGAACTGACATGTTGTTGTTATGGTGATCCAAGCAACATGTGAGCATCAACGTTTGATTGTTTCCCATTCTCCTTAATGGGGGAAGAGACTATAAAGAAATCATTAAAAAGCTGCCAGTTTTATTTCTTAGTTATGATGCTTTAGTGAACAATTCACATTCAAGGTGCAGACTCTTGACCCGTATGAAATCAGAGAGGTTAATGACATGGCTTGATTTAAGTTAAAAGTAAGTTACTTTAAATACATTTTTGTTGTCTTTATTGGTTATGAGGCTATTGTAAGTTCCTGTCAGTTACACCAAACACTTCACAGATTTCAAGGATTTGTTGGTTTACGTTTCTGCAATGAGCTAACACATTTAACACCTTCAGAACTGTAATAAAATGCATTTTGTAACAAGTTATTCTAGGCAAACCCAAATTTTACATGCATATATAATTCATCACAAATTTTGACTGCAACTATTCATATCAAATAAATCTTCATTTTCAAATAGTCCTGGTTATTCTGAAAAAGAAAATGTGCAGTACATCCATATTTGAAGGTGATAAGAGACTTTAAGAGGCACATTAACAGGAAGTAGGACAAAAACAAAGTTAATTGGGTTTAAACATTGCCTTGATTCTTTCCTACTAAGGTCTTCATCATATAGAGGCCCAGGGTTCACCTTTGATGGACCAGATAAACCCATGGAGCAGCACCAGAGTTCCTTGGGAAGGTGAGAATTCATGCTGACTTCACACTTGCAGAGTATTCGCTCTTGTGCTTCCTTTGCTCTTGTCCATCATGCTCCTTGAGGCGTTGCAGTCCGACATTGTGTTGAGCCTGTGTCATAAAGTGAGAATAAAATATCATCTGCATTCAATACCTACAGAAGTGAGGACAAGACATTTGAAGCCATCTGCAGATAGGTTTGCCTTGAAGACATGGTTGAAAGTGAGCATTTTTCAAATGAACACCTCGACACAATTGCTTCAAGACGTGTCTTAAAAGTACTATGGCATGTCTCAAGACAACAGTATAAACCTTTTGTGATATTTTGTTGACCAAGGTATTCAATAAAAGCTCAAATGTAATTGTGTGTCTTTTATTTACTACTACTAACACATTGGGAAAATCAGACCAATACATCTTTTCTGACATTGCAGTTGAAATCCAAAGACTGCTCATTTGAATTGCCAAAAGAAATGTCATTAAGAATAATTTTGTTACATTGCTAATAGTTTAACACTGTTTATCACCTCAACACATACTTTTTTTATGTGTTACCCCTCGACTATTTTTTTTAATTTGTAGTGTTCTTTTTCATTTATTTGGTATTAATGGTATTCAGTCAAGTAAGCTGTCGTATTGCTTCACTGCTATAGCGTTAAGTGCAAAAACACTTTTTAAATCTAGATTCTACTTACACAATTCACTTCTTAAAGTAAGTATGTTGTGCATACTTATGAATCAAACAAAAGCCAACTGTGGGGAATGAACTTTGAGTAGACTATGTTTATGTGTAATCAAAGAACTCATGTATGAGGACCCATGGAAAAGATCTGGTGCTTTTCACAGTATGGCCAATTTATGTTTTGCTCTGTGTGACAAAGGCTGTTATGTTTAACCTAATCATGTTTGAATAAACGAAACAAATGAGACTGTATGATTGAGTTGTATAGGGATCTCTCTATTTCCAAAATACTTTTGCAGTAGTAAACCTAAAGAAATAATACTTCCTTCTATTTTGCAGATTGTAATTTTATTCCTTGGAAATGACTAAATGAATGTCATGGGGTTCTGGTTCACGCTGTAAAACATCACATTATCATTGACTCATATCTGTGAAATTTCAACAAAACATTAAAATTCAAAATCCAGAAGGAGTCATATGACTGCTTATAGAGTAGATCAGCAAAGTTAACCTACAGTAAATGGATAATGCATTCAGTGCTGTTTGGCCAAACACCATATACTGTATGTTTCACTTTACATAGACTACTCAGTACCATAGTCAAAGAAGTAATCAATGAATAAGTGTCATTCCTTATTAAATCTGAAAGAAACATGACAAACGACCTGAAATATACACAGAATATGCCCACGTAATGACAATTTGTAGATACACAAGATGGGGAACAAATTAAAGGAAGGAACTAAACTTTTCTCTTAATTATGTGCTGGGACACTTTTGAACTCTCTATACATTCCTATACCCTCTATATAAATGATCTATAAGTTCTGGTGTATATATTTTTAAATAAAATGGGTTAAGGAGTACACGGCCAATTACAGGTAAATGTTGCTAGTGAATAAGAATGTATAAATACTTCCTCAATGAAACTGGGAAATTTCAACTTTAGAAAGAGCAGAACTTCAGTCTCAGTTGCATATGTACAGCTCTGACAGCAAATGATTTGAAAAGAAATGTTTCAAAGCAGAAATTATTTTTAACATTTTTATTGAAACATTTATTACATATTTATAATCATATACATCTTATATAGCAATTGCTGCATTGTTTTGAGAAATTTGGGAGGAAACCGGAGCACCCGGAGTAAACCCACGCCACAACAGTAGACAACACAAACTCAGAAGGGCTCAGGACCGGGACTATGAGGTCACACTGCTGAGGTGGCCCCTAGAGCTCAAGTCCTGCCCCACATCTGTAACCTCCTGCTCCACTGGTCTCTGTCCCTCGATGATGAAGGACAGAGGACAGTGGAGGAGAAAGTAACATGGAGGTGAGGCAGGACTTGAGCCTTTATTGCATTCATTTTGAAGGAAAAAGAGAAACCCCAGACAATTTTTTCCATTCAAGATGAATACTTCATTTTACCTACATAACACCAACCCTCCAACCCTGAAGGGCTTGGAGATGACGTTGCCCACAGAGGAGAAGAACCTGCACATGGCATTAAACTTTTTTGGTGGTTTCATCAGGTGATCTTTAATGTTATTTTTTGTAGCTGCCACTGCAGTATCTCACTAATGCTTACCACCTGACTCAATCACCTACCTGCCCAGGTGCTACTCATTAGTCATTGGCCCCAGTACATACACAACTTAAAATAGATGCAATTCAAGTTAATTTAGCAGTGTTCCATTTGCAAGATTTAAAGTTGAACTGTAACTTAGTCTTATCTGATCATTCATAATAAGTTTATTCTCCTAAACAGGGATCACTAATCATATTATCTTGTGGCTAATAGCATTATTACGAGCTAGTTCCTTCCTGGCTGGTAAGTAGCCTAGATAAAATAGCATTCAAATACCATAATTCCTTAAAAAATGGCTATAGTGCACATTAGGCATGTAATTTGTAATTATAGTGTCATTTCACCATTGCAAAACAAAGTTGCAACAGGATGATAGAAGGATCATCTTTAGTGTAGGTTACTGCCATATCACTGTAGAAACTCTTGAACAGTAGCATTTTAGCCGGGAAGCTAGTGATACTTAAAGAACGGACACTGTCTTTGTCTTCATAACATTGTCTTTATCTTCAAGTATATGTCTCTTCAAGGACCACAGTGAAAATAAGTATAGGCTTTATTGAGTTATCCATGACATTTTGTAGATGTGAGATTTTCTCTTTTCTCATAAGGTCAAGTAAGCTAAATTTGAAAAAGGTTCTAAGTAGCATTAGCTAACTAACATTGTTAGCGTTAGCTTGTCGGCTAAAATGCTTCAGCTATTGTTGCAAGGGTTAATACGGTGATGCTATAGTAGTGTGCAGTACAGTATGGATGGTGAACATTGTATGCACCAGGTGGTGTAGTTATGATGAATAATAGCTTGAGAAAGGTAGCTAGCTGAGAAGGCTGGTGTTAAGTGTTGGCTACTACACTGATTTTAGGTAAGCTAGCTAGTCTTAGCACAAATGGATGCCTGTCTCATTATCCTATCATCTGTATACGACATTCACTGCCACTAAATGTAGCACTAGAGCACCAGCATCTCAGACCAAAACAAATGGACACTATGGCCCACCAGACTCCGTTGAGGTCTTCAAACACATTTCAAACTGGACAGAAACAAAATAAAATTCACCAACACCATCTTTGTTAATCTTTCCACTGTTCCATCAGTCACCAACGTTGGTTTGGTCAAAATAAGCCTTTAATTCACCGAAATATTCTGGCCCTATGCCTCAACCACCAGCCACAAAATGGGCCGCCATCGCTGCAATGTAATCCTTGGGGACAAATGCGCTGGTCAAAGTAGCCTACGTCCACTAAAAATGCAACATGACAACACTATGGAAAGGATCCCTATAGAGACACCTTAACACTGTTAAACACACTTCATTCAAATGGGACAGAAACAAAATAAAACTCACCAAAACTGTCTCTGTTACACCATGTCCTAACTGCATGCGACTCAAGCGAGTGTCAGTGACAAAATCAGTTCAATTGCAATTTTCTATTAGAATGTCCTAACTGGCCGCTAGCAGCAATGCGCCGTTTTGAACTGAACTTTTGTCAGACGTCCTGTTTCTATTTATTCCTGTTGAAAGCGCTGCAACATGGACCAGGTGTCAACAGTGGTTGATTGCGATGCGACACGATAGTCGGATGCTGGCATTCAGTTAGGACAAGGTGTTAGTCTTTCCACTGTTCCAACAATCAGCAACTCTGGTTTGGTCAAAAGAAATCCTCAATTCACCTCTTTAGATGAGAAAAGAAACAGCTCTCCTCAAAGCCAACAGTTTCACAGGAAGAAATGTTACTTTTTTCCCCCTATAGAGGACAACAAAGAATGAATCTGAGGAACTCAGATGGCGCCGGACCGGCTGTATAAACAAAAAACAGAAGCTCCGATAACAGGTAAACGATTTGTGACGTCATTATCTGCTCAGGACGCCGTTACTCCACTACAGAGAGGCGAAGTCCCTCCCCTTCCGGTGTCCCTCATGGGACCTTATTTTGCAAAAAAAATATGTTAGGTAGTCAACGGTGAGAGACAAATAGTTTTTTGACCCCGTTTGAATTGTGCCATGAATTACACATATGATGCTTTTCAATTTAAAAGGTTTTTTTTTGTTTTTTGTTTTTTTTTACAAAACATGTACAATTAATACAAAATTTGGTGGTGACTTCGCCTCTATACATAGCAAATAGTTGTTTTCTGCTATACTAATGTTCAGAATCTTATATACAGAACCTTTAAGGGAAATTATAAAGCCTATTTATTTTTACACTCGATTTTCATTGTTAACTAGTATTAATCATTGATATATTCATTTATATTTTTGTCTTGTCTGATAACCTTTTACTACATTTTGTCAATTTCGGGGCTCTGTAATGGCTTAATAATCCATTAACAAGTTAAAGGAGGACAATACACAGATGTTAAATGCACAGATGTTACAATAATGGAAAAGTCCTAATAGGTTAATAACAATTACCTAAATGTTAAGGACACGCAGAAAATTCCAGTATTGTTTGCTGTGTGACATGTTTATTCTTTCAACAGTTTTGTCTTACATCTCAAGGGGTAAACATGTCGCAGGGTGCTGTTTATATGTTTTCTCCTCACAGGGAGAAAAGGACAGGAAGCACAGGCGAGATTTATGTCGGCGGTATAAAAACATCTCACAGCTGCGAGCCCACATCTTTCCCTTTAAAGAAGCGCAGTGATGAGTCGCTGGGAAACAGAGGTTGTGTGCTCGTCTGAAGATCCGCTCGCTATTTCTGTATCACAGTTTTGTCTAGTTTCAGTTGATGAGATAATGATACCGCTCTTACATTAATCGGATTAATGGTGTTCGCGGCTGGACGCCGAGGAGGAGGCATTTAATTCTGGGCTGTAACGGAGACTGAAACCTAAAATAGCTCAATTTCAAGAACGCGCTCTTGATTATTATTTTTTTTTCTCCGGCGAATGATTTGTGTTGATTGGATTACAAAGCCGTAAAGTAGTAAACGCCTGAAGGAAATGTCATGTTTGCTTAATAATTAGGCGCAGGTTTTGGTTATTTGCGACGCATGGCGTAGGTTTGCCGTAAGGATGTGATCAGACAGGAATCCCTGGTTTCTCGCTCCGCTGCCTCCTAACAGAGTCGCTCATGATGCCCAGGGTTTTGCGGAGACTGGTCCATTTGGTGCTGTTCTGCCCTCTGTCCAAAGGTCTGCAGGTATGCATGGACGGCATCATGTCAGTCTGCTTTTGGTGCTATAACGGGGTCCACACGGTAAATGGCCGGCATGCATGTCAAATTACCAGGGCAATATCTGCGTCGATGGCATCTGAGCCCAGTCCACATGCATCACAAAATGTATTGAGTCTTAAAAAAATGAGAGAATTAAAGGGTGCAGACCAACAGATCAGCTATCTTGGTTTAATCATAAAGTCATGTGACCAGCTGTTCATGCAGTTATTGTTCTGTAGGCCTGCTGTACATAAGTACAGTTTTCAGGTATTTGTACTTTATTTGAGTATTTCCATTTTATGCTACATTACCATAACACATAAATATTCATATGCATAACCGTGCACACATAGATTGAGTAGAAATTGGATGGCCATAGTTAAGTACAGGTCTATTTTTATGATCACTTGTCATGTCTTCTTGGCCTACTGTGTTTTCTCTTCTCCTTCCCATGTCCAAAGAGTCGTCTCCCAGCCATTAAGGTGAAATACCTTCTCCTGGCATGGCTGGGCATCCTCATCACCAGCTGGGTCATCTACATGCAGTATGCCTCTTATGCTGAACTCTGCCGTGGGCATGTCTGCCATATGGTCATTGTAAGTATAGTCTCTTAATACTATGACAGCCAGTTTCATAATTCATCAGTGTGATGGTGATCAGGATGCTATAGAAAGGCCAGGAGTCAGAAACTTAGGTTACTGCATCATTATGTTTTCACATTCGGCTGTATAACCATCTCTGACAGTGGTCATGCATCCTCGGTGATTAAATATTATGTTACTGAGTTAAATGGTTAATTTGTGGGAACTAAATTCAAATTATGATCAGATTTCAGTTAATGTTGGACCTTTAACACTGATGTGGTTATATATTAGACCGACATAACAAGTGCATTACAGGCCTGTATAGACAAATAGATAAATAGACATGTTTTAGATATGATGTTTGTAAAATGTTGTTGAGATGCACAGGGACAGGAAATAAAACATCCATTACAATGTTTTTTTCACGTTTGGTCATAGTGCTATTTTTTTTTTAAATTTCTACATAACTGGTCTAAAAGAAAAGGTGAAAGAAATGTAGTTTGCAACAAATTCAAGATTCTGTATTGATTTGCACACATGTAAATCAGTAGTCACTGGGTGAAAAATAAACAGTTTTTTATATGTCTACATTCTGGCACATTTATAACATGTTTGCGGTAGATTTGAAACCAGCCAATTTGCTGTTGCTCTAGCTGTGTCACAGAACTGCATGTAGTCCTAAGGCAGAAACAGAAAAATACATACTTAAATAATTTCAAAACAAAGGTAAATATGGCAGGACAACTGGACAGGAGGACTGTCTTTTGAGGAAGAGGAGGGACAGTTGGGGGCTGCTTGGGTTGGCCTCTTCCTTCATACATGGCCGTTGACGCTGGATAAAGATACAGCCTATAGCTTAACTACTCTCCTGCTCCGCCCAGCTGTTTCCAGAGCTTTCAGCTGTTGAGAGCAGAACAGGCAGTGACATTTGATGAGACACGGAGGATGAGGACGAGAACACAATGGCAATTAAGGGGATAACTACTCAGAGTAATTGATGCACAATGGAAAATCAGTGATGTAACCTCATCATAACAAATAATCAGATCTGCACAACCGTGCGTGTGCCTGCATGAACATGGATGCACAGTTTGTGAAAGTTTGTGTATGCTTCAGTTTTAGACAATGTAATAAATAAAGGCCAATATGATTACAGGCAAACGTTTAATGCCACTCGAATTAGTGCTGATGAGGTGGGATTTTTTGGGGGGCACACAAAGGTTTTTGATTTGCCTGTTGCTGCTTTGCATTTTGCTGTTTTATCATGAACACGAATGCTTTGAACTGGGAGGAGAGGCGCACTGTAGGGGTGTGTCAGTAGAAATCTGGCAGTAAACTGCTGTTTTAGTATGCAGGATTACCAGGATTTGTGTATTCAAATGATATTGTTGTGTTGATACTTTTGATCAAGATGCATTGAATCATTTATGTATACTGAGATGCAAATAGTCTAAGTAGGTAAAATGCCACTAATATTAGGACATGAAACTCAAACACATTGTCTACATCTAGCTTTGATGGATCATTACACTGATATTATACTAGTTCATTTGTAGACCATTATAGGTTTTTTTTTTGGACATATAGTATGAAAGCATAAAAACAAATGCCTTGTTCTGTAATCGGTTACTCTGGTTTTGAACTCTGGAAAATGGAAGACAACACTTGTTGTTTTTAGGTACATCAATCCTGTTGCACTGGACATACACATCAGTCTATATTGTGTGAAATTACCAGTAGTAATCTTTATAGTTAACCATCCTCTACAGTTCCTAAAAGAATTTGTGAAGTGTGTGCAGATCGTGTCTGATTTGTGCTTTAAAGCTGATGGAGTTTCTGTGAGATTTGGGGAGCCGCTGGGCAGGCAGGTGATAGTGTCAGATGGTGATCATTAGAAGGAAACTAGAAAGCGACAGCTAGTGGACAGGCGCAGAGTGGCAGCTCTGGAATGAGATGTGATGTTAGAAATGCATTCGGAAAAAAAGGATGTCTCCTTCTCGTTGCTTTTTTGCAAATAATCTCTGCAAAGGTCTGGGTGAATGTTTACATTGGTGGAAATAAACAGAAATCTTGAAATCCTTGATGTGTAAATATTGGATTCAGCTTTGCAAGAGGGGGACACTTGGAGGATCACGTGGTACCTTTTGGTTCATGCAGTGCATTTCCTGTTTCCTTCTGCAGTGTGATCACTATAGAAGGGGCATAATATCAGGCTCGTCCTGCAAGGCATTGTGTGATCAGAGAACACTAACCCTGCAGCGCTGCATGTCCACCTCCTCTACACACCAGGTAAAATATACATGCACACTATACATACACCTGCAGAATAACTTTTGACTAAAGAAAACACTTCCAAACAAGCCACAAGTTGCATGTATGTTAATGCCTATCTCTTCATATGTGCATTTGTTTTACATTTATATACAATGATGTTTAAGTGGAGAGAGTCATTTATATATAAATCCCGAAATACATTTGTGAATCCTTCTGTGTGCATTCATTATTAATGAGACTGATCTGACTCCATACTAAGGACTTTGAATATTCAATGTGGCATCATCCCCACACACATATTTCAGGAAATACTAAATATGTTACTGACATTCTTATTTAATTAGGGAAAATTTGTTAACAAAAAACATTTAGAGGCTCATCAATTTACAATTTAGTCTGAAACAAAATTTTTCCTATTTTTTCTGCTCATTACTGAGGAGGAAAACAAAACTTAAGTGTAGGGCTCATCCACAAGATGAGATCATATGTAAGAACGCAGGAAAAATGTTCAGACTACATTTAGTATCAGACATGACTCATATCAGGTTTACTGCAAAAATGTTGTTCTCCCATCTGAAAAGGGTAGTTTTAAGCAGTGTTCATTTGTATAACAGCTCATAGTAAATCAGTGTGAAAAATGAACCTGTAGAAAGCTCTAAACACTTTTTCAGCTTGTATTATACGTATAGCTGCATTTAAAATGATTTACTATTCTCACATTTTTATACTTGCAGGTGTACAGTGGACTGTGGAGGGAAAGACCTGTTGTGATCAAGTGTGGTATTGAGGATCCAGTGAAGACTGATGGGGCTCCGGACTCTGTACTGCGACAGGAGATGAGCTTATTTGACAAACCCACTCGTGGAACCTCTATGGATGAATTTAAAGACATGCTGCACAGTTTCCTCAAGGTTGTTTTCCTCAATTCTGCAATTACACCATATAATATATATATATATATATATATATATATATATATATATGGTGTAATTGCAGGAACAACAACATATGGAACAACTGCCACAGTAGAAAGCAGAACCTGTATTTGAATACTCTATTTTGTAACCCAATTTGAATATTCCTTGCACAACCCTTTTTATTATTTATAGCACATTTACCACATAATAACCAAATTGTGTCAACTTTCTTGCAGACTAACCTTGGTGAGCAGCCATCTTTGAGCACCTTGGTGGACAGGGTGATTACCCTGGCTGATGTCAACCAGGATGGCAAAGTGTCTCTAGCAGAGGCCAAGTCTATCTGGGCTCTTCTCCAGATCAATGAATTCCTCCTGATGGTGGCGTTGCAGGAGAAGGAGCACACCCCCAAACTGCTAGGCTTCTGTGGAGACTTGTATGTGACAGAAGGTGTGGGCCACAGCTCCCTCTACAGTCTAGAGGTGCCTCACTACCTGCATGCTCTGGTCCCAGAGGCCTTGAGCTCCGGCCTGAACCACTGGCTCGCACCAGCCTGGCCCCGTCGGGCTCGCATCACCATCGGCCTGCTGGAGTTTGTGGAAGAGGTCTTCCACGGGTCCTACGGGAGTTTCCTAATATGCGATGCCAGTCCTCGCCATGTGGGCTACAATGCAAAGTATGACTGCAAGATGGCCAACCTGCGCAGTGTGGCATCTGAGGCTGTTGTGCAGGGATTTTTGAGGGGGCGGCGATGTGAGACCAATGCAGACTGTACTTATGGCCGGGACTGCACGGCCACCTGTGATCGACTAGTGAAGCAGTGTAATACTGAGGTTGTACAGCCCAATCTTGCAAAGGTGTGTGTGCTGTTGCAGGACTTTCTGCTTTTCGGAGCACCTTCAGACCTCCGTGGGGATCTGGAAAAGCAGCTACGCACCTGTGTGACACTCAGCGGTCTGGCAAGCCAGATGGAGGTGCATCACTCACTAGTCCTTAACAACCTGAAGACATTACTGTGGAAGAAAATTTCTAACACACAGTACTCTTGAAAACAGGGTGAGATTATTCAACCTGTACCTCTACATAAGGAGTGAATTATTATATGAACATGAGTAGTTTTTGCTTATGAAGCTTTGCCAAATGTTGTGGTTATTGATGTATTTTCACTCTTCATTGACTGTGTATAACAGGAAACTGTGAAATAATGAATATACAATATGAAACAGCAGATGATGCAGACTCGTAAAACCTCATACAATCCCTGTCATGCTTTTGTTTTCCAATGCATTATTTTGAGAAGCACACTCATCTGTTTAGACACAAGATTCTCAGGGCACTGCCTATAACGTTATTTGTAAAATAATCTGTAAGTAAATAATTCGTTTTTAAAGTAGTTTCATAGATTACTCTTTTGTCTGTCCCTAGTAGAGACAGAAAGTCAAATTGTGACATGGTGTGATAGTTTTTGTACAACTGTAAATATTAATGGAACATTGTTGTTTCCTGTGTATAAATTAATCTCCATCTGAAGCAGAGATAAGGTAAAAATAATGGATGGAATAATGCATATATACAGTAGCACTGAAATGTCCCTCCTGGTATTGATCTGATATTGATAATGTATTCAAATCGACCTGAACAGACTGGAGTTGTAAAGGACAATCAGACATGATTAAACTTGAACGAACTTCTAATCAATTAATAAATGTAAATTGGTTGGACACTTGATTTTCAACACATTGAGATTAACATTGACACCAGCTACCCAGTTTAGATGAATGCAGAGTAGAAGAAGTCAACAATTGGTCAATTCAATTCAGTTTTATTTATATAGCGCCAATTCATAACAGCAGTTATCTCATTGCACTTTTCCGACAGAGCAGGTCTAGACCATACTCTATAATATTATTTACAAATCCCACCATGAGCAAGCACTTGGCGACAGTGGCAAGAAGACATCAATCAGATGTTCTCATAGAAACACCAGTAACTCAATCGGCTTTACTGAGCTTTTAGAGTTCACAGTAGCTATTTTATATTATTGAAAACTGGTATACTTTTCAGTTTTTTCCTGTGTTTGAATTCCAAAATGTATAAACAGACAGACAGAAAGACAAAGCGATGGATGGATGGACACACAGGACCAACTTTTTGAAACAATGATTCTTTGATTTCGGACACAAGAAGCCAAAAGCAGGCGTCTCATTTTCAGTCGTCTTTTGCGGCTAGAATGACAACCGTCGCTGCTTATTTTTATCAGCTGTAGGATGCGAGTTTGTTTGAAAACTCCTTCTGACTTCAATGTTACCAGCTGACTCCAATGAGAATGCGATAAGTGTCACTGGTGCCTAGCAACTGTTGCTAAGCTACAGTCGCTGTTTGGGGGCGGAGCTTGGCGAACAATCTATTCCGTTGATATCTGACATGTTCTACAATTCCTTTGATACATGAATGATGTAACCTACATTAATATATAAATATGGCATACATTCGTCTGGCCGTACACATTCTGTTAGTCTTTATTTCTGCTAGTGTTAAACCAACCAAATGATTGTCGGGATACTCATAGGAAAGCTGGTTTCACGGGCTTTCCACAAAGCAAAAGCGAGCTGGACCATTTTTCAAGGACCTGTGTAAAAAGGGTTGCAATGCAGAGATGGTGCTGCTTTCCATGAATTTAGAGGAACCAGCAATTGAAAAATGTATCGCTTCCTCTGTCAAACATCACCTGATGAAACCACCAAAAAAGCCTAGCGCCATCTGCAGGTTCTTCTCCTCTGCGGACAACGTCAACTCCAAGCCGTTCAGAAGAACAAACAGGGTTGGTGTTATGTAGGTGAAATGGAGTATTCATCTTGAAGGAAAAAAATGTCTGGGGTTTCTCTTTTTCCTTCAAAATGAATGCAATAAAGGCTCAAGTCCTGCCTCACCTCCATGTTACTTTCTCCTCCACTGGCCTCTGTCCTTCATCATCGAGGGACAGAGACCGGTGGAGCAGGAGGTTACAGATGTGGGGCAGGACTTGAGCTCTCAGGGCCACCTCAGCAGTGTGACCTAATAGCTAGAAGATGAGGGTTCGAGTCCCGGCCCTGAGCCCTTCTGAGTTTGTGTTGTCTACTGTTGTGGCATGGGTTTACTCCGGGTGCTCCTGTTTCCTCCCACATTTCTCAAAACCATGCAGCAATTGGACATTCTAAATTGCCCCCAAAAAGCTTATTAGTTTCATAATTCTAAATATGTAGTAAGTGATCAATCAATCAATAAAAATGTTAAAATTTAAATTTCTGCTTATGTCTTGCTGTCAGAGCTGTAAATATTCAACTCAGGCCCAAAATAGCTAGTAGGTACATTATGGTTAGGGGTGTTAAGCTAACATATGTTTGTAATATTAATTTGCATCGCCCAGTTCATTTTTACATAACCAATTAACCTTCGAGAGCTCAGTTACTCCAATATTATGGCTTTATTGTTAGAAAGTCTCTAACATTCAAACAAAAATGTTTCAAGTTCAAATTTGAGTTTCATACACCTTTTTCAAAACAAATCTATATTCAAAGATTTTTCAATGCCAGTGTGCGCCATTCCACTAATTCTCCTGTTCACAGTGCGCATCTTACAGTGACAGTAAACAAACACAAAATTAAAGCTCATGTAGCATTTTATAATGAAGACAACAGTTTCAATAGAACAAATTCATATGTATTGTAGAAATGTTCTTGTACCAAAATTTGAGGAAGGTTCTTACTAATTGAATTACAAGATTAATTTGATAATACTGTTGTAATACTTACCGATTCTTTTGGCATCATGACTATACCAGATTATTGAAAATATGACACATTGACAGTATGTTCGAACAGTAATGATTGGTTGCTGGAATAAACATGTTTAAAAGTATAACAATTAATTAGAAAAAGAAGTGTAACCCATTTTGAAGACTTACTCAATACATCTGTGGTTTAATTGAAGATAATCACACTTTTACATTTGAATTCTGTGTGAAAGCAACAAGAAATACCAGAAATATATATACGCTGTTTTATATTGTATACTAAGAAAAGTAGCTATTGTGAGATTTTTACACTGTGGTTTCAAAATAATGATTTTTATTTGAAGATTGTACTAAAACAACAAGAAAATTATGTAAGTCTCATTTGTGCCTGGATTGTGTTCTTCAAGACAACCATCACCTCAGAAGTGCAATCAAGCGTCCAAAGTATTCATCTGTCTTTAATGTTGCAAATAACTAGAACCTGTTTGTTGGTATAATTAAGAGAAAATACAGCAGTGTTGTCTGTTAACACTCCTTTGAGAATAGGAGACATTTGTTGTTGCTGATTAATCTAAAGTAGACATGCTGTTCATTGATTGTGCTTGTTCAAATTTTAAGTAAAAACTCTGTTCTGGAAAAATGAAATATGACAACAACTGCATCATTCATTTGAAGTATTTTAGTAATGTTAAAGACCAGAACAATGTTCACTGCACTGCACATGCAGACACCTGTATCTAATGATATGGACAGACTGTGCTGAGAGAACTCAGACACTTGTGACAGATCTGTGCTGTTTGTGGCCTCTGGCACAGCGCCTCCCCTACTGTAGGTGGTTCCCTGTCTACCATAAGGTGCTCTCTGCACCAGTTTTTTGTTTTTTGTCACAAGCCCTGCCCTGGCTCTCTTTGGCACTAGTTCTGGATCTACAATAGGCCCTCCCTTGGGTCTGTAGGGAACCCGTACCTCAAATGATCTCGGCCCTGCCAGTGACTTTTGCAGCCCCTGATCCCTTTTTACTGAAGGCCCTGTGCTGGTCTTGACTGGCCCCAATTCCCTGTCAACTGCACACCCAAAGAAGGGTCTCTCCATGTGGTGATAGTACTGGTCTTGGTTGACTGGAGGGAAATATCTGTTCAGCAGTTAGACCCACACTGTCCTGTTGACTCGGAATCCTGACTGAAGACACTCTACGTGTCCTCTGTCTCACTTCACGGGGAGGTGATGCCATGAAGGACGCAGAGGATGTACTGGACACACTGGATGTAGGTGAAGGAGACTCCTCTGCAGATGGTTTTGGGTTGTCTATTCTTTTGCCCTCGAAGATATTCTCTGCAAAGGTCAAATAAAACATTTTTGTTTAAATTGTGGATATGACATGATTTTCAAAAACATGGATATGAATACAATACATTGATCTCATTATCATCACCTCATCATGAAACCTCTCAGCTCAGTGGTCTGCTGATAGCATCCCAAGTTCAAACCAAATTAACAACAATTATCCCGAATAAGAAATAATTTGAAACTACAGACTATTGTGCTTATGTTAATTTAAGAGTTTAAATAAAGAAAAGGATAAGAAATGAATCAGCCTTCATATGTCCAAACTTTTCAATTAGCTACAATTTTTTTATTCGGGGATCTGCTCTGGACATCCTTAACCATAAGATGTTATATTTAAAGATCATTAGCCTGCATTTTTTGGACTGCAACTTGTGGAAATGTGATCGGGAAACGTGTGCAGAATGTCTGGTTTGTGCTTCAAGCAGGAGCACAATTCCTTTCTGGTGTCATAGAGGAAAGATTATGTTCTATTCAGCTGATTCGATATCACACACACACACACACACACACACACACACACACACACACACACACACAGAGGATTTGTCAGCATGCAATTGCCTAAATATTTTTGTATCCACAGGATTGGTAATGGACGTATTATTGTGTGCATGTAGGTCTACAGCAAATAGGACTGCATGAATAAAATTGTAACTACAGAGAACCAGCAAATAATGGAAGCACATATCATTAAT
The DNA here is from genome assembly GCF_020085105.1 of Siniperca chuatsi. Lineage (NCBI taxonomy): Eukaryota > Metazoa > Chordata > Actinopteri > Centrarchiformes > Sinipercidae > Siniperca > Siniperca chuatsi. Next base: position 6,792,231 of record NC_058059.1, read on the forward strand.
CCACAACATGGTGACAGTAATTTTACCAGTCCTGAGCATGTGACATGTGCAACACCTTAAAATTGCTATCAACGGTGTAGATAAAGGTGTTCTCCATAAAAAATGTAGTCTCCTCTTGGGAGAAGCTGATCTGCATTATGTAACTGCGATGTCTGACCTCTCTTTGGCCATGACTGATACCAGTCCCTTACTGTAGCACATAATAGCCATACTATGAATAGATATCAGATTTACAGACTGTGTTTGTTTGGATGTGTCTGTATGTATTGAACCAGTGACTTCAGATGTATTAATTTCATTTCATTTCATTCATTTTTGAATGAATGAATGAATTTTTGGTCTTTCAGTCAGTTTTGGTGAGCGTAAACTTGTGCCCACTGTTTGTCTTTGCCAATGCTGTTTTCTTGTCTTTGGAATATCATTATGATGCAAATCAGTGCAAATTCTTAAAAATCATTTTAAAACACATTTGTTTTCTTTGGCTTTTTCTTAATCTCACAACTTTATATTTTGGGGTTTGTAGACTTTGTGTCAATTAAATGCAAATGTAAATTAATTTTTTTTCTCTGTCTTCTCTCTCTTCTGTGAAACACTTTGTAACCACGGTTTTCTTACTTAACTATTGTTTAGTTTGCTAAGGTGCCAGTATCCATTCTGACTTAGGGGTGTAATTCAAATTCTTGGTGAACAGTAGAGAAATTGAATAAATGTTCAAAAAGACATTATGGCTCTCAGTAATGGTATTTGATTGAGGATATTGAATTATTCTTTGCGGGTACACGTAGGGGGGCCTAAAACATGGAAACTCCGTATTGCTTTCAGGTGCTGTGGGAAATAAATACTACTTCTAAGCAGACACGATTGAAAAGGTAAATAGTACGGGTTCACTAGATTTCAGTGATAACAATCCACTTCTAACGTCAACAGATAAATACATACACATTACTGGAGTCGCCTTAATGTGGTATTTGTGTGGTTATTTTAGTTTAGTTTTTAGTTTCTGACATGACTGCTGTAGCTTTTGTTTTCTACAGTACAAGCATGTGGTTGAAAAACACACTGGCGTACGAAAATCATTACATTTACATCCGATAAACACCTCCAGAGCCGCGTGTCTATTTATAGTTAATGGTCGCTAAGTCACAGAGCCAATATGCCTTCCGAAAGTCGGAGGTTACGAGGAGCCAAAAAGGCAGCATCAGCTGGGTTCAAACCAGATGGAGGCTGGGCAACGGGCTGGTCTGCCTTCTGCTGCTGCTTAACAACAGAGGGACGATAACACAGAGAGAAGAGGGCTGTGGACATCATTACAACGCTGCTCACAGCTAGAGAAGTAGATAACGGTACCCGTAAGGTAAAGTCTGTCATGAGTTAGTTTCGCCAACGGCACAGAACTATATGTTAGCTAAATGAAGTTTAACAGGCTATCATCAGGTTTAGCGATTTTCAAGTGGCTAGCTCCAGTTTTGGCTACAAGTGCTGCCCCTAGCAGCTAGGTTAAGTCAGCGGCAGCTTGTGAGAGCCGCCAGCCTTTTGAAATTGCTTATTGATTTACTGTGGCCATCTGGTAAACTGCGTTAGCTAGCGTAACGTTACTTCTTTAGCCCGAGCTGCCAACTGGTAACTAGCTAACGTTAGATAACGTTGAAGGCTGTGAGCATATCTCCACGGTCTGCTCACTCACTCTGTTTGAGAAATGAAGCAAATGGCTTTTACTATTTAATTTGCCATTTTAAGATAGCAATGCTTACTACATTATTTCAAAATAACGTTAGCTTGCCGGCGTCGGATTATTGCACCCTGTGGTACAACTGTGCCCTGCCCAGCAGCGTCACTCATAGCATTTCGCATAATGAGTGATTATTATGTAAAAGTCAAGGTTCAACTCGAGCAAATGAAATCATTTGGCGAGGATGCAGAAAAGGAGGGTGTGGACGTTGAGGAGCAGGTGCCAGTGTCTTCTCCCCCTGCTTCCGTCTCAGCAGACCCTTCCAGCATCACCATATCTGCCAGAGATGCATGCATCACTTATAAACATAGGGGTAAAAGTCGTAGTAAGCTGGGAAAAGATGACAAGAACTCTTGTGGCAAACGCATCTCAGATCTGTCATTGCAGGGGTCTGTAGTTTCTGCTCATGTTGGGAAAAACTTAAATAGACTAGGGCATGAGCGGACACTTCACATCAAAGGAACTGGAAAGATCCTGCAGGGCAAGTCGGAGACTAATGGGAACTATGTAACCATCCACCCATCCAAAAACATTCAAGAAGCACGCCGTGAGGACGGATTCAAACTTGCAAAGAAGACAAGACCAGTGACGGTGGATACCGCCAAAGCCAAAACCTCGTTGGAGGCACTGAAGTTAAGCATCAAGCAGCTGAAGTGGAAAGAGGTGTGCGACATGAGAGTTTCTGTCTTGTTCTTTTGCTGTTTGTCTTGGAGAAGTGCTATTCACCCATGTGCTGCGCAGGTTTTATTCCTATGAAACACTTGGGACTTTAGCCATTGAGGAATCAAATTGGAATGAAAACCTGCATACCCATGGTTCTCGATGGCACAATCCTCTGTTTTAATACCTACTGGGACTGAATAGTGCCTAAGAATCATAATAATATTCCACACGTGACATGACCATAAGCTTCATGTATGTAGGCTATAGGCTACTGTAGACAGCTAAAGGGAAGATAATTGTTGCCCTTCAGGTAAGTGTCTTCTTTTGACTGATTGCATTTTCTGGTTTTCTCTTTCCATATATCCTCTGAGCTGGATTTGGGTTGGAAAGGTCACATAAGCAAAGGCTGCCTGGAGTGTCTCTATGCTTAGGAAGAACTAGAAGAAAAGACAAACAATGCACATTTCCTACAGTTTTCAATGCTGTCGATCTGCCCAGCAATACTATAACCTGAGATAACTTTTACTGGGCATTTAGCAACTTAACTGCTGTATCCAATAAACATTACTATAATAGACAATTAAGTGGTTTAAATCAATCTAGTAATGATTACAACAGCCAGCCTCCCCACTGGAAAACCTATTTTAATGGGGCATTAGACTAGATTATGTAATGGTTTGCCTTTGTGTTTCTTTTTTTCGTTATCCAAGATCTCAAATTGTATTAGAGGCAGTATCTCTGACAAAATGTGAATCACAGAGCTCTATTTTCAGAAGTTGGAACTGAAATTTGAGTCTGTATAGGAGTGTTATGTGGTTGTAGGAAAGTTTTGCACACTTGAACTTTAAATTATCTATTTATTTAATGCAAAATATGCACTTATGAAGACAATGTGTTTAAATGAATGTTTTTATGAATCCAATCCATGGAAACAGGTTATAAAAACAAAAAGCTTCTTATAGTTAAAGCTGCAGCATCTTATGCACAGCGCTTTCCAGCAGTTAGACGGCCATTTAAATGACTTTATGTATAGTACAGTACTGATGGTGGCCAAACTGATCTGCCAGAAAATGGACAGCAGATTTGACAGTAGGAACAACTGTATAATCTATAAAGACAGTAAAAATGGATCAGTGTGGTCACTTTCCTGTCAGTACTAATGTATATTTTAAGTAGCTAAATGCCCTTTAATTCCTTGTCATAGTCTTGTCATATATGTCTTTGTTTTCTCAATATTACTTTCTAATAGAACAATTTTCACTGACATTCACGGGCATTTTTCACTGTTTTCAGATGTTTTATAGACCCAACGATTAATCCAGAAAATAATCTGCAGATTAATCGATATTGAAAATAATCGTTAGTTGCGGCTCTAATTTAGAGCATGATACTTGTTACCCTTTCCTAGTGATTATTTTCAGTAGGCTATTCCTATCAACATTTGAAGAAGTCATTGATTGAGAGCATGGCACATTATTAAGAAGATGACAAGATCATCTTTAACCTGACATAGTCAGTTTGCATGCCTCTAATGTATAAAATTACAGAGGATGGTTGTGGATGAAAGTTGTTCTAACTGAAAAGCAACATCTTTAAAACATTTATGAGAGGGCTAATTGATCCAGTCCTTCTTACTCCGAGCCACAAACACCATCTGGTCAGTTTGAATGTGATGCAATTAATACCTGCTATCAGCCATTATTAACATGGTCTCCATTATGCATGAGAAGTAAAGAAGGGCAATGCGATGAGACTGGTGAAGTAAAGACTCTACTTATCACCGGTGACCACGCAGTGACACTTAAACCCTTCCAGGTCTGGTATCGGAAATGGTAGACAGAAGTCCTATACATTACCACGCTTTGGCCTCATGGTCTACCCCCAACAAAGTCAAGGGTGCTATAGATCCTATGCCATTTTGAAAGTACCTGTCAACATCTTTGAAGGAGTTGAAACTCCAGTAGCCTGTCTCTATTTGTTTTGTCAATTATGAAATGAACATTGTAACAAGTAGCAGTTAAGTAGGCTTATAGGCATAGGATACTGGGTACAATTTTGGAAAGTTTATGAAGACATTATAGTGACTGATAAGTTGTACAGTTGGCTTTAAGGTCCATTTACATCCAAATTACTACGTCTCTACATTTGCAGTATTTTCTGGCCTGAGAGACAGCTGTCAGCTGACTTTAAGCATATGACATTCTCTTAAACAGTGGGAAATGATTAGCCTTAAGCTCCTCTAATCCAATAGGCTTTTAGTCCTCTTTGAGCCAGAGAGAGAATGGCAAGCCCGAGGGTACGAGTGATAACTTCAGAAAATGAGACTAATAATCGTGCATTTAATCACAGGCTTGGTATTTTGATTAGGATCCTGCAGACTAAGCTGATATTTTGAATTAAAGGCCTGCAAGCTAGAAGCAACTTTGGAGCATGTTTAGAAAATCATAACGTGTATAACTGGAATTAGAATCCCTAAAAACTACTCAAATTAATTTGACCTCCTTCCCTGATGCGATTAGACATTTATACGCTGGCATCTCTGTGGCAGTATTTATAGCAGGTCTTGGCTGTCGAGCAGGGTTTCCCTGTTTCACACGCTCACATGCTAAGTCATTAATGAGATGCAACTCTGTCAGAGATCTATCTTGTAGCTGGGCAGTGTCGTATGAGAGTAGAATTTACGAGGGGGTGACGATATGCTGCCGACCTTCCAATATAACTTGATAGAGAGTCCTTATGTGATAAAGTTTAAGATAGACTCCATGACAAAATTCTTCCCAGGTCAATGTTGATGTTTTGAAACTCAGATGTGAACTGCGTCAAGTTGTAATATATTAACAATGAGCTGGGTGGAAATCAGGGAGTACATCTATAAAATAAAATTATTCAGATCTGTTTCAGCAGGTTATAAGGATGAAGAGTGCCCCCGCAGACTATAAAACCAATACAGAAAGACAGTAAAAAGTATTTACTGAGCAGTAAATTGTTAGGCCATGTTACTGTCCTGTACTGAACTTTACTCTTGTTTACAGTGCACGTAGATGACTTTAAGGATAAACACAATCAGGATATTTTGTTTTGGTGGTTGATTTTCTAATTCTGTATTGTAACAGGGATAATATTCCCATTAGTAGGAGATGTACTGTACCTGTATTGTATTTAAGTGAAACCCAAACGATGACCTCGATTTAATGGAATGCAGTGTGTGGAAATACAGAATCAGCCTAGTTTGTTAAAAAGCTGAAACTTCTTGAATGGAGATTTGACGGAGCACAGGTAGAAAACACCCAGTAACAGACCTCAACAGCTGATGCAATTTGAGTGTTTCAGTTAATAAACAGCGGTTTGTGTGCTGATGCAGAGAAGTGAGATGCAGCGGCATTTTGGAGAAATGTAATAGTGGAAGCTGTCTTAATAGGTGTTCATGTCAGGGGTCTAAACACTTCTTGAACTCTATTGTTTTTGTTTTAAAAAATTGCTTAAGATGGGATGCTTCTGTCTGCTTTAATATGAGATGGATAATTAACTTTCACTTAATACTACTTAATATTTTCATGGAGTGGACATCTGTTCATCACATTATGACTGTAATAGCCTATCCTTTTGTGTCACTGTAATAACACATTTGGTGCATAATATGTGGTTTGGAGTGTGTGAGTGTGGGCAGGAGTAGAGGTGTAGAGGACCAAAGCTGTGCCTTGTGCCAGTAGGATTTCTTAGCTCTCTAAATCCTTTTATAGTATCACTTCCTCTCTTCTTTCCCAGCTCATCACAACAGAACACGCACTACCTACCATCTTTAGGCAAGATTATCGCTGCACTCTGGGATCTCCAGAAGGACAAATCTACCAATGTCCCGAGTCATACTAACAGATTAAACCTTTTTTCTCATTTACAGATGCAATCAAGCAAAATTCAATTCAAAGATTTCTTAAAATAAATGTTTTTATCATTCTTTTTGTGTTTGTTGATCTTCTTTCATTTCCCCCTTTCACTCTTCTCTCTCACTTTCAGTTTCCTCTGGGAAGACGAGCAGCCTGTGATATCTATTGGCATGGCGTTTCCTTCCATGACAACGAAAATATCGTCTCAGGGCAGGTGAACAAGTTCCCAGGTATTTCACCACTTCTGGCTCGCTCCTCCCCTATAACCTTCTGTTGATGTAAAGCACCAGCAATAATGGGATGGCTTTATTTCAGCTCGTAGAACTTCATGTGTACTCAGTATGCTATATATCACAACAGGAGGGATTTTAGTTAAATGCTAACCTTTTCATGCCATGGCAATAATCATTACTTTAGAGACTTATTGTTTTAGTAATAAATGTGTTCATCCAAGTCTACATCACTGGAGTCTCATGGCTTGCATTTATCTTACACTATATGATACTTGTGTCATATTGAGTTATATCTCCTTACAAGGTCATGTCTGTTTGCCTTTTCAACATGGAAACTCATTCTTGATATTGGGAGGTCCTTCTAAAGATTGTATTTGTTTAGCCAGAGCAATATCATTTCCTTTGAAGGCTGCTTTCCAAGTCTATTTTTATTGATATGTTTCAAGTCAGTCTGTTGCATTTATTGTATCTTTGAAACAGTGCTTTGTGCATTGCAGGAATGATTGAAATGCTGAGGAAGATCAACCTGAGTCGGGCAGTGCGGACTATGCAGGAGTTGTTCCCAGAAGAGTATGACTTCTATCCCCGTTCCTGGATCCTGCCTGATGAGTACCAGCAGTTTTCCACACAGGTATAGTTGCATAACTTCATAACAAAAGCGTTATGATACTGGACATGATACGTGGAGAGTTTCTTTGGATTAACTGAAATAAATTGTTGCACTTCTGTATTTCTGTGCGTGCAGTGAAAACATGGATACTATGTGTTGTCTGAGTAGAAATTGAGTAGACATGGAACTGTTTCAGAAAATGTTGCATTGACTGTACTTCACAAGAATAAGATGACAAAGGATTAGAGGTGAGTGTATGCGTAAAAAATTACCATTTTTATTTAACCTTTATAAAATGAGGTCGAAAATCTTATAAGCTAAAACAGACACAATTAGCAAAAGAGTAATTTATTATCCAATTTATTAAATTCAGCCAAGTGTTCAAATTCTTTAATTTAAATAGACCTTTTTCAAAGCAGATATTTTGACTTGATACAGCAGCATAAGCACAGGTGTTCCCACTAATAACATTAACAATGACTGCATTCCATTTAAGAGCCCCAATAGGCCATGCCAGTAAGTCAACAGCATTGCCCTGGACCCTTGGAACACCTAAATGGAATGCAGCCATCGTTAATGTGATGAATTACACCTGTGCTTTCCCTGCTAGTCTAAACAGGTCTTTTCCTTTTGCAGACCATTCTAAGTGGCTGGAGCTGAAAACATAAAGGCCTTCTTTCCCATCTCTGTTCTTACGTTTGGGACAGACGGCAGACTATGTCTTGTGATCTGAGATAAAGATTGCAAGATGAATTCCCAGAATGGTTTTATGAATAAAAAATACCAGTAAATATATGGACAGAGACAGCAAGATAGCTCTGAAAAGTAAAGCCATATTGTTTCTTTTTACCACCTTTCTTCCTCTCAATTTTCAAAATGTGTCATATTTTACCAATATACACAGAGTTGTGGAGTCCACTGGTGTCTTCGCACTACTAGTACTCTTTTCTCTCTGTCCACCGTTATAACTGCTCACTATGCTATATTGCAACAGTAGTGCTCTTAATAATATGAACTGTTAAATTCTTGTCATGTGCTTGCTTCATTGCTCACTTTCCTTCAGGGGAAAAGACAGACTGTAACACAGTTATGAATATTGCCCTTTATGGTCATGTGGCACTCTTTAACACATGGTTGAATCTAGTAGGTTTATCTTGTAAAAGAGTACAGTATTGAGTGAGTGCAGAAATGTGGGAATAGGGGAAGAATTAGTGTTCAGCTGCTTTTCCCTGGTTGACTACAGTGATGAAGCATGTCACCAGTTACCAAGTGTGCCATACACCAACCAAAAACAAGCCACAAATGAAGTGACACTGAAAGAATTTATGCAGATTTGTGTTATGTTTATCAATTCAGGAGGAAAGTTGAGATAAAAAGATGAGACAAGGAAGGAACTGTTTAAAATAATGTTTTGTGGGTATAATTTTTCTCTCTCCATGCTATTTTGGCAGGTAGATAAATATTTCTATTAGTCAATAACATGTACTTACTGTGCAACATTCAGATTTGTAATCATATATAATTACAGAAATTCAGTGCACTTTTATTTAGAAAAATGTTTAAATATTTGATGATTTTCTCCACCACGGCAAACAGTTTAAATTGATTTTGGCAGGTACCAGTTAAATTTCACTTCCCGTTATCAGTAGTAAAATCAGTGAGGGGGTTTCTTAATTGGTGATGTACTTGCATGGGCAGATTATCAAGTTCTGAGTTTAGGCATATATAGCAACAATATATTATGTCCAGCAGGGGGCACCAGAATATCACTATTTTCAGTCCAATTTAGTTTACAGCAGATGAAACTGCTTCCCACTAGAAAGAGCTTTTAACTAATCTTTTTTTATCCGTGTAACTAACTTTATAAACTTATTCATTTGTAAGTTCAGAAGATGAAGAGTGATTTTATTTGAATGTTGAATTGTCCTGTAACTTTGCCATATTTTTAAGGACTTATGTCGAATTGTTAACACTTTTCAAAGCATCACTCAAACTCAAGGATCTTGGTTTAAAAGTTAACCCCAGTGTATGAAACTAAGTGTGAATCAAGTGAAACCATTAACGGGGTTTTAATGAGGTTTTTCTGAACCATATCCTTTCTCCCTCCCACCTCTGCTGTAGATTCGCATGGTGAAGGAGAACGATGCCACAGTGAATCCCACCTTCATTGTGAAGCCAGATGGGGGCTCTCAGGGGGACGGCATCTACCTCATCCGTGACCCCAGTGACCTAAAGCTCATGGCGGGTTCACAGGCCAAACAGGCTGTAGTCCAGGAATACATCCATAAGCCGTTACTCATTGACAAGCTCAAGTTTGATATCCGCCTCTACGTGCTGATAAAGTCCCTGGAGCCATTGGAGATCTACATTGCCAAGGAAGGCCTGACACGTTTTTGCACTGAGCCCTACCAGGTAGCTATGATGGTGCTAGTGATGCTACTTAGAAGCTGTTAATTTGATTCGATGCCATTGAACATGTACTTATACTTTTATAGCATACAGATAATTAAGGTCACTCTTATTCTGACTGTGTAGGAACCAAGCCAGAAGAATCTGAGCCATGTTTTCATGCACTTGACAAACTACTCCCTCAACGTCCACAGCGGCAACTTTGTCCACTCAGACAGCCAGAGTACAGGCAGCAAGCGCACTCTCTCCAGCGTGTTGTATAGGCTGGCAGCTAAAGGGGTAGACATCAAGAAAGTGTGGTCGGACATCATCGCTCTCGTCATCAAGACTGTCGTCGCCGTGGTGCCTGAACTTAAAGTCTACTATCAGGCTGATATACCGCCTGGCAAACCGGGACCCACTTGCTTCCAGGTGGGTAGCGGGTAAAATTGTCTTACGTGTAAGTAGAATGTATACAGTACGGGTGTAAACGAATAGAAATACATTATTCGAATATGCACGCATAATACGCTCTGAACAGATACCAAAAACATAATATTCACCCTTCTGCTCCTCCTTCACCTGTCACATTGACACAGTCGGAGTCATAATTCAAAGACAATCTAAACGCAAAGACATCATACACTGCTACTCATCGGAATTCCCTCCTTACAGTGGTGTCAGGATCTCTGTTGTAGGTAAATGTCCATAAATCTTTTTACAAATCATATAAAAAAGGCACTCCTTATAACTTGATCTTCTCTCGTAATGATCAGATTCAGACATTTTCTACTGTAAAAGTAATTCAGGGGATTGTAGCCAAAGCAGCACAACTTTTCATGGTGCAGATGTGCCATGGAGGTGTGCTTAGGTTTAAGTTCAATATTCAGACATTCAGTGCGGTCCATCCTTAAATACTTCTCAGTAGTTTTTTTGTTGTGCAGTGCAGGATCAAGCCTGACTGGTATTCCACAATTGTTAATTTTACGTTTATGATTCAATATTGAAGCCTGATTTGACAGTAGACTGGAAACTGGTGAGTTGATGTTAGGGGCTGTCTCAAATGCGCATGCAATTGGGCCAAGTGAGCTTTTCAGATTTTTGTCTATAGCTTTCTCTTTTTTTCACTTCAAACTGACTTAATTTTATTTGGACTTCCTCCTACTGCATGCACAACCTCCTCTTATTAAAAAATAATGGAAAATGGCCCACTAAGCTATTATGACCTGTTTTTTGCCAATAGCTTTCTAATTTTTTTATCATAGACACTTTAAACCAAATTTATTTGAATCTGGGCTTCCTCACACTGTATACTCAACCGCCAGTTTTTAAAGAAAGTCATGCAATGTGGCCCAGTGCATTTCTTGTATTTTCCACTAACCTCTTGTTCCTCTTGTTCTATTTTTACTATTGATTTCCACCCGGACCATTAACAGTTACACAGCTTTTATTCACACTTTATTTTCTTTTTTTTTGGTGTAGGTGGAGTTCAAATACAAATCCTGTTTTATTATGTGATTAATTGAGGTACATGGTTAAACTATTATGTTATTTTGTTGGTAGCTAAACTTAGTGTACCCCTAGTATACAGTCTACTTTATTCTACAATATAAATACAAAGTATGTAATTAAGGATGTGTTTGTGTCTCAGATATTAGGTTTTGACATCCTGCTGATGAAGAACCTGAAGCCAGTATTACTAGAGGTCAACTCCAACCCCAGTATGAGAATAGAACATGAACAGGAGGTAAGAGTAAATGTCAACATCAGTATTATCATAGTTTTATTATTATCATTATTATTATTCACTTTGCTGTAATAAATATTTATGTTTTGTTTCAGGTGGCACCAGGAGTTTTTGAATATGTCCCTAGTCCAGTCGACGAAGAGGTCAAAGTGGGTGTTATCAGGGACACTCTGCGCCTTATGGACCCTGGCCACAAGAAACCTTCAATGTAAGTACACACTCTTACACACACATACACGTACAGTAAAGAGACAGTTTGAAGTTGGAGCTCTTACATCCTCATTTTTTTGTCTCCTGGTCTTAAGAGTCCACTTTTAAGTGTATGATATCTTACTCTGCCCATCCTTCCTCAGTGCCCAGCACTGCACCACTCAACAGCCCTCCATAAGCCTGTTAAATGGAAAAATTAAATTCAGCTGAGCCGCGGTGGAAATTCACACATTACTGTACACGTCTGGTGGCTCAGTCTCTCTGGCTGACTGGCCCTGCGTGGAGCCTGGCAATAAATCTCCTCTACCATTAGGGTTTGTGTTTTTTTCCGTCTCAATCTGTTTTTCTTCTATGACAAGAAGATTTACTGTTTCTATTCTACCACCATCTCCATTTCTTGCCTCTCTCCCCTTCTCTCACTTCTCTCTTGCCTCCTCCACAGATTATCTTCTATATCAGATATTTGATCTGCTTTGCTCTGCAAGTGAGAGGGATATCTTCTCTGGGATAATACCCACTTAGCTATTATATTCATGACCAGTAACATAGTGATATAATGCGCCTATAATATGTTTAATCCTCATTCCTCCTGCATTGCTATATTTTCATCCAGCTAGAAGCAGCAGAACCACATCTTATACTTATCAGTGGATGAATTACACTACAGTATAATGTAGTATACACATTTAGAATTCTGTTCCTTTAAACTAATTCCTATGTACAAACTTTTAGAGATCTCTAATCCTTTAATCGAATGTCTCTCATACTTTTTATGTTGACTTAGACCTCAGGCCCTAAGTTAGTGGGGGTTACTCAAAACCTTTATATCTGTGTCTTAACACAATTTTTGAGCTTGAACAATTAATCGATTACTCAAAGTCAGTCGGCAGAAAATTAAGCTATTAACTATTTTTTATAATCAGTTAAAATGTCAAACATTCTCTGGTTCCACCTTCTCAATTGTGAGAATTTGCCGTTCTTCTTTGTCTTACGTGATAATAAATTTATCATCTTTGGGTTTTGTACTGTTGGTCAGACAAATAAGCATTTCTGAAGATCTCACGCTGAGCTTTAAGAAATTTGTCATGGGCATTTTTCAGTATTTTCTGGCATTTTATAGACCAAGAATCAAGAAAAATAATTTCCAGATCAGCTGAGCCGATATTGGCTTATCGCAGATATATCGGTATTAATGTATCTGTTGGCTGATCAATAACAAAATATTCCATAACAGAAACGCCAAAGTATGTTGACGGTAATTCAGAACTATTGGCTGATATATCATTATCAGATTTCTTTTCTTCTTGTTGGCTTGAGTTATAATGAAAGTAACCATTAATTGTAGCCATACATAATTTACAATTTCTTTTACAAATTACCCTTTTCATGTGTTTTTTGAGCAATGTGTTATTAATTTAAGGAAGTAATATTTGTTGTATTGTCACAATGTAGCTTTTAGTTAGTTAACTATTAGTCCTAACATCGTATATATGAAGTTTAACTTATATACAACAATCGTTCAGTCATTTATAACATGACAACTGATTGTGTTCCAAATCATATGGCTCATTTCACTGTGTGAACTTACCTCCATTTATTTAACTGATCTATTCTAGACACACTGACACTTAAGTCATGTGGTGGGAAAGAGGCTTAAGTCCAGGCTGGAGCAAAGAAACAAGTTCAGTGATCTTTAATATGATATAATTCAATCTGTCTATAAAAGTGTAGCATTGCTTATAATGAGCTGTAGAAGAAACAGTGACACCGACAAGGGCAGAGTTTATGATGTGAGGGAAGTTATAGTGACTAGCAGTAAGTTTTTAGAGTCTCGTGTATCTTTATGTTTGCAGGAATATAGCAATAATAACAACAAATACAGTAATGACATAAAACAGCAAGTAACTGTAGTCTATTAGGTAATATGGTGCAGGTATATGGGGCGTATGATTAGACATCTGGGATGCTGATGACTAGACAGTCAGTACTCAGCTATTAAGTAATAAAAATCATTGATGAGCAGTAACAAGAATGTTACTGCTAATAGTGGCTGTCAGCTGAACCTCCTAGAGTACATATCTTATCACAAATTAGGACTGTAATATTGAAAAACCTAAGGCCAAAACATGTCAATAATAAAATAAAACAGCAGCAATAATTCTGGTTTAGCACAATTTTGAAAACGTGTGCATCTCAAACAAAGATTTAGTATTCATGTCAGGTTGTGATCGCAGGGAAGAGTGCTGAGTTTTGTGGTTTTGGTGGGGGCGGATATGCTAATTATGCCCCAACTAGCTAGTGCTAATATTTATTAAATTAGCCATTAGATTGGATATGCTCGGAAAAATGTAATCATCACTGCAGCCAATGACGCGGATGCAAAATAGGAACTCATTAATCATTCAATTTCACAGTATTATTTGTGTGTTTACATGGGCACAAAGGTAGATATATTGTACATACAAGTCTATCTGATGGAAAACGCCCATTTCTGCTACAATGAATGCAACATTGAATTTTAGCAATTTTATATTAAGCCACTTGTGTCCAAAGATGTGGCTCTAGTCAGCAGTGTACTCAGATCCTTTACTTAAGTAAAAGTACCAAGACCACAGTGTAAAAATACTCCATTATAAGTAAAAGTCCTGCATTCAAAATCCTACATAAGTAAAAGTGCAGAAGTAGCATGAGCAAATGTACTTAAAGGATAAAAAGCAAAATTACTCATTCTGTAGAAGATTTATCTAATTTATTATTATATTATTATATTGTTAATACTGATGCATCAATGTATAGGAAGTATTTTACTGTTGTAGCTGGTCTAGTTTGAACAAGTTTATATAATGTAGTTAAAATTATCAGTTAGGTAGTTTAGTTCATTGGTTCACAACCTAGGCCCTTACAAAGGTTTACAAGGGTTAGTGTTAGGATTGATTTGATTTCTTTTTCTTCTGCAAACTTTCAGAATCATTAACAGGCAGTATTTTGCAGCACAAACAAAATGTTCCCGACATCGTTACAGGAGGTTAAGTAATTTGTTTACTGCACAGATGGTCTACCAGTAAGTAAATTACTTGCATTGTGGTCGCTGACAGCTGTTCTGCAGTGGGATGGATGGGATTCAGTCATTCAGAGCGCAGAGTTTAGACTGAAGTCACTGCTGTATGAATTTGACTTGTCAAGATGAAGTGAAAGAGAGGTGAGAACTGACTAGCAAACAATACAAAGGTACAGCTGTGTAAAAAAAAAAAAAAAAAATGGTGTTGCAAGATGGAGTGAGAGCTCATATAAGAGGGATAAGTAAATATAAAATGGCAGAACAAGGGGGTGAAAAGTGGCATTTTGGAGGAAAGGAGGAAGAGATCAATGGGTAATTATGAGCAGTACTCTCACACATGTACTTCTTGTACCCAGCTCATTAATCCTGTGTATGATGGCTCTGAGGGTGATTTATGAGCCATTATGAGAGGTGTGGGTGAGAACAAAAAACTGCAATTCATAGGCACGCGTATCTTAAAATAGGGTGCAAGAGACTTGATTGCAAAAGCATCATCTGCATAAAAAGAAATATGTGCTGAGTGGATTGAGTGCAGTCCAAGGTAACTAAGGTTGAACATGTGTCCAAAATGCATGTGTTTTTTAAAGATGAGAACTTTTCTCATTGTGTCACTGTGAAAGCTTTGAATAAAATGCTCATAATCTGTATTATAAATCTGAAATAACCACTTGGACACTTGGGCGGAGCGAAAACAAGTTGTGAACATAACATTGACATATCATCACCTTTTAAGTTTATATGGCAAACATGTTAGCAAATACTTGCTTATTTACACTTCCAACTGTTACGGAGCAACATTATCATTCATATGAAGTCGTGTTTCTGGCCACCTGGTGAATGTAAGTTGATAAGGTAAGGTGATTGTAACTCTGTTTTAGCTCTGTTTTTGGTCTCAACTCTAGAGGAAAATATGTCTCTTTATTTGCTAACTTTGCTATGTTTACCGGGGGGGCTGCAGATTACGGTGATAATTCTCAGTTGGTTCATCACTATGAGCGACGTAATATATAAATATATATATATATATATATATATATATATATATTTACCCACACAGAAGGTTTATTATTACCTGTGGGAGAACATTTGTTCTCTGTGTGTTTTGGTATGACTCATACTCTCAGAAAAGCTCAGGCAGTAAATTCAGATATTCAGATTTCTGAAATGGAGATAAGTGTGCAAACACTTTTGATTTCTTTTCATTGACACATCTGGCACCTTTTTAAGACTTTTGACGGTATGCAAAAGCATTGAAGATTTATTCACCAGGAGGCCAGAAATAGCATTTATGCCAGGTAATGACAGCTGAATTAGGCCTAGTCCTCCTCACATACACTCAACTAACATTTGGCACCAGGCCTCTGTATGTCTTTTTAATAACCTGCCATTCTTCACCTTTTACCCTCGTGCTACGCCTCCATCATTTTCTTCTCTTCGTCTGCTGGGAATGTTTGGAGACGTTCCCTTCACTGTCTATCTGGCTGTCAGCTTCTGTTGAAGATGTGTCCGTTTTTAGCAGAGCCTGTCCTAAATAAATAGATGTGGGTGGTGTCCCTCTGGCTGCTGAAGGATGATTGATTCTATTAAACATTCAGCAGTGCTCTCTCAGTGCCATTCACACTGCTTACTAATTCATGGAGAAAGAAACTGCCTCATAAAAGTCAGCACTACTGTATAACCTTGACGGAAATGTTGCTTTGTGAGCTTCTCTTTGTTGCTTGTGTGTTTGCATGGACACATTTGTTGACCATAGGAGTTGTCCTTGAAGGACCTGCACACCCACACAGGTGTTTTTCACTTATTCTGGCCAATGAGACCTTGCTATGATGGGAATTATTTGAGGTCAGTGGACTCCATGAACTAATAAGAATGATAGAGGTGTAATTGGTACTGCCCTACAGTAACAGGTGCAGCATAGCTAACAGGAGAGGAAGGGAGAGTCAAGCACAGTGTGTACATGCCCACACATTCATGAGGGTAAAAACGCACTGAATGCCTCCCATTTGTTTTCTATGTGAAGCGGCAAATCCTTCGGGAGAAGCACAATTGGATAGCTGGCGGCTAGAGAGAGGCATGTAGTGCAGAGAGCAAAGTTCAAATGTGACCTAAAAAGAGGTGGGAAATAGAGGGGTAGTAACCAATCACACCTGACACCCATCATATATTTATTGTAAATATATGTAATTTGCGCTTTACTCCAATCAGGGGTCCTGCACAGAACTTTCATTGTGAGCCGAAATAGCCGTAACAGTGGAAACAGCTGTAAACTGTATGGCTTGACTCTTTGATTCTTTTGGATTTTGCTCTTTGAAACAATTTAAAGGTAGCGTGTGGACTTGTTTGACCACTAGTAGCGCTGTGAAGTCACTGTTTTGTTTGTATCTCGTGTAAAAGGATCCGCACGCTGGTGACGCGACACAGATTCCTGCCAATGGTTTTACACTATTCAACACGTTTGTTAGGCCTTGACAATACACATAATGCCTTTTGGTGAGAAACACTGAATATAAGCAGGACTTTATTCAGAAGGAAACTCCTCAGGGTATTTTTTTATTGGATCTAATGGATCAAATTCAGATATTACAAAAAGTCACTTCAGAATTTTTGTGTCAGAAAAATGTATTCATCTTTTTAGAGCTTTTTCTTTTGTAATGGAAACATTTTGGGCCAGCGGGCATCACATGAACTTGAAATTCTGACTGTAGCTACTATGTCAAAATCGCCCCACAGCCCAGCACTTTTCCTGGGGGCTTGGTGTGCACAGCCTTTAAAGGTACCCTGTGGAATATTCTTTTTAACAAACCCCCCAAAAAACACTTTTGGTTAAAAAGTTGAAAGTAAACAAAACTTGTTGTGTGTAGGCTACCAAACATGTTGAACACATTTCCTATCTTTTTATAAAACATTTGTAAAGCCTTTCTTATAATATTTTGAAACCAAGTTGTACTTCGTTATTTGCATGGAACTCCCATCTCTTTGTGCCACGTGAGAGTGATAGGCTGAATCTATGGTTGGCCTAACTGACAATAAGTGCTTTTATATTTCTGCCCCATCAGCATTCAAAGCATCAACTGTGATGTTAATAATTAATGTCTAAAAGCCTAATTTGTCCACCATCATTGACTAATGTCCTATACGGAATAAAACGCCTGCAGCGATCCACTGTGGCTTTTCAACAGGCATCCCCTGGGTATACAGTGTTTTTCGAGTCAAAGTGCTGCTCCCATCAAAAGTCCCCTTCCTTTGTGGGCTTTGTTTTACTTAATTAAGTATCCAAACTTGGTGAGAAGTATCAACTTCAAAACAGATTTCAAAAGTGTAAATGCAAAACCTGTAGCATGTAGGTGTATCTTGCTACTGATGCAGTAAAATGTTGTTGATGTAAGCAGAGACCGTAAAAAGGCCATACGGAGGCTGTGAGATGAGGGAGTGAAAAGAGTTATTTGTTCTAAATACAACATTATTCTTCCTGTTTCCCCTGCCAAGCCAGACTGTAAGTGCAGACTCAAGTGAAAAGCTTGGTGCATTTATCTGCCTCAGGTGGTTGGCTGTCTGTAACTCAGCTGACAAAAGCTCTCCGGGTTGGCCTTATGGTCTTGTGCTTCAGTCCTGCAGGGCTCGAAGGCCATTACTCAGCCCTGCTGCTGGACAGCACAAAACTCAGTAAATGTAGTCTTTAAATTTCTTTGAATTAAATAAAAGAAATTTGAAATAAAATAAAATTCCTTACAATCTGTTTTCGCTTCTGTCCTATCATTTCATAGCCAAAGTTCCCAACCGAGGGCTGGGGGGTTTGAACACGGGGAGGAGATTCCCATGGAGGCGGAGACACAAGAGAGGAGCTCCGATGAAGGCGCTCTGCCCTCGCTGTGTCTGAAGCAGGTCTACCCCAAGTACACCAAACAGTTCAACTACCTGCGGCTGGTGGAGCGAATCGCAGCTCTCTTCATACGCTTCCTCGGTGTCAAGGGCAACATGCGTCTGGGCCCCACTGCCTTCCGAACCTTCATCAGGTACAAATTTATATTATGGGATCCCCATTAGCTGTTGCCATAGCAGTAGCTAATCTTCCTGGGGGCCGCACATAAAAATAAGCCAAATAAAATATTAATACAATTGTGAAAGCAAGGTCTCCAATATATATATTTTTAAAAATAGATCATTCAAAGCAGCTGATCTCAATACAACACAACTATCCATAAAACTCATGAAAACTAGGACATCATCAGATAGAAACACGTGTATATTCAGTCATATAGTCTGCTTTAGGTACATCTGCATTTGTTTCTTAAAAGTGTTAGCACTTTTTGATTCTCAAATACTTTTTGCAACTTGTTCCATTCTACAGAAGCCCTGTACATAACTGTATTATTTAAAAGGTTAGTCTTGGGTCTAGGGAGAACAAATTATCATTTATCCTCATACAGAGTGGGATATGTATGTGTTTGACCAGAGTATATAGAGCTGAAAAAGATTCAAGTATACCTAAAAATACAGCTTTCCTCGTGAAACTGACTGGAATGTAATCTGGCTTCAGCTGAGAGCCACGACAGTGTGTCATGCATGTCAATAATACAAGTACGGTATGAACCACGAAAAACAAGTCTATCTTATTTTGAGCTAATTGAAATTTATCAAGATCAAGACTTTTTTGTAAGCAGCGGACCATATGACTGAACAATACTCAAGATGAGACAACACTAATTAATTACACTTTTCACGACTACTGGATTGAAAAAAGTAAGTAAAGTTTTCTTAACAATATTGTCGATATGCATTGGCCAGGAAAGATGTTGGTCAAGTGTAACTCCTAATAATTTGATCAGATTAACCTAATCCAGTTTGAAGCCTTACATCGAAAGGTACAGCTGGGTACTATGAGCTAGACTCTTTCTGTTTCCAATTATCATTGATTTAGGTTTAGATATGTTCAAAATCAAATTGTTTTTATTAACCCAGTATAAAAGAAAAATCAAACCAAACTTGTAAATTGAATTAAAAAAAAATCACAAACCAAAAGGGAGAAATGTATATTTTATATTTTTTGGTTTCATGATGGTGCCCATAACTTTGCATTAATTAGACGGAATACCATTAGTTCTCCTTCTGTGTAGACGGAGAACTTGTTTCCATACAGCCAATTAAATCTTTGCATAAGGCAGTAACATCACCGCTCTATCATAGGCAAACACGGTTACCACGGTCTGGTAATAGCCAGACAGCAGCCTGCTACACAAGAGCCACAGACTTTGAACAACAACCCACATTAGCTTTCCTGCAAAAGTCTCCTTCCTTTCTACCTCAAACATGAACACACGTCTTGTCCTCCACCTTAGCTTGTTGAACGAGCGACCAAACAAACATTCACCGGGGAAAAGTGCACTTCTAATGGCTGTTTGCAGGCCAGATGACTAATTAGCTGGTCAACTACAGCACATTAAACAGCATGTACCCTTACTTCGGACCGATTAGATGCTGGTGTGGTCCTTACTCTTTATTACCACTAACAACACGCTGTGTGCCCATAACTTGTGAGCTACAGAGCAAGTTAGTTTTTTTTTTTGCCTGATGTTGCCATGCTGGGGCTCAGCCTGCCAGTTGCTGTCAATCAAACACAGACACGATCCTCTGATATTTCCCCAAAGTGGAGTGGAGTGGCATATAACATTTCCTGATTGTTTTTTAGGACCTGTAAACTGAGCAACAGTAACTTCACCATGGCTTCAGTGGACATCCTCTACATAGACATCACACGTCGTTGGTCAGGAGCGATGCCCGATTCTAAAGAAGCAGGTAACATGCGCACACAGACACACACGCATGCGAAAACAAAATACCCGCAAAGAAGGAGGAGGACAAAGAGCCGGGTATCCTTGAGACTCGGAGCAAATAATGTGCTTAGAAATAATTGCGTGTCATTCTTTGTCAGATTCCCTCTGACACCGCGCTACCGTAATTGAAATGAGTTGAGATCACAATGTGACAGCAAAGAGAGTATCCGACATGAATTATTCAGACATTGCACCTTGCAAGGGATGTATGCGAGGCAAAGTGGATGGATGGAGATCACATGGACCAGGATGGAAGGGCCTGTACAGAGGAGATTGTGAGCTGAATTTAGAATGAGCTCATATGTATTCAGGGAGACTGAAGTCAGAGTCTGTTATTTCTGTATATGTGCATCGGAGGATTTGTGGGGAACCAAGAAACAATGCAAATGATGACGTGTTTGTTTTTCTTTTTTTCAAGTTTTGTTTGGGATATGTGGCAAAGTTTTAAAAGGACACATGAAGGAATTTAGGTAAATGCTGTCTTGCACCAGACTCTTGTTGTGATCTGTAACAATTTTAATAATTCCATAGCAAATGACCTATCAACTCTCACCATGTTAGTCTGGTGTGAATTGGCATCTCATAAAGTATTTTTTTTTTTTTTTCTGCACATTTGTCTTCCTCTTCTAGGTCGAGAATAACAGCGGCTGCAGTAGGAAATATTAGGGAGACCATTGGGTGAAAATTCATGCTCGTTTTCTGAACCGTTCATTGTTTTCTCATTCATTCTTTGACCTTCAGTCTGACCTTGGGCCCCCTAGGCAAGATCTGAGATGATCAGTAAAATGATAAAATGATCACATTGGCTCCTCTCATCGTATGGAAGGTCAATTACCATAATATCTCTGTGTCAGAATATTTAAGTAATTAATGAAGAACTATGTAAAACTACTCACTGACTGTCATTGACTGTGATACAAATTTTGAAGCGATCACACATTTTTTGTTTAGTTCCTATTTTTGTTGAGCATAACTTCATTTGAAGTAGCATTTTCATTTCATTTTTACATTTGTTCCTATGTATTTCTCCAGCCTCACCTCAACCATACTTTCTGTTTTTCAGGCATGGGACTACAAGCATTTGTTGAAGCCTTTTTCTACCTCGCAAGTCGCAGGTTCAAATCCCTGGGGATGAGGCAGCAGGTAGCGTCACTGCTGGAGCTGTGCGAGGCTCAGCTCGAGTCCCAGTCGGGCGTCGAAGACAGACGCTCTGTGAGCTGCAGCAGGGCGCTGCCACGAGCCATCAAAACTGAGACGCTGGGCCTCACCAACCCTCAGCTCAATTCTCCGGCTCCCCTGCGAAGGGCGGCCAGCCAGGACTACCGGCTGCATCAAAGACTCAAGCCTCGCACACTCAGGGCCAACGTGGAGAACTGACAAGAGGGGGCTTCAACTAGTCCTCCAACTCCCAAACACTGCCTTTAGCCTTCTCCACAGGAGCAGGGAAATTAGGTATCCATCTCTCCTCTGCAGCTGATGATGGTAGCTGAGAGAAGAACTAGCTTGACCCCTGCTGGCTGACTTGCAGGAGGACTGGAAATAGGATGAGCGATATAAGGAGGTTGGTGCATTTCTTCGGGTCAATCGGGAGGAAGATATCGCTGCTTTTAATATACTTACTGATTCTGCAGGGCAGCTATTTGCTTCCCTTCACCTTTGTCTGGCAACACCGAAATAAACTTTCTTTTCAGGGATAACATTAGATCCTCCAGTTTCACATTCAATGCAAACACACATCACACATACATAAATGGGTGTAAGGGAGTTCCCTCAGTATGTGTATTATATTCTTGAATTTGCACAAGAACTTGTAACTATTACATTTGCACAGAAATGAATGTGAGGGTGACTGAGCATTTGTGTAGGTATATTGTGTATGTTTGAGTTTGTGTATGTACTGTACTATATTTATTTGTGTTTAGCTCAATGGTGAAAACCTATTTACAGACAGTGGCTCAGCTGTGCGTCCTAGCTCCGTGAGCCCATTAGTAATGAGTTAAGTGAATAAGTATTCAAAGGGAAAAGGCCACGCCGCCACTTATCCTCTTTCAGTTCAGCAGCTATTCCAGTCAGGCATCCTCAGACCTCCAGCAAACATGTTTTTAGGGTGATTACTTTTTAGCCACACAACTGCCATTGGGAAGGAATTATTTCAGAAGTAATTGCATGGCACAAATTTTCACAATTTAGACACATGCTGTCTTAAATGTGATTACAGATGGCTTTTGTAATAGGACCTTATCCAAAGTGTGTGATGTGGCACACAAAATGACTGCCACTGGTGGATGCCAACAAGAAAGGTCATAGACTGTCGCTGTCATTTCAGATTATTTACACTACAGTCACTCACTGAACATTAATGTTTGAATTGTATGTTTATTTTCTTTTACACTAAGATTATTAAATTAATTTGTCACATGCAGACTAAGAATTAAGTGTGATGTGTTGCACAAAACATGGGCAGCTGTTAAATACATACAGTGAACTAAACATGTTAAAGGTTTCTGCTATACATCCTATAGGACTAACATATTTACTGCAGTATGTATGAGATAACATGAAGTAGATGTATGGGGTTATTAACAGTGATAGGTCATTTGAATGAAATTTACTGAGAGCACTGCAAAAAATAAACTTAATTTTGCTCTTTGAACTGAAGGTGCGTGTGTTGATGTGGCCAATGCTGCTGTGTCTGTCTTTTTTACAAATTCTATCTTCTTTAGAGTTCTTATTCACCAAATCTGCAAATAGATTTGAGCAAATCATGCAAAGGCTGCATGTGCATGTTACTGCAAATATACTGCACAGCTCGTATGTACACCATTATTGTCCTACCTTGGAGTGATTTCCCTTATGGGCTAATTAAAGTGAACCATTTGTCACATAATTAGGGGATGATATGACATAATGGCAGCACTGTTGGCAGTTTGTGCTATTTACATCTGTGTCTTGAACAAGGCTGATAGATGAGCCTGAAATAGCTCATTTTTTGTATGTTCTAAGACCTTAGATATGTTTCACAGCACAACCAGCTGCCAATGTTTCCTTGACCTTCTGTCGCGGAGGCTGGCAATGCCAGTTGATGCTGCAGTGCTTTTAGTGTTCATAGTTTCTTTGTTGTTGTTGCCCAGTGGTTCAACAGCTGAGGTGTCCGTCACCAGTCAAAAAGATATATTTTTCCCTTTTAGCTTCCATTGAAATGTTGTGCTAGTTTGTACATGTCGGATACAAACACCTTGTCTTGTCCTTGACAAGGGAACTGACAATCTGGCAAAGTGGTCAACTGCCATGGAACTTCAGACCCTCTAGGGGCCCAAAAGCCCCAAGTTTACTGTTTGTTAATTTGTTGCAGTGATCTGGAAAATATTCAGATGCCATACTTAAGTAAAAGTGCTAACAACACACTGTAAAAATACAAGTAAAAGTCCTGCATTAAAAATGTAACTTAAGTAAAAGCATGTAAGTATAATGAGTAAAATAATTTTAAGTATTGCAAGTAAAAGTACTTGATGCAGAAAAATCTTTTAAAAAAACAAAACAACCAAAACCTAAAAATTATTTAAAATAAATGTACATAATTAAAAAGAAAAGCAGCAAATCTCATATTTGTGAAGGCTGAACCATGAAATGTTTTTGCATGACAAATGACAAACGATCATCAAAATAGTTGCCAATACATTTTCTGTCAATAGACAGAAATTTATTTAATCGACTAATCATTTCAGCTGTACTTCTATATATTAACATAATAACAAAACGTCACAAAGTAAAGTAACTAGGAACTAAATCTGCCAAATAATTGTAGTGAAGTAAATAGTACAATATTTCCCTCTGAAATATAATAAAGTAGCGGTATAAAGTAGTATCATATGAAAATACTCAGTAAAGTACCTCAAAATTGTACTTAAGTACAGTACTTTAGTATTTATTAAGAAATGTGTAATGAGTTAAGCCTGTGCTTACCATTTGTTTATGTACATGGACTTTACATGCACTTTTGCATCTTTTACACAGTTGCATCTTCCATTTTTTTTAACCTCATATACTTTCTATGGTAACCTGTGAGGTTTGGGACAGTTTTTAACAGATGGCTTTGTTTCTATAAAATCTTTAGTTATGCATAAAATAGATATCCAAAGCACACAACACTTATTTCTTTGGCCTTTCCATTTGGAGACGTTTTGGAGTGGATTTAAAGTATGTACTCCTTAGCTATTGCTCTGCACTTGGCAGGAAATAATCTCGCCATCAACAAGTGGCTTAATATGTGGCTATGTTCACTAGCCTTTGATGCTTTTGAACCCATGGGTGGGAGCATTAAAGTACGGTAAGACTAGTAGCTTGTTTTATTAGCCTGATGTCCTAAATGCATGCCGTTGCCCCGGGGAGCCTGTTCCACTTGGCCAAAGAAATAAGTGTGCCTCACAGGGAGCAATTAACAACACAGGAGCGTTCCTTTTAAAATACACGACGAGAACCTGCAGCTAATGAGGTCCACTTTCCCCATTCGATCACATACTGTATAATAATATTCAAGACTTTGAGACTACATCTCTCCTGCCTTTGAGCTTAGAAACACAATGTGAGGCATTTTTATATAACAATCAGCTACAGCTATTTGAGAGAGACATTTTGCAACAAAATCCCCTCCATTTTTGTTGTTAAGGCCATTTCAGGCTTTCTCCTACCCGCTGTGGGGAATAACAATCAGCCAGTATATAGGTCAGGCTTGCTGAGAAGTAGGCACTGCTCAAACCAGTCTGTCACATCCCTCCATCATACCCTCCACCCTGCCTTTGGACCTCGAGTCTGAGCATATGTTCTCTCTCTAGCTGCTTGTCATCTATCTAGGCCTACTTGAGTATTTAATGAACACGTGATTCAGCTCGCATGCAGGAAAATTAAGCTTCATTTGCATTTCATAATAAAGTGTCACAAAAAAACAATGCAAGCAAGGCTATGAGAGACAGACACAAGAGGATGAGATTTTAAAATAGCTAAATAAAACTTTAATAGGTCTAGTTGCAAATGTACATAAATTGCACAGCCACATTTTGTCAACACAAATTCCTCTGTACATTATTGTTTTGTCACTGTCGTCAAAGGAAGCAGAATCCAGCAAATACTTTATACTTTCAACATACTTACAAAAGTATTTTCTACAAGATAATAGAAAACATACAACATCTTTTACTTTATTTATAGCTTTATATTTTTAATGAACTTTTGTCAGACTGGCTGAACCGTGTGAAAAGTGAGCTCATGGTTTTCTGACTCATAACTGAGGTGGGAAAATGGATGGGTGGCTGAGAAGTTCAATTAGAAACCAAGCATTAGAGTGTGTCTTCTGCTTTACTTTTTGTACATGTACTGATGCGGCATACATGACAGCCTTATATTGGTTAACTTTTATTATTGTACACTACAGTTTAAAGCAAGACTATGTAACTTTTGTAACTTTAGCTAAAATGCTAAACTATTGTAAAAGTAGCACACGTGAAGGAGAGTCAAATTCAGTGAACTGAATCAGTAATGAGCCTCATACAGTAAAATGTATCTAATATTAGCTAACTTTAGCCATGAAAAGCTATTCGTCATAACAGACCAAATAACTGTTTAGCTAGTGTAAATGCTAAACAGCAGTTTAGCATTTAGCTAAAATGCTAAGCTATTGTAACAGTGAAGAGTCATAAAAAGTTGTTAATGTTAGCTAACATTAGCCACCAAAAGCTACTGGTCAAAACAGATGAAGTAGTGTTAAGGCTGTAAGTTAACAGTGAAACTTCTGAATGTATTGAATTGAGCATTAGTGTGTTTTATTAGATTATTTATATGAATAACATAGTCTGACTTTAATATCTGCAGGTGTACAATATTGTTTTAGGACTGAATGCCTGGTAAGATATGATGAGGAGGAAAGTCCTTTATCTCAGATTTTGCCCCCCCAGAGGATTCTTCAGTCTGAGGCTATTCCTTTCTATTCAAACAGGAAAAAGATAAATAGTACGGTTTATCTGATATTACGGTTTGTGAATGAGCTATACCAAAAATCCCTTTCTTCGGTTTTGAACTTTGCCACATTTTTAAACACCTGAACCAGGTGCTATGCAAAAAAACAAAACAAAAACAAAAAGCTGCTAATTATAAAACACCAACCACTGAACGTAAAAGTGCATAGAGCTAGACTGATGAGAAATACGGGATTGTGCTTGTGAATCTCATCGAGACTGGACTCAGCTTGGCCTGAAACCAACAAGGCATCCTCCACGACTTCCCAAGAGTCAAACTCCTACTTAATCAGTTTTTTGGCTAGTGATATTACACTCTAAATACAAAAACAATAGCTTTAACAGGGAGAACACTGACAGGTTAATTTAATTGTATAGGTCTACCCAATGAGGACAGATGACCGACTGAGCTATTTTGTATTTACAATATCCATAATGATACAGTAGAGTTTGAGCACAGATACATTTACAAAAAGCTCTGTTAACATTAGGTAAAAATAGTGTGAGCATTTTATTTACACTTTCCCAGGCTGTCCAGCCTTTTAATACACTCAGTTATTATATATTCACTGTATATGTTTGCAGCAAGCCATTCATCATCATCATCATCATCACCTTCCACTTGGCAACAAAAGAAAACAAATGGTGATACTGACGCTACCATCGGCTCTAGAGCAAGGATGAAGCATGCAGAGCCTCACGCTTGATGTATACAGTCTGTTACAGGTAAGAAAATGAATACAAAAATATACAAAATACAGATGGCGCAATGCAAGCAATGCCAGGAGAGATTAGAAGGACCAAACCCCATGTTAAGACCAGCTGTGAATTAGCATCTTCACATTCAGAAGAACAAGGGATGAAAGAGGGTGGAGGTGAATATGAAAAAGAGAAGAGGGGAGAGATGATGCCACTAGGATTAATAGTCACAGTTTGGATGCAGCATACTTCATCACCACTGACGGACAAAGCAGTAAGAGAGAAAATGTTGTAACTAAGGAGGCCATTATTACAATGGCTCACCAGTCCAGTGTATAGTATGAGTGAGTGTGTCTAAACACATTTCTCTCAATAGCTCTTGTGCTACTAGAGTGAGAAGACCACACGTGACTCAAGATCAAACCAAAATCGAAATCTGGGTTTAATTGATCTGTCTTTAAGAGCAATGATAAGCACCAGAAGAAGAACCGATCACTTGACTGTGCAAGTTGTGCAAGCTACGCCGGAGCTGTAGAACTACTGTACAGACATTTCTCTCAGATGTGGTGCATACTGTATGTAAAGGGTTAAGCATCATGGCGATTTTGAAGGATGACTGAGGCGATGGTGCTGATCACTGCTCGGTGTGGTCTCCTTCTCCAGGGCTCTAAAGCAAGCTACACACTACAGTCTTTCATCATAAAAGAAAAATAAAACTAGATCTCACTCCTAAATAAAGGGCTGATTTTATATTTGAAATTATCAAATATAGATATAGATATGTGTGTATACTCTATAGAAGAAAAAAAAATGCATACATCTATATTAAATTTCATTAATATAGTATCACATAGAATTCATTTACTTTAGTTTTCATAATACATTTAGTGTGTACAATTTATTTCTGTATCCTTTACAAATCCACAGTATAAGTTGTGCCTTTTTTTTGCAGAAATAGGGGAGCTGTGGGATAAAGTCGAGGTGTGTTCCTTACTTAAGGCGTTTCATGTACCAATAGCTTTTCACAAAGTGCACTACATAGGAATGGAGGGGGGGAGGCGGAGTCCACGGGATGCTCAGGAACACACCCAAGGAGTGAAAAGGGTCATAAAGAAGATTGTTTTGGACTGAAAATATTTTTTTTTTAGCTTCTATTTGGTTCTTCATAAACAATGACTTTAAAATAAAGCACTAGAAAGTAATCCTCTCAAGACAACTAAAGTGATAATCCTCAATGCATGTTATTGTTTTTAAGTGGGTCCACTTGGTCTTCAAGAGGGAGAAGAATAAAGAGAGAGAGAAGAGGGTTGCTTGAGTGACCGTGTCTGGCGGTTGTCACTGTGTGTGGTTATATAGTGGTTCGTCCCAGGTTTAGGCAAAGGGAATTGTCCCAGCGACTGCATACATCCTCTGACAAAGTTGTTTGACTGATTGACAGCTTTGAGTTTCATATGTACAAGCTCTGCCCCGTCTCCTCTGGCCATCACCCTCGTAATGAAGGCTGTCTGGTGATCTTGTTTTCTTGGTGATCTGTCTGTCACGCCGAAGTCCCGCTTCTTCTGGCTCACCCTTCGGAGTAATGTCCCCACTCTTGCACTGCTGTCCGAAAAAAGTGGAAATGTCTTCCAAAAGTACTATGTCCGCTTTTTAAAAAAACACGCACACCCTCGCAGTCTATCAAATAGGCATGCATCCATGTAGACGTCCTCTCATTGAATAACTGTACACACGCAGGCACTCCAAACTCACTCGGGCCAGATGCCAGTCTGTCTAGCAGTTGCTGCTGTTCCTAAACTCTCCGTTTTCAGTAATCTGCAGTTTGGTGGGGTTGGTGGGGGAGATGCCATTGCGGGTCTGCATGCTGTAGCGCTCCTTCAGCTGGGTCAGAGCGCTCATCAGACGGGCGTTGGCTGCATCCAACGATGCTATGCGCTTCTCCTGCGCACACACACACACACACATAAATACAGTTAGAGAAACATACTGTAGAGTCTTTACAAAAAAACAGAAACCTGCATCTAGATGTACAGATAAGCCATAATGATATGTTCCTGCTTGTACAAGTCGGATTCACCAAACCCTCTTAACTGCTCAAACTTGAAGCTAAATTGCTTATTTCAACCTGAACTCCGCACATGTTCATGAGGAGGTGTGCATATGTGAGACTCGATCATCAGCATTATCAACGCCCCCATTTAAGGCTACCTGTTCTGCTCCGTTTGTGGGCAAGTTTCATTCATAAAAATGTTACCAAAGAATAAAAAGAAGAATTTTACACTGTGGAGCTTCACATCCTGCTGTCCGAAATCAGCAGACTAAAATGCAATAAATTCAGCAGCGTCCATCGAATTAGGAGAGCCAAAAAATTAGAGAATATTACAGATGTCAACGTGTGTCATAGCAGTGCCATGGCAGAAATAAAGAGGGCATGATTTGACATGAAGTTAGATGCCAAAAATTGCATGTTAAAGCAAAGCCCTCCATGACTTTGATGGGAGGCAGTCAAGAGGATGTGACAGTCACGGACATGGACGAGAGAATATTATAATACAGTAGGTGATACACAGTCAGGTGGACCCTGGACAGCGACTTGCATTAAGACCCTGAGGCTGCTGTTGTTGTGAGACTTTTCAACAGAACTGTAAATGTAAGTTTTCACAAGTAAACTGGCAAGCCATGATGCACATCACACTGATATACTGAAGAAACTATTCATTTTAAGTTTAAGTTATTTATTTGTAATTTACTTGATTTATGTGACACATTTAAATTCCAAATGAATTCAAATGAAAGGCATTATAATTCTTAAGCCAAACACAAGAGACATCTGTACATGACTCATATGGCAGATCTCGGCCACTCATACATTTTCGTTTGTACCTAATAAAGAATTCTAAGAACGAGAAATTGGTGAATGCGACAATCTATTTGCCACTTACAAATCTCTTCATATGAGTGCTTCTTGTACGAGGCTCACTGTGTTAACTGTACTAGTGCAGTGCCATTTCAAAACGTGCCTGTTCAGAAAGGGCCGATTGCTTGGCCCCCGGTATTGCTGCTTACAGCTTTCTCGAGAACCGCTCATCCAAACAACTTCACACCCGACACTGCACTTCCTTGGGTTCCTCAGCAATACACCCGCCAAGTGTGAAATCGATCGGATGAATGCTTGTTGAAAAAGAGACAGAAACTCCTTCCATTTTAGTTAGATAATGTGGGCTGAGCTGAGCCAAAGAAGCAAACTTCCTGCCCTATCTTTATAATGAGCTTTTTATTTTCATTCTCTCTGCCTGTTTACTGAGGGAGACAACTTAGTGCCTGACTGTGGCATGTTTGTTTGCAGATGCAAAGTCTCATTACTTTAGGCGTGAAGGAGATTAATCACCGCTGTCCGTGTTTGTATAAATGCCATGTTGCAGCATTTTCCCCCCATTCTGTTGTAAAATCACTTTGACATTAATCTCAAAAGATGCACATTTGCGCTTAATTGTGTGCGTTTGCATGCATATAATGTACACTTTTTCCAGCGTATAGAAGAAATGGTATCCACAGATGACTGTAACAAACACTCCAGCAGCGTTTAATCCTTTATGCCCACACAATCATTCTGTGCTGTTCTGTCAATTATATTCCCAACAATCAATTTCAAGAATTCCTTGCAGCACAGTGCTCTAAAGCAATACCTTTTTGTTTTCTAAGAAGGATATAAAACACAGTTTTATATGAATAAGAACCACATGGATTATAGAAGAGCTACATGTTTACAGAAAACTAGATAAGAAATTTGTAAATGTATGTTTTATAAGACAGAGAGTGGGAAGGAGCTGAGAAATTCTGCTCAGTCATTCAAGCTTGTCAATGCCAGAGCTGAGACAGCTATGAATTAAACATCTCTTTGTATTTCAGTGACCCTTTGTTTCCTCAAGCAGAGGACACAAGTGACAGCACATACAAATTTGAAACACACAGATGCAAATTATCCACAAAACCATATGCAACCTGCACAATGGGAGCTAGGTATTTTCTCTCTGTCAATGTATCGTATGAGAGCAAACTGACCTGTGCGTCGATGATCTTCTGTTTAGAGTCTACCACTGCCTGCATGTCTGAGTGATCCTTCTTCAGCTCCTCTTCCACCGACATTAACCTGGAAACAGGACAAATTTATATAAAATCAAAAGAACAGAAAAAAGGCACAAAGCTGCATTTCAGCTTCAACACAGCTTCTTCTTCCTACCTGCTGATGATGCCCTTCATCTGGAGGTCCTTGTCATCCTGCTGTCTGCGCAGGCGCTCCTCAGACTCCTCCAGCCTGGCCTGGTACTCCATCAGCACCTTCTGGGCTTGTTCGTCCTGACCCTTCAGACGGGCCTCATACTCTTCTAGCTTCTGCACCGACGCCCGCAGCTTCTCCTGCAGCACTGCGATCTCCTGCTGGTACTGAACAAAGAAGCAGAGAGATGAGGAGATTCTCATCATCCCTGTTGTCATTATCATCATGATAATCATCATCACCAACCCTATCAGCAGGGTCCCCTTCTTCATTACCGTAACTGACGAGAACAAAAAAGAAATCTCTGTCAGGCCTGAGATTATGTTCTGTTATTTCTGAGTATCATTTCTGTCTAGAATACAGAGATGACCTCTCTCAGGGAATCACGTGCTTCATTTACAAGCCATTTTCATTATTGCACTTACTCTCATACTAGACCTGTATAGCTGCCAGACTTTCATTACCAAAAATAAATCAAAACAGTGTCAAACTCAGCTGTTTCCCCAGTCTGACCTCTGGGTTTGGCTCTTAAACCAATGACCTGTAGAGAGGTTGAACTGGCAAAAAAACAGAGAGAAAAAGAAAAGAAAGGAAGTTTAGGAATAAAGACAGAGAGGAGGTGAGAAGGGAGGGATGCAACCAGTGAAGTAGGAGTCTCGTCTGAAATAAGCCCTGAAAATCTCTCCCTGACCTCTGGCTGGACCTTAGAGAGGGTTTTAAAGGAGTTCTCTTCAGAAAAGGGGGAAAATGAATGGAGGAATCAAATCTCTTCTGGATAGAAAAACACATTTATAACAGTGAGGGGTACTTTGGTCAGTCAGCGTCACTGGAAGACCAGTGAGAGTGGAACTACAGACAAGGAAAGGATTAAGAGTTTACAGCCATGCTAGCAGCTCTGAGAGTCTGTACTTTGCCACAGCAGTGCTTTGAGCTAAATGCTAACATCAGCATGTTTAGCATGTTCACCATTTTAATGTGTTTTGGAGTGTTAGCATGCCAATATTTGCTAATTAGCACTAAATACAAAGTGCGGCTAAGGCTGATGGGAATGTCATTAGTGGAGTAGTAGGACTCGTCCTCCATAAATGTCTCTACATAATTTTGTGGCAATCCATCCAATAGTTATATTTCAGTCTTGACCAAATTGGTAGACTGAGCGACCAACATTGCCATCCATCAGAGCCCAAAACTTAACAAAAACCAAAAAGACCAGAATATCTGTGTATTATATCTGAACATGATCCAGTTTATTATTCAGCAATAACTGATGGAGAACATTGTGAAAGACAAACTATCAGAGCACCCTGAATGTTCAGATTCAATTACACACCGTGAGGATGCTGCTGGGATCATTTCTCTTTCCTTGTAACCTTCTACTTATTTTCTCACGTCATTCTCCTGCCTAGCACTGGGACATTTTTCCCCATCACCTCCTCTTCCCAGGAGGAATAGTGACCGGAAATAGGTTTATCTTATCGGCTCCTCTACCCTTTCTCTACTCCTCTCTCTATCTGTAATATCTGTCTGCTCTTGTCACTAGATCCCCTGAGAATGAATGACATCTACTGTATCTGTAACTGCCTTTGTCCTGCCCCTCAGTTGCACAATACATCTACTCTGTACCCGTGATGGCTTTCCCTGTGCCAGTGGTAGGCAAATAGCAGCCTGTGGGCCAAATCTGGCCCTCCAACAGAAATAGTTGGCCCCTTGACAAAAGTTTTCCCTTTTATAGTTTACATTAAAACTTTTGCACAATTTTTTTAAAACAACATTTAATATAGAAAGCAATGTAAATATAAGGCTAATTTAAAACCCAAATAAATATGACCTCATAACATCTACTATCTACTGTGCCCATGTGAAGAAAGGTATGCAAACCACAGAAACTATGTCTCATTCTGTGCCACAGTCCATGGTGCTGTAATGAAACCCTCACATATGATCCTAAAACAAACTGTTTTAAATTTATACCTCAAATTTATTCTTACATGAAATATAAATATATACATATATAAATATACAGGCCTGTGTTTCCACTACACAAACATTGCCCCCCCCCCATGAACAATTCTGAAAAAAACTGGCCCATAGTTTAACTTAATTGCTGACCCCTGCCTTACGCTTTCTTCTCTTACCTGTATCCTCTCTATTGATCCGTCAAACCTTTCCTCTCATCCATTGTTTAAAAAAAACAACAACAATCCAGAATTAATCAGATGTGCTCCTCCTCTTCATCTTCACCTTCTGTATTTAGTGCAGCAATTGAAATCTGAGAATAAATCTTAGCCTAACATTATTGCAGTCAATCGTAAATATAACTGTGCCTTTGCATCACTGACCTTTTATGAATATTTGTGTATTTTGGTCGCTGACACAAAGAAGAAACAAGTATTTTAATCTTGTATGGCTGTAACTGTCCTACTGATTGTATGCAGAACAGATGAGTATCATCTCAGTGTTTTTCTTTGTCACTGTTCTTTGATTGTGTGCATTTGAAATTCAATTAAGAATATAATTAATACATCTGAATATTGATAACACAGAACAGGACAAAAGACAGTTGGAAAACAAAGGTGGTTTGAACAGATTAATCTCTGCACCTGCTACATCTGATGATGTTCAAGGTAGACTGTATTTCCAACCATACTGACACTGAACATCTTTCACAGGACACAAAAATGGTCAAAATGGAAGAACTGTTAAAAGAGAGACTGGGAAAATGTATAAAAATACAATCCATTAAACAACAAACTCCAAATATTGGGAGTATCTTTAACACTACCTAAACTAATTCTAGAAATCTATAGAGGAATCTCTGTTAATGGAATATGGAGATGGAGAGAATAAGTTAAATAATTAAAAATCTAGAATTCAAATACTGCAGATGAAAGTGTTTGATTATGAGGCCCACAATTAAATATTAAAGAAGGGCTTATCTGTCATTAAACTTATGAATAGAGGCGAATAGAGGAATGACATAACATCAACAAGTTGGTCATTCCATTAATTGTATTTTCTGTAATACAGCTGCAGCAAGTGTTTAATGATTTTCTTATGTCTGCTTTTTGGTAATGACATTGGAACTTAATGTTCCTTTTTAATTTATTTTCTAAACATATAATTATGTATGTGGCAGTTTTTCTTTTCTATATGGTTTTCTTTTCCTTTTTTACTTTATGCATTTATGCAATGTAATTGCAATGTAAAGTAAGCAATTTTGTATTATCTTGCAATAAAGTATGCAAAAAAACTCCCATCTTTCCTAATGACAGTAACCTGCATTCTGCACTTCATGCATACTTAGACATCAAGATAAAAAATGCACGGCACAAAATTTTAATCTTCCTGTGTTTCACACATGCAATGCAATGAAACACTAGCTCATATTTATAGTTCACATATTCAGTGGTATTCAACTGGAAAATTAAATTTCAAATTGCATTTGTTTTTAAATAAAAAAAAATGCTAATAGTATCTTATTATTGCACTTATTTGTGGTCATCTAAATGAGCAAATTATCTGATTTATTGGACTTGCTTTTTTATGTTGTGATAACTACTCCTCCTAACAAGAGAAATGCATGCCCTAATTTGTTACAGATCACTGAATATATACAGTATATGTAAATGGCTTTGAAAGCTTAAAATGGCTACTGTAGGGCCTGTATTGTTAAGACTGTATGGAACATCAGCAGCAGCCTGTGTCTAAGCTGCTGTGGAAGATGTACTGTTTTCCAATCCTTCTCTTGTTGCTGCTCTGCTATTTTAAGGTGGCTGCGGCTTCTTTGGTAAGACTGAAGTTATTGCCTTCTTTGGTTGCTCTCCCTGCCTGGGCTGCTGGCTTCCATAAAGTATGAGCTATGTTAGGATGACAGGTTTGTATTCATTATGGATGGGGAAAAAAAATGGGGGAGAATGTGGCAGCCAATCAAAGCATGGAAGCGAAGGGGTGGAGGGTGAATGGTTGTAAAGGTTGCTGAGAAGAGAAGCAGGAACGTAGGCAGAGGAAGCAGCAAAAAGCGTCTTTCTGTCTATCTCTCACATAGATGCAAGCTCACACAAGCTCCAACACGTCTGTGTGGATGTACTGCATGTGCATACACACAGACCCACATACACACACCTGCTTTGGGCTGTTAAGTTCATTCCAAAGATGGGGGGAAGGAGGAGGAGTTAAAGCAAGAAGGTTAAAACTACAATATCTAACATTGTTGAAGTCCAAGTCTCACTGCACACTAAATGTCTAGAAGTTGTTCTTCATCTCTATATGAGATAAGAGTTTTTGACGTGTTTCACATCAGCTTCGTTCTGCTCACTCAGCGTACAATATAGAAAGCTTGTCTTGAGACAGGAATGCATTGTTAGTTAAGTCCTCCAAATGCAATGATTAGTAGATTAATTGATAGACAGAAAATTAAAATGTAATTATTTTCATTATTGATTAATTTTAATTGTTAATTTTTCTGGCAAAACCACCAAGCACTCCAGCTTTTCAAATGTGAGAATTTGATGTTTTCATGTCATATA
This sequence comes from Siniperca chuatsi, assembly GCF_020085105.1. NCBI lineage: Eukaryota > Metazoa > Chordata > Actinopteri > Centrarchiformes > Sinipercidae > Siniperca > Siniperca chuatsi. Next base: position 6,828,090 of record NC_058059.1, read on the forward strand.
CGATAGTAAACTGAATATCTTTGGATTTTCCTTGGTCGAATAAAACATCTGAATATGTCTCCTTGGGCTGTGGGAAATAATGACGGGTATTTTTCTCTCTTTTCTGACATTTTATAGACCAAACGATTAATTCAGAAAATAATCAGCAGATTAATCGATACTGAAAATATCGTTGTTGTCCTAATATTCAATACTGGCACCTGCTGACAACCACACTGATACTCTTACCTGCTATTTTTAGCCTCACAGTTATTTTGACTGTAATTACTACTTTCTGCTATTATTTCTATTATTATGATATTATTTCTGTTGTTATGACTTTCCTGCAGTTGATAGCCACAACCGCGCTCACTGCAAAAAACCCAGAAAAACCAATTTCAGGAAAATGGGAGACTGAGGTATTATGGGGTCACATGCAGAGCCAGACTGATGCACAATATATCCTATTTACCTCAATTTATGTTATACATGTGCATATTATGACTAAGTGACAATTTGGGTATGTCTAAAGGACCTCAGGCTTCGAGGAAAGACAAGGGCAAAAATAAATACAGCAGACAATTAAGTGTAGAAGGGGTGTTTTAAGAAGGGAGGTGAATGTGGGAACTAATGAGAGGCAAAGAAAGGAAGGATAGTTAAGTGGGAGTATCAGGGCTGAAGGGCTGAAGGTTGAGGTGGTTTGTGAAAGGAGGGGTTGGTAAAGGTCAAAGGTTGGATGAGGAGGCAGGTTACCTTCTCCACCTGAGTCAGATCCTCTCTGTTTCTCAGTGACTCGGGCTCCATCCCCTCATGGTCTAAATACTGCACATTCATATTCAATAGCCAGGCTGCTGTGCGGTCCAGCGCACTGGGGTTCACTGGGGAGGGGGCCTAGTGAATACAACACACACACACACACACACACACACACACACACACACACACACACACACACACACACGAGCTGAGTGCAAGTGATAGGGAGGGGAAGGGGGGCAGGTTGCAATAACAGCACAGAAACAACAGAAAAAAGCTTGAAATGCACCAACTCATCTGGATTGAAAGCAGCAGGTGGAATGGAAACACACTCCTGTCTTCAAGCTCACGCATACACCGGAGCACACACTTCGAAAGGACTGATTTAAACATGTGGGTGTACACCTACGCTGCCATACTAGCAGCAAGGAAGGTAAATACTGTAAGATTAAAGTGGAATTGAAATCAGCTTGGATGCAGATACTAGCAGTTAAGGTGTGTGGTGTGTTTCTATCTTCCAGTTATCTGATGGACACATGAGTAGAGAGGGTGGCCGTGGGCTGCTACAGTACATGAGAGAAAACGTAGGATGTTTTTATAGTCCAACACACCCATTAGCATTGAGGGCTTTTGAAAAGGCTGAAATATCTGTATATCTGCAAACAGACAAAATCGAATAAAGAAGAAAATAAATGTTGTGTCAGCCTACAGGTAAAATGTATCATAACATTACTTCGTTTTTAGCTTTAGTACCCTCATTAGTGACTGATGTGAATTAATTGACAACCAAAGTTCATTTTAATCCAGATTGAATTAAGATCTATTTAATTGATCGAATAAATGTATAATCAAGATGTTTTAATAGAAAATGATTTTATCTTTTGTATAACCATGACATTAAATTATCTGAGAAGGAAACTCAATTTAAAGCTACTATGCAGAATTCAAAAATGTCCAACTTTGGCATCAATATGAAAAAAAGACAACCTTCCCTCCATGGATCTGACCCAGTGCCACTGAGGTAAATGGGCTGAAAGCAACGCATAGGCTGCAGCAAATCTTTTACTCTCATTCTTCTACCAACATGACTAAGAGTCTACAGCCAGGCTTGCGGCTCCATCTAGCAGTTGTCGAGATATCTCACTCAAAACCACAAATGTTAACCTCATGGTGGCGCTAGAAGTACAGTAAAGGATCACCAAAGATCACCAAAGTCAGTAGGATTCATCATCTGGGAACCATACATGCCTGTACGAAATGAAAACCAGTCCATGTAGTAAATGTCAAGATATTTGACTGGACAAGTGAAGACTTTTACCTGCTGGTGGCGCTAGAGGAAAGGTCTCTAGATCAGAAAAGTTGTTAGGATTCATCCTCTGGGGACCATTCATATGTAAAATTTCATGGCAATCCATCCAATAGTTGTTATATTTCAGTCTGGACCAAAGTGGTGGAGTGACCGAGCGATATTACCACCCATAGAGCCATGCCTCAGCATGGCTGAAAAAGAAAAATTTAAAAGATACTATAATCACATAAAAATCTCCACATACTGGCTTTATGGTCCTGGACTTAAGCTTTGCTGCTTCAACCACCAAGAATGAATGTGTATGCTGAGCTCCCCTAACATACAAATTAAATTAGTTTTAATTTGTATGTTTGTGGTTTGGTGCTATCAGTTAGTCGGTCAGTTTAAATGTAATCCTGTGGACTATTCCATTGTGAGGAGAGCAAGGCATTATGGTTAACATGCAGATGCTCTCCCCTTCAGCCAGTCGCCAAGGGCAACCACTGACCAGTGTTTTTAATTATAGCCTATAGTCCTGACCTGCCAATAATGAACATAGGCCCTGTTTACACCTGGCATTAACATGCGTCCTGTGTGATCCGATCACAAGTGGACAGCTCTAAGTACAGGTGTGAATGCACCCAAGACGCACTGAGATCCAGTCGCTCAGACCACTTCCGGAGGTGGTCTGGGCCGCATATGGCCACATACTTTTAGCAGTGTGTCCGTGAATGTGTCCTGGGCCACATCGATGGACCGCCTACTCAACTGACGTCCTCTGCGTAAACGAAAGTACGTACTCTTTCGTGCACCAACGGCGCCACATTAAAATGCGAAACTACAAGAAGAAGCCACAACAGGCAAAATGGATTCTCGTGGATGGAGTACATACGAAACACGCTGTCTGATGTCCTCTGGCTGCTTTGCCACAAAGCACTCACAAGTGGTCACTCTAGATGCACTTGGAGACACATTCTAATGCCAGGTGTGCATGTACTTGGAGCTGTCCACTTGTGATCGGATAACCCAAGACGCACGTTAATGCCAGGTAAAAACAGGGCCATACACCAGCAAAGGCATTGAAGAAAGTGCCGATTTATAATTTATATATATTTAGAAATATACTGTATGTTTGTATCCATGAGGTCAATTTTTTGTTACGTTGCACGTGTGAGCACATATATCGCTAGTTAATAAGATGCTAATTGTACCTCCACCACCCTCATTCTCAGCCCATTAAACTTGACCAGTAAAACAGTGGTGAAGTGATGCGCTGCCTGTATGCAAATTACTGTTATTACACGCACAATGACTATAGTTCATTAGGGCACAATGTGCAGAGTGTCTGTGCTGAGTCCACCCACACAGCCTTTTTCAACATGAGACACAAATGGAATAATAGGAACCTTTTCTATATCTATAATTTCAGGTCATTACATAGACTGAGACAGCTATAGTTAGCTGTCTTGAATAATTCCCTAATGAATATCATCCTCAGTTATTATAAGTTAAAGATGTGTACGCTACAGTTGAGGTTCTGTGTGACTCCCATACCTGTTTGTGTTGAGCCCTCTGCTTGGTCTCGGGACTGTCACCTTTGGAGGAAGAGGACTGCTGTCGTAACCGAGCGCCGCTGCCAGGCCAGTCTGGGGATGATGTCATCATGTTGCCAGAGGAGGGGCGGGGGTAGGGTCCACTGCTGAGCAGATTTGGGGGTGTGCGGCCCCGAGTAATGCTCTGAGGCGGAGGTTGGTCTATCCTCCGCTGTGGGCCGGCACTGTTCTGTCTGGGGACGGTGGGCTGGTGCTGTGTTTCTGTGAGGGACAGCTGTCGGCGGTTGAACTCCCCTGAACGTCTGGTGTACTCATCCCCGCTGCTCCCCCCACCTCCGCCTCCTCCTCCTCCACCATGGTTCAAGAAGCCGTGCTTTCCTCCTGCTGGTCCGTCCTCGTTGTTGCTATGGGAACTGACAGAACTGTGGCACTCTGAACCCGAGTCGGTCATTCCGCGAGGGGACACGGGCAGGCATGCTGCCATCTGGTAGACTGGGTTCTGGAAGGACAGGGGGGCTAGTAGCTGGGCGGGTCGGCCTGGAGTGCTTTCTGTGCCCAGGCTGGTGGGGGTCTGGCCTGGCCTCCTTAGGGTGGGACCTCCAGGAATGTTGCCCTGTGGGACTCTGGCTGACCAGCCTCCCCCCGAGGCTGGGCCTTCACCCAGGGCGTCTGGGGAGCTGGGACCTGGGCCACCTTCCAGACTGCGGGGGTCCTGGAGGTCCACCATTGACAGACTCTTGCTGCCATTGGACATGCCCAGGTCAGGTTCGTTGGTCTCAGAGTAGCTTGAACTGCGTGCTGGGGAAGGCTGGATCCCTGAGCTCCTTGTCACAAAGAATAGGTCCTTATTTTCTGGGGTAGGGGACGGTAACCTGGTGAAGTCAACTAATCTGAAAGAGATAGACCAAAAAATTAAGTAAATCTAGCATATATTTTAAAACCTCATCCAATTAAGATCAGTCACATATTAACTGATAACCTTGAGCAGTGGTACGACAAAAAACATAAAATATCATTCAGATCTTACTTTTTTATTTAGCATTTCAGCTTTATTTGATAGTGACAGTAGAGAAAGACAGGAAAGGCAGGCATTAGTATTTATTTAACCAAGAAAGCCTCATTTAGATTAGAAAACATCTTTTTCAAGAGTGTCCTCTCCAAGATTGGCAGCAATAACCATGTCACAGGATCAGAATTTAACAAATAAATAAAATTACCAATATGAGGCATATTAGAGTTCTCATCCTAGATACAACCTGAAACGTAACCTAAGAGAAACTTAAAGCAAGACTACTTAACTTTTGATTAACAATAGCCACTGCTAAATGCTAAACTACTGTTAAGATAAACTAGAGTGGTTTAGCATTTAGCTGAAATGCTATTGTAACAACCATCTGTCAAAAAGGCACATAGTCTCTAAACCACAAAACCAATTTTAGATTTGGTAATCTAAAACTACCAAATACTGTAGTAAATTAATTTTTGAGGATGTGTGGCCCCTGCACTCGCATTTGTTTTGTCCCTCATCCCCTCACCTTCCCTTTCTTCCTTCCCTTCAGCCTGCAGATGGAGGCTTTATTGCCAGAAGACGATTACCTTGACAGCCGTGATTTATCTTCCAATAATCTCTATCATTCCCATCATGCTCATCTCCTCCTTTCTGTGTCCTTCTCCCTCTGTTCCATTACCCTTCCCTGCTAAATTCTTTCTCCTCTTCATTCTGCTCAATTTCTTCCCTTCCTCAATATCTACATCTCCTTTTCTTTCTCCTACTTTTCATGTCACTGGTTGGTGGGTGATGAGAAGCAATTAGGTGAGAATTACGAGCTCATTTGAATGCTGTTTCAGTCTCACAGCTTGCTGATGAGGATACACCACACACACACACACACACACACACACACACACACACACACACACACACACACACACACACACACACACACACACACCAATATATGAGCAAACAGTTATTGTGATAAAGTAAAGATGGTAGGCTGACATCAGGTCATATAGGGACATCCCTTAATTAGTTCTATTGATCCTGGGCCCTAGCATAATGATACCAGCTGTCTGACACTCTTCCTGTTTCTGCTGTTTCATCTTCCTGTATTCTCCAGTATGATCTCATCTGCCTGCCTGTGTTCTGGTGTTGTGTTTACGGATGTTTATGAGGCACAGTTTGTCTGGCTATTAATCATATATCTCTCCTCCTGTTGGTCCCTGTGCCTTCATGTTAATCTTTCTAAGTGTCACCTTGCCATTGTTCTGCCAGGGAGTAAGAGGACAGGAGATAAGCGAGATAAGGTGCTGTCCAAGTGTGTATTCATCACAGGAGAATAAATGAGGTTTCATCTGGCTGATGTAAACAAGCAGGGGTGACACTCAGCAGAACTGGTAGTTTGAGAACACACTCTAGCTGACTTTGAAGAATAAGGGGTGTATATTATCAGTGTTGGCTTTACAGTTGGGGGGTCCCATGCCGCTTTTATGTTGAAACCTGTTTCTCCCGAACCAACCTGTTCCGCAATTAGCTCTAAATCCCTTCCAGACCAAACCCGTAATAAAATATGCCAAGAGCTGGCTGCTGACGGAGGCAGAAAAGGCAAACACTTGGAGCACGAGGGCACTGTAGGGCGGCACAATGGCCTGGGAATAAATAAATGACAAAAATACTGTAAATAAATACAGGTATGTGTGCAGATTGCGAAGGCAAAGGTGTCCACTGGAATTTAATGGTAATCAACATTCTACAAACGTGTTCCAAAGGTTCCAAGTTTATATAATTTGGTGAATAGCCGCTCATTTTTTTTATCTGTTTGTTTAGTGATATAAAGACTGTTTAAGGACATTTTATTTTTTCCAATAGATAAATAAGAACTGATCTTTTGTACACAGAGTCATTTATATTTATTGCACTTTAAAGACTTAAATGAGGCTTTTTAAATATACAGAGGAGGAGGTGAACTACAGATTTTAAATGTATTAATTATTGGAATTTTCCAATTCTATATTCATGATTCAAAAATAACATACAAAACAGTGTCAGCTATATAAATCAATAAACTTGGTTTGTGTGTTCTAGATGAGAACTTAAATATTTCTTACCCTGAAAGGTCATTGTCTATGACCATCTTTTGCAGGCCAGTGGAGATGCTGCAGCCGGCCTCAGCAGGGGGCGAGCCCATATGCTCTGAGGACTGTCCGGGTGTCATCTGGACACTAGACGGGTTAGACAGAGCTGTGTTCACCTCCCGCAGGATCCTGGGCAGAGGACCCAGCTTGGAGGCTGCACTCTGTGAAGAAAGAGAAAACAAATTTTAAGCAAAGTTTTGAGCCAAATTAAATATTACTCTGGACCACTTCAGTTAGGGCAGTAATTGGATTTAATTTATGTGCTATTTTGTTGAATTTAATATTTGCATACTTTTTAGACCAAGTTGTTTACCTTATACCATGCCATCAACTCTCTTATTCAGACAACATACTGAATAATGAAAGAGGCCGGCCAGTCTGATGGACTGGAGTATCAACCAGACTCTGTGATTTCTGAATTATTGAAAGACAAGGTTTGAGAGAGCTGGATAAAGGCTGGAAAAACACAAAACATGAATCTGCCCTTTATCTAATTATTACCAGCTTCCCATCTGCTACCAGAGCTAATGAAAATGTCCTTGTAAAACCATTAATATGCCTCACCCAGCCTCTGAGGCTTCACAGTGTTTTCCCCTTGTGCACTGTTTATGTAATGCAATAATAAATTATTGATTGATGTACGATAAACACCCTAATGTAGTCTAAGCATGATTCAAATCCTGAAGCTTACCATCAGTTACCATCATTCTTGCTGCAAGCCTCTGTATAATGTCAGTGTCCTTATCAACTAATAAATGCCTTTTAAAATACTGGAAAAACATTAGTCCATCATATCCATACTGTTGCCTACACAAAGTTTTGCAAGGCAAACTTTTATAACCAGGAAAACTTTGTAGATAATTATGTGCAAACGCATGTGGATCTGAGAGAGTAAAGTGGGGCTACATTTACATTTATTTGCTGGTCAGACACATTTATCCAAAGCGATGCACAAATGAGTAAGTGAAACTAGTTGACAATACAATCTGAGTAAGAAAAAAGTCCTCATGAAGCGCTAATGTAGTAAGCCATCTTCAGTACCTGGTCCATCTGGGACACCACCTCAGAGAGGAGGGAGTGCAGTGTGGAGAGTTCCCTGCCGAGGTCGATGTACCCCTCAAAGCCTGCCGTGTTAGAGATTGTCTCTGGGTTCGAGATTTCGAGCAGGAAGCGCTGCATATTGGTCCACTCGTGCTCCAGGAACTGGTTCATGAAGGACATGTACTCTTCCTTGTTACCAAATCTGATGGCAAACAGGGACAGGAAAGGGAAACAGGGACAAAGAGTAATGCAGGATTGTAATTTATGCCACAATTCTGATAAAAAGCTATGTAAGGGTAAGTGGTCCCATGATCCAAAAACACACTCACTTGGTGAAGTTTGCCAGGTTTTGGGTGACTTTAGCGATGAGCGTGAGCGTACGTGCTGTGCGGTCATCGGGATACTCCTGCATCAAATTGAAAAGTGAGGGGGACATGATGGCTGGACAGAGAAACCGCAGGAACAAGGACGCGCTGATCAAACGCTCACTGATGTCCGGTCGACCCCGGTTGCTGCATTCCTGTCTCCATGACGCAAAGACCTCTTTCAGTTCTCGTGGAAAGACACTGTTGAGAATACGAAACAGGACAGAAGTTGTTTTTTAAGAGAGGACCAAAAATGATCTTTACCTCACACCACATGAATGGAATTGTTAGTGTGTGAAATAGAGGAGAAGACATAAAGATGTTTAAAACAAAATATTCGTTTTCTATTTCAACTTGTGTCCACTGTTTGTTCTCCTTATGGAGAACGAAAAAAAAAAAAATAAATAAAAAAATAAATCTATCTATCTATCTATCTATCTATCTATATATATATATATATATATATATATATATATATATATATATATATATATATATGGGCTTGAGGGCTTGAGTCAAAGATTCTTCACTTTTACTCTCACTCCCAAACTTAAGAATAAAAGTTATTTATCAAATTCCATGCAGCTTAAAAGTGCTCTAAAATTTAAGAATTTAAAAGAGCCCTCTTAAGGTGTTTAAGAGTAGACTGCAGTACAGAAACAGAGGTGAGCAAATACCTTCTGAGACATGTTTTGAGAGTGATTGTGCAAAACTGACCATAATGAATTAGCATCATGAATGAACTAGCTGAAACGATAAGGTATAATTGAGAACAGGGTAGTTTTAGCATATTATTTGCATTTGATACGGTGTTATGCCACTTTTCCTTTTGTTTTCTGCATCTATAAGGGGTGCAAACAAGAATAAAGCTGGGACTGATTTGATTGCAATCATTTTCCATACATCTGTATTGTCTGCACTACAACTCCAGTTTGGTTTCTTTTGTTTCCATTTTAGTATAATTTTATCCCTATTTATGAATCCCTATTTATATATATTATAAATATTAGATTGTTGTTAATTTCACATGTTAATTGCTAATGAAGATATTAAACAATTTACACAAATAAAACTTTCTGAAATGAAATTCTTGTCTCTGATTGGCCATTCCTGCTGAGTGTACATGTGATTAATCATGTGATACCTTGAGTGCTGCTCTTAAAGGTTACTGCTACACTTCGCTGTAAGTAGGAGTGAGTTGCTTGATAAATGTGTCTTATTCTTGACATTTAGTGACATTTTACTCCAAACTTGGCTTTTTAGAGCATTCTTGATTTTTCAAGTTGCTTTAAAAACTCACATATCCTTGTTCTGAACAACAGATGCTGCTAACTGGCATGCGGCCTAATTAAAAGCCCCTTCAATAGCATTGTTTTAAGTGTGATTAAGATCCTTTGGACTGAAAGTCTGTTTCCAGGAGACAATACATGAAATAAGAGATTTTGATGCTATAAATTCTTCCCTCTTGTTTGTATTGTATCACGTAATAAAGCAGAGTAGACATTAATCATGGTGAAGTCTGGATATTGTTAAGAGGTACAGTATGTGCCATTAGACATTCCTGGCCTTGGAGGGTACAGCAAATGTTTATGATATGTTTTATATAGAACACTGAAAAAAGCTCAAAACTGTGTTCCAGTATTTACCAGTATGAGTTGATGATTTTGCAGAAGGCCAGCTCGCAGCACATCTTCAGGTTACTCTGGTGTTCTGACAGGTCACCTGACGAACACTTGGATGGATCCACCTCACAGTTCTCATCTGACTCATACAAAGCCTTGATGAACTCACCTGCAAAACACAAAGAGTGACAATGAGTAAGAAATTAAGGAACATATGGGTTTTTGTAGATCCAAATACAGCAGGGAAAAGGGAACAGTTTTAAGTGTTCCCTTTTCTGTGACAGTACTTTTTTTGTTTGTGATTTGTAGAGGTTGCAAAGTCCTGCTGAGCTGAGCTAGGACAGAGGAAGAATTTGACGCCAAAGCTACAGGGTACAGAGTTTTATATTCCCCTTGAGATTCTAGCAGACTGAGCCATGAACTAAAAACAATTACTTTTCAAGACCGATCACTCCCTAGTTTGACCTGTGACAACAAACACACTGACAGACCTAGAAGATTCTTGTAAGCCAAACAAGCTTACACTCACAAAAATGGTGGAAAAAATAACAATGTCCTTTTTGTTACCTCCATTCGGATGAAAGACAGACCATTACTGCTACGATCTCAATGAGTCAACAGCCCGTAAAGGGAGCCCATGGCTGCCCTTGTGTTGCCCCCGTCACAGTTTCAGTGATTTTAACAGTTTAGCCAGACGTTAAACAATAAAAACTCCACCAAAAACAGTGATGCATAATTTACCAGCCCTCAATATTTCTCTGAATCCACTCCGAGAAAGACATGCAAGGAAACAGGCAGCATTTCTAGTTGCAAAGACACACACACACACACACACACACACACACATACACACACACAGAATGACATGACAAACACACGTCGAGCATTAATATTTGTAGCATTCAGAGATAGATGTGATGAGTGCCACGACGGATGTGTGCCGTTTATAGATTAAACTACCGCTGTGTACATTTCTGAACCAGGGAGGAAGAAAAGCACACGGTGCATACAGAGTGCTTATTGTTAGGACTGCAGACGGACAAACAAACACACTTAATCTAACCTTGGACTAATATTGTACAAGTGGGGGAAGGGGGTCAAACAATCACCTCATAATAATCTTCTACAAAGCTGATCCTGTAAGTGGTTTAGAATTCCAACAATGCCCGTCAAAGCCAGACAAAAACATATTTTCTGTCACAGTCTGAATTGTGTTGTCCACGGTGAGCCTCAAAACAAAACTTGAGATGACGAAAGAGTTGCTTCAGTTGTCTCGCTGTCAAAATGATTCTTGGGAGGAGAGGACAAATGCATCTGATCTCTAATGCCATTGGTGTTTGCTTGATTGTGCTGTAGCCACTACGTTTAATTTATTGATGCTACAGTTAATTAAACATTTTCCATGAGTGAGTAAATTAATAAGTTTAGAGGTGAATGTGAAGACAAGATAGAGCAGAAAGATGGGGTAAAAACCCAAAATAAAAAGGAGAGCTCTACATGCAGTAGAAGAAATGGACAAACAGATAAAAACAGAAATACATGAAAAGAGTAACATCAAGCAGCTTTTATTATTATTTTTTTGCTTTTCTATTTCTCAGATGAACAGCAGTAGATTACAAACTCTGCCTTCGCTCCCTTCCAGATCACTGCTCCACTCACCGAGGGCGTCCTGCAGGTACTTCTGTCCCACCAGTTTGAGGTATTCCTCTATGGCCTTTGTCGCTAGTGTGTTCTCTCTGAAGATGAGGTGCTCGTTCTCCCCGCAGCGATCCACCTCTGACATCATCAAGTCTGTGAGGAAGTCCTGCAGAAAACAAAACAAGACCAGCACAGGGTTAATAACCACAAATCCTAATCCTATGTGATTATCCATGTAAAGAATTGGGTGATAAAGATCTGTCCATTCATTGTGAATGCTGCATTTGAGGTGAAGAGTTTTGCAATTTGGAAAATAAAACAAATAAAAAAAGATGTCAAATAGGAATTCATTTGAAAGATCATGAAAGTTAAATGTATCCTCAGGAGAGAGTTGATGGTGGCAGATATAACAAGTAAAAAATAAATGAGTGGGTTATAATGGAAAACCAGATTGGTCTTCATCAAGGTTTCATCTGATCCACTTTCTCCGTTTAACATGTTTAACCATTTCACATTACTGACATCTTCTACATCATCTACTACCATTTCAGACACTGTTATTCCACGTGGCCACCAGTGGTCTGTGTGCTTCCTGCCTAAATCAGTTACCTGACTAGTCTCCTGCTGGCACACCTGCTTCCCATCCTGCTTCAGTTTAGATGAGCTCTTTAGTTTAGTTTGCTGATTCTGTCTGACACTCCATTCACAACTATTAGCCAGTTTGTAAAGACTGTTAACTTGCCTGAGCCTGATTCTCTAGGACTTACAAGTCTCACTGTGGGGTGGTGTAAAGGATAGCAATTAAATAACTGTAAATCATAGCTAAATAACACTGTGGATCAAAAGAATACACAGGTGCATAATTTAGCCACACCCAACAAAAACATACATGAGATTCCTTACAAATGAAACATAATGAACACAAGCCAACACAAGCCTGAAAACAAACAGGCAGGTAGTGTACACTGGGCTTTTCGAGTTTTTGGTTGAAAATGGTTTGCTGCATCTGGAAACAACACTGGAAAGTACACTGATGAGCGTAAACTAAACCATAAAGCTGTGGGCTGGAAAACCAAAACAATGAGCTGAAAGTCGCTAAAATTCTCCATAGAGCTGAGGGGAACTGCAGAGTCTTGTGATAACTGTCTTTGGGTCTGTCACTACGAGTGACTCCTTTCACATACATTTGATCCATTGTTAATATAAAAATACTGAATATAGCAGCTTTAATGGCAACATTAACTACAAAATCGTTCTTTTCTTTTCCCTGTCTTGCAACTATTTCAGTGACAGTGACTGTCTTTGTAAGAATTAGCAGTCGCTCACAAACTCAGATGTAGGTAGAAGCACCTTCATGAACTCATACTATGACACAGGTCGCCATAAGTCCAAGTATCACTAATCACCTATATCAGTTGCACCTGTGCACTGTGTGCAAAATGGAATAACATTGTCTCTCAATTTACTACACTGCAAGGGTGCATCAGGTTTTCACATCACATATGTATGACCAGTGACTGTGAACAAAGCATAATTCTGACATTACAATAAATGGAGGGAAACAAAATAGCTCTATTCATATCATCCTTTGAATTTGACATATCCCAGAGCTGAAACTCAGCATGCAGAGAGCAACAACATGTTTACCACTGAACAGACAAAAAATAGTGACAGGACTCATATTTTCATTTAATGGCAAAACATTTTCTTCACTTTCATTCAAATGCTCAAAGAGTGATTTTGACACCTGTTTTGCTGTGCAATGAGTGGATGAAGTCGGAAAAATGCTAGTCTGTGTTTCCCACTCATACATAGCAAAAATAATGGCAGCTGACAAAATATGGATGTACATTATAGCTAGCCAAGTTTCTACCATAGATATGATCACTTTAAAACAACCCGTCAAATTTAAAGTTTGTTTTATCTTTATTTTTATTGGTAGAGTGAATTATTTTGATTGGATGCTCTTATTTATTTGTCTTAGAAAAAGTAACTTCTCTTGTTTAAAAGTGATCTCCATAAGGACTATATAGTACTCATCGGGCGAAGAAAAATAACAGGTGGAGACAGGCAATAAAGCTCCCAAAATTTAAAGTCTGAAAGGGAGACATGGAAATGGAGCCATCTGGGGATGAATCATTCCCTGTTTAGATCCCTTCTTCAAATTTCTGCGTGTACGCGCATGTAAGTCCCCTGGCAGCTTGTTCAACTAGGGGAACCAGCGTAACAGCGAGGGAGAAGAGAGGCAAGTGACAGATGTACAGAGAGAAATAGAGAAGGAGAGGAAGAAGAGATAGAGCGGTGGTCTTTAAAGAACAGAGGAGGAGGTGGAAAGAAAGCGGCAGAGCCTCTCAAACGGATTCTATGGCTGCTGCAGAAGCCTGTTATCCGGCTAATCAAAGATACACCACAGGGAGCCAATCACCCACTGATGTGCAGCGAAAGGAGCCTTTTTGGTTAACGCATTTGCACTTTCACACATGCACCAGCCCCATACACATACTGTATATACACACACACAAACCTACAGAATAGAAAATCTAAACTTAAGTTTAACAAATGCGCATATCAATAAACATTTAAATTAACTTCAGACTGTAGCATTAGAGGTGTGTATGTCTACTTGTGTGTGAGTTCTACAATGAAACAAATAACAGTGCTTATAAAAAGTAGTACATTTTCATGTTTATTGTTACACAATGTTGAATCAAAGGGGATTTAAAGTGGCTTTTTGACACTGATGAATAGAAAAAACCCTTTAAATGTCTACAAAGTGATCTAAATTAATTACAAATGTTTACATAATGTACTGTACATGTTTGTATAAGAATTCACTAGGACACACCTAAATCATCACTTATCGTCACATAATCAGTCAAATGGAGATCACCTGTGTGTAGTCAAGGGGTTTCAACTGTTTGCAGTATAAATGCAGGTCCAAGTTTTGGTGAGGCAGTATTGTGGCAAAACCTACACAATGAAGATAGAGGGACACTTCCAGCAACTCTGCGAAAAGGTAAATGTCAGAGCACAAAAGCACAAGTGTATGGCACCTCTGAAGGAATTTTGAGATTGGAGAAATTGTGTATACAACAACATTTGGCCAGATGCTTCACCAGTCACAGCTTAATGGGGGAGTGGGAAACAGAAAGCCACTCTTTAAAAAAACAACAACAAAGAAGTTGTTTCTATCGTCTGATGAGACCAAAATTGAGTTTTTTGGCCATTAGACTAAACGGCATAATACATTGCACATCATCATAAACATAGCATCCCCACCGTGAAGTATGGTGGTGGCAGCATCACGCTGTGGGGCTGCTTCTCTGCAGCAGGCCCCAAAAGACTTCAGAGGGTAGAGTGTGAAATTAATGCAGGATTATACAGAGAAATAGTAGTAAAAAACCTGATGTGGTCTGCAAGAAACTTGAGACTTGGGAGAAGATTTGTATTCCAGAAAGACAATGACCCAAAGCATAATGCCAAGGCTACATTGGCTAAAAAATGTTTGTCCTGGACTGGTTGGTTGTAAAAGACAGGTTGTAAATGCTACTTTTTTCAGAGAAAATGAAAATTGTTATGAAAAAATGATCATTCCCACTAATCGTGAATCATATCGCAATTGCAGCATTTGTCAAAATAATCACAATATGATTTGTTTACCTGTTTGTTTGTTTGCCCTAATGATGATACTTTCTAGTCAAGGAATCTCATTAATGCTGACAGCATTACAATTTAGGTAACGCTTTGTCGTACAATGATACAAAGCTATTAAATCAATTGTAAAGGAATATTCCTAACAATGTATTTGTCATCTTCGTCACCAGTCATACTTTGTCAAGAGCTCACTGGACAATGAGGAGTTCATGGCTATTATAAATAAGGCATGCAGCAGAGAACAGCACACACAACACATAGACGCCTGAGGAAAGCTGACCTTTTGTGGTGTATGGACACCCATCCCATCATTAGACCAGGGGTCTTGTTTTTTTTTTTTTTTTGGGAAAGAAAATGTCATCCCAATTATGATCTTTCCTCTAACCTCTACCCCCTCTGTGGCTCTCTCCCTCCCTCCTCTCCTCCTCCCTCTCTGCTCTGCACTCCTTATGTGGCCACTGAGGCGAGGCAAAGCCAGGCCTGATTAGAGAGGATGGACAGATGAAATGGAGAGAGAGAGAGAGAGAGAGAGAGAGAGAGAGAGAGGCAGACAGACAGACAGACAGAGACATCAAAAGAGAGACAGAATAATAGAATAATTTCTGCTGGTAGCTTAAAACAAGAATCTGATCCAACCACCTCTGACAATGTCTTACAGTGACAACCTACACATGAGTAGACATTTGTTGAGCCTACCAATTTATAGGTGGAGGACACAGTCCCTGTGTGTGTATGCATAGGTGAATTTCAGTCTGAAATTTTTTTGCAAGTAAGCTTAATTACAACACATGGATACAAGGAAATTAGAGGGAACATAACGGTGGATTTGCACACTGTATTTCATCTCTGCCCAAAGTACAAACTGCATACATTATGTCGACCATTTTTCAGTACAAACTATATGTTCTTAAGATTGATTTCTTACCTTCCAGCTGGCAGTTGGTTCCCTGGCTCTCATTTCAGTATGCTACTAAAATAGACTTGTGGTAACCTGACCATTTCCTTCACTTTTCTGTCATGTTATTACAGCATAGTAATGCAGTTGCAAGCGGGACCATTTTGCCAACCCTTGTGTTCACAAACATGTCAACATCCCTAATTTGAGAGTCTGCTGCACTGACAAGCTTTGGTGCAGAAAATTCAAGACCGGGAAGATGTGAATTTGATTCTTGTGTCAACAAGACAAGAGTCTACAGCCACCCTAGCAGCCATAGCATTGCTTTGCGTTAAATGCTAACGTCGGCATGCTAACATTGCCTCTTGGTGGTGTAGAGGAAAGATCAGGGGATCACCAAAGTAATTAGGATTCATCCTTTGGGGACCATGAATGTCTGTAAAAAACGTCATGGCAGTCCATCCCATAGTTGTCGATATTTTTCAGTCTGGACCAAAGTGGTGGGGCGACTGAGAGACTGACATCGTCATTGCTACAGCCACACTGCTAGTGTGACTAAAAAGCTTGGTAGCTGGCTAACTGCCCTATCATGCCATAACTGTCAAAACTAAAGCCAAAAGTTTGTTCACTGTAATGGATTTACCTCTTTCATATAACTTTTGAAGTCATATATATATCACAGATTTCACCTGTGGAAACCAAAGACGGCCTGGAAGGTAGAAAATCAAGGTAAATGTGATTTGTTGCAATGCGTTAAATCATGGAGAACCACCAGTATTATAAAAAATATGAGCAATCATGTCTGAAAAAGAGACTGGAGCTCCTTTTTCCCTCCCGTCATCCCTTTTCTCTGACGCCCTCAATCCTGCAGCCTGCCCCCCTCCCTTCCCTCTGCTTCAGTGCTAATAAGGAGAAGTAGAACACTCTCTGTATCGCTGCCACATCTCATCAGCCAAACCATGCCTCAAAAAACCCAACACCCCCAACACACAGTGCACAGAAAGAGAAAGGAGGGAAGATAGGGTCTGAGTGGAGGGTAGATGGTGCAGCACAGCTGATCTAACAAATAGTAGGGAGTCTTGTTGAAAAAGATGAGAAGCTCCCTGTAGATGGGGTTACATGTCAGTAAAAACTCATAGTCTTGTCCACTGCACTGCTATACACACAACAATCTAATTGCCACTAGGCACAGCCCTGTGTGTGTGTGCGCGCAGTGCTTAACATCTCTATGCGGCAATATTCCACTGCACAGTGTGCACCCTCGAATTCTGAAGCTGAAATATAAATACACAGGCCCTGACTGAAGAGACAACATAACCTGCAAGATCATGATCAGGACTCTGAATGTAAATTTCTCACACACTGGCAGACAAACCTGATCCCAGAACAGGACAGTGATGTTTTAAACAACATGCTTTACAATTGCTGTGCCTTTGCAACGGTAGGACATTGAGTCTAGGAAAGAAAAGAGAGAAAAAGAAGACATAAATAGGGTTTTGCACCCGCTCAGATGTTTTTTGTGTCTCTATGGTAATACAAAAGCAGAGAAACACAAGCATGAGTGCAATAAAATGCCTTAAAAGGATAATACTGGAGCAGGAAAAAGCAAGAGAGAAGGGGGTAAAGTAATAGAACATTTTCTTCTAAATTCAGCCTCATTAAAACTGTCTGTACCTGGAGAGTATGTGAATGTCTCAAGTGGGTTTAAATATCACTAATGGACCACTTTACCCAGCTGTGTTCTGCGATGTATAATGTGCAGGGCAATCAATGCATTTTATGTTACATTGAATGTAAAAATGATGAAGCTGAAATGATGGCTAAATGATGACGATCTTGTGTGATGTAAAACAAAAAATGTAAATGCATTCATACCAGAGCTTACTTTTCTTTCAGGGTGTCCTGTTTTAGTATTATATTCCAATGATGTCCAACAGAGCACGAATAAAGATTTTCTATTTGGCATAAATGCTTATACTTTGTTCATAGATTGTTTTGTGAAATGTTTGTGAAAAAAAGATTGTCTTGTGAATGGCTAAAAAACACCATTATTGGAGAAGTCATGGACTGTGGAACTAATAGGATTCATTAGGGGGAAAAAATCCATATATTGATATTCGGGTAAGTGTGTATATATACCACAAGGCAGCAAATACACATTTTTAGATCATTTAAAATGACAAAGTTTGGGCTCAAAAATTGGAGTATTGTAAAAGATAGATAAGAAACAAAAATGAATGTGAGGGGAAAATAGAAACCCTATAACATTAACAATTTGACTTATCGATGAGCCTGGTTTTTCAGCCTAGGGCAAAGGCTGAGGAAAGACTCAGGGGGGAGAAAACAGGAACCACTCCAGCCACTCTATCCTTTGCTCTCCTCATCTTTCCATCTCTTTCTGCCTCCCATGGTCTCTCTCCCTGGAGACTGGTGGCTAGTATTACAGCGTTATAGCCTGCAGCTCTTCCTGTGAGGGTCACATTGGGTTGACGGAGAGGACTGGAGGCCGAATGGAAATGGAAGCGGTTCCTCCCGTAGGCACAGAGGCTTATCATTCAACACAAAAACAGGAAAGGTGGCAGCTCTCCTGATTTAGCTGCTAATGCAATGATCATTATGAAAAGCGGTTTGACTGGAGGGGGTCTTACAGCAAGTGTCATCAGCACCCAGACATCATGTTTGCTGACTGACTGTGCATACTCCCTGTGTGTGTGTCTGTCTTGTATTTCTATTAGGTGTTAAGTTAAATGCAGTCCAGGGAGCCCTGTAATGCATATTTGATTACATAGAAATTTTGCCCACTTTAACATGATAGTTAGTCATGCTAAAAAACAAAAATGTCGATCTCATGGTGACGCTAGAGGAAAATTCAGGGGATCAGCAGGATTCTTCCTCTGGGGATCATGAATGCCTGTACAAAATTTTGTAGCAATCCATCCGATAGTTGAGATATTTCAGTCCGGTCAAAGTGGTGGACTGGCAGACAGACATTGCCATCCACAGAGCCATGCAGCTAGTGAGGCTAACTAGAGGGGTAGATTTTACTAGATTTCTATGAGACAGAGACAGAAAGAGACATAAAGAACTGTTCATCTATCAAGTTTTTCAAACTTTAAAGATCAGCTCTTAGCGACTTCAAGTGGTGCACATGGTATATGTCACGAATAGGTGCACATCGCATCCCAAAGGTTTTGCTGAGATGGCCTCCTCCTTGTTTGTTTTTTTACTGTTTCAGCCCTTTGTATGCCTTGTTGTGCACATGTATGTTAGGCATCTAAAACTAAGTTTAAGTTTGTGAAAATGAAGGAATAAAGTGAATGGATAAAGTAAATAGTGACAGGAGAGACAGGGGAATCTATGTAATCTCACTGCCAACAGAGATGTCAAGAGGCTTCCAGATCAATGTGCTGAGCATCATTGTAGAGCTGAATGTTTCTCTGTGCAGCCTGCTGCTGTTTGGCTCCGCAGCCAGAAACTGTGTTGCTACAAGCTGAAACTAGATTTCTCTAAATGCTCTTTCTCCCTCTTCCCCTTCGTGTCTCTCCTCTTTGTCGGTGCCTTCACCTTTCTCTTCACCTTTTTCTGTTTGGATGTTTTCACCTGTCCTCCATCAATCCACGCTGTCAGGGGATGGTCAATAAAAATCATGCTGGAATTATTAAACAGTCTGAGGATATACCTTGGAGAGACTATGAGGACCGCAAGTGCATTGATGTGCTTTGTACTTTGTATTTCCTGTTCTGGTTTGAGCCTATACAATAGATCTTTGGCTTCATGACTAGCTAACATCTACTGTTCTCAATGTGCCCTCTTTCTCCCCCTCAAACACACTTCACACATTGGTCATCTTAGTTCATCATAAGTAAATTATAAGATTACAACTACTGAAGAGTCTTGTGACCTAGACATAGCAGTGCCATACATGGAAGAAAAATAAAAGAGAAATGGCAGTATATATATGTTGGAGAAGCAACTACATAAAAACATTTACAGTTTATTGTCAAAATCAAAAATAATACTGACAACTTCCCTGGTAATGGGGAGGATATTGACAAGCGGCTAGCATGTTATGATCGCTCACTGGCCTTCTCAGAGGACAACTGATTAATTCAAAGCCACGTTAAAAAAAACGCCCAGAGGAATACAGAACTACCAGAGCCCTTCATGTCATGGTAGTAAATCATTTGTCACACCATATTATGTACGTACGACAAACTGTGCCTGTGTGCCACAGCTGTGGTGATGGGCATCACTGCCCACTGATGACAGCGCTGAATGCATTAATAAGATGCTTGTGCTTAACATAACTGGAGCTGTGCTGCAGGCCGATGACAATTTACCACAGAGGATG
This sequence comes from Siniperca chuatsi, assembly GCF_020085105.1. NCBI lineage: Eukaryota > Metazoa > Chordata > Actinopteri > Centrarchiformes > Sinipercidae > Siniperca > Siniperca chuatsi. The sequence goes on from NC_058059.1 coordinate 6,848,367, forward strand.
TAGAGAGGAGAGACTCATATTTCGCCCTCTTAAGCAGGGCTGTTAGTTTACCTTGAGGAGCAGTAATATAAAAACGCAATGGCATAATAACCAGAACACCACCCTCCTCTAGCCAGTTATCATAAGGATAAATCCTCCTTATCGTCGCTTCCAACTGTCGGCGCGGTTGAGAGGAGCAACAACAAAATTAGAACATAATCTTCCCGAGGGCTGAGGCGTCGAGAAGACTAGATCAATAACGCAGAGGATTCATGCCAGGAGTGGATATTTTCAGATGAAAGAAAGGTGAACTTCTCCAGGCAACTCCAACACAGCAGCGGGCTTGTTATTGTTACTGTGGAGTTTCTATTAGTGATGTTTGGGTGTACGGACATAACAGCATGTCCCACAGGGGAGGAGACGGACTGGTGTTGTGACCTTACAGCACAGGAAATCAGCAGAAATGTTATGACTGGATTTCTCATTTTGATTTCAGCTGGATTTACGGCTTCAAAATTGAATAGAATCAGATGACATAAAAAGTAGACCATTCATTCATTCATACTTACAGCCATAGTGTCCACCTCTGACCTAATCCTGTGCTATCTAAAGCTACAGACTGTATATCTTAATACAACTGCAGGCCTACTCTCTCATGCATAAAATGTAAAAAATTACCTGCAACCACCTGCTAATGTCTTGTGATTATATGTAGGTGTTTGTGTATAAAGTTAGAATCTGTGCAGCAACACAGGGCGTGGCCGTCATGCTCACCAATGCATCCAGACATCAATACAGCATCAGTAATGACATCTCGCCAGAGAGCTTTGGCCTCAAGATGCAATGAAGCATGAAAGAGAGATGAAGGAAGACAAAGACGGAAAGTAGGGAGAGAACAAGAGAGGAGCGAGTGTGCAACGGAGCAGAATATTTGGGGTGTAATTATTCTTTGATGGGTGATAAAATGACACAGGAAGAAACAGAAGTCTAGATGTGTTGCATACTAATGGCCGTTACAACCTGCAATCTGCATCTCTTAACAATAGCCAGCTACAATTAGAAGCTGTTTCCCACCTGTACACAGCTGATTAAACACGATGCACATCAGCAGAACTTCAGAGCTACAAAGTTGAATCTCCAAAAAGAAACGTTCACCTACCGTTCACCCCTGCTGGGTGTAAGAGAGGGTGCATCGTGCTCTTTTTTGACTGTCTAATGCAAGAGCAATGCAAAGTCTCTCTCTCTCTCTCTCTCTCTCTCTCTCTCTCTCTCTCTCTCTCTCTCTCTCTCTCTCTCTGAACTATAGAAATCCACTGTGCTACTGACAGAATTAGATACTGACTCATGAATTTTGACTTGAGACTGGATTGTTGAAAGACTACACAAACACTAAACATTTGCAGGATAACAATAAAACCAGGCTTACAGGATTTTATAGAGTTTATCTTTGTTCAAGTAAATTGCTTGATTCCCAAATAAAACTCACCAATGTTAGCAAAGACTGCACCCAAGTTGGCAGTACATGAAAAAAGAACTTCATCATTGGATTGTAAATGAACAAACCATGCAACACAGGGCAAGATATGTGTATATAAAGTATCTATGCAGCAGCAGAGGACATCCTAATTAGGCCCCGGGAATATTTTAGGATAAGTGGTCGGTATCGCTGGGTGCTGTGTTTGGCATGACATGACTGCTCTATCCATCAAGGCTAAAGGAAAAACATGTACTCAAGTGTGTATGTGTACTGCCTAAATATGTCAGACCACATCACAGTGTCTTGAATGATGAAAATCTTTCCAGAAAGGAAGCTGCAGTAACAGCCCTGACACTCGACGTTTCAACAGCAGCTTTCATTAATTCTTCAATTTTACATCAGTCCAAACGTTTCTGTTTGTCTTTTCTTCTAAAGGCCGCAGCACCTTTTCTCTGTATTTACAGCCCCACAAAGATAAGATTAAAAGGATTTTTTCATGTTGGTATTTTATTCTTGAACACACATGTAGTGAGGACATTATTTGAGGGTCTCTCTCATGATGAGCAACCTTTAAAGTACCTCTGGTGCCATTTTACAAGCAGCACATCCACAGCTAGCAGAAAACCAGCTGGGAAGGAAGATCAGGAGGTGAGAAAAAAGTACAAGTTTTAGTGCTTGGGAAGGTGGCGATTAATTGAAAGTAATTAAAAATGTGACCGTCTCTCCAGGGACCAGTGGAGGCCTTCTCCCCCATCAATCAGCAGCTATCAGTCCCGAGCTTAAACTGGCAGACTGGCGGTACAGTGTGGATAGACATCACTTCTTAAGCAGTGATCATTCATCATTCCGCTGAGCCGTGATAAAGTCAAAGAAAGTTTCAAAGCTCTGCTGATGAGATACTGTCAAGAAAACTAAATTGAGGCAAAAGTTGTTGCTGGCAACTGACGAGGCAGAGAAGACAAAGAAGTTGATGCTGTAGTGAAGAAAGCAGCCTGAAGCAATATTCCACTAAAAACAGAAAGTTATTTCAGACATTACAAGGATAACAAGATGTCTATTTCCTCACAAAAAAATCTTTTGTTCATCAGAAATGCTTTGGAACGGTGTTAAATCCATCAGTATTATTAAACTTCTTTAGGGCTGCAACTAATGATTATATTCATTATTGATTAATCTGCAGATCATTTTCTCAATTAATCAGTTAATCGTTTTGTCTATAAAATTGCAGAAAACAATGAAACATGCCCACTTTACCTTCCCAGAACATTTGACATCTTTAAATGTCTTGTTTTGTCTGACGAACAGACCAAAACCCAAAGATATTCAATTTACAATGATATAAAACAGAGAAAGGCAGCAAATCTCTACATTTGAGTGGCTGCAACCTGTACATTTTTGTCATTGTTATCAAAATGTTTCCTGATTAATTGCCATTACTAATCAATTTAGCTCTAAGCGTCTTTACATCCTCTTTTCATCAGCAGCCAATAAGATGGCATTCCCTCTTATATCTCACACTAGATGTTATGCAGGGTCAAAATGCCAACATTTGTTTCACTGCACTGCAAACACAAACACTGTGCTGTCATGTCAGAGTAAAGTAAAATACAGCTATTTTGGATAGATGGGAGATTATCTGAGTCCAAAGGCCTGCTGTCATGGGAGACATAGCTCCTACTGTGGTAGACTAATCTCCACGTGCTTTCAGTGCTACAGACAGCGGTGGATATATTGTGCTTCTGTCGTGTATCGGTATGCCGTGAAGCACTGCAGGGGATACATGTGGGGGATTAGCTTCAGTTAAAAATGTAATACAGACTTGTGCAGCAAGAGGAAATCATCTGTCTGTCTGGTCTTTGTCTGCTCTGCATTACAGCTGTGGGGGTCAATAGTTCATAGGATGAGCAGGCAGAGGAGGAATAGTTAACCTCTGTGTGCTTCATAGTGTCTTGTCAGTACCTCATGGCAAGATAATGGTGTAATATTCTGGTTTTGTTATCCATTATTTCTCCACGGAGAGTACAAAGATAGGAAAAATGGAAATAAATCATATTGTTGGTACTAACCTTGGCCTTGCCAGTGCTCTGTAGAATGTGGACCAGTGCACACGCCATCTCCTCCTTGTTCTTGACGCTAATCCCGGGCTCAAGCACCGAGCATAGCAGCATGTAGTTATTGGTGGTGTACTCTGCAAACTCCTTGTACATCTCCATGGGAAGGATGTTCATACTCTGATAGCGTGCCTTGATCCTAATCATAGGCCCAGATGTCTTGCCCTTCGGGGGGTTGGGAGTGCTGACTGGATACCACTTCTCCATAAACTGTCGTCCGGTAACAGCTGCGACGGGGATGATGACAAGTCCAATGTAATTGTTTTTATCTTTCTTTTTCTTCTTGTCCGTGTCTTTGTAGAGGTGGGCTGTGATGCTCTTGACAGCAGGCAGGTTATTGAACTCAAAGTGCTCTCCCCAAAAGACATTGTCAGTCTTGAGTTTACAGGTGGTGCGGGCGTAGAGTGAGTCATCGAGACAAAGCTCGCAGAAGTATTTCTTTTTGGCTGGAAGATCCTTGGCCTCAATGATCCACAACTTCAGCATGTTCTCCACCCGACGACTGTTGTCCTGGAGACAGAGAAGATGATAGGAAGCGGATTCGTAAAGTCTTTTAGAACAATTTTGTCAACAACATCACCACTGGAAACTTATTTCAAAACTTATTGTTAAAGAAAATATTGTTCAAAATGATAGTTTCAGTAGGAGGACATGTACTGGATGAAAGTAAACAATTAAAACGAATCTAGTAAACCAATAAACTAAATAAATCAAATGACTGCAGAAATAAACTAATAAGATTCCAATGAGACACTACTTTAAACCCTGATTTTGAAGTTTCCCCATTTTAAATGACAAAAACATTTCAGACAGTACTTCAATCATTTCATAGTGGCAATTTTAAATCCTTTCTCTCCTGCGTTTGCAGTCTTTAAAGAGCAAAGAAATCTCACTCCTACATTATTTCACAGAGTGCTAACCCATTCTTATGTCATCAATTGATTTTGCCAAGAGCAGGGCACATTATTCAGATCGCCTTAAAAACTACCTTTGAAGATGAAGAGAGGAAAAGAGGAGCCAGTAATTACATTATTAGAACGAAATACTAGAGCCTCTCATAATCACAAGGACGCCACTGGATGTTTGAAATACTGGTAGCTGTTGCTTAAAAAAGCTCAACGGTATCTGGATGCTTTTCATTCGTTAGATAAAAACACACTTCTGTGCAACAAAATAAATAATGTATTTATGTGCTTATATGTTTCTGTGGCTCTCATCATTAAATTCATCCAAATATCAGGTGTTCCTGAACTCTGAAAAACAATTAATCTTATCTTTAATGTCTCTGCAGTTTATTGATTCATCACAGGTGTATCTGCATTAGGTGGGAGCTAAAAGAAGGCATAGAGGCTAATCTGTCAAACATAAGGAGATGTGTGGGTCAAGAGGATTTGCCTTCTTACAGAAAGTAGAAGACTTCTCCTGTTGAAAAACTGGTTTGAAGGGCCTTTCTACAGACTGACTCTCCTACTGACTCCTGTACTTAAAGTAACATCTGTACTACCCAGTATTATTCCTGAAGATTGAGTTCTAGATTTTAGTCTTGGTGTCACATGTGACCAGTTTTTGTAACGCCTTGTCAGCAGTATTATCAATTCTCCAAATTTCCCTGTTACTCGCTACTGTAAATGAAGGTGCTCTATACCGTCAATTAGAAATTAAATTTGTGTTATGTGTATCTTTTCATGCACACAGAAATGTATTTGCTATCAAAGACCAGCCCACAAAGACGATACCTCAGTAGATTGCTTAATTACCCATAATTATCCTCTTACGCAGGAGCTGAATTGTGCAAGCTTATCATTTAAACCACCTTGTTTCATTTACATTGATTTTATCTCAGGCACCGGTACTGAAAATGACTGAATGTATTTATATTTCCCTTTTATTCCATATTTTTACTATATGAGCATCTCCTTCCTCCTACCAAACACCAGCAACAGAAAAGAGACTTTAGGGCGAGGTCATGGTAACAAATACTGACCTGTAAACCACAAAGTCCAACAGGCTGAGTCTTGCATGTATCCTGCATAATGCCCTGTCAGATTTTTTCCTCTGTTGACTAATATGAACGCCAATATGTAGATCATTATGGATTAAGATTAAGACTAAGTCCTTGAGGAGGAATATATGTTTTCAGTAAACAAAATTAACGATTTGTATTAGTTTTTATTTATTTTTACTTTACTTAATTCAACTTGATGCTCTTGAGGGGCGGCTGTGTCTTGGTGGTAGAGCGGGTCGTCCACCGATCAGAAGGTCGGCGGTGCGATCCCGGCTTCCCCCAGCACACATGTTGAAGTGTCCTTGGGCAAGACACTGAACCCCAAATTGCTCCCGAGGGCTGTGCCTTCAGTGCATGAGTGTGTGTAAATGATTAGTTAGTTTCTTTGGACTGATGAGCAGTTAGCATCTGCCATCAGTGTATGAACACGTGCGAATGGGGTGAATGTGATATGTAGTGTGTGAAGCGCTTAAAGTGGTCGGAAGACTAGAAAGGCGCTATACAAGTACAGTCCATTTACCATTTGCCTATGCTTGTCCCTCCATATGCTGGATAAATGGTTGTGGTATAATAGTGTTTGTACACTGAGTTCACACTGACGTGTTACCTTAATCATGGGTCTAGTCTGTTTTAGTCTGTGAGTAGTCGTACTACTGGTAGTATTACAGTAGTAGTGGCAATGGCGGTAGTATTACGAGAAGTTAAAGTGAAATCTGTTTAATCTATTGAATACATCTCCAGAGAATTATTATCTAATTCCAAAGAATTTCAGTATCTGTTTCCAGTTTCTATGTTTGCCAAAAAACATTGCACTGCATGTAATCTTTCAAAATCATGCAATAATTAAAAATGAGAGACAGAAATAACGTCCTTGCCAAAAGAGAGGAGGACTCCAACGCTATTAAGGAACTTTTTTTTTTCTCCAAAGTTCTAATTAGTGAGTCATTTACTAAATAATGACAGATGAAGGAGCAGAGATGCTGGGAGATTAAGATTATTTTCTTGGCTTGATATGTGTCTGCCACTCTCCCTCTGCCACAGCTGTGTTTGTGAAGATTACAGATGGTATCAACGCTCAAGAGAAAAGCACTTTGGTGTTCCTCCCTGCAACCTTTGTGCCCTCTGCTCTTGAGGTATACAGTGCTGGAAGGACACAGCTGGATGTAAACATACACGCAATGACACGATGTCAACACCATATAGCTCACTGTCTTTACACTAATCACTGTTGCAAAGTGTGGTTTGGAATTGGGACACTTGTACATGAACTTATTAGTGTTGATTACTACACACAGTCTCGTCCCACCTACTGCGTATTGACATACTTACCTTGTTGGGTTGTACTGCTCTCCTCAGATTCTCCATCCATTTGTCTCTCTCGGCTGATGAACGGCAGGAAAAACATTTGCTTCCTGTGGAGGTGGTGACCTGCCGCCGCGACACAGAGAGAGAAGGAAAATTAATGCTTTAATGATCAAAGCTTATGCATAACAATGACAGAAAATAAGTGGAACAGAAATGTTTACTAAACTTAGTTCATAAATACTTTGTCTCTGACGGCAAAGAAGCTTATCAAAAATACACACACACACACACACACACACAATAATGGATTCGAGGAGACTGAAGATGACTTGGCAGTGGTGAGGAATGACTGAATGGTGTGAATGGACAGAGGAGAAAGACGACTGCTTGGCAGGCTGGGTGATAACTGTATGATTAAAAAATGCACAGTGGAACAGAGAAAGCAGAAAACAGCATAAAAAAGGAACAGAATGATGTAATGAGCAGGATAATAAAGATTAGTGGAGATTTCTGGTCTCTAAAGTAGACACAGTAGGATAGAAAGTATTAATTAATTTCTCTCACCATGAGGCTCCCAGGGGCTCCCTAGCTAACGCTACAGCAACAAACATGTTTGTACACACATATCATGCACATGTGAATCTTACAGTAATTAGAGCATCTTTCATAATATGTTGGAAATTACTCTAGTCCACTGATGATCATGAGGATGTAAGCTTTAATACAGAAAATCAGTCTTTTTGGCTTTCATCTATAATTGGCCATCAGCAGCTAATCAAGATGATATATGAGATGTGAAGTGAGAGGAGCCCCTGGTTCCGAAAGTATTGTTTCCCAGCTGTTAATTCACATTTTAGTTTTCTTTTAATGATTATAATGAGCATTTTTCACTATGTTCTGTCATTCTTTAGACTGAATGATTAAACCAGAAAATAATCAGCAAAGAAATCGATAATGAAAAAAAAATCGTTAGTTGCAGCCCTTGTTGCTACGGAGAAAAAGGCAGTCAGAGGTGCAAATCTAGCAAACTCAAAATGGTTTGTTGTTGGGAACAAAAAACAGCGTCAGCGAAAACAGCTGTCCGCTGCAGCTGGAAAGGAGGTTGATAAAAGCAGTGAGAGTGAACCAAAACATTAAAATTGTAAGTTGAAAGATGTTAAATCGCTCTGTAGAGCTGAGGGGAACTGCAGAGTTTGGTGATAATTCTCCCTAAAAGTAGTTCATCCCTATCGCTTACACATTATACATAGTCATTTGAACCATTGTAAATATAAAAAATATTGATTAGAGCAGCTTTAAGCGCAGTGATTGGATGTTTCTTACCAAAATGCACATTTGGTGCAGCTTGAACATTTTGAATTCTGTTAAAAGAACCAGAAATCTTCTTATGTAGTCGCTATTTTGTACTGATGATTTGGAAATGCTCCAAATACCCACACAGGCCGTCTCATAATCTAAATAAACTACACTTAATTTGACAGTACTCATTATTGCACTATTACTTATTACTTATATTATTACATTGTATTATACCGTATATACTTATCAACCTCTAAATCCACTTGGTACACTTATTTTAGCTTTTATACTAACATCCACTTTGTACTTAATTTATCTTACCTGTATTATAGTGTATTATATTTTGATTTGCTTAGTACTTCTATTCCTTCTATTCTCAAGTGTGTATTGACGTGACAGTGAGCAGCTGTAAGAAAAGAGTTTCCCCTCGGGGATCAATAAAGTATTTCTGATTCTGATTCTGAGGTCGTTTGTTCCTACCGTTTCCTACGTTAGCGCCCCTATCGGTGACAGATGAGGAAAGTCTGTAAGGTGAAGACGGGCTGCAAGCATACGTTACGTAAATCACGTGACGTTAAACACGTGATAAACGATAAGAAACGGTCGCACTTCGGTTAGGTTTAGGAAAAAATCATGGTTTGGGTTAAAATAAATAAATGAATAAAATAAATGTTACGCAACTAACGTAAGTTATGTACGTTATGTAAGTTAAGTTACGCAAGTCACGTACGTAACGTTATGTAACTAAAAAACTTTAAATAAGTCAACGTTGACTTTCGGTTTCACACGGGACACGATCCCAGTCTCCTGAGTGAAAGTCCTTTGTTTGTGCCATCTATCCACCCACACCACCACCTACATAAGCGGACTTTCTAGCTCTTTATACTGCGTCACCTGACTTCCTGGTTTGCGCCTGTCATAATTACCACGACCACTAGAGGTCGCATCCTACTACAAACGTAAACATGAGTCGTAATGAGCTGTTCGCAGTTTTTCTAGTGTGGACATTCTGGGACTTTTACTTACGGAGCCTTGGATGCCTGAAATAACTCCTCCTACTTGCGTGTGGACGCTTTAATAAAGCAGGGCCAGTAGTGGGAATGTTCTGTAGGACTTGGGAGACAGAGCATGCGTATTTGTGTGTTCATGTAACGTTACTGTATGTGTGTGTGTGCCCCCTCACCTCAAAGCAGTAGTCCTGCCCGAGGATGCTGCTGTGAACAGGCTTGATGACAACCTCGTCCTCCATGCTTAGGTCCAGGGCTTCCACAGCGCTACTGGGGCTGAGCAATGACTCATGGGAGCGAGACTCCTTCAGCCTTGGCATCAGATGAGATCTAAGAGTGAAAGAGGGAGAGAAATGAGTCACTCTGCAGAGTCTGAGTGGAGGAAGTGAGAGAGAGGGAACATATGTACTGCGCGTATTAGCGAGCGTTCGTGGTGAGTGTGAGAGTGTGAGCATGACGAAGAGAGGATGCTCCACTTGCCTCAAAGTCAGCAAGTCCTCAGCATGACAAGCTTGCACACTACATAGACCCAGGTTCATGCACCCACTTCTAAGCTCACTTGCTAATGGATGCTTTATGACTTCTCATTTACAACTTGAAACATCAATGAATGAATGAAAAAGCATGAAAGATTTGAGTCAAGTTGCATTCCAAACGGATGCAGTGGAATCACTAAAAATAGGAAGCAATTCATATAATTGATTATCATTAATAGTCAGGCTTAGACAATTTTCCATGATGTGATAATGATTCACAGGTACACACTGTTTTGTGGAGCTTCATTTAACAAACACACACCGCACAAACTCATAACCCTGTCAACTCTTCTCCACTGCACTATGACAGGAGCAGAAGTGCACTTTAGAAAGTATTCAATATTCTGACAAAGAGCCCTGAAGCCATGGCCATTTTTTTGCCAGAGAAAATTAGGACTCCAAGTGAAATACTTTCCACTGTCTGTTGTGTTTGATGTCACCTTACTTTCTGTTTTTTAGGAAGAGTTAGTGAGTGGCTGTCACCAGGAAGTGTGGATTTGCCCGTGACCATATGTGATCCACATTATTGAGCTTGATATTTAGTCCAGCATTTAGCTCTTCTAACATTCAATAATAACCAGTTATGTTGAAGCTACATTATTCTCCAACATGTCATGAAGTAAAAGTAATTGTTATCGTTAGACAGATAAGGAGTCAAACATCAGTCCTTGGTGCTCTTGCATTTCTATTAACCATCAACCTTACCCATGTTCTAGTCAGCCTCACAGTGAAAAGAGGATAAAAGCTAAATACGCTAGCGAGGGATGCAAGCAGCGACAGGCGAGCTACACAAGCATTAGCCCGACACTCAGATACTGGCAGGACTAGCAAGACAGAGGGTCAATTGCTAGTGTAATGAGTGAGAACATTCTGTTAATAGTGCCCTCTATGGACGGCTTACACACTAATCCCATGTATGTGAGTAGGCCTCTGTGTGTGTGTGTGTGTGTGCTGTACATCTCTTCTGTGGACTAAAAGAAAAGCATTCCAGGAAAAATTCAGCAGCCATAATGACAGATTAGCAACCGCACGCAGCCCTTTGTACAGTCAGCCAGCTTTGTTGTCAAATCCACTGTCCAATGTGAAGTGGATAATGATTTGGGCCCTCATTTTATTTCTTGCTCACACATACATGGAGGCAAATTTCATCCTCTGAAATAAAAGAAAAATATACATGTGCAAACACCTCAAGGATAGCTTCGCAAATGAGAATCCAGTTTTAGGAGCTCTTAGCCTTTTCCAAAGCACAGCTGCAGGGGAAGTGTGTTTGCACCTAGCTCTGCTTTGTGATTGGCTGGCTGGGTACTGGGCAGAACAGAGAGCGAGTCAACTAAGCTGAGGGGAGGGGAAACAGGGGTTTTCTAGTGGGGTGTGCTGTTAGAGACAGGAAGGGATGGGAACTTAATGTCTGAAGCATAGTCCACAGTCCCAAAACCTGCATGATGATGTTTCTTTGCCTCACAAAAGGACAAAACCTGGCAATGCTACACACACTATCAAACATTTGAATGAACTGGTAGCATAAACATTTCTAATATTTAGCTGCAACTAATAGGAAGCATGCAAGGTTTTTTCCTGTGAAAATGGACTGGAACATGCAGCCAGTGTAGCCTGCCAAAGGAAGATCCTCTGGAGGAATATTCTGCATGTTGTGAAGAGAAATTACAGCAGAGAGAGGAATGCATCTTCAAAAAGGAATATATTTTATTCTTCTATTATGATTTTCTTTTTCTCTCAGCATATCATATTAGAACATTAGTGTCACTGAAAATGGAAATGGTGGGAGACTGAAAGTACGAATTGAATAATAATAATACTGCCTGTCATCTGTACTGTAACATGTAATTTACAGCATATAGGCCACTTTGTAATAATGACAATAAAGACTGTCTGGCGTGTGAAATCTGCTCATAACTTCTATATCACCCAGTTTGACACACTGTTCATGTCCGCCTCTGCAAATAACAACTGGTATTAAAAGCAGAGCCTGCTGTCCTTGTCTCCTTATTTCTCTACTCTTTGGTCCCCTCCCCCCAACATCGTCTATTCTCAGCAAATGTCCTTCTTTGTCCTTGACAATCCTCCATTACTCTGCCTCCATTTTTCTCTTATCCTGTCTTTCTTTCATTCAGTGTTTACCTGAGGTGGGGGCGTATAGTTTATGTTCGGAGTATTCTTTCAGACTCTCTGGTACACATCTCTCTATCCAACTCTCTTCTTTTTTCACCATTCTGTTTATCTCTTTCACTCTGTTTATCTCCATTCTCCTCTCTTGGCCACCAATCAATCTAGCCCTCTTCATCTTCTGGGCTTCATTCAGGCCACCCAAATATTTCAGATCCTATGCAGGAGATCGGGCCTCTGATAGTTCAGAAAGTTCCAGTGGCTCCTACACACAGACAGAACTATATAAACCCCTGTAGTAAAATACATAATTGAAAAGGTCAACCCATTGAGAACAACCTTTGTAAAGACCTTGTCAGAATTATGAGAGATGTTGTAAAGAACTCTGTTGATACTGTATCTATAATACCTTATGTTTGGATACATAACTGGATGAAATGCTTGTATGAGAATGTATACACCTTAAGAGACACACATATTTGTATTTCTATATGAAAATAGCTGTTTCCATTATAACGTTTTAAGGAAAATTTAGACTATCCTAGACTATAACCGTGGACATTGCATCTTGTGTTTTGTTCTATACAGCCATGTTTTCTTTATTTTTTGGCCATCTGTTCATGTAGATGCCTGAAACAACGGGTGGCAGCATGGCACGAATGCTTTGTCCACGGCAGAAGAAGCAGGTACCACAACATCAAGGTGTATTCAAAACATCTGTTTTTGTCTGCCTTTACTGCGCCTTTTCTCTTTCGAAATGCCAACTTTTACACCTCAGCTAAGTTTAGTTTGTGATGTTAGCTGGCAATGTAGATGTACATTCACTATTTAGGAATTTATGCTACTGCATCAGGCCAAATCCTGTCAGCACAGTCTGAGATCTAGACGCACTGTCTTGCTAAGGTTCAATAGAAACTCAGTTAGGAGTAAGTACCGGGGAGAGCAGAACAGAGTAATGGATTTGGAGTGTGTCTGGGCTGCACCCAGTGCGCTTTGTCTCTGTATCCTGTAAAAAGAGTTCATCTGATAGCCTGTCTAGGATCTGATATAGTCTGAAACCTCGGGCCCATATAGGCGTCAGAGCACTTAGACTCTAACACACTGACTTTCTGGCTAGCTGGCTGTACCACAAGGGACTATGTTTGTACTGATAGCTCAAAATAGGCTGAATTAATGTACTGCAACTCCAAATAACAGTGCTTTGAAAGTCTATATCCTACTGGGTTGCTACAAGAGCATGCATTGTTTTGCTAAATATTACATGTACTACAACAACAGCACATTGTAGCGCATGTGAAGTGGTGTTAATCTTCACATGGGAAATAATACCCTCTTTGTGGTATGCTCAGACTCATGTTACTGGAATAACCAACATGCAAAATAACCCTAATGATCAAAGCTAAAGCTTCTGATATAACCTAAAACAACAAATACTTTTGTCAAGCATTAAGCAGCCTGATGTTAAGTCTTCTTGCTAACAGTGTTTACTGTGGTTACCGCCCTGCAGTGTTTACACAGCATTTTGCTTTGCTGTTAGATCAGCATCTACAACAATCAATATGCTTTCCACTTGCAGACTGGCACAGCAATTACTTGTTAATAATGCTCTCTAGCAAACAAACACATGAGACCTGTAGGCCAGTAGGCACGCATATCAGCAAGTAGAGTCCGGCAAAGACATACAGGGCGACAAATTATTGCACTCACAATTTCTGACAATATCTAGCTCTTATTCCTATGGAGGTTAGATGAACTTATTGTTAGTCACTTAAGACAAAAGTGTCAGCTAAATAAATGTTATGTAATGTAAAATTAAAGAAAAACCTGTTTAATGAGTAGAGTATCGTAACAAATGCAGGTGATTCCGTATGGGGTATGAGGGCTCACTGAACTTGTTATTTTGTACGAAAATATAAAATAATACAAAGTACATGAATACAGATACATAAAGTTTTCATTTGGTTCATGTCCTACAAATTGAGCAAGGACATACATTATTTTGGGCATCCTGGATAGGAAAAAGAGTCTGGGTATATACCTGACAGGTTAAAAATTGTCCTCAAAAGAGGATACTGTAAATATCTTCAAAACAGCTTCAAGTGTCAATAAAGACCTTCTGGGCATTTCAAAGACAGGCCGGGTATTTATCTTATCGGAAAATGCTTAGCTCAGTGGTGGCCCAACACCTTACTAAGACGCTTTATGTTGGTTTTTCCTCTAATTTGTCATCCATCTCTATATTACAACATTTTAACACATTATCTAAAATGCAAGCACAAGTACAACCATGAATACAGGAGACAAACTTGGCCTCAGCTGTCAGGTAAATTTTAAGAGAAATGTTGCCTGTTGGACATGACCGCTGACATGAAACCAAATGAGATGGTATGGTAAGAACTGTAGCACAGTGGGTAGACAAGTGGTTTGTAATAGTGTACTTAAGGTGAGGTCGCAATACACAGAGTTTTCATCATATTTATATCCCTGTAGAGTCTCAAAATTCATGCTCCCGGTCAGCTGGCTTGGCTTGTAGATGGGGCTCAAACCAAAAAGCTCCAGCCGGCCAGCAACACCAACCACTCAGCAGGCACCTGGGCCCTAACTCAAATATCGAAGGGAAAAACATCACAGGTAACAGCGAAACATGTACTGCGCACACAATCGCACAGCAATTGTTCAAGCTTGATTTTGAAACACATGCACTGCAGAGACAGGCAGCTGGACAAATAAGCCATTATTCCTGCATCAACACAATAAAGTGTCCACTATTCCCTCTGCTTTGGCGCTGACTCAGTGGAAAGGACTATAGGCCGCGATCAAACAATTACATGTCTGTCACGTTGTAGAGTACTCTGTCACAGTCCTGATCGCTCATTTGATCAAAGCAGATGTGGTTAGTCTTTCTCAGTACTTGGCGGGAATAATGAGGCACTATCAGTTCAGAGAGGAAGTTAAACTCTTACCACAGTCCGTGTCAGATTTTTTATTTTGCTGATTCAAGTCTCTGTTTCACATGTTATTCAGCAATACAATGGCATTTGTGTTTTGGGTAAACCCGTGAAAATGTATGTCTTTGTGCATCAACCTGCCATCTGTCGACTGTCATCTGCACTGGAGTGAACAGTTGGGTGATGGGTAGCAGGAGAATATAGACAACAATACAAACGTCTGGCCCACAGCGAGAGTCAGAAAGAAGAGTAGTCAAGAAGAGGCAAGGGAAAGAGACGAGGGGGATCCTGTCAAATGCTGCTGGTGCAGAACGGTGGATGTGTGAGCTGAACCACTGACATGTGGCTACAGGCCTTGGAGCCCAAACACCAATCAGGGTGGCTAGAAGATCCAGTCAATAGAACAGCAGAGCAAACCTCATTCACTGTCGAAGTCAGGCACACTGCTGAGAAAGAATGATCTCTGGAGACAAAGACAGAGGTTGAGGTTGTGATTGAGCGAAGTGAGCTGGAGATGCAGCAGCTAATGTGACAGCCTCACTACTAATTTCCTCTGCCAATAACCCTTAGAGGAACATTTCCACTCATCAGATTTAGATTGACACTCTCAATCAAAAACACCCTTTCTGCTCATCCATCCGTGACCTCTTTGAGTCCTGATTGGTTGTGTCGTATGGCTATGAAAGCTTTAACAATGACTGTGAAAGGAAAAACACAAAAATGTACATTTTAACAGATGGGCAACATCGATGAGTGGGCACAGTCAAGTCTGTGTTGGTCCATATCCAGTGCATTAGTGCTTTGCAGCACCTGTGTTGGTTGTCATTTCTTTAGGCTCTTACACTGCCAGTGGTCTAATGCACACAAGACAAAAGAGAGATTATGCTGGGACGAGGGAAGAGAGAGACACTGGTGCAGCAATGCTTGGGGCAAACAAGAGGGAATAAAAACTGAAGCTATGGTGTGACCACTTTTGTGAAGAAAAATAAGAACCAGTTAGAGCTATAGATGGGAGCACACATTTTCTAAAAGTATAGCAGGAATAGCTCCTCACAAAGGCGGCCTTTCATTTACAGGGAGGAAGGAAGCTTTTAAAGGCAAGAATGAGACACATGCAAACACACACACACCCCTTCCCACTAAAGAGACACATACACATGCAAACACACACACACACACACACACACAGGAAAGGAGGAAGTTAGCTTTAGCATTTAGTATCTCCTAAATGATCAGCTCGTCTAGGCTGCTTTTTAGGAGTCTGTAGGGATGCCTGACTCAGAGCACTGGCAGACACACTACCTTGTGGGAAG
This sequence comes from Siniperca chuatsi, assembly GCF_020085105.1. NCBI lineage: Eukaryota > Metazoa > Chordata > Actinopteri > Centrarchiformes > Sinipercidae > Siniperca > Siniperca chuatsi. The sequence goes on from NC_058059.1 coordinate 6,864,471, forward strand.
GGTTGGCTGGTAACTGAGATTAGGTGGCTTGGAGAACAACTGTTGAGAGTGCTAACACAGCCACCGAGCCAGGCTGTCTGGTAACACACATACACACACGTATGCGCAGCTTGATTACAGTGAGAGCGTAGCCTCCCTGCTAGGCTGGGAGGTAATTCAGTGTAACATCTGCTAGGACACTCACTGCAGGAGACCAATACGGAGCGATGAAGAGCTGCTCCGGAGCGGGCCGGCTGGGGTTTGGCTCTGAGGTCATGTCCTGAGTGAAAGAGAACAGAACAGCTGGCCGGGAATACAACCAGGAGATCACACTAGCAGCTGCAAAACACAGCATGCCAATTACCTGTGATGATCTGTGAGGGCTGTTTAGTTTTTTAACATTTGTGTTGACTTCATTAGAGTATTAATTTGTGCCAAGCTCTGCAGGATGTGACACATGTGGTACATTTTTCTTACTCATCTTATTTCTCTTCCCAAGCGAGTTTTAAGAGCCAAGAGTCAAAGGGATATCAGAGCACATTATGTAGCTTCTACAGTACGTTGGACTTTGTTACACCGAAAGGAACATCTGTGTGGGTGTCTGTCCATAGCTCTATTCACAGTAATTACAGCAGGGGTGAGGCCAAAATAACCAAAAGCCAAAACATTGCAAGGACAGAATTTGTATTGAGGTCAAAGGTCACACTAATGAGTAACTCCTTAAGTAGCAGCTAGGGTCAGAGAGCAAAAAACAAATGTCATAGTTATGACTAATGGCCTTTTGGGAACTTACCAATGATTGGTATATTGATTTAAATAATGCACTTTATGGGACATGTAGGGAAAAAGACGATCATGATTGAATATGGCTTTAAAGCCGTATTCAAATCATACAGCCTAGTGTACTACTCTCATGACTTCATGTCCCTGGCCTAGTGTGACTAGTCACCCACACACATTCACACACATGTGGCATCCCCCGAGCAGTAACAACACTCACGTACACATAAAGATGCTGCCAGAAATGGGAGGAATTGAAGAGTAAACATGATTGTGAATGATCAAAAAGTGCATCAGTGTCATCTTAAAAATGCTTTTTCCTTTATAAACTGTTGTACAATAATGTCTCACATGCCGGACTAATAATTTATTCCACTGAAATGTCATATACAGTATTTACTAAGCAAAAAAACATAGAAGTACTTGTGTCATGTCAAATGGTTTCAAAGATATTAAGCTATAGTCCAGTTATCGATCCGATTTCTATCTATATTTCCTTGATCAAATGAGCAAGAGAAATTACAAGAACTCAATTATTCCTCTCTCTCTCTCTCTCTGTGCCACATAACTTCATTACTACAATTGTTAAAGGTTTTTTCAATTAGACCAGTAGGTCAGTGGGCCTATATGTATTATTTTCATATAGTATATTTTCACCAAGAAAATGGACAGACTGCACCACTGTTTGCACAAGGTGCAAAGCAAAAACTAAAAACCAGCAGTATAAATGTTTTTGTTTATCTTAAACTATCAATAATAATTTAGATTGTGAGGACTGGTAAAGCCATGGGCCAGGAATTGATTATTTCATAAGCAGGCAAAATTAAATGAACCAAAATCAATAGAATGTATTACTCTAGTGATTTTTGCTTATTACTATATATATATATATATATATATATATATATATATATATATATATATATATATACATACATATATATATATATATATATATATATATATATATATATATATATATTTAATATTAAAATGTGTGCAACAAAATGCATTTCATAATGCACAGGAGCAAACTGTTACCTGTATAAACATGTATTTAAGTGTAACCAGCACTACAGTACATCTCTGCATTCATCCAAACTGTGAGGAAATTAATCAGCTCTGAATGAATCAGATACCTGATTTGCTGAAATATGTGCTAGATGCTGGCTGGTTCCTTTTGAGTATGTGTTTGTGATAATTATAGGTGCTTTTAAAAACCAGCCAACTCAGTCCACTTTGAAACTGCCAACAAATAACCTTGACAGGTCGGGGCTGATTCATTATTTTAAACCTAAGAAAACAGCATCCACAAGAAAAGAAACATCTTTTTACTTTTTGCTTTGCAATTCAAAGTACCTATGACCACCATTTCCGTTCAACACGCTCATTAATTCTGCACTAAAATACCACAGCAGAGAGAAGAGTGGGGTAGTGGTAGAAGACAGAGGCAAAGATAATATAGTTATCACCATAGTAAAACAGGGGATAGTGAAAACGCTTGCCTAATTGGGCCAATGTCTGACCAACTCAGCAAGATGTCAGAAGGGTTTTGAGAGACTCCTTCAACATTAGAACCTGACTTTAATAAAAAAAAGAGCAGGAGAAAAGATGAGTTCCTGACATGAATCAGTGAAGTATTATGCTATAAAATGCTATTATTGGTTATACTGTAGATGTCATATTACTAACCACCTCCCATAGCAAACACACATTCTAACAATTTATTTATGTCCACATAGAAGAGAACAGTACAAGGACACAAATATTGGAGGTGCAATAGAGTACATTCACAAGATCATGGACCAGTGGCATAGGTTTTCACCTATACACCTATACCTATACAAAACATAAAGCAGTTCTCAGGGGTAAGTAGCGGCGTCAACACAATATATTCAATTCAGTACAATTCATTTTTATTTATATAGTGCAAATTCATAACAGAAGTTATCGCATTGCACTTTTCCTATAGAGCAGGTCTAGACCTTACTCTTTATAATATTATTTACAGAGACTCAACAAATTCCACCACGAGCAAGCATTTGGTGACAGTGGCAAGAAAAAACTTCCTTTAACAGGCAGAAACCTTGGACAGAACCAGGCAAATATTGGAGGTGCAGTAGAGTACATTCATATATGACGGCTACCAATGATAACGGAGAGTATTTTGCAAGCTGTTTAGCCCCCTTTTTGGGCATCCCAAGCTGTTGAAGCCATCTTACAACCAACCCGTGAGTATGTCCTAGGCTGTCAAATATGAAAACAAGTAGTCTGCGCCTATAAGCTCTGAGATGGTATTTAGGAGTGGTTGGTATTTAATGAGCTTGGTCATAAAGGCTTCCTGTAATCTCAAGTCAAAGGTGCAGGCCACCTTTCAACTGTGGAAATATAAGTATGTTTTAACCACAAAGCTCCACAGCGACAATAATAGACTATTAGGGCTAAGACAGTCACATATCAGTGGGTATGACTCAGCCTTGACCATGAGGCTGAGAATACTTAAGGCACGCCAAGGTCATGGAAATGGTCTGTGCATCTGCGCTCATGTGCTAAAGTGCCTGTGTGTATAGGCTTACATGGTAGCGCTGTAGTCATGTATGTTTGTAAGGCAAAAAATGCATAATTGTCTTTCTATTTTTTTTTTTTTTTAGCACAAACTGAGGAAAGTATAAATTAGTTACGAGAGAGAAAGCTTTTTCTATTGAACTCTTGCATAACTGTTAAGTGCTTGGGGAACTGATAACACCATGTGCAAAGGAGTAGAGGAGATGAGGAAGTGTGTTTTTCACTTCTTGACCTGAATATTCAAACACCCCTGTGGCATTGGACAAAGAAACAGGCAAACACTCAAGTTCACAAGGAGAAAAAGAGGGCAGAGACTTTCTTTCCACGCAACATGGCAAAACTCTGATGGCAAAAACACTATCTAGCCTATGATCTCTGCAAACACTCTTGTCCCATTTTGTTCCGGCTTTCATAGTTGCATTTTTATTAATATCAGATTTAGACAGGTGAAGTAGCTTTAGCTCATAAATGGCTCTAAATTGTAAAGTGAGCTGTCAATACCAAGATCTTATTTGCACTCAAGATTTGCCTCTGGCACTGAATAGTTTTCATGTTCAAGTCTAAACGTGTCCTCATTTTTCTCTCAGCACCTTCCTCTCCAACTATTCAGAGCTAATGCACTTTTCCTCTTTCTTAATTAACTATCACGGCCATTCTTTACATTCAGAATTCAAACAGAAAGTACTTTATGCCATTTATGTAGCAAAAAATTGTTAGATGAAGCCACAATGTCCTGAGTGAACTGTGGGTGGATGCAGAGACAGAGGTTTCCAAAAACCACAGCGTGCAGCTGTGCTGTAGCCATCCACTGCAACTAGCACACCCATGAATAAAGTATTAAAACAAAATGACACTTACGATCTACTGAATATGTGAAACATGGTCCAGCAGAACCTCTCTAATCTGGATCCCCAAAATGCACAACTTCAGTTTGGGTCGCATTCCTCACTAGCGGCTGGTCTCAGTGTTTTCCCAACTATTTTTGAGTCTCTGGGAACGTGGCTGGATCCTCTGCCCTCTGAGTTACACCACACCGCTCCCAAAGGATGTCTGTTGTTACTAACACACCCCTCTCCGTATCCCATTTAAAAAGACAGCACTGTTGTTTAGGACAAGCCTGCCCATAGTCCAGTGTAACATTATATTGTGATGAAGTAATGCATAAACACTCATTGACCTATGTTGGGGGGTTGGATATGGTGCTTCAAAATAATATACAGCTATGATTTATCTATACTATTTATCATTTTCAAAGAATACTATAATGTAAAGCTGATAAATCATGCAGAATATATCCTATGGCAAATTAGTAAATTTACAGCAATTTCGTTGTACTTTTTGTTGTTTTCTTCATGATTTTATATCTACCATACAGTTTTGCTGTGGTATTTGGGCACTACTAATCAAAAATTTGTTTTCAGATGAAAAGATTGCCAAAATAAATGCTCACTATGCATCTAAGGTACCGTAAAGGGCAGTGCTGACTCCTACGTCTCTGTTCTTAATAGAGAGACAACAACAAATTAAACCAAAAAGGGGTGAAAGAGGGAAAGAGCTCACAGCCTTTTATGAAGTTATTTAGGTGCTACTGTCTGAGAAACAAAGCAAAATCTTTATTTTTCTAGCTGAAGTCAATCGCTAGAATCCACGGTTCTTCTGTCATCATCAGATCTGTCTCCCCTGTTTTTTCTCACACTGACATAGACCCAGAGTTGGCAGCCAGGAAGTTAGCCTGCCTCCTCCTCCCTCCCTGTTTCCCTGTAGCAGGAAATACTGGCTCAGCCCTCAGCACCACACTCTGTGGGAAAATGCTTGGTCCTTGGCCGGAGAGAGGGACTCCGGGAAAAGGGAGAAAAAATAAAAAGAGGGGAGGAAGGCACAAAAAAGGGAAAGAGACAAGAAGGAGAAAATGAGGCCAGCCAGGTTTAGGGAGGAGACGCGCTGCCAGATGTTTTGTATGGTTGTTTTCACATAGCTGGCGATCCAGTGAGGGAAGACTGATGTCACAGCTAAGACATGCTGTAAAGAGACACTTCAATTCAAACTGATGTTTGAGCTGCGAAAAAAAAGCCAAAGCTCCAGAAATGCCAGTGATCTTCTGTGAAATAATTAGATGGAAACAGGTCCAGTTTGACATGCACCAGTTTCAGTGATCCTTATTAAAATGCTTTCTGAACGACAGGAAAATATTTTAGCTCAATCTTTCAAATCATTCTACAAAAATTACATAGACGTCATTATGTAAAAAGACTTAAGTGAAACTCTACAGGAGCCAGTAGCATTGTATACCTCAACAATGGAATTCATTGTGAACTATACAGCGGAAAGGTCTTTGCACCACATTATAGGTGGACCAGTTCTCCAGCTCTAAAACAATTTAAGTATTATTTGGGAGGTGAAACTGGAGGAGGTTTAATGTACTACCTCCCGATGCAATGGATTAGAATTGCTTGCTCTTATCACAAGTAAACAGACCTGCATGCCTTGCTGTTTTGGAGAATGGCTGGTTAAAGGTTAACTACAAAGCCAAGGCAAAGTCTGGAGACTAAACACAGGGGGATTTCCTCATTCCTTTGGTCTGGGTCATCATAATATCAAACCTCATAGGGTTGTGGGGAGTGTGACTGATCCCAAATATAATGTGGGACAGAGCAAGGCTATTCTATCTATGGAAGTTTGTTTGTAATCACTGTAGCAGGAGAGGAATGCAGAAAACTATCTCAAAATCTTCATTATTCATAGGAAAAAGCATTTTCCAACAATAGCCTTCTGTACTAGTGAGTCATGTGGCTGCACGACAAAGTTTCTGTGCATGCACACACACACAAACAGAAAATGTATTTGTATTCCATGTGATTTTGTGAGAAAAATCCATGTCAGATCGTGCCAAGGAGTGTGTGGGTGGGTAGGGGCGAGGTCATGAGCCAAGTGTAACAGCAGTGGACAGCAGCAGGACGGGGTCAAGAGAGAGGGTGGGAGAGACAGGGCGCTCTTGGCTAACTGTCTCTCTGTAGGCAGTCCCTGAGAGGCCTCGCCTCTGAGAAGTTATTCCCCTGCTAACCACTAACCTGTTTAGTAGAGCACCACCTGCCTGCACAGAGGTAAAGAGAGGAAGGGAGGGAAGCAGAGAAAAATAATAGGTGGATACATTACGTTCCAGGCAAGCTTCCACAAGTCTGCATCGCAGAGAGGTGGGTGGCGGATGGAGAGAGGGTGAGACATGTTGGACAAGTAGGTGTTGATAGAGGGCAGGGAAGAGGAAGGCAAAGGGAGAAAAAGATGGAGACTGACAGGACCCAGAGAAAAGCAAACTGAACTCACATCAGCATTTTAGTGACTCAAGTAGAAAGAATATGAAAATTACTGCAATAAAGAGGACTGCAAGACCAAGAATAATAACTGTACTGAATCTGCACTGAATCTGGGCTGCAAGTGATCAAGTTTAATTAGACACTGCTGTTAAATTTGAAAGGTAATCTCTCCCATTTAGGAATTGGGCAATCTGACAATATATACAATATATAGATATATGTGAGTTGCTAGAAGTTTGTCATCCATCAGAGATTTGCACACCATTTATATGAGACAACTATCCCTTTAATATGACTGGTTGTGCAAAATGTTGTTAAAAGATCAACCTAACACAGCATCTCTCTGTCTTCTCCTTCAGAAGTAGGTACAGAAAGAGGAGTGAGAGGAAATGTAAAGCAATAGAGGTATTAGAGATCTCTCCTTCCATCCCCTCATTCCCCCTCCATAGCTTGCCCTCCATTTCATTTTTGTAAAGCAGCTTACTGTCGAGAGACAGGCACACAGAAAACAGAGACGGAGCAGTGACATCAACTCTCCTGTGTGTGTGTTTATGTAAAAGAAAGATATTAAGACAGAGTATGAGAGTGAACAAAAAAAGAGACCTGTACTGTAGGACTGATGCCTGAGAGCTCTCCTCTCATGTTGTTCCTACTGACTCTGCACTACGGCCTTCAGGGCAGGAGAGTGAATGAGTGATTCAATTATTGACAATGCACAACGCCATCATGAGCATATGCTCCTCTTTCATCCTCTCCCAGGCAGGGCTGAGGAGATGCAGAACAATGTTACTGAATGTCTTTGACACAGCCTACTTCAACCATCTCTCATTCACAATGAAGACGATATTTAACCTCCAATTTGCTGACGCGCATCACACGTTTTAAAGCATTAAACTCATTGAATACAACCCTTTGGAAATTAAGACATTTTTGTGTAAGGCCTGTCATCCTCTCTTCCTTCCATGCTCTAAATTCTTTTCAGATTGATCATTTTGACTAAAACAAGCCTCAATGCTATCTCTGTGTGTGTGTGTGTGTGTGTGTGTGTGTGTGTCGAATGCACATAATCTCCAATAAATGTTTGAATCATGTATACTTGAATGTAACTGAATTAAAAACAGGAAGTAGGGGCACTTCTAATGCAAAACAACAACAACAACTATCTATTCAAACATACCGTTGCTGTCCTGTGAAAACCATGTATCTCCAAAACTTCAACTTTTCAAGAAAATTAGCCCTGTTTTCAGCTTTGTGACTATGCATTTTTTAGATAATCCAAATTGTTTTTAAATGATTTAATACGTTTATGAAATGGGAGAATTTTCTCAGTCCATTAAGGAACACTCAATTCTGAAAAATTAAAAATCACCAAATTTGGAGATACGTGGTTTTCCAGACAGTGACGATACATTAGAAAATGGAGAATTGCTTGAATTAGATAACTATTTATAGACAATATGCACACAATAGTCCTAAGCACCAGTGCTTCAAGCTGTTCATGTTTGTGTGTTCATGCTTAAGTGTTGTTGATCAAGCGTTAAACCGTTGCTGTGTGACCCCCCCCCAACTCCTCCCTCCCTGTACATGTGTCTGAACAAATGCTCTGCTCCACTTCATCAGCTCTCAGTCAATCAATGGATATCACAGATTTGATCTATGACAGAGTAATTGAACAGAGACAGGACACTCAGAGAATGACTCGAAGAGATGGGAAGGAGGGGCCGAAAGATAATGTACAAAACTAAGCTCTGCATTTATTCTTGCCTTTACCTGCAACACAGATATAACGAGGACATGATTACATTATATTTTATATCATAATACATCAGTGTTTAATTTCATGATATGGATTTTGTCCATTACATAAGTTCAGTCCAAAAGCAGGAATTAAGAGCAACATCCTGGAGGTTGGAGGCACTAGTACACAGAATATTGGAACATAAACAATAGCAGACTGTCGGTTGCCTGGGTCCTGACCTTCTTATCCACCCACTCCATCGAGTTGACTGATTCTGGAAATGGAGTGTAACGAGTTGACAATTCTGTCGGATATCAGGCTAGACTGTCGGCCTTCTTATGCTTTGTCTTCATTTCATCTTATTTGCTTAAATGTTCTCACACTGTTTGTTTGTTTGAGATCTCCATCTCACATTCACTCCAACTGCATGTTTCAGGCTGTGAAAATGACTAACAGCTCTATTTCTCGCTCTGCCATTCCTTGTCTGGGTTACTGGTTAGCAAGCTCTGACTTAAAGTAGGACTGTTGGAACATACTAAAAACACACACGCTCAAAACATATGCATATCTGCATACAGTATGTGCACATATATTGCTCATGCGTGCAAGCAGATAGATTACCCCAGGCTGGGGAGAAAATAGGAATCACACTGCTACTGCATACAAACACAGACTGACACAAATGCTTGTAGCATATAATGCAGAAGTCAAGCTCGGTTTTGTTCTGGAGGGCTTAACAGCAGGCTACAATCAAGAGGACCACCAGCTGAGCTCTCACACTGAAACATATCTGCATACTGCAGTAAACAAGCAACTAAACCATCCAACTATCATTTATGTGTTTACTAAACCAATGATGGCTTTCTCCCTTGAAGCCAACTCTGAGGAAAATAAATGTTTGGATGAATGCTGTTCTCCAGCCGAAACTGTTAAACTAAACTCTTAATCCGTAATGTGGCAGGGAAGTTTGTTTGTGTTGAACAGTTACTGACAGCCTCAGTGTTTTATCCATCTTCTTAATGAGACAAATTAAAATGAAATAATTTAACTGGAATAACTTAATTTAATTATACTTTGTGTGGCTGCTGACTAATTGTATGCATGTATATAGCTTGCACAGTATGTTTTACACCCACGTGATTTCTGTTGCAAGTGTAAAACTGTGTATGGTGCATTAACCTGACTGTGGATGTTTGTGGAATCATCATCATCATCATCACCATGAAATACATTTAAATAATCCATCCGTAAAATGTAAATAAATCTGTCATAGCTGACATCATAATTTGTACTGACTGACTTAATATCATCTTGTAAGATTACTTTGACTCTAATAACCACCAAGAAGAGCCTTTCCACTCATCTCCTCCTCTCTTGTGCAGACATTACAGTGTTTCTACAATGAAATGAGCTGTTGCTCTCTGAGACTCCCAAAGTCTCTATCCTTGGGACACAACTCTCTTTAAACTGCTAATAGTCTCCAACATATGACTTGGACTGAGAATGTCAGCCAAAATCAGTGGCTGACCTCACAGCGTGGCCCAGTCATCTGATTTGTGTTAGCTCGCTGCCCTCTGCCAAACAGGCCAGCTTTGTGTGATGTTGCTACATTTAGAATATAGTCACCACTCACAATCAAAACCCCATCTCTGCGTTATCATCTCTGGTGTTATGTATTATATTGCACATAATAAATGCACTGCTCTGAATGAAAGCCCTTTGGGAGTTAAAAGCAATTATATAATTCTGACTGAGTATCCTGAATGTACGCAGGATGTAGTAGAGTGTGTGTGCGCTCAGGAGAGCAGCCTCCCTTGCATTGTCACTGAGAGAGAGAAGCAAAGAAAGAAGAGGACGGCACAGCTGGGGCATAGACAGCATGCAGAGGCAGAGGAGCGTAAACAGTCTCAATGAAGCATCCTCTACATGCAAAGTCCACATTTCTATTCGTGGCCACACATTCACATAAAAAACAATCTCCCACTGCACGAACCCAAGCAACCTAACACACAAAGGACAGAAAAGCAGGACAACACTCACCAGGCATTGTCAGAATTCCACAGAACAATCAAAGGCAGGCGGAGAGAGAAACCGAGGCTGAGCCAGAACAAGAGGGGAGGGAAAAAAAGAAAGGCAGGGATGGATGAGGGCAGAGGCGATTTCAAAGCTCCATTTTCCCCCCTGCTGCAAATGCAGACTGCTGCTCGCCTCTTCGTTTCCTTACTCGTGGTTCTCTTCCTCCTTCTCTCCCTGACTCCTTCTCCCTTTCCTCCTGCTGCTGCTTTAAGACAAGGGGTGGAGAATAAGCGCTACAATGCTCTCCCTCTCTTGCTACTCACTCTCCTCCTTTCTTTCTCCCACCCTCTTTCGCTCACCCTGTACAGAGCATGCCCTACTTCCTGTGTTGTCTCTGAAATGAGACACACTCTCTTCTCTCTTCTGTTAGTTTTCTTTCACTCCGTATGAATGAATTTAAGGGTACGCCGACACTTGACTCTGATTTGAGAATGATGATGATTTGTCCCCCTTTCTCCTCTGCTGTCCCCCCCCTTTAACTCCAGCTAAACCCTCTCTCTTTCACTGTCAGTGATTTACTGCACCTCCCATTTCTGTCTCCATGCGCAGGGAGGAGCCTGCATATGGTGTGTGTGTGTGTGTGTGTGTGGGGGGAAGTCACATGTATGCATGTGTGGTGCAGCCCAGCTTAGCCCTGCCCCCCTTGTGTGGCTCCAGTGGGAGTGTGTGTGCTCTTTGTCCTGTCAACTCTGGTGCGAGGTGTGCTGCTTTCCCTGTCAGCCACTACTGCTGCTGCCACCGCTGTTGTTGGGACTGGGGGGGGGGGGTTGCATGTGCTGCCAACCTGCCCTGAGCATGGACTCGGTTCATCTGGGGAACTAGGACTCATGCTGGGGCTCAGACAGAAAAAACACTGTACATATGAGGCTGGAGCTCAGCTTTGGCAAAGTGACTTGGCCAATGAGGCCAGCCAAAGGGTTGGTAGTAGTAAGACTGGAATGTGGCTGGGAGGGTTTTGCCATGCTCAATTTGAGCCGGGATTGGTAGACTGGCAGAGGAGATAAGGGTGAGTTTGAGGCTATTTCTAGAGCTTACACACTGGCAGAGCTGGCACAAGGGGATAAAGGGCTGGGGCGGGACACACAGATAAGGCAGGGCAGCTGTGGAGAGCTAGTTCAGAAGAGCCACGGCCACTAATCTGTACTCTCTGCACGTCTGCAATGATGTCATCAAACATGACATCACCCCTACCCCTTATTCTCCCGGACACATGACACACACACGCGCACGAACACACACACTAGTGCATGTGTAAACCAAATAACCGCACAATAGGGTGTAGAGGAGGGTACAAATACTGAGCTCTGAGTTCACACCCATTTTAAACAAAAGCACTGGTCACAGGCACATTGTTAGGTTTAAAATGACCAAATCAGGAAAAGTATCTCAGTAGCTTGCTGCTGGCCACCTGTTTCCTCCTGAAGCTGACAAATAGTTCTTAATAGGTCTTAAACGTTTCTAGTGACAACTGAATATAATTTCTCTCTATTTTTGTCAAAATCTGTAAGGTTTACATTCCTATTTTAATCACTGAGGCTTTCTAAAGCACTGAATATATATGTATATAGTATACAGTAAGTATTTGATGAATTCAGCTTCATACAGTAGATAAATACAAACAATGATAACAGGTTCATTAAAACCTGTCTTAGACCACTTCTTTGAAATAAAACTATTTAACTGTAACAACATTTGTACTGACCAAAAAGATGATTTTAATTTAATCTCAGCATGGGCTGTTGTGGATTATAGATTAATTATTTATTCTTACAGTGAGAGTGATGTCAGGTGCAATCCAGTGCAATTGCTCTGCAATGAAAGGAGGGTGATTAAACTCTGTGGTAAAAATTGCTGTGTTTTTGTATTGCATTGCATTATATTTAAAGGTCTTTGATTAGGTTGCTAAATACAAATTTGTTGTTTGGTAAATATATAATTTGGCAGTGCTTATGAAATTTCAAACCTGTCATGCATAACACAGCTGTGCTAGCTCAGACTAGCTGTGGCTAATACATCTGCCAACAAAACCAAGTTGTATCAGCATAGATTGCAGCCAAAAAACAAACAAACAACAAGTACAAACAAACAAACAAACAAACAAACAAAAAAAGCATTTCATATTTGCAGTTCTCTTGTCCAGACATTTGTTATCGAAGTGCTGGGTGCTTTATAACCAAGCTGCTGCCCTCAAATCAGATATAAACATTGTAGCCTTATTATGAAAATGTTGAAGCCTTCTAATTCTTAAACATCACTATTTTCCAAACCCCTTTGAAGGTATTATTACTAAAAAGAGCCAGTGTGACGACACACTCTACACACACAAGTGAAATTATGAATATAAACAAACGTATGTATGACTAAAAGAGAACATTTTGCAGTTCAACTTATACAACTTAAAATGTGTAAACAATGATATGCTCAAAACACTGTGAATGTATAATTATATAAACATACGCTGCTTTTTCTGATAGAAAGGACAAGAGCGTGTCTGAGTGCAGGGAGCTATTTGAGAGGGTTTGTAAATGCACAATGAAATGCTGAACGTCTGACCCAGACATAATCCAGCTAACAATGACAGCACTCAGAGAACATAGCCTTTTTTAAAGGGATACTGAGGTCTGTCTGGCACCATCTCATCTCTCCTTCATTTCAGTGTTTGTCCATACACTTACAATTTTCCATGTGGTGAGAATACAATGCAGTGCAATGACAGCCATCAGTAAAGAATGCAACAGTGGGAATCAGACTCCAGGAATCATTCTAATAGATTGTGACTGATTCCAATCAGAGGCAAAAAAATGCTATTTTACAATGGTTACATTGCAAATAGAAATGGGAGTGACAGGATAGCATACTGTGACATGTAATGTACCCTTGACTTTAGTGGTAGTCCATCCTAAACCCCTTCCACTAAACAGGCGGCTCGGCACCTTGGTACTTAAATGTTTGTTTCTAACTAGGTCAGACTGCACCAGTGGAGCTGTGCTGCTGTTGCGCCACATATGCCAGATTCTCTCTTCTCTTTTTCACTGAGTTTGATTCAGTTTGAACTATATCAGATAAATATTACAGCAATAGTATTTTATTAACAGAGCATCAAAATGGGTATTTATCAAAAAGAATGATAAATAACAACAGTGCCCATATTATTAAATGTTAGTTGAATGTGAGCAGATCTACTACATAGATGTGTGATCTTCATATTAATGCTTAGAAAAGAAGTTAAGGCTGAAAGATTCATTATAGGGAATATAAAATAGCAATATGGAGTAGATACTGAATACAGAGCAAAACAGGAGTTTATCCTTGCCTGTGCTTTCTTTCTATCAATGCATTTATTTAATAAAGACATGGGTCACAGTGACCGAGCCTTATTACAGACATACCCGTATACCACGACAGTCTGGCCTGATGAGGCAGCGTCTGGAGGAGGCACAGTGAGTCGTGGATAGTGAAGCATACCAGGAGCCCATTAAATGTCATCACTGCTGAACCAAAGTATGAAGTCACGCCACCGTTTCTGAACACACTTTATAATACCAAACAGAAATAACAGCAGTAGAGTGCACATTAATAAAGTTAAAAACAAACCAAATTGTTGATAAAAGAGGTTGATGTAAGAAAGCAGGTTATGAGACAGTGGGCAGACATGGGTTTTACACCATGAAGGTTTCCAGTGATGCAGCATTGCTTTCACACAGGAAGGATATTCCAAAGCAATGAAACATTTTGTGCAATTAAGGGACAGATAAGTAACTGAAGTAGGGCTGAAACGATTCCTCGAGTAACTCGATTACTAAAAATCATTGCTGCAAATTATTTGCTATGATAATTATGGTTATATGTAATGGCTAGTTACATAAATCAATGTAGTAGTTATGATGTCGCTAAGTTAGCTAGGTTTTGCTCAAGAAAATAACCACAGAAAACAAAATGCTGCGGTCAATTTGTGAAAGCCTGAGCTTCATTCATGTTATTGCCAAATGTCACAAAGAAAACAGTAAAGGCTTACGTTATGCCTGAGCTGTAGTTAGGTTGAAACTTAAAGTTCTGAAAGTTAAGTATATGTACCTTTTTTAAAGCAAAAGGTGTTTGTCTTTGCATTTCAGATATTTTTTTCTTTAAAACCCAGAATGTAATATGGCACTTAAATGCACTGAATGGGTTTAGTTTTGACATATAATATTATTGTATGCAATTTAAGCAATAAAAATGTAGATTTTTCTAAAAAATAAGGGTGAGCAGTAAATTGGGAGGTTAGTGAGGAGTGTGTAGTCATCACTGTAGTAATTTAGTGGGTCTGTAAGAGTCAATGAGTACCATCTGTCAGTGCCACTGAGATCTTTTATGTGTGTGTGTGTGTATGTGACTAGTCTATATATAGAATACATAGAATGGACGTCCTACCCAAACAGATTTTTCTCTGGCCAAAATGTTTTGAACTTTTATTTTTGCATGGATTATTTCATGTGAAAATTGGAGGCCGAAGAGTCAGCTGTGCCAACATACAGACTAGAAAAATGACTTCCCTTTTCAGATGGTACATGTAGCTCTTGTATTCAATACTGTTTCAGTGCCAACTCTCAAGTGTTGGATATGTCAGAGCTTCCCATCATCTTATGACCCCTTTTAGGGATCAAACACCCAAATAAATGATCAACCTGTTGAAAACACTGGTGTGTGACTCTT
The DNA here is from genome assembly GCF_020085105.1 of Siniperca chuatsi. Classification (NCBI taxonomy): domain Eukaryota; kingdom Metazoa; phylum Chordata; class Actinopteri; order Centrarchiformes; family Sinipercidae; genus Siniperca; species Siniperca chuatsi. The sequence continues at coordinate 6,879,612 of NC_058059.1, forward strand.
TACTCTTTTACCATACATTTTACCTCTATTCCTATATATTTCATAGAGTAAAAACATGTATTCCTTATATTTAGACACAGGCAATGATGAAGAAGACAAAAAAGCAACAATGTTATAATATCAAGTTATAATACCGGTGCATGATAAATAACTGAAAAGCAGAGGGGATTAAAGAGAGGAATGAATGAGTAAAAGAGTGTTTGCATGCGTACTGAGCAGTCCTTTAAAGGGATGCGCAGGGCACTGCTTTGATGGGGCCCTCAGTATTCTTGTCACGCCCAAGGCCCTATCCATTACAGCTCATTACCCGGGGAGAGAATGAAAGAGAGGAGACCCTTGGCCATGCTCGCTCGGGCTTACAGAAGGCCCAGCAGGGTTAAACATCAACCCAGCTACCAAAACCTACCAGCTGGGCAGGTGTCAACACCACTAGGATTGCTCAGGGGATGATTCTGCAACAAATTATGCAGATAGTAAAGAGATCAGAGAAGCAATATACAGCACAGCTCCCTAAAATACATTGAACCTTAGACAAGATTAATTTGGTACAATGTAAATCTCACACATTCTGTCCTTTTACTATAGGGATGAGGGATGCATACTTTCATTAAAGGAAATAAATAACAAGCAAAAGGTTTTCAAACAGTGCTGAGCTGAAAGGTGGAACCAAGGCCATATGAAATCTAATTGAACATTAGCATATTATATTGGAACCTTCAATTGCAAAGCTTTCTTGAATTTGTTGTGTGCTTACAGCTGTAGCTGAATCTGAAAAGAAGGATATTTTTGAGGGTACAGTTTGTACATCACTTAATTTGTTCAGTTTACAAACAAGACTTTATTACAGCACACAATAATATTACTAAGCTGCCAGTGGATGATATCCTATCCAACAAACAAAACAAAACAGTTTCCAATTTTTCTCCCCTGTTTTGACCCTCAAAAGCTCACATACATCTCCTTCCCGAATGTTTGAGAGGACCATTTTCAGGAAGTTGGTGCTGATGTTCTTTGTCTATGAGAGTGTTTGAACTGCCAACACAAGCAGTAACCAAAACCAGTCTCATTCGGAAGACTGACTTTCTTAAGCAACTTTGGGGACTCTTGTTTAACCTTTGACATCAATTTACAAAACTTGTTCGTTTGTTTGACTCTGGCAGAACACTGAAACAGAAAAACACACACACTTAGCCTTGGTGCTAGAACTTCAGAACTGAATAGCTGTCTCTGTCCTTGAAGCAAATGAAGAGCACACTGTTTATGAAAGCAGGACAAATCGACCTTTTCAAAACACCCACCTATGCCTAAGTACCTACACAACACCACATTACTCTTGAATTAATAAAGTCCTCTTTAAAATCTTAAACAGAGAGAGATAATGCCATGAAGCCTTATAATCAACACCAAATTAGAGGCATTAAGTCTTGAGATGCTATTGATGGGTTCATTGAATCCATCCTAGTCTGTATGGGATAGAGCTTAATAATGCACAGTGGTAGGTGAAACCTGCTCTGTACAGCATATTATTACCCTGAGAGCTTTGTTTCATCTACACCAAATCATGCTGATGCATTGCAAATGAGATGGCGAGAAGGGAAGGATGCCAAAGAGAGAAGGAGAAAGATGCACTCTTCCTCTGCCTAATTATACTGCTGCAATGAACATAATGAAAGCACTGCTGTTGTTTTTCTTCAGATTGGCAAAAAATCTGTAACTGGGCATTTGATTGTTGTCACTACTAAGTGCATTACTTTTCTGGACAGTCTCCAGGCCCACATCCTTACTGTGTGCGTGTACATTGTGCTAGAAATGATCACCAATATAACACTGAATCAACATTTGAGAAGATCATGTAGTGAGTGAATAAGTGAATGAATAATACAATGGATTTCTTCTCTTACTGAAATATGAAAAAAAAAGAGCGTGTGTCTGTATGTGTGTGTATGATTGTGTGTTGTAGGGGGTTAAGTGCACATGTGATCAACAAGCATGTGCCATTCAGCATCAGGGGTGTGGGCTTGATGGAGGGAAAAAAGGTGGATGAAGAGTTAATAAAGGTAAGTAGTAGTAAACCCCCACAATTCGGAGAGATAACAGGGTTGGCAGTAAGCAAATTATGACAAATATGAACAAGAGGAGATGTGAGGATGAGAATGTTGGTGCAGTGGCACGAAATTAAGACGAGAGGACAGAGAGAGGAGAGAAGAGGATCCAGGGACGAGTCTGTGGGCGCAGGATTGGGTTTAATGTAGCAGAAATCCACCAGTGAACTGCAGCTCCAAACAACAGCTCTAAACATAACTATTAGCATGAACGGAGCAGATAAGAGAGGACCAAAGTGACAAATGATAGCAAAGCAGAAATGGGCCAGAGAGACAGAAGAAATGAACACAAGAGCGAGAGTCAAATGGGAAAAGAGGCAGGGGCTTATAATATGAAGGATTAATAGACGTTGGGATGCTGGAAGAGCAAAAAGTGAATGTCAGTGAGTGAGTGAGTGAGTGAGTGAGATGTGGAGGAAGATGGGAAGAAGGGAGTGAGCAAAAGAAAAGATTGGATATTACAGTCGGACCACCTGGGGAATGTTTACAGAATTTAATAACTCTAAATGTCATCACTTTATTGGATTTATGGATGGATGTCTCTCTCTCTCTCTCTCTCTCTCTCTCTCACACACACACACACACACACACACTCCAACACCCACACCTGCAACAATTACCATGGTACCCATTGGTGTAGCAATAACAGGGGGTTTGTATCAAGGGCTCTTGAATCCCGTTACAGGCAGCCATTCAGTTACAGGCTAAAGCTTCTTACAGCACACATGCTGATACCACTGCTTCACTGCCTTATATGGTCACTGAAATTATAGCATTATGCCTGTCAATCCCAAGTAAGATAAATTGAGTAAGGAATACACATACAACCCCAAAAATCAATTCTGACCCTAACCCCAATAATGAGTTTAGGTACCAATATATTTTTCTAAACCTTTTTTTAAGCTACACACCTTTCAATAAAACAAAATGGATACAAGAGGAGGCTGCTTTTATCTCAGAAAGCCATGCAAAATGTGTATCCATCTTGCCATGTAGGTATGTTTGAACTGTTTATCCCTAACTGCTATTTTCATATCTAAAAGAAGAATAGTTTCAGGGCTGTAGCCACCATAAAGGACACAGAGGTCATGTCAGTATTGTTTCTGGAAATGTACGTTGGTGTTTTAATAATAAATAATAAATATAATAATAAGAAAACCTTATTATATAGAGCACTTATCAAAACAAAGTACAAAGTGCTCCACAGAGAGAGAAATAAAATACCAGAGTGAAAAAAACAATAAAATAAACAGACAGCTCAGGTAAAATCAGGATATCCGATTTCCAATAAAAATGCATCTTGAGAAGAGACTTAAAAGAAGACACTGACTCAGACAACCTTATTTCTTCGGGCAAGTTGTTCCAGAGTCTCGAGGCCTTAATGACAAAAGCTCTGTCCCCTTAGTTTTCATCCTGGACTCAGGAACAGACAGAAGACCCCTGCTTGAAGATCTCAAACTACGTAAAGGTTCATAAGAGATTAAAAGGTCTAAAATGTAATCAGGAGCCAGGCCATGGAGAGCCTTAAAAGTAATCAATAAAGGTCTTAAAATCAATCCTAAAAAAATGTAAAGAGGCTAAAACAGGTGGGATGGGATCATACCTCTTGGTCCTGGTTAAAAGCCTAGCAGCTGAGTTCTGTACAGTCTGCAGTCGTTTTAGAGTTTTTTGATTAACACAAGTGAACATGCATATATCTGAACACATATGAATTACACATGGAGTCTATCTTTAAATGTGACAAATTTCAATTAAAATAAATAAATAAAATAAAGTAAACAAGAGTTTCTCCACAGAATTATATTCTGCAGTGAGAAGACGGGATGGAAACAGAATTTATACCATCATGTAGGGAGATAAAATGTATAGTGAATAAATAAAATAAGTCAGAAAGTAAGTAATCAGAAAAGTTTGAAGACCTTTTTTTTGGTGGAAAGTCCAAAACTGTGGTAGTTATTTTTTTTAAATCCTGGTTCAGGATAATGTGAATTGTGGTAACACTGACACTATTAAGTCCTAACAAGTCTTGTTTATCAACTTTCCCTGTGCTTTAAGTTATTGTTGTACAGCTGTATATTTTATTGTGTCCATCCATTTCTTATACCCATTTATTTTATTCAGGAGCCTCTCCCAGCATGCATCTATTAGATCGCTCAGCATACAGTATTCTATGCAATGCAAACATAATTAAACCATATGCTGAGCAGACTGTCTGAGACAATAGAGACAGGGGACAGAAACAGGAAGCGAAATACGGACGTAATAAATCTGCCATTTTATCCATCTGCTAATATTCAGAGCTGAAGTGTGTGAGTGACGGCAAGAAAAGCCTTCCTGCTGTGTCACAGAAGCAGTCTTTCCATAAACACGCATGAGTCATTGGTGCCCACAGTGCTGAGAATTGCAGTTACCAAAACACACACACACACACTCGCACACAGATATATGCATACGACTACAGACACCGAATCACAAACACATAATCACAATCAGTCAGTTCCTTCCAACCACTACTGTGGTCACAAAATCCACTCAGACAAGTATTCCTATTACATAGTGTAGGGCTGGAAGACGGGGGGTGGGTTACTGCCAACAGCAATGAAGTCATAAATGATTTCGGTGCACTCAGGGAAGCTGTAGGGCGACACTACAGTGTATTTATATAGAGGGCGAGATTATGTAGGTGTGGCAGAATGTTATGAGCCCAGGAGGAGCACAGGACTGGCAGTGTTAGGCAACACAACACACACACACAGACACCGAAGCACTTCTACCTTGTGTGCTTACTGAGTCAAACAACACATAAATGACCCTAAATTACAATGCCATGCAATATCTGATGATCATGATGCAATGGGAAGGAAGGTAGCAGCAGAGAGAGGAGAGAGTGAAAAACTGGACCCCTTCAACATTCAACAGCTCCATAGCGCTACTAGTGGTCTAAAACAACACAGGAAACCTTTAAGGTCTAATTACTGCAGCCAGTTTTAAAGTGTTTAAATACATATACAGCCTTAGAATAAAACTATGTCCTCTATACAAATCTATATTACAATATGTGTAGACAGGAAAAGACAAGTACTCTTGTAGTAATCTTGCTGCACTTGATGAATTAATTTCCATTTAAAAAAACATTATTTGTTGAAATAATATCTTGCAAGTGCTTATTGAAAAAAAAAATACAATGAAATGAACCCCACTATATGCTGCACTGTCCAACTAAAGCACTCTACTGTTGCTGACACTATGATATTCATCAGTGTGTCTACAGAATCCAGGCAAGGTCCGTGTAGATCAGATGAGGGAGCAGAAGCTAGTACGGTTCAGATAATCTCTCAGATACAAGCAAAACGTGTGGAGCAGATCAGACCGGCAGAGAGAGCAACAAGAGATATACAGGGGTATCATCAGGTAAGCGCACAAAACAATGACAGACCATCACATGGAGAAAATAATTAAATAAACATACAATAACCTATATTTATTCAGTGTCAATGAAATGTATCTTGGACTGCAAAACGTTGATGTGAACTGTAAAAACAAAAGGTCTTTAAAAGTAGACCTACTGGCCAAGAAAAAGGCGCAGATTAAGTAATGAGTTTTATATTTAAGAGGTAGATGTATCTATTGATGAGTGGAGATCCATAGGACTGTAAGTATGAAGAACTTGAGGGAGACAACATCATCATTACATTTCTCTCTCAGTGCTCGACTCCGTTTTTTAAGAATCAGTAACTGCACAATATAGATTATTTCATTGTGACCTAACATCACAAATTGTCACAGTTATATTACTCCCCCCCCCCCTGTTTTAAATCAATGTATGGTCATACCAGTTGTTGCAACACAGTAAATAGCAGTGCATACACACAATTATTAATGATTTATTGTGATTTACACCTATAAAGTTAAGGTTAATAGCTCCTGAATAGTGAAGCCTCTACAATTATTTTTGAGGGACAGTAACTTTCATTGTAGTCTACGTTTCCCATTCTGTTGTCCTAATAATTACCTCGATTGCCACAGTGAAAGCTAGAGGGGGAAATGTGCATCCTGTCACTATCTCCAGATGATACAGAACATCTGAAGTCCCTGAAAAAATACATTTTAAAGATAGGTTAAGTGTAATAAAGGGATTTTTTTCTGTAATTTGTTTGTGTGTGCACTGTGTTGATGTGTGCGCCCACACATAGACGTGTTTCTGCTTTGCTAAAGATGGGACTGTTCAGTGAGTGTCCAGCCTCTGATTAACACAGATGAATATTTCATTTTACAAGTCCAGCTGCTCCTCATCTGCAGGTCTCTCTCCTGAGACCGCCTCAGGCTACAAGGCCTAACAATGTCATTACCTGAACGTGTGTGTGTGTGTGTGTCTGTGTCCATATGCCGTGTATATGCTCTCACTAAATAATAAAAATAAAAATACATACAAACTTATGGATGTGAGATGTAACAGGAGAATATATGATTACTGTAAGTAAATGACTGAAATATGCTACATAACTTTCTTACCATATAATGTACAAAATTATATTGTAAGTACAATGTAGTGGTACAGTGTTTGAGATGTACAGTGAATACTAAATGTCCCCTGCATAGAATGCATCTCTCACATTCAAGCCTGCACATCTGCACACCAGGGAGTTTTCAAAGTACAGGATTCCCTCCCTCCTCCTTCCATCTCTCCGTCATCTCATCATCTCACTTCCCTCTTCTCCCAGTTCCCAAGCCTGTCTTCTTCTGCAGTGTCTTCTGCCCTGTGGGGAGGCTGCTCCCAGGCTGACAGGGAGTGTCACTGACTCCTCTCACAACACATTACTCTCTCATTCTGCATTTTTTTCATGCTTTTCTCCCTCTTTTTCACACAAACGCTGAAGCGCGCACACACACACGCACACACATGCTAATATATCCATCCCTTGCCTTTAAAACTTCCAAGAAGAGTGAAAGCACCAGAGTGACATTTCTATCTTCTACTACTACACAAGGATATGTAGGCATGGAGACCTATCATTATATAGGAGTCAATGTGTGCATTTGCAAGTGAGGTTTGTGTGTGTTTCTGCGTTAAACCAGATGAGATAAGACACCTCCTGGACATTCCAATTTCCTGTCCGATATTTGCCTTCTTCGCCGAGCGCTTTATCAGAGGGAAACACATAAATGCTGATAGGTTAGGAAACCATACCGCCATTTGAAAAATAGAGAAGGTGAAGATGAAATTGGAGAGTGATGAGTTTGAAATGGATAGAAGAGTGAGAGTGAGTTTAGAAAGATAGACGCTATAAAAAAATGGGTTGAAGTGGGAAAGAGAATGAGGAAAGACAGCGGGACAAAGAAGAGGAGGTATGAGCTCATTTTGTCCGACTCCACCAGAGGAACAGTTCACCATGTTCCACGGCGAACAATTGGTAGTGTTCCCTTGTGATAGTTTGACAGTGATGTTAATGCCTCATTAAAAGTACGAAGAGTGGCAGCAACTCGGCTCCAAGTTCTGAAACCAAAAGCCGTAGAACATCTCTTCAAAAGAAGCACCTCCATTAATTAAACTCCCCAGATGGACACCTTGGCTTTTTTCCAGACGCAGCAAAGATATCTGTTACTCATGCATGCATGGGAAGACCATCAAAAATCCAGAGTGAGCGGGCAGTGCGATTGCAGGTCAATGTAGCCTGGTCTGGAATCCTAATTAACATAGTTAGGCGAGGGCAAGTATTTGCCAAGTGGTTGAACTCCTAAGGAAATTAGGAGAAGTTATCAGAAACTGGCAATTATCACAGCCTGAAGCGCAACAACATCACATGGGTTGCGCTGTGGACGGAAGACGCAACACTGAGACCACAGATGGCAGGGATGGATAAAAATGGTGGGGCAGCTTGGTGATAACGTTTTATCACAATTATCTTTCATATCAGTTATCAGATATCAATATATATCATAATATAAATTAAGGCGCTATTTCTGACTTCAAAGATTTTCTTAAGCTTAAAATGCCCTTGCAATAGATTCAGAACCTGAAATTGAATAGTTGTATGAGCTGCAAACAGAAAATCTATTGAAATAAATAAATTATTAAAAAAAATAAACAAAATTCTTAAATCTTGTATAAATCCTAAGGTATGAAAGTTGGTGTGACGTGGGGAAAGCACATAGTTTTCATCATGGTTTGTTAATGCGCTTGCACCCTGCATGTTTTATTAGATGGTGATGCTTCAGGTGATAAACTTTCCTGTTGCCTGTCTCTGTTGGCAATGGTTTCCTACTTAGTTAACACTTTACATCCCCTATCTGTTTGATGTTGTACTTTAAGTAGCCTTGCCCTGTTTGGGACTGTCTCACACACTGATGTCTTATTTCTTTGTTTTCCACAACAACTACTACATTTAAGGTTGTTGTGGCTGTTGTGTTGGTGCTTTCTGTGCCGACACGAAAATGTTACCTTAGTGGGTGCGCTGGTCTCTCATAACTATCTGACTTCGCTACCAAAACAATAGGCATGTGGTGTGTTTAGCTAACTCAACCAACCTCACTGTGTTTCTTAAAGACTTCCATATGACTGGTTAGAAATAGCTTTATTTCTGTGATGTGACTGTTTTTTAATACATTGTCAAGCTGTGTAACTTATCAACCGTATATAGACGTTTCTAATTTTTTTATCAAGAGAATGTTCTATTGCGATTAGTGTTCATATGGTTTCTATTGCCCAGCCCCAATGGCGAGACATAGCAAAATAAATCATATGTCAGCATAAGTACAACCTTTTTGCGAAGACATGAGTTGAATGCTACAACCACTACCAAAAACCAAACATGCTATGGAATGACACAACAGAGGACAGGAGATTCATCATGTATTGCAGTGAGAAAGAGCGAGACATATTAGAAGTGACAGATTGGAGTCAGGATTCACTGGTTTTCACAATACACTGACAACACAACATGAAAATATCAACAGTGACCTGAATAACCAGCCGTCAGGCAGAGAGAGGCACCAGAATAGAACAGACATATGGACAAATCCAGCATACACAAACACACACCAGCATCACCACAATGACCAAACACCTACCTGTCATTGTCAACGCTCCTGAAGCCAGGAAGGATGTGTCTGAAGCTGGAGTTGCGGTCAAGTTTGGGTTGACTCTTGGTGCGTTTTATCGAGCCCTTCAGCCGTCGACTTAGAAAGCCCTGACGGAGAGAGACAGAGACAGCCAATAAAACATATTAATACCGACATTTACGCTCCACATTCCTAAATTCTGTGAGGCCGAATGTCACAAATCGTTAAAGGGAAATAAATGAGTATAGATGTTCATATCAGAGTGGGAGTGATGTACACAAAAGTGAGGACAAGGTCAAACACAAAATATTTCCTGAATACAAAGACACATAAAACTACCAACACATTCACAGACAGGACCCTGACAAAACAAGATTCTCAAAGAGCACAAACATAAATGGCTGATATTTATATTTATATTCAATATTTATTAATATTTTCTCACAGCAGTAATTATGCCAGTGTTTGCAACACATTTCTGGATGTACAACCATTTTGTGTTTTATAATTTTCATACACTAATTCAGTGGATACTCCCCTTTATTATTTTTTTCATTCTTCTCTTTGTCTGAGTGTTTACTTCTTCTAACATCTGCAATCACACTCCCCCAAGCACCTCGCCGTCTCCATGGCAACAGTTGGCTGGCATTAAGAGCGAGAGAATATGAACAAATGAGATGTGGTGCAGAAATGGCAGGCTGTTGCAAGTTTTGAGAGACAAAAACCTCATCTTTTTTTTTTAGATTTCACTGCAGGGAAGAAGATCAAGAAGGAGAGGAAGAAGAGGATGAAAAAGAAGGACCTTCAATAAAGAGGGTATATAGGAGAGTGGATAGAGCAACTTAGGAGGGCAGCACGAAGAAAACAGAACTTAAGTGAGCCCGTATGCAGGAGAAAGTAATAAACCAGGTAGTGTTCAGCCTCAGGTGTAGCTTTTTATTCCTATCAAACAACACAGTAGCTTATTCATAGGCTGAATAATAGACTGAACACCTTCAGGAGCCATAATGCGGTGAAGAAACTCATATAACCACAGAGATACCTACAGTGCCTTGACCTCATGTCATTCTCATACATGCATGCATTTCACAAGACGGCGACAGGCAAAACACAGCGAAAAGACCACCCTCCGTCTCAGTCAGGCCATTAAGACACCTGTATAATTACCACCTACTGTGTGAATAGGTCGCCCCGGGCAACAATGGAATAGGGATAATTAGAGAGTGACTACCAGACAGCCTGCCAGCTGATCACAGAGGAGCCACAGCATTCTGATGAACAACACCTGTCATTAGTAAAACACTAAGGGCTAGGAACAAAGACTTGCCAATTTCAGTATATTTAAGGTTACGCCAATCACGAGAGTGTCTCTGTTTCATTAGTGTGTGTCCAAATAACATACTACATACTTATTTTAAGCAGTGTTCACATTGGAAAACTGACAAAATTGAATATACTCACAACAGTCAGTATTCTCACTAAACAACGCTTGATGTTTGAGTGTGCTGTTGTACACTGCTGTCCCACAATGCAGTGCTCAAAGGGAATTGAGAAGCTACTCAGCTGCTAATCATTAAAACAAATTGTGGATGGTGGTGAGACAGCTTGAGGAGGATCTTGGAAAACAAGACAAAAAAAAGTATTAAAAGGGGCAATTTTACACATGAAGTTCAGTTTAATTGTCATCAGGAGTACTACTAATTTCTTCTGTGGCTCTTGAGGGAGCTTTCTGAGTCTGAGAAAATAACTCCGTTTGGGCTTTGAGACTACAAATGTATAGCAGAAAGCCTGCATTACAAACTTAGACATGGAATTTGAAAGATGTGGGAATTTCCCAGGTAGAGGAAGTCTAACAAAAGATGCTATTGAGTTGCATTATGGGTAATATGGGATCCAGCATTTTTGGAGCTCAAACCATACTAGGGCCTAAAAGTCAGGATATGCTTAGCTCTGCTGCTTTGTTTTTGACCATTCTTTTTTTAATGTGTCTCTTGCTAGCTTCTTTGTGGAAGTCTAACACTAAATTGCAGGAGTACTTCTTTAAATTTTTGCAAACACATTTTGCTTTAAATTGGCAGAGGCATTCCAAAGCCGCACTTTGAGGTCTGTTGGCGCAAATATTGCATCATTTCCTGTCGGTACAAAAGGCACACCAATTTGTTGTTACTAACTCTAAAAACAGTAATTATGAAATTGAGTATATATCTGACATGGTATATGTAAGCCTACAGAAAGTAGGCAGCAAATTGCTTACTATTGCCATCTGCCACCAGTGAACTCTGTTCAGGGGCTGTTAGCTAAATGAACAGGGCTGATTCACCTGTTGGTATGAGTGCGGCACCTATGGCTCTTCAGAAAGCACCTACAGGGTTGCTTTCTGAATCAAACTCTCACTCCTCCTCTTAAGTGTTAGCTGTAAAAATACATCATTCACTCCATATGTGTATGTGAGTGTGTGGCATGTGGTTAGAATAGCATAGGCACTATTTTTTACAATGACAAACAAAAGTCAGCATCTGTGCAGTAGGAATATTGTTTTCTTCGACTGTTTTTAGCATCACTCTCAGATCAGCTCCTTCAACAACATGACAGGGCAAAGATGGTAGCGCAGTAGAAAATCGACCCACACATATGCGCAAACAATGACACACACCTTTCCTCATTTCTGGATATCATTCACAATAACCTCCAAATTCATAGTAATTCTATGCCTCTTCCCTGTAGCCCCTAGAGAGTGTGTGTGCCTGCTGCTGCATATTCACAGCTAACAAATTAAAATGTTTCTCTTTTTTCCCTCCATCTGCAGAAATAAGTCAGGGAATAGAAACCTGTCCCTGTAGGCGAGGTGGATTGATTAGTGGCTACTTGTTCTGCTTTTACTTCTCTCCTTCCCCTGATGGAAGGACTGTGAAGAACAGAGGGAGAAAGAGCAACAGAATTGAGAGGAAAAGAGAGAGATGCCAGGAAGTTACACAAACCTATAATTTCTCAGATTATTTAGTATTCCTTGTTCTCCCTGTCACCCTCTCCAGTGCATGTGGACAGAAATGAGACATTAAAAAACATTGCTCTCTAATTCAGTCAGCCTGTCAAAGCTCAAATGTCAAACGTTAGCATTTAATTCACCTTCAACACCTGTTCATATGAGATGACTCAGAGAGCAAGAGAAAAAATATATGCAGGAAGAGAAATAAAGACAGAGACATATGGTGAAAAATAGAAAGGACAGAAATAAAGGTAAGACTGGTCAAAGAATTGAGAAAATGACTGAGTGCCTGCCAGAGAGGGATAAGCTATAGGGGCAGGATAAATGGAAAAAGTGGAGCACAATGTGGAGGTGGCAGAGCATGAGTTGATAGAAAAAGCAATAGAATGAAATTAAATGACGGGTAAAGTGAAGAGAAAAGTACAGCAAATGAGTGAGAAGGTCGCCAGCGGATCAGGGCTCAGCGGAGCACAGCACTAGCTGCAGAGAGAATCAAGCTAGAGCCGAAACGAAAGATGGTCAGATTTCCTCGTCTCAGCATGTTTCCATATGACACCAGTCATTACATATGAAGGAACTAAAGGTTGACATTTCCTGACAACTGAAAAACACAATGTAAAAAGCTTGACCTATCTCCATTATGTCTTGCTGTCTGTGATCAGTTCTTAAAAGCAACGTTGCCTTTGACTCCAACATACACAATGAAAACTGACACCTAATGAGATATCATACATCATGTCATTGTTCTATTGTGTGGTAAAGAAATGCATAAATTGACTCATGGGAATACAATTTCCCTGTGAGCCTGGTTGAACAATACACATACATGCATCAATGCATGAATGAAAAAAACAATTGAATACAGGACATTCATACTGTTGAGATCCCCCCATTAATTAATATCTGTTTGGTATTTCATAAATATTATTGGTTTTGCTGTAATGTCTGGCCCTTTATGTTTCATTTTGCAAACACCTACTTATACACAGAAATATGACAAGGCTATTACAGCCAGTGCAACCTGACAGGGGGCATTACAGTGTCACATGTTAGCGTGAATTTTGATGAGTTCTTTAATTATTCCATATTTCCGTGGCTGATAGCTAATTAGTGGAAGGAGGGGATGGAAAAATCTGATTCAACACGCATCCTCGAAGGGGAGGAGAGGCTGTTTTTCACCAGTCCTCCAGCCCTGGCTTATTGTACTAGCTCCAAAGAGAATTTGACGGTTGTGAAAAGAATGTGTTTGTCCATATTTGCTATGTTACCTTGTATACAGTGCAAATGTGTGTTAGCTTACCTCTGCACATGCCCGTGTGTGTGAGAGTGCATAACAGGCTTGCATACTTGATTGTAATCTCAGCCTGTCCAAGCCTATTAAATCAGCATTAAGAGGACAGCTCAATTTTATCGCTGTGCTTTTTTTTTTATTTATTTATTTTTTTTTCATGAAATTAAAGCAAATGCTTGCAACAAGTTAATTCTATTCCCTTGGCTTGGCAATTCCAGGCTTCCCTAATGGGGACTGATAGAATCAGTGCCTGGACAATCAGCAGGGTGTTCCCTGCTTCCACATCAACCTCTCTTGTCCTCCTCTAGCACAACCTGATGAAAACAAGAGACATACCTGTCCAATTAGACCCCCTGCTATTATTTGAGAGGAGAGGGGAGGTAGGGAGAATAGAGTCAGGGAGAGATTGGATAAGGCGCTAAGTCACAATTGAGAATCAATCCAGCCAGCTAGTTCAATCAGCGGGATGTGGACGTGACAGACTTAGATAAGGTTTGTTTGTCTGCTCTTTAAAGAAGCACCGAATAAGAGAAACTGCCAAGTTGTAACTTTTATATTTAATGTATGCAGTCTTCTAGTATTTCTGAATTGGCTGTGGAAGATTAGGCTTTGGAGAGATTTTAGTTTTCTCTCATGCCTACTGGTGAGAAATTGTTTTTGAGAAGCACTGGAAGATGTGCTTATGCATGAGAGTGTGTGTGTGTGTGCGTGGCATCCATTTGTGTGTGCAGACACTGAGCCCAGTCTCTGCAAAGAACATGAGAAAAAAACATTTTGACAGATTTAGCTCACGGCCTAGGAGGGGTACTTTAGATGTCACCCCAACTCTTTTCAATGGAGGGAGAAAAGTGAGGGGTGGTTTGTCATTGCTAAAAGTGGGGGATACAGGAGAGAGGAGAATATGACCGCCTCCTTGCATGTCTTTCTTTGCATTTCATTTTAATTCCCAGATTATTGCCTGTATCTAATCCATCTATACATCCATCTACATACTGTATCTATTGTCTTTCTCTACTGTACGTGTACCCATTTGATCTATCGGCAAAATCTGATGATCAGCAACATTTTAGTCAAATCTGTTTGTTTTAGTCATTTTTGTTTACTAGTTTGCATCCAACAAAAGTTAATGAAAAAGTTGGTGTGGGAAACTTAGTTGGCTGTGCTACCATCAGAGGCCAGAAGGGGGCAGTATGAAGAAAAGTGCAGGAAAGGGTCAAACATTGTCTTGGGAAGCTTTCTTTGTGCAAGAAGTCACTGCTGCTTAGCAATAAGTGGTCATGTGACTGAGATAGGATGACTTTGCTGCGGTGCTCCTCTTCTCTCTCTCTTCCCTGGAGAGTACAAGGAGATGCTTAAGAGACACTTAATCAATATTTAACCCCCTCTATCTGACCCTTTCTGTCTCCTACAAGCTTTATATTCTTCTTTTCTTTTTTATATCTCTATATCCACTCACTGATTCCTGGTCATATCAAAATAAAACGGTTCAATGACTCAATCCACATTCATTATTAGAAAATCAGCCAGGAAGACATAAAAAGAGCAAACATACATGCACACACTCACAAAGCAGATAACAATCTATAATCCCCAGAAACATCATTTCTGCCTTTTTATATGAACAGATGAGAATTTGGCAGTCTCTAGCTCATCAAGCTGTGGTTTGTATGTGTAACTCCTAAAATAAAGTTTAAACTGTTGCAGTTCATGGAACACTTTATTCTCACTCTGCAGGTGGTCCAACACCACCTGGGTATAGCCTACTTGTTTTATTATTTACTGTGTGCTTTTATTAAGCCTTAGAGCCATCCCAGTTTGTTTTTTGCAGAGACTGTACACTACCTCTTGGTGAAACTTTGAGTGCTGAAGATTTTCAGAAAGAATATAATGTCTTTTAGCCCTTAACTTGGCCCATTAGTGTGCCTGCTACGCCTTTACAAAGGCTGAAAGTTAACATGAAGTTGAAGGATTGTTTATGTGCTGAGTGCTTGCTCTGCTGTCCTAACATATACTGTTTACAGTTCACCTCCAGGTCGTCATCCCCACTCATTATTTATTAATGGAAATATGCACTGCTAATTGCTAATTAGCTTTAAATTGATGACTCATAGTGGAATTTTTTGCTTCATTAACTGGCTGTTTATCTATTGAATTAAACATGGCAGAAAGCATACCGGATTTGAATTAGAGCAAGATGACAGACAAAGGACTGCTCTGTGTGTGTGTTTGACAGAGAGGGGGAGAGGTTTGCTTATAAGTGAGTGCGTGACTGTGTTGTGCGTGCACAGGTGTGGGAGTGTACGTGTTGGCTTACATGAAGCATGTTAAAATTATTCAGTGAAATGCAATGAAAAATCACACAGGATGTAAAATGGCAATGGAGGATGGTGTGCTGAACATAAACCCAAGATGTGTAGATGTGCGATGTGTAGAAGCCAAACATCAAAGGCCCCATTCCAGCATTTGATGTAAATGAGTTTCAGATTGGCATGGGTCCATATGGACACCAGACCAGCCTTCTGTAGACATTGATCTACAACTAAGAGCCTCCTAAGACAAACTAAGGTGCAGGCAGAGACAAAGTCAGAGACTAAAACAAACATATAAGACAGAGACGATACATAAAAACAAACTTACAGTACTCACGGTGACTCTGAATGGTGTGGCAGCAGTGGACGTAGCCTCCATGGCGGGTGTGGTCTTGTCTGAGGAGCTGCCTGGCATGCTGCGTCGGCGTCCTGTCCTCTCTGGAGGAGACTCTGTAAACAGAGACAGATCTTTAAAATGTGGAATTGGTCTTTAAATTGTTAAAAATGTATGTTTAAAGAGTAGCTCGACATTTTCAGAAAAACAATTATTCGCTTTCTTGCCTTGAGTTAGATGAGAAGATCGATACCACTCCTGACTCTGTCCGTTAACTATGGAGCTAAAGTCAGGAGATGCTTAGCTTAGCGTAAAGACTGCAAGCAAGGAGGAACAGCTAGCTTGGCTTTCTCTAAAGTAAAACAAACAAACAAACAAAAAAAAAACAATCAGCACCTCTAAAGCTCACTAATTAACGTTGTCTCTTGTTTGTTTAATCCATACATCGTGTTCATTTGTGAGCTTTAGAGGTGTATTTTTGAGCTTTGGACAGAGCCAGGCTAGCTGTTTCCTCCTGCATCTAATCTTAATGCTAAGCTAATTACATGCTGGCTTTAGCTTCATATTTAGCATACAGGCATGAGAGTGGTGGCAAATTTCTCATCTAACTCTCGGCAAGAAAACAATTCAGTGTATTTCCCAAAGTTTCTATTATATTAAGCCATTCCTTCAACGAGTCAAAAAATATGCATAGTGCCAGAGTGGTACACCTTGCATTTTCAGTCCGACAAAGTACATCTTGTGTGATTGGCTGCCAGTGTGTTATCACTCTTAAAAAGGTAATTCACACAAACACAGGGGATAACAAACTAATTCAAAACAGAAACAACCTAGACAGAGCTCTAAACTGAGCTACAACGCTGAACCAAAGGTAGAGCTTTGACACAGACAGTGTGTTGGAAATAAGGGTATGGAGTTTGGCGTGCCAAATGGGCTCGGAATCAGACTGGCGTGACCTGGGTTTAATTCCAAACTCAAGATGCTTTCTGCTATACGTGAAAGTTTTGATATGGGTGAAACATATTTAACTATGATAAACCCAAACCTTAGCCTAGGATGTTTAAAGCATTCAACATGTGTTTGTGCACTACAGATCTAAGGCAAATGTTGTGTGAGAGCGTGAACAAATAAGTGTTTGTGTTACCAATATATTACCAATTCCTCCAAGAATGTATCAGTTAATCTATTCAGGGAGTAAAAGGCTATTGCTTTCAATTCCTGATTTCCCCAGCCTTTCCGTTACTGAACTTAACTGTGTCTGTTATCTTATTATCTTGTTTGTATCTATCTAAATATATCTCTTAACCTGGACACATAGTACAGCAAAGTATCAGATCAGTATGAAAGAGCTGTGAAAGGGTTCTGGAGTCAAAGACTGTGCATGTGTGTGGAAGCAAATCTGGACATGTCCGAGAAGAATGCGGGTGATGTCGAGCATGCATGTCTCTCATTTCAGATTTCAGAGAGCCATCACTGCTAACTGCTAGCTCATAGGTAGAGAGCAAACTGTCGACATTTTAGCCAGTTGGTGAACTTATACAATCCCAAATGATGAATGGAAAGTTATTTAGACCACTATGTTCTGTACGTAAGTTGAAACTTTAAGTACAAGACATTCTAACATGTCACAGTTGAGCAACTGTTTATAGCCAAGCTTCCCACAATGGCGGTCTTGTGTAGGTCAACAAATTTTATTTGGGATACACGCTGAAAAGTAAATAAGAAAACAAGCCTAAAACAAAAAATGTGTATAACTAGGTCAATATACTGATATATTCTTTTGAAACACATGGGGTCACTGCGTCACTGAGGCTGTGTTAGATTATTTAAATGAGATCTTTGACTGTCTGCAAGATTGGAAACTAATGAAATTAGTGTTAAGTGTGTGTGGCAGTGTGACTAATAAGGATGAAACTGCATTATGAAGCAAATCCTCCTCCTCTCTCATTCTCTCTCTCTCTCTCTCTCTCTCACACACACACACACACACACTATACTAGTATATAATATGTATTAGGAGCATTCACTATTTTATTGGGAACTACTGACTGCTGATCTAATCATCTCCAGATTTGGTATGCAAATCAGGATTTTTTTTTGGATGTTATAGTTACTCATATCTCCAACTGTTTTCTTAATTTAATACTTAAAATTAATCTGTAAAATCAAAATGCGATAAGATTTGGCCAATATATGACTTTACAGCACTGAACTTGACAGTGCTTTGACACCACCAACTGCTGATTTTTGTATCAATTTTCATTTTTAACTTTTCACTCTATAATATGCAACTAAACAAAAGAGAGAGGCACAAATTAGCATATTTTGGTACAAATACTGGCTTCAGCTAAATGAGGACTGTAGTGATCAAATACTGCAATGATATTACCAAAAATGGGATGGACTCAATTTCATGCCAAACATGTTTGTGCCTAATATGATATTTGCATATAAAGCATCTCTAATAAGCCACACACACAATAATTCACACTTGGAATATGTTGTGTTCGTCAGTGATATCTTTTCTATTAGATTGTCAAGCTGAGCTCTGCTAAATTAGCTGTTTAGCAGACTGGTTGTCCGAATTAGCGCACAGTGTAATTGAAGAATGAATGGAGGAATAGCAGAGCACTGCCTAGTATCCCAACCCACATGATTCTCCCTAACATAAACACAGTCCGCAACAACAAACAGCAGACAAACACAACATGCTCTGACACAGAGCAGATGTCCTCTGTTACTAAATCAAATCTCTATAATTGAAAACCGGAACCATCTGGATCCTCTGAGCAGTGATCCATTGCTCTGTGGAGGTAAGGAGGATTTAATGTTAAACGAGCTTAGTCTCTGTGTCACAGAGATACTGTACGTTAAGCCTGTCTTGGTTTTTGTATTCCAGAGGTGAGAAATTTGGAGTTAGAGAGAAGACATCTGCATTAGCCTCATTTAACATCACTATTTCAGTACACAGAAGGACACAAGACTCAGGAGGTGACTGATGAGAGATGGTCCAAGTCAAGTGTTAAGTCTGTCAATGCTGTCTGCATGTCTGTCAAGTCTCAAGTACTTGAAGGAGAGTCCATGTCAAGTTACAAGTCTTCATAAGCAAATTACAAGTCTAGTCAAAATGCAAGACTTTCAGGTCTCTAAATCTTTTAAAATGACACAACATTTTAACATTTTCAAAGCTGTGTTGAGTCATTTCAATGCAAAGGTCCAACAATTTAATATGGCGTATGGCCATACAAGCCCTACCCTGTTGCGGTTGTATCTATTTTTCTATAAGTTTACTAGTCAAAACATCAGGCTCAAATTTATTCATTTATGTTCACAAGTATCAAGTCAAGTTTCAAGGGTGTAAAGTCTCATATAGTTTAAATCTCACAGCAGTCAAATCCAAGTCAAATGTCAAGTCTTCACTGGCAAAGGCCATGACCGCATGCACAATGTATCACTAACGGGATGATCATCAGTGTCTCGGGATATATTACTGATGTTTGTCTGGACTCTATGACTGTCTAGTGGAGTTCTTTCAACATCAGACTCTTCATCTGTGCAGCTTCAGTTGTCTCATTAAGTGGCAGCTCTGGATAAAATGTTACAAGGGCCAAAATACTAAAAATGCATCAATAATTCTAAATGATGTCAGGAGATGAATGCGTGGGGAAGTGGGCACATAAAAACCTGCTCAATCCATTATCATTGTACAACATGATGTACTGGTATACTAACAGAACATTTGAAAAACAAAAATAAAAAATTACTGTCTGTCTCACTTTGTCATTGTAACAAACAAACATGGAGGCATTGAAATATCTGTTGCCATGACAACAAGTGTATTTAGTCATTTTAAGCCTGAAAATAATTCATGAGCAAATAGGGCTGATTAGGCAATCATGAACACTGACTGAATTAAGTCAGCAGTTTGAATTTCTGCTACTCTCACAAATTATGTCTGCAGTCAACTGGATTTCCCCTTCTAGACTTCTGAATTTCTTAACGGAAATCTCCCCACTTGTTTGCAGCTGGCTGCTATGAGCGCTCAGTGGAAAGCTCACACACACACACAAACACACATAATTTAGACGTGAACTAATTGCTGTGTGTAATTGCAGTGTGTGCTTCCACACGTTTTCACCATCTGCGTGTAATGTATCTTTACAAATGCATGGAAAATTTCCCTTGCTATAACTGGCTCCTGTGCCTGACTCTAACCCCCTAACCAACAGCAAACAGTAAACAGACACTCACGCTCAATAAAACTTCAAGTTTTGTATGGCATGTGGTGGCTGGTTTCAGATTGTTAACACTTCTCGTTTAGTCTGTCGAACAGTTGCTGATTAAGATATTTTGGTATCTGAGTGTGTGTTTGGGAGCATCTAGCATGCAAAGCTCTGTTTGTAAGGTCAATCAAAGGGTCAGAGGGCCCCACAGACAACAGCTGTTGTGTCAAAAGATGAGGTATCTTTGAACTACCAAGTCTGGAGGCTACCAAGTCTCCAGTCTATTCCTTATATATCATTTTCTTCTTATCCTTATCCTCCACCTTCTTTTTCTTATCATGATCGTATAATTGTAGTTCTCCTTCACCAGTCCACTTTCTTCCCCTCCCTCTGTGCTCTCCGATTAATGTTCTCTTCAAACCTCCATCAGTGAATTTTCTTACTGTATCATCCCATCTTCATCTCCTACATCAAATCAAATTGAATTCTCATCTGCTGTTACCTCCTCATTGCACCACTCTTCCTTTTATTCTCTATCCTTTCACCTTTCCCAGAAGCACATACCACCACCTCTCCATCCTCTATCACCATCTACCCACAAATAGAGCCATTTTTCTGCCTTGATTCCACCCACCTTCAGGCCTCCTCACAGTTGGTTAATGGGACCCTGAAAATGTCAGTGAGAGCCCTGGGGGGCCTAAAGCTGCCTAAAATAGATGATGGTCACCTGAATTTCATGTGTGTGCAGGAGTGTATGTGTGTCCTGGTCTGACCAACACAGATAGGGCAGCGCAGTGAATGTATCTCTCTGTGAACATTAAAAAGCAAGACACCAAATATTTTCTTGCTTTGAGTCAGACTGACTCAAAGCAATAGTTAAGACGTTTTGGGAAACTATTTGGTGTCATGCTGAGAGTTACACATGTCTGTAAGCTAATAGACAGCAAGTGGTTAGTGTAGCTTAGCATAAAGACTGGAAGGAGGGGGAAACAGCTAGCCTGACTCCGTCCAAGAGTAAAAAATACATCCACTAGCACCTCTTACGCTCACTGTGTGTAAAAGCCATATGTTGGGGTTTTATGGCCGGTCTTGTTGGCACCTTGAGGTTGCCAGGCAACCAGTGGAAGAGATATGTCAAGCTTGTAACTAGTCGTCATTTTCTCATTCTGTTTTTTGTGCAGATTACACAAACAAAACATAATGTGTTGATTATTTTAATAATCTTTATGCTAATCTAATCTGCTGTCTATAGCTTCATATTTGTCAAAAAGTTAAACTATGTCTTTAAGCTGTCATAAAACAATTTATGAATAAAAGCTAGCAGTTGATTTGCTACAGCCTTTTCTAAAACCTTGGCCAAAAATGGGAGCTTAGAAATGGACCTAAAATTGTTAAGATCAGAGGAGGAGATGTTAAAAACTCAAGTTACAGAGTCATCGGGGCAGCAGACACAGATATTAAAATCTCCAAGTATCAGCAACTCATCGAATCTAGTCAATGTTTCGGACAGCAGTTCAGCAAATTCACTGATAAAAGTGAGATTATATCTAGGTGGTCTATATGTAATCAAAGTTGGAATGGGCCCAGATATTACACAATGTTTACCCAGACTTTCAACAGTTACTGCAAGAAGTTCAATAGCCTCTCCTACTTCTAAAAAACTGTGTGTTCAATATTCTTAAATGTTTTGTGCGTTACTATTAAGGCGAGACAAACAGGATGAATACAGTATAACTGATTCATGTGTAAGGTGTGCAGAAAAACAGCATACTGGACAGGCAGGTGGTAATGTGTCACAGAAACTGTTAGAAGACAGACAGGCAACTGATAGCATCTAGTTAGGTTTTTCCTAAGGGGAAAAACAGGAATGACGAACATTTTTGGTGTGGCTGTGCCAAAGTGCTGTCCTGATATAATAATGATTTTTGTTGTCTTTCTAAACGCACGTTCTTTTGCCTGGAGTGATGTGCTTTATGATCTTTTATTGCTTGAGGAGCTGGCTGTGCTAAGTGGCTCTGTGATGAAAGAGGAAATTCACAAAGGTTGTTGTAAGCAAGCTGTTGTTGCACAGGTTATTTAATCTGCCTACAAATGATAGCGAATTGAAAAGAACATTCACTATCTACACTCTGTACTGCTGGTGTTACACTAGTAATCACTCTGCTGACTTGGAGTTCTTCATTTTGTTTTGTTTTTTACAAATGACCAAAAGCAGAGTCCCTTCACGCCACTGAAAAGATGTGTCACCTATTACATGTACATTGGCTGGGTCTACAGGCTAAATCCGTTATGAATTTTAGTTTCATTCACAATAGACAACAAAAATAGCGCCTTATCTGATAGTTAAAGGTACACTGTGGAGTTTTTTTTGTAAAAACAAAGTTCTATTTAAATTTACTGTTTGTCACCAAAATGACTAATGAAGCATTTGCTTCCTCATAAAACATTTGCATGGCTGATATGATGAATATAATACGTCAGTGTTTGCTATCTGGCAATCTTCTTCCTTCCTGCCTTTCTGGATGTGATGCTACGTTCATTGGCACATTACAGCCACAAACTGTCAATCTGTGGAATTGTATAGAACTGGCAGCAGGAATGTGTATTCTTTGTGTGTACGCGATCAAGATAGAAACAAAACAGGGACCCACTCATCAAAATATTGCTCCACAGCGCTACGACTGGTCAAAAACTCCACAGGGTACCTTAAACTGCAACTATCTAATGCAGTTAATCTAAAATGGAAGTCCTGCATTAACTGATTTTTTTGGCCACTCACTTATTGGTGCGCCCAAGTAATTTTTCATATTCACACACTAATTGTCACTCACATATGCAGTGGAATGCTTGCACTCTAGAGGCTGGCTCTAGAAGGCTGAGGTGGACTAAACACAGTAGAGTACAGTACAGAAAAGATCGTATTTTAAAATAAAATAAATATCCATTAAAATATGCCCCAATACCGATACTTAGGATTGGCTTGTAGAGCAGAAGGGAACTGCAGAGTTGGGTGAAAATTAGGTTTTCACATACACAGTCATTTGATCTATTCTTAATATTAAAATGCTTTTATGGCCTCTTTAAAGTGTGTCTTTGACCTGTGCTCACCAAGCACCAAACAGAGAGTTTGAGTACAGGATCCTGTTATCAACAGCAGCACGTGTCGGCATATCAAGAAGTCTAGACCTTCAAGGCTGAAAAATAGCCTCCAAAGAGAAGGCAGAGCTCTTGTATTATGACAGGAGGGAAAAGCAGACACACACACACACACACACACACACACACACAGATATATATATATATACACATACACACATACATCCTCTGTGGGCCAGTGAAATGTGCAGCAAAAATCACAGGCTGTCAAGCTGTGTTTACTGTGTTCTCTCTACCTGGAGGACTATCTTCTTTTGGTCCACTCCGCCTCTCATCTTCCCTGCTTCACAAATACATCTCTTTTCTGGTTTACCCCTCAAATAAAAGACAACTAGAACGTGTCTTGACTGGCTGATAGTGCTGCAAAAAAAAGCGCTGTCTGTCTCTGGAATATAAACTGTGAATTAATGCCAATCAAAGAGAAATCTGTCAGAAAGAAGATTTTTTTTAAATTTATTTTGTCAGATGGCATGGTCTCATTAGCGGTGTACCTGACTCCCAGCTGGACAGTGAACCATGTAATGGAGGTCACAGTGGAGGCCCACCCAGGCACATACTGTATTACAGGCACAGCTTTGAATTGTCAAGCTTTATGACTTAGTCTAAAAGACAGCGAATAAGAGGGAGGGGAGAGAGCGTTTCCTTGTGTGTATACAGAGACTATAATGTGTTAACACTGAACTGTGAGGACAGTGCTGGACTTTTGACCTCTGAGATGTGGTATTTACTCAGCCCAGAGATGATGGGGTGATAAAGAGGTGCTACTCCGTCTCCTTGGAGCAACTCTGTGGACAGGAGGGAGTAAAAGAGAATCATTTCAATCCACAACAACCACTAACGCAGACAATGAGACAGTCAACAGTCACTTAACATTGAGCCCCTATCTAAAGTCAACTGTGGGCTGACAATACAAAGATCACAGCTGCCTGAACTTATACTTAGAATTCAGTATTAACACCTCAAGTTTGTGAAACATAGTCACCCAATGAACAGTGTAAAAGTACAGATATTGGGAGCATCAAGCAGCACTACACCCTACAACTGACTTAAGCAGGATTTTTTTCACATACAAGAATTCTATGTTCGACCATGTTCAAGGGATATCCAGAGCGAGGGCCTCTGCTTCATGTTTAGTTTGGCACATGCATGCCTTTGTGTGCAGTGTGTTATGAAAAGGCAGAAGAGAGGGGTGGAGGAGGAGGAGGAGGAGAAGAATGGGGTGCAGAAGGAGGAAGTTTGTGTTTGTGCAGAAGGCAACACAGCAGCAACATTCCTGTGACTGCCGACTGAGAGCCAACTAACTTCAATAACATCCACTAGCAGACACACAGATATGAAGCAAACACCCTGTGCAGGCTTGGTGTCAGTTGATAATGTTACCGAAAATGACATACGACAGCTCTTTAAAATATTTCCCCCCAAAAAAATACAGTTTACACAAGGCGAACCTACAACGACATGCCAACTTTAGTGGCAAAGTTGTAGTTAAGTGTATCACTCCTGCATGATTACTGAGATCTGATCTTATGGATTGGTTTTCAAGGGCTGTTGATGCATTTCTTCAAATCTGTTTGTGCAGTATTTGTTTTCATTCCTCATGTTTTCATTGCATATTATGGGTGTATTATATCCACACCCTGGAATTCCAACTAAAAAATATGAGCTCGACTGTTTTCAGATATTTTTGTAAATCTCTGGGCAAGACAAGGGTAACAATGGATAACCAAACTAAATGCATGATAGAGAAACACAGTGTCATTACAATACAATTCATTTTCTGAACTTGACTGTGTGTGCGCTTACATATATACAGTAAGTGCATGTGAAAATAACTATTCTTACTTGCACATACTGTCTGCTGTATGTTGACAGGCTGTTTTCAGGGTGAGCAATAGCAATGATCTTCTATATTTCTACAGCTATTTCTCCAAAACCGTTCCCTGGCTCTGGTTTGTAATCTGAGTTGATATCTGTGGATTAAGGGGGATTATCCTGCACCTGTCCCCCTGTTATTGGACTCTTTTGGGTGCTCAGAAGCACTGCGTCATCTGGCCCATCTCCATGATTCACCAGGCTGAGGGAAAAGAGGGTAGACAAGGACACATCCTCCAGAGATGAAACTAAGATCAGAAAGAAATCCTGGGTTAAACACTGAGATGATGTGGAGCGATCTGGCAGTTTCACTTCACTGCTTGATTGCTATATTAACTGTCCTTGCCCTCTGTCTCATGTCTCTGCTTCCCATTATATGATATCAGAGGCAAATTGATTACATTTTCACTTCTCACACTTATAATACAGAACTGACAAAGTAGATGGGAAACAGTTTTACTCAGTTATCCTTGTTAATTTCTACACTTTTTCTCCTGCTCCTTGGTCTGATTGTGCTGAAAATTAAGGCAAGAAGATCAAAGGATAAGGTTGCTTATGGTGATTAGTGAAGCCTTTGTTTTACTAAAACATGACCTTAATCTCAGCGAGGATGCACAGGCACAAATTGTAAAAACAGATCAAAGGGCTAAACAGGAAAAGTGATTCCATTGGCCATGAAGTTGAGGTCTGAACTTCCCACTACTTTGCTCTAAATGTCTGTTTTTTTCTCCATCGTGTTAATATTTAAAGTAGGTTAACACTTTGAGACACAAATTATTAATACAGACTTGTTTCCAGCCTTCCTGTGTTTACCTTTAAATATGTCTTAGGCATCGGAAACTGAGTCATTGTGATCATCTGTGTTGTTCTGGCAATGTTTCCCATCTATCAGCCTTATTTCCGTCCTCAATTCCCATCAGCAGACACACACACTCAGACGAAAATCTGGCTACATCATAAACAGCCTGACAAAAACTAAGCATGACGCAGTAGTGCATATCAAAAGTGTTTCTTGGTATTGAGACCATAGAGAATATGATTACGTGCAATAATTGTCAGTGGTAATGCATTATTGAGTTGTTATTGAATAGTTCAAACACTTTCTTGCAAGCTGCTGGCAGTAACTCTTTCTTTACTGTTGTGATATTTCATGGTTTCACGCAGTTGCTACTCTGCTCCTGTAACTATGTTGTGTATAGTTGGTGCTCTCACTGGAATAGCCACAGAGCAGTCAGAACCTATATCTGTTAGCATATTTAAACGGCAGGAAAATGTAGGAAAACCTTTTCAATGCACTTACTTTCTAAACCTTACCTCATTGGACATATTGTGCTGTACTTATTATATCAGTACTACTTGTGGGACTATTTGTATTATTCTTAAAATTTTTTGTTCTGTAATTGTCTTTCTTTGGTTCCTATCACTAAACTCCCTCTGCTAAAGTTTCTGTCAGTTTTCTTTCCTTTTCCAATTTAAAAAAAATACAGTTCTTGGTTCTTTTGTTTAGTTCTTCCTTGTTTTAAGAGACTGCATCCATTGTTGATGTGGAGCTGTAAAGCCCATTGAGAGACTGTGATATTGAGCACAAAGACTTAAACTTGACCTGACTTGTCTTCCCAACTGCAGCTGCTAGCCTCATCTTCCAACATTTCATGTTGATGTTTTATTCATGTAAGAAATGTTTAGCAGCAAAGTATTGCACTTTTAAAGGAATAGTTAGATGTTTTGGGAGATGGCTTTCTTGAAGAAAGTTAAAGGACAAAAATCGATACCACTCTCATGTCTGTCCATTCAGTGTGAAGCTATGGGGCCAGGAGACGATTAGCTTAGCTAAGCATAAAGAATGGAAAGAAGGGGAAACAGCTAGGCCTGTCACAATAACTACTTTTGTTGGGTGATATATTGGGCGTTTTTACACTTCGGTTTTGGTAATAATTAAACTAATGAGATATAATGTGTTAATTAGTGAACTTCAGAGATGCTGGTAGGGGGGATTTTGTTACCTTTGGACATAGCCAGGCTAGCTGTTTCCCCCCATCTCCTGTCTTTATGCTAAGCTAAGCTAACCGGCTGCTGGCTCCAGCTTTAGACTGAACAGACAGATATGGGAGTGGTATTAATCTTCTCATCTAACTCGTGAATAAACGTATCTCACAAAATGTTAAACTATTCCATTAAGAATAAATTGGTATAGTTCAACTAAGTTTTAGTTTAGGTTGAGGGTTGAGATTACTTTATGGTTAGGTGAGAGTTAAAACTATGGTTAAGTTTAAAGGTTAAACAGTGACTGAGATATGAGATGGAAGAAAGGGAATGAATAATCTATGGATGTCTTCAAAAGTACAGTAAGAAAAGTGTCTGTGTGTGTATGTGTGTGTGCATGTTTACGCATTTGAAACACCGTGCCAGCTGGTGTTTAGGTGAGGTGCTGCCAGCTTTTAAGTGAAAATACGGGTCAGCAGGAATAGAGTGAGATCAATGGGAAAAACTGAAGAATTGCAGGTTATTTCTGCCAGGGAACAACCAGTGGGTTTGGGTGATACACCTAGGGGAGGAAAAAACCCAAACTTTGCATAAACACTTCTGACGGCAGTCTGTCTGATACCATACAAAACAATATGATAGCACGCAATAACAGCTCATCTCAGCCAAGTAAGGAATCTGCCCAACATGAGGCACGAAATAAGAGACAGAAAAACCCATCCACTTTTTCAGAGACCTAATTTTTCCACCAAAATGTCTCTCTGAGGAGATAAAAAAAACTTTACTAGAGCTAAGACTACTTTTCTATGGTAAGTGCTTAACAATTTAAAGATGTTCTGCCAATGTAGATCCAAAAGAGACAGAACAATTGAAAACAGAGTTTGATTGCATCAAGAGAGAGAGAGATCAACAAGTCAGATCAGACAATACCGCTCTCTCTTTCTCTGCCATTCTCTCTTTGAGATAAGCAGTCATTTTGTATGTAAATGTCACCAACCCCAGCGAAACAAGGGGAAACGGAACCAGAGTGATGTGAGGGTGAACCGAGCTGATATAAGATTTTCCATTCGCAGATAATGATGCACTGACACACACACACATGCTGAGAAAACAATAACACATGAGCTCACGCAACTGCCACCTGATCTGTCCCAGTGACAGTGTGTACATCAAGAGGGGCTACAGTAACTTCCTCAAGATAGACCTACATAGCTGTTCATGGCTGTGGTGTGAACAGGAATGCCATTTTTTATACTGTGCTGCTGGGCTTCTTGAATGAGACATATTTCAGCAATATTACATCTCTAGCTTCAGGCACAGAACTGTTTACTTGAGAAAAGTTTCTTCTTCTCCCCACAAACCTTAGCCTATTTCAATGACTTAGAGAAAACATACACAGACAGCGAGGGGTGGACAATATGAATAAAATCTTCTATCATTGTTTATGTAATTCTATATCGCAATACTATTGTATATAGTGATATAGTACATTTCTGGAATTTGGAGATACCAGATGGGAATGTCTGTTTTTGGATAATCCAGTGAATTAAATACATGACAGATCAAAGTACTTCATATTGTTGCAAACCCCTGTAAAAATAACTATAGCCATAAAGCAGTCCTGCCTGATTTGCAACATTCAGAGCATTTAAATGCACTTAAGTAACCAGGTTACTATCTGCTTTTCGCAGTTACCTTATTTCATCAGTGTCACATAAGCAAGAAACCTGGTTTCCATAATCAGGAAGGGGATTAGGGAATCCTGATTTCCCCTGGAAAAAGCAAATTTCTTGGCCATGCATATGTGTAACCAGGTTTCTAATTGGATTCTTATATTAGCATGTGCTTGACAAAGACCTGCAAAAGCTGATTTTTTTTTTTAAGCCACTACAGTAACATATTGTCACCTTATGAAGTTAGAGAACGTGTTGCCTATTTAAACATCCAGCAGATCCGGCGCAATATTTGCATTCATTTATCCTGTTTCTGGCCACCTGGCAAATGTAAGTCTGTATTTTTTGCTGTGTTTTGGTCTCCACTGACTCTTAAGAAAAATATCTCTTTTTACCTGCTAAATGCTCCACTATGTTCACTAGCTAGTCGCTGACTTTGTCCACCTGCTGTTTGATGCTGGACAGGTAGCATGCAGTGGGTGAAAACAGCAGCCTGCTGCTGCTGGAAACAACATACAAAGAACAACCACAACTTCTTTTAACTATTTCACTACTACAACTACAAAAAAACCCAAAGCATGTACTGCTTTTGAGAGCTGCTAGTGGTCTTTTGCTCCATCTGGGAACAACCTCTCCTCACCCTGTCTGTGTTACTGCGTAAATGTGTAGTGTGTAAAAGTTTTTGTGAGTGGAGCTTGCACTTAGCCACAAAGATCAAGGCAGTGTGTTTGCGTGTGTGTCTTTGTACAAGAACTCAAATGCATGTGTGCGTGTGTGTTCTTTTGAGAACTGAATGATACAGAGGGGAGACTTCAAAGCACCTCTTTCATCAAGACATAAAAACCAGGCACCTACACACTCTGTTTGTCTCTCTCTCGTGACTTTGTCTGGCTTTGGCCGCCTCTTACTATAGACTAACTACACTTACTCGTAATGCAAGTTATTTTTAAAAGAATACAAGTAAGGTTCAGTTTCAGTGAAACTGAGCTATTTGTCTCTTGAAAGTTTGCATCATATCCACAGCAACAGAGCAACAGATGTGCAACAGTCTTCTACTTCATATCTTGGTTGGCAAGTTACACCAGTTCACTTAGAAAAAAATCAATAGGCTGAAAATTTCAGAGACACTTCTTTTCTCTCCATTCAAGTAACTTGAGCTAAGCCTTGGGGGCAGACTTATCACTATAACCTTGCAGTTCAAACACTGCCTCCAGCAGTAAGTACAGGAGTACAGAGAGGCAGAAAAGCAGCGAAGTGAAGAAACGGAGTGCTCAAGGACATGGACTAACAGAAAAAGAAGAAGTTATGCAGTGCAGAAAACTAACTAACTGGCTTAAATTGTTTCTTGGAACAATTTGGAAGAACAAAAATATTCACAGGCAAAGCACCTGCACAGAGTGGAACTCAGCAAGTTGACACCCAGCTGTGAGCTGTCAAGTGTTGGTGGTGTAATTTTAGAGTAGCATCACCATGTGAATAGTGACGCCAAACTGTCATTTCACTCCATTTCTTATACACACATGAGCAAAAACACAGTTGTTGCCATGGGCTCTAAAAATAATGTTACTATAAAACTACTTCTCGCATAAACAATACAACAGAAAAACGTTTGAAAAGGTGAACTGCCTCTTCTCGTGTTGCTTTCACAGAATGTGGTCTACATTGTGCAAAGCGAAATCCTTTTTTAAAACCCAATCAACGCCACGAATACACACATGCTAATGAGAATCAGAAACACAGATGGTGTCAAAATGATTATTGGCCTGTTAGTGAGCTACAGTGTCTCTCTCTTCTGAGTTTCATCAGCTACAGCTACAGTATGTTGTAGAAACAAAGTTACTGGACTTCACTTGAGTCTTGTGGTGTATACGAGGCTAAAACTGCTGCATGGTGAACTTTTTTTAGCAGCAGTAGTAGTAGTATTTATTATTACCCCTGCTGGTAGACGACCTGGTGCGGCTGCGGGACCGGCTTCTCTGGCGCTGCAGTCTGGACTTGCCCAGGAATCTGTAGTAGTATGAGGGCCTCCCAGATCCCTTCCGAGTGACCCCAGCCATGGTGCTTGTTTCCACTCTGAAGCCCACCACCAACAAGATATCTCAGCAGCACTGAAAACAAGTCCTCTTGAATCTGGTATCAGTGCAGATAAACTCCAGGCAAAGTTCTCATGGAGTAAAACTCTGTTTATCAAAAACTTCACTTGTCTTGCAGACACTCACTTAAGTTTAAGTCCTCATGGATTGTGTTGTGGTCAAATTCACTCTATTGTGAAACCATTTCCCATCCAACACAATTGGAGAAAGAGAAGATAAAACCATCAAAAACATCCACTTCTGTTCAATGCTTGTGTTCTGTCCCACAAGCTCCGACTTCTGCTCCACCTCTGAACACTCCCCCTCAAAGTTTCCCACAGCGAGATCCCAGAGGCATGATGTCCGGAATACTGTGTGAGTGTGTATCCTGAATGACAGGAAAGCTGTTTCTGTTCCCGGTGCCAGTACACTAAAGGAATTTTATAGACAGTCAAAAAGCCAGTGCCTCTGTTTCATAAAGCAGTAAAGTACTCTCTTGTAACACGGTTATATGCATCCATAACCACTATCTTCAACTCCTGTGACTCTGTGTGAGTGTGTGTCAGAGAGAGAGACTATGCTATGTGGTTGAGATCAACAGGACAAAAGTTTAGGCTGCATAGAAAACATGCATAGATAAGGGTTCAGTGGAATGGAGTTAACAAGACAGCTATCAGATTACAGAATGTTTAACTTCTCTCCGTCAACCAAACTAATCTGTTACTGACTCTACAGATAAGACAGCATGGTGCAGTAAACAAGTCAGACTCAAAAAAAATGTCATCACCCCCCATTGTTAGGGACTCCTGATCCAGTCACAGTCATGTTCCTGGATTTACAATGTAACCAATTTGCCTCCCTAGGCAAGAAAGGCATGGCAGGGAGTGACAGCCTATCAGAAGCAGATGTAAATGGGCAGTTAAGAGTGTCAAACAGCCAATCAGAGTGTGCTCTGAAGGAAAGGGTCAGGCAGATGGACCATAGTCCACTAGACATAATGATACACATGCACAATTGCAAGGATGAATGTATGTGTGGGTGCACACATATAGGGCTGATTGATGTCAACATTTTCACATTGTGATTTTGACCTTACAAAAAACCATGATGCATGACTGACCTTAAAATACGCTCTAAACAGATTAATAAAAAGTCATCTGATAAAACCTTTAATCTTAAAACTGCATGTATCATGAGAATACCATTATTGATCTCTCATGTTTCTTTCATGATATAATGTGAATTTCTATACAGTTGTAACATCTGAGGGCAGAATTTCTCATATGTATATATGTGTATTGGAGCTTTTTGTGGAGCAGACAACAGTCAGCCAGCCCCACACAAGTTTTCTATTTGTCATGCGGCTTACGAAGTAACTGAAATCCAGTAAAACCAAAGTGTGACTGTCAATTTGTTGTCCAGTTTGTGAAAACTATTAACTATGATTTTATGAATTAATGTTGAGCAAATAATCAGAAATTGTGATTAAACATTCTTACTATATCAAGTGACAGTCATTTGATTCCCTCTAATTCCAGTCCATGTCCCAAGTTGTAGTGTAACAGTAGCAAACTACTGTGTTTAATGTAAGTATTTGTTTATA
The DNA here is from genome assembly GCF_020085105.1 of Siniperca chuatsi. NCBI lineage: Eukaryota > Metazoa > Chordata > Actinopteri > Centrarchiformes > Sinipercidae > Siniperca > Siniperca chuatsi. The sequence goes on from NC_058059.1 coordinate 6,912,275, forward strand.
CTTGTATAAATATAAGGATAATAAAGTTACTAAATCACAACTTCATCCACTGGTGAAGGCCATGATATGTGACTGAAAACCTTGTAAAACGTCCAGTGAATGGAGCTTTTGCAAATAATTTTATCTTCAAAAGGTTTACACTTGGAAAAAAAATAAATGGCCAAATGAGTGAATTTCCATAACTGGGAAGTTAGCATCTGATAGCCACAATGGTTGAACACAGATCTAAAGGAGCAGTACAGACAGAAACTCAAAATGTATCAACATAAGAGAAAATTCAAGGCAAAAGTCACAGAACTGACCATACTGAACTGAAAAATGACTTTTGGGAAGAACAGAAATAATACAACGATGACCACAAAGACATCACAGAATATACACGATACACGAACAAAAATATACAAAAAAGTCACAAATATGCATTGTAACAGTTGCCTGAGAAAAAAAAAAGCACAAATTTCAGCCTCTTTGTAATCGACATCTCCCACGGTCCTAAGATAAATGAATTCATCTGTCTTCCTCTCCTGCTCTCTCATACTTTCCCTCTGCATTACCTTTCCTTCCCTATATTGCTGCTCAGTTGTTCACTGTGATGCCGCTTGTTGCTAGTGAGAGCAGTGGGGACCATAACACTACACGCTGTGTAGAGTTTTTGTCATTACCTCAGCCCATAAACTCACAACCACAGAATGCAACAGTGTCTGTATGTCTCTAACATATGCTTGACTGTTTCCCTGGTCCCACAGAGAGTATTTAATAGGACCATTAGTAGGTATACATCACTCGAGAGTGAGTCAGAGCCTCGTGCCAGGTAGCAGAGGGAATGTAAAGGCCTTCAGGCTTCACACTGCTGCCGCAGGGCTCATGAAACACCCTGAAGACACTGTTAATATGTTCTTTCACTCTCAAGGAGAAACCAGTGATATACACACAGTGTGCCTCGGTTTTAAGACCTAGCCTGCAATGTCACATAAATACACACAAATTAGGGTTACAACTGAACTCATATGGCTAACAGTAATTCCAATTCATGCACAAAAAAGAGACGTGTGAGGCCAGACTACTTTTTTTTAATTAAAAAGCAGACTGACTTTTCTTGCCTGCATAATAGTCAGTGTGGGAATAGCTACCTAAACTGAGTTCTTGTTAGACAGGGCAGGAGCCTATAGACAGGCAAACCAGAGAATCAGGGTCATGCAGAGTTTGTGTGCTGCTGCTGGCCTCCTCTGGTTTGACGACAAAGACACCAGTGAGCAGTGAAAGGGCCAATAAAAGGTTAAGAAAAAGGGTAAAGTAAACCACAGGCTTTTGTTTTAATGTGAATGCCAGTTGTGCACTCTTGCAATATGGGATAGGACCCAAACATGCATCATCAATGATTCCCAAAATTGGTCTGTAATGTTGAATATTGGCTACATTAGAGGAAGCCAAATACTCTGCAGATGATAAATAGGACAAACAAGAACAAATTGTTCTTATTTGACCCTTTTTGAGGTTGGGAATAATACAGCTTAAAATGTGAACAAGTCAGAGATCAGGGTACCAATAAAGATACAAATCTGATGTGGTTCTAAATTTTTTTTTTATACAAGTAGGTAATACTTAAGGGGACACGAACATTAAAATGCTAAAGCTCATTAGCCTTTTGGCTATCATCCATGACAGTTAGCAGTAGCCAACAAGTTTCAATCAGTTGAACAACTAACAAGTACTTTCTGTGTTGCCAAAGCCTGATATAGATTATTCCTCTGCCTCTATTGACCTCTATTGTGGTCCAAAAACACAAAATTAAAAACACATAAAAGAGCAACAATGTTGCACTGGAACAGTTATAACAGTTGCTGCCATTGTACCGTCGGGGTCCTGCATCACCCTATCGGGGGTTAAGAATCAACCTGAAGGGTTTAATTTCGCAATAATGATCAGCTTGCTGTATATAATCCCGCTTATTACATGGATACTTACTAAAGAAATCAATAATTTTACACCAAATATTGATTTAATTGATTTCAAAATGATTAAAAAATGTTTTTTTGCCATAGGCCTTCTTTCTGCGGATTGATATGATTGGACTCGAGAGTCTATGATCAGAACTGTGTCCATAGCAACGGTCTGTTATTCATACCAGCGGTCTGCTCTTCAGAAATAACAGACCGCAGAATGCTGTAATTGACCAATCAGAATCAAGTATTCAACAAAGACGTGTAATAAGTAAGGGAAGTAAGGGAAAGAAAGGGAAAAATGGACATAGAATGATAGAATGCCATACTTATTGTAAAATAAAAATGATGAATGCATAACATAAGATGGGAAATAAAACCCACTAAATAATAATAATTAAAAAATAAATAAATAAAAATAGAGTTAAAAAGTATAATACATAAAAAGCATAAAATCTAGTAATATACAGCATTTTAAAAGAAGTGCCTGTATCAGGAAAGTCATATCTAGTTAAAGGCTAAAGTGAAGAGATAAGTTTTTAGCTTTCTTTTAAAGATATTTAGCGAGCTGGCTTCCCTGATATCTACAGGTAGTGTGTGCCATAGCTTTGGGGCATAATTGACAAAGGCTGCATCCCTGATTTTCTTTCGGCTGTTGCAGGGAACCTCTAATAAACCAGCAGCAGATGGTCGCAGTGTTCTTGAAGGCAAGGGAACAAGGGAGTTAGCAATGTAGCTTGGTCCTGAGGGCTTTGTATATAAGGAGGAGGACCTTAAAATCAATTCTAAATGTTAAGATGGTTTGAAGATAGCAGTTTAAGAACAATGGCATTTTTCATCCACGGTGTGTATGTTAGCAAATTTTGATGACATACGCCTACACAGTATTTTCCTTTAACACATGCTCAGTGTTGCTCTAGTTTCACCCACAAATCTCAACATCAGTTGCACACAAATACATATACTGTATTTACACAAACACAGACTCATATAATATATGTATTGAATACTTGAAAGGAATTGAATAAAAAGGGTATAAGGTTATCACTATATTAATGATACATATGTATGATGATACACATGGATGATATACTTATTGAACTGATTAATGAAGGATTATCAAAGATGTGCTGGCTAAAGAGGTACATATGTACTTGATTACTATGTAAAGATGGATTCTTATAGAGTATAGCTACACAAAATGTGGTGCTTTTGTTTTCTCCTTGCATATTTAGATGCGAAGCCTCTCTATGAGCTGTAGGTGAAACTCACACATTGCCTTGCAGGATCACGATTAGCTAGATGCGCTCCGATAGGTTGTCTGCAGTCATGTGTTTCCGATGACGCTCAAAATTCAGAATGAGGCAAGGAGGGAAAGGCAGAAAGGATGAGATGGAGGAAAGCCCGTACTGTGCTAGTTATTGTGTCATCCCAGTCAACATGTGTGTGAAATCTGGAATTGCCCAATTCATTCTTAAATTATGGCTGAAAGCCTATTTTGAGGTCACAATGACCTTTGACCTTTGAGTCAAAAGTGTCAACTATTCAGTGTCCGACCAGCTGTGAAATATGGTCACAACCTCCCCTTCTGTTCCTGAGTTATGGTCTTGAATAATGGCCAAAAAAAAGTTTTTCCAGGACATGATGTCACAGTGAAGTTGACTTTTGACCTTTTAGGTAAAACATGTCATCACTTCATTGTTGTATCCCATTAAACATCTGAAATTTTGTCATAATTACCACTTAAAGTCTTGAGTTATGGCCTAAAACGTGTTTGTTAAGCTCATTTTGAGGTCACAGTGACCTTGATCTTTGAGTCAAAACTGTCACCAATTCATTGTCTGACCAACTGTGAAATATGGTTATCAATTCTTGAGTTATGGCAAAAATATGTTTTTTTGAGGTCACAGTGACCTTGACCTTTGACAACCAAATTCTAATCAGTTCATCCTTGTGTCCAAGTGGACGTTCGTGCCAAATTGAGATATTGCCTTCACGAGAATGAGACGGACGGACAGACAACATTGATCTGAAAGAAAACATAAAGCTTCCGGCCACTGCTGTCACTGGTGCGAAGATATAAAAATATATTGCTGTGAATGAAAACGTCCCAACACCAAGAACGTCATTGATCATTTTAAGCTCTAAAACATTGTTTAGAAATGGCGAAGTATTCAGTTGAGGGGAAAAACTGAACTAATTCCACTTTCAGAGCAAACAAAAAGACAAAGAGAGATGTACCGATTCTTAACACAGCTCACTCTATTGTCTCCACATAGAAAGTGAATCTGACACAAAAAGTGGTACATATTGGCTATTACACCTGAAATATAACCAGCCATTAGAGCAAAACACCTCGGAGGGAGTCACAGGGATTACACTGCTCTGAAATAACAGAGCAGAGCAGCATGTGATAAGAAACCATAAAGATTCAAGGATTGAGAGTCTGGGCAAAACTTGCTCGTCTGGAAATGACAAAACATATTAGTATGGATTACGAGCAGTGGACAAGCCAAAATTGATAGCTACTGCTGCTTGAAACTCCTTGGGCAGACAATAGTTTACCCTCTAAACAACTTGACTTTATACTTTATACGGGCGACTGTGGCTTAGTGGTAGAGCGGAAGTTCGGCGGTTTGATCCTGGCTTCCCCCAGCCCACGTGTCGAAGTGTCCTTGAGCAGGGCTGTGCCTTCGGTGTGTGAGTGTGTATGAGTGATTAGTTACCTTGGACTGATGACAACTTAGTATGCCATCAGTGTATGAATGTGCGTGAATGGGGTGCATGTGATATGTAGTTAAAGAGCTTTGAGTAGTCGGAAAAGACTAGAAAGGCGCTATATAAGTACAGTCCATTTACCATAATAATGTCACTACTGCTTCGAATGAATGCATTCACCCTTACTGATATAAATGATGACAAAATAACAAAAACACCTGTCAGTATATCACAATACAATTCAACAGCACCAAAACTTCAGCCTCCAAAATGACCAGACAGTTGAATCAACACCAAACAGTTTAAACAAAAACTGAACATTAAAACCTTTATGAAGGTAGCTTTTATGCAGGACTGTTGTATTGGACTGTATTAGTTTTTTAGGTGTACTTAAGGTGGCAACTGAGTGTACATGATACATGGGAGTATACTGTAGATAGGACTGCAACTAATGATCATTTTTATTATCTCAATTCATCATTTAGTCTATATATGTCAGAAAATTGTTTAATGGGCATTACAATTTCCTAAAGTCCAGGGCGATATCATAAAAAACCTTGTTTTGTCAGACCAACAGTCCAAAATCCATAGATATTCAATTTACTATCAAGTAAGACAGAGAAAAGCAGCTTATCCTCACAAATGTCACGCTGGAACTGGGGAATGTTTGGCATTTTTGCATAAAAATATTTGCAAATAATTTTTCTGTTGGCAGACTAATCGATTTATCGACTGTTTCAACTCTGGATATATAGTGCAAACTATTCCTAATGTACGTGAGTCATTATCTTGTATCACAAGAACAGATTTTGATTATGTGGAACACACTTCTACATTTACGTCTAATATAAACTGGACTATGGAATGAGCCAAATGGCAGAGCAAAGGTGTATCAATACTGTCCCCTTCTGGAGGACATGGTAATGTACAACTGATGGTTAACAGCACTTCAAACTGTCCTGAAGTTGCTAGATGACTTTAACAGATGCAGACACATACAATGCACAGGGGGAATGACTGTGGATCATCATACAACAGAATGAGCATTTACTGGAACATGTTGCACCACATTGTAAAAAAACCTTAAGTCCTTTATAAAAGCAAAATGACTACAACTGTACTGCACAAGAATATTTACTCCAACTCGGTTTTCTTGTTGTGGTTGGCTTTGGTTATACAGCAACACAGTAAGAAAGTCAGAAAACTGTTAATCACATGGTTTCATAGCAGATATATTATTTTGGTCCACTTTGATATATCATGCAGGCTAACTGCCGACTCCAACATCTTAACATTTTAATAGTACCTTCCAATCAAATCCTAATCTGAATTAATCCACAAACAGATGGACAGAGAAACCAACGACCCCTCTCTGATAACAGATAAAAGAGGATCACATCTGTTCTCGAGCAAATGTTTTCATCACAAAGAAAGTGAAGTGTTTGAGTGGACAAAGGAGATGCCTGAGAGAACATCAAAGCCCATCTGAAGTCTCTGGTAGCCGAAGTGACATTTCACAAATACACAGACACGTCGCACAGAAATGCACTTACTTCACTTCGTGTATTTTTTAAATTGAATACTAAGGGGAATTAAGGAGAACAAGATGCCTTACTTCATTGTGAACTCCCATTTTTGTCCCTTGAATCACTGAGAATCATTTACCAACTGCAATACAATTTTGATCGGTGTCATATCTGAAAGGTACATTTTGCATTTTGATATCAAACTATAAAACACCTCTATGTATACTACGAAACTGTGCAAACACTTCATGTCGAACCACATGAGATAACAGTGAAGCGATGGACTGCTGACATTTTGATTTGTAGTAAGATCAAAGATATTAATAACCAAAAATACACATTTTGACATTATCAGTGTCTCTATGTGCAATGTGGGTTACTGTTCATGCTGGCCACAACTCCCATATCTAGAGCGCTAGTCAACAAAGTTTGCTGACATAAAATACATTTCTCTCTGAACACAAAGTTTGACCATACTAACCAATACTCCTGCTGCTATAATGACAGACTGGTGCCATCCTGCTGTCTTTTCTTCCTCCTCTTATTCATGCCTCCCACTCCCTCTTGGCCCCAGAGTAAAGGCCAAATTGCCGAATGTCCCGTCCCAAACCCAACTCATTATACAAGACTAGAGGCAGACAGAGAACAGAGGAGTCTGTGTGACACTGTTGGCCAGAGACAGATACGCAAGATGGAGGAGGAGGAGGAGGAGAGGGGGTGAACTCTTTTTGCAATGATTAAAGGAATAAAGAGCACAAATGAGGAGTGATAGACTGAGGCAGAGATGAGAGAGGTCTTGCTAATGAAGCAACCACTTGAGACGAGTAGAGAAAGACCTCTGGCAATGTTGTTTTCACATTTAATATCAAATGTGCCACAAAGGTACACACAGTCATGCACCATCATGCTCAGTCATAAGCAACTTCCATTCCATTCCATTCATATACAGATTCTGTAAATGCACACACACAAACACATGTAAACTGGTTGTCACCAGCTAAGTATAATAGTAAAATGCTTTATATGATCATAGGAAAACAAGGGATTTTGGAGAATTATTGGTTACACTAAGACAGGGTAAACTAAAACTGCATGTTACCTCTGTTACCCTACCAATACATGAGATTGTCACCTGATACTGTACATGCTATGGCAGAATTGTACCCAACAGGGGTATTTCCATTCTGTGATAAACATATAAAAGCATTCTCTTCAAAATGCTCAGCATAAAATGTCCACAATTCTGAATCCCAGATCAGACAGTTGATTACGCTTCAACAATAGATGAGCAGCCAAAAAAAAAAGAAAAATCAATGAGTGAATAGGACATTAACAACTAACAGAGCTCACATTCAGGCTGTCATCCATTTCTGTAGGTGACCTGGCAAATACATGCCAGTCTGCTACTGCATTGGACTCAGATCCTGATTACTCACACTTATCCATCTAAGCTTATCTATCTCGCTCTCCCTTTCTCTATCACCCCCTTTCTTTCTGTCTATAAATAAAGCGTATTATTACTATTTGTAATCAGAGTTTCACATGTGATGTAATGTGAAAAGCAAAAAAGACGAGAACAAAGCCCTTCACACAGAACAAGTTCAATAGATCTTCATTAGAAGTATGTTTTATCATACGCCTTCTCACTGCAAAACCAACATTGCTTCAGGTAAGTGGCAAACAAAGAACAATAATCAAACAACTATATTTGCGATTAAGTCAAAAAAACACACAAAAGGCATAAAAAAAGAAAAAGAAATAGTTTTGGATTAATTGAAAAAGCTCTACTTCACAAAATGCTACCAACCTGCTAAAAACCTCTAAGTTGAGTATCATTTGCTAGCTCATAGTTGCTATAGTGTTATTTCATACGATGCTTATTGGTAGTCTGGCTGTGTGGGTTTAAGGTTAGCTAGTGGTCTCTCCCGTGACTGTGTACCTCTTGTCTTATCTCCCCCCTCCATTGGTGGGCTTCAGATCTTATAGGCCCCCATAGAGCCCCAAAACACAATAGTGAAGCTCACACCAGAGAGGAGCTATGAGCTCGAGGTCTGCCAACACCATATCTGTTTACTGAGTACCAGCTCATATCATATAGCACTCATCAATACAAACAGCGCCTGAAATTGTCAGCCATTGCTTGTAGTTAGAATGTGCACATGTGTAAAAGCATGTAATTGAATTGTTTAAATGCAATAAACAAGAAATGGCTTATAGACCCAAAGTCCTCAAAGTCTCCTCCTGTTATTCTCTCTCACCATTCATTTCAATTACAATTTAATGATACTTCATTTGCTAAATAAATTTCACATACAGTATTTGGATTGTAAAGTATACATAGAAATATAGATATAACAATGTTCAGATCACTCTAAAACTATTTAGAAATCTAACTAGGCCTGCAGCTAACAATTATTTTGATACTAAATTAACCTATCAGTAATTTGTTTTGGATTAACTGATTAATCATTTTGTGTAAGAAAATTGGGAAAAATGCCCATCACAATTCCCCAGAGTCTAGAGTAACATCTTCCATTTGCTTTTTTTGTCGGATCAACAGTCCAAACCCACATTTAAAAAACAGGAACCAAAAGGCTTGGTATTTTAGCTTGATTAATGACTTGGATTATCACAACAGTTGTCAATTAATTACCTGTTGATCAATTTATTGACTTATTATTTAAACACAAATTCTACCTATTACTTTTACTCCGTCTCTCTCTCACTGACACACACGATGAGTCGCATAGTACACACACGCAGTGAGGCCATGTGCAACGCTCATCAAAGAGACAATGTCAGGATTACAGTGTGAATAGCCCACATTCTGCTGTTAACATTTAAGCTAACGCTTACACAGGGAAATCTGTTCCAATCAATTCTCTGTAGATCAAAAGAATAAGCAGCTGGCTGGGAAACACACTGTGCACCAGCAAAACAACACACATGAGAAAGGATCGTAGACTATGGCTACACACACTGTATGGTAGCTGCACACAAACACACACCAGCATACTCATCTCGACCGATTGAGACTTCATTGATCCCACTGGGGGGCATGAGCCTATTCACACGTTCATACATGCACAAACACACACAGAGGGTGTAAGCTCTTCACAGGTTTTCACTGTCCATCTCCTTTTAGTAATCCTGTTCTTATTTAATCTACAGGCAACTCCACTTTAAATCCAAACAGGATGGGTCAAACAGCAGGCTCTGAGAGTGGGATGAAAGAATAAAAGCAGAAATTAGTGTTGTACTGTGTTAGGAGGCTTTTCAGAAACTTTCCAGTATGCCAAATCACCTGAACAAAAACAAGACAAAACCCACATCTGTTATCGAACAGTACCGTAATTTGAACATGATGTACTTAAAAGTTGGTGCCACTGTGAGCTCTGGATTTCTTGGTGTCCTAGTTTTGTCAATATTCATTTTTGGTTGTGTTTTTTTTGCAGCCAATCCTGCTTCATGGCAGTTGACTGTAAGCAAATTATTAGAGTTTATACAAGGTGGTGAAATACTGCGCCCATAAATAATCCAAACAGTTTCTTGGAAGGCATCTGTAATAGTCTTTGCTCACACAGGACAGGCTGTAAAGATGTAGGAAAAAAAATTAGAGGACAGGGAGAGCCAGGAAGCTGGTTTTATAGGTAACGAAACATGTCATTACAGAAATGGGACTGTAGTGCTTTAATTATCCTCGTCTTAGTTCATTCCTCAGCTTTTTATTGCTGCTCTTTATAACATCCCAGTCTCTTTGTACATGTACGGAAGAAGCAACATTTCTTGTTCTTTCTTTTAATTGCTCCCTTTCTTGTCTTTGCTCACTCAGATTCCCATTCACACTTACACACTACGCCAAACTCTATCGTAACAAAGCAAATGTGGGACAAAACCAAACATGTCTGTGCTGATGTGTTGACGTGGCATTAATGGGAGTGGATTACTTAATACCTACATATCTCATAATATCTGATCTTGTTTACCGTTACATTTAGTAACACTTCATGTTCTTTATGTTGGAATTTATGGAATTCAGTCACAACCCACATAAGGGTCGCCACTTCCCATTCAGCCACAGAGACTCCATTGTCACATGAGCAATAGGCATAATTTGTTAAATGGCCATGTGAAATTTAAGTGGTCCAGAGCGAGGCTATGGAGGGGTGACTTTGGCAGCGACACAGGCAATACTGAGGCCGGCAATTAATGGTAGTGTAAAACTTCTCTATCCATCAACAACTTAAATTTTTATTATGTGCAAATGTGCTGACTGTTAATTGAGCTCTGACCTGCATGTACACAGTCTGACATACAAGCACCCACTTCCATATCTCTAATTGTAGTGGCTAAAGTGAGCCATTGTACTGCAAAGATTACTATGCATGAACGCACAAATGAACAAACATGCAGAGCCTGGATCTCATAGAGGTGGTCCTCTCGAAACAAAGGCAAACATACACTCATGTTGTGTCATACAATAAAGATGACTCAACAAATTAGGATTTGTGAGGAGGTGGCGCTCTTAATGGTGTTGGGGGGTTGGGTATGCGTGGGGTGGTTTCCACAGAGCACCCTATTGACAGTTTTCATAGGGACTATTTCTTCAGTAGAAAGTAGTTCCAATAAAAACTGCAGACATTGTGTTCTGTGGATTACCCAGAGTAACAATGGCACTGTTTCTGAAAAGATTTTTTTTTTCTCCGTTGAATTTATGGTTCACAAAACACTGAAATTCCTGTCCATATGTGAAAATAGACATATCTTTGCACTGAGACAACTACAGTATCTACAGTAACTACAGCTAACTGTACTTAGCTAAACTAAGCTGGTGAACATGGTAAAAATTATACCTGCTTAATATGAGCATGTTAGCATTGTCAGTGTGAGCATGTTATCATGCTGACATTAGCATTTAGCTCTGAGCACCGCTAGCATGGCTGTAGACTCTTAAACTTGTTACTGCTTAATAAACTCACTCCAATTTGCCATACTTGTTAAAGTAAATTCCTTCCTTTGATTGTTGAACTAATCTTAAATATATCCTTCTTGCAGCTGGTTCACTATAACTTCAAAGAACATTTACTTGCTTAGATTTCACTTGTATTTTAAAATACTACTGTGGTTTTTGGTCCTATCTGACACAATGTATAGAGACAATCTAAATCAGTGTATGTACTAGATTCATATACCAATAAAGACACCAAAATCGTTTTGGCAAGAGAATGGATTATATTCCCTAAAGCGCAGGAAGGATTTACTGTGAAGTAGAAGCAGGAAGTACTGACTTCATTATCACTATTGACTACCAAGATACACCTAAAAGTTGCTCTCACTATATTTTTAGGTGCGTATTTTGTATCAGTCTGAAAGACCAGTTAAAAAACAGCATTGCTCCTTTATATCAAATAAAGTAATAGCAAAAGCAAGCTTCTAAGAGCAACAAGTGAATTGGAAAGACAAAAAAAAAAAAACCTTAAAGCTTTAACAGCTGATCGAGGGCAGCTACACCTTTTCTTGTTATGGGGAAACCGAGTTGCAAGCCTTCTGATTTCAGTTGCTTTCAGCATGGCACACCTCAGGTAACTCAGCCAGTGGAAATCTGCTAACAAGTCTACACACACAGACACATGGACAAAGACACACACAGACATACTCAAACACGAAGCAAGGATAAACATCAAAACAGGCACTTAAAGTGAATTCTATTTACTACTGCACGTGGCCTGTAAGTGTAGTCACCGCTCTGATCAGCAACACTTTATCTAGTGTGGGAATCCACATCCAAGCAATAAACAGCAATCTCACAGTCTCTCTCTCCAACACACATGCAGACACATTTTGGGTGTGTTTGTGTGCATTTCTGTGTCCCTCCACAGATGAAATGGTAGTTGTCAGTGAGGCCAGAGGGAGGAAACGGGCAGATTTGGAGTTATGGATTTTAACGCCATCATACACTTCACTCAGTACCTTTTTCTCAAACTTGTACAGCCCCAATGACAAAAGGTACAACGCCTGTCTGTATGTGTGTGTATGCAGTGTTACTGTAGTGTGTAGCTATTCAGAGAGATTGAGGGCAAGGGCGCTGGAGGAGTACAATTATCTGGGACAGTGCAGTCTCTACCAGTTGGTTCTACAAAGACACTGACAAGCAACTCAACTGTAGCTCAATGTTGCACTTGGTTATTATAACCTCTGCAAATCTCTTTTTAAACTATATTTCATATCTGCATACTCACCTACAAGCTCAAAGCACAAATTGTTGTATGATAAAAAAAAATAAAAATAGTTGTGTGGAGTTTTGTTGAGTGCGAGTGTGTGTGTGTGTGTGTGAAGGGTCAAAGTGTGAGGTGGGGAGCTATGTGACAGGAAGTGAGGGATGTTGGAGGGAAAGGAGAACCTTTCAGAGTGGAGTTCATTTCCCCCTCTTTCCTGTTTTCTGTTTTGTCTCAGCACGTTAGGCCACCTTCTTACATCATCAACATAATTTCTCTCACTCCCACGGTGTGTGTGTGTGTGTGTGTGTGTGTGTGTGTGTGTGTGTGTGTATGTGATAAACTGAGAGAACACGGTAAGATAAACTGAGAAAGATAAGTGATAAACAGAGAACTTGAATATTTTCCTTTGTAAGTACAATAATCCATCATGAAAGGTGTTTTCAAAAAGTGTCATGGATGTATCTTAAACAATACCGTTGCTATCAGGACACCCTCTCTCATGTGTAAATAAATGAAAATCATCCTACATGAAAAAATAATAATTTACCACTATGTCCAGAAAATATGTCTGTTATGTGTTCAGTCCCCATATTAATCAGTCTCTCTGATGACGCAGCATCTGCCTTTTTGTTGATTTGAATACCGACTCTGTGGAACATCTACTGATCCCCTTGCTGGTTACCATAGAAACAATCAAAGCCTTGTGATGCCTTGCCTATGAGAAAACAATTAAATGTAGTTAAAAGAATGACAAAATCAGGCTTAAATGTCATTGAACAGGTGGCCATTTTGCACTTTGTATGTGAGTTTATGTGAAAAGAAAAGATGAGTTAGTCCCTGTATCCCAAACTTTCTCTCAAGTTTCATATGGGAGTGCAACACTTTTTTTGTTTTCTTTAATAATTTATACAGGCCTCCTTTCTGATGAACCCTCACTGCCCCAACAGCCTTTGATGAATATTTATAAGTTTGATAGTTGTTTCGTGGCATCTCTGAAAACTCAGTGACATGAGACAAGTTAGCAAGACTTTAATCTCAAGTTCAAGGAGCTTTTCATCTGTGGTGATGCTTCATAAATTAGAGAACAGTCAAAGGTGCAGCAATAGAACTATAGCATTGTAGTTGAACAACTTTGTCAAGCCAGAGGGCCTTGTAAATATATTGTCCACGCTGGGTTTTTCAGGGGTCAACCTGCATATTCTCAGGGCGTGCAGTAGAAGGACTAGTGCATGCAAACAGTGTGTGCTCTTTTCTGCACTCCAGTTTCATTTTGTTTTGACAGCCAGGGGCCAGATTCAGTGATGGGCTTTTGTCGCCACAGATTTTATTGGTTACCAGTCTGTCTGGGACTCTGTGATGGAAGCTTGTTTATCTGTACATCAATGCAAGGCAGATTTGAAAAAGGGAGAAGAAAAATACAAAAAATAAGATCCCTCATTGGCATTGCTGTGGGATGTTTTCTTACAGAATACTGCAAGTTTACCATTAAAGAGTAACTGAGATTTATTATAACTTGGGTCTTATTTTTGTCATTTTGCCATCATTCCTTTCAGTAATAATAATACTGTATTCATAAAATTAACTACTGAGACTCAGGGACGGGAAAACTACAAAAATAAGATCCAAGTTCTAATAAAGCAGTGTAGAAATCAGTCTTATTAATGATATATACATGCATTTTCCTACAGCATTACATGACTACAAGTACTTTACTGTATATATATTTGTTTGCTTTTATGTGTGTCTAGATGTGTGAACACTACAGTGTTGTTCTGCACCATGCTTTTAGTGATGTCATTCAGAAACTGGTCACACACACACACAGCTCCTGTGCTACTCTGCATTACTTTGAGGTGAAAAAAAAAACAGGAAGAGATGTGATGGCTGGCGCACACACACACACACACACACACACACACACACACACACACACACACACACACACACACACACACACACACACACACACACACACACACACACACACACACACACACACACACACACACACACACACACACACACACACACACACACACACACACACACACGAAATAAATCACAGAAAATGTCCCACCTTTACATATACACAACACAATTATACAGTTAAATTACATATGCAAATAAATGCACACAATCTCACAGAACAGCAACCCCTTGTGAGACATTTACATCCCAGATTTGTCTTTTCAATAATATTGTCATAGCAATAGGTAGTGCTGTTGAGCCCACATAATGTGAAAGTGGATATGACGCAGTGTGTAGGATATTGTGGGATCTAGCGGTGAAATTGATTTACAGATTGCAACCAACTGAACCGCTTGCATCACCCTCCCCTTCCAAGCGTGTAGGAGAAACTACGGTGGCCACGAAAAAAAAATGCAAAAGGCCCTATCTAGAGCCAGTGTTTGGTTTGGCCATTTTGGGCTACAGTAGAAACATGGTGGTTCAACATAGCGGGCTGTGGAAGGGGACCCACTCCCTCTGTAGATATAACGGGCTCATTCTAAGGTAATGAAAACACAACAATTCTTATTTTCAGGTGATTATACACTAATGAAAACATACTTATGAATATTGTTGCCATATTTGGCAAATAGAGCCCCCTAAATCTTACACACTGAACCATTAAGCAATTCATTTACACAGTTTTATATACATTTTACAACATTAACATACCATCATTAGTTTAGTGACAACATTTACCATTTTAAATTCACCTTCTTGCATAACTTCTGTAGTGTTATACAGCTCAGGTTTATTTTGTCAATTTGAATAAGACTCTGTTTAAGCTAACCAGCAGAGAGACAGACAGTAATGTTATCAATCAGAGAAAAAATGTCAGAGCTGCTGAATAGACAGTGAATAATGAAACAACTCCTGGGACATCAATGGAAGCTGCCATGGTAATTGTACTGGGATATGAGACCATTTTCACAGCTTGAAGTGTTACATTTAAATAAAACTAATTTGGAGGAAGTATGGCAAACTAAGATAATTTGCTAATCATTGAATGTCAACAACAAACTCCAAAAAGTCTCAGTAGACATAAGACAGTTTTTCTCTGTTTGCATATATTTTACAGACTTTCAATATCACCATAAATGTATTGAGAACATAGAAGCATGTACTGTAACTTCATCTGCATGCAGCATGGTGGCATACAGCATACATGCTGACACTGCAATGTGCCTAGTCGAATTCTAAGCCTACATGAATACAACCAGACACACAGTGAGCGCATACATCCGTTTATCTGGCAGCTTCAGTGGAGGATGTGCATTTCAAAAAGCTCTGTCAGGGTTAAATCTGTTGTTGAGGGCCACATCTACTGAGAGGGGCCACAGAATTCAATTATGAACAACTACATATGGACTCCAGCTGGATTAATAATGAGAGCCAATATATCAACATATTATTATGTTATTATTTTATTATGAGAAGTGCGCAGCAGCTTATGCCTTGAAGCCCTCTTCCTCCACTCACCTACATACAAATGCACACTCACACAGCTTACAGAAAGCTACTATGTGCACTGTAATATTGTGTGTTTACAACAAACAGGTCAAGAGATACACTTGAAAGCTAAAAGTTTGGCACAATGATGGCACTAGGGCCAAGGTCCAAAATTAATAGGTTTCTTCCTCTTGGGAGTGCAAATGTGCACAGCAGATTTCACACAAATTGGGGCATTTTAAGATATTTTCATCACAGACAAACAAACAAATGGATGGAGTGACGGATGAAGATGATCACAGCCTCTACTCCTTTGCAAAAAAACCCCCAAACAACTTATTTATTCAAATGTGTCATTAAATGCAATAAAGAATTTACATATTGTTTGTAGTAATTCAATGTCTTCCCAATAAGATATTTAATTCAATACATTATTTAAGTAAGACCTCCATGTTTATTGCACATCTCTATGTGTGAGTGTATGTTCCTTCAGTAGTGAGCAGTGGGAGTAATTTGTTGGTTAAAGAGTGTTTTGGGGAAACAAAACAAAGAATTTAGATCCACAAAAAGCCTAGGCTTTTGGGGCCCTAAATTCAGATGTTAAGCACTTTATTGCTATAACAAAGACACAATCAATAATTTCCCACAGTCATCATTAGTGGTCCACAATACAGAAAACAATGAAATGGCTAATTGATTTTGATCTTAATAAGCAATAAGTGCCAGTGCAGACCCAGAGGCTACAGCTGCAGCCACATGCCCAAACATGCAATCTAAAAGAAATTGAGACACACACACTATCACATCATTTATCTCACACATGATGACACACAAAGTGTGTGTCTCTATAGATGAACAGAATGTACCCTGCAAAACACATGTACATAATTGTACGGTATGCCAACAGACACCCTGTACCCCCTTCTACTCCCCAAACCCAAAATCCACAACACAGTGAAACCACCCCTGTACATTGCTCTCAAACATATATCAAAATCCCTTCTGTGGTCTGTGATTTATGACTCTAACTAATTACACTGCTGTTCTTCAGAGAACTGGGGTGGGAGGGGGAAAAGGAAAGCTGGAAAGAGAGTGGGTGAAATGAGGGCAGGTCCTGTGCTAAGCCACAGTAATGTGTTTGTGAGGAGGAGACACTATGGACAGTATGTGAACTAAAATACTTTGATATTAAAATACAGAGAATGCCCCCCCCCTTGATTTCACAATCATTCAAAAGTATCTAAACAAGTATGTTCAAGACAATCTTGAATCTTTTCTCAATAATGCTGTTCTGGTTTTTTGATGAGACAGTTTCACAATAGCTCTGTCGGCTGTTTTTCACCAACAAGGTCAGGCTTCATTAAACGCATCCCAGCTTGTATTCAACACTACAGGTATGGTGGAGGAAGTGCCATATTTATCTAATAGCATTGAGTAAGAGTATTTCACTGGAATACACACCAGAGATTTACAGGGGAGAGAGGCAGAGAAAGCAGAGGTATGAGTAATAGTGGGATGCTATTATCTCTTTAGCCAGTGTGGCAGCAGTTTATCACAGCAGTCAGTCACCAAGTAATCACAATCTGTAAGGAACTCCTTCCAGTTTCACTGCCTAAGAACACTTGGTCAGCTTCCACTGCCTGGGCTGTCAGAGATATATAGATATTATAAAGACTGAGTGAGCAGACTCAGTGGCACAATACAGCAAGTACAGCTAGTGAGGTGTTTATATTAAAACATCTAGTGCTAAAAAAAATTAGCTGGCTAGTTGATTGACAGAAAATTAATCAACTATTTTGATAATTGCTTCATCACGAAATCAGTAATTGATCAAGCAAAATGCAAAAAATTCACGGGTTTCAGCTTCTCAAATGGGAAGATTCGCTGCTTTTCCCTGTTTCATGTCTTGTAATCTGAACATCTGAGTTTTGGGCCACCAACAGATTCATTTAATGAAATAATTATTACTTGGCTGTTTGTTGAACAAAACAAGCAATTTGAAGATGCCAACTTAGGTCTTCAGAAATTGTGACTGGCATTTTTCACTATTTTCAGACCTTTTATAGACTAAAAGATTAATCGATTAATCAAAAAACCACCAACAGATTCATTTAATGAAATAATTATTACTTGCAGCCCTTAACAAATCCATATCAATTAATCAACAACCAAGTTATCCAGCTGTACAACAGCTGTAATCTGCAATTAGAGTGTATTAGTCCAGATCACTGATGACTTCCAACCATTTGTCTTTTCTTATGATCCACACTGATCCTAGTCTGGTGCTCTGGCTAACTCATCTTCCCCTCCAGTGACTCTGCCACCTTAGGAATGCCATTCCAGTCAGTCCATAATTCCCGCTCAGTGTTCCCAGTAATCCCTCTTCTCCGGCTGTTCTGAGCCTACTTCCTTCCCCACAGCTGCTGGCCGGCCCAGCTTGCTCTAATAATAGGACAACAATGCCCGCCCCACGCCCGGACACACTGCACTACTACTGACACAAAAAAAGAATTTAAAAAGAAGGGGGGGGACCCTCAACATCTAAAAACTCTGCATGGAATCTGAATTATTGTAAAGGGTTTCCCCCCCATGTTTACTATAACAGATACATTTCTTTATATAAAAAGGTCCTTAAATGTTTAATTAACATAAATGTCACTACAATTATTGATGTCCAACTCCAAAAGAGCAACTTTCTAAATTGTTAGTTAGCGTTTAGTACTTCTGTGTGTGGGTAACAGACGCAGCATGTAAACACATGTTGGTGGAGGAATGATGATGAGGCTGCAAACTCAAATGAGCTACTATCTGTGGTAAAAGAGTCAGAGAAGACACTGTAATCATGCAGGAGCTGATAAATGAAGGCTACACACTGCTAAAGTAGTTAAACACTACCTTGTGCCTTTGCCAGTGTGTTCCTCCAGCACACACACACACACACACACAGCGAATAGGTTATGAATAAATGTCACATTTATGTTGCATGGTCCTGTCAAGCAAAGCAGCCCCAAGCTGCACACACAAACACCAAAGAAAGGGAGGCATTAATCAGAAGAGACTGAGAGCTGGACTGAGTTTTCTTTTCTCATCTTCTGCTGTTCACATGTTACAACTCTTTGAGTCTTTGAGCCTGACATTTTCTTCATAACCCTTTTTTCTCCCCATTTTTCTTCCATAAAAGATTCTTAGATGCTTCTTTCTACCCCTACTGTGCTTCTTTCACTGACAGATCAGCTTGATAATGTTGCTTCCCTGGCACGTGAAGCTTCCCTCCACACCTCCTTCTCTCTTTCAACCCCTCCTCCGCCATTCCACCAAGAGAGCAACCATGCCACAGAAAAGCTCACAAAAGTTGTAACTCAGACTGCCTTTTCCTCTCACAGAATTATTGGCCGGTGAAAGGAGAAGAAAAAAAAAAAAAGAGTGGAATGCTAGTGCTCACCTCAGACAAGGTCTCACTGCCGCAGGGAAAGCAGAAGGAATATCATCCTCAATCCGCACAGAAAACCAAGAGCAACAAGTAGTAACTCCAGAGATTTCTCCTCCCTTCACTCGCACTCCTGCTTCCTTGCTCCGTTTCTCCTTCTGCTTTGTACTCATTCAGGCTACAGTAGCTCCAGTAGACTGAGCAAGTATGTGTGTGGTGTGTGTGAGGATGTGAGTGTGTATGTGTGTGTGTGCATGGTCCTGTGGATTCTTGCAGGGGTATTGACTCTTACAGGGTTCAGGTCCTCCCCCTTTTCAGGCTCACAGAGAGAGAAAGAAAAGCTCACCCACACACACAAACAGGGGGCAGGAGAGTACTCTTTGTTGTTTTCTCTCACTTCCTTGCCCTGTGTCTTCAAATGTCTGTAACACCCTGCTCTACAGCCCCTTTCATAGGAGAAAGCGAATGAGAGAGAATGTATGTGTGTGTGTGAGTGCACGCTCGTGCACAGGGAAAGCCGTCGTGCGTCAGCGCCCGGGGCTGGGAGGAGGAGAAGGAGGCGGAGTTTAGACCTTCGAGAGCTGAATTCCTACCTCACATCAGACCAATCAGAGGCCTTGTTGCGGTTGACCAAAACCGCGGGGCCAGGCCGGGCCTCACTACCACACTCCAGCTTTAAAGCATTAGCTGAAGTTTGCTGTGCACTTAGGCTACATTCTACAGCAGTGTTGTAGATGAGCATTACTGTTTTTATCTTTATGTATACAATGCCATTTTGCTCTGCCTAAATAACATTTCAATATTAAACATTCAATAATAAAAAACACATTCTATGTTTATTACAATGGCAAGACAAGTATATTTTATCTATATAGCTTATTTCAAGCACAAAGGCAATTGAAAGTGTTACATAACGTATTCAAAAAACTCCATAAGGCATTTAAAACAAAGATTATTCCATATGGCTGCAAATGACAGAAAGTAGCTGATGTACAGTATGTCTATAAATAGTAAGACTTGCAAAGAACAAAGGAGTCTCACTTTATTTTCTCCCTTTCTGTAAGAGATAAACTAGTTCATTTGCTAAATCAATCCAAGCAAGTCTTTTACTTTGTTTAAGTAAAAGACTCAAGCCACCACACAAAACCATGCCAAAACTACAAAAGGTAATGTGATGTTTCCTTGTCTCTTCCCATGTCCCTCCCACCTTTCTGCCAAAGAACAGTATTCTCATGTTTCGCCTGCTGTCCTTGGCGGGACATTTGTCAAGCAAGGCATTTGTCCACAGAAGTGACAGCAGCTCTCCCCCTCCTCCTGCTATTCACACCAGTTTACGTCTGGCTACTTCAGCTTCATCTTTTCCCTTTCCTTCTCACCACATCTAGTCACGCTAAAGTCTTAGGGCTGTGTAATAAGAATAATATCATATGATGATGTTTTTTGTGATAAACTGCTAAACTGTGCTATGTTAGCTTTTTATTCAAATACAGTCTACTGTTACTATTGTAAATACATAATTGAAGATGATATTATAACAAGACTAAGAGTCTACAGCCACGCTAGCAACTCTACTAAAAATTGAAAGGAACCAAACAAATTGAAATATTGACCTGATGGTGCTGCTAACTATTAAATTATTTTTGGTGTATTTACATTTATTTAGCTTTTAATAGACCATTTAGTTCTTTCATGAGCAACTTTGTGATTTCCACTGACTGATCGGAGAGATATTGTTGTGACAAGATGTTTCCTTTATTTAACTTCTTCTTATAATTATAGCAACATTAGCAGCATTAAGAAAGCCAACAGGTTTGAATAAACTAATGACAGACAGCTCCATGTTTCCTGCACTCCACATTTAGTGTCCTGGCTTCGAATACCAAAATAGGAACAGCCCTGTTTCCACACATATCCAGTGAATGCTAAATGATGCAAACTGTTCTGGTCTGTGACATCGTTGAGAATGGGATAAATATGTTGATCTACCACTTTCACATGTTTCTTGCTTCTGAGGCAACCAGCACAACTATAAAACTCTCCAGCTGAACATCTTGTTGTGAGTTTGTCTTTGTTGTGCACCAAAGCTTGGTGATAAGAGTTATTTGACATATTTTGGCATGTGATTACTCCTTTTTTTTGGAAGACTTGTGTCAAGCTTGTTCACTTCCAAATTTCCAAAACAGTTTATGACAATTAGTGAGGCTTTTTCCCCCCCAATGTTCTTTTGCTGAAAAGCACAGTGCCCTACCACTTTACATGCCAGTTAAAATTGCTAAGTACAGAAATATGTAAGACAAATGTCCATGGACATATGAAGCTTAGAGGCAGGGACATACTTTGAGGACAATAACCCCAAGTTGCATGACACTTGATTTCCATCTCTGTCTACACTGCTGTTAGCAAAAATCTTCGCCTTATTGTGCAAAATGTAAAACTAGTGGGCAAAAAATAACCATCAAGTTCTATGTAACAAGTGTTTGTTTTCATTATTTAAAACCCAGACTAGGTAGAGTGTGATAAAGAGTCAATAGATGTAAGAATACTTGCACTTTAGCCAATCAGATGGTTCAGCCCACTTCCTGGCCAAGTTAGCAAAGGTGAAAGGGCACAGTTCAGCCAGTTCGAGCTGAATCTTCGATGAGAGTGATGCGTTATTGCATTGCAAGAGTGTGGATATAAACAAAATGCCATTTGAGCAGTTAGACCTGAGGCCATTTTCAAAGGTAGAGCGCTGTGTTTTCTTGAGTCAAAACTTCTAGTATGTAAATAACTAGAATAAGAGTCCTCAAGCCGTGATGCTAATTAGCACCATGTAAAATCCTATTAATTTTTACTAAAAGTGTTCGCGATCTAAAAAACGGATCTGTAATGGGTTTAAGAATTTCTGCTGGTGAGCAGGTATATTAAGGAGACTGTTCTGTATTTTATTTTGATGCAATACTTGCACTTTTTGTGTAAATTCCTACATTGTTGTTGCTCGATGTAATTCGTATAACGGCTAGTGAAGTGGGTCCCATCCTTGTTATTGCTCAGCTTAATGTTTAATATATGCCTTTAAACCTTACAGCAGTGTCATGTGCTTCTATTTCATTATGGCCCTCATTGTCTTGGCTCCTGCTGATCCTAAAGTCTTCTGATTCTGGTCCATCCTTACACTTACATATTACTCATTACTCACACTGTACTTTGTAGTACCACGTACTGTTTACATTAGCATGTGGTGACCTGGTGGTTAAACCAGTAAGACTACAATCCCTTCAACAAACAATTACCAGGAAAAACACTGAAAAAGGAGTGAGAATAAAAATGAGAAAGACAGAAACCCAAAAGTCTGAAGTGACATAGTGAGCGAGTACTTTGGTATGTGGGCTATAGAGTTACACAGGGACAAAAAGTGAAGCATTGAAGTCCACTCCTCTAGACAACTCTGACACGCCTCTATCTCTTATCTTCTTCTCTGTTTGTCTCCCTTTCTGCCTCACTAATCCCTCATCCCCTGTCACTGTTTATTTTCCTGAGTCGATTTGTGTGTGTTTATGTCCAAGAACGTGTGAGAAATTAAGAACATGCAGAGTGAAGACTATGTTTGACCTTGTTTGTTTAGTCTCTGCATAGATTTTTGTGTATGAGTATAGTCAGGTTATTGGGAGTAAAACAAAGAACAAAGATTGAGTTTTTCAAATGGATCTCTCTTGAGATATAGCAGTTATGTTACTGCTGAAACAGAGTTAAGAGCATGACAGCAAAAATGGAGAAAAAGACAGGATATACAGAAGTGATTAAGAAAAGAGAGCAGTATACCAGCGGCAAGCAGAAAGCAAAGAATGGAAAGTGCCAGTGAGACAAAAGGGCTGAAACACAGAGAAACAGACGAAACAAACATTTGGTCTAATGTGTATCTACAGTATCCTAATGATCTGCCTCTAAAAGTGATATTGTCAATCTGTTGAGGGCTTGGGTGCTAAAAAAATAATCCTAAATGTTTGTGCTAAGGCACAACTTAATGCATACAAAAATGAAAGAAAAATTAACACAGTCAAAAACAGTCAAACTACATCTATTCAAATCCGAGTGTCTGGCTTATCTCCTCTCTTGTTTCCTCTTGCCAGTAAAAGCAGAGAAATAAAGGAATGTGTATTTCAGTTATAGGAAGAGTTGGACATGGGACAGTCAGGAATGCCAAAAACTGCCATTTTGGAGACAAAGGAACTTGTGTGTGGCGCGTGGGGTCAGGCTGCTACCATGCCAGCAAGTGCTTTTTGTGGAAGGATTCCAAAGGGAATTCAACTTTAAAAAAAGCTAGAACCGGGGCGTCCTGGGGCCCAGCGGTCTAACATGCATACCACATAACTACTACGGCCCCGGTTTCACCAGGATCATTATATGTCATTTTCTCCAGGTTTTCTGTCACTTTTTACTGTCAACTATCTTCTAATAAAGACAACATCAAAATCCCCAAAACCATGTGTTAACCTC
Source organism: Siniperca chuatsi (assembly GCF_020085105.1). Lineage (NCBI taxonomy): Eukaryota > Metazoa > Chordata > Actinopteri > Centrarchiformes > Sinipercidae > Siniperca > Siniperca chuatsi. The sequence continues at coordinate 6,936,036 of NC_058059.1, forward strand.
ATGATCATGGATTCATTTAATTGTGATGATAAAAAACAAAGCATATATAATAGCAAAGACTTTAAATCAAACTTCTAAAAGTTTGATGTTGCTGCTTCTCTAAAGCTGTCATTTCAAGCTCATATTACCTCATTTTCCCACCAGCGTTGGTCCTGAAATAAATACTGTAGTGGATCGTCACAGATCTGTAACTGTGTAAACCACATAAACAATGAGGAAGGATAAACAAAACACTGATTAAGATCAGTTTATTTTGCATCCTACTTTGATTATAATCTCCCAGGAAAAGGCTTAAGTCTGGTAAAGTCAGAAAGAGCATGAACATTAGCAGTTTCCTTTCACATAATCAATATGTTCCAACTCTCATTCCCTCACCACTCTCACCCTCTCTGGCACACTTTGCTCAGTGTGGGACTGGCACATTTACATAAGATTTACAGAGACATGAAAAGCACATTCCCAACATAAATTTGCTGTGAGCGTGTAACAAGCTCATGGTTGCAGTCACTTCAACTTAGACACACGTCACACACTTCGACAGCAACACATACCATGGACACACACTATCACACGAATGCACACACTAGCACCCCAACACACACAAACCACACTAACATGCTTAACATCTACATAACACACAGCAAAGGCACAATTTACATTTGACCACACATTCTAATTTTCCTTAACTCTCTATTGTTTCATATACTCTGCACTGCTTTTCTCGGTTTCTTGTCCCTCCCTCCGTCCCTCCTCCTCTCCTCTGCAGTGCTTTGATGACTGACAGTCTCCCATCAGGGAGGCTTTCTGACAAATGGGGCCAAATGGAGTCGTGCCACTGTTGCTGCTGGCCGCGAGTCAGCTCTCAGAGGTTATTGCTTAGCTCTACTCTTACACTGTTATTTATATCCACCATCATCAGACTAGTTTTAAGTGTTTGATTAACTTTTCATGTGCCATCTCCTGTGAGGACCTCACAGCAGTGGATCTTTTGGTTAGCAATTTGCTATGTTTTTCAGTTCTATATTTATGCGTCATAACGACACAATTAGAAAAGGTGGAATTTCTTGTATTTCTGAATTCCGTACCACTTGACTTGCACTTTTAGAATAGATAATTTTTACTACTTTCTTTTTTTACTACTGTGTAAATCCAAAATAGAGTGAGAGTATTGGTGTCAGTAATGGCCTTTTCTGACTGTAGGAACCTTTTTAGGATCTCAAGAACTTTACCTCCATTTCAACCAGAGGACGCTATGTACTACAACAGACAAAGATCAGAACATCACACTCAGCAGACTGCTACTCTGGAGACAAACATCTTGGTGTATCATCCTCTGAATGTCTCCTTTACAAATCCATCACAAACCACACAACTGTAAATTACAAACAACAACACAATGACTTAAAACTCATGTATGTTTACTTGTTTTTTTCCCCACACAGAAAAATGATGTCTTAAACCAAGCAGCCACTTGTAATCTGAGATCGGTTTGATATGCTTTGGAAAGGCAAACACAATTGCGCCAAAGACATTTTTCCCTGAGTTTAGTACTTGAGGGTCCTTAGTTCCTGGGATAATTCGGCCAAAAGGTAAACTGTATAAGAGTCACAAATGCTTTCTGACTAGTTCTATAATACTAATTCTTAGTTCCAGTAGTAGCAGCCTTTTAAAGCTGTAGGACAAATATTTCCATAACAGCAGACAGCTCAGGAGTGAAAGCACCTGGACACACTCTGTCCTGCGTCTTCATGGCTCTTTTGTTTCCAGATTTTTCTTTCTCATTTGAGTTTTTTGGTGTAGTATAGTACTATCCATTTTGCAAATAGACACCAATCCTCTTGTGTGGCTGCATGGCTGAGCGCAAATGTGTGTGATTGGTGTATTTTTTTTTTTCTCTGCCTTCAGAAACATCCACAGTTTTCCCCACAGACAAAGTCAAATATAAACATGGATGCAATATTCCATCACAAGCAGCCACTCGAGATACATTTTAGAAGAATTTTAAAGCCAAGTGTGAAATGCAATCACCCTCAACTGGATGCAGATACAAACTGAATGTTTGAAAAACAGTTTATTTTAGTAAAAGATGGTAGGTAATGTAGGTAATGTTTGGTTTTCATTTCAAAATAACATCTAACCCACAAATCAGAAGTCATCAGAGCTAGTTTAGTTAAGAATATCCTGAGCCGCAACACGCTCTGTTATTTAAAACTAGTCATGACCAGCTGAACTAATCCACTTGCCTTGACCTGTGGAGGAACATGACAAGCAGCATGCCTTTTTATTTTCACTTGTTCATATATATTTATTCTAAATGCTTCTGATAATGTTAGAGCAGTAGGGTCATAAGCCTATAAGAAAAGAGTGACTATGGGGAACACTGGTGTAAAGCTTTGTTGTGAGCAGTTTCATGTAGGAACTACTTTCTTTCTACTGATAGTTCCTACATGAAACTGCTCACAACATGGTCTGTGGATTATCTTGAGTACCCGGGTCATGATTTCTGGAAAGAGACATTGCTGTTGAGTTTTTCAAATGTATTTTTGGGGTGCTTTGAAAACCACAAGCTGAGTGCCATATAGTTCCATTGTATTAAAAAAAAAAAAAGGCAGACATCTCTAGGGCCGAAATTTCTAAAACTCGGCAACTCACCAAAACCATCTAGCTGGATAAATAGCACTGCAGGTTAGTATTTTTGATTTTGGGGTTAACTGTCCCTTTAAAAAGTCATAATAATGTCAGTGTTGTATGTACAACTTGTTTCCACTGTCCCCAAGTGGCAAAAAACCCAAAACAGTTATTACAGGTTGAAAGCTGCAATAATAAATATTTTTAATATCAACATTAAATCAAATGACTCATCCTGATGAACCCACAGAGAGAAAAAAATCTGCCAACTCTGCAACTTTATTACCTTTTTAGCCTATTTTAGCTCAATGTTTTGGTTTCACAGCCACACATTTATTGGGCAGAAAAAAATACTCACACTAGAACATTACCTGCCAAGCAACAAACAGCAGACAGACTAAGTTAGTGACCAGCTAGGGAAGCAAGTCAAACATCTAGCAAGTTTAAAACCCAGAGATTTTTCTCAGGAGTTGTGGCCAGTTTAACCAGTCCCTGAAACCCTGAAATAGGCCTTTAAAGAAATGGGACCAGCCAGAATGGCCTAACTTTGCCAAAGTGTCTTTCCACCAAAGGTTCAAATTCTAGATTTGCTTCACAACAGATGCAAGTACAGAAACACACACACACAAATGTTTACAGCTGGAAATAGGACAGACTAAACAGTTTTTTATCCGTCTCTAAACCCTTTAGACAACACTCATCTGCCAAGGCTGCAACTTCATAGAGTGAACAAAGTATCTTGTACACCAGTATGAACTCGAATTAACCATAAGGCCTGGTGCAAGATAAAAAACTAGATTAAAACTTATAAGCTGACAGCCCAGTTCCTAAATTTACATACGCTGTGCCACCCAGCTTCCAAAGTCTGGCTAGATTTTAGCACATGACAACACAAGCAAGAGTAAATCTTTTATTAAAAGCTGAACATTCTTCAAGACAAAGCCCTGCAGCGCTTTCACCCACAAGACCACACTTTCATCTGGATAAAATCTGGGAATTTCAGAAGTTTAGTCAGAAACCCTAATTCACCTCAAAATGGAAAATGAGAGAAAAGCCCCTTGTTTTTCACAAAAATGCTTTATAGCTAAGGAGAAGAAATCTCAACTGGTTTAATCCCCCCTGTCTAATAAAAGTTCTGTACAAACACACATACACACTCAAGTACAGACACACAAACTCACACAAAAATGTCCCTGTATTTTCTCCTCCAGTACATGAGCAGGCATTCAACCTTTCTCACCTAGGACAAAAACATGCAGACCTATTTACATTTCAATAAAGGCCATGGATAAGGACTTTCGTCCCTTTTTACGTTCCTCCCTCAAACCTCCTCTCATCTCTGTGTGTTCCTGTAAGCTAGTAGATGTGCTCATTTTGATGCCTGATAAAGGCATGGCTGCTTGTAAAGAGAAATACTTGTAGTGGAATTCTCAGCTTATTCCTGAGAAAACTGTTGTGTGCACTGGTGTACCACATCTCGTAATAAAACTAAAGATGCGGATTGAGTTCATATATCTGACTATTGTTTGAGTTATTCAAGTGACCACTTTTATATTATAAAAATATAATACCACACAATATTAAAAGTAGTATTAAAAGTACTGTACAGTAGGAGAGGATGTCCAGCATCTGCAATCATTTGCTAGAAACAGGAAATAGGTAGATGTAGTTACAGTGCCTGTGCTATAATAGTCAGCTAGATGCAGACAGCAGAACAACTTCTACATTATATGCAAAATACACAAAGCAATGTGTAATATATGAAAAAAATATGCATATACAAATGCACAGGATGAATGTGCCCATAGATAAGGAAGCGTGAACTCTTCCTGAGGCTTGCAAGCCTGAGGTGAGAATGTAATCGGATGATATCAGATTATTGCCCTTTCTACTCTCACTTTTCTATTTATAATGTACCTTTAGAAGGGATCGTCTGATGCTGTACACATTGAGAGAGGCCGGCTGACTGGTTGAGAGGAGACAGTAGTCAATTACATGTATGAAGTTCACTTTTGATACTGCGAAACCTTACTGTGATGGTGAGAAAATGCTCTATGTTCTCACTTATTTGGGTTAGATTGTCAACAGAAGTTTCATGTCCCAAGAGATAGATAAAAGTTTCACAGTTTTCTTTCCCTTTCTTTGTCTCTCCTTCTCCATCATGGCAGACAGCCCAGTGCATAAAGCAATGTGGCTTAGACGCTGGCAAACTATGGTCTCTTGGAAATATGTTCTCTGTTGACTCATTCTTGTAACCACATTCTTCATCAGCAGCACAGTAGAGTCCTTCCCATCGGCCATGAAGACAAAACACCGTCTTTTCTGGCACAGTTAATAATACACCATTTTTTCTGCCTTTTAACTATCTAGTTTAGGCTCTAACATTTGGAGCAGTGGAGAAAAAAAAAGAGGCAGCGGAAAATGAGGGGGAAGAGAAAGAGTGAGCACTCTCACTGGCCTACAGTACAGTCTAGATCCCCCTGGATTTATTTGTGTACATAACTCTCTTTCTGTCTCTCCCCTTCTCTTTCCCTCTCCCACTTTCATTTTTTCATGCCACTGTGTGTCTCTAACACAAACACCCACATGCTGCAACCACTACACAGCATACAAATAAACAGATTCACATAACCATCAAATTATCTTGCTGCTTTTGAACAGAAATGGTACACCCACGGCCCTCACATGTGCCACAGTTAATTATTCCATTCAAAAGAACAAGAGGCGAGCTTCCTGCTCCATAAAGCTCGCACCAAAACAGCCAGAAATGAATAATTTAAAGACCAGGCAAATTCCAAAGCGACATCATTCAACATACAATTTTGAACTTTCTTAGCCACAACAAATTCAAAAACTTTATAACCCTGTTAAAGTAATGATGAAAAGGTCATTAGAGCAAAATGTCGTTGGCAGGCTGTTGATTTCATCACATTGCCATGTAACACCCTTCACCCCTTGACCCCCTACCCAACAGAACAGACTGAAGTCCTATTCATCTGACCACAGAGGCCCTAGTCAACAACTTAAGAGCCAAATGCAGAGCATAGTCATAGTGGCAAACAGGAAAACCATGTGACCCGACTCCGTTGTTCACCAACATGCTCTTCAACTTTTTCCACAGTATCACTCTCATAATTTCTCATCTGTTCCTCCCACTCTGGCACTTCAAATCTCACTCACCATGCTGTGCCTCTGGATGGGTGCTGGTGTCAGGGTCCATGTTAAATTCACAGGGTGATGAGCGCCCAGATCAACACACCCATATCCTGAGGCAAAGTCTGCTCTGTAACTGAACTGCAACTACTGAAACTATTACTACAACTACTGTTTTATTTCTACTGCCGCCGCCACTGCCGTCTCCTCTCCGCTGTTCTCTCCAGTCAGAGCTGCTGGCTCTGGTCTGGCCCCTGCAGCCTGCCAGCTCAGCTCAGGCTTCTACCGCTGTGTTACATCTGTCTGACTGAGCCCCTCTCGAGAGTGGGGAGAGAGAGAGTATGACAGAGCACAGCATGGGAGGGAGGAGAGAGGAGTGGTTTCCATATTGTGGTGTGTGTGGGGGGGGGGGCACAGTGCTGAATGTTTCCACTTTGATCAATTTTACCATCTTAGCATATTTTTTTCTTATCATAAAGAAAACTTAGTAACATCAGTTTGGAAAACATTAACATGACACAAATTTAGGAACTCATATACTGTTGTACTGCAGCCCGAATGTTAACAATGGGTGGACTCAAAAATCTGACCGGGTTGTGCTGGCTGGGCATGGTTTTTACTCTCATTTCAATGCGGCACACAAAACAGTAGATGCTGCTTAAGCCAACCAGAATTGACTGCTTGTGCGGCAAGTTAACATTAGGACTACAACCAATGATTATTTTCATTTAAAAAATGGATTGTTTAGTGTATGAAATGTAACATATACATCATCTTCTTGCCTTTCTCAGAGCTCAAAGTGATGTCTTCAAATCACTTTTGTCAGGCATACCCCAAAACCCAAAGATATTCAATCTACAACGATATAAAACAGAGAACTTGTTAAACTTGAGATGCTGTAATTAGAGAATGAATGAGATGTTTGCTTGAAAAATTACGATATTCATCAATTATCAAAATTAGTTGCCCATGAATTTTCAGCCGATTGACTGATTGATTAAGGGACTAATCGACCAGCTCTGGTTAACATGGCAACACAAAAAAGATTAGTAAATGTATTATGCATTGCTTGTCATGGCTCCAAATGTACAACACATTGTACTGCAAACACTTAAAAGCTGTTTTAATCTTAACTATCCCAAGTGCTTGATAAGTTATAGCTCCCCCTATTTGAAGTGTTTTGAGCTGAGTTCCTCTTTATCAAATCTGTAAGACAATTCATTGACAAAGCAAAACAATCCATTATTTAGTGGTGTCCTGGCAGGATAGACTGGAGTGGCTGGCAAAAAAATACCATTCTGGCCAATGATTTCTAATTGTTATTATAGGAGAGAGATGGACACAAGTAGGAATTTGTCAAATTAAACATCACAGGGAATGTTGAGATACTTAAAATCCATGTGAGGCAGTATTTGGGCTACAAGCCATGTAAACATCATTCAACAGCCTTTGGTCAGTTATTCAGTTCTATTTAATCCTATTTAAAGTGTTACAGCTTCAATGAAAATAGTTATGGAGAAAGTAAAAACTGGAAAATAGGGCAGCATATGCCCCAGCATCTTTAAAGAACCAAGCGTTGAGAACTTTTCCAAAGCAGCATCCAGAAAAAACTTTCACCTCAGTAAAATTAAGCGTAGTTGTTCTGGTGGGAGCGTAGCAGCGCTCTCGGTCTCTAGCATGTTTGTGCCAAAACCCAGATGAGTTCAAAAGAACAGAGGAGGCAGCCGCTCACTATTCAGTCGGAAGATGAGACGAGATGAGAGCGCTCTCTGATTTGCTGTGGATTCCTATTCATCTAAATGTAGTTTTTATTCATCACGCTGCTTATTTAGAGCCGTGTCACACAAGGACAAGAGCAGGTGGGGCCCACGCCAATGAATAATTTAGTAAAACATAGACGGTGTGAGTGTAGTGTTGTGATGTGGAAAATGATTTGAAAACCACACAGGTGCACACAAACACACACACATACACAAATGCAACTTTAAAGGTTAGACACAGAAGAGGGGACTAGAACACGTATTAAGGTTTAGTTTTCAGGGATACATTTAACAACAACCAGTCTGTCAATATGGCATTCAAAGAGGCAAACACTTGTTTTTGTTCATGCGAAATAATACTGTGCCAGTGAAACTGTTAAGTGTGTTTTAATGAAGCTCTAGCAGTATCTTACCCCAGCACTGATGCTAACAGTGATGCGCATATATGCCTGATATTTCATGGCAAAATTGATCAGTTTACAAATTATTTTTTATCAGCTTTACATTTAGTACTTATTATAATGCTCCTCCCTTTAAAAGATAACTGGAATTTTTATTCTTTTAATCAACAAAGATGATTCACAAACCCATTCCAAGCATTCATTTAAAGTCCTAGTCATGCTTTTCATATTAACAAGGATCATATCAGATTATTTTTGCCACTGGCATTTCTGTAACAGTAGCCATTCAATGGGTTCAGTCAATGCTGCTTCTGATCTGCTTCTATATGCTATTTTTCATTGCTGATAACCACTGAATTTAAATCCAAATGCAACTAAAGTCAGGATTTTAAAATGAAAAGTTTTATTCCTTGTGAATATTCATTGTGAAATATTAATTTGGCTAAATACCTCAAAACAGGTGAGTGACAGAACAGCTTAAAGTATGAAATTTATGTTTAAATGGCTGACATAATAACCACTACAGTAATATATTTGTATTGTAATGTATTCTAGCTAACATACAGAAAAGTGTAGCTTGACTACGGAAATCTGAATCAGCAATTTAGAAATTATCTTACATCATCATCATGGAAAAGTTTCTGAATGTCACTGGCAGAGTTGTGAAGGTGCCCTATAATTAGTGAACTAGCTGGCAGACTGTGTTTATTCTTTCAGCCTCTGTCTCTTCTCAGGTAAACACAATCAACCTAATCAGTAGATTCAGTACAATGATGTGTTTCACGTTCTTTTCTCATCATTATGTCATCACTTGTATCAGTGAATATATTACAAATATTTTTTAAAGCTAAATATGCGCAATGCAGAGAATGTTGGGTAACAGCCATAGCTTTGAGGAGACAGAAGGACATCTCTGCTCGCTTCATCATCCTGCCCTCATCTTACTATCAACAAGAATGTGACCTCACTTGGGAGATATAGGGTGTCAAGTATAAAGAAAGAGACAAGTGTCCAAAACAATACTGGAGGCATTTGAAGCATTGAGCTGCGCACACACACACACACACACACACACACACACAAACATAAAATGAAAAGACACTTGAATGAGACCTTTCATAAGTTGTATCAAATAACATGACTTGAAGCTTTAACTTAAAAAAAACCTATTACCTGAAGAATAAATATTCTTCTAAATATAATTTGTCATGTTAACTAAGGGATTAAGAAATACATTTGTTAATGTTTTAAAGTGCCCCAAAGTTATAGTTTTGCTGAACTAAATGGCTCCCTCTAATGTTCAAGGGTTGGTAAAAAATGAATCTTTGTAACTAATCACGGGCATAGCAGTGTCTGCAGAAAGCAAGATTCTAATCCTAGCACAAAGCATCACTAAAATCACTGGGGTCAAAAAGAACCATGCAATTTTGGTTAAAAAATGCTTACATAACATTGCTAAACCAGAAATTATACAATAACACTGTCCAATAATGCTGTCTCAGGGATAGAGGGGAACAACTTTTAATAAAACCTAAAAATTTAATAAAACCTAAACTTAATGTTGTGTACTGTACTGTAAAATAATGTAATGACATCATGAAAAAGCACTTGAACTAAATAACCACTGCACACACTGATGTAAAGGTGGGTCATATTATGTTGCATGCCAGCTAACAACCCAGCAACGGTAACTGTGGGATACAAACGCTTGAATGTCAAACCTCAGTGCCACCTAGTGTCTCACTTTGACTGATTCTGTGTGTTCACTGTTCATCCTTAAAAAACATCCACAGACAGTTTTTACTGAGCTGCTCCATCTTGTCCGTAGACAAAAGTGCATACGCTGGCACAACCAGAAAGTAATGGTATTATATTACAAGCATTACATTGTCATAAAAGCAACAGGTAAAATGCAACATGACACCTGCGGTTTGAAAGAGATCAAAACATTTTGTCTGTCTAAGTGGTTAGGATGAAGCATTATAAATGCAGTGAAGTGCTATGAAGCAGCAAGCTCTCCATCTAGTGGCTATGAGGTAGAAGAAAAGAGTATCAGCAATTTTAAAATGTTCACCCAGGCATGTGAGCAATGCAAGGCTCACTTGCTTGTGTAAGTGGTTGACTGGTTATGTCACTGAGGAGCAGAAAGAAGTGCTTCACTTAAGAAACATTGACCATTTGACCATTGTATAGAACAAGCATCTGCACATAAGTGCTTAACTTTAAGCTGAAAAAAGTCAACTTCTCCTCAGTCTCCAAAGTCTTAATAATAAATGATATTTTTATATGCCCATATTAATGTTGAATAAGTGTAAAATATTATATTTCTAGGTTATTAATCATTCTAATTTAATTAAATTGTTTCAAGAAAGCAGTTATAGTATTTCCAGTGTCTGGAAGGGTGTGTGTGTGTGTGTTTGGGGGGCATCCTGATCACTGCAGCGGTATGTCCTCAGGCTACTCACCGCTCTCAGTGGACAGCTGGCTGTGGAATTCTGGAAACTGTGTTTCCACTGGAACACTGATGGTGCGTCGCAGAAGATGGACCTTGCATGACGCAGAGCGCTTCTCCTGCAAAAACAAGGGACGAATCTGCTGAGAAACAGAGAAAGAAGGAAACAGAGACATAGAGTAAGAAATTCAAGACAGATAAAAGGCTGAATAAACACAACAAAAGGCACAGATACAAAGTAGGCACATAGAGTAGATAGCGTACAGAAGAAGAATGAAAGCTAACAAGAAGAACGATGGTGGCTGCTAGAAATTTAAGAAATGCAATACAATAGTCACAAAGGCTCCTTATCTATGTTGTTGTGGTTATTCTGGTCACCATGTTTAATGTTGTGTTGGGCCAATGGAACACAATAGCTATAGAGCTTCTGATAAATGAGGAGTCATTGCATAAAACAGAGCATTAGCCGCGCAACGTTCTGTGTCAGCCCATATCTCCTCCTGTAGCTTGCATACCAAATGTTTGGCTCCAAAAGATTAAACAGACAAAGGAAAAAGGATGGCCATGGTGAGAAAGTGGTGACTGAAAGAAAAGGGGAAAGGGCCTGATGTCCTCCAGAGGAGTGATAATGGCTTATCGAACATCCTCACACCTCTCAACTAAATGCGGCACCCTGTCTGTCTTGTTTTCTCTATCCCTCTGTTTCCATGTCCGTCTGTTTATCTCTCTGTGTCTCTCTGATCATCTCTGCGAGTCACCTCTTTACTTGCCTCATGGGACTTGGGTTTAAGGACAGCGCTCAGTGACAACGCCTCTGATGTAAAGACATTGTCTGGTGGTCTGAGCCATAATGACTAAGCAATATAAGCTGTAATTTGAGTCCCACTATTCACTGCAACAATTCTGTCTGGGATATAAACAGTATAGTACTGAAAGGGCCAGTATCTGGCTTCCAGGAACACTGGTCTTGACCAGGGATTGGAGTATAATCTGTGGCTTTATTAAAATAATTAATCATTTAATAATCAATTAATTCACTCATCCAATTATTCATTAGGAATACTCAGTGATAATTTATTTGAAGGGTGATTTAGATGCCTAAATATTAATGAAGACGAGAAAAGACAAAAAGGTCAAATAAGTTTAATTATACAATTGTCCTGATGAGATAAAAAACACATCTAACAAATTTTCTGTGCAAGGGTTATCTAAGGAAAAATATTGCAAAAGAAACAGTGATGTATCTTTTTACTCTCTGCTAATTCAATTTAGATAATTGCTTTTGCCATGGACGTAAGCACTGATTTAATTACAGTAAAGCTAATGGCAAAACCCACTTGAATTGAGGCTAAATTTAAACACTTACTGTGGCCCCTTCAAGTATCCTAAATTTAGCAGGAATTTTTGACTGTTGACACTAGCAAAAAAAGACTTCTTTGTCTTTAATCATGAGCCCCCTCTGCTGGCAGTCATGTGGAGCTTTTTGAAATGTAGATTAGCATAATGAGCTGAATTTGATCACAAATTTTACGCAGTGTGCTTTATGGCCCTGAGGGACAACTGAAAGCTTCACAAAAAGCTGAAGGTCAAAATGAGAAAAGTCCAAACTCTAGAAACCTCTCTGGAATCACAACTTTCTTTCAGTTTTATTTCCTTTATATTGCAGCCCTAAAGAAATGCGTCACACTTGCTGAATGTTGAGATTGTTATCCCTTCTTATGCAGTTTTGCATTCACTCTCTGAATTCCTACTTTTTTGCTCTCTTTGTGTTTGTGGAAGCATCCTTTATCATCATTCTGTCAGAGAATGAAGAGATACAATGAAGAGTTAATACTCCCATGACAAACATGTCCCTTAAACCTGGACTGTATGTTTGCTTGTTCATAGCAGTTGATGCTCTGACCCAGTCTACTGAAAATTGTTTATCTGTCCAAACCATGTCATCACACCTTCATCTGGAGCAAGCCATCATAAGACTGTACGATTGTTTTGACCTGCAGTTTGCTGACACATCACAGAAATCCAGCAGTGTTCCAGATGACCTTTCAAAGTCTGGGTCTCTAGAAGGATGCATTTAAAAGCTGTTGTTCTTTGCTGCTGTGAAACACAAAGCACTACAGTGGAAAGGCTGCCAATGGGTCAATTCAAATAATTCCTCCCTGCAATTATTGCTCAACATGGCATACCTCAGTACTTGCACACAAAGAAAAACTGAAGTCCCACTTTTCTCCCCAGTTCCAGCAGTCATGTTGGTATGTAAAAAGGTTTAACAAATCCAGTAACTATGCCTTGTCTGGGTACTTTTGTGACTTTGAAATAGTGCACTCACATCTGAACAGTGAGATCAACCATTCACCCAAAGTGTTCTTTTACAAGAAGCTACTGTATATTCCATAAGAGGGGTGTCGTTCTTTCCCTGTTGCTGTGCTGAGACCTTAAAAATTAAAGAAGAGTACTTGAGAAATTCCCCAAGGCAGCTATAATTTAATTTGTTGCTGATGGTTCTCAGATAGTAGCGTTAGTTGAAACTGCACGTCATGTGATGCCCTGGGACTTTTTACCTTACACATCCATTGCAAAAGAAGCGGCTTTTGCAGTGGAATGTTAAGTATTATTTTTGTGCCATTTATCTGTGCATGCTCAGCCACAAACACTAATGTGCACGAGTTATTGAGTTACGCAGAAATGGGAGAAACATCTGGGCAAAAAGCTCTCACTGAAATGAATGGGCTCAAGTTAAAACTGGGCAGAGGTATGCAAGGGATTACACAAGGTGACCAAGCTAGGTATAGGTTGTCCCTCTGAACTAACAGGATTGTGAGGGATAGGTCAGTCAAATACAGTCTGGATGAGGGAATTTTTTGAAGCAGTGATCGATCATCAGCCACATTAATCAATAATTGAATGATAACAAAATGCATTTTCTTTTTATTAACAACGGACAAAGGCTTGCAAACCCCAAGTAAATTGGGTATTTGAACAAGAGATGTCCAGACATAATTCATTATGCTGCGCAACTGGTGCACAATACTGTCTGCCAGTGTTGTTATTATTATTATTTTTTTATAAACACACACAATTGAAGAAGGTTGTCTTGTGTAATGAATATTATTATAATTAATTGCTTTGGACAGATTACTTAACAAAAAAAAAGTTTTACATTCATTTGATATTAATTTTTTTATTTAATTTACTTATTTATACATTTTGCATACGTTTCCTATAATGTGATATACGTATATTAATATCAGTAAATAGTGTGATACTGATTTCAAATATATTGCCCAATCTTAGCACAAGACACAACAAGCCAAAATAGGTGAAAACACCTGTGTAGGTGTAGGGTATGAAAATGAGCTCACACAAAAGGTGTTAAACAAGGACTGCAGACTGAACAATGTAATGTAGATCACCCTGCTGACTCCTGATTTGTTCCTAACAGGACCTCTAATCTCACAGAAATTTGCATAATCCAGTGTGACACTAATCAAAACAACAAAGGCAAAGAGCCAGACTCAGCTTACTCTGCATGACCTGGCTACTGGTGGCCTCTGCTGTGGGATGAATTTAAATGTGGAATGAACTCTCACATAACACAGGATTCACTCAGGCGCTTATGTTTCTCCATAGATACTTATCATTACTATAATCCAGTTGATACTTTATTTTTAAAGGCATTTACTGATATTTGGGAGTTTAAAATATCTGATAATGATATCGGCCTATACTGTAGTATATTTTTTTTTTACTACAGTATAGTAAAAAAAACATACAAACATATATAAAACAAACAAACGATCTTAATACGGATCCATTAGAAAAGTTTTTTTAGTACTGTGACCAAGATACATACTGAGCGGGACATTTTAGAGTGTAAAAATAACTCTCTCCGGTGGAACTATGTAATGGTAACACTGTTCCTAAATTACTTCAAACCTAGATTGGCATTTCTGTTCTGCAATTTCCTCTTGCTTATCAACGGACATATACCGATACATCTACACCAAGCTAATATTGGCCAATATATTGGCCTGGTAGATTTATCGGATTAGCTCTAATTATTATTTATTATTTTAATTATTATTTAATTAAATATCAATCATTTAAACACGATTAAATGATGGTCACTGGATATAGTAGTAAAGTAGTTTAATTGAGTTTTGCCTGAAATGCACTTTGCATTTAAACTGATACATTGCAATCATTAGCAATGGACTATCCAAATAAAATGTGACAGAAATAATAATATTTAGGCGAATTTAAGATGTTATAAAATATATAGCTAGGTGGAGAAATTAGTGGATGAAAAAGAGTTGAGAAGCAGAAGCACATACAATGAAATTGACAAAGGACAAAAAATAAGAATATGAATATATTATATTAATATGAACAGACGAAAAAGACAATGGTGACACAGAGGGACATGACAGACAAGAGCTTGTACTGTGTGCTCTCACCACCTCCTCCTCATTCAGAAGCAGCATCTGGCAGTCAGCAACCACACAGTACTTCGGGTTCCACACAGTTTGCTCTTCATAGGAGTGACCACGTGACATCCAGTGTCTTGATGGACACCGTACACCTAGAAAGGAAAAAAAAGAATTGCACAAAGTAAGGTATCAGTTGTGAAGGCAGAGAAAAGACAAAAGGCGCCTGGAAACAACTAAAATATTTGTTTGTTAGCTTGATTATGGAGTGGAATGGAGAGTAATAGTTTCGATACACTATACATGGTGCTCAAGTGAGAGGAGAATAATTGTTAAATACAGCAACTACAATTGGAAAATTAACCTGGTGCCCCCATAAGGTATAGTATGGGCTACTCTTCTGATATGGAACGCTTTGTGCCATGTGTCCTGTCAATTGTCACCATTTGCTGTGCACCTTAAGAGTTTTCTCTTTCAACAACACCTCTTCCATCTAAAATACATCTATGTGGCAAACATGATGGATCACATACTGAAAGATGATATGCTTCAGCTGCCATGTGGTTCTTGCCAATTGCAAACAAAGCGAATGGATAGTCCTAGATGAATACAGGCATAGCACCTCTCCATTCTCCTGACTGTGCTGTTAGTACTGGTGTGGCTTGGTCCTATGCAGGTACATACACATCATCATTATGTAGTCTAGCCTTACTGTTCTCACTAGCCCCAGTTTGTGCCTCTCCTGTATTAGAATAGGTTTCTTTAAAAAATAATTAACTGGCAATGTTTGGAAAAACCCAGAAGGTTGTATAAAAACACTAAGGCCTACCGCTGTTCTGACTGTATTTCTAGAATATTCAAAAACTATTTTAAACAATCTGGATGAAAAAAAAAAGCGACCGTTTCTTATCCAGGTAGCACCGGCATGCTGCTATTCTGTAAATACTTTCTGAACTACGGAGCCCCCAAAAGGTAATGGCGAGAGTTTTTTTTTTTTTTTTTAAGGACTACTTTTGTGCTCTCTCGCAATAACTTTTGCGTTACCTCGCAATACTTTTCTTCTTCCATTCCTTCTGAGCCATATGTCTATTTCCGCTCAGCTGCTCCGCAACATTATATCAGCTCATTGAACAGGGCATTAAGTATGCTGATATAAACAGTACTACTGCTCAATATGCATGCATGGTTATGTAATTAGTGAAAATAAACAAATTCTTAGATCAAGAGGTCTCTCCACGGTAATCTGCAGGATGCTGTCGGTTTCATATAAGAGGTGAGGTGTCCATAAACGATGCTAAATGCATTAACTTGAGAATTTCGACACTACCTTCCATTACAAATAGACATATGGCTCAGAAGGAATGGAAAAGGAAAAGTATTGCGAGGGAATTCAAAAGTAGTCCTCAAAAGTTAACTTTAGGGGGCTCTGTAATGAACAAAGGTTAGTTAACTGTTTCAGAAGTAAGACTAATTTTAAACAAAATAATCGTCCTTCAACAAGTAAGAACTCTGCAACAAAGCTAAGGTATTCTCTTGAGTTTAACATATGGAACCGCACGTTAACATAAAATGAACATATGTATTGGAAGTTTATGTACGCTTTCTTACCTACAAACAGAGCCATAGGATTCATTCTGAAATTAACACTGCACTCCCTCTCCAAATTAACGCTGCACTCCCTCTCCACGCTATTAAAGCCCCTACAACCCCATTGTCCACATATTATGCTTGATTAGACCTCGTCTCAAGACTGTGGGGGTTGTAAAGACTCTGAGTGACATTAGAGCCTGATGGTACACCTTTTATCAGTGCAGTGAGTTCTGTTCTTGTCATAGCAGGAAAGGCACAGGTGCAATGAATTAATTAATTAATTAATTGATGAGGGCTCCATTCCAATTTAAGTGTCCCAGTAAGCCATGTCAGTGAGCCAGCATGCACAATACAAGGGTCCTAGAACTGGATCACCTAAATAGAGTAGAGCCCTCATTTATGTTATTAAGTACACCTGTGCTTTCATCCTGACAAGTTAAAATGTCTGCTATGAAAAAGGTATACCTGCAGCATAGCTCCAGCTATATTCAACCTGAGCAGAGGTCTAATCAGATAACAGGGAAAACCTATGAGGATTTGCATGGCCTTTAAATATTGACAAGATTTTCTTTGTTACAATGTCCAGAAAACAAAGGCTGGATGAGGCCTTGGTGGATATGATAGTGAAGTATGTCCAACCATATTCTGTAGATGAAGCTCTTCAGGAACTTTGTGAACATCACCAAAAGCTTGGCTTTATTATTAAATACTGGGATTGAACACAAGTGTGCAGCACCATCTTTTCTCCATATTAGAACCTGGTGGTAAAAAGGTCACCAGCCAAACCTCAGAGGTGGAGAACATCTGTACACAGGCATGCAAAAAATTGTGGGACATTTTAAATCAAGCCAAAGAGACGCTGCCTGCCAAACAGGCACACAGGGGCTTGCCACAGTTAAAACTAGTACAAGAGGCACTTTTTGCCATGTTGCAAAGGCTTTTTGAAAAGAGAAGACTACCTTTTAAGTATTAAGGCCATTCCACAAAGCCCTCTGTGGACAGGTCAGCGATAAAATGGTGTCTAGGTCTAGGGTGAGCCTACTCAGGACTGTGTGCCTAAATGAACCACAGGACTTGTTTGGCTAAACTGGCCAATTATTTAAAAACATTGCAAATATGTACTGGAGAAGTTATCCTTTCACTTCGTACTCAACATTTTCGCTCATAAGAAATACCTAGTGTTTCTATCTTGAAGCAACAAGATCCTTTTTAACAAAAAACAAAAAACAAATAAGAGGGCATGATTAGGTTACACATTAGTCTGTTCTCTTTGTATTATTGCCTTCGATTGTAGGGCAGTTATGTAATCAAGCACGTTTCACTGAAGCTCAAATGAAAAGCAGGGGAAAGAGATAGTCATGTATTCATTGGGCTTGTGTATGTGTGCGCTGATATTTGTGTCCATGGATAAGTGTGTTTCGCTCTGTGTGTAAAAGATAAGGAGTGTTCCAATTAGATAGCAGCTAGTTGCTCTAATCTAACTCAGATGACAAGCATGGCCACATTGTATTTGCATATACTTCTAACCATGCTGTGCTGCTCCCTCCTGTGTTATACATATTCTTGGCTGACTGAGACCAATAGCTGCTCAATATTAACATTTTATTCCCCCTGCATCAATAGCTGTGTTCCGCAATATGACAATAAACCTCACCTTTCACCAGCTGCTACAGAGTCCTTCTGTCAGGTATTGATCAAGCAAATATAAAAAGGCCCTAATGGTATTAGATCAATATTTTAAGTTTTAAGTTTAAGTAAGCACATCTCCTAGTGCAAATGGGAGAGAGGATGTAATCCAACATAGGTTTTAGAGTGAAGCACAAACTCAGAAGACGTGAGTGTATGTAGGCTGCCTTGTTGATCTACCAAGACAACTGCGTTTGGAGCCTAATCTAAAAAAAAAAAAAAAAAAAAAACTGATGTTAGTGATGTTATAAATGTATCTACTTTATTCAGGATATTTTAGGTTTTGTTCATGGACATCACAAGTGCTATGAAAATATAGGAGGTTAATATTGACTTGCCAGTCCCTGCACCTACTCCCATATAATATGGATTCCAGCCTCCCACCTCACCTAAATCAGACCTTTGCAGAAATCTGATTTAGAGGTTTGGAGATGCTGTAGACTCTTTTTATTTACTTCCACCTTGCACAAGCATAAGATGTTGAAACGACCTCTCTCTTGCCAGACACAGGTGTAACTAATCACATTCATTTGTATTACATTCAGGCGTGCCAGTTCCAGGACCCTGCTATTGCACATGCTAGCTAATTGGAATGGCTTCTGACACCACAAATGGGAGTACAGCCATTATGTATTTGATTAGTTATACCTGTGCTTTTCCTTCTAGACACAAAAAGTGTATTATAGTAGCTTGAGTGGACATTGTAGATTGACTGAGCGCTGTCTTGAAGCCAAGCTCAGGATAATGTGATGTTACAGTCCAAAACCAAAAGCTTAGATCCATCTAAATCATCATTCTCACTTGCTCTTGTTTCAGTCAGTGTCATTCTTTACAAATGGTATGCCAATTGATAGGGCAAATGACTTTGAATACAGCATACAACGGTCTGTGTAATATCCATGAGAAATCCTGTTTGCTTAATTGTTTGCCTCTGCTTCATGCAATATAAGCAATATTGCAGAAAATATTCCCAAATTGAATTGGGAATGGTGACAAAGCAAGCTGATATGCACTCATCATAACCCACTGAAGAAGCACTTAAGACGAGATGCATCCATTTAAATAGTAAGTTATAAATCCTGCCATGCCACTGGCTACACCAGCATGCTCTGATGCAGCTTTGAGAAATTTAGAGCCCCTGGATTCGCTGCACTGCTGATGGGAAGCTTCATCTTGTTTTCTGCTCATACAAAAGCAACGCTGCAAAGGCCACATGTAAGCCCACACGCAGAGTCGGTGATTGAACTTCCTCTCAGAGCTTTCCGGAAATGCCATGCAAGCAAATAAATGCCATGAGCTTGCCTGACACCTTTAGTTTTCCACTGCCACCAATCACAACTTGAGCAGCAGGTTACACAGAGACAGAGAGGATGCAAATGCATCAAATTAAACAACAGCTTGGTAATCTTATCTTAACATTGGTTGAGATAGGATTCCAGAAGCAACACTTATAGCTGTAGAGGATGTCACACTTGACACAACTGACACCCACGGTATTAATATGAAGCTTGAGCATGTTTCTAGCTTCTGGTCATAAATTAAAATTTAATCTACAGTTGCAGCCCTCAGTCTGGTGAGGAAATGATCAAAGATCAGTGTTCTACATATAAATGTGTTCAAGCTCTTATGAATCAATATCACTAAACTTGCCAAGCACACAGGAAGTTGTCTTGGAGACTGGTGCAGATGCAACCCAGTCAACTGACAACTTAAAGGGTTTCTAGGTAAACATGATACAATGACAACAGAATGATATGCACCAACCTTCATCCCCTCCCTACAATGTTTGTTTGCATTTAAAGAGCATGGCACAAAATATTGTTGTAGAGGGAAATGTAGTGAGGAGGGTTTCTTGACAATGAATGCACAGATCAAGATTGCAAAACACCACTTGGGTAATAATAAATACAGCAAGGTAGTAATTCTACCACAAACTAATTTTATTTGAATTTTCTCACTATTGGTCTCACAGTCTCAGTTTTTCTATCTAGCAAGGTGCTTTATATGTGTTATTGGTTTCACTCTTGATTTGTATTATTGTCAGATGTGAATTTCACTGCCATCTTCAACTTAGATTCCAGGTAATTGTCACATCTGTCTCAACAAGACCATAATGAGAACCACATATGCTGTGTGAGACAGATTAAATCACATTTTAGAGGTTAGATTTCAGCAAGAAATTGCAGAATTAAAAAGGTTATAAAATTCTAAATAAGTTTAAAATGCCATAAAATGTCATGCCTGAAATAAAGACCAATATTTGTAATTGTGCTTTGCCATATAATTGAAGGGGGAAAAAATATTCAAGATTCAATATCATAAGACTAAATGCTATTACTGTAGTGCTATGTTGTGTTTGGAGGGCTGAGTTGGTTCCCTCCTACCTCTTCCTACTGTTTTGCAGTGAGGT
Source organism: Siniperca chuatsi (assembly GCF_020085105.1). NCBI lineage: Eukaryota > Metazoa > Chordata > Actinopteri > Centrarchiformes > Sinipercidae > Siniperca > Siniperca chuatsi. The sequence continues at coordinate 6,956,543 of NC_058059.1, forward strand.
TGATTGGCTCATTAGCAGGTCCACTCATTGTCTCACTCTCTCTCTCACACACACACACACACACACACACACACACACACACAGAGACAGAGAGAGTCGGCAGGCTGCGCCTTGGGACAAACCAGCTACCATTCTCTCAATTTTCAAAATTTCTTTTAGTCCATGGGCTGTTATTGAGACAATGTTTGAAAGAAAGATGTGGGCCAACATATCAACAAACAGTTTGTTAAGTTCTCTGAATAACAGCTGGACTGTGAAAACTAAATGTGAAGAAAGATTGTCTGCAAGTAACATTGTGTCCCTGTGTTTCTGTGAGGACAAGGCCTGATTAAATCAGTAAAGACTAAAAAAAAAAAAAAAAAAAAAAAAAGTAAAAACAACAACACCACAAACTATAAGCCGAGAGTGAAATATAATGATGGTACCACAAACAATAGATTCAAGCAGGGCAATAAGAGAACGTTTTCATTTCCATTTTGTAGCCTTGTAGCTGTGAACTCCCAACACCGTTACTTTCAAGCCTTGACTTAATAGTAGATTTTGAGTCACATCTCTTAGCCGGTGAGTGGGAGTTGCGGAGGCAGTACTACACTTGACTGCAATGGAGGATGTTTTTGTTACATACAAACTGACCGAGGCTTTGAACTCTCAGTAGCTGCTGGTTGAACATCCCTTGTCTGACCCTCTGTCAGCAAGGAGATGTTAGTGTTCCACATCACAATACATTAAAATTTATGAATGGCTGTTATACTATATAAGAATAAATTAACAGGAAGGTTGAGTTGAAAGTGCTGTCTAAAAGAACAAATACTGTTTATCAAGCTGTAATAAAGACGTTCCTTTTTATTTCATCAATGGCCCAAATACAACTTAAGAGCACTTTCAGTGTATCTAACTAGGCACCAAGTTTGAAAGATCTAAGAGAGAGGACACAGATCATTGTGGTGTACCTATACATACTTTTAAAAAGGGGTATAAATTGATTGGAGAGTGGCCTTTAGCTAAGTCCAGAGAGGAGAAACAAGACAGCAACATTACTTAACAATGTCTTAATGACGACAGCCCTGCATAAAAAGAATAAGATCTGTGTGCATTAGTGACTGCAAGTATCTCAGAAGCCAGGTCCCTAAAATTTCTTGAGCACATTACACTAAAAATGTCCATGCACATTTTTACACTAGTATTGCAAAACAAACTATAGAACAGTGGAAAGTAAAAATGTCTAGTTTATGTTTTTAATGATCTTTAAAAAATAGGCACAGATACATATAGTAGCACAGCACATTCACTAAACAGACTAATGCTTTAGAATATATAGCCCAAGATAATTTGCAATACTTGTCCCAAATACAATTCAGCAATAAAATTAAAGCTATTAAAAAAAGAGACAATAAACAGAGACTCATGTATATTAATGTTCAGAAAGAATGTCAGCACTCAACAAATGCTTAAATAATAATCCAGCTTTGTAATGTTCCAGTAACGGTAACATTTCTAGGGAGATTAAATATAGCAAACCAAGCATAAATTTGAAAAGAAATTAAATTTATGATACAAGAAAATGATGTTGTTTACACCTTAAATTGTGGCTGTTACAGAATCTATTTCACAATTTATGGACTTTGACAAAAGAAAAATAGTTCTGAAGTTAACTATGATTATCTGAAGGGGGGGGGGGGGGGAACTGTTGGTCCTAAGGAAAAGGGGTTTTAAATGCACAACCTGTAATGCAAGCATTTTGTGAGCCAAAGCCATTGAAAGAGGAGTATAAGGTACAGATTTTAGTGGGAAGAAACAAGTTGTGTTCAAGGGTTCTGTGGTTTGCTGAGGATTTATTTCTATTCTATAGTCCCAGGATACCTGCTGCAGTTTTGCCCTCCTAGATCTTTTTGTTTTATTTAGCCCACTGTGATTCACCTAGATCCTTTACTGCTTCTTTCTGGTTTCTTCAGTTGCTTTAAAAAAAAAAAAAAAAAAAAAAAAAAAAAAAAAAGGACAATGTTGCACCCTTTAAGGCAAACCAGATTTTCAGCTGTCCCTTTATCTGTTGATTCCGATATGCCAATTTAAAGCACCCGATGCCTTTAGTTTTGGTTGCTCACTCTGCTGTCAGACAATAGTTTTAAATGTAAATTTCCAGGTGATTCACCTGGTGAGGTGTGTCACTGTCATTTAGATGAAACTTGTGTATGTACCAGTTGCACCCCTCACTGGATTAAATGCTGTGGTGATCATGTAACAAGTCTGAACTTAATTTTCTGTTACTGTGCAGACCCCCACATTTCAATTTTTGAACTAACATTAAAATATATTGTCCTTAAAAATGGGTGAAAAAATGATTTATATGGACAGTCTCATGTTCTCTTTTTTTTTCCTAACCTTAACCATTCCAGACATTTAACCTTGATGTTTTACATCCACAAAAGCTTAAAGATCAACGGTAGAAATTGAAACTGATGTCATTCTTTGAATTTGTTCTTGAAATGTGTAGTTACATGTGTGTGTTGTTTACTGAGAATTATTGTCTTCTAAGATCTTAGGATGAATTGAGTCTTGGCAGGTAGAATTTAAATTTATTGGATTAAATTGTTACACCCCCTCTCTGAATGATGAGTGTCCCCATGAAAACAAGAGGAAACGGGGTGCAAAAGGTTTTGCGAAGGGTGGCTTTTTTGATTCGTTATTACAGAGCATTGAATAGGATTAGATGAGTTAGTCTTTTTGCAAATTTCTTGTCCAAATGTGTTCTTTTCTTTCTGAAATCTAGAACACACTGAGTTCATAGCTGTACAGTTTTGTGAATAAATCAAACAAAACTCTAACGCTGTTTAACGGATGTTTCATTTTGTCATATACAAGCTTTTTTCAGATCTGTGTGCGTCTGTCTTTTGTTTGCTGCTCATACTTAAAGGAAAGGAAATCTTTGCCAGTTCTTTTCAGTGCCATTTGGCTCTTTGATTATGAGGTTTGCACATCCAAACTGTTGTAGAAACTGTGCCAAGGCAATCAGAAAAATGTATTGTCATCAGAAAGGAAACCAGAGTAGCATGCAGCAGAAATGCATAACTAAAAAGAGCCTGATAGTGCATGTTGTTTACCTCTCTGTTTCATGTTTTAAAGTCATTTTATTGGTGGTTTACACTTTTTTTCCACTTCAACTCCACATGAACCTTCACATTTCTCTCTCACACTCACACACATTATGTAATCCTGCTTGCCACCTGCTATTGTCACTGCTGTAGGCCAATACAACACACTTCAGGATAAATTAGGTCTCTCTTGTTCATGCTGAGATTGTCCTACTAATAACGCCCATCTGTCTAAGAAGCCCAAGAAGCAAACAATGCATCTGTACAACAATCACCTTAGAGCTGTGCAGCTGTGTCATTCTGTTGTTGGTTTGTTCACAGATTAAGTGCAGCAGAGGTGACGTGAATCAACCTAAATTGGAGAATATACTGATAATGATTTCACCTGGGAGCTCGGATGAAACTGCTGATGGGTGACATGCGAGGTGTCAGAATAGGAGTGATGTTTGAAGTGCCAGTAAATCATGAACAACACCGTGGCAGCCACAACAACATTAAGTTTTTACTTCCTCCAAATACCACTGTGCAACTTTGCAACAATTGAAAACTCAGCAATTTTATTTAACTCCAGCTGTGGAACTTTTTTGTATTTAGAACAGACGATAATCACTGACTGCTATTTCAATTTTAAAAAAGGTGGGGTATGTGATTCTGGATCCAATACCATGACAGCCAGAGAGGAGGAGACGGTTTCCCAGAACCAGCACACCAGCTCCAGACAGCGATACTCTCAACTCTCCTGCTGCTATAGCTAACATCACAACAGCACGTCTTGGCAAACTAGAAAGTAAACTGAATGTCCATGGGCAAGTCATTTAATGTTACCTGACACACAAATCATGGCTGGAATAATGTTGTATGGTTCGGCCAGAGCCACTTTGTTTATTTCCCATTTACAGAGCCAGGGCTGTGTACACTGGACGTTTTTTAAGCCACACACTGAACGGACAGCTAGCGGACTCTGAGGAGATTTTCTCTGAATTTGACAACAAGACGTGTATTGGATTAGAATTGAGAGATTAGGGTCTTTGTATTAAAGCTAATGGTTGGTTGGTTGTTTTTCCCCATCAGTACCATCTATTCATTTATATGTATTATTTGATTCAAGACCGTAAAAGATCCATTGTGCACCTTGCATCTCAGTTTTGGGTCACCTGCCACTATGAAAAAGCTGCATACATTTTGGTGTGGCATGGAGGGGCTTTATCTTCTTCTCTTGTGGTCGGTGCTCACAATAAAATGATCTCACAGTGAATAATTTGCACTGTGGTCAACTTCAGACATCAGAATTAGATGACAGGATCAACTTAAGTTGAAATTCACCATTTTATTGGCATTACTGTGGCTTGTGCAAATATGGTGGTTGTGTGGTTTTCACTTGTTTCAGAGTTTCCTCTCACAATCCAAAGCCATGCAAGAATGAATACTGTCTGTCTATCTTTCTATTCATGTTGTAATGAACTGATTTCCCTGCTTTCCGGCCAAAGCATGCTGGGATATGATACCCCTGACCCTATCAGAAAAACACCATAAATTCATGAATAAATGCATGGTCACTTCGGCAGCAAACCAGGTAGTTGTTTACTTGTTAAGTAAGTAATGAAAAAAAAAAAGTCTGTGAATGAGAAGCACAAAACATCATTTGAGCTGCTGTTGAGTCATTCAGAGTTGAAATTAAATCTAAATGAATGTTATTCCTTCCCCATACAAAGTTTAATTATTTACTGCTCTCAGGTTTTTGTAGTTCTCAGGCTCACATTGAGTAGCTTTAATGAGTTTGATGCTGCAGTGCAGTGAGGGAGAGTTCTTATTATAATTCTCCTGATTTTGAATGCCATAATCACCAGTATGGTATAACATAGCATTCAGTCAGTGTAAATCAAAGTAAACCTGATCAGTGAAATTAATTTTATCTCCAGGTTAACATTTTACTGGCTCCAATCAAATGAATTACATAACTAATGAAAGATGTGTGCACAGTCTAGTTCTCAGTGCAATGCCCAGCAGGATCGTCCCCATCAGCAAGGACAACTATCAACCTCCACAGGCCAAGCACAGCACATTTAAACAGACTCTTCCACTGGTCAACAAACAAGCTGCTTGCTTTGATCTGTCACTATTTAAATTTCATATGTGAACTGAATTTCCACAGCAGCCAGCATGCATACTGTGCTGCCTCTCCATAAGAGCACACTCAAAACATTTACTTTACATTATGACAATCATCTGAAACACACAGTGTAAGTTAAAGGAAAACAAGTAGATCCCAGCTAAAGTAGAACAAGCTTTGGCATTGTATCTAGGTCAGAAGAATGCAATATTCTCTAGTCCATAATGTATGTACTTTCACAGCTGTGCTATGGATGTGAGACAGTCCTAGTAGCAGGAGGCACTCCACCTTAATATACTCCTTCCAGCACAGCCATATGGAGAAAAAAATTGTTTGTTTTTCTACAATAACAATGATCATGGTTATCACTTCTTATAGCACAACACATGTAGTCATGGACAAACCGTACATACGAGGAAAAGAAACAAAAAAGAAAATGGACTGATGGATACAGAGAGGGAGAAAAGCCAGGGAAACAGGAGACAGTATATAAGAATGTCATTTAACAGTGAAAGGAGGGCAAGGAGGGAAACAAGATGGATAATGATGCAGGAAAAGGGAGTGATGACAGAGATACACATCTAATTTTGCATTTACCTGACAGGGAATCAGAAGACATGCTCTCTTGCTGCTGCATCTTGAATGCTGGCTCCAGTGTGACACTGTTGTCCACAAGCTACAGCGAGTGAGCAAGCCAGCACGCCTCACTGTGTGTTTTGATGACGGAGTCCGCGTAGCAGCTCAGGGAGTGAGCGAGCAACAGAGCCAGGAGGAAGACATGGGAGAAGAAATGAGCTTCTTTATTACCAAGTGTCTCCAATCTCATTCTCAATTGCTCTCAGTCTCATTTTCTGTGAGTGTGAGATTTGTAGGTCTTACACAAAACACGTGTAGTGCAGATGGAGATGTGAGGTGCACAGAGGCAGGGAGCTGGGAGGAGCATGAGGAGGGAGGGATCCGTAGAGGAGGTGCTGAAGAGGGGAAGAAAGCAATCACCTTTAGTGTAGGCTTACTCACTCAGGCACTGAGCAATTACTCTTCCCTTCACGTAACCCAACATGTACCACAACATCTGTTTGGCTGTGTGTCAGATCTTATCTTTAATGAATTTAGCGGCCAGTGAATGTCTTGAAAATGCCACCATGTGTACATACTCTGCTGTATTAAAGTTTCACTCTGTTCAATTATATGTAAAATGCACACCAACAGTCTATTTTCAGTGGAAAACAAAGCAGAGTCTATACTTGGTTAGATTAGTCAGATTCTTAATAATGTCCTTGACTGCTTTTAAGATTACTACGATTCTTCTTTTTTCATTTAACTGAAACCCTGTAGCCATTAGGTGACGCCAGGTAAGGTATGTGAATTGTTTCCAAACAGTGTAATTATGTGGCCTGCTTACACAGATGTTACTATGCATGGCTGGGTACCTTTTTCCACTGAGCAATAACTTTTTCCATGGATTTCACATTAGGTCCCTACTCACCTTCAAAACCAATGACACTTTTTGGACTCCATGATTAACAATGTAAATTCATGTAGTGCTTAATTTAGCCAGTTAGCTGTCCCATTTGGCATCACTTCAAAGTCCTTTATCCATTTTCAGAGCTGCCCATCTTGAAGTCACACCAATGTTCCTCCTTGTTCTCTGTGGTGTGCTCTCAGAATTCTTTACATGTCACTGTTTCCTCACAGTCCTATTTTCCTCTGCTCATTAGGCTAATATTCATCTCTCATATGTTCTATTACTCATTAGCTTTCTACCAAGTAGCATGGAGAAGGGACAACAGAAGCTTTAGCCAGTGAGCACAAAACTCCACTTCCTCTGTGGCAGGTAAGAAGGTCTAAATATAACCTTGTGGCATGTGGACTCCTGCTATGTTAAATATAAAATCTTTATTTAAAAATTCCATCTTTGTCTACTGTGAAGGCAAAAAAAAAAAAAAAAAAGCAGAATGGCCATAATTTTATTCTAAAATATTCAGATTAAAAAAAAAGTACAGTACATCATCCGCCCTTGGAAGCAGATCTGGGATACTGTATACTCATGTTGCACCTCCCCAGGAAAAAGTAGTTTTCTGTCTAGAGTAGCTGGGAAGGACTATTTTCCCAGCCAATTAGTTAACTGTCTGCCACTAAAATATTCCTCCTACCTACAATGTATTCACCCTGCTCCAGCCCCTTTTGCTGATTGTGCCACTCTGCAGCATTGCACTTGCAACTCTGGTCACCAAAACAGCACTGTGCATGCTTATGCCCAGTAGTAGCAATAACAGTGCTAAAAGTAATAATTTCATCTTAACTATCAAGTTCAGTGCCAAAACAGGGCAACAGGGCAAGGCTTACAGGGGTGGTCAGGCAGGCAGAGATCAAAATCAGCTCAAATACAGGTAACAAATCCATTGAGGAGCAGGCAGAAAAATCCAAAGACCAAATAACCGAGGTAGACAGTCCAAACGTGAGCAACACAGGAAAAAGGGCTGGCACACAACCCAGGACCAACTAACATCGAACAAGGTAAGCACACAGACGATATACGCAGGTGAGGGCAGGATAACTAGACACAGGTGACAATAATTAGGGTGGAGCAAACAATCAAAACTGGAGGGAAAAGTAAACAAAGACAGGAAGTAAAATTACACTAGACACATGAGGCAGCAAACTACAAAATAAAACAGGAAACAACAAAACCCAAGACCCAAAACCATGAAATTAACAAGTTTTTTTTTTAAACTCACCATATAGCACATATTCAATAAGACCCTAAATTAGTTTTCTGATTATTATTACCCAGATCAGGTGACTGTAATCTACTTTACATCGCCACCCAAGAACTCTAAAATGAAGGAACAAAAGACATGAATGACAGATCATGTAACTGTTGTAGCAAGTAAAGTAAAACCTTCTATCTCTTAAGTGCCAAACAGTGTGGTACGGCCCTTTGCTCGATCTAGGCATCTGTGATCAGGCATCAATGTAAATAATAAAAAAAGCCTGGCATGGTGTGCTGAATGAATATAATGTCCGAAAATTGCAGTGGAAAAAAACAGTGGAACATCAAATGTCATCAATGTCAAATGTGTTGGGAAAGCTGGAACATTGTGTTAAATGAAAATCAGAATTAAAATGTAAACAGTATTTGGACATCTTGCAGTTTGGAGTTGTGCACAGTATTCCAACCCGTTCTCATTCCCAGGGCGTCAAATATCGACGTTTTGTCACGTTTTTTTCAAACTGCAGTGTCACCATTCCATAACCAAGTTATACACATAAGTTCATAAAGAATTATGTTAGCTCACCATCCTTGCCTTGCTGGATCAGCTGTTCTGTATGTGTGTGTGTGTGTGTTATTATCCTCAGTTTATTGAATTGCTCAGCGGGAGCATGTTATCAGCGTCTGTTTCTTACAGCTTATTCTTAATTATCCTGTTCCTAACTCTGAATCCCATGGAGAATTTAATAACACACAGGAAGAAAAAGAGCCAGCCATATGTCTCTGTGTTTACACAACTTGGATAAAATTAATGTCAAAATATATGGTGTTTCTTTAGTTGCCTCAACCAATTAGGCTTTGACGGAATGTACTATAGAGAAGGTCTTTACAAAAGTACTGAGAGATTTAGTCGAAATAAATTAATAGTGAACAAGACAACTGTATACTCAAAGTGTCTGATTATTTAGTTAATTAAGTGAAAATTAATTATGTATCTGATGTACAGCAACCAGTGCTTATTGAGGTCGTAGAAGTTGACAATAATAATGATTCCAAAATATGGGAAAGATGTATTATACACTTACTTGCAATTTATCTTTATACTAGCTTACTGCATTTGGCAGAACCTGATTTCATATTAAGCAGAGGAGAAATGCTGCTCCAAAACCTCTTTCAAATTACTTCTTGGTAGGAGAGGAGCGGTAGTGAATAGTGGTAGCATACTAGAATTATATTGGGTTGGGAAATGAGCAGATTGTGTTTTTGTTATAATATCTGACAAAGCGCAAAAACGACAGGCAACCTGCATTAATTCCATATGATTCACATGTGAGTATCTGATACTGGTTGCATGTGTGTTTTTCTGTGTATTGAAACACCACCATCTAGTGAACATTTAAGAAAATTGCAGGATACCTTTTCTTTTTTTTTTTTTTTTTCAGTAATGAATTGCAATAAGTACCTTTACATATGTATGGCATATTCAAACAGACTTGTATACACATACTGTACATACACATTGATGTGAATGGATACATATGCCCACACACAAAAAACGCACATACACACACACTGCCACCAAATGGCCTGATCTCCGGACCTGACGGGGAGGATTATTTTGGCTCCACAGGCACAAACACTCGACTACACCATGTCTGCAGTTCCTTTGTTGGGGCCTCATGCCGGAAACGCTTTCTGCAGACTGAGGCTTAGCGTGTATTTTTGCTTAATGAGGTAAGCATGCATGCCTGACCTGTATAACTGCACACATGGCATGGTAGATTTGTTGTATTTTAGTATATTGAAATTCTTTTTGAAATGTAATTAACAGAAAATGTACAGACACATAAGAAAATTCAATAAAGCTATGTGCCACCTCTGTGGCCATGTACCATATCTCCAATGCATATTTGTAAATGCAAGAATCCAGATAACAAGACTCTGACCTGTGATACTCTCAAGATGTGCAAGTGTAGTCGGGAGCTGATTAACAAATTAGTTTGTTTTTGTTACTCAAGTTTTATTTGGCAAGACTACTCCTGTGGAGATCAAGGATGTTTTATCCAAGACCCTCAGATCAGCAGCAGTTCTTCTTCACGATACAAACAAAACAATGAAAACATTTTATAATTAGTCATTAGAAATACAAGTGAGAGACAGGGTCAAGATGTACAATAATACCAAGTGCTGTCATTCATATCTGTTTGTTAATGTATCCTCAGTAGTTCTGTGTAGCTTTATTTGAGGTTATACAAGGTGCTAAATGTTTTATTAGTGTGAGCTGAGCTAACCTTGAGCAGAGTACAGCAGTATTGACCATTTACTTTACAGTACACAAGGCAAACAGTTATGTGTCGCTTACCGCATCTTTTGCACCAATAAAAGGAAATCTTCAACAGTCTGACAGATCAATAATTTATTGAACTGTAGGTACATGTAGATTACTCTGACACCCTGCCCTTGTGTTGCTGATCAGGTTTTTCTTTTTGGAAGGCCTTAGTGTTTTTGAGAACAGCTTTAAAAATTGTTTGATGTTCGAATTGACAACAATAAATATAGTATAAGGTAATGTTATAGTGTGGGCAATGTTATGTTCAATAACAGGCAGTACATGATCATGATATACCAACTACCCTATTACTATAGTTATTCAGTATAGTATGGTCATGCCATCAATACGTTCCAGCACAAACTATTACTATGTTAAAACTGCCTTAAAGGCAAACCTTAATGACTGGCTGCAAAAATGATGTCATCTTAAATGAATACATAAATAAAAAGCAGAACTAGAGGGCATGTTTCATCAAATTACTCAAAGATTACTGCTATTATAGGATAGTGCTATAAATATAAGAGGTGCAACAATGTATAAGCAATAATGCATAATGAGGTGTAGAGAGTGGTGATTCCTCTACTGAGTCCATTATTTTCTAAATCTGGACACCTTGGACTGTATTATCTCTATCTTACCATGGTTACTTTCCTCAGGCTCTTCAAATTGCCATCTATTTTTAAAAGTTTGTGGTCAGTTTAAGCCACGTGAGGTCAGTTTCACCAGTGAGAGTTTACTGAGAACATCATAGCATAAAGCAGATCACTATATAGTCCTGTTATGGTTACCTACAGCTAAATATTTTGTGCATTGACTTAAAAATGACTGGAACTATGTTTGTTTGAGGTGTTCTGTTATGCAATGTTAACTGACAGCCAATCAGAAGCAAGAATGTTCTATGGCTGTGGTATAAAGCTCTTTGAAGCCAAATCTCCACAGTACATAGTGGAATTTACAGTGAAAATGTCAGAGCAACAAAATAGTATAAATGTCAGGTATTGAACTTTTGTTCAACAGAGTGCTTTCTGAACCCTTCAATCCAAAGCCTTCAAACAACAGCCTGTACACATGGCTCAGTTTCCTTGTTCGGCTGCAGTCCATGCAGAGATTGGCTTTGATTTTAATGACTTATCAGTCGTCTGGAATGGCTTCATCCATCCACTTCATGTAAGCCAGACTGCCGTCCTCCACCGGGAAGCTGAGGACTTCTGGGTTTGCATATGGGTGGACAGACCTTGAAAGGACCCACACACACATGGCAGATAAGACAGAATTTCTTCATATAGACGAACACTACAAAGGAAACTCATATCTGTACTAGGCAAGGGAAATGTATTTGTATAGCACCTTTCAACAACAAGGCAATTCATGAATGTTAAAATCACCAACAATAAATACACAGTCAAAGTCAATGCAGGACAGACAGCAGTTTATCAAAGTCATCAAAAAAGCATTATATTTAGGTGGCCTGTTTGAGAATACAGCTCAACATGAGGAATTCAACGAAAGAGCTACATATTCAAAAGAAGCAAATTTTCCATAAGACATCTGATTGCAATGGAAAGAATTATTAAACAAAATGGCAACTCCACCTCCTTTCTAAAGCAAGTTCATAAAACTGAAGTTGGGATGGGTTGACTCAATAAGAACTGCTGCATTGTTGTCTTGGTCTAACCAAGTTTCAGTTAAAAACATAAAATCAAGATTGTGCTTGATAATTAAATCATTAATTAAAAGTCTGCCTGCCTGCCAAAGACCTGACATTTAATAAAGCTAAATTTTGTGTGTTAAAAGCATTCTTTGGATTCTTGCCTGACGAAAATCTCTGTTAGACGTTGCTCAATAAACATTGACGGGAGCTGCTAAAACAATGTGCGGATCTTCTGTTTGATTCTTCTCTTCAGTTTGTTTTTTGATCCAGCACCTGTAAAAGTTTTATTTTGGATGTGTGTACCCTACACCCTTTGTCTTAAAAGCATTCTTTGCCAATTTTTTTGTGAAGACAGACTGTGGCTGATGAGTAAATGATATTAAATTGGATAAATCTGCAGATTTAGTTGAGTTTATTTTGTTCACTCTACTATGTATCAAAACAGGAAGCGATCTGGACGAGGAGCCTGCTTCTGGGCGTTGGTGGGGGCCACTGTATGAGGCAGTTGGTCCATGCCCAATAGGAGAAAAGAAGAGACATATTGGGGGTAGTAGATGTGGGGTAGGGACTCTGTCTGTCCTTGGCATCTTCTCTCCTGTCTGCACCGATGCCAGGTACATTTGCTTGGTGTTGATTTGAATGGAGGTGTTTTGAGATGCGGCAGTGCAGCTTACTGGCATCCATAAAATCACATCCAGTTCCTTTATCTTTGATCTGAGCTGAGCTGTGCTCTCACTTTGTCATCTTTGTTATTGGCAGGGTTGGTGTTACAGAATGTGCTTGGTTGGGATGGGGGCGGTCGACGTGGCAGTGACCGGGGGGTGAATTTAATGCCAGCGTTAACCAGCGCTCCCATTTTATCAGTGAATCCAAAAAGGGGTGAGACACTGGAGAGGGGAGATCAAAGGGAGGAGGAATTAGGAGACTGACCCATTAGCTGGTTATCAACACGTTGACATTGAGGCTGTGATATTTTGTGTTTGTGGTACCGAGGCTGCTCTGCGTCAGGGTGCATCATCTTAGTTCTGGTCCATCAGTACTTTATTTCCAGATCTGCTTGGGTGGAAGCCACCTGCCCTGAAAAGATGTTTACGTCCCCAGATTGAAGCTATCAATAATAGTTGATCCCTTTCAGACTGCAGGTTTTGCAGAGCCATGTGTTCAGTGATATGAGACTGCTGAACCTGTTGATCTGTTGACCACTGGCAGTAGTCCACTAATAAAAAACTGGGCTTCCAGTTTCTCCAGACAAATAAACAGTTCAGTAAATCCTGCTTTAGCACCTCTGACTTATCTCTGCAAATATCAGTGGCCCCCACATGTAGAATAATATGATTAATTTTGGGTTGTTCATCAGTTGAGGAATTTCTCTTTTATGCTACAGACTATAGCACCTGGAATGCAGTATGTTTTAATGTAATTTAATTTACTTAAAATGAATTTAATTTACACTTCTGTCTCATGGAGATTTATTATTGGTTCAAACCTGTTTTCCAGTTGTAATATCAAGAGTGACTGTGGTCTGTGTTTATGCCCACCTTTGGCTATCCGCCAGATGTCCGGCATTGAAGTTGGCTGATGTGAATCCATAAATGTTGCCCTCTGTAGGAGTACAGTCTTAGACTTATGTTTAGGTTTTGCACCCTGATTATCCCAAGAGGAAAAAAACCCATTAGTAGCACATGGATTCACTGGTTTTGTTTCAGTGTCATTTAGAGACAGCTGTCCATTTAAATCTTTTCGAGTTGAGTTCTGATGATCTAATACACCGGCAGAAGACTTTGGCAGAGTGTCGTGGAGTTCAGAAGACTTCTCCAGCATGAATATCCTTGTCTTGAGTATGACAATCTTCAACAATTTATGACAGTCTGTGCACTTCATCCATTCTGATGAGCAGAGAGGCATAGTGCAGTCCAGGGCTCAATTCTGTCAATAGTCCACTAAGTTGTCTGGGTACTGCGTTAATGTTGTGGGTAGCACAAGGCAGTTCAAAGTAGATAATCGCAACTCAGAGTTGTCATAAATTATCCTCCCAAAGATTTAGTTGTTATAGGAAACCTCCCAATTTAAAGCTTTTGTAGTTTGAGACAAGTAGGAAAAAGTATGAAAGCAAGCAAAGCAGGAAGCAGCAACCATTAGGAGTTGCTACTAATACCAATTATTTTCAACCTGGACCCTCTTTCCTAGTTTTTGCCATTATGGCGTTTGACTTCAACACTTAATTACTGACTTAACACACAGCTTTTCACTTCTGGTTTGTTCGGAGTGATGCTTCCCAGTACACCTAACGGAGGAAAAAAAGTGTCTCTACAACACAATAATGGTCACATTGAAAGGAGGTCTGTCTTCATCCAATGTTCTGATAATCTATTACTTAAGGTCTGCATACTGTTTATTGTAAGAGATGCCATTTCAACAACTTGGCACATCAACCAGTCTAATGGTCTGATGCTGTAATCACAAATGGCCAAATGAGAAGAAATGCAGATGATTAACTCTCAATGGTTATTTAATATAATGGAATGGTTATTTCAAGTAGTGTATATGTGGGATCTTGTAATGTGTAACTACAGACCTAACAGTACATCTACCAACTTCTGCAATTCTACTGTATAAAAATTGAATCTATCAGTTACATGAATGTGGAAGTTTTATTAAGTCAAACATCTAAAAATCATTTTCAAGCTGAAGCAACTAAATCCTGTTCTATTTCCTCCAATTACTCTAACACGCAGCAACACTGAATAAGGAAGCGTGTGAGCAACACCAATATATTATGAAATGTGCTTTTTAAGAATAAAATATTGTAATTGTTTGATCACAGTGACTGCTTTTGTTGAACCGTGCAGGGTACTGGGTTCTCCGCAGGGCCTATTTGTGAAGGTCTACAGTGAAGTAATGAAGTTTTAAGTACACAAAAAGGCCCAGGTTGAAAATAACCACAACAAACCTTTAATGCCTGTCTACAGTAGCATACACAGCTGAAGCATTTAGTTAGTCTGAAAGAAACAGTAATTTGATGGACAATTTTCAATAATCTGAAATAATCATTACATAAAGCAACCTCTCACCTCACATAATCTATGACTTGCTGGATCCTGGAGGTCTTTGTTTTCACCAGCTGCAACAACAGTGACATCTCATCTTACAGCTCTGCTTTCTATTTCAACATGCCTGTTGAGTACATGTTGATCACAATAGGACTTTCTCAGTAAACTTACCATCAGAATTTCACTTGCATCCTGGATTTCACCTTTCCAATAGTACCTAAAGAAAGAAAAACGCAAGACATCAGTACGGTATCATGTACTACACACGTACATGAGGGACTGTAAATTCGCAGGGACTGAGAAGTACCAGTGAATGGTGCAGAGCCTTAAAAAAAGCTTTCATGAAAAACTATATTTTCCGAAAGAACACAGCAATCAAACCACCCATGCCCAACCATTTATTATGGCCACAGTGATTTACAGTGATACTGTCAAATTGTTCCCAACAGGCTTTTATGGTGTCAAAACTGCCTCTGTGCTTTAAACATGGTGCTTTTTTTATGGATTGTGAAAGACAGCAAAACACAAACTAAGAACCCATATTTAAGCATGTTCCATGTGAAATGTCAAAATAAATGTTGAAGACTAAATAAGCCTGGATATAATTCAAACTCATTCATTACACAACTGCACTCGCACACATAAAATCCCTACCACCTCCATGACCACTCTCACCCCTAAACTAATCCAACCACATTCTCTATTTTTAGGCTAAACCTCTGTTTGGTAAACAAGTTTAACACTGCCTTTTCCATTCAGCTACCCTCCATCCTCTACACCAGTTTTTCCTTCCTTGTTCCTTTTGTGGTTATGCATTAACAGGAAAGCTAAACCATGCATATAAACACATGACCGCTTTGAAGGCTAACTGCTACTCAGTTTCTAGTGATGCGAAAACTGATAAAAGCATTCAGATGCAGCCTATTCAACTTGTGTTTCCTAGCAACCAGCTATGTAGTAGAGAGAGAAAAAAGAACATATGTTTATGTGGGGAAGCGTCTGCACATGTGACGGACATTTTGACAAACTAGTCTTTGTGGTTGTACGTCAGCTAAGTACAAAGTTGTGTAAAGATAGGGAGCAAATATGATTTACATTGTGGAGGTCATGGAGAGAATGTTAATACTGGCTGCCAGCCGCCTCTCCATGATTGCCCTGGAAAAAAAGACAGAATGGTAGGGAGTGTGGATAGAAACGGAGGGGTCAGACATGGAAAGAGAGGAAAGAAAAATTAAACACTTACAAGCCAACCAGGTGTTTATCAATTACAGCATGAAACTGAGCCCTTCATTATGGTGCTCTTCAAGCAGGCCGCAAGAAAGGACTTTTATACACTAAATTCAGAAAAGATGATAAATTTTGCTTTCTGCTGGTGTTCGGCTGACATTATAGTTTATTACCAGCTCAGCCGTGCCCCCCTCCTCTAACCAGTGTCTCTGAAGGAGGTGATTTACATATCTGGCACCTGCACTTTGGCTTCTTTCTGTCTTGACACGTGGTAAATAGAGCTCATTTACATGCAGCTAAAATGCCAACAAAGGAGATGAGAGTGCAAACACAGCGCTCTACCAGTTGTGGGTTTGACAAGATTGTATTTCTTCTCTAGACAGAAAAGTCAAACTTATGCCTGGCTGACTGAATTGTTTAAATCCCTTTAACAAATCCATACCAAAGGAAATGAATTTAATTAGCATCCAGATTAAAGGAATTAGTTTGATTATGTATTCGTATTACGGGAAATATACTTATATGTTTTCTTGCCGAGAGTTAGATGAGAAGATTGATACCACTCTCATGTCTTTATGGTAAAGATGAAGCCAGAGTCAGCAGCCAGTTAGCTTAGCTTAGCAGAAACACTGGAGCCAGGAGGCCAGTGGCTTGGCTCTGTCCAAAGATCTGCCTACCAACACCTATAAAGTTCTCTAATTAACATCTTTTTTGTTTAATCTGTGCAAAAACCAAAGTGTAAAAAATGACGCATTGTGGTTTTCCAGGGGGGTGGAGGGTTGTGTCGGACTGTTTCTCAGCCGGGCGCAGTGACTTTCTGGAGTGCTGTCCTCACTGTGAAGTTGCCAGGCAACCAGCAGAGTCTCCATGAAAGTTACCCAGTAAGCCACAACTTGTTTTTACACTTTGGTTTTTGTACAGATTAAACAAACAAGACATAAGATACCATGTTAATTTTTAAGCGTTAGACGTGCTGTAAGGTGGATTTCTTTTTTTTCTTTTTTTTTTTTACCCTTGTCAGAGACAGGCTAGCTGTTTACCCCTGTTTCCAGTCTTAGCTAAGCTATCAAGCTGCTAACTCCATATAAATTGTACTGAGACAAGAAAGCAAATAAAATAACACTTTATTGATCCCTGGGGAGAAATTCACAGATACACATTTTTTTTTTTCCAAAATGTGGAACTATTGATTTTTAAAGCGCTACAGTTGTGTGATGCAGACTGTAACATGTAACCTGGTATGATTCACTGCTGTAGCCTACCTGCCAATGTCCTTGGCTGCCTGTTTGTTGGGACTGTTGACCAGAAGAACAGAGTGGTGGCCTGGCACATAGCTCCCTGTGAAGGCTGAATGAAGCTGGACCCCAATGGACCACAACCCAGGATACATGGACACAGACAGGACCAAGAGCTAGAGGGGTTTGGGTGTAAAAGTTACCTAACAGATTTTAAGAGCATGTTTGTGGCATCCCTGATGTTTGTATCTGTCATAAATTATTTGGACATTTGGCTGTTTCATGTTATTTTATGTTTGGATGAGGCGAAGTTATAACTCAATTTAATTATCTGCTGCCCTCTGGAAGGATTGCCATGTTTGGATTGGATTGGATTCAGTATTTATCCTCTTATTATTTGGCGCTGTCTGTCACAGATAAATGAGTATGGGCCTTGGCTTGGACGCAGTGACCAATTTATAATCTGTCCCACTTCTCTGCACAACACAGCATCCCAGCCAGACATAGATGCACGTAAATCCCCCACAAATATCTTAGAAAAAATGCAATTAATAACAATTTAGCATTTCCGACATCAAATCCCGTTTGTTATGGATTACTTTAGACTTTTCTCAAAGTTTAAAATAATCGCAGAAGCTCTTACCAAACATGTCATGAGCAGCACCGACCGAAAGACATAGTAGAAGACAGCCTCTTTATGGCATCTCTGGAACAGCCACTGCATCCTGTTAGTATCAACAAATGTCATTCCCAGAGTCCGGCTGGTGCAGATAAGAGGGACAAACTCTGCTGAACTTCGTTCATAAAACCGGTGAAGCCTTCTCCAGAGACAATTAGTGTTCCGTCATTTTTATAACCATTTCAGCCCCGGTTGCTTTGTGAGAGAAAAACATTCTGAAAACTCATTACCTTCATAGAACAAGTGCATTGTGTTGACAGGTACTGTAGGTCGGATGGTCAAAGGCAGTGATAAATCTCCGCGCCGTTCAATTGGTTGCTTTACACTTCCTGACACGCCGGGGACCAATAACATTGCCGGTTCACCTCTGCTGCCCTGCCTCCGGGCCCGGGTCATAATCGGCTTTGGTGTCTTTACCGTATTGCCTAAACACAGCTTCTTTCACCCTCGGAGCGTGTTTGTGGTGGCATTATAAAGCTGTGAATTCACGAAATAAGAAGAGCATAAAGTAGTTTTATAAGGATGTTCTTCACTGTTGGAAATCGAAGTAGACCACAAATAGAACACAATCTTAATCTCCCATATTGTGCTGATGTAGCCTACCTGTATCTGTATCAGTGGTGATAAATAAGTACATTACAAACAGGAGAAAATCATATCAGGAAGCAGCTGAACAGAATAAAACGTATCAGCAGTATCATGCAAAGTAAGGCATTTATACAAAACATTGTTAGTGACAACATTATTAAATACATTTCCCTATGCTCTATATCTGTGATGGTGCTGACAGTAGTTTTTATGCAGCACTACCTCTCCCAAATCCAACAGGGATTTAGACCTCTCTGGGGTCTAATTGACCCCAAACATACAGTAATTAACTTCACTGTGTGGGATAACATACTGTAGATTTCTTTGTCTGTGAAATAATTGTTGGCATGTGTTAATGCATAGCCCATATAAAACTTTAAATATTTTCTTATTTGGTGTAATAATAATGCTTTATGGCCAACTCTGTGTTTTGTCACCTTCCTCAAATATGCAAGCTCAGTTAGTGGCAATGGGAATGGTTAACACTTCAATACTTTTCAACAAATGATTTTGCAATTTTTACACATACAGCAGTGGTGTCTGTGAGAGCCTAAACAATGAGGAAGTAAAGCCAAAGTCTGGTTTATTGTAACATTATGCTGACAAGTTTTGTAAGATAAATAATAGGCTTCTGTTTTGGAACAGATTAAATCAATATGATAACACAATGCATAGGGTCCACATACACTTTATTATTTATTATGTAGAAAAAACAACATTACACAATCAACAGCCTTCAAGCCTCAATACAATACTAAACTATTATAAGCTCTTTAGTCACTGCAGAGAGTTGTATACTTTAAAGACTTAAAGCCAATGCCCAGATGGTAAAATGTCAAAGACACAATTTATGTAAATGATATTAAAGTTTAAGGGACACTTGTGGGAAAGTAATATAACAGCTATCAGTGTTTTAAGAGAAGAGGAAGTATTAGCTTTCAGTGGCGTGCAATAATTAACACTTCATCGCCTGGACAGAGTCCATTTGTTTTCACACCAAAAGCGCTGATTATTCTGTAATAAGATGAAAATAAACAAAGACATGCAAATATATAGAGAAAAGGGCTCTGTATCCTCCAGTGACTAAGACCAGTTTCTTTGGCCAATCACATGCAAACACAGAACTATGGATGTGGGCACACACACCACACACATCATTGCCACACACAGTGACTACAGCAACTCGTCCTTTCAGATAAGCGAAACAGAAAAGCCAAGGACCCTGCTAGGCTGCATGTCAATGAAGAAGATACAGACAAACAGGAATCTTAAAAAAATATGAATAATTCAGAGGTGGATTGCTGAAGGGAGAACAAACCGATACATTCTGCTTGGTATTTCATTGGCAGACATGAAGTAGATATATAGTGGGAAACTAGACATATTAAAGATTAGTAGATAAATTACGTCAGTATTGCAGCTATTTGTTGGTTGCATGGTCATAAGTTGGAATATTATGGTTCATAGATCTATAAAAATCAGTTTAATGAAGCTTTGGATTTTCAAAAAGTGGTTTTGTACAGGATGTCCACAAGGGGGAGTTGTGGGTCCATGCATGTATCTCTTCATTCCCCTTCCATTGTGAATAAATTTAATTTAATTTAGTGTGTTCATTTAGCATGTATAAAACTCTCATCGACTGAAATGAAATGTAAATGCTCCAACAAGGCAAGTTGCATGACTCATCCTATTCCCTTTTTTTTCTTGACCTCTTCCCTGCCAGTCTTGTGTACTTTTTTGTTTTGCCTGCCCGCCCCATCTGACACAGCACAGATCAGAGAGTGGTGCAGCAGGGGGCGCCACTGCCGTCACAGCCTCAGAACAAACCAATTTATTTCCCAAGCTCACACAGGCTTCATTTGAGAGCCCATCAGAGAGCTCCAATAGAGCCACTTAAGCCACTGTTCCCCAACATGAAAGAAGGCAACCAAAATAGAGATAGGAAGAAAGGCGAGGAGCTGGAGGAGAGGCGTTTGATCTGCTTGTTCTGGGGCATCACTCAGAGGGGTTCACTTCCCCTAAGGACTACTGAGGCCTGTTTGTCCCTTAGAAGTCTAATATGAAAAATAGGATAATTTTTTATTTCTGTCTATGCTTCTTGTCTGTTTATATATAATGAGGCCACAAGGTCTACAGTAAGAGCAAAGGAGAAAATGAGAGATGAGAAGAGGAAAGGTACAAAAGCATCTGGCAAGAGGTCCCTTGCCTAATTTGCCATTAAAGTGTGATTGTCTCTCGGTGGGATCAATGAAGTTACCTCGCTGTGAAATAAAACCGATTCTAGCTGGGAGAATTAGAGAGATGAATAGAGAGCAGAAAACAAAGACTTGAGTGAGGTGTGTGAACACGAAAACACGAGAGGTTACAGAATGAAAATTCTGATAGGCTAGGCACATTTCTAAGTAGTCTGCAGCCTGTCACTGCTGTTGTGTCCCTCCCTGTGTGGCAGTGCCATTACTGCATTGAATGGGAGGTAGAGGATGTGGAGAAAGAAACTGTGCACACTACTGGACACACAGAGGTCAGATAAGTCCTAATGAAGGGACTTTCTAGGCTGTGATTACCTCTAAAGGAAGAGACTGGTCTTCCCAAAGAGGTTAATTAAAA
Organism: Siniperca chuatsi; assembly: GCF_020085105.1. NCBI lineage: Eukaryota > Metazoa > Chordata > Actinopteri > Centrarchiformes > Sinipercidae > Siniperca > Siniperca chuatsi. Next base: position 6,977,824 of record NC_058059.1, read on the forward strand.
AAGTCATGGGGGCCGAGCAGGGAAGTGTCTCCATCACCGCTGTGAACCGCAGTGACCCCTCCAATCCTCTAGGACAGACATAGCCATCCATCACAGCTGATTCCTGGGCTGTCTAGCTCTTGCTGGTGCCACTGAAAATCCCTGAGTGACTAAAAACACAGAAGTGTATGTAGCAGCACCACAACTTTGACAAGCAGTGAGAAAAAAATACACCACCGCAGAGACATCCCCTGCTGAAGTCCCCCAGGTAATGAAACCTCTCCCCTCTCAAGGATCAGACACACATCATATCTTGTCATCTTCCCTCTATTCTCTTCCTCGATTTTCTTCTTTTTTTGCCCTCTATGTCACAACTACTGGAGCACGCAAGGCTATTTATCATAAGACTGAACTGTCTGTCATGTTGTTTATTTTGTCTGTGCTCTCCAGAAAGATTGCAAAAATAGTATTTATGGTTGTTTAGCAACATAAGCACACTGTTCATATCCAAAACCATGGGTAAGCATTTAAGCTCAATGCTTGCCATGAGGAGAAAGCAGAGTTTGGGTGCATTACCTTCCTCGAACACAGCATGAAAGAATCAGCCATCATCAATGAAAAAATCCCTCCAGCAATCCCTGCTGAGAAAAAAGATTTGTCATCCCTATTTCCCTAGTTCTTGGAGGTGAGGACAAAAGTCTGATAGCGTACAAAATGGAGAGACACAGTAACGACAGGCTGACTGAGGGAGAGAGAAGGGAGGGTAAGAGGAGAGACAAAGAAAGAAAAATGGAGCGTTTTGGTTGATTGGGTTTGAGAGAGGACAGATAGCCTGGAGCAGTCTTACAGGAAAAAGTTAAACATTTTCATAAATCTGTTCTCATGGAGTTCACCTGCAGCGGTGGGAGGCTTAAATCACGTCATGCTTGATTGGTTGAGAGGGAGAAGCCGATCCCGAACATGGGGGGCCACCTCCACCACAGAAAAACCTGTGCTTCCTCATTACACTTTCCTCACCGAACCGTCTGCAGAATAACCATTCCTCGTGCTGACGCAGGTAGAATGAGCTCATTCCCTCTCCATTCACAAGCTGAGTGCACCAAAATTCAGAGAAGGGAGAAGCATAATAAGTTCAGACTCCAAGTTAGAGTGCCTGCAGGCAATAAAGTGGAGGATGAACAGTGGAGACTTGATGGAAGAAGAGTGTGTGCGTGCATGTGTTCGAAAGGGGGATACATCTGAAAAAAGAGAGAAACACTGCTCTTGACTGCACCATTTCTTCACTTAAATTCACAAATCCTCTCAAAAGTATGTATTCTAAATATTTTCCATAGGGATGCTATGATGCTCTTACATTTAAAATAATGAATTGAAATACACATGCACACCCACACACAAATCTGATTCCAAATGATGAAAACAAATCCATGCAGGTGGGGTCATGGTTGGTGTCATGCTCATACAGTATGCATGCAAAGATGCACTCTCACGCTGAATGCGTAAGAATACATATAAGAATTTTCTGACAATACATATAAATGGATGGAAGCAAAACAAACCTGTAAATGTTCAGTTCTGCAGAAATTCTGTCTGAAGGTCATTTGGAAAAACATGGCACTGGAAAAACTAAATACATTCATTGATGTGCTGTCCGATGCAGATCAAACTTTGAGCTGAGTGTATAGTCAGGATGTGGGTGTGTGTCTGTGTGTGTGTGTGTGTGTGTGTGTGTGTCAACCTCAGACACTGAATCATCAGAAAGTGGCATTATGGAAATACAGAAATCACCATGAAAAGGGCAGCCAGAGGCACGCTCAAGGCACCTAATCAGGTAACCAACTACCTTCACTCCTGTTTACCCTGTTTATGAGTCACCCCTAAACCTGCAATCACGCCATCTAATCTCTTCTCCTCCCTCTTCATGTCCCAATGTCAGCCAATTCTCACAAGTCTCACATTTTCCTTGTCTGCTTTTTTCCCCTTCGATATACTAACTCTCCTGTCATTTCAGATCAATCCCAACTGCCCTGCAGTAACCCCTGTTTTCCCACCATTCCTTCTCACCTGATCCTCCCCACCCACCTGCATGCCTGTTCCTACCTCCCCATCAGCTCAGTAGCATATGGCCCACTTCCATTCATTCCCCGCCAGATTGTCTGTTGTGTTTCTGCCCTAGCAGCCCAGCCATTTTCTCTGCCTGTCTAAGTTTTACCTGTTATGACCCCCCTGCTTGCCTTTTGCTACCCTGATCCCCTACTAGATAAGTTTGCCTCATCTCCCCTGCCTGCCTGGTTTTGACTTTTGCCTGTTTTCGACCTCAAGTACACTTGAATTTTTTATTTTACTGGCCTGCTCTGAGTCATACTTTTGGGCTCAAACCTGTTTTACAAAGCCTTTACACTTCATCCTCTCTGGTAAAAAAAGCAACAGCTTCTTTCCTGTGTTAATTGTTTTCCACCTGGGCCTTGTTCAGCTCAGCTTATTATTCAGACCTTCACTGCCAGCCAGGTGATAACCTCCAACTGCTGTGAGCAATTAACAAGAGTTCACCTACTAGTGTCCAGAAGGAGGGATCCCTTTAGAGCCAGAGGAGAGACAGAGCAGGGAAGGTTAGAACAAAACAAGGAGGAAAAGAGAATATGAGATAGAGAGAAGGGATGGACAGAGGATCCTTTTTATGGTCATTCAAAGGGTAATCAATGTTAATGAATGGGGTGGTTCATGCACTGAGATAAGGATGCTTCATGTGCACATTTGTATGTGTATGTGTGTGTGTGACCAGAAACTGATAAGGATGTTTGTTATCATGGATGAACTACCCAATCTGCAAGGTACAGCAAACACAGGTGTCCTGACCCATTAGGAAGTGGTCTAAACTAAAGACCTGGTCAATATCTTGGGTGTTGTATCGATTAAGTGACTGTGACTGGTTTGCTGTGGTTCAGATGATGCAGCCATTACAGATGAAGTGTTAGAGAGTCTCTAATCAAAACAGACTTTGTCAAAACATTATTGATTAATGCCATGCAGAACGTCATTTTGGGGAGTATGTAGCAGAAAGTGTACTGTAACCTGGGCAGTGCAAAAATTAAACCAGCCAGACCAAACATGCGGCCAAAACCGTAATAGATATATGTAATCTTTTGTTTCATAGCACCAGTCACACTTCTGAGTCAGTCTCAGCGAGATGCAGCCAACATGGATTGATTGCATGGTTTAAAAAAAAGAGGATAAAGGATGTTAATTTTAAAAATCAGTCTGCTCTACTTCTCAAAAACTGCTGATTATGTTTGGTCATGTGTGACAAAATGTGGATATCCCTCCAGCCGCAGCTCTCTTATAAGCAGCATTCAAACTGCACCACGCTCATCTCTAGTTGCTATTGGACCATAATGAAATCACAACACATTTATTTAACTAATGGAAGATTTGCTTGGCTAAACAAGGTTCCTGTTGAAAAGAATGAAGTGGCTATTGCTGGTAATTACAAATGCTTTGAGAAGCTAGGCAAAGTCAGGTGTGTGACTACGTGGTGGTGGTGGTGGTGGGGAGGCTGTTTGCTAATTAAAGTGGGTAGGTGTATAAAAATGCTACAAATTAGCAGTGCGTCCCTTGTGATATCAAGTATTTTGCAGGTTGCATGAGTAAACATATTTGCTCTGCCTATTTATCTGCACATATTTGTTGGCTTCCACAGTTTCACAGCACTATAATCACTATAGGAAGGAGGGTGGAGGTTTACAGCAGATAACAATAGAAGCAGGAGCAGCAGAGATCAAACGATTTTATTTCTGTTGTAACTGGGAGAAGGGGGCTCCTTCGGTGTCTCTTCTGGGACTATTGCTCCAGATTCTGATATCCATTTTCCCTTTGTTTTCTCTCTTGGCCCTTTGAAATATTTAGTGAGAATCCCTGACTAACACATACATATTAGGTGTGTGTGTGCACATTTACAATCACGACGCTCCCTCCAGGCATCAATCTTTGCACTCAACATCTGGATGTGGACAGCCTTTCCCTCAGGACAAGAACTCTTCAGATCTCTCCATTTTAGCATAGAGCTTATTCTGAGGGATTGCTTCCCCCAGCCCAGCCCTGGCCCCTCATTTTATTTTACCACTGGAGGCTCCACTGAGGAATCTCCCACAATAACTACCCCTCTCCGTCTTTTATTTCTCCATCTATCTCCTTCTCCGTTGAACCAGCGCTGCCATAACATCCTCCCATGGGTTGCTCTCTACTTTCACCTGCAGACTTTGACAGTAAGAAAAAATAAGCGACCTTACAGTATACCTGTTTAAAAGGTTGATAAATGTACTACTGGAAAAAACAGGTCAAACATGATCTATTTACAGGCGAAAAGGCATTTCTTTAAAGCATGTTATGTGTGACCTCCCACAGGACTGTATAATAAACCATTATTTCATGATGCTAATGTAGCTCCACAGTCCCCAGCATGGCCTTAACCCTCAGCAGAGCAAAACCTCTAAGAATCTCCCCACAATCTGTACCACCTTGTTAGTGCACACATGCCATATGAAGCCTGTTGTATTAGTTATTCTAATGCATGTCTTGTTATCCATATAGATGAGAGAGGGAATAGACCAACAGATGGCCAGGGAAAAAGGGAGTCACAAACACAAAATCATCCTCCAGGAATGTGAGGAACACATAGCCTGCACACACCTGGAGACTCACAGACAACACTCCCTGCCACCAAATATTTCACCACTCTCCAATTCTGTTCAATTCTCTGCGATGTCTTGGCAAAGAGCCAGTCCGCCAATTGTGTGTAAAAGTTGCACAGGGATTGCCAGCAGAGATTTAATCTCTGCTCCCTTTCCAGGAGTTTCCTTCTGGATCTGTGTTATCTCCAGGTCTGAGAGGTATTAAAGAGTATCAATAATATGGTTATTTCACAGATGTGAACTACGAATTGTACAGGAGTATGCCTTCTTGGCTTTCAAACTACAGTACATTTCATTAACTATTTGCAAACACAGCTAGCTCTTCCATCTCTGGAAGAATTCCACATCCAATTTCAAAGCATTTATCTTCTAATAGAAAGCATTTGCTATGCTAACTGGTGATATATTTGTAAATGTAAAATATATTTGGTGATTTACTTCAGAGTAACAAGATGTATACGCATACAAATGTTGTAGTTAGATAATGAAACAAAACTGTAAGGTATGTCTTGTATTTTTCAAATGAGCACCTAATATACATTGATGGACTTATTATTTCATTTGAAAAAAAAAAAAGACATTTCAGCACTCACATCCTGTACAAAAACCTGCCTATCAGTCTTTTTGAAGACTGATAGTCATAAATTGTTTATTAATCCTGACATTAGGTAAGATAAGCTCTTAGCTAGAAAATAGATCCATTAGTGTGTAACTGCATGGGAGGCGGAGAGGGAAAAAAACCTTAAAAGGTTTTCCTATTGCATCAGTTAGCTTATATTTGTTAGAGTAGCCTGGCAAGAGAGACACACAACAACACCAGGATCAAACAAGACAGCAGTACGCTGTAGGTAAAATCCAGGCTAGGTAAGTGGTGTTTTTCAGATATTTCCACCGTTGTCCACATGACCCCTGTTCTGTGTTTGTGCTGTGGCCCGGTGGCCTGCTTCTCCCATTTGACACAATGAAGACAAGCGAGCCTCTCCTAGATGTGCTATCTGTGCTCTGTTTCTTCTGACTGTCACACACCTGCATGGACTACCTTTGACAGTGTCGGTTTCTGTACACTCTTATACAACCTTGCATTACTGTGTAAAAAAATATATATATGCCACCATCAGCACAGTCAATAGAAATGTATGTGATCCAGTTACACACATAATTGGTATTCATTATCATTATCATTCCGTCCATCTTCAAATAGTGTGCATCTGCTTGTATGAATCTAAAAAGTCCAATCATGACGATATGTCATTTTAATACATGGATATGAAGAGGTAATTCTGTGGGAAAAAACTGCTTTCCACTTGCTTGATCAATCATATTTAACTTAGATCAAGCTCCATGTGTTATTAATGCCTCTAATAATCAACCTGTAATGTAGGCAACATAATGAATTAATGTAACTCATTGGCTTTGAGTAATGAAGTGAGGATGTACTTCACACTCCAAGGAAATAGCTGGGCACCAAGTATAGCATTTGATTCATGTGTTTGGCCTACTCAAAACCCATTGGGACTGACTTCAGAGGACCATTAGTTTTGTTGTCATTGCTAACTGCATCACACAGGAGACTTTGCTACATAGAGAGAATATTGCTTTTCCAGATTCTCTCTTTTAGATATATGGACTCCTGATATACAATGAGTCCATTGATTTTCACTCAAACCTTAAAATAATTCAGGAAATCTTGCTAGTAAGGACAAATTGCAAACAGAATGTATCAACAGTGTTTCATTTTCCCTCTCAGCTCTTTCACGTCTGTCCATCAGTGGCTCATTCCACCCACTCAATCTCATCACTTGTCAAAACATTTTGCTGACTGCAGTGGTCCAGGTAATATTATTTGGGGTGGGGGTGCACTTAATAGTATCAAGTGGACCTGAGAATTCCTGCCACCCCCTCCTCATCAGCACAGCACGTATTGAAAATCAATGTCTATAATAATGAAAACCTATTGCTTCTCCCAGTGCATTCTATATAGAGTAGAGCAAATCAACTGACCCAGTGTCAAACATATCAGTGATTCTTTATGACACCTGAACAGATTTGACCACTCACTACTCTTTACTGAAGCTCTGACTGAAAAATAAGGGCAATAAGACAAATTCTGCAAATCTGTTAGCAAGCCTTATTTCCTACAATTTTATTTTGGAAAAACAGAAAACTAAAAGAACTAAAATATAAAAGCCTGCAAGCTGAAAGTTTGAGTAAGTAAAAAAAAAACCAAAACATGAAACCTACACAGAAACATTCTTTATTTAACAAGAGTGTTGGAGATTTCAACTTCCTTGTCACGTAAAGCAGCAGGTTTCACAGCCTCTTGAACAGAAAATCTTTGTAGCAAATATCATGACATAAAACTGGAATAAAATCACTATCCAAGTGAAAATTAGAGATGGCAGGACTCCCTGACTGGCCTATAATAGGGGTTTTATGTGCAGCGGTATAAAAAGAAATGTAGTGATCTGTGAAAAAGGGAAGAAAAATTACAAAGTGCCTCCAAGGGCCTGTCTCGTTATTATTAGTTTTAGATGAAAAACAAACGCTATACCCAAGAGGCAGCACCATGCAGCAGGCAGGCGTTCTCTGGCATTTGAAGGGGTGGTGGATTGAGAGTGGGAGAGTTGACAAAGTAGGAAAACTACTAAACTAATCTACGAATGAAAGAAGTTGGCAAATCATGCTTGGGACAACATTTTCTCACCACATCACTGAATCACGCAAGAGACTGACCCAATGACCACAGTGTTTCCTGAAGTCAGTGCTTACATTTTATAAACCACAATGTACACTGGGTTATGGGTACTCATTCTATATACTTTACTAGGTACTTTTATGTCCGATAAATATTTTTTATATAATATATTACATAAATACTAACAAATCCCAGTTCTGACTGAGGCATATGCACATAATTCCATACACAAGAGCACACCCCAGGTACATATATATTGTATATATGTAGGCATTCAAAAGTTTACAGTTGAAAAGTCTGAAGTCCTGAAAAACTGTATGGCATAAAGAAATGATGGAGGCTTTTGATATCTTGCCTGAAGACATACTTTGCCAAAGTGTGTGGAGAAGGTGGTTGCATCAGTCTCAGCTCTACCTGGAATGGTGAAGACAGGAGTTCAGGCCAGCCAGCGGGGTAGAAGAGGGGGGTGGGGGGGACTGTCAACTAGAGTTTCACAAATAAACCTCAGATATTTCAAAGCAGAAAAAAAACCCATTATCTTCAGTCAGTAACAACTCTGATCAAGGGTTAAACTGGGATTTGTTATTGGGTGAGTGGAAGAGTGGAGGTCAACGTATTTTTGCCTTGGTTTGTACCATATGACAGTTTTTGTGACAATTACAGCTTTGTAAAGCAAATGAGCATTACACATATCATTAGTATTCACAAACACAAATGAACTCATGCAGCCTACTTAATTTATTTAACAAATATCCACAGTGTATTCAGTAAAACAGCACACAGTCCACAGCCTCTCTTACTTAGATCCCAGATAGGTTGTTATGTTGAGCTCTGTGCAGCTCAGCCTGCATGCTAAGTGGTCAGCAGATGCTTTTCTAAGCATATATTGTATCATCAGAATATCAGACAAATATGAAAGGTGAAGACATGCCAATACATTCCTAGTTTACTTCACCTCTGCAAGACTGACAGCCTGATCCTCAGCAATCCTCTACTCATCTACACATGTCAGTCATGTCATAATGTGTTAAAGCACAGCAGGGTGGGTGGTCAAAATATAGCAAAGACAAGTAGACATTTATTTTAGGGACTACCATCTAAATAACCCTTTTACCCACAGCAAAAAAAAAGTGTGAACTTGTCGATGGTAAATTTGCATTCTAACACCTACCTTCACACTTCTGTATGTTGCTGAAAATGGTAATGCAATAATAATAACGGAAGAGGAAACTGAAGCATAAAAGAAACAAATTTAATGTTCAGGGTAAATTTTAATTTTTAAGTGAGACAAATAGTATCACAAGGAAAATATGTTCAAGTTCAAAAGGTCAAGAACATATCTCATTGTAAAAGAATAACCGTAATAAAAAAGAGAAAAAAGAATCCTTGCTCCTTGACATTTGGAAAGGTATGTTCCCCCTTGGCCCAAATAAACCCATGAGTAGAAGTTAAAGTGAGGTCAAGTGACTGAGACCCTGTAGGCAAAGCTTAGCATAGATTGCAAGTCTATTTTGACAGCTTTATAAGTCCCTACATAAACAGTTATTTTGATGCATATACTACACATATAGTACATATGTGTAAGAAGAGCAGAATGCACCACTACCATATGTCATATTCCCACTTAAATGTTGTCAAGTGACGCTAGCAGTCCTGTTAGCTGCAGAGATAATAGTTTATTTCAGCTAATTATATTCATCTGAAATGCTGTAGTCAGTTGTATTATCATTGTTCCCATGGAGAGACCATATGGAGCACTGAGCGAGTTGTAGATGGATCAAGAGAGGCAAGAGAGATACAGAAAGCAAATGTGGAAGTAGTGGTTTCATACGGGGTCCTGAGGGAATCTTATCACAAACATAGTGAGGCACAGTAGAGTCACATGTATTTCCATATGCTGGAAGTGTACAGCATAGTCACATTGTCACAAATATCATACCTACAGTCTCAGCAATGAAATATGACAAAAACATAACATTAACACTGATTATCTTCAATTTACATTTAGCAATAGTACCTGTTACCTAAATTAAGTCAATGAACGATGTGTGTGTTTTTCCAGTATTTCAATTTAGAGTAGGGAAACATTCTCCTGCATTTAGATTTCACAACTGTTAATACAGAGACGTCTTCCTGTCGTTTTTGGAAATCTTATTTGTTATAGAACTCCAAAATGAAATACTGTTTTTGGCAACATTTTCTGAATTCCTGACCCCTCATTTCTACAGTATGATTGCATTCTGATGCTAGGAACTTTAAAAAATCTATGTCAGCTTTCTCTCTCTTTAGCTCAACTTTAGCTTTATTGAGTCTTTACAGTGTTTTTAAAAAAGGGGCCAGATACTGTAGGGGTCCACACATGATTTAGGCTTTCTTTGGGAAGCCTGTAACTCTGAGTGAAGTTACAATGATTGCTGAGTCTGTGCCTGTTTATAAAGCCATGGATTTCAAGGCCCCACTTCCTCTTCCTACAACTAAGCTCAAATGTTTCTCTGCAAGTTTTACTTTTACTTTTAAAGACCAAGCGGATGTTGCATATTTATTATTGCAAACTTGATTGGGGAATGAGAACTTGTTGAAAACATTGATACCGGGCTGCAACTTTACTATTTTGGCCCACACTCCATCAATCTCATCAACCTCTTTTCCAGCTGCAGCAGGCAGCTGTTTTTAGTGATAAAACTCCGATAAACCGATTGTGAGCTACCTGCCCCCAAGTGGTAAAAAAAATCCATGAATGCAGGTTTAATAAAATCATATGAATGCCTGTTAGATGTTACTTAATAACCCTTTCTTCCGGGAGTGCTTGGTCCAGCTATTATAGCTCTCAAGGGCCCTTTCTCTTCTTACATCAAACATGCCTTAGTCCATCTTCATTTAAAAAGACAGGTCAAACATTCAAAATAACCACATACCAATATAAAACTGTGAAGTCTTCACTAGTAACCTCACCTTTGAAATGTTTCTGAATTCAGAGCCCTTCACAGTGTTGACACTGCCCTTGTCAAGGTTAATGCCTAACCTTTTGAAAATGAGACCATGACTGTTCATTTCTTGCAGTTTGAGTTTTAAGCTCAGTATTTAATGCAGTGAGCTATACTATCTTGTTGAATAAAGTGGAAAAAATGAGTAGGTCAAATTTACTATCTAATACAGCTTATTGTGGGTGCTGCAGCATGCATTGCTGCCTGGCACAGTGTCTTGAGTGTTGTCAACTATCGCGATACAAATAAGCAACCGCAGCTTCAAAAACAAGCCCAGTATTAACTACTGTTACCTGTTATGGCCTCAATGTAAACAAGCTCAATAAATGAGCCTGCAATATATTAGAATGAAACCACTCAGTTTGAAAAGCATGAATAGATTTTATTTATATTAGCTTTGGTGGTTACTCTTGTATTTTAGGGTGATGCTGACAACTTGGAAATCATTATCCAGTAATGAGTACAATTTCCACTGACAGAATATGTGATTGTTGGATTACTCACAAAGCGTGATATAATCTGATTACATCTAGTCTGTATAGCCAGGCAGAAAATAAAAAGCCTGTAACAATGCTGATTTAAATTTAAAAAGAAAAACTAAGAAGAATCATGTGCTCCATTAACTTATTTTATAATCTAAAAAAAAGAATAAATCAGAGTAGTCAATATTATTTAGTGCAAATTAAATGCAAATCACCACCAGTAATGGCTAGGATGATGCCTCCTTCTAAAATGAAAGATGTGTTTAAATTTAATTAGAAACAACCAACCTATAAACTACTATATTAACATATTATTTAATAATAAAGGATACATATTTCTGAGAGCAATGTCAAAATTCATAAGAATGGTGCACTTAAAAAAATAGAACTATAAACCTATGAAATTAAACTAGTAACTACGCAGTAACCACAAAAAAACGCTCCATTCAAATGTATCAGAAAAGTTTATTACAATTGTTTGTTTAGAAAAATACTTTTTTATATGTCTCTACAATTAACACACTTGCTTCTTGCTCATCCTGTGTCCGTTTCCTCTCAAACTGAAAGTATGTTGGAACTGACCTCGTAGCTGTGTTCGTCAGAGCACAGTTTTCCCGGTCCAAGTCCCAGTTTCCCAGCACACTCCTTGTCCTTGTCCAATGAGGGGGAGGAGAGGGTGGGATAGGTCCATGTGGGGATTTGTGCGAATTACTCTACAGCACTGATAGTATTTGTGAGGCTGTGAGCAGACAGTGTCAATCAATGCATTGGGGAAAAGAGCGACCATAAATATAAATGTCAGATTTTCCTAACAAACAAACAAATTTTTTAAAGCAAGCCAAAAAAAATGCAACCTGCAAAGCATGATTTTTTTCAAGCAACTTAAAAAAAAATCCCAAAGGCCTGTATTATAAGCGGACTTGAGTGTCTTCTTTTATACTACAAACGATGAAAGCCAAAGTCAGAAGTCTTCAAATCCTACACATAGTGGCTTTAAATAAAATTCCAATTCCTATGAGAAACTTTTGTTCATCAACGCTAAATAGGAACTAACCTGTGTTCCATCAAGAACATCACACAACTTCCTGCATCGACACTGACAGTTGTTATTGGACCAAAGTCATTTAATTATGAATATTGTTCCTAGGGAGCCTCGGTTGGTCCTTCAGTATCTGTCGACTTTCTCAGATGCAGCAGTGGCTTTGTGTGTCACTGATGAGGAAAGCAAAACACCAACTGCCAAAGTCCCAACTCTGTGAGACTGTGGAGGATTGAGTTGTGCCAAAATGAGCACTGCTAGAAATTAACACTGTTTCTCATTTAATGGGGTAGCATCATAAAAAATGATGCTCATCTTTTTTTGTGCCATGGCAGTTAGATTGTCTGGAGCTCTCCAACAGACAGAAAGAGAAGCAGAAGGGGAGAGGAGGGCATGAGAAGAGGAAGAGTGAGGAAAAGAGAGAACTGATAAATTATAACCATGGGGGACTTCCAAGACCCATTTGACCATACGCATTGTGCTGTACTGTAGTGCTACATGCACCACAAAACAATCAATAACCATACAAAGCACACATGTCCCTAAGTTACCTGTTGAGTCAGGTCAGTCTTGTACAAATGCAGTCAATGTAAAAGTCTTTCATATAGCAGAAAGACAATACTACTGAATTTAATGTTAAGGCATGTTGTAATGTCCCTGTTGTTCTCACGTCACCTGTCTGTGCCAATATACACAAATTATTAGACATAATGTGTCACAGTCTGTCTCCCTGTCCCTCCTCTGCAGCCACATTTCTATTTCCCTAGGCCATTTTCCTTTCATCCACCAGGTGCCCTCCTTTCCCCACCACCTGACTGCCCCGCCCATTTTCACACTCGTTCCCACTTCCCTCATCTGCTCTGCAATTGCCTGGCCTTCCCCACCCACCTCCGCCCCTGAAACTCATTCCCTAATCAGCCACTCTCTACATATACTGGCCCAGGGGTGTCATTTATAACCGTTGCGTATGCACAAAACGGGGCCTGAAAGAGGGGTATGCCACTTTCCATGCAAAAGTTGTGATCTATAAAACTTGATGGGAGAATGTGCGCACCACTCTGATCCATGCATACGAACACTTTGGAGACAGGGGAAATTGGCAACGCAGATGGTGAAAGTAGAAATTAAATGTGATGCATCATTATACATGCATACTTTCACACATTTAATTTGACTTAATATCACACGTTACTTATAGATCCACTTTATCATAAACATTCAAACCAGCAGTGTTATTTGTGCTTGTGCTAGTAGCCATAACTGAGCACTTTTCAAATGTAAAAGCAAAATCAAATTTAAAATCAAATTCCGCTCAATATTTCATTAGCACTGTCTCACAATCACATTCCCAACCCTCAGAGCGCACAGGAGAGGGCTGTACTGTATGCTGCTAACACTCGTGGTCAGTTGTGGAGCACACTGCAGCTGTTGATGTCAGGATGTGTCAGGATTCAGGAAAGTCTGGCTTGTCTTTCCCTGATATTAAGTGTGAAAATACTGAGTGTCACCTCAACCACGTTAACTAGGCCAACTGATGAAATTATCTTCGGTTGTAGAAATCCAAGATAACATCAAATAGCATTAAAGAATTGCAGAACAGAGCGTCAGTAGTTTGTTATAATATCTTCTAATACTGTGCAAATATATACAAGTATATTTTGTGTGTAAAATCGCTGCATTGAACAGCTCTGTGCGGCTCTGACAGACTGTCAGGCGCACAGAGCATACTGAGACACACACTCCTCCATTCTTCACTATTCACCTCCCCCTGGACATCTTCTCCACCTACACATAGCCTGAGTTTAATTGTTTAATTGTTTACAGAGCCATGCAATAAAAGATAAAACAGTGCTTTACTGTTACAGTTTGTCTGTCTCAGCCATGTCAGTGTCGCCCTCCTTCTTTGACACTATGCCACACATACTTGTTGCCCCGAGTATAGGCCATTCGGGTTTCCAGCGGTGACAGCTCGGGTGTGCCCTTGCCCCCACCAGTAGCAGATACGCTCTGACGGTGGGATGCAAATCTTTTTTTTTTTGCCTCCACCTTTAGATCTGACCACAAAATTTCTGGTACTGTCCTGTTTGATGAACTCACTGCATTGACCGCAGCAGCAACATGTTGCCACTTGCAGCATTTTCTTTTGTTTGTGCCCCCACTGTTGCGGCCACATGTGCTTTCTAATGTCCACCTCACCCACAAGCACCTAGATTTCTGTGTCATAAAAATTCCTATTCTTAGTCTTCCTCTCGGTTGTTGCCATGATTCACCGTAAAGAACCATTGATTTGCAGGCTCATTTTTATGCATCAACATTCATGAGGTGCTTTTGCATTTACCATTTATGGTTGAATGTGGGCGTGTAGAGGGCGGGGTATGAGGCTGATTTACGTGTGCACATTTCCAAGTGGACTGTGATTTATAAAGAGAACATTGCCTGCAGGTGTGTGTGTGTGCACGGTTTTTAAATTTTGTTTTGGGGCATGCAATCTTTGGCTTTTGTACACACATACACTTTTTGTATGGATCCACACTGTTTTATAAATGAGACCCCTGATCTTTTTTTCCTTTGTCAGTTTGTCCTAGTTGCTATATTCCTGTCCTGTTTTGCCTTGTGTTTTTGTATTTGAGCTTCTGTGACCTATGTATACCTGTAGAAGAGTAGGGGTTTCTGGCACAACTTCACCAACTTCTAAGGTGCATGGAGAAAGGAAAAATACTTAAGAGTTCAAAACTTTCAATGATGTTGAGTCCCCAGATCAAGTTACCCTCAGCCACTTCATCCCGTTTTCCATTACCGAAATTTTTAATATAGTAGCTCACATGAAAGTGTCCTTTTGTCCATTGGATGTATTGCCAACAAAGCTTTAAATTAATGCAGTTGAAATGATGGGCCCTGGTTGCTATCAATTTTAACAGCTCTCTATCCTTGGGCTGCGTCCCTGACTACTTTAACTGCTAGCGTTCAGCCTCTCCTAAAAAAGCCTGGGCTTGACCACATGGTTCTTGAAAATTACCGACCGATTTCAAAATTACCTTTTATATCAAAAATACTTGAAAAACTTGTTGTTGCTAAGCGACTTCTTGCTGCTGTGGAAGATAACAATATCTTTGGAACCTTTCAATCTGGTTTTCGTCAGCATCACAGCACATAGACTGCCCTTCTTAAAGTCACTAATGACCTTTGAAATGACCAATGATGCTGGGATGTGTTCCATTCTTGTACTGCTTGATTTGAGTGCTGCTTTTAACACAATCGATCATAGTATTTTATTGGACAGATTGAGGAAATGGGTGGGAATATCGGGCACTGTACTGAGTTGGATCAAATCTTATCTTTCAGACAGAAAATTCTGTGTCCATTAACCACCATAGGTCGTCATTTGCTACTGTCAAGTATTGGGTACCTCAAGGTTCAATTTTGGGACCAATTTTATTCTGTCTTCAAATACTTCCACTAGGTAATATAATTCGTAGACATGGTGTTTCCTTTCACTGTTATGCTGACGACACACAGTTGTACGTCCCTGTTAAGCCAACTGACCTCTTGCTATTTTGCTATGCTGACTTCTTCACAGTGTGCCTAGTAGATGTAAGAAACTGGATGTCAAATAACTTTCTTCAACTGAACTCAGCCAAAACAGAAATTATTGTCATTGGCTCCAGTAACATAAACAGTCAAATACTGCCATCTACTGGGTACCTGTCTGTTCAGTACATAAAGACTGTTGCTAGAAATCTTGGCGTCTTGTTTGACTGTAGTTTAAGTTTTGGTGAGCACATTACAAAACTTGTACAAATTTGCTTTTATCAACTAAGGGACATTGCCAGAATTTGTCCTATTTTAAGTTTTAAAGACACAGAAACTATTTTACATGCTTTTATCTCATAATGCCTGGATTACTGTAATAGCCTTTTTACATGCCTAAACATAAAAACCGTAGACATGCTAAAGACAGTACAGAACACAGCTGCCAGGCTTTTAAACAGAGTAAATTGGTTTGATCACATCACCCCGGCTTTAGTGTGTGGGTAAAACACACGTGGCAGGTTCCTTAATTCAGTGACAATGATGGGATGACATCTCTTCATAAGAATGAATCACCAGCATCAAGGTATCATCCCAGACTCATGCCTCTTCATTTACATGGCTGTCTACCATGAGTATGGTACAGAGAGGGGGGGGCAGATTGAAAGAGACACCAATAAAGTGTTACTTTTGAGCATTTGCATCTCTGAGAGCAGACGTGTAATGCTGCAAGAAAAGATGGATATCTCACAAAGGCTTCAGTGTGACATGAGTCACAGCAACACATAATTTAGAAGCATGAAGTGCACAGTCACACATATTTGACCACTTTTATTCATGCTCCCATTTAAAATATCCTCCAGGACATAAACATTGGCAGATACAAATTTAGTTTGCACTATGTTTAATGTTTCTAACATCATGAAACTAAGGGTATAATGGGCCAAGTGATGTTTAGATTATATGGTACAGCTGTTTTTAGTGAAAAACCTCAGCACCAAATGACAGACAGACACAGTTAGTGACTAGCTGGTGAACATAGTAGAGAATTTAGCAGCTAAAGTGCCAGATATTTCCCTCAGGAGGTGGTAGAGACAAAAAAAATAGCTAAAAGGAGAGTGAATATTGGACTTACATTTGTTAAGTGGCCAGAAACACAACTCCAAATAAATTCTAATGTTGCTCCATTAAAGATCCAGTATATAACATTTAGGAGGAGCTATTGGCAGAAATGGAATATGATTGAATGATGAAGTATGTTTTAATAAGTGTATGATCACCTGAAAATAAGAATCGTGTTTTCATTACCGTTGAATAAGCCCTTTAATCTGTAATCCGTTTTCACTGGTTAATTTGTAATTCTTATGACTAGTAAACTGAGTTTCATGTGCAGAATTGGTGGAGTGACCCTTTAAAACCATCTTTTGTGTAAATAAAAAGAAAGCTGGAGAACTCTGTGTAATTACTTAAAAACAAATCTAAACTTTGTTGAGCTACACATTGTTCCACCAACCCCATGGTTCTTAACTGCCATCGGACCTGATATTTGGATTAATACCATGGAACAATTTAGTTGTGTAAACTGGACAGATGAGACAGTGTTCACAATCTTTTTCAGCGTGGGTGAGCAAAACACTATTGATTTCTCCTCTGCAGGTGGATTAGAAACACGTTTGCCTTTCTCAAGAGAGCGGTTTTGGGATGACTTCAGTGTAAATATGAAACACTCGTGTGTGTGTGTGTGTGTGTGTGTGTGTGTGTGTGAGAGAGAGAGAGAGAGAGAGAGAGAGAGAGAGAGAGAGAGAGACAGACAGACAGACAGACAGATAGATTGCTAGCTGGAAGTCTGGCAGTGACATTTGGCTGCTTTCTGTCTGACATTTCTGCAGTCAAACAAACAAGGTCCAATCTGTCAAGAGCAACAAATCAGAATGTAGCCTGACTAGATAAAACTAAGTAAAAAGAATCCATTCGAATCTAGCTGTAGATTGTTTATATTCAGAAAAGTTTAAGTTAGTTTATTGAGTTACTGCCAAAAGGCCAATTATGTTGGAAGATTGCTGACTGTCAGTAGATATTTGATGGAACATTCTACACACATTCACAAGGGCAGATCCAATACTCTTTCTATATTTTTTGTCTTGACTTCTTTTTAACTTTTCATGTCCCATCTTGTATATTTTGTACTTCACTGCATTCACTTTCCTCTCCATTCAAATTTCCTGTACACTTGTGTGTATTATAATTGTATTCTCGACTTGTAAATGCAATCCAAGGTGAAAACATTATGTAAGTCCACAGGAAACAGAATCGTTTAAGAACATTATGTAATGGGTAGGAGGATAGGAGGTTATTATCTATACAGGACATTGGTTCTGTGGCTTTAGCAACAGAAATATGGTTCTGTTACAAAACATCTCTCCTTTCTTTTATGTCATATAGTCTACATAGTGAGCTAGTGACAGTGCAGATAAGTTCTAGTTGTCGGCCTGTATTTTGCTGCCTCTCTAATGCTGTCTTATTACCATCTTCCCATCCCAGAGGAAAAGACCCCTTTCTACCTGTGATCTCCCAGTGCTGACACTATCTGCTCAGTGTCTCTGCTGATGCCATGCAAAATGACAGCCCCAAGTCCTCTGTTCCACTGCCAGATAACAGTGCAGGGGGCCCATAAAGCAGAAAATACCAAATCGCATTCTGCTAATACCCTTAGTGGTGACAGCCTCCATCTTAGTTCACTTGAAATCCGCTGCAGCAGAAATACCAAGGGTTGTCCTACTCTAGTGGCTCTGCAAGTTTGCTAGAAAAAGTCTTTTATTCAGTTTGCATTGGGATGAACAAAGAAAATGCCAAAGAAAGCATCAAAGCTGAAATGACATGCAAGAGGGTTGTATAATAGTTGGCAGTCATATCAAGCATTGAAGCAGCTACTTTTGAATGATTTTTTTATTACTGAAGCAGCAAGTTTTGCTGTAAATCTGCATCTATGGGTGAAATTTCAACACAGTAGTGTGAGTACCTCAGATACCAGAAGGAACTTCTTCATGTTGGAAGGAGCCAGTTGATTCATTCATATGATCAGGATGTCTACCAAATGTCTCCCTGTGGGAGTATTTTGGGAACGTTCAACTGGGTGAAGAGTCTTTGGGGCAGGTTCAGAACATGCTAGAGAGATTACAAATCCTCCCTGGCCTTGGAACGTCTCAGGATGTCCCAGGAAAAGATGGAGAATGTAGGTGGAGAGAAGGACGTTGGGAATCCTTTGCTGCCATTGTGATCCAGAAAGAATAAGTAGTGGACTCTATAGGCTTAGTCAATCTTTGTTGCATATTTATGAACGGATAATTTCCCAATCTTGCCCTGGCTTGGTCAGCAAGGTAGACCTACACTGCCAGTGTTTCTCACTCATCAACAACAACACCAGCCGTCTGACGGTGGCAAAATGCCAGCAGTGGTGGGATGAATTCCAGCAATCTCAAGTGGTGTGTTGTGCTGTGATGACAGTGATGCCACGTGGTGGCAGCTCCACCAAGCACTGCCCCTCTGCCCTTGTAAAAGTCCCACCAGTCCTTTCCAGTCTCTTTGTTCTCCAACAAGATAACACAATGCTTCTCAGCTGACCTTAACTACTCTCCCTTCCATGAAGGCTGTCTCCACTAGTGGTTGGTTTGGATATAATACCGCTTTCTTTCAATACTTGTTGCTGTTTGGGACTTTCCTGAAAAGAAAGATGAAACACTGTCAAAAGCAAGGATACTACCGGCTTGACTATTTTCACATCAACACCCCCATCTCTGGCTTTCTTAACATTAGAGTAGAGGGGAGGATGAATACATGCTAAACCCTCAGTCTAAACATAGGCCTGCCCACTGTCTTTGCGGTGGCATATCAAGCTTACATTTTGGCAGGCAAGGACCATCCCTGTTGGCATCAACAGGCTAGATCAGTGGAACGTAGGGAGGACATATGTGCAGCATTGACTAGACCTAGCTTTGTTGGCTTACTATCTTCCCACATTCTGCTTTGCAGGAAGGATGGGTGGGGAGTGGAAATTTATTCCTGACTGTCTGGTGTTATGCTCAGGTCTCCAGGTTCATGTTTAGAACTCAGAGGAGACCAGTGGGCGGGAGAGATTTATTGTACAGGAGGCATACAGAGCTGATGCTTTAGGATCTGCATGTGTTGGCTGTGCTGTTTCTCACCTTCTGTTTAGTAGGTGGATTGGTTGGATGTGCAAAACCTGTCCCAGGTCACCTGTCGTGTTGTGGTGCCTACAGTCTGTGTAACACAATAGCTTTGGATTAACTTCAGAATGCATTTTTGCATGGAACAAGGATTTAAGATTTTGTTCCTTATTTCTTACAGTAATTGTGCTAGAAAGGGATTGCTAAAAGGCCAGTATCGACAGGAGGAATGATTACAGCGTCAACTAAGTCTTGGCATGTCAGTGTCATAGCGTTGGATGCAGTTACTGAGATTTCCAGCTCTGTTTGATGGTGAATCCAGTATGAAACTGAACAATGGCTTCATTGTTTAACGTTGCATAGTTGTCTAGTATTGTATAGCACTAGTTCTGTGATTATAGACAGAGCCTGCTAGCGGCATGGCTCTTGGAATGGCAATATTGGTTAGTCCATCATGGTCCAGATTGAAACATATCAACAACCCTTAGTTCGATTGCCATGCAATTTTGCTCAGACTTTCATTGTTCCCCACAGGATGAATCCTACTGACTTTGGTGATCCCCTGACTTTTCCTCTAGCGCCACCATGAGGTTGACATTTTTGTTTTTTAGTGAAATGTCTCAACAACTGTTGGATGGATTGCCATTAAACTTGGTACAAACATTCATGTCCCTCTCAGGATGAATTGTAATAATTTTGGTGATCCATTCACTTTTCATCTAGCCACATCTGTTTATGACCAAATACCTGTAAACTAATCACATTCCCATCAGTATCAGCTGTTCTTTGTGTTTAGTGCTAATTAGCAAATGTTAGCATGCTAACACGCTAAACAAAGATAGTGAATGTGGGAAACATTTTACCTGTTAAACATCAGCATGTTAGCATGCTGACATTGCTATCTATCACCACTGTGCTTTGAGTCTCACAGAGCCACTAGCATGGTTGTAGACTCTTAGTCTTGTTATTAACATTGTATTTACCAAAACGCATTTGTTCTGCATTTGTTTACAAAAATGTACACAATTGTTTTCTATATGAATATAAGATATATATTTATTCTAACTTAAAGCTGTAGTGTGGAACTTTTTCTCCCCCCTTCTGGCAGTGAAAGTAATTACACAAACACTGTTGACGCATACTTAAGATGTATGCCTACAGTGAGCTCACCTCAGATATAGTTACAAAAATACAGACAAATTTCCATTTTTCCAAGACAATAATCCATTATTTAGGTATTTAATGAGTAAATGTAATAGTTACACTCCAAATATTTTACCAACCTGTCCAAGAGCAGTAACGTGACATCTGTGTCTGCCCTCAGTCCCTTCTCTCAGCGCTCTTTCACAAGGAAAGGCTAAAGGTACACCAATGGTTATCCCTGTTTGTCCTCTCCGTCGATCGCTTTCTTTTTTTTGACAGTAATCCTTTCTCTGAACACTTTTTATCTGGGGCATCAGACACTTTTCTTGGACACTTCTCAGGTTTTACTCCTAGTTGCTGTAGCCTCCATCACTACAGTAGCTCTAGAGCCATGTAGAGAAAGCGTTGCATCAACTCCAGGCAATTTCAATTAAAGTTTATTGGTGCGACTGCATACAATACTACGTTGCCAAAGCATATTAACACAAATTATACAATCATAATAAACAAAATAAACAATAAATAATGCTCATTAATAAACATTCTATACAATGGACCTTTTCTTTTTACAGCACTGGTGATCACGGAGCTCTCTACATGGCTCTGGGTTGCTCCCCGCTCTGGCAAACTAAATCAAATAAATCACATTAATTTATACATAAAAGTCCTGTACTCTCACTTTGACTGAATATTGACAGTCCAACAGCAATTGTCTGACTATTTAATCTTGAGTTAACCCATATAGTTTAGCCAGTAGACCGTAAATTATGGATGTTTTCCACAGTTTTCTCACTCTGTTCAGTAGAGGATACCACATTCTGTGACATTACCATGCTATTCATGGACTTTCCTTTTAATCACTATTTCATTGGTGACAAACCATTGAATATTTATGAATAGCTGTACTGCAAAGAATAACTCACTGACAATAGAGTGTAGATTAGAGTCAGTCCCTCAACTGAGGGTGTGCAATGTGGATGTCAAAACACACAAAGGGATGAAAACACATGGCAAAACCAAACACACGAACAAACAAACAAATGTGCACACAGACACAAACACCACCACAAATGCTGTCATCTTCATACAAAGACACATTCTGCAGGCTGTTTGGTATTTCTGGTACAAACCTCTCAAGACATTAATGAGTAAAATGTTAGCTCATGTTGGGTGGATGGATTTTCACACTAGGCAAATTCTGCCAGAGAGGTTTCACACAGAGACATTGTTTTATAATTCACACATATCAAAGGAATACACACACAAATAAACACAGATTTAGGGAACACTTCACATCATTGGAAGTTGCGTACTGCAGGCATGGGGCTCTGTGTGTCTTCTATTCAGTATTCAGTGGCTGCCTATGGTTTGGATATAACTCATTTCTGAAAGCAAAAGCCTGACACCCCACTGTGTCTCCTATTGGCTTACTTTTGTTTTTGTTTTTCTGCTGCTCTAATATTGCTTTCCCTGGTTTGCTCACTTGAGAACAATCTGCCTGAATTTACTGCAGCTGTAATGTCATTTTCCCCAAGAAAGGTGACCTCCACTCCAGGTCTGGTGAATCTGTCATAGCTTCTCTGCCACCTCTATTCCTGCTGCTAATGACAACAATATTTCACTGTGTGTCTTCATGCTTGTTGATGGCTTTTTGCAACTAAAGGAATATTTCAAGCTAAAGTGTCTTAATGAGGGATATAAATAACTGGTTATTTGCTGTGGGTGTGTGCACACAACTAATACACCTCCAACTTCCTTAATTTTCAGTTAGCTTTTTAATACCAAAAGGATGATAATGTAGTAATAGATGTGAAAAGCATTCTGTGTACAGTATGTTCTTCTGATTAATGGGAAAATTGTTGAAGAATTATAGAATCAGTATTTAATATTTTGCCTTGTGATCATACTACTAAAAAATAAAAACATGAACATTTTATGTGACCCTCACATTGCAAATTAAATAGGCACAGGTATGTCGTTTTTGTATACTTCAAATGGAATGTGATATTTTGCATGTAAAAACGTGAATTTCACATGTGAAAATCCTATATAATGCAGTTTTTTATTAGACATGAAATGTCCACAATCCGCAAATGCCTTTTTGTGAATTCATCACATGTGAAATGCCATTTCACATTATTAAACCACGTGTCCCTATATTTAAATTCATCAAATGTGATAAATTCACATGTCCTCTACACAAGAACAATACAGTAGACAGTAGAAAAATGTAATGACTCTGTGCTTTTAAGACAGTTTTTGGAAGTTACTGTGTATCAAAATAAGACAAGATAAAAGCTCAAAATATATATTGCATTATAGATCAAACAGTATGGGGTCGTGACAAAGCTGGGGGATATAAGCTTCTGAAAAAGTGAGTGAAATGTGTTACATTTGGCAAACCAATTTGACATATTTACATCAGCTAAGTGAAAGTATGTATTTTTTTTTATTTTTATCTCAAAGCAACCCACATTATGGTGAGAGTAGACTGTACATTTTTAATGCCAGTCTCCTCAGCTAGATGAACACCCACTTATCTTGGTAGTCACAGCAGCAATTGCATCTTGCTCTGTCTGTTGCTAAATTAAACAGGGAGACAGAGATTGTGAATGTAAGCTTGAATAAGATGGAATGTGATTCTCAGGATGTGCGACTTGACTGACCTCTTTCTTATACTCTAGAACAAAGTTTTCAGTTTTCCACTGTGAGTTAAGCATAAGAGAATCTCTACATTTGGATCATGAAAAAGGCATGCATCAACTGTGCGAAACTGGGGTGAGGAAGACCCGTGGAGGGAACACCATGTGTGGTAAGAGGACACTCTGGTTGACTGTATTTTGAGAAAACATGGACTACTCAGTGCTTTTTACCACAGCTTGCAATTTCACACCACTGGTGAACCATATTCTCATTAGTGCCTTTTTTTCAAATGATACGCATAGATTTGTTATGCACACTACTATTAGATATAGTTTACGTCTTGAGGCCCTAGGTCCTAGGTCAGCATAAACATAGAGTATTCAGGATGAGAATACTGAATTGTAACTCCAACACGCTTTCGGACAACCAGTAATGTGCTGACTAAGGTACAGGACACCAATGGAAATACTCAGAACTTGGAGCCTATGGAGATTTATAATGACCCCTGGTTACTGTATATCTGATGTGATAAGGGCTGCAGGGCCATGCAATGTAAAACGGTCCACTCCATTAATATCACAGGAGCTGTAAAGCTGTCACTGCCACTCCATGCTCTTTCCACATAAAGCTGATTTGTGATGGCTCCAATCCGCCAGCCCTCAGTCTCCCTAATGATGGCGAGATCCATCACACTCATTTAATCAGAGCTGAAAGGAAAGCAAAGAAGATAGATGAGGCCATTGAGTGCCTCAATAGGTACTTTATAAAATCACCCTCATACCCAGTCCCACACTGCCCAAAATCTAGATGATAATATAATCAGTAATTTAGTGCAGTTGAAGTTGTTGTTTCTTTTTTTTTTAATCACCCACTTGAACTGTTGACGCTTACGAGAGCGTATTACAAACAACTTACACTCCTGAATTGATGGTTCCATTTGATAGAATGTCCATTCTTCCAAGAGCAGTTAAGGCCGTGGAAAAGAAAATAGACAAAAACAGAGACACAGGATGTGACTGATGAACCAACAAGTCCTACAAACTCGACAAAATAGGCTGTTTGTCACTGCCTTCCAAAATGACCCTTATGACCATTTCAACAATGATTCAAGTGAGTGTTTCTTGATCTGCCACCAATATGGTTAAGGTTTGGTCAATACTTCTTGGTTATGGTTAGAGAAAGAATGCAAACCATGGTTTCCAGTGTCAAAGTCAGATGCTACGTACCCCCAAATATCCACCTGACCTCTCCCAGCAGTATAATAATATCAAGCTACTTGTCTTTGAGACATGTCATTATTTGCACAGCCACAAGAGGTTGCCAAGAAAACTTAAAAAATATATTTTAAGTGGTTGAACAAAAGACCAACTGGAAGAGGACAGTTTTGATGCACAGAAAAAAACACAGACATATACAGACAATCAGAGAGAAATAGAGGGAAAGGAGGAGGAGGAGGAAGAAATCAAATAAAAAAGTCCCATCACTAGCAGTCAATCACTCACAGCTGATATATAATGCAAGTGTAGTGAGTACTGACTTCTTTTTGTGTGTACATCACCAAGAAGGTCTTTGTAATCAACATCCCCGTTCTTTCCCTACATCAAGTATGATAACTTAGCAGTATACTGTACAGCAAGTGTGAAAGGCACCTGAGTGCCAGAGTGGGTAGGCTGAGGTGGTGGGCTTGTGCCCCTGAAGGACCTGGGAGTTCACTGTGCAGTCAGCTGTACAGGATGAGAAAGTTAGTGGAGAGAGTGGGAGAAATGTAGAAGTGTATGGAAATAAGCCTGTAATTTTCCATCTGTAGGAAATTCTGTTCATGACTGGACATGAATAATCTGCCATGGGACCTGTCCTTGCACTCAGACACTTTGTGGTGAGATAGTAACAGGAGGAAGAATGGAAATAAAAATAAAGTTGGCCCCCCAAAAAACAACTGATAAGAGACAGGTGGATAAAATAAAATCCAAAATTAAAGTGAACATGGCACAAGGTTATTTGGCTCTTTCAGTACTTTTACTGTTACAAACTAATACATAAAAGTATTTGCTGTTTCTTTCCTCTCTCTTTTGTGCTCATGGCCATTTCAGAGGCTTTACTGTAATTGGCCTTTGCCTGTTCATGAGTGCAGCCAATTCCACACCGTCAATGGCGACGGCTGTGCTGTGTATGGACATTACGTCTGCAATTCAGCAGAAAGTTGACAATGTTATTCTTTTAGCCTAAAGCTATTGAACCATATCTGTCAGTGCACAGCAAGCCACTAAACCATCTGTAGATGTGTGTGTGTGTGTGTGTGTGTGTGTGTGTGTGTGTGTGTGTATACTTGGGTGTGGTGGGTTGATATATTGGGAAAACAAATGGGTGGACAGAGGTGGGGGTGGACAGTGGGAAAAGACAGAGGGGTATAGGGGTGTTGGAAGAGTGCAAGCAGCCAAACAAATAGCTGACTCTGTATTCCTCCAGGCAAAATGAGGTTACTTCTCTGGTGAAGCTGCCCAATAAACTCTGCAATGAGGTTAAGGTCATACCTAGACAGGACTCACAACTTATCACTTTATGTATGTGTAACTGCTTGTGTATGCGAGCATGCATTAGTCAGTGTGTGAGCCTGATGTAAAGAAAAAAAGGGAGAAAGAGTGAAACAGCAGAATATGAAAGAGGAAAAAAGAGGAGACACACACAGAGTGAGATGCCTACCTTCACTGTTTGAGAGAGCTTAGCCCAGTGGGACAGCCCATGCCACCATATTAGATTTTCTGCCTTATTGCCTCAGCCAAACTCTCTCGCCTCAGGTCAGGTTTACTGTATAAGGGGACATGCATTACTCCAATCTCCTTGAAACCTCCCATATATGTTGATCCAAGGCCAAGGCTTTAATATCAGTTAATTCAATTCAAACAAAGTTAACAGCAAACATGTCAATATTGAAAATATTAACTTCAATAATACATGTGGGTATATCCTATTTCAACAGGCACAGGTCCTAAGACACCAGGAGGATTCATCTTAATGGGGAGCAGCGTCAGCAGCCGCATCAGTACTCATTTATTTAATAAATGATGAGGGGTGTGTTGTTTGAGAAGCTTCCTTCACCCTTTTTTATTCAGTCATGGGGTGGATGAATGCTATGCAAATGACGAGGGAGGGAAGCTGTAATCTGCAACTGAGACTGATGAGATCTCAGTGGTTTCAAAAAAAAGGAGCAAGCAGTAAAAGAATCAATATGAACACAGAGCAAGAGCAACATTTTCTTTCAAAAATCACTTTATCTCCATCTTTCCTTTGCCACTTCTCTATCTGCCTAACACTGAATGACTAAATGAATAAATGAAATGTCATTTATCTGCAGACACACATGCTTACAAATATAATTATGACATACCCAAACACTGCAACACCAACACTGATAGCCCTCATGCCTTTACTATAGTTTAGTATTGTAGATAAAAATGACAAATTGAGCTCCAGATGTGAAAAATATATCTCATAGTGCTGCATCTAAATTTTTCAAGAAAACATCCTGTCATGGACACGCCAGGCTCCACAACCCCACATACACAACGCACCCCCTCACCAGAATACTAATCAGAAACACCTGTCACTAATGACACACCTGAGATTCATCTGCACTTCATCACCCCAGTATATAACCACCTCAGTAGGTGTCCGCTCTCATTCGCAACTGGGACAGAGCTCTGTATCCTGCCAACACTATGTCTCAGACGCCTACCTCGCAACTACAAGTGTCTTCCCTTCTCCTGCGCTCCCGATTCCTGTCCACTGTGTCTCCTGTGTGTGTGTGTCTACTACACACACACACACAAAGGTCGGTATCAGTTCCATCCATGTTTACATTGTGTGAAATAAAACTACCTGTGTCTCATCTTGGTGTCTCTGGCCTACTCTGTCCGTACTACATCCCTTCACAGAAACTAAATAAATTTAATAGGATAAAACATACTCATCATCTCAAACTTCTTATGGAGATAACCTTCAACACCACAGTCGCAGTCATTCAGCAAACATGCTTCAGAGGAAACGATACGGATGAACTCCTGACATTCAGCAGCATGCTACAGATGAAGAGAGGGCTCTGTAGGTGACTGTTGATGCCTGGAAACAAATGAGAAAGTTATGAACACATACCATATAACTCATCCATCATATGTATCTGTGACATGGCTCAGCATGGGCTAGAGTATTTAATCTTCCTCATGCAAATTCAAATACTGGGCTGTACAGACTCTTTTTTTTTTTTTTTTTTTTTTCCATATCACATGTGAGTTGATCCATGAATGAAGGTTTGCAGCAGCCTCCTCCACATTACTGGGACCAACACAACTTGTCAGATTCACTGCTGTATGCCATTCTCAAAAGAGGAAACATCTACATTGTGTTTGTTCTGTTTGCTCCATATGCTGACTATGTACCTGAATGCACTCAAAAGAAGAGTCTAGGAATGTACCCTAGGAAGGGTGTACATAAAAATCCATTACTGTTCTGTCATTTGCATTTTCTTTAAACAGAGAACGACAACAAGCTATTTTAACAGCAGCATAGACAGTAAAGAACTGGCTGAACTCTGCATGGCATGATATGCAGAGAAGCTGAAGGGACAAAGGAGGAGTATGAAAGAGCAGAAGACGTTTCTGTGGCAAATTAAATAGAGATAAGTGCTCTCTCAAAACAGAGCAAAGAAAAGAGGTATTCGCCAGAAACTGTGAAGTCATTCCTAGGTCATACAGAGAGAAGAAAAACAAGATGAGAATGCTGTTGAAGCTGTATCAGCTCTATTAATATCAGCCCAGGGACCAGTAACAAGCTTTTCCTCATAAATGAACAAATGGCGATGTCACTAAAATCTGAATTCATGGATGGCATTTCCTCAAGAATGGCAGAATTAATGACTTGAGATTCATTTTTAATGGGAAAATAATAAATTATGTAATTTAATTCTCTCTGCTACATTTAAAGTCCACTGGCCTTAATCTTGATGCAGTACAGAGAATTGTCCAAGCTCTGTGACAGCAGTCAAGTCCCATAAGTCTCATGGTAGTTATGATGTAAGAACGATGTAACAAAGGCAATATGATCTTTTAACATTCAGGGATTGTTTAATTGACCCTTGTCTCTTAATTTACCCTTAGGGCGGCTGTAGCTTAGTGGTAGAGCGGGTTGTCCACCAATCGGAAGGTTGGCGGCCTTCGGTGTGTGAATGTGTGTGAATGACTAGTTAGTTTCTTTGGATTGAAGAGCAGTTAGCATCTGCCATCAGTGTGTGAATGGGGTGAATGTGATATGTAATGTGTGAAGCACTTTGAGTGGTCGGAAAACTAGAAAGGCGCTACACAAGTACAGTCCATTTTCCATACTGCAGTGTTGGTAACTGCATTCCTCAGTTGAGTATTTAGAGAAGGAATATAATTTGGAAAGCAGGACAGAACATCCAGTGCCACATTTTTATATACAGATTTATCTCACACAAGTACCACACCAAGCCTTACAGCAACCTTCCAAAAATTTAAGAATTAGCTGCATCTTAAGTTACACACTAAACATTTAATGTTTACTTGTTAAAGTCCAACTGAAATTAAATAGCATTTTTGTCTGCTCTGTAAATCACTTGTCCTGTGTTCTCCTTTGTGAAAAAATCTGAACCAAAAAGGGAGAAATTTTTATTTTATACTTTTTGGTTTTATGATGGCACCCACTAGTTTTGTGTAATACCATTCAGGTATCCATCTACGTAAATGGAGACCTTATTTCGATACAGTCAAACCTTCCATAAAGCAGAAATGTCAGCCTTCTGTCATAGGCAGAGCAGATGGTCACACTGAGCCAGACAGAAGCCTGCTACACAACATAGAAACCACAGGCTTTGAACAACAACCCATATTAGCTTTCCTGCTAAAGTCTCCTTCTTATCTAACTTACAAACATGGACACACGTCTTGTCCTGCACCTTAGCTTGTCGAACGAGCGACCAAACAAACACTGACTAGGGAAAAATGCACTGCTAACGTCAGTTTGCAAGCTAATAGCTAATTAGTTGCTCAGCTGCAGCACATTAAGCAGCATGTAAACATACCTGCAAATATCACTTGGGTCCAGTGTGGTCCTTACTCTTCAATGCCACTACCAACACGCTGTCTGCTCATGACATGTAGGCTGCAATGTAGATGTCTCTTGTTCCCTTTGGTATAACACAGACACTCTGGCCTGCCAGCTGCTGTCAATCAAACACAGACACCAACACAGCTCTGCAACCGACTGAGGAGCATTTCTGTTATTTCCGCAAAGACCTTTTTTCGTCATTTTAATAATAAAAAACTATTAACAAAACATTTTAAAAACACTGACATTATTTTGGACCACAAAAAGGAATGACTAAATGTGAAAAAAAACTATTAATGAATTAAAGGCAAAATATCTATAATATATCATGAGTTTCTGAATTCACTATTGAGCAAATATAATGCTCATGAATTATGTAAAGAAATAACACTGGAACCCATTCTCATATAAAGAGTTATATGACTACAATATGTGAAAATTCCCTGGTAAAAAGCAATGACTAGATATATTTGTTAAGGGTTAGAATAGTGGCCATTTTTACCAGCAGCAAAATGTTCGTCGTGCAACAATTTGAATCTGCATTTATTAATTTTATTACATTTTTCAGTCATCCAGAGGATGGCACCATCACAACTGCTCTCTGGCCAGCATTCAGACCTACACCTACAACACATCTAATAATTTTAATTAGATAATGAATTCAATGAAAGGACCCTCCACATTGGATGCTAATGTGAGCCTCCTCTCTTCTCTGAACAACATTATGAAAATTGCAATGATGACAGAGCTCGATCGCATTCATGCATGGACGGGAAGGTGCAAAATATAATCTCACATCCTTCATGTGCAAGTGGTCATTCTTCCTTATGAAGTTCAAGAGCTGTCTTTATGAATCTGGGTTAATCCATATTACCAGTTTAATGGTTAAAATGAAAATCAATAACACATCAAGTATGTCTTCAACTCATGGAGGGCTGGTAATGTTATCTAGTATTTTTTGCCCCCAAGCTAAAGAGGACAATAACAATACTGTATATTATCATCAAAAAGCTCACATGGAGTCAACACAAGAAGCAGTAATGGTTACATTTTCTCTGAACTCTGCAGGGTCAGTAGCAACAAAGGAGTCAGCATAACTCAATTTCATGGACTAAATGCTGTGGCAGGCTGGAAAAGCATTTTCTACAATAAAATGTTCAAAGAATGGTTAAAGATCATGCATGAAAGATTTGTACCTTGAAAAAAAAATGTGTATACTCTCAAAACTGTGTTGTAGTTTAATTTCTAAAAACTCTTTGTCTTTAAGTTTTTGTCATTTATAAAAAGTGTGTAATACTGCATAAAAGAGATATATGAGTGTCACCAGCCTCTTGTTTAGATTCTGCTGACTCCGGAATTATGCAACATTTACAGGGTATAGACTCAAGTGAAAAATGGGTCCACTGTGAGTTAAAATGAGAAGTCCAATAAATGCCTCTGGGCTCAAGAAAACTGGCCAGTGAAAGGGGCAGTTTTAATCTCTTTCGAGCATCAATTAGTAAGTAGCTAGCTAAAATATTAATTACTATAGACAATAACTTCTTTTTTTGTATGTGAGACCTAAAGTAAAGATGGATTGCTTGACCTGATGGCACCACCTTAAGGTTTTGTGCAGAAAATCTGCACTCTGGGTAATGATATTCATTTAAAGAGCTGAAAGAGTAAAGATAAGAACTGAAATTACTACACTTTCTGCAGTGGGATTTCATGCTATGTATTTTGTTAATTTGGTGTGTTTTGTTTTGTTGTCATGAATGTGGAAATAATGCACAATTTTACAATAAAAAAAGACTGTGATGTGTTGTGTAAAGCCCATGGTGATGACAGTTGCATAATTTGATGCAATCCAATACAACCTTTATGAAGCATACAGCTTTAATCTTTGTATGTTCATTCAGAACTATGGTCTTTTTTGACCCAACATGTGGGTGGTGTTAAAATTGTATTATATTGTCCTCTTTTCCAAATGAACACTAAACAAGTACCTGGGAGTACACATGGACAATAAACCGGACTGGGCTAAGAACACTCAAGCTCTTTACAGGAAGAGCCAGAGCCACCTCTATGATGTTTTATGAGTTTGTGGTGGCCATTGCTATCCTGTATGCTGTTGCATGCTGGGGCAGCAGATTGAGAGTAGCGGACACTAACAGGCTCAACAAACTGATCCGTGAGGCCAGTGACATTGTGGGGGTGAAGCTGGACTCTCTGTCAGTGGTGTCAGAGAGGAGGATGCTGGCCAAACTACATGCCATCTTGGACAGTGTCTCCCACCCACTCCATGACGTGTTGCTCAAACAAAGGAGTACCTTCAGCGAAAGACTCGTCCCCTCAAAGTGCACCACAGAGCGCCACAGGAAGTCATTCCTGCCTGTGGCCATCAAACTCTTTAACTCCTCCCTCTAAGTGTCAGTCCATATGACCCTAAATCACTTAACTGGACATTGGATAATTAACATCACTGTAATACTTGAAAAAATTGTGCAATATTCTCCTGTACAATATACTCCGTTTTCAGTTTAATTTATTGATATTTATTCATACTTCTATTACTGCAGTGCAATATCCACCATCTCATAATCATCTAATAAGCTACACTTAACTTGACAGTACTCATTATTGCACTATTACTTATTACTTATTTTATTACATTGTATTATACAATACATACTTATCAACCTCTAAATCCACTTTGGTACTTTACACTTATTTTTAGCTTTTATACTTTATATCTACTTGTACTTAATTTATCTTAACTGTATTTTAGTGTATTATATTTTGTTTTGCTTATTACTTCTGTTCCTTCTATTCTCAAGTGTGCACTGACGTGATAGTGAGCAGCTGTAATGAAAGAGTTTCCCCTTGGGGATCAATAAAGTATTTCTGATTCTGATTCTCTGAAACTTACTAAATGCCCCACAGTTACATGTTACATGCAGGATGTATAAAGTGGTATCAATTTCCTGTTCAATTCCTACATGCGCCTCACTCAGACAGGGATACTGAAGCCATCAGTATTACTGGTGGTGAAACGAAATGAAAGGCACTGTACGGGTCTGTAAATTAATCTACCTTGTGATTGGGAGAAATGCATGCCTGGGCAATAGGATCTTATGTTGTCTAAGATAAAAATCAAATTGTCCCTATACACACTAAAACCTTTGCCTTCTTGGCATTTTCATTTTCTTCACAGGCATGTTTAAACACAAAGTTGACCATGTTATATGTGTATAGTCAGGTGGAACTTGAAAAGTCAGACCTTGCTTGCTGCTATGTTCACAAGGGAAGATCACTATGCGTGACTTTTGATATGACAGAACCTTGATGGCACAAAGATGCACAGATTTAGCCTTAAACCACAAGATTTTGTTTCCAGCTCAGGGAACTTGATGTTCACTTGTTTGCCTTTATGAACGTCTCTCACAAATCTTCTGGTGAAAGATGGCAAAAAATCAGGAAATATACAACACCCTGGACACTGACATCTGCTATGTTAACGAGGGATTTCAAACACTATGCAAGAAAAAGTCTTGATACTGAGAATCCACTGACAGATGCAAATGCTTTCACCATGGCTGTGAGGACTTTGATCAATGAGTCAACCAACAAGAGGTAATTAAACCGTTGAATCCAATTCCTACTCATCTGTTTTGAATGTTTGTTACGTTCAGTTACCAGCTCATCAGCAGAGTAATGTTTTTTAAAATTTGAATAGGATTAAAGCAACAATATGGCAAGGTCACAGTGCATTTTGCTGCATATTGGAGGCTTCATATTCAAAAAGGCTATGGCCGATTTGATCCTTTTGCAGCTCTTTTAACACGCATACATGCACACAGACATACGCACAGACATACACACACAGCACTGACAGCACAAAGAGCAGCTTTAGTTCTGAGTGGAGTAAATGCTCTGTAATTACCTCCGGCAAGCAGGTTGTTTTTGGTCCCATTAGTCTGTTTGTCTGTTAGCAGGATATTTCAAAAACTACTTAACAGATCTGAATGGAATTTTATGGAATACTTTACAAAAAAGTTACATAATATTGAAAACAATAAATAGGTAGTTATATAATTTTGAAAATGATGCAGAAAAAAATGATGCTGCAGAATCACTCAGTTGTCATTTAGCCTATTAGCCTACTTAACTTGTATTATACAACAACTGCAGGAGAGTAGCAGTAATACATAATAGAGTCTTGTGACAAAATGTCTAAGATGTTGTGTTCCCTCGCTTGTGGCTTTTTTTTCAGAAGGTAGCATATACTTTTTTTTTGCCCCTTTTTTTGTTTCTGGCTTCCAGCATTAGCTAGTGTAGCTAACAAGCCTTTATTTTCCCAGGATTGTGCCTGGTGGGTGGAGAAGAGTCCAGCTGCAGTCCTCCCTCCTGAGGCCACTAGTTCTGTGCGCCAATGGGGTTTGAGCATGCATAGTAGGGTTGTGTGAAGTAGGCTACATAAACTTTCACTATTTCACCTTAGCAGTCCACCAAAATCTGTTTCTGAATTTGGGGCGAGAAATAAGCAATCCAGTTGCTGAATCTTCACTCATATTAGATCTACAAGGCCTAATTTAAAAGTTTGTTCTGACTTTCGTTAGACAAGGGCACTATTGTACCTCCGGTTTCCACTGCTTTTCTAGCCTGTTAGCTTACTACTATCATTTCCCATAGATATTAGCAAGTTAGCTAACATTAGCTTGCAGTTTACTGCATACAGCCTGTGGTAGCTCATTAGCTGCCAGTGTCTAGCTTTCCAACAAAACTTGCGACATGTGAAAATGAGCAGTGGTGAAAGTGGTGGTGAAACTATATTCTGTTATGATAAAAAGTTGTCTACTTCCACTTTAAAATGTTGATTAAAAACACTGCTGTCTGTTGATACTGAAAACTTCTAAATATTGAGAAACAAGGAATCTTTGTTTCTTTGTGTCGAACCTTCCTCTTCTGCCTATGAGAAAGATGATTAGTCGGATTAAAAAGTGACTGACATGATATTGACAGTTACCCCTTCCATTCAAAGTCTCCGCGCTGCAGAGATACCCTACTCACTGAAGTACACACACACACACACACACACACACACACACACACACACACACAGGGGAAAGTAGAGACAAGACGGGTCAAATAATTTCACATGGTGTGTGAAAAGTAGACAGCGGAAACAGAGCTTTTAATCAAGAATGTACAGACTCTTACATGTTCAATTTTCCCACAGGCAGTTAAAAACCAGTAGCCTATGTCCCATATGTTCCGAGACTGTGGCGATTATTGAAAGTGGCAATGTGAAGCGCCATTATGAGACAAAGCACAGAGCATCTTTTGAGCAGGTTAACGAGGGGGACAGATTTTGGTAATTTTGCTAACAAGGGGGATGGCATCCCCCCTCGTCTCCTCTAAAATCGCCTACTGCGTATGAAAAGCAATCCTGCAAATTTTGATTGAATTTCACATGTAAATGCTGCTTCATCTGCTGGATTTAGGTATTTTCCAAAATTTGCATGATTATTTATCATTATGGCTATTTTGATGCAGGTCCAGATCCAAATATTTGATAATATTAATTTTCACAGATTCCAGATTTCACAGGATTGTACAGCCTCAGTAGAGGAATGTGCTCTTTTTTTTTGGCTGTTTAATAATTGTTCTACTTTTTTCCATTGTAATGGAAGCTGTGGCAATATTAATTTCTGACATTTTAACCATTACAAAAATCCATCCATTCATCTACCTATCCCCTTATCAGGGTCTTGGCTCCAGTGGCAGCAAACTAATAAGAGCAGCTCAGGCATCCTTTTCCAAAGCCATGTTCTCCAAGCTCCTTCTAGGGGTCCTGAGGCATTGCCAGACCAGTTGGTATATTTACTATCTCCTGAGTCTTCTGGGCTTCCTCCCAGTCAGACATGCCCAGAATACCTCCATAGGGAGGCTTCAGGGAGGCATCCTAATCAGATGGCCCCACCACCTCAGTAGGCTCCATTCAACGTAAAGGAGCAACTGTTGCAAGAATAGGTTAGGAGCTTAGCTAGGTTATCTGAGAATCTGAGCTCCACAGTCTATCACTGTGAAGATACAGTATGTCTTCTGGTATGTGCCAGTGGATTGGATAACATCAACCAGTGAGTCATTTGGGTCAACAGTACTGCAGGGCTTAGTCCCCTACCTGTATGAAAATGTCAGTAATGCCCAGGCCCATACTGTATATGCCGCTGAAAGCAAAGAGAAAATGAAGGCTCCAAATGTGTGCAATCAGCTTCCCACTTCCACGTCCCAGCAGGACTCATATAGCTCTTTTCCCCCATGAATGCCTTATTTGATATTTTGGCTCATATGTTTGTACTGTCTTTTCTTTCCTCAATGGTATTATTTCATTTACAGTTTTTTTGTTTGTAATTTTCTTTTGTTTGTCTGTTTATGTTATTATTCTCTTTGTCTGTTTTACTGAATGACTTATTTTATCACAACAAAAAACTACTTATTTCTCCCTCTAGTAAATCACTATTACAGTCTGTTCTAAGTCAGTTTTGATACATTTTGATTTTAAGAACAATTCTTCATTAGTTTTGGCTATCACCTACTAATCTGGGGCTGGCCAGTTTAAGCTAGGAAATGTCATGTCCATTATATACAGCTCATTAGCCACTGTGACTAGGCTTTACTTGCACAGCAGTGCTTTCATATGAATGCTAACTTCAGCATGTTAATATGCTTGCAATGACAATCCTCAAAATGCTGATGTTTAGCAGGTAATGTTTACCATGATCACCATCTTAGTATAGCGCATTAGCTTGCTAACATTTGCTAATTAGGACCAAACACAAAATACAGCTGAGGGTGATGGGAATGTCATTACGTTGCAGCCATTGCAGCTCGTTTCACGGCTGCTGGCTGAGGCGATCTACTGGACCAATTCCAAAACTTTTTGTACCTATTAATCATTTAGACCCCAAAATATGTAAAAATAGGGCCCAGGTTAAAAAATACATATATACATGAAGAATGTAATGATTTAGGCTTTCTGCATGATGCTTCTTTAATGAACTAATCCATATTTTTGTCATATTTTATCATATTAAGTTTAAGGATTTAGATTACAAATGGAAAACTAACTATAGGCCTTTTTACAATTATTACAGATGTAAATTACTGTTCTTTAGCATCAGAATAAATTAAAGCAAAATAAGTCCACTCCACACTGACACAGCCTAATAAAGCATTGTGTGTGTTTTGTAGTTGTTTGTGTCATGGAACAGCTTTCATTTCAAGTATGTCAATCCCCACAGACAGAGAGATACGTAGGTTTGGCAATACAGGACTAGTTCATCTCTTGTATCCCAAAGTGTAAGCGAGAACCCTTTGTGTAATTTCAATTGAAGCCTGTTAGCCTAAACCTCACTTTACTCCTGCCAACATTCTTCCATCAGTGGCTCTCATGGGGTCTGCTTAGTTATTAGCAACTGCTCCATATTTGTGAGGTGTCACCAGTAATAAGCAGGTTCCAGGTTACCTCTGCCTGTGTCTGTCAGGCAGAACAGTGGATCCACAGCTCCCATAAGGCCCGACTGGGACCTTGCCTGCCAGCACCATCAATTGCACTAACATACAATAACATCACATGCCACAGGGAGATGGGACTCCTGGGTAGGAACTTAGAGACATGACTACCTGGCCTGTGATATTTTCTCATATGCTGTACCTCCCTAACAGAAGAGCTTGAACACAGGCACATATACTGAAGGATGGATGGAAACATATAGGGATAAGTGTTTAATATACAAATGTATTAAAACATCAAGGAAAATGATAACCCTTCTTAAAATTAATTATATTTAAAGTAACATGTTAATCGCTAGAATTTTCTTTCATTACTGACATGATTTCTGACAGTGATTGTTTTTTCGTTTATTAATAATGTAATTTTCTTTGTATTTGATAATATATTCAAATCCACATTTTTAGTATACTACTGATGGGTACTGAAATCAAAAGAAGTTTTATAGCAGCCCACTTCTGCTCTTCACTTGGCTATCACTACACCAAATCACTTCTCACATGCGTCAAGTTGAACTCTGCTTAACTTTCTCCTGTTTCCACAAATGCTCAGATCTCTCCTCCTGTATTGCTCTGCTCTCCTGTGTCGCTCTTCATGTCTGAGCGCTCATTTGAAATGAATGACTACTGCTCAGTTTGTCTCTCGATGTCACTGCTAGTGTGAGTGTTCGGTTATGGGGGTTGTCACTGCTGCTGCCAATGCTGGACCTTCGAAAAGGTTCCCAACTGTGGCCGATGTTTGTTGGAAAAAGTGTCAGAGACAGGCTGTCTCAGACTCTGTTGTTCAGAAGGTTCAATTGGATGCTCAGCGACTGGGTCAAGACTACTGGCTCTTTCAGCTATGAATATTGAATGAACACAGGTGGAATGCATTCTTTGCAGAAGACACTCTCTCACAGAGAAACAGGCCCGATGGAGAGTGCAGAGTTGTTTTATAATTTGGTCTTTCATGGTGGCTAATACTAAAGTGACTTATTGTTAGTGGTGGAAAGTAACTAAGTAGATTTACTCAAGTACAATTTTGAGGTACTTTTATTTAAGTTGTGTGTGTCCATTTTATGCTACTTTGTACTTTGCACTACTCCACTAACAGGCAGGACATTCTCTGTCTTTTGACAGCTTCAAAACTGGCAATTTTAACATTTGTTGTGGGGTCCCACAAGGCTCAGTTCTAGGCCCATTACTGTTTAATCTCCACTTGGCTCCATCATACAAACGCACAACGTATCTTACCATTTATATGCTGATGATGCACAATTATATATTTCACTTTCACATGGTAACCTCAACCCCATAAATGACCTTGTCAACTGTATTAGTGACATTAGACACTGGATGACCAAAAACTTTCTGCAGTTAAACAAAGCCAAGACTGAGATCCTTGTGGTAGGCGCTAGAGGTCAGAGACAGGAGATCCACTCCAAACTGATCTCGCTGTCTCTGAAACCCAGTGAGAAGGTTAGAAATCTAGGTGTTATCTTGGATTCAGAACTAAACTTCACAAGCCACATTTCAAGTATAACTTGAACAGCATTTTACCACCTAAAAATCTTTTCAGATCCATCTTGTCTCAGTCAGACGCTGACAAACTGGTTAATGCATTTATCTCCTCCAGGCTAGACTACTGTAATGCCCTTCTTGCTTGACTCCCCATAAAGACTGTGATTTATTCTTTTAATGTCTTTTTCAATATGTATTCATGTCTTATTTTATTTTGTTGACATTTGTTGTATGTGAAACACATTCAGCTTACATTGTATGAAATGTGCTACATAAATAAATTTGACTTGACTACATTTTAGGGGGAAATATTTATATAACTTTTTACTTCTCTACATTTATCTGACAGCTGGAGTTACTACTTTACAGATTAAGATTTTACAAACAAAACATGATCAATGTTCAAATGTGCTCATGTGTTTAAGCATCAGTAATAGTATTCCAGCAATACAGTGTTGTATAAACAAGTACTTTTACTTTAATATTTTAAGTATATTTTGCTGTTAATACTTTTGTACTTTAACTTAAGTGAAATCTTGAATGTAGGGCTTTTACTTGTAACAGAGTATTTTTACAGAGTGGTATTGTTACATTCAGTCAAGTAAAATATATGATATTTCAAAATGCTAATAATATGCCCTTTGCAGTGCTGTAAATATGAATATGAAAAGTGACTCTAAACTACAAAGTATAAAAAGCAGTTGAAAGCAGTTTGCAAGAATATCAAAAGCACAAATTGGGAAAAGCAAAAAAGACAAATTCAGCTTTGTGCAAAGAACCGTCCTCAGTCAGAGACAAAGAAATGTAATTTTTGGTCTATTTATTACCTGTCATGACAGCATGGCACTGTCAAAAATAATAAATAAATAAACCAAACTCATGTTTATAATGTACTAGTGATTCACATAATCAGCTGGTCATCACCTAAAACTTAAACATCTACATGTCATCTATATGTCACAAATATGAAACTGTATAAACTCAAGCCAGTTTTGCCACTTTGTAAGACATGCAAACCAAAAGAACATTAAATGTTTAAGAGACCAAAATTAAAGCTTGAAATACAGAAGGTCAAGACAACAATTATTTGTATCAAGTAATATGTTAGTTAAATGACTGCATTTTTGAAACTCAGCTTAGGCCAATAAAACACTGTGGTGGACCTACTTACTGATTTTCAATTTCCACCTTTTTATGTATCTGCCTTGATTAAACATTAAATTACAAAGATTTTTAGAATTTTCTGAAGTTCCCAGTACCTCACAAAAAATTCTAAGTGCTGCTTTGAAGTTGTTGAGAGATTATATATTGCCAGTCAGAAGAAAAATTCAGGCGTCATGCTTTCATGACTCTGATTTATAAAGAAAGATGTCTGTCAGTTAAGGCTGAGTAAAACAGCCAGACTCACTATTGCCTCACTATTTCCTCACCCATTCCAGTTCTCTCCTTGGGTTATTATTCTAATTAAGAAGCTGACATGTCAAGAGCTGGCAACAGTCACAGTACAGTACAATACAAGGTGTAATAAAATGTGTGTGGTTTTATCCTGATATTTTTAGTTTGATATGACACCTCTGCAGAGCTTGAGAAGAAAAGAGCACCTAAGAGAGGAGAAAGAGGACACCCATTGACAAACCTGAACACCTGAAAGCTCATCAGAGCCACAGAATCCTCCAGGATGTGTGAAGAGGCCAAAGAGTGACTGCTGCTCTCAAGCTAATCAGTACAATCCCTGTTCCTGTCATTGTTCTATCATGCCCAGCACCGCAACTCTTCTTGCGATAATAAGCTCAAAGGAACTGACTGTGGCATGATGAAATGTCTCTGCTACAGCACTCACTTAGAAAGTTAATTTATTGCTTGTTCATGGTATGTGGGTATTTGAGACAATAGTTTCAAAAATATGTTGGCAGTTAGTTTTATTTTTATATCCTATTATCCTATTATTCATGAAAGTACATGGATGACACTTGCTTTACACATGCTCTGAGGTGTACATTTTGTTAAGTTACACAACACATTCAGATGGACAAAAACTGATAAATCCTAAATTTCATGTGTTAGAAATGATTCCATAAAATGTTTTGATAAGTTGACAGCATTTCTGCTGTTGTTAAGCCCTTTGAGGGGATCACAAATCTTTTTGTATGTGCTCGAGACGGATCCCATCCTTTCCTAACACCATCAGCTGTCCAAGCAAGGCGGGTGACATGGAACAAAGGTGACTTAAGTCAAGGAATACTAAAGAGTGGTCTCTCTGGAAGGGGCAGACTGAAACAATAATGCCATCCCAGGCAACCCTGTTCATGCAAACCACCAGACTGCTAATTTTGTAGGCTAACCCTATTTGTTGATACATGTTAAGCTTTGTGCACCTGTACCTGAAGGTTCCTGCTCTGAGTCTGAACTGTCCACTGTCTCCAGTGCTGCAAAAGCACCTGTGCCTGCAGTGCTACTTCTTCCTTCTCCACTTTTGCAAAGAAACCCCCCACATGTCAGTTTAGCCTACTGTTTACCTACAATATATATTCTACTAGTAAATAAAGGTATTCTACTTGTCTATGTAACATTAGAACAGACATGAATTAACATTGCTATAATAGAAAGTGACTTGATTATGTGTGTTTAAAAATGATTTAGATTTTTGGTGAGATTTGGTAATTATTGTAGTAATTTCTAATGTCATAGTGTACCTGCAGATGGCGATTATGTTCTTTGCCATTGCCTGTTACTGTGCTACGTTACTGTAGCCTGTATCGCTGTTACAGTGTATGTGGCGTCTACTAGTTTTACTAGATCAGACATATTGATTATAATATCATATTATCACTATATTGCACTCAATGCTTTATCATTCCTCCACCAAGACGCAAGACGTGCAAACAGTAGCATACTACCATTGTTTATTAGCTAATTAGCTAGCCATGCTGGGTATGTTGAGTTTTAACCAGCTAGTGTTTTGAGACAATTGACTGACCTGGTCCCTTGCTGGTGAACATGTCTTATTTTGCAGCATTTAACTGCGTCTGTGGCAAGGCAAGGCAGCTTTTTTATATAGCACATTTCAAACACAGAGGAAATTCAAAGTGCTTTACATAGGCAAAGAAAAGCATTAGAATGACATTTAAAAACAATAAGCAACAAAAACCAGAATAAAATCAATGACAAAATAAAATGAGATTTAAAAATTTAGAAAAACCTTAACAAAATAAATTTACAGTACAATAATAAGTTGTAAGTTGCCCCAAATGCAACAAAGGAAATAAAAGTGTAGTAGAAAAACCAATCAGTCAAAGCCACAGGAGAACAACAGAGTTTTTAATTTAGTTTTGAAAGTGGCTAAAGTTGGTGCACATTTGAGATCATCAGTAGGTTGGTTCCATCTGTGTGTAGCATAGTAGCTAAAGGCAGCTTCACCCTGTTTTGTTCTGACACAAGTTTCTTCCAGCTGATTGCTTCCTAGTTCAAAGAGCCCTACCAGGTTTATATTGTTCAAGGAGATCAGAAATGTATTTTGGCCCAATATTATTGAGTGATTTATAAACTAGCAGCAGCACTTTTTGCTCTGTGGCTTGAACTGCAAAGAACTGCATATCCATATACAGATGCAATATTAAAAGAACAAAGATACGTACAGGGAAACGTTTACGTCCAGTGGACACATAGCTTTGCATATGCAATTATTAAATGTTTTACTTGTCTGATGTAAAACGACTGAATCAAAGGACGTGTTCTTTTCTGGCAACTGTGTGGTGTACACATGATTATGAAAGTAGACAAGTTAAGTCAAGTCAAGTTAGGGAAGAGCGAATCAAATTTTAAATGGAACTGGATCCGTATTCATAAAATTACATATCATCACATTCAGAAAACCACTGTTGAATAAAGGGACCTGTTTGTTGTCAGCAATATTTAGACCTAGAAGTTCAATTTAACAAAGACACAATTGTTTTTGATTATTAATTAACAAATGCATATAGTGTTAATATAGATGGACAGATGATCTGATGGTAGGCAGCTTTGAAAACACTTCTGGGGACTGTGGATAAGAACATAAATACAAAACTTTAGCTTGTGTAGTGTGTTTGGGTCCTCTCTGAGGACGGGGACGGTGTATAGAAGGACAAGGCGTTCAAAAGGTGTTGTGAACGGATCGATGCACTGAGGAGAAAGAAATGGAAGATTAGAAATCAGTACATTTGCAGTGCTTATGTTATCACAGGTAAGGTCACAGGTAAAACCCTTGGCCTTTTTTAAAGTAACTACCAGTACAGTATGCTGTAATTAAAGTGATACTCCCAGAATCTTTTCAGTATGAAATAGCCATCCACTGTATGCTTGAAGGGTGGCTGTAAAGATGTTTTACTTTACTCTATAGAGCTGCAACTAACGATTATTTTCATTATGGATTATTCATCGATGTCAGACAAAAAATGTTCATCACAAATGCAGGGGTCTACAATCAGAATCAGAATCAGAATCAGAAATACTTTATTGATCACAGAGGGGAAACTCTTTCGTTACAGCTGCTCACTATCACGTCAATGCACACAGGAATAGAAGTATTAATAGAATAGAAATAGAAATAATAATAAATATATACTGTGGTAGTCAGCCACCTTATCCTCCCCAGCCCTGTGTTCTCTGTTGTTCTCTCCTACCCTGGTGTGTCTTGTATGTCCCCGACTCGTCTCTGGATGTGTGTGTGTGTGCATGTGTGTGTATGTCTCCTGGTCTGGTCTGGTTTCCCGCCTGCTGCTGATCACCGGCACAGCTGTCTCCAATCATCCATCAGTCTCCACAGCTTAAATACCAGGCTCTCCCACAACACCAACGCCAGATCATCCCTGTACATTGTATGACCACTACGTCAAGGCTCCGCAGACTTATGAAGTTAAGTACTCTAGTGTGCTAGTGTGTTTTTGCCTCGTGTTTTGATCCTGTTTTTTGCTCTGCCTAAGGATTCTTCTGTGCCGGTGATCAC
The DNA here is from genome assembly GCF_020085105.1 of Siniperca chuatsi. Classification (NCBI taxonomy): domain Eukaryota; kingdom Metazoa; phylum Chordata; class Actinopteri; order Centrarchiformes; family Sinipercidae; genus Siniperca; species Siniperca chuatsi. Next base: position 7,021,341 of record NC_058059.1, read on the forward strand.
AGTTCCTGTCTTTGTCTGGATTCCTGTCTCTCCAGCCACCCCACCTTGCCTGTCTCCAGCGACTCCACCTTGCCTGTCTCCAGCAGCTCCACCATGGAGCCAGACACTTTGCATCCAACCTGTTCCATGATCTTGGTTCCGCTGATGGTCAGTCTCCACACACCACAACTAACTCCACCCTACATCCAGTCCAGGTCTAATTGGTTGTAAAAGACTGCATTTGTGGGTTTGAAAGATCGTATATACGACAAATACACTATAATACAGCTAAAATAAATTAAGTACTAAGTGGATATAAAGTATAAAGCTAAAATAAGAGTAAAGTACAAAAGTGGATTTACAGGTTGATAAGTATAGTACAGTATGATACAATGTAATAACATAAGTAATAAGTAATAGTGCAATAATGTGTACTGTCAAGTGTAGCATTAACCAGATGGTGGAAATTGCACAGCAGTAATATAAGTATTAATAAATATCAATAAACAGGGAATATTAAACGGAAAACAGAGTATATTGCACAGGAGTATTAAACGAGAGAGAGAGAGAGAGAAAGAATGCAATATTGTGCAATAAATATAGTGATGTTAATGATCCAATGTCTAGTTTAGTGACTTAGGGTCATATAGACTGTAATCCTCTACAATGTCCACATTGCCCTCCTGGATGGAAACCGGGGTCACTGGTGCCTTGGCCCTTCACAGATCTACAACCAGCTCCTTAGACTTTGTCGCATTGAGCTGCAGATGGTTCTGCTCACAAAATGAGACAAAGTTACCCACTACATCCCTGTACTCAGTCTCATCACCACCGCTGATGCTTCCCACCACAGCAGAGTCATCAGAAAACTTCTGAAGGTGGCAGGACTCTGTGTGGTAGCTGAAGTCTGTGGTACAGATGGTGAAGCGGAAGGGAGAGAGGACAGTCCCCTGAGGGGCACCAGTGTTGCTGACCACGCTGTCCGACACACAGTGCTGCAGACGCACATGCTGTGGTCTGCCAGTCAGGTAGTCAACAATCCAGGACACGAGGGGGGCATCCACTTGCATCGCTGCTAGCTTCTCACCCAGCAGTGCTGACCGGATGGTGCTGAAAGCACTGGAAAAGTAAAAAAACATGATCCTCACTGTGCTTGCCAGCTTGTCCAGGTGGGTGTAGATGCGGTTCAGCAGGAAGAAGATGGTGTCCTCAACTCCCAGCCGGGGCTGGTAGGCGAACTGAAGGGGGTCCAGGAGGGGTCTGACCATGGCTGCAGCTGTTCCAGCACCAGTCTCTCCAGGGTCTTCCTCCTTATGTGGGAGGTCAGTGCCACCGGTCTGTAGTCCTTGGAGCCACTGGGACACGGTGTCTTCGGCACAGGAACGAGGCAAGATGTCTTCCACAGAACAGGGACCCTTTGAAGACTCAGGCTCAGGTTGAAGACATGGTGAAGGACTCCACATAGCTGGGGGGCACAGGCTTTTAGCACCTCGGGGCAAACGCCATCGGGGCCTGCAGCCTTGTTTGAGTGGAGTTTCATCAGCTGTCCTCTCACCTGGTCAGCAGTCAGGCACACAAGAGAGGTTACAGGTGTGTGTGTGTGTGTGGGGGGGGTCGTCATTCTGGAGAGATTTTTCTAGCCAGAGAGCCAGTTGAGGGGGGAGTAGGACTCTCCCAGGAAGATGGAGGAGGGGGGTGCAGTGGACTCAGAGGAGTCTGAAGGCAGACAGCAGCTGAGTTAGAGGGGGGATGAGCATCTTAAAGAACAGATTAAGTTTGTTGGCCCTGTCCGAGCAGCCTTCATCTCCTCTGCTGCCAGTCGGTCTGAAGCCAGTGATGCTCTTCATGCCGCTCCAGACCCCTCTTATGTTGTTCTGCTGGAGTTTCCACTTCAGCTTCCCCCTGTACTTCTCCTTGGCCTCCCTGATCTTCACCTTCAGGTCAGCCTGGATAGCCCTCACCTCCTCCGTATTACCATCAGTAAAGGCCCTCCTCTTCGCACAAACCAAATATATTAACTTTACTATCATATGTGACAAAGAAAAACAGAAGATTTCCACATTTGAGAAGCTGGAACTAGCTGATTAGTTTGTGGTTGGCTTGAATTCATGGTGTGTACAATAAACCCCAGTGGTGATGAGGTTTCACAACAGAAAAGTATAAAATGTCCAAAGAAACTTCTCAAACCTCTCATGTAGCATAATCCACGTCTTCGCTCTCCATCTGTGCGCTCAATATGTTCCACTTTGCCAAAACATGGCTAAAAACACTTTGTCCATATGTTAAACTGCTTACAGCGATGTTTGCTTGCAACTGTGTTTGCTCACATTTGTCAACAGAAAGGAAGAGAAAACAGGACACCCGGGCAGTTGCATTGTTTTTAAAGGAAGAGAATGGTAAAGGGTCACTAATGCAGTTAGTAATGTAAAATAAGAGCACCATACACTGAAAAAAATAAGACTTTACTTTAAAGGGAAGGCAAAAAACAGCCCCTATCTGTACTTGAATATGGCTGTGTAGATCTGTCACCAACTTGAAGGAGGCACTGATGCAGGTAGAAATGGGTTACTTTCATGCAAAAAGGAGAGTGCTAGATAAGCTAATTTAATTAATGCACCTCAAAGTTACATTAAAGAACAAAAAAATGTAATTAATTGAGAATGCAAACTTACGTACTGGCTCAGACCTCAGGGAAAACAGAAAGCTTTCAGGTCCACACAAAAATACACACACGGAGCTCCCTCGGAAATCTGAAGCGCTCCATAAGCTATTAATTGTCGTGTGTCAAAAAAAACCAGCATGCTTTCTTTGCAAGGTCTTTACAAGTGCTAAGGCAGCCATTGAGTGGTCATTACTCATTGTGTTGGCAATTCAGTTGCTGATCACACATGAAGAAAATAAGGAGAGCTGGCATAATAATCTGTCTACACAACATTGTGTTGAAAGTGCTCTGCCGTAAAGTCATAATTGCACCATACTGTGAGAAAAATAAAAGAACATTAGTTCACCAGACAGCATATCAGCGGTCACATTTCTAAATGTAATATCTAAAATAGTCATACTTTCCTAAAAAATAATACAAAATAACCTTTCCATTCTGCCTGACAATTTGCATACACCTACTGCAGAGTATATGGATAAGTAAACACTTAGTCATGTCAAGTTTGTTTTTCATAAATACCAATGCGTGTATACATCTGCATCCTCTTTATGTGTATGGCCCTGAGTACATATGGCTCCGAGTCAGCTAGATGAAGAAATTTGAGAGTCATGTGGCAAGAAAACATGACTAAAAACAAGAAAAGTACTACTACAACAAGTGTGATAAGTCTATGCAAGTAAACTGAAAATATATAAGCTGCAACCAATCACATGACACCATTGGCCAGTTGCAGGGGAGGTTTTGGGAGAAATGAACAAAGCTGTTCAAAAATGATGACAAGCGTGGCAGACCAGCCATCACATACTTCAGTGTTCGAAGTCAAACCTAACTTAAGAAGAACCCCTTACTAAGACTAAAGATGTGACAGGACAACATAATAGTTACCTCATAGTATAGACAATTAGTGGGACAGAAAGCATTTGTCTCCTACTAGAGGAAGTCATGAAATTACACAGGATAATATTTTGCACTAAATAGTAAACTGATGTTGTATCATCCTTCCTTGACAATCTCTGTATGAGCAGTTGAAATGGTATTTAAAACAACCTGACACTGCTCCACAAATAAGCAAACATGTTTGCTGCCAGTTCTGCACTTTGAAGCAGCTGACTAGATGGCACAGCCAGCACACAGGGTGTCCAGACCAGGCTCGAATGCCTTGTGCATCTAGTGGCTCTACAGAGATAGGAACTCAGTCACTGACATCATTTGCTGTCTTTTGAACTATGAATTGAAGAGCTAGATCACACGGCTGGCATCCCTCCTCGGTGTTACTCCTTCAACATGCACCCTTCCTATCATGACTCACACTCCTTCAAGGGAATTAGTAGATGCTCCATATTGGCCAGGGTTTTGGCCACACAGACACTTAAAATCAGTGACAGGTCGCATTGTGTTGCAGGATTTCAAATCACCATGGGATCGTAGGAAGGATGTTAAACATTAGGAATGATTTGAGTTACCCTGATAGACTAAACCTAACGTTGGTGATCCTGGATAATCACTCTTATAAAGCTAATTATCAGTATGCTCTGAGAACTTGCCTTGGATTGGCCTTGGACAGACAGACAGAAATTTATTTTATATGAAATAAGATGAAACTGATCATCCATGTGGGTTGTGTCACAGACACGCCAGGCTCCACCTCACCTCAGCCACACCGCTCCTCCTCACCTGAATACTAATCACCTGCATCTGTGACTCATCACACACCTGGTTGCAATTAGCCACTCCTCTCCACTATAAATCCCCACTCCTCACCTCAGTCAGTGTCCGGTCTCGGTCGCTCGAAAGACAGAGCTACTCCTCCTACCTTCAGTTAACTACGGACTCTCCTACGACGCTACGCCTTGATCACAGCCATCCAGCGCTGCGAACCCCTATCCCGACTCCAGTCTTCTGTGGGTGTCGGTTCTCACCCGGCTCCCGTGTGTCTTCAGTCTCCGGTGTGTGTTGCTCCAGTTCCTGTCTCTGTGTTCAGCTATCCAGCTCCTGAACTCTGCCACCTTCAGTGATACAAGGAATGGTATCTTCTCCACTCATATAGACTCTCTATTCATCTCTGTAATCAATAAACTCTCGAAATCTCCTTACCGTTGTCTCCGGTTGGTCTGTCCGTAACAGGTTGTTGGAGATGTTGGAGTAATATATTTTAAGAGTAGGCTCAAGTATACAGAATCTACAGTAACTAAACAACCAAAATATAAAAAGCAATAGAAATAGTAAACAGATTAAGGCAATAAAATCAGTCAAGACCTGAAGACTAAATAGCTGTGGAATTATAGAATTTCATACATAATCGTTGTTTATGTTCCTAAGACTTGAGAGCATTATTGCAAAAAAGCTAATTTTGTGAAAAAAAAGCCTTGAAGAAAAGAATACCTGACAGAGGTCTCTGTGAAAAACATATGTGAATAAATAAACTAATTATCAACGTGTGAATATCTGTTCCTGTCAAGGATTATTCCATAATCTTACCAATAATAAAGCCTTCTTACTGTACTGTTGTTTCAGTTTACTGTTCTTAAATACCGTGGTCACTAGGAGGCTGTTTACACCAGGCATTAACATGCGTCTTGGGTGATCCGATCACAACTGCACAGCTCTAAGTACGTCAGTTCACAAAAAAAGTCTAATTGTAAATCAGGTCAGCTTGAATACAACCAGCAAGTGTTTATCATCAGTCACCACTTTCCTTCACAGGTGTTGAACGCTGGCCTGCTTCTTGTTACATCTCAAACCCTTGATAAATAGTCGATATTCTGCATTAGGCATGTATGGTTAATCTGGAAACAACAGGCCTGAATAAAATTGTTGTTTTGAAGAAATCTTGTAAGCCATTGTTTAATTGCTTGATTTTTTGTTGAACAAAGTAGAGATAAGTAGCCAACTAGTGTAAAATAGCATGACATCGTGGGTTGATTTTCCTCCTGTCCTCCCCAATTTTTTGAGTCACCAGCCGCCACTGGTCTCAAGTGACCACTTGTGATCGGACCTCACTTCCCCACTCTATATGTAAATAAACACATACATAATTTCTGTTTGCCAACCAAATGCGTTGTTGTTTTTAACCTGAATTTGATGAATTTACTGTTTATCAGACCACAAATGAGACAAGAATTAGATTGGAAAACCAATAGACGCAGCCAGAGTGGAGTGTTTCTGGGAGCCGGGCCTCACTGATTACTGTACAAAAACACAACTTTATAACTTTATCCAATCATTTTGGTGAAACTGGATTTTATGGGGGAAATATTATCTTGTTTTCCCTTTTTTACGTAGTCTCCTGATGGACAGATAGCTTTACTTGTTCCTAAAGTAACCACTAACTGCTGCTAACTGTAGCCACCGTTAGCTAGTTAGCCATGCAGCTAGCGGTCCTATTAGCTTTAAACCTTAAATAAAGCTTAATCAGCTTTATTAAGTTAAACCTCCTCCTCCCGGCAGTCCAAAGCTCTGGGGTAAACAGCAACACTCCCCCAGTGCTCCGAGCTCCCAGTCTGGGCAGAGTCAGCTAGCGTTAATAAAAGTAAACAAGTAAAGCTATCTGTCCATCAGGAAATTCCATAAATCACAGAGATTTGAGGCAGAGCAGCCGGAGGACATCACGAGAATCCATTTTGCCTGTTTTTTATTGTGGCTTCTTCTTGTTGTTTTGCACTTCGGTTCCGCTTACGCAGAGGACGTCAGTTGAGTAGGCGGTCCTTCAGTATGGCCCAGGACATATTCGCATACACACTGCTAAAAGAATGTGGCCATATGCGGCCCAGACCACCTCAGAATGTGGTCTGAGCCCTTGGATCTCAATGTGTCCTCAATGCGTGTTCTGAGGAAATGCCAGGTGCAAATCAAACACTCCAAAAGTGCACAAAATGATATAATATTTTTTCCTGTTGCCTTAATTACAGAAGTGCAATTGACTAGAAACTGAGGACACTTGGCAGTTTTTAACTGTTTTGAATGTTTTCTTTAAACGTAAAGTAAAAGATATGTTATGGCATGAACAGTAAACAGAAAAAATATTTCAACAAAACGCTTAAAGTATATGTGGTCTGTTGTGAATTGAGTGAATGTGGAGATTGGCTTGGACTGATGTTGGATTCCCAGCCTGAATTATTATGTCAGTCCGGGCCTTGCTGTTTGCTAACACGTTTGCCACAATAACGCAATACAGGGATAATATGTCAATGTAGCTAGTGTTTACAGGTATCTGATCTGATCCTCTGATCTTGATCTGCTCTGGGAGATATTACTCATATCCAGGATATGTGTAGTTAAAAGTGAGCTAGCTGAGGCCCTGAAGAACAGAGTTAAGCCCAGTTAAGTTTTCTGGCCAACCCCTTTATTATGGAACTGGTACAGCCATTCATTTAACTGACATCTTATTTGGATAGATCAATACTCAAATGACAAAAAGTGCAGCTTTCACAAGTATCACTTGCTCAGTTGCTGCTATAATATCATACTGTTACTCCTACCAATGACACCATTTTTAAATGTATCCCCTTAGATTTGCTCTTACCCAGACATTGAATATGTATGGGCTACTTTTTATGCAAATATATAATAAAATATCACTGGAAAATTAGTAGTAGTAGACTTTCTTGTGGTACCTTGGACTGCCCTTGAAAAGCAAGACCAGAGAAACTCCACCCACATCGCTACACATCAGTAGGGTGAAGGCACCTTATCTGTGGAAATTAAGATAGTACATGGTTTTAGAAAAAAGCTAATTAAAATCGAATTAATTTCCTCTGATATCTCCACTTGCCGTATTATTATTTTTATTCAAATATATTGCCAGTTTCAAGGTATGCAATGGTGCTGTACAATCTTGTTCTTGGTGATAACAGCTCCACACAGGTAGATAATGCAAAATGGTCTATCATTTAGTTTTCGTCATCATTTAGTTTAGTTGGGATAATGTTTTGGGAATAAATCAGTGAAAACTCTTCTGTGTTCTGTGGAGTAACTGGGACTTTGTTTATGGAAAGACATGTTCGAGCTGAGTTCATTTCTTTCAAAATTGCATTGCATTTTTAAAAAATCTTTGAGCTCCACAAACAAAATTCAGTTTACCTCTATTACATTGGGTTGTCAGCAGAAAACCTTATAGATGTTATCTCAAAACCTTAGTAAATAAAGCCCAAACTCTCTGCATGGCCCCTAAAACATTTTTACATTCTGGGTTTGCTTAGGCTACCTTCCACACCAAGCTGCATGTTCTATTGGGACTGTATTGTGGTTGATGTTTCAAAACATTAACAGAGTTTTGTTTTGACAGGTTAAAGGCTACTACATGTTCATTGCCTGTTTTTATTCAGCTTGATCAAATCAGTATTTTCAGATTAAAAAACAAACTCAAATACCAACCACACAGCTATAAGCACACATGGATGCATTAAGAAAAAAAAAATACCACACACTTCAGGGTGTTCCCCATTTATAAAATGTGAATGTTTATTAAATGTTTACAAGAACATTAAAACACAGTATCAAGATTCAGCAAAACAATCTATAGTACTTCACCAAAAAGAAAAGAAACAGAAAAGAGAGTTAGTTCTGCGCTAGGACTGAAGGAATGGGACTGGGGCAAAAAGCAGAGCAATAAAGAGGCAGGGAGTCTGGAGCTGGAAAGAGAAGAGAGGAGAATTTAAGAGTTACAGTATGGAGTGAGGGGGAATTGACAGCAGAGGCTAAGGCAATTAAGGAGGTACACAGCAAGAAAGATAGGTTTGAGGACCTGCGGGATCGATCAGGAGCGTGCTGATGCACTGTAATGAGCGGGATAACTGGGAATGATTAGAGCCTCTGATTTCACTTTTTTATCATCTCTATCCATTGGAGACTTAGCAAGCTGCAGCAGAGAGAGTGACATAAAGACATTCACTCAACAAAACACAGAAAGGGGCATGGCAAATAATACTTGTCTTTACATTTAAATAACAAGGGGCAACATAGCATTAACATATACAGTGAGCACAACGTTGTGTTGAAGTGAATAAAGATTTGGGAGTGGGTTCTCAGGGTTTTAGGGTACGAGCGCAGATCAACACAGTACCAAAAGGTGGTGTCCACTCTTATGGGTTCACAATCACAATAAGTAATAGTTCATCATAATTATGTAAATCTCTCTGTTATCAACACAAACAGCAGGGGAGGCAAGTTGTACATAAGCATCACATTACTTCAAAATTCCACAGAGAGACGCGATCAGCCTCCCGCTCTGTCGTCTGGCTCATGCACATGGGCATGTACAAACCAAAGCATGTGCATATATGTGTACACACAGAGACACTGTAGACGCACACATGTGCACACACACACCCTCTGTCTAGCACAGAGACACACACATACATTTGCATACGTTCTCACACACAGTCCAGTTCCTTCTCCTTAAGTGACTTCATACATTTCCAACTTATTTTAAATTTGCTATATGCTCTGACGTTATCATACCTCATACTGTGCCATAATAACATCAGCAAGTATTTGTAACATGTGTCTGTGCTTTGATGTTGAAGAGAGGTCACCGAGACATGAAGTACAGCTGTATGTACACAGCCGAGGTGCTGCAGAAACACACACAGCAATGAGAGCTCCTTCCAAGCACCGGTGATGATAGAAAAAAATCACAGCTATTCCAGTGTCAGAGGTATTCAGTGCAACATTGCTCGGTGCTACACTTCAACTCACTGTCAGCTGGGGTGACACCTTTCAGCACACATTCAGAACTGTCTCCCAGTGCCACAGGACTTTCCAAAGCCAAGATGTCAGAAAGATTGCATATGTCCAGCAAGGCAGCTAATGTGCCAAGTGGTTTGAAATCTCTCTCATATATTGCCTCCATAAAAGATTTACATTTGTGCTGCAGATTTGAATGGGCATGTGCTTGAGGGATAATCACATTCCTCCTCTTCACTTATTTTCGACCTTAAGAGCGGCACGGCACGGGCCACTCCCACCTGTCGTTCAGGTAGAGGAAGGGGTATAGTTCTGTAAATACATCTTCTTTATATTTTTTAAAATGGTGGATTTTGTTAAGTCCATGTGCTTGAGTACTCTTTGTGTTTTAGCATAGTAAGAAAACAGCTTCACATGCTCTAAAAGTCATACACACTGTACAATAAAATCTAGAGATATTTTTTAAAGCTTTAAGTACATCCAAAGAAACTCGATGAAACTGAAAAAAGTTGATTCACCGACAAAAAAAAAAGAGACAGAAAAATCAGAATTGCAGTATTTTCTGCCCACAGGTTGCCTTTGTGTTTTTTCTTCATGACATTTTTTTTTCTTTTTCTGTCATTGTTTTTTTTTTGTTTGCTTTAGGCAATTTTGTTTTTGCCATAACACATTATAGAATTCCTACTCAGAAGAAAAAGACAGTGGTTGAGAGCGTCAAATCTTATTTTACAGCAACTTTATCTCCGTTTTCATGAAAAGAGAAACTGTGTCACACAAACAAATCCCATAATAATCACCTGGAAAGGAGAAAAAAAATTCAAAACAGAGGACAAACCAGAGAAATGGGAATGGGGTTTGTTGGCAAAAATGTAACATTTGCTTAGCAGGTCCAAGAAAATAAGATCAACGGGGCAGGTATGACATTCCTCTTTCATTCTGTGATCCATTGGTCTTCCTATTACATGTGCATACATTGCAGGCTTTGTTATTTTATGTTAACTACTTAGATGGAGAGAGTGAAGGTATGCCAGCCATGCATCATGTTTAGTCTGTGCTAAACATTGTAGTCAGTTGAAACGCTCTACTGAACTCATGACAGGAAATTGATAGTGTTAGAGAACTCTGTCTGTCTCTCTCTGTCGTACACACACACACAGACACACACACACACACACACACACACACAAAGTGCTGGGTTACCATCTGTGAGTTCTGCATCAGTTGGCCAGTACTCAGCTGGCAGGCAGATCAGACAAAGTGCCCAATATGCTCCCTAATGGCCCAAGTCAGATGAATGAGATCCTCCGTCTCTTTCTTTTTCTCATTTCTCTTTTTCATTCTTTTCGCACCTCCTCTTCTTCCACTTCCTCTCTCCCCTTTGATTCACTCTGCCCCCTTTCCTTCAACTAATTTACCTCTTGTCAAATTGTTTCCTTGTTCTCTCTGTCTCCCTCTCATTATCTGAGGCCCCGCACTTCTTGCCACTACCCTGCTGGGTCTCATTCACACAGATCAAGGATGTAAATGCAACATAGTGTACCACTGTGCTGTCCCTTCTCACCGGTGAAACTCTGGACTTCCTTTGCAGATGGGGAAAAAGGAGGATTGTATCTCCTTTTCATATTTTATGGAGGGCTTTTCTCTTTCTATTATACAGCAATGGTTAGTGAGACTGAACCACAATCTAAGTGCCATGTCAGCACAGATGAGGTCAGGGTTACATGTCAGGAGGAAATCACTGGTGCGTGATTCTGCAGGGGATGGTTGGACCACCATGTCAGACTAGCGCAGTGGGCTGTGGGTTCGGAGATCTGGTATGCTGTTTTTGTGAACTGAATGATCAAAAATAAAGGGATGATGGTTGCATTATTTTTTCAAGAAAGGGACCAGGAGGAAGGATAATGGTAGCCAGCATGACACTAGTAGCTGAGTGATGGAGGAAGAGGAGCAAAAAGGGAGAGAGACATCAGGAGGCAAACAGCAGAGTCAACTAAACTCAAAGAGGTATGTTTTAGCGAATAAACAATATCAAGACAAGTAACTCTGCCTAGCTGTCAGAAATTGTGGTTTGTAATGTTTCAAAAAATTTCTTATTTTTTCTTCTTTCTCTTTTGTCTTTCTCATTTATTCTCTGGGTCACGGGTAGGTCGTATCTTCATCTCGGAGAACTTGAGGGAGTACTGCCAGCCAGTCCAGGAGGACCACTCGATGCCATCGGCATAGGAGGTGTGCTGACCGCGCAGGTACTGGCCGTTAAGGTTGGAGGTGTGGCAGTTGCGGTACCACCAGGCACCATGGTAGAAGGAGGCGCAGTTGTTCTCCGAGTGGTCGTTATCCCTGTCTTTGGTGGTGAACTTCATTCCATTGTGCTTCAGCAGAGAGTCACCTAGGGCGGGAAAAGATGTGCAACGAAATGTGAATGTGTCGTTACATTTACAAATAGTAGGATATAGATGTACGTTTATTTAAAAGAGCTGGGAGATTTGGGAAACGTATTAAGCAACAACTATTGCATCTTCTCTGTGTCTTTCACCAACATATTCTTAGGTCCAATATTAGAAACCAGTAATTAGACATATCCACAAGTGATTAACATGGCATAAGACTTTTAATTAATCATTTCTATAAATGCAAGAATAAAAAATAAAGCTCCACAGTTCTCCAGAGTATTGCTTCTCATTATCTAAAGCAGAAGGTCAGATGGCTTTATAGCCAATTTATCAAAGATTCTGTGGTGACCTTTTTATTTTCCTATTTTTAATAACGCCCCCCACCCCCGGGTGTCTGTCAGTTAATGGACAGAAATGGTATAAGAGGAGAGAAAAGACATACTTAATGGACTTAATAACATATGTTGATTTAATTCTTTCTTGTAGCATCAGTATTAATCTCTTATGCATTTTTGTAACTGGTACTGAAATCTTGAAAAGTATACATAATAGCCAATGAGAGGGCATTCTTCCCTGCAACCTGGGATTGTGAATATGACAATGATTTAAGACCACTGCAGGGATGCGGCACAGGTAAGTTGATTCACCTAAGTTCCCTTAAAGACCTTAAGACCATAAAGACCTCACTCTCTACATTGATAACTGTTTTGCAAGCCACTGCTCTAAGAGACATATAAGCAAAATGAAAACAACGCTGTCAACCTAAAGTTTTGAAAAAATGGATGTTCAAAGAGCTCATAATGTTCAATAAACTCCCAATACCTCCCCTTCACTCTCTGTCCTTTCCTTTCTTTCTAAAGCAGGCTTCACACTGTGAACAGAAGTGGATAGAAGGATAAAGCTGAGAGCAGAATGAAAGACCGCTCACCAGCCATCAGGTGATGGCTAACAGCTCGTCAGGGCATCAAACAGCCCTTAATTGCCCAGGATGTGGCCGCCAAGCTCCTTACCCTCTCACTCTGTCCTATTCTGTTCTCCATTTGGCATTACCATGGTAACAAGTCAGCGGGAAAAATAATCTGACAGGCATGTCTGATATTCATGTTGTGTGCTGCTCGACATTAGGAGAAAAGAGATAGTGGGGGAGGAAAAAGAAGAAAAAAAAGCAGCTCAATTGTGTCAACAATGGGATGATGTCCAGAAGAGGTAGAAAAGAGGGAAAAAAACAAAACAGAAGCACTTAAAGGCTCATTTGCAAGGTGCAAGAATGTCACCTTGGTGGCTGGGGGCCAGCAGCCTCCTCTGATGCCCATTAAGATCCAGCTGCTCCCAGCCCAAATGAGCACCTGTCAGCTGATCGGAAAGCAGCCACAGCAGAGCAAAATGCTACTAATAATAATAACAGTAGCACTGCCAGAGGGAAGCTGAGGTGAGAGCATGAGCATCCTGAGAGAGTTTGAGTACTGGACATAAATGTCCAACAGGCAGATGAGTTCAAGGTCAGGCCATGCTAAGGACAAGCCAGGAGCATTACAGGACTTTTTAGCAGACACCATATCTGGGGAAAAAGCTTTTACACACACACATTTTTTCCTTCCCTTCTGGTTTGCTTTTTTTTTTTACTTCTCTGCCTCCTCTGTCCCTTGGATACCTCAATCGTTATTTTTATTTACCCCTTCCTCTCTTCTATTACTCTCTTCTTCTCTCACACCTGTCCCCCTTGTTCCTTCATCCTAGTTTCTTCCTGCCCTCCCTCCTTCCTCTCCACTTCTCTTCCCTGCTCCATCTCTCATATCTGTCCCCATTCTCTCTGTGTTCTCGGAGCAGTGCTCCCCAAAGGTTCTTTAAATTGCTTCTTCATTTCAACAGCAGGTTTTTGTTTACGCTGCAGGTCAAGCAGTGCAATTAATTGGCAGTAATTTGATCAAGGTGACAGGTAGCTGGCTTGGATCTGATGGTTGGTGAGCAGAGACACAGACACTAGGAATCCCTCTTTCTATGTAACTGGTTTAACAAGTGGACACACTTACTGCTCTGTAAAAATAACTTGCTATTATTTTACCAGAAGGCAGCATGTTGGCTGGAGGTTTCACCCACTGCTGTGACTTCTGTGTTCACAATTAGGTTAAATGAAAAAAAAAATGTGCAAAAACAAAAATAGTGTATACTAATCAGAGTACAAGCACAGGAAATATTGCAAGCAAAGCTAACTAGTTCACTGAACATATATACCTGCATTGCCAGAATAGTCTCCCACAGTCAAAGGGTATCCATCATCATCAGGGTCCACTGAGAAGAGGCCTACTCCAAAGGTACCATACTGGGCATATGCAGTGCTATTTTCAAAGTCCTCCAAGTCTATGCGTAGCTCATAGTTCCCCTGAATGGACAGGGCATGGATCTGCTTCAGTCCTGAAGGGAAAAAGAGCGAGACACAGACCAAATCAATCCATTACAAAGTACTGCCGTTGTTCACAGCAAACAATTCAAAGCTATTTCAGCTGCCTCTCAACGGCGTACATTTTCTGGAAATAAGATGTAACATGATTTTTGCCTCATTTAGAGTCTCCCGCTGCATATGTAGGGTTTCTTTCCAAAACAAGATTAGAGTTTCTTTTCAAAAGTGTGCAGAGTGTCTACTGCCCACACAACTGTTTGCCATGAGGATGGAGAGACCAAGTGAATCCACTGAAACTATGTATGTGATGTTACAAGAAGTTAATCTTGCAGGAATAACCTAATTCTGGAAAAATCTCTCTTACCCACCTCTGCTTCATTTATTGGCCTGGAGTACTACTTGGTTAGAGCTCATCCATTGCCTACCCTGGCTGTTTAAGATTGTGAACGTGTCTGCAATTGCTTTGAACTCTCCATGACAAGGTGGACTGTCCTGGATAAAGCGGATGCTGTAAAATTGAACCTGGTTGTGTACTACATGAGTGGTTAGAGTTAAATTATTATCATTTTTTAAATCAGAAGGTTATTTGTTTTGCTGTTTAGTTAGAAGAATAAAACAGAAAAAAATAAAGTATTTTTTCAACCGGAAAGGGTGAATTGTGGATTGTAGCATGGGCTAACAGGGCTTCGACAGCAAGGTCAACAAAATCTGTAGCCTCCTGATTATGAAAATCTACAGAATTTATGTACTCACATTAGTTATGTGTGTTTCAAATTGACTTAAACTTCATTCAAAAGACACTGATAGAAGATGAGTATTTCATGTTAAAGTATGTTTTTATAAATCCTTGATTGTGGGCCTATGCTTGAAGTCATTACTTATGATAAAATTCTTTCTGAAGACCATTTTATAAATGAAAGACACACTTGCAGTTCACATCCACCTGTCTCAGCTATTTCAGATTCAAGCTTGCCATCACTTCATTGGATGCCCCGAACCGATCTTTTAATTGTTGCTCAATCCTTTAGAGAGAATGTTTAAGACAGAACGGGCCAGAGGGAAAAAGGAAAAAGTTTCCATCTCTTCTTCCTTGCCCCCTCCTGCTCTGTGTTTCCCCCTGCTGTGTTGGAGTGATGGTGCTTCCTAAAGCAAGTTTTCCTCTCCTGGGTTGATCAAAGGTACAAGAAGAATAGTGTGTCAGGCAGAGAGGAGCAGGAGGAATTCAACCTGAGTCCCTTGAACACAAAATTCAAGGCAGGAAGACAAACAAAAGTGAATTCAGCCTCAAGACTAACAGCCTTCCTCCATGCTTACAAATGCACTCTATACAGTTGCAGTGTTTATTTGGGAGACAAAAAAGAAACATTTTAAAGTGTGCACTGATGGAGAAGCTTCAAAGGCCTCATGGTTAAGAATGAGGGTTGGATTTAGAGCATATAGAGAAAGCTGCAGGCTGCAATTGCTGGTTGATTTTACTGTTTCTCCTGTAACGTGACTCAGAATCAGCATGAACGCAGCTGCATCACAGGAAGGAAGGTGTTTTTATGAACTTGAACACTGTCATTTTACCTCCTACAGCAATCATCACCTTCACAAATGAAACTCATTCTCCTTTTTAAAGCTTACAAACCTCAAACTGACTTTGCCTAATTTGAATTCCGTCGTTGTCGGGAATTGCACTCTGAGAGCGCCTCGTCTGAAGTAGAGGGCTAATTTGATGACAAACACAGCTGAAAGAATCCATTATTATTCAGAGACAGAAGCTTGCAGTCTGGGCCCAGGCACTTAGTTTGGATTTAATCTAGCCCAATGGGGAGGTTGATCCTGTTCTTTTCATTTTCACAGTGGATCATTAAATTGGAGGTGGAAAATCAGTCATTAATACATTCATAGGCAGGTAACTTCATGCATCCCAGTTTCCAATTAATTCTTATACAACAAAATAAATACTCAAGTATATATGCAGAAAACAGACATACACATAGAAACACACACAAAATGCATCACATTTTCACACACATTCAGAGAAACAAAAATGGCATCATTTGCAGAAATAGTTTTTGTGTCATAGCCATTTGAGAAAAAGTATCAATCCACACAAACACCTAAGGGAAAAGTACCCTGGAGTGATTTGACAAACTTCAAAAGAAAGTCTTAGGATGTTTTCCCTTTCAGAAAAAAAGAAAGAAAATAAAATAACAGATGCAACACAACTCTATTTAAAGACTCTGCGGCTTCCAACTGTATTTACATAACTTTAATTCAGTCCCTAATTAAAGCCCCAGAGAATCTCAGCGAGACTTTAATTCAGAATAATTAAAGAGGAAGACAAGTGAAATAACAAGAGAGACTTCTTTGGTTAAAATCTAAATGCTCAGGTGTAACTCCCTGTTAATTAAATGCTATTGTTAGGTTATTTAAAATGGGTTCTAATACAAGGGAGAATTTTGAGGTGTTTTGCTTCAGTATTAACATGCTGATTGCTCCATTGGGGAGAGTCTCTTCTCTCTTCTCACTGATTTGCCATTTAAGGGAAGCTTAGCAGAGAGTCAAAAAAACTTCTGTCCTCTTACACGCTTTAGATGGGCAATTAGGGTATGCTTTCTTTATTCTGTCTATTCTGACTGGTTTTATATCTGAGCCATATTAAGGCATATTGTTTTTCATTGCTGTTCACTTTGATTGTACTGTATTCCTTGTTTTTAACTTGGTAATAACTCTCTAATAATGATAATAACAATAATAATCATTGTTTTTTTAATTGAAGATTTTTTTTGTTTAGTTTTTTTGCTCAGTGAGCACAGATTTCTACATTTCTGAAAAGAAAAACTAAAAATAACAACTTTAACAGTGCCAAAAAAATAAAATAAAATAGCAATGTGCGAACTTCTGTTTTTGTTTCAAACGAAAACAGGGCCAGCATAATTTCCAAACGTATCTGTTTTTGGGGCTCGAAAACACTGTAGTAGTGGACAATAGGTGTAAATGTAACAAAACTCATGTGTAAAACGAAAATGTAGTAGTGTGGATGTAGCGTGAGTCTACAGTCATGCTAGAAGCTATGTGAGTCTTTATTTGGGCACAGTGGCACTTTGAGCTAAATGCTAAATTTAGCATGGTGATATACTGACGTGTTAACATGCTGATGTTCAGCATAATATTTACCACTGTCACCATCTTAGTGCAGCGTGTTAGCATGCTAACATTTGCTAATTAGCAATAAACACAAAGTACAGTTGTGGGCTCACTAGTTTTGCAGGTAGTTCATCCTGAGGTAAATATGAATGTCTGTCCCAAATTTCATGGCAATCCATCCAATAGTTGCCAAGATATTACAGTCAAACCACAAATGTCAACCTGCCAGTGGCGCTAGATGGAAAGTCAGGGGAGCACCAAAGTCAGTAAGATTCATCCTCTGGGGATTATGAATGTCTATACCAAATTTTATGGCAAACAATCCAGTAGTTGTTGAGTTATTTTAGCCTGGACCAAAGTGGTAGCCTGACTGACTGACTGACTGACATTGCCATCCCTATAGCCACCCCACTAGTATGGCTAAAAATGTCCATGCAACACATATTTGTTTCAAGTTACTACTATAACAAAAGTTGTCCAAATGTTCATTCACAATTCAAGAAGTTTTGCTTCTTTAAAAAATATTTGGCTAAATCAGCAAATTTAAAATCTAATCTGGTATGTGAAGAAACAGCAAGATCAAATTTATTGTGGAAAGAATATCTGTTTCATAGACCAGGTGTGATGTGTTCATGTCACTGAGTTGTTAATGACCTTAAAATGAGCTCAGACAACCATAAAGTTTCTATTCTGGTACTTCTTCTTCAGTTGACCATATAATTCTTCTTCAGCGCCTTGAACACTGTTTAAGCCTTAGAGGCACAGTTCTGAAATGGCTTATTTCTTACCTTACTGGTAGATCTTTCTCTGTGTCTATTGGCAACTTTGAATCAAATGAAGTTGGCATTCCATATGGAGTCCCACAAGGGTCAATTCTTGGTCCACTGCTATTTAATTTGTATATGCTCCCATTTGGGTCCATCAGCAACACAACATTTCATATCACTCATATGCTGATGACACACAGTTATACATATTTGTACTTTGAACTACCTTAGCCCAGTGAATGACCTCATCCAGTGCATTGCTGATATCAAGTATTGGATGGCCAAAAACTTTTACAAATAAATAAGGACAAAACAGAGATTCTTTTAGTAGGATCAAAAGCTTTGAGGCACCAGATTCACTCTTTAATGTTGCTGTTGATAAAACCTTGTGAGCATAAAACCAAAAGGTTTGAACACATCACCCCTATTTTAACTTCTCTTCACTGGCTCCCAGTAAAACAAAGAATTGATTTTAAAAGACTT
The DNA here is from genome assembly GCF_020085105.1 of Siniperca chuatsi. Classification (NCBI taxonomy): domain Eukaryota; kingdom Metazoa; phylum Chordata; class Actinopteri; order Centrarchiformes; family Sinipercidae; genus Siniperca; species Siniperca chuatsi. The sequence goes on from NC_058059.1 coordinate 7,039,839, forward strand.
CTTAGTGTTTTTAAATCTATGAATGGCTTAGCACCTACCTACATCGTTGACATACTCACTGAATACACACCAGACAGATCCCTTAGATCATCAAGAAAAGGTCTCCACACCATACCTAGAATAAATTCCAAATTCTTGTGGTGCCTTCAGTCATTATGGTCCAACTCTCTGGAATTCTCTACCACATGAACTAAGGTCTGCAACAGTGTCTTCCTTCAAAAGCAGACTAAAAACATATCTTTTTTCGGAAGCTTTTAGTTAGATTTAAAGTGTGTGGTTAACGGGTACATTTTTTAAATCATAGAATCAATATTATTATCATTATTATTCCCCTTTTCATAATAACGATAATATCTACTTATATTATTCCATTTTTATTGTAATACCTTTTTATCTTGTTGTTTTTATCTTATCTTATGTTTCCATATATGTAATACCTACTTAATGTTTTTGTCATGCATGATTTATACCTATTTTTTCTTGCTTGCTGGCTTTTATTTTGAAGCACATTGAGTCTATGTCTGTTGTATGAAATGTGCTATATAAATAAACTTGACTTGACTGTGCTAAAATAATTTTGCCCAACAAATAACTACATGTGCGGTGTGAAGCTTTCTCATAGACCTTGAGTCAAAGGTGGATTAGGAACCAGGCAAAGCAGGCAACTGCCCCAGGAAACGAGACCCTCAGGGGCCCTAAAAGCCTCAGGTTGTCTGTGTGGCAATAACAGAAATAGTAAGGGACCATGTGGCTCCTGTATTTTTTATAGAAAAAGAGGGGCCATGTGTCAAGATCTATTTTAGATACCTTTCAATATTTCAGTATTAATTTTTAATATTTCCTGAATGGTGCATATTCTTAAATCAATGTGTTTAGTCAAATGATCACAAACTAATTACCATGCAGCAAACCTGGGGCAAGAATACCGGCGCCCACGGCTCATTGTTCCTCTGGGGTCCCCCTAGCGGCTCTGCCTTACATTTTTCTTGTGCATACAGTGACTGCACATTTCTATTGCCCTGATAGTGCTATCCAACACTTCAAATAACAAATTATGAATGGGTAGCTTCTTGAACTTCTTTCTACAGATAAATCTCCATATTACACAAGCAGTACTATACAGGCACAATTACTCAATGTCATCTAAAAAGAAGATAAATACTGTTAAAATCAGCATCTCATTTTGAACAATCCATGTGTTTACTCATAAGGAATATCATTTAGAGTGTGCCTGATTAACAAACACATCGATAGGAGAAAAATCTTTAAGCGTTCTTTAGCATTAAATCATCCATGTCATTACAGTCTCCTTTACAATGTCTGCTGCAGTAACAACAGAGCTGAGCACTGAGAGGCAAAAAAGTGTAGTACATGGTGTTAAAAATACTATGTCCACTGAAAGCTAAACATTATCTTTGCCATGTCCATTATCCTCCAGTACCCTCTCTTTTATACATGAAAAGCAGGCTGACCTTGAATTTAGAACACACTAATGCATGTGGGAGCAACTATTGGTCCTCTTTGGTATCTAAATCTATGAAAAAATACAATAGAAATGATATATATCTGCAATTACCTCATTAAACTAGGTCATGATAATCCATAACTCATTTTCACAGCTCTGAGGTTTATAGGGAAGAGGACAAATTTAGCTTGTTTAGAACATGAAGACAGTAATTTGTCATTTTAATCTTTTATTCATTCTGAGAGGGCATGTTGTGTTCTGCAGAACTAAAAAGAAACAAAGCTCAAGCCTTCCTGACATTGATTAAACCATTACCACCAGAGATTCCTGCTCCTTAAATGTGATTTTACAGCTAATGAGACTGACATCAATGACTTGATTAAAAATGTAGAAGACCTCTGTGAGATGTCTCTGTGATGCTGCTAAAAGGCCCAAATATTAATGATTTATTTGCTTTTATTTGAAAAGTATGTAGGGGAATGTATTGGATGCTTTTAGGGGACTAGTTGCAGTCCTGTGCTCAGAGTCTCATGGTAGTGCAGCACTACAGGGCATAAAGGAAAAGAATAAAAAACAGATCTCTAAACCCAACAGAGAAATGATTACACTTCTCTCTGCCGCTTGTGACATTTCTTGAAGTTAATTATTCATCATGCTTTTCTCCCTCTGTTGCTGGGGGGCAGCTCCTGAGACTGTTTCAGCTGAAAAGGAGAAAAGGAGCAGCACTCTTCCTACTCCTCCTCCCCGCTTCATCCCACCGTAACTCAGCATTGCCTTGTTTTGTCTTTCTTTTTCTTTTTTCTCCATCCCTCCCTCTTGCCTAATCTTCCTGTCAAGCTGTTTTACTCTATAGAGGTTGTGGATGGGGAGGAGTTAGAAGGGGATGGGCTATTTCCATGGCCACGGGGACAGTTGCTGTGCCCTTTGCCACTGGGGGCTAGGCTTATTGAGGGGGTCTGTGAACACACATCTGCTGAAAGACTTGCTGTCGTCCGGTCTTAGGAAATAAAAAAATACTTGCTATCGTTGGCTCTGTCCTTGTCATCAAAAGATAGGAGCGCAGGGAGAAAAACCGAGACAGGTGTGTGCTGAACTCTCTGGCTTGCTGCTCCCTCGGAGCCAACAGTGACATTTGGTGGGACAAAAAGCAAAAGAAATTTTAAGATTAACTGTCACACCTCTGACATGTCTATGCCTGTTTCCAAGTTTCCTTGTGCAAATTCCCATTCAAGACAGACACTTTTCACAGGAACTGTATGTTGTTTATCATAAAAAGGTAGATACTATTTGTGAGATTTTTTAAGCCCTGGCGAAGGACTTTGATTTTTAATGTGTTGGCTATAGGGAGGGATATATTAGTTTGACATGTTTTTCTGCTATATGCTTTGAGATATAAGCTCCTGATCCCGCACATACAAATATACAGAACCCTACCCACTCACTTTTCACTTTGAATGGTGAATGTTCAGACTGCTGTAGATCAAATGAGATATGGCCTGTTACGGGTGCTAATATGGTCCCAATTCTTTCATGCTTGTTGAGGAAAAGAAAAAGATTGTGGGGGCTGCCCTTGACGGATAGAACAAGTGCATAAGAGGCTGATTCCACTATATTCAAAAGCATTTCAAGACTGAATACAGAATATTCTTTAACTGAATGAACATTTTAGTGGTACTATTTGTTCAGCAGCAAACACACGGTGCCATTCCCCAGGCTGAGTCTAACTTGGGAATAATGATCTTGGGAATGTTTGTTCACTTTGCCCACAGCGCCCTCATTACTGCTCTCAGGAGTCAGTTGCTTTATCTTTGAAGATAGATACATTTTGCAATATATTATTAATACATATTGTTTCCTTTGAATCCTTATGGGTTTCTGAATAGACAAAAGTTCGCTGAGCTGCATATTTCAGACCTGCAGCATTTTCACCGAATTAAATCCAACGGCTTTAATAGGAGTTGTCTCACAGTGCCACATATGAAGGTGGTTCAGCATGACTGCAGGTATGAAGATGTGCCTCTGTAGATCTGATGAATGGTGTGTAGGATGGCAGTATGAAGAAGGACTTATATGACTAATCTGAGACTCTTTCATTTTGCAGCCCCACTGAACACAGAGATGTTAATACTATAATCACGGGAGCAGTATGACATACTGTATGTAAATCAAGTTCTAAGCTTAGGATTCTGTTCATTATTATTTCATGGTCAAGGGTCCTATTTAAGCAGACGGTGTGTACAGACAAACCTATATAGAATTACAAAGGCAGACAGCAACTGAAAGCAATGCTAATTTTGTGGCAGTCCAGTGGAGCTATTAAGTGACAGAGAGAGACAGTCAGAGAGAGAAAGTTATTATGGTGGTGCTCTAATAGAAGGTATAATTAAATGTTAATCCACCTCAAAACATGTGTACTCAGTGCTTTAAAATTCTCTTTCTCCATCAGGGACAGCTCTGACTGCAATAAAATTATTTTAAGTGGCAGGAAGTATTTTGGTGTTTTTATCTGCTTAAAGCAACAAAATAAAATATTTTAGCTGCCTCATTGCATTAAGTGAGGATATTATAAATCAGCAATGGGATTGCAAGTGGTAGTGATCAATATCAGTTGCTCCACTATTATCTGTGTGACTGTTATGATATATTATGCATAAAACATTGCCTTTGCTCTAAGAATAATTCATGCAAACATAATTGAGCACTGAAGAGGAAGTCAAAATGTCTGCTATGACTATGCAGTTGACAGTGATTACTGATGCTAATAATATAGCATATGCAGTTTGCGTTGGCATGTTGACAAATGTTTAGATAAGACAGAGTGAATAGTGCCTTTGAAGGCATGATTGTACAATAATGGGGTAGTTATGAATTTAAAAAAAACACTATAAATGCTTCCAGTTTTCCAGTTGTAAATATATAGCTGGCTCTTTTCTAATGATAGTATTCGGAGTGGCTGATTTTAAAAAGAGAATTGCTGAAAGGTACACTGCATTTGTTTGCAATTGTGTTGTCTTAGAGTCTGTTTAATATTAGCTTTGATTTCTCAGAGCACTTCACTAGTGCACCTCATCATTAGTGTCTTTTTGAGAGTATTTCAATGACAGTGTATGTGGGTAAGTGGACTGCATGTTATCCTATTGGTCCACTCCAGATGTTCTTCAAAAGCAGAAACATATGAAATTCAGAAATCCTCAGAATTGCTGTTCAAGTCCCAGCCACAGCCAAGCCAGCTATTGTTTATCCCAATTTAACTGGATTCATTTGTTAGTGATAAGAAGAGCAGGTAAGACATGTGTGACACAACAAATTTAAATCTCTGACATCAAGCTGATTTCAATGTTGATTAATTTATCTGATGGGAGATAGCTCAGATTGATGTCAGTATTAGATTTCAGGTTTGCTTTCAACCTCATGCCTTTGTGAAACTAAATGCTTCCAAATGCCATCCACCGGGCAAAATAAAGGAGGGGATTTTGCTCGAGTGGCAGGATTAGAGTCATAAAATCATGAGAGAGACGAATGAGAGCCAACAACCCATCACATCTGATATCATCAGAAATTAACCTTCGGGGTGGAAAGACTAAGCCAAGAGTAGTGAAGGGAGATACAGAGGGAAAGTGGAGGAGAGAAAGAGAGGCAGGTAGACAAATGCTGAGAGAGTTGGCAGGCCTGTAAGGCTGTAATTCAGGGAGAAGACCACATTAATATTTAGAGGTGCTCTGAGGTAAAACAAAATGAGCAGAGTAGCCCCAGCTTCATGGGAAAGACTGGCAACAGACAGGGCATAAAGATCCACTGGGTATGCAGCACTCACACAGACACAAAGCTTCAAGGTGTAGCAGTAGAAGACAATTGTCTAAGGAGGGACGTAAATTTGCATAAAAAAAACTAAACTGTAAACTTAACAATAACAGGCCACAGCACATACACATAGTATAAGACAGGTACAGATCCATCCACAAGACGAATCCTACTGTCTTTGGTGAGGCCCTGACTCTAACTCAATAACGTTGACATTTAAGTAAAATGTGTTGACAACTATTGGATGGATTGCCATGAAATCTGGTGCACAAATTTATGTTCCCCTCAGGATGAATCGCATTTTTTTTTTCTAATTTTGGTAATCCCTTAACTTTTCATCTAGCACCATCATCAGCTCCAAACCTTTAGTTTATGACCAAATATATATACCTGGAAAACCAATGGCTTTCTCATCAGCCTCAGCTGTAAGTTGTGTTTTGTGCTAATTAATAAATGTTAAACTAAGATGGTGACCATGGTAAACCCTAAGTGCTGCGTGTCCAGATAGCCAAATAGTTCAGATGCAGAGTTCGATTCTGGCTGGGAACCTCTGTTGCATGTCATACCCCTCTCTCTCTCTCTCCTCATTTCCTGTCTGCTTCTATACTATCAGCTTTCCAATAAAGGCAAAAAAACCTTAAAAAAAAAAACTACCTGCTAAATGTCAGCATGTTAACGTTGTCAGTGTGATCATGTTAGCATGCTGATGTTCAAGTTTAGCTTCACTCCATGGTTGACACTGTTGCCGAAAATTCCCTTTCGCCCCTTGCAATGATTACAACGCACCACATGAACAGAGCTGAGAGCGAATCCACTTGGATCCACTCAGGTATTAGACAAATTTATACATGGACCTGAGACCTGCAGCAATAGAACTGGACCCAGCCTGGACCTGACCAGACTGAATAGAATTTGGTACTGGGTCAGGTCTTGGTAGAAGAGAACCCATAAAGACCTCTACCATACACTTCTTAATCTGCCCTGATGGGTTGAGTCAAACCTAACAGAGAGAGAATGTGTTGGATGAGAAGGAAAGACACTGACAGAGAGGGAAAACAGGGGGAGAGAGTCGACATAGATCAACACATGATGAGCATGGAGTAGAACATTGAAATGCCATGAAGACTTTGATCATGGGCACATGACACCATTAAAGCTGGGCAAGGGTAGTGTGATGGTCTTGCTAAACCCCCTCTCTGATTCCAGGGTAATGAGGGGCTTGAGAGAGAGAGAGAGTGTCCTAAGGGACCACACATCTTCAGACCCTCCAGCACTGTTTGCCTGTGATGAGGTTGCTAAGAGTTCAGCGCTAATAAAGCACCAGGCATCATTAGAATACTACGATTTTTTGAAAAGTTATGACACGCTCCTTCAAATATTAATATGGTCAATGGCAAGGGTTTTACTATACTAAAAACATCCACAAATTCCCCGCCAGATTGCAGTATTTAAAAAGAAGAAAATAATATTCTATAATAGTATTGCCTATAAAAGTGCTATGGGTACACAAATGTTCCCAAGACTGAGCTCAAGTGTTGAATGAGGAGAAAAAAGAGGTAGTAACCCTTACAAACAGTGTAAAGTAGCACTGGGGTGTCAGACATATGTTTAATTCAGTGAGAGAAACACACTTTTCACAGTTACCATCGCCTCCCTTATTTAGAGTCTTATTCACAATGCAGCAGCACACAGTAGGCACGACATCCTGCAGAAATGTGTGCTTGCCTTAACTCAGAGAAGTCAATGCAGCGTTAGAATGAAGGATGAATTGTTATGTTGTTCTGTTGTCTAACATCTGACCAGGCATGAACAATGTGGCACTGTTATGTACAACGAACTAAAAAACTGTTATGTATCTTTAATTGAAAGCCCTTAAGAAAACCTAGACAAATAATGAAATTAATTATTACATGAAACAAAATAGAAAGGGAATTATGTGGCGAGAAGCTGGGCTCTTGGTATAAAGACTTTTCACTCACTGTCATTAAGAGATCCGTTCAGTCATTCCTCAATCAAATTTTCAGTCACCCACATATGTGACCATTCAACATTCCTTTATGAGAAGATTCTGCTCATAAATTTTTACATCTTCTGGAAAATAAAATCCCTTCCCCTTGTAAAGAGCCTTTTCTGCAGCACGAGCCAAACCAGCATTTGGTACCAGCAGAAGTATAGAGGTGGAGGAATATACCTGTAGGCTGGTGATGAGAGGCATCAAATAAAGTACCTGGGCCTTGTGGAGAGGGCTTTGAATTGCTCTGGTCCTCATACATATCGAAATTACTGGCAGAATTGCTGCAAATTGCAGCTATCTTCACTCCAGCAGTGCAATCTAGCGCAGATGGAGTGTCTGCCAGGGTACAGCCACACCAATCAGAGACAGCATACCCTCCTGAAGGAAGCAGAGGCAGAGCTGGAGACTGAGGCATCATTGTGTCAGCATCAGGGCTGATTGGCAAGACCTCAGCTGGCTGGCTGACTGGATCCCTGGACAGCCAGCACTAGTGTGTCAGACTGACTGAAGAGGAATCACACTCTTGAATAATTGATTGGATATGAATGCAGTATTGGAGGAGCTTTAACTGAAAACGCTTACATGTGTTCTAAATAATAGATTGCAGGGGATTCGAGTCCTGGGAGATATTGTAGTTTATATTTCTCTTTGTCATGTGGGATATGGTATCATATCGTACATCCTGTATTTCCCAACAGCTGGGTTCCACTCTCATCTCAATCAGTTCCCCTGGTATGATATGATTTGCACTTTGTAGATGGCACATTTAATGCACATGTACTCACACTTATAATGCCACATACTGTAGTAGTTAATAGTGTTTAATAAGGTTTCCTTGTAGAGAAAGAGATTTCTGGTGCTTTGGCCCTAGAGATGCAAGTGGAGAATAGTACATAAACTTGTGGTCACATGCAACACATACTTATGCATATTTGAAAATGTGTATTAAATATCCATTCACGAGTCTGTATGTATGAAGTGATTTTAAGTAGGAATTGTAAAGGGTGAACTTATGAAGAGATATAATGCTTTGATGTTGAGAGAGAAACAATTATTCAGAAATGTAAAATCTATATATTCAGATATTCATGTAAGTAAGGAACACATAGAAGTCTACAGTGACAATGCGTAGCACCCACACACCCACTTTGAGAGACACTTGTCAATGACCTCAGAGAGACATCATTTATCTAGCATAGTGTATATAGTGCATAGTATTTTATCTTTCCAGTGATTTTGCTCATCTTTCCAAGTATTTAGTGAATGGCTAGGGACCAGTGTAATACATAAGCTTCATAAAGTCCTTTTCATGTAGAGCCAATTATTATGGCAGCAACTGTATGAAACACTCTTGCTGAACCACTCTTAAAATTGTACACTGTGTCATAGTGAGGAATTAAACATAGTGTTAGCAAACTGCTGTGGTTGTACTACCCCATGGAATGGTTTTCTGGATTATAATTGTCAGTGGGTATGGCTGGAGAGAGGAAATTTGCAGGGTAAAAAGCAAACAGGCAGTATGAGCCACATGGGTACAGTGTGTGGGCAGACACTGACTGTAAAGAGCTGCACAAGGCACTAAAAACAATTGTTTTCCTGATGTTAGGGTCATCTCTAGGTGATCACAGTAAGCACTGTTTTGCTTTAGTTCAATATGTTGTAATTTTGTTGTGAAAGGTTTCTACATATATGGAATTACAGCATTACAAAAAAATTCCTTATTCACAGTGAATGTAACCTGTATTATAGATACAGTATAATTGTGGACTGAGCAGGGACACTACAATGAATACATTATGGTCCTGTAGAATTAAGAAGCTTAAACATGTTACTCAGCCAGTTCAGTCAATTAAAAACTAAAAGAAGTTGGTGTGGGCACAAATGTTGTTTTACCAACCGATAATTGACAATAAATGTGTAATAGGTCAATTTGGATGATTATATGTCAAGATTTGCACTTATTGGCAATATGCAAATATGCAAGGCATTCATTCAAGGGTGCAATTAAATTATGTACTTGTGTTATTCAGCCAAGTAATGACTAATTTGCAAAAGTAAAAATGAAATCACTAGTGAAATAGTGTATGTTTTGATAACATTTTGATATTCTTCTTTGTTAATTGCTAATTATTACATCAGTGTTGTTATATTTTCATGATGACATTACAGGTGTTGTTGAAACACTGGGCTACAGGCCTTATACAAGATGAACCAATATAATGAAAGATCACCATGCTTATTATTGTTTAACTGCTGCAACAGAAAAATGTCCAAATGGAGCCAAAACATGCTGAAGAAATCAGCTAAAGAGACGCAGCTGACTTCTTGTGTGTACATCAACAGTAATTATATCAATGCTTTGTGAATTCAGCAGCAACATGAACACTTGAGTGGTTAATAAGTCGTAGAGTATCAGCTAACTACCACAAAATTTTGTTAAAAGAGCACACTGATATGTTGTATGTAAGCTGACAACTTGTTTCTCTAGTAGAGTCTGGGGGATCTAATGTCACCTGCTGTAAACAGCTCGCAGGCTTTTGAATTTAATATTTCCTTCCTCAGATAGAACAAAACATCATCAGGACTAGTTCTACATTGTACAATACACAAACGGCAAATTATATTGCGGGAATAATTAAAAATGTCCAATAATTATTACAATATGCTTATGAGGATTATTGTGAGAAGCTAATAGAATGGAGAGTTTTGACTGCAACGTGATGGGAGTTTTTTAGAAACAATGGAAGCGACACACAGGGATGGATGGTGAACACCTGGCAGTATAATGAGGCTATTTATTCCCTCTAACGGAAACAGAGAGAGTTCAGGGGGACTGTGTAGAGCTTTGTGGAGAGTTTCTCTAAGCTGTGACCTTCCTGCAAGGTAGAAGCCTTTATTGACTCTACACCAGTTTCAAATCAGCCTCTCATGCACATTGTGGCTGTGCATGTATATAAGCTTGTGCATACTAAGGCTTGGTGTTTTTTGCATTTATGTTAGTGCATCTAATACAAAACTCATTGCAGGAATATGCATTCATACAGTGGTGTAATTGCAAAACACTATTTATAAAGGAACTAAAAAACATTTAAAATAGTCTGGAAGTAGTCCATTACTTGTTTCATAAATTTGTTATGAATGAAAAATATCAAAAATAACTTTTCTTAAGTAATTTTTTCAGCTTTAGCTCCCTTTTCTCTCTCTGCTTCCATTTATGCATCTCTTTCTTTCTAACAACCTAATGGATTTTTTTCCCTCTTTAACCACTGCCTCTCCCCTTCTCTTATTCCAGTGTGCGCCGGCTTAATTGCTAACAAATCCTTGCTAAAGTCGCTCATCTGTTTCCTTTTCCAGCTACCATACCAATTTTTCTGCACTCATTATCTCTCCAATTTTTTCACCTGTCCTCTCTGTCTAACTCTCTTAATGTCTCAATATATAACATATTTTCACAAACTGTATGGGCATGGACATTGGCAAGCTGTGCAGCTGAAAGCCTTGCCTTTAATTGAGGCAGAAGCATCACCTATCTATTAAAGACTAGAGTCATAAATCTCCCAGAGAACAATCGATCAGCACTCCACCCACCTCTTCACTAACCTGTGAGTGGTGAAAGGTACTGACCCATGACCTTGCTGCTGTCAGTGGTACTGCTGCCAAGCTGGGAGAAGAAGCAGCAACACATCATTGGAGTGTTTGGCATATTTTCACAGATCAACCACTGACAGGGTCAAGGCACATCTAAAGCAATTGTTTTAGCTGGGTTTTTTACTCCTCTATCTCATGGAACAGATATGCTTTTAGAGAAATCAGTGTTGCTGTCTACCATGAACGTTTCTGCAGGTTTGTGATGCAGGGTTATGCAAAGTAAAGGTGGCGAAAAGGGGGAGGTTTATGAATAGTCCCCATGGGTATGACTGAATGTTTATTCAAACCCTTGGCCCTTCCTTTCCTGGCCATGCTGACCATCTCTGGTTTATTTCAATTGCACAAAACTGTCCTGACAAAATAATAATAATAAAAAAAAAATACACAAAGAAAAGCAAAATGGGCTGTCATCCTCACAGGAATTGTGATGCTTGATTTGTGCTCTCTTTTGTAGATACAGTCCTCTTTAGATTTTCTACTGCATGACCAGAATATAAATACAAGCCCCAGGATGCAGCATTGTGGTAGAGGCAAGCTGTGGAGAATAAATGTGTGTAAGGATGTGTTTATGCATGGGTCCTTGGGAAAGAAAAGGATTAGAAGGAATAAAATGATAGAAATAAAACAGATAAAAAGTTGCATAAGGTAAACATGTGGAGTGACTGTACAATATGGCTGCATTGTTACATGTTTAAATGTGTAAATAAGAAGATAGTTTTGACGTTCTTTGATGATGGTGAGCAGAACATCTACTGTATGAATGCAGTGTTCTGTTTAGGTGGTGCCCTTCATAAGAGAGAATATGGTTATGCACCATGCAGTGTGATAGAAGTCAAACAAAGATCAACCACCTTCAAACTGGTGGCACCTGTTTTCTAAATAACTTAACTTAAAATTATCCTGGCAAAACTTTTTTTCCACCTTTTTTCCACCCACCTGTTTCACAGATGAAAACAAAATTTAAGGAACTTAAGATTATCCTGGCAAAGCCTGTTTTTTTCACCTGTTCAGTCATAAACACAGGAGAGAAAACAATTTAGATCAGACTTAGAAAATTGATCACCAGAATTTGTTTTTCTCACTTGCCTCTCAGGGCTTTGTGTTTTAGTGTGTTTGCGGACAGTGTCTTCTCTCCAGACTGAAGATGAATGGACTCCCCTGCTGTGTGTGGTTCCTCTGCTTCTCTAAGCTCTGAGTAGTTCTACAGGCTGCGAGTTAATTGCCACAGACTCTGTGCTGTTTCACATTTATGTGAGAAACATGGGAAGGACACCTGCCACAGAAAAGAGATAAAGATACTAAGGAAATGAGAGCGATGAAGGAAATAAAAGGGCAAAAGAAAGACGGAGTGACATGTTTTGGCAATTACACGGTATATACTGTATACTGGTTTATCATGTGTATTTGTGTGTGAGTGCAGATGGGCGTGGGTGTGTTTGTCGCTACATTGTATAGTGTCTCTTCCATTATTGTTACATAGTGAGCATCAGTGAAGTTACTTACAAGAAAGATGTGGCTACATTTTTATATTAACACTTTGCTTCAACATTTTTCTGACTGTCACTATACGCTGTTTTTTCTCCCTTTCAGGCTTACCTTTTTGATGTGAAGTGGCCCTGACTCTCTTAGGACTGACACAGACAGCTAAGCCTGTCAAACGCCCATCTCCAAATTATAGTCATCCCCCTGCCTGGCTCCCATTTGCACCCTCACTTTCGCATAAACACACACAAACATGCGAATGTCTTATTCTTTGTGGCTCACCTCCCTATAATCACATGAGCTTACAATACGCAGGGCGGGCTAAGAGCTCAATTATAGCACTCACATATGCCCTACTTGTTAAAGGTGAGCAGTATGTAAAGTGGTTAACTCTGCAATTTTCTGCAAATTTTTGTGCAATTTTAGTGACAGGCAAGAGAAAAGACTGTAGGGGAGGGAAAACAGAGTTTGCTTTTCTATTTCTCAGTGGCAGCTGTAAGTGTATCTTTAATGAGGCAGTCAGCTGCAGAATGTTAGATCACAATGAGGCACTCGTCAGATAGAGGACAACTTTCAGGCAGAGCAGTCAAGACACATGGGTCTTATTACACGGTTCCCCCTCTTCCACTGCTGGGGACCATCACAAAAATATGATGATATGACATGCTCTGGGCATCCTCAGTAAAAAAATAAATAAATCACTAAATACTTGAAGGGGAAATTGACTCTGTTGTATGTTTGGTGGTGCTGAAATGTAATATTAGAGAAATAATGTCAGTTGTTTTGCCTATTGGGCTATATCTTTTCCTTTATTAAACCCATGCGCTAATGACCAAAAAGAATCAGAACTAAGTTTATTGGTCAAGTATGCACCAATAATAGTCTTGCATGCTCAGACATAAAAGGAATTTGAGTCTGGTGATCGGTGCCTCTCCATGTGCATAATACAGTGACAAAAACAAATATACAGACAGAGCAACATATATTCATCTATTATACAGTATAAAGGGCAAAACTCAGCCAAACATGCACTATATACAGTTCAAGTACACTGTAATTACATGGTTCTGGTCTCATTGGTAACTGTATATACAGGAGGTATGACAACAAAAGGCATCTAAACAATAAATAATATTGTGTAATCAATAACGTGATAGTGCTGTGTATTGTATGCAGCTGTAGGCTTATGACAGTGGCTTACAGCTGCACAGCAAGTTGAATGTTATGTATAGGGTAGATGGCATTGCACAGCTATTGAGCATATATTGTTTTGAGGCATCACGTGAGTTATTTGTTCATTACTGTGAAGAAACTTGGAAAGAAATTGTTTCTGTGCCTGCTTGTTTTGGTGCACAGTGATCTGAATTAGAGGGCTGCACCAAAAATACAAGCAGATCCATTTACCCAGGGATCATCATCACAGGATGAGAGCAGGATGAAAGTTCATATATGAAAATATGAGAGCCTCCAACTGTTGCACCAAATAATGTTAAGTTTAAGTTTAGTTTCTCTATTGTTTACTCGCTCTCCTTGTCTCTCTTTGTACGCTAGTTGTGCAGCTGGATACATACATTTTGTTTAAACAGTAGTAACATTTTGCCAAAATTGCAATCTCTAAGCCAAATCTGATCTGAAACAATAACACTACCACTGCTGCTCTGAAGTCTGACATAACAGTATCTGGTTTGCATCTCTTGCTATTGGAAATGACATACTGTCAGAGAAACAAGGACACGATCCATAACATTTTCATCCACTTTTAGTCGGCACTGCCTCAGTCTGGAGCTGTTTTTTTTTTAAAGGAATTTAATAAAGGCTTATTTTCAGTTCACGTCTTCTCCAGCTGGCTTATTAAACAGTTGAGTAACTGTATTAGCATTTTTGTTTTAGATTAAAACAATCCATAAGGGCTACATGTGTCTTATTTTCCCTGCGGGATGGGGCAGACAGATTTTCACCAGAATATGGTATTGCGCACAACAGTGATCAGAATCTCCATAGCAAAAGGCAGGAGTGGCATGGTGCATCTGTGGGAGTGGGCGGTAATGGTTGAAAAAATTATGGGAGAAGGCAGATGTGGGATTGCATAAACAGTCCCTCACAGACCTTTAATCTGAAGCACCTGCCAGAAGGGAGGAGTTAAATAATTCGAGGCCAGGGTTAAAGGAGTCTGCAACCATGTTTGCTGACTCAGGCGTTGTACAAGTCTTGGAGGGTAGGCAGGCTGGTGCCAATGATCTTTTTCAGCAGTTTGGACTGTCTGTCGTAGCCTGTTCTTTTCCTGTTTTGTGGCCAAACCAAAGCACACACCCAGCCTAGGTGTGTACAATTGAAGTAACAGATCTTGTCACAACATCCTCAGCTGGCACAGGAAGTATACCATCTGTTGGGCCTTTTTTTTTTTTTTTTTTTTTTTTACAAAGCTTGGTCTAAACCCACATCCCTGGGGACTGGATGCGAGTTTCCCCAGCCTCTCCGGTTTCTTCCTGTATTTCAGGAAGTTGGTGATCCACTGGTATAAGTGGATTACTGTATGTGAGTTGAGTGAGTGACTTTTGAGGAGTTCTGGGACAATAACAAGGATCATTGCCAATAGTAATTCTTCATTAAAGATGTTGCAGGATAGAGTGCAGTGGCATAATGACTGCTTCATTAACCAAAGTGTTAGGTGTTAGTGTTACGTGGTAGGCAAACTGCAGGGGATCCAGCAGGGGGCCTGCGATGTGGTTTGGGTGGTCCAACACTAGTTTTTCAAAGAATTTAGTGACCGCAGATGTGAAGAAAACCGGCCTGTAGTCATTGTTCCTGTCATGCAAGCTTTACAGGGAACAGTATGATTATGGCGCATTTGTAGCAGGAGAGAACTTCGCACAAATTGAGAGATCTACTTAAGATCTGTGTGAAGACGAGAGCCAGTTGGTCACCACAGGCCTTCAGACAGAAACAAGAGACGCCATCTGGTCCGGGGGCTTTCCTGGTCTTTTGTCTCTGAAAGAGTCGCAGGACATTCTCTTAACTGATGCAGCATACAGGTTGCTTATTTTGTCTGCTCTAATTCCATGGCCCAATGAAGCTGCCTGACTTTGGCCGTAAGACAGTTTTTATTACTGTATTTTAAATGAGTCTTGGTGGGAACAAATGTTCTCCATACAGGTACGTAAGCGCAATCAGATCATTGGCCCATCTTCACACGATGTTTGCCACAGGCTTTCTGGATTTTGGGTTTTCCCTGTAAGTTGTGAGAAGATGACTGATCAGAGGGTTCAAAAGCTGCATGGGGACAGAGCAGTAAGCATCCTTTAATATTGTGTGACAGTGTGTTTCTGTCCCCAGTGGGATACTTAATAAACTGGCTGTATTTGTGCAGTTAATGATTGAGGTTTGCTCTGTTAAAATCCCCCAGAATAATGACAAGAGAGTCTGGGTGTTCTGGCTCCATACTGGTTATCTGGTTAGCCAAGCGCTGCAGCGCCTTGCTCACACAGGCTTGAGCCGGGATGTAAACACTGGCCAGAATAAAGGAGTAAAACTCCTGTGGTGAATAAAACGGCTTAACGTTAATGAAAAGAGCTTGAAGGAGAGGGCAACAGATTTTCTTTAACACTGTGACATCAATACACCAACCTTCACTGATATAAAAGCAAATTCTGTCCCCCCTAATTTCCCTGATACACCGGCTCTGATATAATGCAATGTCCAGGGTGGATTCACCTTGCCAGGTTTACGTGACTCAAAGTGCAACTGAGTATGGAATCCTTGTTGGTTCTGTTGAAGAGAAACAGCTTGTCTATTTTATTTCACAGTGAACAAAGATTCATCAGGTATACTCGTGAGCAGACTCTGAAAATCCCACAGTTGGAGCTTTAGCAGTACTAGCATGTTTTCCTGGTTGCTTCAGAGGACTGCTGCTCCTCATACTAGAACATCCATAAAACTTCCTGTGTGTGAGAAATATAGTGTCAGAATAATATGGGATCAACAGTTTTTTCCTAAATGCTTCAAAAATCAGAGTGCGGTGTCAGTTGTTCCTTTTGCTTAAAACAAAAAGAGATATGGCTTTACCTCTAAGTTTAGGGGTTTTCTTTGTTAGATTATTCACATAATTCTTGTACTCATAATGACATCATATGACACAAAATGTGTATTGATTAAAGAAAAAAGCTGTCCATGGCAAAATGACTGAAGTATGAAAACGTTTTTAAAAAACTGAATGAAAATGGAGAAAGGAAAACCTTTTTTTCCCCAATAGTAAATAGATAAACAGATGACATAAATCAAATCCAGTAGTTGGTATGACAACAACTGATTATTAATTCCTATTACTCAGGGCTACCAGAAAACTAGAATTCCATTTAGAGGTAATGATTAAGCCGTTAATGCTCCACTGATTAATAAAATTGAGTACCGCTCAAGAATGTTAAGTGTTTCTGTTTTTCTTCATATAGAAGAGGTAAACCAAAACAAAGCTTTGATTAAGTTTAAATATAATAAGATAATACTGATTTGAAAACTTGCATATCTTTTAGTTTAATTTAAAAGAATCAGTAGATATTGGAATAATATCTGAGTGTAATTTTAAACACGCTTCTTCAGGGGTTTTCCTACAATTATACCTCCATACACCTGATAGTGTGAGCAAAAATGAACTAAACTAACAACTAAACTTTATGACAAATAGTCCTCAAAACTCTTTGGCAACATTTCTTCTGAATGTCACGCCCCTGATGATAGGTTTCACAAAAAGAAAGGACAAAATGTCACTGGAAATTGGCTGGTCAACTTTAGACTGATATTCCATAATTCTACAGTACACACTATCTAAAGTGGCACCTTTTAGTTGTTGTTATATTTTATTTGTACACAGGTATAAATTATAGCTACAGTTTATGGATGTAAAGCCAGGAGAGAGGACATGAATATGGCAATAGACAATTTGTCTATCCTTTTTCTGCTGGATGTGCTGCTTTCAGCACCACAGCCCAAGGTATGTTATTGCAATAGGCCATCTGGAAAACTAGGTTAGTCTCTTTGGGACAGCATTAAACTGTTTCAAGACCTATATTACAAGTAGACAAGTCTACATCAGCCTCGGAGACCAGGTGTCTAATAGATTTGATGGCAACAATGGAATTGACCCAGTTTCATACTCTTTAAACATGTTCCTTTGACAGATATTATTCAGCAATATGTTAGTTTTTACAGTTATACATGCAGCATACAGAAATTGTATCTTTCTGTTGAGCCATAGGCTCAAATTCTATTTGCTATCTGCTTGACATAATCTGTATCGAAATAACTGCAAATGAGTGATTGATGAAGAAAACTTCTGGTCAATCTTCACTTTGATAAGATAATATAAACCTTTATGATTTAATTTTGGTTGTTGCAGCAGGACAAGGACAGCGATAACTACAGATAAATAGAGAAAGTAAAAAGAAATAAAAAAATAAGAGGTATATAAAACTAAAATAAAAATAGACTAAAACACAGAAACTATACAAAAGCATTTAGAGACAAAATTACAAGGTAAAGTATCAGTGGTGTGATTAATATCAGCAGAGTCAGCAAGTCTATGTAAACAGTGTGCACCAGACTAATATATGAATGAATAGATTAATAAAAGGATGACTCTATCAGCCCAAGTTGAGGTTACGTGCTTGTATGGTTTATTCAACACAAATCTGATAAATCAGCGAAGATCTTGGTGCAGCACGTCATGAGATCTCTTAAACAGGTCAGAGGCAGTGTTTTCAATTCCTGGATAGAACCAGTTTGGCACAGATGTGATATAGGGAACAGAGCACGTCTTCTAGGTCTTTCTGACCACCGCATAACCCGCATCCCCCCCCCCACAGTTGGCCACGAGTTAAGGCCCTTGAGGCCCCTCGTGCTGCCAGTGATAAAGCAGAAACCATTCTTTCTACACATATAATTAAAGTGATCATGTCTCATCATTGTTTCTACCACAGTTGTGCATGATGGCCTTCAATTTAAAGAGGGAAAAAAATGGTTCCCAATTGAAGACATAGGCTTGATGTCAAAGTAAGCAACCTACTGCATATAAACTGAAGTTGCAGACCTAATCATTACCCACGACTCACCATAAAACTATACCTACATTAAACAATAACTTCAGAATGTCTTAAATCAAAGTGATACACTACTGTAGCAATTTTATCATATATAGAAGTAGAACAAATTCCTTTCTAAGTGGGAAAGATTATTGCAATTACTCTCAATAGAACTGACTAAATCTATGGGCATTTCAACTAATTGACACCTAAGCTGCCAAACTGCCAATATATCCTAATTGATTTTCTCAGAACGGGCCCCTTTTCTGGTGCTAAATTAAGTTTAGTGCCTTATGCATGTGGTACCAATTGTGCTAGAATTTTCTCCCATGTGTGATTGTGTCATCCTGCACACACTTCTCTTAGGAATTATTAAATGCAGTGAAGTCTGCCACTTTCAAAAAGGACATCAGAATGCAGGATTTTTAAAAGGGAGAATAAGTAGGATTTTCTTTTTAACAAAAAAACAATGTATAGTATCATACAAAATTAATCCCTCTCAATCATCACTTATGACCCACTAGAAGTGTATGGCGGTGTCTGTATCTGCAGAGACCCTGCTCTGCCTGTATTTTCTTATTAGTTTGCTGTGTTCTGGACGTTTCTGGGCGTCAACCTTTGGGCAGTAGTGTGTAGCCTCCAGCCAATATCAGCGCACAGGCTGTGAGGTCGGGACTCTATAAAAACGTAGCGAGTAGGTTACATCGCTGTCTCCGTCAATCTCCTCTGCTCTCTGGTCTGTGTCATAGATGTATTTCCAGTGCTGGCACAGTGCTAAAACAAAGTGTGGAGATTGGTCTATGCAGACTATGGATGAAGTGCTGCAGGTCTGTGTGCCTGTTTGACTGAGAGTGGGGCTGAGCTACACACACACACACACACACACACACACACACACACACACACACACACAGAACAGAGAGCAGCAGACAGGATGAAGCTGGCTCCTTCCCGCAGGGTTGTGCAGAGGTGTGGGTGATTTTAAATTGTGCTTTAGAATGTAACCACTGTTAAACCATTACGTATTATTTCTCTAATTCACTGCTTTGTTCTTGCCCACGCCGCTCCCTCTCTTCATTCGTTCTGTAGCTCTCACTCTCGCTCTGAGCTGGGGAGGAGGGGCCAGTTTTGAATCGTGTCTACAAAACAGCAACCGACAAATCCTACTTATTCTATGTTTAACTCTGTCTGGCTTGCTTATTATTCATTTTGTCATCATGAATTTTCATTTTATTCTGATGATTATTATTGTCACTACCATCATACTATTAGAAGTGCAATACATATAGCAAAAATCCTAAATGAAATCAAAATTTAGCTGCATTCAGAGGTGGCATTAGTGAGCAATATTGTTCTGGAGGAGGTAGCTGCAATGAATTTCTTTCTAGGCTGCAGGCAAGCACGGATCCATTTTTCATTTTTGCCCTGAGGGTAATCGATGATGGGGGTGACGAGACAACAGCACACCTTGAATGAGCAAGGGTACTCTGAAAGGTTCAAAGTAGCCTGCCAGCTCATTCAAATTCAGTCTACTAAATCCTGGGCTTTCCATATTCCCACCATGTTCCTACAGCGTACCATAGGGAGATCTAGCTGGCACTCTAACCACATTTTTTATTATGGGCTGCACTCTGTAATGGCGTCAGGTCTACAAAGAGACCTAAATCTCCATTAATTCACATAAACTCTGCAAACGATATAAAGTATATACAAGCATTTCTATGTTTAGCAAGGACACAGAATGATAAAGGTGGTGAAGAACCCAAAACCATGCAGGCTCAGCTAATAGTATAGAATTACAGAACCACAACAGTCCCAAATGTTTCCAACCTATTTACATATTGTGAATTATTAATTACTGAGGCTCATGTCTGATGGACAAGTGCCTGAAATAGCTTAATGCTATATCCAGATCATAGATGTTAAGAAACCAAAATAAATGATAAATATCTATTTGATTATTTAATTTCTAAATGCAGATTAGTGTGATACAATGTTTTGTTTTATTAATTATTTCATTTTAACTAACAGATGTTTCAAGTGTAAAACAATAGAAGAATCTCAATAGCAAACTCACAAAACAGCAGCCACATAAAGTAAATACCTGTACCATTCATTACCTGCAAGTGGCACAAGTGTTAAAATTGAAGCATCTATTACTTTTCTATCCTGTAGGTGGCGCATATTAGTCTGTGTAGAAAGGGTATGTACAGTATAGGCTCTGCAGCATGTCAGTTTTGAGATAGTTTGTGAGTGCAGGGCCATCTAAAAATCATATACTTACAATTCAGTTTCAAGTTTCCTTTATTTGTAATTCATAAGATTACTTAATTTTCTTGGTTTGATTGTAATAAAAGTAATAAACAGAGATGAGACACAAAATTAAACAAATAATTTACCAGCTGAGCTGCCCACAGATACTTCTTACTATCCATAGTATTACTCGTAAAGTGTATACATGTATGCGTGTGAAATAGTGCTGTAATCTAGAGTGCTGATGGGAGAGTATCTCAGCTGTGGTATAGCACGTCCATGACCTTGACCATAACCAAGTGTGTGTTTTTAAAGAAATAGACTTCTTCAAGCTCCACTTACTCTAGCACTCTGATCTTGAGCAAACTGTGATGAGATGAAGATACACAGACTTACCATTTTAATAGCTCATTAACACTGTTCAAGCCAAATTTCCTAAGAAAACAACATTTCTGCAAATGCTTATCGTCTTTGGGACTTGTGTTTTTGTGTAAGCAGACCAGAGATGGTGATCAGCAATGCACTCATAAGAATATGAAACAGCCTATTGTCCCAATATTTTCCCCATGAATGCTGATTGGGCAGTTAACTTTCTTGTTTAATGACAGGTTTTATGAAGTTTACAAGCTAAGTTGTTTTTACATCAACTTTGTTTGATGTGGTGAGTCATCACTGGTAGGCATCTCACAAGTGTTGTCGCCATCACAATTTCACTGTTTCAGTTAGCCATGAATCACAGTGAAGTCACAGTATGTACAGCATGTGGTAAGTGGGAGTACTCCTGAAGGTTCTGGGATCAGGAATAAAAGAGTGAGTGCTTGAATGGTGGCTAATGGTTCAGAAGTGCGGCAGTCAAGTAAAAAACCCAAGGTCATGTTTTCAACAACAGTGTTTAAAGAACAAAGGTCTCTTGAAGGTTGTATGTTTATGGCAGAGCACAATTCACCTCTATATGTAGATTGTAGGTAACTGTGGTGACATGATGGACTGAATGTTAAACAAAAGAAAAGAACAACATTGCATTAAGGCATGCCACTGGGGATGTTTGGGGATATAGGGATAATAGTTGAAATTATATAGCAATTAAAGACAGAGATCCCAGCGAGATGATTATGTCTGTGAAAACAGTGATTAAATATTGCCACAGAGCCAAAATCTTCAGCTGCAGTTGTTTCTAGTTAAGTCACCTGTCCTGTATTCACCCTCATTTGTTGTCAATTCATACTACACACCTGATGTGCACATTCAGTCACCCAAGGCTCTCATATAGACATTAATGAATACACATCTGCTGTGCTATCTTACATTAACTTTTGCACTGAGGCTGTCACAACAAAAAAATCGGCACCTTTCTAAACCAGAAACCCTGGATGACCAGTCTTGCAGCTGCCGAAAGCCTGTGATGCAGCGTTTAAGTCCGGAAACTGCATGGCCTACAGCACAGCCACAACTAACCTCAAAAAGGGCATCAGAACAGCCAAACACAACTACACCCAATGAATAGAGGACCACTTCCACAACAACTCCGATCCCCGGTGCATATGTGGCAAGGCATTCAGACTATCACAGATTACAAAAGCTCCAACACCTGTTACATTGTCCACAATGCCTCCCTCCCAGACAAACTGAATATTTTCTATGCCAATGACAAGGACAAGGACAATACTTACCCAGCCACCAAAACCCCCATCCGTCCAGGAGACCAGGAGCTCATTCTGACCATCGCAGAGGTCAGTGGATCACTATGCAGAGTGAGCACACACAAGGGTGCTGGTCTGGACGGCATACCGGGGACGGGTCCTCCAGGAATGCTCCGACCAGCTGGCTTAGGCCTTCACTACTATATAACCTCTCACTGTCCCCACATGCTTCAAGACCACCTCTATCATCCCGCCCCCAAGAAATCATCACCCACGTGTCTAAATGACTACCGACCCATAGCACTCACCCCTATTGCCATGAAGTGATTTGAGAGACTGGTTCTGACCCACATCAATGACACTATCCCCCCCACACTCGACCCACATCAGTTTGACTACCATCCCAAAAGGTCCACAGATGACGCCATTGCCACTGCCTTGCACTTTGCCCTGACGCACCTGGAACATAAGAACACATACATCCGGATAACCCCTCTCTCTGTAACTGGACCCTGGACTTTCTGACCAACAGACCTCAGTTTGTTAGGTTAGGTAACTACACCTCCTCCACCCTGACCCTCAGCACAGGTGGCCCTCAAGGCTGTGTTCTGAGCCCCCGCCTCTACTCCCTCTTTACCCCTGACTGTCTGCCAATTCATCACTCAAATTCAATAATACATTTCGCAGAGACACCACAGTTAGGCTGAATCACTAACAATGACAAGACAGTTGACGGGGATGAGATCCTGCACCTCACATCTTGGTGTACCTCCAACAATCTCATCCTCAGAGTGCAGAAGACAAAGGAGCTGATCATGGACTTAGGAAGTCCAAAAGCTGCAGCCACTCCCCCATATATATCTACGGGGTCAAAGTGGAGCGTGTCCCCAGCTTTAAGTTTCAATGAGGAACTCTCCTGGACATCAAATATCTGCTTCCTCGTGAAGAAGACCCAACAACGCCTGCATTTCCGAGGAGGCTGAGGAGTGCCTGTCTATCTCCCAAAATTCTCTCCACTTTCTATTGCTACTCAGAGCATCCTGACCAGCTGCATCTCAGTGTGGTATGGTAACTGCACATCAGCAGACCAGAAAGCCCTGCAGTGGGTCGTCAAGGCGGCCCAGCATATCACTAGTACCCAGGTCCAAGCCATAAAAGACATTCACCATAAACACTGCCTACACAGAGGTCTCAGCATCAGCAGAAATCGCACCCACCCCAACCACGGCCAGTTCTCCCCCCTGCCCTCTGAGAGCCGCTACAGGAACCTCAGAGCCTGTACTACCAGGCTCAGAAACAGCTTCTTACCCCGATGAACTCACTCACTTACACATACAGACCCCCCCTTCAAGCTGAGCCCCTCTAAACCCTACACACATACACACACACACACACACACACATCCCTTCATGTTCCCTTACTTGCCAACAATCCACTTGCCCAAAGTCAATTTTTACTTGTCCCTATACAAATAGTTTTATTTATTAGCGGTTATCAAATATCAACAAAGACTAAAGTTAAGTTGTTATGGCACTCCGGCGTAAGTTTTCTGAAACTTGCCGTGCCTTTGAGAAACGACCCCGATTTATCCGCCTTTCTCTCAAACTTGTAGCAAACGTAATACATAGTTGGAGTTTTGCCCACATCCTTTAACGCCACTCAACTAAACTCCTGTTTCCAGGATAATTGAAAAGCTCACTTGCGCTTCAGCTCATAAACTGTCTTTACCCGTCGCATTTTCTGGCGAGTGCCCGATCGGTACTACGCATGTGCAACTCTCAACGGAGATGAGAAGGAAGCAAGGTGGATCACTCCTTAGCTACTTCCATCATCAGCTCTGTTAAAAACTAGGTGTTTAATTCTTTTTTACCTAAGTAAAATTTGAGTTGCTAAATTTACTAGCCCCTACTAGCTTGGTATTTTACTTGCCTTGGGCAATCAGGCAATCGTTATTGTTGAGCCCTGAGATATGTTGCTATGCCACTTGCACAGCTCCTTATATACTATCTCATCCAATACAAGTTTGGCTCTATCTCATGCTTTCCTGCTACCTGAACAAATGTCAGGACAATTGAAAAGAAGCTACAAGGCCAGTCTATAAATACATTATGTGAAAGTATATGAAATTCAATTAAGATGTACTGAATATGTTGTGGGTGTCATCACTGCCACTCTGTTCACAAGAGCATACTTCACCAGAGCAAGCAGCTAACTTTGAGCCACAAGAATGACCATGATGGAGCTGAAGAGTATCCCCCCAAGAAGAAATATTTTGGTACATCTAATGAGAAGTGGTGTGAAGACGAGGAATTTGGCTTTGGAAAAGTTGATAATTTCACAGCTGAATTCATTCTTGGTTGGCATTCTTTTCCTGTCAAATTTGAGGGGAGGCATGGACCAATGTGTCATGCTGCCAGCATGAAATACAAGGATTTGGACAAGCACACTCTGAAAAATACAAATTCTAAACAGAAGGCGACAGTTGAAAAGCTGTAAGGTTAAAAAAAATAAAATTATACAGTTGTTGTGTTTGTCATGTGAGAAATAAAAATATGTAATTGAATTGCTGGTCTTTTGGCTTGTGTTGTGATTTTGTGGTGCTGAACAGACAGCTCTCATAAAATGCACTTTCCACACATCTTTTAATTTGCTGCAATATTCTTTTTTGCAGTCACTGAAGTGGATTTCATTGTCACCGTACAACAGCTATTATTTAATTCTTGATGATATGAAGAGCCAAAGTCTCTGTCTGCCTCTCTTTGGGTGTCTCTTTATCTTGCTCTATCACTCGCTATGACTAGCTATTTCACTCTCTGTAAGTGAGTTTCTTTCTTCTTTCTGGTTTGAGTTTGAGTGCTGTACTTGTGACTTCATGTCATAGTGGCTGTCAATATTGTTCATGAGGTGATAGTTTTATAAAGTCTTGTAATCAAAATATAACTACAGCTTGTTGACCAAAGTTGACAATACTGTGTAAAAATTTACTTTCCAGGGTTTGGCCTGCAATGGTATTGCAGACCACAGTACACATGTGCATGAGTCACACATTGCCAAACACACACGCGCAGATACAGTCACACACCTGAACCACTTACCGAGCCAGTGTTCACCAGTAATCTTGCCAAATCCCTCACGATAGGACTCCCATCCTCTGAAGAAGTTGACCGAGCCATCCTCCCTGCGCTGGATCACCTACACAGCCAAGACAGCAATGCAAGAGGTCAGGGGTCAGATGAGATTCATCTCATACAGAGTGTTTCATCCTCCTCAGTGATGAGTCAGTATACGTCCCACTGTTGGTCGCTGAGCTCATCTAGAACTAAACTAAATGAACTCATAAATGCTTGCTCTTTCACAAATGAATAATGCAAATGCTTTTCCCACTAAAAAGGCAATTTGTCGGAAGCTAATAAATGGAATCCATTAAATCTTGACTGACTTTGAATCAAATCACCATGGAATCTACATCCTTAATTGAAATCCCAGAAAAGAGATGATATTTATAAAACAATAATCCTAAATACACGGAGAGAGAGATGAAATTTCTCTTCTTCTTCTGTAACATGAATCATGAAATTCTATAAAGCAATGATGTGTAGAGATATGATGTGGTAGGTTTTTTTTATAGCAACCCTCTCAGTATGAGAAACAAAAGGAATTATTAGCAAATAGCAAATATTTAGCAATTTAGCTCAGCTGTGTGTCTGCGGGGGCATCTGTGAGGGTGCAATATCTGTATCATCCAATTAAATACCCCATCCATTAAAAGTGCTGACATTCCAAGTGTCAAGCTGAGGATGAAGGGAAATTGGAAATGTGCTCCTGAAGAAGAAATGCATGCAGTTGGAAAATAGTCTAGGACTCGCAGTTGGAAGGCTGTGTTAATGTTTAAATGATAAAGGAAATTCCCTTAGACAGTTTATGTTCAGCGTGACTAATCCCCTAACATACCATAAGGTACCAGATGGCACCAACAGCCATATTTGCTTTTAACATCCGCACAGAAAAAGGAAATCCTGCAGAGCAATGGCAAAATCTTCATCCTCATCATTTTCATCCTCATAATTGTCTTCATTGTGATCATCTTAATCATCATTACTGTATCATCATCACTTAACATAGGGATTGTAGGGATTTTCCTCCATATCCTTGAAAAAGCTAGATTCCTTATCTCCTCATCAGAGCTCTATGAATTCCTCTAACATAATTCCAAATATTGATTTCCTCCCTTATTCCAGAGATATGAGCATTTTTAAATTATGTTGCCAGATTCAAGCCCCTTCCTCTGATCAGTTCAGCAGTCTTTTTCAGGAAACATAACTCTCTGGTATTTCCAGGTCTTTCTACCCAGTGGGTCCTGCAGTTTTCCCATTCAATGTGTCCAAAGATTTCAGGTCTTCATGAGCCTCATCCCTTGCCAGCCAATACATCCAAGTTAGACAAGATACCGGCTAAAACTCCTTTAATGATAAGTCTTGTGTTCTATTTTTGTTCTATTTTTTTCAGGCTGTCAATTATAGCCTGTACGATAGTGAATTTTGAAGCCAATACTGATATTTGGGAGTTTACATGTTTGATACGGATCCCTTAGATTTGCTTTTATTTTGTAAATTGTGACCAAGATATATATTGAGCAGGACATTGTACAGTGTAAAAAACAACTTATCAGTTGTTGGGCTTTACAATGGTTAAAGAGGCACCAAAGTGTGTAGGTTCAAACAATTAATTATGGAATTATCAAAGATAATCATAAATGATAACTTTAATCATTAAACTTCCTTGGGAAACCACTCTGCTAGAAGAAGAGAAATGATAACCAATCAATGTATTGGCTCTAAACTATCAATTTGGAACTCTGATTAATAATTAAATTAATAGCTATAACCAAAATTACCATAGTAAGTTGAAGAATTTGGAGTTCTACATAGAAGATGTTGGCAAATTTTCCACTCTTAATATTAAAGAAACCAGCATAATTATACACAAGCATTTATTAAGAATATAATAAAAGCAAGAACACACAATATGAAATATAATTCTAAATGCACTAAGCTGCAGAGCAAAGGGTGTGTGTGTGTGTGGGGGGGTGATCCAAAATGGCTGCTTGGATTCAAAATGGCGGTGAAAGTTAATGGTGAAAATGGTGGAGGCCACATGACGTTAAACAAAAGGAACGAATTAAAAATGGCGGAGACAGAGAGTGGCTATGTTAAAAGGCCAAATTGAAATGTGTGTGGGGGATAAACGGTACCAGGTTAGAAAATAGGATATTTAGTTTGCATGCAAGACCCTGTGTCTGTGTGAAACATCACTAACATTAACTCAGCATGTGGCTACCAAAATAACCATTCATAATAGTGAAAACACATAACAACAATGAAACTCAATTAACCCAATCAATACATATACATTCACAAAAGTAACAGTCCTGTACTTAGCCGTGTACTCTGCTGTGCTATGCCCAGTTATATGCTCAGTGGTTACATTACCAGTCCGTAAAGGAAGAAGTTGCTTTTGTATGCTGCATTGGATTAGCCAGGTGGGGAAGAATTGTGGTTCTGGGAAAAATCCTTGCTGTGCGGTATTCCAATTGTGCAGATGGAGGAAGTTGGGTGCTCAGTTTGTTATTCTCCTCAGTTAACTTGGCGCTAAGCTACTTTGTTGCTCTTGTTGAAAGTTAGCTGACAGGCTTCCTTGTTGTAGCAGCTGGCGCTAGCGTTAATTCAGCTTGGTTGCAGAAATTTTAGGCAGGCCCTCATGTCGCTGCAGTAAGAGAGAGAGTTTAGTGTGCCAATGGCCGAGCAGGGGTTTTTATTGACCTGGTGACATCACGGGTCAGACTGAACAATGGTAGCTGGAGCCTAGGTGACCTAGCACCTTGTTGTGAGTACCTGAGGATTGTAGGAAACTGAGATCAGTGGCTCAGTTTCATAACAAAAAGTTCAGTTTAAAATCACAAATTAACAAAATGATCTGAGAGTGCCAGTGGTCCCAACACAGTACTCTCTGGTAGACAAACTATGCAATGGTGACACTAAATAACATCTAAACATCTAAATAACCTCAAATCTAGTTTGGCATTTCTGTGCTGTAATTTCTTGATACTTATTGGCCTACAATATACAGATACCAACATCTGCAATAAGCTAATATCCGCCGATATATCAAGATGTAACTCTGCCTTAAGAAAGTCAGGCCTTAAAAAGCTGGGCACTATAGTTTGTAGCAAAAATTATTCAAACACGAGTAAATAGTGCAGTTGTTGGGAACTATTTTCAGCTGAAGATTAATACGCATTTGGTGCCCTATTTGTTTGTTTTTTTGCTTCAATCACATACACAGTCCTGCTGCTGTAACTACATACATACATAACTACTAACTAAGTGGCCATTTTCAGGGTAATGAAGGTGTGGCTTATTGATACGTTTTTAAATAGTTTTTGGAAAACAATGGAGGTCAATGGCACAGAGGAATAAGATATATCCCACTTTGGCTACACAGACAGAACTTGTTAGTAGGATCACATTCATTGTTGCTTTGGTCTTGGGCTTTGCTGACAATAAGAAAAATATAGAATATCACCAGAATTATCCTTAAATCTGTTTACCCCATTTACAGTCTTTTTAGTGCAACTGAAAAATGCAATTGACAATTGTTTTTTCTGTTTCTGCCATGCCCCGCCCTGGATGTAACCGTATGACATTTTTCTTTCAGTGATGCCCCTGAGATTATAGTGTGCAGACTTCTGCATGAAGCTATCAACTAAACATAAAGAAACAAAGGGATTCGTATCAGCTGTTGCATAAGACTCTCACAGGCTTTGCCCCAGTCGCGATGCATTAGACTATGAAACTAGTGTCTGAGTTATCTGTAATGATGTCAGTGATTATACTTCCTTAAACTGACACGAAAATCTAACTCGACAATTCTACAGAATTTGTCCCCTTATATTAAATCTGAGGTAAAGCTAATTAATATGACGTTGTGGCTGACTGTTATTAATGTGATTACGAATTTACTGTAGTCCTGTGTTACTCATTTACAAATTATTTTATATAAAATTGTATCCCCTGTGTAATAAACTATTGAGTGGTTTGAGATTTGAAACTGCAGCACAGTAATCTCTTTTTTCTGTATGTGTATCTATCTAGTGGATATGTATATATTATTGCTGCAGATTTCAATATTAATGTATGGAATACAGTGTATATAAATAATGTTATAAGGACTGGAGGGTAGCTCATTTTCACATTTCACGTTTAATGCTACAGAACAGTTTAATGCACAGATTGAGTGGATTCAACACTGTAATTCAGTTAATAAAACAGTACTAATATTGTATACTGATATCGTACGTTGTTGTCAGAGTGGAGATGTGACAGGGATGCCGTGTTAACATTTTTTCCTACTTACTACACACATCAAATATAATCATTCACAGGGCATGACAGCTGGATGAGGATAGTCTAAATGAAATAAGATCTCAGGGATATTCTAGACATACATATTGTGATTTTTAGTCACTTGAATCTATGTCTTAGAAAATACACATATAAATAATAAAACAATGAATAAAACAGCAATGCCCCACTATAACACACTTATTAATCTATAGTATGACCTATCTCAGTTCAGTGGCAACAACATCAGAAAGACATTGCTTTAGTATTTGGTAGAATACCGCTTTACTTTTTGGTAGAGACATTTAATATGTGTTTTCAGTGTATTCACTGACTGCAATGATGTCCTGATTAAACCAATTCAAAGACCTTGGGAAAAAGGCTGTGGCATTTGACAGTGCAAACAATGCATCGTCATCATGTTACTGATATATCAGCAGGGCACTCAAGGACTGTGAGGGAGCCTGCCTGTGTTGCAGCTGATTTCCAACTCTCTGGTTAAGGCACTGCAGTAAAAGCATGAATGTCTTGAATTTAGAAGCCAACTGCAGGTTGAATAAATGACAACATTCAGGTCACTAAATTCTCCTTGAAAGAATGACCTTCCAGCCTCCTTATCACCCTCCCTCCTTCCTCTTACCCCTCCTCAGCCCTATACATTCAAATTAGCTGAAAAAGAGAAGACTGCAAATTGATAATGCTATGTTAAAAATTAGGTTTTCCTTTTCATCCATCCCTAATTGTTTATTCTCGCTCCCCTGGCACTCACTGTATTAGTAGCAGTTTAAGAGGCAAGAAAATTGCAAAAAGTGCCCCTTCAACCCAATAAATCACAAGAAGTTTAAATTTTTTTTAATAAATGTACACCAAAGAAAGTCAAACAGATGCATCAGACTACAGCCAGTCTTTATGAAAAGATTTTAGACACTGACAGCTCAAGCTCCTAATTTTTATTCAAATCATCTGTGGCCTTTGAGAACAATGTATTGCTCTCATTATGACTCTGAAAAAGTCAAAGCCAGTCAGGCTGCATACATACTATAGAGCAACCTAACATATGACAAAGATGTCTGATAGACTGAAGTTGGAAAGAATAGAGAATGAATAGCAGAATACTCTCATACTAACATTCTACTTTTTCAAAAGAAGCACAATTAGGAGACAAACAAATTATGTTAAATTTTGATATAGTTTTAGTCTTCCATTTGGTAGCTCCGGTATTTAAGGTCAACAGACATTCTTGAAGCTGGCTTTTGTGCCTCAGCTAATGTTTCTCCCTAGAGTTGCTCTGACAGAAAACCTGAGACACCAGTGTACCAGCAGTACCTGCTACTGTGAGTCACTGCAGCAGTGAGAAACTGGCCAGTGGTCACATGAAGCAGTACTCTACAGCAGCAGGTTAACCAGCAAGCAGTTCAGTTCAGATTAGGGTTAACACTCTTGTCTTGCTGGCCCTGCCTCCTTCCATGTCTAGCCTCCTTGTAAGACTGGAGAGCCCCTCTGAGGTTTAATTGCAAGTTGACCCTGAAGGTCTAAGTGTGTGTGTGTGTGTGTGTTCCCTGGAGACATGGAGCTCACAGAGACACCAATCATTTTCTTTCACATGTTTCAAGAGGGAAAGGCAGTGCTCAAAATTGGGAGGTGGTGTAAAGCTTTTTGGATTTTGGAAGTGAGTGACAATATACGTGTGATACATACCTGTGTCTGTTTGTATGTATCCATGTCAGCATCAATGTGCTTGCCTATGCTGCATGTGTGCAAACTGTATGTCTGCATAAGACGGTGTAGTCTCTCATTCTCAGTCTCCATCCTTCCATCGTAGAAAAGGTTTTAATCGTAGTCATCTGGACACTGTTTTCAGAATCAAGACGTTTCGGCTCCCATCCGGAAGTCATTTTCAATTGTGAAAAATGGTCTGAGAACTCAGAAATTTAAGCTAATCTGTCTAAAATTTCTGAGTTCTCAGAAAACAGTGTCCAGATGACTACGACTGAAACCTTTTCTACGATGTATGTCTGCATGCGTACATGCAGGCTTGGACTGACAATCTGGCAATTCTGGCAACTGCCGGGCCAGACGATAATTGCCAGGGCTGAATTTTGTTCCCAGTCTGACCCTGCGTACGTGCATTCATGCAAGTGTTAGTATGGAAAAAACAAAAAGGTTGTATTCACCTGGATTTCTGTATGTGCGCTTCTAAACCTGTTCAATAAATGTGTGTAGAACTTTCCAGCAGGTGTCACTATTTGTTTTGCATATGTATATTACAAGTGATAGATGTTATCATTATGTCCTGGGGTATTTGAAGAAATAAGTGTGTATATTTACCATCTTATTCTAAATGTAGGCACATTTATGTTATATTTCATGTATGTTATAATCTTACTAGGTTACAGATATGTTTTATTATCGTTCCTAGTCACCAGATTGTATATCTGTATCAGTGCACAAGCGCCACCTAGGTTAATTTTTCATTCTGTTGTTGATCAGGGCTGGTACGCTTGCCGGTGAGTGTCTGTAAACTGGAAGTGCTAGTAATTCAGATTAAGAATTAATGTCTCATGATTGTGTAATATCATTAGTTAATTCTGATGTTTGTTTTGTGTTTTCATTGCAAGTTTACAACCTAGCAACCTAATTGAGTAGTTAATTGATGAGCTAAATGTTACACATAACTAGCTTGTGGATGCTTATTGTGTATGTGTGCACAATAAAACTACTCAAAAAGTGGCTCGAGTTGTGTCCGCCGTGCTTGTCCTGAAACCCTTCCAGTGGGGAATTTATTGAGCTATAGCAGGTAGCTTAGTAAAAAAACTGGACAATGTGTGTGTTTTGCATATTTGCACATGCACAACTGCTTTTGTTTGTGTGTGTGTGTGTGTGTGTGTGTGTGTGTGTGTGTGTCTGTAATTTTATGTCTATACTATACACGTAGGGTTATATAACCATGTCGGTGTAAATGTTAAAGTATGTGGGTACCATGAAAAAGTTCTGTTGCTTCTGGACTGTTTTATCACTGATTACATGTAAGAACATGCAGAACTACACAGCCAAGAGGCAGATAAGCAGATGTACAATCTGCTCTGACTCTTACATTATGGTTATGGAAAGGAAAGGGCAAAAAATATTGAGTGCCACAAAACAACAGCTTTTCAATTTCACTTTTAAGTCAAAACTCAGCTGCCCAGTTCAGAGTGTATCTGCCTATAAATGTGCATCCATAAAAGTCCATGCATGCACATTTATAGACAGATACTCTCTGAACTGGGCAGTTGCAAATGTTTATACTGTGGCTCAAATGCTTGTGTTTTATTGAGCCTGGGCTACTATGTCACCTCACCACACCCCCACACACAGTTTCCACTGGGACTCATCTTAACATCCCAACTGACAAATCCTCACACACAATGTCTGGCTAGAGAGCAGTGCCTGACATTAAAGTTGTTTCTGTCAAGGTCAGAAGCTCGCAGACTTGTTCTGTTTGGGTGTGGGGCAGGTGATTTTCTAGCCGAACACATACTGAGAACTGCAGTTGTGATGCAGCAGCTATTTTATTAAAGGGTTGAGCAAGGTCTCAGTGTTTCACAACATAAAGTAGGTTACAGAACCATCCAAAAACTGACCAAAAAAATCAATAGTGTCCACAGCCTGCGTTCATATTAGTATGCTGGTAGCGAACTCAATAATAGCTAATGGAACCCAGTGCAGTCACACACACATCGAGTTCTAAATGTTGCAAATGTAAAAAAAAAAAAAAAAAAATGCTTGGACTCCTTTATTATGTAAGGTGTATCTGTTACTTTGTTGTTTAACAACAAACTACAATTCATAGTACTAATACCAATAATTGTACTTTTACTTAAGTAAAAATTTTAATGCATGACTTTGTAACAGTATTTCTACACTGTGGTGTTACTACCTTTACTTTGGCTAAGTATCTGAGTAGGCCTAGCCTACTTCTTCCAGCACTGCAATCTATAGATGTCCCGGGCCGATCGCAGCAGCGCTGCTCGTTAGGTTACCACAGCAGGGATGCACATGTGAGTGAAAACTTGTGAGTGACTCTGAGTTCTGAGGTTGGCAAGATGCACGGATTCCAATTATAATTAACAAAGAGCAGTGTACAAAACATTCAGGTAACAGCTTCTCATTTTTTCTTGAGAAACTTGATGACAGGCCATAAACGTGTCTGTTGTCGGGTTTGTGTGCTCTCTGCAAGCCGGCGTCTGTGCTCTGTCAGAGATCTTTTGTGAGTGAAGAACTTCCACTCTGTAACACCACTGAGTGTTTCTGTAGTTCCAACAAGAGTGATACGATTTCTCTTCCTGTCCTTTTTTATTCATATCAATAATTTAAGCTTATAAACGTATTAGTTTTGAACCAGGACCTTCAGTAGGTTATTTGGATCAAATAGCTTGTGAAGAATAATGTGTGTAAGATGAAGTAGCCTAGGCTGCAGCTGTTATTTCAATGTGTCAGATACATATTTTATCAACATTTAAGTAAATCTAAGTATTGGAACAGACTCAACTATTAAAGAACTCAGATCAGGATCATGCCAAAACAACATCCCTAGTCACCATAGAATTCAATCAACAGTTGACACAATCTGAACAAAAATGCAACATGTGAAGCTTCACAAAGATTTGATTTATTGCTATTGCATTGTATTGCAAAACATGTTTTTGTGTTCACCATCTGTACAGTAAAAATAAAGGATGAATCTGAGATAGTTACTCTTTCAGCTTTCTCTCATCTTGTAGCTCTCACACTCTCCATCAGTCTTTCTCCATATTGCAGTATTTTTTATTTTATCCCTTTTCCTTGCAGCTCTTAGGTAATTAATTCTTTATACACTCTGTTCTACATGCTCCACAAAGTCTAAACAACCTATCTCTCAGAGGCAACTGTTTCAGAATCACCACCATTTCTGCAGCATATTTACTGTAAGAAATGCATCTTAAAGAAAATATATAAGGAATTTGTTTAATAAGCTCAAGAGCTCACAATATGGTGAGAGTTGTCAGTAAAGAAATCAATCCAGAAGAAGCAGCTGGCAAACTACAAATTACTAAAAATATATCCTATACTGTATTCTCGCCTTCTGTTTATCTTTCAGTTCATTAGCTCACTTTTCTTTACCTAAACATTTAAGCGTATGAACAAACATTATACTGAGCAAACAATATACTTGTTTGTGTTTTTTGACGATGTCAAAGAACTGCACCAAATTATCTCCAGGCATAAAAATATTTAACCTTTAATGGCATATTATACTCAGTTTTCCCTTACTGTCCCCACTTTTGAATCTGAAAGTTGCCAAGTTGTAAAGTTAAAGTTGAAGACTCTTTCTCCCCATACTTTCTGCACCAGCCTTTTTTTCTTGATGCATTGTAACGTAATACAGCACAAAGGCAGACAGGCCATACAGATGAAGAAAAGTACCTTTGAAGAGGAGAGTGGTTGCTGTAACATGTTTTGTCAGATTGTCTGTGTCAGCAAGGCACCATAAACTAAATATTGACAGTTAAAAGTCTCTTGTACTCCCCAGTCAAGGGAACTCTGTGACAGTTCTTCAGAAAAGTGAGACCCGTGTTCCAAGACTGTAACCCCATTGCAGCTTGTCAAAAAAAAAAAAAAAGAATCACATAAGCTCACACTGCAAATGGTAAATGGTGAGTTTGAGTTATAGGTAAACTATTCTATCTTCTCAGAAAATCTACAATCCTTAACAACCATCTCACCCAACACTTGCTAAAGGGCTATTGCATTGGCATGATCACATTAAGCTCCCTGTAATCTTTGCAGTAGATGAAGACTACTTAACAAGTTGCCTTAAGCTCTTCAGCAGGCTTTATGTCAACTACTGGGAGCCCACAGCATGCACAGACGGACACCCTGACTGACAGACCAGAACACAGGGAAGAATCAGCACAAGCCCTCTGAAGCTGATTGGGGGAGATTTACAATCTGGCATGTGACTGGGTGGAAAATAGGAAATGTGCCAATAGCTTGTTAGCTCCTGGCATGTACACAGTGTGCGCACACTATGTTTATGTTTGGTGCTTTGGCAGCAGATGTCACTTGGTACCACTGCTCTATACTGACTAACTGAAGATAATTGGTAACATCTTCAGAGAGTGATTAATACATCAGCCATGAGAATCAGAATAACAGAGAAAAATAGAAAAACAAAATACAGAAATAAAGAAAAACCTGAGGTGTAACGAGTACTGAAATATCCTACTCAAGCAGAAGTACTGTTACTTAACTGAAATTGTACTCTAGTAAAAGTATTTGTGTAAAAAATGACTCAAAAGTAAAAAGTAGCTCACTTAAAAAGTACTTAAAGTATGCATGTGCATGTGTAAGGTTACCCCCTCCAATTGAGGGGGTAACCTTACACATGCATCCCCTGCTTATTATGTAATATGTAGCCCTCAGCTCCCAGTTACAATTAAAGGGAGATCAGAACTTCCACACATGGCCAGTCAGAAACACAGCCTTTGATTGGTCGACAAGTCAGTAACACAGCTTCTGATTGGTCGACAGACTCAACCCAAGGCTTTGTGGCTGCCAGTAGACAGCTAACAACAATAATAATTGTTTTCAACACGGAAAAATGTATAAATAATCACAGAAGACATTCACTGTCAGATTTATCATTATGGATCTATGTCTCCAAAAAGACACTGCAGTTCAAGGCTGGATTACAAAGCTTCTGAAAGGGATCGCACTGGAGCCCATGGGAAGGCACAACAGCTAGCTTCTGGGCAAGCAAAAAAAAAGTTAGTCAAACATGCAGAGATATTTAGTAAGTTGTTTCCGACTTATTTTGACGTGTAACTGGAGCACTCAAAATCAACTGGCACCATTGTTTTGGCGTGATGTTGATCTAGTTGGCCGGTTTTTGATGTGATGTATTTGATTGGTGTATGGTCCAAGTAAGTTTTTTTCCCGTTGATCATTTTAAAGCAAAAACAAATAATTTACTCGGTAACGGATGGATGTACTGACTTTGAAAAATAATCAAAAAAGTACAAGCACACGAAAAAGCTACTCAATTATAGTAATGTGAGTACTTGTAATTTGTTACTTCCACCTCTGAAGTGTGTGTGTGTGTGTGTGTGTGTGTGTGTGTGTGTGTGTGTGTGTGTGTGTGTGTGTGTGTATGGAAGTACTGAGCACAATACAGAAGTACAGGAGGAAATAAAGAAATACAAGAAAAAAGAAATAAATAAATGAAGCAAGCTCTGAGGCTAATAGAATCAGCTCCAAAAGCTGCCTCACACCTCCTTTCATAGATTTAGGATAGATCAAAACAGACTGGCAGAGGAATTGTTAACAATTTGATTACATTGTTAAGAATATTGATGATATGGTGACAAATTCAACACTGTCTGATGAAAGCACTCATAGATCCACAGCAGTCTGCAGAACTGCTATCTTCAAAGAGGACTGCAAACATCTGTTGGTGAATGTTTTATAATCCTATAAGAAAGACAGATGTGCCCTGAACACAACAGCAGCAAACCAGAACAGAAGGAGAAACACAATCATCCACAAACATTCTTTCTCTCTTTCTCTCACACACACACTTCTGCATTTACGTGTACTTAAGTAAAAAGATTATTCCTGGCTTTCAGCAGTAACCTGATTTTTGAAACACCATAAACAAGAAACCTGGTTTTCCTTATTGGGTTAAGGGATTAAGAGAAACCAGGTCAAGACAGGTAGATTTCTGCTAAGGCTTTTAAAACATTTTTTTTTAAATCTGTGAATGTGCATAACAAAGACCCTGTACAGGGAAAGACTTAGTATCACACTGGTAGCAGTGTGGCAGGACAAAAGGAAAGATCACAACTGACAGGCATAATTATATCCAAATGAATCACTCGAAACTCCAACTGAAATAAAACTCTGTTAACCACTAAATAATTCAATCTCCATAAGCAGGTTATTTGTAAAATTTAAGAAAACAAGACCATGCTCACAATGACAACATGCTAATATTTAACAGGTGTAATGTTTAGCATGTTCACCATCTTAGTTTAGCATGTTAGCATGCTAACGCAGGCTAATTAGCACTAAATACAGAGTAGGCTACAGCTGAGGCTGATGTGTCATTACTTTTGCAGGTACTTGGTCATAAACCAAAGTATTGGACAAACGCAAATTTTTATTGATATAGTTATTATAATTCATCCCAAATGAATGTCTATACTAAATTCCATGGAAATCCATCCAGTAGTTGTTCAGACATTTCACTCAAAACCACAAATGTAGACCTCATGGTGGTGCTAGATGAAAAGTCAGGGAATCACCAAAGACAATAAACTATATTGTCTGGGGACCACATATGAAATTTGGTGCAATTTCATCCAATAGATGTTGAGATATTTCACTGGATGTGTGTGAAAAGTTTCACCTGCTTGTGGCACTAGAGGAAAAGTCAGGGGGTCACCAAAGTCATTAGGATTCATCATCTGGGCACCATGGACATATGTACAAAATTTCAAACCATCCAACATTGCCATCCCTAGAGCTACGTGCATGGCTAAAAAATAAATGCAATATAGAAAATGTAAACCAATGTAAACCAAAATATGCCTATACTGGTTCAGAAATGTGGTAGGGAGCATTTCAGAAATCTGATTATTTACCAGCTGAATGTAAAATGGGGTTTAGGCGTAAGCCGACTATTCTAGCATACATACTGTATCGTAAACACCTACGTTTTCACAGTAACATGTTTCTTTTGCATGTAAACGTAGTGAATCAGATTGCTTAAGCTTTTACATGGAAAAAACATTTTATGAGTTTTAAAACATATATAGGTCCAACAGCAGTGATCTTACTGGGAGTCCTATTTGTGTGGCTATGCATGTAACAGAGAGAAAATATAAAATCAGGGAATGTTCCTGATGCAGCCCTCACACAGCTGTCTAACCTTTCCTCACATAACCTGCTCCCAGCCTCAGCTAATGGCACTAGTATTAAGGACATCT
This sequence comes from Siniperca chuatsi, assembly GCF_020085105.1. NCBI lineage: Eukaryota > Metazoa > Chordata > Actinopteri > Centrarchiformes > Sinipercidae > Siniperca > Siniperca chuatsi. The sequence goes on from NC_058059.1 coordinate 7,078,621, forward strand.
CTGACACTACCTGTGATAATGCTATCAAAGGAAAGCTCATGCTTTCTCTGAGCACCACAATAAAATGTCTCCTCATGCCAATTAATGAGGGCACAAATAGATGTCTGCATCCTTGTCCTGAAAAGTAAATAAAAAAGACAATAATCATATGAATAAGCTCACTCAAGTACACTGAATCTAAACATTAGGAAAACAATTATGTTTTGAACAAAAGTTAGATTGTACTCTGTAGTTTTCAATTTCCCTGCCTTACAAAACATTTACAGATAAGACAACTGGAAAAACATCCATCCTGGATTCTTATTTTTTTTCCAAACCAATAAACTAACAGAGATGAAATATTGAAGAGCCTGTGAGCCAGATAGAGATACCGAAAAGCCTATACCGAACACTCTAAAATTCTCAAAAGGCACTCCAAGCCTCTAAAAGAGTGATACAACATGCACACAATCGTACATTCAATCTCAAACTTTTACATTTCAGTTCTTAGCTGAATTGAATATTTGAGAGTGATTGCAGTACTTCTGATAAAAGCACCATTTGATAATGCAGCCCCACACTGCACTCTGATATATCTACCCTCATTCAATATTTATGTTCTGGTCATTTTTAGTCCTTTCCTTTTAACAAATAAAATAGTAATAATAGAAGACATTACCCTAAGCCGTGAGGCTGTATTTAAATGGCATTTGAAATCTCCATTTGCTGAAACAGGTAGACCACATGCCCAAAGGATTACTTTTTCTGAGTGAGGGGCTTGTATGTATACATATTTTAGTATGTGTCTGTGGCTGGGTGGGTCTGTAAGCACATATGAACACACATTTACTGTATGTAGACATTTATGCTTCTTTGATTATATGTATGTTTTCTTGGTATAGTCAATACACTCTTTCAGGTAAGCAGAATGTGTGGTGTGGGTGTGTTTGTATGTGTGTTTTGAAGGGGCTTGGGGCCTAGTAATGACAGCTCTTTTTTTATGTCCTATCTGCCATCATCCCTCCTACCTCTGTGGTCAGATAGTCTCCAGGGCGTGAGTTATGGCAGTGGAGAAATACTGACCAATTTCCTCTGACAACCATCAACATCAACCTGTACTAATGTCTCTTCTCTTCTCACCCTATTAGTTCTTTGAATAGACACCAAAGGACACTAATGACTCGATGATGACTAGAGTCTTGGTCTCTTCATGTCACTTCATGTCATGTCAATTAGTTAAGACAGCTGCATTAAGGCTCTCTGAATTAATGCATTTTAGAGTATGGGGGAAAAATGAAATTGCTGTTCCCCTTTTGTGTTTTTTTATATGTATGTCTCACTCTCTCTCTCTCCACATCAGATTCTAATGTTTTCATCGGGCCCTTTCTTCTTTGTTTTTTCTGAGCCGCACTCTCTCGTCTCCTCTGTTTGTTCCCTCCCTCTTCTAAGTAACCTGCTCATCTCGTCTGTCTGCAGCAGTCTCTGCAACAGTGCCACGGTATGTTAAAGTATGCTAATGAAGTGGCAGCATATGGCTCATTCCTTATTTAAGCTCAGCCGTCAGACAGACAGTAAGCCACTAAACTCACCAAGCGTCCCGTCTACCTACCTGCCCCTGTTGGATCACACCACGCTGATCTCTTAATGAGGCTCAAGCGTTAACACAATCAGCTCAACACACCAGGCAGGATAAGTAACTGCTACATTATCACTTCAATCTGAGCTGCTATGTAAATCCTTTTATAGAACAATATACAAAGAGCCGTTACTTAACACTAGTGTATCGCAGGAAAAGGGAGGGAAACTCTGATATGAAAGCATGCTATACATAGACACACACACACACACACACCGACTGACAGGCTTGTATGTAGCTCTATTCCATCATGCTGTGCTAAGCACTCTGTCACTCTGACAGTCTAGTTTTATTTGATGATAGAAGGGTACGACCTTGCCTATCTCACACAGTTAGTCACGGATTTACAAGTGCACACACATACACACACAATTCACTGTCATGCGAATGTAACAGTGACTTGAGTTGAAGTTTGATATGTGCTGTACTGTTTGTGTTGGAAATGCAATATAAAATGGGCAGAATGGGGCAGTAACATATTTAGATTTGCTTCTTCTTCTTCTAAGTACTATTATTATACTTTAGACATTAGTGTAAAAGCATTAATGGTAGCACTAGTTCAGAACAGTAGAAATAACAGACATACATTACATGTCTGTAATTTTCAGCCAAGACTGCTAGCAAAGCTGTTTACAGGTCTGGGAAATCATTTTTATTGAAAATATGAAGACATTTCTATACACCTTTATAACAATTTCACACATTCAAGAGAGGGGGCCTTAAGATGTCCATCCTAAGAAGTTTTAAAATATCCCTCAAAATGTTGTCAACACACCCATAAGCTGAAAGAAGGTAGCAGATTTGATTTTGAAAATTAATGCAGTAGATTTATTTATTCCCTTACATCATGTGGAACACTTTTTCATGCATCTTGCACCACTTTGCATGCCATGTAAGAAATATAAATTATTTTCATAACGGTTCATTGTACAGATTTTGCTAATCAATCTCTGAATAGTTTTGGACAGATTCCAAAATCAGCCCCTGGATGATTTACTAAAATGCTTCACAACCTGTAAAAATTGTGTTGTGATGGATTCATTTAGCTGAAAGTTCTTTAAGTGTTACAAGGCCTTGGTTCTCTATTATGAACTGCTGTGCTTTCCCTGAGGACTGCTACAGTACACTTCAGAACAAAGGGAAATAAATGGCTCTAACCAGTAAGATGCTGTGTGTACTGCACTCACAGTAAAACACATCTAAACCACACTTCCAAATATAACTTCAAACAGCTCCGTGTCAATGTTTGTTCACCTCGCTGTCTCTCATTCCCAAAAGACACAGCGCTTCCAGTATACACTCACTTAAACAACTATGTTTACTTTAGCAAGGCCAGACAACTGACAGATGTTTGATCAAGGAAAACATGCACACTTAAAGAAACTCTAAAGTATCTTTTTCCATATTACCTTTTTAGAATACAAAATCGTCTCGAAATATTATTATACAAAAACCAAAAGATAAACAGGTCAGATATTCGCCAACTATAATGGAAACAGTTTCTTTTTTTTGAGTTTGAAGCATGATGACAACCTGATTTCTGCATCTTAAAAAAATGGAAGCTGTATTTTTACAAGCTGGCTGTACTGTATTTTATCTTGCTTGTACAGTACTGTAAGTCATCCTATCTTTATATCTAGAAAGACATCTCAACATCAGCACATATATTACATAATTTAGTTATGTTATGTGATCAGTTTTCAGCACCGAACCAGCTTACACTAGGTGTTGAATCTCTACCCTTGTGATTATGGCACCATTTACTTTACCTACTAAACAAAAATGTCACCATGATTCATCAGATATACTTCAGTTTTATTGTGTCTCTCAGTGCTCTGTTTTATTGGCTTTCTTTGTTTCGCTCCTCTTTGTTCATTTTTCTTTCAGCACTCTACCTGTTGACATTCTCACTTAGATATGACTAATTAATATTCTTTCTTCTAAATTTAAAACAAAACATAAAAAAATGTTTTCAAACAGGTCCAGATCTCCTCGCTCTTCCTGTGATAAAACTTTTGTGATAAAACATGAGATTCCTAAGGCCATACAACTGTAATCATAGCAGGTGCCCAGAAAAACTGTGTCTGAACCTCATGTACTGGATGACTCTGATTTAAATGGAACCGATGCAGCAGTTAGATAAATTCATGCTCGGTGAATAATTCTTATTTCTGAATTATTTAATAAGTAAAAGCAGATTTGTAAAAGCAGACACAGTGAAAAGGCCTTCAGTTCCCTTGAAATTCACTGTTTTCATTTTTATCTTGATTATAACCCTGGTTAAAAAGTTGCGACAGTGAATGTTTCTATGTTAGGTAGACACACATACAGCTTAAGAGCTTTGTGTGTGTGTGTGTGTGTGTGTGTGTGTGTGTGTGTTTCAACTGTAATACGTGTGTGTGTTTTCCTCTGACTCACCGTCCAGCCTCCTCCATCTGTGGTCATGTCACAGTAGACCTGGAAGCCTGCGGGGTGGTGAACAGGAAACACGGAGTAGATGCCATCCTCTCTCTGACCACTGGCGTACAGATCACCGCAGTCACGGGGGCGCGAGCCTAGGGAGAGGTGAAAGTAGGAAGACATTAACTAAATTAGGTCCAAATGGCTTGCGAAAGGAAAGAATGCTTGGAGCGGTAAAATTAAATCAGTAATAAAGAGAATATGAGGAAAACATGAAATAACACTTGTCACAATCATACTCCTGTCCTCTGTCTACAGCCAGGCACTATAGAGAGGCATTTTAGAACAATAAACATGAAGGAACAGTTCTGGATCTATGTTGTGAAGTCATCCTGTCAAAATTAAACCTAAAGGTGTTAGCTTACCCAAAAGAATGGCTCTTGAAAACGATAGAAAATGCAATGAGGAGGTAGAGTGGCTGTGTTGAGAGGGAAGACACAAAAAAGATAGATGATGAGCAGGATAGGCGGGTGATAGATGACACAGTGGGACAACATAGTCTAAGTGTGGTGAAGATAAAAATGTGAAAAAAGACGGAATGCAAGTAGGTCGAAATGAAGACAGAAAGGCACAAGGGTGGAGCGCAGACGTGATGCCACAGAGTGGAAGCAGATATATAGCACAGAGATGTAGATTTGAGATAGCACATGTTGTAGGAAAAAGGAGAAAACAAAAGACATATGAAATCAGAGAGGAAGAAGCATGGCTTACTGATGACATGTATACAATTTGAGTGATACAACACAGACAAAGAGACAGAAAGAGTGGCGAGAGTATATAACAGACAGACAGAAAGAATTTGGGAAAAGTTATGGGAGAGAAGAAGAGACAGGGGGCTTGTAAGCTACAGCAGAGCAGAACAGTAGCACCCTTGTCTATGATTGAGAAACCCATCTTTCACAAGGGATACAAAATCTATTCCCCAGGAAGCAGGAGAGGAACTCTGTGATGAGGACAATGTCATAGATTATGCATGCCAGCCCTCACCGGGTCAAAACCCCTGAATTTAAAATAGCCAGGAGAGTTCTTGAAAAGGCCATACAAGATTTTTTACAGTCCCTACACGTAATGGAATGTTTGGTCTCCCCGAAGCATTTCCGTTTCTCCGTGTAAGCCTTGACTAGTAAGCTCTGACTTTCATCATCGCCACACATAAGTGGTAGCATTTCCCAGTTCTTCTTTTCATTACAGGAAACTGAAGCTGTCTAAGTTCCATGGGACATTAAAAAAAGAGACTATCATTATTTAAGAATGTGGTCCTCTATAACAAGGGCTATCAAAGTTTTTCAGTTTAATGATCCCTTACAGGAGAGAATTATGTCGTCCCCCCCCCCCACACACACACACACACACATACATGATTGTACTGATACTCCAGATCCACGTTAGCTTGTCCTGTTTCACGACTTTGTTCGCACTCAGTTTAACAAAGATTAAGAATTCTGGTCTTCCATTGTGTGCTAATTTATTCACATTCCATACCTTTCCATTCCAGTGAGCAGCCTTCAGAGCTGAACAATACGCATTCTTAGTGAGTGCACTAAAAACATATAACCTATCTAATTGACATGATGAATCACAAAAGGTTTCTGGTCGTGGCTGCAACCAGTTCTTCTTGTAACTTGCATCAATTATTTTTTGTCAGAGAATCACTTACTCTTCCTGTCATTTTCAGACCCTGCTATTCCCTCCCTGCTCTGTAGCAGGTGTTAGTCCTAAAAGTTTTCCCACCTTCAGGCATAACCTCACGCACGCACCCGCGCGCAGACCTTAACAGTATACACTATTGTAACCACTTTTCATCACCTACCTGCCAAATTACAGGTTCCTGCCAGCTTTTTGACCAAACCCACATTAACATATAACCAGCATTAACGCTTACCACTATAATAGAATACAGCTGGAGTTAAGAAATGTAACAGCCACCTCACTAATGGTTAAAACTATAAACCAGCACAAAAATGACAACTACCAACATAAACCACCATGTTCTGACCAGACAAATACACTAACAAAAAGTAACATTTGCATTTTGGAACATAAAACAGCAAATTTAACAAACTGCTCAGTCCAGCACTGCATGATGGGAAATGCGGGCCGTCACTACAATATTTTAGTACGAAGTCTCGTATAGATCCGCTCCCGTTTGCTGTTGGCGTTTTTTTAATTTAGCTAGGCGCTAAAATGCTGTGTGTTGAGCGGGGCATAAACATTGACAAAGACAAAGTGGTTGGCAGGGTTGCCACCATGAAGGAGAGGAGTATGACGTTTTAAAAAGGGAACATGATATGTACAAAGTTCATTAACCTGCTCGGATTATTTTGTTCTAAGGAGGATGGTGGAATACACAAATTGACTAACGTTAGCCTAAACTTAATTAGGGCTACAGCAGGCTGAGCTGGGACAGAAGTTGGTGAGTGAAACATCCATAATTAATCTTTATTAACTTAAATTTTGGTTCTGAAGAAATCTGTTGATTAACTCCATGTTTACCACACCTGTGTGTGTCACTCATTGTGGTGTTGTTTTATATTTGAATAGGCCTGTTATAGTGTTTTAGACCGCTAAAAGCTTAACTTTTTTAGAGAGGCTGAGTGGACTGGTTATATTAAGCTTTGAGAATGAACGAGCAAAGAAGTTGAACCTAGAGCAGATTGTTGAGGACTTTGCGGTGCATAAAGCTCAGAGAATGCCGTTCAGACAGGTGAGTACAATGACAACCTCTTGGTAATTGTAACTCACTTTCCATATAGAGAGCGTCAGCAGCCACTGCATTGCCTAGCATCGTAGCGTTGTGTGTGCACGCTATATGTGGTGTGTAAAAAGGGTTCAGTCTTCCTTTGCTTTAAGATAAGATAGAACTTAATTTATCCTGAGGACAATTGTTGTGTAGCAGTTGCAATATAAAGTTGGAAGAGTGCAAATATAAATGTATAATGTGTGTTTGTGGATACACTGGCTGTGGAGTTTATATTGTTTAGTGGCAGGTTATTTCATTTCTGTAGCCTAATAATGCTTGTTGCACCCTCCACAGTGTCCATAGACTTTTTTTATTTATTGTTAGTCAATTTGTTGTTGTTGTTAGCCATGGTGTGGCTCATTGATGTGTTTTTAGAGGAATAAGCTACAGTATATCAGGCTTTGGATACACAGACAATACTTGTTAGTAGGATCAATTCATTTTTGTTTTTTGTCATTTCACAGGATTTGTTAACAATTAGAAAAATATAGAATATCACCAGCCTTATCCTTTAAAGTAGACATTGAGTTTCTAGTGATGTTTGTTTGGTTTGATTGGGTCTGTGCATATTCTGGTGCGTGTGTTAGTGGTGGGATGGGACCTTTGAGAAGAGTATCTGTTCTGAATCTCATCTGTTTGGCAACAAAATCCATAGTCTCATAGACCCTTTAAAGTAAGTCACTCTCTGACATTGCAGGCACTGCACAGTAGGAACTGAACTCATTTAAATGCACCCTGTCCTTGCATCTCCAGCTAAAACTGCTCATGTAGTGGCAAGCACTATAGTTGTTTCCATGCACATATCCTGCAGCTAACTTTTTTATTTATGTTTTGGCGTTCTCGTTTTGTTTTAAAATGCAATACTCATAAAATGGAATGATTAATATGGCAGCAAAAACAATAATAAAGAAATGTACCAAATGTCAAGCCAATACTTGCACTTGCATGCTTAATGCACACAACAAAAATGGAATTTCGCTTGTAAATCATTTCAGTGGTAGAGCCACTGTGCAACAGTATAGCAAAGTCAGGCAGTCCAAGAACTGAAAAGTAGGAGTCCTACAGTGGTTTCATCCAACTCAGACACCCTGCTACTGTCAGATCTGAGACGGGTTTCACTGCTGTCAGGGTTGGATTCATATACTTTGAAAATCTAATATGTTCTTATGGGAATCCAATGCAAACAGTACAGAGATGAATACTTTCAAATATTCACATGTGCAGTGGAACAGAAAGGCAGTCAAATATATTCATATTTGTGCCTCATACTTAAACACATATGCATGCAGCTGTACAGACATAGACATAAAAATACTGAAAATGTGCTGTTCTGTAAATGTGCATAGTTTTTATTTATTGTTTGTGCCTTAGCGTGACCAGTTAATATATTAGATTGTCAGTACCTGGTACTCTGATCCAATGTCAGAATGAACATAGAATTACAAATGGATACATACTGTATATGTTAGTGACATGTCAGTGCATGTCTCACTATCATATCTGTTATTCTGATGTAGCATATACATCAGGTATCTTAACATCAAAATGCTAATAGTAAGAGCTGTGATTTCTAAACAGATATACAGCCAAAAGCAAGCTAACCCACACAGAAATGCCATAATAATACAAACAAGGATATTTGTATAATAAATAAACATGGGCATTTAGAGAATATATCATTTGTGATCAGCACTGATTTTTCTGTTGTTTTTCTAGCTTTTCTCTAGTTCAGTGTAGATGTCTTTGATAAAATGTCATGGCTGCACTCCACAAAAACACTGACTTGCCACTGGCTGCTTTGTTGTTGTTTGTCCTAACTGTAGTCTGAGGAGTAAAAGGAGTAGAAACCTGCATAGAAGAAGATTTCAAGAAGGATTTGGTGGATTTAATGTAGAGTATATACAGTACAGTAGACATGTACACATAACACTTAGCTAATCCTAAATTTGTGTGTGTGTGTGTGTTTTAATGTCATACTATATTATCTTTTGCATTTATTATCATATTATACTATATTATACTATATCATCCAGAGACACAGACCACGTGTGAAAGCGCTTTCAAAGAATCCTGCACTGCAAACCTTGGGCAGAGAATATGTGAAGCTCTGTCCATGGTGCTGAACCTTGGTACTGGTTGGTCAATAAGTCTCAATACCTGCGTTTCCACCGCAGGAGCTTTCCCCAGGGACTAGGAACCTTTGGAGGAACTCAGTGCATTTCCACCACAGGGACCAGGGTCTAAATTATGTTCTGGGGACATTATTTTACCCCCAAAAAGGTCCCTGCTCGTTGGGTAGTATTTTCCAAAAGTACAGGGACTTGGTGGGGCTTGCTGCGCTGAACATTTCCGATTGGCATGCCAGGATTTCAAGTGGCAATCAATTATAAATCAAATAACAGAGAAGTATTCCCTGAAACCTTAGTGCTGTTGTCATTGCAAAATAATTATTATACCCTAATTGGGAACCGGTTTCTTAAAGATTTATTTTAATCAGCTAACTCCTGGCTCTATATAAAAGGCAAAAGCTACAAATTGAGCCACAAAGGGGAGATTATGTGCCATTGCAAATAATAGCTATTTTTGCTTAATATTATTATTTCCTCCTCCCTTGACTGTATAGAGGACCCAGGACAGTGTGATGTCAGGTTAGGTATTTCAGCTGTGAGGACAGGAGTGGGTAAAATTGCTGCTGTTTGAAGAAGATTTAAAAATATTAGTCAAGGGGAAGGCCTTGAATGCTTGACAGATTCAGCACCATGGAAAGTATTAACTTTAAGAACAAATGCTGAATTTGGTTTCAAATTAAATGCTTCTTTCAGTATGTTGTCTTGCAGACAACATACTGAAATACATAGGTAATTCTCTAGAATGCTCACATTAAATGATAAAGTAAACAATTTACCATCAATCAACATCAATGTCACAAAGAATAGTAAATTCAAGCCTTCAGCATGAAGTATATCCAATAGTCCAGTGTCATATATCTCAATAATTTATGTGCATTTTTATTTTGTTTTGGCTTTTAAAATTTGGCTGATTTTAGTAAACACATAGGACCTCTTTCCCATATAAAGTTGCTGCAAACGGGGGAACTGCGCATTTAGGAAAAGTATTAATAATGAGCTGGCAGCTGACTGAACTGGACACCTGTTTCCAGGAGGCTCAGTATGACATAATGAGAACAGGAACAGCCTATGAACCATACTCCAGCAGCCCCACCAGGGCTGATCATCATCATTACAACTTTGTACTGGATGCAGAATTCCCCATGTTGTACAGGAATGGATTTTCAAAATACGTAGAGCTCATACATAATTATCCCTTATTATGGACACTTTACAAGATATTTTCCCTAATAACCATAATAACATTTATTATTACAATAATTATTTTCTCTTTAGATTTTTTCAGAACAGTGATGTTACTTTGCATCATATTGTGAGGTGTTCTTGTAACTGTGTTCTCTCCATACAATGTGCATACGGGTGGGGGGCTATGCAGCTCATTAAGTGACTAATGATTTCCTTAGCAATGGGGAACAATATTGTTTCTGTCTCTGTAACCATTAATATAGAGCCAGGAGACAACAAATTAAAATAAGCTTGAAGAAATTATTCCACAACTGAGTTATAATACCTACTGTGAGATAACAAGATCTAAGGGATAATTTCTCTATCAATTGATTTATAATTCATTGCAACCCAGAATTCTGGCATGTTTCAAGTAGCTGTTTACAGATTGCTTCAGATAATCTGGTTAAGGCAAGAGAATTCTGGAAGGTGATGTCAGGCATAAAACTGTGTAGAACAGATGACTGACCCACAAGTGCAAATGTTTAGCACCATGGACAGAGCTTTAATCATCTAGCTATGCTGTCCTATAAAATATATCTATATATAAATATATCTATATTTAGATATAGACATATCAGCGTAAAGTTACTCCAAAAAAAAAAAACAGAACAGAGGCATAATTAAGCTTTCAGATTAACTTTCAAACCATCATCAGGCGCAGGTAAGAACTTTAGGAAACAACAACCAAGATAGATAGCAAGTGTGTCAGCTAATTGCTCAATTGCATCAGTTCCTTAGAGCAAAGCTTGAAAATATACCTCTGTTATACCTCTACTCTTTCTACGCTCCTAGTACATGCCTATACCCTCAGATTTATGAAACATCTGCCAGATTCTCAAGTTGTGCCGTTCACAGAAAAAACAAGAACGCTCTCTCCTACTGTTATTGTTATTGTATGTAATTGTAATTGTATGTTGTATGCCATACATTAATGGCCTTCACTCTGTGCTCCTTGGCTACCAATGCAAGGAAAATCCAACAGGGGAATGCCATTGGGTATACTGTGTCTGGTAAAAAGCCTTCCAATGGGATAATGCCCTGGGCCCTTCTCTGCCTCTCAGCAACACAGCCCAGTGGATATTCAAGTCATTTCTCATTTACAGAAAAAAATTCCTCATCTCTACCAAGGCCACTGGATAATGTGGATGAGATGTAGCCCAGGGAAACATACTGATATCACCAGGTGAGGTTGGGTTGAATGAATATGTGGTAAAATGTAAAAGGTCAAACATATAGGTAGCCAGTGATGAATGAATTATATATACAGAGGCAGAGGGACAAACTGAATATCAGACAGACAAATCTACAAAGAAAGAATCCAATCTTTCTAGACAGGTACAGATAGTCAAGCCATGCCTCATTTGTCTTACCATTGGAGCAGCCCTTGAAACGGGCCCCTCTGACTGGTGCCCTCTGCAAGTCGGCCTTGACACGCGCCTTCAGACCCACATTCTCCTTCTGCATGGCATTAAGAGCATCACTCACTGAGTTCACTACCTTCACCATGTTGATCTGGCTGTCTGACAGTAGCTGTAACACATACAGTGGGAGAGAAAAATACACAGTTACATTTATTAACAATGTAATTATACCAAACTGTTGTATATACTTTACATTACTTCTGACCATTTCCCAAAGTGTGCCATGGGTTTTTACGACCTTCCATTTCTTTCACTACATTATAAAATGTACCTATCAGACTTGAAAACTTTCTTAAAGTTATAATCCTTAAGATGTCCATCATTTCAAACTAATTTTTTTATACTATTTATGTCTGGCATTTATGTCATTAAATCTGTTTACTCATTTGTTACCTCTCTATTTAGTAATGTGCATTGTCAGTGGTGGAGTCCACCATTCCTGCATTAGATTCGAATGTTTGATTCTAAGAAAACAATTCATGCATGTACTTGACAAAATTTGCAAGAGCTGACACAGGCATACCTTGCTCGTAATTTAATCATGTTAGAACATAATCACAGGCCTAGAATTGAGTAATTTTTAGGGCAAGGCCACTTTAGCCTTTGATAAATATACATTTATTGGGACATCACGGCCAAAATGTAGGGCACCAAGGACAAAACCAATGGTGCAATAACAGTAAGTAATAATTACATTGTATGAAGACAAAACAGTATACAATCAACAATTAGGAGTCAGTGTATTGAAACAGTACTGTGTTTATTTAAACTGTACACTGAATTCTTGACTTTTCCACAAAATGCTCTCTGATTATTCAAAAAAGGGGAACAATTCATTATATTACATTGTTATTGTTATATTTTAATAAAGTAAAGTCTATTAATGGGCTAAGGGTCATCAAAATTAGTTTCAACACCCATGCAACTATTAGCATTTGAGTCTGAGATCATAGGAGCAGTCACAAAAATGACTCGTTACCAGCCTCCGTTGGTTAGCTATGCTATTTTAGCGGGAGAAGACCATGGGAATGAGAGGCGAACGGTTTAAAAAATTAAGATTTCTTACTAAAATAGGTTCTGGTTGGTGAATCAGATACATGCTGAATTAAACACAGACTCTTTACACTGTTAATTCACTGTCTATCACGTGTGTGCGTGTGACGGTATTTGAGTTTTGTTGGCCATTACCAAAGTAACTACACGGTGCTGGAGAGATACTGTATATGCACAGACAGTAAGAAAATGTTTTTTTGACAGCGAGGTTTCACTTTGACAGTGCTTGTTTTTACCCAAAATGGGGCCTGATTGTTCTGAAGACAGGAAAGTGGCATATGCCTGGGCTCATCTATGTCTGCGGGAGTGGGAGAAATCTTGTGCTACTGTTGATGTCCAGTGCGATGACGGAGACACTGGGAAACGTGAGTTTATTTGCTGCGTTGCATGTAGTTTCTTTTAGTTTCAACTTTCTTTTATGGGCACAACAGCCAGTTCAAAACAGGGCATGCCAAACTGGCCGTGTGGGTAGTTAATTTTAGAAGGGGCATTACGGCCACACTATTTGGCCATGGTATAATTCCTGCCTTGTAATCTGGAAGAGCAGAACAGCCGGTCCCAGGCATTTTGAAGAAGAAACATATTTGAATCGGTACCAAATTTTCATGGATGAACAACTAGGGAAATACCTGGGTTGTCTGTCTTGTATTTATGATAGAGTAGCTGCTCAAAGTATGTTTCTTGCCACAAGTGATCAATAGCTATCATTTTGATCGGAACTCTGGGGCTTGTATTGTTAAGAAGTTCTTAGCGTAATCAGCAGTAAGCACAGGTGTCGCCAAATCAACCAGAACTGAAATCTTAAGGATTATGACTTTAAGATAAGCAATCCAAACTTTTTTTTGTCTTTTGATTTTTGTCAGAGTTACATCACATTCACATAGTAATGTACCTGCAAGAAGGGGAAAAACCTATTTCTCTAGCACTTGAAGCAGATCAGCATATTTTAGGACGATGATCCACCATTTGACATTTTAGAGTATGGTGACCAAATTCACGTGATCTATTTCACAATGTCCATGTTTGTGTAATGTACGTCTTCTGGATTTAATTCCATGTTAATAGCTTGTGGATGCAGTGCTTTTCAGCAGCCAACTCAGATATCAGAGCATCCTTGAACACACCTGCAAAGACTGCAAAGTTTTCACAGTACTCTCATGGGCATGGCCATGTGATGACAATGTGACTTTGAAAAAATAAGTTGAGGGGAAAAAAGTGAAAACGAAAGGCTGCTTTGAAGGTGGTTAAGTCTGTCTAAAAAGTTTTGGTAATCTTTGGAAAATGGTACTAATATATATGAAACTCAATTTGTAGTTAATGGGTTAAAACGGTATATAACCACTGATACAGTCCTTTAGGGACCTTTAGAAACACACAAGTGCAAAGACTGCCCTGTGTAGCAAAGACACTACATGGTACCCTATCCAATAATACACCATGGTGAATGCTGTGAAACACAAAGAGCCCTGTGGGAGGGCTGGTGACGAATGTGTGTGCTTGTACTAGGCAGAGAGCAGGGTAACCTCTCTGATCTGCTGTGGTCGCTTTCTTACCTGCAGCCCTTTGTGTGCTGTTCATTGCAGAAAGGTCATATTCATTGCCCTAGTTGGCCAACACCTATGCAGGTGCCAGGTGTTGGGCCCCATATATATACACACACTACACTTTTTTTTTTGCTCTTCCTTATGTTCACACATACCCAGAATGTCTCTCACTGCCTTTCTTTCATCCTCCTTCACTCTCTCTCATCCACATACACACATGTACATGCAAAAAGACCTGCAGTGCTCAAAGTCATATACTGTATAAGGGGTTTATGGTCTTCTATCAAAGGTATGCCTGGGCAGCTATATTCAGGTGTTAAAACTGCATTAGACAGAAACCCCAGTGGCCTTTCCCTGGCCTCAATAACTATGCAACACACCAGTGAGGCACAGCAAGCTCCACTGCATCATATTACATGGACACTGGGGCTTTAACCCACAAACACAGACATAAACAACAACACATTTATGTATATGCCCACATGCAAGTACAAATAAAACCACATACACACACATGCATAGACTACAGAAATGGCCCACTGTGCTTAGCAGCTAGACAGGATAAAGCAAAAAAAACTGGATTTTCTGCATTTTGAGTGTATAATTGTTCAAGAAGAAGTTTGTGGAGGGGTAAGGCAAAGCTGTTTTTTTACAGAAGACTTTAAAAGGTTTTAACAATATTTAAGAAATTAGTTTGCTAAGTGTTCTTTCTCGTGTGCAAATTTGACATTACTTTCAGTTTTGTAATTTCATGATAGTATACATTGTATGTTTGTTTGAATGTGTGTTCAAAGGAAGAGACAAAAGCAGAGGAGTGTCTGCAGTCTTAATTCTAAGCCTTTCACTGACACATCAATTATCATGATGTAATTAGCTCTCATTAGACAGCCTTACAATTGGCTCACAAAATCAGTCACACCACAGCACTTAACACAAGGAGCCTTGCTTTTGTGATTCAAGCTTTTTTGCGCATCTGTGGCAGACTCATGAATAGGGTTGGACTGAAATTTTTAAAAAGAGGTCCCTTTCAAATCTCCAAGATTTACACGATAATGTGCAGTGCACCTGCACTCAAAATCAAGTTTTTTGGTTGTTACTGTAGTGTAAATCCAGTTTCGATTGATGTTTGTCTGATGTGTCTAAACTTAACTGCATTACATTTTGTTGTGTGTTAAAACACACAACAGAGCAGAGCGGAGTTGCAAGGCTGGAACTTGCAAGTTAAAAAAGTTATTTGGCCACCATAATACATCTCCACCTGTCCAGTCAATTGGAGCCAGGTGGAGCAAATGGTAGAAGTGAGAGGAGCCTTCAAGAAGTTGCCCTCTCTTTTCTCTTGACTAGTGTAGCCCTTGCAAGTAATTTAAATCCTCAAGCACATTTGTACTATTCCATGACTTCACTTATAAATCTGAGTAACCAATAGGTTTGACATGTAATGAGAAAAACTAAACTACTGTACTTTGCTGGACCCCTACCAATCAGTGCTTTGAGAGGCAAACATATACTATAATGACACTTTGTGACCGTTTATGCTAAATGATGTGGTTCTTGTCTCTTCAGAAAATACTCCTTCACTACACTGAAAGTTACCAGGGATGTTACAGCAATTTCTTGTTACTCATTCACATTCTGAATATTGTAAAGTAAAATTACTTTCCCAGTTTGGCTCAGAGGCATCCTGCTAGAGCTGAAACAATTAGTCAGTTACTCAATTAGTCCATCTACAGACAAGTAATCTACAACTATTTTTTGAATTATTGTTTCAGTCATTTTCGAGCAAAATTCTCTTGTTCCAGCTTCTCCAGTGTGAGGGTTTACTGTTGTTTTGGGGTTTTGGACTGTTGGTTGGACAAAACAACCAAATACGTCATCTTGGGCTCTGAGAAATAGTGATTTTTCCACTATTTGTTGACATTTCATAGACTAAACGATTAATCGAGAAAATAGCCAGCAGATTAATCAATAATGAAAATAATCATTACTTGCAAGCCTACATCTTACAAGAGGGCAGATCCCCAAAAATAAATCCTGCCAGATGCTGAGTTAGAGAAGTAAGTACAGGAAGTTGATATCAACATCAGATGTCCACAGGGTACAGTCAAGCTGAAAGTTAACCCCATCTTTTATTATTGTATTGCACTCTGCCAGCCGTGTAGCCCCCAGCTGCCTCTCTGCTCAGATACTCCCATCCTGCATTTTAGAGAACCCCACATCTTTTTCATCTTTTGGTGACTGTGATGCAGACACACATCTTCATTTCACTCCACCTCCTCCTCAAGAGCATCTGACTGGCTAATTGTTTTCCTTGTGTGTTGTTTCTCTGATGCCAGTAAGCTATAGCTGAATGGGGCTTTTTTTCAATGAAAATGCACATTTTGAATCCAGAAGGTAAACTTAAGATACCATTCTGGATTAACAGGACAGTTTTCAATTCAATTAAATTCAATTTTTCAATTCCATTTTATTTATATAGCACCAATTCATAACAGAAGTTATCTCAATGCACTTTTCCTATAGAGCAGGTCTAGACCGTACTCTTTATAACATTAATTACAGAGACCCAACAAATCCCACCATGAGCAAGCACTTGGCAACAGTGGCAAGGAAAAACTTGCTTTTAAGAGGCAGAAACCTCGAGCAGAAACAGACTCGATGGTGGGTGGCCATCCCACCGCTGCCTCTGATTAAATAGTCATATAAGAGGTCTCTGCAGCAAAGAAACAATAAAAAATAAAAAGATAAAAGATTACCCCGATGATGGACAGAAGCTTCACACATAAAGGGAATGTTTTCATAGCAATTTTGATTCATATCATACAGAGCCTCTGATATTTGATCAGGCTATTGATTGATGTGTGGATAGTGTAAGGGTGGCGGGCAAAGAGTCCAGCTATGCAATTAAATCATTATTCATAAAATAAAGTGGTGGAATGGCCCTTTAATGTTTCTCTGCCTTTATTGGCCATATATCTCACTTGAGCAATAATCCCTCATCAATATTTACTGTTCTATTTTTGTCTCACAATTTGCTGTCACAGTTTTAACATAACATTTGTAAGTATGCCACCTGATACCACTTTCTTGTAATTTATATTGCATTGAATCATTAGCAATATTTAAAGGATATTGTTCTTGCTGTAGAAACATAGCTTATTGTTATTATATTTTTTCTGTAATTAGAAGATAACATGTTTTGGCTTTTAAGTAAAAAAAAAAAGAAAGAAGCTGTATTCACTAAATTTGCATTGTTCTGTATTGTTCTATTGACAGTGATTTGGACCTCCAAAACACTGATATTCTTTATTCCTTTGAATTGTTGAGCTGTATCTTTGAAGCTACCAATTTGCTTAATTGAATTAGGTTTTCATATTTTATGTGACTTTTAGCATTATTCACTCTTACTGAGGTTTTGAAGTTATTTGTATCACATTCCTGGCTGAACTGCTGCAACAAGCAGAATTTGAGTTGTTTAACACTAGAAGTGCCAGAATTCCAAACTTACTAGAATTGTCGTAAGCGGTCATTTTGACCGCTAGATTCCAAACTCTATCATCTCTAATGATAAATTACCCAAATGGGAGATTGATGCATTTATTGTGTTAGGATATCTTTTAAAAAACAAATAACACCAAAATATACATTTAATAAAGTTTAATTATACATTTATCAATATTCATATCATCGCATATAGTAAACCGTAATTATTGCATACGCCCATCGGTGATGTCCACGCTTGTGTGCACGGAGCTCAGCAAACATACATTATTCCTCGGCTTTCCCTGGTAGATGGTGAGCGTCGCTTCTACACATTTAACACCTTTTGTGCTGAACAGCTCCTCTTGCTCTTTTGCGGAGGGGGGCGACTCACGCTTAGTTTTCCCCAGGGTGCCAACCAGGCTGGTCTTATTGGCCTGTAAGGCAGTGGCCAGTTTGAGAGAAGTGAAGATATTATCTGGTAATATTTCTTCCCTTATCCAGGAATGGCTCCCCCAGTTTCAGCTCCACACTCTCTCCCACGAGCTGACCTCTGCTCTGCGTCTCCTCTTTTCCCAGAAACGGAGCCCCGTTCAGCATGCATTTTGAATTGACATCTGCAGCTAGCCAAAATTGTCAGGTCATGAGCTGTCACCACGGTGCTGATGTGCCTCAGCCACAGTGCAGACCCTGATGTGTTTCAGCATGCCATCGTCAAACACACACAAGAAGGCCGTGAGCCGTGTGTGCTGTGGGGCCAGCACAATAGAACAATAGAATAGCGCGAAAGTCACTGCGGTCAATATGACCGTGTATGGCCGAAATAGGTAAAAATGATCATATTTTCTTTGCCTTTTGTTTAATTTATATAAAACCTATTGTAAATAAAAATACAAATACTTTTAGGAAAAGTCAGGTACCAGCAAGATTGTATTTTTTTTATTCAACAAAGTTATTGCACATATAAATTTCAAAACGGTCAAAATGACCGTCGTGGCCGTTCTAGTGTTAAAGTCCTCTTTGTGTCGACCAGAATGAACATCTTAAGGCAATATGACTTTCTATTCTACAGCAGCAGAGGTTCGCCCCTAGATCCTTAACAGAGGTTGTGGGTGTCACTTGTCCAAAACATTAACATTCCACAGGCACATGATTCAGTTTAAATTGTGACCTGTGGTTCAAGGAAATCAGCAAGTCATGCTCTTCCTCGCAGCCTTTACCTCCTTGCAGTCTTTTTGCAGTCAGACATTGTGCAAAACTGAATGCCAAGTCAGTTGAATATGTGAACTACATTTTATGTCACTTGGACTTCTGCTATGGGGAATCTAGCCCTTCCATTTTTTTTATGCTAAAGGGGTGCATGAGTGCAGGTCATAAAACCTCCATGCTCACCCCAACTAGCATTATACATGGTTGCCCACATCGCGTATGCACAGGGCTGCCACTGCTGGTCAGAGCTAAAAAATACATTAACAACTTTTAATGTAATTCATATCACTGACAGAAGTTTGCACCTGTTACCATGAGAGAGATCAATGGAGACAGCAACCTGAGAGAGCCATCGAGGAGACTGTATTGAGAACACTTAAGATTTGAAGGTTCACACCATAATAATGTGAGAGTGTTAGACTGGAAGCACTTTGGATTTTGTGTTGAAAATGTTTGAATTTACATAAACTGCTATCCTGAGCTCATGCTCCCTTTTGTAAATAGAGTGACACAGTTCTGTTACTGTCAATAAACAGCAAACTCATACTTTTTTTAGACTTTGACATACAACTATGTTAATGAGGCAAGGCAAAAGTCAGGGAGTTATTGCCTTGTGAGGTGGTGACAGGCTAATGTCTGTGTTTTTGCTTGCTTAGTCATCTACAGGTGATGACTACAGAGAGGTGGTTTGGCGGGATGACTGTGGTAATTCCTTTATTGGAATGTTATGTTGAGAGTTGCTTTTATTTAACTCAACTACTTTTTAAATGTAAATGACTTTTCTGACAACATTCAATCTGGCTCATGACAAGCACAGAGACATCTCCAATGAAATTACACTTAAATCTTAATGCTGACTCTATCAAAAATATCAGGCTATCTGGTACGGTCCTCAGTCAGTTCAGGTTGTATCTAGAAATCATGGGCTATGTTATTGCCAATGGCATTTGTGAATCTGAGGAGATCAAGCCATGCAGAGCCCCCAACGGTTAAATCTTTGAGCCTCTAATATTCAGGCGTAACTGAAGGAGGAACACTGACAATGTGGGACACATTGGACAAATAATAACCAGTTTAAAATAACTCTACAGTTCTACAGCAACAAGAAATATGAGTTGTCATAATGGCAGAAAACAAGTAAATAAATAAATATCAAATATTAACTTTACAGTGTTGACTGTAAACTGAATTAATATGCTCCCACATTTAGATATGAATGTTTGAATTGTTGTGTATTGTGTACAGAGAAACAGAAATTGATGATGGTGTCGGCTGTAAATTGAGTTGGAAATGGAGAGAAAAAGACGAATACTACCAGTATCATATGAGCCATATGAACCATCAGTTAAATGTATTATTATATTCTTATATTTTACTGGTCTTTCCCATCAGTGTGATTTATTAGAATGCAAATGTGTGTGCTTTGGTGTACCTTTCTAGGCTGCAAGCATTCAGTGTGAAAAATCAGTTTGTGGAAAAATCAAAACACATTGGTCCTAAACCCACTGCAATCAGATTCTCCTGCTAATCTCCTCAGGGGCATGTGGAAGAGTTTCTCTCTATATGGCAGGGTGAAACTGTTCTTCAGGGGGCTGCGGTGCACACTGAGCCATTACTAACACTGGCACAGTCAGCTCTGTGTCATTGTATAAATCAGAAGTCCTGGCCACAGGTGGCCCATAGATCACACAGTCACACCACGGTGTCAGGCAGAAACAGCGGATGTGCACACCACATGCCTTGCCTCCAAAGAGGAAATCAATCACCTGGAGTGTCTGGGCTGCCAGCACCACCTCCACTTAGCCTCAGATCCCACTGCACTATGCCACCTACACCACATTAAAGGCAGTAAAGGGACATACCAATCAGCACCCATGGTTTCTTATCCCAGTGAGTTTTTGAGTGATTTCTAAACAATGTTGAACCCTGGCTTAAAGAAAGGATTGGCATAAGCAGAATGCATTCAGTTGTTTGAGCTGTATGGTTGGTAGCTATGAAATCTATTTACTGCAGAATAGCAAGACTGAGCCTGATGGGCCAAAATTAAAAGAGTATGTAGTGTGAAGATTTTCCACGAACATTTTGGAAATGCATCGTCAATAAATCAATGTGGACAGTGCAAAACTAAAGGGGGTCTAATTATGTTTTCATTCTATGTAGAGTCTGTCTTACACATCTAGGGAAACATTATGTTATCTTATTGAATTAATGTGCAAATTGCTCTGTTTCTTCACCATGATCGGCATTTCTTCCCCTGTGACCTCATCTTCAAACACTAGACTACTCAGTGGAACATGAGCTCTATTTGCACTTTAATCTAGCCGTTACTGGGCTTGTACAGTTTAAAGAGAAATTGATATGGTCGAGTTGGCATTGGATTAGTGAATGATGGTGTTTTGATTTTGCAATCAGGAAAAGGAAGGCACTAAATAAGACCAGCCAACAGAAAACCCTCAAGTCCAATGAGCTGTCACACATCTTAAGGTGGTTTCACAATCAATACATATTGATAAGTGTTTCACAGTCCACTCTGTACAGTACTTAAAGTCATGACTTCAGTAGTGACTCTTGCACACTGGATTCAGTTCATCTGTTTTTCCTGCTCAACCAATCCTACTTATGTTCAGTCATAAAAACTAAAGAAAAAAATGAACAAAAACCCTGTTTTTCTTCACAAAATATCTAGTTATGCTGAAAGAACATTCTACAAGTTGTTGGTACATGACTTTTTCTTCCTTTCTCAAGCCACAGTTTAGCATCTCAACAGCTAGTAACCCTACCATTGCCCACCATTCCAGATCATTTACAGTGCATGGGTTTTCAAACACATTTTTAATTATACCAGTAAATAAATATTACATCAGGAGAAGGATGCTATGGCTTCTGCCAATTCAATACATTTAATTTATAGAATCATAAAAATACCACCTTTTTAACTTTTTTACCTTTAGCTCATCCACTCTGGCAAACCAAACCAATCATTGCTGGTTGGCATAAAACGCATCATTACCAGTGCGCCACTGCGGGAATGTCCCTACAGATATCAGATTTAAAAACTCAGCATACTGCGAAATACAGAGACATTTACCTGGTGGTGACAGGCTTAATCAGCATTGTCTGAACTAGTTTGGCAAGGGCTTGACTGTAATGGATGTTCATTTTTCTGTAAAAATCCTGCACTCTAACTTTAAGCCCCATATATTTGCTTTTGGCATTTTGTCTATAATATGTATTTAATATTTTGTATGTATCAGATCATGATACATTGTTCAAACATATAGGTTTACAGTGCTTAACTACTGCAGAAATAGGATTGATTTAATCAGTACTGGTGATTAAAAGTCATTCCTTATTAGGCAGTTGTATTTTCATGATAACAATTATATGATGCAATTACATGCTACTCTGACCTGGGTGGTGTATTCTCTCTGACCTTGCGATAACGTTGCATGTTCACTGTGTCTCTGGCATTTATACCGTTTGTGTGTGTGTGTGTGTGTGTGTGTGTGTGTGTGTGTGTGAGTGTGTGTTTGTGTGTACATGTACCTGTATGAGGCGTCCCTGCTCCGTCTGCAGTGTGTTAAGGTCTTGCCCCAGGCTGCCCTGCCCCCTGCGTAAGGATTCATAGTCCATTTTCAGTTGCCCTGCGTGGGCTGACAGCTTGGCCACCTCCTCAGCCAGACTGACTAGAAGAGCCCGATCCTGGCCTTTCACTGACTTTAGGTCAGAGTCGTGGTCGGTTAGTGAGTGGAGCAGTGATGTCTGCACACCCTCCAGGCGCAAAAAGTTACTGTTGTAGTCAGGACAGTTGGGGTCGATGAAGATATTAATGCGAGATCCATCGCCTCTCTCAACAGTGACCAGGGCATTAGCTTCATCCTGATTGGTGGAGATGTGGGGTAGGCCATCGGACATGGGTGGGGCCTGGTAGTGATTCATAAAAAGGATGGTGCCAGTTACAGTAACAGCCAGCAATACAGCCACGAAGAGCAAGATAGTGCAAAGCAGGTAGCTGCAGCTCATCCTCTGTGAGTAGGAAGGAAGGAGGGAAGGAAGGAAGAAAGGAGGGAGGGAAAAGGGAAAAAAGACAAAAAGTAGTTGTTAGGATCAGAGTTGCTAGATTAACCAGAAATGATGGCAAAACACCTGCCTTATTCAAAAAGAAATGAGTTTCATCAGTGGGGATATTTTGAATGCCAAAAAATTCAAGTACTCAGCGATATAACCATCTGTCAAAATGTAGTTTTGAATGATTTATGTAGCAACATAATGTAGATTCCTTCAACTGCCAGTCCTCTTGAAAATCAAAATTCTCTAAAACTAAGGAAAAACCGAACACATAATATGTCATTAGAGTGGTGGTGCAGTAGAGGAAGGATGCTAGCCTGAGACACTTTTGGGCAACACATGGTCAAAGCACAGATGTTGCATCTTTCCATTTCTGAGACAGAAACAATAAAAACCTCAAACAGTTGTAGGCAGGAAGAGAAAGCAAAACAAAAATACACTCAGACAGCAAATAGAATGTAAATGAATGAACAGAGAGTAGAATCCTCTTAGAGGAAAAAGGCAGACCTCTACCAGTAACATAGTCTCCATTAACTGGACTATAAAAGGCCTGTATGATGGCCCTTTATGATCCAGGTCCATTTTTCCACTCAGGTCAAGAGAACCAGCAATGGATCTGGAAAAGCAATATGGCCCACCTATGCATATTTAACAATGCCTAACTCCCCCATATCTTCCTCCAAATGAATCAGCAACTGATCTCTTACGGATTTTTATTTTCTAAACAGGAGGATGTTTTCTCTGGGGGAATATGTGGGCAGGTATGTGTGAGTGTGTTTGTTGTCTGTTTATATGTGAAAGGGTGAGTGACTGTCAGCTCATTAATATGTAAATTGCCGTACAAGCACAGTTAAGCACACTAATAGACAGCTAATGGTCTGCTTTACAACAGAGTCTTATGGTTTCTTTAATGTTAAGAAAATCAATTGTGTTGTCCAGGAAATACTCCTATCTACTATGTTTACCCACAGTGTTTGGGTAGAAGAAATAAAAAAAGTTGTAACTTCCCTGACAACTTGGCTATGTGGGGGCCGAAATGTGGGCTCTGTGGACAAGTGTGCATGGGATACACTATGTGGGAATTATACAGGTTCCCAATTATTAGCCCACATAGTGTTGGTCAGTTTGAACAGTAAGGGTCCTATTTGAAATCTGAGGATGATTTCTAACATGGGCCTTGATTGTAGGTCCAATAAACTAAATGCACACAAAAGGAGTTCATGTGGGGCCTGAAGATGGTTTTCTCACATCGGCCCCATTTGTACCCCCCTGGCTTCATTCATAACTCACATAGGCAGACATATATGGCCTGCAGCCAGTGAGAAAATTTTGCTGGGCCTGGTGAGGACCAGCTGGATGCCTATGCTCGATTGCTTCACAAAAAACACGACTTTAGCAGTGATTTTAAAAGATCTAACCCACAAGACAAACAAAAAGCAAACATGGACTTGGTGAATAAGACAATAAATGAATTTGGTACATTATTGCATTTAAAAACGTTTAAAATGTATGTATGGGTAATATCTGAGAAGACGAGCTGTTTCACTAATCTACACAAAACCCCAAGAATACATCATTAATTTATTTTGGAGAGGAACAAAACAATTTTTGAGAGGGTGATTGGAAAATTACTACTTTCATCACACATTTCTATTTTGTTGTTGTTGTTGTTGTTTTATTTTTACTCCTGAAATATAAAAAAGCCCTTTGGCAGAATATACTGAGTATATTGATTAAATTAATGCATTATTGTTTTTCTGTGGGAAAACTACTTTACTGTGGCCACTGTTTTCTGGGCACTGCTGGCATGTCTGGAAGTACTGTCATTGCAAACTGCCCCTAGGCTCTATTTGTCCAAATGGGTTGGAAGCTGTGTACACATGTATGCCCACACACACACACACACACACACAAACACAAACATGTACTGCAGACAGATGCGAGAAACACAACATGCACTAATGTTACTTACATTTCCGATGAATACTTGCAAAAGACAGGCAAGTACATGCATATATTGTACATGAAAAAATTGAAACATTGCTTTGTCAGAACCATCCCACTTCTTCCTGTTTTTACACCCAAATACATCATCACAGAAAAGAATGCATGTGTGTGTGGCAGGGTGTCTGTGCTGCACATAATGTGTATAATGGCCTCATGCTGCAGAATGGCAGCAATGTAACATTAGAACAGTTTCACTGAGCTCTATCGCCAGCGGGCCAAGACATCAGTGGAAGCCATCATCGGCACTGCACTAAATATTCATTGCTAGCATACTGATTGTTAACTTAACATGGATAAGATATACGATGGCCCCCCTTTTGCTGAGAGCGAGACACACACAGAGCTGACAAACATCTACACATTCAAAAATACACATACAGGAGCAGTGCATTTTTGTAATGAAACTTTTTACAGCTATTCTGTAACAGGAACATAATGATCTCCTCAGATGTTAACCTTTTAAGCCACAAGATATAAAGCAGTTTCTGATAGTTTAAGGTACCAACTTACGTACAATAATTCAGCCTGAAGGTAAGTAAAGTCAGTTGCGATAGCACTTTGATTGTGGCACCTGGGTGGCACAGGGTAAAAAGCTTGTGGCTAATGATTATTTCTGTTGTTTATAGGTTCATTTTGATCACTTGGGATACAAAATTGTACTTGTGAAGGTACAAATAGTAGGGGTACAAAAATTGACATGCAAGAAAAGGTACAATAATGTAACTGTATGAAGGAACTGGCCCAGCGTCAAGCTGGGTACAATTCTACTTTTTCCTGAGGCCAGACTGACATGAAGTCAGAGAGACTGAATTGAAGGAAGAAAAGGTCAGCATGACAATGAGAAGTGGAGGTTTTGCTGCTGCCTTTTTTGTTTTTTCGATGCAACCTGCTTCGTGTCCCAATGGAATACACAACCTCTCAACTCAGATCAAGAGTTGTAGGGGGGTAATGATGCTGAGAATGGGACGCAGACAGCCTCTTAACATACATTTTTTGTAAGTGAGTCTCTCAATCTAACAGCAGGAGCCCACTCTGTAATTAGCGGCTGACTTTCAGAGCCTCTCTTGTCTCTACTCAAGCCACACCACGGGATTTGAGAGGACAACAGGGGAATTCTGATGGATAGATAGAAAAGGAGAGGCAGAGAATGAGAGAGAATCCCTCTCTATGAAAATGATGTCCTCCCACGCAGGAGCATTGGCAGACAGTTCTTGGACAAAAGGCTTTGTCTGCTCATTAGATAAGCAGGAAACCAGCAGGAGTCTTGCAAGCTTTCACACTCTCTGTCTTTCTCCTTCTCAAACACAAATATATATACACACATACTATATACTGACACTGATGTATACACAGGAAGAATTTCATGTTGCTACTACCCAACTAACTCAAATAGATCTTTAAATGCTGAATTGGCACACGTCTGCATAGCAACTCACTTTTTTATAAAGAGGGATTTTCAACCATTTCACTTCCATTTCATTCACCTGCAGCTTGAATAACACTTTCATATCAGTATTCAATACATAGCTTCTTCCCAAATTCTGCCATGCAATCAGGCTCCTTTTCCTGGCGCAGCCATGATCGCTCCGCTCAGTTCAAAGAATCTGCAGGGCCTAATCCCATCTAATTCTTGTGTGTTTGGGTACTTGAGCTGAGGTTGTGCCATCACTGCTGCTTGGTAGCAAAATGTAATGTGTAATATGCAATAATCCTTCGCACTTCCATCACCAAAGCAGTGAGAAAGCGGATTGTGATGAAAATCATTGTCAAAGACATCTTATCCCTTCTGCAGGTGAGCAAGTCACTATTCATAGTGTGCCCCTGTTTTTACTGGAAGTAAGGTGGTGGAATATTTATACAAGACGACATAGAGTATATAAATGAATCAATAAAAGGAGTTTGTATACAGGACAGTGCTTTTTATCAGTTTGAAACATTTCCATTCATCCATTCATCCTAAAAAATAATCAGCAACAATCTTTATTAAAATAATAATAATAATTAATTAAAAGTAAGACGGTGTAGTCCCTCATTTGTCCAGGAAAGAGTTCTCAGACCATTTTTCACAATTGAGAATGACTTCCGGATGGGAGCCGAAACGTCTTGATTCTAAAAACAGTGTCCAGATGACTACGATTGAAACCTTTTCTACAACAATTAAAAGTGTTTTAGTAATTTTTAGTCAAGCAAATGCCAAGATTCACTAGTTCCTGCTTCTCAAATGTGAATATAGGATATTAAATTGAATATCTTTTGGTTTTGGACTGTTGGTCAGTCCAAACAAGGTATCGGAAGATGTCGCCTTGGGATCTGGGAACACATGATGTACATGTGTCATTTTATAGACCATTCAATTTATTGAGAAAAATAATCGGCATATTAATCGACAATGAAAAAAAAATTGTTAGTTGCAGCCCTACACTGATTTAAGAAGTAAGGGTTACTAATGGGGAATAAGTTGATGAACAGTATTCTCAGTCAGAGAAAAAGAGATGTTCAAAATGATAAGTTTTAATTATTTTTAAACAATTTTTTGTCTTAGAAGAATGACACATTAATTACATTAAAGCCCCTAATGCTGCTACCACTAGTTGTAATTGTACTTGAAACAAAAGCATATGTGTGTGTGTGTGTGTGCATGCGTATTTACCTACGTGTGCATATATACAGTACATTGTGGTGACAGGGCCTTACCTTGGCCGGGGTCGGCGTGGCAGTTTCTGAGTCTGACCAGCGATGTTTGAGCTGGGAGGAGCTGGGCACACACTCACAGAATGTCTGCATGGGACAAACAGACAGGGCCACCAGTGTTGGCGTTTGTTCAAGTCATGTGCAATCTAGCATGCAAGCACATGCGCACAAACACACACACGCATGCATGCACAAATACGTACACAGAGACAAAGGTTTTGGATCTGTACATACAATCTAAGTACAGGGCGCAGCAAATTTTCTAAGCCAAACCCTCAAAACTAATATAAAATCGTTGTTATGAGAGAAATGGTGTTGGCGCTGATGAACTCCAACCACCTACGCACATAACTGCACACTGACATAGACAGATCTGAGCAGGCATCTGTACATCTCAAAGGCACTGAGTTCAATAGTTTATGACAAGCTCAATGCGTCTTCCCAGAGATTGCTTTGCAAGATCCTCAGTACACAGACTTTCCTCCTTCTCCAAATAAAAAAAAAGAATGAAAAAGAGCATTTAAATGTGAGTGGGTACAGCACGTGTGTAGAAGCATTCATATACACAGGTAAATGTGGTTGTTTTGAATATAATATCTGAACATTACATGCCTATATGTGCTTCTTTGTGCTTGTGTGTCTGGGAGTAGTTCTAGCTGCTGCACAGATAAAAGCGTAGTAATTATGAAGGTGGGGGTTTTCTAACTGCTTCTGGAGAGCACATTGTTCCATGACCTTAAACACCTCTGCTCCCACTGGAATTGCTCAATTAGCCTGCAACGATAACACCAACACAAAAGCACACATGGGCACACATGCACACACAACGGATGCAGCAAACATTAACAATGAATGTATCAGAATGTCCAAGCCTGGTGTCATAAGCCTGTGTGTATGTGAATGTATGTGACTGGGACTAAATATGCTATTTATTATTATTATTATTATTATTAAATATGTTATGACACTACTTTTCAATATCATTAGCAGCAGTGTAACAAAATTACTTTAAAGCAGCATTAATAATTCTTTAACCACTAGGGGGCAGAAAGAAAACATCAAAACTCACTTTGACAGAGACTAACATCGGTTTTGCTAACACTTTCATCTGACATAGAGCAACTTTAGCATTCATTTGGAGTCGTGGTTATGTCTACCTGACAAAATGTAAGTTCAATATTCAAATATCTGGCTCGTTAGGTGCTAACTGCACAACTTTCCTTACCCAGCTAGCAGCTTTTGTCTGATTGCCATTTGGTGCCGGCAGGTAGTATACAATGAGTTTATCGGGTTTTTTTAGGCAGATGCTATTAGCACCCAGGTGTCAGTAGCCAACAATATATATATTATAATATATTTACACCCGGGGTGGAATAGCCAATGTGGCTATTTACACCCAGGTGTATAAAGTATGGCAGAGACAAGCACCCGGGTGTGCGTAGCCAACAATGCTATTTGCACCTGGGTTGCACTTATTATTTTAACCCAAACCATGATCTTTTCCTAAACCTAACCAAGTAGTTTTGTTGCCTAAACCTAACCAAAGTGCTTTCTCAATACGAGTTTAAAGAGGTTTAAAGCTTTTCTTGGAGCTGTAGAGTTGGATGATAATTCTATGTGGACATGCACATTTGTCTCTATGTGTGTGCATGCATATAGTTAGTTGTGTAGCAGTGGTTGTGTATGTTTTGTCAGTTGCCAGTGAGTGTGAATTGCTGTGTATGTAGCTCACACAGTCATTGTTATGATGGCTGACCAATAGTTCACCCTGTTGCTCTAAGCATTCTCTTCCAATGTGTAAGACAGCAAGAGAGGGGGAAAAAAGTAGGCAGCAAGAGAGAGAAAAATGTGTGCGTGTGTGTGTGTGGGGGGGGGGGATTTGGAGAGGTGTTCAGAATTCTAATGAGCAGCCTAGGGTCAGCGATAGAAATCTATGTCTGTTCTGCCTAAAACATTGCAGCTGTCTGTGCTTGCAGTACACAGAGGAGCTACAGAGCTACCATTACTAAATAAACACAGACTCCACAGTGATGCGGCTAAACAAACTAACATGTCAGCTGCACAGTAAAGTAAATTGGGATGAATTTGTATGTTAAAAACCCACTAATAAAATTCGGTGCATGCACTTTATGCTGTTGCACAAGTTCCCAGGTGCGCGTGTCCACCAATACAGATATGGACACAAAGGTATACTCCCGCTTCGTTGCAGGCAGGCCAAGAGATAGAAAAACATACACACACACTTGCATATGAACACATGCACACAGAACAAAGGTTGTGTGTTGCAGCTGCAACCCACTCAGATCCCTGACACAGTCTTCCCATTACACTGAGCAGCATGTATCAGAGCTTTAGTTTGCTCATCCCCCTGCCTGCTAATGCTCACATTGGGGTTCTTTGCTTCCTGTGCATGCAAACATGCACGCACACACTCACAGTGACATGCCAATATCTGTGGGGCTTCTTGTTGGCAGTGGTCCCAGTGCGGGCATGACTGCTTGGCAGTGTTTGTCTAGTCCTAATCTGACTCCACAAGCTCCACCAGCGGAGAGGATTTACACTTAATAGAATATTTGGGATTTTTATTGGTTGGACCTTACACGCAGAATCCTATCTGATGAGCCATGTCTTAGAAGACAGGAAGGGCTCAGACTTGTCCTGGGTGTGACTGAATGTGTACGTGCGTTCTTTTTGAATGAGCGTACATTTGCATGAGTGCATGTGAGGACAGAAGTCTTCAAGGCAATAATCCCAGCACTATCTAAGAATATCTGGATTGTTTGAATGGGTTGTTCTTGGAATATATTTGCTCACTTTGCTGAATACCTTTTACGTGTGTGTGTGTGACAGGGACTGTAGCAAGGTGTGTTTAAACTTACTGCTCACTAAGCCGATGGAGTGGAAGAGGCTTTGCATATATTCACTCGTGGGCTTACTGATCATTTAACAGGACCTGCAGACTGCTAAATGAGGGGACTGAGACTGACAGAATGATGAAAAAAGGAGTAAAAAAGGGGGAGCAGGAAGCCGAATAAAATGCACAAGGACAGTGTGTCATAGTTGTGAAGGCAATTACACCGTTCATCAGTGTTACATATAATAGATTATCGTATTAAGTGGGTATCGTCTGTAGACATTGCTATGCTTTCTCGAAGTCATTAAGGAGAAGGGTTATCAGTGAATGAATGAATGGATGGATGAATGAGTAGAGTGACAATGTGACATCCTGACAGAATAAATGCTGAGGATTTCCCGCCTGCCTTTAGAAGTTAAGACGCCATTCAGATAAATGATAAAACATCTTTAAATTCATGCTTTATCTTACCCTGACATTGCAATGAGATTACTCAACACAGACATGCTGATGACTTATTTTATTATTTTAACCTATGAGGCGCTTCGTATTTACAAAAAAAATGTGTGTTGTCCTGAAAAAAAATCCAACTAATCTTCTTTGAAATACATTCATATAAGACAGTACAATGATTCTACATCAGTGATAATATTTAGGTGGAAATATAACAGGTACACAACATTCCTCTTCTTCGTTCTTGGATAACTCCAATCAGGACTACATAGCAAATAAAGATGTGGCTATTTGGAAGTGAGTGTTAATGTTAATGTTCTTTGAATTTAGTTTGACAATTAAAAAAACAAACTTTTTTTGGACTCTAGTACATTATTCATGAACTAATGAACTACTATATAATGGCCTAATCCTAAACTAATGACGCATTCCCAATAAAAAGTCAGTACTTTGCTAGGGGACACAAAAAATAGTAACTAATATGAACTGTCTGTAATCAGGAAGTAATAATTCGTTATTGGTTATGTGCTATTTAGCAGCTGATTGTTAATCTGGAATGGGTCATTAAGAAGGTGGTAAGTATGCAGATTCACAAATATTTAGAAACTATATATAGAAACTCATTAGATACTGGATCATTAACATAATGCTGTTCTCAAGTAACTTGTCATTATCTACAATACTCCTTCACTCAGAATTATCCAATGTGTTTCTTACTTGATAATTACTAAGTAAGATTTTGTGTACATTTATTGGAAAGTTTCTGTTTAACCATTTAGCTAAGATTTTGTAAACTGAACTACGTTGCAAAAGAGCAGTTATATGGTTAGGTGCGGAGGTTGGGTGGGTGATGAGTTTGGTTGATGATTGCTTTCAACACTGATATTCCAGGTTTATACCCCAATCTCATACTAGTGGTCACTGTTAACACTTCTGTCATTTCCCTAACCGTTACCAAAAAACCCCCCAAACTTTACATATGAATGTAATATGCAGTATACATAGTGTGAAAAAGAAATCTACATTTAACTGATGAACATTCAGGACCACGCAGTTTAGACATATTGATATTACAACCTTCACCACCCCCTTCATGAAACAAAATGGAATTTATAAAACAGTGGCATACAGAAGATTGTTGCATGGACTGCTGAAAATGATGAGATAGGTGTTTACTTTGCCAGCCTCTATATTCTGTTCTGCAGACCACAGCAATTTGGGTCTGGATATTTTAGAGGACACTGCCATTGTGGAAGTGATGGACAGTATAGCAGCTTTTACAGACTTCAAAGGGACTTTTCCCTGTACAGCTGATGGTCGATGACAGTGCTGGATACTTTTTTGGATTACTTGGCCACTGGCACATAAATAATGGTTATACAGGAGGGACACTGCTGTGATTTGGTAACAATATGAAGTGCATGAGGTAATATGAAACATCCTATAATGGCAGATCCATCCCTGGTCTATTTTTCCTGCCTTCTGTCCAAATTATATTTATATTTAATTTTCAGTTGCTTTTTTGCTAAACAGAGTGAATAACTAGGGAAGAGCTGTCCATGAGTGTTTGTTTTTATGAGGCTATTTGGTCAGTTTCTACATTCAGAGGATTTCTTCTCCTTTGCTGATGGGTTGCATCTGCTCTGAGATCAGCTATTTCAGAGGTGTAAACAAAATATTCTTTCACAGACCCTATCAAGACTGCCCGGTGGCCAAAAGAAAACAAGCAAACACATCTAAACATGCTACAAATGCAACAGAGTCAGGTAAGAGACGTACATTGGAGAGAAATGCACTAAGTGAGCTGATGCTTACCATTTGTATTATAAACTAAAGGGTTCTATTGTTTTGAATACAGGGTTCTGTGTTTATATTAAATAATCTAAAATCAAAGAAGATGTATACAGGAAGTGGCACTGTATTTGTATTATGACCTTAGCTCCATTGGCCGAAGCTCAAGGAAAAATCTCATTGATTTATATGAATCTGAATGTCTTCTGTGTGTAGATGTGTCCTCAAGTACAACATCAACTGTGTAAATTCACAAAACACAATCAACTGCATCAGCTAAAATGGATGCATGCAAACACTGAGAGAAATGCTCTTCACCTTCAAAATAAGACAGCATGCTGAGAAAGAAGAGGGAGGTGAGGCCTGCGGGAGACCTGGGAGATGAGTTCAATCCTAAGAGACAAATCACCCGCTCTACCCTCCACTGCTTGTCCTTGGAGCTCACACTGCAATCGGCACACAGGGAGTGAGTCTGTCACCCACTGTCCCTGAGGCGCACGCACACACTGGAATGCAAAAACATATCACCGCAGCTGCTATTATAAAGCACACAATCACTGTGAGGTCAGAATGGCTGCTTTGTGAGCGTGAAGTGAAACGGCAAGATTGAAAGAGGGCTTTCAATACTGCATGGGTGTTATGGCATACATTGTTACCTCTCTTCTCTCAGGACACTCAGGACTTCTCTCAGATGATCTGAGACTGCTCTTGCTTACGCTCCTTTATCTGCTAATGTTCATTCATTAGAGCCTAAATATGACTATGAATATGAATATTGCCTTTTCCCCAGCTACTGCCGTCCTGCCATCCCCAGCCATCTGAAGATGGAGGATCTATCTTTGATTTTCCTGTCCTGAGGATTTTGTTTCCAGTTTTTCTTACTCCTACCATTTTTTGTCGAGTTTTTCCCAGTCTTCATAAAGAGCTTGGGCTAAGTCAGGAACTGTTCCTGTTGTGTGCTTGAGACATTAAATGTGATACTGGATTATACAAATAAACTTGACTTGTCTTGACTTGAAATTAAACTTTCATGTGCAAGATGCAGGCCAAGTAAGGAGGGTTTGAGTATGACTGTAGAAAATGTCATAGAGACACATCAGCACACACATACAGATCCAGCAGAAATGTATTCTAATGGGGTTTATAAATGCAAAAGCAGCACTTCTGTGACAGTAAAAACATTCTCATTGCACTGCGAGGGTCCTTAAGAACAGAATGGCCACCTTGCTGATGCTGCTTCAACACACACCAACACGGAGATATCTGTGTTAAGGGGACACACTCATTCTTATATGAAATAGCAAGGAGGTAATTATGATGCTATTCGCTTTACCGTTGTCAGGAATAATCAAAATGATTCTCATCAAGGGTGCCTCACATTTTAAGTTCACAGGCTTACATCTCTTTCTACCTCCTTTCCAGTTCCCACTTCAATTTCTCTTTTTGAAATTGCAGGCCACTTACTGTCCTGATTGCAGTTGCAAGCACAGTTAAGTGCACCAGCACAATCATGCAAGTACAAGATCCACATATACCTAGACACACAAACACATTCACACACCATTAAAAGACACAGCCTTGCTATTTTAATAGCAACTTCTTCTAACTGGCAGAAATGAAGAGCCGCCTCTCCTTTAATGTATACATTTGCATACATGTGCAAACCATACAGGCGTTTATAAATAATACATGCATGTTATGTATACTGGTGTCTACACTTCATGGTACAGCTACCTTGCAGAATGACTTATGGTTGTAGCTCAAGTAGCACATCAGGGTGGCCTTACGTGAGTGTGTGTGTGTAGGTGTGTGTGCGTGTGCATGTGTCTCTTTGTGTTCGTCTATCTATTTGTGTATGTCTATGCCTGTGTTTGTACGCAGGGGATACCCTACATCTTGACAGTTTGACCTTGGCAAAGAGATCAGATTTTGATGCTGATGGTGTGAGACAAATGTGGTGGTTGCTCATTTACTCACACTGTTTGTGCATATGTGTGTGAGTGTGTGTGTTTGTGCAGTACTTCATTTATGTGAAAAACTGCAAGTATTGTAATAGTGTGTGTGTGTGTGTGTGTGCACATGTGTGGCACTGCATGACTAAAGGATGTGTTAGTTGAGTGCTATTGGGTGGTAAGTGCTGCGTGTTCACACTCTCCCTAAGGGGGAGGTCGTGCTGCAATGGATATTGTCATGGGTTTCTATATGAACTCAACTTTCCTATCATTCACCCAAATTGTGGTATCACAAACAAAAAAAAACAGTTCCCTTAACCTTTCAAGTGCATATATCTCACCTCTCTATGCTGATAAAGATGGAGAATGAAATAGAAAATCAAGATAAAGAAATAAATGAACAAATTTGTATTAACTAGCTACACAGCAGGGTAAGAAGACTCTAACAAGGTTCTGTTTATTAAGGTCAATGGGAAGCCACTTTTTTCCTTAAGTCCTAAACTTGACTTCCTATCCTTAAAAGTGATGACAGTATTGTTTCTCACTGGAGTCTAGATAGCAGTTACAAAGGTACCTAGCATGCCAACAATGTAGTGCTACTACTGGTAGTTGCACTACTCGTAAATACGAAAGCAATTTTCTCAAAAGGGCCCACTATAATGCTAAATGTCTGTGCAAAATACCCTTCAGAAGCAATGGTCAATGAGTGCACTGTAGAATGGGGTTATGCGCACATCATAAAAGGGCCTCTTGATGCAGAGTGTGGGGGTTTGATCATTGCCTTTTTTGAGAGGTGGAATCAGCAACAGGGAAGTGTTTATGAAATTGTGTAACTTCTAACTGTTGAAAATGGGATAGTTTCAGTCTGTGTGAGTAAATGTTTAGTTTTGAAATTATGAAAAGAAAAGACAACAACTCTTACAGCTTACAAAGGCAACAACTCTTACAGCTTACAGATAATAACTTTACATAGTAAAGTCATGCCCTAACAATTGGTCAAAACAAATAAAAATAAACATCCTGCACAAGACACAGTGCAATAAGTCAGTGCATAACAGAAAGCTGCAAGCACATGTGCACTGCTTTCCATTTCATTAGGAAAGCAATGGGAAGTCACCTTAATGGAAACTATTGATGTCAAAAAGAGCGTGAAATCAAGTACCAGGCAGACACACATACTAGATTCATGCTTGATGTAGAATGTATGTTGTTACTTTTTTTTTCTATTCTTTTCAGTTCACAAAACTGACAATAAACTGATAATAAACTGTTAATAATAATAATGATAATCTGGCCCTTATATTTGAAAAAACTCAACTAAGCTTTTCACACTTTCAACTAAGTGAAGGCATGCCCAATTAATGTACCTGCCAAATTTGGTGTCATCCTGACCTGTGGTTCATTAGATGACAACTACCGCCCCCCACCCCCCCTCCCCAATGCAGTTTCTCCAAAACTGATGGTGAATTTAATGAGTTCTGGTGGGAAAAATCTATTTTGTAAAGCTGTTACATTAACAATTGATGAAGGCAGATTTATTGCAATCCAAATCGTAAACATAGCATAAACTGTCATACTTTACTTCAACGCTATTTCACCAGCTTTAGAAATTCAAAAGAAGCGTAGGAGAGAGAGAAGTAAAATGGAGGTACACTTTATTTTGAAAAGCTAAGATCTTAAGTCAACAGTCTGAATCCTCGGGACTCAGGAGCTGGCAAATATGAGAACAGAAGCAGTGGCTTGCACTCTGGCTGTTTTATAAAAGGAACTGCCACAACTGTCATTTTTTTCCCCATGAATGCAGTAAGGCAATGTCAAAGAAAATGTAATCCAAATGAATACTCTGAAGAATGCAAGGACTAAATCAAAGTAGAGTGACTGCATAAATAGACCAGTTGAGTGTGGTTAGCCGGTGCTAAACATCAGTCACGCTCTGCAAGTAACAAACAAGCTATTTACTATGTTTACCTAAATGGAAATACATGTATATAATAAATCAAACTAACTTTATGTCTAACTTGCCACAAATGTATAGGTGGTGCCACATATGTTAGGGGGTAAAAATAAGCATATATTCTTTATTTTTTTCTGCATTAAAACAACGCCATCAGAAAAGCAGCTAAGCAAAACTAGTCGGAATGTGAGTTCCTATAGAGATTACACAATAATAGATTCAAGATGGTAACAGATTGGATTTGTGTGGATTCATAGAGTTGAGTAAAGTTGCAAATGGGAAATCCATGTTCTATCAAACTTTTCAGGGCACAAACCTGCATTAGTTTCATTTTGACTAATCAACACATTTCCCCAAAACATATGCAAACACTATGCCAATACTACACGAGTCTCAAAGCAATAGTAAGTGATGATGGTAAACATGTTTATATGGTAGGCCTATTCTGAAAATGTGGAAACTTAAAAAGGAATACACACAAGAACTTAATTAATGCAGTCCTCTGCTGACAATTCCTCTGGAGTTACAAGATTAAACCACTTCATTAGTGTCTCGAGAGACAACAGACAAGAGATGAGAAAGGCAGAGCTTGGGGAGAGAGGAATGTGAAGACAGAAAGAGTAAGAGCTTGCTTTGTTAGTGTTCGAAAGAGACACTTTCAAGGCAGTAATTATGATGCAGAAAGAATGTAATTATTTTCCCAGAATGCCAGAGGGCTCCAAGTGTCTCCTAATAGTGATGGGTGACAATCTAATAGACCATAGATGTAAGTAGTGCATGGGGCTTAATTGGTGTTTAAACGTAAGTAGCTTGTCTGAACACATCCAGGCTCTTTCCTAAATGTGTCGGCAGTGCCTCCACCCTGTGATCCTGCCTGGCACGATGTGACAAATTTGATCAGAGAAAAGCAGTGTCACTGTGCATCTCACACAATCTGACAGTTTGCAGTAATAAGCCCGAGGTATCCTGAGTGTTTTAAAAACTGGTTAAGCTGTTACGTTTCGCACTTCCCCAGGGAGCTCAAACTGTTTCATACCAAATCCACAGTTAGATGGAGAGACACAATCTGAATAGAGATTGCCACAGGTGACTTGAGAATGTTTTGTTTGCAGGTTGCACCATGTGTCTACACTATGAAAATGAGTAAGTAAGAAGTACTAAGTTGTTGAGAAGAAAACAGTGGATGGCAAGAATCAAAGCTGTTTTACTTGATATTCTTCAGGTTACTGAATTACTTTTCCAAATTGAATAGCAGTGATTTTGAAAGATGAATTTGCCATTTCTGCTTTACAGGATGGTAAAACAGTGTAAAGAGGTATCTCACTCTAAATGACTTTTCTCACATGGGCCAAAGTGACAGAATAAATGATCCACTATAATGGATAAACCACTTTGCACCTTGTTGCTGCTTTTCCCAGGGTACTAGTGTGAACACGGCTTTATGGGAAATGAAGCATTCTCTGTATAAGTCCTGTGGGAGAACTGCAGTGATGAGTTAAAACGTCTGGACTCCTAATGGAAGGCTTGGCCGTGAGAACAAACCACAAAAGTTTTTCATTTTTTTCCTCGAGCCTCTGTCAGATCACATTTGCGCACTCTACTCTCACAGTCATTTCCTTTCCTTGCTACTCAGCCAAAAAGTCGATTCAAGAAGCTTAGTATTCTGATTGAAATCATAAATCCATTTTATTCATTTCCAGATTTTCATTTTGTAAGATCTATTACTGAAAAAAAGGCTATTGAAAGCTCAATACGCACAGTATGCAATGACATTTAGAGTAAGTCACTGCAACAAAGTGATGTAGCTGGTAACATCAGATCTCTAAGAATATCTGCTTAGAAGCGGAGTGCAGGTTGTGTGACTGTGGCTCACGAGACAGATGTGATAAGCAAGCTGAACTTTATTCTAATGACCCAGCTCACAGCCAACTTCTAATTGTGACAAGGCACATATGGCAGATAATTATTCAGAATAATCTGTTGTCATGGTGATGGCTGACCCTGATGGCCACCATCTTCATATCCGGCTCTGTGGTTGGAGGCAGTTTTGCCTCTTTGCCCTCTTAAAATGCTGGGGATTAGAGATGTACATTATCACTTTAATCTCCTCTTTAACCCCTTCAATCAGCCTTGCAGCCTCTGCAGAGAGAGAGAGGGCCACGGCCACTCTGCTGAGCTGCATATGGCCAAGGACAGACGTATGTTTTTACTGCTTGTGTATTTTATGAAAGCCTAATAAAAAACATGAGATTTCATTCTCTCAGTGGTGCTGTCCTATCTCAGTAATCCACTTCAATCCTCCTCTCCATCAACCCCCTTTGGTGTCTCTAAGTGTATGCCCATGATATAAATACACCAAGCTACTATTGAGCTCTTACTTGCTCTGTCTCCCCCCTCCAACAGTCATCTTCTCCAAAATGGATAAACAAGCCTTTCACTCTTGAGATGTATAAAATAGAAAACAAAATTTACTGGTGAGGCATCCCTCCAGATCCCCCCTGAGCTGTGTGAGCATGAAATATGAAATTGCTCTGAGTCATAATTGAGTGGCAACGGCAAGATAATTTGTTTTGAGTCACTTTCAATCTTAACTTTCAAATGTTAAGATTGAAAGTGACTCAAAACAGTAACAACAGTCAAGAACCCATTACAAAATGCATTAGGTACAAATTACCACTTTAATATGGTAATAATTTAGTTTAGAAAACAGCAAACATTTTTTAAAAAGATGCCACATTTTAACAGCGATACTCATGAATCAGGGGCACATTTAAAAAATGTCAAGTCAAAGTTTTAAGTGGATTATGACACGAAGGTGACTCACGCTAAAACAAATAATGTTAGCAGTATCATTAACACACAAGATGGGAAAGTTACAATGCACAGCACCATGGAGCAGTTGTCTTTATGTTTGTCAGGATAGTTAACTGATAGCGTCTGGTGGGAATCTAAGCCACCACCATCTCTGTGACCCATGACCCATCCCGCTACAGGCTGACAGCAGCTGTCATACCCCACATACTGGAAAACCACAGCACACAGCAAACACATCACAGCCTTCTAAAATATAAAATACGTCACTTACATCATACATACATCATTTACTCTGCCAGGCTGGGCTGATGGCAGACAGTGCGTTGACCCGGAGGTGAGCAATGTCAGCCTACCAAAACAAAGGTCAGCCAACCAAGATCCCTCCTCTCTCCTCCACCTCACCTCTCATTCCAAAGCTGTCATCGTCCCTTCATCGTTCTCTCCTACATCCACTCCTCTTGACCACCGTGCCCTACAGTTCTAAGGAGTTTTTCTCTTCATCTTCAACACATTTGCAATAAATCAATGTGAGCTGAGGGGCTGTAGAAATACTGTGAGTCTGATTGATTTCTTATGTTAGCACATTATAGACGCCTGTGAGGAGCCTGTCAGATTCCATTCCCCAAGTGAAAGAGGCTGAGAGAGAGAGAGCATAACTTTAACATGCGGGGAGGATTTCAAAAAAGGCATTGTATGAACCAAAACAAAGCTGTAGAACAATTTTCAAGATTTGTCAGTGATTATGTGACACTTTCTGTCTGGTCACAAATTCAGTGTTGGAAAAGAAAAAGGCTAACTGAGACAACTCAGTTTTATAATTTTACTTTTTACATGTTTCTCCAAGCCCTGCTTCTCTCAAACATCTCTGGATATCAGACTTTTTTTTCTAATACGTTCTCTCACATTCTCTGTAGTCCATCCCCATCTCTTGCAAACATCATCTATTAGTCATTGCATCTGTTAGGAAGATTTGACTAAAGGTGGCAGACAAATGGCTGAGACTGTGCTGTGCTGACAGGCTCCATAAGGGCTTTCACCATACCAGACTAACTTATACTGGAACTAAAAGTAAAGACCACATGGCCAGAAAATTTCCATTTAAGAATTCCAATGGAGAGTAAAGATTCCAAAAACACAAGAATGCACAGATGAAGGACAAATATGACTCATTGTAACAGCATGAATGAATACTAGTAATGAATGGGAATTCCTATTGACAAAGCATGCTATGATTTAATAATCTTCCCATGTTTGAGGTAAAACTGTTTCTATGATGATATCCACAAATTTGAATGCTACAATTGTGACTGTATTGTCATTTAATCTATACAGCTGCCATCCTACTATCAACCTTTTGTCCCCTTAATGCCTAGAACAAAACTGGGTAATACTAAAATCCCTTATCCTCCAAACCTGTTTTTAATGCTTATTTATACTCTACTGTATATTGAAACGTGACAATCCACTTCCAATATTTCAAATTATTGTTTCATATACTG
Organism: Siniperca chuatsi; assembly: GCF_020085105.1. Lineage (NCBI taxonomy): Eukaryota > Metazoa > Chordata > Actinopteri > Centrarchiformes > Sinipercidae > Siniperca > Siniperca chuatsi. The sequence continues at coordinate 7,119,579 of NC_058059.1, forward strand.
TGTCTGAACAGCATATCTTAACCAAGATTTAATGGAACTTTAATGGACATGTCTAGACTCCAAATCTAATCTTATACCTCAATGTTGTGAACACGTTTGTTCAAAATGAGTATATAAGAGTGAACAGGAAATACTGGAACTGGACAGGCTGTGCCTTGATTTTGATATGTTATAGAGAAACTACACTTGACCTTCTTGACTTTATTTTCATCCTCTTAAGACACAGAATAGGCTTGGAGAACACAGAAGTTAGACAGAATGTTTGGGATCATTGACAGCGAGATACTTACAAAAGAGAGCACAAAGCTGGCCAGCCTGTCTTCCATTATTGGCCAATTTTTCTAAAGTTCAGAGAGATTTAAGCTTATTGTATTCCATTGTATTGTACAGATCCAATTGTAGCACTTGACTGTACCACAGACGGTAAGCCAAGTGACTGAACACTGCAGTGTTTGGGCAAAATGTTGGCCAAGTCCTACGATACAATAAAAACAACTGCAATCAAATACAACAACAAAACTAAGGCTTTAACAAATTCTACAGACTTTAATAAACAACCCTCTGACACAATCTCAACAAAACCTTAACATTAAAGGCCTGACAACTATGGATACTCTTATTACCTGGGTATTATATTACATTGAATAGTATTGTAAGGTGGTCACTATGTCTACCGCCTGCATCAACTTAGAACTAAGTCAGACAAAATGCCAGCAAAGAAAAATATGCTGCCAAAAACTGCCCATTGGATTGTGCTGTATATTTAATTCTCACATTATTATACTCCTCTTTTAGCCATGATAGCGGCATGACTCTAGGGATGTCCGTCAGTCAGTCCACCACTTTAGTCCAGACTAACATATGTCAATTGGATGGATTGCATTTAAATCTGGTTCGATTGGTTGATTCCTATTCTCCACAGGATGAATTGTAAGACATTTGGTGATCCTTTAACTTTTCATCTAGTGTCAACATTTTGAATTGGCCAATACTTTTTATTATGACCAAATACCTTTTAAAACTAATTATTCTCCAATCAGTCTTAGCTGTACTCTATGTTCAGTTCTAATTAGCAAATGTTAGCATGCTAACACACTCAACTTAGACAGTGACTATAGTAAACATTATACCCACTAAACATCAGCATGTTGGCATTGTCATTGTGAAAATGTGAGCACGTTAGCATACTAACGTTAGAATTTATTGATTATTCCTCACATAATCGTATAAGATATACAGTATTAGGAAGATTAGAGAAAGTACTAGGTTCATTTGCAGTTAAAGAGGTTAATTACATCCATTAAGTTAAATAATTGCCTATATATTTATCTAATACTTTTTACACAATTGACATAAAAAAAATCCTTATCATATAATATGTCGCTTTTTACTGTGGTTTTTTTTTTTCTATAATGTACCACATTAACTGAAGAGTATGTGTGTGCATGTGTGTCTGGTTTTATGTGCCTGCTTGCACAGAGATGTCCGTATGCTCAAGTGATTGTTTCTCTGAGGAATATGTCCTGTTCTCCATCCTGCCAAGTTCCACAACATCAGCAGAAACTACTGGTCTGCAGTACTTTACATTTACATATCCAATCTCATTCAGACTAGGTATTGCCAAGAGGTGCAGAATTTCACCAGAGGAAACAAGACAATCCAAAAATAGTAAATATGAGTTTGTCTACAGCGGCCATAGCAAGGGGTCAGAAACTGCCGAGAAATGGGACACAAGTTGAAATGTGCAGAAAACATAATGTTTTCCTTTCCTGCTAATGAAAAACACAAGAGCCAGTTCCAACAGTTTTGATAAGTCTGATTTTAATTTTTTTTAATGGGCCAAGAACAACAAAATGTTTCTTCCAAAAGATATAATAAATCCAGCTATGTGAGCTAGGGATCAGATTTTTTTCAACATCAATCCATCTCCTACATTTTTTGATTGATTTAATGTTTGAATAATTTAAAGAGAGGGTTTTGGAATAACAACAAGCCATGGGAGTGAGTCCTACAATTCCTCATTTATTCAAATGTGCCACTTTCCCCCAGCACATCTGAATAATGGCACACAGTCTGCCAGATTGAATTTTTGATGATGAATAAATAATGGATGTTGGTGGATAAGTCTGTTAATATATTAGCCATGAGTTTGTCATAACTGTTTAATAGGAAAGCTGCAATAAATACATCTCTACATCTCTTTGTGCCTCCCTCTGTCTAGTTCTGAATAATTTGTATGCTTCATTTCATTTTTATCTCTCTCCTAAAACTATCCTGATTCCCAATGCTTTTCTCATCCTCCTATCAGTCACCTAACCTCTTTCATGAAGTTTTCGTCTCACTCTACTTATGACAGATGTAAAAACAAAGGGGCGAATTCACAAAAGGATTGTGCGGCTTTTGCGGCCGCTAAACCTGCATAAATACGACAAAAAGAATCCGTGTAATTCTCAAAGCACCCACGAAGGGTGAACTGCACCCATAACTGCACTGCCAAGCAAATAGCGTCTCTCCGCTCCGGTGCTATTTGCAGGTATGTAAATTAGGTAATGTGCATACATTTGGCGCAAAATTGCCCCCTTTCTATGCAAATGAGCCTTGTTGAAAAACAAGGTCAAGTTCACGAACACCAGTGCTAACAGCCACACGCAGTTAGAGTGAAATGATTAGTGTCTTCAGAGAGTTTGTGGAAACTGAAGCACATTTATAAAGGGGCGTCACACCCAGACTTTCCAGTGTTCATGGCACCAGTGACTGTAGCCAGGCGACGCAATAGCACATCACAGTACATCATATCAACACAGGTGGCACAGAGACAGTACAATACCTGATATTCACCATGAGGGAATGAAATTGTAAAACAACATAAAACCTGCTGCTGTAAGAAGCGGAGATGGTGGTTACGCACAGTGACCGTTCAGCATAGAGCAGAGTAGGAGAGAAAACAGCTCTCATGCGCCCAGATGCATGAGGGAGAGTGCACAGTTAAAGCACCACAAATAACAATCACTCCATACCGAGTGAGTCATAGAAAAACGAAAGACATCTCACAGATAGAAACGAATGAAAGAGCAGGGGGAGTTATTAGATAATTAGAATAGTTAGAATTAGAATAATTACACTTCAGTGGAAAGTAGGCTATTGTGCTTGCAACTGCATTTGTAAATTTTTTTGACTCAAACGCTGCTTAAACATGGCATGTGATATGCTACTTCAGTAGACCTTAAGAACAAATATTACTGGGGCCACTACAGAAAATTGCAGATGAACATTTAAGAGATGCAAAAGAATGGCAAATTGCACTCAGCTGCAAAACATTATGGTCGTGTTGGTGCTGTAATATCATTAGCACAATATCTTTTGTGAATCGGACCTTGAGACAGCGCTGATAGCGGTTGCAAATAATACGCAATTCATGGTGCTATCAGTGGCCGCAATTCATTCTTTGGGAATTCGCCCCAAAGTTTTTTTTCAGTTGAGTGAACATGCTGTATCTGTCAGTGGGAACTGTGTTGCGATGCACGGATGATACTGAAGATATGCTGACCCCAAAATTTGGCTTGTGGTCAGTATTATCCTTTTCACATCCATCCAGAAGAGTTTTAAGGCAGCTTGGACAGGGCCAACGAACTTAATCTGTTCTTTAACAGATTTGACACACCGGCTCCTGCTCATTCCCCCTCTAACTCAGCTGCTGTCGGCCCTCAGACTCCTCTGAGTCCACTGCTTCCCCCTCCTCCATCTTCCTTGGAGAGTCCTACTCCCCCCTCAACTGGCTCTCAGGCTAAACCATTCACGCTTGAGTCTTCAAAGGGTCCCTGTTCTGTGGAAGACATCTTTCCTCATTCCTGTGCAGAAGACGCTGCGTCCCAGTGGCTCCAAGGACTACAGACCGGTGGCAGTGACCTCCCACATGATGAAGCCCCTGGAGAGACTGGTGCTGGAACAGCTGCAGTCATGGTCAGACCCCTCCTGGACCCCCTTCAGTTCGCCTACCAGCCCCGGCTGGGAGTTGAGGACGCCATCATCTTCCTGCTGAACCGCATCTACACCCAACTGGACTAGCTGGCAAGCACTGTGAGGATCATGTTTTTTGACTTCTCCAGTGCTTTAAACACCATCCGATCAACCCTGCTGGGTGAGAAGCTGGCAGCGATGCAGGTGGATGCCCCCCTCGTGTCCTGGATTGTTGACTACCTGACTGGCAGACCACAGCATGTGCGTCTGCAGCACTGTGTGTCGGACAGCATGGTCAGCAACACTGGGCTCCTCATGGGACTGTCCTCTCTCCCTTCCTATTCACCATCTACATCACAGACTTCAGCTACTACAGAGTCCTGCCACTTTCAGAAGTTTTCTGATGACTCTGCTGTGGTGGGATGTATCAGCGGTGGTGATGAGAATGAGTACAGGGCTGTGGTGGGTAACTTTGTCTCATGGTGTGAGCAGAACCATCTGCAGCTCAATGTGACAAAGTCTAAGGAGCTGGTTGTAGACCTACGAAGGGCCAAGGCACCAGTGACCCCGGTTTCCATCCAGGGGGTCAGTGTGGACATTGTTGAGGACTACAAATACCTGGGAGTACACATGGACAATAAACTGGACTGGGCTAAGAACACTCAAGCTCTTTACAGGAAGGGTCAGCGCTGCCTCTATTTTCTGAGGAGGCTGAGGTCCTTCAACATCTGCCGGACAATGCTGAGGATGTTTTATGAGTCTGTGGTGGCCAGTGCTATCCTGTATGCTGTCGCATGTTGGGGCAGCAGATTGAGAGTAGCGGACGCTAACAGACTCAACAAACTGATCCGTGAGGCCAGTGACATTGTGGGAGTGGAGCTGGATACTCTGTCGGTGGTGTCAGAGAGGAGGATGCTGGCCAAACTACATGTCATCTTGGACAGTGTCTCCCACCCACTCCATGACGTGCTGGTCAAACAAAGGAGTACCTTCAGCGAAAGACTCGTCCCCCCAAAGTGCACCACAGAGCGCCACAGGAAGTCATTCCTGCCTGTGGCCATCAAACTCTTTAACTCCTCCCTCTAAGTATCAGTCTATATGACCTTAAGTCAGTAAACTGGACACTGGATCATTAACATCACTGCAATACTTGAAGTATTGTGCAATATTTTCTGTTTAATACTCTGGTGCAATATACTCTGTTTTCATTTTAATTTACTGATATTTATTCATACTTCTACTACTGCTGTGCAATATCCACCGTCTCATAATCATCCTAATAAGCTACATTTAACTTGACAGTACATGCACTACTACTTATTACTTATAAGTAGTAGTTCTGTAAATAATATATTGTATTATTATACCGTACATACTTATCATCAGCCTGTAATCCACTTTGTACTTTTCACTTATTTTAATTTTATACTTATACCCACTTGGTACGTAATTTATCTTACCTGTATTATAGTGTATTATATGTTGATTTGCTTAGAACTTCTATTCCTGTGTGCACTGACGTGATAGTGAGCAACTGTAACAAAAGAGTTTCCCCTTAGGGAGCAATAAAGTATTTCTGATTCTGATTCTGATTTTTAAAGGAGGGAATTGTTGTTGTTTTTTGGTGCAGGATCTCATCAATTTACATTTCATGTTTGGCTTGTTAAAAGTACCTATATATATGTATATACTATATATATATAAACACATATATACATATATAATATAATTTATATGTTTGTATATATATATATATGTATATATATGTGTATATGTATGTATATTTGTATGTATATACGTATGTATGTATATACATATGTATCTATGTATGCATATGTATGTATATGTTTATATGTATGTATATATATATACACGTGTGTGTGTTTATATTTATATTTATATATATATGTATATACTACACATATACATCCAGACATATACATCCAGTCATTGAGGTTTTTGTGATATATTCATTGACTGAATGTCAATGTGGCATTGGATCACAAGGCAATCTTAAAATGTTTGCATCCAATTCACAGATCAAGAATACTACTTAATAGGGACAACAAGGATTTCTCGGCCTTCATCCTTCTTGTCAATTAATGTTGTTATTAACCTTGAGACACCTGATGGTGCCTGGCCCATAATGATGCTATTATGTTGTCAATGTTAGCTAAAACAAGTCATTAGCAGGTAAATATATGAAGTCAGTTTGCAGGGGAAATGACTCCATTTGGCTCAGAGAATAACCAATGATGTGATTTTGGAGAGACTACCAAGTACAAGAGAGTTAGAGAGCAATGCAGCTCAATCAAATGTGCATTGGCACTTTAACACCAAGACAAAAAGGCCCTCAGTACGCTAACAGATGCCATACTCTAGAGTCACTATTTTGCTCTGGTTAGCCACCAGGCATTCTCTGTATTCCAGCAGTTTTCATTGTGATTGTGTGTTTATGTTGAGTTAAAACAGCATTCTCATCCTCCTCCCTCTGTCCTGTAATATTCTTCTGCTCCAGATCCAGTGGCCAGAGTAGATGGATTGCTTGATTAAACTTCTCCATTTATCATTCAGTTCACTTTTGAGTTCACAATTTTATTTATATAGTGCCAATTCATAACAGAAGTTATCTCATTGCACTTTTCCTATAGAGCAGGTCTAGACCGTACTCTTTATAATATCAATTACAGAGACCCAATAAATCCCACCATGAGCAAGCATTCGGCGACAGTGGCAAGAAAAAACTTCCTTTAAGAGGCAGAAACCTTGGACAAAACCAGACTCAGTGGTGGGCGGCCATCCGCCGCTGCTGTGTTGGGTTTTGAGAGAGGGAGAGGTTTTGGGGAGGGGGATGGGGGAGAGGGAGGCACAATACAAATACCACCTAGAATTATTTTTTATAGTAGAATAGTAATTGTAGTGTTAATATTAATAAATTAGTAATAATAGGAATGACAGCTATAGGAAAAATAATGTCAGTATTAGTAACAGAGCCAATAACAACAACTCTAGTGGCAGTTGTCGAGCAGGAACACAGGGGCAGCAGGTGGCCCACAATCACAGATCCAGACTCTGCAGCTCCGGAGGCAGAAGGAGAGAGGAGAGAAACGAGAAAGCATAAAACTACGGGAGAGAGAAGATGTTGAGTTAGTAACATGCAGTAATGGGATAAAAATACATACAGATGGAGAGGGAGAGAAGGAGAGAGGAAAGAGGTGCATCATGGTAAGTCTCCCGGCAGTCTAGACATCTAGACATCTATCAAAATTCACTGGATTTTCAGTTTAATTAATTCACTTATTATTTACTGTTTAGTCTGCATTCTTCATCAGACACGTAACCCTTCACAAATGGGAACTGCGCTCGTGTGTACGTGATTTGTTGTGCTTGCGCGTCGTTTGTGAGTGTTGATTAATGACCAGCCCAGGGAAAAAATAAAAATGAAAAATCCATTATGTTGTGGGAAGTATATCCCCTTAAAAGCAGGCCTCTAATCTCACATCTCTGTTTGATCAAGACTCTAGCGTCACATGAACAGAGCTCTTTAACTCTTAGATTGAAATCGCCAAGAGGAAATTGGACACTTCTCACTGCAAATATGGAGATAGACCCCAATCTGTCAGTGGAATGGGCCTGGCTAGTTGTCCATCAAGATGACTGAACTCTGTAACACATGCACGCACTGTGTCTCTCTCATCCCTCACTCCACCACTCTACCTCATTTCCAGCCCACTCTTTTACCTCCATCTGCACACCTCTCATCTGCCTCTCACAGGTGATTTCCAATACATTTTTAATGATGATTTAGCAGGGAAGTGAATAATAAATTGCAGAATGGTGATATTACAGTCTTCCAGAGTAAAACAGGGGGGTGCACATTTATCTTTCCTTTAGAGTGTTTTTGTTTCAAGTTCATGACTGTTTCTTTCTGAACAGATATGGAAAACACACACACACACCCACACATACAAACATGCACGAGGGGCTAAATCCTGCAGATGGAAATCTAATACCTTAGCCTGCCTAGTCTCCTTCCCTCCCTCACTCTCTCTCTCACACTTTTAGCTTTTCTACTGTGAAACCTTGCCTATCAGGTCAGCTTGCTGACACATCTATCAATATATGCTCTGGGAGGTAGAGTATAACCTTGCCCTGCGGTACCTTCCTAATGTTTCCTACTCAGCTTTACTTTCTTCACTTCCATTCCGTGTGACCATGTACATTATGCTTATCCACACATACCGATATGTAAATACATGTGTGCATACCTGCACACATTCTCACACTCACACACAAACACGCACTAAAGCATGTGTAGTGCACAAAATCAACACAATTACCAAGAATCATGAATAAATTACGTACTATTACTTTATATTGCAGCTGCTGTTTTGGATGTGATTGAGCACTTGGCGATGCTTTGGGGATTCCGTGATGGCCCTTGTAACTGATCCAAGAGTTGACTGTGGAAAATGACTTTCCTCCAACAGCAATGTGTGGTATATCTGATAACAATCCGTTCGAGGTATGTGGGATTCTGAGTAGCTGGAATATATCTGTGTCATCTTGCAAAGGTACATGTGCCCCCAGCTAGCCTGCTGCCTGATCAACATTGATCTGGGACCTACTGTGATTCATGCATTACAACCCTCCCGTGTCCTTTCTACTCTACTCTGGGTTACTCTGTTGTTTCTCTACTCTGGCTCTTATTTTTATTCTTCTGCTTTTATCAACTCCTGTTTTCATTCTTGTTCCTGTCCTTCCTTGCCTCGCCCTCTTTTTCTCTCAAGGCCTCCTGACCACCTTGCATCACTAGAAATCTGATACTGAAATGACCTGTCCCTTCATGTCACCAAGAGATGTAGAAGGGGAGAAAATGAGAAAAAGACATAGAAAATCTTGAGGGTCAGATAACAAAGGCGGATAGAAGATGAGCAAGGCCAAAAGCACATGGAACAGCTGCCATCTTTTTAAACCTTCAGACTGGTAAAGCCCCTAGTTTCAAAGGGCTACCATACATGCATGTTAAACAAAATGGCTCCATCTGTCTGCAGCAGAAACCTAAACAAAATAACAGACTTCTCCATTAAGGCACTAAATCACTTTCTATGTAAAAGCACTCTTCACTTATGTAACGACTTGACTGTAATGGCTCGTTACCGCTTTGATCCACCAACACACACACTCCTCTCACACATTCATACCTTCATTCTAACAATAAGCTGTGAACCACTTAGGTTTTGATCCCATAATTCAACAATACTAAAGCAATGGGTTTCAGCTATACAAAGCTTATATAGTATATAGATATGTTCAAAGCTAAAAAGAAGATAATGTTGTAATGTTTAAAAAGGATCAAAAGAAGAAAAGCAATTAGAAAAGCATTTGTCTGTGGAGAGAACATGCCCACTGGAAGGTGAAAAACACAGTGAAACATTAAGGCTTTGACATTCATTATAGTGCATGCCAATGTAAAGGCGATGTTGTTATGAAGAACAGTACCAAA